>NW_027211670.1:27075000-29828419 GCF_022749685.1 Semicossyphus pulcher | reverse complement strand
TTCATTTAACTGATTTCATCGTTAACTGATTTCATCGTTAACTGATTTCATCTTCATTTAACTGATTTCATTGTTAACTGATTTCATCGTTAATTGATTTCATCGTTAACTGATTTCATCTTCATTCTTCATTTAACTGATTTCATCGTTAACTGATTTCATCTTCATTTAACTGATTTCATCGTTAACTGATTTCATCGTTAACTGATTTCATCTTCATTTAACTGATTTCATCGTTAACTGATTTCATCTTCATTCTTCATTTAACTGATTTCATCTTTAACTGATTTCATCGTTAACTGATTTCATCTTCATTTAACTGATTTCATCGTTAATTGATTTCATCGTTAACTGATTTCATCGTTAACTGATTTCATCTTCATTTAACTGATTTCATCGTTAACTGATTTCATCGTTAACTGATTTCATCGTTAACTGATTTCATCTTTAACTGATTTCATCTTCATTTAACTGATTTCATCGTTAACTGATTTCATCGTTAACTGATTTCATCTTCATTTAACTGATTTCATCTTCATTTAACTGATTTCATCGTTAACTGATTTCATCGTTAACTGATTTCATCTTCATTTAATTGATTTCATCGTTAACTGATTTCATCGTTAACTGATTTCATCGTTAACTGATTTCATCTTCATTTAACTGATTTCATCGTTAACTGATTTCATCTTCATTTAATTGATTTCATCGTTAACTGATTTCATCGTTAACTGATTTCATCGTTAACTGATTTCATCTTCATTTAACTGATTTCATCGTTAACTGATTTCATCGTTAACTGATTTCATCGTTAACTGATTTCATCTTCATTTAACTGATTTCATCGTTAACTGATTTCATCGTTAACTGATTCCATCGTTAACTGATTTCATCGTTAACTGATTTCATCGTTAACTGATTTCATCTTCATTTAACTGATTTCATTTTCATTCTTCATTTAACTGATTTCATCGTTAACTGATTTCATCGTTAACTGATTTCATCTTCATTTAACTGATTTCATCGTTAACTGATTTCATCGTTAACTGATTTCATCGTTAACTGATTTCATCTTTAACTGATTTCATCGTTAACTGATTTCATCTTCATTTAACTGATTTCATCGTTAACTGATTTCATCTTCATTTAATTGATTTCATCGTTAACTGATTTCATCGTTAACTGATTTCATCGTTAACTGATTTCATCTTTAACTGATTTCATCGTTAACTGATTTCATCTTCATTTAACTGATTTCATCGTTAACTGATTTCATCGTTAACTGATTTCATCTTTAACTGATTTCATCGTTAACTGATTTCATCTTCATTTAACTGATTTCATCGTTAACTGATTTCATCTTCATTTAACTGATTTCATCGTTAACTGATTTCATCTTCATTTAACTGATTTCATCGTTAACTGATTTCATCGTTAACTGATTTCATCGTTAACTGATTTCATCGTTAACTGATTTCATCTTCATTTAACTGATTTCATCGTTAACTGATTTCATCGTTAACTGATTTCATCGTTAACTGATTTCATCTTTAACTGATTTCATCGTTAACTGATTTCATCGTTAACTGATTTCATCTTCATTTAACTGATTTCATCGTTAACTGATTTCATCTTCATTTAACTGATTTCATCGTTAACTGATTTCATCTTCATTTAACTGATTTCATCGTTAACTGATTTCATCGTTAACTGATTTCATCGTTAACTGATTTCATCTTCATTTAACTGATTCCATCGTTAACTGATTTCATCGTTAACTGATTTCATCGTTAACTGATTTCATCTTCATTTAACTGATTTCATCGTTAACTGATTTCATCGTTAACTGATTTCATCTTTAACTGATTTCATCGTTAACTGATTTCATCTTCATTTAACTGATTTCATCGTTAACTGATTTCATCGTTAACTGATTTCATCGTTAACTGATTTCATCGTTAACTGATTTCATCTTCATTTAACTGATTTCATCGTTAACTGATTTCATCGTTAACTGATTCCATCGTTAACTGATTTCATCGTTAACTGATTTCATCGTTAACTGATTTCATCTTCATTTAACTGATTTCATCGTTAACTGATTTCATCTTCATTTAACTGATTTCATCGTTAACTGATTTCATCGTTAACTGATTTCATCGTTAACTGATTTCATCTTCATTTAACTGATTTCATCGTTAACTGATTTCATCGTTAACTGATTTCATCGTTAACTGATTTCATCTTCATTTAACTGATTTCATCGTTAACTGATTTCATCGTTAACTGATTTCATCGTTAACTGATTTCATCTTCATTTAACTGATTTCATCGTTAACTGATTTCATCGTTAACTGATTTCATCTTCATTTAACTGATTTCATTTTCATTCTTCATTTAACTGATTTCATCGTTAACTGATTTCATCTTCATTTAACTGATTTCATCGTTAACTGATTTCATCGTTAACTGATTTCATCTTTAACTGATTTCATCGTTAACTGATTTCATCTTCATTTAACTGATTTCATCGTTAACTGATTTCATCTTCATTTAATTGATTTCATCGTTAACTGATTTCATCGTTAACTGATTTCATCGTTAACTGATTTCATCTTCATTTAACTGATTTCATCGTTAACTGATTTCATCTTCATTTAACTGATTTCATCGTTAACTGATTTCATCGTTAACTGATTTCATCGTTAACTGATTTCATCTTCATTTAAATGATTTCATCGTTAACTGATTTCATCGTTAACTGATTTCATCTTTAACTGATTTCATCGTTAACTGATTTCATCTTCATTTAACTGATTTCATCGTTAACTGATTTCATCGTTAACTGATTTCATCTTTAACTGATTTCATCGTTAACTGATTTCATCTTCATTTAACTGATTTCATCGTTAACTGATTTCATCTTTAACTGATTTCATCGTTAACTGATTTCATCTTCATTTAACTGATTTCATCGTTAACTGATTTCATCGTTAACTGATTTCATCGTTAACTGATTTCATCTTCATTTAACTGATTTCATCGTTAACTGATTCCATCGTTAACTGATTTCATCGTTAACTGATTTCATCTTCATTTAACTGATTTCATCGTTAACTGATTTCATCTTCATTTAACTGATTTCATCGTTAACTGATTTCATCGTTAACTGATTTCATCGTTAACTGATTTCATCGTTAACTGATTTCATCTTCATTTAACTGATTTCATTTTCATTCTTCATTTAACTGATTTCATCGTTAACTGATTTCATCTTCATTTAATTGATTTCATCGTTAACTGATTTCATCGTTAACTGATTTCATCGTTAACTGATTTCATCGTTAACTGATTTCATCTTCATTTAACTGATTTCATCGTTAACTGATTTCATCGTTAACTGATTTCATCTTCATTTAACTGATTTCATCGTTAACTGATTTCATCGTTAACTGATTTCATCGTTAACTGATTTCATCTTCATTTAACTGATTTCATTTTCATTCTTCATTTAACTGATTTCATCGTTAACTGATTTCATCTTCATTTAATTGATTTCATCGTTAACTGATTTCATCGTTAACTGATTTCATCGTTAACTGATTTCATCGTTAACTGATTTCATCTTCATTTAACTGATTTCATCGTTAACTGATTTCATCGTTAACTGATTTCATCTTCATTTAACTGATTTCATCGTTAACTGATTTCATCGTTAACTGATTTCATCGTTAACTGATTTCATCTTCATTTAACTGATTTCATCGTTAACTGATTTCATCGTTAACTGATTTCATCTTTAACTGATTTCATCGTTAACTGATTTCATCTTCATTTAACTGATTTCATCGTTAACTGATTTCATCGTTAACTGATTTCATCTTTAACTGATTTCATCGTTAACTGATTTCATCTTCATTTAACTGATTTCATCGTTAACTGATTTCATCGTTAACTGATTTCATCTTCATTTAACTGATTCCATCGTTAACTGATTTCATCGTTAACTGATTTCATCGTTAACTGATTTCATCGTTAACTGATTTCATCTTCATTTAACTGATTTCATCGTTAACTGATTTCATCGTTAACTGATTTCATCTTCATTTAACTGATTTCATCGTTAACTGATTTCATCGTTAACTGATTTCATCGTTAACTGATTTCATCTTCATTTAACTGATTTCATCGTTAACTGATTTCATCGTTAACTGATTTCATCTTTAACTGATTTCATCGTTAACTGATTTCATCTTCATTTAACTGATTTCATCGTTAACTGATTTCATCGTTAACTGATTTCATCTTTAACTGATTTCATCGTTAACTGATTTCATCTTCATTTAACTGATTTCATCGTTAACTGATTTCATCTTCATTTAACTGATTTCATCGTTAACTGATTTCATCGTTAACTGATTTCATCTTCATTTAACTGATTCCATCGTTAACTGATTTCATCGTTAACTGATTTCATCGTTAACTGATTTCATCTTCATTTAACTGATTTCATCGTTAACTGATTTCATCGTTAACTGATTTCATCGTTAACTGATTTCATCTTCATTTTACTGATTTCATCGTTAACTGATTTCATCGTTAACTGATTTCATCGTTAACTGATTTCATCTTCATTTAACTGATTTCATCGTTAACTGATTTCATCGTTAACTGATTCCATCGTTAACTGATTTCATCGTTAACTGATTTCATCTTCATTTAACTGATTTCATCGTTAACTGATTTCATCTTCATTTAACTGATTTCATCGTTAACTGATTTCATCGTTAACTGATTTCATCGTTAACTGATTTCATCTTCATTTAACTGATTTCATCGTTAACTGATTTCATCGTTAACTGATTTCATCTTTAACTGATTTCATCGTTAACTGATTTCATCTTCATTTAACTGATTTCATCGTTAACTGATTTCATCTTCATTTAATTGATTTCATCGTTAACTGATTTCATCGTTAACTGATTTCATCGTTAACTGATTTCATCTTCATTTAACTGATTTCATCGTTAACTGATTCCATCGTTAACTGATTTCATCTTCATTTAACTGATTTCATCGTTAACTGATTTCATCGTTAACTGATTTCATCTTCATTTAACTGATTTCATCGTTAACTGATTTCATCGTTAACTGATTTCATCGTTAACTGATTCCATCGTTAACTGATTCCATCTTTAACTGATTTCATCGTTAACTGATTTCATCTTCATTTAACTGATTTCATCGTTAAGTGATTTCATCGTTAACTGATTTCATCTTCATTTAACTGATTTCATTGTTAACTGATTTCATCGTTAACTGATTTCATCTTCATTTAACTGATTCCATCGTTAACTGATTTCATCGTTAACTGATTTCATCGTTAACTGATTTCATCTTTAACTGATTTCATCTTCATTTAACTGATTTCATCGTTAACTGATTTCATCGTTAACTGATTTCATCGTTAACTGATTTCATCTTCATTTAACTGATTTCATCGTTAACTGATTTCATCGTTAACTGATTCCATCGTTAACTGATTTCATCGTTAACTGATTTCATCTTCATTTAACTGATTTAATTTTCATTCTTCATTTAACTGATTTCATCGTTAACTGATTTCATCTTCATTTAACTGATTTCATCGTTAACTGATTTCATCGTTAACTGATTTCATCTTTAACTGATTTCATCGTTAACTGATTTCATCTTCATTTAACTGATTTCATCGTTAACTGATTTCATCTTCATTTAATTGATTTCATCGTTAACTGATTTCATCGTTAACTGATTTCATCGTTAACTGATTTCATCTTCATTTAACTGATTTCATCGTTAACTGATTTCATCGTTAACTGATTCCATCGTTAACTGATTTCATCGTTAACTGATTTCATCTTCATTTAACTGATTTCATCGTTAACTGATTTCATCTTCATTTAACTGATTTCATCGTTAACTGATTTCATCGTTAACTGATTTCATCTTTAACTGATTTCATCGTTAACTGATTTCATCTTCATTTAACTGATTTCATCGTTAACTGATTTCATCGTTAACTGATTTCATCTTCATTTAACTGATTTCATCGTTAACTGATTTCATCGTTAACTGATTCCATCTTTAACTGATTTCATCTTTAACTGATTTCATCGTTAACTGATTTCATCTTCATTTAACTGATTTCATCGTTAAGTGATTTCATCGTTAACTGATTTCATCGTTAACTGATTTCATCGTTAACTGATTTCATCTTCATTTAACTGATTTCATCTTCATTTAACTGATTTCATCGTTAACTGATTTCATCGTTAACTGATTTCATCTTCATTTAACTGATTTCATTGTTAACTGATTTCATCGTTAACTGATTTCATCTTCATTTAACTGATTTCATCGTTAACTGATTTCATCGTTAACTGATTCCATCGTTAACTGATTTCATCGTTAACTGATTTCATCTTCATTTAACTGATTTCATTTTCATTCTTCATTTAACTGATTTCATCGTTAACTGATTTCATCGTTAACTGATTTCATCTTCATTTAACTGATTTCATCGTTAACTGATTTCATCGTTAACTGATTTCATCTTTAACTGATTTCATCGTTAACTGATTTCATCTTCATTTAACTGATTTCATCGTTAACTGATTTCATCTTCATTTAATTGATTTCATCGTTAACTGATTTCATCGTTAACTGATTTCATCGTTAACTGATTTCATCTTCATTTAACTGATTTCATCGTTAACTGATTTCATCGTTAACTGATTTCATCGTTAACTGATTTCATCTTCATTTAACTGATTTCATCGTTAACTGATTTCATCGTTAACTGATTTCATCTTCATTTAACTGATTTCATCGTTAACTGATTTCATCGTTAACTGATTTCATCTTTAACTGATTTCATCGTTAACTGATTTCATCTTCATTTAACTGATTTCATCGTTAACTGATTTCATCTTTAACTGATTTCATCGTTAACTGATTTCATCTTCATTTAACTGATTTCATCGTTAACTGATTTCATCTTCATTTAATTGATTTCATCGTTAACTGATTTCATCGTTAACTGATTTCATCGTTAACTGATTTCATCTTCATTTAACTGATTTCATCGTTAACTGATTTCATCGTTAACTGATTTCATCGTTAACTGATTTCATCTTCATTTAAATGATTTCATCGTTAACTGATTTCATCGTTAACTGATTTCATCTTTAACTGATTTCATCGTTAACTGATTTCATCTTCATTTAACTGATTTCATCGTTAACTGATTTCATCGTTAACTGATTTCATCTTTAACTGATTTCATCGTTAACTGATTTCATCTTCATTTAACTGATTTCATCGTTAACTGATTTCATCGTTAACTGATTTCATCGTTAACTGATTTCATCTTCATTTAACTGATTCCATCGTTAACTGATTTCATCGTTAACTGATTTCATCGTTAACTGATTTCATCTTCATTTAACTGATTTCATCGTTAACTGATTTCATCGTTAACTGATTTCATCTTTAACTGATTTCATCGTTAACTGATTTCATCTTCATTTAACTGATTTCATCGTTAACTGATTTCATCGTTAACTGATTTCATCGTTAACTGATTTCATCTTCATTTAACTGATTTCATCGTTAACTGATTTCATCGTTAACTGATTCCATCGTTAACTGATTTCATCGTTAACTGATTTCATCGTTAACTGATTTCATCTTCATTTAACTGATTTCATCGTTAACTGATTTCATCTTCATTTAACTGATTTCATCGTTAACTGATTTCATCGTTAACTGATTTCATCGTTAACTGATTTCATCTTCATTTAACTGATTTCATTTTCATTCTTCATTTAACTGATTTCATCGTTAACTGATTTCATCTTCATTTAATTGATTTCATCGTTAACTGATTTCATCTTCATTTAACTGATTTCATCGTTAACTGATTTCATCGTTAACTGATTTCATCTTCATTTAACTGATTTCATCGTTAACTGATTTCATCGTTAACTGATTTCATCGTTAACTGATTTCATCTTCATTTAAATGATTTCATCGTTAACTGATTTCATCGTTAACTGATTTCATTTTTAACTGATTTCATCGTTAACTGATTTCATCTTCATTTAACTGATTTCATCGTTAACTGATTTCATCGTTAACTGATTTCATCTTTAACTGATTTCATCGTTAACTGATTTCATCTTCATTTAACTGATTTCATCGTTAACTGATTTCATCGTTAACTGATTTCATCGTTAACTGATTTCATCTTCATTTAACTGATTCCATCGTTAACTGATTTCATCGTTAACTGATTTCATCGTTAACTGATTTCATCTTCATTTAACTGATTTCATCGTTAACTGATTTCATCGTTAACTGATTTCATCTTTAACTGATTTCATCGTTAACTGATTTCATCTTCATTTAACTGATTTCATCGTTAACTGATTTCATCGTTAACTGATTTCATCGTTAACTGATTTCATCTTCATTTAACTGATTTCATCGTTAACTGATTTCATCGTTAACTGATTCCATCGTTAACTGATTTCATCGTTAACTGATTTCATCGTTAACTGATTTCATCTTCATTTAACTGATTTCATCGTTAACTGATTTCATCGTTAACTGATTTCATCTTTAACTGATTTCATCGTTAACTGATTTCATCTTCATTTAACTGATTTCATCGTTAACTGATTTCATCTTTAACTGATTTCATCGTTAACTGATTTCATCTTCATTTAACTGATTTCATCGTTAACTGATTTCATCTTCATTTAATTGATTTCATCGTTAACTGATTTCATCGTTAACTGATTTCATCGTTAACTGATTTCATCTTCATTTAACTGATTTCATCGTTAACTGATTTCATCGTTAACTGATTTCATCTTCATTTAAATGATTTCATCGTTAACTGATTTCATCGTTAACTGATTTCATCTTTAACTGATTTCATCGTTAACTGATTTCATCTTCATTTAACTGATTTCATCGTTAACTGATTTCATCGTTAACTGATTTCATCTTTAACTGATTTCATCGTTAACTGATTTCATCTTCATTTAACTGATTTCATCGTTAACTGATTTCATCGTTAACTGATTTCATCTTCATTTAACTGATTCCATCGTTAACTGATTTCATCGTTAACTGATTTCATCGTTAACTGATTTCATCTTCATTTAACTGATTTCATCGTTAACTGATTTCATCGTTAACTGATTTCATCTTTAACTGATTTCATCGTTAACTGATTTCATCTTCATTTAACTGATTTCATCGTTAACTGATTTCATCGTTAACTGATTTCATCTTCATTTAACTGATTTCATCGTTAACTGATTTCATCGTTAACTGATTCCATCGTTAACTGATTTCATCGTTAACTGATTTCATCGTTAACTGATTTCATCTTCATTTAACTGATTTCATCGTTAACTGATTTCATCTTCATTTAACTGATTTCATCGTTAACTGATTTCATCGTTAACTGATTTCATCGTTAACTGATTTCATCTTCATTTAACTGATTTCATTTTCATTCTTCATTTAACTGATTTCATCGTTAACTGATTTCATCTTCATTTAATTGATTTCATCGTTAACTGATTTCATCGTTAACTGATTTCATCGTTAACTGATTTCATCTTCATTTAACTGATTTCATCGTTAACTGATTTCATCGTTAACTGATTTCATCTTCATTTAACTGATTTCATCGTTAACTGATTTCATCGTTAACTGATTTCATCGTTAACTGATTTCATCTTCATTTAACTGATTTCATCGTTAACTGATTTCATCGTTAACTGATTTCATCTTTAACTGATTTCATCGTTAACTGATTTCATCTTCATTTAACTGATTTCATCGTTAATTGATTTCATCTTCATTTAACTGATTTCATCTTTAACTGATTTCATCGTTAACTGATTTCATCTTCATTTAACTGATTTCATTTTCATTCTTCATTTAACTGATTTCATTGTTAACTGATTTCATCTTCATTTAACTGATTTCATTGTTAACTGATTTCATCGTTAACTGATTTCATCTTCATTTAACTGATTTCATCGTTAACTGATTTCATCGTTAACTGATTTCATCTTTAACTGATTTCATCGTTAACTGATTTCATCTTCATTTAACTGATTTCATCTTTAACTGATTTCATCGTTAACTGATTTCATCTTCATTTAACTGATTTCATCGTTAACTGATTTCATCTTCATTTAACTGATTTCATCTTTAACTGATTTCATCGTTAACTGATTTCATCTTCATTTAACTGATTTCATCGTTAACTGATTTCATCTTCATTTAACTGATATCATCTTTAACTGATTTCATCGTTAACTGATTTCATCTTCATTTAACTGATTTCATCTTTAACTGATTTCATCGTTAACTGATTTCATCGTCATTTAACTTATTTCATTTTCATTCTTCATTTAACTGATTTCATCTTTAACTGATTTCATCTTCATTTAACTGATTTCATTTTCATTCTTCATTTAACTGATTTCATCGTTAACTGATTTCATCTTCATTTAATTGATTTCATCGTTAACTGATTTCATCGTTAACTGATTTCATCTTCATTTAACTGATTTCATCGTTAACTGATTTCATCGTTAACTGATTTCATCTTCATTTAACTGATTTCATCGTTAACTGATTTCATCGTTAACTGATTTCATCGTTAACTGATTTCATCTTCATTTAACTGATTTCATTTTCATTCTTCATTTAACTGATTTCATCGTTAACTGATTTCATCTTCATTTAATTGATTTCATCGTTAACTGATTTCATCTTCATTTAACTGATTTCATCGTTAACTGATTTCATCGTTAACTGATTTCATCTTTAACTGATTTCATCGTTAACTGATTTCATCTTCATTTAACTGATTTCATCGTTAACTGATTTCATCGTTAACTGATTTCATCTTTAACTGATTTCATCGTTAACTGATTTCATCTTCATTTAACTGATTTCATCGTTAACTGATTTCATCTTCATTTAACTGATTTCATCGTTAACTGATTTCATCGTTAACTGATTTCATCTTCATTTAACTGATTCCATCGTTAACTGATTTCATCGTTAACTGATTTCATCGTTAACTGATTTCATCTTCATTTAACTGATTTCATCGTTAACTGATTTCATCGTTAACTGATTTCATCGTTAACTGATTTCATCTTCATTTTACTGATTTCATCGTTAACTGATTTCATCGTTAACTGATTTCATCGTTAACTGATTTCATCTTCATTTAACTGATTTCATCGTTAACTGATTTCATCGTTAACTGATTCCATCGTTAACTGATTTCATCGTTAACTGATTTCATCTTCATTTAACTGATTTCATCGTTAACTGATTTCATCTTCATTTAACTGATTTCATCGTTAACTGATTTCATCGTTAACTGATTTCATCGTTAACTGATTTCATCTTCATTTAACTGATTTCATCGTTAACTGATTTCATCGTTAACTGATTTCATCTTTAACTGATTTCATCGTTAACTGATTTCATCTTCATTTAACTGATTTCATCGTTAACTGATTTCATCTTCATTTAACTGATTTCATCGTTAACTGATTTCATCGTTAACTGATTTCATCGTTAACTGATTTCATCTTCATTTAACTGATTTCATCGTTAACTGATTTCATCGTTAACTGATTTCATCTTTAACTGATTTCATCGTTAACTGATTTCATCTTCATTTAACTGATTTCATCGTTAACTGATTTCATCTTCATTTAATTGATTTCATCGTTAACTGATTTCATCGTTAACTGATTTCATCGTTAACTGATTTCATCTTCATTTAACTGATTTCATCGTTAACTGATTCCATCGTTAACTGATTTCATCTTCATTTAACTGATTTCATCGTTAACTGATTTCATCGTTAACTGATTTCATCTTCATTTAACTGATTTCATCGTTAACTGATTTCATCGTTAACTGATTTCATCGTTAACTGATTTCATCTTCATTTAACTGATTTCATCGTTAACTGATTTCATCGTTAACTGATTCCATCGTTAACTGATTTCATCGTTAACTGATTTCATCGTTAACTGATTCCATCGTTAACTGATTTCATCTTTAACTGATTTCATCGTTAACTGATTTCATCTTCATTTAACTGATTTCATCGTTAAGTGATTTCATCGTTAACTGATTTCATCTTCATTTAACTGATTTCATTGTTAACTGATTTCATCGTTAACTGATTTCATCTTCATTTAACTGATTCCATCGTTAACTGATTTCATCGTTAACTGATTTCATCTTTAACTGATTTCATCTTCATTTAACTGATTTCATCGTTAACTGATTTCATCGTTAACTGATTTCATCGTTAACTGATTTCATCTTCATTTAACTGATTTCATCGTTAACTGATTTCATCGTTAACTGATTCCATCGTTAACTGATTTCATCGTTAACTGATTTCATCTTCATTTAACTGATTTAATTTTCATTCTTCATTTAACTGATTTCATCGTTAACTGATTTCATCTTCATTTAACTGATTTCATCGTTAACTGATTTCATCGTTAACTGATTTCATCTTTAACTGATTTCATCGTTAACTGATTTCATCTTCATTTAACTGATTTCATCGTTAACTGATTTCATCTTCATTTAATTGATTTCATCGTTAACTGATTTCATCGTTAACTGATTTCATCGTTAACTGATTTCATCTTCATTTAACTGATTTCATCGTTAACTGATTTCATCGTTAACTGATTCCATCGTTAACTGATTTCATCGTTAACTGATTTCATCTTCATTTAACTGATTTCATCGTTAACTGATTTCATCGTTAACTGATTTCATCTTTAACTGATTTCATCGTTAACTGATTTCATCTTCATTTAACTGATTTCATCGTTAACTGATTTCATCGTTAACTGATTTCATCTTTAACTGATTTCATCGTTAACTGATTTCATCTTCATTTAACTGATTTCATCGTTAACTGATTTCATCGTTAACTGATTTCATCTTCATTTAACTGATTTCATCGTTAACTGATTTCATCGTTAACTGATTCCATCTTTAACTGATTTCATCTTTAACTGATTTCATCGTTAACTGATTTCATCTTCATTTAACTGATTTCATCGTTAAGTGATTTCATCGTTAACTGATTTCATCGTTAACTGATTTCATCGTTAACTGATTTCATCTTCATTTAACTGATTTCATCTTCATTTAACTGATTTCATCGTTAACTGATTTCATCGTTAACTGATTTCATCTTCATTTAACTGATTTCATTGTTAACTGATTTCATCGTTAACTGATTTCATCTTCATTTAACTGATTTCATCGTTAACTGATTTCATCGTTAACTGATTCCATCGTTAACTGATTTCATCGTTAACTGATTTCATCTTCATTTAACTGATTTCATTTTCATTCTTCATTTAACTGATTTCATCGTTAACTGATTTCATCGTTAACTGATTTCATCTTCATTTAACTGATTTCATCGTTAACTGATTTAATCGTTAACTGATTTCATCTTTAACTGATTTCATCGTTAACTGATTTCATCTTCATTTAACTGATTTCATCGTTAACTGATTTCATCTTCATTTAATTGATTTCATCGTTAACTGATTTCATCGTTAACTGATTTCATCGTTAACTGATTTCATCGTTAACTGATTTCATCTTCATTTAACTGATTTCATCGTTAACTGATTTCATCGTTAACTGATTTCATCTTCATTTAACTGATTTCATCGTTAACTGATTTCATCGTTAACTGATTTCATCTTCATTTAACTGATTTCATCGTTAACTGATTTCATCGTTAACTGATTTCATCTTTAACTGATTTCATCGTTAACTGATTTCATCTTCATTTAACTGATTTCATCGTTAACTGATTTCATCTTTAACTGATTTCATCGTTAACTGATTTCATCTTCATTTAACTGATTTCATCGTTAACTGATTTCATCTTCATTTAATTGATTTCATCGTTAACTGATTTCATCGTTAACTGATTTCATCGTTAACTGATTTCATCTTCATTTAACTGATTTCATCGTTAACTGATTTCATCGTTAACTGATTTCATCGTTAACTGATTTCATCTTCATTTAAATGATTTCATCGTTAACTGATTTCATCGTTAACTGATTTCATCTTTAACTGATTTCATCGTTAACTGATTTCATCTTCATTTAACTGATTTCATCGTTAACTGATTTCATCGTTAACTGATTTCATCTTTAACTGATTTCATCGTTAACTGATTTCATCTTCATTTAACTGATTTCATCGTTAACTGATTTCATCGTTAACTGATTTCATCGTTAACTGATTTCATCTTCATTTAACTGATTCCATCGTTAACTGATTTCATCGTTAACTGATTTCATCGTTAACTGATTTCATCTTCATTTAACTGATTTCATCGTTAACTGATTTCATCGTTAACTGATTTCATCTTTAACTGATTTCATCGTTAACTGATTTCATCTTCATTTAACTGATTTCATCGTTAACTGATTTCATCGTTAACTGATTTCATCGTTAACTGATTTCATCTTCATTTAACTGATTTCATCGTTAACTGATTTCATCGTTAACTGATTCCATCGTTAACTGATTTCATCGTTAACTGATTTCATCGTTAACTGATTTCATCTTCATTTAACTGATTTCATCGTTAACTGATTTCATCTTCATTTAACTGATTTCATCGTTAACTGATTTCATCGTTAACTGATTTCATCGTTAACTGATTTCATCTTCATTTAACTGATTTCATTTTCATTCTTCATTTAACTGATTTCATCGTTAACTGATTTCATCTTCATTTAATTGATTTCATCGTTAACTGATTTCATCGTTAACTGATTTCATCGTTAACTGATTTCATCTTCATTTAACTGATTTCATCGTTAACTGATTTCATCGTTAACTGATTTCATCTTCATTTAACTGATTTCATCGTTAACTGATTTCATCGTTAACTGATTTCATCGTTAACTGATTTCATCTTCATTTAAATGATTTCATCGTTAACTGATTTCATCGTTAACTGATTTCATCTTTAACTGATTTCATCGTTAACTGATTTCATCTTCATTTAACTGATTTCATCGTTAACTGATTTCATCGTTAACTGATTTCATCTTTAACTGATTTCATCGTTAACTGATTTCATCTTCATTTAACTGATTTCATCGTTAACTGATTTCATCGTTAACTGATTTCATCGTTAACTGATTTCATCTTCATTTAACTGATTCCATCGTTAACTGATTTCATCGTTAACTGATTTCATCGTTAACTGATTTCATCTTCATTTAACTGATTTCATCGTTAACTGATTTCATCTTTAACTGATTTCATCGTTAACTGATTTCATCTTCATTTAACTGATTTCATCGTTAACTGATTTCATCGTTAACTGATTTCATCGTTAACTGATTTCATCTTCATTTAACTGATTTCATCGTTAACTGATTTCATCGTTAACTGATTCCATCGTTAACTGATTTCATCGTTAACTGATTTCATCGTTAACTGATTTCATCTTCATTTAACTGATTTCATCGTTAACTGATTTCATCGTTAACTGATTTCATCTTTAACTGATTTCATCGTTAACTGATTTCATCTTCATTTAACTGATTTCATCGTTAACTGATTTCATCTTTAACTGATTTCATCGTTAACTGATTTCATCTTCATTTAACTGATTTCATCGTTAACTGATTTCATCTTCATTTAATTGATTTCATCGTTAACTGATTTCATCGTTAACTGATTTCATCGTTAACTGATTTCATCTTCATTTAACTGATTTCATCGTTAACTGATTTCATCGTTAACTGATTTCATCGTTAACTGATTTCATCTTCATTTAAATGATTTCATCGTTAACTGATTTCATCGTTAACTGATTTCATCTTTAACTGATTTCATCGTTAACTGATTTCATCTTCATTTAACTGATTTCATCGTTAACTGATTTCATCGTTAACTGATTTCATCTTTAACTGATTTCATCGTTAACTGATTTCATCTTCATTTAACTGATTTCATCGTTAACTGATTTCATCGTTAACTGATTTCATCGTTAACTGATTTCATCTTCATTTAACTGATTCCATCGTTAACTGATTTCATCGTTAACTGATTTCATCGTTAACTGATTTCATCTTCATTTAACTGATTTCATCGTTAACTGATTTCATCGTTAACTGATTTCATCGTTAACTGATTTCATCTTTAACTGATTTCATCGTTAACTGATTTCATCTTCATTTAACTGATTTCATTGTTAACTGATTTCATCGTTAACTGATTTCATCTTCATTTAACTGATTTCATCGTTAACTGATTTCATCGTTAACTGATTCCATCGTTAACTGATTTCATCGTTAACTGATTTCATCTTCATTTAACTGATTTCATTTTCATTCTTCATTTAACTGATTTCATCGTTAACTGATTTCATCGTTAACTGATTTCATCTTCATTTAACTGATTTCATCGTTAACTGATTTCATCGTTAACTGATTTCATCTTTAACTGATTTCATCGTTAACTGATTTCATCTTCATTTAACTGATTTCATCGTTAACTGATTTCATCTTCATTTAATTGATTTCATCGTTAACTGATTTCATCGTTAACTGATTTCATCGTTAACTGATTTCATCTTCATTTAACTGATTTCATCGTTAACTGATTTCATCGTTAACTGATTTCATCGTTAACTGATTTCATCTTCATTTAACTGATTTCATCGTTAACTGATTTCATCGTTAACTGATTTCATCTTCATTTAACTGATTTCATCGTTAACTGATTTCATCGTTAACTGATTTCATCTTTAACTGATTTCATCGTTAACTGATTTCATCTTCATTTAACTGATTTCATCGTTAACTGATTTCATCTTTAACTGATTTCATCGTTAACTGATTTCATCTTCATTTAACTGATTTCATCGTTAACTGATTTCATCTTCATTTAATTGATTTCATCGTTAACTGATTTCATCGTTAACTGATTTCATCGTTAACTGATTTCATCTTCATTTAACTGATTTCATCGTTAACTGATTTCATCGTTAACTGATTTCATCGTTAACTGATTTCATCTTCATTTAAATGATTTCATCGTTAACTGATTTCATCGTTAACTGATTTCATCTTTAACTGATTTCATCGTTAACTGATTTCATCTTCATTTAACTGATTTCATCGTTAACTGATTTCATCGTTAACTGATTTCATCTTTAACTGATTTCATCGTTAACTGATTTCATCTTCATTTAACTGATTTCATCGTTAACTGATTTCATCGTTAACTGATTTCATCGTTAACTGATTTCATCTTCATTTAACTGATTCCATCGTTAACTGATTTCATCGTTAACTGATTTCATCGTTAACTGATTTCATCTTCATTTAACTGATTTCATCGTTAACTGATTTCATCGTTAACTGATTTCATCTTTAACTGATTTCATCGTTAACTGATTTCATCTTCATTTAACTGATTTCATCGTTAACTGATTTCATCGTTAACTGATTTCATCGTTAACTGATTTCATCTTCATTTAACTGATTTCATCGTTAACTGATTTCATCGTTAACTGATTCCATCGTTAACTGATTTCATCGTTAACTGATTTCATCGTTAACTGATTTCATCTTCATTTAACTGATTTCATCGTTAACTGATTTCATCTTCATTTAACTGATTTCATCGTTAACTGATTTCATCGTTAACTGATTTCATCGTTAACTGATTTCATCTTCATTTAACTGATTTCATTTTCATTCTTCATTTAACTGATTTCATCGTTAACTGATTTCATCTTCATTTAATTGATTTCATCGTTAACTGATTTCATCTTCATTTAACTGATTTCATCGTTAACTGATTTCATCGTTAACTGATTTCATCTTCATTTAACTGATTTCATCGTTAACTGATTTCATCGTTAACTGATTTCATCGTTAACTGATTTCATCTTCATTTAAATGATTTCATCGTTAACTGATTTCATCGTTAACTGATTTCATTTTTAACTGATTTCATCGTTAACTGATTTCATCTTCATTTAACTGATTTCATCGTTAACTGATTTCATCGTTAACTGATTTCATCTTTAACTGATTTCATCGTTAACTGATTTCATCTTCATTTAACTGATTTCATCGTTAACTGATTTCATCGTTAACTGATTTCATCGTTAACTGATTTCATCTTCATTTAACTGATTCCATCGTTAACTGATTTCATCGTTAACTGATTTCATCGTTAACTGATTTCATCTTCATTTAACTGATTTCATCGTTAACTGATTTCATCGTTAACTGATTTCATCTTTAACTGATTTCATCGTTAACTGATTTCATCTTCATTTAACTGATTTCATCGTTAACTGATTTCATCGTTAACTGATTTCATCGTTAACTGATTTCATCTTCATTTAACTGATTTCATCGTTAACTGATTTCATCGTTAACTGATTCCATCGTTAACTGATTTCATCGTTAACTGATTTCATCGTTAACTGATTTCATCTTCATTTAACTGATTTCATCGTTAACTGATTTCATCGTTAACTGATTTCATCTTTAACTGATTTCATCGTTAACTGATTTCATCTTCATTTAACTGATTTCATCGTTAACTGATTTCATCTTTAACTGATTTCATCGTTAACTGATTTCATCTTCATTTAACTGATTTCATCGTTAACTGATTTCATCTTCATTTAATTGATTTCATCGTTAACTGATTTCATCGTTAACTGATTTCATCGTTAACTGATTTCATCTTCATTTAACTGATTTCATCGTTAACTGATTTCATCGTTAACTGATTTCATCTTCATTTAAATGATTTCATCGTTAACTGATTTCATCGTTAACTGATTTCATCTTTAACTGATTTCATCGTTAACTGATTTCATCTTCATTTAACTGATTTCATCGTTAACTGATTTCATCGTTAACTGATTTCATCTTTAACTGATTTCATCGTTAACTGATTTCATCTTCATTTAACTGATTTCATCGTTAACTGATTTCATCGTTAACTGATTTCATCTTCATTTAACTGATTCCATCGTTAACTGATTTCATCGTTAACTGATTTCATCGTTAACTGATTTCATCTTCATTTAACTGATTTCATCGTTAACTGATTTCATCGTTAACTGATTTCATCTTTAACTGATTTCATCGTTAACTGATTTCATCTTCATTTAACTGATTTCATCGTTAACTGATTTCATCGTTAACTGATTTCATCGTTAACTGATTTCATCTTCATTTAACTGATTTCATCGTTAACTGATTTCATCGTTAACTGATTCCATCGTTAACTGATTTCATCGTTAACTGATTTCATCGTTAACTGATTTCATCTTCATTTAACTGATTTCATCGTTAACTGATTTCATCTTCATTTAACTGATTTCATCGTTAACTGATTTCATCGTTAACTGATTTCATCGTTAACTGATTTCATCTTCATTTAACTGATTTCATTTTCATTCTTCATTTAACTGATTTCATCGTTAACTGATTTCATCTTCATTTAATTGATTTCATCGTTAACTGATTTCATCGTTAACTGATTTCATCGTTAACTGATTTCATCTTCATTTAACTGATTTCATCGTTAACTGATTTCATCGTTAACTGATTTCATCTTCATTTAACTGATTTCATCGTTAACTGATTTCATCGTTAACTGATTTCATCGTTAACTGATTTCATCTTCATTTAACTGATTTCATCGTTAACTGATTTCATCGTTAACTGATTTCATCTTTAACTGATTTCATCGTTAACTGATTTCATCTTCATTTAACTGATTTCATCGTTAATTGATTTCATCTTCATTTAACTGATTTCATCTTTAACTGATTTCATCGTTAACTGATTTCATCTTCATTTAACTGATTTCATTTTCATTCTTCATTTAACTGATTTCATTGTTAACTGATTTCATCTTCATTTAACTGATTTCATTGTTAACTGATTTCATCGTTAACTGATTTCATCTTCATTTAACTGATTTCATCGTTAACTGATTTCATCGTTAACTGATTTCATCTTTAACTGATTTCATCGTTAACTGATTTCATCTTCATTTAACTGATTTCATCTTTAACTGATTTCATCGTTAACTGATTTCATCTTCATTTAACTGATTTCATCGTTAACTGATTTCATCTTCATTTAACTGATTTCATCTTTAACTGATTTCATCGTTAACTGATTTCATCTTCATTTAACTGATTTCATCGTTAACTGATTTCATCTTCATTTAACTGATATCATCTTTAACTGATTTCATCGTTAACTGATTTCATCTTCATTTAACTGATTTCATCTTTAACTGATTTCATCGTTAACTGATTTCATCGTCATTTAACTTATTTCATTTTCATTCTTCATTTAACTGATTTCATCTTTAACTGATTTCATCTTCATTTAACTGATTTCATTTTCATTCTTCATTTAACTGATTTCATCGTTAACTGATTTCATCTTCATTTAATTGATTTCATCGTTAACTGATTTCATCGTTAACTGATTTCATCTTCATTTAACTGATTTCATCGTTAACTGATTTCATCGTTAACTGATTTCATCTTCATTTAACTGATTTCATCGTTAACTGATTTCATCGTTAACTGATTTCATCGTTAACTGATTTCATCTTCATTTAACTGATTTCATTTTCATTCTTCATTTAACTGATTTCATCGTTAACTGATTTCATCTTCATTTAATTGATTTCATCGTTAACTGATTTCATCTTCATTTAACTGATTTCATCGTTAACTGATTTCATCGTTAACTGATTTCATCTTTAACTGATTTCATCGTTAACTGATTTCATCTTCATTTAACTGATTTCATCGTTAACTGATTTCATCGTTAACTGATTTCATCTTTAACTGATTTCATCGTTAACTGATTTCATCTTCATTTAACTGATTTCATCGTTAACTGATTTCATCTTCATTTAACTGATTTCATCGTTAACTGATTTCATCGTTAACTGATTTCATCTTCATTTAACTGATTCTTCATTTAACTGATTCCATCGTTAACTGATTTCATCGTTAACTGATTTCATCGTTAACTGATTTCATCTTCATTTAACTGATTTCATCGTTAACTGATTTCATCGTTAACTGATTTCATCGTTAACTGATTTCATCTTCATTTTACTGATTTCATCGTTAACTGATTTCATCGTTAACTGATTTCATCGTTAACTGATTTCATCTTCATTTAACTGATTTCATCGTTAACTGATTTCATCGTTAACTGATTCCATCGTTAACTGATTTCATCGTTAACTGATTTCATCTTCATTTAACTGATTTCATCGTTAACTGATTTCATCTTCATTTAACTGATTTCATCGTTAACTGATTTCATCGTTAACTGATTTCATCGTTAACTGATTTCATCTTCATTTAACTGATTTCATCGTTAACTGATTTCATCGTTAACTGATTTCATCTTTAACTGATTTCATCGTTAACTGATTTCATCTTCATTTAACTGATTTCATCGTTAACTGATTTCATCTTCATTTAACTGATTTCATCGTTAACTGATTTCATCGTTAACTGATTTCATCGTTAACTGATTTCATCTTCATTTAACTGATTTCATCGTTAACTGATTTCATCGTTAACTGATTTCATCTTTAACTGATTTCATCGTTAACTGATTTCATCTTCATTTAACTGATTTCATCGTTAACTGATTTCATCTTCATTTAATTGATTTCATCGTTAACTGATTTCATCGTTAACTGATTTCATCGTTAACTGATTTCATCTTCATTTAACTGATTTCATCGTTAACTGATTCCATCGTTAACTGATTTCATCTTCATTTAACTGATTTCATCGTTAACTGATTTCATCGTTAACTGATTTCATCTTCATTTAACTGATTTCATCGTTAACTGATTTCATCGTTAACTGATTTCATCGTTAACTGATTTCATCTTCATTTAACTGATTTCATCGTTAACTGATTTCATCGTTAACTGATTCCATCGTTAACTGATTTCATCGTTAACTGATTTCATCGTTAACTGATTCCATCGTTAACTGATTTCATCTTTAACTGATTTCATCGTTAACTGATTTCATCTTCATTTAACTGATTTCATCGTTAAGTGATTTCATCGTTAACTGATTTCATCTTCATTTAACTGATTTCATTGTTAACTGATTTCATCGTTAACTGATTTCATCTTCATTTAACTGATTCCATCGTTAACTGATTTCATCGTTAACTGATTTCATCGTTAACTGATTTCATCTTTAACTGATTTCATCTTCATTTAACTGATTTCATCGTTAACTGATTTCATCGTTAACTGATTTCATCGTTAACTGATTTCATCTTCATTTAACTGATTTCATCGTTAACTGATTTCATCGTTAACTGATTCCATCGTTAACTGATTTCATCGTTAACTGATTTCATCTTCATTTAACTGATTTAATTTTCATTCTTCATTTAACTGATTTCATCGTTAACTGATTTCATCTTCATTTAACTGATTTCATCGTTAACTGATTTCATCGTTAACTGATTTCATCTTTAACTGATTTCATCGTTAACTGATTTCATCTTCATTTAACTGATTTCATCGTTAACTGATTTCATCTTCATTTAATTGATTTCATCGTTAACTGATTTCATCGTTAACTGATTTCATCGTTAACTGATTTCATCTTCATTTAACTGATTTCATCGTTAACTGATTTCATCGTTAACTGATTCCATCGTTAACTGATTTCATCGTTAACTGATTTCATCTTCATTTAACTGATTTCATCGTTAACTGATTTCATCGTTAACTGATTTCATCTTTAACTGATTTCATCGTTAACTGATTTCATCTTCATTTAACTGATTTCATCGTTAACTGATTTCATCGTTAACTGATTTCATCTTTAACTGATTTCATCGTTAACTGATTTCATCTTCATTTAACTGATTTCATTGTTAACTGATTTCATCGTTAACTGATTTCATCTTCATTTAACTGATTTCATCGTTAACTGATTTCATCGTTAACTGATTCCATCTTTAACTGATTTCATCTTTAACTGATTTCATCGTTAACTGATTTCATCTTCATTTAACTGATTTCATCGTTAAGTGATTTCATCGTTAACTGATTTCATCGTTAACTGATTTCATCGTTAACTGATTTCATCTTCATTTAACTGATTTCATCTTCATTTAACTGATTTCATCGTTAACTGATTTCATCGTTAACTGATTTCATCTTCATTTAACTGATTTCATTGTTAACTGATTTCATCGTTAACTGATTTCATCTTCATTTAACTGATTTCATCGTTAACTGATTTCATCGTTAACTGATTCCATCGTTAACTGATTTCATCGTTAACTGATTTCATCTTCATTTAACTGATTTCATTTTCATTCTTCATTTAACTGATTTCATCGTTAACTGATTTCATCGTTAACTGATTTCATCTTCATTTAACTGATTTCATCGTTAACTGATTTCATCGTTAACTGATTTCATCTTTAACTGATTTCATCGTTAACTGATTTCATCTTCATTTAACTGATTTCATCGTTAACTGATTTCATCTTCATTTAACTGATTTCATCGTTAACTGATTTCATCGTTAACTGATTTCATCGTTAACTGATTTCATCTTCATTTAACTGATTTCATCGTTAACTGATTTCATCGTTAACTGATTTCATCTTCATTTAACTGATTTCATCGTTAACTGATTTCATCGTTAACTGATTTCATCTTTAACTGATTTCATCGTTAACTGATTTCATCTTCATTTAACTGATTTCATCGTTAACTGATTTCATCTTTAACTGATTTCATCGTTAACTGATTTCATCTTCATTTAACTGATTTCATCGTTAACTGATTTCATCTTCATTTAATTGATTTCATCGTTAACTGATTTCATCGTTAACTGATTTCATCGTTAACTGATTTCATCTTCATTTAACTGATTTCATCGTTAACTGATTTCATCGTTAACTGATTTCATCGTTAACTGATTTCATCTTCATTTAAATGATTTCATCGTTAACTGATTTCATCGTTAACTGATTTCATCTTTAACTGATTTCATCGTTAACTGATTTCATCTTCATTTAACTGATTTCATCGTTAACTGATTTCATCGTTAACTGATTTCATCTTTAACTGATTTCATCGTTAACTGATTTCATCTTCATTTAACTGATTTCATCGTTAACTGATTTCATCGTTAACTGATTTCATCGTTAACTGATTTCATCTTCATTTAACTGATTCCATCGTTAACTGATTTCATCGTTAACTGATTTCATCGTTAACTGATTTCATCTTCATTTAACTGATTTCATCGTTAACTGATTTCATCGTTAACTGATTTCATCTTTAACTGATTTCATCGTTAACTGATTTCATCTTCATTTAACTGATTTCATCGTTAACTGATTTCATCGTTAACTGATTTCATCGTTAACTGATTTCATCTTCATTTAACTGATTTCATCGTTAACTGATTTCATCGTTAACTGATTCCATCGTTAACTGATTTCATCGTTAACTGATTTCATCGTTAACTGATTTCATCTTCATTTAACTGATTTCATCGTTAACTGATTTCATCTTCATTTAACTGATTTCATCGTTAACTGATTTCATCGTTAACTGATTTCATCGTTAACTGATTTCATCTTCATTTAACTGATTTCATTTTCATTCTTCATTTAACTGATTTCATCGTTAACTGATTTCATCTTCATTTAATTGATTTCATCGTTAACTGATTTCATCGTTAACTGATTTCATCGTTAACTGATTTCATCTTCATTTAACTGATTTCATCGTTAACTGATTTCATCGTTAACTGATTTCATCTTCATTTAACTGATTTCATCGTTAACTGATTTCATCGTTAACTGATTTCATCGTTAACTGATTTCATCTTCATTTAAATGATTTCATCGTTAACTGATTTCATCGTTAACTGATTTCATCTTTAACTGATTTCATCGTTAACTGATTTCATCTTCATTTAACTGATTTCATCGTTAACTGATTTCATCGTTAACTGATTTCATCTTTAACTGATTTCATCGTTAACTGATTTCATCTTCATTTAACTGATTTCATCGTTAACTGATTTCATCGTTAACTGATTTCATCGTTAACTGATTTCATCTTCATTTAACTGATTCCATCGTTAACTGATTTCATCGTTAACTGATTTCATCGTTAACTGATTTCATCTTCATTTAACTGATTTCATCGTTAACTGATTTCATCGTTAACTGATTTCATCTTTAACTGATTTCATCGTTAACTGATTTCATCTTCATTTAACTGATTTCATCGTTAACTGATTTCATCGTTAACTGATTTCATCTTCATTTAACTGATTTCATCGTTAACTGATTTCATCGTTAACTGATTCCATCGTTAACTGATTTCATCGTTAACTGATTTCATCGTTAACTGATTTCATCTTCATTTAACTGATTTCATCGTTAACTGATTTCATCGTTAACTGATTTCATCTTTAACTGATTTCATCGTTAACTGATTTCATCTTCATTTAACTGATTTCATCGTTAACTGATTTCATCTTTAACTGATTTCATCGTTAACTGATTTCATCTTCATTTAACTGATTTCATCGTTAACTGATTTCATCTTCATTTAATTGATTTCATCGTTAACTGATTTCATCGTTAACTGATTTCATCGTTAACTGATTTCATCTTCATTTAACTGATTTCATCGTTAACTGATTTCATCGTTAACTGATTTCATCTTCATTTAAATGATTTCATCGTTAACTGATTTCATCGTTAACTGATTTCATCTTTAACTGATTTCATCGTTAACTGATTTCATCTTCATTTAACTGATTTCATCGTTAAGTGATTTCATCGTTAACTGATTTCATCTTCATTTAACTGATTTCATTGTTAACTGATTTCATCGTTAACTGATTTCATCTTCATTTAACTGATTCCATCGTTAACTGATTTCATCGTTAACTGATTTCATCGTTAACTGATTTCATCTTTAACTGATTTCATCTTCATTTAACTGATTTCATCGTTAACTGATTTCATCGTTAACTGATTTCATCGTTAACTGATTTCATCTTCATTTAACTGATTTCATCGTTAACTGATTTCATCGTTAACTGATTCCATCGTTAACTGATTTCATCGTTAACTGATTTCATCTTCATTTAACTGATTTAATTTTCATTCTTCATTTAACTGATTTCATCGTTAACTGATTTCATCTTCATTTAACTGATTTCATCGTTAACTGATTTCATCGTTAACTGATTTCATCTTTAACTGATTTCATCGTTAACTGATTTCATCTTCATTTAACTGATTTCATCGTTAACTGATTTCATCTTCATTTAATTGATTTCATCGTTAACTGATTTCATCGTTAACTGATTTCATCGTTAACTGATTTCATCTTCATTTAACTGATTTCATCGTTAACTGATTTCATCGTTAACTGATTCCATCGTTAACTGATTTCATCGTTAACTGATTTCATCTTCATTTAACTGATTTCATCGTTAACTGATTTCATCGTTAACTGATTTCATCTTTAACTGATTTCATCGTTAACTGATTTCATCTTCATTTAACTGATTTCATCGTTAACTGATTTCATCGTTAACTGATTTCATCTTTAACTGATTTCATCGTTAACTGATTTCATCTTCATTTAACTGATTTCATCGTTAACTGATTTCATCGTTAACTGATTTCATCTTCATTTAACTGATTTCATCGTTAACTGATTTCATCGTTAACTGATTCCATCTTTAACTGATTTCATCTTTAACTGATTTCATCGTTAACTGATTTCATCTTCATTTAACTGATTTCATCGTTAAGTGATTTCATCGTTAACTGATTTCATCGTTAACTGATTTCATCGTTAACTGATTTCATCTTCATTTAACTGATTTCATCTTCATTTAACTGATTTCATCGTTAACTGATTTCATCGTTAACTGATTTCATCTTCATTTAACTGATTTCATTGTTAACTGATTTCATCGTTAACTGATTTCATCTTCATTTAACTGATTTCATCGTTAACTGATTTCATCGTTAACTGATTCCATCGTTAACTGATTTCATCGTTAACTGATTTCATCTTCATTTAACTGATTTCATTTTCATTCTTCATTTAACTGATTTCATCGTTAACTGATTTCATCGTTAACTGATTTCATCTTCATTTAACTGATTTCATCGTTAACTGATTTCATCGTTAACTGATTTCATCTTTAACTGATTTCATCGTTAACTGATTTCATCTTCATTTAACTGATTTCATCGTTAACTGATTTCATCTTCATTTAACTGATTTCATCGTTAACTGATTTCATCGTTAACTGATTTCATCGTTAACTGATTTCATCTTCATTTAACTGATTTCATCGTTAACTGATTTCATCGTTAACTGATTTCATCTTCATTTAACTGATTTCATCGTTAACTGATTTCATCGTTAACTGATTTCATCTTTAACTGATTTCATCGTTAACTGATTTCATCTTCATTTAACTGATTTCATCGTTAACTGATTTCATCTTTAACTGATTTCATCGTTAACTGATTTCATCTTCATTTAACTGATTTCATCGTTAACTGATTTCATCTTCATTTAATTGATTTCATCGTTAACTGATTTCATCGTTAACTGATTTCATCGTTAACTGATTTCATCTTCATTTAACTGATTTCATCGTTAACTGATTTCATCGTTAACTGATTTCATCGTTAACTGATTTCATCTTCATTTAAATGATTTCATCGTTAACTGATTTCATCGTTAACTGATTTCATCTTTAACTGATTTCATCGTTAACTGATTTCATCTTCATTTAACTGATTTCATCGTTAACTGATTTCATCGTTAACTGATTTCATCTTTAACTGATTTCATCGTTAACTGATTTCATCTTCATTTAACTGATTTCATCGTTAACTGATTTCATCGTTAACTGATTTCATCGTTAACTGATTTCATCTTCATTTAACTGATTCCATCGTTAACTGATTTCATCGTTAACTGATTTCATCGTTAACTGATTTCATCTTCATTTAACTGATTTCATCGTTAACTGATTTCATCGTTAACTGATTTCATCTTTAACTGATTTCATCGTTAACTGATTTCATCTTCATTTAACTGATTTCATCGTTAACTGATTTCATCGTTAACTGATTTCATCGTTAACTGATTTCATCTTCATTTAACTGATTTCATCGTTAACTGATTTCATCGTTAACTGATTCCATCGTTAACTGATTTCATCGTTAACTGATTTCATCGTTAACTGATTTCATCTTCATTTAACTGATTTCATCGTTAACTGATTTCATCTTCATTTAACTGATTTCATCGTTAACTGATTTCATCGTTAACTGATTTCATCGTTAACTGATTTCATCTTCATTTAACTGATTTCATTTTCATTCTTCATTTAACTGATTTCATCGTTAACTGATTTCATCTTCATTTAATTGATTTCATCGTTAACTGATTTCATCGTTAACTGATTTCATCGTTAACTGATTTCATCTTCATTTAACTGATTTCATCGTTAACTGATTTCATCGTTAACTGATTTCATCTTCATTTAACTGATTTCATCGTTAACTGATTTCATCGTTAACTGATTTCATCGTTAACTGATTTCATCTTCATTTAAATGATTTCATCGTTAACTGATTTCATCGTTAACTGATTTCATCTTTAACTGATTTCATCGTTAACTGATTTCATCTTCATTTAACTGATTTCATCGTTAACTGATTTCATCGTTAACTGATTTCATCTTTAACTGATTTCATCGTTAACTGATTTCATCTTCATTTAACTGATTTCATCGTTAACTGATTTCATCGTTAACTGATTTCATCGTTAACTGATTTCATCTTCATTTAACTGATTCCATCGTTAACTGATTTCATCGTTAACTGATTTCATCGTTAACTGATTTCATCTTTAACTGATTTCATCGTTAACTGATTTCATCTTCATTTAACTGATTTCATCGTTAACTGATTTCATCGTTAACTGATTTCATCGTTAACTGATTTCATCTTCATTTAACTGATTTCATCGTTAACTGATTTCATCGTTAACTGATTCCATCGTTAACTGATTTCATCGTTAACTGATTTCATCGTTAACTGATTTCATCTTCATTTAACTGATTTCATCGTTAACTGATTTCATCGTTAACTGATTTCATCTTTAACTGATTTCATCGTTAACTGATTTCATCTTCATTTAACTGATTTCATCGTTAACTGATTTCATCTTTAACTGATTTCATCGTTAACTGATTTCATCTTCATTTAACTGATTTCATCGTTAACTGATTTCATCTTCATTTAATTGATTTCATCGTTAACTGATTTCATCGTTAACTGATTTCATCGTTAACTGATTTCATCTTCATTTAACTGATTTCATCGTTAACTGATTTCATCGTTAACTGATTTCATCGTTAACTGATTTCATCTTCATTTAAATGATTTCATCGTTAACTGATTTCATCGTTAACTGATTTCATCTTTAACTGATTTCATCGTTAACTGATTTCATCTTCATTTAACTGATTTCATCGTTAACTGATTTCATCGTTAACTGATTTCATCTTTAACTGATTTCATCGTTAACTGATTTCATCTTCATTTAACTGATTTCATCGTTAACTGATTTCATCGTTAACTGATTTCATCGTTAACTGATTTCATCTTCATTTAACTGATTCCATCGTTAACTGATTTCATCGTTAACTGATTTCATCGTTAACTGATTTCATCTTCATTTAACTGATTTCATCGTTAACTGATTTCATCGTTAACTGATTTCATCGTTAACTGATTTCATCTTTAACTGATTTCATCGTTAACTGATTTCATCTTCATTTAACTGATTTCATCGTTAACTGATTTCATCGTTAACTGATTTCATCGTTAACTGATTTCATCTTCATTTAACTGATTTCATCGTTAACTGATTTCATCGTTAACTGATTCCATCGTTAACTGATTTCATCGTTAACTGATTTCATCGTTAACTGATTTCATCTTCATTTAACTGATTTCATCGTTAACTGATTTCATCTTCATTTAACTGATTTCATCGTTAACTGATTTCATCGTTAACTGATTTCATCGTTAACTGATTTCATCTTCATTTAACTGATTTCATTTTCATTCTTCATTTAACTGATTTCATCGTTAACTGATTTCATCTTCATTTAATTGATTTCATCGTTAACTGATTTCATCGTTAACTGATTTCATCGTTAACTGATTTCATCTTCATTTAACTGATTTCATCGTTAACTGATTTCATCGTTAACTGATTTCATCTTCATTTAACTGATTTCATCGTTAACTGATTTCATCGTTAACTGATTTCATCTTCATTTAACTGATTTCATCGTTAACTGATTTCATCGTTAACTGATTTCATCTTTAACTGATTTCATCGTTAACTGATTTCATCTTCATTTAACTGATTTCATCGTTAACTGATTTCATCGTTAACTGATTTCATCTTTAACTGATTTCATCGTTAACTGATTTCATCTTCATTTAACTGATTTCATCGTTAACTGATTTCATCTTCATTTAACTGATTTCATCGTTAACTGATTTCATCGTTAACTGATTTCATCGTTAACTGATTTCATCTTCATTTAACTGATTCCATCGTTAACTGATTTCATCGTTAACTGATTTCATCGTTAACTGATTTCATCTTCATTTAACTGATTTCATCGTTAACTGATTTCATCGTTAACTGATTTCATCTTTAACTGATTTCATCGTTAACTGATTTCATCTTCATTTAACTGATTTCATCGTTAACTGATTTCATCGTTAACTGATTTCATCGTTAACTGATTTCATCTTCATTTAACTGATTTCATCGTTAACTGATTCCATCGTTAACTGATTCCATCGTTAACTGATTTCATCGTTAACTGATTTCATCTTCATTTAACTGATTTCATCGTTAACTGATTTCATCTTCATTTAACTGATTTCATCGTTAACTGATTTCATCGTTAACTGATTTCATCTTCATTTAACTGATTTCATTTTCATTCTTCATTTAACTGATTTCATCGTTAACTGATTTCATCTTCATTTAACTGATTTCATCGTTAACTGATTTCATCGTTAACTGATTTCATCGTTAACTGATTTCATCTTTAACTGATTTCATCTTTAACTGATTTCATCGTTAACTGATTTCATCTTCATTTAACTGATTTCATCGTTAACTGATTTCATCTTCATTTAATTGATTTCATCGTTAACTGATTTCATCGTTAACTGATTTCATCTTCATTTAACTGATTTCATCGTTAACTGATTCCATCGTTAACTGATTTCATCTTCATTTAACTGATTTCATCGTTAACTGATTTCATCGTTAACTGATTTCATCTTCATTTAACTGATTTCATCTTCATTTAACTGATTTCATCGTTAACTGATTCCATCGTTAACTGATTTCATCTTTAACTGATTTCATCGTTAACTGATTTCATCTTCATTTAACTGATTTCATCGTTAAGTGATTTCATCGTTAACTGATTTCATCTTCATTTAACTGATTTCATTGTTAACTGATTTCATCGTTAACTGATTTCATCTTCATTTAACTGATTTCATCGTTAACTGATTTCATCGTTAACTGATTCCATCGTTAACTGATTTCATCGTTAACTGATTTCATCTTCATTTAACTGATTTCATCGTTAACTGATTTCATCTTCATTTAACTGATTTCATTTTCATTCTTCATTTAACTGATTTCATCGTTAACTGATTTCATCGTTAACTGATTTCATCTTCATTTAACTGATTTCATCGTTAACTGATTTCATCGTTAACTGATTCCATCGTTAACTGATTTCATCGTTAACTGATTTCATCTTCATTTAACTGATTTCATCGTTAACTGATTTCATCTTCATTTAACTGATTTCATTTTCATTCTTCATTTAACTGATTTCATCGTTAACTGATTTCATCGTTAACTGATTTCATCGTTAACTGATTTCATCTTCATTTAACTGATTTCATCGTTAACTGATTTCATCGTTAACTGATTTCATCTTCATTTAACTGATTTCATCGTTAACTGATTTCATCGTTAACTGATTCCATCGTTAACTGATTTCATCTTTAACTGATTTCATCGTTAACTGATTTCATCTTCATTTAACTGATTTCATCGTTAAGTGATTTCATCGTTAACTGATTTCATCTTCATTTAACTGATTTTATTGTTAACTGATTTCATCGTTAACTGATTTCATCTTCATTTAACTGATTTCATCGTTAACTGATTTCATCGTTAACTGATTCCATCGTTAACTGATTTCATCGTTAACTGATTTCATCGTTAACTGATTTCATCTTTAACTGATTTCATCGATTTCATCGATGATTCATCAGATGATTTCATCTTTAACTGATTTCATCGTTAACTGATTTCATCTTCATTTAACTGATTTCATCGTTAACTGATTTCATCGTTAACTGATTTCATCGTTAACTGATTTCATCGTTAACTGATTTCATCTTTAACTGATTTCATCGTTAACTGATTTCATCTTCATTTAACTGATTTCATCGTTAACTGATTTCATCTTCATTTAATTGATTTCATCGTTAACTGATTTCATCGTTAACTGATTTCATCTTCATTTAACTGATTTCATCGTTAACTGATTTCATCTTCATTTAACTGATTTCATCGTTAACTGATTCCATCGTTAACTGATTTCATCTTCATTTAACTGATTTCATCGTTAACTGATTTCATCGTTAACTGATTTCATCGTTAACTGATTTCATCGTTAACTGATTTCATCTTCATTTAACTGATTTCATCGTTAACTGATTTCATCGTTAACTGATTTCATCTTCATTTAACTGATTTCATCGTTAACTGATTTCATCGTTAACTGATTCCATCGTTAACTGATTTCATCTTTAACTGATTTCATCGTTAACTGATTTCATCTTCATTTAACTGATTTCATCGTTAAGTGATTTCATCGTTAACTGATTTCATCTTCATTTAACTGATTTCATTGTTAACTGATTTCATCGTTAACTGATTTCATCTTCATTTAACTGATTTCATCGTTAACTGATTTCATCGTTAACTGATTCCATCGTTAACTGATTTCATCGTTAACTGATTTCATCTTCATTTAACTGATTTCATCGTTAACTGATTTCATCTTCATTTAACTGATTTCATTTTCATTCTTCATTTAACTGATTTCATCGTTAACTGATTTCATCTTCATTTAACTGATTTCATCGTTAACTGATTTCATCGTTAACTGATTTCATCTTCATTTAACTGATTTCATCGTTAACTGATTTCATCGTTAACTGATTTCATCTTCATTTAACTGATTTCATCGTTAACTGATTTCATCGTTAACTGATTCCATCGTTAACTGATTTCATCTTTAACTGATTTCATCGTTAACTGATTTCATCTTCATTTAACTGATTTCATCGTTAAGTGATTTCATCGTTAACTGATTTCATCTTCATTTAACTGATTTCATTGTTAACTGATTTCATCGTTAACTGATTTCATCTTCATTTAACTGATTTCATCGTTAACTGATTTCATCGTTAACTGATTTCATCGTTAACTGATTCCATCGTTAACTGATTTCATCGTTAACTGATTTCATCGTTAACTGATTTCATCTTCATTTAACTGATTTCATCGTTAACTGATTTCATCTTCATTTAACTGATTTCATTTTCATTCTTCATTTAACTGATTTCATCGTTAACTGATTTCATCTTCATTTAACTGATTTCATCGTTAACTGATTTCATCGTTAACTGATTTCATCTTCTTTTAACTGATTTCATCGTTAACTGATTTCATCTTCATTTAATTGATTTCATCGTTAACTGATTTCATCGTTAACTGATTTCATCTTCATGTAACTGATTTCATCGTTAACTGATTTCATCGTTAACTGATTTCATCTTCATTTAACTGATTTCATCGTTAACTGATTTCATCTTCATTTAACTGATTTCATCGTTAACTGATTTCATCGTTAACTGATTTCATCTTCATTTAACTGATTCCATCGTTAACTGATTTCATCGTTAACTGATTTCATCGTTAACTGATTTCATCGTTAACTGATTTCATCGTTAACTGATTTCATCGTTAACTGATTTCATCTTCATTTAACTGATTCCATCGTTAACTGATTTCATCGTTAACTGATTTCATCGTTAACTGATTTCATCGTTAACTGATTTCATCTTTAACTGATTTCATCGTTAACTGATTTCATCTTCATTTAACTGATTTCATCGTTAACTGATTTCATCGTTAACTGATTTCATCTTCATTTAACTGATTTCATCGTTAACTGATTCCATCGTTAACTGATTTCATCGTTAACTGATTTCATCTTCATTTAACTAATTTCATCGTTAACTGATTTCATCTTCATTTAACTAATTTCATCGTTAAGTGATTTCATCGTTAACTGATTTCATCTTCATTTAACTGATTTCATTGTTAACTGATTTCATCGTTAACTGATTTCATCTTCATTTAACTGATTTCATCGTTAACTGATTTCATCGTTAACTGATTTCATCGTTAACTGATTCCATCGTTAACTGATTTCATCGTTAACTGATTTCATCGTTAACTGATTTCATCTTCATTTAACTGATTTCATCGTTAACTGATTTCATCTTCATTTAACTGATTTCATTTTCATTCTTCATTTAACTGATTTCATCGTTAACTGATTTCATCTTCATTTAACTGATTTCATCGTTAACTGATTTCATCTTCTTTTAACTGATTTCATCGTTAACTGATTTCATCTTCATTTAATTGATTTCATCGTTAACTGATTTCATCGTTAACTGATTTCATCTTCATGTAACTGATTTCATCGTTAACTGATTTCATCGTTAACTGATTTCATCTTCATTTAACTGATTTCATCGTTAACTGATTTCATCTTCATTTAACTGATTTCATCGTTAACTGATTTCATCGTTAACTGATTTCATCTTCATTTAACTGATTCCATCGTTAACTGATTTCATCGTTAACTGATTTCATCGTTAACTGATTTCATCGTTAACTGATTTCATCTTCATTTAACTGATTTCATCGTTAACTGATTTCATCGTTAACTGATTTCATCGTTAACTGATTTCATCTTCATTTAACTGATTCCATCGTTAACTGATTTCATCGTTAACTGATTTCATCGTTAACTGATTTCATCTTCATTTAACTGATTTCATCGTTAACTGATTTCATCGTTAACTGATTTCATCTTTAACTGATTTCATCGTTAACTGATTCCATCGTTAACTGATTTCATCGTTAACTGATTTCATCTTCATTTAACTGATTTCATCGTTAACTGATTTTATCGTTAACTGATTTCATCTTCATTTAACTGATTTCATCGTTAACTGATTTCATCTTTAACTGATTTCATCGTTAACTGATTTCATCGTTAACTGATTTCATCTTCATTTAACTGATTTCATCGTTAACTGATTTCATCGTTAACTGATTTCATCTTCATTTAACTGATTTCATCGTTAACTGATTTCATCGTTAACTGATTTCATCTTCATTTAACTGATTTCATCGTTAACTGATTTCATCGTTAACTGATTCCATCGTTAACTGATTTCATCTTTAACTGATTTCATCGTTAACTGATTTCATCTTCATTTAACTGATTTCATCGTTAAGTGATTTCATCGTTAACTGATTTCATCGTTAACTGATTTCATCTTCATTTAACTGATTTCATCGTTAACTGATTTCATCGTTAACTGATTTCATCGTTAACTGATTTCATCTTCATTTAACTGATTTCATCGTTCACTGATTTCATCGTTAACTGATTTCATCTTCATTTAACTGATTTCATCGTTAACTGATTTCATCGTTAACTGATTTCATCTTCATTTAACTGATTTCATCGTTAACTGATTTCATCTTCATTTAACTGATTTCATCGTTAACTGATTTCGTCTTCATTTAACTGATTTCATCGTTAACTGATTTCGTCTTCATTTAACTGATTTCATCGTTAACTGATTTCATCGTTAACTGATTTCATCGTTAACTGATTTCATCTTCATTTAACTGATTTCATCGTTAACTGATTTCATCGTTAACTGATTCCATCGTTAACTGATTTCATCTTTAACTGATTTCATCGTTAACTGATTTCATCTTCATTTAACTGATTCCATCGTTAACTGATTTCATCGTTAACTGATTTCATCTTCATTTAACTGATTCCATCGTTAACTGATTTCATCGTTAACTGATTTCATCGTTAACTGATTTCATCGTTAACTGATTTCATCTTCATTTAACTGATTTCATCGTTAACTGATTTCATCTTCATTTAACTGATTTCATCGTTAACTGATTTCATCGTTAACTGATTTCATCTTCATTTAACTGATTTCATCGTTAACTGATTTCATCGTTAACTGATTCCATCGTTAACTGATTTCATCTTCATTTAACTGATTTCATCGTTAACTGATTTCATCTTCATTTAACTGATTCCATCGTTAACTGATTCCATCGTTAACTGATTTCATCGTTAACTGATTTCATCTTCATTTAACTGATTTCATTTTCATTCTTCATTTAACTGATTTCGTTAACTGATTTCATCTTCATTTAACTGATTTCATCGTTAACTGATTTCATCGTTAACTGATTTCATCTTCATTTAACTGATTTCATCGTTAACTGATTTCATCGTTAACTGATTTCATCTTTAACTGATTTCATCGTTAACTGTTTTCATCTTCATTTAACTGATTTCATCGTTAACTGATTTCATCTTCATTTAACTGATTCCATCGTTAACTGATTTCATCGTTAACTGATTTCATCTTCATTTAACTGATTTCATCGTTAACTGATCTCATCGTTAACTGATTCCATCGTTAACTGATTTCACCGTGAACTGATTTCATCTTCATTTAACTGATTCCATCGTTAACTGATTTCATCGTTAACTGATTTCATCGTTAACTGATTTCATCTTTAACTGATTTCATCGTTAACTGATTTCATCTTCATTTAACTGATTTCATTTTCATTCTTCATTTAACTGATTTCATCGTTAACTGATTTCATCGTTAACTGATTTCATCTTCATTTAACTGATTTCATCGTTAACTGATTTCATCGTTAATTGATTTCATCGTTAACTGATTTCATCTTCATTCTTCATTTAACTGATTTCATCGTTAACTGATTTCATCGTTAACTGATTTCATCTTCATTTAACTGATTTCATCGTTAACTGATTTCATCTTCATTCTTCATTTAACTGATTTCATCTTTAACTGATTTCATCGTTAACTGATTTCATCTTCATTTAACTGATTTCATCGTTAATTGATTTCATCGTTAACTGATTTCATCGTTAACTGATTTCATCTTCATTTAACTGATTTCATCGTTAACTGATTTCATTGTTAACTGATTTCATCTTTAACTGATTTCATCTTCATTTAACTGATTTCATCTTCATTTAACTGATTTCATCGTTAACTGATTTCATCTTCATTTAACTGATTTCATCTTCATTTAACTGATTTCATCGTTAACTGATTTCATCGTTAACTGATTTCATCTTCATTTAACTGATTCCATCGTTAACTGATTTCATCGTTAACTGATTTCATCTTTAACTGATTTCATCGTTAACTGATTTCATCTTCATTTAACTGATTTCATCGTTAACTGATTTCATCGTTAACTGATTTCATCTTTAACTGATTTCATCGTTAACTGATTTCATCTTCATTTAACTGATTTCATCGTTAACTGATTTCATCTTCATTTAACTGATTCCATCGTTAACTGATTCCATCGTTAACTGATTTCATCGTTAACTGATTTCATCTTCATTTAACTGATTTCATCGTTAACTGATTTCATCGTTAACTGATTTCATCTTCATTTAACTGATTTCATCGTTAACTGATTTCATCTTCATTTAACTGATTCCATCGTTAACTGATTTCATCGTTAACTGATTTCATCTTCATTTAACTGATTTCATCGTTAACTGATTTCATCGTTAACTGATCTCATCGTTAACTGATTCCATCGTTAACTGATTTCACCGTGAACTGATTTCATCTTCATTTAACTGATTCCATCGTTAACTGATTTCATCGTTAACTGATTTCATCGTTAACTGATTTCATCGTTAACTGATTTCATCTTCATTTAACTGATTTCATTTTCATTCTTCATTTAACTGATTTCATCGTTAACTGATTTCATCTTCATTTAACTGATTTCATCGTTAACTGATTTCATCGTTAACTGATTTCATCTTTAACTGATTTCATCGTTAACTGATTTCATCTTCATTTAACTGATTTCATCGTTAACTGATTTCATCGTTAACTGATTTCATCTTTAACTGATTTCATCTTTAACTGATTTCATCTTCATTTAACTGATTTCATCGTTAACTGATTTCATCTTCATTTAATTGATTTCATCGTTAACTGATTTCATCGTTAACTGATTTCATCTTCATTTAACTGATTTCATCGTTAACTGATTTCATCGTTAACTGATTTCATCTTCATTTAACTGATTTCATCGTTAACTGATTTCATCGTTAACTGATTTCATCGTTAACTGATTTCATCTTCATTTAACTGATTTCATCGTTAACTGATTTCATCGTTAACTGATTTCATCTTCATTCTTCATTTAACTGATTTCATCGTTAACTGATTTCATCGTTAACTGATTTCATCTTCATTTAACTGATTTCATCGTTAATTGATTTCATCGTTAACTGATTTCATCGTTAACTGATTTCATCTTCATTTAACTGATTTCATCGTTAACTGATTTCATCGTTAACTGATTTCATCTTTAACTGATTTCATCTTCATTTAACTGATTTCATCGTTAACTGATTTCATCGTTAACTGATTTCATCTTCATTTAACTGATTTCATCTTCATTTAACTGATTTCATCGTTAACTGATTTCATCGTTAACTGATTTCATCTTTAACTGATTTCATTGTTAACTGATTTCATCTTCATTTAACTGATTCCATCGTTAACTGATTTCATCGTTAACTGATTTCATCTTCATTTAACTGATTTCATCGTTAACTGATTTCATCGTTAACTGATTTCATCTTTAACTGATTTCATCGTTAACTGATTTCATCTTCATTTAACTGATTTCATCGTTAACTGATTCCATCGTTAACTGATTTCATCGTTAACTGATTTCATCTTCATTTAACTGATTTCATCTTTAACTGATTTCATCGTTAACTGATTTCATCTTCATTTAACTGATTTCATCGTTAACTGATTTCATCGTTAACTGATTTCATCTTTAACTGATTTCATCGTTAACTGATTTCATCTTCATTTAACTGATTTCATCGTTAACTGATTTCATCTTCATTTAATTGATTTCATCGTTAACTGATTTCATCGTTAACTGATTTCATCGTTAACTGATTTCATCTTCATTTAACTGATTTCATCGTTAACTGATTTCATCGTTAACTGATTCCATCGTTAACTGATTTCATCGTTAACTGATTTCATCTTCATTTAACTGATTTCATCGTTAACTGATTTCATCGTTAACTGATTTCATCTTCATTTAACTGATTTCATCTTCATTTAACTGATTTCATCTTCATTTAACTGATTTCATCGTTAACTGATTCCATCGTTAACTGATTTCATCTTTAACTGATTTCATCGTTAACTGATTTCATCTTCATTTAACTGATTTCATCGTTAACTGATTTCATCTTCATTTAACTGATTTCATCGTTAAGTGATTTCATCGTTAACTGATTTCATCGTTAACTGATTAAATCGTTAATTGATTTCATCTTCATTTAACTGATTTCATCGTTAACTGATTTCATCGTTAACTGATTTCATCTTCATTTAACTGATTTCATCGTTAACTGATTTCATCGTTAACTGATTCCATCGTTAACTGATTTCATCGTTAACTGATTCCATCGTTAACTGATTTCATCGTTAACTGATTTCATCGTTAACTGATTTCATCTTCATTTAACTGATTTCATCGTTAACTGATTCCATCGTTAACTGATTCCATCGTTAACTGATTTCATCGTTAACTGATTTCATCTTCATTTAACTGATTTCATCGTTAACTGATTTCATCTTCATTTAACTGATTTCATCGTTAACTGATTTCATCGTTAACTGATTTCATCTTCATTTAACTGATTTCATTTTCATTCTTCATTTAACTGATTTCATCGTTAACTGATTTCATCTTCATTTAACTGATTTCATCGTTAACTGATTCCATCGTTAACTGATTTCATCTTTAACTGATTTCATCGTTAACTGATTTCATCTTCATTTAACTGATTTCATCGTTAACTGATTTCATCTTCATTTAACTGATTTCATCGTTAAGTGATTTCATCGTTAACTGATTTCATCGTTAACTGATTTCATCTTCATTTAACTGATTTCATCGTTAACTGATTTCATCGTTAACTGATTTCATCTTCATTTAACTGATTTCATCGTTAACTGATTTCATCGTTAACTGATTTCATCGTTAACTGATTTCATCTTCATTTAACTGATTTCATCGTTAACTGATTTCATCGTTAACTGATTTCATCTTCATTCTTCATTTAACTGATTTCATCGTTAACTGATTTCATCGTTAACTGATTTCATCTTCATTTAACTGATTTCATCGTTAATTGATTTCATCGTTAACTGATTTCATCGTTAACTGATTTCATCTTCATTTAACTGATTTCATCGTTAACTGATTTCATCGTTAACTGATTTCATCTTTAACTGATTTCATCTTCATTTAACTGATTTCATCGTTAACTGATTTCATCGTTAACTGATTTCATCTTCATTTAACTGATTTCATCTTCATTTAACTGATTTCATCGTTAACTGATTTCATCGTTAACTGATTTCATCTTTAACTGATTTCATTGTTAACTGATTTCATCTTCATTTAACTGATTCCATCGTTAACTGATTTCATCGTTAACTGATTTCATCTTCATTTAACTGATTTCATCGTTAACTGATTTCATCGTTAACTGATTTCATCTTTAACTGATTTCATCGTTAACTGATTTCATCTTCATTTAACTGATTTCATCGTTAACTGATTCCATCGTTAACTGATTTCATCGTTAACTGATTTCATCTTCATTTAACTGATTTCATCTTTAACTGATTTCATCGTTAACTGATTTCATCTTCATTTAACTGATTTCATCGTTAACTGATTTCATCGTTAACTGATTTCATCTTTAACTGATTTCATCGTTAACTGATTTCATCTTCATTTAACTGATTTCATCGTTAACTGATTTCATCTTCATTTAATTGATTTCATCGTTAACTGATTTCATCGTTAACTGATTTCATCGTTAACTGATTTCATCTTCATTTAACTGATTTCATCGTTAACTGATTTCATCGTTAACTGATTCCATCGTTAACTGATTTCATCGTTAACTGATTTCATCTTCATTTAACTGATTTCATCGTTAACTGATTTCATCGTTAACTGATTTCATCTTCATTTAACTGATTTCATCTTCATTTAACTGATTTCATCTTCATTTAACTGATTTCATCGTTAACTGATTCCATCGTTAACTGATTTCATCTTTAACTGATTTCATCGTTAACTGATTTCATCTTCATTTAACTGATTTCATCGTTAACTGATTTCATCTTCATTTAACTGATTTCATCGTTAAGTGATTTCATCGTTAACTGATTTCATCGTTAACTGATTAAATCGTTAATTGATTTCATCTTCATTTAACTGATTTCATCGTTAACTGATTTCATCGTTAACTGATTTCATCTTCATTTAACTGATTTCATCGTTAACTGATTTCATCGTTAACTGATTCCATCGTTAACTGATTCCATCGTTAACTGATTTCATCGTTAACTGATTCCATCGTTAACTGATTTCATCGTTAACTGATTTCATCGTTAACTGATTTCATCTTCATTTAACTGATTTCATCGTTAACTGATTTCATCTTCATTTAACTGATTTCATCGTTAACTGATTTCATCTTCATTTAACTGATTCCATCGTTAACTGATTTCATCGTTAACTGATTTCATCTTCATTTAACTGATTTCATCGTTAACTGATTTCATCTTCATTTAACTGATTCCATCGTTAACTGATTTCATCGTTAACTGATTCCATCGTTAACTGATTTCATCGTTAACTGATTTCATCTTCATTTAACTGATTCCATCGTTAACTGATTTCATCGTTAACTGATTTCATCGTTAACTGATTTCATCTTCATTTAACTGATTTCATCGTTAACTGATTTCATCTTCATTTAACTGATTTCATCGTTAACTGATTCCATCGTTAACTGATTTCATCGTTAACTGATTTCATCTTCATTTAACTGATTTCATCGTTAACTGATTTCATCGTTAACTGATTTCATCTTCATTTAACTGATTCCATCGTTAACTGATTTCATCGTTTACTGATTTCATCGTTAACTGATTTCATCTTCATTTAACTGATTTCATTTTCATTCTTCATTTAACTGATTTCATCGTTAACTGATTTCATCGTTAACTGATTTCATCTTCATTTAACTGATTTCATCGTTAACTGATTTCATCGTTAACTGATTTCATCTTTAACTGATTTCATCGTTAACTGATTTCATCTTCATTTAACTGATTTCATCGTTGACTGATTTCATCTTCATTTAACTGATTCCATCGTTAACTGATTTCATCTTCATTTAACTGATTCCATCGTTAACTGATCTCATCGTTAACTGATTCCATCGTTAACTGATTTCACCGTTAACTGATTTCACCGTTAACTGATTTCATCTTCATTTAACTGATTCCATCGTTAACAGATTTCATCTTTAACTGATTTCATCGTTAACTGATTTCATCTTTAACTGATTTCATCGTTAACTGATTTCATCTTCATTTAACTGATTTCATCGTTAACTGATTTCATCGTTAACTGATTTCATCGTTAACTGATTTCATCTTCATTTAACTGATTTCATTTTCATTCTTCATTTAACTGATTTCATCGTTAACTGATTTCATCGTTAACTGATTTCATCGTTAACTGATTTCATCGTTAACTGATTTCATCTTCATTTAACTGATTTCATCGTTAACTGATTTCGTCGTTAACTGATTTCATCTTTAACTGATTTCATCGTTAACTGATTTCATCTTCATTTAACTGATTTCATCGTTAACTGATTTCATCGTTTACTGATTTCATCTTCATTTAACTGATTTCATCGTTAACTGATTTCATCGTTAACTGATTTCATCTTTAACTGATTTCATCGTTAACTGATTTCATCTTCATTTAACGGATTTCATCGTTAACGGATCTCATCGTTAACGGATTTCATCGTTAACGGATTTCATCGTTAACGGATTCCATCGTTAACGGATTTCATCGTTAACTGATTTCATCTTCATTTAACTGATTTCATCGTTAACTGATTTCATCTTCATTTAACTGATTTCATCGTTAACTGATTTCATCGTTAACTGATTTCATCGTTTACTGATTTCATCGTTAACTGATTTCATCTTCATTTAACTGATTTCATTTTCATTCTTCATTTAACTGATTTCATCGTTAACTGATTTCATCGTTAACTGATTTCATCTTCATTTAACTGATTTCATCGTTAACTGATTTCATCGTTAACTGATTTCATCGTTAACTGATTTCATCTTCATTTAACTGATTTCATCTGTAACTGATTTCATCGTTAACTGATTTCATCTTCATTTAACTGATTTCATCTTCATTTAACTGATTTCATCGTTAACTGATGTCATCTTCATTTAACTGATTTCATCGTTAACTGATTTCATCGTTAACTGATTTAATCTTCATGTAACTGATTTCATCTGTAACTGATTTCATCTTCATTTAACTGATTTCATCTTCATTTAACTGATTTCATCGTTAACTGATTTCATCTTCATTTAACTGATTTCATCGTTAACTGATTTCATTGTTAACTGATTTCATCTTTAACTGATTTCATCGTTAACTGATTTCATCTTCATTTAACTGATTTCATCGTTAACTGATTTCATCGTTAACTGATTTCATCTTCATTTAACTGATTCCATCGTTAACTGATTTCATCTTTAACTGATTTCATCGTTAACTGATTTCATCTTCATTTAACTGATTTCATCGTTAACTGATTTCATCGTTAACTGATTTCATCTTCATTTAACTGATTCCATCGTTAACTGATTTCATCTTTAACTGATTTCATCTTCATTTAACTGATTTCATCTTCATTTAACTGATTTCATCGTTAACTGATTTCATCGTTAACTGATTTAATCTTTAACTGATTTCATCGTTAACTGATTTAATCTTCATGTAACTGATTTCATCTGTAACTGATTTCATCTTTAACTGATTTCATCGTTAACTGATTTCATCTTCATTTAACTGATTTCATCTTCATTTAACTGATTTCATCGTTAACTGATTTCATCTTCATTTAACTGATTCCATCGTTAACTGATTTCATCGTTAACTGATTTCATCGTTAACTGATTTCATCTTCATTTAACTGATTTCATCGTTAACTGATTTCATCTTCATTTAACTGATTTCATCGTTAACTGATTTCATCGTTAACTGATTCCATCGTTAACTGATTTCATCGTTAACTGATTTCATATTCATTTAACTGATTTCATCGTTAACTGATTTCATCGTTAACTGATTTCATCTTCATTTAACTGATTCCATCGTTAACTGATTTCATCGTTAACTGATTTCATCTTCATTTAACTGATTTCATCGTTAACTGATTTCATCGTTAACTGATTCCATCGTTAACTGATTTCATCGTTAACTGATTTCATCTTCATTTAACTGATTTCATCGTTAACTGATTTCATCGTTAACTGATTTCATCGTTAACTGATTTCATCTTCATTTAACTGATTCCATCGTTAACTGATTTCATCGTTTACTGATTTCATCGTTAACTGATTTCATCTTCATTTAACTGATTTCATTTTCATTCTTCATTTAACTGATTTCATCGTTAACTGATTTCATCGTTAACTGATTTCATCTTCATTTAACTGATTTCATCGTTAACTGATTTCATCGTTAACTGATTTCATCGTTAACTGATTTCATCTTCATTTAACTGATTTCATCTTCATTTAACTGATTTCATCTTCATTTAACTGATTTCATCGTTAACTGATTTCATCTTTTACTGATTTCATCGTTAACTGATTTCATCTTTAACTGATTTCATCGTTAACTGATTTCATCTTCATTTAACTGATTTCATCGTTGACTGATTTCATCTTCATTTAACTGATTCCATCGTTAACTGATTTCATCTTCATTTAACTGATTCCATCATTAACTGATCTCATCGTTAACTGATTTCATCGTTAACTGATTCCATCGTTAACTGATTTCACCGTTAACTGATTTCACCGTTAACTGATTTCATCTTCATTTAACTGATTCCATCGTTAACAGATTTCATCTTTAACTGATTTCATCGTTAACTGATTTCATCTTTAACTGATTTCATCGTTAACTGATTTCATCTTCATTTAACTGATTTCATCGTTAACTGATTTCATCGTTAACTGATTTCATCGTTAACTGATTTCATCTTCATTTAACTGATTTCATTTTCATTCTTCATTTAACTGATTTCATCGTTAACTGATTTCATCGTTAACTGATTTCATCGTTAACTGATTTCATCTTCATTTAACTGATTTCATCGTTAACTGATTTCGTCGTTAACTGATTTCATCTTTAACTGATTTCATCGTTAACTGATTTCATCTTCATTTAACTGATTTCATCGTTAACTGATTTCATCGTTTACTGATTTCATCTTCATTTAACTGATTTCATCGTTAACTGATTTCATCGTTAACTGATTTCATCTTTAACTGATTTCATCGTTAACTGATTTCATCTTCATTTAACTGATTTCATCGTTAACTGATCTCATCGTTAACTGATTTCATCGTTAACGGATTTCATCGTTAACGGATTCCATCGTTAACGGATTTCATCGTTAACGGATTTCATCGTTAACTGATTTCATCTTCATTTAACTGATTTCATCGTTAACTGATTTCATCTTCATTTAACTGATTTCATCGTTAACTGATTTCATCGTTAACTGATTTCATTTTCATTCTTCATTTAACTGATTTCATCGTTAACTGATTTCATCTTTAACTGATTTTATCGTTAACTGATTTCAACTTCATGTAAATGATTTCATCTGTAACTGATTTCATCGTTAACTGATTTCATCTTCATTGAACTGATTTCATCTTCATTTAACTGATTTCATCGTTAACTGATGTCATCTTCATTTAACTGATTTCATCGTTAACTGATGTCATCTTCATTTAACTGATTTTATCGTTAACTGATTTCATCTTCATTTAACTGATTTCATCTGTAACTGATTTCATCGTTAACTGATTTCATCTTCATTGAACTGATTTCATCTTCATTTAACTGATTTCATCGTTAACTGATGTCATCTTCATTTAACTGATTTCATCGTTAACTGATTTCATCGTTAACTGATTTAATCTTCATGTAACTGATTTCATCTGTAACTGATTTCATCGTTAACTGATTTCATCTTCATTTAACTGATTTCATCGTTAACTGATTTCATCTTCATTTAACTGATTTCATCGTTAACTGATTTCATCGTTAACTGATTTCATCTTCATTTAACTGATTCCATCGTTAACTGATTTCATCTTTAACTGATTTCATCGTTAACTGATTTCATCTTCATTTAACTGATTTCATCGTTAACTGATTTCATCGTTAACTGATTTCATCTTCATTTAACTGATTCCATCGTTAACTGATTTCATCTTTAACTGATTTCATCTTCATTTAACTGATTCCATCGTTAACTGATTTCATCTTTAACTGATTTCATCTTCATTTAACTGATTCCATCGTTAACTGATTTCATCGTTAACTGATTTCATCGTTAACTGATTTCATCTTCATTTAACTGATTTCATCGTTAACTGATTTCATCGTTAACTGATTTCATCTTCATTTAACTGATTTCATCGTTAACTGATTTCATCTTCATTTAACTGATTTCATCGTTAACTGATTTCATCGTTAACTGATTTCATCTTCATTTAACTGATTCCATCGTTAACTGATTTCATCTTTAACTGATTTCATCGTTAACTGATTTCATCGTTAACTGATTTCATCTTCATTTAACTGATTCCATCGTTAACTGATTTCATCTTTAACTGATTTCATCATTAACTGATTTCATCTTCATTTAACTGATTTCATCGTTAACTGATTTCATCGTTAACTGATTTAATCTTTAACTGATTTCATCGTTAACTGATTTAATCTTCATGTAACTGATTTCATCTGTAACTGATTTCATCTTTAACTGATTTCATCGTTAACTGATTTCATCTTCATTTAACTGATTTCATCGTTAACTGATTTCATCTTCATTTAACTGATTCCATCGTTAACTGATTTCATCGTTAACTGATTTCATCGTTAACTGATTTCATCTTCATTTAACTGATTTCATCGTTAACTGATTTCATCTTCATTTAACTGATTTCATCGTTAACTGATTTCATCGTTAACTGATTCCATCGTTAACTGATTTCATCGTTAACTGATTTCATATTCATTTAACTGATTTCATCGTTAACTGATTTCATCTTTAACTGATTTCATCGTTAACTGATTTCATCGTTAACTGATTTCATCTTCATTTAACTGATTTCATCGTTAACTGATTTCATCGTTAACTGATTTCATCTTCATTTAACTGATTTCATCGTTAACTGATTTCATCGTTAACTGATTTCATCTTCATTTAACTGATTTCATCTTCATTTAACTGATTTCATCGTTAACTGATTTCATCGTTAACTGATTTCATCTTCATTTAACTGATTTCATCGTTAACTGATTTCATCGTTAACTGATTTCATCTTCATTTAACTGATTTCATCGTTAACTGATTTCATCTTCATTTAACTGATTCCATCGTTAACTGATTTCATCGTTAACTGATTTCATCTTCATTTAACTGATTTCATCGTTAACTGATTTCATCGTTAACTGATCTCATCGTTAACTGATTCCATCGTGAACTGATTTCACCGTGAACTGATTTCATCTTCATTTAACTGATTCCATCGTTAACTGATTTCATCGTTAACTGATTTCATCGTTAACTGATTTCATCTTCATTTAACTGATTTCATTTTCATTCTTCATTTAACTGATTTCATCGTTAACTGATTTCATCTTCATTTAACTGATTTCATCGTTAACTGATTTCATCGTTAACTGATTTCATCGTTAACTGATTTCATCTTCATTTAACTGATTTCATCGTTAACTGATTTCATCGTTAACTGATTTCATCTTTAACTGATTTCATCGTTAACTGATTTCATCTTCATTTAACTGATTTCATCGTTAACTGATTTCATCTTCATTTAATTGATTTCATCGTTAACTGATTTCATCGTTAACTGATTTCATCGTTAACTGATTTCATCTTCATTTAACTGATTTCATCGTTAACTGATTTCATCGTTAACTGATTTCATCGTTAACTGATTTCATCGTTAACTGATTTCATCGTTAACTGATTTCAACGTTAACTGATTCCATCGTTAACTGATTTCATCTTTAACTGATTTCATCGTTAACTGATTTCATCTTCATTTAACTGATTTCATCGTTAACTGATTTCATCTTCATTTAACTGATTTCATCGTTAAGTGATTTCATCGTTAACTGATTTCATCGTTAACTGATTTCATCTTCATTTAACTGATTTCATCGTTAACTGATTTCATCGTTAACTGATTTCATCTTCATTTAACTGATTTCATCGTTAACTGATTTCATCGTTAACTGATTTCATCGTTAACTGATTTCATCTTCATTTAACTGATTTCATCGTTAACTGATTTCATCGTTAACTGATTTCATCGTTAACTGATTTCATCTTCATTCTTCATTTAACTGATTTCATCGTTAACTGATTTCATCGTTAACTGATTTCATCTTCATTTAACTGATTTCATCGTTAATTGATTTCATCGTTAACTGATTTCATCGTTAACTGATTTCATCTTCATTTAACTGATTTCATCGTTAACTGATTTCATCGTTAACTGATTTCATCTTTAACTGATTTCATCTTCATTTAACTGATTTCATCGTTAACTGATTTCATCGTTAACTGATTTCATCTTTAACTGATTTCATCTTTAACTGATTTCATCGTTAACTGATTTCATCTTCATTTAACTGATTTCATCGTTAACTGATTTCATCGTTAACTGATTTCATCTTTAACTGATTTCATCGTTAACTGATTTCATCTTCATTTAACTGATTCCATCGTTAACTGATTTCATCGTTAACTGATTTCATCTTCATTTAACTGATTTCATCGTTAACTGATTTCATCGTTAACTGATTTCATCTTTAACTGATTTCATCTTTAACTGATTTCATCGTTAACTGATTTCATCTTCATTTAACTGATTTCATCGTTAACTGATTTCATCGTTAACTGATTTCATCTTTAACTGATTTCATCGTTAACTGATTTCATCTTCATTTAACTGATTCCATCGTTAACTGATTTCATCGTTAACTGATTTCATCTTCATTTAACTGATTTCATCGTTAACTGATTTCATCGTTAACTGATTTCATCTTTAACTGATTTCATCGTTAACTGATTTCATCTTCATTTAACTGATTTCATCTTCATTTAACTGATTTCATCGTTAACTGATTCCATCGTTAACTGATTTCATCGTTAACTGATTTCATCTTCATTTAACTGATTTCATCTTTAACTGATTTCATCGTTAACTGATTTCATCTTCATTTAACTGATTTCATCGTTAACTGATTTCATCGTTAACTGATTTCATCTTTAACTGATTTCATCGTTAACTGATTTCATCTTCATTTAACTGATTTCATCGTTAACTGATTTCATCTTCATTTAATTGATTTCATCGTTAACTGATTTCATCGTTAACTGATTTCATCTTCATTTAACTGATTTCATCGTTAACTGATTTCATCGTTAACTGATTCCATCGTTAACTGATTTCATCGTTAACTGATTTCATCTTCATTTAACTGATTTCATCGTTAACTGATTTCATCGTTAACTGATTTCATCTTCATTTAACTGATTTCATCGTTAACTGATTTCATCGTTAACTGATTTCATCTTCATTTAACTGATTTCATCTTCATTTAACTGATTTCATCGTTAACTGATTCCATCGTTAACTGATTTCATCTTTAACTGATTTCATCGTTAACTGATTTCATCTTCATTTAACTGATTTCATCGTTAACTGATTTCATCTTCATTTAACTGATTTCATCGTTAAGTGATTTCATCGTTAACTGATTTCATCGTTAACTGATTTCATCGTTAATTGATTTCATCTTCATTTAACTGATTTCATCGTTAACTGATTTCATCTTCATTTAACTGATTTCATCGTTAACTGATTTCATCGTTAACTGATTCCATCGTTAACTGATTTCATCGTTAACTGATTTCATCGTTAACTGATTTCATCTTCATTTAACTGATTTCATCGTTAACTGATTTCATCTTCATTTAACTGATTTCATCGTTAACTGATTTCATCTTCATTTAACTGATTCCATCGTTAACTGATTTCATCGTTAACTGATTTCATCTTCATTTAACTGATTTCATCGTTAACTGATTTCATCGTTAACTGATTTCATCTTCATTTAACTGATTCCATCGTTAACTGATTTCATCGTTAACTGATTCCATCGTTAACTGATTTCATCGTTAACTGATTTCATCTTCATTTAACTGATTCCATCGTTAACTGATTTCATCGTTAACTGATTTCATCGTTAACTGATTTCATCTTCATTTAACTGATTTCATCGTTAACTGATTTCATCTTCATTTAACTGATTTCATCGTTAACTGATTCCATCGTTAACTGATTTCATCGTTAACTGATTTCATCTTCATTTAACTGATTTCATCGTTAACTGATTTCATCGTTAACTGATTTCATCTTCATTTAACTGATTCCATCGTTAACTGATTTCATCGTTTACTGATTTCATCGTTAACTGATTTCATCTTCATTTAACTGATTTCATTTTTATTCTTCATTTAACTGATTTCATCGTTAACTGATTTCATCGTTAACTGATTTCATCTTCATTTAACTGATTTCATCGTTAACTGATTTCATCGTTAACTGATTTCATCTTCTTTTAACTGATTTCATCGTTAACTGATTTCATCGTTAACTGATTTCATCTTTTACTGATTTCATCGTTAACTGATTTCATCTTTAACTGATTTCATCGTTAACTGATTTCATCTTCATTTAACTGATTTCATCGTTGACTGATTTCATCTTCATTTAACTGATTCCATCGTTAACTGATTTCATCTTCATTTAACTGATTCCATCGTTAACTGATCTCATCGTTAACTGATTCCATCGTTAACTGATTTCACCGTTAACTGATTTCACCGTTAACTGATTTCATCTTCATTTAACTGATTCCATCGTTAACAGATTTCATCTTTAACTGATTTCATCGTTAACTGATTTCATCTTTAACTGATTTCATCGTTAACTGATTTCATCTTCATTTAACTGATTTCATCGTTAACTGATATCATCGTTAACTGATTTCATCGTTAACTGATTTCATCTTCATTTAACTGATTTCATTTTCATTCTTCATTTAACTGATTTCATCGTTAACTGATTTCATCGTTAACTGATTTCATCGTTAACTGATTTCATCTTCATTTAACTGATTTCATCGTTAACTGATTTCATCTTTAACTGATTTCATCGTTAACTGATTTCATCTTCATTTAACTGATTTCATCGTTAACTGATTTCATCGTTTACTGATTTCATCTTCATTTAACTGATTTCATCGTTAACTGATTTCATCGTTAACTGATTTCATCTTTAACTGATTTCATCGTTAACTGATTTCATCTTCTTTTAACTGATTTCATCGTTAACTGATCTCATCGTTAACGGATTTCATCGTTAACGGATTTCATCGTTAACGGATTCCATCGTTAACGGATTTCATCGTTAACTGATTTCATCTTCATTTAACTGATTTCATCGTTAACTGATTTCATCTTCATTTAACTGATTTCATCGTTAACTGATTTCATCGTTAACTGATTTCATTTTCATTCTTCATTTAACTGATTTCATCGTTAACTGATTTCATCTTTAACTGATTTTATCGTTAACTGATTTCATCTTCATGTAACTGATTTCATCTGTAACTGATTTCATCGTTAACTGATTTCATCTTCATTTAACTGATTTCATCTGTAACTGATTTCATCGTTAACTGATTTCATCTTCATTTAACTGATTTCATCTTCATTTAACTGATTTCATCGTTAACTGATGTCATCTTCATTTAACTGATTTCATCGTTAACTGATTTCATCGTTACCTGATTTCATCTTCATTTAACTGATTCCATCGTTAACTGATTTCATCGTTAACTGTTTTCATCTTTAACTGATTTCATCTTCATTTAACTGATTTCATCTTCATTTAACTGATTTCATCGTTAACTGATTCCATCGTTAACTGATTTCATCTTCATTTAACTGATTTCATCGTTAACTGATTTCATCTTCATTTAACTGATTTCATCGTTAACTGATTTCATCGTTAACTGATTTCATCGTTAACTGATTTCATCTTCATTTATCTGATTTCATCGTTAACTGATTTCATCTTCATTTAACTGATTCCATCGTTAACTGATTTCATCGTTAACTGATTTCATCTTCATTTAACTGATTTCATCGTTAACTGATTTCATCGTTAACTGATTTCATCTTCATTTAACTGATTCCATCGTTAACTGATTTCATCGTTAACTGATTTCATCTTCATTTAACTGATTTCATCGTTAACTGATTTCATCGTTAACTGATTCCATCGTTAACTGATTTCATCTTCATTTAACTGATTCCATCGTTAACTGATTTCATCGTTTACTGATTTCATCGTTAACTGATTTCATCTTCATTTAACTGATTTCATTTTCATTCTTCATTTAACTGATTTCATCGTTAACTGATTTCATCGTTAACTGATTTCATCTTCATTTAACTGATTTCATCGTTAACTGATTTCATCGTTAACTGATTTCATCTTCATTTAACTGATTTCATCGTTAACTGATTTCATCGTTAACTGATTTCATCTTTTACTGATTTCATCGTTAACTGATTTCATCTTTAACTGATTTCATCGTTAACTGATTTCATCTTCATTTAACTGATTTCATCGTTGACTGATTTCATCTTCATTTAACTGATTCCATCGTTAACTGATTTCATCTTCATTTAACTGATTCCATCGTTAACTGATCTCATCGTTAACTGATTTCATCGTTAACTGATTCCATCGTTAACTGATTTCACCGTTAACTGATTTCACCGTTAACTGATTTCATCTTCATTTAACTGATTCCATCGTTAACAGATTTCATCTTTAACTGATTTCATCGTTAACTGATTTCATCTTTAACTGATTTCATCTTCATTTAACTGATTTCATCGTTAACTGATTTCATCGTTAACTGATTTCATCGTTAACTGATTTCATCTTCATTTAACTGATTTCATTTTCATTCTTCATTTAACTGATTTCATCGTTAACTGATTTCATCGTTAACTGATTTCATCGTTAACTGATTTCATCTTCATTTAACTGATTTCATCGTTAACTGATTTCGTCGTTAACTGATTTCATCTTTAACTGATTTCATCGTTAACTGATTTCATCTTCATTTAACTGATTTCATCGTTAACTGATTTCATCGTTTACTGATTTCATCTTCATTTAACTGATTTCATCGTTAACTGATTTCATCTTTAACTGATTTCATCGTTAACTGATTTCATCTTCATTTAACTGATTTCATCGTTAACTGATCTCATCGTTAACTGATTTCATCGTTAACTGATTTCATCGTTAACGGATTCCATCGTTAACGGATTTCATCGTTAACGGATTTCATCGTTAACTGATTTCATCTTCATTTAACTGATTTCATCGTTAACTGATTTCATCTTCATTTAACTGATTTCATCGTTAACTGATTTCATTTTCATTCTTCATTTAACTGATTTCATCGTTAACTGATTTCATCTTTAACTGATTTTATCGTTAACTGATTTCAACTTCATGTAAATGATTTCATCTGTAACTGATTTCATCGTTAACTGATTTCATCTTCATTTAACTGATTTCATCTGTAACTGATTTCATCGTTAACTGATTTCATCTTCATTTAACTGATTTCATCTTCATTTAACTGATTTCATCGTTAACTGATGTCATCTTCATTTAACTGATTTCATCGTTAACTGATTTCATCGTTAACTGATTTAATCTTCATGTAACTGATTTCATCTGTAACTGATTTCATCGTTAACTGATTTCATCTTCATTTAACTGATTTCATCTTCATTTAACTGATTTCATCGTTAACTGATTTCATCTTCATTTAACTGATTTCATCGTTAACTGATTTCATTGTTAACTGATTTCATCTTTAACTGATTTCATCGTTAACTGATTTCATCTTCATTTAACTGATTTCATCGTTAACTGATTTCATCGTTAACTGATTTCATCTTCATTTAACTGATTCCATCGTTAACTGATTTCATCTTTAACTGATTTCATCGTTAACTGATTTCATCTTCATTTAACTGATTTCATCGTTAACTGATTTCATCGTTAACTGATTTCATCTTCATTTAACTGATTCCATCGTTAACTGATTTCATCTTTAACTGATTTCATCATTAACTGATTTCATCTTCATTTAACTGATTTCATCGTTAACTGATTTCATCGTTAACTGATTTAATCTTTAACTGATTTCATCGTTAACTGATTTAATCTTCATGTAACTGATTTCATCTGTAACTGATTTCATCTTTAACTGATTTCATCGTTAACTGATTTCATCTTCATTTAACTGATTTCATCTTCATTTAACTGATTTCATCGTTAACTGATTTCATCTTCATTTAACTGATTCCATCGTTAACTGATTTCATCGTTAACTGATTTCATCGTTAACTGATTTCATCTTCATTTAACTGATTTCATCGTTAACTGATTTCATCTTCATTTAACTGATTTCATCGTTAACTGATTTCATCTTTAACTGATTTTATCGTTAACTGATTTCATCTTCATGTAACTGATTTCATCTGTAACTGATTTCATCGTTAACTGATTTCATCTTCATTTAACTGATTTCATCTGTAACTGATTTCATCGTTAACTGATTTCATCTTCATTTAACTGATTTCATCTTCATTTAACTGATTTCATCGTTAACTGATGTCATCTTCATTTAACTGATTTCATCGTTAACTGATTTCATCGTTACCTGATTTCATCTTCATTTAACTGATTCCATCGTTAACTGATTTCATCGTTAACTGTTTTCATCTTTAACTGATTTCATCTTCATTTAACTGATTTCATCTTCATTTAACTGATTTCATCGTTAACTGATTCCATCGTTAACTGATTTCATCTTCATTTAACTGATTTCATCGTTAACTGATTTCATCTTCATTTAACTGATTTCATCGTTAACTGATTTCATCGTTAACTGATTTCATCTTCATTTATCTGATTTCATCGTTAACTGATTTCATCTTCATTTAACTGATTCCATCGTTAACTGATTTCATCGTTAACTGATTTCATCTTCATTTAACTGATTTCATCGTTAACTGATTTCATCGTTAACTGATTTCATCTTCATTTAACTGATTCCATCGTTAACTGATTTCATCGTTAACTGATTTCATCTTCATTTAACTGATTTCATCGTTAACTGATTTCATCGTTAACTGATTCCATCGTTAACTGATTTCATCGTTAACTGATTTCATCTTCATTTAACTGATTTCATCGTTAACTGATTTCATCGTTAACTGATTTCATCGTTAACTGATTTCATCTTCATTTAACTGATTCCATCGTTAACTGATTTCATCGTTTACTGATTTCATCGTTAACTGATTTCATCTTCATTTAACTGATTTCATTTTCATTCTTCATTTAACTGATTTCATCGTTAACTGATTTCATCGTTAACTGATTTCATCTTCATTTAACTGATTTCATCGTTAACTGATTTCATCGTTAACTGATTTCATCTTCATTTAACTGATTTCATCGTTAACTGATTTCATCGTTAACTGATTTCATCTTTTACTGATTTCATCGTTAACTGATTTCATCTTTAACTGATTTCATCGTTAACTGATTTCATCTTCATTTAACTGATTTCATCGTTGACTGATTTCATCTTCATTTAACTGATTCCATCGTTAACTGATTTCATCTTCATTTAACTGATTCCATCGTTAACTGATCTCATCGTTAACTGATTTCATCGTTAACTGATTCCATCGTTAACTGATTTCACCGTTAACTGATTTCACCGTTAACTGATTTCATCTTCATTTAACTGATTCCATCGTTAACAGATTTCATCTTTAACTGATTTCATCGTTAACTGATTTCATCTTTAACTGATTTCATCTTCATTTAACTGATTTCATCGTTAACTGATTTCATCGTTAACTGATTTCATCGTTAACTGATTTCATCTTCATTTAACTGATTTCATTTTCATTCTTCATTTAACTGATTTCATCGTTAACTGATTTCATCGTTAACTGATTTCATCGTTAACTGATTTCATCTTCATTTAACTGATTTCATCGTTAACTGATTTCGTCGTTAACTGATTTCATCTTTAACTGATTTCATCGTTAACTGATTTCATCTTCATTTAACTGATTTCATCGTTAACTGATTTCATCGTTTACTGATTTCATCTTCATTTAACTGATTTCATCGTTAACTGATTTCATCTTTAACTGATTTCATCGTTAACTGATTTCATCTTCATTTAACTGATTTCATCGTTAACTGATCTCATCGTTAACTGATTTCATCGTTAACTGATTTCATCGTTAACGGATTCCATCGTTAACGGATTTCATCGTTAACGGATTTCATCGTTAACTGATTTCATCTTCATTTAACTGATTTCATCGTTAACTGATTTCATCTTCATTTAACTGATTTCATCGTTAACTGATTTCATTTTCATTCTTCATTTAACTGATTTCATCGTTAACTGATTTCATCTTTAACTGATTTTATCGTTAACTGATTTCAACTTCATGTAAATGATTTCATCTGTAACTGATTTCATCGTTAACTGATTTCATCTTCATTTAACTGATTTCATCTGTAACTGATTTCATCGTTAACTGATTTCATCTTCATTTAACTGATTTCATCTTCATTTAACTGATTTCATCGTTAACTGATGTCATCTTCATTTAACTGATTTCATCGTTAACTGATTTCATCGTTAACTGATTTAATCTTCATGTAACTGATTTCATCTGTAACTGATTTCATCGTTAACTGATTTCATCTTCATTTAACTGATTTCATCTTCATTTAACTGATTTCATCGTTAACTGATTTCATCTTCATTTAACTGATTTCATCGTTAACTGATTTCATTGTTAACTGATTTCATCTTTAACTGATTTCATCGTTAACTGATTTCATCTTCATTTAACTGATTTCATCGTTAACTGATTTCATCGTTAACTGATTTCATCTTCATTTAACTGATTCCATCGTTAACTGATTTCATCTTTAACTGATTTCATCGTTAACTGATTTCATCTTCATTTAACTGATTTCATCGTTAACTGATTTCATCGTTAACTGATTTCATCTTCATTTAACTGATTCCATCGTTAACTGATTTCATCTTTAACTGATTTCATCATTAACTGATTTCATCTTCATTTAACTGATTTCATCGTTAACTGATTTCATCGTTAACTGATTTAATCTTTAACTGATTTCATCGTTAACTGATTTAATCTTCATGTAACTGATTTCATCTGTAACTGATTTCATCTTTAACTGATTTCATCGTTAACTGATTTCATCTTCATTTAACTGATTTCATCTTCATTTAACTGATTTCATCGTTAACTGATTTCATCTTCATTTAACTGATTCCATCGTTAACTGATTTCATCGTTAACTGATTTCATCGTTAACTGATTTCATCTTCATTTAACTGATTTCATCGTTAACTGATTTCATCTTCATTTAACTGATTTCATCGTTAACTGATTTCATCGTTAACTGATTCCATCGTTAACTGATTTCATCGTTAACTGATTTCATATTCATTTAACTGATTTCATCGTTAACTGATTTCATCGTTAACTGATTTCATCGTTAACTGATTTCATCTTCATTTAACTGATTCCATCGTTAACTGATTTCATCGTTAACTGATTTCATCGTTAACTGATTTCATCTTCATTTAACTGATTTCATCGTTAACTGATTTCATCGTTAACTGATTTCATCGTTAACTGATTCCATCGTTAACTGATTTCATCGTTAACTGATTTCATCTTCATTTAACTGATTTCATCGTTAACTGATTTCATCGTTAACTGATTTCATCTTCATTTAACTGATTTCATTTTCATTCTTCATTTAACTGATTTCATCGTTAACTGATTTCATCGTTAACTGATTTCATCTTCATTTAACTGATTTCATCGTTAACTGATTTCATCGTTAACTGATTTCATCGTTAACTGATTTCATCTTTTACTGATTTCATCGTTAACTGATTTCATCTTTTACTGATTTCATCGTTAACTGATTTCATCTTTAACTGATTTCATCGTTAACTGATTTCATCTTCATTTAACTGATTTCATCGTTGACTGATTTCATCTTCATTTAACTGATTCCATCGTTAACTGATTTCATCTTCATTTAACTGATTCCATCGTTAACTGATCTCATCGTTAACTGATTTCATCGTTAACTGATTCCATCGTTAACTGATTTCACCGTTAACTGATTTCACCGTTAACTGATTTCATCTTCATTTAACTGATTCCATCGTTAACAGATTTCATCGTTAACTGATTTCATCGTTAACTGATTTCATCGTTAACTGATTTCATCGTTAACTGATTTCATCTTCATTTAACTGATTTCATCGTTAACTGATTTCATCGTTAACTGATTTCATCTTCATTTAACTGATTTCATTTTCATTCTTCATTTAACTGATTTCATCGTTAACTGATTTCATCGTTAACTGATTTCATCGTTAACTGATTTCATCTTCATTTAACTGATTTCATCGTTAACTGATTTCGTCGTTAACTGATTTCATCTTTAACTGATTTCATCGTTAACTGATTTCATCTTCATTTAACTGATTTCATCGTTAACTGATTTCATCGTTTACTGATTTCATCTTCATTTAACTGATTTCATCGTTAACTGATTTCATCGTTAACTGATTTCATCTTTAACTGATTTCATCGTTAACTGATTTCATCTTCATTTAACTGATTTCATCGTTAACTGATCTCATCGTTAACGGATTTCATCGTTAACGGATTTCATCGTTAACGGATTCCATCGTTAACGGATTTCATCGTTAACGGATTTCATCGTTAACTGATTTCATCTTCATTTAACTGATTTCATCGTTAACTGATTTCATCTTCATTTAACTGATTTCATCGTTAACTGATTTCATCGTTAACTGATTTCATTTTCATTCTTCATTTAACTGATTTCATCGTTAACTGATTTCATCTTTAACTGATTTTATCGTTAACTGATTTCAACTTCATGTAAATGATTTCATCTCTAACTGATTTCATCGTTAACTGATTTCATCTTCATTTAACTGATTTCATCTGTAACTGATTTCATCGTTAACTGATTTCATCTTCATTTAACTGATTTCATCTTCATTTAACTGATTTCATCGTTAACTGATGTCATCTTCATTTAACTGATTTCATCGTTAACTGATTTCACCGTTAACTGATTTAATCTTCATGTAACTGATTTCATCTGTAACTGATTTCATCGTTAACTGATTTCATCTTCATTTAACTGATTTCATCTTCATTTAACTGATTTCATCGTTAACTGATTTCATCTTCATTTAACTGATTTCATCGTTAACTGATTTCATTGTTAACTGATTTCATCTTTAACTGATTTCATCGTTAACTGATTTCATCTTCATTTAACTGATTTCATCGTTAACTGATTTCATCGTTAACTGATTTCATCTTCATTTAACTGATTCCATCGTTAACTGATTTCATCTTTAACTGATTTCATCATTAACTGATTTCATCTTCATTTAACTGATTTCATCGTTAACTGATTTCATCGTTAACTGATTTCATCGTTAACTGATTTCATCGTTAACTGATTCCATCGTTAACTGATTTCATCGTTAACTGATTTCATCGTTAACTGATTTCATCTTCATTTAACTGATTTCATCGTTAACTGATTTCATCGTTAACTGATTTCATCGTTAACTGATTCCATCGTTAACTGATTTCATCGTTAACTGATTTCATCTTCATTTAACTGATTTCATCGTTAACTGATTTCATCGTTAACTGATTTCATCTTCATTTAACTGATTTCATTTTCATTCTTCATTTAACTGATTTCATCGTTAACTGATTTCATCGTTAACTGATTTCATCTTCATTTAACTGATTTCATCGTTAACTGATTTCATCGTTAACTGATTTCATCTTCATTTAACTGATTTCATCGTTAACTGATTTCATCGTTAACTGATTTCATCTTTTACTGATTTCATCGTTAACTGATTTCATCTTTTACTGATTTCATCGTTAACTGATTTCATCTTTAACTGATTTCATCGTTAACTGATTTCATCTTCATTTAACTGATTTCATCGTTGACTGATTTCATCTTCATTTAACTGATTCCATCGTTAACTGATTTCATCTTCATTTAACTGATTCCATCGTTAACTGATCTCATCGTTAACTGATTTCATCGTTAACTGATTCCATCGTTAACTGATTTCACCGTTAACTGATTTCACCGTTAACTGATTTCATCTTCATTTAACTGATTCCATCGTTAACAGATTTCATCGTTAACTGATTCCATCGTTAACTGATTTCATCGTTAACTGATTTCATCGTTAACTGATTTCATCTTCATTTAACTGATTCCATCGTTAACTGATTTCATCTTTAACTGATTTCATCATTAACTGATTTCATCTTCATTTAACTGATTTCATCGTTAACTGATTTCATCGTTAACTGATTTAATCTTTAACTGATTTCATCGTTAACTGATTTAATCTTCATGTAACTGATTTCATCTGTAACTGATTTCATCTTTAACTGATTTCATCGTTAACTGATTTCATCTTCATTTAACTGATTTCATCTTCATTTAACTGATTTCATCGTTAACTGATTTCATCTTCATTTAACTGATTCCATCGTTAACTGATTTCATCGTTAACTGATTTCATCGTTAACTGATTTCATCTTCATTTAACTGATTTCATCGTTAACTGATTTCATCTTCATTTAACTGATTTCATCGTTAACTGATTTCATCGTTAACTGATTCCATCGTTAACTGATTTCATCGTTAACTGATTTCATATTCATTTAACTGATTTCATCGTTAACTGATTTCATCGTTAACTGATTTCATCTTTAACTGATTTCATCGTTAACTGATTTCATCTTCATTTAACTGATTTCATCGTTAACTGATTTCATCGTTAACTGATTTCATCTTCATTTAACTGATTTCATCGTTAACTGATTTCATCGTTAACTGATTTCATCTTCATTTAACTGATTTCATCGTTAACTGATTTCATCGTTAACTGATTTCATCTTCATTTAACTGATTTCATTTTCATTCTTCATTTAACTGATTTCATCGTTAACTGATTTCATCTTCATTTAACTGATTTCATCGTTAACTGATTTCATCTTCATTTAACTGATTTCATCGTTAACTGATTTCATCGTTAACTGATTTCATCTTCATTTAACTGATTTCATCATTAACTGATTTCATCGTTAACTGATTTCATCGTTAACTGATTTAATCTTCATGTAACTGATTTCATCTGTAACTGATTTCATCTTTAACTGATTTCATCGTTAACTGATTTCATCTTCATTTAACTGATTCCATCGTTAACTGATTTCATCTTTAACTGATTTCATCGATAACTGATTTCATCTTCATTTAACTGATTTCATCGTTAACTGATTTCATCGTTAACTGATTTCATCTTCATTTAACTGATTTCATCGTTAACTGATTTCATCGTTAACTGATTTCATCTTTAACTGATTTCATCGTTAACTGATTTCATCTTCATTTAACTGATTTCATCTTCATTTAACTGATTTCATCGTTAACTGATTTCATCTTCATTTAACTGATTTCATCGTTAACTGATTTCATCTTCATTTAACTGATTCCATCGTTAGCTGATTTCATCTTTAACTGATTTCATCGTTAACTGATTTCATCTTCATTTAACTGATTTCATCGTTAACTGATTTCATCGTTAACTGATTTCATCTTCATTTAACTGATTTCATCGTTAACTGATTTCATCTTCATTTAACTGATTTCATCGTTAACTGATTTCATCGTTAACTGATCTCATCGTTAACTGATTTCATCGTTAACTGATTTCATCGTTAACTGATTTCATCTTCATTTAACTGATTTCATCGTTAACTGATTTCATCGTTAACTGATTTCATCTTCATTTAACTGATTTCATCGTTAACTGATTTCATCGTTAACTGATTCCATCGTTAACTGATTTCATCGTTAACTGATTCCATCGTTAACTGATTTCATCGTTAACTGATTCCATCGTTAACTGATTTCATCTTTAACTGATTTCATCGTTAACTGATTTCATCTTCATTTAACTGATTTCATCGTTAAGTGATTTCATCGTTAACTGATTTCATCGTTAACTGATTTCATCGTTAACTGATTTCATCTTCATTTAACTGATTTCATCGTTAACTGATTTCATCTTCATTTAACTGATTTCATCGTTAAGTGATTTCATCGTTAACTGATTTCATCTTTAACTGATTTCATCGTTAACTGATTTCATCTTCATTTAACTGATTTCATCGTTAACTGATTTCATCGTTAACTGATTCCATCGTTAACTGATTTCATCGTTAACTGATTCCATCGTTAACTGATTTCATCGTTAACTGATTTCATCTTCATTTAACTGATTTCATCGTTAACTGATTTCATCTTCATTTAACTGATTTCATTTTCATTCTTCATTTAACTGATTTCATCGTTAACTGATTTCATCTTCATTTAACTGATTTCATCGTTAACTGATTTCATCGTTAACTGATTTCATCTTCTTTTAACTGATTTCATCGTTAACTGATTTCATCGTTAACTGATTTCATCGTTAACTGATTTCATCTTCATTTAACTGATTTCATCGTTAACTGATTTCATCGTTAACTGATTTCATCTTCATTTAACTGATTTCATCGTTAACTGATTTCATCTTCATTTAACTGATTTCATCGTTAACTGATTTCATCGTTAACTGATTTCATCTTCATTTAACTGATTCCATCGTTAACTGATTTCATCGTTAACTGATTTCATCGTTAACTGATTTCATCGTTAACTGATTTCATCTTTAACTGATTTCATCGTTAACTGATTTCATCTTCATTTAACTGATTTCATCGTTAACTGATTTCATCGTTAACTGATTTCATCTTCATTTAACTGATTTCATTTTCATTCTTCATTTAACTGATTTCATCGTTAACTGATTTCATCTTCATTTAACTGATTTCATCGTTAACTGATTTCATCGTTAACTGATTTCATCTTCATTTAACTGATTCCATCGTTAACTGATTTCATCGTTAACTGATTTCATCTTCATTTAACTGATTTCCTCGTTAAGTGATTTCATCGTTAACTGATTTCATCGTTAACTGATTTCATCGTTAACTGATTTCATCGTTAACTGATTTCATCTTCATTTAACTGATTTCATCTTCATTTAACTGATTTCATCGTTAAGTGATTTCATCTTCATTTAACTGATTTCATCGTTAACTGATTTCATCGTTAACTGATTTCATCTTCATTTAACTGATTTCATTTTCATTCTTCATTTAACTGATTTCATCGTTAACTGATTTCATCTTTAACTGATTTCATCGTTAACTGATTTCATCTTCATTTAACTGATTTCCTCGTTAAGTGATTTCATCGTTAACTGATTTCATCGTTAACTGATTTCATCGTTAACTGATTTCATCGTTAACTGATTTCATCTTCATTTAACTGATTTCATTGTTAACTGATTTCATCGTTAACTGATTTCATCTTCATTTAACTGATTTCATCGTTAACTGATTTCATCGTTAACTGATTCCATCGTTAACTGATTTCATCGTTAACTGATTTCATCGTTAACTGATTTCATCTTCATTTAACTGATTTCATCGTTAACTGATTTCATCTTCATTTAACTGATTTCATTTTCATTCTTCATTTGACTGATTTCATCGTTAACTGATTTCATCTTCATTTAACTGATTTCATCGTTAACTGATTTCATCGTTAACTGATTTCATCTTCTTTTAACTGATTTCATCGTTAACTGATTTCATCTTCATTTAATTGATTTCATCGTTAACTGATTTCATCGTTAACTGATTTCATCTTCATTTAACTGATTTCATCGTTAACTGATTTCATCGTTAACTGATTTCATCTTCATTTAACTGATTTCATCGTTAACTGATTTCATCTTCATTTAACTGATTCCATCGTTAACTGATTTCATCGTTAACTGATTTCATCGTTAACTGATTTCATCTTCATTTAACTGATTTCATCGTTAACTGATTTCATCGTTAACTGATTTCATCTTCATTTAACTGATTTCATTTTCATTCTTCATTTAACTGATTTCATCGTTAACTGATTTCATCTTCATTTAACTGATTTCATCGTTAACTGATTTCATCGTTAACTGATTTCATCTTCATTTAACTGATTCCATCGTTAACTGATTTCATCGTTAACTGATTTCATCTTCATTTAACTGATTTCATCGTTAACTGATTTCATCGTTAACTGATTCCATCGTTAACTGATTTCATCGTTAACTGATTTCATCTTCATTTAACTGATTTCATCGTTAACTGATTTCATCTTCATTTAACTGATTTCATCGTTAACTGATTTCATCGTTAACTGATTTCATCGTTAACTGATTTCATCTTCATTTAACTGATTTCATCGTTAACTGATTCCATCGTTAACTGATTTCATCTTTAACTGATTTCATCGTTAACTGATTTCATCTTCATTTAACTGATTTCATCGTTAACTGATTTCATCGTTAACTGATTTCATCTTCATTTAACTGATTTCATCGTTAACTGATTTCATCGCTAACTGATTTCATCTTCATTTAACTGATTTCATCGTTAACTGATTTCATCGTTAACTGATTCCATCGTTAACTGATTTCATCTTTAACTGATTTCATCGTTAACTGATTTCATCTTCATTTAACTGATTTCATCTTTAACTGATTTCATCGTTAACTGATTTCATCTTCATTTAACTGATTTCATCGTTAACTGATTTCATCGCTAACTGATTTCATCTTCATTTAACTGATTTCATCGTTAACTGATTTCATCGTTAACTGATTCCATCGTTAACTGATTTCATCTTTAACTGATTTCATCGTTAACTGATTTCATCTTCATTTAACTGATTTCATCGTTAAGTGATTTCATCGTTAACTGATTTCATCGTTAACTGATTTCATCGTTAACTGATTTCATCTTCATTTAACTGATTTCATCGTTAACTGATTTCATCGTTAACTGATTTCATCTTCATTTAACTGATTTCATTGTTAACTGATTTCATCGTTAACTGATTTCATCTTCATTTAACTGATTTCATCGTTAACTGATTTCATCGTTAACTGATTTCATCGTTAACTGATTTCATCGTTAACTGATTTCATCTTCATTTAACTGATTTCATTTTCATTCTTCATTTAACTGATTTCATCGTTAACTGATTTCATCGTTAACTGATTTCATCTTCATTTAACTGATTTCATCGTTAACTGATTTCATCGTTAACTGATTTCATCTTCATTTAACTGATTTCATCGTTAACTGATTTCATCGTTAACTGATTTCATCGTTAACTGATTTCATCTTCATTTAACTGATTTCATCGTTAACTGATTTCATCGTTAACTGATTTCATCTTTAACTGATTTCATCGTTAACTGATTTCATCTTCATTTAACTGATTTCATCGTTAACTGATTTCATCGTTAACTGATTTCATCTTTAACTGATTTCATCGTTAACTGATTTCATCTTCATTTAACTGATTTCATCGTTAACTGATTTCATCTTCATTTAACTGATTTCATCGTTAACTGATTTCATCGTTAACTGATTTCATCGTTAACTGATTTCATCTTCATTTAACTGATTCCATCGTTAACTGATTTCATCGTTAACTGATTTCATCGTTAACTGATTTCATCTTCATTTAACTGATTTCATCGTTAACTGATTTCATCGTTAACTGATTTCATCTTTAACTGATTTCATCGTTAACTGATTTCATCTTTAACTGATTTCATCGTTAACTGATTTCATCTTCATTTAACTGATTTCATCTTCATTTAACTGATTTCATCGTTAAGTGATTTCATCGTTAACTGATTTCATCTTCATTTAACTGATTTCATCGTTAACTGATTTCATCGTTAACTGATTTCATCTTCATTTAACTGATTTCATCGTTAACTGATTTCATCTTCATTTAACTGATTTCATTGTTAACTGATTTCATCGTTAACTGATTTCATCTTCATTTAACTGATTTCATCGTTAACTGATTTCATCGTTAACTGATTCCATCGTTAACTGATTTCATCGTTAACTGATTTCATCGTTAACTGATTTCATCTTCATTTAACTGATTTCATTTTCATTCTTCATTTAACTGATTTCATCGTTAACTGATTTCATCGTTAACTGATTTCATCTTCATTTAACTGATTTCATCGTTAACTGATTTCATCGTTAACTGATTTCATCGTTAACTGATTTCATCTTCATTTAACTGATTTCATCGTTAACTGATTTCATCGTTAACTGATTTCATCTTCATTTAACTGATTTCATCGTTAACTGATTTCATCGTTAACTGATTTCATCTTTAACTGATTTCATCGTTAACTGATTTCATCTTCATTTAACTGATTTCATCGTTAACTGATTTCATCGTTAACTGATTTCATCTTTAACTGATTTCATCGTTAACTGATTTCATCTTCATTTAACTGATTTCATCGTTAACTGATTTCATCTTCATTTAACTGATTTCATCGTTAACTGATTTCATCGTTAACTGATTTCATCGTTAACTGATTTCATCTTCATTTAACTGATTCCATCGTTAACTGATTTCATCGTTAACTGATTTCATCGTTAACTGATTTCATCTTCATTTAACTGATTTCATCGTTAACTGATTTCATCGTTAACTGATTTCATCTTTAACTGATTTCATCGTTAACTGATTTCATCGTTAACTGATTTCATCGTTAACTGATTTCATCGTTAACTGATTTCATCTTCATTTAACTGATTTCATCGTTAACTGATTTCATCGTTAACTGATTTCATCGTTAACTGATTTCATCTTCATTTAACTGATTTCATCGTTAACTGATTTCATCTTCATTTAACTGATTTCATCGTTAACTGATTTCATCGTTAACTGATTTCATCGTTAACTGATTTCATCGTTAACTGATTTCATCTTCATTTAACTGATTTCATCGTTAACTGATTTCATCGTTAACTGATTTCATCTTCATTTAACTGATTTCATTTTCATTCTTCATTTAACTGATTTCATCGTTAACTGATTTCATCTTCATTTAACTGATTTCATCGTTAACTGATTTCATCGTTAACTGATTTCATCTTCATTTAACTGATTCCATCGTTAACTGATTTCATCGTTAACTGATTTCATCTTCATTTAACTGATTTCATCGTTAACTGATTTCATCGTTAACTGATTCCATCGTTAACTGATTTCATCGTTAACTGATTTCATCTTCATTTAACTGATTTCATCGTTAACTGATTTCATCTTCATTTAACTGATTTCATCGTTAACTGATTTCATCGTTAACTGATTTCATCGTTAACTGATTTCATCTTCATTTAACTGATTTCATCGTTAACTGATTCCATCGTTAACTGATTTCATCTTTAACTGATTTCATCGTTAACTGATTTCATCTTCATTTAACTGATTTCATCGTTAACTGATTTCATCGTTAACTGATTTCATCTTCATTTAACTGATTTCATCGTTAACTGATTTCATCGCTAACTGATTTCATCTTCATTTAACTGATTTCATCGTTAACTGATTTCATCGTTAACTGATTCCATCGTTAACTGATTTCATCTTTAACTGATTTCATCGTTAACTGATTTCATCTTCATTTAACTGATTTCATCTTTAACTGATTTCATCGTTAACTGATTTCATCTTCATTTAACTGATTTCATCGTTAACTGATTTCATCGCTAACTGATTTCATCTTCATTTAACTGATTTCATCGTTAACTGATTTCATCGTTAACTGATTCCATCGTTAACTGATTTCATCTTTAACTGATTTCATCGTTAACTGATTTCATCTTCATTTAACTGATTTCATCGTTAAGTGATTTCATCGTTAACTGATTTCATCGTTAACTGATTTCATCGTTAACTGATTTCATCTTCATTTAACTGATTTCATCGTTAACTGATTTCATCGTTAACTGATTTCATCTTCATTTAACTGATTTCATTGTTAACTGATTTCATCGTTAACTGATTTCATCTTCATTTAACTGATTTCATCGTTAACTGATTTCATCGTTAACTGATTTCATCGTTAACTGATTTCATCGTTAACTGATTTCATCTTCATTTAACTGATTTCATTTTCATTCTTCATTTAACTGATTTCATCGTTAACTGATTTCATCGTTAACTGATTTCATCTTCATTTAACTGATTTCATCGTTAACTGATTTCATCGTTAACTGATTTCATCTTCATTTAACTGATTTCATCGTTAACTGATTTCATCGTTAACTGATTTCATCGTTAACTGATTTCATCTTCATTTAACTGATTTCATCGTTAACTGATTTCATCGTTAACTGATTTCATCTTTAACTGATTTCATCGTTAACTGATTTCATCTTCATTTAACTGATTTCATCGTTAACTGATTTCATCGTTAACTGATTTCATCTTTAACTGATTTCATCGTTAACTGATTTCATCTTCATTTAACTGATTTCATCGTTAACTGATTTCATCTTCATTTAACTGATTTCATCGTTAACTGATTTCATCGTTAACTGATTTCATCGTTAACTGATTTCATCTTCATTTAACTGATTCCATCGTTAACTGATTTCATCGTTAACTGATTTCATCGTTAACTGATTTCATCTTCATTTAACTGATTTCATCGTTAACTGATTTCATCGTTAACTGATTTCATCTTTAACTGATTTCATCGTTAACTGATTTCATCTTTAACTGATTTCATCGTTAACTGATTTCATCTTCATTTAACTGATTTCATCTTCATTTAACTGATTTCATCGTTAAGTGATTTCATCGTTAACTGATTTCATCTTCATTTAACTGATTTCATCGTTAACTGATTTCATCGTTAACTGATTTCATCTTCATTTAACTGATTTCATCGTTAACTGATTTCATCTTCATTTAACTGATTTCATTGTTAACTGATTTCATCGTTAACTGATTTCATCTTCATTTAACTGATTTCATCGTTAACTGATTTCATCGTTAACTGATTCCATCGTTAACTGATTTCATCGTTAACTGATTTCATCGTTAACTGATTTCATCTTCATTTAACTGATTTCATTTTCATTCTTCATTTAACTGATTTCATCGTTAACTGATTTCATCGTTAACTGATTTCATCTTCATTTAACTGATTTCATCGTTAACTGATTTCATCGTTAACTGATTTCATCGTTAACTGATTTCATCTTCATTTAACTGATTTCATCGTTAACTGATTTCATCGTTAACTGATTTCATCTTCATTTAACTGATTTCATCGTTAACTGATTTCATCGTTAACTGATTTCATCTTTAACTGATTTCATCGTTAACTGATTTCATCTTCATTTAACTGATTTCATCGTTAACTGATTTCATCGTTAACTGATTTCATCTTTAACTGATTTCATCGTTAACTGATTTCATCTTCATTTAACTGATTTCATCGTTAACTGATTTCATCTTCATTTAACTGATTTCATCGTTAACTGATTTCATCGTTAACTGATTTCATCGTTAACTGATTTCATCTTCATTTAACTGATTCCATCGTTAACTGATTTCATCGTTAACTGATTTCATCGTTAACTGATTTCATCTTCATTTAACTGATTTCATCGTTAACTGATTTCATCTTTAACTGATTTCATCGTTAACTGATTTCATCTTTAACTGATTTCATCGTTAACTGATTTCATCGTTAACTGATTTCATCGTTAACTGATTTCATCGTTAACTGATTTCATCTTCATTTAACTGATTTCATCGTTAACTGATTTCATCGTTAACTGATTTCATCGTTAACTGATTTCATCTTCATTTAACTGATTTCATCGTTAACTGATTTCATCTTCATTTAACTGATTTCATCGTTAACTGATTTCATCGTTAACTGATTTCATCGTTAACTGATTTCATCGTTAACTGATTTCATTTTCATTCTTCATTTAACTGATTTCATCGTTAACTGATTTCATCTTCATTTAATTGATTTCATCGTTAACTGATTTCATCGTTAACTGATTTCATCGTTAACTGATTTCATCTTCATTTAACTGATTTCATCGTTAACTGATTTCATCGTTAACTGATTTCATCGTTAACTGATTTCATCTTCATTTAACTGATTTCATCGTTAACTGATTTCATCGTTAACTGATTTCATCGTTAACTGATTTCATCTTCATTTAACTGATTTCATCGTTAACTGATTTCATCGTTAACTGATTTCATCGTTAACTGATTTCATCTTCATTTAACTGATTCCATCGTTAACTGATTTCATCGTTAACTGATTTCATCTTCATTTAACTGATTTCATCGTTAACTGATTTCATCGTTAACTGATTTCATCTTCATTTAACTGATTTCATCGTTAACTGATTTCATCGTTAACTGATTTCATCTTCATTTAACTGATTTCATCTTCATTTAACTGATTTCATCGTTAACTGATTTCATCGTTAACTGATTTCATCTTCATTTAACTGATTTCATTTTCATTCTTCATTTAACTGATTTCATCGTTAACTGATTTCATCTTCATTTAACTGATTTCATCGTTAACTGATTTCATCGTTAACTGATTTCATCGTTAACTGATTTCATCTTTAACTGATTTCATCGTTAACTGATTTCATCTTCATTTAACTGATTTCATCGTTAACTGATTTCATCTTCATTTAATTGATTTCATCGTTAACTGATTTCATCGTTAACTGATTTCATCGTTAACTGATTTCATCTTCATTTAACTGATTTCATCGTTAACTGATTTCATCTTCATTTAACTGATTTCATCGTTAACTGATTTCATCGTTAACTGATTCCATCGTTAACTGATTTCATCATTAACTGATTTCATCTTCATTTAACTGATTTCATCGTTAACTGATTTCATCGTTAACTGATTTCATCTTTAACTGATTTCATCGTTAACTGATTTCATCTTCATTTAACTGATTTCATCGTTAACTGATTTCATCGTTAACTGATTTCATCTTTAACTGATTTCATCGTTAACTGATTTCATCTTCATTTAACTGATTTCATCGTTAACTGATTTCATCGTTAACTGATTTCATCGTTAACTGATTCCATCGTTAACTGATTTCATCTTTAACTGATTTCATCGTTAACTGATTTCATCTTCATTTAACTGATTTCATCGTTAAGTGATTTCATCGTTAACTGATTTCATCGTTAACTGATTTCATCTTCATTTAACTGATTTCATTGTTAACTGATTTCATCGTTAACTGATTTCATCTTCATTTAACTGATTTCATCGTTAACTGATTTCATCGTTAACTGATTCCATCGTTAACTGATTTCATCGTTAACTGATTTCATCGTTAACTGATTTCATCTTCATTTAACTGATTTCATTTTCATTCTTCATTTAACTGATTTCATCGTTAACTGATTTCATCGTTAACTGATTTCATCTTCATTTAACTGATTTCATCGTTAACTGATTTCATCGTTAACTGATTTCATCGTTAACTGATTTCATCTTTAACTGATTTCATCGTTAACTGATTTCATCTTCATTTAACTGATTTCATCGTTAACTGATTTCATCTTCATTTAATTGATTTCATCGTTAACTGATTTCATCGTTAACTGATTTCATCGTTAACTGATTTCATCTTCATTTAACTGATTTCATCGTTAACTGATTTCATCGTTAACTGATTTCATCGTTAACTGATTTCATCTTCATTTAACTGATTTCATCGTTAACTGATTTCATCGTTAACTGATTTCATCTTCATTTAAAGGATTTCATCGTTAACTGATTTCATCGTTAACTGATTTCATCTTTAACTGATTTCATCGTTAACTGATTTCATCTTCATTTAACTGATTTCATCGTTAACTGATTTCATCGTTAACTGATTTCATCTTTAACTGATTTCATCGTTAACTGATTTCATCTTCATTTAACTGATTTCATCGTTAACTGATTTCATCTTCATTTAACTGATTTCATCGTTAACTGATTTCATCGTTAACTGATTTCATCGTTAACTGATTTCATCTTCATTTAACTGATTCCATCGTTAACTGATTTCATCGTTAACTGATTTCATCGTTAACTGATTTCATCTTCATTTAACTGATTTCATCGTTAACTGATTTCATCTTCATTTAACTGATTTCATCGTTAACTGATTTCATCGTTAACTGATTTAATCGTTAACTGATTTCATCTTCATTTAACTGATTTCATTTTCATTCTTCATTTAACTGATTTCATCGTTAACTGATTTCATCTTCATTTAATTGATTTCATCGTTAACTGATTTCATCGTTAACTGATTTCATCGTTAACTGATTTCATCTTCATTTAACTGATTTCATCGTTAACTGATTTCATCGTTAACTGATTTCATCTTCATTTAACTGATTTCATCGTTAACTGATTTCATCGTTAACTGATTTCATCGTTAACTGATTTCATCTTCATTTAACTGATTTCATCGTTAACTGATTTCATCGTTAACTGATTTCATCTTTAACTGATTTCATCGTTAACTGATTTCATCGTTAACTGATTTCATCTTTAACTGATTTCATCGTTAACTGATTTCATCTTCATTTAACTGATTTCATCGTTAACTGATTTCATCGTTAACTGATTTCATCGTTAACTGATTTCTTCGTTAACTGATTTCATCTTCATTTAACTGATTTCATCGTTAACTGATTTCATCGTTAACTGATTTCATCTTCATTTAACTGATTTCATCGTTAACTGATTTCATCGTTAACTGATTTCATCTTTAACTGATTTCATCGTTAACTGATTTCATCGTTAACTGATTTCATCTTCATTTAACTGATTTCATCGTTAACTGATTTCATCGTTAACTGATTTCATCGTTAACTGATTTCATCTTCATTTAACTGATTTCATCGTTAAGTGATTTCATCGTTAACTGATTTCATCTTCATTTAACTGATTCCATCGTTAACTGATTTCATCGTTAACTGATTTCATCGTTAACTGATTTCATCTTTAACTGATTTCATCTTCATTTAACTGATTTCATCGTTAACTGATTTCATCGTTAACTGATTTCATCTTCATTTAACTGATTTCATCGTTAACTGATTTCATCGTTAACTGATTTCATCGTTAACTGATTTCATCTTCATTTAACTGATTTCATCGTTAACTGATTTCATCGTTAACTGATTCCATCGTTAACTGATATCATCGTTAACTGATTTCATCTTCATTTAACTGATTTAATTTTCATTCTTCATTTAACTGATTTCATCGTTAACTGATTTCATCTTCATTTAACTGATTTCATCGTTAACTGATTTCATCGTTAACTGATTTCATCGTTAACTGATTTCATCTTCATTTAACTGATTTCATCGTTAACTGATTTCATCTTCATTTAATTGATTTCATCGTTAACTGATTTCATCGTTAACTGATTTCATCGTTAACTGATTTCATCTTCATTTAACTGATTTCATCGTTAACTGATTTCATCGTTAACTGATTCCATCGTTAACTGATTTCATCGTTAACTGATTTCATCGTTAACTGATTTCATCGTTAACTGATTTCATCTTCATTTAACTGATTTCATCGTTAACTGATTTCATCGTTAACTGATTTCATCGTTAACTGATTTCATCTTTAACTGATTTCATCGTTAACTGATTTCATCTTCATTTAACTGATTTCATCGTTAACTGATTTCATCTTCATTTAATTGATTTCATCGTTAACTGATTTCATCGTTAACTGATTTCATCGTTAACTGATTTCATCTTCATTTAACTGATTTCATTTTCATTCTTCATTTAACTGATTTCATCGTTAACTGATTTCATCTTCATTTAATTGATTTCATCGTTAACTGATTTCATCGTTAACTGATTTCATCGTTAACTGATTTCATCGTTAACTGATTTCATCTTCATTTAACTGATTTCATCGTTAACTGATTTCATCGTTAACTGATTTCATCTTCATTTAACTGATTTCATCGTTAACTGATTTCATCGTTAACTGATTTCATCTTCATTTAACTGATTTCATCGTTAACTGATTTCATCGTTAACTGATTTCATCTTTAACTGATTTCATCGTTAACTGATTTCATCTTCATTTAACTGATTTCATCGTTAACTGATTTCATCGTTAACTGATTTCATCTTTAACTGATTTCATCGTTAACTGATTTCATCTTCATTTAACTGATTTCATCGTTAACTGATTTCATCTTCATTTAACTGATTTCATCGTTAACTGATTTCATCGTTAACTGATTTCATCTTCATTTAACTGATTCCATCGTTAACTGATTTCATCGTTAACTGATTTCATCGTTAACTGATTTCATCTTCATTTAACTGATTTCATCGTTAACTGATTTCATCGTTAACTGATTTCATCTTTAACTGATTTCATCGTTAACTGATTTCATCTTCATTTAACTGATTTCATCGTTAACTGATTTCATCGTTAACTGATTTCATCGTTAACTGATTTCATCTTCATTTAACTGATTTCATCGTTAACTGATTTCATCGTTAACTGATTCCATCGTTAACTGATTTCATCGTTAACTGATTTCATCTTCATTTAACTGATTTCATCGTTAACTGATTTCATCTTCATTTAACTGATTTCATCGTTAACTGATTCCATCGTTAACTGATTTCATCTTCATTTAACTGATTTCATCGTTAACTGATTTCATCGTTAACTGATTTCATCTTCATTTAACTGATTTCATCGTTAACTGATTTCATCGTTAACTGATTTCATCGTTAACTGATTTCATCTTCATTTAACTGATTTCATCGTTAACTGATTTCATCGTTAACTGATTTCATCTTCATTTAACTGATTTCATCGTTAACTGATTTCATCGTTAACTGATTCCATCGTTAACTGATTTCATCTTTAACTGATTTCATCGTTAACTGATTTCATCTTCATTTAACTGATTTCATCGTTAAGTGATTTCATCGTTAACTGATTTCATCTTCATTTAACTGATTTCATTGTTAACTGATTTCATCGTTAACTGATTTCATCTTCATTTAACTGATTCCATCGTTAACTGATTTCATCGTTAACTGATTTCATCGTTAACTGATTTCATCGTTAACTGATTTCATCTTTAACTGATTTCATCTTCATTTAACTGATTTCATCGTTAACTGATTTCATCGTTAACTGATTTCATCTTCATTTAACTGATTTCATCGTTAACTGATTTCATCGTTAACTGATTCCATCGTTAACTGATATCATCGTTAACTGATTTCATCTTCATTTAACTGATTTAATTTTCATTCTTCATTTAACTGATTTCATCGTTAACTGATTTCATCTTCATTTAACTGATTTCATCGTTAACTGATTTCATCTTTAACTGATTTCATCGTTAACTGATTTCATCTTCATTTAACTGATTTCATCGTTAACTGATTTCATCTTCATTTAATTGATTTCATCGTTAACTGATTTCATCGTTAACTGATTTCATCGTTAACTGATTTCATCTTCATTTAACTGATTTCATCGTTAACTGATTTCATCGTTAACTGATTTCATCTTCATTTAACTGATTTCATCGTTAACTGATTTCATCGTTAACTGATTTCATCGTTAACTGATTTCATCTTCATTTAACTGATTTCATCGTTAACTGATTTCATCGTTAACTGATTTCATCTTTAACTGATTTCATCGTTAACTGATTTCATCTTCATTTAACTGATTTCATCGTTAACTGATTTCATCGTTAACTGATTTCATCTTTAACTGATTTCATCGTTAACTGATTTCATCTTCATTTAACTGATTTCATCGTTAACTGATTTCATCTTCATTTAACTGATTTCATCGTTAACTGATTTCATCGTTAACTGATTTCATCTTCATTTAACTGATTCCATCGTTAACTGATTTCATCGTTAACTGATTTCATCGTTAACTGATTTCATCTTCATTTAACTGATTTCATCGTTAACTGATTTCATCGTTAACTGATTTCATCTTTAACTGATTTCATCGTTAACTGATTTCATCTTCATTTAACTGATTTCATCGTTAACTGATTTCATCGTTAACTGATTTCATCGTTAACTGATTTCATCTTCATTTAACTGATTTCATCGTTAACTGATTTCATCGTTAACTGATTCCATCGTTAACTGATTTCATCGTTAACTGATTTCATCTTCATTTAACTGATTTCATCGTTAACTGATTTCATCTTCATTTAACTGATTTCATCGTTAACTGATTCCATCGTTAACTGATTTCATCTTCATTTAACTGATTTCATCGTTAACTGATTTCATCGTTAACTGATTTCATCTTCATTTAACTGATTTCATCGTTAACTGATTTCATCGTTAACTGATTTCATCGTTAACTGATTTCATCTTCATTTAACTGATTTCATCGTTAACTGATTTCATCGTTAACTGATTTCATCTTCATTTAACTGATTTCATCGTTAACTGATTTCATCGTTAACTGATTCCATCGTTAACTGATTTCATCTTTAACTGATTTCATCGTTAACTGATTTCATCTTCATTTAACTGATTTCATCGTTAAGTGATTTCATCGTTAACTGATTTCATCTTCATTTAACTGATTTCATTGTTAACTGATTTCATCGTTAACTGATTTCATCTTCATTTAACTGATTCCATCGTTAACTGATTTCATCGTTAACTGATTTCATCGTTAACTGATTTCATCGTTAACTGATTTCATCTTTAACTGATTTCATCTTCATTTAACTGATTTCATCGTTAACTGATTTCATCGTTAACTGATTTCATCTTCATTTAACTGATTTCATCGTTAACTGATTTCATCGTTAACTGATTCCATCGTTAACTGATATCATCGTTAACTGATTTCATCTTCATTTAACTGATTTAATTTTCATTCTTCATTTAACTGATTTCATCGTTAACTGATTTCATCTTCATTTAACTGATTTCATCGTTAACTGATTTCATCTTTAACTGATTTCATCGTTAACTGATTTCATCTTCATTTAACTGATTTCATCGTTAACTGATTTCATCTTCATTTAATTGATTTCATCGTTAACTGATTTCATCGTTAACTGATTTCATCGTTAACTGATTTCATCTTCATTTAACTGATTTCATCGTTAACTGATTTCATCTTCATTTAACTGATTTCATCGTTAACTGATTCCATCGTTAACTGATTTCATCGTTAACTGATTTCATCGTTAACTGATTTCATCGTTAACTGATTTCATCGTTAACTGATTTCATCTTCATTTAACTGATTTCATCGTTAACTGATTTCATCGTTAACTGATTTCATTTTTAACTGATTTCATCGTTAACTGATTTCATCTTCATTTAACTGATTTCATCGTTAACTGATTTCATCGTTAACTGATTTCATCTTCATTTAACTGATTTCATCGTTAACTGATTTCATCGTTAACTGATTCCATCGTTAACTGATTTCATCGTTAACTGATTTCATCGTTAACTGATTTCATCTTCATTTAACTGATTTCATCGTTAAGTGATTTCATCGTTAACTGATTTCATCGTTAACTGATTTCATCGTTAACTGATTTCATCTTCATTTAACTGATTTCATCGTTAACTGATTTCATCGTTAACTGATTTCATCTTCATTTAACTGATTTCATTGTTAACTGATTTCATCGTTAACTGATTTCATCTTCATTTAACTGATTTCATCGTTAACTGATTTCATCGTTAACTGATTCCATCGTTAACTGATTTCATCTTTAACTGATTTCATCGTTAACTGATTTCATCTTCATTTAACTGATTTCATCGTTAAGTGATTTCATCGTTAACTGATTTCATCGTTAACTGATTTCATCTTCATTTAACTGATTTCATCGTTAACTGATTTCATCTTCATTTAACTGATTTCATCGTTAACTGATTTCATCGTTAACTGATTTCATCGTTAACTGATTTCATCTTCATTTAACTGATTCCATCGTTAACTGATTTCATCGTTAACTGATTTCATCTTCATTTAACTGATTTCATCTTCATTTAACTGATTTCATCGTTAACTGATTTCATCGTTAACTGATTTCATCTTCATTTAACTGATTTCATTTTCATTCTTCATTTAACTGATTTCATCGTTAACTGATTTCATCTTCATTTAACTGATTTCATCGTTAACTGATTTCATCGTTAACTGATTTCATCGTTAACTGATTTCATCGTTAACTGATTTCATCTTCATTTAACTGATTTCATCGTTAACTGATTTCATCGTTAACTGATTTCATCGTTAACTGATTTCATCTTCATTTAACTGATTTCATCGTTAACTGATTTCATCGTTAACTGATTTCATCGTTAACTGATTTCATCTTCATTTAACTGATTTCATCTTCATTTAACTGATTTCATCGTTAACTGATTTCATCGTTAACTGATTTCATCTTCATTTAACTGATTTCATCGTTAACTGATTTCATCGTTAACTGATTTCATCTTCATTTAACTGATTTCATCTTCATTTAACTGATTTCATCGTTAACTGATTTCATCGTTAACTGATTTCATCTTCATTTAACTGATTTCATTTTCATTCTTCATTTAACTGATTTCATCGTTAACTGATTTCATCTTCATTTAACTGATTTCATCGTTAACTGATTTCATCGTTAACTGATTTCATCTTTAACTGATTTCATCGTTAACTGATTTCATCTTCATTTAACTGATTTCATCGTTAACTGATTTCATCTTCATTTAATTGATTTCATCGTTAACTGATTTCATCGTTAACTGATTTCATCGTTAACTGATTTCATCTTCATTTAACTGATTTCATCGTTAACTGATTCCATCGTTAACTGATTTCATCATTAACTGATTTCATCTTCATTTAACTGATTTCATCGTTAACTGATTTCATCGTTAACTGATTTCATCTTTAACTGATTTCATCGTTAACTGATTTCATCTTCATTTAACTGATTTCATCGTTAACTGATTTCATCGTTAACTGATTTCATCTTTAACTGATTTCATCGTTAACTGATTTCATCTTCATTTAACTGATTTCATCGTTAACTGATTTCATCGTTAACTGATTTCATCTTCATTTAACTGATTTCATCGTTAACTGATTTCATCGTTAACTGATTCCATCGTTAACTGATTTCATCTTTAACTGATTTCATCGTTAACTGATTTCATCTTCATTTAACTGATTTCATCGTTAAGTGATTTCATCGTTAACTGATTTCATCGTTAACTGATTTCATCGTTAACTGATTTCATCTTCATTTAACTGATTTCATTTTCATTCTTCATTTAACTGATTTCATCGTTAACTGATTTCATCGTTAACTGATTTCATCTTCATTTAACTGATTTCATCGTTAACTGATTTCATCGTTAACTGATTTCATCTTTAACTGATTTCATCGTTAACTGATTTCATCTTCATTTAACTGATTTCATCTTCATTTAATTGATTTCATCGTTAACTGATTTCATCGTTAACTGATTTCATCTTCATTTAACTGATTTCATCGTTAACTGATTTCATCGTTAACTGATTTCATCGTTAACTGATTTCATCTTCATTTAACTGATTTCATCGTTAACTGATTTCATCGTTAACTGATTTCATCGTTAACTGATTTCATCTTCATTTAAATGATTTCATCGTTAACTGATTTCATCGTTAACTGATTTCATCTTTAACTGATTTCATCGTTAACTGATTTCATCTTCATTTAACTGATTTCATCGTTAACTGATTTCATCGTTAACTGATTTCATCTTCATTTAACTGATTTCATCGTTAACTGATTTCATCGTTAACTGATTTCATCTTCATTTAACTGATTCCATCGTTAACTGATTTCATCGTTAACTGATTTCATCGTTAACTGATTTCATCTTCATTTAACTGATTTCATCGTTAACTGATTTCATCGTTAACTGATTTCATCTTTAACTGATTTCATCGTTAACTGATTTCATCTTCATTTAACTGATTTCATCGTTAACTGATTTCATCGTTAACTGATTTCATCTTCATTTAACTGATTTCATCGTTAACTGATTTCATCGTTAACTGATTCCATCGTTAACTGATTTCATCTTCATTTAACTGATTTCATCGTTAACTGATTTCATCTTCATTTAACTGATTTCATCGTTAACTGATTTCATCGTTAACTGATTCCATCGTTAACTGATTTCATCGTTAACTGATTTCATCTTCATTTAACTGATTTCATCGTTAACTGATTTCATCTTCATTTAACTGATTTCATCGTTAACTGATTTCATCTTCATTTAACTGATTTCATCGTTAACTGATTTCATCGTTAACTGATTTCATCGTTAACTGATTTCATCTTCATTTAACTGATTTCATTTTCATTCTTCATTTAACTGATTTCATCGTTAACTGATTTCATCTTCATTTAATTGATTTCATCGTTAACTGATTTCATCGTTAACTGATTTCATCTTCATTTAACTGATTTCATCGTTAACTGATTTCATCGTTAACTGATTTCATCTTCATTTAACTGATTTCATCGTTAACTGATTTCATCGTTAACTGATTTCATCTTCATTTAACTGATTTCATCGTTAACTGATTTCATCGTTAACTGATTTCATCTTTAACTGATTTCATCGTTAACTGATTTCATCTTCATTTAACTGATTTCATCGTTAACTGATTTCATCGTTAACTGATTTCATCTTTAACTGATTTCATCGTTAACTGATTTCATCTTTAACTGATTTCATCGTTAACTGATTTCATCTTCATTTAACTGATTTCATCGTTAACTGATTTCATCTTCATTTAACTGATTTCATCGTTAACTGATTTCATCTTTAACTGATTTCATCGTTAACTGATTTCATCTTCATTTAACTGATTTCATCGTTAACTGATTTCATCTTCATTTAATTGATTTCATCGTTAACTGATTTCATCGTTAACTGATTTCATCGTTAACTGATTTCATCTTCATTTAACTGATTTCATCGTTAACTGATTCCATCGTTAACTGATTTCATCTTCATTTAACTGATTTCATCGTTAACTGATTTCATCTTCATTTAACTGATTTCATCGTTAACTGATTTCATCGTTAACTGATTTCATCTTTAACTGATTTCATCGTTAACTGATTTCATCTTCATTTAACTGATTTCATCGTTAACTGATTTCATCGTTAACTGATTTCATCTTCATTTAACTGATTTCATCGTTAACTGATTTCATCGTTAACTGATTCCATCGTTAACTGATTTCATCTTTAACTGATTTCATCGTTAACTGATTTCATCTTCATTTAACTGATTTCATCGTTAAGTGATTTCATCGTTAACTGATTTCATCTTCATTTAACTGATTTCATTGTTAACTGATTTCATCGTTAACTGATTTCATCTTCATTTAACTGATTTCATCGTTAACTGATTTCATCGTTAACTGATTCCATCGTTAACTGATTTCATCGTTAACTGATTTCATCGTTAACTGATTTCATCTTCATTTAACTGATTTCATCGTTAACTGATTTCATCTTCATTTAACTGATTTCATTTTCATTCTTCATTTAACTGATTTCATCGTTAACTGATTTCATCTTCATTTAACTGATTTCATCGTTAACTGATTTCATCGTTAACTGATTTCATCTTCATTTAACTGATTTCATCGTTAACTGATTTCATCGTTAACTGATTTCATCTTCATTTAACTGATTTCATCGTTAACTGATTTCATCGTTAACTGATTCCATCGTTAACTGATTTCATCTTTAACTGATTTCATCGTTAACTGATTTCATCTTCATTTAACTGATTTCATCGTTAACTGATTTCATCTTCATTTAACTGATTTCATTTCATCGTTAACTGATTTCATCTTCATTTAACTGATTTCATCGTTAACTGATTTCATCGTTAACTGATTCCATCGTTAACTGATTTCATCGTTAACTGATTTCATCGTTAACTGATTTCATCTTCATTTAACTGATTTCATCGTTAACTGATTTCATCGTTAACTGATTTCATCTTCATTTAACTGATTTCATCGTTAACTGATTTCATCGTTAACTGATTCCATCGTTAACTGATTTCATCGTTAACTGATTTCATCGTTAACTGATTTCATCTTCATTTAACTGATTTCATCGTTAACTGATTTCATCTTCATTTAACTGATTTCATCGTTAACTGATTTCATCGTTAACTGATTTCATCGTTAACTGATTTCATCTTCATTTAATTGATTTCATCGTTAACTGATTTCATCGTTAACTGATTTCATCGTTAACTGATTTCATCTTCATTTAACTGATTTCATCGTTAACTGATTTCATCGTTAACTGATTTCATCTTCATTTAACTGATTTCATCGTTAACTGATTTCATCGTTAACTGATTTCATCGTTAACTGATTTCATCTTTAACTGATTTCATCGTTAACTGATTTCATCTTCATTTAACTGATTTCATCGTTAACTGATTTCATCGTTAACTGATTTCATCTTTAACTGATTTCATCGTTAACTGATTTCATCTTCATTTAACTGATTTCATCGTTAACTGATTTCATCTTCATTTAACTGATTTCATCGTTAACTGATTTCATCGTTAACTGATTTCATCTTCATTTAACTGATTCCATCGTTAACTGATTTCATCGTTAACTGATTTCATCGTTAACTGATTTCATCTTCATTTAACTGATTTCATCGTTAACTGATTTCATCGTTAACTGATTTCATCTTTAACTGATTTCATCGTTAACTGATTTCATCTTCATTTAACTGATTTCATCGTTAACTGATTTCATCGTTTACTGATTTCATCGTTAACTGATTTCATCTTCATTTAACTGATTTCATCGTTAACTGATTTCATCGTTAACTGATTCCATCGTTAACTGATTTCATCGTTAACTGATTTCATCTTCATTTAACTGATTTCATCGTTAACTGATTTCATCTTCATTTAACTGATTTCATCGTTAACTGATTTCATCGTTAACTGATTTCATCGTTAACTGATTTCCTCTTCATTTAACTGATTTCATTTTCATTCTTCATTTAACTGATTTCATCGTTAACTGATTTCATCTTCATTTAACTGATTTCATCGTTAACTGATTTCATCGTTAACTGATTTCATCGTTAACTGATTTCATCTTTAACTGATTTCATCGTTAACTGATTTCATCTTCATTTAACTGATTTCATCGTTAACTGATTTCATCTTCATTTAATTGATTTCATCGTTAACTGATTTCATCGTTAACTGATTTCATCGTTAACTGATTTCATCTTCATTTAACTGATTTCATCGTTAACTGATTCCATCGTTAACTGATTTCATCTTCATTTAACTGATTTCATCGTTAACTGATTTCATCGTTAACTGATTTCATCTTCATTTAACTGATTTCATCGTTAACTGATTTCATCGTTAACTGATTTCATCGTTAACTGATTTCATCGTTAACTGATTTCATCTTCATTTAACTGATTTCATCGTTAACTGATTTCATCGTTAACTGATTTCATCTTCATTTAACTGATTTCATCGTTAACTGATTTCATCGTTAACTGATTCCATCGTTAACTGATTTCATCTTTAACTGATTTCATCGTTAACTGATTTCATCTTCATTTAACTGATTTCATCGTTAAGTGATTTCATCGTTAACTGATTTCATCTTCATTTAACTGATTTCATTGTTAACTGATTTCATCGTTAACTGATTTCATCTTCATTTAACTGATTTCATCGTTAACTGATTTCATCGTTAACTGATTCCATCGTTAACTGATTTCATCGTTAACTGATTTCATCGTTAACTGATTTCATCTTCATTTAACTGATTTCATCGTTAACTGATTTCATCTTCATTTAACTGATTTCATTTTCATTCTTCATTTAACTGATTTCATCGTTAACTGATTTCATCTTCATTTAACTGATTTCATCGTTAACTGATTTCATCGTTAACTGATTTCATCTTCATTTAACTGATTTCATCGTTAACTGATTTCATCGTTAACTGATTTCATCTTTAACTGATTTCATCGTTAACTGATTTCATCTTCATTTAACTGATTTCATCGTTAACTGATTTCATCTTCATTTAATTGATTTCATCGTTAACTGATTTCATCGTTAACTGATTTCATCTTCATTTAACTGATTTCATCGTTAACTGATTTCATCGTTAACTGATTCCATCGTTAACTGATTTCATCATTAACTGATTTCATCTTCATTTAACTGATTTCATCGTTAACTGATTTCATCGTTAACTGATTTCATCGTTAACTGATTTCATCGTTAACTGATTTCATCTTCATTTAACTGATTTCATCGTTAACTGATTTCATCGTTAACTGATTTCATCTTTAACTGATTTCATCGTTAACTGATTTCATCTTCATTTAACTGATTTCATCGTTAACTGATTTCATCGTTAACTGATTTCATCTTCATTTAACTGATTTCATCGTTAACTGATTTCATCGTTAACTGATTCCATCGTTAACTGATTTCATCTTTAACTGATTTCATCGTTAACTGATTTCATCTTCATTTAACTGATTTCATCGTTAAGTGATTTCATCGTTAACTGATTTCATCGTTAACTGATTTCATCGTTAACTGATTTCATCGTTAACTGATTTCATCTTCATTTAACTGATTTCATCGTTAACTGATTTCATCGTTAACTGATTCCATCGTTAACTGATTTCATCGTTAACTGATTTCATCGTTAACTGATTTCATCTTCATTTAACTGATTTCATTTTCATTCTTCATTTAACTGATTTCATCGTTAACTGATTTCATCGTTAACTGATTTCATCTTCATTTAACTGATTTCATCGTTAACTGATTTCATCGTTAACTGATTTCATCTTTAACTGATTTCATCGTTAACTGATTTCATCTTCATTTAACTGATTTCATCTTCATTTAATTGATTTCATCGTTAACTGATTTCATCGTTAACTGATTTCATCTTCATTTAACTGATTTCATCGTTAACTGATTTCATCGTTAACTGATTTCATCGTTAACTGATTTCATCTTCATTTAACTGATTTCATCGTTAACTGATTTCATCGTTAACTGATTTCATCGTTAACTGATTTCATCTTCATTTAAATGATTTCATCGTTAACTGATTTCATCGTTAACTGATTTCATCTTTAACTGATTTCATCGTTAACTGATTTCATCTTCATTTAACTGATTTCATCGTTAACTGATTTCATCGTTAACTGATTTCATCTTCATTTAACTGATTTCATCGTTAACTGATTTCATCGTTAACTGATTTCATCTTCATTTAACTGATTCCATCGTTAACTGATTTCATCGTTAACTGATTTCATCGTTAACTGATTTCATCTTCATTTAACTGATTTCATCGTTAACTGATTTCATCGTTAACTGATTTCATCTTTAACTGATTTCATCGTTAACTGATTTCATCTTCATTTAACTGATTTCATCGTTAACTGATTTCATCGTTAACTGATTTCATCGTTAACTGATTTCATCTTCATTTAACTGATTTCATCGTTAACTGATTTCATCGTTAACTGATTCCATCGTTAACTGATTTCATCGTTAACTGATTTCATCGTTAACTGATTTCATCTTCATTTAACTGATTTCATCGTTAACTGATTTCATCTTCATTTAACTGATTTCATCGTTAACTGATTTCATCGTTAACTGATTTCATCGTTAACTGATTTCATCTTCATTTAACTGATTTCATTTTCATTCTTCATTTAACTGATTTCATCGTTAACTGATTTCATCTTCATTTAATTGATTTCATCGTTAACTGATTTCATCGTTAACTGATTTCATCTTCATTTAACTGATTTCATCGTTAACTGATTTCATCGTTAACTGATTTCATCTTCATTTAACTGATTTCATCGTTAACTGATTTCATCGTTAACTGATTTCATCGTTAACTGATTTCATCTTCATTTAACTGATTTCATCGTTAACTGATTTCATCGTTAACTGATTTCATCTTTAACTGATTTCATCGTTAACTGATTTCATCTTCATTTAACTGATTTCATCGTTAACTGATTTCATCGTTAACTGATTTCATCTTTAACTGATTTCATCGTTAACTGATTTCATCTTTAACTGATTTCATCGTTAACTGATTTCATCTTCATTTAACTGATTTCATCGTTAACTGATTTCATCTTCATTTAACTGATTTCATCGTTAACTGATTTCATCTTTAACTGATTTCATCGTTAACTGATTTCATCTTCATTTAACTGATTTCATCGTTAACTGATTTCATCTTCATTTAACTGATTTCATCGTTAACTGATTTCATCTTCATTTAACTGATTTCATTTTCATTCTTCATTTAACTGATTTCATCGTTAACTGATTTCATCTTCATTTAACTGATTTCATCGTTAACTGATTTTATCGTTAACTGATTTCATCGTTAACTGATTTCATCTTCATTTAACTGATTCCATCGTTAACTGATTTCATCGTTAACTGATTTCATCTTCATTTAACTGATTTCATCGTTAACTGATTCCATCGTTAACTGATTTCATCGTTAACTGATTTCATCGTTAACTGATTTCATCTTCATTTAACTGATTTCATCGTTAACTGATTTCATCTTCATTTAACTGATTTCATCGTTAACTGATTTCATCGTTAACTGATTTCATCTTCATTTAACTGATTTCATTTTCATTCTTCATTTAACTGATTTCATCGTTAACTGATTTCATCTTCATTTAACTGATTTCATCGTTAACTGATTTCATCGTTAACTGATTTCATCTTTAACTGATTTCATCGTTAACTGATTTCATCTTCATTTAACTGATTTCATCGTAAACTGATTTCATCTTCATTTAATTGATTTCATCGTTAACTGATTTCATCGTTAACTGATTTCATCGTTAACTGATTTCATCTTCATTTAACTGATTTCATCGTTAACTGATTTCATCGTTAACTGATTCCATCGTTAACTGATTTCATCGTTAACTGATTTCATCTTCATTTAACTGATTTCATCGTTAACTGATTTCATCGTTAACTGATTTCATCTTTAACTGATTTCATCGTTAACTGATTTCATCTTCATTTAACTGATTTCATCGTTAACTGATTTCATCGTTAACTGATTTCATCTTTAACTGATTTCATCGTTAACTGATTTCATCTTCATTTAACTGATTTCATCGTTAACTGATTTCATCGTTAACTGATTTCATCTTCATTTAACTGATTTCATCGTTAACTGATTTCATCGTTAACTGATTCCATCGTCAACTGATTTCATCTTTAACTGATTTCATCGTTAACTGATTTCATCTTCATTTAACTGATTTCATCGTTAACTGATTTCATCGTTAACTGATTCCATCGTTAACTGATTTCATCTTCATTTAACTGATTTCATTGTTAACTGATTTCATCGTTAACTGATTTCATCGTTAACTGATTTCATCTTCATTTAACTGATTTCATCGTTAACGGATTTCATCGTTAACTGATTCCATCGTTAACTGATTTCATCGTTAACTGATTTCATCGTTAACTGATTTCATCTTCATTTAACTGATTTCATCGTTAACTGATTTCATCTTCATTTAATTGATTTCATCGTTAACTGATTTCATCGTTAACTGATTTCATCGTTAACTGATTTCATCTTCATTTAACTGATTTCATCGTTAACTGATTTCATCGTTAACTGATTTCATCGTTAACTGATTTCATCTTCGTTTAACTGATTTCATCGTTAACTGATTTCATCGTTAACTGATTTCATCTTTAACTGATTTCATCGTTAACTGATTTCATCTTCATTTAACTGATTTCATCTTTAACTGATTTCATCGTTAACTGATTTCATCGTTAACTGATTTCATCTTCATTTAACTGATTTCATCGTTAACTGATTTCATCTTCATTTAACTGATTTCATCGTTAACTGATTTCATCGTTAACTGATTTCATCGTTAACTGATTTCATCTTCATTTAACTGATTCCATCGTTAACTGATTTCATCGTTAACTGATTTCATCGTTAACTGATTTCATCTTCATTTAACTGATTTCATCGTTAACTGATTTCATCGTTAACTGATTTCATCTTTAACTGATTTCGTCGTTAACTGATTTCATCTTCATTTAACTGATTTCATCGTTAACTGATTTCATCGTTAACTGATTTCATCGTTAACTGATTTCATCTTCATTTAACTGATTTCATCGTTAACTGATTTCATCGTTAACTGATTCCATCGTTAACTGATTTCATCGTTAACTGATTTCATCTTCATTTAACTGATTTCATCGTTAACTGATTTCATCTTCATTTAACTGATTTCATCGTTAACTGATTTCATCGTTAACTGATTTCATCGTTAACTGATTTCATCGTTAACTGATTTCATCTTCATTTAACTGATTTCATTTTCATTCTTCATTTAACTGATTTCATCGTTAACTGATTTCATCTTCATTTAACTGATTTCATCGTTAACTGATTTCATCTTCATTTAACTGATTTCATCGTTAACTGATTTCATCTTCATTTAATTGATTTCATCGTTAACTGATTTCATCGTTAAATGATTTCATCGTTAACTGATTTCATCGTTAACTGATTTCATCTTCATTTAACTGATTTCATCGTTAACTGATTTCATCGTTAACTGATTCCATCGTTAACTGATTTCATCGTTAACTGATTTCATCTTCATTTAACTGATTTCATCGTTAACTGATTTCATCGTTAACTGATTTCATCTTCATTTAACTGATTTCATCGTTAACTGATTTCATCTTTAACTGATTTCATCGTTAACTGATTTCATCGTTAACTGATTTCATCGTTAACTGATTTCATCTTCATTTAACTGATTTCATCGTTAACTGATTTCATCGTTAACTGATTTCATCGTTAACTGATTTCATCTTCATTTAACTGATTTCATCGTTAACTGATTTCATCGTTAACTGATTTCATCTTCATTTAACTGATTTCATCTTTAACTGATTTCATCGTTAACTGATTTCATCTTCATTTAACTGATTTCATCGTTAAGTGATTTCATCGTTAACTGATTTCATCGTTAACTGATTTCATCGTTAACTGATTTCATCTTCATTTAACTGATTTCATCGTTAACTGATTTCATCGTTAACTGATTTCATCTTCATTTAACTGATTTCATCGTTAACTGATTTCATCGTTAACTGATTTCATCTTCATTTAACTGATTTCATCGTTAACTGATTTCATCGTTAACTGATTTCATCTTCATTTAACTGATTTCATCGTTAACTGATTTCATCTTCATTTAACTGATTTCATCGTTAACTGATTTCGTCTTCATTTAACTGATTTCATCGTTAACTGATTTCGTCTTCATTTAACTGATTTCATCGTTAACTGATTTCATCTTTAACTGATTTCATCGTTAACTGATTTCATCGTTAACTGATTTCATCTTCATTTAACTGATTTCATCGTTAACTGATTTCATCGTTAACTGATTTCATCTTCATTTAACTGATTTCATCGTTAACTGATTTCATCTTCATTTAACTGATTTCATCGTTAACTGATTTCATCTTCATTTAACTGATTTCATCGTTAACTGATTTCATCTTCATTTAACTGATTTCATCGTTAACTGATTTCATCTTCATTTAATTGATTTCATCGTTAACTGATTTCATCTTCATTTAACTGATTTCATCGTTAACTGATTTCATCTTTAACTGATTTCATCGTTAACTGATTTCATCTTCATTTAACTGATTTCATCGTTAACTGATTTCATCTTCATTTAACTGATTTCATCGTTCACTGATTTCATCCTTAACTGATTTCATCTTCATTTAACTGATTTCATCGTTAACTGATTTCATCGTTAACTGATTTCATCTTCATTTAATTGATTTCATCGTTAACTGATTTCATCGTTAACTGATTTCATCTTCATTTAACTGATTTCATCGTTAACTGATTTCATCGTTAACTGATTTCATCTTCATTTAACTGATTTCATCGTTAACTGATTTCATCGTTAACTGATTTCATCGTTAACTGATTTCATCTTCATTTAACTGATTTCATCGTTAACTGATTTCATCGTTAACTGATTTCATCTTCATTTAACTGATTTCATCGTTAACTGATTTCATCGTTAACTGATTTCATCGTTAACTGATTTCATCTTCATTTAACTGATTTCATCGTTAACTGATTTCATCGTTAACTGATTTCATCTTTAACTGATTTCATCGTTAACTGATTTCATCTTCATTTAACTGATTTCATCGTTAACTGATTTCATCTTCATTTAACTGATTTCATCGTTAACTGATTTCATCGTTAACTGATTTCATCTTCATTTAACTGATTCCATCGTTAACTGATTTCATCGTTCACTGATTTCATCGTTAACTGATTTCATCTTCATTTAACTGATTTCATCATTAACTGATTTCATCGTTAACTGATTTCATCTTTAACTGATTTCATCTTCATTTAACTGATTCCATCGTTAACTGATTTCATCGTTAACTGATTTCATCTTCATTTAACTGATTTCATCGTTAACTGATTTCATCGTTAACTGATTTCATCTTCATTTAACTGATTCCATCGTTAACTGATTTCATCGTTAACTGATTTCATCTTCATTTAACTGATTCCATCGTTAACTGATTTCATCGTTAACTGATTTCATCGTTAACTGATTTCATCTTCATTTAACTGATTTCATCGTTAACTGATTTCATCTTCATTTAACTGATTTCATCGTTAACTGATTTCATCGTTAACTGATTTCATCTTCATTTAACTGATTTCATCGTTAACTGATTTCATCGTTAACTGATTCCATCGTTAACTGATTTCATCTTCATTTAACTGATTTCATCGTTAACTGATTTCATCTTCATTTAACTGATTCCATCGTTAACTGATTCCATCGTTAACTGATTTCATCGTTAACTGATTTCATCTTCATTTAACTGATTTCATTTTCATTCTTCATTTAACTGATTTCATCGTTAACTGATTTCATCTTCATTTAACTGATTTCATCGTTAACTGATTTCATCGTTAACTGATTTCATCTTTAACTGATTTCATCGTTAACTGATTTCATCTTCATTTAACTGATTTCATCGTTAACTGATTTCATCTTCATTTAATTGATTTCATCGTTAACTGATTTCATCGTTAACTGATTTCATCGTTAACTGATTTCATCGTTAACTGATTTCATCGTTAACTGATTTCATCGTTAACTGATTTCATCGTTAACTGATTTCATCTTCATTTAACTGATTTCATTTTCATTCTTCATTTAACTGATTTCATCGTTAACTGATTTCATCTTCATTTAATTGATTTCATCGTTAACTGATTTCATCGTTAACTGATTTCATCGTTAACTGATTTCATCTTCATTTAACTGATTTCATCGTTAACTGATTTCATCGTTAACTGATTTCATCGTTAACTGATTTCATCTTCATTTAACTGATTTCATCGTTAACTGATTTCATCGTTAACTGATTTCATCTTCATTTAACTGATTTCATCGTTAACTGATTTCATCGTTAATTGATTTCATCGTTAACTGATTTCATTTTCATTCTTCATTTAACTGATTTCATCGTTAACTGATTTCATCGTTAACTGATTTCATCTTCATTTAACTGATTTCATCGTTAACTGATTTCATCGTTAATTGATTTCATCGTTAACTGATTTCATCTTCATTCTTCATTTAACTGATTTCATCGTTAACTGATTTCATCTTCATTTAACTGATTTCATCGTTAACTGATTTCATCGTTAACTGATTTCATCGTTAACTGATTTCATCTTCATTTAACTGATTTCATCGTTAACTGATTTCATCTTCATTCTTCATTTAACTGATTTCATCTTTAACTGATTTCATCGTTAACTGATTTCATCTTCATTTAACTGATTTCATCGTTAATTGATTTCATCGTTAACTGATTTCATCTTCATTTAACTGATTTCATCGTTAACTGATTTCATCTTCATTCTTCATTTAACTGATTTCATCTTTAACTGATTTCATCGTTAACTGATTTCATCTTCATTTAACTGATTTCATCGTTAATTGATTTCATCGTTAACTGATTTCATCGTTAACTGATTTCATCTTCATTTAACTGATTTCATCGTTAACTGATTTCATCGTTAACTGATTTCATCTTTAACTGATTTCATCTTCATTTAACTGATTTCATCGTTAACTGATTTCATCGTTAACTGATTTCATCGTTAACTGATTTCATCTTCATTTAACTGATTTCATCTTCATTTAACTGATTTCATCGTTAACTGATTTCATCGTTAACTGATTTCATCTTCATTTAATTGATTTCATCGTTAACTGATTTCATCGTTAACTGATTTCATCGTTAACTGATTTCATCTTCATTTAACTGATTTCATCGTTAACTGATTTCATCGTTAACTGATTTCATCGTTAACTGATTTCATCTTCATTTAACTGATTTCATCGTTAACTGATTTCATCGTTAACTGATTTCATCTTCATTTAACTGATTTCATCGTTAATTGATTTCATCGTTAACTGATTTCATTTTCATTCTTCATTTAACTGATTTCATCGTTAACTGATTTCATCGTTAACTGATTTCATCTTCATTTAACTGATTTCATCGTTAACTGATTTCATCGTTAATTGATTTCATCGTTAACTGATTTCATCTTCATTCTTCATTTAACTGATTTCATCGTTAACTGATTTCATCTTCATTTAACTGATTTCATCGTTAACTGATTTCATCGTTAACTGATTTCATCTTCATTTAACTGATTTCATCGTTAACTGATTTCATCTTCATTCTTCATTTAACTGATTTCATCTTTAACTGATTTCATCGTTAACTGATTTCATCTTCATTTAACTGATTTCATCGTTAATTGATTTCATCGTTAACTGATTTCATCGTTAACTGATTTCATCTTCATTTAACTGATTTCATCGTTAACTGATTTCATCGTTAACTGATTTCATCTTTAACTGATTTCATCTTCATTTAACTGATTTCATCGTTAACTAATTTCATCGTTAACTGATTTCATCGTTAACTGATTTCATCTTCATTTAACTGATTTCATTGTTAACTGATTTCATCGTTAACTGATTTCATCTTCATTTAACTGATTTCATCGTTAACTGATTTCATCGTTAACTGATTTCATCGTTAACTGATTTCATCTTCATTTAACTGATTTCATTTTCATTCTTCATTTAACTGATTTCATCGTTAACTGATTTCATCTTCATTTAACTGATTTCATCGTTAACTGATTTCATCGTTAACTGATTTCATCGTTAACTGATTTCATCTTTAACTGATTTCATCGTTAACTGATTTCATCTTCATTTCACTGATTTCATCGTTAACTGATTTCATCTTCATTTAATTGATTTCATCGTTAACTGATTTCATCGTTAACTGATTTCATCGTTAACTGATTTCATCTTCATTTAACTGATTTCATCGTTAACTGATTTCATCGTTAACTGATTTCATCTTCATTTAACTGATTTCATTTTCATTCTTCATTTAACTGATTTCATCGTTAACTGATTTCATCTTCATTTAATTGATTTCATCGTTAACTGATTTCATCGTTAACTGATTTCATCGTTAACTGATTTTATCTTCATTTAACTGATTTCATCGTTAACTGATTTCATCGTTAACTGATTTCATCTTCATTTAACTGATTTCATCGTTAACTGATTTCATCGTTAATTGATTTCATCGTTAACTGATTTCATTTTCATTCTTCATTTAACTGATTTCATCGTTAACTGATTTCATCGTTAACTGATTTCATCTTCATTTAACTGATTTCATTGTTAACTGATTTCATCGTTAACTGATTTCATCTTCATTTAACTGATTTCATCGTTAACTGATTTCATCGTTAACTGATTTCATCGTTAACTGATTTCATCTTCATTTAACTGATTTCATTTTCATTCTTCATTTAACTGATTTCATCGTTAACTGATTTCATCTTCATTTAATTGATTTCATCGTTAACTGATTTCATCGTTAACTGATTTCATCTTCATTTAACTGATTTCATCGTTAACTGATTTCATCGTTAACTGATTTCATCGTTAACTGATTTCATCTTCATTTAACTGATTTCATCGTTAACTGATTTCATCGTTAACTGATTTCATCTTCATTTAACTGATTTCATCGTTAACTGATTTCATCGTTAATTGATTTCATCGTTAACTGATTTCATTTTCATTCTTCATTTAACTGATTTCATCTTCATTTAACTGATTTCATCGTTAACTGATTTCATCGTTAATTGATTTCATCGTTAACTGATTTCATCTTCATTCTTCATTTAACTGATTTCATCGTTAACTGATTTCATCTTCATTTAACTGATTTCATCGTTAACTGATTTCATCGTTAACTGATTTCATCGTTAACTGATTTCATCTTCATTTAACTGATTTCATCGTTAACTGATTTCATCTTCATTCTTCATTTAACTGATTTCATCTTTAACTGATTTCATCGTTAACTGATTTCATCTTCATTTAACTGATTTCATCGTTAATTGATTTCATCGTTAACTGATTTCATCGTTAACTGATTTCATCGTTAACTGATTTCATCTTCATTTAACTGATTTCATCGTTAATTGATTTCATCGTTAACTGATTTCATCGTTAATTGATTTCATCGTTAACTGATTTCATCTTCATTTAACTGATTTCATCGTTAACTGATTTCATCTTCATTCTTCATTTAACTGATTTCATCTTTAACTGATTTCATCGTTAACTGATTTCATCTTCATTTAACTGATTTCATCGTTAATTGATTTCATCGTTAACTGATTTCATCGTTAATTGATTTCATCGTTAACTGATTTCATCTTCATTTAACTGATTTCATCGTTAACTGATTTCATCTTCATTCTTCATTTAACTGATTTCATCTTTAACTGATTTCATCGTTAACTGATTTCATCTTCATTTAACTGATTTCATCGTTAATTGATTTCATCGTTAACTGATTTCATCGTTAACTGATTTCATCTTCATTTAACTGATTTCATCGTTAACTGATTTCATCGTTAACTGATTTCATCTTTAACTGATTTCATCTTCATTTAACTGATTTCATCGTTAACTGATTTCATCGTTAACTGATTTCATCTTCATTTAACTGATTTCATCTTCATTTAACTGATTTCATCGTTAACTGATTTCATCGTTAACTGATTTCATCTTCATTTAATTGATTTCATCGTTAACTGATTTCATCGTTAACTGATTTCATCGTTAACTGATTTCATCTTCATTTAACTGATTTCATCGTTAACTGATTTCATCGTTAACTGATTTCATCGTTAACTGATTTCATCTTCATTTAACTGATTTCATCGTTAACTGATTTCATCGTTAACTGATTTCATCTTCATTTAACTGATTTCATCGTTAACTGATTTCATCGTTAATTGATTTCATCGTTAACTGATTTCATTTTCATTCTTCATTTAACTGATTTCATCGTTAACTGATTTCATCGTTAACTGATTTCATCTTCATTTAACTGATTTCATCGTTAACTGATTTCATCGTTAATTGATTTCATCGTTAATTGATTTCATCTTCATTCTTCATTTAACTGATTTCATCGTTAACTGATTTCATCTTCATTTAACTGATTTCATCGTTAACTGATTTCATCGTTAACTGATTTCATCGTTAACTGATTTCATCTTCATTTAACTGATTTCATCGTTAACTGATTTCATCTTCATTCTTCATTTAACTGATTTCATCTTTAACTGATTTCATCGTTAACTGATTTCATCTTCATTTAACTGATTTCATCGTTAATTGATTTCATCGTTAACTGATTTCATCGTTAACTGATTTCATCTTCATTTAACTGATTTCATCGTTAACTGATTTCATCGTTAACTGATTTCATCGTTAACTGATTTCATCTTCATTTAACTGATTTCATTGTTAACTGATTTCATCGTTAACTGATTTCATCTTCATTTAACTGATTTCATCGTTAACTGATTTCATCGTTAACTGATTTCATCGTTAACTGATTTCATCTTCATTTAACTGATTTCATCGTTAACTGATTTCATCGTTAACTGATTTCATCGTTAACTGATTTCATCTTCATTTAACTGATTTCATCGTTAACTGATTTCATCGTTAACTGATTTCATCTTCATTTAACTGATTTCATCGTTAACTGATTTCATCGTTAATTGATTTCATCGTTAACTGATTTCATTTTCATTCTTCATTTAACTGATTTCATCGTTAACTGATTTCATCGTTAACTGATTTCATCTTCATTTAACTGATTTCATCGTTAACTGATTTCATCGTTAATTGATTTCATCGTTAACTGATTTCATCTTCATTCTTCATTTAACTGATTTCATCGTTAACTGATTTCATCTTCATTTAACTGATTTCATCGTTAACTGATTTCATCGTTAACTGATTTCATCGTTAACTGATTTCATCTTCATTTAACTGATTTCATCGTTAACTGATTTCATCTTCATTCTTCATTTAACTGATTTCATCTTTAACTGATTTCATCGTTAACTGATTTCATCTTCATTTAACTGATTTCATCGTTAATTGATTTCATCGTTAACTGATTTCATCGTTAACTGATTTCATCTTCATTTAACTGATTTCATCGTTAACTGATTTCATCGTTAACTGATTTCATCTTTAACTAATTTCATCTTCATTTAACTGATTTCATCGTTAACTGATTTCATCGTTAACTGATTTCATCTTCATTTAACTGATTTCATCGTTAACTGATTTCATCGTTAACTGATTTCATCGTTAACTGATTTCATCTTTAACTGATTTCATCGTTAACTGATTTCATCTTCATTTAACTGATTTCATCGTTAACTGATTTCATCTTCATTTAATTGATTTCATCGTTAACTGATTTCATCGTTAACTGATTTCATCGTTAACTGATTTCATCTTCATTTAACTGATTTCATCGTTAACTGATTTCATCGTTAACTGATTTCATCTTCATTTAACTGATTTCATTTTCATTCTTCATTTAACTGATTTCATCGTTAACTGATTTCATCTTCATTTAATTGATTTCATCGTTAACTGATTTCATCGTTAACTGATTTCATCGTTAACTGATTTCATCTTCATTTAACTGATTTCATCGTTAACTGATTTCATCGTTAACTGATTTCATCGTTAACTGATTTCATCTTCATTTAACTGATTTCATCGTTAACTGATTTCATCGTTAACTGATTTCATCTTCATTTAACTGATTTCATCGTTAACTGATTTCATCGTTAATTGATTTCATCGTTAACTGATTTCATTTTCATTCTTCATTTAACTGATTTCATCGTTAACTGATTTCATCGTTAACTGATTTCATCTTCATTTAACTGATTTCATCGTTAACTGATTTCATCGTTAATTGATTTCATCGTTAACTGATTTCATCTTCATTCTTCATTTAACTGATTTCATCGTTAACTGATTTCATCTTCATTTAACTGATTTCATCGTTAACTGATTTCATCGTTAACTGATTTCATCGTTAACTGATTTCATCTTCATTTAACTGATTTCATCGTTAACTGATTTCATCTTCATTCTTCATTTAACTGATTTCATCGTTAACTGATTTCATCGTTAACTGATTTCATCTTCATTTAACTGATTTCATCGTTAATTGATTTCATCGTTAACTGATTTCATCGTTAACTGATTTCATCTTCATTTAACTGATTTCATCGTTAACTGATTTCATCGTTAACTGATTTCATCTTTAACTGATTTCATCTTCATTTAACTGATTTCATCGTTAACTGATTTCATCGTTAACTGATTTCATCGTTAACTGATTTCATCTTCATTTAACTGATTTCATCTTCATTTAACTGATTTCATCGTTAACTGATTTCATCGTTAACTGATTTCATCTTCATTTAATTGATTTCATCGTTAACTGATTTCATCGTTAACTGATTTCATCGTTAACTGATTTCATCTTCATTTAACTGATTTCATCGTTAACTGATTTCATCGTTAACTGATTTCATCGTTAACTGATTTCATCTTCATTTAACTGATTTCATCGTTAACTGATTTCATCGTTAACTGATTTCATCTTCATTTAACTGATTTCATCGTTAACTGATTTCATCGTTAATTGATTTCATCGTTAACTGATTTCATTTTCATTCTTCATTTAACTGATTTCATCGTTAACTGATTTCATCGTTAACTGATTTCATCTTCATTTAACTGATTTCATCGTTAACTGATTTCATCGTTAATTGATTTCATCGTTAACTGATTTCATCTTCATTCTTCATTTAATTGATTTCATCGTTAACTGATTTCATCTTCATTTAACTGATTTCATCGTTAACTGATTTCATCGTTAACTGATTTCATCGTTAACTGATTTCATCTTCATTTAACTGATTTCATCGTTAACTGATTTCATCTTCATTCTTCATTTAACTGATTTCATCTTTAACTGATTTCATCGTTAACTGATTTCATCTTCATTTAACTGATTTCATCGTTAATTGATTTCATCGTTAACTGATTTCATCGTTAACTGATTTCATCTTCATTTAACTGATTTCATCGTTAACTGATTTCATCGTTAACTGATTTCATCTTTAACTGATTTCATCTTCATTTAACTGATTTCATCGTTAACTGATTTCATCGTTAACTGATTTCATCGTTAACTGATTTCATCGTTAACTGATTTCATCTTCATTTAACTGATTTCATTGTTAACTGATTTCATCGTTAACTGATTTCATCTTCATTTAACTGATTTCATCGTTAACTGATTTCATCGTTAACTGATTTCATCGTTAACTGATTTCATCTTCATTTAACTGATTTCATTTTCATTCTTCATTTAACTGATTTCATCGTTAACTGATTTCATCTTCATTTAACTGATTTCATCGTTAACTGATTTCATCGTTAACTGATTTCATCGTTAACTGATTTCATCTTTAACTGATTTCATCGTTAACTGATTTCATCTTCATTTAACTGATTTCATCGTTAACTGATTTCATCTTCATTTAATTGATTTCATCGTTAACTGATTTCATCGTTAACTGATTTCATCGTTAACTGATTTCATCTTCATTTAACTGATTTCATCGTTAACTGATTTCATCGTTAACTGATTTCATCTTCATTTAACTGATTTCATTTTCATTCTTCATTTAACTGATTTCATCGTTAACTGATTTCATCTTCATTTAATTGATTTCATCGTTAACTGATTTCATCGTTAACTGATTTCATCGTTAACTGATTTCATCTTCATTTAACTGATTTCATCGTTAACTGATTTCATCGTTAACTGATTTCATCTTCATTTAACTGATTTCATCGTTAACTGATTTCATCGTTAATTGATTTCATCGTTAACTGATTTCATTTTCATTCTTCATTTAACTGATTTCATCGTTAACTGATTTCATCGTTAACTGATTTCATCTTCATTTAACTGATTTCATCGTTAACTGATTTCATCGTTAATTGATTTCATCGTTAACTGATTTCATCTTCATTCTTCATTTAACTGATTTCATCGTTAACTGATTTCATCTTCATTTAACTGATTTCATCTTCATTTAACTGATTTCATCGTTAACTGATTTCATCGTTAACTGATTTCATCTTCATTTAACTGATTTCATCTTCATTTAACTGATTTCATCGTTAACTGATTTCATCGTTAACTGATTTCATCTTCATTTAATTGATTTCATCGTTAACTGATTTCATCGTTAACTGATTTCATCGTTAACTGATTTCATCTTCATTTAACTGATTTCATCGTTAACTGATTTCATCGTTAACTGATTTCATCGTTAACTGATTTCATCTTCATTTAACTGATTTCATCGTTAACTGATTTCATCGTTAACTGATTTCATCTTCATTTAACTGATTTCATCGTTAACTGATTTCATCGTTAATTGATTTCATCGTTAACTGATTTCATTTTCATTCTTCATTTAACTGATTTCATCGTTAACTGATTTCATCGTTAACTGATTTCATCTTCATTTAACTGATTTCATCGTTAACTGATTTCATCGTTAATTGATTTCATCGTTAACTGATTTCATCTTCATTCTTCATTTAACTGATTTCATCGTTAACTGATTTCATCTTCATTTAACTGATTTCATCGTTAACTGATTTCATCGTTAACTGATTTCATCGTTAACTGATTTCATCTTCATTTAACTGATTTCATCGTTAACTGATTTCATCGTTAACTGATTTCATCGTTAACTGATTTCATCGTTAACTGATTTCATCTTCATTTAACTGATTTCATTGTTAACTGATTTCATTGTTAACTGATTTCATCGTTAACTGATTTCATCTTCATTTAACTGATTTCATCGTTAACTGATTTCATCGTTAACTGATTTCATCTTCATTTAACTGATTTCATTTTCATTCTTCATTTAACTGATTTCATCGTTAACTGATTTCATCTTCATTTAACTGATTTCATCGTTAACTGATTTCATCGTTAACTGATTTCATCGTTAACTGATTTCATCGTTAACTGATTTCATCTTCATTTAACTGATTTCATCGTTAACTGATTTCATCGTTAACTGATTTCATCGTTAACTGATTTCATCTTCATTTAACTGATTTCATCGTTAACTGATTTCATCGTTAACTGATTTCATCGTTAACTGATTTCATCGTTAACTGATTTCATCTTCATTTAACTGATTTCATTGTTAACTGATTTCATTGTTAACTGATTTCATCGTTAACTGATTTCATCTTCATTTAACTGATTTCATCGTTAACTGATTTCATCGTTAACTGATTTCATCTTCATTTAACTGATTTCATTTTCATTCTTCATTTAACTGATTTCATCGTTAACTGATTTCATCTTCATTTAACTGATTTCATCGTTAACTGATTTCATCGTTAACTGATTTCATCTTTAACTGATTTCATCGTTAACTGATTTCATCTTCATTTAACTGATTTCATCGTTAACTGATTTCATCTTCATTTAATTGATTTCATCGTTAACTGATTTCATCGTTAACTGATTTCATCGTTAACTGATTTCATCTTCATTTAACTGATTTCATCGTTAACTGATTTCATCGTTAACTGATTTCATCTTCATTTAACTGATTTCATCGTTAACTGATTTCATCGTTAACTGATTTCATCTTCATTTAACTGATTTCATTTTCATTCTTCATTTAACTGATTTCATCGTTAACTGATTTCATCTTCATTTAATTGATTTCATCGTTAACTGATTTCATCGTTAACTGATTTCATCGTTAACTGATTTCATCTTCATTTAACTGATTTCATCGTTAACTGATTTCATCGTTAACTGATTTCATCTTCATTTAACTGATTTCATCGTTAACTGATTTCATCGTTAATTGATTTCATCGTTAACTGATTTCATTTTCATTCTTCATTTAACTGATTTCATCGTTAACTGATTTCATCGTTAACTGATTTCATCTTCATTTAACTGATTTCATCGTTAACTGACTTCATCGTTAATTGATTTCATCGTTAACTGATTTCATCTTCATTCTTCATTTAACTGATTTCATCGTTAACTGATTTCATCTTCATTTAACTGATTTCATCTTCATTTAACTGATTTCATCGTTAACTGATTTCATCGTTAACTGATTTCATCTTCATTTAACTGATTTCATCGTTAACTGATTTCATCGTTAACTGATTTCATCGTTAACTGATTTCATCGTTAACTGATTTCATCGTTAACTGATTTCATCTTCATTTAACTGATTTCATCGTTAACTGATTTCATCGTTAACTGATTTCATCGTTAACTGATTTCATCTTTAACTGATTTCATCGTTAACTGATTTCATCTTCATTTAACTGATTTCATCGTTAACTGATTTCATCTTCATTTAATTGATTTCATCGTTAACTGATTTCATCGTTAACTGATTTCATCGTTAACTGATTTCATCGTTAACTGATTTCATCTTCATTTAACTGATTTCATCGTTAACTGATTTCATCGTTAACTGATTTCATCTTCATTTAACTGATTTCATTTTCATTCTTCATTTAACTGATTTCATCGTTAACTGATTTCATCTTCATTTAATTGATTTCATCGTTAACTGATTTCATCGTTAACTGATTTCATCGTTAACTGATTTCATCTTCATTTAACTGATTTCATCGTTAACTGATTTCATCGTTAACTGATTTCATCGTTAACTGATTTCATCGTTAACTGATTTCATCTTCATTTAACTGATTTCATCGTTAACTGATTTCATCGTTAATTGATTTCATCGTTAACTGATTTCATTTTCATTCTTCATTTAACTGATTTCATCGTTAACTGATTTCATCGTTAACTGATTTCATCTTCATTTAACTGATTTCATCGTTAACTGATTTCATCGTTAATTGATTTCATCGTTAACTGATTTCATCTTCATTCTTCATTTAACTGATTTCATCGTTAACTGATTTCATCTTCATTTAACTGATTTCATCGTTAACTGATTTCATCGTTAACTGATTTCATCGTTAACTGATTTCATCTTCATTTAACTGATTTCATCGTTAACTGATTTCATCTTCATTCTTCATTTAACTGATTTCATCTTTAACTGATTTCATCGTTAACTGATTTCATCTTCATTTAACTGATTTCATCGTTAATTGATTTCATCGTTAACTGATTTCATCGTTAACTGATTTCATCTTCATTTAACTGATTTCATCGTTAACTGATTTCATCGTTAACTGATTTCATCTTTAACTGATTTCATCTTCATTTAACTGATTTCATCGTTAACTGATTTCATCGTTAACTGATTTCATCTTCATTTAACTGATTTCATCGTTAACTGATTTCATCGTTAACTGATTTCATCTTTAACTGATTTCATCTTCATTTAACTGATTTCATCGTTAACTGATTTCATCGTTAACTGATTTCATCGTTAACTGATTTCATCTTCATTTAACTGATTTCATCGTTAACTGATTTCATCGTTAACTGATTTCATCTTTAACTGATTTCATCGTTAACTGATTTCATCTTCATTTAACTGATTTCATCGTTAACTGATTTCATCTTCATTTAATTGATTTCATCGTTAACTGATTTCATCGTTAACTGATTTCATCGTTAACTGATTTCATCTTCATTTAACTGATTTCATCGTTAACTGATTTCATCGTTAACTGATTTCATCTTCATTTAACTGATTTCATTTTCATTCTTCATTTAACTGATTTCATCGTTAACTGATTTCATCTTCATTTAATTGATTTCATCGTTAACTGATTTCATCGTTAACTGATTTCATCGTTAACTGATTTCATCGTTAACTGATTTCATCTTCATTTAACTGATTTCATCGTTAACTGATTTCATCGTTAACTGATTTCATCGTTAACTGATTTCATCTTCATTTAACTGATTTCATCGTTAACTGATTTCATCGTTAACTGATTTCATCTTCATTTAACTGATTTCATCGTTAACTGATTTCATCGTTAATTGATTTCATCGTTAACTGATTTCATTTTCATTCTTCATTTAACTGATTTCATCTTCATTTAACTGATTTCATCTTCATTTAACTGATTTCATCTTCATTTAACTGATTTCATCGTTAACTGATTTCATCGTTAACTGATTTCATCTTTAACTGATTTCATCTTCATTTAACTGATTTCATCGTTAACTGATTTCATCGTTAACTGATTTCATCTTCATTTAACTGATTTCATCTTCATTTAACTGATTTCATCGTTAACTGATTTCATCGTTAATTGATTTCATCGTTAACTGATTTCATCTTCATTCTTCATTTAACTGATTTCATCGTTAACTGATTTCATCTTCATTTAACTGATTTCATCGTTAACTGATTTCATCGTTAACTGATTTCATCGTTAACTGATTTCATCTTCATTTAACTGATTTCATCGTTAACTGATTTCATCGTTAACTGATTTCATCGTTAACTGATTTCATCGTTAACTGATTTCATCTTCATTTAACTGATTTCATTGTTAACTGATTTCATTGTTAACTGATTTCATCGTTAACTGATTTCATCTTCATTTAACTGATTTCATCGTTAACTGATTTCATCGTTAACTGATTTCATCGTTAACTGATTTCATCTTTAACTGATTTCATCGTTAACTGATTTCATCTTCATTTAACTGATTTCATCGTTAACTGATTTCATCTTCATTCAATTGATTTCATCGTTAACTGATTTCATCGTTAACTGATTTCATCGTTAACTGATTTCATCTTCATTTAACTGATTTCATCGTTAACTGATTTCATCGTTAACTGATTTCATCTTCATTTAACTGATTTCATCGTTAACTGATTTCATCGTTAACTGATTTCATCTTCATTTAACTGATTTCATTTTCATTCTTCATTTAACTGATTTCATCGTTAACTGATTTCATCTTCATTTAATTGATTTCATCGTTAACTGATTTCATCGTTAACTGATTTCATCGTTAACTGATTTCATCTTCATTTAACTGATTTCATCGTTAACTGATTTCATCGTTAACTGATTTCATCTTCATTTAACTGATTTCATCGTTAACTGATTTCATCGTTAATTGATTTCATCGTTAACTGATTTCATTTTCATTCTTCATTTAACTGATTTCATCGTTAACTGATTTCATCGTTAACTGATTTCATCTTCATTTAACTGATTTCATCGTTAACTGATTTCATCGTTAATTGATTTCATCGTTAACTGATTTCATCTTCATTCTTCATTTAACTGATTTCATCGTTAACTGATTTCATCTTCATTTAACTGATTTCATCTTCATTTAACTGATTTCATCGTTAACTGATTTCATCGTTAACTGATTTCATCTTCATTTAACTGATTTCATCGTTAACTGATTTCATCGTTAACTGATTTCATCGTTAACTGATTTCATCTTCATTTAACTGATTTCATCGTTAACTGATTTCATCGTTAACTGATTTCATCGTTAACTGATTTCATCTTTAACTGATTTCATCGTTAACTGATTTCATCTTCATTTAACTGATTTCATCGTTAACTGATTTCATCTTCATTTAATTGATTTCATCGTTAACTGATTTCATCGTTAACTGATTTCATCGTTAACTGATTTCATCTTCATTTAACTGATTTCATCGTTAACTGATTTCATCGTTAACTGATTTCATCTTCATTTAACTGATTTCATTTTCATTCTTCATTTAACTGATTTCATCGTTAACTGATTTCATCTTCATTTAATTGATTTCATCGTTAACTGATTTCATCGTTAACTGATTTCATCGTTAACTGATTTCATCTTCATTTAACTGATTTCATCGTTAACTGATTTCATCGTTAACTGATTTCATCGTTAACTGATTTCATCTTCATTTAACTGATTTCATCGTTAACTGATTTCATCGTTAATTGATTTCATCGTTAACTGATTTCATTTTCATTCTTCATTTAACTGATTTCATCGTTAACTGATTTCATCGTTAACTGATTTCATCTTCATTTAACTGATTTCATCGTTAACTGATTTCATCGTTAATTGATTTCATCGTTAACTGATTTCATCTTCATTCTTCATTTAACTGATTTCATCGTTAACTGATTTCATCTTCATTTAACTGATTTCATCGTTAACTGATTTCATCGTTAACTGATTTCATCTTCATTTAACTGATTTCATCGTTAACTGATTTCATCTTCATTCTTCATTTAACTGATTTCATCTTTAACTGATTTCATCGTTAACTGATTTCATCTTCATTTAACTGATTTCATCGTTAATTGATTTCATAGTTAACTGATTTCATCTTTAACTGATTTCATCTTCATTTAACTGATTTCATCGTTAACTGATTTCATCGTTAACTGATTTCATCTTCATTTAACTGATTTCATCGTTAACTGATTTCATCGTTAACTGATTTCATCTTTAACTGATTTCATCTTCATTTAACTGATTTCATCGTTAACTGATTTCATCGTTAACTGATTTCATCGTTAACTGATTTCATCTTCATTTAACTGATTTCATCGTTAACTGATTTCATCGTTAACTGATTTCATCGTTAACTGATTTCATCTTTAACTGATTTCATCGTTAACTGATTTCATCTTCATTTAACTGATTTCATCGTTAACTGATTTCATCTTCATTTAATTGATTTCATCGTTAACTGATTTCATCGTTAACTGATTTCATCGTTAACTGATTTCATCTTCATTTAACTGATTTCATCGTTAACTGATTTCATCGTTAACTGATTTCATCTTCATTTAACTGATTTCATTTTCATTCTTCATTTAACTGATTTCATCGTTAACTGATTTCATCTTCATTTAATTGATTTCATCGTTAACTGATTTCATCGTTAACTGATTTCATCGTTAACTGATTTCATCTTCATTTAACTGATTTCATCGTTAACTGATTTCATCGTTAACTGATTTCATCGTTAACTGATTTCATCGTTAACTGATTTCATCTTCATTTAACTGATTTCATCGTTAACTGATTTCATCGTTAACTGATTTCATCTTCATTTAACTGATTTCATCGTTAACTGATTTCATCGTTAATTGATTTCATCGTTAACTGATTTCATTTTCATTCTTCATTTAACTGATTTCATCTTCATTTAACTGATTTCATCTTCATTTAACTGATTTCATCTTCATTTAACTGATTTCATCGTTAACTGATTTCATCGTTAACTGATTTCATCTTTAACTGATTTCATCTTCATTTAACTGATTTCATCGTTAACTGATTTCATCGTTAACTGATTTCATCTTCATTTAACTGATTTCATCGTTAACTGATTTCATCGTTAACTGATTTCATCGTTAACTGATTTCATCTTCATTTAACTGATTTCATCGTTAACTGATTTCATCTTCATTCTTCATTTAACTGATTTCATCTTTAACTGATTTCATCGTTAACTGATTTCATCTTCATTTAACTGATTTCATCGTTAATTGATTTCATCGTTAACTGATTTCATCGTTAACTGATTTCATCTTCATTTAACTGATTTCATCGTTAACTGATTTCATCGTTAACTGATTTCATCTTTAACTGATTTCATCTTCATTTAACTGATTTCATCGTTAACTGATTTCATCGTTAACTGATTTCATCTTCATTTAACTGATTTCATTGTTAACTGATTTCATCGTTAACTGATTTCATCTTCATTTAACTGATTTCATCGTTAACTGATTTCATCGTTAACTGATTTCATCGTTAACTGATTTCATCTTCATTTAACTGATTTCATTTTCATTCTTCATTTAACTGATTTCATCGTTAACTGATTTCATCTTCATTTAACTGATTTCATCGTTAACTGATTTCATCGTTAACTGATTTCATCGTTAACTGATTTCATCTTTAACTGATTTCATCGTTAACTGATTTCATCTTCATTTAACTGATTTCATCGTTAACTGATTTCATCTTCATTTAATTGATTTCATCGTTAACTGATTTCATCGTTAACTGATTTCATCGTTAACTGATTTCATCTTCATTTAACTGATTTCATCGTTAACTGATTTCATCGTTAACTGATTTCATCTTCATTTAACTGATTTCATTTTCATTCTTCATTTAACTGATTTCATCGTTAACTGATTTCATCTTCATTTAATTGATTTCATCGTTAACTGATTTCATCGTTAACTGATTTCATCTTCATTTAACTGATTTCATCGTTAACTGATTTCATCGTTAACTGATTTCATCTTCATTTAACTGATTTCATCGTTAACTGATTTCATCGTTAATTGATTTCATCGTTAACTGATTTCATTTTCATTCTTCATTTAACTGATTTCATCGTTAACTGATTTCATCGTTAACTGATTTCATCTTCATTTAACTGATTTCATCGTTAACTGATTTCATCGTTAACTGATTTCATCTTTAACTGATTTCATCGTTAACTGATTTCATCTTCATTTAACTGATTTCATCGTTAATTGATTTCATCGTTAACTGATTTCATCGTTAACTGATTTCATCTTCATTTAACTGATTTCATCGTTAACTGATTTCATCGTTAACTGATTTCATCTTTAACTGATTTCATCTTCATTTAACTGATTTCATCGTTAACTGATTTCATCGTTAACTGATTTCATCGTTAACTGATTTCATCGTTAACTGATTTCATCTTCATTTAACTGATTTCATCTTCATTTAACTGATTTCATCGTTAACTGATTTCATCGTTAACTGATTTCATCTTCATTTAATTGATTTCATCGTTAACTGATTTCATCGTTAACTGATTTCATCGTTAACTGATTTCATCTTCATTTAACTGATTTCATCGTTAACTGATTTCATCGTTAACTGATTTCATCTTCATTTAACTGATTTCATCGTTAACTGATTTCATCGTTAACTGATTTCATCTTCATTTAACTGATTTCATCGTTAACTGATTTCATCGTTAATTGATTTCATCGTTAACTGATTTCATCTTCATTCTTCATTTAACTGATTTCATCGTTAACTGATTTCATCTTCATTTAACTGATTTCATCGTTAACTGATTTCATCGTTAACTGATTTCATCGTTAACTGATTTCATCTTCATTTAACTGATTTCATCGTTAACTGATTTCATCTTCATTCTTCATTTAACTGATTTCATCTTTAACTGATTTCATCGTTAACTGATTTCATCTTCATTTAACTGATTTCATCGTTAATTGATTTCATCGTTAACTGATTTCATCGTTAACTGATTTCATCTTCATTTAACTGATTTCATCGTTAACTGATTTCATCTTTAACTGATTTCATCTTCATTTAACTGATTTCATCGTTAACTGATTTCATCGTTAACTGATTTCATCGTTAACTGATTTCATCTTCATTTAACTGATTTCATTGTTAACTGATTTCATCGTTAACTGATTTCATCTTCATTTAACTGATTTCATCGTTAACTGATTTCATCGTTAACTGATTTCATCTTCATTTAACTGATTTCATTTTCATTCTTCATTTAACTGATTTCATCGTTAACTGATTTCATCTTCATTTAACTGATTTCATCGTTAACTGATTTCATCGTTAACTGATTTCATCGTTAACTGATTTCATCTTTAACTGATTTCATCGTTAACTGATTTCATCTTCATTTAACTGATTTCATCGTTAACTGATTTCATCTTCATTTAATTGATTTCATCGTTAACTGATTTCATCGTTAACTGATTTCATCGTTAACTGATTTCATCTTCATTTAACTGATTTCATCGTTAACTGATTTCATCGTTAACTGATTTCATCTTCATTTAACTGATTTCATTTTCATTCTTCATTTAACTGATTTCATCGTTAACTGATTTCATCTTCATTTAATTGATTTCATCGTTAACTGATTTCATCGTTAACTGATTTCATCTTCATTTAACTGATTTCATCGTTAACTGATTTCATCGTTAACTGATTTCATCGTTAACTGATTTCATCTTCATTTAACTGATTTCATCGTTAACTGATTTCATCGTTAATTGATTTCATCGTTAACTGATTTCATTTTCATTCTTCATTTAACTGATTTCATCGTTAACTGATTTCATCGTTAACTGATTTCATCTTCATTTAACTGATTTCATCGTTAACTGATTTCATCGTTAACTGATTTCATCTTCATTTAACTGATTTCATTTTCATTCTTCATTTAACTGATTTCATCGTTAACTGATTTCATCTTCATTTAACTGATTTCATCGTTAACTGATTTCATCGTTAACTGATTTCATCTTCATTTAACTGATTTCATTGTTAACTGATTTCATCGTTAACAGATTTCATCTTCATTTAACTGATTTCATCGTTAACTGATTTCATCGTTAATTGATTTCATCGTTAACTGATTTCATTTTCATTCTTCATTTAACTGATTTCATCGTTAACTGATTTCATCGTTAACTGATTTCATCTTCATTTAACTGATTTCATCGTTAACTGATTTCATCGTTAATTGATTTCATCGTTAACTGATTTCATCTTCATTTAACTGATTTCATCGTTAATTGATTTCATCGTTAACTGATTTCATCGTTAACTGATTTCATCGTTAACTGATTTCATCTTCATTCTTCATTTAACTGATTTCATCTTTAACTGATTTCATCGTTAACTGATTTCATCTTCATTTAACTGATTTCATCGTTAATTGATTTCATCGTTAACTGATTTCATCGTTAATTGATTTCATCGTTAACTGATTTCATCTTCATTTAACTGATTTCATCGTTAACTGATTTCATCTTCATTCTTCATTTAACTGATTTCATCTTTAACTGATTTCATCGTTAACTGATTTCATCTTCATTTAACTGATTTCATCGTTAATTGATTTCATCGTTAACTGATTTCATCGTTAACTGATTTCATCTTCATTTAACTGATTTCATCGTTAACTGATTTCATCGTTAACTGATTTCATCTTTAACTGATTTCATCTTCATTTAACTGATTTCATCGTTAACTGATTTCATCGTTAACTGATTTCATCTTCATTTAACTGATTTCATCTTCATTTAACTGATTTCATCGTTAACTGATTTCATCGTTAACTGATTTCATCTTCAATTAATTGATTTCATCGTTAACTGATTTCATCGTTAACTGATTTCATCGTTAACTGATTTCATCTTCATTTAACTGATTTCATCGTTAACTGATTTCATCGTTAACTGATTTCATCGTTAACTGATTTCATCTTCATTTAACTGATTTCATCGTTAACTGATTTCATCTTCATTTAACTGATTTCATCGTTAATTGATTTCATCGTTAACTGATTTCATTTTCATTCTTCATTTAACTGATTTCATCGTTAACTGATTTCATCGTTAACTGATTTCATCTTCATTTAACTGATTTCATCGTTAACTGATTTCATCGTTAATTGATTTCATCGTTAACTGATTTCATCTTCATTCTTCATTTAACTGATTTCATCGTTAACTGATTTCATCTTCATTTAACTGATTTCATCGTTAACTGATTTCATCGTTAACTGATTTCATCGTTAACTGATTTCATCTTCATTTAACTGATTTCATCGTTAACTGATTTCATCTTCATTCTTCATTTAACTGATTTCATCTTTAACTGATTTCATCGTTAACTGATTTCATCTTCATTTAACTGATTTCATCGTTAATTGATTTCATCGTTAACTGATTTCATCGTTAACTGATTTCATCTTCATTTAACTGATTTCATCGTTAACTGATTTCATCGTTAACTGATTTCATCTTTAACTGATTTCATCTTCATTTAACTGATTTCATCGTTAACTGATTTCATCGTTAACTGATTTCATCTTCATTTAACTGATTTCATTGTTAACTGATTTCATCGTTAACTGATTTCATCTTCATTTAACTGATTTCATCGTTAACTGATTTCATCGTTAACTGATTTCATCGTTAACTGATTTCATCTTCATTTAACTGATTTCATTTTCATTCTTCATTTAACTGATTTCATCGTTAACTGATTTCATCTTCATTTAACTGATTTCATCGTTAACTGATTTCATCGTTAACTGATTTCATCGTTAACTGATTTCATCTTTAACTGATTTCATCGTTAACTGATTTCATCTTCATTTAACTGATTTCATCGTTAACTGATTTCATCTTCATTTAATTGATTTCATCGTTAACTGATTTCATCATTAACTGATTTCATCGTTAACTGATTTCATCTTCATTTAACTGATTTCATCGTTAACTGATTTCATCGTTAACTGATTTCATCTTCATTTAACTGATTTCATTTTCATTCTTCATTTAACTGATTTCATCGTTAACTGATTTCATCTTCATTTAATTGATTTCATCGTTAACTGATTTCATCGTTAACTGATTTCATCTTCATTTAACTGATTTCATCGTTAACTGATTTCATCGTTAACTGATTTCATCTTCATTTAACTGATTTCATCGTTAACTGATTTCATCGTTAATTGATTTCATCGTTAACTGATTTCATTTTCATTCTTCATTTAACTGATTTCATCGTTAACTGATTTCATCGTTAACTGATTTCATCTTCATTTAACTGATTTCATCGTTAACTGATTTCATCGTTAACTGATTTCATCTTCATTTAACTGATTTCATCGTTAACTGATTTCATCGTTAACTGATTTCATCTTCATTTAACTGATTTCATTGTTAACTGATTTCATCGTTAACTGATTTCATCTTCATTTAACTGATTTCATCGTTAACTGATTTCATCGTTAACTGATTTCATCGTTAACTGATTTCATCTTCATTTAACTGATTTCATTTTCATTCTTCATTTAACTGATTTCATCGTTAACTGATTTCATCTTCATTTAACTGATTTCATCGTTAACTGATTTCATCGTTAACTGATTTCATCTTCATTTAACTGATTTCATTGTTAACTGATTTCATCGTTAACTGATTTCATCTTCATTTAACTGATTTCATCGTTAACTGATTTCATCGTTAACTGATTTCATCTTCATTTAACTGATTTCATCGTTAACTGATTTCATCGTTAATTGATTTCATCGTTAACTGATTTCATTTTCATTCTTCATTTAACTGATTTCATCGTTAACTGATTTCATCGTTAACTGATTTCATCGTTAATTGATTTCATCGTTAACTGATTTCATCTTCATTTAACTGATTTCATCGTTAATTGATTTCATCGTTAACTGATTTCATCGTTAACTGATTTCATCGTTAACTGATTTCATCTTCATTCTTCATTTAACTGATTTCATCTTTAACTGATTTCATCGTTAACTGATTTCATCTTCATTTAACTGATTTCATCGTTAATTGATTTCATCGTTAACTGATTTCATCGTTAATTGATTTCATCGTTAACTGATTTCATCTTCATTTAACTGATTTCATCGTTAACTGATTTCATCTTCATTCTTCATTTAACTGATTTCATCTTTAACTGATTTCATCGTTAACTGATTTCATCTTCATTTAACTGATTTCATCGTTAATTGATTTCATCGTTAACTGATTTCATCGTTAACTGATTTCATCTTCATTTAACTGATTTCATCGTTAACTGATTTCATCGTTAACTGATTTCATCTTTAACTGATTTCATCTTCATTTAACTGATTTCATCGTTAACTGATTTCATCGTTAACTGATTTCATCTTCATTTAACTGATTTCATCTTCATTTAACTGATTTCATCGTTAACTGATTTCATCGTTAACTGATTTCATCTTCATTTAATTGATTTCATCGTTAACTGATTTCATCGTTAACTGATTTCATCGTTAACTGATTTCATCTTCATTTAACTGATTTCATCGTTAACTGATTTCATCGTTAACTGATTTCATCGTTAACTGATTTCATCTTCATTTAACTGATTTCATCGTTAACTGATTTCATCGTTAACTGATTTCATCTTCATTTAACTGATTTCATCGTTAACTGATTTCATCGTTAATTGATTTCATCGTTAACTGATTTCATTTTCATTCTTCATTTAACTGATTTCATCGTTAACTGATTTCATCGTTAACTGATTTCATCTTCATTTAACTGATTTCATCGTTAACTGATTTCATCGTTAATTGATTTCATCGTTAACTGATTTCATCTTCATTCTTCATTTAACTGATTTCATCGTTAACTGATTTCATCTTCATTTAACTGATTTCATCGTTAACTGATTTCATCGTTAACTGATTTCATCTTCATTTAACTGATTTCATCGTTAACTGATTTCATCTTCATTCTTCATTTAACTGATTTCATCTTTAACTGATTTCATCGTTAACTGATTTCACCTTCATTTAACTGATTTCATCGTTAATTGATTTCATCGTTAACTGATTTCATCGTTAACTGATTTCATCTTCATTTAACTGATTTCATCGTTAACTGATTTCATCGTTAACTGATTTCATCTTCATTTAACTGATTTCATCGTTAACTGATTTCATCGTTAACTGATTTCATCTTTAACTGATTTCATCTTCATTTAACTGATTTCATCGTTAACTGATTTCATCGTTAACTGATTTCATCTTCATTTAATTGATTTCATCGTTAACTGATTTCATCGTTAACTGATTTCATCGTTAACTGATTTCATCTTCATTTAACTGATTTCATCGTTAACTGATTTCATCGTTAACTGATTTCATCGTTAACTGATTTCATCTTCATTTAACTGATTTCATCGTTAACTGATTTCATCGTTAACTGATTTCATCTTCATTTAACTGATTTCATCGTTAACTGATTTCATCGTTAATTGATTTCATCGTTAACTGATTTCATTTTCATTCTTCATTTAACTGATTTCATCGTTAACTGATTTCATCGTTAACTGATTTCATCTTCATTTAACTGATTTCATCGTTAACTGATTTCATCGTTAATTGATTTCATCGTTAACTGATTTCATCTTCATTCTTCATTTAACTGATTTCATCGTTAACTGATTTCATCGTTAACTGATTTCATCTTCATTTAACTGATTTCATCGTTAACTGATTTCATCGTTAACTGATTTCATCGTTAACTGATTTCATCTTCATTTAACTGATTTCATCGTTAACTGATTTCATCGTTAACTGATTTCATCTTCATTTAACTGATTTCATCGTTAACTGATTTCATCGTTAATTGATTTCATCGTTAACTGATTTCATTTTCATTCTTCATTTAACTGATTTCATCGTTAACTGATTTCATCTTCATTTAACTGATTTCATCGTTAACTGATTTCATCGTTAATTGATTTCATCGTTAACTGATTTCATCTTCATTCTTCATTTAACTGATTTCATCGTTAACTGATTTCATCTTCATTTAACTGATTTCATCGTTAACTGATTTCATCGTTAACTGATTTCATCGTTAACTGATTTCATCTTCATTTAACTGATTTCATCGTTAACTGATTTCATCTTCATTCTTCATTTAACTGATTTCATCTTTAACTGATTTCATCGTTAACTGATTTCATCTTCATTTAACTGATTTCATCGTTAATTGATTTCATCGTTAACTGATTTCATCGTTAACTGATTTCATCTTCATTTAACTGATTTCATCGTTAACTGATTTCATCGTTAACTGATTTCATCTTTAACTGATTTCATCTTCATTTAACTGATTTCATCGTTAACTGATTTCATCGTTAACTGATTTCATCGTTAACTGATTTCATCGTTAACTGATTTCATCTTTAACTGATTTCATCGTTAACTGATTTCATCTTCATTTAACTGATTTCATCGTTAACTGATTTCATCTTCATTTAATTGATTTAATCGTTAACTGATTTAATCGTTAACTGATTTCATCGTTAACTGATTTCATCTTCATTTAACTGATTTCATCGTTAACTGATTTCATCGTTAACTGATTTCATCGTTAACTGATTTCATCTTCATTTAACTGATTTCATCGTTAACTGATTTCATCGTTAACTGATTTCATCTTCATTTAACTGATTTCATCGTTAACTGATTTCATCGTTAACTGATTTCATCGTTAACTGATTTCATCTTCATTTAACTGATTTCATTGTTAACTGATTTCATCGTTAACTGATTTCATCTTCATTTAACTGATTTCATCGTTAACTGATTTCATCGTTAACTGATTTCATCGTTAACTGATTTCATCTTCATTTAACTGATTTCATTTTCATTCTTCATTTAACTGATTTCATCGTTAACTGATTTCATCTTCATTTAACTGATTTCATCGTTAACTGATTTCATCGTTAACTGATTTCATCGTTAACTGATTTCATCTTTAACTGATTTCATCGTTAACTGATTTCATCTTCATTTAACTGATTTCATCGTTAACTGATTTCATCTTCATTTAATTGATTTCATCGTTAACTGATTTCATCGTTAACTGATTTCATCGTTAACTGATTTCATCTTCATTTAACTGATTTCATCGTTAACTGATTTCATCGTTAACTGATTTCATCTTCATTTAACTGATTTCATTTTCATTCTTCATTTAACTGATTTCATCGTTAACTGATTTCATCTTCATTTAATTGATTTCATCGTTAACTGATTTCATCGTTAACTGATTTCATCGTTAACTGATTTCATCTTCATTTAACTGATTTCATCGTTAACTGATTTCATCGTTAACTGAATTCATCGTTAACTGATTTCATCTTCATTTAACTGATTTCATCGTTAACTGATTTCATCGTTAACTGATTTCATCGTTAACTGATTTCATCTTCATTTAACTGATTTCATCGTTAACTGATTTCATCGTTAATTGATTTCATCGTTAACTGATTTCATTTTCATTCTTCATTTAACTGATTTCATCGTTAACTGATTTCATCGTTAACTGATTTCATCTTCATTTAACTGATTTCATCTTCATTTAACTGATTTCATCGTTAACTGATTTCATCGTTAATTGATTTCATCGTTAACTGATTTCATCTTCATTCTTCATTTAACTGATTTCATCGTTAACTGATTTCATCTTCATTTAACTGATTTCATCGTTAACTGATTTCATCGTTAACTGATTTCATCGTTAACTGATTTCATCTTCATTTAACTGATTTCATCGTTAACTGATTTCATCTTCATTCTTCATTTAACTGATTTCATCTTTAACTGATTTCATCGTTAACTGATTTCATCTTCATTTAACTGATTTCATCGTTAATTGATTTCATCGTTAACTGATTTCATCGTTAATTGATTTCATCGTTAACTGATTTCATCTTCATTTAACTGATTTCATCGTTAACTGATTTCATCTTCATTCTTCATTTAACTGATTTCATCTTTAACTGATTTCATCGTTAACTGATTTCATCTTCATTTAACTGATTTCATCGTTAATTGATTTCATCGTTAACTGATTTCATCGTTAATTGATTTCATCGTTAACTGATTTCATCTTCATTTAACTGATTTCATCGTTAACTGATTTCATCTTCATTCTTCATTTAACTGATTTCATCTTTAACTGATTTCATCGTTAACTGATTTCATCTTCATTTAACTGATTTCATCGTTAATTGATTTCATCGTTAACTGATTTCATCGTTAATTGATTTCATCGTTAACTGATTTCATCTTCATTTAACTGATTTCATCGTTAACTGATTTCATCTTCATTCTTCATTTAACTGATTTCATCTTTAACTGATTTCATCGTTAACTGATTTCATCTTCATTTAACTGATTTCATCGTTAATTGATTTCATCGTTAACTGATTTCATCGTTAACTGATTTCATCTTCATTTAACTGATTTCATCGTTAACTGATTTCATCGTTAACTGATTTCATCTTTAACTGATTTCATCTTCATTTAACTGATTTCATCGTTAACTGATTTCATCGTTAACTGATTTCATCTTCATTTAACTGATTTCATCTTCATTTAACTGATTTCATCGTTAACTGATTTCATCGTTAACTGATTTCATCTTCATTTAATTGATTTCATCGTTAACTGATTTCATCGTTAACTGATTTCATCGTTAACTGATTTCATCTTCATTTAACTGATTTCATCGTTAACTGATTTCATCGTTAACTGATTTCATCGTTAACTGATTTCATCTTCATTTAACTGATTTCATCGTTAACTGATTTCATCGTTAACTGATTTCATCTTCATTTAACTGATTTCATCGTTAACTGATTTCATCGTTAATTGATTTCATCGTTAACTGATTTCATTTTCATTCTTCATTTAACTGATTTCATCGTTAACTGATTTCATCGTTAACTGATTTCATCTTCATTTAACTGATTTCATCGTTAACTGATTTCATCGTTAATTGATTTCATCGTTAACTGATTTCATCTTCATTCTTCATTTAACTGATTTCATCGTTAACTGATTTCATCTTCATTTAACTGATTTCATCGTTAACTGATTTCATCGTTAACTGATTTCATCGTTAACTGATTTCATCTTCATTTAACTGATTTCATCGTTAACTGATTTCATCTTCATTCTTCATTTAACTGATTTCATCTTTAACTGATTTCATCGTTAACTGATTTCATCTTCATTTAACTGATTTCATCGTTAATTGATTTCATCGTTAACTGATTTCATCTTCATTTAACTGATTTCATCGTTAACTGATTTCATCGTTAACTGATTTCATCGTTAACTGATTTCATCTTCATTTAACTGATTTCATCGTTAACTGATTTCATCGTTAACTGATTTCATCTTCATTTAACTGATTTCATCGTTAACTGATTTCATCGTTAACTGATTTCATCTTCATTTAACTGATTTCATCGTTAACTGATTTCATCGTTAACTGATTTCATCGTTAACTGATTTCATCGTTAACTGATTTCATCTTCATTTAACTGATTTCATCGTTAACTGATTTCATCGTTAACTGATTTCATCGTTAACTGATTTCATCTTCATTTAACTGATTTCATTTTCATTCTTCATTTAACTGATTTCATCGTTAACTGATTTCATCTTCATTTAACTGATTTCATCGTTAACTGATTTCATCGTTAACTGATTTCATCGTTAACTGATTTCATCTTTAACTGATTTCATCGTTAACTGATTTCATCTTCATTTAACTGATTTCATCGTTAACTGATTTCATCTTCATTTAATTGATTTCATCGTTAACTGATTTCATCGTTAACTGATTTCATCTTCATTTAACTGATTTCATCGTTAACTGATTTCATCGTTAACTGATTTCATCTTCATTTAACTGATTTCATTTTCATTCGTCATTTAACTGATTTCATCGTTAACTGATTTCATCTTCATTTAATTGATTTCATCGTTAACTGATTTCATCGTTAACTGATTTCATCGGTAACTGATTTCATCTTCATTTAACTGATTTCATCGTTAACTGATTTCATCGTTAACTGAATTCATCGTTAACTGATTTCATCTTCATTTAACTGATTTCATCGTTAACTGATTTCATCGTTAACTGATTTCATCGTTAACTGATTTCATCTTCATTTAACTGATTTCATCGTTAACTGATTTCATCGTTAACTGATTTCATCGTTAACTGATTTCATTGTTAACTGATTTCATCGTTAACTGATTTCATCTTCATTTAACTGATTTCATCGTTAACTGATTTCATCGTTAACTGATTTCATCGTTAACTGATTTCATCTTCATTTAACTGATTTCATTTTCATTCTTCATTTAACTGATTTCATCGTTAACTGATTTCATCTTCATTTAACTGATTTCATCGTTAACTGATTTCATCGTTAACTGATTTCATCGTTAACTGATTTCATCTTTAACTGATTTCATCGTTAACTGATTTCATCTTCATTTAACTGATTTCATCGTTAACTGATTTCATCTTCATTTAATTGATTTCATCGTTAACTGATTTCATCGTTAACTGATTTCATCGTTAACTGATTTCATCTTCATTTAACTGATTTCATCGTTAACTGATTTCATCGTTAACTGATTTCATCTTCATTTAACTGATTTCATTTTCATTCTTCATTTAACTGATTTCATCGTTAACTGATTTCATCTTCATTTAATTGATTTCATCGTTAACTGATTTCATCGTTAACTGATTTCATCGTTAACTGATTTCATCTTCATTTAACTGATTTCATCGTTAACTGATTTCATCGTTAACTGATTTCATCTTCATTTAACTGATTTCATCGTTAACTGATTTCATCGTTAACTGATTTCATCTTCATTTAACTGATTTCATCGTTAACTGATTTCATCGTTAATTGATTTCATCGTTAACTGATTTCATTTTCATTCTTCATTTAACTGATTTCATCGTTAACTGATTTCATCGTTAACTGATTTCATCTTCATTTAACTGATTTCATCGTTAACTGATTTCATCGTTAATTGATTTCATCGTTAACTGATTTCATCTTCATTCTTCATTTAACTGATTTCATCGTTAACTGATTTCATCTTCATTTAACTGATTTCATCGTTAACTGATTTCATCTTTAACTGATTTCATCGTTAACTGATTTCATCTTCATTTAACTGATTTCATCGTTAACTGATTTCATCTTCATTCTTCATTTAACTGATTTCATCTTTAACTGATTTCATCGTTAACTGATTTCATCTTCATTTAACTGATTTCATCGTTAATTGATTTCATCGTTAACTGATTTCATCGTTAATTGATTTCATCGTTAACTGATTTCATCTTCATTTAACTGATTTCATCGTTAACTGATTTCATCTTCATTCTTCATTTAACTGATTTCATCTTTAACTGATTTCATCGTTAACTGATTTCATCTTCATTTAACTGATTTCATCGTTAACTGATTTCATCGTTAACTGATTTCATCTTTAACTGATTTCATCTTCATTTAACTGATTTCATCGTTAACTGATTTCATCGTTAACTGATTTCATCGTTAACTGATTTCATCTTCATTTAACTGATTTCATCTTCATTTAACTGATTTCATCGTTAACTGATTTCATCGTTAACTGATTTCATCTTCATTTAATTGATTTCATCGTTAACTGATTTCATCGTTAACTGATTTCATCGTTAACTGATTTCATCTTCATTTAACTGATTTCATCGTTAACTGATTTCATCGTTAACTGATTTCATCTTCATTTAACTGATTTCATCGTTAACTGATTTCATCTTCATTTAACTGATTTCATCGTTAACTGATTTCATCGTTAATTGATTTCATCGTTAACTGATTTCATTTTCATTCTTCATTTAACTGATTTCATCGTTAACTGATTTCATCGTTAACTGATTTCATCTTCATTTAACTGATTTCATCGTTAACTGATTTCATCGTTAATTGATTTCATCGTTAACTGATTTCATCTTCATTCTTCATTTAACTGATTTCATCGTTAACTGATTTCATCTTCATTTAACTGATTTCATCGTTAACTGATTTCATCTTCATTTAACTGATTTCATCGTTAACTGATTTCATCTTCATTCTTCATTTAACTGATTTCATCTTTAACTGATTTCATCGTTAACTGATTTCATCTTCATTTAACTGATTTCATCGTTAATTGATTTCATCGTTAACTGATTTCATCGTTAACTGATTTCATCTTCATTTAACTGATTTCATCGTTAACTGATTTCATCGTTAACTGATTTCATCTTTAACTGATTTCATCTTCATTTAACTGATTTCATCGTTAACTGATTTCATCGTTAACTGATTTCATCGTTAACTGATTTCATCTTCATTTAACTGATTTCATTGTTAACTGATTTCATCGTTAACTGATTTCATCTTCATTTAACTGATTTCATCGTTAACTGATTTCATCGTTAACTGATTTCATCGTTAACTGATTTCATCTTCATTTAACTGATTTCATTTTCATTCTTCATTTAACTGATTTCATCGTTAACTGATTTCATCTTCATTTAACTGATTTCATCGTTAACTGATTTCATCGTTAACTGATTTCATCGTTAACTGATTTCATCTTTAACTGATTTCATCGTTAACTGATTTCATCTTCATTTAACTGATTTCATCGTTAACTGATTTCATCTTCATTTAATTGATTTCATCGTTAACTGATTTCATCGTTAACTGATTTCATCGTTAACTGATTTCATCTTCATTTAACTGATTTCATCGTTAACTGATTTCATCGTTAACTGATTTCATCTTCATTTAACTGATTTCATTTTCATTCTTCATTTAACTGATTTCATCGTTAACTGATTTCATCTTCATTTAATTGATTTCATCGTTAACTGATTTCATCGTTAACTGATTTCATCTTCATTTAACTGATTTCATCGTTAACTGATTTCATCGTTAACTGATTTCATCTTCATTTAACTGATTTCATCGTTAACTGATTTCATCGTTAATTGATTTCATCGTTAACTGATTTCATTTTCATTCTTCATTTAACTGATTTCATCGTTAACTGATTTCATCGTTAACTGATTTCATCTTCATTTAACTGATTTCATCGTTAATTGATTTCATCGTTAACTGATTTCATCTTCATTTAACTGATTTCATCGTTAACTGATTTCATCGTTAACTGATTTCATCGTTAACTGATTTCATCGTTAACTGATTTCATCTTCATTTAACTGATTTCATTGTTAACTGATTTCATCGTTAACTGATTTCATCTTCATTTAATTGATTTCATCGTTAACTGATTTCATCTTCATTTAATTGATTTCATCGTTAACTGATTTCATCGTTAACTGATTTCATCTTCATTTAACTGATTTCATCGTTAACTGATTTCATCGTTAACTGATTTCATCTTCATTTAACTGATTTCATCGTTAACTGATTTCATCGTTAACTGATTTCATCGTTAACTGATTTCATCGTTAACTGATTTCATCGTTAACTGATTTCATCGTTAACTGATTTCATCTTCATTTAACTGATTTCATCGTTAACTGATTTCATCGCTAACTGATTTCATCTTCATTTAACTGATTTCATCGTTAACTGATTTCATCGTTAACTGATTTCATCTTCATTTAACTGATTTCATCGTTAACTGATTTCATCGTTAACTGATTTCATCGTTAACTGATTTCATCGTTAACTGATTTCATCTTCATTTAACTGATTTCATTGTTAACTGATTTCATCGTTAACTGATTTCATCTTCATTTAACTGATTTCATCGTTAACTGATTTCATCGTTAACTGATTTCATCGTTAACTGATTTCATCTTCATTTAACTGATTTCATTTTCATTCTTCATTTAACTGATTTCATCTTCATTTAACTGATTTCATCGTTAACTGATTTCATCGTTAACTGATTTCATCTTTAACTGATTTCATCGTTAACTGATTTCATCTTCATTCAACTGATTTCATCGTTAACTGATTTCATCTTCATTTAATTGATTTCATCGTTAACTGATTTCATCGTTAACTGATTTCATCGTTAATTGATTTCATCGTTAACTGATTTCATCTTCATTTAACTGATTTCATCGTTAATTGATTTCATCGTTAACTGATTTCATCGTTAACTGATTTCATCGTTAACTGATTTCATCTTCATTCTTCATTTAACTGATTTCATCTTTAACTGATTTCATCGTTAACTGATTTCATCTTCATTTAACTGATTTCATCGTTAATTGATTTCATCGTTAACTGATTTCATCGTTAATTGATTTCATCGTTAACTGATTTCATCTTCATTTAACTGATTTCATCGTTAACTGATTTCATCTTCATTCTTCATTTAACTGATTTCATCTTTAACTGATTTCATCGTTAACTGATTTCATCTTCATTTAACTGATTTCATTGTTAACTGATTTCATCGTTAACTGATTTCATCTTCATTTAACTGATTTCATCGTTAACTGATTTCATCGTTAACTGATTTCATCGTTAACTGATTTCATCTTCATTTAACTGATTTCATTTTCATTCTTCATTTAACTGATTTCATCGTTAACTGATTTCATCTTCATTTAACTGATTTCATCGTTAACTGATTTCATCGTTAACTGATTTCATCGTTAACTGATTTCATCTTCATTTAACTGATTTCATCGTTAACTGATTTCATCTTCATTTAATTGATTTCATCGTTAACTGATTTCATCGTTAACTGATTTCATCGTTAACTGATTTCATCTTCATTTAACTGATTTCATCGTTAACTGATTTCATCGTTAACTGATTTCATCTTCATTTAACTGATTTCATTTTCATTCTTCATTTAACTGATTTCATCGTTAACTGATTTCATCTTCATTTAATTGATTTCATCGTTAACTGATTTCATCGTTAACTGATTTCATCTTCATTTAACTGATTTCATCGTTAACTGATTTCATCTTCATTTAACTGATTTCATTTTCATTCTTCATTTAACTGATTTCATCGTTAACTGATTTCATCTTCATTTAATTGATTTCATCGTTAACTGATTTCATCGTTAACTGATTTCATCTTCATTTAACTGATTTCATTGTTAACTGATTTCATCGTTAACTGATTTCATCTTCATTTAACTGATTTCATCGTTAACTGATTTCATCGTTAACTGATTTCATCGTTAACTGATTTCATCTTCATTTAACTGATTTCATTTTCATTCTTCATTTAACTGATTTCATCGTTAACTGATTTCATCTTCATTTAACTGATTTCATCGTTAACTGATTTCATCGTTAACTGATTTCATCGTTAACTGATTTCATCTTTAACTGATTTCATCGTTAACTGATTTCATCTTCATTTAACTGATTTCATCGTTAACTGATTTCATCTTCATTTAATTGATTTCATCGTTAACTGATTTCATCGTTAACTGATTTCATCTTCATTTAACTGATTTCATCGTTAACTGATTTCATCGTTAACTGATTTCATCTTCATTTAACTGATTTCATTTTCATTCTTCATTTAACTGATTTCATCGTGAACTGATTTCATCTTCATTTAACTGATTTCATCGTTAACTGATTTCATCGTTAATTGATTTCATCGTTAACTGATTTCATTTTCATTCTTCATTTAACTGATTTCATCGTTAACTGATTTCATCGTTAACTGATTTCATCTTCATTTAACTGATTTCATCGTTAATTGATTTCATCGTTAACTGATTTCATCTTCATTTAACTGATTTCATCGTTAACTGATTTCATCGTTAACTGATTTCATCGTTAACTGATTTCATCTTTAACTGATTTCATCGTTAACTGATTTCATCGTTAACTGATTTCATCTTCATTTAACTGATTTCATTGTTAACTGATTTCATCGTTAACTGATTTCATCTTCATTTAATTGATTTCATCGTTAACTGATTTCATCTTCATTTAATTGATTTCATCGTTAACTGATTTCATCGTTAACTGATTTCATCGTTAACTGATTTCATCTTCATTTAACTGATTTCATCGTTAACTGATTTCATCGTTAACTGATTTCATCTTCATTTAACTGATTTCATCGTTAACTGATTTCATCGTTAACTGATTTCATCGTCATTTAACTGATTTCATCGTTAACTGATTTCATCGTTAACTGATTTCATCGTTAACTGATTTCATCGTTAACTGATTTCATCGTTAACTGATTTCATCTTCATTTAACTGATTTCATTGTTAACTGATTTCATCGTTAACTGATTTCATCTTCATTTAACTGATTTCATCGTTAACTGATTTCATCGTTAACTGATTTCATCGTTAACTGATTTCATCTTCATTTAACTGATTTCATTTTCATTCTTCATTTAACTGATTTCATCGTTAACTGATTTCATCTTCATTTAACTGATTTCATCGTTAACTGATTTCATCGTTAACTGATTTCATCGTTAACTGATTTCATCTTTAACTGATTTCATCGTTAACTGATTTCATCTTCATTTAACTGATTTCATCGTTAACTGATTTCATCTTCATTTAATTGATTTCATCGTTAACTGATTTCATCGTTAACTGATTTCATCGTTAACTGATTTCATCTTCATTTAACTGATTTCATCGTTAACTGATTTCATCGTTAACTGATTTCATCTTCATTTAACTGATTTCATTTTCATTCTTCATTTAACTGATTTCATCGTTAACTGATTTCATCTTCATTTAATTGATTTCATCGTTAACTGATTTCATCGTTAACTGATTTCATCGTTAACTGATTTCATCTTCATTTAACTGATTTCATCGTTAACTGATTTCATCGTTAACTGATTTCATCGTTAACTGATTTCATCTTCATTTAACTGATTTCATCGTTAACTGATTTCATCGTTAACTGATTTCATCTTCATTTAACTGATTTCATCGTTAACTGATTTCATCGTTAATTGATTTCATCGTTAACTGATTTCATTTTCATTCTTCATTTAACTGATTTCATCGTTAACTGATTTCATCGTTAACTGATTTCATCGTTAACTGATTTCATCGTTAACTGATTTCATCTTCATTTAACTGATTTCATCGTTAACTGATTTCATCGTTAATTGATTTCATCGTTAACTGATTTCATCTTCATTCTTCATTTAACTGATTTTATCGTTAACTGATTTCATCTTCATTTAACTGATTTCATCGTTAACTGATTTCATCGTTAACTGATTTCATCGTTAACTGATTTCATCTTCATTTAACTGATTTCATCGTTAACTGATTTCATCTTCATTCTTCATTTAACTGATTTCATCTTTAACTGATTTCATCGTTAACTGATTTCATCTTCATTTAACTGATTTCATCGTTAATTGATTTCATCGTTAACTGATTTCATCGTTAATTGATTTCATCGTTAACTGATTTCATCTTCATTTAACTGATTTCATCGTTAACTGATTTCATCTTCATTCTTCATTTAACTGATTTCATCTTTAACTGATTTCATCGTTAACTGATTTCATCTTCATTTAACTGATTTCATCGTTAATTGATTTCATCGTTAACTGATTTCATCGTTAATTGATTTCATCGTTAACTGATTTCATCTTCATTTAACTGATTTCATCGTTAACTGATTTCATCTTCATTCTTCATTTAACTGATTTCATCTTTAACTGATTTCATCGTTAACTGATTTCATCTTCATTTAACTGATTTCATCGTTAATTGATTTCATCGTTAACTGATTTCATCGTTAACTGATTTCATCTTCATTTAACTGATTTCATCGTTAACTGATTTCATCGTTAACTGATTTCATCTTTAACTGATTTCATCTTCATTTAACTGATTTCATCGTTAACTGATTTCATCGTTAACTGATTTCATCTTCATTTAACTGATTTCATCTTCATTTAACTGATTTCATCGTTAACTGATTTCATCGTTAACTGATTTCATCTTCATTTAATTGATTTCATCGTTAACTGATTTCATCGTTAACTGATTTCATCGTTAACTGATTTCATCTTCATTTAACTGATTTCATCGTTAACTGATTTCATCGTTAACTGATTTCATCTTCATTTAACTGATTTCATCGTTAACTGATTTCATCGTTAACTGATTTCATCGTTAATTGATTTCATCGTTAACTGATTTCATTTTCATTCTTCATTTAACTGATTTCATCGTTAACTGATTTCATCGTTAACTGATTTCATCTTCATTTAACTGATTTCATCGTTAACTGATTTCATCGTTAATTGATTTCATCGTTAACTGATTTCATCTTCATTCTTCATTTAACTGATTTCATCGTTAACTGATTTCATCTTCATTTAACTGATTTCATCGTTAACTGATTTCATCGTTAACTGATTTCATCGTTAACTGATTTCATCTTCATTTAACTGATTTCATCGTTAACTGATTTCATCTTCATTCTTCATTTAACTGATTTCATCTTTAACTGATTTCATCGTTAACTGATTTCATCTTCATTTAACTGATTTCATCGTTAATTGATTTCATCGTTAACTGATTTCATCGTTAACTGATTTCATCGTTAACTGATTTCATCTTCATTTAACTGATTTCATCGTTAATTGATTTCATCGTTAACTGATTTCATCGTTAATTGATTTCATCGTTAACTGATTTCATCTTCATTTAACTGATTTCATCGTTAACTGATTTCATCTTCATTCTTCATTTAACTGATTTCATCTTTAACTGATTTCATCGTTAACTGATTTCATCTTCATTTAACTGATTTCATCGTTAATTGATTTCATCGTTAACTGATTTCATCGTTAATTGATTTCATCGTTAACTGATTTCATCTTCATTTAACTGATTTCATCGTTAACTGATTTCATCTTCATTCTTCATTTAACTGATTTCATCTTTAACTGATTTCATCGTTAACTGATTTCATCTTCATTTAACTGATTTCATCGTTAATTGATTTCATCGTTAACTGATTTCATCGTTAATTGATTTCATCGTTAACTGATTTCATCTTCATTTAACTGATTTCATCGTTAACTGATTTCATCTTCATTCTTCATTTAACTGATTTCATCTTTAACTGATTTCATCGTTAACTGATTTCATCTTCATTTAACTGATTTCATCGTTAATTGATTTCATCGTTAACTGATTTCATCGTTAACTGATTTCATCTTCATTTAACTGATTTCATCGTTAACTGATTTCATCGTTAACTGATTTCATCTTTAACTGATTTCATCTTCATTTAACTGATTTCATCGTTAATTGATTTCATCGTTAACTGATTTCATCGTTAACTGATTTCATCGTTAACTGATTTCATCTTCATTTAACTGATTTCATCGTTAATTGATTTCATCGTTAACTGATTTCATCGTTAATTGATTTCATCGTTAACTGATTTCATCTTCATTTAACTGATTTCATCGTTAACTGATTTCATCTTCATTCTTCATTTAACTGATTTCATCTTTAACTGATTTCATCGTTAACTGATTTCATCTTCATTTAACTGATTTCATCGTTAATTGATTTCATCGTTAACTGATTTCATCGTTAATTGATTTCATCGTTAACTGATTTCATCTTCATTTAACTGATTTCATCGTTAACTGATTTCATCTTCATTCTTCATTTAACCGATTTCATCTTTAACTGATTTCATCGTTAACTGATTTCATCTTCATTTAACTGATTTCATCGTTAATTGATTTCATCGTTAACTGATTTCATCTTTAACTGATTTCATCTTCATTTAACTGATTTCATCTTTAACTGATTTCATCGTTAACTGATTTCATCTTCATTTAACTGATTTCATCGTTAATTGATTTCATCGTTAACTGATTTCATCGTTAACTGATTTCATCTTCATTTAACTGATTTCATCGTTAACTGATTTCATCGTTAACTGATTTCATCTTTAACTGATTTCATCTTCATTTAACTGATTTCATCGTTAACTGATTTCATCGTTAACTGATTTCATCGTTAACTGATTTCATCTTCATTTAACTGATTTCATCTTCATTTAACTGATTTCATCGTTAACTGATTTCATCGTTAACTGATTTCATCTTCATTTAATTGATTTCATCGTTAACTGATTTCATCGTTAACTGATTTCATCGTTAACTGATTTCATCTTCATTTAACTGATTTCATCGTTAACTGATTTCATCGTTAACTGATTTCATCTTCATTTAACTGATTTCATCGTTAACTGATTTCATCGTTAACTGATTTCATCTTCATTTAACTGATTTCATCGTTAACTGATTTCATAGTTAATTGATTTCATCGTTAACTGATTAAATTTTCATTCTTCATTTAACTGATTTCATCGTTAACTGATTTCATCGTTAACTGATTTCATCTTCATTTAACTGATTTCATCGTTAACTGATTTCATCGTTAATTGATTTCATCGTTAACTGATTTCATCTTCATTCTTCATTTAACTGATTTCATCTTTAACTGATTTCATCGTTAACTGATTTCATCTTCATTTAACTGATTTCATCGTTAATTGATTTCATCGTTAACTGATTTCATCGTTAACTGATTTCATCTTCATTTAACTGATTTCATCGTTAACTGATTTCATCTTTAACTGATTTCATCTTCATTTAACTGATTTCATCGTTAACTGATTTCATCGTTAACTGATTTCATCGTTAACTGATTTCATCTTCATTTAACTGATTTCATTGTTAACTGATTTCATCGTTAACTGATTTCATCTTCATTTAACTGATTTCCTCGTTAACTGATTTCATCGTTAACTGATTTCATCGTTAACTGATTTCATCTTCATTTAACTGATTTCATTTTCATTCTTCATTTAACTGATTTCATCGTTAACTGATTTCATCTTCATTTAACTGATTTCATCGTTAACTGATTTCATCGTTAACTGATTTCATCGTTAACTGATTTCATCTTTAACTGATTTCATCGTTAACTGATTTCATCTTCATTTAACTGATTTCATCGTTAACTGATTTCATCTTCATTTAATTGATTTCATCGTTAACTGATTTCATCGTTAACTGATTTCATCGTTAACTGATTTCATCTTCATTTAACTGATTTCATCGTTAACTGATTTCATCGTTAACTGATTTCATCTTCATTTAACTGATTTCATTTTCATTCTTCATTTAACTGATTTCATCGTTAACTGATTTCATCTTCATTTAATTGATTTCATCGTTAACTGATTTCATCGTTAACTGATTTCATCGTTAACTGATTTCATCTTCATTTAACTGATTTCATCGTTAACTGATTTCATCGTTAACTGATTTCATCGTTAACTGATTTCATCTTCATTTAACTGATTTCATCGTTAACTGATTTCATCGTTAACTGATTTCATCTTCATTTAACTGATTTCATCGTTAACTGATTTCATCGTTAATTGATTTCATCGTTAACTGATTTCATTTTCATTCTTCATTTAACTGATTTCATCGTTAACTGATTTCATCGTTAACTGATTTCATCGTTAACTGATTTCATCTTCATTTAACTGATTTCATCGTTAACTGATTTCATCGTTAATTGATTTCATCGTTAACTGATTTCATCTTCATTCTTCATTTAACTGATTTCATCGTTAACTGATTTCATCTTCATTTAACTGATTTCATCGTTAACTGATTTCATCGTTAACTGATTTCATCGTTAACTGATTTCATCTTCATTTAACTGATTTCATTGTTAACTGATTTCATCGTTAACTGATTTCATCTTCATTTAACTGATTTCATCGTTAACTGATTTCATCGTTAACTGATTTCATCGTTAACTGATTTCATCTTCATTTAACTGATTTCATTTTCATTCTTCATTTAACTGATTTCATCGTTAACTGATTTCATCTTCATTTAACTGATTTCATCGTTAACTGATTTCATCGTTAACTGATTTCATCGTTAACTGATTTCATCTTTAACTGATTTCATCGTTAACTGATTTCATCTTCATTTAACTGATTTCATCGTTAACTGATTTCATCTTCATTTAATTGATTTCATCGTTAACTGATTTCATCGTTAACTGATTTCATCGTTAACTGATTTCATCTTCATTTAACTGATTTCATCGTTAACTGATTTCATCTTCATTCTTCATTTAACTGATTTCATCTTTAACTGATTTCATCGTTAACTGATTTCATCTTCATTTAACTGATTTCATCGTTAATTGATTTCATCGTTAACTGATTTCATCGTTAACTGATTTCATCGTTAACTGATTTCATCTTCATTCTTCATTTAACTGATTTCATCTTTAACTGATTTCATCGTTAACTGATTTCATCTTCATTTAACTGATTTCATCGTTAATTGATTTCATCGTTAACTGATTTCATCGTTAATTGATTTCATCGTTAACTGATTTCATCTTCATTTAACTGATTTCATCGTTAACTGATTTCATCTTCATTCTTCATTTAACTGATTTCATCTTTAACTGATTTCATCGTTAACTGATTTCATCTTCATTTAACTGATTTCATCGTTAATTGATTTCATCGTTAACTGATTTCATCGTTAACTGATTTCATCTTCATTTAACTGATTTCATCGTTAACTGATTTCATCGTTAACTGATTTCATCGTTAACTGATTTCATCTTCATTTAACTGATTTCATTTTCATTCTTCATTTAACTGATTTCATCGTTAACTGATTTCATCTTCATTTAACTGATTTCATCGTTAACTGATTTCATCGTTAACTGATTTCATCGTTAACTGATTTCATCGTTAACTGATTTCATCTTCATTTAACTGATTTCATCGTTAACTGATTTCATCTTCATTTAATTGATTTCATCGTTAACTGATTTCATCGTTAACTGATTTCATCGTTAACTGATTTCATCTTCATTTAACTGATTTCATCGTTAACTGATTTCATCTTCATTTAACTGATTTCATTTTCATTCTTCATTTAACTGATTTCATCGTTAACTGATTTCATCTTCATTTAATTGATTTCATCGTTAACTGATTTCATCGTTAACTGATTTCATCGTTAACTGATTTCATCTTCATTTAACTGATTTCATCGTTAACTGATTTCATCGTTAACTGATTTCATCGTTAACTGATTTCATCTTCATTTAACTGATTTCATCGTTAACTGATTTCATCGTTAACTGATTTCATCTTCATTTAACTGATTTCATCGTTAACTGATTTCATCGTTAATTGATTTCATCGTTAACTGATTTCATTTTCATTCTTCATTTAACTGATTTCATCGTTAACTGATTTCATCTTCATTTAACTGATTTCATCGTTAACTGATTTCATCGTTAATTGATTTCATCGTTAACTGATTTCATCTTCATTCTTCATTTAACTGATTTCATCGTTAACTGATTTCATCTTCATTTAACTGATTTCATCGTTAACTGATTTCATCGTTAACTGATTTCATCGTTAACTGATTTCATCTTCATTTAACTGATTTCATTGTTAACTGATTTCATCGTTAACTGATTTCATCTTCATTTAACTGATTTCATCGTTAACTGATTTCATCGTTAACTGATTTCATCGTTAACTGATTTCATCTTCATTTAACTGATTTCATTTTCATTCTTCATTTAACTGATTTCATCGTTAACTGATTTCATCTTCATTTAACTGATTTCATCGTTAACTGATTTCATCGTTAACTGATTTCATCTTTAACTGATTTCATCGTTAACTGATTTCATCTTCATTTAACTGATTTCATCGTTAACTGATTTCATCTTCATTTAATTGATTTCATCGTTAACTGATTTCATCGTTAACTGATTTCATCGTTAACTGATTTCATCTTCATTTAACTGATTTCATCGTTAACTGATTTCATCTTCATTCTTCATTTAACTGATTTCATCTTTAACTGATTTCATCGTTAACTGATTTCATCTTCATTTAACTGATTTCATCGTTAATTGATTTCATCGTTAACTGATTTCATCGTTAACTGATTTCATCGTTAACTGATTTCATCTTCGTTCTTCATTTAACTGATTTCATCTTTAACTGATTTCATCGTTAACTGATTTCATCTTCATTTAACTGATTTCATCGTTAATTGATTTCATCGTTAACTGATTTCATCGTTAATTGATTTCATCGTTAACTGATTTCATCTTCATTTAACTGATTTCATCGTTAACTGATTTCATCTTCATTCTTCATTTAACTGATTTCATCTTTAACTGATTTCATCTTCATTTAACTGATTTCATCGTTAACTGATTTCATCTTCATTTAACTGATTTCATCGTTAATTGATTTCATCGTTAACTGATTTCATCGTTAACTGATTTCATCTTCATTTAACTGATTTCATCGTTAACTGATTTCATCGTTAACTGATTTCATCGTTAACTGATTTCATCTTCATTTAACTGATTTCATTTTCATTCTTCATTTAACTGATTTCATCGTTAACTGATTTCATCTTCATTTAACTGATTTCATCGTTAACTGATTTCATCGTTAACTGATTTCATCGTTAACTGATTTCATCTTTAACTGATTTCATCGTTAACTGATTTCATCTTCATTTAACTGATTTCATCGTTAACTGATTTCATCTTCATTTAATTGATTTCATCGTTAACTGATTTCATCGTTAACTGATTTCATCGTTAACTGATTTCATCTTCATTTAACTGATTTCATCGTTAACTGATTTCATCGTTAACTGATTTCATCTTCATTTAACTGATTTCATTTTCATTCTTCATTTAACTGATTTCATCGTTAACTGATTTCATCTTCATTTAATTGATTTCATCGTTAACTGATTTCATCGTTAACTGATTTCATCGTTAACTGATTTCATCTTCATTTAACTGATTTCATCGTTAACTGATTTCATCGTTAACTGATTTCATCGTTAACTGATTTCATCTTCATTTAACTGATTTCATCGTTAACTGATTTCATCGTTAACTGATTTCATCTTCATTTAACTGATTTCATCGTTAACTGATTTCATCGTTAATTGATTTCATCGTTAACTGATTTCATTTTCATTCTTCATTTAACTGATTTCATCGTTAACTGATTTCATCGTTAACTGATTTCATCTTCATTTAACTGATTTCATCGTTAACTGATTTCATCGTTAATTGATTTCATCGTTAACTGATTTCATCTTCATTCTTCATTTAACTGATTTCATCGTTAACTGATTTCATCTTCATTTAACTGATTTCATCGTTAACTGATTTCATCGTTAACTGATTTCATCGTTAACTGATTTCATCGTTAACTGATTTCATCTTCATTTAACTGATTTCATTGTTAACTGATTTCATCGTTAACTGATTTCATCTTCATTTAACTGATTTCATCGTTAACTGATTTCATCGTTAACTGATTTCATCGTTAACTGATTTCATCTTCATTTAACTGATTTCATTTTCATTCTTCATTTAACTGATTTCATCGTTAACTGATTTCATCTTCATTTAACTGATTTCATCGTTAACTGATTTCATCGTTAACTGATTTCATCTTTAACTGATTTCATCGTTAACTGATTTCATCTTCATTTAACTGATTTCATCGTTAACTGATTTCATCTTCATTTAATTGATTTCATCGTTAACTGATTTCATCGTTAACTGATTTCATCGTTAACTGATTTCATCGTTAACTGATTTCATCTTCATTTAACTGATTTCATCGTTAACTGATTTCATCTTCATTCTTCATTTAACTGATTTCATCTTTAACTGATTTCATCGTTAACTGATTTCATCTTCATTTAACTGATTTCATCGTTAATTGATTTCATCGTTAACTGATTTCATCTTCATTCTTCATTTAACTGATTTCATCTTTAACTGATTTCATCGTTAACTGATTTCATCTTCATTTAACTGATTTCATCGTTAATTGATTTCATCGTTAACTGATTTCATCGTTAACTGATTTCATCTTCATTTAACTGATTTCATCGTTAATTGATTTCATCGTTAACTGATTTCATCGTTAATTGATTTCATCGTTAACTGATTTCATCGTTAACTGATTTCATCGTTAACTGATTTCATCTTCATTTAATTGATTTCATCGTTAACTGATTTCATCGTTAACTGATTTCATCGTTAACTGATTTCATCTTCATTTAACTGATTTCATCGTTAACTGATTTCATCGTTAACTGATTTCATCTTCATTTAACTGATTTCATCGTTAACTGATTTCATCGTTAACTGATTTCATCTTCATTTAACTGATTTCATCGTTAACTGATTTCATCGTTAATTGATTTCATCGTTAACTGATTTCATTTTCATTCTTCATTTAACTGATTTCATCGTTAACTGATTTCATCGTTAACTGATTTCATCTTCATTTAACTGATTTCATCGTTAACTGATTTCATCGTTAATTGATTTCATCGTTAACTGATTTCATCTTCATTCTTCATTTAGCTGATTTCATCGTTAACTGATTTCATCTTCATTTAACTGATTTCATCGTTAACTGATTTCATCGTTAACTGATTTCATCGTTAACTGATTTCATCTTCATTTAACTGATTTCATCGTTAACTGATTTCATCTTCATTCTTCATTTAACTGATTTCATCTTTAACTGATTTCATCGTTAACTGATTTCATCTTCATTTAACTGATTTCATCGTTAATTGATTTCATCGTTAACTGATTTCATCGTTAACTGATTTCATCTTCATTTAACTGATTTCATCGTTAACTGATTTCATCGTTAACTGATTTCATCTTTAACTGATTTCATCTTCATTTAACTGATTTCATCGTTAACTGATTTCATCGTTAACTGATTTCATCGTTAACTGATTTCATCGTTAACTGATTTCATCTTCATTTAACTGATTTCATTGTTAACTGATTTCATCGTTAACTGATTTCATCTTCATTTAACTGATTTCATCGTTAACTGATTTCATCGTTAACTGATTTCATCTTCATTTAACTGATTTCATTTTCATTCTTCATTTAACTGATTTCATCGTTAACTGATTTCATCTTCATTTAACTGATTTCATCGTTAACTGATTTCATCGTTAACTGATTTCATCGTTAACTGATTTCATCTTTAACTGATTTCATCGTTAACTGATTTCATCTTCATTTAACTGATTTCATCGTTAACTGATTTCATCTTCATTTAATTGATTTCATCGTTAACTGATTTCATCGTTAACTGATTTCATCGTTAACTGATTTCATCTTCATTTAACTGATTTCATCGTTAACTGATTTCATCGTTAACTGATTTCATCTTCATTTAACTGATTTCATCGTTAACTGATTTCATCGTTAATTGATTTCATCGTTAACTGATTTCATTTTCATTCTTCATTTAACTGATTTCATCGTTAACTGATTTCATCGTTAACTGATTTCATCTTCATTTAACTGATTTCATCGTTAACTGATTTCATCTTCATTTAACTGATTTCATCGTTAACTGATTTCATCGTTAACTGATTTCATCTTCATTTAACTGATTTCATCGTTAACTGATTTCATCGTTAACTGATTTCATCGTTAACTGATTTCATCTTCATTTAACTGATTTCATTGTTAACTGATTTCATCGTTAACTGATTTCATCTTCATTTAACTGATTTCATCGTTAACTGATTTCATCGTTAACTGATTTCATCGTTAACTGATTTCATCTTCATTTAACTGATTTCATTTTCATTCTTCATTTAACTGATTTCATCGTTAACTGATTTCATCTTCATTTAACTGATTTCATCGTTAACTGATTTCATCGTTAACTGATTTCATCGTTAACTGATTTCATCTTTAACTGATTTCATCGTTAACTGATTTCATCTTCATTTAACTGATTTCATCGTTAACTGATTTCATCTTCATTTAATTGATTTCATCGTTAACTGATTTCATCGTTAACTGATTTCATCGTTAACTGATTTCATCTTCATTTAACTGATTTCATCGTTAACTGATTTCATCGTTAACTGATTTCATCTTCATTTAACTGATTTCATTTTCATTCTTCATTTAACTGATTTCATCGTTAACTGATTTCATCTTCATTTAATTGATTTCATCGTTAACTGATTTCATCGTTAACTGATTTCATCGTTAACTGATTTCATCTTCATTTAACTGATTTCATCGTTAACTGATTTCATCGTTAACTGATTTCATCGTTAACTGATTTCATCTTCATTTAACTGATTTCATCGTTAACTGATTTCATCGTTAACTGATTTCATCTTCATTTAACTGATTTCATCGTTAACTGATTTCATCGTTAATTGATTTCATCGTTAACTGATTTCATTTTCATTCTTCATTTAACTGATTTCATCGTTAACTGATTTCATCGTTAACTGATTTCATCTTCATTTAACTGATTTCATCGTTAATTGATTTCATCGTTAACTGATTTCATCGTTAATTGATTTCATCGTTAACTGATTTCATCGTTAACTGATTTCATCTTCATTTAACTGATTTCATCGTTAACTGATTTCATCGTTAACTGATTTCATCTTTAACTGATTTCATCTTCATTTAACTGATTTCATCGTTAACTGATTACATCGTTAACTGATTTCATCTTCATTTAACTGATTTCATCTTCATTTAACTGATTTCATCGTTAACTGATTTCATCGTTAACTGATTTCATCTTCATTTAATTGATTTCATCGTTAACTGATTTCATCGTTAACTGATTTCATCGTTAACTGATTTCATCTTCATTTAACTGATTTCATCGTTAACTGATTTCATCGTTAACTGATTTCATCGTTAACTGATTTCATCTTCATTTAACTGATTTCATCGTTAACTGATTTCATCGTTAACTGATTTCATCTTCATTTAACTGATTTCATCGTTAACTGATTTCATCGTTAATTGATTTCATCGTTAACTGATTTCATTTTCATTCTTCATTTAACTGATTTCATCGTTAACTGATTTCATCGTTAACTGATTTCATCTTCATTTAACTGATTTCATCGTTAACTGATTTCATCGTTAATTGATTTCATCGTTAACTGATTTCATCTTCATTTAACTGATTTCATCGTTAATTGATTTCATCGTTAACTGATTTCATCGTTAACTGATTTCATCGTTAACTGATTTCATCTTCATTCTTCATTTAACTGATTTCATCTTTAACTGATTTCATCGTTAACTGATTTCATCTTCATTTAACTGATTTCATCGTTAATTGATTTCATCGTTAACTGATTTCATCGTTAATTGATTTCATCGTTAACTGATTTCATCTTCATTTAACTGATTTCATCGTTAACTGATTTCATCTTCATTCTTCATTTAACTGATTTCATCTTTAACTGATTTCATCGTTAACTGATTTCATCTTCATTTAACTGATTTCATCGTTAATTGATTTCATCGTTAACTGATTTCATCGTTAACTGATTTCATCTTCATTTAACTGATTTCATCGTTAACTGATTTCATCGTTAACTGATTTCATCTTTAACTGATTTCATCTTCATTTAACTGATTTCATCGTTAACTGATTTCATCGTTAACTGATTTCATCGTTAACTGATTTCATCTTCATTTAACTGATTTCATCTTCATTTAACTGATTTCATCGTTAACTGATTTCATCGTTAACTGATTTCATCTTCATTTAATTGATTTCATCGTTAACTGATTTCATCGTTAACTGATTTCATCTTCATTTAACTGATTTCATCGTTAACTGATTTCATCGTTAACTGATTTCATCGTTAACTGATTTCATCTTCATTTAACTGATTTCATCGTTAACTGATTTCATCGTTAACTGATTTCATCTTCATTTAACTGATTTCATCGTTAACTGATTTCATTTTCATTCTTCATTTAACTGATTTCATCGTTAACTGATTTCATCGTTAACTGATTTCATCTTCATTTAACTGATTTCATCGTTAACTGATTTCATCGTTAATTGATTTCATCGTTAACTGATTTCATCTTCATTCTTCATTTAACTGATTTCATCGTTAACTGATTTCATCTTCATTTAACTGATTTCATCGTTAACTGATTTCATCGTTAACTGATTTCATCGTTAACTGATTTCATCTTCATTTAACTGATTTCATCGTTAACTGATTTCATCTTCATTCTTCATTTAACTGATTTCATCTTTAACTGATTTCATCGTTAACTGATTTCATCTTCATTTAACTGATTTCATCGTTAATTGATTTCATCGTTAACTGATTTCATCGTTAACTGATTTCATCTTCATTTAACTGATTTCATCGTTAACTGATTTCATCGTTAACTGATTTCATCTTCATTTAACTGATTTCATTGTTAACTGATTTCATCGTTAACTGATTTCATCTTCATTTAACTGATTTCATCGTTAACTGATTTCATCGTTAACTGATTTCATCGTTAACTGATTTCATCTTCATTTAACTGATTTCATTTTCATTCTTCATTTAACTGATTTCATCGTTAACTGATTTCATCTTCATTTAACTGATTTCATCGTTAACTGATTTCATCGTTAACTGATTTCATCGTTAACTGATTTCATCTTTAACTGATTTCATCGTTAACTGATTTCATCTTCATTTAACTGATTTCATCGTTAACTGATTTCATCTTCATTTAATTGATTTCATCGTTAACTGATTCCATCGTTAACTGATTTCATCTTCATTTAACTGATTTCATTTTCATTCTTCATTTAACTGATTTCATCGTTAACTGATTTCATCTTCATTTAATTGATTTCATCGTTAACTGATTTCATCGTTAACTGATTTCATCTTCATTTAACTGATTTCATCGTTAACTGATTTCATCGTTAACTGATTTCATCTTCATTTAACTGATTTCATCGTTAACTGATTTCATCGTTAACTGATTTCATCTTCATTTAACTGATTTCATTTTCATTCTTCATTTAACTGATTTCATCGTTAACTGATTTCATCTTCATTTAATTGATTTCATCGTTAACTGATTTCATCGTTAACTGATTTCATCGTTAACTGATTTCATCGTTAACTGATTTCATCTTCATTTAACTGATTTCATCGTTAACTGATTTCATCGTTAATTGATTTCATCGTTAACTGATTTCATTTTCATTCTTCATTTAACTGATTTCATCTTTAACTGATTTCATCGTTAACTGATTTCATCGTTAACTGATTTCATCGTTAACTGATTTCATCTTCATTTAACTGATTTCATTGTTAACTGATTTCATCGTTAATTGATTTCATCGTTAACTGATTTCATCTTCATTTAACTGATTTCATCGTTAACTGATTTCATCGTTAACTGATTTCATCTTTAACTGATTTCATCGTTAACTGATTTCATCGTTAACTGATTTCATCTTCATTTAACTGATTTCATTGTTAACTGATTTCATCGTTAACTGATTTCATCTTCATTTAATTGATTTCATCGTTAACTGATTTCATCTTCATTTAATTGATTTCATCGTTAACTGATTTCATCGTTAACTGATTTCATCTTCATTTAACTGATTTCATCGTTAACTGATTTCATCGTTAACTGATTTCATCTTCATTTAACTGATTTCATCGTTAACTGATTTCATCGTTAACTGATTTCATCTTCATTTAACTGATTTCATCGTTAACTGATTTCATCGTTAACTGATTTCATCGTTAACTGATTTCATCGTTAACTGATTTCATCTTCATTTAACTGATTTCATTGTTAACTGATTTCATCTTCATTTAACTGATTTCATCGTTAACTGATTTCATCGTTAACTGATTTCATCGTTAACTGATTTCATCTTCATTTAACTGATTTCATTTTCATTCTTCATTTAACTGATTTCATCGTTAACTGATTTCATCTTCATTTAACTGATTTCATCGTTAACTGATTTCATCGTTAACTGATTTCATCGTTAACTGATTTCATCTTTAACTGATTTCATCGTTAACTGATTTCATCTTCATTTAACTGATTTCATCGTTAACTGATTTCATCTTCATTTAATTGATTTCATCGTTAACTGATTTCATCGTTAACTGATTTCATCGTTAACTGATTTCATCTTCATTTAACTGATTTCATCGTTAACTGATTTCATCGTTAACTGATTTCATCTTCATTTAACTGATTTCATTTTCATTCTTCATTTAACTGATTTCATCGTTAACTGATTTCATCTTCATTTAATTGATTTCATCGTTAACTGATTTCATCGTTAACTGATTTCATCGTTAACTGATTTCATTTTCATTCTTCATTTAACTGATTTCATCGTTAACTGATTTCATCGTTAACTGATTTCATCTTCATTTAACTGATTTCATCGTTAACTGATTTCATCGTTAACTGATTTCATCTTCATTTAACTGATTTCATCGTTAACTGATTTCATCGTTAACTGATTTCATCGTTAACTGATTTCATCTTCATTTAACTGATTTCATTGTTAACTGATTTCATCGTTAACTGATTTCATCTTCATTTAACTGATTTCATTTTCATTCTTCATTTAACTGATTTCATCGTTAACTGATTTCATCTTCATTTAACTGATTTCATCGTTAACTGATTTCATCGTTAACTGATTTCATCGTTAACTGATTTCATCGTTAACTGATTTCATCTTCATTTAACTGATTTCATTGTTAACTGATTTCATCGTTAATTGATTTCATCGTTAACTGATTTCATCTTCATTTAACTGATTTCATCGTTAACTGATTTCATCGTTAACTGATTTCATCGTTAACTGATTTCATCTTTAACTGATTTCATCGTTAACTGATTTCATCGTTAACTGATTTCATCTTCATTTAACTGATTTCATTGTTAACTGATTTCATCGTTAACTGATTTCATCTTCATTTAATTGATTTCATCGTTAACTGATTTCATCTTCATTTAATTGATTTCATCGTTAACTGATTTCATCGTTAACTGATTTCATCGTTAACTGATTTCATCTTCATTTAACTGATTTCATCGTTAACTGATTTCATCGTTAACTGATTTCATCTTCATTTAACTGATTTCATCGTTAACTGATTTCATCGTTAACTGATTTCATCTTCATTTAACTGATTTCATCGTTAACTGATTTCATCGTTAACTGATTTCATCGTTAACTGATTTCATCTTCATTTAACTGATTTCATTGTTAACTGATTTCATGGTTAACTGATTTCATCTTCATTTAACTGATTTCATCGTTAACTGATTTCATCGTTAACTGATTTCATCGTTAACTGATTTCATCTTCATTTAACTGATTTCATTTTCATTCTTCATTTAACTGATTTCATCGTTAACTGATTTCATCTTCATTTAACTGATTTCATCGTTAACTGATTTCATCGTTAACTGATTTCATCTTTAACTGATTTCATCGTTAACTGATTTCATCTTCATTTAACTGATTTCATCGTTAACTGATTTCATCTTCATTTAATTGATTTCATCGTTAACTGATTTCATCGTTAACTGATTTCATCGTTAACTGATTTCATCTTCATTTAACTGATTTCATCGTTAACTGATTTCATCGTTAACTGATTTCATCTTCATTTAACTGATTTCATTTTCATTCTTCATTTAACTGATTTCATCGTTAACTGATTTCATCTTCATTTAATTGATTTCATCGTTAACTGATTTCATCGTTAACTGATTTCATCGTTAACTGATTTCATCGTTAACTGATTTCATCTTCATTTAACTGATTTCATCGTTAACTGATTTCATCTTCATTCTTCATTTAACTGATTTCATCTTTAACTGATTTCATCGTTAACTGATTTCATCTTCATTTAACTGATTTCATCGTTAATTGATTTCATCGTTAACTGATTTCATCTTCATTCTTCATTTAACTGATTTCATCTTTAACTGATTTCATCGTTAACTGATTTCATCTTCATTTAACTGATTTCATCGTTAATTGATTTCATCGTTAACTGATTTCATCGTTAACTGATTTCATCTTCATTTAACTGATTTCATCGTTAATTGATTTCATCGTTAACTGATTTCATCGTTAATTGATTTCATCGTTAACTGATTTCATCGTTAACTGATTTCATCGTTAACTGATTTCATCTTCATTTAATTGATTTCATCGTTAACTGATTTCATCGTTAACTGATTTCATCGTTAACTGATTTCATCTTCATTTAACTGATTTCATCGTTAACTGATTTCATCGTTAACTGATTTCATCTTCATTTAACTGATTTCATCGTTAACTGATTTCATCGTTAACTGATTTCATCTTCATTTAACTGATTTCATCGTTAACTGATTTCATCGTTAATTGATTTCATCGTTAACTGATTTCATTTTCATTCTTCATTTAACTGATTTCATCGTTAACTGATTTCATCGTTAACTGATTTCATCTTCATTTAACTGATTTCATCGTTAACTGATTTCATCGTTAATTGATTTCATCGTTAACTGATTTCATCTTCATTCTTCATTTAGCTGATTTCATCGTTAACTGATTTCATCTTCATTTAACTGATTTCATCGTTAACTGATTTCATCGTTAACTGATTTCATCGTTAACTGATTTCATCTTCATTTAACTGATTTCATCGTTAACTGATTTCATCTTCATTCTTCATTTAACTGATTTCATCTTTAACTGATTTCATCGTTAACTGATTTCATCTTCATTTAACTGATTTCATCGTTAATTGATTTCATCGTTAACTGATTTCATCGTTAACTGATTTCATCTTCATTTAACTGATTTCATCGTTAACTGATTTCATCGTTAACTGATTTCATCTTTAACTGATTTCATCTTCATTTAACTGATTTCATCGTTAACTGATTTCATCGTTAACTGATTTCATCGTTAACTGATTTCATCGTTAACTGATTTCATCTTCATTTAACTGATTTCATTGTTAACTGATTTCATCGTTAACTGATTTCATCTTCATTTAACTGATTTCATCGTTAACTGATTTCATCGTTAACTGATTTCATCTTCATTTAACTGATTTCATTTTCATTCTTCATTTAACTGATTTCATCGTTAACTGATTTCATCTTCATTTAACTGATTTCATCGTTAACTGATTTCATCGTTAACTGATTTCATCGTTAACTGATTTCATCTTTAACTGATTTCATCGTTAACTGATTTCATCTTCATTTAACTGATTTCATCGTTAACTGATTTCATCTTCATTTAATTGATTTCATCGTTAACTGATTTCATCGTTAACTGATTTCATCGTTAACTGATTTCATCTTCATTTAACTGATTTCATCGTTAACTGATTTCATCGTTAACTGATTTCATCTTCATTTAACTGATTTCATCGTTAACTGATTTCATCGTTAATTGATTTCATCGTTAACTGATTTCATTTTCATTCTTCATTTAACTGATTTCATCGTTAACTGATTTCATCGTTAACTGATTTCATCTTCATTTAACTGATTTCATCGTTAACTGATTTCATCTTCATTTAACTGATTTCATCGTTAACTGATTTCATCGTTAACTGATTTCATCTTCATTTAACTGATTTCATCGTTAACTGATTTCATCGTTAACTGATTTCATCGTTAACTGATTTCATCTTCATTTAACTGATTTCATTGTTAACTGATTTCATCGTTAACTGATTTCATCTTCATTTAACTGATTTCATCGTTAACTGATTTCATCGTTAACTGATTTCATCGTTAACTGATTTCATCTTCATTTAACTGATTTCATTTTCATTCTTCATTTAACTGATTTCATCGTTAACTGATTTCATCTTCATTTAACTGATTTCATCGTTAACTGATTTCATCGTTAACTGATTTCATCGTTAACTGATTTCATCTTTAACTGATTTCATCGTTAACTGATTTCATCTTCATTTAACTGATTTCATCGTTAACTGATTTCATCTTCATTTAATTGATTTCATCGTTAACTGATTTCATCGTTAACTGATTTCATCGTTAACTGATTTCATCTTCATTTAACTGATTTCATCGTTAACTGATTTCATCGTTAACTGATTTCATCTTCATTTAACTGATTTCATTTTCATTCTTCATTTAACTGATTTCATCGTTAACTGATTTCATCTTCATTTAATTGATTTCATCGTTAACTGATTTCATCGTTAACTGATTTCATCGTTAACTGATTTCATCTTCATTTAACTGATTTCATCGTTAACTGATTTCATCGTTAACTGATTTCATCGTTAACTGATTTCATCTTCATTTAACTGATTTCATCGTTAACTGATTTCATCGTTAACTGATTTCATCTTCATTTAACTGATTTCATCGTTAACTGATTTCATCGTTAATTGATTTCATCGTTAACTGATTTCATTTTCATTCTTCATTTAACTGATTTCATCGTTAACTGATTTCATCGTTAACTGATTTCATCTTCATTTAACTGATTTCATCGTTAATTGATTTCATCGTTAACTGATTTCATCGTTAATTGATTTCATCGTTAACTGATTTCATCGTTAACTGATTTCATCTTCATTTAACTGATTTCATCGTTAACTGATTTCATCGTTAACTGATTTCATCTTTAACTGATTTCATCTTCATTTAACTGATTTCATCGTTAACTGATTACATCGTTAACTGATTTCATCTTCATTTAACTGATTTCATCTTCATTTAACTGATTTCATCGTTAACTGATTTCATCGTTAACTGATTTCATCTTCATTTAATTGATTTCATCGTTAACTGATTTCATCGTTAACTGATTTCATCGTTAACTGATTTCATCTTCATTTAACTGATTTCATCGTTAACTGATTTCATCGTTAACTGATTTCATCGTTAACTGATTTCATCTTCATTTAACTGATTTCATCGTTAACTGATTTCATCGTTAACTGATTTCATCTTCATTTAACTGATTTCATCGTTAACTGATTTCATCGTTAATTGATTTCATCGTTAACTGATTTCATTTTCATTCTTCATTTAACTGATTTCATCGTTAACTGATTTCATCGTTAACTGATTTCATCTTCATTTAACTGATTTCATCGTTAACTGATTTCATCGTTAATTGATTTCATCGTTAACTGATTTCATCTTCATTTAACTGATTTCATCGTTAATTGATTTCATCGTTAACTGATTTCATCGTTAACTGATTTCATCGTTAACTGATTTCATCTTCATTCTTCATTTAACTGATTTCATCTTTAACTGATTTCATCGTTAACTGATTTCATCTTCATTTAACTGATTTCATCGTTAATTGATTTCATCGTTAACTGATTTCATCGTTAATTGATTTCATCGTTAACTGATTTCATCTTCATTTAACTGATTTCATCGTTAACTGATTTCATCTTCATTCTTCATTTAACTGATTTCATCTTTAACTGATTTCATCGTTAACTGATTTCATCTTCATTTAACTGATTTCATCGTTAATTGATTTCATCGTTAACTGATTTCATCGTTAACTGATTTCATCTTCATTTAACTGATTTCATCGTTAACTGATTTCATCGTTAACTGATTTCATCTTTAACTGATTTCATCTTCATTTAACTGATTTCATCGTTAACTGATTTCATCGTTAACTGATTTCATCGTTAACTGATTTCATCTTCATTTAACTGATTTCATCTTCATTTAACTGATTTCATCGTTAACTGATTTCATCGTTAACTGATTTCATCTTCATTTAATTGATTTCATCGTTAACTGATTTCATCGTTAACTGATTTCATCTTCATTTAACTGATTTCATCGTTAACTGATTTCATCGTTAACTGATTTCATCGTTAACTGATTTCATCTTCATTTAACTGATTTCATCGTTAACTGATTTCATCGTTAACTGATTTCATCTTCATTTAACTGATTTCATCGTTAACTGATTTCATTTTCATTCTTCATTTAACTGATTTCATCGTTAACTGATTTCATCGTTAACTGATTTCATCTTCATTTAACTGATTTCATCGTTAACTGATTTCATCGTTAATTGATTTCATCGTTAACTGATTTCATCTTCATTCTTCATTTAACTGATTTCATCGTTAACTGATTTCATCTTCATTTAACTGATTTCATCGTTAACTGATTTCATCGTTAACTGATTTCATCGTTAACTGATTTCATCTTCATTTAACTGATTTCATCGTTAACTGATTTCATCTTCATTCTTCATTTAACTGATTTCATCTTTAACTGATTTCATCGTTAACTGATTTCATCTTCATTTAACTGATTTCATCGTTAATTGATTTCATCGTTAACTGATTTCATCGTTAACTGATTTCATCTTCATTTAACTGATTTCATCGTTAACTGATTTCATCGTTAACTGATTTCATCTTCATTTAACTGATTTCATTGTTAACTGATTTCATCGTTAACTGATTTCATCTTCATTTAACTGATTTCATCGTTAACTGATTTCATCGTTAACTGATTTCATCGTTAACTGATTTCATCTTCATTTAACTGATTTCATTTTCATTCTTCATTTAACTGATTTCATCGTTAACTGATTTCATCTTCATTTAACTGATTTCATCGTTAACTGATTTCATCGTTAACTGATTTCATCGTTAACTGATTTCATCTTTAACTGATTTCATCGTTAACTGATTTCATCTTCATTTAACTGATTTCATCGTTAACTGATTTCATCTTCATTTAATTGATTTCATCGTTAACTGATTCCATCGTTAACTGATTTCATCTTCATTTAACTGATTTCATTTTCATTCTTCATTTAACTGATTTCATCGTTAACTGATTTCATCTTCATTTAATTGATTTCATCGTTAACTGATTTCATCGTTAACTGATTTCATCTTCATTTAACTGATTTCATCGTTAACTGATTTCATCGTTAACTGATTTCATCTTCATTTAACTGATTTCATCGTTAACTGATTTCATCGTTAACTGATTTCATCTTCATTTAACTGATTTCATTTTCATTCTTCATTTAACTGATTTCATCGTTAACTGATTTCATCTTCATTTAATTGATTTCATCGTTAACTGATTTCATCGTTAACTGATTTCATCGTTAACTGATTTCATCGTTAACTGATTTCATCTTCATTTAACTGATTTCATCGTTAACTGATTTCATCGTTAATTGATTTCATCGTTAACTGATTTCATTTTCATTCTTCATTTAACTGATTTCATCTTTAACTGATTTCATCGTTAACTGATTTCATCGTTAACTGATTTCATCGTTAACTGATTTCATCTTCATTTAACTGATTTCATTGTTAACTGATTTCATCGTTAATTGATTTCATCGTTAACTGATTTCATCTTCATTTAACTGATTTCATCGTTAACTGATTTCATCGTTAACTGATTTCATCTTTAACTGATTTCATCGTTAACTGATTTCATCGTTAACTGATTTCATCTTCATTTAACTGATTTCATTGTTAACTGATTTCATCGTTAACTGATTTCATCTTCATTTAATTGATTTCATCGTTAACTGATTTCATCTTCATTTAATTGATTTCATCGTTAACTGATTTCATCGTTAACTGATTTCATCTTCATTTAACTGATTTCATCGTTAACTGATTTCATCGTTAACTGATTTCATCTTCATTTAACTGATTTCATCGTTAACTGATTTCATCGTTAACTGATTTCATCTTCATTTAACTGATTTCATCGTTAACTGATTTCATCGTTAACTGATTTCATCGTTAACTGATTTCATCGTTAACTGATTTCATCTTCATTTAACTGATTTCATTGTTAACTGATTTCATCTTCATTTAACTGATTTCATCGTTAACTGATTTCATCGTTAACTGATTTCATCGTTAACTGATTTCATCTTCATTTAACTGATTTCATTTTCATTCTTCATTTAACTGATTTCATCGTTAACTGATTTCATCTTCATTTAACTGATTTCATCGTTAACTGATTTCATCGTTAACTGATTTCATCGTTAACTGATTTCATCTTTAACTGATTTCATCGTTAACTGATTTCATCTTCATTTAACTGATTTCATCGTTAACTGATTTCATCTTCATTTAATTGATTTCATCGTTAACTGATTTCATCGTTAACTGATTTCATCGTTAACTGATTTCATCTTCATTTAACTGATTTCATCGTTAACTGATTTCATCGTTAACTGATTTCATCTTCATTTAACTGATTTCATTTTCATTCTTCATTTAACTGATTTCATCGTTAACTGATTTCATCTTCATTTAATTGATTTCATCGTTAACTGATTTCATCGTTAACTGATTTCATCGTTAACTGATTTCATTTTCATTCTTCATTTAACTGATTTCATCGTTAACTGATTTCATCGTTAACTGATTTCATCTTCATTTAACTGATTTCATCGTTAACTGATTTCATCGTTAACTGATTTCATCTTCATTTAACTGATTTCATCGTTAACTGATTTCATCGTTAACTGATTTCATCGTTAACTGATTTCATCTTCATTTAACTGATTTCATTGTTAACTGATTTCATCGTTAACTGATTTCATCTTCATTTAACTGATTTCATTTTCATTCTTCATTTAACTGATTTCATCGTTAACTGATTTCATCTTCATTTAACTGATTTCATCGTTAACTGATTTCATCGTTAACTGATTTCATCGTTAACTGATTTCATCGTTAACTGATTTCATCTTCATTTAACTGATTTCATTGTTAACTGATTTCATCGTTAATTGATTTCATCGTTAACTGATTTCATCTTCATTTAACTGATTTCATCGTTAACTGATTTCATCGTTAACTGATTTCATCGTTAACTGATTTCATCTTTAACTGATTTCATCGTTAACTGATTTCATCGTTAACTGATTTCATCTTCATTTAACTGATTTCATTGTTAACTGATTTCATCGTTAACTGATTTCATCTTCATTTAATTGATTTCATCGTTAACTGATTTCATCTTCATTTAATTGATTTCATCGTTAACTGATTTCATCGTTAACTGATTTCATCGTTAACTGATTTCATCTTCATTTAACTGATTTCATCGTTAACTGATTTCATCGTTAACTGATTTCATCTTCATTTAACTGATTTCATCGTTAACTGATTTCATCGTTAACTGATTTCATCTTCATTTAACTGATTTCATCGTTAACTGATTTCATCGTTAACTGATTTCATCGTTAACTGATTTCATCTTCATTTAACTGATTTCATTGTTAACTGATTTCATGGTTAACTGATTTCATCTTCATTTAACTGATTTCATCGTTAACTGATTTCATCGTTAACTGATTTCATCGTTAACTGATTTCATCTTCATTTAACTGATTTCATTTTCATTCTTCATTTAACTGATTTCATCGTTAACTGATTTCATCTTCATTTAACTGATTTCATCGTTAACTGATTTCATCGTTAACTGATTTCATCTTTAACTGATTTCATCGTTAACTGATTTCATCTTCATTTAACTGATTTCATCGTTAACTGATTTCATCTTCATTTAATTGATTTCATCGTTAACTGATTTCATCGTTAACTGATTTCATCGTTAACTGATTTCATCTTCATTTAACTGATTTCATCGTTAACTGATTTCATCGTTAACTGATTTCATCTTCATTTAACTGATTTCATTTTCATTCTTCATTTAACTGATTTCATCGTTAACTGATTTCATCTTCATTTAATTGATTTCATCGTTAACTGATTTCATCGTTAACTGATTTCATCGTTAACTGATTTCATCTTCATTTAACTGATTTCATCGTTAACTGATTTCATCGTTAACTGATTTCATCGTTAACTGATTTCATCTTCATTTAACTGATTTCATCGTTAACTGATTTCATCGTTAACTGATTTCATCTTCATTTAACTGATTTCATCGTTAACTGATTTCATCGTTAATTGATTTCATCGTTAACTGATTTCATTTTCATTCTTCATTTAACTGATTTCATCGTTAACTGATTTCATCGTTAACTGATTTCATCTTCATTTAACTGATTTCATCGTTAATTGATTTCATCGTTAACTGATTTCATCGTTAATTGATTTCATCGTTAACTGATTTCATCTTCATTTAACTGATTTCATCGTTAACTGATTTCATCTTCATTCTTCATTTAACTGATTTCATCTTTAACTGATTTCATCGTTAACTGATTTCATCTTCATTTAACTGATTTCATCGTTAATTGATTTCATCGTTAACTGATTTCATCGTTAATTGATTTCATCGTTAACTGATTTCATCTTCATTTAACTGATTTCATCGTTAACTGATTTCATCTTCATTCTTCATTTAACTGATTTCATCTTTAACTGATTTCATCGTTAACTGATTTCATCTTCATTTAACTGATTTCATCGTTAATTGATTTCATCGTTAACTGATTTCATCGTTAATTGATTTCATCGTTAACTGATTTCATCTTCATTTAACTGATTTCATCGTTAACTGATTTCATCTTCATTCTTCATTTAACTGATTTCATCTTTAACTGATTTCATCGTTAACTGATTTCATCTTCATTTAACTGATTTCATCGTTAATTGATTTCATCGTTAACTGATTTCATCGTTAACTGATTTCATCTTCATTTAACTGATTTCATCGTTAACTGATTTCATCGTTAACTGATTTCATCTTTAACTGATTTCATCTTCATTTAACTGATTTCATCGTTAACTGATTTCATCGTTAACTGATTTCATCGTTAACTGATTTCATCTTCATTTAACTGATTTCATCTTCATTTAACTGATTTCATCGTTAACTGATTTCATCGTTAACTGATTTCATCTTCATTTAATTGATTTCATCGTTAACTGATTTCATCGTTAACTGATTTCATCGTTAACTGATTTCATCTTCATTTAACTGATTTCATCGTTAACTGATTTCATCGTTAACTGATTTCATCGTTAACTGATTTCATCGTTAACTGATTTCATCTTCATTTAACTGATTTCATCGTTAACTGATTTCATCGTTAATTGATTTCATCGTTAACTGATTTCATTTTCATTCTTCATTTAACTGATTTCATCGTTAACTGATTTCATCGTTAACTGATTTCATCTTCATTTAACTGATTTCATCGTTAACTGATTTCATCGTTAATTGATTTCATCGTTAACTGATTTCATCTTCATTCTTCATTTAACTGATTTCATCGTTAACTGATTTCATCTTCATTTAACTGATTTCATCGTTAACTGATTTCATCGTTAACTGATTTCATCGTTAACTGATTTCATCTTCATTTAACTGATTTCATCGTTAACTGATTTCATCTTCATTCTTCATTTAACTGATTTCATCTTTAACTGATTTCATCGTTAACTGATTTCATCTTCATTTAACTGATTTCATCGTTAATTGATTTCATCGTTAACTGATTTCATCGTTAACTGATTTCATCTTCATTTAACTGATTTCATCGTTAACTGATTTCATCGTTAACTGATTTCATCTTTAACTGATTTCATCTTCATTTAACTGATTTCATCGTTAACTGATTTCATCGTTAACTGATTTCATCGTTAACTGATTTCATCTTCATTTAACTGATTTCATTGTTAACTGATTTCATCGTTAACTGATTTCATCTTCATTTAACTGATTTCATCGTTAACTGATTTCATCGTTAACTGATTTCATCGTTAACTGATTTCATCTTCATTTAACTGATTTCATTTTCATTCTTCATTTAACTGATTTCATCGTTAACTGATTTCATCTTCATTTAACTGATTTCATCGTTAACTGATTTCATCGTTAACTGATTTCATCGTTAACTGATTTCATCTTTAACTGATTTCATCGTTAACTGATTTCATCTTCATTTAACTGATTTCATCGTTAACTGATTTCATCTTCATTTAATTGATTTCATCGTTAACTGATTTCATCGTTAACTGATTTCATCGTTAACTGATTTCATCTTCATTTAACTGATTTCATCGTTAACTGATTTCATCGTTAACTGATTTCATCTTCATTTAACTGATTTCATTTTCATTCTTCATTTAACTGATTTCATCGTTAACTGATTTCATCTTCATTTAATTGATTTCATCGTTAACTGATTTCATCGTTAACTGATTTCATCTTCATTTAACTGATTTCATCGTTAACTGATTTCATCGTTAACTGATTTCATCTTCATTTAACTGATTTCATCGTTAACTGATTTCATCGTTAATTGATTTCATCGTTAACTGATTTCATTTTCATTCTTCATTTAACTGATTTCATCGTTAACTGATTTCATCGTTAACTGATTTCATCTTCATTTAACTGATTTCATCGTTAACTGATTTCATCGTTAACTGATTTCATCTTCATTTAACTGATTTCATCGTTAACTGATTTCATCGTTAACTGATTTCATCGTTAACTGATTTCATCTTCATTTAACTGATTTCATCTTTAACTGATTTCATCGTTAACTGATTTCATCTTCATTTAACTGATTTCATCGTTAATTGATTTCATCGTTAACTGATTTCATCGTTAATTGATTTCATCGTTAACTGATTTCATCTTCATTTAACTGATTTCATCGTTAACTGATTTCATCTTCATTCTTCATTTAACTGATTTCATCTTTAACTGATTTCATCGTTAACTGATTTCATCTTCATTTAACTGATTTCATCGTTAATTGATTTCATCGTTAACTGATTTCATCGTTAACTGATTTCATCTTCATTTAACTGATTTCATCGTTAACTGATTTCATCGTTAACTGATTTCATCTTTAACTGATTTCATCTTCATTTAACTGATTTCATCGTTAACTGATTTCATCTTCATTTAACTGATTTCATCTTCATTTAACTGATTTCATCGTTAACTGATTTCATCGTTAACTGATTTCATCTTCATTTAATTGATTTCATCGTTAACTGATTTCATCGTTAACTGATTTCATCGTTAACTGATTTCATCTTCATTTAACTGATTTCATCGTTAACTGATTTCATCGTTAACTGATTTCATCGTTAACTGATTTCATCGTTAACTGATTTCATCTTCATTTAACTGATTTCATCGTTAACTGATTTCATCGTTAATTGATTTCATCGTTAACTGATTTCATTTTCATTCTTCATTTAACTGATTTCATCGTTAACTGATTTCATCGTTAACTGATTTCATCTTCATTTAACTGATTTCATCGTTAACTGATTTCATCGTTAATTGATTTCATCGTTAACTGATTTCATCTTCATTCTTCATTTAACTGATTTCATCGTTAACTGATTTCATCTTCATTTAACTGATTTCATCGTTAACTGATTTCATCGTTAACTGATTTCATCGTTAACTGATTTCATCTTCATTTAACTGATTTCATCGTTAACTGATTTCATCTTCATTCTTCATTTAACTGATTTCATCTTTAACTGATTTCATCGTTAACTGATTTCATCTTCATTTAACTGATTTCATCGTTAATTGATTTCATCGTTAACTGATTTCATCGTTAACTGATTTCATCTTCATTTAACTGATTTCATCGTTAACTGATTTCATCGTTAACTGATTTCATCTTTAACTGATTTCATCTTCATTTAACTGATTTCATCGTTAACTGATTTCATCGTTAACTGATTTCATCGTTAACTGATTTCATCTTCATTTAACTGATTTCATTGTTAACTGATTTCATCGTTAACTGATTTCATCTTCATTTAACTGATTTCATCGTTAACTGATTTCATCGTTAACTGATTTCATCGTTAACTGATTTCATCTTCATTTAACTGATTTCATTTTCATTCTTCATTTAACTGATTTCATCGTTAACTGATTTCATCTTCATTTAACTGATTTCATCGTTAACTGATTTCATCGTTAACTGATTTCATCGTTAACTGATTTCATCTTTAACTGATTTCATCGTTAACTGATTTCATCTTCATTTAACTGATTTCATCGTTAACTGATTTCATCTTCATTTAATTGATTTCATCGTTAACTGATTTCATCGTTAACTGATTTCATCGTTAACTGATTTCATCGTTAACTGATTTCATCTTCATTTAACTGATTTCATCGTTAACTGATTTCATCGTTAACTGATTTCATCTTCATTTAACTGATTTCGTTTTCATTCTTCATTTAACTGATTTCATCGTTAACTGATTTCATCTTCATTTAATTGATTTCATCGTTAACTGATTTCATCGTTAACTGATTTCATCTTCATTTAACTGATTTCATCGTTAACTGATTTCATCGTTAACTGATTTCATCTTCATTTAACTGATTTCATCGTTAACTGATTTCATCGTTAATTGATTTCATCGTTAACTGATTTCATTTTCATTCTTCATTTAACTGATTTCATCGTTAACTGATTTCATCTTCATTTAACTGATTTCATCGTTAACTGATTTCATCTTCATTCTTCATTTAACTGATTTCATCTTTAACTGATTTCATCGTTAACTGATTTCATCTTCATTTAACTGATTTCATCGTTAATTGATTTCATCGTTAACTGATTTCATCGTTAATTGATTTCATCGTTAACTTATTTCATCTTCATTTAACTGATTTCATCGTTAACTGATTTCATCGTTAACTGATTTCATCTTTAACTGATTTCATCGTTAACTGATTTCATCTTCATTTAACTGATTTCATCGTTAACTGATTTCATCTTCATTTAATTGATTTCATCGTTAACTGATTTCATCGTTAACTGATTTCATCGTTAACTGATTTCATCTTCATTTAACTGATTTCATCGTTAACTGATTTCATCGTTAACTGATTTCATCTTCATTTAACTGATTTCATTTTCATTCTTCATTTAACTGATTTCATCGTTAACTGATTTCATCTTCATTTAATTGATTTCATCGTTAACTGATTTCATCGTTAACTGATTTCATCGTTAACTGATTTCATCTTCATTTAACTGATTTCATCGTTAACTGATTTCATCGTTAACTGATTTCATCGTTAACTGATTTCATCTTCATTTAACTGATTTCATCGTTAACTGATTTCATCGTTAACTGATTTCATCTTCATTTAACTGATTTCATCGTTAACTGATTTCATCGTTAATTGATTTCATCGTTAACTGATTTCATTTTCATTCTTCATTTAACTGATTTCATCGTTAACTGATTTCATCGTTAACTGATTTCATCTTCATTTAACTGATTTCATCGTTAACTGATTTCATCGTTAATTGATTTCATCGTTAACTGATTTCATCTTCATTCTTCATTTAACTGATTTCATCGTTAACTGATTTCATCTTCATTTAACTGATTTCATCGTTAACTGATTTCATCGTTAACTGATTTCATCGTTAACTGATTTCATCTTCATTTAACTGATTTCATCGTTAACTGATTTCATCTTCATTCTTCATTTAACTGATTTCATCTTTAACTGATTTCATCGTTAACTGATTTCATCGTTAACTGATTTCATCGTTAACTGATTTCATCTTCATTTAATTGATTTCATCGTTAACTGATTTCATCGTTAACTGATTTCATCGTTAACTGATTTCATCTTCATTTAACTGATTTCATCGTTAACTGATTTCATCGTTAACTGATTTCATCGTTAACTGATTTCATCTTCATTTAACTGATTTCATCGTTAACTGATTTCATCGTTAACTGATTTCATCTTCATTTAACTGATTTCATCGTTAACTGATTTCATCGTTAATTGATTTCATCGTTAACTGATTTCATCTTCATTCTTCATTTAACTGATTTCATCGTTAACTGATTTCATCTTCATTTAACTGATTTCATCGTTAACTGATTTCATCGTTAACTGATTTCATCGTTAACTGATTTCATCTTCATTTAACTGATTTCATCGTTAACTGATTTCATCTTTAACTGATTTCATCGTTAACTGATTTCATCGTTAACTGATTTCATCTTCATTTAACTGATTTCATTGTTAACTGATTTCATCGTTAATTGATTTCATCGTTAACTGATTTCATCTTCATTTAACTGATTTCATCGTTAACTGATTTCATCGTTAACTGATTTCATCTTTAACTGATTTCATCGTTAACTGATTTCATCGTTAACTGATTTCATCTTCATTTAACTGATTTCATTGTTAACTGATTTCATCGTTAACTGATTTCATCTTCATTTAATTGATTTCATCGTTAACTGATTTCATCTTCATTTAATTGATTTCATCGTTAACTGATTTCATCGTTAACTGATTTCATCGTTAACTGATTTCATCTTCATTTAACTGATTTCATCGTTAACTGATTTCATCGTTAACTGATTTCATCTTCATTTAACTGATTTCATCGTTAACTGATTTCATCGTTAACTGATTTCATCTTCATTTAACTGATTTCATCGTTAACTGATTTCATCGTTAACTGATTTCATCGTTAACTGATTTCATCGTTAACTGATTTCATCTTCATTTAACTGATTTCATTGTTAACTGATTTCATCGTTAACTGATTTCATCTTCATTTAACTGATTTCATCGTTAACTGATTTCATCGTTAACTGATTTCATCGTTAACTGATTTCATCTTCATTTAACTGATTTCATTTTCATTCTTCATTTAACTGATTTCATCGTTAACTGATTTCATCTTCATTTAACTGATTTCATCGTTAACTGATTTCATCGTTAACTGATTTCATCGTTAACTGATTTCATCTTTAACTGATTTCATCGTTAACTGATTTCATCTTCATTTAACTGATTTCATCGTTAACTGATTTCATCTTCATTTAATTGATTTCATCGTTAACTGATTTCATCGTTAACTGATTTCATCGTTAACTGATTTCATCTTCATTTAACTGATTTCATCGTTAACTGATTTCATCGTTAACTGATTTCATCGTTAACTGATTTCATCTTTAACTGATTTCATCGTTAACTGATTTCATCTTCATTTAACTGATTTCATCGTTAACTGATTTCATCTTCATTTAATTGATTTCATCGTTAACTGATTTCATCGTTAACTGATTTCATCGTTAACTGATTTCATCTTCATTTAACTGATTTCATCGTTAACTGATTTCATCGTTAACTGATTTCATCTTCATTTAACTGATTTCATCGTTAACTGATTTCATCGTTAATTGATTTCATCGTTAACTGATTTCATTTTCATTCTTCATTTAACTGATTTCATCGTTAACTGATTTCATCGTTAACTGATTTCATCTTCATTTAACTGATTTCATCGTTAACTGATTTCATCGTTAATTGATTTCATCGTTAACTGATTTCATCTTCATTCTTCATTTAACTGATTTCATCGTTAACTGATTTCATCTTCATTTAACTGATTTCATCGTTAACTGATTTCATCGTTAACTGATTTCATCGTTAACTGATTTCATCTTCATTTAACTGATTTCATTGTTAACTGATTTCATCGTTAACTGATTTCATCTTCATTTAACTGATTTCATCGTTAACTGATTTCATCGTTAACTGATTTCATCGTTAACTGATTTCATCTTCATTTAACTGATTTCATTTTCATTCTTCATTTAACTGATTTCATCGTTAACTGATTTCATCTTCATTTAACTGATTTCATCGTTAACTGATTTCATCGTTAACTGATTTCATCGTTAACTGATTTCATCTTTAACTGATTTCATCGTTAACTGATTTCATCTTCATTTAACTGATTTCATCGTTAACTGATTTCATCTTCATTTAATTGATTTCATCGTTAACTGATTTCATCGTTAACTGATTTCATCGTTAACTGATTTCATCTTCATTTAACTGATTTCATCGTTAACTGATTTCATCGTTAACTGATTTCATCTTCATTTAACTGATTTCATTTTCATTCTTCATTTAACTGATTTCATCGTTAACTGATTTCATCTTCATTTAATTGATTTCATCGTTAACTGATTTCATCGTTAACTGATTTCATCGTTAACTGATTTCATCTTCATTTAACTGATTTCATCGTTAACTGATTTCATCGTTAACTGATTTCATCTTCATTTAACTGATTTCATCGTTAACTGATTTCATCGTTAACTGATTTCATCGTTAACTGATTTCATCTTCATTTAACTGATTTCATCGTTAACTGATTTCATCGTTAACTGATTTCATCTTCATTTAACTGATTTCATCGTTAACTGATTTCATCGTTAATTGATTTCATCGTTAACTGATTTCATTTTCATTCTTCATTTAACTGATTTCATCGTTAACTGATTTCATCGTTAACTGATTTCATCTTCATTTAACTGATTTCATCGTTAACTGATTTCATCGTTAATTGATTTCATCGTTAACTGATTTCATCTTCATTCTTCATTTAACTGATTTCATCGTTAACTGATTTCATCGTTAACTGATTTCATCGTTAATTGATTTCATCGTTAACTGATTTCATCTTCATTTAACTGATTTCATCGTTAACTGATTTCATCTTCATTCTTCATTTAACTGATTTCATCTTTAACTGATTTCATCGTTAACTGATTTCATCTTCATTTAACTGATTTCATCGTTAACTGATTTCATCGTTAACTGATTTCATCTTCATTTAATTGATTTCATCGTTAACTGATTTCATCGTTAACTGATTTCATCGTTAACTGATTTCATCTTCATTTAACTGATTTCATCGTTAACTGATTTCATCGTTAACTGATTTCATCTTCATTTAACTGATTTCATCGTTAACTGATTTCATCGTTAATTGATTTCATCGTTAACTGATTTCATTTTCATTCTTCATTTAACTGATTTCATCGTTAACTGATTTCATCGTTAACTGATTTCATCTTCATTTAACTGATTTCATCGTTAACTGATTTCATCGTTAATTGATTTCATCGTTAACTGATTTCATCTTCATTCTTCATTTAACTGATTTCATCGTTAACTGATTTCATCTTCATTTAACTGATTTCATCGTTAACTGATTTCATCGTTAACTGATTTCATCGTTAACTGATTTCATCTTCATTTAACTGATTTCATCGTTAACTGATTTCATCTTCATTCTTCATTTAACTGATTTCATCTTTAACTGATTTCATCGTTAACTGATTTCATCTTCATTTAACTGATTTCATCGTTAATTGATTTCATCGTTAACTGATTTCATCGTTAACTGATTTCATCTTCATTTAACTGATTTCATCGTTAACTGATTTCATCGTTAACTGATTTCATCTTTAACTGATTTCATCTTCATTTAACTGATTTCATCGTTAACTGATTTCATCGTTAACTGATTTCATCGTTAACTGATTTCATCTTCATTTAACTGATTTCATTGTTAACTGATTTCATCGTTAACTGATTTCATCTTCATTTAACTGATTTCATCGTTAACTGATTTCATCGTTAACTGATTTCATCGTTAACTGATTTCATCTTCATTTAACTGATTTCATTTTCATTCTTCATTTAACTGATTTCATCGTTAACTGATTTCATCTTCATTTAACTGATTTCATCGTTAACTGATTTCATCGTTAACTGATTTCATCGTTAACTGATTTCATCTTTAACTGATTTCATCGTTAACTGATTTCATCTTCATTTAACTGATTTCATCGTTAACTGATTTCATCTTCATTTAATTGATTTCATCGTTAACTGATTTCATCGTTAACTGATTTCATCGTTAACTGATTTCATCTTCATTTAACTGATTTCATCGTTAACTGATTTCATCGTTAACTGATTTCATCGTTAACTGATTTCATCTTTAACTGATTTCATCGTTAACTGATTTCATCTTCATTTAACTGATTTCATCGTTAACTGATTTCATCTTCATTTAATTGATTTCATCGTTAACTGATTTCATCGTTAACTGATTTCATCGTTAACTGATTTCATCTTCATTTAACTGATTTCATCGTTAACTGATTTCATCGTTAACTGATTTCATCTTCATTTAACTGATTTCATCGTTAACTGATTTCATCGTTAATTGATTTCATCGTTAACTGATTTCATTTTCATTCTTCATTTAACTGATTTCATCGTTAACTGATTTCATCGTTAACTGATTTCATCTTCATTTAACTGATTTCATCGTTAACTGATTTCATCGTTAACTGATTTCATCTTCATTTAACTGATTTCATCGTTAACTGATTTCATCGTTAATTGATTTCATCGTTAACTGATTTCATTTTCATTCTTCATTTAACTGATTTCATCGTTAACTGATTTCATCGTTAACTGATTTCATCTTCATTTAACTGATTTCATCGTTAACTGATTTCATCGTTAATTGATTTCATCGTTAACTGATTTCATCTTCATTCTTCATTTAACTGATTTCATCGTTAACTGATTTCATCTTCATTTAACTGATTTCATCGTTAACTGATTTCATCGTTAACTGATTTCATCGTTAACTGATTTCATCGTTAACTGATTTCATCTTCATTTAACTGATTTCATTGTTAACTGATTTCATCGTTAACTGATTTCATCTTCATTTAACTGATTTCATCGTTAACTGATTTCATCGTTAACTGATTTCATCGTTAACTGATTTCATCTTCATTTAACTGATTTCATTTTCATTCTTCATTTAACTGATTTCATCGTTAACTGATTTCATCTTCATTTAACTGATTTCATCGTTAACTGATTTCATCGTTAACTGATTTCATCGTTAACTGATTTCATCTTTAACTGATTTCATCGTTAACTGATTTCATCTTCATTTAACTGATTTCATCGTTAACTGATTTCATCTTCATTTAATTGATTTCATCGTTAACTGATTTCATCGTTAACTGATTTCATCTTCATTTAACTGATTTCATCGTTAACTGATTTCATCGTTAACTGATTTCATCGTTAACTGATTTCATCTTCATTTAACTGATTTCATTTTCATTCTTCATTTAACTGATTTCATCGTTAACTGATTTCATCTTCATTTAATTGATTTCATCGTTAACTGATTTCATCGTTAACTGATTTCATCGTTAACTGATTTCATCTTCATTTAACTGATTTCATCGTTAACTGATTTCATCGTTAACTGATTTCATCGTTAACTGATTTCATCTTCATTTAACTGATTTCATCGTTAACTGATTTCATCGTTAACTGATTTCATCTTCATTTAACTGATTTCATCGTTAACTGATTTCATCGTTAATTGATTTCATCGTTAACTGATTTCATTTTCATTCTTCATTTAACTGATTTCATCGTTAACTGATTTCATCGTTAACTGATTTCATCTTCATTTAACTGATTTCATCGTTAACTGATTTCATCGTTAATTGATTTCATCGTTAACTGATTTCATCTTCATTCTTCATTTAACTGATTTCATCGTTAACTGATTTCATCTTCATTTAACTGATTTCATCGTTAACTGATTTCATCGTTAACTGATTTCATCGTTAACTGATTTCATCTTCATTTAACTGATTTCATCGTTAACTGATTTCATCTTCATTCTTCATTTAACTGATTTCATCTTTAACTGATTTCATCGTTAACTGATTTCATCTTCATTTAACTGATTTCATCGTTAATTGATTTCATCGTTAACTGATTTCATCTTCATTTAACTGATTTCATCGTTAACTGATTTCATCTTCATTCTTCATTTAACTGATTTCATCTTTAACTGATTTCATCGTTAACTGATTTCATCGTTAACTGATTTCATCTTCATTTAACTGATTTCATCTTCATTTAACTGATTTCATCGTTAACTGATTTCATCGTTAACTGATTTCATCTTCATTTAATTGATTTCATCGTTAACTGATTTCATCGTTAACTGATTTCATCGTTAACTGATTTCATCTTCATTTAACTGATTTCATCGTTAACTGATTTCATCGTTAACTGATTTCATCGTTAACTGATTTCATCTTCATTTAACTGATTTCATCGTTAACTGATTTCATCGTTAACTGATTTCATCTTCATTTAACTGATTTCATCGTTAACTGATTTCATCGTTAATTGATTTCATCGTTAACTGATTTCATTTTCATTCTTCATTTAACTGATTTCATCGTTAACTGATTTCATCGTTAACTGATTTCATCTTCATTTAACTGATTTCATCGTTAACTGATTTCATCGTTAATTGATTTCATCGTTAACTGATTTCATCTTCATTCTTCATTTAACTGATTTCATCGTTAACTGATTTCATCTTCATTTAACTGATTTCATCGTTAACTGATTTCATCGTTAACTGATTTCATCGTTAACTGATTTCATCTTCATTTAACTGATTTCATCGTTAACTGATTTCATCTTCATTCTTCATTTAACTGATTTCATCTTTAACTGATTTCATCGTTAACTGATTTCATCTTCATTTAACTGATTTCATCGTTAATTGATTTCATCGTTAACTGATTTCATCGTTAACTGATTTCATCTTCATTTAACTGATTTCATCGTTAACTGATTTCATCGTTAACTGATTTCATCTTTAACTGATTTCATCTTCATTTAACTGATTTCATCGTTAACTGATTTCATCGTTAACTGATTTCATCGTTAACTGATTTCATCTTCATTTAACTGATTTCATCGTTAACTGATTTCATCGTTAACTGATTTCATCTTCATTTAATTGATTTCATCGTTAACTGATTTCATCGTTAACTGATTTCATCGTTAACTGATTTCATCTTCATTTAACTGATTTCATCGTTAACTGATTTCATCGTTAACTGATTTCATCTTCATTTAATTGATTTCATCGTTAACTGATTTCATCGTTAACTGATTTCATCGTTAACTGATTTCATCTTCATTTAACTGATTTCATCGTTAACTGATTTCATCGTTAACTGATTTCATCTTCATTTAACTGATTTCATCGTTAACTGATTTCATCGTTAACTGATTTCATCGTTAACTGATTTCATTTTCATTCTTCATTTAACTGATTTCATCGTTAACTGATTTCATCGTTAACTGATTTCATCTTCATTTAACTGATTTCATCGTTAACTGATTTCATCGTTAATTGATTTCATCGTTAACTGATTTCATCTTCATTCTTCATTTAACTGATTTCATCGTTAACTGATTTCATCTTCATTTAACTGATTTCATCGTTAACTGATTTCATCTTCATTTAACTGATTTCATCGTTAACTGATTTCATCGTTAATTGATTTCATCGTTAACTGATTTCATTTTCATTCTTCATTTAACTGATTTCATCGTTAACTGATTTCATCGTTAACTGATTTCATCTTCATTTAACTGATTTCATCGTTAACTGATTTCATCGTTAATTGATTTCATCGTTAACTGATTTCATCTTCATTCTTCATTTAACTGATTTCATCGTTAACTGATTTCATCTTCATTTAACTGATTTCATCGTTAACTGATTTCATCGTTAACTGATTTCATCGTTAACTGATTTCATCTTCATTTAACTGATTTCATCGTTAACTGATTTCATCTTCATTCTTCATTTAACTGATTTCATCTTTAACTGATTTCATCGTTAACTGATTTCATCTTCATTTAACTGATTTCATCGTTAATTGATTTCATCGTTAACTGATTTCATCGTTAACTGATTTCATCTTCATTTAACTGATTTCATCGTTAACTGATTTCATCGTTAACTGATTTCATCTTTAACTGATTTCATCTTCATTTAACTGATTTCATCGTTAACTGATTTCATCGTTAACTGATTTCATCGTTAACTGATTTCATCTTCATTTAACTGATTTCATTGTTAACTGATTTCATCGTTAACTGATTTCATCTTCATTTAACTGATTTCATCGTTAACTGATTTCATCGTTAACTGATTTCATCGTTAACTGATTTCATCTTCATTTAACTGATTTCATTTTCATTCTTCATTTAACTGATTTCATCGTTAACTGATTTCATCTTCATTTAACTGATTTCATCGTTAACTGATTTCATCGTTAACTGATTTCATCGTTAACTGATTTCATCTTTAACTGATTTCATCGTTAACTGATTTCATCTTCATTTAACTGATTTCATCGTTAACTGATTTCATCTTCATTTAATTGATTTCATCGTTAACTGATTTCATCGTTAACTGATTTCATCGTTAACTGATTTCATCTTCATTTAACTGATTTCATCGTTAACTGATTTCATCGTTAACTGATTTCATCGTTAACTGATTTCATCTTTAACTGATTTCATCGTTAACTGATTTCATCTTCATTTAACTGATTTCATCGTTAACTGATTTCATCTTCATTTAATTGATTTCATCGTTAACTGATTTCATCGTTAACTGATTTCATCGTTAACTGATTTCATCTTCATTTAACTGATTTCATCGTTAACTGATTTCATCGTTAACTGATTTCATCTTCATTTAACTGATTTCATCGTTAACTGATTTCATCGTTAATTGATTTCATCGTTAACTGATTTCATCTTCATTTAACTGATTTCATCGTTAACTGATTTCATCGTTAACTGATTTCATCTTTAACTGATTTCATCTTCATTTAACTGATTTCATCGTTAACTGATTTCATCGTTAACTGATTTCATCTTCATTTAATTGATTTCATCGTTAACTGATTTCATCGTTAACTGATTTCATCGTTAACTGATTTCATCTTCATTTAACTGATTTCATCGTTAACTGATTTCATCGTTAACTGATTTCATCGTTAACTGATTTCATCTTCATTTAACTGATTTCATCGTTAACTGATTTCATCGTTAACTGATTTCATCTTCATTTAACTGATTTCATCGTTAACTGATTTCATCGTTAATTGATTTCATCGTTAACTGATTTCATTTTCATTCTTCATTTAACTGATTTCATCGTTAACTGATTTCATCGTTAACTGATTTCATCTTCATTTAACTGATTTCATCGTTAACTGATTTCATCGTTAATTGATTTCATCGTTAACTGATTTCATCTTCATTCTTCATTTAACTGATTTCATCGTTAACTGATTTCATCTTCATTTAACTGATTTCATCGTTAACTGATTTCATCGTTAACTGATTTCATCGTTAACTGATTTCATCTTCATTTAACTGATTTCATTGTTAACTGATTTCATCTTCATTCTTCATTTAACTGATTTCATCTTTAACTGATTTCATCGTTAACTGATTTCATCTTCATTTAACTGATTTCATCGTTAATTGATTTCATCGTTAACTGATTTCATCGTTAACTGATTTCATCTTCATTTAACTGATTTCATCGTTAACTGATTTCATCGTTAACTGATTTCATCTTTAACTGATTTCATCTTCATTTAACTGATTTCATCGTTAACTGATTTCATCGTTAACTGATTTCATCTTCATTTAACTGATTTCATTGTTAACTGATTTCATCGTTAACTGATTTCATCTTCATTTAACTGATTTCATCGTTAACTGATTTCATCGTTAACTGATTTCATCGTTAACTGATTTCATCTTCATTTAACTGATTTCATTTTCATTCTTCATTTAACTGATTTCATCGTTAACTGATTTCATCTTCATTTAACTGATTTCATCGTTAACTGATTTCATCGTTAACTGATTTCATCGTTAACTGATTTCATCTTTAACTGATTTCATCGTTAAATGATTTCATCTTCATTTAACTGATTTCATCGTTAACTGATTTCATCTTCATTTAATTGATTTCATCGTTAACTGATTTCATCGTTAACTGATTTCATCGTTAACTGATTTCATCTTCATTTAACTGATTTCATCGTTAACTGATTTCATCGTTAACTGATTTCATCGTTAACTGATTTCATCTTCATTTAACTGATTTCATCTTCATTTAACTGATTTCATCGTTAACTGATTTCATCTTCATTTAATTGATTTCATCGTTAACTGATTTCATCGTTAACTGATTTCATCGTTAACTGATTTCATCTTCATTTAACTGATTTCATCGTTAACTGATTTCATCGTTAACTGATTTCATCTTCATTTAATTGATTTCATCGTTAACTGATTTCATCGTTAACTGATTTCATCGTTAACTGATTTCATCTTCATTTAACTGATTTCATCGTTAACTGATTTCATCGTTAACTGATTTCATCGTTAACTGATTTCATCTTCATTTAACTGATTTCATCGTTAACTGATTTCATCGTTAACTGATTTCATCTTCATTTAACTGATTTCATCGTTAACTGATTTCATCGTTAATTGATTTCATCGTTAACTGATTTCATTTTCATTCTTCATTTAACTGATTTCATCGTTAACTGATTTCATCGTTAACTGATTTCATCTTCATTTAACTGATTTCATCGTTAACTGATTTCATCGTTAATTGATTTCATCGTTAACTGATTTCATCTTCATTCTTCATTTAACTGATTTCATCGTTAACTGATTTCATCTTCATTTAACTGATTTCATCGTTAACTGATTTCATCGTTAACTGATTTCATCGTTAACTGATTTCATCTTCATTTAACTGATTTCATCGTTAACTGATTTCATCTTCATTCTTCATTTAACTGATTTCATCTTTAACTGATTTCATCGTTAACTGATTTCATCTTCATTTAACTGATTTCATCGTTAATTGATTTCATCGTTAACTGATTTCATCGTTAACTGATTTCATCTTCATTTAACTGATTTCATCGTTAACTGATTTCATCGTTAACTGATTTCATCTTTAACTGATTTCATCTTCATTTAACTGATTTCATCGTTAACTGATTTCATCGTTAACTGATTTCATCGTTAACTGATTTCATCTTCATTTAACTGATTTCATTGTTAACTGATTTCATCGTTAACTGATTTCATCTTCATTTAACTGATTTCATCGTTAACTGATTTCATCGTTAACTGATTTCATCTTCATTTAACTGATTTCATTTTCATTCTTCATTTAACTGATTTCATCGTTAACTGATTTCATCTTCATTTAACTGATTTCATCTTCATTTAACTGATTTCATCGTTAACTGATTTCATCGTTAACTGATTTCATCTTTAACTGATTTCATCGTTAACTGATTTCATCTTCATTTAACTGATTTCATCGTTAACTGATTTCATCTTCATTTAATTGATTTCATCGTTAACTGATTTCATCGTTAACTGATTTCATCGTTAACTGATTTCATCTTCATTTAACTGATTTCATCGTTAACTGATTTCATCGTTAACTGATTTCATCTTTAACTGATTTCATCGTTAACTGATTTCATCTTCATTTAACTGATTTCATCGTTAACTGATTTCATCTTCATTTAATTGATTTCATCGTTAACTGATTTCATCGTTAACTGATTTCATCGTTAACTGATTTCATCTTCATTTAACTGATTTCATCGTTAACTGATTTCATCGTTAACTGATTTCATCTTCATTTAACTGATTTCATCGTTAACTGATTTCATCTTCATTTAATTGATTTCATCGTTAACTGATTTCATCGTTAACTGATTTCATCGTTAACTGATTTCATCTTCATTTAACTGATTTCATCGTTAACTGATTTCATCGTTAACTGATTCCATCGTTAACTGATTTCATCGTTAACTGATTTCATCTTCATTTAACTGATTTCATCGTTAACTGATTTCATCGTTAACTGATTTCATCTTCATTTAACTGATTTCATTGTTAACTGATTTCATCGTTAACTGATTTCATCTTCATTTAACTGATTTCATCGTTAACTGATTTCATCGTTAACTGATTTCATCGTTAACTGATTTCATCTTCATTTAACTGATTTCATTTTCATTCTTCATTTAACTGATTTCATCGTTAACTGATTTCATCTTCATTTAACTGATTTCATCGTTAACTGATTTCATCGTTAACTGATTTCATCGTTAACTGATTTCATCTTTAACTGATTTCATCGTTAACTGATTTCATCTTCATTTAACTGATTTCATCGTTAACTGATTTCATCTTCATTTAATTGATTTCATCGTTAACTGATTTCATCGTTAACTGATTTCATCGTTAACTGATTTCATCTTCATTTAACTGATTTCATCGTTAACTGATTTCATCGTTAACTGATTTCATCTTCATTTAACTGATTTCATTTTCATTCTTCATTTAACTGATTTCATCGTTAACTGATTTCATCTTCATTTAATTGATTTCATCGTTAACTGATTTCATCGTTAACTGATTTCATCGTTAACTGATTTCATCTTCATTTAACTGATTTCATCGTTAACTGATTTCATCGTTAACTGATTTCATCTTCATTTAACTGATTTCATCGTTAACTGATTTCATCGTTAACTGATTTCATCTTCATTTAACTGATTTCATCGTTAACTGATTTCATCGTTAATTGATTTCATCGTTAACTGATTTCATTTTCATTCTTCATTTAACTGATTTCATCGTTAACTGATTTCATCGTTAACTGATTTCATCGTTAACTGATTTCATCTTCATTTAACTGATTTCATCGTTAACTGATTTCATCGTTAATTGATTTCATCGTTAACTGATTTCATCTTCATTCTTCATTTAACTGATTTCATCGTTAACTGATTTCATCTTCATTTAACTGATTTCATCGTTAACTGATTTCATCGTTAACTGATTTCATCTTCATTTAACTGATTTCATCGTTAACTGATTTCATCGTTAATTGATTTCATCGTTAACTGATTTCATCTTCATTCTTCATTTAACTGATTTCATCGTTAACTGATTTCATCTTCATTTAACTGATTTCATCGTTAACTGATTTCATCGTTAACTGATTTCATCGTTAACTGATTTCATCTTCATTTAACTGATTTCATTGTTAACTGATTTCATCTTCATTCTTCATTTAACTGATTTCATCTTTAACTGATTTCATCGTTAACTGATTTCATCTTCATTTAACTGATTTCATCGTTAATTGATTTCATCGTTAACTGATTTCATCGTTAACTGATTTCATCTTCATTTAACTGATTTCATCGTTAACTGATTTCATCGTTAACTGATTTCATCTTTAACTGATTTCATCTTCATTTAACTGATTTCATCGTTAACTGATTTCATCGTTAACTGATTTCATCTTCATTTAACTGATTTCATTGTTAACTGATTTCATCGTTAACTGATTTCATCTTCATTTAACTGATTTCATCGTTAACTGATTTCATCGTTAACTGATTTCATCTTCATTTAACTGATTTCATTTTCATTCTTCATTTAACTGATTTCATCGTTAACTGATTTCATCTTCATTTAACTGATTTCATTTTAATTCTTCATTTAACTGATTTCATCGTTAACTGATTTCATCGTTAACTGATTTCATCTTCATTTAACTGATTTCATCGTTAACTGATTTCATCGTTAATTGATTTCATCGTTAACTGATTTCATCTTCATTCTTCATTTAACTGATTTCATCGTTAACTGATTTCATCTTCATTTAACTGATTTCATCGTTAACTGATTTCATCGTTAACTGATTTCATCGTTAACTGATTTCATCTTCATTTAACTGATTTCATCGTTAACTGATTTCATCTTCATTCTTCATTTAACTGATTTCATCTTTAACTGATTTCATCGTTAACTGATTTCATCTTCATTTAACTGATTTCATCGTTAATTGATTTCATCGTTAACTGATTTCATCGTTAACTGATTTCATCTTCATTTAACTGATTTCATCGTTAACTGATTTCATCGTTAACTGATTTCATCTTTAACTGATTTCATCTTCATTTAACTGATTTCATCGTTAACTGATTTCATCGTTAACTGATTTCATCTTCATTTAACTGATTTCATTGTTAACTGATTTCATCGTTAACTGATTTCATCTTCATTTAACTGATTTCATCGTTAACTGATTTCATCGTTAACTGATTTCATCGTTAACTGATTTCATTTTCATTCTTCATTTAACTGATTTCATCGTTAACTGATTTCATCGTTAACTGATTTCATCGTTAACTGATTTCATCTTCATTTAACTGATTTCATCGTTAACTGATTTCATCGTTAATTGATTTCATCGTTAACTGATTTCATCTTCATTCTTCATTTAACTGATTTCATCGTTAACTGATTTCATCTTCATTTAACTGATTTCATCGTTAACTGATTTCATCGTTAACTGATTTCATCTTCATTTAACTGATTTCATCGTTAACTGATTTCATCTTCATTCTTCATTTAACTGATTTCATCGTTAACTGATTTCATCGTTAACTGATTTCATCGTTAACTGATTTCATCTTCATTTAACTGATTTCATCGTTAACTGATTTCATCGTTAACTGATTTCATCTTTAACTGATTTCATCGTTAACTGATTTCATCTTCATTTAACTGATTTCATCGTTAACTGATTTCATCTTCATTTAACTGATTTCATCGTTAACTGATTTCATCGTTAACTGATTTCATCGTTAACTGATTTCATCTTCATTTAACTGATTCCATCGTTAACTGATTTCATCGTTAACTGATTTCATCGTTAACTGATTTCATCTTCATTTAACTGATTTCATCGTTAACTGATTTCATCGTTAACTGATTTCATCTTTAACTGATTTCATCGTTAACTGATTTCATCTTCATTTAACTGATTTCATCGTTAACTGATTTCATCGTTAACTGATTTCATCGTTAACTGATTTCATCTTCATTTAACTGATTTCATCGTTAACTGATTTCATCGTTAACTGATTCCATCGTTAACTGATTTCATCGTTAACTGATTTCATCTTCATTTAACTGATTTCATCGTTAACTGATTTCATCTTCATTTAACTGATTTCATCGTTAACTGATTTCATCGTTAACTGATTTCATCGTTAACTGATTTCATCTTCATTTAACTGATTTCATTTTCATTCTTCATTTAACTGATTTCATCGTTAACTGATTTCATCTTCATTTAACTGATTTCATCGTTAACTGATTTCATCTTCATTTAATTGATTTCATCGTTAACTGATTTCATCGTTAACTGATTTCATCGTTAACTGATTTCATCTTCATTTAACTGATTTCATCGTTAACTGATTTCATCGTTAACTGATTTCATCTTCATTTAATTGATTTCATCGTTAACTGATTTCATCGTTAACTGATTTCATCGTTAACTGATTTCATCTTCATTTAACTGATTTCATCGTTAACTGATTTCATCGTTAACTGATTCCATCGTTAACTGATTTCATCGTTAACTGATTTCATCTTCATTTAACTGATTTCATCGTTAACTGATTTCATCGTTAACTGATTTCATCTTCATTTAACTGATTTCATCGTTAACTGATTTCATCTTTAACTGATTTCATCGTTAACTGATTTCATCGTTAACTGATTTCATCTTCATTTAACTGATTTCATCGTTAACTGATTTCATCGTTAACTGATTTCATCGTTAACTGATTTCATCTTCATTTAACTGATTTCATCGTTAACTGATTTCATCGTTAACTGATTTCATCTTCATTTAACTGATTTCATCGTTAACTGATTTCATCGTTAACTGATTCCATCGTTAACTGATTTCATCTTTAACTGATTTCATCGTTAACTGATTTCATCTTCATTTAACTGATTTCATCGTTAACTGATTTCATCTTCATTCAACTGATTTCATCGTTAACTGATTTCGTCTTCATTTAACTGATTTCATCGTTAACTGATTTCATCTTTAACTGATTTCATCGTTAACTGATTTCATCTTCATTTAACTGATTTCATCGTTAACTGATTTCATCGTTAACTGATTTCATCGTTAACTGATTTCATCTTCATTTAACTGATTTCATCGTTAACTGATTTCATCGTTAACTGATTTCATCGTTAACTGATTTCATCTTCATTTAACTGATTTCATCGTTCACTGATTTCATCGTTAACTGATTTCATCTTCATTTAACTGATTTCATCGTTAACTGATTTCATCGTTAACTGATTTCATCGTTAACTGATTTCATCTTCATTTAACTGATTTCATCGTTAACTGATTTCATCTTCATTCAACTGATTTCATCGTTAACTGATTTCGTCTTCATTTAACTGATTTCATCGTTAACTGATTTCATCTTTAACTGATTTCATCGTTAACTGATTTCATCTTCATTTAACTGATTTCATCGTTAACTGATTTCATCGTTAACTGATTTCATCGTTAACTGATTTCATCTTCATTTAACTGATTCCATCGTTAACTGATTTCATCGTTAACTGATTTCATCTTCATTTAACTGATTTCATCGTTAACTTATTTCATCGTTAACTGATTCCATCGTTAACTGATTTCATCTTTAACTGATTTCATCGTTAACTGATTTCATCTTCATTTAACTGATTTCATCGTTAACTGATTTCATCTTCATTTAATTGATTTCATCGTTAACTGATTTCATCCTTAACTGATTTCATCTTCATTTAACTGATTTCATCGTTAACTGATTTCATCGTTAACTGATTTCATCTTCATTTAACTGATTTCATCGTTAACTGATTTCATCGTTAACTGATTTCATCTTCATTTAACTGATTTCATCGTTAACTGATTTCATCTTCATTTAACTGATTTCATCGTTAACTGATTTCATCGTTAACTGATTTCATCTTCATTTAACTGATTTCATCGTTAACTGATTTCATCGTTAACTGATTTCATCTTCATTTAACTGATTTCATCGTTAACTGATTTCATCGTTAACTGATTTCATCTTTAACTGATTTCATCGTTAACTGATTTCATCTTCATTTAACTGATTTCATCGTTAACTGATTTCATCTTCATTTAACTGATTTCATCGTTAACTGATTTCATCGTTAACTGATTTCATCTTCATTTAACTGATTTCATCGTTAACTGATTTCATCGTTAACTGATTTCATCTTTAACTGATTTCATCGTTAACTGATTTCATCTTCATTTAACTGATTTCATCGTTAACTGATTTCATCGTTAACTGATTTCATCTTCATTTAACTGATTTCATCGTTAACTGATTTCATCGTTAACTGATTTCATCGTTAACTGATTTCATCTTCATTTAACTGATTTCATCGTTAACTGATTTCATCGTTAACTGATTTCATCTTAATTTAACTGATTTCATCTTCATTTAACTGATTTCATCGTTAACTGATTTCATCTTCATTTAACTGATTTCATCGTTAACTGATTTCATCGTTAACTGATTTCATCTTCATTTAACTGATTCCATCGTTAACTGATTTCATCGTTAACTGATTTCATCTTCATTTAACTGATTCCATCGTTAACTGATTTCATCGTTAACTGATTTCATCGTTAACTGATTTCATCTTCATTTAACTGATTTCATCTTCATTTAACTGATTTCATCGTTAACTGATTTCATCTTCATTTAACTGATTTCATCGTTAACTGATTTCATCGTTAACTGATTTCATCTTCATTTAACTGATTTCATCGTTAACTGATTTCATCGTTAACTGATTCCATCGTTAACTGATTTCATCTTCATTTAACTGATTTCATCGTTAACTGATTTCATCTTCATTTAACTGATTCCATCGTTAACTGATTCCATCGTTAACTGATTTCATCGTTAACTGATTTCATCTTCATTTAACTGATTTCATTTTCATTCTTCATTTAACTGATTTCATCGTTAACTGATTTCATCTTCATTTAACTGATTTCATCGTTAACTGATTTCATCGTTAACTGATTTCATGGTTAACTGATTTCATCTTCATTTAACTGATTTCATCGTTAACTGATTTCATCGTTAACTGATTTCATCGTTAACTGATTTCATCTTTAACTGATTTCATCGTTAACTGATTTCATCTTCATTTAACTGATTTCATCGTTAACTGATTTCATCTTCATTTAACTGATTCCATCGTTAACTGATTTCATCGTTAACTGATTTCATCGTTAACTGATTTCATCTTCATTTAACTGATTTCATCGTTAACTGATCTCATCGTTAACTGATCTCATCGTTAACTGATTCCATCGTTAACTGATTTCACCGTGAACTGATTTCATCTTCATTTAACTGATTCCATCGTTAACTGATTTCATCGTTAACTGATTTCATCGTTAACTGATTTCATCTTTAACTGATTTCATCGTTAACTGATTTCATCTTCATTTAACTGATTTCATTTTCATTCTTCATTTAACTGATTTCATCGTTAACTGATTTCATCGTTAACTGATTTCATCTTCATTTAACTGATTTCATCGTTAACTGATTTCATCGTTAATTGATTTCATCGTTAACTGATTTCATCTTCATTCTTCATTTAACTGATTTCATCGTTAACTGATTTCATCGTTAACTGATTTCATCTTCATTCTTCATTTAACTGATTTCATCTTTAACTGATTTCATCGTTAACTGATTTCATCTTCATTTAACTGATTTCATCGTTAATTGATTTCATCGTTAACTGATTTCATCGTTAACTGATTTCATCTTCATTTAACTGATTTCATCGTTAAATGATTTCATCGTTAACTGATTTCATCTTTAACTGATTTCATCTTCATTTAACTGATTTCATCGTTAACTGATTTCATCGTTAACTGATTTCATCGTTAACTGATTTCATCTTCATTTAACTGATTCCATCGTTAACTGATTTCATCGTTAACTGATTTCATCTTCATTTAACTGATTTCATCGTTAACTGATTTCATCGTTAACTGATTTCATCTTCATTTAACTGATTTCATCGTTAACTGATTTCATCTTCATTTAACTGATTTCCTCGTTAACTGATTTCATCGTTAACTGATTTCATCTTCATTTAACTGATTCCATCGTTAACTGATTTCATCGTTAACTGATTTCATCGTTAACTGATTTCATCTTTAACTGATTTCATCGTTAACTGATTTCATCTTCATTTAACTGATTTCATCGTTAACTGATTTCATCGTTAACTGATTTCATCTTCATTTAACTGATTTCATTTTCATTCTTCATTTAACTGATTTCATCGTTAACTGATTTCATCTTCATTTAACTGATTTCATTTTCATTCTTCATTTAACTGATTTCATCGTTAACTGATTTCATCTTCATTTAACTGATTTCATCGTTAACTGATTTCATCTTCATTTAACTGATTTCATCGTTAACTGATTTCATCGTTAACTGATTTCATCGTTAACTGATTTCATCTTCATTTAACTGATTTCATCGTTAACTGATTTCATCGTTAACTGATTTCATCGTTAACTGATTTCATCTTCATTTAACTGATTTCATCGTTAACTGATTTCATCTTTAACTGATTTCATCTTTAACTGATTTCATCGTTAACTGATTTCATCTTCATTTAACTGATTTCATCGTTAACTGATTTCATCGTTAACTGATTTCATCTTTAACTGATTTCATCGTTAACTGATTTCATCTTCATTTAACTGATTTCATCGTTAACTGATTTCATCTTCATTTAACTGATTTCATCGTTAACTGATTTCATCGTTAACTGATTTCATCGTTAACTGATTTCATCTTCATTTAACTGATTCCATCGTTAACTGATTTCATCGTTAACTGATTTCATCGTTAACTGATTTCATCTTCATTTAACTGATTTCATCGTTAACTGATTTCATCGTTAACTGATTTCATCTTTAACTGATTTCATCGTTAACTGATTTCATCTTCATTTAACTGATTTCATCGTTAACTGATTTCATCGTTAACTGATTTCATCGTTAACTGATTTCATCTTCATTTAACTGATTTCATCGTTAACTGATTTCATCGTTAACTGATTCCATCGTTAACTGATTTCATCGTTAACTGATTTCATCTTCATTTAACTGATTTCATCGTTAACTGATTTCATCTTCATTTAACTGATTTCATCGTTAACTGATTTCATCGTTAACTGATTTCATCGTTAACTGATTTCATCTTCATTTAACTGATTTCATTTTCATTCTTCATTTAACTGATTTCATCGTTAACTGATTTCATCTTCATTTAACTGATTTCATCGTTAACTGATTTCATCTTCATTTAACTGATTTCATCGTTAACTGATTTCATCGTTAACTGATTTCATCTTCATTTAACTGATTTCATCGTTAACTGATTTCATCGTTAACTGATTCCATCGTTAACTGATTTCATCGTTAACTGATTTCATCTTCATTTAACTGATTTCATCGTTAACTGATTTCATCGTTAACTGATTTCATCTTCATTTAACTGATTTCATCGTTAACTGATTTCATCTTTAACTGATTTCATCGTTAACTGATTTCATCGTTAACTGATTTCATCGTTAACTGATTTCATCTTCATTTAACTGATTTCATCGTTAACTGATTTCATCGTTAACTGATTTCATCTTCATTTAACTGATTTCATCGTTAACTGATTTCATCGTTAACTGATTTCATCTTCATTTAACTGATTTCATCGTTAACTGATTTCATCTTCATTTAACTGATTTCATCGTTAACTGATTTCATCGTTAACTGATTCCATCGTTAACTGATTTCATCTTCATTTAACTGATTTCATCGTTAACTGATTTCATCTTCATTTAACTGATTCCATCGTTAACTGATTCCATCGTTAACTGATTTCATCGTTAACTGATTTCATCTTCATTTAACTGATTTCATTTTCATTCTTCATTTAACTGATTTCATCGTTAACTGATTTCATCTTCATTTAACTGATTTCATCGTTAACTGATTTCATCGTTAACTGATTTCATGGTTAACTGATTTCATCTTCATTTAACTGATTTCATCGTTAACTGATTTCATCGTTAACTGATTTCATCTTTAACTGATTTCATCGTTAACTGATTTCATCTTCATTTAACTGATTTCATCGTTAACTGATTTCATCTTCATTTAACTGATTCCATCGTTAACTGATTTCATCGTTAACTGATTTCATCGTTAACTGATTTCATCTTCATTTAACTGATTTCATCGTTAACTGATCTCATCGTTAACTGATCTCATCGTTAACTGATTCCATCGTTAACTGATTTCACCGTGAACTGATTTCATCTTCATTTAACTGATTCCATCGTTAACTGATTTCATCGTTAACTGATTTCATCGTTAACTGATTTCATCTTTAACTGATTTCATCGTTAACTGATTTCATCTTCATTTAACTGATTTCATTTTCATTCTTCATTTAACTGATTTCATCGTTAACTGATTTCATCGTTAACTGATTTCATCTTCATTTAACTGATTTCATCGTTAACTGATTTCATCGTTAATTGATTTCATCGTTAACTGATTTCATCTTCATTCTTCATTTAACTGATTTCATCGTTAACTGATTTCATCGTTAACTGATTTCATCTTCATTTAACTGATTTCATCGTTAACTGATTTCATCTTCATTCTTCATTTAACTGATTTCATCTTTAACTGATTTCATCGTTAACTGATTTCATCTTCATTTAACTGATTTCATCGTTAATTGATTTCATCGTTAACTGATTTCATCGTTAACTGATTTCATCTTCATTTAACTGATTTCATCGTTAAATGATTTCATCGTTAACTGATTTCATCTTTAACTGATTTCATCTTCATTTAACTGATTTCATCGTTAACTGATTTCATCGTTAACTGATTTCATCGTTAACTGATTTCATCTTCATTTAACTGATTCCATCGTTAACTGATTTCATCGTTAACTGATTTCATCTTCATTTAACTGATTTCATCGTTAACTGATTTCATCGTTAACTGATTTCATCTTCATTTAACTGATTTCATCGTTAACTGATTTCATCTTCATTTAACTGATTTCCTCGTTAACTGATTTCATCGTTAACTGATTTCATCTTCATTTAACTGATTCCATCGTTAACTGATTTCATCGTTAACTGATTTCATCGTTAACTGATTTCATCTTTAACTGATTTCATCGTTAACTGATTTCATCTTCATTTAACTGATTTCATCGTTAACTGATTTCATCGTTAACTGATTTCATCTTCATTTAACTGATTTCATTTTCATTCTTCATTTAACTGATTTCATCGTTAACTGATTTCATCTTCATTTAACTGATTTCATTTTCATTCTTCATTTAACTGATTTCATCGTTAACTGATTTCATCTTCATTTAACTGATTTCATCGTTAACTGATTTCATCGTTAACTGATTTCATCTTCATTTAACTGATTTCATCGTTAACTGATTTCATCGTTAACTGATTTCATCGTTAACTGATTTCATCTTCATTTAACTGATTTCATCGTTAACTGATTTCATCGTTAACTGATTTCATCGTTAACTGATTTCATCTTCATTTAACTGATTTCATCGTTAACTGATTTCATCTTTAACTGATTTCATCGTTAACTGATTTCATCGTTAACTGATTTCATCTTCATTTAACTGATTTCATCGTTAACTGATTTCATCGTTAACTGATTTCATCTTTAACTGATTTCATCGTTAACTGATTTCATCTTCATTTAACTGATTTCATCGTTAACTGATTTCATCTTCATTTAACTGATTTCATCGTTAACTGATTTCATCGTTAACTGATTTCATCGTTAACTGATTTCATCTTCATTTAACTGATTCCATCGTTAACTGATTTCATCGTTAACTGATTTCATCGTTAACTGATTTCATCTTCATTTAACTGATTTCATCGTTAACTGATTTCATCGTTAACTGATTTCATCTTTAACTGATTTCATCGTTAACTGATTTCATCTTCATTTAACTGATTTCATCGTTAACTGATTTCATCGTTAACTGATTTCATCGTTAACTGATTTCATCTTCATTTAACTGATTTCATCGTTAACTGATTTCATCGTTAACTGATTCCATCGTTAACTGATTTCATCGTTAACTGATTTCATCTTCATTTAACTGATTTCATCGTTAACTGATTTCATCTTCATTTAACTGATTTCATCGTTAACTGATTTCATCGTTAACTGATTTCATCGTTAACTGATTTCATCTTCATTTAACTGATTTCATTTTCATTCTTCATTTAACTGATTTCATCGTTAACTGATTTCATCTTCATTTAACTGATTTCATCGTTAACTGATTTCATCTTCATTTAACTGATTTCATCGTTAACTGATTTCATCGTTAACTGATTCCATCGTTAACTGATTTCATCGTTAACTGATTTCATCTTCATTTAACTGATTTCATCGTTAACTGATTTCATCGTTAACTGATTTCATCTTCATTTAACTGATTTCATCGTTAACTGATTTCATCTTTAACTGATTTCATCGTTAACTGATTTCATCTTCATTTAACTGATTTCATCGTTAACTGATTTCATCGTTAACTGATTTCATCGTTAACTGATTTCATCTTCATTTAACTGATTTCATCGTTAACTGATTTCATCGTTAACTGATTTCATCTTCATTTAACTGATTTCATCGTTAACTGATTTCATCGTTAACTGATTCCATCGTTAACTGATTTCATCTTTAACTGATTTCATCGTTAACTGATTTCATCTTCATTTAACTGATTTCATCGTTAACTGATTTCATCTTCATTCAACTGATTTCATCGTTAACTGATTTCGTCTTCATTTAACTGATTTCATCGTTAACTGATTTCATCTTTAACTGATTTCATCGTTAACTGATTTCATCTTCATTTAACTGATTTCATCGTTAACTGATTTCATCGTTAACTGATTTCATCTTCATTTAACTGATTTCATCGTTAACTGATTTCATCGTTAACTGATTTCATCGTTAACTGATTTCATCTTCATTTAACTGATTTCATCGTTCACTGATTTCATCGTTAACTGATTTCATCTTCATTTAACTGATTTCATCGTTAACTGATTTCATCGTTAACTGATTTCATCGTTAACTGATTTCATCTTCATTTAACTGATTTCATCGTTAACTGATTTCATCTTCATTCAACTGATTTCATCGTTAACTGATTTCGTCTTCATTTAACTGATTTCATCGTTAACTGATTTCATCTTTAACTGATTTCATCGTTAACTGATTTCATCTTCATTTAACTGATTTCATCGTTAACTGATTTCATCGTTAACTGATTTCATCGTTAACTGATTTCATCTTCATTTAACTGATTCCATCGTTAACTGATTTCATCGTTAACTGATTTCATCTTCATTTAACTGATTTCATCGTTAACTTATTTCATCGTTAACTGATTCCATCGTTAACTGATTTCATCTTTAACTGATTTCATCGTTAACTGATTTCATCTTCATTTAACTGATTTCATCGTTAACTGATTTCATCTTCATTTAATTGATTTCATCGTTAACTGATTTCATCCTTAACTGATTTCATCTTCATTTAACTGATTTCATCGTTAACTGATTTCATCGTTAACTGATTTCATCTTCATTTAACTGATTTCATCGTTAACTGATTTCATCGTTAACTGATTTCATCGTTAACTGATTTCATCTTCATTTAACTGATTTCATCGTTAACTGATTTCATCTTCATTTAACTGATTTCATCGTTAACTGATTTCATCTTCATTTAACTGATTTCATCGTTAACTGATTTCATCGTTAACTGATTTCATCGTTAACTGATTTCATCTTCATTTAACTGATTTCATTGTTAACTGATTTCATCGTTAACTGATTTCATCTTCATTTAACTGATTTCATCGTTAACTGATTTCATCGTTAACTGATTTCATCGTTAACTGATTTCATCTTCATTTAACTGATTTCATTTTCATTCTTCATTTAACTGATTTCATCGTTAACTGATTTCATCTTCATTTAACTGATTTCATCTTCATTTAACTGATTTCATCGTTAACTGATTTCATCTTCATTTAATTGATTTCATCGTTAACTGATTTCATCGTTAACTGATTTCATCGTTAACTGATTTCATCTTCATTTAACTGATTTCATCGTTAACTGATTTCATCGTTAACTGATTTCATCGTTAACTGATTTCATCTTCATTTAACTGATTTCATCGTTAACTGATTTCATCGTTAATTGATTTCATCGTTAACTGATTTCATTTTCATTCTTCATTTAACTGATTTCATCGTTAACTGATTTCATCGTTAACTGATTTCATCTTCATTTAACTGATTTCATCGTTAACTGATTTCATCGTTAATTGATTTCATCGTTAACTGATTTCATCTTCATTCTTCATTTAACTGATTTCATCGTTAACTGATTTCATCTTCATTTAACTGATTTCATCGTTAACTGATTTCATCGTTAACTGATTTCATCGTTAACTGATTTCATCTTCATTTAACTGATTTCATCGTTAACTGATTTCATCTTCATTCTTCATTTAACTGATTTCATCTTTAACTGATTTCATCGTTAACTGATTTCATCTTCATTTAACTGATTTCATCGTTAATTGATTTCATCGTTAACTGATTTCATCGTTAACTGATTTCATCTTCATTTAACTGATTTCATCGTTAACTGATTTCATCGTTAACTGATTTCATCTTTAACTGATTTCATCTTCATTTAACTGATTTCATCGTTAACTGATTTCATCGTTAACTGATTTCATCGTTAACTGATTTCATCTTCATTTAACTGATTTCATTGTTAACTGATTTCATCGTTAACTGATTTCATCTTCATTTAACTGATTTCATCGTTAACTGATTTCATCGTTAACTGATTTCATCGTTAACTGATTTCATCTTCATTTAACTGATTTCATCGTTAACTGATTTCATCGTTAACTGATTTCATCGTTAACTGATTTCATCGTTAACTGATTTCATCTTCATTTAACTGATTTCATCGTTAACTGATTTCATCTTCATTTAATTGATTTCATCGTTAACTGATTTCATCGTTAACTGATTTCATCGTTAACTGATTTCATCTTCATTTAACTGATTTCATCGTTAACTGATTTCATCGTTAACTGATTTCATCTTCATTTAACTGATTTCATTTTCATTCTTCATTTAACTGATTTCATCGTTAACTGATTTCATCTTCATTTAATTGATTTCATCGTTAACTGATTTCATCGTTAACTGATTTCATCTTCATTTAACTGATTTCATCGTTAACTGATTTCATCGTTAACTGATTTCATCTTCATTTAACTGATTTCATCGTTAACTGATTTCATCGTTAATTGATTTCATCGTTAACTGATTTCATTTTCATTCTTCATTTAACTGATTTCATCGTTAACTGATTTCATCGTTAACTGATTTCATCTTCATTTAACTGATTTCATCGTTAACTGATTTCATCGTTAACTGATTTCATCTTCATTTAACTGATTTCATCGTTAACTGATTTCATCGTTAACTGATTTCATCGTTAACTGATTTCATCTTCATTTAACTGATTTCATTGTTAACTGATTTCATCGTTAACTGATTTCATCTTCATTTAACTGATTTCATCGTTAACTGATTTCATCGTTAACTGATTTCATCGTTAACTGATTTCATCTTCATTTAACTGATTTCATTTTCATTCTTCATTTAACTGATTTCATCGTTAACTGATTTCATCTTCATTTAACTGATTTCATCGTTAACTGATTTCATCGTTAACTGATTTCATCGTTAACTGATTTCATCTTCATTTAATTGATTTCATCGTTAACTGATTTCATCTTCATTTAACTGATTTCATCGTTAACTGATTTCATCGTTAATTGATTTCATCGTTAACTGATTTCATCTTCATTTAACTGATTTCATCGTTAACTGATTTCATCGTTAACTGATTTCATCGTTAACTGATTTCATCTTCATTTAACTGATTTCATCGTTAACTGATTTCATCGTTAATTGATTTCATCGTTAACTGATTTCATTTTCATTCTTCATTTAACTGATTTCATCGTTAACTGATTACATCGTTAACTGATTTCATCTTCATTTAACTGATTTCATCGTTAACTGATTTCATCGTTAATTGATTTCATCGTTAACTGATTTCATCTTCATTCTTCATTTAACTGATTTCATCGTTAACTGATTTCATCTTCATTTAACTGATTTCATCGTTAACTGATTTCATCGTTAACTGATTTCATCTTCATTTAACTGATTTCATCGTTAACTGATTTCATCTTCATTCTTCATTTAACTGATTTCATCTTTAACTGATTTCATCGTTAACTGATTTCATCTTCATTTAACTGATTTCATCGTTAATTGATTTCATCGTTAACTGATTTCATCGTTAACTGATTTCATCGTTAACTGATTTCATCTTCATTTAACTGATTTCATCGTTAATTGATTTCATCGTTAACTGATTTCATCGTTAATTGATTTCATCGTTAACTGATTTCATCTTCATTTAACTGATTTCATCGTTAACTGATTTCATCTTTAACTGATTTCATCGTTAACTGATTTCATCTTCATTTAACTGATTTCATCGTTAATTGATTTCATCGTTAACTGATTTCATCGTTAATTGATTTCATCGTTAACTGATTTCATCTTCATTTAACTGATTTCATCGTTAACTGATTTCATCTTCATTCTTCATTTAACTGATTTCATCTTTAACTGATTTCATCGTTAACTGATTTCATCTTCATTTAACTGATTTCATCGTTAATTGATTTCATCGTTAACTGATTTCATCGTTAATTGATTTCATCGTTAACTGATTTCATCTTCATTTAACTGATTTCATCGTTAACTGATTTCATCTTCATTCTTCATTTAACTGATTTCATCTTTAACTGATTTCATCGTTAACTGATTTCATCTTCATTTAACTGATTTCATCGTTAATTGATTTCATCGTTAACTGATTTCATCGTTAACTGATTTCATCTTCATTTAACTGATTTCATCGTTAACTGATTTCATCGTTAACTGATTTCATCTTTAACTGATTTCATCTTCATTTAACTGATTTCATCGTTAACTGATTTCATCGTTAACTGATTTCATCGTTAACTGATTTCATCTTCATTTAATTGATTTCATCGTTAACTGATTTCATCGTTAACTGATTTCATCGTTAACTGATTTCATCTTCATTTAACTGATTTCATCGTTAACTGATTTCATCGTTAACTGATTTCATCGTTAACTGATTTCATCTTCATTTAACTGATTTCATCGTTAACTGATTTCATCGTTAACTGATTTCATCTTCATTTAACTGATTTCATCGTTAACTGATTTCATCGTTAATTGATTTCATCGTTAACTGATTTCATTTTCATTCTTCATTTAACTGATTTCATCGTTAACTGATTTCATCGTTAACTGATTTCATCTTCATTTAACTGATTTCATCGTTAACTGATTTCATCGTTAATTGATTTCATCGTTAACTGATTTCATCTTCATTCTTCATTTAACTGATTTCATCGTTAACTGATTTCATCTTCATTTAACTGATTTCATCGTTAACTGATTTCATCGTTAACTGATTTCATCGTTAACTGATTTCATCTTCATTTAACTGATTTCATCGTTAACTGATTTCATCTTTAACTGATTTCATCGTTAACTGATTTCATCGTTAACTGATTTCATCTTCATTTAACTGATTTCATTGTTAACTGATTTCATCGTTAATTGATTTCATCGTTAACTGATTTCATCTTCATTTAACTGATTTCATCGTTAACTGATTTCATCGTTAACTGATTTCATCTTTAACTGATTTCATCGTTAACTGATTTCATCGTTAACTGATTTCATCTTCATTTAACTGATTTCATTGTTAACTGATTTCATCGTTAACTGATTTCATCTTCATTTAATTGATTTCATCGTTAACTGATTTCATCTTCATTTAATTGATTTCATCGTTAACTGATTTCATCGTTAACTGATTTCATCGTTAACTGATTTCATCTTCATTTAACTGATTTCATCGTTAACTGATTTCATCGTTAACTGATTTCATCTTCATTTAACTGATTTCATCGTTAACTGATTTCATCGTTAACTGATTTCATCTTCATTTAACTGATTTCATCGTTAACTGATTTCATCGTTAACTGATTTCATCGTTAACTGATTTCATCTTCATTTAACTGATTTCATTGTTAACTGATTTCATCGTTAACTGATTTCATCTTCATTTAACTGATTTCATCGTTAACTGATTTCATCGTTAACTGATTTCATCGTTAACTGATTTCATCTTCATTTAACTGATTTCATTTTCATTCTTCATTTAACTGATTTCATCGTTAACTGATTTCATCTTCATTTAACTGATTTCATCGTTAACTGATTTCATCGTTAACTGATTTCATCGTTAACTGATTTCATCTTTAACTGATTTCATCGTTAACTGATTTCATCTTCATTTAACTGATTTCATCGTTAACTGATTTCATCTTCATTTAATTGATTTCATCGTTAACTGATTTCATCGTTAACTGATTTCATCTTCATTTAACTGATTTCATCGTTAACTGATTTCATCGTTAACTGATTTCATCTTCATTTAACTGATTTCATTTTCATTCTTCATTTAACTGATTTCATCGTTAACTGATTTCATCTTCATTTAATTGATTTCATCGTTAACTGATTTCATCGTTAACTGATTTCATCGTTAACTGATTTCATCTTCATTTAACTGATTTCATCGTTAACTGATTTCATCGTTAACTGATTTCATCGTTAACTGATTTCATCTTCATTTAACTGATTTCATCGTTAACTGATTTCATCGTTAACTGATTTCATCTTCATTTAACTGATTTCATCGTTAACTGATTTCATCGTTAATTGATTTCATCGTTAACTGATTTCATTTTCATTCTTCATTTAACTGATTTCATCGTTAACTGATTTCATCGTTAACTGATTTCATCTTCATTTAACTGATTTCATCGTTAACTGATTTCATCGTTAATTGATTTCATCGTTAACTGATTTCATCTTCATTCTTCATTTAACTGATTTCATCGTTAACTGATTTCATCTTCATTTAACTGATTTCATCGTTAACTGATTTCATCGTTAACTGATTTCATCGTTAACTGATTTCATCTTCATTTAACTGATTTCATCGTTAACTGATTTCATCTTCATTCTTCATTTAACTGATTTCATCTTTAACTGATTTCATCGTTAACTGATTTCATCGTTAACTGATTTCATCTTCATTTAACTGATTTCATCGTTAATTGATTTCATCGTTAACTGATTTCATCGTTAACTGATTTCATCTTCATTTAACTGATTTCATCGTTAACTGATTTCATCGTTAACTGATTTCATCTTTAACTGATTTCATCTTCATTTAACTGATTTCATCGTTAACTGATTTCATCGTTAACTGATTTCATCTTCATTTAACTGATTTCATCTTCATTTAACTGATTTCATCGTTAACTGATTTCATCGTTAACTGATTTCATCTTCATTTAATTGATTTCATCGTTAACTGATTTCATCGTTAACTGATTTCATCGTTAACTGATTTCATCTTCATTTAACTGATTTCATCGTTAACTGATTTCATCGTTAACTGATTTCATCGTTAACTGATTTCATCGTTAACTGATTTCATCTTCATTTAACTGATTTCATCGTTAACTGATTTCATCGTTAACTGATTTCATCTTCATTTAATTGATTTCATCGTTAACTGATTTCATCGTTAACTGATTTCATCGTTAACTGATTTCATCTTCATTTAACTGATTTCATCGTTAACTGATTTCATCGTTAACTGATTTCATCGTTAATTGATTTCATCGTTAACTGATTTCATTTTCATTCTTCATTTAACTGATTTCATCGTTAACTGATTTCATCGTTAACTGATTTCATCTTCATTTAACTGATTTCATCGTTAACTGATTTCATCGTTAATTGATTTCATCGTTAACTGATTTCATCTTCATTCTTCATTTAACTGATTTCATCGTTAACTGATTTCATCTTCATTTAACTGATTTCATCGTTAACTGATTTCATCGTTAACTGATTTCATCGTTAACTGATTTCATCTTCATTTAACTGATTTCATCGTTAACTGATTTCATCTTCATTCTTCATTTAACTGATTTCATCTTTAACTGATTTCATCGTTAACTGATTTCATCTTCATTTAACTGATTTCATCGTTAATTGATTTCATCGTTAACTGATTTCATCGTTAACTGATTTCATCTTCATTTAACTGATTTCATCGTTAACTGATTTCATCGTTAACTGATTTCATCTTTAACTGATTTCATCTTCATTTAACTGATTTCATCGTTAACTGATTTCATCGTTAACTGATTTCATCTTCATTTAACTGATTTCATTGTTAACTGATTTCATCGTTAACTGATTTCATCTTCATTTAACTGATTTCATCGTTAACTGATTTCATCGTTAACTGATTTCATCGTTAACTGATTTCATCTTCATTTAACTGATTTCATTTTCATTCTTCATTTAACTGATTTCATCGTTAACTGATTTCATCTTCATTTAACTGATTTCATCGTTAACTGATTTCATCGTTAACTGATTTCATCTTTAACTGATTTCATCGTTAACTGATTTCATCTTCATTTAACTGATTTCATCGTTAACTGATTTCATCTTCATTTAATTGATTTCATCGTTAACTGATTTCATCGTTAACTGATTTCATCGTTAACTGATTTCATCTTCATTTAACTGATTTCATCGTTAACTGATTTCATCGTTAACTGATTTCATCGTTAACTGATTTCATCTTTAACTGATTTCATCGTTAACTGATTTCATCTTCATTTAACTGATTTCATCGTTAACTGATTTCATCTTCATTTAATTGATTTCATCGTTAACTGATTTCATCGTTAACTGATTTCATCGTTAACTGATTTCATCTTCATTTAACTGATTTCATCGTTAACTGATTTCATCGTTAACTGATTTCATCTTCATTTAACTGATTTCATCGTTAACTGATTTCATCGTTAATTGATTTCATCGTTAACTGATTTCATTTTCATTCTTCATTTAACTGATTTCATCGTTAACTGATTTCATCGTTAACTGATTTCATCGTTAACTGATTTCATCTTCATTTAACTGATTTCATCGTTAACTGATTTCATCGTTAACTGATTTCATCTTCATTTAACTGATTTCATCGTTAACTGATTTCATCGTTAATTGATTTCATCGTTAACTGATTTCATCGTTAACTGATTTCATCTTCATTTAACTGATTTCATCGTTAACTGATTTCATCTTTAACTGATTTCATCGTTAACTGATTTCATCTTCATTTAACTGATTTCATCGTTAACTGATTTCATCTTCATTTAATTGATTTCATCGTTAACTGATTTCATCGTTAACTGATTTCATCGTTAACTGATTTCATCTTCATTTAACTGATTTCATCGTTAACTGATTTCATCGTTAACTGATTTCATCTTCATTTAACTGATTTCATCGTTAACTGATTTCATCGTTAATTGATTTCATCGTTAACTGATTTCATTTTCATTCTTCATTTAACTGATTTCATCGTTAACTGATTTCATCGTTAACTGATTTCATCTTCATTTAACTGATTTCATCGTTAACTGATTTCATCGTTAACTGATTTCATCTTCATTTAACTGATTTCATCGTTAACTGATTTCATCGTTAATTGATTTCATCGTTAACTGATTTCATTTTCATTCTTCATTTAACTGATTTCATCGTTAACTGATTTCATCGTTAACTGATTTCATCTTCATTTAACTGATTTCATCGTTAACTGATTTCATCGTTAATTGATTTCATCGTTAACTGATTTCATCTTCATTCTTCATTTAACTGATTTCATCGTTAACTGATTTCATCTTCATTTAACTGATTTCATCGTTAACTGATTTCATCTTCATTTAACTGATTTCATCGTTAACTGATTTCATCGTTAACTGATTTCATCGTTAACTGATTTCATCTTCATTTAACTGATTTCATTGTTAACTGATTTCATCGTTAACTGATTTCATCTTCATTTAACTGATTTCATCGTTAACTGATTTCATCGTTAACTGATTTCATCGTTAACTGATTTCATCTTCATTTAACTGATTTCATTTTCATTCTTCATTTAACTGATTTCATCGTTAACTGATTTCATCTTCATTTAACTGATTTCATCGTTAACTGATTTCATCGTTAACTGATTTCATCGTTAACTGATTTCATCTTTAACTGATTTCATCGTTAACTGATTTCATCTTCATTTAACTGATTTCATCGTTAACTGATTTCATCTTCATTTAATTGATTTCATCGTTAACTGATTTCATCGTTAACTGATTTCATCGTTAACTGATTTCATCTTCATTTAACTGATTTCATCGTTAACTGATTTCATCGTTAACTGATTTCATCTTCATTTAACTGATTTCATTTTCATTCTTCATTTAACTGATTTCATCGTTAACTGATTTCATCTTCATTTAATTGATTTCATCGTTAACTGATTTCATCGTTAACTGATTTCATCGTTAACTGATTTCATCTTCATTTAACTGATTTCATCGTTAACTGATTTCATCGTTAACTGATTTCATCGTTAACTGATTTCATCTTCATTTAACTGATTTCATCGTTAACTGATTTCATCGTTAACTGATTTCATCGTTAACTGATTTCATCTTCATTTAACTGATTTCATCGTTAACTGATTTCATCGTTAACTGATTTCATCTTCATTTAACTGATTTCATCGTTAACTGATTTCATCGTTAATTGATTTCATCGTTAACTGATTTCATTTTCATTCTTCATTTAACTGATTTCATCGTTAACTGATTTCATCGTTAACTGATTTCATCTTCATTTAACTGATTTCATCGTTAACTGATTTCATCGTTAATTGATTTCATCGTTAACTGATTTCATCTTCATTCTTCATTTAACTGATTTCATCGTTAACTGATTTCATCGTTAACTGATTTCATCGTTAATTGATTTCATCGTTAACTGATTTCATCTTCATTTAACTGATTTCATCGTTAACTGATTTCATCTTCATTCTTCATTTAACTGATTTCATCTTTAACTGATTTCATCGTTAACTGATTTCATCTTCATTTAACTGATTTCATCGTTAACTGATTTCATCGTTAACTGATTTCATCTTCATTTAATTGATTTCATCGTTAACTGATTTCATCGTTAACTGATTTCATCGTTAACTGATTTCATCTTCATTTAACTGATTTCATCGTTAACTGATTTCATCGTTAACTGATTTCATCTTCATTTAACTGATTTCATCGTTAACTGATTTCATCGTTAATTGATTTCATCGTTAACTGATTTCATTTTCATTCTTCATTTAACTGATTTCATCGTTAACTGATTTCATCGTTAACTGATTTCATCTTCATTTAACTGATTTCATCGTTAACTGATTTCATCGTTAATTGATTTCATCGTTAACTGATTTCATCTTCATTCTTCATTTAACTGATTTCATCGTTAACTGATTTCATCTTCATTTAACTGATTTCATCGTTAACTGATTTCATCGTTAACTGATTTCATCGTTAACTGATTTCATCTTCATTTAACTGATTTCATCGTTAACTGATTTCATCTTCATTCTTCATTTAACTGATTTCATCTTTAACTGATTTCATCGTTAACTGATTTCATCTTCATTTAACTGATTTCATCGTTAATTGATTTCATCGTTAACTGATTTCATCGTTAACTGATTTCATCTTCATTTAACTGATTTCATCGTTAACTGATTTCATCGTTAACTGATTTCATCTTTAACTGATTTCATCTTCATTTAACTGATTTCATCGTTAACTGATTTCATCTTCATTCTTCATTTAACTGATTTCATCTTTAACTGATTTCATCGTTAACTGATTTCATCTTCATTTAACTGATTTCATCGTTAATTGATTTCATCGTTAACTGATTTCATCTTCATTTAACTGATTTCATCGTTAACTGATTTCATCTTCATTCTTCATTTAACTGATTTCATCTTTAACTGATTTCATCGTTAACTGATTTCATCGTTAACTGATTTCATCTTCATTTAACTGATTTCATCTTCATTTAACTGATTTCATCGTTAACTGATTTCATCGTTAACTGATTTCATCTTCATTTAATTGATTTCATCGTTAACTGATTTCATCGTTAACTGATTTCATCGTTAACTGATTTCATCTTCATTTAACTGATTTCATCGTTAACTGATTTCATCGTTAACTGATTTCATCTTCATTTAACTGATTTCATCGTTAACTGATTTCATCGTTAACTGATTTCATCTTCATTTAACTGATTTCATCGTTAACTGATTTCATCGTTAACTGATTTCATTTTCATTCTTCATTTAACTGATTTCATCGTTAACTGATTTCATCGTTAACTGATTTCATCTTCATTTAACTGATTTCATCGTTAACTGATTTCATCGTTAATTGATTTCATCGTTAACTGATTTCATCTTCATTCTTCATTTAACTGATTTCATCGTTAACTGATTTCATCTTCATTTAACTGATTTCATCGTTAACTGATTTCATCGTTAACTGATTTCATCTTCATTTAACTGATTTCATCGTTAACTGATTTCATCTTCATTCTTCATTTAACTGATTTCATCTTTAACTGATTTCATCGTTAACTGATTTCATCTTCATTTAACTGATTTCATCGTTAATTGATTTCATCGTTAACTGATTTCATCGTTAACTGATTTCATCTTCATTTAACTGATTTCATCGTTAACTGATTTCATCGTTAACTGATTTCATCTTTAACTGATTTCATCTTCATTTAACTGATTTCATCGTTAACTGATTTCATCGTTAACTGATTTCATCTTCATTTAACTGATTTCATCTTCATTTAACTGATTTCATCGTTAACTGATTTCATCGTTAACTGATTTCATCTTCATTCTTCATTTAACTGATTTCATCTTTAACTGATTTCATCGTTAACTGATTTCATCTTCATTTAACTGATTTCATCGTTAACTGATTTCATCGTTAACTGATTTCATCGTTAACTGATTTCATCGTTAACTGATTTCATCTTCATTTAACTGATTTCATTGTTAACTGATTTCATCGTTAACTGATTTCATCTTCATTTAACTGATTTCATCGTTAACTGATTTCATCGTTAACTGATTTCATCGTTAACTGATTTCATCTTCATTTAACTGATTTCATTTTCATTCTTCATTTAACTGATTTCATCGTTAACTGATTTCATCTTCATTTAATTGATTTCATCGTTAACTGATTTCATCTTCATTTAATTGATTTCATCGTTAACTGATTTCATCGTTAACTGATTTCATCGTTAACTGATTTCATCTTCATTTAACTGATTTCATCGTTAACTGATTTCATCGTTAACTGATTTCATCTTCATTTAACTGATTTCATCGTTAACTGATTTCATCGTTAACTGATTTCATCTTCATTTAACTGATTTCATCGTTAACTGATTTCATCGTTAACTGATTTCATCGTTAACTGATTTCATCTTCATTTAACTGATTTCATTGTTAACTGATTTCATCGTTAACTGATTTCATCTTCATTTAACTGATTTCATCGTTAACTGATTTCATCGTTAACTGATTTCATCGTTAACTGATTTCATCTTCATTTAACTGATTTCATTTTCATTCTTCATTTAACTGATTTCATCGTTAACTGATTTCATCTTCATTTAACTGATTTCATCGTTAACTGATTTCATCGTTAACTGATTTCATCGTTAACTGATTTCATCTTTAACTGATTTCATCGTTAACTGATTTCATCTTCATTTAACTGATTTCATCGTTAACTGATTTCATCTTCATTTAATTGATTTCATCGTTAACTGATTTCATCGTTAACTGATTTCATCGTTAACTGATTTCATCTTCATTTAACTGATTTCATCGTTAACTGATTTCATCGTTAACTGATTTCATCTTCATTTAACTGATTTCATTTTCATTCTTCATTTAACTGATTTCATCGTTAACTGATTTCATCTTCATTTAATTGATTTCATCGTTAACTGATTTCATCGTTAACTGATTTCATCGTTAACTGATTTCATTTTCATTCTTCATTTAACTGATTTCATCGTTAACTGATTTCATCGTTAACTGATTTCATCTTCATTTAACTGATTTCATCGTTAACTGATTTCATCGTTAACTGATTTCATCTTCATTTAACTGATTTCATCGTTAACTGATTTCATCGTTAACTGATTTCATCGTTAACTGATTTCATCTTCATTTAACTGATTTCATTTTCATTCTTCATTTAACTGATTTCATCGTTAACTGATTTCATCTTCATTTAACTGATTTCATCGTTAACTGATTTCATCGTTAACTGATTTCATCGTTAACTGATTTCATCTTTAACTGATTTCATCGTTAACTGATTTCATCGTTAACTGATTTCATCTTCATTTAACTGATTTCATTGTTAACTGATTTCATCGTTAATTGATTTCATCGTTAACTGATTTCATCTTCATTTAACTGATTTCATCGTTAACTGATTTCATCGTTAACTGATTTCATCTTTAACTGATTTCATCGTTAACTGATTTCATCGTTAACTGATTTCATCTTCATTTAACTGATTTCATTGTTAACTGATTTCATCGTTAACTGATTTCATCTTCATTTAATTGATTTCATCGTTAACTGATTTCATCTTCATTTAATTGATTTCATCGTTAACTGATTTCATCGTTAACTGATTTCATCTTCATTCTTCATTTAACTGATTTCATCTTTAACTGATTTCATCGTTAACTGATTTCATCTTCATTTAATTGATTTCATCGTTAACTGATTTCATCTTCATTTAATTGATTTCATCGTTAACTGATTTCATCGTTAACTGATTTCATCGTTAACTGATTTCATCTTCATTTAACTGATTTCATCGTTAACTGATTTCATCGTTAACTGATTTCATCTTCATTTAACTGATTTCATCGTTAACTGATTTCATCGTTAACTGATTTCATCGTTAACTGATTTCATCTTCATTTAACTGATTTCATTGTTAACTGATTTCATCGTTAACTGATTTCATCTTCATTTAACTGATTTCATCGTTAACTGATTTCATCGTTAACTGATTTCATCGTTAACTGATTTCATCTTCATTTAACTGATTTCATTTTCATTCTTCATTTAACTGATTTCATCGTTAACTGATTTCATCTTCATTTAACTGATTTCATCGTTAACTGATTTCATCGTTAACTGATTTCATCTTTAACTGATTTCATCGTTAACTGATTTCATCTTCATTTAACTGATTTCATCGTTAACTGATTTCATCTTCATTTAATTGATTTCATCGTTAACTGATTTCATCGTTAACTGATTTCATCGTTAACTGATTTCATCTTCATTTAACTGATTTCATCGTTAACTGATTTCATCGTTAACTGATTTCATCTTCATTTAACTGATTTCATTTTCATTCTTCATTTAACTGATTTCATCGTTAACTGATTTCATCTTCATTTAATTGATTTCATCGTTAACTGATTTCATCGTTAACTGATTTCATCGTTAACTGATTTCATCTTCATTTAACTGATTTCATCGTTAACTGATTTCATCGTTAACTGATTTCATCGTTAACTGATTTCATCTTCATTTAACTGATTTCATCGTTAACTGATTTCATCGTTAACTGATTTCATCTTCATTTAACTGATTTCATCGTTAACTGATTTCATCGTTAATTGATTTCATCGTTAACTGATTTCATTTTCATTCTTCATTTAACTGATTTCATCGTTAACTGATTTCATCGTTAACTGATTTCATCTTCATTTAACTGATTTCATCGTTAATTGATTTCATCGTTAACTGATTTCATCGTTAATTGATTTCATCGTTAACTGATTTCATCTTCATTTAACTGATTTCATCGTTAACTGATTTCATCTTCATTCTTCATTTAACTGATTTCATCTTTAACTGATTTCATCGTTAACTGATTTCATCTTCATTTAACTGATTTCATCGTTAATTGATTTCATCGTTAATTGATTTCATCGTTAACTGATTTCATCGTTAATTGATTTCATCGTTAACTGATTTCATCTTCATTTAACTGATTTCATCGTTAACTGATTTCATCTTCATTCTTCATTTAACTGATTTCATCGTTAACTGATTTCATCGTTAATTGATTTCATCGTTAACTGATTTCATCTTCATTTAACTGATTTCATCGTTAATTGATTTCATCGTTAACTGATTTCATCGTTAACTGATTTCATCGTTAACTGATTTCATCTTCATTTAACTGATTTCATCTTCATTTAACTGATTTCATCGTTAACTGATTTCATCGTTAACTGATTTCATCTTCATTTAATTGATTTCATCGTTAACTGATTTCATCGTTAACTGATTTCATCGTTAACTGATTTCATCTTCATTTAACTGATTTCATCGTTAACTGATTTCATCGTTAACTGATTTCATCGTTAACTGATTTCATCTTCATTTAACTGATTTCATCGTTAACTGATTTCATCGTTAACTGATTTCATCTTCATTTAACTGATTTCATCGTTAACTGATTTCATCGTTAATTGATTTCATCGTTAACTGATTTCATTTTCATTCTTCATTTAACTGATTTCATCGTTAACTGATTTCATCGTTAACTGATTTCATCTTCATTTAACTGATTTCATCGTTAACTGATTTCATCGTTAATTGATTTCATCGTTAACTGATTTCATCTTCATTCTTCATTTAACTGATTTCATCGTTAACTGATTTCATCTTCATTTAACTGATTTCATCGTTAACTGATTTCATCGTTAACTGATTTCATCGTTAACTGATTTCATCTTCATTTAACTGATTTCATCGTTAACTGATTTCATCTTCATTCTTCATTTAACTGATTTCATCTTTAACTGATTTCATCGTTAACTGATTTCATCTTCATTTAACTGATTTCATCGTTAATTGATTTCATCGTTAACTGATTTCATCGTTAACTGATTTCATCTTCATTTAACTGATTTCATCGTTAACTGATTTCATCGTTAACTGATTTCATCTTTAACTGATTTCATCTTCATTTAACTGATTTCATCGTTAACTGATTTCATCGTTAACTGATTTCATCGTTAACTGATTTCATCTTCATTTAACTGATTTCATTGTTAACTGATTTCATCGTTAACTGATTTCATCTTCATTTAACTGATTTCATCGTTAACTGATTTCATCGTTAACTGATTTCATCGTTAACTGATTTCATCTTCATTTAACTGATTTCATTTTCATTCTTCATTTAACTGATTTCATCGTTAACTGATTTCATCTTCATTTAACTGATTTCATCGTTAACTGATTTCATCGTTAACTGATTTCATCGTTAACTGATTTCATCTTTAACTGATTTCATCGTTAACTGATTTCATCTTCATTTAACTGATTTCATCGTTAACTGATTTCATCTTCATTTAATTGATTTCATCGTTAACTGATTTCATCGTTAACTGATTTCATCGTTAACTGATTTCATCTTCATTTAACTGATTTCATCGTTAACTGATTTCATCGTTAACTGATTTCATCTTCATTTAACTGATTTCATTTTCATTCTTCATTTAACTGATTTCATCGTTAACTGATTTCATCTTCATTTAATTGATTTCATCGTTAACTGATTTCATCGTTAACTGATTTCATCTTCATTTAACTGATTTCATCGTTAACTGATTTCATCGTTAACTGATTTCATCTTCATTTAACTGATTTCATCGTTAACTGATTTCATCGTTAATTGATTTCATCGTTAACTGATTTCATTTTCATTCTTCATTTAACTGATTTCATCGTTAACTGATTTCATCGTTAACTGATTTCATCGTTAACTGATTTCATCTTCATTTAACTGATTTCATTGTTAACTGATTTCATCGTTAATTGATTTCATCGTTAACTGATTTCATCTTCATTTAACTGATTTCATCGTTAACTGATTTCATCGTTAACTGATTTCATCGTTAACTGATTTCATCGTTAACTGATTTCATCTTCATTTAACTGATTTCATTGTTAACTGATTTCATCGTTAACTGATTTCATCTTCATTTAATTGATTTCATCGTTAACTGATTTCATCTTCATTTAATTGATTTCATCGTTAACTGATTTCATCGTTAACTGATTTCATCGTTAACTGATTTCATCTTCATTTAACTGATTTCATCGTTAACTGATTTCATCGTTAACTGATTTCATCTTCATTTAACTGATTTCATCGTTAACTGATTTCATCGTTAACTGATTTCATCTTCATTTAACTGATTTCATCGTTAACTGATTTCATCGTTAACTGATTTCATCGTTAACTGATTTCATCTTCATTTAACTGATTTCATTGTTAACTGATTTCATCGTTAACTGATTTCATCTTCATTTAACTGATTTCATCGTTAACTGATTTCATCGTTAACTGATTTCATCGTTAACTGATTTCATCTTCATTTAACTGATTTCATTTTCATTCTTCATTTAACTGATTTCATCGTTAACTGATTTCATCTTCATTTAACTGATTTCATCGTTAACTGATTTCATCGTTAACTGATTTCATCTTTAACTGATTTCATCGTTAACTGATTTCATCTTCATTTAACTGATTTCATCGTTAACTGATTTCATCTTCATTTAATTGATTTCATCGTTAACTGATTTCATCGTTAACTGATTTCATCGTTAACTGATTTCATCTTCATTTAACTGATTTCATCGTTAACTGATTTCATCGTTAACTGATTTCATCTTCATTTAACTGATTTCATTTTCATTCTTCATTTAACTGATTTCATCGTTAACTGATTTCATCTTCATTTAATTGATTTCATCGTTAACTGATTTCATCGTTAACTGATTTCATCGTTAACTGATTTCATCTTCATTTAACTGATTTCATCGTTAACTGATTTCATCGTTAACTGATTTCATCTTCATTTAACTGATTTCATCGTTAACTGATTTCATCGTTAACTGATTTCATCTTCATTTAACTGATTTCATCGTTAACTGATTTCATCGTTAACTGATTTCATCGTTAATTGATTTCATCGTTAACTGATTTCATTTTCATTCTTCATTTAACTGATTTCATCGTTAACTGATTTCATCGTTAACTGATTTCATCTTCATTTAACTGATTTCATCGTTAACTGATTTCATCGTTAATTGATTTCATCGTTAACTGATTTCATCTTCATTCTTCATTTAACTGATTTCATCGTTAACTGATTTCATCTTCATTTAACTGATTTCATCGTTAACTGATTTCATCGTTAACTGATTTCATCTTCATTTAACTGATTTCATCGTTAACTGATTTCATCTTCATTCTTCATTTAACTGATTTCATCTTTAACTGATTTCATCGTTAACTGATTTCATCTTCATTTAACTGATTTCATCGTTAATTGATTTCATCGTTAACTGATTTCATCGTTAATTGATTTCATCGTTAACTGATTTCATCTTCATTTAACTGATTTCATCGTTAACTGATTTCATCTTCATTCTTCATTTAACTGATTTCATCTTTAACTGATTTCATCGTTAACTGATTTCATCTTCATTTAACTGATTTCATCGTTAATTGATTTCATCGTTAACTGATTTCATCGTTAATTGATTTCATCGTTAACTGATTTCATCTTCATTTAACTGATTTCATCGTTAACTGATTTCATCTTCATTCTTCATTTAACTGATTTCATCTTTAACTGATTTCATCGTTAACTGATTTCATCTTCATTTAACTGATTTCATCGTTAATTGATTTCATCGTTAACTGATTTCATCGTTAACTGATTTCATCTTCATTTAACTGATTTCATCGTTAACTGATTTCATCGTTAACTGATTTCATCTTTAACTGATTTCATCTTCATTTAACTGATTTCATCGTTAACTGATTTCATCGTTAACTGATTTCATCGTTAACTGATTTCATCTTCATTTAACTGATTTCATCTTCATTTAACTGATTTCATCGTTAACTGATTTCATCGTTAACTGATTTCATCTTCATTTAATTGATTTCATCGTTAACTGATTTCATCGTTAACTGATTTCATCGTTAACTGATTTCATCTTCATTTAACTGATTTCATCGTTAACTGATTTCATCGTTAACTGATTTCATCGTTAACTGATTTCATCTTCATTTAACTGATTTCATCGTTAACTGATTTCATCGTTAATTGATTTCATCGTTAACTGATTTCATTTTCATTCTTCATTTAACTGATTTCATCGTTAACTGATTTCATCGTTAACTGATTTCATCTTCATTTAACTGATTTCATCGTTAACTGATTTCATCGTTAATTGATTTCATCGTTAACTGATTTCATCTTCATTCTTCATTTAACTGATTTCATCGTTAACTGATTTCATCTTCATTTAACTGATTTCATCGTTAACTGATTTCATCGTTAACTGATTTCATCGTTAACTGATTTCATCTTCATTTAACTGATTTCATCGTTAACTGATTTCATCTTCATTCTTCATTTAACTGATTTCATCTTTAACTGATTTCATCGTTAACTGATTTCATCTTCATTTAACTGATTTCATCGTTAATTGATTTCATCGTTAACTGATTTCATCGTTAACTGATTTCATCTTCATTTAACTGATTTCATCGTTAACTGATTTCATCGTTAACTGATTTCATCTTTAACTGATTTCATCTTCATTTAACTGATTTCATCGTTAACTGATTTCATCGTTAACTGATTTCATCGTTAACTGATTTCATCTTCATTTAACTGATTTCATTGTTAACTGATTTCATCGTTAACTGATTTCATCTTCATTTAACTGATTTCATCGTTAACTGATTTCATCGTTAACTGATTTCATCGTTAACTGATTTCATCTTCATTTAACTGATTTCATCGTTAACTGATTTCATCGTTAACTGATTTCATCGTTAACTGATTTCATCTTTAACTGATTTCATCGTTAACTGATTTCATCTTCATTTAACTGATTTCATCGTTAACTGATTTCATCGTTAACTGATTTCATCGTTAACTGATTTCATCTTCATTTAACTGATTTCATCGTTAACTGATTTCATCGTTAACTGATTTCATCTTCATTTAACTGATTTCATTTTCATTCTTCATTTAACTGATTTCATCGTTAACTGATTTCATCTTCATTTAATTGATTTCATCGTTAACTGATTTCATCGTTAACTGATTTCATCTTCATTTAACTGATTTCATCGTTAACTGATTTCATCGTTAACTGATTTCATCTTCATTTAACTGATTTCATCGTTAACTGATTTCATCGTTAATTGATTTCATCGTTAACTGATTTCATTTTCATTCTTCATTTAACTGATTTCATCGTTAACTGATTTCATCGTTAACTGATTTCATCTTCATTTAACTGATTTCATCGTTAACTGATTTCATCGTTAACTGATTTCATCTTCATTTAACTGATTTCATCGTTAACTGATTTCATCGTTAACTGATTTCATCGTTAACTGATTTCATCTTCATTTAACTGATTTCATTGTTAACTGATTTCATCGTTAACTGATTTCATCTTCATTTAACTGATTTCATCGTTAACTGATTTCATCGTTAACTGATTTCATCGTTAACTGATTTCATCTTCATTTAACTGATTTCATTTTCATTCTTCATTTAACTGATTTCATCGTTAACTGATTTCATCTTCATTTAACTGATTTCATCGTTAACTGATTTCATCGTTAACTGATTTCATCGTTAACTGATTTCATCTTCATTTAATTGATTTCATCGTTAACTGATTTCATCTTCATTTAACTGATTTCATCGTTAACTGATTTCATCGTTAATTGATTTCATCGTTAACTGATTTCATCTTCATTTAACTGATTTCATCGTTAACTGATTTCATCTTTAACTGATTTCATCGTTAACTGATTTCATCTTCATTTAACTGATTTCATCGTTAATTGATTTCATCGTTAACTGATTTCATCGTTAATTGATTTCATCGTTAACTGATTTCATCTTCATTTAACTGATTTCATCGTTAACTGATTTCATCTTCATTCTTCATTTAACTGATTTCATCTTTAACTGATTTCATCGTTAACTGATTTCATCTTCATTTAACTGATTTCATCGTTAATTGATTTCATCGTTAACTGATTTCATCGTTAATTGATTTCATCGTTAACTGATTTCATCTTCATTTAACTGATTTCATCGTTAACTGATTTCATCTTCATTCTTCATTTAACTGATTTCATCTTTAACTGATTTCATCGTTAACTGATTTCATCTTCATTTAACTGATTTCATCGTTAATTGATTTCATCGTTAACTGATTTCATCGTTAACTGATTTCATCTTCATTTAACTGATTTCATCGTTAACTGATTTCATCGTTAACTGATTTCATCTTTAACTGATTTCATCTTCATTTAACTGATTTCATCGTTAACTGATTTCATCGTTAACTGATTTCATCGTTAACTGATTTCATCTTCATTTAATTGATTTCATCGTTAACTGATTTCATCGTTAACTGATTTCATCGTTAACTGATTTCATCTTCATTTAACTGATTTCATCGTTAACTGATTTCATCGTTAACTGATTTCATCGTTAACTGATTTCATCTTCATTTAACTGATTTCATCGTTAACTGATTTCATCGTTAACTGATTTCATCTTCATTTAACTGATTTCATCGTTAACTGATTTCATCGTTAATTGATTTCATCGTTAACTGATTTCATTTTCATTCTTCATTTAACTGATTTCATCGTTAACTGATTTCATCGTTAACTGATTTCATCTTCATTTAACTGATTTCATCGTTAACTGATTTCATCGTTAATTGATTTCATCGTTAACTGATTTCATCTTCATTCTTCATTTAACTGATTTCATCGTTAACTGATTTCATCTTCATTTAACTGATTTCATCGTTAACTGATTTCATCGTTAACTGATTTCATTTTCATTCTTCATTTAACTGATTTCATCGTTAACTGATTTCATCGTTAACTGATTTCATCGTTAATTGATTTCATCGTTAACTGATTTCATTTTCATTCTTCATTTAACTGATTTCATCGTTAACTGATTTCATCGTTAACTGATTTCATCTTCATTTAACTGATTTCATCGTTAACTGATTTCATCTTCATTTAACTGATTTCATTGTTAACTGATTTCATCGTTAACTGATTTCATCTTCATTTAATTGATTTCATCGTTAACTGATTTCATCTTCATTTAATTGATTTCATCGTTAACTGATTTCATCGTTAACTGATTTCATCGTTAACTGATTTCATCTTCATTTAACTGATTTCATCGTTAACTGATTTCATCGTTAACTGATTTCATCTTCATTTAACTGATTTCATCGTTAACTGATTTCATCGTTAACTGATTTCATCTTCATTTAACTGATTTCATCGTTAACTGATTTCATCGTTAACTGATTTCATCGTTAACTGATTTCATCTTCATTTAACTGATTTCATTGTTAACTGATTTCATCGTTAACTGATTTCATCTTCATTTAACTGATTTCATCGTTAACTGATTTCATCGTTAACTGATTTCATCGTTAACTGATTTCATCTTCATTTAACTGATTTCATTTTCATTCTTCATTTAACTGATTTCATCGTTAACTGATTTCATCTTCATTTAACTGATTTCATCGTTAACTGATTTCATCGTTAACTGATTTCATCGTTAACTGATTTCATCGTTAACTGATTTCATCTTCATTTAACTGATTTCATCGTTAACTGATTTCATCTTCATTTAATTGATTTCATCGTTAACTGATTTCATCGTTAACTGATTTCATCGTTAACTGATTTCATCTTCATTTAACTGATTTCATCGTTAACTGATTTCATCGTTAACTGATTTCATCGTTAACTGATTTCATCTTCATTTAACTGATTTCATTTTCATTCTTCATTTAACTGATTTCATCGTTAACTGATTTCATCTTCATTTAATTGATTTCATCGTTAACTGATTTCATCGTTAACTGATTTCATCGTTAACTGATTTCATCTTCATTTAACTGATTTCATCGTTAACTGATTTCATCGTTAACTGATTTCATCGTTAACTGATTTCATCTTCATTTAACTGATTTCATCGTTAACTGATTTCATCGTTAACTGATTTCATCTTCATTTAACTGATTTCATCGTTAACTGATTTCATCGTTAATTGATTTCATCGTTAACTGATTTCATTTTCATTCTTCATTTAACTGATTTCATCGTTAACTGATTTCATCGTTAACTGATTTCATCTTCATTTAACTGATTTCATCGTTAACTGATTTCATCGTTAATTGATTTCATCGTTAACTGATTTCATCTTCATTCTTCATTTAACTGATTTCATCGTTAACTGATTTCATCTTCATTTAACTGATTTCATCGTTAACTGATTTCATCGTTAACTGATTTCATCGTTAACTGATTTCATCTTCATTTAACTGATTTCATCGTTAACTGATTTCATCTTCATTCTTCATTTAACTGATTTCATCTTTAACTGATTTCATCGTTAACTGATTTCATCGTTAACTGATTTCATCTTCATTTAACTGATTTCATCGTTAATTGATTTCATCGTTAACTGATTTCATCGTTAACTGATTTCATCTTCATTTAACTGATTTCATCGTTAACTGATTTCATCGTTAACTGATTTCATCTTTAACTGATTTCATCTTCATTTAACTGATTTCATCGTTAACTGATTTCATCGTTAACTGATTTCATCTTCATTTAACTGATTTCATCTTCATTTAACTGATTTCATCGTTAACTGATTTCATCTTCATTTAATTGATTTCATCGTTAACTGATTTCATCGTTAACTGATTTCATCGTTAACTGATTTCATCTTCATTTAACTGATTTCATCGTTAACTGATTTCATCGTTAACTGATTTCATCGTTAACTGATTTCATCTTCATTTAACTGATTTCATCGTTAACTGATTTCATCGTTAACTGATTTCATCTTCATTTAACTGATTTCATCGTTAACTGATTTCATCGTTAATTGATTTCATCGTTAACTGATTTCATTTTCATTCTTCATTTAACTGATTTCATCGTTAACTGATTTCATCGTTAACTGATTTCATCTTCATTTAACTGATTTCATCGTTAACTGATTTCATCGTTAATTGATTTCATCGTTAACTGATTTCATCTTCATTCTTCATTTAACTGATTTCATCGTTAACTGATTTCATCTTCATTTAACTGATTTCATCGTTAACTGATTTCATCGTTAACTGATTTCATCGTTAACTGATTTCATCTTCATTTAACTGATTTCATCGTTAACTGATTTCATCTTCATTCTTCATTTAACTGATTTCATCTTTAACTGATTTCATCGTTAACTGATTTCATCTTCATTTAACTGATTTCATCGTTAATTGATTTCATCGTTAACTGATTTCATCGTTAACTGATTTCATCTTCATTTAACTGATTTCATCGTTAACTGATTTCATCGTTAACTGATTTCATCTTTAACTGATTTCATCTTTAACTGATTTCATCGTTAACTGATTTCATCGTTAACTGATTTCATCTTTAACTGATTTCATCTTTAACTGATTTCATCGTTAACTGATTTCATCGTTAACTGATTTCATCGTTAACTGATTTCATCTTCATTTAACTGATTTCATTTTCATTCTTCATTTAACTGATTTCATCGTTAACTGATTTCATCTTCATTTAACTGATTTCATCGTTAACTGATTTCATCGTTAACTGATTTCATCTTTAACTGATTTCATCGTTAACTGATTTCATCTTCATTTAACTGATTTCATCGTTAACTGATTTCATCTTCATTTAATTGATTTCATCGTTAACTGATTTCATCGTTAACTGATTTCATCGTTAACTGATTTCATCTTCATTTAACTGATTTCATCGTTAACTGATTTCATCGTTAACTGATTTCATCTTTAACTGATTTCATCGTTAACTGATTTCATCTTCATTTAACTGATTTCATCGTTAACTGATTTCATCTTCATTTAATTGATTTCATCGTTAACTGATTTCATCGTTAACTGATTTCATCGTTAACTGATTTCATCTTCATTTAACTGATTTCATCGTTAACTGATTTCATCGTTAACTGATTTCATCTTCATTTAACTGATTTCATCGTTAACTGATTTCATCGTTAATTGATTTCATCGTTAACTGATTTCATTTTCATTCTTCATTTAACTGATTTCATCGTTAACTGATTTCATCGTTAACTGATTTCATCGTTAACTGATTTCATCTTCATTTAACTGATTTCATCGTTAACTGATTTCATCGTTAACTGATTTCATCTTCATTTAACTGATTTCATCGTTAACTGATTTCATCGTTAATTGATTTCATCGTTAACTGATTTCATCGTTAACTGATTTCATCTTCATTTAACTGATTTCATCGTTAACTGATTTCATCTTTAACTGATTTCATCGTTAACTGATTTCATCTTCATTTAACTGATTTCATCGTTAACTGATTTCATCTTCATTTAATTGATTTCATCGTTAACTGATTTCATCGTTAACTGATTTCATCGTTAACTGATTTCATCTTCATTTAACTGATTTCATCGTTAACTGATTTCATCGTTAACTGATTTCATCTTCATTTAACTGATTTCATCGTTAACTGATTTCATCGTTAATTGATTTCATCGTTAACTGATTTCATTTTCATTCTTCATTTAACTGATTTCATCGTTAACTGATTTCATCGTTAACTGATTTCATCTTCATTTAACTGATTTCATCGTTAACTGATTTCATCGTTAATTGATTTCATCGTTAACTGATTTCATCTTCATTCTTCATTTAACTGATTTCATCGTTAACTGATTTCATCTTCATTTAACTGATTTCATCGTTAACTGATTTCATCGTTAACTGATTTCATCGTTAACTGATTTCATCTTCATTTAACTGATTTCATTGTTAACTGATTTCATCGTTAACTGATTTCATCTTCATTTAACTGATTTCATCGTTAACTGATTTCATCGTTAACTGATTTCATCGTTAACTGATTTCATCTTCATTTAACTGATTTCATTTTCATTCTTCATTTAACTGATTTCATCGTTAACTGATTTCATCTTCATTTAACTGATTTCATCGTTAACTGATTTCATCGTTAACTGATTTCATCGTTAACTGATTTCATCTTTAACTGATTTCATCGTTAACTGATTTCATCTTCATTTAACTGATTTTATCGTTAACTGATTTCATCTTCATTTAATTGATTTCATCGTTAACTGATTTCATCGTTAACTGATTTCATCGTTAACTGATTTCATCTTCATTTAACTGATTTCATCGTTAACTGATTTCATCGTTAACTGATTTCATCTTCATTTAACTGATTTCATTTTCATTCTTCATTTAACTGATTTCATCGTTAACTGATTTCATCTTCATTTAATTGATTTCATCGTTAACTGATTTCATCGTTAACTGATTTCATCGTTAACTGATTTCATCTTCATTTAACTGATTTCATCGTTAACTGATTTCATCGTTAACTGATTTCATCGTTAACTGATTTCATCGTTAACTGATTTCATCTTCATTTAACTGATTTCATCGTTAACTGATTTCATCGTTAACTGATTTCATCGTTAACTGATTTCATCTTCATTTAACTGATTTCATCGTTAACTGATTTCATCGTTAACTGATTTCATCTTCATTTAACTGATTTCATCGTTAACTGATTTCATCGTTAATTGATTTCATCGTTAACTGATTTCATTTTCATTCTTCATTTAACTGATTTCATCGTTAACTGATTTCATCGTTAACTGATTTCATCTTCATTTAACTGATTTCATCGTTAACTGATTTCATCGTTAATTGATTTCATCGTTAACTGATTTCATCTTCATTCTTCATTTAACTGATTTCATCGTTAACTGATTTCATCGTTAACTGATTTCATCGTTAATTGATTTCATCGTTAACTGATTTCATCTTCATTTAACTGATTTCATCGTTAACTGATTTCATCTTCATTTAACTGATTTCATCGTTAACTGATTTCATCGTTAATTGATTTCATCGTTAACTGATTTCATCTTCATTCTTCATTTAACTGATTTCATCGTTAACTGATTTCATCTTCATTTAACTGATTTCATCGTTAACTGATTTCATCGTTAACTGATTTCATCGTTAACTGATTTCATCTTCATTTAACTGATTTCATCGTTAACTGATTTCATCTTCATTCTTCATTTAACTGATTTCATCTTTAACTGATTTCATCGTTAACTGATTTCATCTTCATTTAACTGATTTCATCGTTAATTGATTTCATCGTTAACTGATTTCATCGTTAACTGATTTCATCTTCATTTAACTGATTTCATCGTTAACTGATTTCATCGTTAACTGATTTCATCTTTAACTGATTTCATCTTCATTTAACTGATTTCATCGTTAACTGATTTCATCGTTAACTGATTTCATCTTCATTTAACTGATTTCATTGTTAACTGATTTCATCGTTAACTGATTTCATCTTCATTTAACTGATTTCATCGTTAACTGATTTCATCGTTAACTGATTTCATCGTTAACTGATTTCATCTTCATTTAACTGATTTCATTTTCATTCTTCATTTAACTGATTTCATCGTTAACTGATTTCATCTTCATTTAACTGATTTCATCGTTAACTGATTTCATCGTTAACTGATTTCATCGTTAACTGATTTCATCTTTAACTGATTTCATCGTTAACTGATTTCATCTTCATTTAACTGATTTCATCGTTAACTGATTTCATCTTCATTTAATTGATTTCATCGTTAACTGATTTCATCGTTAACTGATTTCATCGTTAACTGATTTCATCGTTAACTGATTTCATCTTCATTTAACTGATTTCATCGTTAACTGATTTCATCGTTAACTGATTTCATCGTTAACTGATTTCATCTTTAACTGATTTCATCGTTAACTGATTTCATCTTCATTTAACTGATTTCATCGTTAACTGATTTCATCTTCATTTAATTGATTTCATCGTTAACTGATTTCATCGTTAACTGATTTCATCGTTAACTGATTTCATCTTCATTTAACTGATTTCATCGTTAACTGATTTCATCGTTAACTGATTTCATCTTCATTTAACTGATTTCATCGTTAACTGATTTCATCGTTAATTGATTTCATCGTTAACTGATTTCATTTTCATTCTTCATTTAACTGATTTCATCGTTAACTGATTTCATCGTTAACTGATTTCATCTTCATTTAACTGATTTCATCGTTAACTGATTTCATCGTTAACTGATTTCATCTTCATTTAACTGATTTCATCGTTAACTGATTTCATCGTTAATTGATTTCATCGTTAACTGATTTCATTTTCATTCTTCATTTAACTGATTTCATCGTTAACTGATTTCATCGTTAACTGATTTCATCTTCATTTAACTGATTTCATCGTTAACTGATTTCATCGTTAATTGATTTCATCGTTAACTGATTTCATCTTCATTCTTCATTTAACTGATTTCATCGTTAACTGATTTCATCTTCATTTAACTGATTTCATCGTTAACTGATTTCATCGTTAACTGATTTCATCGTTAACTGATTTCATCGTTAACTGATTTCATCTTCATTTAACTGATTTCATTGTTAACTGATTTCATCGTTAACTGATTTCATCTTCATTTAACTGATTTCATCGTTAACTGATTTCATCGTTAACTGATTTCATCTTCATTTAACTGATTTCATTTTCATTCTTCATTTAACTGATTTCATCGTTAACTGATTTCATCTTCATTTAACTGATTTCATCGTTAACTGATTTCATCGTTAACTGATTTCATCGTTAACTGATTTCATCTTTAACTGATTTCATCGTTAACTGATTTCATCTTCATTTAACTGATTTCATCGTTAACTGATTTCATCTTCATTTAATTGATTTCATCGTTAACTGATTTCATCGTTAACTGATTTCATCGTTAACTGATTTCATCTTCATTTAACTGATTTCATCGTTAACTGATTTCATCGTTAACTGATTTCATCGTTAACTGATTTCATCTTCATTTAACTGATTTCATTTTCATTCTTCATTTAACTGATTTCATCGTTAACTGATTTCATCTTCATTTAATTGATTTCATCGTTAACTGATTTCATCGTTAACTGATTTCATCGTTAACTGATTTCATCTTCATTTAACTGATTTCATCGTTAACTGATTTCATCGTTAACTGATTTTATCTTCATTTAACTGATTTCATCGTTAACTGATTTCATCGTTAACTGATTTCATCTTCATTTAACTGATTTCATCGTTAACTGATTTCATCGTTAATTGATTTCATCGTTAACTGATTTCATTTTCATTCTTCATTTAACTGATTTCATCGTTAACTGATTTCATCGTTAACTGATTTCATCTTCATTTAACTGATTTCATCGTTAACTGATTTCATCGTTAATTGATTTCATCGTTAACTGATTTCATCTTCATTCTTCATTTAACTGATTTCATCGTTAACTGATTTCATCGTTAACTGATTTCATCTTCATTTAACTGATTTCATCGTTAACTGATTTCATCTTCATTCTTCATTTAACTGATTTCATCTTTAACTGATTTCATCGTTAACTGATTTCATCTTCATTTAACTGATTTCATCGTTAATTGATTTCATCGTTAACTGATTTCATCTTCATTTAACTGATTTCATCGTTAACTGATTTCATCTTCATTCTTCATTTAACTGATTTCATCTTTAACTGATTTCATCGTTAACTGATTTCATCGTTAACTGATTTCATCTTCATTTAACTGATTTCATCTTCATTTAACTGATTTCATCGTTAACTGATTTCATCGTTAACTGATTTCATCTTCATTTAATTGATTTCATCGTTAACTGATTTCATCGTTAACTGATTTCATCGTTAACTGATTTCATCTTCATTTAACTGATTTCATCGTTAACTGATTTCATCGTTAACTGATTTCATCGTTAACTGATTTCATCTTCATTTAACTGATTTCATCGTTAACTGATTTCATCGTTAACTGATTTCATCTTCATTTAACTGATTTCATCGTTAACTGATTTCATCGTTAATTGATTTCATCGTTAACTGATTTCATTTTCATTCTTCATTTAACTGATTTCATCGTTAACTGATTTCATCGTTAACTGATTTCATCTTCATTTAACTGATTTCATCGTTAACTGATTTCATCGTTAATTGATTTCATCGTTAACTGATTTCATCTTCATTCTTCATTTAACTGATTTCATCGTTAACTGATTTCATCTTCATTTAACTGATTTCATCGTTAACTGATTTCATCGTTAACTGATTTCATCGTTAACTGATTTCATCTTCATTTAACTGATTTCATCGTTAACTGATTTCATCTTCATTCTTCATTTAACTGATTTCATCTTTAACTGATTTCATCGTTAACTGATTTCATCTTCATTTAACTGATTTCATCGTTAATTGATTTCATCGTTAACTGATTTCATCGTTAACTGATTTCATCTTCATTTAACTGATTTCATCGTTAACTGATTTCATCGTTAACTGATTTCATCTTTAACTGATTTCATCTTCATTTAACTGATTTCATCGTTAACTGATTTCATCGTTAACTGATTTCATCGTTAACTGATTTCATCTTCATTTAACTGATTTCATCTTCATTTAACTGATTTCATCGTTAACTGATTTCATCGTTAACTGATTTCATCTTCATTTAATTGATTTCATCGTTAACTGATTTCATCGTTAACTGATTTCATCGTTAACTGATTTCATCTTCATTTAACTGATTTCATCGTTAACTGATTTCATCGTTAACTGATTTCATCGTTAACTGATTTCATCTTCATTTAACTGATTTCATCGTTAACTGATTTCATCGTTAACTGATTTCATCTTCATTTAACTGATTTCATCGTTAACTGATTTCATCGTTAATTGATTTCATCGTTAACTGATTTCATTTTCATTCTTCATTTAACTGATTTCATCGTTAACTGATTTCATCGTTAACTGATTTCATCTTCATTTAACTGATTTCATCGTTAACTGATTTCATCGTTAATTGATTTCATCGTTAACTGATTTCATCTTCATTCTTCATTTAACTGATTTCATCGTTAACTGATTTCATCTTCATTTAACTGATTTCATCGTTAACTGATTTCATCGTTAACTGATTTCATCGTTAACTGATTTCATCTTCATTTAACTGATTTCATCGTTAACTGATTTCATCTTCATTCTTCATTTAACTGATTTCATCTTTAACTGATTTCATCGTTAACTGATTTCATCTTCATTTAACTGATTTCATCGTTAATTGATTTCATCGTTAACTGATTTCATCGTTAACTGATTTCATCTTCATTTAACTCATTTCATCGTTAACTGAATTCATCGTTAACTGATTTCATCTTTAACTGATTTCATCTTCATTTAACTGATTTCATCGTTAACTGATTTCATCGTTAACTGATTTCATCGTTAACTGATTTCATCTTCATTTAACTGATTTCATTGTTAACTGATTTCATCGTTAACTGATTTCATCTTCATTTAACTGATTTCATCGTTAACTGATTTCATCGTTAACTGATTTCATCGTTAACTGATTTCATCTTCATTTAACTGATTTCATTTTCATTCTTCATTTAACTGATTTCATCGTTAACTGATTTCATCTTCATTTAACTGATTTCATCGTTAACTGATTTCATCGTTAACTGATTTCATCGTTAACTGATTTCATCTTTAACTGATTTCATCGTTAACTGATTTCATCTTCATTTAACTGATTTCATCGTTAACTGATTTCATCTTCATTTAATTGATTTCATCGTTAACTGATTTCATCGTTAACTGATTTCATCGTTAACTGATTTCATCTTCATTTAACTGATTTCATCGTTAACTGATTTCATCGTTAACTGATTTCATCGTTAACTGATTTCATCTTTAACTGATTTCATCGTTAACTGATTTCATCTTCATTTAACTGATTTCATCGTTAACTGATTTCATCTTCATTTAATTGATTTCATCGTTAACTGATTTCATCGTTAACTGATTTCATCGTTAACTGATTTCATCTTCATTTAACTGATTTCATCGTTAACTGATTTCATCGTTAACTGATTTCATCTTCATTTAACTGATTTCATCGTTAACTGATTTCATCGTTAATTGATTTCATCGTTAACTGATTTCATCTTCATTTAACTGATTTCATCGTTAACTGATTTCATCGTTAACTGATTTCATCTTCATTTAATTGATTTCATCGTTAACTGATTTCATCGTTAACTGATTTCATCGTTAACTGATTTCATCTTCATTTAACTGATTTCATCGTTAACTGATTTCATCGTTAACTGATTTCATCGTTAACTGATTTCATCTTCATTTAACTGATTTCATCGTTAACTGATTTCATCGTTAACTGATTTCATCTTCATTTAACTGATTTCATCGTTAACTGATTTCATCGTTAATTGATTTCATCGTTAACTGATTTCATTTTCATTCTTCATTTAACTGATTTCATCGTTAACTGATTTCATCGTTAACTGATTTCATCTTCATTTAACTGATTTCATCGTTAACTGATTTCATCGTTAATTGATTTCATCGTTAACTGATTTCATCTTCATTCTTCATTTAACTGATTTCATCGTTAACTGATTTCATCTTCATTTAACTGATTTCATCGTTAACTGATTTCATCGTTAACTGATTTCATCGTTAACTGATTTCATCTTCATTTAACTGATTTCATCGTTAACTGATTTCATCTTCATTCTTCATTTAACTGATTTCATCTTTAACTGATTTCATCGTTAACTGATTTCATCTTCATTTAACTGATTTCATCGTTAATTGATTTCATCGTTAACTGATTTCATCGTTAACTGATTTCATCTTCATTTAACTGATTTCATCGTTAACTGATTTCATCGTTAACTGATTTCATCTTTAACTGATTTCATCTTCATTTAACTGATTTCATCGTTAACTGATTTCATCGTTAACTGATTTCATCTTCATTTAACTGATTTCATTGTTAACTGATTTCATCGTTAACTGATTTCATCTTCATTTAACTGATTTCATCGTTAACTGATTTCATCGTTAACTGATTTCATCGTTAACTGATTTCATCTTCATTTAACTGATTTCATTTTCATTCTTCATTTAACTGATTTCATCGTTAACTGATTTCATCTTCATTTAACTGATTTCATCGTTAACTGATTTCATCGTTAACTGATTTCATCGTTAACTGATTTCATCTTTAACTGATTTCATCGTTAACTGATTTCATCTTCATTTAACTGATTTCATCGTTAACTGATTTCATCTTCATTTAATTGATTTCATCGTTAACTGATTTCATCGTTAACTGATTTCATCGTTAACTGATTTCATCTTCATTTAACTGATTTCATCGTTAACTGATTTCATCGTTAACTGATTTCATCGTTAACTGATTTCATCTTCATTTAACTGATTTCATCTTCATTTAACTGATTTCATCGTTAACTGATTTCATCTTCATTTAATTGATTTCATCGTTAACTGATTTCATCGTTAACTGATTTCATCGTTAACTGATTTCATCTTCATTTAACTGATTTCATCGTTAACTGATTTCATCGTTAACTGATTTCATCTTCATTTAATTGATTTCATCGTTAACTGATTTCATCGTTAACTGATTTCATCGTTAACTGATTTCATCTTCATTTAACTGATTTCATCGTTAACTGATTTCATCGTTAACTGATTTCATCGTTAACTGATTTCATCTTCATTTAACTGATTTCATCGTTAACTGATTTCATCGTTAACTGATTTCATCTTCATTTAACTGATTTCATCGTTAACTGATTTCATCGTTAATTGATTTCATCGTTAACTGATTTCATTTTCATTCTTCATTTAACTGATTTCATCGTTAACTGATTTCATCGTTAACTGATTTCATCTTCATTTAACTGATTTCATCGTTAACTGATTTCATCGTTAATTGATTTCATCGTTAACTGATTTCATCTTCATTCTTCATTTAACTGATTTCATCGTTAACTGATTTCATCTTCATTTAACTGATTTCATCGTTAACTGATTTCATCGTTAACTGATTTCATCGTTAACTGATTTCATCTTCATTTAACTGATTTCATCGTTAACTGATTTCATCTTCATTCTTCATTTAACTGATTTCATCTTTAACTGATTTCATCGTTAACTGATTTCATCTTCATTTAACTGATTTCATCGTTAATTGATTTCATCGTTAACTGATTTCATCGTTAACTGATTTCATCTTCATTTAACTGATTTCATCGTTAACTGATTTCATCGTTAACTGATTTCATCTTTAACTGATTTCATCTTCATTTAACTGATTTCATCGTTAACTGATTTCATCGTTAACTGATTTCATCGTTAACTGATTTCATCTTCATTTAACTGATTTCATTGTTAACTGATTTCATCGTTAACTGATTTCATCTTCATTTAACTGATTTCATCGTTAACTGATTTCATCGTTAACTGATTTCATCGTTAACTGATTTCATCTTCATTTAACTGATTTCATTTTCATTCTTCATTTAACTGATTTCATCGTTAACTGATTTCATCTTCATTTAACTGATTTCATCTTCATTTAACTGATTTCATCGTTAACTGATTTCATCGTTAACTGATTTCATCTTTAACTGATTTCATCGTTAACTGATTTCATCTTCATTTAACTGATTTCATCGTTAACTGATTTCATCTTCATTTAATTGATTTCATCGTTAACTGATTTCATCGTTAACTGATTTCATCGTTAACTGATTTCATCTTCATTTAACTGATTTCATCGTTAACTGATTTCATCGTTAACTGATTTCATCGTTAACTGATTTCATCTTTAACTGATTTCATCGTTAACTGATTTCATCTTCATTTAACTGATTTCATCGTTAACTGATTTCATCTTCATTTAATTGATTTCATCGTTAACTGATTTCATCGTTAACTGATTTCATCGTTAACTGATTTCATCTTCATTTAACTGATTTCATCGTTAACTGATTTCATCGTTAACTGATTTCATCTTCATTTAACTGATTTCATCGTTAACTGATTTCATCTTCATTTAATTGATTTCATCGTTAACTGATTTCATCGTTAACTGATTTCATCGTTAACTGATTTCATCTTCATTTAACTGATTTCATCGTTAACTGATTTCATCGTTAACTGATTCCATCGTTAACTGATTTCATCGTTAACTGATTTCATCGTTAACTGATTTCATCTTCATTTAACTGATTTCATTTTCATTCTTCATTTAACTGATTTCATCGTTAACTGATTTCATCTTCATTTAACTGATTTCATCGTTAACTGATTTCATCGTTAACTGATTTCATCGTTAACTGATTTCATCTTTAACTGATTTCATCGTTAACTGATTTCATCTTCATTTAACTGATTTCATCGTTAACTGATTTCATCTTCATTTAATTGATTTCATCGTTAACTGATTTCATCGTTAACTGATTTCATCGTTAACTGATTTCATCTTCATTTAACTGATTTCATCGTTAACTGATTTCATCGTTAACTGATTTCATCTTCATTTAACTGATTTCATTTTCATTCTTCATTTAACTGATTTCATCGTTAACTGATTTCATCTTCATTTAATTGATTTCATCGTTAACTGATTTCATCGTTAACTGATTTCATCGTTAACTGATTTCATCTTCATTTAACTGATTTCATCGTTAACTGATTTCATCGTTAACTGATTTCATCGTTAACTGATTTCATCTTCATTTAACTGATTTCATCGTTAACTGATTTCATCGTTAACTGATTTCATCTTCATTTAACTGATTTCATCGTTAACTGATTTCATCGTTAATTGATTTCATCGTTAACTGATTTCATTTTCATTCTTCATTTAACTGATTTCATCGTTAACTGATTTCATCGTTAACTGATTTCATCGTTAACTGATTTCATCTTCATTTAACTGATTTCATCGTTAACTGATTTCATCGTTAATTGATTTCATCGTTAACTGATTTCATCTTCATTCTTCATTTAACTGATTTCATCGTTAACTGATTTCATCTTCATTTAACTGATTTCATCGTTAACTGATTTCATCGTTAACTGATTTCATCGTTAACTGATTTCATCTTCATTTAACTGATTTCATCGTTAACTGATTTCATCTTCATTCTTCATTTAACTGATTTCATCGTTAACTGATTTCATCTTTAACTGATTTCATCGTTAACTGATTTCATCGTTAACTGATTTCATCTTCATTTAACTGATTTCATCGTTAACTGATTTCATCGTTAACTGATTTCATCTTTAACTGATTTCATCGTTAACTGATTTCATCTTCATTTAACTGATTTCATCGTTAACTGATTTCATCTTCATTTAACTGATTTCATCGTTAACTGATTTCATCGTTAACTGATTTCATCGTTAACTGATTTCATCTTCATTTAACTGATTCCATCGTTAACTGATTTCATCGTTAACTGATTTCATCGTTAACTGATTTCATCTTCATTTAACTGATTTCATCGTTAACTGATTTCATCGTTAACTGATTTCATCTTTAACTGATTTCATCGTTAACTGATTTCATCTTCATTTAACTGATTTCATCGTTAACTGATTTCATCGTTAACTGATTTCATCGTTAACTGATTTCATCTTCATTTAACTGATTTCATCGTTAACTGATTTCATCGTTAACTGATTCCATCGTTAACTGATTTCATCGTTAACTGATTTCATCTTCATTTAACTGATTTCATCGTTAACTGATTTCATCTTCATTTAACTGATTTCATCGTTAACTGATTTCATCGTTAACTGATTTCATCGTTAACTGATTTCATCTTCATTTAACTGATTTCATTTTCATTCTTCATTTAACTGATTTCATCGTTAACTGATTTCATCTTCATTTAACTGATTTCATCGTTAACTGATTTCATCTTCATTTAACTGATTTCATCGTTAACTGATTTCATCTTCATTTAATTGATTTCATCGTTAACTGATTTCATCGTTAACTGATTTCATCGTTAACTGATTTCATCTTCATTTAACTGATTTCATCGTTAACTGATTTCATCGTTAACTGATTCCATCGTTAACTGATTTCATCTTCATTTAACTGATTTCATCGTTAACTGATTTCATCGTTAACTGATTTCATCGTTAACTGATTTCATCTTCATTTAACTGATTTCATCGTTCACTGATTTCATCGTTAACTGATTTCATCTTCATTTAACTGATTTCATCGTTAACTGATTTCATCGTTAACTGATTTCATCGTTAACTGATTTCATCGTTAACTGATTTCATCTTCATTTAACTGATTTCATCGTTAACTGATTTCATCTTCATTCAACTGATTTCATCGTTAACTGATTTCGTCTTCATTTAACTGATTTCATCGTTAACTGATTTCATCTTTAACTGATTTCATCGTTAACTGATTTCATCTTCATTTAACTGATTTCATCGTTAACTGATTTCATCGTTAACTGATTTCATCTTCATTTAACTGATTCCATCGTTAACTGATTTCATCGTTAACTGATTTCATCTTCATTTAACTGATTTCATCGTTAACTTATTTCATCGTTAACTGATTCCATCGTTAACTGATTTCATCTTTAACTGATTTCATCGTTAACTGATTTCATCTTCATTTAACTGATTTCATCGTTAACTGATTTCATCTTCATTTAATTGATTTCATCGTTAACTGATTTCATCCTTAACTGATTTCATCTTCATTTAACTGATTTCATCGTTAACTGATTTCATCGTTAACTGATTTCATCTTCATTTAACTGATTTCATCGTTAACTGATTTCATCGTTAACTGATTTCATCTTCATTTAACTGATTTCATCGTTAACTGATTTCATCTTCATTTAACTGATTTCATCGTTAACTGATTTCATCGTTAACTGATTTCATCTTCATTTAACTGATTTCATCGTTAACTGATTTCATCGTTAACTGATTTCATCTTCATTTAACTGATTTCATCGTTAACTGATTTCATCGTTAACTGATTTCATCTTTAACTGATTTCATCGTTAACTGATTTCATCTTCATTTAACTGATTTCATCGTTAACTGATTTCATCTTCATTTAACTGATTTCATCGTTAACTGATTTCATCGTTAACTGATTTCATCTTCATTTAACTGATTTCATCGTTAACTGATTTCATCGTTAACTGATTTCATCTTTAACTGATTTCATCGTTAACTGATTTCATCTTCATTTAACTGATTTCATCGTTAACTGATTTCATCGTTAACTGATTTCATCTTCATTTAACTGATTTCATCGTTAACTGATTTCATCTTTAACTGATTTCATCGTTAACTGATTTCATCTTCATTTAACTGATTTCATCGTTAACTGATTTCATCGTTAACTGATTTCATCTTCATTTAACTGATTTCATCTTCATTTAACTGATTTCATCGTTAACTGATTTCATCTTCATTTAACTGATTTCATCGTTAACTGATTTCATCGTTAACTGATTTCATCTTCATTTAACTGATTCCATCGTTAACTGATTTCATCGTTAACTGATTTCATCTTCATTTAACTGATTCCATCGTTAACTGATTTCATCGTTAACTGATTTCATCTTCATTTAACTGATTTCATCTTCATTTAACTGATTTCATCGTTAACTGATTTCATCGTTAACTGATTTCATCTTCATTTAACTGATTTCATCGTTAACTGATTTCATCGTTAACTGATTCCATCGTTAACTGATTTCATCTTCATTTAACTGATTTCATCGTTAACTGATTTCATCTTCATTTAACTGATTCCATCGTTAACTGATTCCATCGTTAACTGATTTCATCGTTAACTGATTTCATCTTCATTTAACTGATTTCATTTTCATTCTTCATTTAACTGATTTCATCGTTAACTGATTTCATCTTCATTTAACTGATTTCATCGTTAACTGATTTCATCGTTAACTGATTTCATGGTTAACTGATTTCATCTTCATTTAACTGATTTCATCGTTAACTGATTTCATCGTTAACTGATTTCATCTTTAACTGATTTCATCGTTAACTGATTTCATCTTCATTTAACTGATTTCATCGTTAACTGATTTCATCTTCATTTAACTGATTCCATCGTTAACTGATTTCATCGTTAACTGATTTCATCGTTAACTGATTTCATCTTCATTTAACTGATTTCATCGTTAACTGATCTCATCGTTAACTGATCTCATCGTTAACTGATTCCATCGTTAACTGATTTCACCGTGAACTGATTTCATCTTCATTTAACTGATTCCATCGTTAACTGATTTCATCGTTAACTGATTTCATCGTTAACTGATTTCATCTTTAACTGATTTCATCGTTAACTGATTTCATCTTCATTTAACTGATTTCATTTTCATTCTTCATTTAACTGATTTCATCGTTAACTGATTTCATCGTTAACTGATTTCATCTTCATTTAACTGATTTCATCGTTAACTGATTTCATCGTTAATTGATTTCATCGTTAACTGATTTCATCTTCATTCTTCATTTAACTGATTTCATCGTTAACTGATTTCATCGTTAACTGATTTCATCTTCATTCTTCATTTAACTGATTTCATCTTTAACTGATTTCATCGTTAACTGATTTCATCTTCATTTAACTGATTTCATCGTTAATTGATTTCATCGTTAACTGATTTCATCGTTAACTGATTTCATCTTCATTTAACTGATTTCATCGTTAAATGATTTCATCGTTAACTGATTTCATCTTTAACTGATTTCATCTTCATTTAACTGATTTCATCGTTAACTGATTTCATCGTTAACTGATTTCATCGTTAACTGATTTCATCTTCATTTAACTGATTCCATCGTTAACTGATTTCATCGTTAACTGATTTCATCTTCATTTAACTGATTTCATCGTTAACTGATTTCATCGTTAACTGATTTCATCTTCATTTAACTGATTTCATCGTTAACTGATTTCATCTTCATTTAACTGATTTCCTCGTTAACTGATTTCATCGTTAACTGATTTCATCTTCATTTAACTGATTCCATCGTTAACTGATTTCATCGTTAACTGATTTCATCGTTAACTGATTTCATCTTTAACTGATTTCATCGTTAACTGATTTCATCTTCATTTAACTGATTTCATCGTTAACTGATTTCATCGTTAACTGATTTCATCTTCATTTAACTGATTTCATTTTCATTCTTCATTTAACTGATTTCATCGTTAACTGATTTCATCTTCATTTAACTGATTTCATTTTCATTCTTCATTTAACTGATTTCATCGTTAACTGATTTCATCTTCATTTAACTGATTTCATCGTTAACTGATTTCATCGTTAACTGATTTCATCTTCATTTAACTGATTTCATCGTTAACTGATTTCATCGTTAACTGATTTCATCGTTAACTGATTTCATCTTCATTTAACTGATTTCATCGTTAACTGATTTCATCGTTAACTGATTTCATCGTTAACTGATTTCATCTTCATTTAACTGATTTCATCGTTAACTGATTTCATCTTTAACTGATTTCATCGTTAACTGATTTCATCGTTAACTGATTTCATCTTCATTTAACTGATTTCATCGTTAACTGATTTCATCGTTAACTGATTTCATCTTTAACTGATTTCATCGTTAACTGATTTCATCTTCATTTAACTGATTTCATCGTTAACTGATTTCATCTTCATTTAACTGATTTCATCGTTAACTGATTTCATCGTTAACTGATTTCATCGTTAACTGATTTCATCTTCATTTAACTGATTTCATCGTTAACTGATTTCATCGTTAACTGATTTCATCTTTAACTGATTTCATCGTTAACTGATTTCATCTTCATTTAACTGATTTCATCGTTAACTGATTTCATCGTTAACTGATTTCATCGTTAACTGATTTCATCTTCATTTAACTGATTTCATCGTTAACTGATTTCATCGTTAACTGATTCCATCGGTAACTGATTTCATCGTTAACTGATTTCATCTTCATTTAACTGATTTCATCGTTAACTGATTTCATCTTCATTTAACTGATTTCATCGTTAACTGATTTCATCGTTAACTGATTTCATCGTTAACTGATTTCATCTTCATTTAACTGATTTCATTTTCATTCTTCATTTAACTGATTTCATCGTTAACTGATTTCATCTTCATTTAACTGATTTCATCGTTAACTGATTTCATCTTCATTTAACTGATTTCATCGTTAACTGATTTCATCGTTAACTGATTTCATCTTCATTTAACTGATTTCATCGTTAACTGATTTCATCGTTAACTGATTCCATCGTTAACTGATTTCATCGTTAACTGATTTCATCTTCATTTAACTGATTTCATCGTTAACTGATTTCATCGTTAACTGATTTCATCTTCATTTAACTGATTTCATCGTTAACTGATTTCATCTTTAACTGATTTCATCGTTAACTGATTTCATCGTTAACTGATTTCATCTTCATTTAACTGATTTCATCGTTAACTGATTTCATCGTTAACTGATTTCATCTTCATTTAACTGATTTCATCGTTAACTGATTTCATCGTTAACTGATTTCATCTTCATTTAACTGATTTCATCGTTAACTGATTTCATCTTCATTTAACTGATTTCATCGTTAACTGATTTCATCGTTAACTGATTCCATCGTTAACTGATTTCATCTTCATTTAACTGATTTCATCGTTAACTGATTTCATCTTCATTTAACTGATTCCATCGTTAACTGATTCCATCGTTAACTGATTTCATCGTTAACTGATTTCATCTTCATTTAACTGATTTCATTTTCATTCTTCATTTAACTGATTTCATCGTTAACTGATTTCATCTTCATTTAACTGATTTCATCGTTAACTGATTTCATCGTTAACTGATTTCATGGTTAACTGATTTCATCTTCATTTAACTGATTTCATCGTTAACTGATTTCATCGTTAACTGATTTCATCTTTAACTGATTTCATCGTTAACTGATTTCATCTTCATTTAACTGATTTCATCGTTAACTGATTTCATCTTCATTTAACTGATTCCATCGTTAACTGATTTCATCGTTAACTGATTTCATCGTTAACTGATTTCATCTTCATTTAACTGATTTCATCGTTAACTGATCTCATCGTTAACTGATCTCATCGTTAACTGATTCCATCGTTAACTGATTTCACCGTGAACTGATTTCATCTTCATTTAACTGATTCCATCGTTAACTGATTTCATCGTTAACTGATTTCATCGTTAACTGATTTCATCTTTAACTGATTTCATCGTTAACTGATTTCATCTTCATTTAACTGATTTCATTTTCATTCTTCATTTAACTGATTTCATCGTTAACTGATTTCATCGTTAACTGATTTCATCTTCATTTAACTGATTTCATCGTTAACTGATTTCATCGTTAATTGATTTCATCGTTAACTGATTTCATCTTCATTCTTCATTTAACTGATTTCATCGTTAACTGATTTCATCGTTAACTGATTTCATCTTCATTTAACTGATTTCATCGTTAACTGATTTCATCTTCATTCTTCATTTAACTGATTTCATCTTTAACTGATTTCATCGTTAACTGATTTCATCTTCATTTAACTGATTTCATCGTTAATTGATTTCATCGTTAACTGATTTCATCGTTAACTGATTTCATCTTCATTTAACTGATTTCATCGTTAAATGATTTCATCGTTAACTGATTTCATCTTTAACTGATTTCATCTTCATTTAACTGATTTCATCGTTAACTGATTTCATCGTTAACTGATTTCATCGTTAACTGATTTCATCTTCATTTAACTGATTCCATCGTTAACTGATTTCATCGTTAACTGATTTCATCTTCATTTAACTGATTTCATCGTTAACTGATTTCATCGTTAACTGATTTCATCTTCATTTAACTGATTTCATCGTTAACTGATTTCATCTTCATTTAACTGATTTCCTCGTTAACTGATTTCATCGTTAACTGATTTCATCTTCATTTAACTGATTCCATCGTTAACTGATTTCATCGTTAACTGATTTCATCGTTAACTGATTTCATCTTTAACTGATTTCATCGTTAACTGATTTCATCTTCATTTAACTGATTTCATCGTTAACTGATTTCATCGTTAACTGATTTCATCTTCATTTAACTGATTTCATTTTCATTCTTCATTTAACTGATTTCATCGTTAACTGATTTCATCTTCATTTAACTGATTTCATTTTCATTCTTCATTTAACTGATTTCATCGTTAACTGATTTCATCTTCATTTAACTGATTTCATCGTTAACTGATTTCATCGTTAACTGATTTCATCTTCATTTAACTGATTTCATCGTTAACTGATTTCATCGTTAACTGATTTCATCGTTAACTGATTTCATCGTTAACTGATTTCATCTTCATTTAACTGATTTCATCGTTAACTGATTTCATCGTTAACTGATTTCATCGTTAACTGATTTCATCTTCATTTAACTGATTTCATCGTTAACTGATTTCATCTTTAACTGATTTCATCGTTAACTGATTTCATCGTTAACTGATTTCATCTTCATTTAACTGATTTCATCGTTAACTGATTTCATCGTTAACTGATTTCATCTTTAACTGATTTCATCGTTAACTGATTTCATCTTCATTTAACTGATTTCATCGTTAACTGATTTCATCTTCATTTAACTGATTTCATCGTTAACTGATTTCATCGTTAACTGATTTCATCGTTAACTGATTTCATCTTCATTTAACTGATTCCATCGTTAACTGATTTCATCGTTAACTGATTTCATCGTTAACTGATTTCATCTTCATTTAACTGATTTCATCGTTAACTGATTTCATCGTTAACTGATTTCATCGTTAACTGATTTCATCTTTAACTGATTTCATCGTTAACTGATTTCATCTTCATTTAACTGATTTCATCGTTAACTGATTTCATCGTTAACTGATTTCATCGTTAACTGATTTCATCTTCATTTAACTGATTTCATCGTTAACTGATTTCATCGTTAACTGATTCCATCGTTAACTGATTTCATCGTTAACTGATTTCATCTTCATTTAACTGATTTCATCGTTAACTGATTTCATCTTCATTTAACTGATTTCATCGTTAACTGATTTCATCTTCATTTAACTGATTTCATTTTCATTCTTCATTTAACTGATTTCATCGTTAACTGATTTCATCTTCATTTAACTGATTTCATCGTTAACTGATTTCATCTTCATTTAACTGATTTCATCGTTAACTGATTTCATCGTTAACTGATTTCATCGTTAACTGATTTCATCTTCATTTAACTGATTTCATCGTTAACTGATTTCATCGTTAACTGATTCCATCGTTAACTGATTTCATCGTTAACTGATTTCATCTTCATTTAACTGATTTCATCGTTAACTGATTTCATCGTTAACTGATTTCATCTTCATTTAACTGATTTCATCGTTAACTGATTTCATCTTTAACTGATTTCATCGTTAACTGATTTCATCTTCATTTAACTGATTTCATCGTTAACTGATTTCATCGTTAACTGATTTCATCGTTAACTGATTTCATCTTCATTTAACTGATTTCATCGTTAACTGATTTCATCGTTAACTGATTTCATCTTCATTTAACTGATTTCATCGTTAACTGATTTCATCGTTAACTGATTCCATCGTTAACTGATTTCATCTTTAACTGATTTCATCGTTAACTGATTTCATCTTCATTTAACTGATTTCATCGTTAACTGATTTCATCTTCATTCAACTGATTTCATCGTTAACTGATTTCGTCTTCATTTAACTGATTTCATCGTTAACTGATTTCATCTTTAACTGATTTCATCGTTAACTGATTTCATCTTCATTTAACTGATTTCATCGTTAACTGATTTCATCGTTAACTGATTTCATCGTTAACTGATTTCATCTTCATTTAACTGATTTCATCGTTAACTGATTTCATCGTTAACTGATTTCATCGTTAACTGATTTCATCTTCATTTAACTGATTTCATCGTTCACTGATTTCATCGTTAACTGATTTCATCTTCATTTAACTGATTTCATCGTTAACTGATTTCATCGTTAACTGATTTCATCGTTAACTGATTTCATCTTCATTTAACTGATTTCATCGTTAACTGATTTCATCTTCATTCAACTGATTTCATCGTTAACTGATTTCGTCTTCATTTAACTGATTTCATCGTTAACTGATTTCATCTTTAACTGATTTCATCGTTAACTGATTTCATCTTCATTTAACTGATTTCATCGTTAACTGATTTCATCGTTAACTGATTTCATCGTTAACTGATTTCATCTTCATTTAACTGATTCCATCGTTAACTGATTTCATCGTTAACTGATTTCATCTTCATTTAACTGATTTCATCGTTAACTTATTTCATCGTTAACTGATTCCATCGTTAACTGATTTCATCTTTAACTGATTTCATCGTTAACTGATTTCATCTTCATTTAACTGATTTCATCGTTAACTGATTTCATCTTCATTTAATTGATTTCATCGTTAACTGATTTCATCCTTAACTGATTTCATCTTCATTTAACTGATTTCATCGTTAACTGATTTCATCGTTAACTGATTTCATCTTCATTTAACTGATTTCATCGTTAACTGATTTCATCGTTAACTGATTTCATCGTTAACTGATTTCATCTTCATTTAACTGATTTCATCGTTAACTGATTTCATCTTCATTTAACTGATTTCATCGTTAACTGATTTCATCGTTAACTGATTTCATCGTTAACTGATTTCATCTTCATTTAACTGATTTCATTGTTAACTGATTTCATCGTTAACTGATTTCATCTTCATTTAACTGATTTCATCGTTAACTGATTTCATCGTTAACTGATTTCATCGTTAACTGATTTCATCTTCATTTAACTGATTTCATTTTCATTCTTCATTTAACTGATTTCATCGTTAACTGATTTCATCTTCATTTAACTGATTTCATCGTTAACTGATTTCATCGTTAACTGATTTCATCGTTAACTGATTTCATCTTTAACTGATTTCATCGTTAACTGATTTCATCTTCATTTAACTGATTTCATCGTTAACTGATTTCATCTTCATTTAATTGATTTCATCGTTAACTGATTTCATCGTTAACTGATTTCATCGTTAACTGATTTCATCTTTAACTGATTTCATCGTTAACTGATTTCATCTTCATTTAACTGATTTCATCGTTAACTGATTTCATCTTCATTTAACTGATTTCATCGTTAACTGATTTCATCGTTAACTGATTTCATCTTCATTTAACTGATTTCATCGTTAACTGATTTCATCGTTAACTGATTTCATCTTTAACTGATTTCATCGTTAACTGATTTCATCTTCATTTAACTGATTTCATCGTTAACTGATTTCATCTTCATTTAATTGATTTCATCGTTAACTGATTTCATCGTTAACTGATTTCATCTTCATTTAACTGATTTCATCGTTAACTGATTTCATCGTTAACTGATTTCATCTTCATTTAACTGATTTCATCGTTAACTGATTTCATCGTTAATTGATTTCATCGTTAACTGATTTCATCTTCATTTAACTGATTTCATCGTTAACTGATTTCATCGTTAACTGATTTCATCTTTAACTGATTTCATCTTCATTTAACTGATTTCATCGTTAACTGATTTCATCGTTAACTGATTTCATCTTCATTTAATTGATTTCATCGTTAACTGATTTCATCGTTAACTGATTTCATCGTTAACTGATTTCATCTTCATTTAACTGATTTCATCGTTAACTGATTTCATCGTTAACTGATTTCATCGTTAACTGATTTCATCTTCATTTAACTGATTTCATCGTTAACTGATTTCATCGTTAACTGATTTCATCTTCATTTAACTGATTTCATCGTTAACTGATTTCATCGTTAATTGATTTCATCGTTAACTGATTTCATCTTCATTTAACTGATTTCATCGTTAACTGATTTCATCGTTAATTGATTTCATCGTTAACTGATTTCATCTTCATTTAACTGATTTCATCTTCATTTAACTGATTTCATTTTCATTCTTCATTTAACTGATTTCATCGTTAACTGATTTCATCGTTAACTGATTTCATCTTCATTTAACTGATTTCATCGTTAACTGATTTCATCGTTAATTGATTTCATCGTTAACTGATTTCATCTTCATTCTTCATTTAACTGATTTCATCGTTAACTGATTTCATCTTCATTTAACTGATTTCATCGTTAACTGATTTCATCGTTAACTGATTTCATCGTTAACTGATTTCATCTTCATTTAACTGATTTCATCGTTAACTGATTTCATCTTCATTCTTCATTTAACTGATTTCATCTTTAACTGATTTCATCGTTAACTGATTTCATCTTCATTTAACTGATTTCATCGTTAATTGATTTCATCGTTAACTGATTTCATCGTTAACTGATTTCATCTTCATTTAACTGATTTCATCGTTAACTGATTTCATCGTTAACTGATTTCATCTTTAACTGATTTCATCTTCATTTAACTGATTTCATCGTTAACTGATTTCATCGTTAACTGATTTCATCTTCATTTAACTGATTTCATTGTTAACTGATTTCATCGTTAACTGATTTCATCTTCATTTAACTGATTTCATCGTTAACTGATTTCATCGTTAACTGATTTCATCGTTAACTGATTTCATCTTCATTTAACTGATTTCATTTTCATTCTTCATTTAACTGATTTCATCGTTAACTGATTTCATCTTCATTTAACTGATTTCATCGTTAACTGATTTCATCGTTAACTGATTTCATCTTTAACTGATTTCATCGTTAACTGATTTCATCTTCATTTAACTGATTTCATCGTTAACTGATTTCATCTTCATTTAATTGATTTCATCGTTAACTGATTTCATCGTTAACTGATTTCATCGTTAACTGATTTCATCTTCATTTAACTGATTTCATCGTTAACTGATTTCATCGTTAACTGATTTCATCTTCATTTAACTGATTTCATCTTCATTTAACTGATTTCATCGTTAACTGATTTCATCGTTAACTGATTTCATCTTCATTTAATTGATTTCATCGTTAACTGATTTCATCGTTAACTGATTTCATCGTTAACTGATTTCATCTTCATTTAACTGATTTCATCGTTAACTGATTTCATCGTTAACTGATTTCATCTTCATTTAATTGATTTCATCGTTAACTGATTTCATCGTTAACTGATTTCATCGTTAACTGATTTCATCTTCATTTAACTGATTTCATCGTTAACTGATTTCATCGTTAACTGATTTCATCGTTAACTGATTTCATCTTCATTTAACTGATTTCATCGTTAACTGATTTCATCGTTAACTGATTTCATCTTCATTTAACTGATTTCATCGTTAACTGATTTCATCGTTAATTGATTTCATCGTTAACTGATTTCATTTTCATTCTTCATTTAACTGATTTCATCGTTAACTGATTTCATCGTTAACTGATTTCATCGTTAACTGATTTCATCGTTAACTGATTTCATCTTCATTTAACTGATTTCATCGTTAACTGATTTCATCGTTAACTGATTTCATCTTCATTTAACTGATTTCATCGTTAACTGATTTCATCGTTAACTGATTTCATCGTTAACTGATTTCATCGTTAACTGATTTCATCTTCATTTAACTGATTTCATTGTTAACTGATTTCATCGTTAACTGATTTCATCTTCATTTAACTGATTTCATCGTTAACTGATTTCATCGTTAACTGATTTCATCTTCATTTAACTGATTTCATTGTCATTCTTCATTTAACTGATTTCATCGTTAACTGATTTCATCTTCATTTAACTGATTTCATCGTTAACTGATTTCATCGTTAACTGATTTCATCGTTAACTGATTTCATCTTTAACTGATTTCATCGTTAACTGATTTCATCTTCATTTAACTGATTTCATCGTTAACTGATTTCATCTTCATTTAATTGATTTCATCGTTAACTGATTTCATCGTTAACTGATTTCATCGTTAACTGATTTCATCGTTAACTGATTTCATCTTCATTTAACTGATTTCATCGTTAACTGATTTCATCGTTAACTGATTTCATCTTCATTTAACTGATTTCATTTTCATTCTTCATTTAACTGATTTCATCGTTAACTGATTTCATCTTCATTTAATTGATTTCATCGTTAACTGATTTCATCGTTAACTGATTTCATCGTTAACTGATTTCATCTTCATTTAACTGATTTCATCGTTAACTGATTTCATCGTTAACTGATTTCATCGTTAACTGATTTCATCTTCATTTAACTGATTTCATCGTTAACTGATTTCATCGTTAACTGATTTCATCTTCATTTAACTGATTTCATCGTTAACTGATTTCATCGTTAATTGATTTCATCGTTAACTGATTTCATTTTCATTCTTCATTTAACTGATTTCATCGTTAACTGATTTCATCGTTAACTGATTTCATCTTCATTTAACTGATTTCATCGTTAACTGATTTCATCGTTAATTGATTTCATCGTTAACTGATTTCATCTTCATTCTTCATTTAACTGATTTCATCGTTAACTGATTTCATCTTCATTTAACTGATTTCATCGTTAACTGATTTCATCGTTAACTGATTTCATCTTCATTTAACTGATTTCATCGTTAACTGATTTCATCTTCATTCTTCATTTAACTGATTTCATCTTTAACTGATTTCATCGTTAACTGATTTCATCTTCATTTAACTGATTTCATCGTTAATTGATTTCATCGTTAACTGATTTCATCGTTAACTGATTTCATCTTCATTTAACTGATTTCATCGTTAACTGATTTCATCGTTAACTGATTTCATCTTTAACTGATTTCATCTTCATTTAACTGATTTCATCGTTAACTGATTTCATCGTTAACTGATTTCATCGTTAACTGATTTCATCGTTAACTGATTTCATCTTCATTTAACTGATTTCATTGTTAACTGATTTCATCGTTAACTGATTTCATCTTCATTTAACTGATTTCATCGTTAACTGATTTCATCGTTAACTGATTTCATCGTTAACTGATTTCATCTTCATTTAACTGATTTCATTTTCATTCTTCATTTAACTGATTTCATCTTTAACTGATTTCATCTTCATTTAACTGATTTCATCGTTAACTGATTTCATCGTTAACTGATTTCATCGTTAACTGATTTCATCTTCATTTAACTGATTTCATTGTTAACTGATTTCATCGTTAACTGATTTCATCTTCATTTAACTGATTTCATCGTTAACTGATTTCATCGTTAACTGATTTCATCGTTAACTGATTTCATCTTCATTTAACTGATTTCATCGTTAACTGATTTCATCGTTAACTGATTTCATCGTTAACTGACTTCATCTTTAACTGATTTCATCGTTAACTGATTTCATCTTCATTTAACTGATTTCATCGTTAACTGATTTCATCTTCATTTAATTGATTTCATCGTTAACTGATTTCATCGTTAACTGATTTCATCGTTAACTGATTTCATCTTCATTTAACTGATTTCATCGTTAACTGATTTCATCGTTAACTGATTTCATCTTCATTTAACTGATTTCATTTTCATTCTTCATTTAACTGATTTCATCGTTAACTGATTTCATCTTCATTTAATTGATTTCATCGTTAACTGATTTCATCGTTAACTGATTTCATCGTTAACTGATTTCATCTTCATTTAACTGATTTCATCGTTAACTGATTTCATCGTTAACTGATTTCATCTTCATTTAACTGATTTCATTTTCATTCTTCATTTAACTGATTTCATCGTTAACTGATTTCATCTTCATTTAATTGATTTCATCGTTAACTGATTTCATCGTTAACTGATTTCATCGTTAACTGATTTCATCTTCATTTAACTGATTTCATCGTTAACTGATTTCATCGTTAACTGATTTCATCTTCATTTAACTGATTTCATCGTTAACTGATTTCATCGTTAATTGATTTCATCGTTAACTGATTTCATCTTCATTCTTCATTTAACTGATTTCATCGTTAACTGATTTCATCTTCATTTAACTGATTTCATCGTTAACTGATTTCATCGTTAACTGATTTCATCGTTAACTGATTTCATCGTTAACTGATTTCATCTTCATTTAACTGATTTCATTGTTAACTGATTTCATCGTTAACTGATTTCATCTTCATTTAACTGATTTCATCGTTAACTGATTTCATCGTTAACTGATTTCATCGTTAACTGATTTCATCTTCATTTAACTGATTTCATTTTCATTCTTCATTTAACTGATTTCATCGTTAACTGATTTCATCTTCATTTAACTGATTTCATCGTTAACTGATTTCATCGTTAACTGATTTCATCGTTAACTGATTTCATCTTTAACTGATTTCATCGTTAACTGATTTCATCTTCATTTAACTGATTTCATCGTTAACTGATTTCATCTTCATTTAATTGATTTCATCGTTAACTGATTTCATCGTTAACTGATTTCATCGTTAACTGATTTCATCGTTAACTGATTTCATCTTCATTTAACTGATTTCATCGTTAACTGATTTCATCGTTAACTGATTTCATCTTCATTTAACTGATTTCATTTTCATTCTTCATTTAACTGATTTCATCGTTAACTGATTTCATCTTCATTTAATTGATTTCATCGTTAACTGATTTCATCGTTAACTGATTTCATCGTTAACTGATTTCATCTTCATTTAACTGATTTCATCGTTAACTGATTTCATCGTTAACTGATTTCATCGTTAACTGATTTCATCTTCATTTAACTGATTTCATCGTTAACTGATTTCATCGTTAATTGATTTCATCGTTAACTGATTTCATTTTCATTCTTCATTTAACTGATTTCATCGTTAACTGATTTCATCGTTAACTGATTTCATCTTCATTTAACTGATTTCATCGTTAACTGATTTCATCGTTAATTGATTTCATCGTTAACTGATTTCATCTTCATTCTTCATTTAACTGATTTCATCGTTAACTGATTTCATCTTCATTTAACTGATTTCATCGTTAACTGATTTCATCGTTAACTGATTTCATCGTTAACTGATTTCATCTTCATTTAACTGATTTCATCGTTAACTGATTTCATCTTCATTCTTCATTTAACTGATTTCATCTTTAACTGATTTCATCGTTAACTGATTTCATCTTCATTTAACTGATTTCATCGTTAATTGATTTCATCGTTAACTGATTTCATCGTTAACTGATTTCATCGTTAACTGATTTCATCTTCATTTAACTGATTTCATTTTCATTCTTCATTTAACTGATTTCATCGTTAACTGATTTCATCTTCATTTAACTGATTTCATCGTTAACTGATTTCATCGTTAACTGATTTCATCGTTAACTGATTTCATCTTTAACTGATTTCATCGTTAACTGATTTCATCTTCATTTAACTGATTTCATCGTTAACTGATTTCATCTTCATTTAATTGATTTCATCGTTAACTGATTTCATCGTTAACTGATTTCATCGTTAACTGATTTCATCGTTAACTGATTTCATCTTCATTTAACTGATTTCATCGTTAACTGATTTCATCGTTAACTGATTTCATCTTCATTTAACTGATTTCATTTTCATTCTTCATTTAACTGATTTCATCGTTAACTGATTTCATCTTCATTTAATTGATTTCATCGTTAACTGATTTCATCGTTAACTGATTTCATCGTTAACTGATTTCATCTTCATTTAACTGATTTCATCGTTAACTGATTTCATCGTTAACTGATTTCATCTTCATTTAACTGATTTCATCGTTAACTGATTTCATCGTTAATTGATTTCATCGTTAACTGATTTCATCTTCATTCTTCATTTAACTGATTTCATCGTTAACTGATTTCATCTTCATTTAACTGATTTCATCGTTAACTGATTTCATCGTTAACTGATTTCATCGTTAACTGATTTCATCTTCATTTAACTGATTTCATTGTTAACTGATTTCATCGTTAACTGATTTCATCTTCATTTAACTGATTTCATCGTTAACTGATTTCATCGTTAACTGATTTCATCGTTAACTGATTTCATCTTCATTTAACTGATTTCATTTTCATTCTTCATTTAACTGATTTCATCGTTAACTGATTTCATCTTCATTTAACTGATTTCATCGTTAACTGATTTCATCGTTAACTGATTTCATCGTTAACTGATTTCATCTTTAACTGATTTCATCGTTAACTGATTTCATCTTCATTTAACTGATTTCATCGTTAACTGATTTCATCTTCATTTAATTGATTTCATCGTTAACTGATTTCATCGTTAACTGATTTCATCGTTAACTGATTTCATCTTCATTTAACTGATTTCATCGTTAACTGATTTCATCGTTAACTGATTTCATCTTCATTTAACTGATTTCATTTTCATTCTTCATTTAACTGATTTCATCGTTAACTGATTTCATCTTCATTTAATTGATTTCATCGTTAACTGATTTCATCGTTAACTGATTTCATCGTTAACTGATTTCATCTTCATTTAACTGATTTCATCGTTAACTGATTTCATCGTTAACTGATTTCATCTTCATTTAACTGATTTCATCGTTAACTGATTTCATCGTTGACTGATTTCATCTTCATTTAACTGATTTCATCGTTAACTGATTTCATCGTTAATTGATTTCATCGTTAACTGATTTCATTTTCATTCTTCATTTAACTGATTTCATCGTTAACTGATTTCATCGTTAACTGATTTCATCTTCATTTAACTGATTTCATCGTTAACTGATTTCATCGTTAATTGATTTCATCGTTAACTGATTTCATCTTCATTCTTCATTTAACTGATTTCATCGTTAACTGATTTCATCTTCATTTAACTGATTTCATCGTTAACTGATTTCATCGTTAACTGATTTCATCGTTAACTGATTTCATCTTCATTTAACTGATTTCATCGTTAACTGATTTCATCTTCATTCTTCATTTAACTGATTTCATCTTTAACTGATTTCATCGTTAACTGATTTCATCTTCATTTAACTGATTTCATCGTTAATTGATTTCATCGTTAACTGATTTCATCGTTAACTGATTTCATCTTCATTCTTCATTTAACTGATTTCATCTTTAACTGATTTCATCGTTAACTGATTTCATCTTCATTTAACTGATTTCATCGTTAACTGATTTCATCTTCATTCTTCATTTAACTGATTTCATCTTTAACTGATTTCATCGTTAACTGATTTCATCTTCATTTAACTGATTTCATCGTTAATTGATTTCATCGTTAACTGATTTCATCGTTAACTGATTTCATCTTCATTCTTCATTTAACTGATTTCATCTTTAACTGATTTCATCGTTAACTGATTTCATCTTCATTTAACTGATTTCATCGTTAATTGATTTCATCGTTAACTGATTTCATCGTTAATTGATTTCATCGTTAACTGATTTCATCGTTAACTGATTTCATCTTCATTTAACTGATTTCATCGTTAACTGATTTCATCGTTAACTGATTTCATCTTTAACTGATTTCATCTTCATTTAACTGATTTCATCGTTAACTGATTTCATCGTTAACTGATTTCATCGTTAACTGATTTCATCTTCATTTAGCTGATTTCATCTTCATTTAACTGATTTCATCGTTAACTGATTTCATCGTTAACTGATTTCATCTTCATTTAATTGATTTCATCGTTAACTGATTTCATCGTTAACTGATTTCATCGTTAACTGATTTCATCTTCATTTAACTGATTTCATCGTTAACTGATTTCATCGTTAACTGATTTCATCGTTAACTGATTTCATCGTTAACTGATTTCATCTTCATTTAACTGATTTCATCGTTAACTGATTTCATCGTTAACTGATTTCATCTTCATTTAACTGATTTCATCGTTAACTGATTTCATCGTTAATTGATTTCATCGTTAACTGATTTCATTTTCATTCTTCATTTAACTGATTTCATCGTTAACTGATTTCATCGTTAACTGATTTCATCTTCATTTAACTGATTTCATCGTTAACTGATTTCATCGTTAATTGATTTCATCGTTAACTGATTTCATCTTCATTCTTCATTTAACTGATTTCATCGTTAACTGATTTCATCTTCATTTAACTGATTTCATCGTTAACTGATTTCATCGTTAACTGATTTCATCGTTAACTGATTTCATCGTTAACTGATTTCATCTTCATTTAACTGATTTCATCGTTAACTGATTTCATCTTCATTCTTCATTTAACTGATTTCATCTTTAACTGATTTCATCGTTAACTGATTTCATCTTCATTTAACTGATTTCATCGTTAATTGATTTCATCGTTAACTGATTTCATCGTTAACTGATTTCATCTTCATTTAACTGATTTCATCGTTAACTGATTTCATCGTTAACTGATTTCATCTTTAACTGATTTCATCTTCATTTAACTGATTTCATCGTTAACTGATTTCATCGTTAACTGATTTCATCGTTAACTGATTTCATCTTCATTTAACTGATTTCATTGTTAACTGATTTCATCGTTAACTGATTTCATCTTCATTTAACTGATTTCATCGTTAACTGATTTCATCGTTAACTGATTTCATCGTTAACTGATTTCATCTTCATTTAACTGATTTCATTTTCATTCTTCATTTAACTGATTTCATCGTTAACTGATTTCATCTTCATTTAACTGATTTCATCGTTAACTGATTTCATCGTTAACTGATTTCATCGTTAACTGATTTCATCTTCATTTAACTGATTTCATCGTTAACTGATTTCATCTTCATTTAATTGATTTCATCGTTAACTGATTTCATCGTTAACTGATTTCATCGTTAACTGATTTCATCGTTAACTGATTTCATCTTCATTTAACTGATTTCATCGTTAACTGATTTCATCGTTAACTGATTTCATCGTTAACTGATTTCATCGTTAACTGATTTCATCGTTAACTGATTTCATCTTCATTTAACTGATTTCATCGTTAACTGATTTCATCGTTAACTGATTTCATCTTCATTTAACTGATTTCATTTTCATTCTTCATTTAACTGATTTCATCGTTAACTGATTTCATCTTCATTTAATTGATTTCATCGTTAACTGATTTCATCGTTAACTGATTTCATCGTTAACTGATTTCATCTTCATTTAACTGATTTCATCGTTAACTGATTTCATCGTTAACTGATTTCATCTTCATTTAACTGATTTCATCGTTAACTGATTTCATCGTTAATTGATTTCATCGTTAACTGATTTCATTTTCATTCTTCATTTAACTGATTTCATCGTTAACTGATTTCATCTTCATTTAACTGATTTCATCTTCATTTAACTGATTTCATCGTTAACTGATTTCATCGTTAACTGATTTCATCTTCATTTAACTGATTTCATCGTTAACTGATTTCATCGTTAATTGATTTCATCGTTAACTGATTTCATTTTCATTCTTCATTTAACTGATTTCATCGTTAACTGATTTCATCGTTAACTGATTTCATCTTCATTTAACTGATTTCATCGTTAACTGATTTCATCGTTAATTGATTTCATCGTTAACTGATTTCATCTTCATTCTTCATTTAACTGATTTCATCGTTAACTGATTTCATCTTCATTTAACTGATTTCATCGTTAACTGATTTCATCGTTAACTGATTTCATCGTTAACTGATTTCATCTTCATTTAACTGATTTCATCGTTAACTGATTTCATCTTCATTCTTCATTTAACTGATTTCATCTTTAACTGATTTCATCGTTAACTGATTTCATCTTCATTTAACTGATTTCATCGTTAATTGATTTCATCGTTAACTGATTTCATCGTTAACTGATTTCATCTTCATTTAACTGATTTCATCGTTAACTGATTTCATCGTTAACTGATTTCATCTTTAACTGATTTCATCTTCATTTAACTGATTTCATCGTTAACTGATTTCATCGTTAACTGATTTCATCGTTAACTGATTTCATCTTCATTTAACTGATTTCATTGTTAACTGATTTCATCGTTAACTGATTTCATCTTCATTTAACTGATTTCATCGTTAACTGATTTCATCGTTAACTGATTTCATCTTCATTTAACTGATTTCATTTTCATTCTTCATTTAACTGATTTCATCGTTAACTGATTTCATCTTCATTTAACTGATTTCATCGTTAACTGATTTCATCGTTAACTGATTTCATCGTTAACTGATTTCATCTTCATTTAACTGATTTCATTTTCATTCTTCATTTAACTGATTTCATCGTTAACTGATTTCATCTTCATTTAACTGATTTCATCGTTAACTGATTTCATCGTTAACTGATTTCATCGTTAACTGATTTCATCTTTAACTGATTTCATCGTTAACTGATTTCATCTTCATTTAACTGATTTCATCGTTAACTGATTTCATCTTCATTTAATTGATTTCATCGTTAACTGATTTCATCGTTAACTGATTTCATCGTTAACTGATTTCATCTTCATTTAACTGATTTCATCGTTAACTGATTTCATCGTTAACTGATTTCATCTTCATTTAACTGATTTCATTTTCATTCTTCATTTAACTGATTTCATCGTTAACTGATTTCATCTTCATTTAATTGATTTCATCGTTAACTGATTTCATCGTTAACTGATTTCATCGTTAACTGATTTCATCTTCATTTAACTGATTTCATCGTTAACTGATTTCATCGTTAACTGATTTCATCGTTAACTGATTTCATCTTCATTTAACTGATTTCATCGTTAACTGATTTCATCGTTAACTGATTTCATCTTCATTTAACTGATTTCATCGTTAACTGATTTCATCGTTAATTGATTTCATCGTTAACTGATTTCATTTTCATTCTTCATTTAACTGATTTCATCGTTAACTGATTTCATCGTTAACTGATTTCATCTTCATTTAACTGATTTCATCGTTAACTGATTTCATCGTTAATTGATTTCATCGTTAACTGATTTCATCTTCATTCTTCATTTAACTGATTTCATCGTTAACTGATTTCATCTTCATTTAACTGATTTCATCGTTAACTGATTTCATCGTTAACTGATTTCATCTTCATTTAACTGATTTCATCGTTAACTGATTTCATCTTCATTCTTCATTTAACTGATTTCATCTTTAACTGATTTCATCGTTAACTGATTTCATCTTCATTTAACTGATTTCATCGTTAATTGATTTCATCGTTAACTGATTTCATCGTTAACTGATTTCATCGTTAACTGATTTCATCTTCATTTAACTGATTTCATCGTTAACTGATTTCATCGTTAACTGATTTCATCTTTAACTGATTTCATCTTCATTTAACTGATTTCATCGTTAACTGATTTCATCGTTAACTGATTTCATCTTCATTTAACTGATTTCATCTTCATTTAACTGATTTCATCGTTAACTGATTTCATCGTTAACTGATTTCATCTTCATTTAATTGATTTCATCGTTAACTGATTTCATCGTTAACTGATTTCATCGTTAACTGATTTCATCTTCATTTAACTGATTTCATCGTTAACTGATTTCATCGTTAACTGATTTCATCTTCATTTAACTGATTTCATCGTTAACTGATTTCATCGTTAACTGATTTCATCTTCATTTAACTGATTTCATCGTTAACTGATTTCATCGTTAATTGATTTCATCGTTAACTGATTTCATTTTCATTCTTCATTTAACTGATTTCATCGTTAACTGATTTCATCGTTAACTGATTTCATCTTCATTTAACTGATTTCATCGTTAACTGATTTCATCGTTAATTGATTTCATCGTTAACTGATTTCATCTTCATTCTTCATTTAACTGATTTCATCGTTAACTGATTTCATCTTCATTTAACTGATTTCATCGTTAACTGATTTCATCGTTAACTGATTTCATCTTCATTTAACTGATTTCATCGTTAACTGATTTCATCTTCATTCTTCATTTAACTGATTTCATCTTTAACTGATTTCATCGTTAACTGATTTCATCTTCATTTAACTGATTTCATCTTCATTTAACTGATTTCATCGTTAATTGATTTCATCGTTAACTGATTTCATCGTTAACTGATTTCATCTTCATTTAACTGATTTCATCGTTAACTGATTTCATCGTTAACTGATTTCATCTTTAACTGATTTCATCTTCATTTAACTGATTTCATCGTTAACTGATTTCATCGTTAACTGATTTCATCTTCATTTAACTGATTTCATCGTTAACTGATTTCATCGTTAACTGATTTCATCTTTAACTGATTTCATCGTTAACTGATTTCATCTTCATTTAACTGATTTCATCGTTAACTGATTTCATCTTCATTTAATTGATTTCATCGTTAACTGATTTCATCGTTAACTGATTTCATCGTTAACTGATTTCATCTTCATTTAACTGATTTCATCGTTAACTGATTTCATCGTTAACTGATTTCATCTTCATTTAACTGATTTCATTTTCATTCTTCATTTAACTGATTTCATCGTTAACTGATTTCATCTTCATTTAATTGATTTCATCGTTAACTGATTTCATCGTTAACTGATTTCATCGTTAACTGATTTCATCTTCATTTAACTGATTTCATCGTTAACTGATTTCATCGTTAACTGATTTCATCGTTAACTGATTTCATCTTCATTTAACTGATTTCATCGTTAACTGATTTCATCGTTAACTGATTTCATCTTCATTTAACTGATTTCATCGTTAACTGATTTCATCGTTAATTGATTTCATCGTTAACTGATTTCATTTTCATTCTTCATTTAACTGATTTCATCGTTAACTGATTTCATCGTTAACTGATTTCATCTTCATTTAACTGATTTCATCGTTAACTGATTTCATCGTTAATTGATTTCATCGTTAACTGATTTCATCTTCATTCTTCATTTAACTGATTTCATCGTTAACTGATTTCATCTTCATTTAACTGATTTCATCGTTAACTGATTTCATCGTTAACTGATTTCATCGTTAACTGATTTCATCTTCATTTAACTGATTTCATCGTTAACTGATTTCATCTTCATTCTTCATTTAACTGATTTCATCGTTAACTGATTTCATCGTTAACTGATTTCATCTTCATTTAACTGATTTCATCGTTAATTGATTTCATCGTTAACTGATTTCATCGTTAACTGATTTCATCTTCATTTAACTGATTTCATCGTTAACTGATTTCATCGTTAACTGATTTCATCTTTAACTGATTTCATCTTCATTTAACTGATTTCATCGTTAACTGATTTCATCGTTAACTGATTTCATCGTTAACTGATTTCATCTTCATTTAACTGATTTCATCGTTAACTGATTTCATCGTTAACTGATTTCATCTTCATTTAATTGATTTCATCGTTAACTGATTTCATCGTTAACTGATTTCATCGTTAACTGATTTCATCTTCATTTAACTGATTTCATCGTTAACTGATTTCATCGTTAACTGATTTCATCGTTAACTGATTTCATCTTCATTTAACTGATTTCATCGTTAACTGATTTCATCGTTAACTGATTTCATCTTCATTTAACTGATTTCATCGTTAAATGATTTCATCGTTAATTGATTTCATCGTTAACTGATTTCATTTTCATTCTTCATTTAACTGATTTCATCGTTAACTGATTTCATCGTTAACTGATTTCATCTTCATTTAACTGATTTCATCGTTAACTGATTTCATCGTTAATTGATTTCATCGTTAACTGATTTCATCTTCATTCTTCATTTAACTGATTTCATCGTTAACTGATTTCATCTTCATTTAACTGATTTCATCGTTAACTGATTTCATCGTTAACTGATTTCATCGTTAACTGATTTCATCTTCATTTAACTGATTTCATCGTTAACTGATTTCATCTTCATTCTTCATTTAACTGATTTCATCTTTAACTGATTTCATCGTTAACTGATTTCATCTTCATTTAACTGATTTCATCGTTAATTGATTTCATCGTTAACTGATTTCATCGTTAACTGATTTCATCTTCATTTAACTGATTTCATCGTTAACTGATTTCATCGTTAACTGATTTCATCTTTAACTGATTTCATCTTCATTTAACTGATTTCATCGTTAACTGATTTCATCGTTAACTGATTTCATCGTTAACTGATTTCATCTTCATTTAACTGATTTCATTGTTAACTGATTTCATCGTTAACTGATTTCATCTTCATTTAACTGATTTCATCGTTAACTGATTTCATCGTTAACTGATTTCATCTTCATTTAACTGATTTCATTTTCATTCTTCATTTAACTGATTTCATCGTTAACTGATTTCATCTTCATTTAACTGATTTCATCGTTAACTGATTTCATCGTTAACTGATTTCATCTTTAACTGATTTCATCGTTAACTGATTTCATCGTTAACTGATTTCATCTTCATTTAACTGATTTCATCGTTAACTGATTTCATCTTCATTTAATTGATTTCATCGTTAACTGATTTCATCGTTAACTGATTTCATCGTTAACTGATTTCATCTTCATTTAACTGATTTCATCGTTAACTGATTTCATCGTTAACTGATTTCATCTTCATTTAACTGATTTCATTTTCATTCTTCATTTAACTGATTTCATCGTTAACTGATTTCATCTTCATTTAATTGATTTCATCGTTAACTGATTTCATCGTTAACTGATTTCATCGTTAACTGATTTCATCTTCATTTAACTGATTTCATCGTTAACTGATTTCATCGTTAACTGATTTCATCTTCATTTAACTGATTTCATCGTTAACTGATTTCATCGTTAATTGATTTCATCGTTAACTGATTTCATTTTCATTCTTCATTTAACTGATTTCATCGTTAACTGATTTCATCGTTAACTGATTTCATCTTCATTTAACTGATTTCATCGTTAACTGATTTCATCGTTAATTGATTTCATCGTTAACTGATTTCATCTTCATTCTTCATTTAACTGATTTCATCGTTAACTGATTTCATCTTCATTTAACTGATTTCATCTTCATTTAACTGATTTCATCGTTAACTGATTTCATCGTTAACTGATTTCATCGTTAACTGATTTCATCTTCATTTAACTGATTTCATTGTTAACTGATTTCATCGTTAACTGATTTCATCTTCATTTAACTGATTTCATCGTTAACTGATTTCATCGTTAACTGATTTCATCGTTAACTGATTTCATCTTCATTTAACTGATTTCATTTTCATTCTTCATTTAACTGATTTCATCGTTAACTGATTTCATCTTCATTTAACTGATTTCATCGTTAACTGATTTCATCGTTAACTGATTTCATCTTTAACTGATTTCATCGTTAACTGATTTCATCTTCATTTAACTGATTTCATCGTTAACTGATTTCATCTTCATTTAATTGATTTCATCGTTAACTGATTTCATCGTTAACTGATTTCATCGTTAACTGATTTCATCTTCATTTAACTGATTTCATCGTTAACTGATTTCATCGTTAACTGATTTCATCTTCATTTAACTGATTTCATCGTTAACTGATTTCATCGTTAACTGATTTCATCTTCATTTATCTGATTTCATTTTCATTCTTCATTTAACTGATTTCATCGTTAACTGATTTCATCTTCATTTAATTGATTTCATCGTTAACTGATTTCATCGTTAACTGATTTCATCGTTAACTGATTTCATCTTCATTTAACTGATTTCATCGTTAACTGATTTCATCGTTAACTGATTTCATCTTCATTTAACTGATTTCATCGTTAACTGATTTCATCTTCATTTAACTGATTTCATCGTTAACTGATTTCATCGTTAATTGATTTCATCGTTAACTGATTTCATTTTCATTCTTCATTTAACTGATTTCATCGTTAACTGATTTCATCGTTAACTGATTTCATCTTCATTTAACTGATTTCATCGTTAACTGATTTCATCGTTAATTGATTTCATCGTTAACTGATTTCATCTTCATTCTTCATTTAACTGATTTCATCGTTAACTGATTTCATCTTCATTTAACTGATTTCATCTTCATTTAACTGATTTCATCGTTAACTGATTTCATCGTTAACTGATTTCATCGTTAACTGATTTCATCTTCATTTAACTGATTTCATCGTTAACTGATTTCATCGTTAACTGATTTCATCGTTAACTGATTTCATCTTCATTTAACTGATTTCATCGTTAACTGATTTCATCGTTAACTGATTTCATCGTTAACTGATTTCATCTTTAACTGATTTCATCGTTAACTGATTTCATCTTCATTTAACTGATTTCATCGTTAACTGATTTCATCTTCATTTAATTGATTTCATCGTTAACTGATTTCATCGTTAACTGATTTCATCGTTAACTGATTTCATCTTCATTTAACTGATTTCATCGTTAACTGATTTCATCGTTAACTGATTTCATCTTCATTTAACTGATTTCATTTTCATTCTTCATTTAACTGATTTCATCGTTAACTGATTTCATCTTCATTTAATTGATTTCATCGTTAACTGATTTCATCGTTAACTGATTTCATCTTCATTTAACTGATTTCATCGTTAACTGATTTCATCGTTAACTGATTTCATCGTTAACTGATTTCATCTTCATTTAACTGATTTCATCGTTAACTGATTTCATCGTTAACTGATTTCATCTTCATTTAACTGATTTCATCGTTAACTGATTTCATCGTTAACTGATTTCATCGTTAACTGATTTCATCTTCATTTAACTGATTTCATCGTTAACTGATTTCATCGTTAACTGATTTCATCTTCATTTAACTGATTTCATTTTCATTCTTCATTTAACTGATTTCATCGTTAACTGATTTCATCTTCATTTAATTGATTTCATCGTTAACTGATTTCATCGTTAACTGATTTCATCTTCATTTAACTGATTTCATCGTTAACTGATTTCATCGTTAACTGATTTCATCGTTAACTGATTTCATCTTCATTTAACTGATTTCATCGTTAACTGATTTCATCGTTAACTGATTTCATCTTCATTTAACTGATTTCATCGTTAACTGATTTCATCGTTAACTGATTTCATCGTTAACTGATTTCATCTTCATTTAACTGATTTCATCGTTAACTGATTTCATCGTTAACTGATTTCATCGTTAACTGATTTCATCTTTAACTGATTTCATCGTTAACTGATTTCATCTTCATTTAACTGATTTCATCGTTAACTGATTTCATCTTCATTTAATTGATTTCATCGTTAACTGATTTCATCGTTAACTGATTTCATCGTTAACTGATTTCATCTTCATTTAACTGATTTCATCGTTAACTGATTTCATCGTTAACTGATTTCATCTTCATTTAACTGATTTCATTTTCATTCTTCATTTAACTGATTTCATCGTTAACTGATTTCATCTTCATTTAATTGATTTCATCGTTAACTGATTTCATCGTTAACTGATTTCATCGTTAACTGATTTCATCTTCATTTAACTGATTTCATCGTTAACTGATTTCATCGTTAACTGATTTCATCGTTAACTGATTTCATCTTCATTTAACTGATTTCATCGTTAACTGATTTCATCGTTAACTGATTTCATCTTCATTTAACTGATTTCATCGTTAACTGATTTCATCGTTAATTGATTTCATCGTTAACTGATTTCATTTTCATTCTTCATTTAACTGATTTCATCTTCATTTAACTGATTTCATCTTCATTTAACTGATTTCATCTTCATTTAACTGATTTCATCGTTAACTGATTTCATCTTTAACTGATTTCATCTTCATTTAACTGATTTCATCGTTAACTGATTTCATCGTTAACTGATTTCATCTTCATTTAACTGATTTCATCTTCATTTAACTGATTTCATCGTTAACTGATTTCATCGTTAACTGATTTCATCTTTAACTGATTTCATCGTTAACTGATTTCATCTTCATTTAACTGATTCCATCGTTAACTGATTTCATCGTTAACTGATTTCATCTTCATTTAACTGATTTCATCGTTATCTGATTTCATCGTTAACTGATTTCATCTTTAACTGATTTCATCTTCATTTAACTGATTTCATCGTTAACTGATTTCATCTTCATTTAACTGATTTCATCGTTAACTGATTTCATCGTTAACTGATTTCATCTTCATTTAACTGATTTCATTTTCATTCTTCATTTAACTGATTTCATCGTTAACTGATTTCATCTTCATTTAATTGATTTCATCGTTAACTGATTTCATCGTTAACTGATTTCATCTTCATTTAACTGATTTCATCGTTAACTGATTTCATCGTTAACTGATTTCATCTTCATTTAACTGATTTCATCGTTAACTGATTTCATCGTTAATTGATTTCATCGTTAACTGATTTCATTTTCATTCTTCATTTAACTGATTTCATCGTTAACTGATTTCATCGTTAACTGATTTCATCTTCATTTAACTGATTTCATCGTTAACTGATTTCATCGTTAACTGATTTCATCTTCATTTAACTGATTTCATCGTTAACTGATTTCATCTTTAACTGATTTCATCGTTAACTGATTTCATCTTCATTTAACTGATTTCATCGTTAATTGATTTCATCGTTAACTGATTTCATCGTTAACTGATTTCATCTTCATTTAACTGATTTCATCGTTAACTGATTTCATCGTTAACTGATTTCATCTTCATTTAACTGATTTCATCGTTAACTGATTTCATCGTTAACTGATTTCATCGTTAACTGATTTCATCTTCATTTAACTGATTTCATCGTTAACTGATTTCATCGTTAACTGATTTCATCTTCATTTAATTGATTTCATCGTTAACTGATTTCATCGTTAACTGATTTCATCGTTAACTGATTTCATCTTCATTTAACTGATTTCATCGTTAACTGATTTCATCGTTAACTGATTTCATCTTCATTTAACTGATTTCATCGTTAACTGATTTCATCGTTAACTGATTTCATCTTCATTTAACTGATTTCATCGTTAACTGATTTCATCGTTAATTGATTTCATCGTTAACTGATTTCATTTTCATTCTTCATTTAACTGATTTCATCGTTAACTGATTTCATCGTTAACTGATTTCATCTTCATTTAACTGATTTCATCGTTAACTGATTTCATCGTTAATTGATTTCATCGTTAACTGATTTCATCTTCATTCTTCATTTAACTGATTTCATCGTTAACTGATTTAATCTTCATTTAACTGATTTCATCGTTAACTGATTTCATCGTTAACTGATTTCATCGTTAACTGATTTCATCTTCATTTAACTGATTTCATCGTTAACTGATTTCATCTTCATTCTTCATTTAACTGATTTCATCTTTAACTGATTTCATCGTTAACTGATTTCATCTTCATTTAACTGATTTCATCGTTAATTGATTTCATCGTTAACTGATTTCATCGTTAACTGATTTCATCTTCATTTAACTGATTTCATCGTTAACTGATTTCATCGTTAACTGATTTCATCTTTAACTGATTTCATCTTCATTTAACTGATTTCATCGTTAACTGATTTCATCGTTAACTGATTTCATCGTTAACTGATTTCATCGTTAACTGATTTCATCTTCATTTAACTGATTTCATTGTTAACTGATTTCATCGTTAACTGATTTCATCTTCATTTAACTGATTTCATCGTTAACTGATTTCATCGTTAACTGATTTCATCTTCATTTAACTGATTTCATTTTCATTCTTCATTTAACTGATTTCATCGTTAACTGATTTCATCTTCATTTAACTGATTTCATCGTTAACTGATTTCATCGTTAACTGATTTCATCGTTAACTGATTTCATCTTTAACTGATTTCATCGTTAACTGATTTCATCTTCATTTAACTGATTTCATCGTTAACTGATTTCATCTTCATTTAATTGATTTCATCGTTAACTGATTTCATCGTTAACTGATTTCATCGTTAACTGATTTCATCTTCATTTAACTGATTTCATCGTTAACTGATTTCATCGTTAACTGATTTCATCTTCATTTAACTGATTTCATTTTCATTCTTCATTTAACTGATTTCATCGTTAACTGATTTCATCTTCATTTAATTGATTTCATCGTTAACTGATTTCATCGTTAACTGATTTCATCTTCATTTAACTGATTTCATCGTTAACTGATTTCATCGTTAACTGATTTCATCTTCATTTAACTGATTTCATCGTTAACTGATTTCATCGTTAATTGATTTCATCGTTAACTGATTTCATTTTCATTCTTCATTTAACTGATTTCATCGTTAACTGATTTCATCGTTAACTGATTTCATCTTCATTTAACTGATTTCATCGTTAACTGATTTCATCTTCATTTAACTGATTTCATCGTTAACTGATTTCATCGTTAACTGATTTCATCGTTAACTGATTTCATCTTCATTTAACTGATTTCATCGTTAACTGATTTCATCGTTAACTGATTTCATCGTTAACTGATTTCATCTTCATTTAACTGATTTCATTTTCATTCTTCATTTAACTGATTTCATCGTTAACTGATTTCATCTTCATTTAACTGATTTCATCGTTAACTGATTTCATCGTTAACTGATTTCATCTTCATTTAACTGATTTCATTGTTAACTGATTTCATCGTTAACTGATTTCATCTTCATTTAACTGATTTCATCGTTAACTGATTTCATCGTTAACTGATTTCATCTTCATTTAACTGATTTCATCGTTAACTGATTTCATCGTTAATTGATTTCATCGTTAACTGATTTCATTTTCATTCTTCATTTAACTGATTTCATCGTTAACTGATTTCATCGTTAACTGATTTCATCTTCATTTAACTGATTTCATCGTTAACTGATTTCATCGTTAATTGATTTCATCGTTAACTGATTTCATCTTCATTTAACTGATTTCATCGTTAATTGATTTCATCGTTAACTGATTTCATCGTTAACTGATTTCATCGTTAACTGATTTCATCTTCATTCTTCATTTAACTGATTTCATCTTTAACTGATTTCATCGTTAACTGATTTCATCTTCATTTAACTGATTTCATCGTTAATTGATTTCATCGTTAACTGATTTCATCGTTAATTGATTTCATCGTTAACTGATTTCATCTTCATTTAACTGATTTCATCGTTAACTGATTTCATCTTCATTCTTCATTTAACTGATTTCATCTTTAACTGATTTCATCGTTAACTGATTTCATCTTCATTTAACTGATTTCATCGTTAATTGATTTCATCGTTAACTGATTTCATCGTTAACTGATTTCATCTTCATTTAACTGATTTCATCGTTAACTGATTTCATCGTTAACTGATTTCATCTTTAACTGATTTCATCTTCATTTAACTGATTTCATCGTTAACTGATTTCATCGTTAACTGATTTCATCGTTAACTGATTTCATCTTCATTTAACTGATTTCATCTTCATTTAACTGATTTCATCGTTAATTGATTTCATCGTTAACTGATTTCATCTTCATTTAACTGATTTCATCGTTAACTGATTTCATCTTCATTTAATTGATTTCATCGTTAACTGATTTCATCGTTAACTGATTTCATCGTTAACTGATTTCATCTTCATTTAACTGATTTCATCGTTAACTGATTTCATCGTTAACTGATTTCATCGTTAACTGATTTCATCTTCATTTAACTGATTTCATCGTTAACTGATTTCATCGTTAACTGATTTCATCGTTAATTGATTTCATCGTTAACTGATTTCATTTTCATTCTTCATTTAACTGATTTCATCGTTAACTGATTTCATCGTTAACTGATTTCATCTTCATTTAACTGATTTCATCGTTAACTGATTTCATCGTTAATTGATTTCATCGTTAACTGATTTCATCTTCATTCTTCATTTAACTGATTTCATCGTTAACTGATTTCATCTTCATTTAACTGATTTCATCGTTAACTGATTTCATCGTTAACTGATTTCATCGTTAACTGATTTCATCTTCATTTAACTGATTTCATCGTTAACTGATTTCATCTTCATTCTTCATTTAACTGATTTCATCTTTAACTGATTTCATCGTTAACTGATTTCATCTTCATTTAACTGATTTCATCGTTAATTGATTTCATCGTTAACTGATTTCATCGTTAACTGATTTCATCTTCATTTAACTGATTTCATCGTTAACTGATTTCATCGTTAACTGATTTCATCTTTAACTGATTTCATCTTCATTTAACTGATTTCATCGTTAACTGATTTCATCGTTAACTGATTTCATCTTCATTTAACTGATTTCATTGTTAACTGATTTCATCGTTAACTGATTTCATCTTCATTTAACTGATTTCATCGTTAACTGATTTCATCGTTAACTGATTTCATCGTTAACTGATTTCATCTTCATTTAACTGATTTCATTTTCATTCTTCATTTAACTGATTTCATCGTTAACTGATTTCATCTTCATTTAACTGATTTCATCGTTAACTGATTTCATCGTTAACTGATTTCATCGTTAACTGATTTCATCGTTAACTGATTTCATCGTTAACTGATTTCATCGTTAACTGATTTCATCTTCATTTAATTGATTTCATCGTTAACTGATTTCATCATTAACTGATTTCATCGTTAACTGATTTCATCTTCATTTAACTGATTTCATCGTTAACTGATTTCATCGTTAACTGATTTCATCTTCATTTAACTGATTTCATTTTCATTCTTCATTTAACTGATTTCATCGTTAACTGATTTCATCTTCATTTAATTGATTTCATCGTTAACTGATTTCATCTTCATTTAACTGATTTCATCGTTAACTGATTTCATCGTTAATTGATTTCATCGTTAACTGATTTCATTTTCATTCTTCATTTAACTGATTTCATCGTTAACTGATTTCATCGTTAACTGATTTCATCTTCATTTAACTGATTTCATCGTTAACTGATTTCATCGTTAACTGATTTCATCTTCATTTAACTGATTTCATCGTTAACTGATTTCATCGTTAACTGATTTCATCGTTAACTGATTTCATCTTCATTTAACTGATTTCATTGTTAACTGATTTCATCGTTAACTGATTTCATCTTCATTTAACTGATTTCATCGTTAACTGATTTCATCGTTAACTGATTTCATCGTTAACTGATTTCATCTTCATTTAACTGATTTCATCGTTAACTGATTTCATCGTTAACTGATTTCATCTTCATTTAACTGATTTCATTGTTAACTGATTTCATCGTTAACTGATTTAATCTTCATTTAACTGATTTCATCGTTAACTGATTTCATCTTCATTTAACTGATTTCATCGTTAATTGATTTCATCGTTAACTGATTTCATCGTTAACTGATTTCATCGTTAACTGATTTCATCTTCATTCTTCATTTAACTGATTTCATCTTTAACTGATTTCATCGTTAACTGATTTCATCTTCATTTAACTGATTTCATCGTTAATTGATTTCATCGTTAACTGATTTCATCGTTAATTGATTTCATCGTTAACTGATTTCATCTTCATTTAACTGATTTCATCGTTAACTGATTTCATCTTCATTCTTCATTTAACTGATTTCATCTTTAACTGATTTCATCGTTAACTGATTTCATCTTCATTTAACTGATTTCATCGTTAATTGATTTCATCGTTAACTGATTTCATCGTTAACTGATTTCATCTTCATTTAACTGATTTCATCGTTAACTGATTTCATCGTTAACTGATTTCATCTTTAACTGATTTCATCTTCATTTAACTGATTTCATCGTTAACTGATTTCATCGTTAACTGATTTCATCTTCATTTAACTGATTTCATCTTCATTTAACTGATTTCATCGTTAACTGATTTCATCGTTAACTGATTTCATCTTCATTTAATTGATTTCATCGTTAACTGATTTCATCGTTAACTGATTTCATCGTTAACTGATTTCATCTTCATTTAACTGATTTCATCGTTAACTGATTTCATCGTTAACTGATTTCATCGTTAACTGATTTCATCTTCATTTAACTGATTTCATCGTTAACTGATTTCATCGTTAACTGATTTCATCTTCATTTAACTGATTTCATCGTTAACTGATTTCATCGTTAATTGATTTCATCGTTAACTGATTTCATTTTCATTCTTCATTTAACTGATTTCATCGTTAACTGATTTCATCGTTAACTGATTTCATCTTCATTTAACTGATTTCATCGTTAACTGATTTCATCGTTAATTGATTTCATCGTTAACTGATTTCATCTTCATTCTTCATTTAACTGATTTCATCGTTAACTGATTTCATCTTCATTTAACTGATTTCATCGTTAACTGATTTCATCGTTAACTGATTTCATCTTCATTTAACTGATTTCATCGTTAACTGATTTCATCTTCATTCTTCATTTAACTGATTTCATCTTTAACTGATTTCATCGTTAACTGATTTCATCTTCATTTAACTGATTTCATCGTTAATTGATTTCATCGTTAACTGATTTCATCGTTAACTGATTTCATCTTCATTTAACTGATTTCATCGTTAACTGATTTCATCGTTAACTGATTTCATCTTTAACTGATTTCATCTTCATTTAACTGATTTCATCGTTAACTGATTTCATCGTTAACTGATTTCATCTTCATTTAATTGATTTCATCGTTAACTGATTTCATCGTTAACTGATTTCATCGTTAACTGATTTCATCTTCATTTAACTGATTTCATCGTTAACTGATTTCATCGTTAACTGATTTCATCGTTAACTGATTTCATCTTCATTTAACTGATTTCATCGTTAACTGATTTCATCGTTAACTGATTTCATCTTCATTTAACTGATTTCATCGTTAACTGATTTCATCTTCATTTAACTGATTTCATCGTTAACTGATTTCATCGTTAATTGATTTCATCGTTAACTGATTTCATTTTCATTCTTCATTTAACTGATTTCATCGTTAACTGATTTCATCGTTAACTGATTTCATCTTCATTTAACTGATTTCATCGTTAACTGATTTCATCGTTAATTGATTTCATCGTTAACTGATTTCATCTTCATTCTTCATTTAACTGATTTCATCGTTAACTGATTTCATCTTCATTTAACTGATTTCATCGTTAACTGATTTCATCGTTAACTGATTTCATCTTCATTTAACTGATTTCATCGTTAACTGATTTCATCTTCATTCTTCATTTAACTGATTTCATCTTTAACTGATTTCATCGTTAACTGATTTCATCTTCATTTAACTGATTTCATCGTTAATTGATTTCATCGTTAACTGATTTCATCGTTAACTGATTTCATCTTCATTTAACTGATTTCATCGTTAACTGATTTCATCGTTAACTGATTTCATCTTTAACTGATTTCATCTTCATTTAACTGATTTCATCGTTAACTGATTTCATCTTCATTTAACTGATTTCATTGTTAACTGATTTCATCGTTAACTGATTTCATCTTCATTTAACTGATTTCATCGTTAACTGATTTCATCGTTAACTGATTTCATCGTTAACTGATTTCATCTTCATTTAACTGATTTCATTTTCATTCTTCATTTAACTGATTTCATCGTTAACTGATTTCATCTTCATTTAACTGATTTCATCGTTAACTGATTTCATCGTTAACTGATTTCATCGTTAACTGATTTCATCTTTAACTGATTTCATCGTTAACTGATTTCATCTTCATTTAACTGATTTCATCGTTAACTGATTTCATCTTCATTTAATTGATTTCATCGTTAACTGATTTCATCGTTAACTGATTTCATCGTTAACTGATTTCATCTTCATTTAACTGATTTCATCGTTAACTGATTTCATCGTTAACTGATTTCATCTTCATTTAACTGATTTCATCGTTAACTGATTTCATCGTTAACTGATTTCATCTTCATTTAACTGATTTCATCGTTAACTGATTTCATCGTTAACTGATTTCATCGTTAACTGATTTCATCTTCATTTAACTGATTTCATTGTTAACTGATTTCATCGTTAACTGATTTCATCTTCATTTAACTGATTTCATCGTTAACTGATTTCATCGTTAACTGATTTCATCGTTAACTGATTTCATCTTCATTTAACTGATTTCATTTTCATTCTTCATTTAACTGATTTCATCGTTAACTGATTTCATCTTCATTTAACTGATTTCATCGTTAACTGATTTCATCGTTAACTGATTTCATCGTTAACTGATTTCATCTTTAACTGATTTCATCGTTAACTGATTTCATCTTCATTTAACTGATTTCATCGTTAACTGATTTCATCTTCATTTAATTGATTTCATCGTTAACTGATTTCATCGTTAACTGATTTCATCTTCATTTAACTGATTTCATCGTTAACTGATTTCATCGTTAACTGATTTCATCTTCATTTAACTGATTTCATTTTCATTCTTCATTTAACTGATTTCATCGTTAACTGATTTCATCTTCATTTAATTGATTTCATCGTTAACTGATTTCATCGTTAACTGATTTCATCGTTAACTGATTTCATCTTCATTTAACTGATTTCATCGTTAACTGATTTCATCGTTAACTGATTTCATCTTCATTTAACTGATTTCATCGTTAACTGATTTCATCGTTAACTGATTTCATCTTCATTTAACTGATTTCATCGTTAACTGATTTCATCGTTAATTGATTTCATCGTTAACTGATTTCATTTTCATTCTTCATTTAACTGATTTCATCGTTAACTGATTTCATCGTTAACTGATTTCATCTTCATTTAACTGATTTCATCGTTAACTGATTTCATCGTTAATTGATTTCATCGTTAACTGATTTCATCTTCATTCTTCATTTAACTGATTTCATCGTTAACTGATTTCATCTTCATTTAACTGATTTCATCGTTAACTGATTTCATCGTTAACTGATTTCATCGTTAACTGATTTCATCTTCATTTAACTGATTTCATCGTTAACTGATTTCATCTTCATTCTTCATTTAACTGATTTCATCTTTAACTGATTTCATCGTTAACTGATTTCATCTTCATTTAACTGATTTCATCGTTAATTGATTTCATCGTTAACTGATTTCATCGTTAATTGATTTCATCGTTAACTGATTTCATCTTCATTTAACTGATTTCATCGTTAACTGATTTCATCTTCATTCTTCATTTAACTGATTTCATCTTTAACTGATTTCATCGTTAACTGATTTCATCTTCATTTAACTGATTTCATCGTTAATTGATTTCATCGTTAACTGATTTCATCGTTAATTGATTTCATCGTTAACTGATTTCATCTTCATTTAACTGATTTCATCGTTAACTGATTTCATCTTCATTCTTCATTTAACTGATTTCATCTTTAACTGATTTCATCGTTAACTGATTTCATCTTCATTTAACTGATTTCATCGTTAATTGATTTCATCGTTAACTGATTTCATCGTTAATTGATTTCATCGTTAACTGATTTCATCTTCATTTAACTGATTTCATCGTTAACTGATTTCATCTTCATTCTTCATTTAACTGATTTCATCTTTAACTGATTTCATCGTTAACTGATTTCATCTTCATTTAACTGATTTCATCGTTAATTGATTTCATCGTTAACTGATTTCATCGTTAACTGATTTCATCGTTAACTGATTTCATCTTCATTTAACTGATTTCATCGTTAACTGATTTCATCGTTAACTGATTTCATCTTTAACTGATTTCATCTTCATTTAACTGATTTCATCGTTAACTGATTTCATCGTTAACTGATTTCATCGTTAACTGATTTCATCTTCATTTAACTGATTTCATCTTCATTTAACTGATTTCATCGTTAACTGATTTCATCGTTAACTGATTTCATCTTCATTTAATTGATTTCATCGTTAACTGATTTCATCGTTAACTGATTTCATCGTTAACTGATTTCATCTTCATTTAACTGATTTCATCGTTAACTGATTTCATCGTTAACTGATTTCATCGTTAACTGATTTCATCTTCATTTAACTGATTTCATCGTTAACTGAATTCATCGTTAACTGATTTCATCTTCATTTAACTGATTTCATCGTTAACTGATTTCATCGTTAATTGATTTCATCGTTAACTGATTTCATTTTCATTCTTCATTTAACTGATTTCATCGTTAACTGATTTCATCGTTAACTGATTTCATCTTCATTTAACTGATTTCATCGTTAACTGATTTCATCGTTAATTGATTTCATCGTTAACTGATTTCATCTTCATTCTTCATTTAACTGATTTCATCGTTAACTGATTTCATCTTCATTTAACTGATTTCATCGTTAACTGATTTCATCGTTAACTGATTTCATCGTTAACTGATTTCATCTTCATTTAACTGATTTCATCGTTAACTGATTTCATCTTCATTCTTCATTTAACTGATTTCATCTTTAACTGATTTCATCGTTAACTGATTTCATCTTCATTTAACTGATTTCATCGTTAATTGATTTCATCGTTAACTGATTTCATCGTTAACTGATTTCATCTTCATTTAACTGATTTCATCGTTAACTGATTTCATCTTTAACTGATTTCATCTTCATTTAACTGATTTCATCGTTAACTGATTTCATCGTTAACTGATTTCATCGTTAACTGATTTCATCGTTAACTGATTTCATCTTCATTTAACTGATTTCATTGTTAACTGATTTCATCGTTAACTGATTTCATCTTCATTTAACTGATTTCATCGTTAACTGATTTCATCGTTAATTGATTTCATCGTTAACTGATTTCATTTTCATTCTTCATTTAACTGATTTCATCGTTAACTGATTTCATCGTTAACTGATTTCATCTTCATTTAACTGATTTCATCGTTAACTGATTTCATCGTTAATTGATTTCATCGTTAACTGATTTCATCTTCATTCTTCATTTAACTGATTTCATCGTTAACTGATTTCATCTTCATTTAACTGATTTCATCGTTAACTGATTTCATCGTTAACTGATTTCATCTTCATTTAACTGATTTCATCGTTAACTGATTTCATCTTCATTCTTCATTTAACTGATTTCATCTTTAACTGATTTCATCGTTAACTGATTTCATCTTCATTTAACTGATTTCATCGTTAATTGATTTCATCGTTAACTGATTTCATCGTTAACTGATTTCATCTTCATTTAACTGATTTCATCGTTAACTGATTTCATCGTTAACTGATTTCATCTTTAACTGATTTCATCTTCATTTAACTGATTTCATCGTTAACTGATTTCATCGTTAACTGATTTCATCTTCATTTAATTGATTTCATCGTTAACTGATTTCATCGTTAACTGATTTCATCGTTAACTGATTTCATCTTCATTTAACTGATTTCATCGTTAACTGATTTCATCGTTAACTGATTTCATCGTTAACTGATTTCATCTTCATTTAACTGATTTCATCGTTAACTGATTTCATCGTTAACTGATTTCATCTTCATTTAACTGATTTCATCGTTAACTGATTTCATCTTCATTTAACTGATTTCATCGTTAACTGATTTCATCGTTAATTGATTTCATCGTTAACTGATTTCATTTTCATTCTTCATTTAACTGATTTCATCGTTAACTGATTTCATCGTTAACTGATTTCATCTTCATTTAACTGATTTCATCGTTAACTGATTTCATCGTTAATTGATTTCATCGTTAACTGATTTCATCTTCATTCTTCATTTAACTGATTTCATCGTTAACTGATTTCATCTTCATTTAACTGATTTCATCGTTAACTGATTTCATCGTTAACTGATTTCATCTTCATTTAACTGATTTCATCGTTAACTGATTTCATCTTCATTCTTCATTTAACTGATTTCATCTTTAACTGATTTCATCGTTAACTGATTTCATCTTCATTTAACTGATTTCATCGTTAATTGATTTCATCGTTAACTGATTTCATCGTTAACTGATTTCATCTTCATTTAACTGATTTCATCGTTAACTGATTTCATCGTTAACTGATTTCATCTTTAACTGATTTCATCTTCATTTAACTGATTTCATCGTTAACTGATTTCATCTTCATTTAACTGATTTCATTGTTAACTGATTTCATCGTTAACTGATTTCATCTTCATTTAACTGATTTCATCGTTAACTGATTTCATCGTTAACTGATTTCATCGTTAACTGATTTCATCTTCATTTAACTGATTTCATTTTCATTCTTCATTTAACTGATTTCATCGTTAACTGATTTCATCTTCATTTAACTGATTTCATCGTTAACTGATTTCATCGTTAACTGATTTCATCTTTAACTGATTTCATCGTTAACTGATTTCATCTTCATTTAACTGATTTCATCGTTAACTGATTTCATCTTCATTTAATTGATTTCATCGTTAACTGATTTCATCGTTAACTGATTTCATCGTTAACTGATTTCATCTTCATTTAACTGATTTCATCGTTAACTGATTTCATCGTTAACTGATTTCATCTTCATTTAACTGATTTCATCGTTAACTGATTTCATCGTTAACTGATTTCATCTTCATTTAACTGATTTCATCGTTAACTGATTTCATCGTTAACTGATTTCATCGTTAACTGATTTCATCTTCATTTAACTGATTTCATTGTTAACTGATTTCATCGTTAACTGATTTCATCTTCATTTAACTGATTTCATCGTTAACTGATTTCATCGTTAACTGATTTCATCGTTAACTGATTTCATCTTCATTTAACTGATTTCATTTTCATTCTTCATTTAACTGATTTCATCGTTAACTGATTTCATCTTCATTTAACTGATTTCATCGTTAACTGATTTCATCGTTAACTGATTTCATCGTTAACTGATTTCATCTTTAACTGATTTCATCGTTAACTGATTTCATCTTCATTTAACTGATTTCATCGTTAACTGATTTCATCTTCATTTAATTGATTTCATCGTTAACTGATTTCATCGTTAACTGATTTCATCTTCATTTAACTGATTTCATCGTTAACTGATTTCATCGTTAACTGATTTCATCTTCATTTAACTGATTTCATTTTCATTCTTCATTTAACTGATTTCATCGTTAACTGATTTCATCTTCATTTAATTGATTTCATCGTTAACTGATTTCATCGTTAACTGATTTCATCGTTAACTGATTTCATCTTCATTTAACTGATTTCATCGTTAACTGATTTCATCGTTAACTGATTTCATCTTCATTTAACTGATTTCATCGTTAACTGATTTCATCGTTAACTGATTTCATCTTCATTTAACTGATTTCATCGTTAACTGATTTCATCGTTAATTGATTTCATCGTTAACTGATTTCATTTTCATTCTTCATTTAACTGATTTCATCGTTAACTGATTTCATCGTTAACTGATTTCATCTTCATTTAACTGATTTCATCGTTAACTGATTTCATCGTTAATTGATTTCATCGTTAACTGATTTCATCTTCATTCTTCATTTAACTGATTTCATCGTTAACTGATTTCATCTTCATTTAACTGATTTCATCGTTAACTGATTTCATCGTTAACTGATTTCATCGTTAACTGATTTCATCTTCATTTAACTGATTTCATCGTTAACTGATTTCATCTTCATTCTTCATTTAACTGATTTCATCTTTAACTGATTTCATCGTTAACTGATTTCATCTTCATTTAACTGATTTCATCGTTAATTGATTTCATCGTTAACTGATTTCATCGTTAATTGATTTCATCGTTAACTGATTTCATCTTCATTTAACTGATTTCATCGTTAACTGATTTCATCTTCATTCTTCATTTAACTGATTTCATCTTTAACTGATTTCATCGTTAACTGATTTCATCTTCATTTAACTGATTTCATCGTTAATTGATTTCATCGTTAACTGATTTCATCGTTAATTGATTTCATCGTTAACTGATTTCATCTTCATTTAACTGATTTCATCGTTAACTGATTTCATCTTCATTCTTCATTTAACTGATTTCATCTTTAACTGATTTCATCGTTAACTGATTTCATCTTCATTTAACTGATTTCATCGTTAATTGATTTCATCGTTAACTGATTTCATCGTTAATTGATTTCATCGTTAACTGATTTCATCTTCATTTAACTGATTTCATCGTTAACTGATTTCATCTTCATTCTTCATTTAACTGATTTCATCTTTAACTGATTTCATCGTTAACTGATTTCATCTTCATTTAACTGATTTCATCGTTAATTGATTTCATCGTTAACTGATTTCATCGTTAACTGATTTCATCGTTAACTGATTTCATCTTCATTTAACTGATTTCATCGTTAACTGATTTCATCGTTAACTGATTTCATCTTTAACTGATTTCATCTTCATTTAACTGATTTCATCGTTAACTGATTTCATCGTTAACTGATTTCATCGTTAACTGATTTCATCTTCATTTAACTGATTTCATCTTCATTTAACTGATTTCATCGTTAACTGATTTCATCGTTAACTGATTTCATCTTCATTTAATTGATTTCATCGTTAACTGATTTCATCGTTAACTGATTTCATCGTTAACTGATTTCATCTTCATTTAACTGATTTCATCGTTAACTGATTTCATCGTTAACTGATTTCATCGTTAACTGATTTCATCTTCATTTAACTGATTTCATCGTTAACTGAATTCATCGTTAACTGATTTCATCTTCATTTAACTGATTTCATCGTTAACTGATTTCATCGTTAATTGATTTCATCGTTAACTGATTTCATTTTCATTCTTCATTTAACTGATTTCATCGTTAACTGATTTCATCGTTAACTGATTTCATCTTCATTTAACTGATTTCATCGTTAACTGATTTCATCGTTAATTGATTTCATCGTTAACTGATTTCATCTTCATTCTTCATTTAACTGATTTCATCGTTAACTGATTTCATCTTCATTTAACTGATTTCATCGTTAACTGATTTCATCGTTAACTGATTTCATCGTTAACTGATTTCATCTTCATTTAACTGATTTCATCGTTAACTGATTTCATCTTCATTCTTCATTTAACTGATTTCATCTTTAACTGATTTCATCGTTAACTGATTTCATCTTCATTTAACTGATTTCATCGTTAATTGATTTCATCGTTAACTGATTTCATCGTTAACTGATTTCATCTTCATTTAACTGATTTCATCGTTAACTGATTTCATCGTTAACTGATTTCATCTTTAACTGATTTCATCTTCATTTAACTGATTTCATCGTTAACTGATTTCATCGTTAACTGATTTCATCGTTAACTGATTTCATCTTCATTTAACTGATTTCATTGTTAACTGATTTCATCGTTAACTGATTTCATCTTCATTTAACTGATTTCATCGTTAACTGATTTCATCGTTAACTGATTTCATCGTTAACTGATTTCATCTTTAACTGATTTCATCGTTAACTGATTTCATCTTCATTTAACTGATTTCATCGTTAACTGATTTCATCTTCATTTAATTGATTTCATCGTTAACTGATTTCATCGTTAACTGATTTCATCGTTAACTGATTTCATCTTCATTTAACTGATTTCATCGTTAACTGATTTCATCGTTAACTGATTTCATCTTCATTTAACTGATTTCATTTTCATTCTTCATTTAACTGATTTCATCGTTAACTGATTTCATCTTCATTTAATTGATTTCATCGTTAACTGATTTCATCGTTAACTGATTTCATCTTCATTTAACTGATTTCATCGTTAACTGATTTCATCGTTAACTGATTTCATCTTCATTTAACTGATTTCATCGTTAACTGATTTCATCGTTAATTGATTTCATCGTTAACTGATTTCATTTTCATTCTTCATTTAACTGATTTCATCGTTAACTGATTTCATCGTTAACTGATTTCATCGTTAACTGATTTCATCTTCATTTAACTGATTTCATTTTCATTCTTCATTTAACTGATTTCATCGTTAACTGATTTCATCTTCATTTAACTGATTTCATCGTTAACTGATTTCATCGTTAACTGATTTCATCGTTAACTGATTTCATCGTTAACTGATTTCATCTTCATTTAACTGATTTCATCGTTAACTGATTTCATCTTCATTTAATTGATTTCATCGTTAACTGATTTCATCGTTAACTGATTTCATCGTTAACTGATTTCATCTTCATTTAACTGATTTCATCGTTAACTGATTTCATCGTTAACTGATTTCATCGTTAACTGATTTCATCTTCATTTAACTGATTTCATCGTTAACTGATTTCATCGTTAACTGATTTCATCTTCATTTAACTGATTTCATCGTTAACTGATTTCATCGTTAACTGATTTCATCGTTAACTGATTTCATCTTCATTTAACTGATTTCATTGTTAACTGATTTCATCGTTAACTGATTTCATCTTCATTTAACTGATTTCATCGTTAACTGATTTCATCGTTAACTGATTTCATCGTTAACTGATTTCATCTTCATTTAACTGATTTCATTTTCATTCTTCATTTAACTGATTTCATCGTTAACTGATTTCATCTTCATTTAACTGATTTCATCGTTAACTGATTTCATCGTTAACTGATTTCATCGTTAACTGATTTCAACTTTAACTGATTTCATCGTTAACTGATTTCATCTTCATTTAACTGATTTCATCGTTAACTGATTTCATCTTCATTTAATTGATTTCATCGTTAACTGATTTCATCGTTAACTGATTTCATCGTTAACTGATTTCATCTTCATTTAACTGATTTCATCGTTAACTGATTTCATTGTTAACTGATTTCATCTTCATTTAACTGATTTCATTTTCATTCTTCATTTAACTGATTTCATCGTTAACTGATTTCATCTTCATTTAATTGATTTCATCGTTAACTGATTTCATCGTTAACTGATTTCATCGTTAACTGATTTCATCTTCATTTAACTGATTTCATCGTTAACTGATTTCATCGTTAACTGAATTCATCGTTAACTGATTTCATCTTCATTTAACTGATTTCATCGTTAACTGATTTCATCGTTAACTGATTTCATCTTCATTTAACTGATTTCATCGTTAACTGATTTCATCGTTAATTGATTTCATCGTTAACTGATTTCATTTTCATTCTTCATTTAACTGATTTCATCGTTAACTGATTTCATCGTTAACTGATTTCATCGTTAACTGATTTCATCTTCATTTAACTGATTTCATCGTTAACTGATTTCATCGTTAACTGATTTCATCGTTAACTGATTTCATCTTCATTTAACTGATTTCATCGTTAACTGATTTCATCTTCATTCTTCATTTAACTGATTTCATCTTTAACTGATTTCATCGTTAACTGATTTCATCTTCATTTAACTGATTTCATCGTTAATTGATTTCATCGTTAACTGATTTCATCGTTAATTGATTTCATCGTTAACTGATTTCATCTTCATTTAACTGATTTCATCGTTAACTGATTTCATCTTCATTCTTCATTTAACTGATTTCATCTTTAACTGATTTCATCGTTAACTGATTTCATCTTCATTTAACTGATTTCATCGTTAATTGATTTCATCGTTAACTGATTTCATCGTTAATTGATTTCATCGTTAACTGATTTCATCTTCATTTAACTGATTTCATCGTTAACTGATTTCATCTTCATTCTTCATTTAACTGATTTCATCTTTAACTGATTTCATCGTTAACTGATTTCATCTTCATTTAACTGATTTCATCGTTAATTGATTTCATCGTTAACTGATTTCATCGTTAATTGATTTCATCGTTAACTGATTTCATCTTCATTTAACTGATTTCATCGTTAACTGATTTCATCTTCATTCTTCATTTAACTGATTTCATCTTTAACTGATTTCATCGTTAACTGATTTCATCTTCATTTAACTGATTTCATCGTTAATTGATTTCATCGTTAACTGATTTCATCGTTAACTGATTTCATCTTCATTTAACTGATTTCATCGTTAACTGATTTCATCTTCATTTAACTGATTTCATCGTTAACTGATTTCATCGTTAACTGATTTCATCTTTAACTGATTTCATCTTCATTTAACTGATTTCATCGTTAACTGATTTCATCGTTAACTGATTTCATCTTCATTTAACTGATTTCATCTTCATTTAACTGATTTCATCGTTAACTGATTTCATCGTTAACTGATTTCATCTTCATTTAATTGATTTCATCGTTAACTGATTTCATCGTTAACTGATTTCATCGTTAACTGATTTCATCTTCATTTAACTGATTTCATCGTTAACTGATTTCATCGTTAACTGATTTCATCGTTAACTGATTTCATCTTCATTTAACTGATTTCATCGTTAACTGATTTCATCGTTAATTGATTTCATCGTTAACTGATTTCATTTTCATTCTTCATTTAACTGATTTCATCGTTAACTGATTTCATCGTTAACTGATTTCATCTTCATTTAACTGATTTCATCGTTAACTGATTTCATCGTTAATTGATTTCATCGTTAACTGATTTCATCTTCATTCTTCATTTAACTGATTTCATCGTTAACTGATTTCATCTTCATTTAACTGATTTCATCGTTAACTGATTTCATCGTTAACTGATTTCATCGTTAACTGATTTCATCTTCATTTAACTGATTTCATCGTTAACTGATTTCATCTTCATTCTTCATTTAACTGATTTCATCTTTAACTGATTTCATCGTTAACTGATTTCATCTTCATTTAACTGATTTCATCGTTAATTGATTTCATCGTTAACTGATTTCATCGTTAACTGATTTCATCTTCATTTAACTGATTTCATCGTTAACTGATTTCATCGTTAACTGATTTCATCTTCATTTAACTGATTTCATCGTTAACTGATTTCATCGTTAACTGATTTCATCTTCATTTAACTGATTTCATCGTTAACTGATTTCATCGTTAACTGATTTCATCTTCATTTAACTGATTTCATCGTTAACTGATTTCATCGTTAACTGATTTCATCGTTAACTGATTTCATCTTCATTTAACTGATTTCATCGTTAACTGATTTCATCGTTAACTGATTTCATCGTTAACTGATTTCATCGTTAACTGATTTCATCTTCATTTAACTGATTTCATTTTCATTCTTCTTTTAACTGATTTCATCGTTAACTGATTTCATCTTCATTTAACTGATTTCATCGTTAACTGATTTCATCGTTAACTGATTTCATCGTTAACTGATTTCATCTTTAACTGATTTCATCGTTAACTGATTTCATCTTCATTTAACTGATTTCATCGTTAACTGATTTCATCTTCATTTAATTGATTTCATCGTTAACTGATTTCATCGTTAACTGATTTCATCGTTAACTGATTTCATCTTCATTTAACTGATTTCATCGTTAACTGATTTCATCGTTAACTGATTTCATCTTCATTTAACTGATTTCATTTTCATTCTTCATTTAACTGATTTCATCGTTAACTGATTTCATCTTCATTTAATTGATTTCATCGTTAACTGATTTCATCGTTAACTGATTTCATCGTTAACTGATTTCATCTTCATTTAACTGATTTCATCGTTAACTGATTTCATCGTTAACTGATTTCATCTTCATTTAACTGATTTCATCGTTAACTGATTTCATCGTTAACTGATTTCATCTTCATTTAACTGATTTCATCGTTAACTGATTTCATCGTTAATTGATTTCATCGTTAACTGATTTCATTTTCATTCTTCATTTAACTGATTTCATCGTTAACTGATTTCATCGTTAACTGATTTCATCTTCATTTAACTGATTTCATTTTCATTCTTCATTTAACTGATTTCATCGTTAACTGATTTCATCTTCATTTAACTGATTTCATCGTTAACTGATTTCATCGTTAACTGATTTCATCGTTAACTGATTTCATCTTTAACTGATTTCAGCGTTAACTGATTTCATCTTCATTTAACTGATTTCATCGTTAACTGATTTCATCTTCATTTAATTGATTTCATCGTTAACTGATTTCATCGTTAACTGATTTCATCGTTAACTGATTTCATCTTCATTTAACTGATTTCATCGTTAACTGATTTCATCGTTAACTGATTTCATCTTCATTTAACTGATTTCATCGTTAACTGATTTCATCGTTAACTGATTTCATCTTCATTTAACTGATTTCATCGTTAACTGATTTCATCGTTAACTGATTTCATCGTTAACTGATTTCATCTTCATTTAACTGATTTCATTGTTAACTGATTTCATCGTTAACTGATTTCATCTTCATTTAACTGATTTCATCGTTAACTGATTTCATCGTTAACTGATTTCATCTTCATTTAACTGATTTCATTTTCATTCTTCATTTAACTGATTTCATCGTTAACTGATTTCATCTTCATTTAACTGATTTCATCGTTAACTGATTTCATCGTTAACTGATTTCATCGTTAACTGATTTCATCTTTAACTGATTTCATCGTTAACTGATTTCATCTTCATTTAACTGATTTCATCGTTAACTGATTTCATCTTCATTTAATTGATTTCATCGTTAACTGATTTCATCGTTAACTGATTTCATCGTTAACTGATTTCATCTTCATTTAACTGATTTCATCGTTAACTGATTTCATCGTTAACTGATTTCATCTTCATTTAACTGATTTCATTTTCATTCTTCATTTAACTGATTTCATCGTTAACTGATTTCATCTTCATTTAATTGATTTCATCGTTAACTGATTTCATCGTTAACTGATTTCATCGTTAACTGATTTCATCTTCATTTAACTGATTTCATCGTTAACTGATTTCATCGTTAACTGATTTCATCGTTAACTGATTTCATCTTCATTTAACTGATTTCATCGTTAACTGATTTCATCGTTAACTGATTTCATCTTCATTTAACTGATTTCATCGTTAACTGATTTCATCGTTAATTGATTTCATCGTTAACTGATTTCATTTTCATTCTTCATTTAACTGATTTCATCGTTAACTGATTTCATCGTTAACTGATTTCATCTTCATTTAACTGATTTCATCGTTAACTGATTTCATCGTTAATTGATTTCATCGTTAACTGATTTCATCTTCATTCTTCATTTAACTGATTTCATCGTTAACTGATTTCATCTTCATTTAACTGATTTCATCGTTAACTGATTTCATCTTTAACTGATTTCATCGTTAACTGATTTCATCTTCATTTAACTGATTTCATCGTTAACTGATTTCATCTTCATTCTTCATTTAACTGATTTCATCTTTAACTGATTTCATCGTTAACTGATTTCATCTTCATTTAACTGATTTCATCGTTAATTGATTTCATCGTTAAATGATTTCATCGTTAATTGATTTCATCGTTAACTGATTTCATCTTCATTTAACTGATTTCATCGTTAACTGATTTCATCTTCATTCTTCATTTAACTGATTTCATCTTTAACTGATTTCATCGTTAACTGATTTCATCTTCATTTAACTGATTTCATCGTTAATTGATTTCATCGTTAACTGATTTCATCGTTAATTGATTTCATCGTTAACTGATTTCATCTTCATTTAACTGATTTCATCGTTAACTGATTTCATCTTCATTCTTCATTTAACTGATTTCATCTTTAACTGATTTCATCGTTAACTGATTTCATCTTCATTTAACTGATTTCATCGTTAATTGATTTCATCGTTAACTGATTTCATCGTTAATTGATTTCATCGTTAACTGATTTCATCTTCATTTAACTGATTTCATCGTTAACTGATTTCATCTTCATTTAACTGATTTCATCGTTAACTGATTTCATCGTTAATTGATTTCATCGTTAACTGATTTCATTTTCATTCTTCATTTAACTGATTTCATCTTTAACTGATTTCATCGTTAACTGATTTCATCTTCATTTAACTGATTTCATCGTTAATTGATTTCATCGTTAACTGATTTCATCGTTAATTGATTTCATCGTTAACTGATTTCATCGTTAACTGATTTCATCTTCATTTAACTGATTTCATCGTTAACTGATTTCATCTTCATTTAACTGATTTCATCGTTAACTGATTTCATCTTCATTTAACTGATTTCATCGTTAACTGATTTCATCGTTAACTGATTTCATCTTTAACTGATTTCATCTTCATTTAACTGATTTCATCGTTAACTGATTTCATCGTTAACTGATTTCATCGTTAACTGATTTCATCGTTAACTGATTTCATCTTCATTTAACTGATTTCATCTTCATTTAACTGATTTCATCGTTAACTGATTTCATCGTTAACTGATTTCATCTTCATTTAATTGATTTCATCGTTAACTGATTTCATCGTTAACTGATTTCATCGTTAACTGATTTCATCGTTAACTGATTTCATCTTCATTTAACTGATTTCATCGTTAACTGATTTCATCTTTAACTGATTTCATCGTTAACTGATTTCATCGTTAACTGATTTCATCGTTAACTGATTTCATCTTCATTTAACTGATTTCATCGTTAACTGATTTCATCGTTAATTGATTTCATCGTTAACTGATTTCATCTTCATTCTTCATTTAACTGATTTCATCGTTAACTGATTTCATCTTCATTTAACTGATTTCATCGTTAACTGATTTCATCGTTAACTGATTTCATCGTTAACTGATTTCATCTTCATTTAACTGATTTCATCGTTAACTGATTTCATCTTCATTCTTCATTTAACTGATTTCATCTTTAACTGATTTCATCGTTAACTGATTTCATCTTCATTTAACTGATTTCATCGTTAATTGATTTCATCGTTAACTGATTTCATCGTTAACTGATTTCATCTTCATTTAACTGATTTCATCGTTAACTGATTTCATCGTTAACTGATTTCATCTTTAACTGATTTCATCTTCATTTAACTGATTTCATCGTTAACTGATTTCATCGTTAACTGATTTCATCGTTAACTGATTTCATCTTCATTTAACTGATTTCATTGTTAACTGATTTCATCGTTAACTGATTTCATCTTCATTTAACTGATTTCATCGTTAACTGATTTCATCGTTAACTGATTTCATCGTTAACTGATTTCATCTTTAACTGATTTCATCGTTAACTGATTTCATCTTCATTTAACTGATTTCATCGTTAACTGATTTCATCTTCATTTAATTGATTTCATCGTTAACTGATTTCATCGTTAACTGATTTCATCGTTAACTGATTTCATCTTCATTTAACTGATTTCATCGTTAACTGATTTCATCGTTAACTGATTTCATCTTCATTTAATTGATTTCATCGTTAACTGATTTCATCGTTAACTGATTTCATCTTCATTTAACTGATTTCATCGTTAACTGATTTCATCGTTAACTGATTTCATCTTCATTTAACTGATTTCATCGTTAACTGATTTCATCGTTAATTGATTTCATCGTTAACTGATTTCATTTTCATTCTTCATTTAACTGATTTCATCGTTAACTGATTTCATCGTTAACTGATTTCATCTTCATTTAACTGATTTCATCGTTAACTGATTTCATCGTTAATTGATTTCATCGTTAACTGATTTCATCTTCATTCTTCATTTAACTGATTTCATCGTTAACTGATTTCATCTTCATTTAACTGATTTCATCGTTAACTGATTTCATCGTTAACTGATTTCATCTTCATTTAACTGATTTCATCGTTAACTGATTTCATCTTCATTCTTCATTTAACTGATTTCATCTTTAACTGATTTCATCGTTAACTGATTTCATCTTCATTTAACTGATTTCATCGTTAATTGATTTCATCGTTAACTGATTTCATCGTTAACTGATTTCATCTTCATTTAACTGATTTCATCGTTAACTGATTTCATCGTTAACTGATTTCATCGTTAACTGATTTCATCTTCATTTAACTGATTTCATCGTTAACTGATTTCATCTTCATTCTTCATTTAACTGATTTCATCTTTAACTGATTTCATCGTTAACTGATTTCATCTTCATTTAACTGATTTCATCGTTAACTGATTTCATCTTCATTCTTCATTTAACTGATTTCATCTTTAACTGATTTCATCGTTAACTGATTTCATCTTCATTTAACTGATTTCATCGTTAATTGATTTCATCGTTAACTGATTTCATCGTTAATTGATTTCATCGTTAACTGATTTCATCTTCATTTAACTGATTTCATCGTTAACTGATTTCATCTTCATTCTTCATTTAACTGATTTCATCTTTAACTGATTTCATCGTTAACTGATTTCATCTTCATTTAACTGATTTCATCGTTAATTGATTTCATCGTTAACTGATTTCATCGTTAATTGATTTCATCGTTAACTGATTTCATCTTCATTTAACTGATTTCATCGTTAACTGATTTCATCTTCATTCTTCATTTAACTGATTTCATCTTTAACTGATTTCATCGTTAACTGATTTCATCTTCATTTAACTGATTTCATCGTTAATTGATTTCATCGTTAACTGATTTCATCGTTAACTGATTTCATCTTCATTTAACTGATTTCATCGTTAACTGATTTCATCGTTAACTGATTTCATCGTTAACTGATTTCATCTTCATTTAACTGATTTCATCGTTAACTGATTTCATCGTTAACTGATTTCATCTTCATTTAACTGATTTCATCGTTAACTGATTTCATCGTTAACTGATTTCATCGTTAACTGATTTCATCTTCATTTAACTGATTTCATTGTTAACTGATTTCATCGTTAACTGATTTCATCTTCATTTAACTGATTTCATCGTTAACTGATTTCATCGTTAACTGATTTCATCGTTAACTGATTTCATCTTCATTTAACTGATTTCATTTTCATTCTTCTTTTAACTGATTTCATCGTTAACTGATTTCATCTTCATTTAACTGATTTCATCGTTAACTGATTTCATCGTTAACTGATTTCATCGTTAACTGATTTCATCTTTAACTGATTTCATCGTTAACTGATTTCATCTTCATTTAACTGATTTCATCGTTAACTGATTTCATCTTCATTTAATTGATTTCATCGTTAACTGATTTCATCGTTAACTGATTTCATCGTTAACTGATTTCATCTTCATTTAACTGATTTCATCGTTAACTGATTTCATCGTTAACTGATTTCATCTTCATTTAACTGATTTCATTTTCATTCTTCATTTAACTGATTTCATCGTTAACTGATTTCATCTTCATTTAATTGATTTCATCGTTAACTGATTTCATCGTTAACTGATTTCATCGTTAACTGATTTCATCTTCATTTAACTGATTTCATCGTTAACTGATTTCATCGTTAACTGATTTCATCGTTAACTGATTTCATCTTCATTTAACTGATTTCATCGTTAACTGATTTCATCGTTAACTGATTTCATCTTCATTTAACTGATTTCATCGTTAACTGATTTCATCGTTAATTGATTTCATCGTTAACTGATTTCATTTTCATTCTTCATTTAACTGATTTCATCGTTAACTGATTTCATCGTTAACTGATTTCATCGTTAACTGATTTCATCTTCATTTAACTGATTTCATTTTCATTCTTCATTTAACTGATTTCATCGTTAACTGATTTCATCTTCATTTAACTGATTTCATCGTTAACTGATTTCATCGTTAACTGATTTCATCGTTAACTGATTTCATCTTTAACTGATTTCATCGTTAACTGATTTCATCTTCATTTAACTGATTTCATCGTTAACTGATTTCATCTTCATTTAATTGATTTCATCGTTAACTGATTTCATCGTTAACTGATTTCATCGTTAACTGATTTCATCTTCATTTAACTGATTTCATCGTTAACTGATTTCATCGTTAACTGATTTCATCTTCATTTAACTGATTTCATCGTTAACTGATTTCATCGTTAACTGATTTCATCTTCATTTAACTGATTTCATCGTTAACTGATTTCATCTTCATTTAACTGATTTCATCGTTAACTGATTTCATCGTTAACTGATTTCATCGTTAACTGATTTCATCTTCATTTAACTGATTTCATTTTCATTCTTCATTTAACTGATTTCATCGTTAACTGATTTCATCTTCATTTAACTGATTTCATCGTTAACTGATTTCATCGTTAACTGATTTCATCGTTAACTGATTTCATCTTTAACTGATTTCATCGTTAACTGATTTCATCTTCATTTAACTGATTTCATCGTTAACTGATTTCATCTTCATTTAACTGATTTCATCGTTAACTGATTTCATCGTTAACTGATTTCATCGTTAACTGATTTCATCTTCATTTAACTGATTTCATCGTTAACTGATTTCATCGTTAACTGATTTCATCTTCATTTAACTGATTTCATTTTCATTCTTCATTTAACTGATTTCATCGTTAACTGATTTCATCTTCATTTAATTGATTTCATCGTTAACTGATTTCATCGTTAACTGATTTCATCGTTAACTGATTTCATCGTTAACTGATTTCATCTTCATTTAACTGATTTCATCGTTAACTGATTTCATCGTTAACTGATTTCATCGTTAACTGATTTCATCTTCATTTAACTGATTTCATCGTTAACTGATTTCATCGTTAACTGATTTCATCTTCATTTAACTGATTTCATCGTTAACTGATTTCATCGTTAATTGATTTCATCGTTAACTGATTTCATTTTCATTCTTCATTTAACTGATTTCATCGTTAACTGATTTCATCGTTAACTGATTTCATCTTCATTTAACTGATTTCATCGTTAACTGATTTCATCGTTAATTGATTTCATCGTTAACTGATTTCATCTTCATTCTTCATTTAACTGATTTCATCGTTAACTGATTTCATCTTCATTTAACTGATTTCATCGTTAACTGATTTCATCTTTAACTGATTTCATCGTTAACTGATTTCATCTTCATTTAACTGATTTCATCGTTAACTGATTTCATCTTCATTCTTCATTTAACTGATTTCATCTTTAACTGATTTCATCGTTAACTGATTTCATCTTCATTTAACTGATTTCATCGTTAATTGATTTCATCGTTAACTGATTTCATCGTTAATTGATTTCATCGTTAACTGATTTCATCTTCATTTAACTGATTTCATCGTTAACTGATTTCATCTTCATTCTTCATTTAACTGATTTCATCTTTAACTGATTTCATCGTTAACTGATTTCATCTTCATTTAACTGATTTCATCGTTAATTGATTTCATCGTTAACTGATTTCATCGTTAATTGATTTCATCGTTAACTGATTTCATCTTCATTTAACTGATTTCATCGTTAACTGATTTCATCTTCATTCTTCATTTAACTGATTTCATCTTTAACTGATTTCATCGTTAACTGATTTCATCTTCATTTAACTGATTTCATCGTTAATTGATTTCATCGTTAACTGATTTCATCGTTAATTGATTTCATCGTTAACTGATTTCATCTTCATTTAACTGATTTCATCGTTAACTGATTTCATCTTCATTCTTCATTTAACTGATTTCATCTTTAACTGATTTCATCGTTAACTGATTTCATCTTCATTTAACTGATTTCATCGTTAATTGATTTCATCGTTAACTGATTTCATCGTTAATTGATTTCATCGTTAACTGATTTCATCGTTAACTGATTTCATCTTCATTTAACTGATTTCATCGTTAACTGATTTCATCTTCATTTAACTGATTTCATCGTTAACTGATTTCATCTTCATTTAACTGATTTCATCGTTAACTGATTTCATCGTTAACTGATTTCATCTTTAACTGATTTCATCTTCATTTAACTGATTTCATCGTTAACTGATTTCATCGTTAACTGATTTCATCGTTAACTGATTTCATCTTCATTTAACTGATTTCATCTTCATTTAACTGATTTCATCGTTAACTGATTTCATCGTTAACTGATTTCATCTTCATTTAATTGATTTCATCGTTAACTGATTTCATCGTTAACTGATTTCATCGTTAACTGATTTCATCTTCATTTAACTGATTTCATCGTTAACTGATTTCATCGTTAACTGATTTCATCGTTAACTGATTTCATCTTCATTTAACTGATTTCATCGTTAACTGATTTCATCGTTAATTGATTTCATCGTTAACTGATTTCATCTTCATTCTTCATTTAACTGATTTCATCGTTAACTGATTTCATCTTCATTTAACTGATTTCATCGTTAACTGATTTCATCGTTAACTGATTTCATCGTTAACTGATTTCATCTTCATTTAACTGATTTCATCGTTAACTGATTTCATCTTCATTCTTCATTTAACTGATTTCATCTTTAACTGATTTCATCGTTAACTGATTTCATCTTCATTTAACTGATTTCATCGTTAATTGATTTCATCGTTAACTGATTTCATCTTCATTTAACTGATTTCATCTTCATTTAACTGATTTCATCGTTAACTGATTTCATCGTTAACTGATTTCATCTTTAACTGATTTCATCTTCATTTAACTGATTTCATCGTTAACTGATTTCATCGTTAACTGATTTCATCGTTAACTGATTTCATCGTTAACTGATTTCATCTTCATTTAACTGATTTCATTGTTAACTGATTTCATCGTTAACTGATTTCATCTTCATTTAACTGATTTCATCGTTAACTGATTTCATCGTTAACTGATTTCATCGTTAACTGATTTCATCTTCATTTAACTGATTTCATTTTCATTCTTCATTTAACTGATTTCATCGTTAACTGATTTCATCTTCATTTAACTGATTTCATCTTCATTTAACTGATTTCATCGTTAACTGATTTCATCGTTAACTGATTTCATCTTTAACTGATTTCATCGTTAACTGATTTCATCTTCATTTAACTGATTTCATCGTTAACTGATTTCATCTTCATTTAATTGATTTCATCGTTAACTGATTTCATCGTTAACTGATTTCATCGTTAATTGATTTCATCGTTAACTGATTTCATCTTCATTTAACTGATTTCATCGTTAATTGATTTCATCGTTAACTGATTTCATCGTTAACTGATTTCATCGTTAACTGATTTCATCTTCATTCTTCATTTAACTGATTTCATCTTTAACTGATTTCATCGTTAACTGATTTCATCTTCATTTAACTGATTTCATCGTTAATTGATTTCATCGTTAACTGATTTCATCGTTAATTGATTTCATCGTTAACTGATTTCATCTTCATTTAACTGATTTCATCGTTAACTGATTTCATCTTCATTCTTCATTTAACTGATTTCATCTTTAACTGATTTCATCGTTAACTGATTTCATCTTCATTTAACTGATTTCATCGTTAATTGATTTCATCGTTAACTGATTTCATCGTTAACTGATTTCATCTTCATTTAACTGATTTCATCGTTAACTGATTTCATCGTTAACTGATTTCATCTTTAACTGATTTCATCTTCATTTAACTGATTTCATCGTTAACTGATTTCATCGTTAACTGATTTCATCGTTAACTGATTTCATCTTCATTTAACTGATTTCATCTTCATTTAACTGATTTCATCGTTAACTGATTTCATCGTTAACTGATTTCATCTTCATTTAATTGATTTCATCGTTAACTGATTTCATCGTTAACTGATTTCATCGTTAACTGATTTCATCTTCATTTAACTGATTTCATCGTTAACTGATTTCATCGTTAACTGATTTCATCGTTAACTGATTTCATCTTCATTTAACTGATTTCATCGTTAACTGATTTCATCGTTAACTGATTTCATCGTTAACTGATTTCATCTTCATTTAACTGATTTCATCGTTAACTGATTTCATCGTTAATTGATTTCATCGTTAACTGATTTCATTTTCATTCTTCATTTAACTGATTTCATCGTTAACTGATTTCATCGTTAACTGATTTCATCTTCATTTAACTGATTTCATCGTTAATTGATTTCATCGTTAACTGATTTCATTTTCATTCTTCATTTAACTGATTTCATCGTTAACTGATTTCATCGTTAACTGATTTCATTCTTCATTTAACTGATTTCATCGTTAACTGATTTCATCTTCATTTAATTGATTTCATCGTTAACTGATTTCATCGTTAACTGATTTCATCTTCATTTAACTGATTTCATCGTTAACTGATTTCATCTTCATTTAACTGATTTCATTTTCATTCTTCATTTAACTGATTTCATCGTTAACTGATTTCATCTTCATTTAACTGATTTCATTTTCATTCTTCATTTAACTGATTTCATCGTGAACTGATTTCATCTTCATTTAACTGATTTCATCGTTAACTGATTTCATCGTTAATTGATTTCATCGTTAACTGATTTCATTTTCATTCTTCATTTAACTGATTTCATCGTTAACTGATTTCATCTTCATTTAACTGATTTCATCGTTAACTGATTTCATCGTTAACTGATTTCATCGTTAACTGATTTCATCTTCATTTAACTGATTTCATCGTTAACTGATTTCATCTTCATTCTTCATTTAACTGATTTCATCTTTAACTGATTTCATCGTTAACTGATTTCATCTTCATTTAACTGATTTCATCGTTAATTGATTTCATCGTTAACTGATTTCATCGTTAACTGATTTCATCTTCATTTAACTGATTTCATCGTTAACTGATTTCATCGTTAACTGATTTCATCTTTAACTGATTTCATCTTCATTTAACTGATTTCATCGTTAACTGATTTCATCGTTAACTGATTTCATCTTCATTTAACTGATTTCATCGTTAACTGATTTCATCTTCATTTAATTGATTTCATCGTTAACTGATTTCATCGTTAACTGATTTCATCGTTAACTGATTTCATCTTCATTTAACTGATTTCATCGTTAACTGATTTCATCGTTAACTGATTTCATCTTCATTTAACTGATTTCATTTTCATTCTTCATTTAACTGATTTCATCGTTAACTGATTTCATCTTCATTTAATTGATTTCATCGTTAACTGATTTCATCGTTAACTGATTTCATCGTTAACTGATTTCATCTTCATTTAACTGATTTCATCGTTAACTGATTTCATCGTTAACTGATTTCATCGTTAACTGATTTCATCTTCATTTAACTGATTTCATCGTTAACTGATTTCATCGTTAACTGATTTCATCTTCATTTAACTGATTTCATCGTTAACTGATTTCATCGTTAATTGATTTCATCGTTAACTGATTTCATTTTCATTCTTCATTTAACTGATTTCATCGTTAACTGATTTCATCTTCATTTAACTGATTTCATCGTTAACTGATTTCATCGTTAATTGATTTCATCGTTAACTGATTTCATCTTCATTCTTCATTTAACTGATTTTATCGTTAACTGATTTCATCTTCATTTAACTGATTTCATCGTTAACTGATTTCATCGTTAACTGATTTCATCGTTAACTGATTTCATCTTCATTTAACTGATTTCATCGTTAACTGATTTCATCTTCATTCTTCATTTAACTGATTTCATCTTTAACTGATTTCATCGTTAACTGATTTCATCTTCATTTAACTGATTTCATCGTTAATTGATTTCATCGTTAACTGATTTCATCGTTAATTGATTTCATCGTTAACTGATTTCATCTTCATTTAACTGATTTCATCGTTAACTGATTTCATCTTCATTCTTCATTTAACTGATTTCATCTTTAACTGATTTCATCGTTAACTGATTTCATCTTCATTTAACTGATTTCATCGTTAATTGATTTCATCGTTAACTGATTTCATCGTTAATTGATTTCATCGTTAACTGATTTCATCTTCATTTAACTGATTTCATCGTTAACTGATTTCATCTTCATTCTTCATTTAACTGATTTCATCTTTAACTGATTTCATCGTTAACTGATTTCATCTTCATTTAACTGATTTCATCGTTAATTGATTTCATCGTTAACTGATTTCATCGTTAATTGATTTCATCGTTAACTGATTTCATCTTCATTTAACTGATTTCATCGTTAACTGATTTCATCTTCATTCTTCATTTAACTGATTTCATCTTTAACTGATTTCATCGTTAACTGATTTCATCTTCATTTAACTGATTTCATCGTTAATTGATTTCATCGTTAACTGATTTCATCGTTAACTGATTTCATCTTCATTTAACTGATTTCATCGTTAACTGATTTCATCGTTAACTGATTTCATCTTTAACTGATTTCATCGTTAACTGATTTCATCGTTAACTGATTTCATCGTTAACTGATTTCATCGTTAACTGATTTCATCTTCATTTAACTGATTTCATCTTCATTTAACTGATTTCATCTTCATTTAACTGATTTCATCGTTAACTGATTTCATCTTCATTTAATTGATTTCATCGTTAACTGATTTCATCGTTAACTGATTTCATCGTTAACTGATTTCATCTTCATTTAACTGATTTCATCGTTAACTGATTTCATCGTTAACTGATTTCATCTTCATTTAACTGATTTCATCGTTAACTGATTTCATCGTTAACTGATTTCATCTTCATTTAACTGATTTCATCGTTAACTGATTTCATCGTTAATTGATTTCATCGTTAACTGATTTCATCTTCATTCTTCATTTAACTGATTTCATCGTTAACTGATTTCATCTTCATTTAACTGATTTCATCGTTAACTGATTTCATCGTTAACTGATTTCATCTTCATTTAACTGATTTCATCGTTAACTGATTTCATCTTCATTCTTCATTTAACTGATTTCATCTTTAACTGATTTCATCGTTAACTGATTTCATCTTCATTTAACTGATTTCATCGTTAATTGATTTCATCGTTAACTGATTTCATCGTTAATTGATTTCATCGTTAACTGATTTCATCTTCATTTAACTGATTTCATCGTTAACTGATTTCATCTTCATTCTTCATTTAACTGATTTCATCTTTAACTGATTTCATCGTTAACTGATTTCATCTTCATTTAACTGATTTCATCGTTAATTGATTTCATCGTTAACTGATTTCATCGTTAATTGATTTCATCGTTAACTGATTTCATCTTCATTTAACTGATTTCATCGTTAACTGATTTCATCTTCATTCTTCATTTAACTGATTTCATCTTTAACTGATTTCATCGTTAACTGATTTCATCTTCATTTAACTGATTTCATCGTTAATTGATTTCATCGTTAACTGATTTCATCGTTAACTGATTTCATCTTCATTTAACTGATTTCATCGTTAACTGATTTCATCGTTAACTGATTTCATCTTTAACTGATTTCATCTTCATTTAACTGATTTCATCGTTAACTGATTTCATCGTTAACTGATTTCATCGTTAACTGATTTCATCTTCATTTAACTGATTTCATCGTTAACTGATTTCATCTTCATTTAATTGATTTCATCGTTAACTGATTTCATCGTTAACTGATTTCATCGTTAACTGATTTCATCTTCATTTAACTGATTTCATCGTTAACTGATTTCATCGTTAACTGATTTCATCGTTAACTGATTTCATCTTCATTTAACTGATTTCATCGTTAACTGATTTCATCGTTAACTGATTTCATCTTCATTTAACTGATTTCATCGTTAACTGATTTCATCGTTAATTGATTTCATCGTTAACTGATTTCATTTTCATTCTTCATTTAACTGATTTCATCGTTAACTGATTTCATCGTTAACTGATTTCATCTTCATTTAACTGATTTCATCGTTAACTGATTTCATCGTTAATTGATTTCATCGTTAACTGATTTCATCTTCATTCTTCATTTAACTGATTTCATCGTTAACTGATTTCATCTTCATTTAACTGATTTCATCTTTAACTGATTTCATCGTTAACTGATTTCATCGTTAACTGATTTCATCTTCATTTAACTGATTTCATCGTTAACTGATTTCATCTTCATTCTTCATTTAACTGATTTCATCTTTAACTGATTTCATCGTTAACTGATTTCATCTTCATTTAACTGATTTCATCGTTAATTGATTTCATCGTTAACTGATTTCATCGTTAACTGATTTCATCTTCATTTAACTGATTTCATCTTCATTTAACTGATTTCATCGTTAACTGATTTCATCGTTAACTGATTTCATCTTTAACTGATTTCATCTTCATTTAACTGATTTCATCGTTAACTGATTTCATCGTTAACTGATTTCATCGTTAACTGATTTCATCGTTAACTGATTTCATCTTCATTTAACTGATTTCATTGTTAACTGATTTCATCGTTAACTGATTTCATCTTCATTTAACTGATTTCATCGTTAACTGATTTCATCGTTAACTGATTTCATCTTCATTTAACTGATTTCATTTTCATTCTTCATTTAATTGATTTCATCGTTAACTGATTTCATCGTTAACTGATTTCATCGTTAACTGATTTCATCGTTAACTGATTTCATCTTCATTTAACTGATTTCATCGTTAACTGATTTCATCGTTAACTGATTTCATCTTCATTTAACTGATTTCATTTTCATTCTTCATTTAACTGATTTCATCGTTAACTGATTTCATCTTCATTTAATTGATTTCATCGTTAACTGATTTCATCGTTAACTGATTTCATCTTCATTTAACTGATTTCATCGTTAACTGATTTCATCGTTAACTGATTTCATCTTCATTTAACTGATTTCATCGTTAACTGATTTCATCGTTAACTGATTTCATCTTCATTTAACTGATTTCATCGTTAACTGATTTCATCGTTAATTGATTTCATCGTTAACTGATTTCATTTTCATTCTTCATTTAACTGATTTCATCGTTAACTGATTTCATCGTTAACTGATTTCATCTTCAGTTAACTGATTTCATCGTTAACTGATTTCATCGTTAATTGATTTCATCGTTAACTGATTTCATCTTCATTCTTCATTTAACTGATTTCATCGTTAACTGATTTCATCTTCATTTAACTGATTTCATCGTTAACTGATTTCATCGTTAACTGATTTCATCGTTAACTGATTTCATCTTCATTTAACTGATTTCATCGTTAACTGATTTCATCGTTAACTGATTTCATCTTCATTTAACTGATTTCATTATCATTCTTCATTTAACTGATTTCATCGTTAACTGATTTCATCTTCATTTAATTGATTTCATCGTTAACTGATTTCATCGTTAACTGATTTCATCGTTAACTGATTTCATCTTCATTTAACTGATTTCATCGTTAACTGATTTCATCGTTAACTGATTTCATCGTTAACTGATTTCATCTTCATTTAACTGATTTCATCGTTAACTGATTTCATCGTTAACTGATTTCATCTTCATTTAACTGATTTCATCGTTAACTGATTTCATCGTTAATTGATTTCATCGTTAACTGATTTCATCTTCATTCTTCATTTAACTGATTTCATCGTTAACTGATTTCATCTTCATTTAACTGATTTCATCGTTAACTGATTTCATCGTTAACTGATTTCATCGTTAACTGATTTCATCTTCATTTAACTGATTTCATTGTTAACTGATTTCATCGTTAACTGATTTCATCTTCATTTAACTGATTTCATCGTTAACTGATTTCATCGTTAACTGATTTCATCTTCATTTAACTGATTTCATTTTCATTCTTCATTTAACTGATTTCATCGTTAACTGATTTCATCTTCATTTAACTGATTTCATCGTTAACTGATTTCATCGTTAACTGATTTCATCGTTAACTGATTTCATCTTTAACTGATTTCATCGTTAACTGATTTCATCTTCATTTAACTGATTTCATCGTTAACTGATTTCATCTTCATTTAATTGATTTCATCGTTAACTGATTTCATCGTTAACTGATTTCATCGTTAACTGATTTCATCGTTAACTGATTTCATCTTCATTTAACTGATTTCATCGTTAACTGATTTCATCTTCATTCTTCATTTAACTGATTTCATCTTTAACTGATTTCATCGTTAACTGATTTCATCTTCATTTAACTGATTTCATCGTTAATTGATTTCATCGTTAACTGATTTCATCGTTAACTGATTTCATCGTTAACTGATTTCATCTTCATTCTTCATTTAACTGATTTCATCTTTAACTGATTTCATCGTTAACTGATTTCATCTTCATTTAACTGATTTCATCGTTAACTGATTTCATCTTCATTCTTCATTTAACTGATTTCATCTTTAACTGATTTCATCGTTAACTGATTTCATCTTCATTTAACTGATTTCATCGTTAATTGATTTCATAGTTAACTGATTTCATCGTTAACTGATTTCATCTTCATTTAACTGATTTCATCGTTAACTGATTTCATCGTTAACTGATTTCATCGTTAACTGATTTCATCTTCATTTAACTGATTTCATTTTCATTCTTCATTTAACTGATTTCATCGTTAACTGATTTCATCTTCATTTAACTGATTTCATCGTTAACTGATTTCATCGTTAACTGATTTCATCTTTAACTGATTTCATCGTTAACTGATTTCATCTTCATTTAACTGATTTCATCGTTAACTGATTTCATCTTCATTTAATTGATTTCATCGTTAACTGATTTCATCGTTAACTGATTTCATCGTTAACTGATTTCATCTTCATTTAACTGATTTCATCGTTAACTGATTTCATCGTTAACTGATTTCATCTTCATTTAACTGATTTCATTTTCATTCTTCATTTAACTGATTTCATCGTTAACTGATTTCATCTTCATTTAATTGATTTCATCGTTAACTGATTTCATCGTTAACTGATTTCATCGTTAACTGATTTCATCTTCATTTAACTGATTTCATCGTTAACTGATTTCATCGTTAACTGATTTCATCGTTAACTGATTTCATCTTCATTTAACTGATTTCATCGTTAACTGATTTCATCGTTAACTGATTTCATCTTCATTTAACTGATTTCATCGTTAACTGATTTCATCGTTAATTGATTTCATCGTTAACTGATTTCATTTTCATTCTTCATTTAACTGATTTCATCGTTAACTGATTTCATCGTTAACTGATTTCATCTTCATTTAACTGATTTCATCGTTAACTGATTTCATCGTTAATTGATTTCATCGTTAACTGATTTCATCTTCATTCTTCATTTAACTGATTTCATCGTTAACTGATTTCATCTTCATTTAACTGATTTCATCGTTAACTGATTTCATCGTTAACTGATTTCATCGTTAACTGATTTCATCTTCATTTAACTGATTTCATTGTTAACTGATTTCATCGTTAACTGATTTCATCTTCATTTAACTGATTTCATCGTTAACTGATTTCATCGTTAACTGATTTCATCGTTAACTGATTTCATCTTCATTTAACTGATTTCATTTTCATTCTTCATTTAACTGATTTCATCGTTAACTGATTTCATCTTCATTTAACTGATTTCATCGTTAACTGATTTCATCGTTAACTGATTTCATCTTCAACTGATTTCATCGTTAACTGATTTCATCTTCATTTAACTGATTTCATCGTTAACTGATTTCATCTTCATTTAATTGATTTCATCGTTAACTGATTTCATCGTTAACTGATTTCATCGTTAACTGATTTCATCTTCATTTAACTGATTTCATCGTTAACTGATTTCATCTTCATTCTTCATTTAACTGATTTCATCTTTAACTGATTTCATCGTTAACTGATTTCATCTTCATTTAACTGATTTCATCGTTAATTGATTTCATCGTTAACTGATTTCATCGTTAACTGATTTCATCGTTAACTGATTTCATCTTCATTCTTCATTTAACTGATTTCATCTTTAACTGATTTCATCGTTAACTGATTTCATCTTCATTTAACTGATTTCATCATTAATTGATTTCATCGTTAACTGATTTCATCGTTAATTGATTTCATCGTTAACTGATTTCATCTTCATTTAACTGATTTCATCGTTAATTGATTTCATCGTTAACTGATTTCATCGTTAACTGATTTCATCTTCATTTAACTGATTTCATCGTTAACTGATTTCATCGTTAACTGATTTCATCTTTAACTGATTTCATCTTCATTTAACTGATTTCATCGTTAACTGATTTCATCGTTAACTGATTTCATCGTTAATTGATTTCATCGTTAACTGATTTCATCTTCATTTAACTGATTTCATCGTTAACTGATTTCATCTTCATTCTTCATTTAACTGATTTCATCTTTAACTGATTTCATCGTTAACTGATTTCATCTTCATTTAACTGATTTCATCGTTAATTGATTTCATCGTTAACTGATTTCATCGTTAACTGATTTCATCTTCATTTAACTGATTTCATCGTTAACTGATTTCATCGTTAACTGATTTCATCTTTAACTGATTTCATCTTCATTTAACTGATTTCATCGTTAACTGATTTCATCGTTAACTGATTTCATCGTTAACTGATTTCATCTTCATTTAACTGATTTCATCTTCATTTAACTGATTTCATCGTTAACTGATTTCATCGTTAACTGATTTCATCTTCATTTAATTGATTTCATCGTTAACTGATTTCATCGTTAACTGATTTCATCGTTAACTGATTTCATCTTCATTTAACTGATTTCATCGTTAACTGATTTCATCGTTAACTGATTTCATCGTTAACTGATTTCATCTTCATTTAACTGATTTCATCGTTAACTGATTTCATCGTTAACTGATTTCATCTTCATTTAACTGATTTCATCGTTAACTGATTTCATCGTTAATTGATTTCATCGTTAACTGATTTCATTTTCATTCTTCATTTAACTGATTTCATCGTTAACTGATTTCATCTTCATTTAACTGATTTCATCGTTAACTGATTTCATCGTTAACTGATTTCATCGTTAACTGATTTCATCTTCATTTAACTGATTTCATCGTTAACTGATTTCATCTTCATTCTTCATTTAACTGATTTCATCTTTAACTGATTTCATCGTTAACTGATTTCATCTTCATTTAACTGATTTCATCGTTAATTGATTTCATCGTTAACTGATTTCATCGTTAACTGATTTCATCTTCATTTAACTGATTTCATCGTTAACTGATTTCATCGTTAACTGATTTCATCTTTAACTGATTTCATCTTCATTTAACTGATTTCATCGTTAACTGATTTCATCGTTAACTGATTTCATCGTTAACTGATTTTATCTTCATTTAACTGATTTCATTGTTAACTGATTTCATCGTTAACTGATTTCATCTTCATTTAACTGATTTCATCGTTAACTGATTTCATCGTTAACTGATTTCATCGTTAACTGATTTCATCTTCATTTAACTGATTTCATTTTCATTCTTCATTTAACTGATTTCATCGTTAACTGATTTCATCTTCATTTAACTGATTTCATCGTTAACTGATTTCATCGTTAACTGATTTCATCGTTAACTGATTTCATCTTTAACTGATTTCATCGTTAACTGATTTCATCTTCATTTAACTGATTTCATCGTTAATTGATTTCATCGTTAACTGATTTCATTTTCATTCTTCATTTAACTGATTTCATCGTTAACTGATTTCATCGTTAACTGATTTCATCTTCATTTAACTGATTTCATCGTTAACTGATTTCATCGTTAACTGATTTCATCTTCATTTAACTGATTTCATCGTTAACTGATTTCATCGTTAACTGATTTCATCTTCATTTAACTGATTTCATTGTTAACTGATTTCATCGTTAACTGATTTCATCTTCATTTAACTGATTTCATCTTCATTTAACTGATTTCATCGTTAACTGATTTCATCGTTAACTGATTTCATCTTCATTTAACTGATTTCATTTTCATTCTTCATTTAACTGATTTCATCGTTAACTGATTTCATCTTCATTTAACTGATTTCATCGTTAACTGATTTCATCGTTAACTGATTTCATCGTTAACTGATTTCATCTTTAACTGATTTCATCGTTAACTGATTTCATCTTCATTTAACTGATTTCATCGTTAACTGATTTCATCTTCATTTAATTGATTTCATCGTTAACTGATTTCATCGTTAACTGATTTCATCGTTAACTGATTTCATCTTCATTTAACTGATTTCATCGTTAACTGATTTCATCGTTAACTGATTTCATCTTCATTTAACTGATTTCATTTTCATTCTTCATTTAACTGATTTCATCGTTAACTGATTTCATCTTCATTTAATTGATTTCATCGTTAACTGATTTCATCGTTAACTGATTTCATCGTTAACTGATTTCATCTTCATTTAACTGATTTCATCGTTAACTGATTTCATCGTTAACTGATTTCATCGTTAACTGATTTCATCTTCATTTAACTGATTTCATCGTTAACTGATTTCATCGTTAACTGATTTCATCTTCATTTAACTGATTTCATCGTTAACTGATTTCATCGTTAATTGATTTCATCGTTAACTGATTTCATTTTCATTCTTCATTTAACTGATTTCATCGTTAACTGATTTCATCGTTAACTGATTTCATCTTCATTTAACTGATTTCATCGTTAACTGATTTCATCGTTAATTGATTTCATCGTTAACTGATTTCATCTTCATTCTTCATTTAACTGATTTCATCGTTAACTGATTTCATCTTCATTTAACTGATTTCATCGTTAACTGATTTCATCGTTAACTGATTTCATCTTCATTTAACTGATTTCATCGTTAACTGATTTCATCTTCATTCTTCATTTAACTGATTTCATCTTTAACTGATTTCATCGTTAACTGATTTCATCTTCATTTAACTGATTTCATCGTTAATTGATTTCATCGTTAACTGATTTCATCGTTAATTGATTTCATCGTTAACTGATTTCATCTTCATTTAACTGATTTCATCGTTAACTGATTTCATCTTCATTCTTCATTTAACTGATTTCATCTTTAACTGATTTCATCGTTAACTGATTTCATCTTCATTTAACTGATTTCATCGTTAATTGATTTCATCGTTAACTGATTTCATCGTTAATTGATTTCATCGTTAACTGATTTCATCTTCATTTAACTGATTTCATCGTTAACTGATTTCATCTTCATTCTTCATTTAACTGATTTCATCTTTAACTGATTTCATCGTTAACTGATTTCATCTTCATTTAACTGATTTCATCGTTAATTGATTTCATCGTTAACTGATTTCATCGTTAACTGATTTCATCTTCATTTAACTGATTTCATCGTTAACTGATTTCATCGTTAACTGATTTCATCTTTAACTGATTTCATCTTCATTTAACTGATTTCATCGTTAACTGATTTCATCGTTAACTGATTTCATCTTCATTTAACTGATTTCATCGTTAACTGATTTCATCTTCATTTAATTGATTTCATCGTTAACTGATTTCATCGTTAACTGATTTCATCGTTAACTGATTTCATCTTCATTTAACTGATTTCATCGTTAACTGATTTCATCGTTAACTGATTTCATCGTTAACTGATTTCATCTTCATTTAACTGATTTCATCGTTAACTGATTTCATCGTTAACTGATTTCATCTTCATTTAACTGATTTCATCGTTAACTGATTTCATCGTTAATTGATTTCATCGTTAACTGATTTCATTTTCATTCTTCATTTAACTGATTTCATCGTTAACTGATTTCATCGTTAACTGATTTCATCTTCATTTAACTGATTTCATCGTTAACTGATTTCATCGTTAATTGATTTCATCGTTAACTGATTTCATCTTCATTCTTCATTTAACTGATTTCATCGTTAACTGATTTCATCTTCATTTAACTGATTTCATCGTTAACTGATTTCATCGTTAACTGATTTCATCGTTAACTGATTTCATCTTCATTTAACTGATTTCATCGTTAACTGATTTCATCTTCATTCTTCATTTAACTGATTTCATCTTTAACTGATTTCATCGTTAACTGATTTCATCTTCATTTAACTGATTTCATCGTTAATTGATTTCATCGTTAACTGATTTCATCGTTAACTGATTTCATCTTCATTTAACTGATTTCATCGTTAACTGATTTCATCGTTAACTGATTTCATCTTTAACTGATTTCATCTTCATTTAACTGATTTCATCGTTAACTGATTTCATCGTTAACTGATTTCATCGTTAACTGATTTCATCTTCATTTAACTGATTTCATTGTTAACTGATTTCATCGTTAACTGATTTCATCTTCATTTAACTGATTTCATCGTTAACTGATTTCATCGTTAACTGATTTCATCTTCATTTAACTGATTTCATTTTCATTCTTCATTTAATTGATTTCATCGTTAACTGATTTCATCGTTAACTGATTTCATCGTTAACTGATTTCATCGTTAACTGATTTCATCTTCATTTAACTGATTTCATCGTTAACTGATTTCATCGTTAACTGATTTCATCTTCATTTAACTGATTTCATTTTCATTCTTCATTTAACTGATTTCATCGTTAACTGATTTCATCTTCATTTAATTGATTTCATCGTTAACTGATTTCATCGTTAACTGATTTCATCTTCATTTAACTGATTTCATCGTTAACTGATTTCATCGTTAACTGATTTCATCGTTAACTGATTTCATCTTCATTTAACTGATTTCATCGTTAACTGATTTCATCGTTAACTGATTTCATCTTCATTTAACTGATTTCATCGTTAACTGATTTCATCGTTAATTGATTTCATCGTTAACTGATTTCATTTTCATTCTTCATTTAACTGATTTCATCGTTAACTGATTTCATCGTTAACTGATTTCATCTTCATTTAACTGATTTCATCGTTAATTGATTTCATCGTTAACTGATTTCATCTTCATTCTTCATTTAACTGATTTCATCGTTAACTGATTTCATCTTCATTTAACTGATTTCATCGTTAACTGATTTCATCGTTAACTGATTTCATCGTTAACTGATTTCATCTTCATTTAACTGATTTCATCGTTAACTGATTTCATCTTCATTCTTCATTTAACTGATTTCATCTTTAACTGATTTCATCGTTAACTGATTTCATCTTCATTTAACTGATTTCATCGTTAATTGATTTCATCGTTAACTGATTTCATCGTTAACTGATTTCATCGTTAACTGATTTCATCTTCATTTAACTGATTTCATCGTTAATTGATTTCATCGTTAACTGATTTCATCGTTAATTGATTTCATCGTTAACTGATTTCATCTTCATTTAACTGATTTCATCGTTAACTGATTTCATCTTCATTCTTCATTTAACTGATTTCATCTTTAACTGATTTCATCGTTAACTGATTTCATCTTCATTTAACTGATTTCATCGTTAATTGATTTCATCGTTAACTGATTTCATCGTTAATTGATTTCATCGTTAACTGATTTCATCTTCATTTAACTGATTTCATCGTTAACTGATTTCATCTTCATTCTTCATTTAACTGATTTCATCTTTAACTGATTTCATCGTTAACTGATTTCATCTTCATTTAACTGATTTCATCGTTAATTGATTTCATCGTTAACTGATTTCATCGTTAATTGATTTCATCGTTAACTGATTTCATCTTCATTTAACTGATTTCATCGTTAACTGATTTCATCTTCATTCTTCATTTAACTGATTTCATCTTTAACTGATTTCATCGTTAACTGATTTCATCTTCATTTAACTGATTTCATCGTTAATTGATTTCATCGTTAACTGATTTCATCGTTAACTGATTTCATCTTCATTTAACTGATTTCATCGTTAACTGATTTCATCGTTAACTGATTTCATCTTTAACTGATTTCATCTTCATTTAACTGATTTCATCGTTAATTGATTTCATCGTTAACTGATTTCATCGTTAACTGATTTCATCGTTAACTGATTTCATCTTCATTTAACTGATTTCATCGTTAATTGATTTCATCGTTAACTGATTTCATCGTTAATTGATTTCATCGTTAACTGATTTCATCTTCATTTAACTGATTTCATCGTTAACTGATTTCATCTTCATTCTTCATTTAACTGATTTCATCTTTAACTGATTTCATCGTTAACTGATTTCATCTTCATTTAACTGATTTCATCGTTAATTGATTTCATCGTTAACTGATTTCATCGTTAATTGATTTCATCGTTAACTGATTTCATCTTCATTTAACTGATTTCATCGTTAACTGATTTCATCTTCATTCTTCATTTAACTGATTTCATCTTTAACTGATTTCATCGTTAACTGATTTCATCTTCATTTAACTGATTTCATCGTTAATTGATTTCATCGTTAACTGATTTCATCGTTAACTGATTTCATCTTCATTTAACTGATTTCATCGTTAACTGATTTCATCGTTAACTGATTTCATCTTTAACTGATTTCATCTTCATTTAACTGATTTCATCGTTAACTGATTTCATCGTTAACTGATTTCATCGTTAACTGATTTCATCTTCATTTAACTGATTTCATCTTCATTTAACTGATTTCATCGTTAACTGATTTCATCGTTAACTGATTTCATCTTCATTTAATTGATTTCATCGTTAACTGATTTCATCGTTAACTGATTTCATCGTTAACTGATTTCATCTTCATTTAACTGATTTCATCGTTAACTGATTTCATCGTTAACTGATTTCATCGTTAACTGATTTCATCTTCATTTAACTGATTTCATCGTTAACTGATTTCATCGTTAACTGATTTCATCTTCATTTAACTGATTTCATCGTTAACTGATTTCATCGTTAATTGATTTCATCGTTAACTGATTTCATTTTCATTCTTCATTTAACTGATTTCATCGTTAACTGATTTCATCGTTAACTGATTTCATCTTCATTTAACTGATTTCATCGTTAACTGATTTCATCGTTAATTGATTTCATCGTTAACTGATTTCATCTTCATTCTTCATTTAACTGATTTCATCTTTAACTGATTTCATCGTTAACTGATTTCATCTTCATTTAACTGATTTCATCGTTAATTGATTTCATCGTTAACTGATTTCATCGTTAACTGATTTCATCTTCATTTAACTGATTTCATCGTTAACTGATTTCATCGTTAACTGATTTCATCTTTAACTGATTTCATCTTCATTTAACTGATTTCATCGTTAACTGATTTCATCGTTAACTGATTTCATCGTTAACTGATTTCATCGTTAACTGATTTCATCTTCATTTAACTGATTTCATTGTTAACTGATTTCATCGTTAACTGATTTCATCTTCATTTAACTGATTTCCTCGTTAACTGATTTCATCGTTAACTGATTTCATCGTTAACTGATTTCATCTTCATTTAACTGATTTCATTTTCATTCTTCATTTAACTGATTTCATCGTTAACTGATTTCATCTTCATTTAACTGATTTCATCGTTAACTGATTTCATCGTTAACTGATTTCATCGTTAACTGATTTCATCTTTAACTGATTTCATCGTTAACTGATTTCATCTTCATTTAACTGATTTCATCGTTAACTGATTTCATCTTCATTTAATTGATTTCATCGTTAACTGATTTCATCGTTAACTGATTTCATCGTTAACTGATTTCATCTTCATTTAACTGATTTCATCGTTAACTGATTTCATCGTTAACTGATTTCATCTTCATTTAACTGATTTCATTTTCATTCTTCATTTAACTGATTTCATCGTTAACTGATTTCATCTTCATTTAATTGATTTCATCGTTAACTGATTTCATCGTTAACTGATTTCATCGTTAACTGATTTCATCTTCATTTAACTGATTTCATCGTTAACTGATTTCATCTTCATTTAACTGATTTCATCGTTAACTGATTTCATCGTTAATTGATTTCATCGTTAACTGATTTCATTTTCATTCTTCATTTAACTGATTTCATCGTTAACTGATTTCATCTTCATTTAACTGATTTCATCGTTAACTGATTTCATCGTTAATTGATTTCATCGTTAACTGATTTCATCTTCATTCTTCATTTAACTGATTTCATCGTTAACTGATTTCATCTTCATTTAACTGATTTCATCGTTAACTGATTTCATCGTTAACTGATTTCATCGTTAACTGATTTCATCTTCATTTAACTGATTTCATTGTTAACTGATTTCATCGTTAACTGATTTCATCTTCATTTAACTGATTTCATCGTTAACTGATTTCATCGTTAACTGATTTCATCGTTAACTGATTTCATCTTCATTTAACTGATTTCATTTTCATTCTTCATTTAACTGATTTCATCGTTAACTGATTTCATCTTCATTTAACTGATTTCATCGTTAACTGATTTCATCGTTAACTGATTTCATCTTTAACTGATTTCATCGTTAACTGATTTCATCTTCATTTAACTGATTTCATCGTTAACTGATTTCATCTTCATTTAATTGATTTCATCGTTAACTGATTTCATCGTTAACTGATTTCATCGTTAACTGATTTCATCTTCATTTAACTGATTTCATCGTTAACTGATTTCATCGTTAACTGATTTCATCTTCATTTAACTGATTTCATTTTCATTCTTCATTTAACTGATTTCATCGTTAACTGATTTCATCTTCATTTAATTGATTTCATCGTTAACTGATTTCATCGTTAACTGATTTCATCGTTAACTGATTTCATCTTCATTTAACTGATTTCATCGTTAACTGATTTCATCGTTAACTGATTTCATCGTTAACTGATTTCATCTTCATTTAACTGATTTCATCGTTAACTGATTTCATCGTTAACTGATTTCATCTTCATTTAACTGATTTCATCGTTAACTGATTTCATCGTTAATTGATTTCATCGTTAACTGATTTCATTTTCATTCTTCATTTAACTGATTTCATCGTTAACTGATTTCATCGTTAACTGATTTCATCTTCATTTAACTGATTTCATCGTTAACTGATTTCATCGTTAATTGATTTCATCGTTAACTGATTTCATCTTCATTCTTCATTTAACTGATTTCATCGTTAACTGATTTCATCTTCATTTAACTGATTTCATCGTTAACTGATTTCATCGTTAACTGATTTCATCGTTAACTGATTTCATCTTCATTTAACTGATTTCATCGTTAACTGATTTCATCTTCATTCTTCATTTAACTGATTTCATCTTTAACTGATTTCATCGTTAACTGATTTCATCTTCATTTACCTGATTTCATCGTTAATTGATTTCATCGTTAACTGATTTCATCGTTAACTGATTTCATCGTTAACTGATTTCATCTTCATTTAACTGATTTCATCGTTAATTGATTTCATCGTTAACTGATTTCATCGTTAATTGATTTCATCGTTAACTGATTTCATCTTCATTTAACTGATTTCATCGTTAACTGATTTCATCTTCATTCTTCATTTAACTGATTTCATCTTTAACTGATTTCATCGTTAACTGATTTCATCTTCATTTAACTGATTTCATCGTTAATTGATTTCATCGTTAACTGATTTCATCGTTAATTGATTTCATCGTTAACTGATTTCATCTTCATTTAACTGATTTCATCGTTAACTGATTTCATCTTCATTCTTCATTTAACTGATTTCATCTTTAACTGATTTCATCGTTAACTGATTTCATCTTCATTTAACTGATTTCATCGTTAATTGATTTCATCGTTAACTGATTTCATCGTTAACTGATTTCATCTTCATTTAACTGATTTCATCGTTAACTGATTTCATCGTTAACTGATTTCATCTTTAACTGATTTCATCTTCATTTAACTGATTTCATCGTTAATTGATTTCATCGTTAACTGATTTCATCGTTAACTGATTTCATCGTTAACTGATTTCATCTTCATTTAACTGATTTCATCGTTAATTGATTTCATCGTTAACTGATTTCATCGTTAATTGATTTCATCGTTAACTGATTTCATCTTCATTTAACTGATTTCATCGTTAACTGATTTCATCTTCATTCTTCATTTAACTGATTTCATCTTTAACTGATTTCATCGTTAACTGATTTCATCTTCATTTAACTGATTTCATCGTTAATTGATTTCATCGTTAACTGATTTCATCGTTAATTGATTTCATCGTTAACTGATTTCATCTTCATTTAACTGATTTCATCGTTAACTGATTTCATCTTCATTCTTCATTTAACTGATTTCATCTTTAACTGATTTCATCGTTAACTGATTTCATCTTCATTTAACTGATTTCATCGTTAATTGATTTCATCGTTAACTGATTTCATCGTTAACTGATTTCATCTTCATTTAACTGATTTCATCGTTAACTGATTTCATCGTTAACTGATTTCATCTTTAACTGATTTCATCTTCATTTAACTGATTTCATCGTTAACTGATTTCATCGTTAACTGATTTCATCGTTAACTGATTTCATCTTCATTTAACTGATTTCATCTTCATTTAACTGATTTCATCGTTAACTGATTTCATCGTTAACTGATTTCATCTTCATTTAACTGATTTCATCGTTAACTGATTTCATCGTTAACTGATTTCATCGTTAACTGATTTCATCTTCATTTAACTGATTTCATCTTCATTTAACTGATTTCATCGTTAACTGATTTCATCGTTAACTGATTTCATCTTCATTTAATTGATTTCATCGTTAACTGATTTCATCGTTAACTGATTTCATCGTTAACTGATTTCATCTTCATTTAACTGATTTCATCGTTAACTGATTTCATCGTTAACTGATTTCATCGTTAACTGATTTCATCTTCATTTAACTGATTTCATCGTTAACTGATTTCATCGTTAACTGATTTCATCTTCATTTAACTGATTTCATCGTTAACTGATTTCATCGTTAATTGATTTCATCGTTAACTGATTTCATTTTCATTCTTCATTTAACTGATTTCATCGTTAACTGATTTCATCGTTAACTGATTTCATCTTCATTTAACTGATTTCATCGTTAACTGATTTCATCGTTAATTGATTTCATCGTTAACTGATTTCATCTTCATTCTTCATTTAACTGATTTCATCTTTAACTGATTTCATCGTTAACTGATTTCATCTTCATTTAACTGATTTCATCGTTAATTGATTTCATCGTTAACTGATTTCATCGTTAACTGATTTCATCTTCATTTAACTGATTTCATCGTTAACTGATTTCATCTTCATTTAACTGATTTCATCGTTAACTGATTTCATCTTCATTTAACTGATTTCATCGTTAACTGATTTCATCGTTAACTGATTTCATCGTTAACTGATTTCATCTTCATTTAACTGATTTCATTGTTAACTGATTTCATCGTTAACTGATTTCATCTTCATTTAACTGATTTCCTCGTTAACTGATTTCATCGTTAACTGATTTCATCGTTAACTGATTTCATCTTCATTTAACTGATTTCATTTTCATTCTTCATTTAACTGATTTCATCGTTAACTGATTTCATCTTCATTTAACTGATTTCATCGTTAACTGATTTCATCGTTAACTGATTTCATCTTTAACTGATTTCATCGTTAACTGATTTCATCTTCATTTAACTGATTTCATCGTTAACTGATTTCATCTTCATTTAATTGATTTCATCGTTAACTGATTTCATCGTTAACTGATTTCATCGTTAACTGATTTCATCTTCATTTAACTGATTTCATCGTTAACTGATTTCATCGTTAACTGATTTCATCTTCATTTAACTGATTTCATTTTCATTCTTCATTTAACTGATTTCATCGTTAACTGATTTCATCTTCATTTAATTGATTTCATCGTTAACTGATTTCATCGTTAACTGATTTCATCGTTAACTGATTTCATCTTCATTTAACTGATTTCATCGTTAACTGATTTCATCGTTAACTGATTTCATCGTTAACTGATTTCATCTTCATTTAACTGATTTCATCGTTAACTGATTTCATCGTTAACTGATTTCATCTTCATTTAACTGATTTCATCGTTAACTGATTTCATCGTTAATTGATTTCATCGTTAACTGATTTCATTTTCATTCTTCATTTAACTGATTTCATCGTTAACTGATTTCATCGTTAACTGATTTCATCTTCATTTAACTGATTTCATCGTTAACTGATTTCATCGTTAATTGATTTCATCGTTAACTGATTTCATCTTCATTCTTCATTTAACTGATTTCATCGTTAACTGATTTCATCTTCATTTAACTGATTTCATCGTTAACTGATTTCATCGTTAACTGATTTCATCGTTAACTGATTTCATCTTCATTTAACTGATTTCATTGTTAACTGATTTCATCGTTAACTGATTTCATCTTCATTTAACTGATTTCATCGTTAACTGATTTCATCGTTAACTGATTTCATCGTTAACTGATTTCATCTTCATTTAACTGATTTCATTTTCATTCTTCATTTAACTGATTTCATCGTTAACTGATTTCATCTTCATTTAACTGATTTCATCGTTAACTGATTTCATCGTTAACTGATTTCATCGTTAACTGATTTCATCTTTAACTGATTTCATCGTTAACTGATTTCATCTTCATTTAACTGATTTCATCGTTAACTGATTTCATCTTCATTTAATTGATTTCATCGTTAACTGATTTCATCGTTAACTGATTTCATCGTTAACTGATTTCATCGTTAACTGATTTCATCGTTAACTGATTTCATCTTCATTTAACTGATTTCATCGTTAACTGATTTCATCTTCATTCTTCATTTAACTGATTTCATCTTTAACTGATTTCATCGTTAACTGATTTCATCTTCATTTAACTGATTTCATCGTTAATTGATTTCATCGTTAACTGATTTCATCGTTAACTGATTTCATCGTTAACTGATTTCATCTTCATTCTTCATTTAACTGATTTCATCTTTAACTGATTTCATCGTTAACTGATTTCATCTTCATTTAACTGATTTCATCGTTAATTGATTTCATCGTTAACTGATTTCATCGTTAATTGATTTCATCGTTAACTGATTTCATCTTCATTTAACTGATTTCATCGTTAACTGATTTCATCTTCATTCTTCATTTAACTGATTTCATCTTTAACTGATTTCATCGTTAACTGATTTCATCTTCATTTAACTGATTTCATCGTTAATTGATTTCATAGTTAACTGATTTCATCGTTAACTGATTTCATCTTCATTTAACTGATTTCATCGTTAACTGATTTCATCGTTAACTGATTTCATCGTTAACTGATTTCATCTTCATTTAACTGATTTCATTTTCATTCTTCATTTAACTGATTTCATCGTTAACTGATTTCATCTTCATTTAACTGATTTCATCGTTAACTGATTTCATCTTTAACTGATTTCATCGTTAACTGATTTCATCTTCATTTAACTGATTTCATCGTTAACTGATTTCATCTTCATTTAATTGATTTCATCGTTAACTGATTTCATCGTTAACTGATTTCATCGTTAACTGATTTCATCGTTAACTGATTTCATCTTCATTTAACTGATTTCATCGTTAACTGATTTCATCGTTAACTGATTTCATCTTCATTTAACTGATTTCATCTTCATTCTTCATTTAACTGATTTCATCGTTAACTGATTTCATCTTCATTTAACTGATTTCATCGTTAACTGATTTCATCGTTAACTGATTTCATCGTTAACTGATTTCATCTTCATTTAACTGATTTCATTGTTAACTGATTTCATCGTTAACTGATTTCATCTTCATTTAACTGATTTCATCGTTAACTGATTTCATCGTTAACTGATTTCATCGTTAACTGATTTCATCTTCATTTAACTGATTTCATTTTCATTCTTCATTTAACTGATTTCATCGTTAACTGATTTCATCTTCATTTAACTGATTTCATCGTTAACTGATTTCATCGTTAACTGATTTCATCTTTAACTGATTTCATCGTTAACTGATTTCATCTTCATTTAACTGATTTCATCGTTAACTGATTTCATCTTCATTTAATTGATTTCATCGTTAACTGATTTCATCGTTAACTGATTTCATCGTTAACTGATTTCATCTTCATTTAACTGATTTCATCGTTAACTGATTTCATCGTTAACTGATTTCATCTTCATTTAACTGATTTCATTTTCATTCTTCATTTAACTGATTTCATCGTTAACTGATTTCATCTTCATTTAATTGATTTCATCGTTAACTGATTTCATCGTTAACTGATTTCATCGTTAACTGATTTCATCTTCATTTAACTGATTTCATCGTTAACTGATTTCATCGTTAACTGATTTCATCGTTAACTGATTTCATCTTCATTTAACTGATTTCATCGTTAACTGATTTCATCGTTAACTGATTTCATCTTCATTTAACTGATTTCATCGTTAACTGATTTCATCGTTAATTGATTTCATCGTTAACTGATTTCATTTTCATTCTTCATTTAACTGATTTCATCGTTAACTGATTTCATCGTTAACTGATTTCATCTTCATTTAACTGATTTCATCGTTAACTGATTTCATCGTTAATTGATTTCATCGTTAACTGATTTCATCTTCATTCTTCATTTAACTGATTTCATCGTTAACTGATTTCATCTTCATTTAACTGATTTCATCGTTAACTGATTTCATCGTTAACTGATTTCATCGTTAACTGATTTCATCTTCATTTAACTGATTTCATCGTTAACTGATTTCATCTTCATTCTTCATTTAACTGATTTCATCTTTAACTGATTTCATCGTTAACTGATTTCATCTTCATTTAACTGATTTCATCGTTAATTGATTTCATCGTTAACTGATTTCATCGTTAACTGATTTCATCGTTAACTGATTTCATCTTCATTTAACTGATTTCATCGTTAATTGATTTCATCGTTAACTGATTTCATCGTTAATTGATTTCATCGTTAACTGATTTCATCTTCATTTAACTGATTTCATCGTTAACTGATTTCATCTTCATTCTTCATTTAACTGATTTCATCTTTAACTGATTTCATCGTTAACTGATTTCATCTTCATTTAACTGATTTCATCGTTAATTGATTTCATCGTTAACTGATTTCATCGTTAACTGATTTCATCTTCATTTAACTGATTTCATCGTTAACTGATTTCATCGTTAACTGATTTCATCTTTAACTGATTTCATCTTCATTTAACTGATTTCATCGTTAATTGATTTCATCGTTAACTGATTTCATCGTTAACTGATTTCATCGTTAACTGATTTCATCTTCATTTAACTGATTTCATCGTTAATTGATTTCATCGTTAACTGATTTCATCGTTAATTGATTTCATCGTTAACTGATTTCATCTTCATTTAACTGATTTCATCGTTAACTGATTTCATCTTCATTCTTCATTTAACTGATTTCATCTTTAACTGATTTCATCGTTAACTGATTTCATCTTCATTTAACTGATTTCATCGTTAATTGATTTCATCGTTAACTGATTTCATCGTTAATTGATTTCATCGTTAACTGATTTCATCTTCATTTAACTGATTTCATCGTTAACTGATTTCATCTTCATTCTTCATTTAACTGATTTCATCTTTAACTGATTTCATCGTTAACTGATTTCATCTTCATTTAACTGATTTCATCGTTAATTGATTTCATCGTTAACTGATTTCATCGTTAACTGATTTCATCTTCATTTAACTGATTTCATCGTTAACTGATTTCATCGTTAACTGATTTCATCTTTAACTGATTTCATCTTCATTTAACTGATTTCATCGTTAACTGATTTCATCGTTAACTGATTTCATCGTTAACTGATTTCATCTTCATTTAACTGATTTCATCTTCATTTAACTGATTTCATCGTTAACTGATTTCATCGTTAACTGATTTCATCTTCATTTAATTGATTTCATCGTTAACTGATTTCATCGTTAACTGATTTCATCGTTAACTGATTTCATCTTCATTTAACTGATTTCATCGTTAACTGATTTCATCGTTAACTGATTTCATCGTTAACTGATTTCATCTTCATTTAACTGATTTCATCGTTAACTGATTTCATCGTTAACTGATTTCATCTTCATTTAACTGATTTCATCGTTAACTGATTTCATCGTTAATTGATTTCATCGTTAACTGATTTCATTTTCATTCTTCATTTAACTGATTTCATCGTTAACTGATTTCATCGTTAACTGATTTCATCTTCATTTAACTGATTTCATCGTTAACTGATTTCATCGTTAATTGATTTCATCGTTAACTGATTTCATCTTCATTCTTCATTTAACTGATTTCATCTTTAACTGATTTCATCGTTAACTGATTTCATCTTCATTTAACTGATTTCATCGTTAATTGATTTCATCGTTAACTGATTTCATCGTTAACTGATTTCATCTTCATTTAACTGATTTCATCGTTAACTGATTTCATCGTTAACTGATTTCATCTTTAACTGATTTCATCTTCATTTAACTGATTTCATCGTTAACTGATTTCATCGTTAACTGATTTCATCGTTAACTGATTTCATCTTCATTTAACTGATTTCATTGTTAACTGATTTCATCGTTAACTGATTTCATCTTCATTTAACTGATTTCCTCGTTAACTGATTTCATCGTTAACTGATTTCATCGTTAACTGATTTCATCTTCATTTAACTGATTTCATCGTTAACTGATTTCATCGTTAACTGATTTCATCTTCATTTAACTGATTTCATCGTTAACTGATTTCATCTTCATTTAACTGATTTCATCGTTAACTGATTTCATCTTCATTTAACTGATTTCATCGTTAACTGATTTCATCGTTAACTGATTTCATCTTCATTTAACTGATTTCATCGTTAACTGATTTCATCTTCATTTAATTGATTTCATCGTTAACTGATTTCATCGTTAACTGATTTCATCGTTAACTGATTTCATCTTCATTTAACTGATTTCATCGTTAACTGATTTCATCGTTAACTGATTTCATCTTCATTTAACTGATTTCATTTTCATTCTTCATTTAACTGATTTCATCGTTAACTGATTTCATCTTCATTTAATTGATTTCATCGTTAACTGATTTCATCGTTAACTGATTTCATCGTTAACTGATTTCATCGTTAACTGATTTCATCGTTAACTGATTTCATCTTCATTTAACTGATTTCATCGTTAACTGATTTCATCGTTAACTGATTTCATCTTCATTTAACTGATTTCATCGTTAACTGATTTCATCGTTAATTGATTTCATCGTTAACTGATTTCATTTTCATTCTTCATTTAACTGATTTCATCGTTAACTGATTTCATCGTTAACTGATTTCATCTTCATTTAACTGATTTCATCGTTAACTGATTTCATCGTTAATTGATTTCATCGTTAACTGATTTCATCTTCATTCTTCATTTAACTGATTTCATCGTTAACTGATTTCATCTTCATTTAACTGATTTCATCGTTAACTGATTTCATCGTTAACTGATTTCATCGTTAACTGATTTCATCGTTAACTGATTTCATCTTCATTCTTCATTTAACTGATTTCATCGTTAACTGATTTCATCTTCATTTAACTGATTTCATTGTTAACTGATTTCATCGTTAACTGATTTCATCTTCATTTAACTGATTTCATCGTTAACTGATTTCATCGTTAACTGATTTCATCTTTAACTGATTTCATCGTTAACTGATTTCATCTTCATTTAACTGATTTCATCGTTAACTGATTTCATCTTCATTTAATTGATTTCATCGTTAACTGATTTCATCGTTAACTGATTTCATCGTTAACTGATTTCATCTTCATGTAACTGATTTCATCGTTAACTGATTTCATCGTTAACTGATTTCATCTTCATTTAACTGATTTCATTTTCATTCTTCATTTAACTGATTTCATCGTTAACTGATTTCATCTTCATTTAATTGATTTCATCGTTAACTGATTTCATCGTTAACTGATTTCATCGTTAACTGATTTCATCGTTAACTGATTTCATCTTCATTTAACTGATTTCATCGTTAACTGATTTCATCGTTAACTGATTTCATCTTCATTTAACTGATTTCATCGTTAACTGATTTCATCGTTAATTGATTTCATCGTTAACTGATTTCATTTTCATTCTTCATTTAACTGATTTCATCGTTAACTGATTTCATCGTTAACTGATTTCATCTTCATTTAACTGATTTCATCGTTAACTGATTTCATCGTTAATTGATTTCATCGTTAACTGATTTCATCTTCATTCTTCATTTAACTGATTTCATCGTTAACTGATTTCATCTTCATTTAACTGATTTCATCGTTAACTGATTTCATCGTTAACTGATTTCATCGTTAACTGATTTCATCGTTAACTGATTTCATCTTCATTCTTCATTTAACTGATTTCATCGTTAACTGATTTCATCTTCATTTAACTGATTTCATTGTTAACTGATTTCATCGTTAACTGATTTCATCTTCATTTAACTGATTTCATCGTTAACTGATTTCATCGTTAACTGATTTCATCGTTAACTGATTTCATCTTCATTCTTCATTTAACTGATTTCATCGTTAACTGATTTCATCTTCATTTAACTGATTTCATCGTTAACTGATTTCATCGTTAACTGATTTCATCGTTAACTGATTTCATCTTCATTTAACTGATTTCATCGTTAACTGATTTCATCTTCATTCTTCATTTAACTGATTTCATCTTTAACTGATTTCATCGTTAACTGATTTCATCTTCATTTAACTGATTTCATCGTTAATTGATTTCATCGTTAACTGATTTCATCGTTAACTGATTTCATCGTTAACTGATTTCATCTTCATTTAACTGATTTCATCGTTAATTGATTTCATCGTTAACTGATTTCATCGTTAATTGATTTCATCGTTAACTGATTTCATCGTTAACTGATTTCATCGTTAACTGATTTCATCTTCATTTAACTGATTTCATCGTTAACTGATTTCATCGTTAACTGATTTCATCTTCATTTAACTGATTTCATCGTTAACTGATTTCATCGTTAATTGATTTCATCGTTAACTGATTTCATTTTCATTCTTCATTTAACTGATTTCATCGTTAACTGATTTCATCGTTAACTGATTTCATCTTCATTTAACTGATTTCATCGTTAACTGATTTCATCGTTAATTGATTTCATCGTTAACTGATTTCATCTTCATTCTTCATTTAACTGATTTCATCGTTAACTGATTTCATCTTCATTTAACTGATTTCATCGTTAACTGATTTCATCGTTAACTGATTTCATCGTTAACTGATTTCATCTTCATTTAACTGATTTCATTGTTAACTGATTTCATCGTTAACTGATTTCATCTTCATTTAACTGATTTCATCGTTAACTGATTTCATCGTTAACTGATTTCATCGTTAACTGATTTCATCTTCATTTAACTGATTTCATTTTCATTCTTCATTTAACTGATTTCATCGTTAACTGATTTCATCTTCATTTAACTGATTTCATCGTTAACTGATTTCATCGTTAACTGATTTCATCTTTAACTGATTTCATCGTTAACTGATTTCATCTTCATTTAACTGATTTCATCGTTAACTGATTTCATCTTCATTTAATTGATTTCATCGTTAACTGATTTCATCGTTAACTGATTTCATCGTTAACTGATTTCATCTTCATTTAACTGATTTCATCGTTAACTGATTTCATCTTCATTCTTCATTTAACTGATTTCATCTTTAACTGATTTCATCGTTAACTGATTTCATCTTCATTTAACTGATTTCATCGTTAATTGATTTCATCGTTAACTGATTTCATCGTTAACTGATTTCATCTTCATTCTTCATTTAACTGATTTCATCGTTAACTGATTTCATCGTTAATTGATTTCATCGTTAACTGATTTCATCGTTAACTGATTTCATCTTCATTTAACTGATTTCATCGTTAACTGATTTCATCGTTAACTGATTTCATCTTTAACTGATTTCATCTTCATTTAACTGATTTCATCGTTAACTGATTTCATCGTTAACTGATTTCATCGTTAACTGATTTCATCTTCATTTAACTGATTTCATTGTTAACTGATTTCATCGTTAATTGATTTCATCGTTAACTGATTTCATTTTCATTCTTCATTTAACTGATTTCATCGTTAACTGATTTCATCGTTAACTGATTTCATCTTCATTTAACTGATTTCATCGTTAACTGATTTCATCGTTAACTGATTTCATCTTCATTTAACTGATTTCATCGTTAACTGATTTCATCGTTAACTGATTTCATCGTTAACTGATTTCATCTTCATTTAACTGATTTCATTGTTAACTGATTTCATCGTTAACTGATTTCATCTTCATTTAACTGATTTCATCTTCATTTAACTGATTTCATCGTTAACTGATTTCATCGTTAACTGATTTCATCTTCATTTAACTGATTTCATTTTCATTCTTCATTTAACTGATTTCATCGTTAACTGATTTCATCTTCATTTAACTGATTTCATCGTTAACTGATTTCATCGTTAACTGATTTCATCGTTAACTGATTTCATCTTTAACTGATTTCATCGTTAACTGATTTCATCTTCATTTAACTGATTTCATCGTTAACTGATTTCATCTTCATTTAATTGATTTCATCGTTAACTGATTTCATCGTTAACTGATTTCATCGTTAACTGATTTCATCTTCATTTAACTGATTTCATCGTTAACTGATTTCATCGTTAACTGATTTCATCTTCATTTAACTGATTTCATTTTCATTCTTCATTTAACTGATTTCATCGTTAACTGATTTCATCTTCATTTAATTGATTTCATCGTTAACTGATTTCATCGTTAACTGATTTCATCGTTAACTGATTTCATCTTCATTTAACTGATTTCATCGTTAACTGATTTCATCGTTAACTGATTTCATCGTTAACTGATTTCATCTTCATTTAACTGATTTCATCGTTAACTGATTTCATCGTTAACTGATTTCATCTTCATTTAACTGATTTCATCGTTAACTGATTTCATCGTTAATTGATTTCATCGTTAACTGATTTCATTTTCATTCTTCATTTAACTGATTTCATCGTTAACTGATTTCATCGTTAACTGATTTCATCTTCATTTAACTGATTTCATCGTTAACTGATTTCATCGTTAATTGATTTCATCGTTAACTGATTTCATCTTCATTCTTCATTTAACTGATTTCATCGTTAACTGATTTCATCTTCATTTAACTGATTTCATCGTTAACTGATTTCATCGTTAATTGATTTCATCGTTAACTGATTTCATCTTCATTCTTCATTTAACTGATTTCATCGTTAACTGATTTCATCTTCATTTAACTGATTTCATCGTTAACTGATTTCATCGTTAACTGATTTCATCGTTAACTGATTTCATCTTCATTTAACTGATTTCATCGTTAACTGATTTCATCTTCATTCTTCATTTAACTGATTTCATCTTTAACTGATTTCATCGTTAACTGATTTCATCTTCATTTAACTGATTTCATCGTTAATTGATTTCATCGTTAACTGATTTCATCGTTAACTGATTTCATCGTTAACTGATTTCATCTTCATTTAACTGATTTCATCGTTAATTGATTTCATCGTTAACTGATTTCATCGTTAATTGATTTCATCGTTAACTGATTTCATCGTTAACTGATTTCATCTTCATTTAATTGATTTCATCGTTAACTGATTTCATCGTTAACTGATTTCATCGTTAACTGATTTCATCTTCATTTAACTGATTTCATCGTTAACTGATTTCATCGTTAACTGATTTCATCTTCATTTAACTGATTTCATCGTTAACTGATTTCATCGTTAACTGATTTCATCTTCATTTAACTGATTTCATCGTTAACTGATTTCATCGTTAATTGATTTCATCGTTAACTGATTTCATTTTCATTCTTCATTTAACTGATTTCATCGTTAACTGATTTCATCGTTAACTGATTTCATCTTCATTTAACTGATTTCATCGTTAACTGATTTCATCGTTAATTGATTTCATCGTTAACTGATTTCATCTTCATTCTTCATTTAACTGATTTCATCGTTAACTGATTTCATCTTCATTTAACTGATTTCATCGTTAACTGATTTCATCGTTAACTGATTTCATCGTTAACTGATTTCATCTTCATTTAACTGATTTCATCGTTAACTGATTTCATCTTCATTCTTCATTTAACTGATTTCATCTTTAACTGATTTCATCGTTAACTGATTTCATCTTCATTTAACTGATTTCATCGTTAATTGATTTCATCGTTAACTGATTTCATCGTTAACTGATTTCATCGTTAACTGATTTCATCTTCATTTAACTGATTTCATCGTTAATTGATTTCATCGTTAACTGATTTCATCGTTAATTGATTTCATCGTTAACTGATTTCATCTTCATTTAATTGATTTCATCGTTAACTGATTTCATCGTTAACTGATTTCATCGTTAACTGATTTCATCTTCATTTAACTGATTTCATCGTTAACTGATTTCATCGTTAACTGATTTCATCGTTAACTGATTTCATCTTCATTTAACTGATTTCATCGTTAACTGATTTCATCGTTAACTGATTTCATCTTCATTTAACTGATTTCATCGTTAACTGATTTCATCGTTAATTGATTTCATCGTTAACTGATTTCATTTTCATTCTTCATTTAACTGATTTCATCGTTAACTGATTTCATCGTTAACTGATTTCATCTTCATTTAACTGATTTCATCGTTAACTGATTTCATCGTTAATTGATTTCATCGTTAACTGATTTCATCTTCATTCTTCATTTAACTGATTTCATCGTTAACTGATTTCATCTTCATTTAACTGATTTCATCGTTAACTGATTTCATCGTTAACTGATTTCATCGTTAACTGATTTCATCTTCATTTAACTGATTTCATCGTTAACTGATTTCATCTTCATTCTTCATTTAACTGATTTCATCTTTAACTGATTTCATCGTTAACTGATTTCATCTTCATTTAACTGATTTCATCGTTAATTGATTTCATCGTTAACTGATTTCATCGTTAACTGATTTCATCTTCATTTAACTGATTTCATCGTTAACTGATTTCATCGTTAACTGATTTCATCTTTAACTGATTTCATCTTCATTTAACTGATTTCATCGTTAACTGATTTCATCGTTAACTGATTTCATCGTTAACTGATTTCATCTTCATTTAACTGATTTCATTGTTAACTGATTTCATCGTTAACTGATTTCATCTTCATTTAACTGATTTCATCGTTAACTGATTTCATCGTTAACTGATTTCATCTTCATTTAACTGATTTCATTTTCATTCTTCATTTAACTGATTTCATCGTTAACTGATTTCATCTTCATTTAACTGATTTCATCGTTAACTGATTTCATCGTTAACTGATTTCATCGTTAACTGATTTCATCGTTAACTGATTTCATCTTCATTTAACTGATTTCATCGTTAACTGATTTCATCTTCATTTAATTGATTTCATCGTTAACTGATTTCATCGTTAACTGATTTCATCGTTAACTGATTTCATCTTCATTTAACTGATTTCATCGTTAACTGATTTCATCGTTAACTGATTTCATCTTCATTTAACTGATTTCATCGTTAACTGATTTCATCGTTAATTGATTTCATCGTTAACTGATTTCATTTTCATTCTTCATTTAACTGATTTCATCGTTAACTGATTTCATCGTTAACTGATTTCATCTTCATTTAACTGATTTCATCGTTAATTGATTTCATCGTTAACTGATTTCATCGTTAACTGATTTCATCGTTAACTGATTTCATCTTCATTTAACTGATTTCATCGTTAATTGATTTCATCGTTAACTGATTTCATCGTTAACTGATTTCATCGTTAACTGATTTCATCTTTAACTGATTTCATCGTTAACTGATTTCATCGTTAACTGATTTCATCGTTAACTGATTTCATCTTTAACTGATTTCATCGTTAACTGATTTCATCTTCATTTAACTGATTTCATTGTTAACTGATTTCATCTTCATTTAATTGATTTCATCGTTAACTGATTTCATCGTTAACTGATTTCATCGTTAACTGATTTCATCTTCATTTAACTGATTTCATCGTTAACTGATTTCATCGTTAACTGATTTCATCTTCATTTAACTGATTTCATTTTCATTCTTCATTTAACTGATTTCATCGTTAACTGATTTCATCTTCATTTAATTGATTTCATCGTTAACTGATTTCATCGTTAACTGATTTCATCGTTAACTGATTTCATCTTCATTTAACTGATTTCATCGTTAACTGATTTCATCGTTAACTGATTTCATCGTTAACTGATTTCATCTTCATTTAACTGATTTCATCGTTAACTGATTTCATCGTTAACTGATTTCATCTTCATTTAACTGATTTCATCGTTAACTGATTTCATCGTTAATTGATTTCATCGTTAACTGATTTCATTTTCATTCTTCATTTAACTGATTTCATCGTTAACTGATTTCATCGTTAACTGATTTCATCTTCATTTAACTGATTTCATCGTTAACTGATTTCATCGTTAATTGATTTCATCGTTAACTGATTTCATCTTCATTCTTCATTTAACTGATTTCATCGTTAACTGATTTCATCTTCATTTAACTGATTTCATCGTTAACTGATTTCATCGTTAACTGATTTCATCGTTAACTGATTTCATCTTCATTTAACTGATTTCATCGTTAACTGATTTCATCTTCATTCTTCATTTAACTGATTTCATCTTTAACTGATTTCATCGTTAACTGATTTCATCTTCATTTAACTGATTTCATCGTTAATTGATTTCATCGTTAACTGATTTCATCGTTAACTGATTTCATCGTTAACTGATTTCATCTTCATTTAACTGATTTCATCGTTAATTGATTTCATCGTTAACTGATTTCATCGTTAATTGATTTCATCGTTAACTGATTTCATCGTTAACTGATTTCATCGTTAACTGATTTCATCTTCATTTAATTGATTTCATCGTTAACTGATTTCATCGTTAACTGATTTCATCTTCATTTAATTGATTTCATCGTTAACTGATTTCATCGTTAACTGATTTCATCGTTAACTGATTTCATCTTCATTTAACTGATTTCATCGTTAACTGATTTCATCTTCATTCTTCATTTAACTGATTTCATCTTTAACTGATTTCATCGTTAACTGATTTCATCTTCATTTAACTGATTTCATCGTTAATTGATTTCATCGTTAACTGATTTCATCGTTAACTGATTTCATCTTCATTTAACTGATTTCATCGTTAATTGATTTCATCGTTAACTGATTTCATCGTTAATTGATTTCATCGTTAACTGATTTCATCGTTAACTGATTTCATCGTTAACTGATTTCATCTTCATTTAATTGATTTCATCGTTAACTGATTTCATCGTTAACTGATTTCATCTTCATTTAATTGATTTCATCGTTAACTGATTTCATCGTTAACTGATTTCATCGTTAACTGATTTCATCTTCATTCTTCATTTAACTGATTTCATCTTTAACTGATTTCATCGTTAACTGATTTCATCTTCATTTAACTGATTTCATCGTTAACTGATTTCATCGTTAATTGATTTCATCGTTAACTGATTTCATTTTCATTCTTCATTTAACTGATTTCATCGTTAACTGATTTCATCGTTAACTGATTTCATCTTCATTTAACTGATTTCATCGTTAACTGATTTCATCGTTAATTGATTTCATCGTTAACTGATTTCATCTTCATTCTTCATTTAACTGATTTCATCGTTAACTGATTTCATCGTTAACTGATTTCATCTTCATTTAACTGATTTCATCGTTAACTGATTTCATCGTTAACTGATTTCATCGTTAACTGATTTCATCGTTAACTGATTTCATCTTCATTTAACTGATTTCATCGTTAACTGATTTCATCTTCATTCTTCATTTAACTGATTTCATCTTTAACTGATTTCATCGTTAACTGATTTCATCTTCATTTAACTGATTTCATCTTCATTTAACTGATTTCATCGTTAACTGATTTCATCTTCATTCTTCATTTAACTGATTTCATCTTTAACTGATTTCATCGTTAACTGATTTCATCTTCATTTAACTGATTTCATCGTTAATTGATTTCATCGTTAACTGATTTCATCGTTAACTGATTTCATCTTCATTTAACTGATTTCATCGTTAACTGATTTCATCGTTAACTGATTTCATCTTTAACTGATTTCATCTTCATTTAACTGATTTCATCGTTAACTGATTTCATCGTTAACTGATTTCATCTTCATTTAACTGATTTCATTGTTAACTGATTTCATCGTTAACTGATTTCATCTTCATTTAACTGATTTCATCGTTAACTGATTTCATCGTTAACTGATTTCATCTTCATTTAACTGATTTCATTTTCATTCTTCATTTAACTGATTTCATCGTTAACTGATTTCATCTTCATTTAACTGATTTCATCGTTAACTGATTTCATCGTTAACTGATTTCATCTTTAACTGATTTCATCTTCATTTAACTGATTTCATCGTTAACTGATTTCATCTTCATTTAATTGATTTCATCGTTAACTGATTTCATCGTTAACTGATTTCATCGTTAACTGATTTCATCTTCATTTAACTGATTTCATCGTTAACTGATTTCATCGTTAACTGATTTCATCTTCATTTAACTGATTTCATCGTTAACTGATTTCATCGTTAATTGATTTCATCGTTAACTGATTTCATTTTCATTCTTCATTTAACTGATTTCATCGTTAACTGATTTCATCGTTAACTGATTTCATCTTCATTTAACTGATTTCATCGTTAACTGATTTCATCGTTAACTGATTTCATCTTCATTTAACTGATTTCATTGTTAACTGATTTCATCGTTAACTGATTTCATCTTCATTTAACTGATTTCATCGTTAACTGATTTCATCGTTAACTGATTTCATCGTTAACTGATTTCATCTTCATTTAACTGATTTCATTTTCATTCTTCATTTAACTGATTTCATCGTTAACTGATTTCATCTTCATTTAACTGATTTCATCGTTAACTGATTTCATCGTTAACTGATTTCATCGTTAACTGATTTCATCTTTAACTGATTTCATCGTTAACTGATTTCATCTTCATTTAACTGATTTCATCGTTAACTGATTTCATCTTCATTTAATTGATTTCATCGTTAACTGATTTCATCGTTAACTGATTTCATCGTTAACTGATTTCATCTTCATTTAACTGATTTCATCGTTAACTGATTTCATCGTTAACTGATTTCATCTTCATTTAACTGATTTCATTTTCATTCTTCATTTAACTGATTTCATCGTTAACTGATTTCATCTTCATTTAATTGATTTCATCGTTAACTGATTTCATCGTTAACTGATTTCATCGTTAACTGATTTCATCTTCATTTAACTGATTTCATCGTTAACTGATTTCATCGTTAACTGATTTCATCTTCATTTAATTGATTTCATCGTTAACTGATTTCATCGTTAACTGATTTCATCGTTAACTGATTTCATCTTCATTTAACTGATTTCATCGTTAACTGATTTCATCGTTAACTGATTTCATCGTTAACTGATTTCATCGTTAACTGATTTCATCTTCATTTAACTGATTTCATCGTTAACTGATTTCATCGTTAACTGATTTCATCTTCATTTAACTGATTTCATCGTTAACTGATTTCATCGTTAATTGATTTCATCGTTAACTGATTTCATTTTCATTCTTCATTTAACTGATTTCATCGTTAACTGATTTCATCGTTAACTGATTTCATCTTCATTTAACTGATTTCATCGTTAACTGATTTCATCGTTAATTGATTTCATCGTTAACTGATTTCATCTTCATTCTTCATTTAACTGATTTCATCGTTAACTGATTTCATCGTTAACTGATTTCATCTTCATTTAACTGATTTCATCGTTAACTGATTTCATCGTTAACTGATTTCATCGTTAACTGATTTCATCTTCATTTAACTGATTTCATCGTTAACTGATTTCATCTTCATTCTTCATTTAACTGATTTCATCTTTAACTGATTTCATCGTTAACTGATTTCATCTTCATTTAACTGATTTCATCGTTAATTGATTTCATCGTTAACTGATTTCATCGTTAACTGATTTCATCTTCATTTAACTGATTTCATCGTTAACTGATTTCATCGTTAACTGATTTCATCTTTAACTGATTTCATTCTTCATTTAACTGATTTCATCGTTAACTGATTTCATCGTTAACTGATTTCATCTTCATTTAACTGATTTCATTGTTAACTGATTTCATCGTTAACTGATTTCATCTTCATTTAACTGATTTCATCGTTAACTGATTTCATCGTTAACTGATTTCATCTTCATTTAACTGATTTCATTTTCATTCTTCATTTAACTGATTTCATCGTTAACTGATTTCATCTTCATTTAACTGATTTCATCGTTAACTGATTTCATCGTTAACTGATTTCATCTTTAACTGATTTCATCGTTAACTGATTTCATCTTCATTTAACTGATTTCATCGTTAACTGATTTCATCTTCATTTAATTGATTTCATCGTTAACTGATTTCATCGTTAACTGATTTCATCGTTAACTGATTTCATCTTCATTTAACTGATTTCATCGTTAACTGATTTCATCGTTAACTGATTTCATCTTCATTTAACTGATTTCATCGTTAACTGATTTCATCGTTAATTGATTTCATCGTTAACTGATTTCATTTTCATTCTTCATTTAACTGATTTCATCGTTAACTGATTTCATCGTTAACTGATTTCATCTTCATTTAACTGATTTCATCGTTAACTGATTTCATCGTTAACTGATTTCATCGTTAACTGATTTCATCGTTAACTGATTTCATCTTCATTTAACTGATTTCATTGTTAACTGATTTCATCGTTAACTGATTTCATCTTCATTTAACTGATTTCATCGTTAACTGATTTCATCGTTAACTGATTTCATCGTTAACTGATTTCATCTTCATTTAACTGATTTCATTTTCATTCTTCATTTAACTGATTTCATCGTTAACTGATTTCATCTTCATTTAACTGATTTCATCGTTAACTGATTTCATCGTTAACTGATTTCATCGTTAACTGATTTCATCTTTAACTGATTTCATCGTTAACTGATTTCATCTTCATTTAACTGATTTCATCGTTAACTGATTTCATCTTCATTTAATTGATTTCATCGTTAACTGATTTCATCGTTAACTGATTTCATCGTTAACTGATTTCATCTTCATTTAACTGATTTCATCGTTAACTGATTTCATCGTTAACTGATTTCATCTTCATTTAACTGATTTCATTTTCATTCTTCATTTAACTGATTTCATCGTTAACTGATTTCATCTTCATTTAATTGATTTCATCGTTAACTGATTTCATCGTTAACTGATTTCATCGTTAACTGATTTCATCTTCATTTAACTGATTTCATCGTTAACTGATTTCATCGTTAACTGATTTCATCGTTAACTGATTTCATCTTCATTTAACTGATTTCATCGTTAACTGATTTCATCGTTAACTGATTTCATCTTCATTTAACTGATTTCATCGTTAACTGATTTCATCGTTAATTGATTTCATCGTTAACTGATTTCATTTTCATTCTTCATTTAACTGATTTCATCGTTAACTGATTTCATCGTTAACTGATTTCATCTTCATTTAACTGATTTCATCGTTAATTGATTTCATCGTTAACTGATTTCATCGTTAATTGATTTCATCGTTAACTGATTTCATCTTCATTTAACTGATTTCATCGTTAACTGATTTCATCTTCATTCTTCATTTAACTGATTTCATCTTTAACTGATTTCATCGTTAACTGATTTCATCTTCATTTAACTGATTTCATCGTTAATTGATTTCATCGTTAACTGATTTCATCGTTAACTGATTTCATCTTCATTTAACTGATTTCATCTTCATTTAACTGATTTCATCGTTAACTGATTTCATCGTTAACTGATTTCATCTTCATTTAATTGATTTCATCGTTAACTGATTTCATCGTTAACTGATTTCATCGTTAACTGATTTCATCTTCATTTAACTGATTTCATCGTTAACTGATTTCATCGTTAACTGATTTCATCGTTAACTGATTTCATCTTTAACTGATTTCATCTTCATTTAACTGATTTCATCGTTAACTGATTTCATCGTTAACTGATTTCATCGTTAACTGATTTCATCTTCATTTAACTGATTTCATCTTCATTTAACTGATTTCATCGTTAACTGATTTCATCGTTAACTGATTTCATCTTCATTTAATTGATTTCATCGTTAACTGATTTCATCGTTAACTGATTTCATCGTTAACTGATTTCATCTTCATTTAACTGATTTCATCGTTAACTGATTTCATCGTTAACTGATTTCATCGTTAACTGATTTCATCTTCATTTAACTGATTTCATCGTTAACTGATTTCATCGTTAACTGATTTCATCTTCATTTAACTGATTTCATCGTTAACTGATTTCATCGTTAATTGATTTCATCGTTAACTGATTTCATTTTCATTCTTCATTTAACTGATTTCATCGTTAACTGATTTCATCGTTAACTGATTTCATCTTCATTTAACTGATTTCATCGTTAACTGATTTCATCGTTAATTGATTTCATCGTTAACTGATTTCATCTTCATTTAACTGATTTCATCGTTAATTGATTTCATCGTTAACTGATTTCATCGTTAACTGATTTCATCGTTAACTGATTTCATCTTCATTCTTCATTTAACTGATTTCATCTTTAACTGATTTCATCGTTAACTGATTTCATCTTCATTTAACTGATTTCATCGTTAATTGATTTCATCGTTAACTGATTTCATCGTTAATTGATTTCATCGTTAACTGATTTCATCTTCATTTAACTGATTTCATCGTTAACTGATTTCATCTTCATTCTTCATTTAACTGATTTCATCTTTAACTGATTTCATCGTTAACTGATTTCATCTTCATTTAACTGATTTCATCGTTAATTGATTTCATCGTTAACTGATTTCATCGTTAACTGATTTCATCGTTAACTGATTTCATCTTCATTTAACTGATTTCATCGTTAACTGATTTCATCGTTAACTGATTTCATCTTTAACTGATTTCATCTTCATTTAACTGATTTCATCGTTAACTGATTTCATCGTTAACTGATTTCATCGTTAACTGATTTCATCTTCATTTAACTGATTTCATCTTCATTTAACTGATTTCATCGTTAACTGATTTCATCGTTAACTGATTTCATCTTCATTTAATTGATTTCATCGTTAACTGATTTCATCGTTAACTGATTTCATCGTTAACTGATTTCATCTTCATTTAACTGATTTCATCGTTAACTGATTTCATCGTTAACTGATTTCATCGTTAACTGATTTCATTCTTCATTTAACTGATTTCATCGTTAACTGATTTCATCGTTAACTGATTTCATCTTCATTTAACTGATTTCATCGTTAACTGATTTCATCGTTAATTGATTTCATCGTTAACTGATTTCATCTTCATTCTTCATTTAACTGATTTCATCGTTAACTGATTTCATCGTTAACTGATTTCATCGTTAACTGATTTCATCGTTAACTGATTTCATCGTTAACTGATTTCATCTTCATTTAACTGATTTCATCGTTAACTGATTTCATCGTTAACTGATTTCATCGTTAACTGATTTCATCTTCATTTAACTGATTTCATCGTTAACTGATTTCATCGTTAACTGATTTCATCTTCATTTAACTGATTTCATCGTTAACTGATTTCATCGTTAATTGATTTCATCGTTAACTGATTTCATTTTCATTCTTCATTTAACTGATTTCATCGTTAACTGATTTCATCGTTAACTGATTTCATCTTCATTTAACTGATTTCATCGTTAACTGATTTCATCGTTAATTGATTTCATCGTTAACTGATTTCATCTTCATTTAACTGATTTCATCGTTAATTGATTTCATCGTTAACTGATTTCATCGTTAACTGATTTCATCGTTAACTGATTTCATCTTCATTCTTCATTTAACTGATTTCATCTTTAACTGATTTCATCGTTAACTGATTTCATCTTCATTTAACTGATTTCATCGTTAATTGATTTCATCGTTAACTGATTTCATCGTTAATTGATTTCATCGTTAACTGATTTCATCTTCATTTAACTGATTTCATCGTTAACTGATTTCATCTTCATTCTTCATTTAACTGATTTCATCTTTAACTGATTTCATCGTTAACTGATTTCATCTTCATTTAACTGATTTCATCGTTAATTGATTTCATCGTTAACTGATTTCATCGTTAACTGATTTCATCGTTAACTGATTTCATCTTCATTTAACTGATTTCATCGTTAACTGATTTCATCGTTAACTGATTTCATCTTTAACTGATTTCATCTTCATTTAACTGATTTCATCGTTAACTGATTTCATCGTTAACTGATTTCATCGTTAACTGATTTCATCTTCATTTAACTGATTTCATCTTCATTTAACTGATTTCATCGTTAACTGATTTCATCGTTAACTGATTTCATCTTCATTTAATTGATTTCATCGTTAACTGATTTCATCGTTAACTGATTTCATCGTTAACTGATTTCATCTTCATTTAACTGATTTCATCGTTAACTGATTTCATCGTTAACTGATTTCATCGTTAACTGATTTCATTCTTCATTTAACTGATTTCATCGTTAACTGATTTCATCGTTAACTGATTTCATCTTCATTTAACTGATTTCATCGTTAACTGATTTCATCGTTAATTGATTTCATCGTTAACTGATTTCATCTTCATTCTTCATTTAACTGATTTCATCGTTAACTGATTTCATCGTTAACTGATTTCATCGTTAACTGATTTCATCGTTAACTGATTTCATCGTTAACTGATTTCATCTTCATTTAACTGATTTCATTGTTAACTGATTTCATCGTTAACTGATTTCATCTTCATTTAATTGATTTCATCGTTAACTGATTTCATCTTCATTTAATTGATTTCATCGTTAACTGATTTCATCGTTAACTGATTTCATCGTTAACTGATTTCATCGTTAACTGATTTCATCTTCATTTAACTGATTTCATCGTTAACTGATTTCATCGTTAACTGATTTCATCTTCATTTAACTGATTTCATCGTTAACTGATTTCATCGTTAACTGATTTCATCTTCATTTAACTGATTTCATTGTTAACTGATTTCATCGTTAACTGATTTCATCTTCATTTAACTGATTTCATCGTTAACTGATTTCATCGTTAACTGATTTCATCGTTAACTGATTTCATCTTCATTTAACTGATTTCATTTTCATTCTTCATTTAACTGATTTCATCGTTAACTGATTTCATCTTCATTTAACTGATTTCATCGTTAACTGATTTCATCGTTAACTGATTTCATCGTTAACTGATTTCATCTTTAACTGATTTCATCGTTAACTGATTTCATCTTCATTTAACTGATTTCATCGTTAACTGATTTCATCTTCATTTAATTGATTTCATCGTTAACTGATTTCATCGTTAACTGATTTCATCGTTAACTGATTTCATCTTCATTTAACTGATTTCATCATTAACTGATTTCATCGTTAACTGATTTCATCTTCATTTAACTGATTTCATTTTCATTCTTCATTTAACTGATTTCATCGTTAACTGATTTCATCTTCATTTAATTGATTTCATCGTTAACTGATTTCATCGTTAACTGATTTCATCTTCATTTAACTGATTTCATCGTTAACTGATTTCATCGTTAACTGATTTCATCGTTAACTGATTTCATCTTCATTTAACTGATTTCATCGTTAACTGATTTCATCGTTAACTGATTTCATCTTCATTTAACTGATTTCATCGTTAACTGATTTCATCGTTAATTGATTTCATCGTTAACTGATTTCATTTTCATTCTTCATTTAACTGATTTCATCGTTAACTGATTTCATCGTTAATTGATTTCATCGTTAACTGATTTCATCTTCATTTAACTGATTTCATCGTTAACTGATTTCATCGTTAATTGATTTCATCGTTAACTGATTTCATTTTCATTCTTCATTTAACTGATTTCATCGTTAACTGATTTCATCGTTAACTGATTTCATCTTCATTTAACTGATTTCATCGTTAACTGATTTCATCGTTAACTGATTTCATCTTCATTTAACTGATTTCATCGTTAACTGATTTCATCGTTAACTGATTTCATCTTCATTTAACTGATTTCATCGTTAACTGATTTCATCGTTAATTGATTTCATCGTTAACTGATTTCATTTTCATTCTTCATTTAACTGATTTCATCGTTAACTGATTTCATCGTTAACTGATTTCATCGTTAACTGATTTCATCTTCATTTAACTGATTTCATCGTTAACTGATTTCATCGTTAATTGATTTCATCGTTAACTGATTTCATTTTCATTCTTCATTTAACTGATTTCATCGTTAACTGATTTCATCTTCATTTAACTGATTTCATCGTTAACTGATTTCATCGTTAACTGATTTCATTTTCATTCTTCATTTAACTGATTTCATCTTCATTTAACTGATTTCATCGTTAATTGATTTCATCGTTAACTGATTTCATCGTTAATTGATTTCATCGTTAACTGATTTCATCGTTAACTGATTTCATCTTCATTTAACTGATTTCATCGTTAACTGATTTCATCGTTAACTGATTTCATCTTTAACTGATTTCATCTTCATTTAACTGATTTCATCGTTAACTGATTTCATCGTTAACTGATTTCATCGTTAACTGATTTCATCTTCATTTAACTGATTTCATCTTCATTTAACTGATTTCATCGTTAACTGATTTCATCGTTAACTGATTTCATCTTCATTTAATTGATTTCATCGTTAACTGATTTCATCGTTAACTGATTTCATCGTTAACTGATTTCATCTTCATTTAACTGATTTCATCGTTAACTGATTTCATCGTTAACTGATTTCATCTTCATTTAACTGATTTCATCTTCATTTAACTGATTTCATCGTTAACTGATTTCATCGTTAACTGATTTCATCGTTAACTGATTTCATCTTCATTTAACTGATTTCATTGTTAACTGATTTCATCGTTAACTGATTTCATCTTCATTTAACTGATTTCATCGTTAACTGATTTCATCGTTAACTGATTTCATCGTTAACTGATTTCATCTTCATTTAACTGATTTCATTTTCATTCTTCATTTAACTGATTTCATCGTTAACTGATTTCATCTTCATTTAACTGATTTCATCGTTAACTGATTTCATCGTTAACTGATTTCATCGTTAACTGATTTCATCTTCATTTAACTGATTTCATTGTTAACTGATTTCATCGTTAACTGATTTCATCTTCATTTAATTGATTTCATCGTTAACTGATTTCATCTTCATTTAATTGATTTCATCGTTAACTGATTTCATCGTTAACTGATTTCATCGTTAACTGATTTCATCGTTAACTGATTTCATCTTCATTTAACTGATTTCATCGTTAACTGATTTCATCGTTAACTGATTTCATCGTTAACTGATTTCATCGTTAACTGATTTCATCGTTAACTGATTTCATCTTCATTTAACTGATTTCATTGTTAACTGATTTCATCGTTAACTGATTTCATCTTCATTTAACTGATTTCATCGTTAACTGATTTCATCGTTAACTGATTTCATCGTTAACTGATTTCATCTTCATTTAACTGATTTCATTTTCATTCTTCATTTAACTGATTTCATCGTTAACTGATTTCATCTTCATTTAACTGATTTCATCGTTAACTGATTTCATCGTTAACTGATTTCATCTTTAACTGATTTCATCGTTAACTGATTTCATCTTCATTTAACTGATTTCATCGTTAACTGATTTCATCTTCATTTAATTGATTTCATCGTTAACTGATTTCATCGTTAACTGATTTCATCGTTAACTGATTTCATCTTCATTTAACTGATTTCATCGTTAACTGATTTCATCGTTAACTGATTTCATCTTCATTTAACTGATTTCATTTTCATTCTTCATTTAACTGATTTCATCGTTAACTGATTTCATCTTCATTTAATTGATTTCATCGTTAACTGATTTCATCGTTAACTGATTTCATCGTTAACTGATTTCATCTTCATTTAACTGATTTCATCGTTAACTGATTTCATCGTTAACTGATTTCATCGTTAACTGATTTCATCTTCATTTAACTGATTTCATCGTTAACTGATTTCATCGTTAACTGATTTCATCTTCATTTAACTGATTTCATCGTTAACTGATTTCATCGTTAATTGATTTCATCGTTAACTGATTTCATTTTCATTCTTCATTTAACTGATTTCATCGTTAACTGATTTCATCGTTAATTGATTTCATCGTTAACTGATTTCATCTTCATTTAACTGATTTCATCGTTAACTGATTTCATCGTTAATTGATTTCATCGTTAACTGATTTCATTTTCATTCTTCATTTAACTGATTTCATCGTTAACTGATTTCATCGTTAACTGATTTCATCTTCATTTAACTGATTTCATCGTTAACTGATTTCATCGTTAACTGATTTCATCTTCATTTAACTGATTTCATCGTTAACTGATTTCATCGTTAACTGATTTCATCTTCATTTAACTGATTTCATCGTTAACTGATTTCATCGTTAATTGATTTCATCGTTAACTGATTTCATTTTCATTCTTCATTTAACTGATTTCATCGTTAACTGATTTCATCGTTAACTGATTTCATCGTTAACTGATTTCATCTTCATTTAACTGATTTCATCGTTAACTGATTTCATCGTTAATTGATTTCATCGTTAACTGATTTCATTTTCATTCTTCATTTAACTGATTTCATCGTTAACTGATTTCATCTTCATTTAACTGATTTCATCGTTAACTGATTTCATCGTTAACTGATTTCATTTTCATTCTTCATTTAACTGATTTCATCTTCATTTAACTGATTTCATCGTTAATTGATTTCATCGTTAACTGATTTCATCGTTAATTGATTTCATCGTTAACTGATTTCATCGTTAACTGATTTCATCTTCATTTAACTGATTTCATCGTTAACTGATTTCATCGTTAACTGATTTCATCTTTAACTGATTTCATCTTCATTTAACTGATTTCATCGTTAACTGATTTCATCGTTAACTGATTTCATCGTTAACTGATTTCATCTTCATTTAACTGATTTCATCTTCATTTAACTGATTTCATCGTTAACTGATTTCATCGTTAACTGATTTCATCTTCATTTAATTGATTTCATCGTTAACTGATTTCATCGTTAACTGATTTCATCGTTAACTGATTTCATCTTCATTTAACTGATTTCATCGTTAACTGATTTCATCGTTAACTGATTTCATCTTCATTTAACTGATTTCATCGTTAACTGATTTCATCGTTAACTGATTTCATCTTCATTTAACTGATTTCATCGTTAACTGATTTCATCGTTAATTGATTTCATCGTTAACTGATTTCATTTTCATTCTTCATTTAACTGATTTCATCGTTAACTGATTTCATCGTTAACTGATTTCATCTTCATTTAACTGATTTCATCGTTAACTGATTTCATCGTTAATTGATTTCATCGTTAACTGATTTCATCTTCATTTAACTGATTTCATCGTTAATTGATTTCATCGTTAACTGATTTCATCGTTAACTGATTTCATCGTTAACTGATTTCATCTTCATTCTTCATTTAACTGATTTCATCTTTAACTGATTTCATCGTTAACTGATTTCATCTTCATTTAACTGATTTCATCGTTAATTGATTTCATCGTTAACTGATTTCATCGTTAATTGATTTCATCGTTAACTGATTTCATCTTCATTTAACTGATTTCATCGTTAACTGATTTCATCTTCATTCTTCATTTAACTGATTTCATCTTTAACTGATTTCATCGTTAACTGATTTCATCTTCATTTAACTGATTTCATCGTTAATTGATTTCATCGTTAACTGATTTCATCTTTAACTGATTTCATCTTCATTTAACTGATTTCATCGTTAACTGATTTCATCGTTAACTGATTTCATCGTTAACTGATTTCATCGTTAACTGATTTCATCTTCATTTAACTGATTTCATCTTCATTTAACTGATTTCATCGTTAACTGATTTCATCGTTAACTGATTTCATCTTCATTTAATTGATTTCATCGTTAACTGATTTCATCGTTAACTGATTTCATCGTTAACTGATTTCATCTTCATTTAACTGATTTCATCGTTAACTGATTTCATCGTTAACTGATTTCATCTTCATTTAACTGATTTCATCGTTAACTGATTTCATCGTTAATTGATTTCATCGTTAACTGATTTCATTTTCATTCTTCATTTAACTGATTTCATCGTTAACTGATTTCATCGTTAACTGATTTCATCTTCATTTAACTGATTTCATCGTTAACTGATTTCATCGTTAATTGATTTCATCGTTAACTGATTTCATCTTCATTTAACTGATTTCATCGTTAACTGATTTCATCGTTAACTGATTTCATCGTTAACTGATTTCATCTTCATTTAACTGATTTCATCGTTAACTGATTTCATCTTCATTCTTCATTTAACTGATTTCATCTTTAACTGATTTCATCGTTAACTGATTTCATCTTCATTTAACTGATTTCATCGTTAATTGATTTCATCGTTAACTGATTTCATCGTTAACTGATTTCATCTTCATTTAACTGATTTCATCGTTAACTGATTTCATCGTTAACTGATTTCATCTTTAACTGATTTCATCTTCATTTAACTGATTTCATCGTTAACTGATTTCATCGTTAACTGATTTCATCGTTAACTGATTTCATCTTCATTTAACTGATTTCATTGTTAACTGATTTCATCGTTAACTGATTTCATCTTCATTTAACTGATTTCATCGTTAACTGATTTCATCGTTAACTGATTTCATCGTTAACTGATTTCATCTTCATTTAACTGATTTCATCGTTAACTGATTTCATCGTTAACTGATTTCATCTTCATTTAACTGATTTCATTTTCATTCTTCATTTAACTGATTTCATCGTTAACTGATTTCATCTTCATTTAATTGATTTCATCGTTAACTGATTTCATCGTTAACTGATTTCATCGTTAACTGATTTCATCTTCATTTAACTGATTTCATCGTTAACTGATTTCATCGTTAACTGATTTCATCGTTAACTGATTTCATCTTCATTTAACTGATTTCATCGTTAACTGATTTCATCGTTAACTGATTTCATCTTCATTTAACTGATTTCATCGTTAACTGATTTCATCGTTAATTGATTTCATCGTTAACTGATTTCATTTTCATTCTTCATTTAACTGATTTCATCGTTAACTGATTTCATCGTTAATTGATTTCATCGTTAACTGATTTCATCTTCATTTAACTGATTTCATCGTTAACTGATTTCATCGTTAATTGATTTCATCGTTAACTGATTTCATTTTCATTCTTCATTTAACTGATTTCATCGTTAACTGATTTCATCGTTAACTGATTTCATCTTCATTTAACTGATTTCATCGTTAACTGATTTCATCGTTAACTGATTTCATCTTCATTTAACTGATTTCATCGTTAACTGATTTCATCGTTAACTGATTTCATCTTCATTTAACTGATTTCATCGTTAACTGATTTCATCGTTAATTGATTTCATCGTTAACTGATTTCATTTTCATTCTTCATTTAACTGATTTCATCGTTAACTGATTTCATCGTTAACTGATTTCATCGTTAACTGATTTCATCTTCATTTAACTGATTTCATCGTTAACTGATTTCATCGTTAATTGATTTCATCGTTAACTGATTTCATTTTCATTCTTCATTTAACTGATTTCATCGTTAACTGATTTCATCTTCATTTAACTGATTTCATCGTTAACTGATTTCATCGTTAACTGATTTCATTTTCATTCTTCATTTAACTGATTTCATCTTCATTTAACTGATTTCATCGTTAATTGATTTCATCGTTAACTGATTTCATCGTTAATTGATTTCATCGTTAACTGATTTCATCGTTAACTGATTTCATCTTCATTTAACTGATTTCATCGTTAACTGATTTCATCGTTAACTGATTTCATCTTTAACTGATTTCATCTTCATTTAACTGATTTCATCGTTAACTGATTTCATCGTTAACTGATTTCATCGTTAACTGATTTCATCTTCATTTAACTGATTTCATCTTCATTTAACTGATTTCATCGTTAACTGATTTCATCGTTAACTGATTTCATCTTCATTTAATTGATTTCATCGTTAACTGATTTCATCGTTAACTGATTTCATCGTTAACTGATTTCATCTTCATTTAACTGATTTCATCGTTAACTGATTTCATCGTTAACTGATTTCATCTTCATTTAACTGATTTCATCGTTAACTGATTTCATCGTTAACTGATTTCATCTTCATTTAACTGATTTCATCGTTAACTGATTTCATCGTTAATTGATTTCATCGTTAACTGATTTCATTTTCATTCTTCATTTAACTGATTTCATCGTTAACTGATTTCATCGTTAACTGATTTCATCTTCATTTAACTGATTTCATCGTTAACTGATTTCATCGTTAATTGATTTCATCGTTAACTGATTTCATCTTCATTTAACTGATTTCATCGTTAATTGATTTCATCGTTAACTGATTTCATCGTTAACTGATTTCATCGTTAACTGATTTCATCTTCATTCTTCATTTAACTGATTTCATCTTTAACTGATTTCATCGTTAACTGATTTCATCTTCATTTAACTGATTTCATCGTTAATTGATTTCATCGTTAACTGATTTCATCGTTAATTGATTTCATCGTTAACTGATTTCATCTTCATTTAACTGATTTCATCGTTAACTGATTTCATCTTCATTCTTCATTTAACTGATTTCATCTTTAACTGATTTCATCGTTAACTGATTTCATCTTCATTTAACTGATTTCATCGTTAATTGATTTCATCGTTAACTGATTTCATCGTTAACTGATTTCATCTTCATTTAACTGATTTCATCGTTAACTGATTTCATCGTTAACTGATTTCATCTTTAACTGATTTCATCTTCATTTAACTGATTTCATCGTTAACTGATTTCATCGTTAACTGATTTCATCGTTAACTGATTTCATCTTCATTTAACTGATTTCATTGTTAACTGATTTCATCGTTAACTGATTTCATCTTCATTTAACTGATTTCATCGTTAACTGATTTCATCGTTAACTGATTTCATCGTTAACTGATTTCATCTTCATTTAACTGATTTCATTTTCATTCTTCATTTAACTGATTTCATCGTTAACTGATTTCATCTTCATTTAACTGATTTCATCGTTAACTGATTTCATCGTTAACTGATTTCATCGTTAACTGATTTCATCTTTAACTGATTTCATCGTTAACTGATTTCATCTTCATTTAACTGATTTCATCGTTAACTGATTTCATCTTCATTTAATTGATTTCATCGTTAACTGATTTCATCGTTAACTGATTTCATCGTTAACTGATTTCATCTTCATTTAACTGATTTCATCGTTAACTGATTTCATCGTTAACTGATTTCATCTTCATTTAACTGATTTCATTTTCATTCTTCATTTAACTGATTTCATCGTTAACTGATTTCATCTTCATTTAATTGATTTCATCGTTAACTGATTTCATCGTTAACTGATTTCATCTTCATTTAATTGATTTCATCGTTAACTGATTTCATCGTTAACTGATTTCATCTTCATTTAACTGATTTCATCGTTAACTGATTTCATCGTTAACTGATTTCATCTTCATTTAACTGATTTCATCGTTAACTGATTTCATCGTTAATTGATTTCATCGTTAACTGATTTCATTTTCATTCTTCATTTAACTGATTTCATCGTTAACTGATTTCATCGTTAACTGATTTCATCGTTAACTGATTTCATCTTTAACTGATTTCATCGTTAACTGATTTCATCGTTAACTGATTTCATCTTCATTTAACTGATTTCATTGTTAACTGATTTCATCGTTAATTGATTTCATCGTTAACTGATTTCATCTTCATTTAACTGATTTCATCGTTAACTGATTTCATCGTTAACTGATTTCATCTTTAACTGATTTCATCGTTAACTGATTTCATCGTTAACTGATTTCATCTTCATTTAACTGATTTCATTGTTAACTGATTTCATCGTTAACTGATTTCATCTTCATTTAATTGATTTCATCGTTAACTGATTTCATCTTCATTTAACTGATTTCATTGTTAACTGATTTCATCGTTAACTGATTTCATCTTCATTTAATTGATTTCATCGTTAACTGATTTCATCTTCATTTAATTGATTTCATCGTTAACTGATTTCATCGTTAACTGATTTCATCGTTAACTGATTTCATCTTCATTTAACTGATTTCATCGTTAACTGATTTCATCGTTAACTGATTTCATCTTCATTTAACTGATTTCATCGTTAACTGATTTCATCGTTAACTGATTTCATCTTCATTTAACTGATTTCATCGTTAACTGATTTCATCGTTAACTGATTTCATCGTTAACTGATTTCATCGTTAACTGATTTCATCTTCATTTAACTGATTTCATTGTTAACTGATTTCATCGTTAACTGATTTCATCTTCATTTAACTGATTTCATCGTTAACTGATTTCATCGTTAACTGATTTCATCGTTAACTGATTTCATCTTCATTTAACTGATTTCATTTTCATTCTTCATTTAACTGATTTCATCGTTAACTGATTTCATCTTCATTTAACTGATTTCATCGTTAACTGATTTCATCGTTAACTGATTTCATCGTTAACTGATTTCATCTTTAACTGATTTCATCGTTAACTGATTTCATCTTCATTTAACTGATTTCATCGTTAACTGATTTCATCTTCATTTAATTGATTTCATCGTTAACTGATTTCATCGTTAACTGATTTCATCGTTAACTGATTTCATCTTCATTTAACTGATTTCATCGTTAACTGATTTCATCGTTAACTGATTTCATCTTCATTTAACTGATTTCATTTTCATTCTTCATTTAACTGATTTCATCGTTAACTGATTTCATCTTCATTTAATTGATTTCATCGTTAACTGATTTCATCGTTAACTGATTTCATCGTTAACTGATTTCATCTTCATTTAACTGATTTCATCGTTAACTGATTTCATCGTTAACTGATTTCATCGTTAACTGATTTCATCTTCATTTAACTGATTTCATCGTTAACTGATTTCATCGTTAACTGATTTCATCTTCATTTAACTGATTTCATCGTTAACTGATTTCATCGTTAATTGATTTCATCGTTAACTGATTTCATTTTCATTCTTCATTTAACTGATTTCATCGTTAACTGATTTCATCGTTAACTGATTTCATCTTCATTTAACTGATTTCATCGTTAACTGATTTCATCGTTAATTGATTTCATCGTTAACTGATTTCATCTTCATTCTTCATTTAACTGATTTCATCGTTAACTGATTTCATCTTCATTTAACTGATTTCATCGTTAACTGATTTCATCGTTAACTGATTTCATCTTCATTTAACTGATTTCATCGTTAACTGATTTCATCTTCATTCTTCATTTAACTGATTTCATCTTTAACTGATTTCATCGTTAACTGATTTCATCTTCATTTAACTGATTTCATCGTTAATTGATTTCATCGTTAACTGATTTCATCGTTAATTGATTTCATCGTTAACTGATTTCATCTTCATTTAACTGATTTCATCGTTAACTGATTTCATCTTCATTCTTCATTTAACTGATTTCATCTTTAACTGATTTCATCGTTAACTGATTTCATCTTCATTTAACTGATTTCATCGTTAATTGATTTCATCGTTAACTGATTTCATCGTTAATTGATTTCATCGTTAACTGATTTCATCGTTAATTGATTTCATCGTTAACTGATTTCATCTTCATTTAACTGATTTCATCGTTAACTGATTTCATCTTCATTCTTCATTTAACTGATTTCATCTTTAACTGATTTCATCGTTAACTGATTTCATCTTCATTTAACTGATTTCATCGTTAATTGATTTCATCGTTAACTGATTTCATCGTTAACTGATTTCATCTTCATTTAACTGATTTCATCGTTAACTGATTTCATCGTTAACTGATTTCATCTTTAACTGATTTCATCTTCATTTAACTGATTTCATCGTTAACTGATTTCATCGTTAACTGATTTCATCGTTAACTGATTTCATCTTCATTTAACTGATTTCATCGTTAACTGATTTCATCGTTAACTGATTTCATCGTTAACTGATTTCATCTTCATTTAATTGATTTCATCGTTAACTGATTTCATCGTTAACTGATTTCATCGTTAACTGATTTCATCTTCATTTAACTGATTTCATCGTTAACTGATTTCATCGTTAACTGATTTCATCGTTAACTGATTTCATCTTCATTTAACTGATTTCATCGTTAACTGATTTCATCGTTAACTGATTTCATCTTCATTTAACTGATTTCATCGTTAACTGATTTCATCGTTAATTGATTTCATCGTTAACTGATTTCATTTTCATTCTTCATTTAACTGATTTCATCGTTAACTGATTTCATCGTTAACTGATTTCATCTTCATTTAACTGATTTCATCGTTAACTGATTTCATCGTTAATTGATTTCATCGTTAACTGATTTCATCTTCATTCTTCATTTAACTGATTTCATCGTTAACTGATTTCATCTTCATTTAACTGATTTCATCGTTAACTGATTTCATCGTTAACTGATTTCATCGTTAACTGATTTCATCGTTAACTGATTTCATCTTCATTTAACTGATTTCATCGTTAACTGATTTCATCTTCATTCTTCATTTAACTGATTTCATCTTTAACTGATTTCATCGTTAACTGATTTCATCTTCATTTAACTGATTTCATCGTTAATTGATTTCATCGTTAACTGATTTCATCGTTAACTGATTTCATCTTCATTTAACTGATTTCATCGTTAACTGATTTCATCGTTAACTGATTTCATCTTTAACTGATTTCATCTTCATTTAACTGATTTCATCGTTAACTGATTTCATCGTTAACTGATTTCATCGTTAACTGATTTCATCTTCATTTAACTGATTTCATTGTTAACTGATTTCATCGTTAACTGATTTCATCTTCATTTAACTGATTTCATCGTTAACTGATTTCATCGTTAACTGATTTCATCGTTAACTGATTTCATCTTCATTTAACTGATTTCATTTTCATTCTTCATTTAACTGATTTCATCGTTAACTGATTTCATCTTCATTTAACTGATTTCATCGTTAACTGATTTCATCTTCATTTAACTGATTTCATCGTTAACTGATTTCATCGTTAACTGATTTCATCTTCATTTAACTGATTTCATCGTTAACTGATTTCATCGTTAATTGATTTCATCGTTAACTGATTTCATTTTCATTCTTCATTTAACTGATTTCATCGTTAACTGATTTCATCGTTAACTGATTTCATCTTCATTTAACTGATTTCATCGTTAACTGATTTCATCGTTAATTGATTTCATCGTTAACTGATTTCATCTTCATTTTTCATTTAACTGATTTCATCGTTAACTGATTTCATCTTCATTTAACTGATTTCATCGTTAACTGATTTCATCGTTAACTGATTTCATCTTCATTTAACTGATTTCATCGTTAACTGATTTCATCTTCATTCTTCATTTAACTGATTTCATCTTTAACTGATTTCATCGTTAACTGATTTCATCTTCATTTAACTGATTTCATCGTTAATTGATTTCATCGTTAACTGATTTCATCGTTAACTGATTTCATCGTTAACTGATTTCATCTTCATTTAACTGATTTCATCGTTAATTGATTTCATCGTTAACTGATTTCATCGTTAATTGATTTCATCGTTAACTGATTTCATCTTCATTTAACTGATTTCATCGTTAACTGATTTCATCTTTAACTGATTTCATCGTTAACTGATTTCATCTTCATTTAACTGATTTCATCGTTAACTGATTTCATCGTTAACTGATTTCATCGTTAACTGATTTCATCTTCATTTAACTGATTTCATTTTCATTCTTCATTTAACTGATTTCATCGTTAACTGATTTCATCTTCATTTAACTGATTTCATCGTTAACTGATTTCATCGTTAACTGATTTCATCGTTAACTGATTTCATCGTTAACTGATTTCATCTTTAACTGATTTCATCGTTAACTGATTTCATCTTCATTTAACTGATTTCATCGTTAACTGATTTCATCTTCATTTAATTGATTTCATCGTTAACTGATTTCATCGTTAACTGATTTCATCGTTAACTGATTTCATCTTCATTTAACTGATTTCATCGTTAACTGATTTCATCGTTAACTGATTTCATCTTCATTTAACTGATTTCATTTTCATTCTTCATTTAACTGATTTCATCGTTAACTGATTTCATCTTCATTTAATTGATTTCATCGTTAACTGATTTCATCGTTAACTGATTTCATCGTTAACTGATTTCATCTTCATTTAACTGATTTCATCGTTAACTGATTTCATCGTTAACTGATTTCATCATTAACTGATTTCATCTTCATTTAACTGATTTCATCGTTAACTGATTTCATCGTTAACTGATTTCATCTTCATTTAACTGATTTCATCGTTAACTGATTTCATCGTTAATTGATTTCATCGTTAACTGATTTCATTTTCATTCTTCATTTAACTGATTTCATCGTTAACTGATTTCATCGTTAACTGATTTCATCTTCATTTAACTGATTTCATCGTTAACTGATTTCATCGTTAATTGATTTCATCGTTAACTGATTTCATCTTCATTCTTCATTTAACTGATTTCATCGTTAACTGATTTCATCTTCATTTAACTGATTTCATCGTTAACTGATTTCATCGTTAACTGATTTCATCGTTAACTGATTTCATCTTCATTCTTCATTTAACTGATTTCATCGTTAACTGATTTCATCTTCATTCTTCATTTAACTGATTTCATCTTTAACTGATTTCATCGTTAACTGATTTCATCTTCATTTAACTGATTTCATCGTTAATTGATTTCATCGTTAACTGATTTCATCGTTAACTGATTTCATCTTCATTTAACTGATTTCATCGTTAACTGATTTCATCGTTAACTGATTTCATCTTTAACTGATTTCATCTTCATTTAACTGATTTCATCGTTAACTGATTTCATCGTTAACTGATTTCATCTTCATTTAACTGATTTCATCTTCATTTAACTGATTTCATCGTTAACTGATTTCATCGTTAACTGATTTCATCTTCATTTAATTGATTTCATCGTTAACTGATTTCATCGTTAACTGATTTCATCGTTAACTGATTTCATCTTCATTTAACTGATTTCATCGTTAACTGATTTCATCGTTAACTGATTTCATCGTTAACTGATTTCATCTTCATTTAACTGATTTCATCGTTAACTGATTTCATCGTTAACTGATTTCATCTTCATTTAACTGATTTCATCGTTAACTGATTTCATCGTTAATTGATTTCATCGTTAACTGATTTCATTTTCATTCTTCATTTAACTGATTTCATCGTTAACTGATTTCATCGTTAACTGATTTCATCTTCATTTAACTGATTTCATCGTTAACTGATTTCATCGTTAATTGATTTCATCGTTAACTGATTTCATCTTCATTCTTCATTTAACTGATTTCATCGTTAACTGATTTCATCTTCATTTAACTGATTTCATCGTTAACTGATTTCATCGTTAACTGATTTCATCTTCATTTAACTGATTTCATCGTTAACTGATTTCATCTTCATTCTTCATTTAACTGATTTCATCTTTAACTGATTTCATCGTTAACTGATTTCATCTTCATTTAACTGATTTCATCGTTAATTGATTTCATCGTTAACTGATTTCATCGTTAACTGATTTCATCTTCATTTAACTGATTTCATCGTTAACTGATTTCATCGTTAACTGATTTCATCTTTAACTGATTTCATCTTCATTTAACTGATTTCATCGTTAACTGATTTCATCGTTAACTGATTTCATCTTCATTTAACTGATTTCATTGTTAACTGATTTCATCGTTAACTGATTTCATCTTCATTTAACTGATTTCATCGTTAACTGATTTCATCGTTAACTGATTTCATCGTTAACTGATTTCATCTTCATTTAACTGATTTCATTTTCATTCTTCATTTAACTGATTTCATCGTTAACTGATTTCATCTTCATTTAACTGATTTCATCGTTAACTGATTTCATCGTTAACTGATTTCATCTTTAACTGATTTCATCGTTAACTGATTTCATCTTCATTTAACTGATTTCATCGTTAACTGATTTCATCTTCATTTAATTGATTTCATCGTTAACTGATTTCATCGTTAACTGATTTCATCGTTAACTGATTTCATCTTCATTTAACTGATTTCATCGTTAACTGATTTCATCGTTAACTGATTTCATCTTTAACTGATTTCATCGTTAACTGATTTCATCTTCATTTAACTGATTTCATCGTTAACTGATTTCATCTTCATTTAATTGATTTCATCGTTAACTGATTTCATCGTTAACTGATTTCATCGTTAACTGATTTCATCTTCATTTAACTGATTTCATCGTTAACTGATTTCATCGTTAACTGATTTCATCTTCATTTAACTGATTTCATTTTCATTCTTCATTTAACTGATTTCATCGTTAACTGATTTCATCGTTAACTGATTTCATCTTCATTTAACTGATTTCATCGTTAACTGATTTCATCGTTAACTGATTTCATCTTCATTTAACTGATTTCATCGTTAACTGATTTCATCGTTAACTGATTTCATCGTTAACTGATTTCATCTTCATTTAACTGATTTCATCGTTAACTGATTTCATCGTTAATTGATTTCATCGTTAACTGATTTCATTTTCATTCTTCATTTAACTGATTTCATCGTTAACTGATTTCATCGTGATTTCATCTTCATTTAACTGATTTCATCGTTAACTGATTTCATCGTTAATTGATTTCATCGTTAACTGATTTCATCTTCATTCTTCATTTAACTGATTTCATCGTTAACTGATTTCATCTTCATTTAACTGATTTCATCGTTAACTGATTTCATCGTTAACTGATTTCATCGTTAACTGATTTCATCTTCATTTAACTGATTTCATTCGTTAACTGATTTCATCGTTAACTGATTTCATCTTCATTTAACTGATTTCATCGTTAACTGATTTCATCGTTAACTGATTTCATCGTTAACTGATTTCATCTTCATTTAACTGATTTCATTTTCATTCTTCATTTAACTGATTTCATCGTTAACTGATTTCATCTTCATTTAACTGATTTCATCGTTAACTGATTTCATCGTTAACTGATTTCATCGTTAACTGATTTCATCGTTAACTGATTTCATCTTCATTTAACTGATTTCATCGTTAACTGATTTCATCTTCATTTAATTGATTTCATCGTTAACTGATTTCATCGTTAACTGATTTCATCGTTAACTGATTTCATCTTCATTTAACTGATTTCATCGTTAACTGATTTCATCGTTAACTGATTTCATCGTTAACTGATTTCATCTTCATTTAACTGATTTCATCGTTAACTGATTTCATCGTTAACTGATTTCATCTTCATTTAACTGATTTCATTTTCATTCTTCATTTAACTGATTTCATCGTTAACTGATTTCATCTTCATTTAATTGATTTCATCGTTAACTGATTTCATCGTTAACTGATTTCATCGTTAACTGATTTCATCTTCATTTAACTGATTTCATCGTTAACTGATTTCATCGTTAACTGATTTCATCGTTAACTGATTTCATCTTCATTTAACTGATTTCATCGTTAACTGATTTCATCGTTAACTGATTTCATCTTCATTTAACTGATTTCATCGTTAACTGATTTCATCGTTAATTGATTTCATCGTTAACTGATTTCATTTTCATTCTTCATTTAACTGATTTCATCGTTAACTGATTTCATCGTTAACTGATTTCATCTTCATTTAACTGATTTCATCGTTAACTGATTTCATCGTTAATTGATTTCATCGTTAACTGATTTCATCTTCATTCTTCATTTAACTGATTTCATCGTTAACTGATTTCATCTTCATTTAACTGATTTCATCGTTAACTGATTTCATCGTTAACTGATTTCATCGTTAACTGATTTCATCTTCATTTAACTGATTTCATCGTTAACTGATTTCATCTTCATTCTTCATTTAACTGATTTCATCTTTAACTGATTTCATCGTTAACTGATTTCATCTTCATTTAACTGATTTCATCGTTAATTGATTTCATCGTTAACTGATTTCATCGTTAACTGATTTCATCTTCATTTAACTGATTTCATTGTTAATTGATTTCATCGTTAACTGATTTCATCGTTAATTGATTTCATCGTTAACTGATTTCATCTTCATTTAACTGATTTCATCGTTAACTGATTTCATCTTCATTCTTCATTTAACTGATTTCATCTTTAACTGATTTCATCGTTAACTGATTTCATCTTCATTTAACTGATTTCATCGTTAATTGATTTCATCGTTAACTGATTTCATCGTTAACTTGATTTCATCGTTAACTGATTTCATCTTCATTTAACTGATTTCATCGTTAACTGATTTCATCTTCATTCTTCATTAACTGATTTCATCTTTAACTGATTTCATCGTTAACTGATTTCATCTTCATTTAACTGATTTCATCGTTAACTGATTTCATCGTTAACTGATTTCATCTTCATTTATTGATTTCATCGTTAACTGATTTCATCGTTAACTGATTTCATCGTTAACTGATTTCATCTTCATTTAACTGATTTCATCGTTAACTGATTTCATCGTTAACTGATTTCATCGTTAACTGATTTCATCTTCATTTAACTGATTTCATCGTTAACTGATTTCATCGTTAACTGATTTCATCTTCATTTAACTGATTTCATCGTTAACTGATTTCATCGTTAATTGATTTCATCGTTAACTGATTTCATTCTTCATTTAACTGATTTCATCGTTAACTGATTTCATCGTTAACTGATTTCATCTTCATTTAACTGATTTCATCGTTAACTGATTTCATCGTTAATTGATTTCATCGTTAACTGATTTCATCTTCATTCTTCATTTAACTGATTTCATCGTTAACTGATTTCATCTTCATTTAACTGATTTCATCGTTAACTGATTTCATCGTTAACTGATTTCATCGTTAACTGATTTCATCTTCATTTAACTGATTTCATCGTTAACTGATTTCATCTTCATTCTTCATTTAACTGATTTCATCTTTAACTGATTTCATCGTTAACTGATTTCATCTTCATTTAACTGATTTCATCGTTAATTGATTTCATCGTTAACTGATTTCATCGTTAACTGATTTCATCTTCATTTAACTGATTTCATCGTTAACTGATTTCATCGTTAACTGATTTCATCTTTAAACTGATTTCATCTTCATTTAACTGATTTCATCGTTAACTGATTTCATCGTTAACTGATTTCATCGTTAACTGATTTCATCTTCATTTAACTGATTTCATTGTTAACTGATTTCATCGTTAACTGATTTCATCTTCATTTAACTGATTTCATCGTTAACTGATTTCATCGTTAACTGATTTCATCGTTAACTGATTTCATCTTCATTTAACTGATTTCATTTTCATTCTTCATTTAACTGATTTCATCGTTAACTGATTTCATCTTCATTAACTGATTTCATCGTTAACTGATTTCATCGTTAACTGATTTCATCGTTAACTGATTTCATCTTTAACTGATTTCATCGTTAACTGATTTCATCTTCATTTAACTGATTTCATCGTTAACTGATTTCATCTTCATTTAATTGATTTCATCGTTAACTGATTTCATCGTTAACTGATTTCATCTTCATTTAACTGATTTCATCGTTAACTGATTTCATCGTTAACTGATTTCATCGTTAACTGATTCATCTTTAACTGATTTCATCGTTAACTGATTTCATCTTCATTTAACTGATTTCATCGTTAACTGATTTCATCTTCATTTAATTGATTTCATCGTTAACTGATTTCATCGTTAACTGATTTCATCGTTAACTGATTTCATCTTCATTTAACTGATTTCATCGTTAACTGATTTCATCGTTAACTGATTTCATCTTCATTTAACTGATTTCATCGTTAACTGATTTCATCGTTAATTGATTTCATCGTTAACTGATTTCATTTTCATTCTTCATTTAACTGATTTCATCGTTAACTGATTTCATCGTTAACTGATTTCATCTTCATTTAACTGATTTCATCGTTAACTGATTTCATCGTTAACTGATTTCATCTTCATTTAACTGATTTCATCGTTAACTGATTTCATCGTTAATTGATTTCATCGTTAACTGATTTCATTTTCATTCTTCATTTAACTGATTTCATCGTTAACTGATTTCATCGTTAACTGATTTCATCTTCATTTAACTGATTTCATCGTTAACTGATTTCATCGTTAATTGATTTCATCGTTAACTGATTTCATCTTCATTCTTCATTTAACTGATTTCATCGTTAACTGATTTCATCTTCATTTAACTGATTTCATCGTTAACTGATTTCATCGTTAACTGATTTCATCTTCATTTAACTGATTTCATTGTTAACTGATTTCATCGTTAACTGATTTCATCTTCATTTAACTGATTTCATCGTTAACTGATTTCATCGTTAACTGATTTCATCGTTAACTGATTTCATCTTCATTTAACTGATTTCATTTCATTCTTCATTAACTGATTTCATCGTTAACTGATTTCATCTTCATTTAACTGATTTCATCGTTAACTGATTTCATCGTTAACTGATTTCATCGTTAACTGATTTCATCTTTAACTGATTTCATCGTTAACTGATTTCATCTTCATTTAACTGATTTCATCGTTAACTGATTTCATCTTCATTTAATTGATTTCATCGTTAACTGATTTCATCGTTAACTGATTTCATCGTTAACTGATTTCATCTTCATTTAACTGATTTCATCGTTAACTGATTTCATCGTTAACTGATTTCATCTTCATTTAACTGATTTCATTTCATTCTCATTTAACTGATTTCATCGTTAACTGATTTCATCTTCATTTAATTGATTTCATCGTTAACTGATTTCATCGTTAACTGATTTCATCGTTAACTGATTTCATCTTCATTTAACTGATTTCATCGTTAACTGATTTCATCGTTAACTGATTTCATCGTTAACTGATTTCATCTTCATTTAACTGATTTCATCGTTAACTGATTTCATCGTTAACTGATTTCATCGTTAACTGATTTCATCTTCATTTAACTGATTTCATCGTTAACTGATTTCATCGTTAATTGATTTCATCGTTAACTGATTTCATTTCATTCTCATTTAACTGATTTCATCGTTAACTGATTTCATCGTTAACTGATTTCATCTTCATTTAACTGATTTCATCGTTAACTGATTTCATCGTTAATTGATTTCATCGTTAACTGATTTCATCTTCATTCTTCATTTAACTGATTTCATCGTTAACTGATTTCATCTTCATTTAACTGATTTCATCGTTAACTGATTTCATCGTTAACTGATTTCATCGTTAACTGATTTCATCTTCATTTAACTGATTTCATCGTTAACTGATTTCATCTTCATTCTTCATTTAACTGATTTCATCTTTAACTGATTTCATCGTTAACTGATTTCATCTTCATTTAACTGATTTCATCGTTAATTGATTTCATCGTTAACTGATTTCATCTTCATTTAACTGATTTCATCGTTAACTGATTTCATCTTCTTCTTCATTTAACTGATTTCATCTTTAACTGATTTCATCGTTAACTGATTTCATCGTTAACTGATTTCATCTTCATTTAACTGATTTCATCTTCATTTAACTGATTTCATCGTTAACTGATTTCATCGTTAACTGATTTCATCTTCATTTAATTGATTTCATCGTTAACTGATTTCATCGTTAACTGATTTCATCGTTAACTGATTTCATCTTCATTTAACTGATTTCATCGTTAACTGATTTCATCGTTAACTGATTTCATCTTCATTTAACTGATTTCATCGTTAACTGATTTCATCGTTAACTGATTTCATCTTCATTTAACTGATTTCATCGTTAACTGATTTCATCGTTAATTGATTTCATCGTTAACTGATTTCATCTCATTCTTCATTTAACTGATTTCATCGTTAACTGATTTCATCTTCATTTAACTGATTTCATCGTTAACTGATTTCATCGTTAACTGATTTCATCGTTAACTGATTTCATCGTTAACTGATTTCATCTTCATTTAACTGATTTCATCGTTAACTGATTTCATCGTTAACTGATTTCATCTTTAACTGATTTCATCTTCATTTAACTGATTTCATCGTTAACTGATTTCATCGTTAACTGATTTCATCGTTAACTGATTTCATCTTCATTTAACTGATTTCATCTTCATTTAACTGATTTCATCGTTAACTGATTTCATCGTTAACTGATTTCATCTTCATTTAATTGATTTCATCGTTAACTGATTTCATCGTTAACTGATTTCATCGTTAACTGATTTCATCTTCATTTAACTGATTTCATCGTTAACTGATTTCATCGTTAACTGATTTCATCGTTAACTGATTTCATCTTCATTTAACTGATTTCATCGTTAACTGATTTCATCGTTAACTGATTTCATCTTCATTTAACTGATTTCATCGTTAACTGATTTCATCGTTAACTGATTTCATCTTCATTTAACTGATTTCATCGTTAACTGATTTCATCGTTAACTGATTTCATCTTCATTTAACTGATTTCATCTTCATTTAACTGATTTCATCGTTAACTGATTTCATCGTTAACTGATTTCATTTTCATCTTCATTTAACTGATTTCATCGTTAACTGATTTCATCGTTAACTGATTTCATCTCATTTAACTGATTTCATCGTTAACTGATTTCATCGTTAATTGATTTCATCGTTAACTGATTTCATCTTCATTCTTCATTTAACTGATTTCATCGTTAACTGATTTCATCTTCATTTAACTGATTTCATCGTTAACTGATTTCATCGTTAACTGATTTCATCGTTAACTGATTTCATCTTCATTTAACTGATTTCATCGTTAACTGATTTCATCTTCATTCTTCATTTAACTGATTTCATCTTTAACTGATTTCATCGTTAACTGATTTCATCTTCATTTAACTGATTTCATCGTTAACTGATTTCATCGTTAACTGATTTCATCTTTAACTGATTTCATCTTCATTTAACTGATTTCATCGTTAACTGATTTCATCGTTAACTGATTTCATCGTTAACTGATTTCATCTTCATTTAACTGATTTCATTGTTAACTGATTTCATCGTTAACTGATTTCATCGTTAACTGATTTCATCGTTAACTGATTTCATCGTTAACTGATTTCATCTTCATTTAACTGATTTCATTGTTAACTGATTTCATCGTTAACTGATTTCATCTTCATTTAACTGATTTCATTGTTAACTGATTTCATCGTTAACTGATTTCATCTTCATTTAACTGATTTCATCGTTAACTGATTTCATCTTCATTTAACTGATTTCATCGTTAACTGATTTCATCGTTAACTGATTTCATCGTTAACTGATTTCATCTTCATTTAACTGATTTCATTTTCATTCTTCATTTAACTGATTTCATCGTTAACTGATTTCATCTTCATTTAACTGATTTCATCGTTAACTGATTTCATCGTTAACTGATTTCATCGTTAACTGATTTCATCGTTAACTGATTTCATCGTTAACTGATTTCATCTTCATTTAACTGATTTCATCGTTAACTGATTTCATCGTTAACTGATTTCATCGTTAACTGATTTCATCGTTAACTGATTTCATCTTCATTTAACTGATTTCATCGTTAACTGATTTCATCGTTAACTGATTTCATCTTCATTTAACTGATTTCATCGTTAACTGATTTCATCGTTAACTGATTTCATCGTTAACTGATTTCATCTTCATTTAACTGATTTCATTTTCATTCTTCATTTAACTGATTTCATCGTTAACTGATTTCATCTTCATTTAACTGATTTCATCGTTAACTGATTTCATCGTTAACTGATTTCATCGTTAACTGATTTCATCTTCATTTAACTGATTTCATCGTTAACTGATTTCATCGTTAACTGATTTCATCTTCATTTAACTGATTTCATCGTTAACTGATTTCATCGTTAACTGATTTCATCGTTAACTGATTTCATCTTCATTTAACTGATTTCATCGTTAACTGATTTCATCGTTAACTGATTTCATCTTTAACTGATTTCATCGTTAACTGATTTCATCTTCATTTAACTGATTTCATCGTTAACTGATTTCATCGTTAACTGATTTCATCTTTTAACTGATTTCATCGTTAACTGATTTCATCTCTTTAACTGATTTCATCGTTAACTGATTTCATCTTCATTTAACTGATTTCATCGTTAACTGATTTCATCGTTAACTGATTTCATCTTCATTTAACTGATTCCATCGTTAACTGATTTCATCGTTAACTGATTTCATCGTTAACTGATTTCATCGTTAACTGATTTCATCTTCATTTAACTGATTTCATCGTTAACTGATTTCATCGTTAACTGATTTCATCTTCATTTAACTGATTTCATCGTTAACTGATTTCATCGTTAACTGATTTCATCGTTAACTGATTTCATCTTCATTTAACTGATTTCATCGTTAACTGATTTCATCTTAACTGATTTCATCGTTAACTGATTTCATCGTTAACTGATTTCATCTTTAACTGATTTCATCGTTAACTGATTTCATCGTTAACTGATTTCATCTTTAACTGATTTCATCGTTAACTGATTTCATCTTTAACTGATTTCATCGTTAACTGATTTCATCTTCATTTAACTGATTTCATCGTTAACTGATTTCATCGTTAACTGATTTCATCTTCATTTAACTGATTCCATCGTTAACTGATTTCATCGTTAACTGATTTCATCGTTAACTGATTTCATCTTCATTTAACTGATTTCATCGTTAACTGATTTCATCGTTAACTGATTTCATCGTTAACTGATTTCATCTTCATTTACTGATTTCATCGTTAACTGATTTCATCGTTAACTGATTTCATCGTTAACTGATTTCATCTTCATTTAACTGATTTCATCGTAACTGATTTCATCGTTAACTGATTCCATCGTTAACTGATTTCATCGTTAACTGATTTCATCTTCATTTAACTGATTTCATCGTTAACTGATTTCATCTTCATTTAACTGATTTCATCGTTAACTGATTTCATCGTTAACTGATTTCATCGTTAACTGATTTCATCTTCATTTAACTGATTTCATCGTTAACTGATTTCATCGTTAACTGATTTCATCTTTTAACTGATTTCATCGTTAACTGATTTCATCTTCATTTAACTGATTTCATCGTTAACTGATTTCATCTTCATTTAATTGATTTCATCGTTAACTGATTTCATCGTTAACTGATTTCATCGTTAACTGATTTCATCTTCATTTAACTGATTTCATCGATTTCATCTTCATTTAACTGATTTCATCGTTAACTGATTCCATCGTTAACTGATTTCATCTTCATTTAACTGATTTCATCGTTAACTGATTTCATCGTTAACTGATTTCATCTTCATTTAACTGATTTCATCGTTAACTGATTTCATCGTTAACTGATTTCATCGTTAACTGATTTCATCGTTAACTGATTTCATCTTCATTTAACTGATTTCATCGTTAACTGATTTCATCGTTAACTGATTCCATCGTTAACTGATTTCATCGTTAACTGATTCCATCGTTAACTGATTTCATCTTTAACTGATTTCATCGTTAACTGATTTCATCTTCATTTAACTGATTTCATCGTTAAGTGATTTCATCGTTAACTGATTTCATCTTCATTTAACTGATTTCATTGTTAACTGATTTCATCGTTAACTGATTTCATCTTCATTTAACTGATTCCATCGTTAACTGATTTCATCGTTAACTGATTTCATCGTTAACTGATTTCATCTTTAACTGATTTCATCTTCATTTAACTGATTTCATCGTTAACTGATTTCATCGTTAACTGATTTCATCGTTAACTGATTTCATCTTCATTTAACTGATTTCATCGTTAACTGATTTCATCGTTAACTGATTCCATCGTTAACTGATTTCATCGTTAACTGATTTCATCTTCATTTAACTGATTTAATTTTCATTCTTCATTTAACTGATTTCATCGTTAACTGATATCATCTTCATTTAACTGATTTCATCGTTAACTGATTTCATCGTTAACTGATTTCATCTTTAACTGATTTCATCGTTAACTGATTTCATCTTCATTTAACTGATTTCATCGTTAACTGATTTCATCTTCATTTAATTGATTTCATCGTTAACTGATTTCATCGTTAACTGATTTCATCGTTAACTGATTTCATCTTCATTTAACTGATTTCATCGTTAACTGATTTCATCGTTAACTGATTCCATCGTTAACTGATTTCATCGTTAACTGATTTCATCTTCATTTAACTGATTTCATCGTTAACTGATTTCATCGTTAACTGATTTCATCTTTAACTGATTTCATCGTTAACTGATTTCATCTTCATTTAACTGATTTCATCGTTAACTGATTTCATCGTTAACTGATTTCATCTTTAACTGATTTCATCGTTAACTGATTTCATCTTCATTTAACTGATTTCATCGTTAACTGATTTCATCGTTAACTGATTTCATCTTCATTTAACTGATTTCATCGTTAACTGATTTCATCGTTAACTGATTCCATCTTTAACTGATTTCATCTTTAACTGATTTCATCGTTAACTGATTTCATCTTCATTTAACTGATTTCATCGTTAAGTGATTTCATCGTTAACTGATTTCATCGTTAACTGATTTCATCGTTAACTGATTTCATCTTCATTTAACTGATTTCATCTTCATTTAACTGATTTCATCGTTAACTGATTTCATCGTTAACTGATTTCATCTTCATTTAACTGATTTCATTGTTAACTGATTTCATCGTTAACTGATTTCATCTTCATTTAACTGATTTCATCGTTAACTGATTTCATCGTTAACTGATTCCATCGTTAACTGATTTCATCGTTAACTGATTTCATCTTCATTTAACTGATTTCATTTTCATTCTTCATTTAACTGATTTCATCGTTAACTGATTTCATCGTTAACTGATTTCATCTTCATTTAACTGATTTCATCGTTAACTGATTTCATCGTTAACTGATTTCATCTTTAACTGATTTCATCGTTAACTGATTTCATCTTCATTTAACTGATTTCATCGTTAACTGATTTCATCTTCATTTAATTGATTTCATCGTTAACTGATTTCATCGTTAACTGATTTCATCGTTAACTGATTTCATCGTTAACTGATTTCATCTTCATTTAACTGATTTCATCGTTAACTGATTTCATCGTTAACTGATTTCATCGTTAACTGATTTCATCTTCATTTAACTGATTTCATCGTTAACTGATTTCATCGTTAACTGATTTCATCTTCATTTAACTGATTTCATCGTTAACTGATTTCATCGTTAACTGATTTCATCTTTAACTGATTTCATCGTTAACTGATTTCATCATCATTTAACTGATTTCATCGTTAACTGATTTCATCTTTAACTGATTTCATCGTTAACTGATTTCATCTTCATTTAACTGATTTCATCGTTAACTGATTTCATCTTCATTTAATTGATTTCATCGTTAACTGATTTCATCGTTAACTGATTTCATCGTTAACTGATTTCATCTTCATTTAACTGATTTCATCGTTAACTGATTTCATCGTTAACTGATTTCATCGTTAACTGATTTCATCTTCATTTAAATGATTTCATCGTTAACTGATTTCATCGTTAACTGATTTCATCTTTAACTGATTTCATCGTTAACTGATTTCATCTTCATTTAACTGATTTCATCGTTAACTGATTTCATCGTTAACTGATTTCATCTTTAACTGATTTCATCGTTAACTGATTTCATCTTCATTTAACTGATTTCATCGTTAACTGATTTCATCGTTAACTGATTTCATCGTTAACTGATTTCATCTTCATTTAACTGATTCCATCGTTAACTGATTTCATCGTTAACTGATTTCATCGTTAACTGATTTCATCTTCATTTAACTGATTTCATCGTTAACTGATTTCATCGTTAACTGATTTCATCGTTAACTGATTTCATCTTCATTTAACTGATTTCATCGTTAACTGATTTCATCGTTAACTGATTTCATCTTTAACTGATTTCATCGTTAACTGATTTCATCTTCATTTAACTGATTTCATCGTTAACTGATTTCATCTTCATTTAACTGATTTCATCGTTAACTGATTTCATCGTTAACTGATTTCATCTTCATTTAACTGATTCCATCGTTAACTGATTTCATCGTTAACTGATTTCATCGTTAACTGATTTCATCTTCATTTAACTAATTTCATCGTTAACTGATTTCATCGTTAACTGATTTCATCTTCATTTAACTGATTTCATCGTTAACTGATTTCATCGTTAACTGATTTCATCGTTAACTGATTTCATCTTCATTTAACTGATTTCATCGTTAACTGATTTCATCGTTAACTGATTTCATCTTTAACTGATTTCATCGTTAACTGATTTCATCTTCATTTAACTGATTTCATCGTTAACTGATTTCATCGTTAACTGATTTCATCTTTAACTGATTTCATCGTTAACTGATTTCATCTTCATTTAACTGATTTCATCGTTAACTGATTTCATCTTCATTTAACTGATTTCATCGTTAACTGATTTCATCGTTAACTGATTTCATCTTCATTTAACTGATTCCATCGTTAACTGATTTCATCGTTAACTGATTTCATCGTTAACTGATTTCATCTTCATTTAACTGATTTCATCGTTAACTGATTTCATCGTTAACTGATTTCATCGTTAACTGATTTCATCTTCATTTTACTGATTTCATCGTTAACTGATTTCATCGTTAACTGATTTCATCGTTAACTGATTTCATCTTCATTTAACTGATTTCATCGTTAACTGATTTCATCGTTAACTGATTCCATCGTTAACTGATTTCATCGTTAACTGATTTCATCTTCATTTAACTGATTTCATCGTTAACTGATTTCATCTTCATTTAACTGATTTCATCGTTAACTGATTTCATCGTTAACTGATTTCATCGTTAACTGATTTCATCTTCATTTAACTGATTTCATCGTTAACTGATTTCATCGTTAACTGATTTCATCTTTAACTGATTTCATCGTTAACTGATTTCATCTTCATTTAACTGATTTCATCGTTAACTGATTTCATCTTCATTTAATTGATTTCATCGTTAACTGATTTCATCGTTAACTGATTTCATCGTTAACTGATTTCATCTTCATTTAACTGATTTCATCGTTAACTGATTCCATCGTTAACTGATTTCATCTTCATTTAACTGATTTCATCGTTAACTGATTTCATCGTTAACTGATTTCATCTTCATTTAACTGATTTCATCGTTAACTGATTTCATCGTTAACTGATTTCATCGTTAACTGATTTCATCTTCATTTAACTGATTTCATCGTTAACTGATTTCATCGTTAACTGATTCCATCGTTAACTGATTTCATCGTTAACTGATTTCATCGTTAACTGATTCCATCGTTAACTGATTTCATCTTTAACTGATTTCATCGTTAACTGATTTCATCTTCATTTAACTGATTTCATCGTTAAGTGATTTCATCGTTAACTGATTTCATCTTCATTTAACTGATTTCATTGTTAACTGATTTCATCGTTAACTGATTTCATCTTCATTTAACTGATTCCATCGTTAACTGATTTCATCGTTAACTGATTTCATCGTTAACTGATTTCATCTTTAACTGATTTCATCTTCATTTAACTGATTTCATCGTTAACTGATTTCATCGTTAACTGATTTCATCGTTAACTGATTTCATCTTCATTTAACTGATTTCATCGTTAACTGATTTCATCGTTAACTGATTCCATCGTTAACTGATTTCATCGTTAACTGATTTCATCTTCATTTAACTGATTTAATTTTCATTCTTCATTTAACTGATTTCATCGTTAACTGATTTCATCTTCATTTAACTGATTTCATCGTTAACTGATTTCATCGTTAACTGATTTCATCTTTAACTGATTTCATCGTTAACTGATTTCATCTTCATTTAACTGATTTCATCGTTAACTGATTTCATCTTCATTTAATTGATTTCATCGTTAACTGATTTCATCGTTAACTGATTTCATCGTTAACTGATTTCATCTTCATTTAACTGATTTCATCGTTAACTGATTTCATCGTTAACTGATTCCATCTTTAACTGATTCCATCGTTAACTGATTTCATCTTCATTTAACTGATTTCATCGTTAACTGATTTCATCGTTAACTGATTTCATCTTCATTTAACTGATTTCATCGTTAACTGATTTCATCGTTAACTGATTTCATCGTTAACTGATTTCATCGTTAACTGATTTCATCTTCATTTAACTGATTTCATCGTTAACTGATTTCATCGTTAACTGATTCCATCGTTAACTGATTTCATCGTTAACTGATTTCATCGTTAACTGATTCCATCGTTAACTGATTTCATCGTTAACTGATTTCATCGTTAACTGATTTCATCTTCATTTAACTGATTTCATCGTTAAGTGATTTCATCGTTAACTGATTTCATCTTCATTTAACTGATTTCATTGTTAACTGATTTCATCGTTAACTGATTTCATCTTCATTTAACTGATTCCATCGTTAACTGATTTCATCGTTAACTGATTTCATCGTTAACTGATTTCATCTTTAACTGATTTCATCTTCATTTAACTGATTTCATCGTTAACTGATTTCATCGTTAACTGATTTCATCGTTAACTGATTTCATCTTCATTTAACTGATTTCATCGTTAACTGATTTCATCGTTAACTGATTCCATCGTTAACTGATTTCATCGTTAACTGATTTCATCTTCATTTAACTGATTTAATTTTCATTCTTCATTTAACTGATTTCATCGTTAACTGATTTCATCTTCATTTAACTGATTTCATCGTTAACTGATTTCATCGTTAACTGATTTCATCTTTAACTGATTTCATCGTTAACTGATTTCATCTTCATTTAACTGATTTCATCGTTAACTGATTTCATCTTCATTTAATTGATTTCATCGTTAACTGATTTCATCGTTAACTGATTTCATCGTTAACTGATTTCATCTTCATTTAACTGATTTCATCGTTAACTGATTTCATCGTTAACTGATTCCATCGTTAACTGATTTCATCGTTAACTGATTTCATCTTCATTTAACTGATTTCATCGTTAACTGATTTCATCGTTAACTGATTTCATCTTTAACTGATTTCATCGTTAACTGATTTCATCTTCATTTAACTGATTTCATCGTTAACTGATTTCATCGTTAACTGATTTCATCTTTAACTGATTTCATCGTTAACTGATTTCATCTTCATTTAACTGATTTCATCGTTAACTGATTTCATCGTTAACTGATTTCATCTTCATTTAACTGATTTCATCGTTAACTGATTTCATCGTTAACTGATTCCATCTTTAACTGATTTCATCTTTAACTGATTTCATCGTTAACTGATTTCATCTTCATTTAACTGATTTCATCGTTAAGTGATTTCATCGTTAACTGATTTCATCGTTAACTGATTTCATCGTTAACTGATTTCATCTTCATTTAACTGATTTCATCTTCATTTAACTGATTTCATCGTTAACTGATTTCATCGTTAACTGATTTCATCTTCATTTAACTGATTTCATTGTTAACTGATTTCATCGTTAACTGATTTCATCTTCATTTAACTGATTTCATCGTTAACTGATTTCATCGTTAACTGATTCCATCGTTAACTGATTTCATCGTTAACTGATTTCATCTTCATTTAACTGATTTCATTTTCATTCTTCATTTAACTGATTTCATCGTTAACTGATTTCATCGTTAACTGATTTCATCTTCATTTAACTGATTTCATCGTTAACTGATTTCATCGTTAACTGATTTCATCTTTAACTGATTTCATCGTTAACTGATTTCATCTTCATTTAACTGATTTCATCGTTAACTGATTTCATCTTCATTTAATTGATTTCATCGTTAACTGATTTCATCGTTAACTGATTTCATCGTTAACTGATTTCATCTTCATTTAACTGATTTCATCGTTAACTGATTTCATCGTTAACTGATTTCATCGTTAACTGATTTCATCTTCATTTAACTGATTTCATCGTTAACTGATTTCATCGTTAACTGATTTCATCTTCATTTAACTGATTTCATCGTTAACTGATTTCATCGTTAACTGATTTCATCTTTAACTGATTTCATCGTTAACTGATTTCATCTTCATTTAACTGATTTCATCGTTAACTGATTTCATCTTTAACTGATTTCATCGTTAACTGATTTCATCTTCATTTAACTGATTTCATCGTTAACTGATTTCATCTTCATTTAATTGATTTCATCGTTAACTGATTTCATCGTTAACTGATTTCATCGTTAACTGATTTCATCTTCATTTAACTGATTTCATCGTTAACTGATTTCATCGTTAACTGATTTCATCGTTAACTGATTTCATCTTCATTTAAATGATTTCATCGTTAACTGATTTCATCGTTAACTGATTTCATCTTTAACTGATTTCATCGTTAACTGATTTCATCTTCATTTAACTGATTTCATCGTTAACTGATTTCATCGTTAACTGATTTCATCTTTAACTGATTTCATCGTTAACTGATTTCATCTTCATTTAACTGATTTCATCGTTAACTGATTTCATCGTTAACTGATTTCATCGTTAACTGATTTCATCTTCATTTAACTGATTCCATCGTTAACTGATTTCATCGTTAACTGATTTCATCGTTAACTGATTTCATCTTCATTTAACTGATTTCATCGTTAACTGATTTCATCGTTAACTGATTTCATCTTTAACTGATTTCATCGTTAACTGATTTCATCTTCATTTAACTGATTTCATCGTTAACTGATTTCATCGTTAACTGATTTCATCGTTAACTGATTTCATCTTCATTTAACTGATTTCATCGTTAACTGATTTCATCGTTAACTGATTCCATCGTTAACTGATTTCATCGTTAACTGATTTCATCGTTAACTGATTTCATCTTCATTTAACTGATTTCATCGTTAACTGATTTCATCGTTAACTGATTTCATCGTTAACTGATTTCATCTTTAACTGATTTCATCGTTAACTGATTTCATCTTCATTTAACTGATTTCATCGTTAACTGATTTCATCTTTAACTGATTTCATCGTTAACTGATTTCATCTTCATTTAACTGATTTCATCGTTAACTGATTTCATCTTCATTTAATTGATTTCATCGTTAACTGATTTCATCGTTAACTGATTTCATCGTTAACTGATTTCATCTTCATTTAACTGATTTCATCGTTAACTGATTTCATCGTTAACTGATTTCATCGTTAACTGATTTCATCTTCATTTAAATGATTTCATCGTTAACTGATTTCATCGTTAACTGATTTCATCTTTAACTGATTTCATCGTTAACTGATTTCATCTTCATTTAACTGATTTCATCGTTAACTGATTTCATCGTTAACTGATTTCATCTTTAACTGATTTCATCGTTAACTGATTTCATCTTCATTTAACTGATTTCATCGTTAACTGATTTCATCGTTAACTGATTTCATCGTTAACTGATTTCATCTTCATTTAACTGATTCCATCGTTAACTGATTTCATCGTTAACTGATTTCATCGTTAACTGATTTCATCTTCATTTAACTGATTTCATCGTTAACTGATTTCATCGTTAACTGATTTCATCTTTAACTGATTTCATCGTTAACTGATTTCATCTTCATTTAACTGATTTCATCGTTAACTGATTTCATCGTTAACTGATTTCATCTTCATTTAACTGATTTCATCGTTAACTGATTTCATCGTTAACTGATTTCATCGTTAACTGATTCCATCGTTAACTGATTTCATCGTTAACTGATTTCATCGTTAACTGATTTCATCTTCATTTAACTGATTTCATCGTTAACTGATTTCATCTTCATTTAACTGATTTCATCGTTAACTGATTTCATCGTTAACTGATTTCATCGTTAACTGATTTCATCTTCATTTAACTGATTTCATTTTCATTCTTCATTTAACTGATTTCATCGTTAACTGATTTCATCTTCATTTAATTGATTTCATCGTTAACTGATTTCATCGTTAACTGATTTCATCGTTAACTGATTTCATCTTCATTTAACTGATTTCATCGTTAACTGATTTCATCGTTAACTGATTTCATCTTCATTTAACTGATTTCATCGTTAACTGATTTCATCGTTAACTGATTTCATCGTTAACTGATTTCATCTTCATTTAACTGATTTCATCGTTAACTGATTTCATCGTTAACTGATTTCATCTTTAACTGATTTCATCGTTAACTGATTTCATCTTCATTTAACTGATTTCATCGTTAATTGATTTCATCTTCATTTAACTGATTTCATCTTTAACTGATTTCATCGTTAACTGATTTCATCTTCATTTAACTGATTTCATTTTCATTCTTCATTTAACTGATTTCATTGTTAACTGATTTCATCTTCATTTAACTGATTTCATTGTTAACTGATTTCATCGTTAACTGATTTCATCTTCATTTAACTGATTTCATCGTTAACTGATTTCATCGTTAACTGATTTCATCTTTAACTGATTTCATCGTTAACTGATTTCATCTTCATTTAACTGATTTCATCTTTAACTGATTTCATCGTTAACTGATTTCATCTTCATTTAACTGATTTCATCGTTAACTGATTTCATCTTCATTTAACTGATTTCATCTTTAACTGATTTCATCGTTAACTGATTTCATCTTCATTTAACTGATTTCATCGTTAACTGATTTCATCTTCATTTAACTGATATCATCTTTAACTGATTTCATCGTTAACTGATTTCATCTTCATTTAACTGATTTCATCTTTAACTGATTTCATCGTTAACTGATTTCATCGTCATTTAACTTATTTCATTTTCATTCTTCATTTAACTGATTTCATCTTTAACTGATTTCATCTTCATTTAACTGATTTCATTTTCATTCTTCATTTAACTGATTTCATCGTTAACTGATTTCATCTTCATTTAATTGATTTCATCGTTAACTGATTTCATCGTTAACTGATTTCATCGTTAACTGATTTCATCGTTAACTGATTTCATCTTCATTTAACTGATTTCATCGTTAACTGATTTCATCGTTAACTGATTTCATCTTCATTTAACTGATTTCATCGTTAACTGATTTCATCGTTAACTGATTTCATCTTCATTTAACTGATTTCATTTTCATTCTTCATTTAACTGATTTCATCGTTAACTGATTTCATCTTCATTTAATTGATTTCATCGTTAACTGATTTCATCGTTAACTGATTTCATCGTTAACTGATTTCATCGTTAACTGATTTCATCTTCATTTAACTGATTTCATCGTTAACTGATTTCATCGTTAACTGATTTCATCTTCATTTAACTGATTTCATCGTTAACTGATTTCATCGTTAACTGATTTCATCGTTAACTGATTTCATCTTCATTTAACTGATTTCATCGTTAACTGATTTCATCGTTAACTGATTTCATCTTTAACTGATTTCATCGTTAACTGATTTCATCTTCATTTAACTGATTTCATCGTTAACTGATTTCATCTTTAACTGATTTCATCGTTAACTGATTTCATCTTCATTTAACTGATTTCATCGTTAACTGATTTCATCTTCATTTAACTGATTTCATCGTTAACTGATTTCATCGTTAACTGATTTCATCTTCATTTAACTGATTCCATCGTTAACTGATTTCATCGTTAACTGATTTCATCGTTAACTGATTTCATCGTTAACTGATTTCATCTTCATTTAACTGATTTCATCGTTAACTGATTTCATCGTTAACTGATTTCATCTTCATTTAACTGATTTCATCGTTAACTGATTTCATCGTTAACTGATTTCATCGTTAACTGATTTCATCTTCATTTAACTGATTTCATCGTTAACTGATTTCATCGTTAACTGATTTCATCTTTAACTGATTTCATCGTTAACTGATTTCATCTTCATTTAACTGATTTCATCGTTAACTGATTTCATCGTTAACTGATTTCATCTTTAACTGATTTCATCGTTAACTGATTTCATCTTCATTTAACTGATTTCATCGTTAACTGATTTCATCTTCATTTAACTGATTTCATCGTTAACTGATTTCATCGTTAACTGATTTCATCTTCATTTAACTGATTCCATCGTTAACTGATTTCATCGTTAACTGATTTCATCGTTAACTGATTTCATCTTCATTTAACTGATTTCATCGTTAACTGATTTCATCGTTAACTGATTTCATCGTTAACTGATTTCATCTTCATTTTACTGATTTCATCGTTAACTGATTTCATCGTTAACTGATTTCATCGTTAACTGATTTCATCTTCATTTAACTGATTTCATCGTTAACTGATTTCATCGTTAACTGATTCCATCGTTAACTGATTTCATCGTTAACTGATTTCATCTTCATTTAACTGATTTCATCGTTAACTGATTTCATCTTCATTTAACTGATTTCATCGTTAACTGATTTCATCGTTAACTGATTTCATCGTTAACTGATTTCATCTTCATTTAACTGATTTCATCGTTAACTGATTTCATCGTTAACTGATTTCATCTTTAACTGATTTCATCGTTAACTGATTTCATCTTCATTTAACTGATTTCATCGTTAACTGATTTCATCTTCATTTAATTGATTTCATCGTTAACTGATTTCATCGTTAACTGATTTCATCGTTAACTGATTTCATCTTCATTTAACTGATTTCATCGTTAACTGATTCCATCGTTAACTGATTTCATCTTCATTTAACTGATTTCATCGTTAACTGATTTCATCGTTAACTGATTTCATCTTCATTTAACTGATTTCATCGTTAACTGATTTCATCGTTAACTGATTTCATCGTTAACTGATTTCATCTTCATTTAACTGATTTCATCGTTAACTGATTTCATCGTTAACTGATTCCATCGTTAACTGATTTCATCGTTAACTGATTTCATCGTTAACTGATTCCATCGTTAACTGATTTCATCTTTAACTGATTTCATCGTTAACTGATTTCATCTTCATTTAACTGATTTCATCGTTAAGTGATTTCATCGTTAACTGATTTCATCTTCATTTAACTGATTTCATTGTTAACTGATTTCATCGTTAACTGATTTCATCTTCATTTAACTGATTCCATCGTTAACTGATTTCATCGTTAACTGATTTCATCGTTAACTGATTTCATCTTTAACTGATTTCATCTTCATTTAACTGATTTCATCGTTAACTGATTTCATCGTTAACTGATTTCATCGTTAACTGATTTCATCTTCATTTAACTGATTTCATCGTTAACTGATTTCATCGTTAACTGATTCCATCGTTAACTGATTTCATCGTTAACTGATTTCATCTTCATTTAACTGATTTAATTTTCATTCTTCATTTAACTGATTTCATCGTTAACTGATTTCATCTTCATTTAACTGATTTCATCGTTAACTGATTTCATCGTTAACTGATTTCATCTTTAACTGATTTCATCGTTAACTGATTTCATCTTCATTTAACTGATTTCATCGTTAACTGATTTCATCTTCATTTAATTGATTTCATCGTTAACTGATTTCATCGTTAACTGATTTCATCGTTAACTGATTTCATCTTCATTTAACTGATTTCATCGTTAACTGATTTCATCGTTAACTGATTCCATCGTTAACTGATTTCATCGTTAACTGATTTCATCTTCATTTAACTGATTTCATCGTTAACTGATTTCATCGTTAACTGATTTCATCTTTAACTGATTTCATCGTTAACTGATTTCATCTTCATTTAACTGATTTCATCGTTAACTGATTTCATCGTTAACTGATTTCATCTTTAACTGATTTCATCGTTAACTGATTTCATCTTCATTTAACTGATTTCATCGTTAACTGATTTCATCGTTAACTGATTTCATCTTCATTTAACTGATTTCATCGTTAACTGATTTCATCGTTAACTGATTCCATCTTTAACTGATTTCATCTTTAACTGATTTCATCGTTAACTGATTTCATCTTCATTTAACTGATTTCATCGTTAAGTGATTTCATCGTTAACTGATTTCATCGTTAACTGATTTCATCGTTAACTGATTTCATCTTCATTTAACTGATTTCATCTTCATTTAACTGATTTCATCGTTAACTGATTTCATCGTTAACTGATTTCATCGTTAACTGATTTCATCTTCATTTAACTGATTTCATTGTTAACTGATTTCATCGTTAACTGATTTCATCTTCATTTAACTGATTTCATCGTTAACTGATTTCATCGTTAACTGATTCCATCGTTAACTGATTTCATCGTTAACTGATTTCATCTTCATTTAACTGATTTCATTTTCATTCTTCATTTAACTGATTTCATCGTTAACTGATTTCATCGTTAACTGATTTCATCTTCATTTAACTGATTTCATCGTTAATTGATTTCATCGTTAACTGATTTCATCGTTAACTGATTTCATCTTCATTTAACTGATTTCATCGTTAACTGATTTCATCGTTAACTGATTTCATCTTTAACTGATTTCATCTTCATTTAACTGATTTCATCGTTAACTGATTTCATCGTTAACTGATTTCATCGTTAACTGATTTCATCTTCATTTAACTGATTTCATCTTCATTTAACTGATTTCATCGTTAACTGATTTCATCGTTAACTGATTTCATCTTCATTTAATTGATTTCATCGTTAACTGATTTCATCGTTAACTGATTTCATCGTTAACTGATTTCATCTTCATTTAACTGATTTCATCGTTAACTGATTTCATCGTTAACTGATTTCATCGTTAACTGATTTCATCTTCATTTAACTGATTTCATCGTTAACTGATTTCATCGTTAACTGATTTCATCTTCATTTAACTGATTTCATCGTTAACTGATTTCATCGTTAATTGATTTCATCGTTAACTGATTTCATTTTCATTCTTCATTTAACTGATTTCATCGTTAACTGATTTCATCGTTAACTGATTTCATCTTCATTTAACTGATTTCATCGTTAACTGATTTCATCTTCATTCTTCATTTAACTGATTTCATCTTTAACTGATTTCATCGTTAACTGATTTCATCTTCATTTAACTGATTTCATCGTTAATTGATTTCATCGTTAACTGATTTCATCGTTAACTGATTTCATCTTCATTTAACTGATTTCATCGTTAACTGATTTCATCGTTAACTGATTTCATCTTTAACTGATTTCATCTTCATTTAACTGATTTCATCGTTAACTGATTTCATCGTTAACTGATTTCATCGTTAACTGATTTCATCGTTAACTGATTTCATCTTCATTTAACTGATTTCATTGTTAACTGATTTCATCGTTAACTGATTTCATCTTCATTTAACTGATTTCATCGTTAACTGATTTCATCGTTAACTGATTTCATCGTTAACTGATTTCATCTTCATTTAACTGATTTCATTTTCATTCTTCATTTAACTGATTTCATCGTTAACTGATTTCATCTTCATTTAACTGATTTCATCGTTAACTGATTTCATCGTTAACTGATTTCATCGTTAACTGATTTCATCTTTAACTGATTTCATCGTTAACTGATTTCATCTTCATTTAACTGATTTCATCGTTAACTGATTTCATCTTCATTTAATTGATTTCATCGTTAACTGATTTCATCGTTAACTGATTTCATCGTTAACTGATTTCATCTTCATTTAACTGATTTCATCTTCATTTAACTGATTTCATCGTTAACTGATTTCATCGTTAACTGATTTCATCTTCATTTAACTGATTTCATTTTCATTCTTCATTTAACTGATTTCATCGTTAACTGATTTCATCTTCATTTAATTGATTTCATCGTTAACTGATTTCATCGTTAACTGATTTCATCGTTAACTGATTTCATCTTCATTTAACTGATTTCATCGTTAACTGATTTCATCGTTAACTGATTTCATCTTCATTTAACTGATTTCATCGTTAACTGATTTCATCGTTAATTGATTTCATCGTTAACTGATTTCATTTTCATTCTTCATTTAACTGATTTCATCGTTAACTGATTTCATCGTTAACTGATTTCATCTTCATTTAACTGATTTCATCGTTAACTGATTTCATCGTTAATTGATTTCATCGTTAACTGATTTCATCTTCATTCTTCATTTAACTGATTTCATCGTTAACTGATTTCATCTTCATTTAACTGATTTCATCTTCATTTAACTGATTTCATCGTTAACTGATTTCATCGTTAACTGATTTCATCTTCATTTAACTGATTTCATCTTCATTTAACTGATTTCATCGTTAACTGATTTCATCGTTAACTGATTTCATCTTCATTTAATTGATTTCATCGTTAACTGATTTCATCGTTAACTGATTTCATCGTTAACTGATTTCATCTTCATTTAACTGATTTCATCGTTAACTGATTTCATCGTTAACTGATTTCATCGTTAACTGATTTCATCGTTAACTGATTTCATCTTCATTTAACTGATTTCATCGTTAACTGATTTCATCGTTAACTGATTTCATCTTCATTTAACTGATTTCATCGTTAACTGATTTCATCGTTAATTGATTTCATCGTTAACTGATTTCATTTTCATTCTTCATTTAACTGATTTCATCGTTAACTGATTTCATCGTTAACTGATTTCATCTTCATTTAACTGATTTCATCGTTAACTGATTTCATCGTTAATTGATTTCATCGTTAACTGATTTCATCTTCATTCTTCATTTAACTGATTTCATCGTTAACTGATTTCATCTTCATTTAACTGATTTCATCGTTAACTGATTTCATCGTTAACTGATTTCATCGTTAACTGATTTCATCTTCATTTAACTGATTTCATCGTTAACTGATTTCATCGTTAACTGATTTCATCGTTAACTGATTTCATCTTCATTTAACTGATTTCATTGTTAACTGATTTCATTGTTAACTGATTTCATCGTTAACTGATTTCATCTTCATTTAACTGATTTCATCGTTAACTGATTTCATCGTTAACTGATTTCATCGTTAACTGATTTCATCTTCATTTAACTGATTTCATTTTCATTCTTCATTTAACTGATTTCATCGTTAACTGATTTCATCTTCATTTAACTGATTTCATCGTTAACTGATTTCATCGTTAACTGATTTCATCGTTAACTGATTTCATCTTTAACTGATTTCATCGTTAACTGATTTCATCTTCATTTAACTGATTTCATCGTTAACTGATTTCATCTTCATTTAATTGATTTCATCGTTAACTGATTTCATCGTTAACTGATTTCATCGTTAACTGATTTCATCTTCATTTAACTGATTTCATCGTTAACTGATTTCATCGTTAACTGATTTCATCTTCATTTAACTGATTTCATCGTTAACTGATTTCATCGTTAACTGATTTCATCTTCATTTAACTGATTTCATTTTCATTCTTCATTTAACTGATTTCATCGTTAACTGATTTCATCTTCATTTAATTGATTTCATCGTTAACTGATTTCATCGTTAACTGATTTCATCGTTAACTGATTTCATCTTCATTTAACTGATTTCATCGTTAACTGATTTCATCGTTAACTGATTTCATCTTCATTTAACTGATTTCATCGTTAACTGATTTCATCGTTAATTGATTTCATCGTTAACTGATTTCATTTTCATTCTTCATTTAACTGATTTCATCGTTAACTGATTTCATCGTTAACTGATTTCATCTTCATTTAACTGATTTCATCGTTAACTGATTTCATCGTTAACTGATTTCATCGTTAACTGATTTCATCTTCATTTAACTGATTTCATCGTTAACTGATTTCATCTTCATTCTTCATTTAACTGATTTCATCTTTAACTGATTTCATCGTTAACTGATTTCATCTTCATTTAACTGATTTCATCGTTAATTGATTTCATCGTTAACTGATTTCATCGTTAACTGATTTCATCTTCATTTAACTGATTTCATCGTTAACTGATTTCATCGTTAACTGATTTCATCTTTAACTGATTTCATCTTCATTTAACTGATTTCATCGTTAACTGATTTCATCGTTAACTGATTTCATCGTTAACTGATTTCATCGTTAACTGATTTCATCTTCATTTAACTGATTTCATTGTTAACTGATTTCATCGTTAACTGATTTCATCTTCATTTAACTGATTTCATCGTTAACTGATTTCATCGTTAACTGATTTCATCTTCATTTAACTGATTTCATTTTCATTCTTCATTTAACTGATTTCATCGTTAACTGATTTCATCTTCATTTAACTGATTTCATCGTTAACTGATTTCATCGTTAACTGATTTCATCTTTAACTGATTTCATCGTTAACTGATTTCATCTTCATTTAACTGATTTCATCGTTAACTGATTTCATCTTCATTTAATTGATTTCATCGTTAACTGATTTCATCGTTAACTGATTTCATCGTTAACTGATTTCATCTTCATTTAACTGATTTCATCTTCATTTAACTGATTTCATCGTTAACTGATTTCATCGTTAACTGATTTCATCTTCATTTAACTGATTTCATTTTCATTCTTCATTTAACTGATTTCATCGTTAACTGATTTCATCTTCATTTAATTGATTTCATCGTTAACTGATTTCATCGTTAACTGATTTCATCGTTAACTGATTTCATCTTCATTTAACTGATTTCATCGTTAACTGATTTCATCGTTAACTGATTTCATCTTCATTTAACTGATTTCATCGTTAACTGATTTCATCGTTAATTGATTTCATCGTTAACTGATTTCATTTTCATTCTTCATTTAACTGATTTCATCGTTAACTGATTTCATCGTTAACTGATTTCATCTTCATTTAACTGATTTCATCGTTAACTGATTTCATCGTTAATTGATTTCATCGTTAACTGATTTCATCTTCATTCTTCATTTAACTGATTTCATCGTTAACTGATTTCATCTTCATTTAACTGATTTCATCTTCATTTAACTGATTTCATCGTTAACTGATTTCATCGTTAACTGATTTCATCTTCATTTAACTGATTTCATCTTCATTTAACTGATTTCATCGTTAACTGATTTCATCGTTAACTGATTTCATCTTCATTTAATTGATTTCATCGTTAACTGATTTCATCGTTAACTGATTTCATCGTTAACTGATTTCATCTTCATTTAACTGATTTCATCGTTAACTGATTTCATCGTTAACTGATTTCATCGTTAACTGATTTCATCTTCATTTAACTGATTTCATCGTTAACTGATTTCATCGTTAACTGATTTCATCTTCATTTAACTGATTTCATCGTTAACTGATTTCATCGTTAATTGATTTCATCGTTAACTGATTTCATTTTCATTCTTCATTTAACTGATTTCATCGTTAACTGATTTCATCGTTAACTGATTTCATCTTCATTTAACTGATTTCATCGTTAACTGATTTCATCGTTAATTGATTTCATCGTTAACTGATTTCATCTTCATTCTTCATTTAACTGATTTCATCGTTAACTGATTTCATCTTCATTTAACTGATTTCATCGTTAACTGATTTCATCGTTAACTGATTTCATCGTTAACTGATTTCATCTTCATTTAACTGATTTCATCGTTAACTGATTTCATCGTTAACTGATTTCATCGTTAACTGATTTCATCTTCATTTAACTGATTTCATTGTTAACTGATTTCATTGTTAACTGATTTCATCGTTAACTGATTTCATCTTCATTTAACTGATTTCATCGTTAACTGATTTCATCGTTAACTGATTTCATCGTTAACTGATTTCATCTTCATTTAACTGATTTCATTTTCATTCTTCATTTAACTGATTTCATCGTTAACTGATTTCATCTTCATTTAACTGATTTCATCGTTAACTGATTTCATCGTTAACTGATTTCATCGTTAACTGATTTCATCTTTAACTGATTTCATCGTTAACTGATTTCATCTTCATTTAACTGATTTCATCGTTAACTGATTTCATCTTCATTTAATTGATTTCATCGTTAACTGATTTCATCGTTAACTGATTTCATCGTTAACTGATTTCATCTTCATTTAACTGATTTCATCGTTAACTGATTTCATCGTTAACTGATTTCATCTTCATTTAACTGATTTCATCGTTAACTGATTTCATCGTTAACTGATTTCATCTTCATTTAACTGATTTCATTTTCATTCTTCATTTAACTGATTTCATCGTTAACTGATTTCATCTTCATTTAATTGATTTCATCGTTAACTGATTTCATCGTTAACTGATTTCATCGTTAACTGATTTCATCTTCATTTAACTGATTTCATCGTTAACTGATTTCATCGTTAACTGATTTCATCTTCATTTAACTGATTTCATCGTTAACTGATTTCATCGTTAATTGATTTCATCGTTAACTGATTTCATTTTCATTCTTCATTTAACTGATTTCATCGTTAACTGATTTCATCGTTAACTGATTTCATCTTCATTTAACTGATTTCATCGTTAACTGATTTCATCGTTAATTGATTTCATCGTTAACTGATTTCATCTTCATTCTTCATTTAACTGATTTCATCGTTAACTGATTTCATCTTCATTTAACTGATTTCATCTTCATTTAACTGATTTCATCGTTAACTGATTTCATCGTTAACTGATTTCATCTTCATTTAACTGATTTCATCGTTAACTGATTTCATCGTTAACTGATTTCATCGTTAACTGATTTCATCTTCATTTAACTGATTTCATCGTTAACTGATTTCATCGTTAACTGATTTCATCGTTAACTGATTTCATCTTTAACTGATTTCATCGTTAACTGATTTCATCTTCATTTAACTGATTTCATCGTTAACTGATTTCATCTTCATTTAATTGATTTCATCGTTAACTGATTTCATCGTTAACTGATTTCATCGTTAACTGATTTCATCTTCATTTAACTGATTTCATCGTTAACTGATTTCATCGTTAACTGATTTCATCTTCATTTAACTGATTTCATTTTCATTCTTCATTTAACTGATTTCATCGTTAACTGATTTCATCTTCATTTAATTGATTTCATCGTTAACTGATTTCATCGTTAACTGATTTCATCGTTAACTGATTTCATCTTCATTTAACTGATTTCATCGTTAACTGATTTCATCGTTAACTGATTTCATCGTTAACTGATTTCATCTTCATTTAACTGATTTCATCGTTAACTGATTTCATCGTTAATTGATTTCATCGTTAACTGATTTCATTTTCATTCTTCATTTAACTGATTTCATCGTTAACTGATTTCATCGTTAACTGATTTCATCTTCATTTAACTGATTTCATCGTTAACTGATTTCATCGTTAATTGATTTCATCGTTAACTGATTTCATCTTCATTCTTCATTTAACTGATTTCATCGTTAACTGATTTCATCTTCATTTAACTGATTTCATCGTTAACTGATTTCATCGTTAACTGATTTCATCGTTAACTGATTTCATCTTCATTTAACTGATTTCATCGTTAACTGATTTCATCTTCATTCTTCATTTAACTGATTTCATCTTTAACTGATTTCATCGTTAACTGATTTCATCTTCATTTAACTGATTTCATCGTTAATTGATTTCATCGTTAACTGATTTCATCGTTAACTGATTTCATCTTCATTTAACTGATTTCATCGTTAACTGATTTCATCGTTAACTGATTTCATCTTTAACTGATTTCATCTTCATTTAACTGATTTCATCGTTAACTGATTTCATCGTTAACTGATTTCATCTTCATTTAACTGATTTCATCGTTAACTGATTTCATCGTTAACTGATTTCATCTTTAACTGATTTCATCTTCATTTAACTGATTTCATCGTTAACTGATTTCATCGTTAACTGATTTCATCGTTAACTGATTTCATCTTCATTTAACTGATTTCATCGTTAACTGATTTCATCGTTAATTGATTTCATCGTTAACTGATTTCATTTTCATTCTTCATTTAACTGATTTCATCGTTAACTGATTTCATCGTTAACTGATTTCATCTTCATTTAACTGATTTCATCGTTAACTGATTTCATCGTTAATTGATTTCATCGTTAACTGATTTCATCTTCATTCTTCATTTAACTGATTTCATCGTTAACTGATTTCATCTTCATTTAACTGATTTCATCTTCATTTAACTGATTTCATCGTTAACTGATTTCATCGTTAACTGATTTCATCTTCATTTAACTGATTTCATCGTTAACTGATTTCATCGTTAACTGATTTCATCGTTAACTGATTTCATCTTCATTTAACTGATTTCATCGTTAACTGATTTCATCGTTAACTGATTTCATCGTTAACTGATTTCATCTTTAACTGATTTCATCGTTAACTGATTTCATCTTCATTTAACTGATTTCATCGTTAACTGATTTCATCTTCATTTAATTGATTTCATCGTTAACTGATTTCATCGTTAACTGATTTCATCGTTAACTGATTTCATCTTCATTTAACTGATTTCATCGTTAACTGATTTCATCGTTAACTGATTTCATCTTCATTTAACTGATTTCATTTTCATTCTTCATTTAACTGATTTCATCGTTAACTGATTTCATCTTCATTTAACTGATTTCATCTTCATTTAACTGATTTCATCGTTAACTGATTTCATCGTTAACTGATTTCATCTTCATTTAACTGATTTCATCTTCATTTAACTGATTTCATCGTTAACTGATTTCATCGTTAACTGATTTCATCTTCATTTAATTGATTTCATCGTTAACTGATTTCATCGTTAACTGATTTCATCGTTAACTGATTTCATCTTCATTTAACTGATTTCATCTTCATTTAACTGATTTCATCGTTAACTGATTTCATCGTTAATTGATTTCATCGTTAACTGATTTCATTTTCATTCTTCATTTAACTGATTTCATCGTTAACTGATTTCATCGTTAACTGATTTCATCTTCATTTAACTGATTTCATCGTTAACTGATTTCATCGTTAATTGATTTCATCGTTAACTGATTTCATCTTCATTCTTCATTTAACTGATTTCATCGTTAACTGATTTCATCTTCATTTAACTGATTTCATCTTCATTTAACTGATTTCATCGTTAACTGATTTCATCGTTAACTGATTTCATCTTCATTTAACTGATTTCATCGTTAACTGATTTCATCGTTAACTGATTTCATCGTTAACTGATTTCATCTTCATTTAACTGATTTCATCGTTAACTGATTTCATCGTTAACTGATTTCATCGTTAACTGATTTCATCTTTAACTGATTTCATCGTTAACTGATTTCATCTTCATTTAACTGATTTCATCGTTAACTGATTTCATCTTCATTTAATTGATTTCATCGTTAACTGATTTCATCGTTAACTGATTTCATCGTTAACTGATTTCATCTTCATTTAACTGATTTCATCGTTAACTGATTTCATCGTTAACTGATTTCATCTTCATTTAACTGATTTCATTTTCATTCTTCATTTAACTGATTTCATCGTTAACTGATTTCATCTTCATTTAACTGATTTCATCTTCATTTAACTGATTTCATCGTTAACTGATTTCATCGTTAACTGATTTCATCTTCATTTAACTGATTTCATCTTCATTTAACTGATTTCATCGTTAACTGATTTCATCGTTAACTGATTTCATCTTCATTTAATTGATTTCATCGTTAACTGATTTCATCGTTAACTGATTTCATCGTTAACTGATTTCATCTTCATTTAACTGATTTCATCGTTAACTGATTTCATCGTTAACTGATTTCATCTTCATTTAATTGATTTCATCGTTAACTGATTTCATCGTTAACTGATTTCATCGTTAACTGATTTCATCGTTAACTGATTTCATCTTCATTTAACTGATTTCATCGTTAACTGATTTCATCGTTAACTGATTTCATCTTCATTTAACTGATTTCATTTTCATTCTTCATTTAACTGATTTCATCGTTAACTGATTTCATCTTCATTTAATTGATTTCATCGTTAACTGATTTCATCGTTAACTGATTTCATCGTTAACTGATTTCATCTTCATTTAACTGATTTCATCGTTAACTGATTTCATCGTTAACTGATTTCATCTTCATTTAACTGATTTCATCGTTAACTGATTTCATCGTTAATTGATTTCATCGTTAACTGATTTCATTTTCATTCTTCATTTAACTGATTTCATCGTTAACTGATTTCATCGTTAACTGATTTCATCTTCATTTAACTGATTTCATCGTTAACTGATTTCATCGTTAATTGATTTCATCGTTAACTGATTTCATCTTCATTCTTCATTTAACTGATTTCATCGTTAACTGATTTCATCTTCATTTAACTGATTTCATCTTCATTTAACTGATTTCATCGTTAACTGATTTCATCGTTAACTGATTTCATCTTCATTTAACTGATTTCATCGTTAACTGATTTCATCGTTAACTGATTTCATCGTTAACTGATTTCATCTTCATTTAACTGATTTCATCGTTAACTGATTTCATCGTTAACTGATTTCATCGTTAACTGATTTCATCTTTAACTGATTTCATCGTTAACTGATTTCATCTTCATTTAACTGATTTCATCGTTAACTGATTTCATCTTCATTTAATTGATTTCATCGTTAACTGATTTCATCGTTAACTGATTTCATCGTTAACTGATTTCATCTTCATTTAACTGATTTCATCGTTAACTGATTTCATCGTTAACTGATTTCATCTTCATTTAACTGATTTCATTTTCATTCTTCATTTAACTGATTTCATCGTTAACTGATTTCATCTTCATTTAATTGATTTCATCGTTAACTGATTTCATCGTTAACTGATTTCATCGTTAACTGATTTCATCTTCATTTAACTGATTTCATCGTTAACTGATTTCATCGTTAACTGATTTCATCGTTAACTGATTTCATCTTCATTTAACTGATTTCATCGTTAACTGATTTCATCGTTAATTGATTTCATCGTTAACTGATTTCATTTTCATTCTTCATTTAACTGATTTCATCGTTAACTGATTTCATCGTTAACTGATTTCATCTTCATTTAACTGATTTCATCGTTAACTGATTTCATCGTTAATTGATTTCATCGTTAACTGATTTCATCTTCATTCTTCATTTAACTGATTTCATCGTTAACTGATTTCATCTTCATTTAATTGATTTCATCGTTAACTGATTTCATCGTTAACTGATTTCATCGTTAACTGATTTCATCTTCATTTAACTGATTTCATCGTTAACTGATTTCATCGTTAACTGATTTCATCTTCATTTAACTGATTTCATTTTCATTCTTCATTTAACTGATTTCATCGTTAACTGATTTCATCTTCATTTAACTGATTTCATCTTCATTTAACTGATTTCATCGTTAACTGATTTCATCGTTAACTGATTTCATCTTCATTTAACTGATTTCATCTTCATTTAACTGATTTCATCGTTAACTGATTTCATCGTTAACTGATTTCATCTTCATTTAATTGATTTCATCGTTAACTGATTTCATCGTTAACTGATTTCATCGTTAACTGATTTCATCTTCATTTAACTGATTTCATCGTTAACTGATTTCATCGTTAACTGATTTCATCGTTAACTGATTTCATCTTCATTTAACTGATTTCATCGTTAACTGATTTCATCGTTAACTGATTTCATCTTCATTTAACTGATTTCATCGTTAACTGATTTCATCGTTAATTGATTTCATCGTTAACTGATTTCATTTTCATTCTTCATTTAACTGATTTCATCGTTAACTGATTTCATCGTTAACTGATTTCATCTTCATTTAACTGATTTCATCGTTAACTGATTTCATCGTTAATTGATTTCATCGTTAACTGATTTCATCTTCATTCTTCATTTAACTGATTTCATCGTTAACTGATTTCATCTTCATTTAACTGATTTCATCGTTAACTGATTTCATCGTTAACTGATTTCATCTTCATTTAACTGATTTCATCGTTAACTGATTTCATCGTTAACTGATTTCATCGTTAACTGATTTCATCGTTAACTGATTTCATCTTCATTTAACTGATTTCATTGTTAACTGATTTCATTGTTAACTGATTTCATCGTTAACTGATTTCATCTTCATTTAACTGATTTCATCGTTAACTGATTTCATCGTTAACTGATTTCATCGTTAACTGATTTCATCTTCATTTAACTGATTTCATTTTCATTCTTCATTTAACTGATTTCATCGTTAACTGATTTCATCTTCATTTAACTGATTTCATCGTTAACTGATTTCATCGTTAACTGATTTCATCGTTAACTGATTTCATCTTTAACTGATTTCATCGTTAACTGATTTCATCTTCATTTAACTGATTTCATCGTTAACTGATTTCATCTTCATTTAATTGATTTCATCGTTAACTGATTTCATCGTTAACTGATTTCATCGTTAACTGATTTCATCTTCATTTAACTGATTTCATCGTTAACTGATTTCATCGTTAACTGATTTCATCTTCATTTAACTGATTTCATCGTTAACTGATTTCATCGTTAACTGATTTCATCGTTAACTGATTTCATCTTCATTTAACTGATTTCATTTTCATTCTTCATTTAACTGATTTCATCGTTAACTGATTTCATCTTCATTTAATTGATTTCATCGTTAACTGATTTCATCGTTAACTGATTTCATCGTTAACTGATTTCATCTTCATTTAACTGATTTCATCGTTAACTGATTTCATCGTTAACTGATTTCATCTTCATTTAACTGATTTCATCGTTAACTGATTTCATCGTTAATTGATTTCATCGTTAACTGATTTCATTTTCATTCTTCATTTAACTGATTTCATCGTTAACTGATTTCATCGTTAACTGATTTCATCTTCATTTAACTGATTTCATCGTTAACTGATTTCATCGTTAATTGATTTCATCGTTAACTGATTTCATCTTCATTTAACTGATTTCATCGTTAATTGATTTCATCGTTAACTGATTTCATCGTTAACTGATTTCATCGTTAACTGATTTCATCTTCATTCTTCATTTAACTGATTTCATCTTTAACTGATTTCATCGTTAACTGATTTCATCTTCATTTAACTGATTTCATCGTTAATTGATTTCATCGTTAACTGATTTCATCGTTAATTGATTTCATCGTTAACTGATTTCATCTTCATTTAACTGATTTCATCGTTAACTGATTTCATCGTTAACTGATTTCATCTTCATTTAACTGATTTCATCGTTAACTGATTTCATCGTTAACTGATTTCATCTTCATTTAACTGATTTCATCGTTAACTGATTTCATCGTTAATTGATTTCATCGTTAACTGATTTCATTTTCATTCTTCATTTAACTGATTTCATCGTTAACTGATTTCATCGTTAACTGATTTCATCTTCATTTAACTGATTTCATCGTTAACTGATTTCATCGTTAATTGATTTCATCGTTAACTGATTTCATCTTCATTCTTCATTTAACTGATTTCATCGTTAACTGATTTCATCTTCATTTAACTGATTTCATCGTTAACTGATTTCATCGTTAACTGATTTCATCGTTAACTGATTTCATCTTCATTTAACTGATTTCATCGTTAACTGATTTCATCGTTAATTGATTTCATCGTTAACTGATTTCATTTTCATTCTTCATTTAACTGATTTCATCGTTAACTGATTTCATCGTTAACTGATTTCATCGTTAACTGATTTCATCGTTAATTGATTTCATCGTTAACTGATTTCATCTTCATTTAACTGATTTCATCGTTAATTGATTTCATCGTTAACTGATTTCATCGTTAACTGATTTCATCGTTAACTGATTTCATCTTCATTCTTCATTTAACTGATTTCATCTTTAACTGATTTCATCGTTAACTGATTTCATCTTCATTTAACTGATTTCATCGTTAATTGATTTCATCGTTAACTGATTTCATCGTTAATTGATTTCATCGTTAACTGATTTCATCTTCATTTAACTGATTTCATCGTTAACTGATTTCATCTTCATTCTTCATTTAACTGATTTCATCTTTAACTGATTTCATCGTTAACTGATTTCATCTTCATTTAACTGATTTCATCGTTAATTGATTTCATCGTTAACTGATTTCATCGTTAACTGATTTCATCTTCATTTAACTGATTTCATCGTTAACTGATTTCATCGTTAACTGATTTCATCTTTAACTGATTTCATCTTCATTTAACTGATTTCATCGTTAACTGATTTCATCGTTAACTGATTTCATCTTCATTTAACTGATTTCATCTTCATTTAACTGATTTCATCGTTAACTGATTTCATCGTTAACTGATTTCATCTTCATTTAATTGATTTCATCGTTAACTGATTTCATCGTTAACTGATTTCATCGTTAACTGATTTCATCTTCATTTAACTGATTTCATCGTTAACTGATTTCATCGTTAACTGATTTCATCGTTAACTGATTTCATCTTCATTTAACTGATTTCATCGTTAACTGATTTCATCGTTAACTGATTTCATCTTCATTTAACTGATTTCATCGTTAACTGATTTCATCGTTAATTGATTTCATCGTTAACTGATTTCATTTTCATTCTTCATTTAACTGATTTCATCGTTAACTGATTTCATCGTTAACTGATTTCATCTTCATTTAACTGATTTCATCGTTAACTGATTTCATCGTTAATTGATTTCATCGTTAACTGATTTCATCTTCATTCTTCATTTAACTGATTTCATCGTTAACTGATTTCATCTTCATTTAACTGATTTCATCGTTAACTGATTTCATCGTTAACTGATTTCATCTTCATTTAACTGATTTCATCGTTAACTGATTTCATCTTCATTCTTCATTTAACTGATTTCATCTTTAACTGATTTCATCGTTAACTGATTTCACCTTCATTTAACTGATTTCATCGTTAATTGATTTCATCGTTAACTGATTTCATCGTTAACTGATTTCATCTTCATTTAACTGATTTCATCGTTAACTGATTTCATCGTTAACTGATTTCATCTTTAACTGATTTCATCTTCATTTAACTGATTTCATCGTTAACTGATTTCATCGTTAACTGATTTCATCTTCATTTAATTGATTTCATCGTTAACTGATTTCATCGTTAACTGATTTCATCGTTAACTGATTTCATCTTCATTTAACTGATTTCATCGTTAACTGATTTCATCGTTAACTGATTTCATCGTTAACTGATTTCATCTTCATTTAACTGATTTCATCGTTAACTGATTTCATCGTTAACTGATTTCATCTTCATTTAACTGATTTCATCGTTAACTGATTTCATCGTTAATTGATTTCATCGTTAACTGATTTCATTTTCATTCTTCATTTAACTGATTTCATCGTTAACTGATTTCATCGTTAACTGATTTCATCTTCATTTAACTGATTTCATCGTTAACTGATTTCATCGTTAATTGATTTCATCGTTAACTGATTTCATCTTCATTCTTCATTTAACTGATTTCATCGTTAACTGATTTCATCGTTAACTGATTTCATCTTCATTTAACTGATTTCATCGTTAACTGATTTCATCGTTAACTGATTTCATCGTTAACTGATTTCATCTTCATTTAACTGATTTCATCGTTAACTGATTTCATCGTTAACTGATTTCATCTTCATTTAACTGATTTCATCGTTAACTGATTTCATCGTTAATTGATTTCATCGTTAACTGATTTCATTTTCATTCTTCATTTAACTGATTTCATCGTTAACTGATTTCATCGTTAACTGATTTCATCTTCATTTAACTGATTTCATCGTTAACTGATTTCATCGTTAATTGATTTCATCGTTAACTGATTTCATCTTCATTCTTCATTTAACTGATTTCATCGTTAACTGATTTCATCTTCATTTAACTGATTTCATCGTTAACTGATTTCATCGTTAACTGATTTCATCGTTAACTGATTTCATCTTCATTTAACTGATTTCATCGTTAACTGATTTCATCTTCATTCTTCATTTAACTGATTTCATCTTTAACTGATTTCATCGTTAACTGATTTCATCTTCATTTAACTGATTTCATCGTTAATTGATTTCATCGTTAACTGATTTCATCGTTAACTGATTTCATCTTCATTTAACTGATTTCATCGTTAACTGATTTCATCGTTAACTGATTTCATCTTTAACTGATTTCATCTTCATTTAACTGATTTCATCGTTAACTGATTTCATCGTTAACTGATTTCATCGTTAACTGATTTCATCGTTAACTGATTTCATCTTCATTTAACTGATTTCATTGTTAACTGATTTCATCGTTAACTGATTTCATCTTCATTTAACTGATTTCATCGTTAACTGATTTCATCGTTAACTGATTTCATCGTTAACTGATTTCATCTTCATTTAACTGATTTCATTTTCATTCTTCATTTAACTGATTTCATCGTTAACTGATTTCATCTTCATTTAACTGATTTCATCGTTAACTGATTTCATCGTTAACTGATTTCATCTTCATTTAACTGATTTCATCGTTAACTGATTTCATCTTCATTTAATTGATTTCATCGTTAACTGATTTCATCGTTAACTGATTTCATCGTTAACTGATTTCATCTTCATTTAACTGATTTCATCGTTAACTGATTTCATCGTTAACTGATTTCATCTTCATTTAACTGATTTCATTTTCATTCTTCATTTAACTGATTTCATCGTTAACTGATTTCATCTTCATTTAATTGATTTCATCGTTAACTGATTTCATCGTTAACTGATTTCATCTTCATTTAACTGATTTCATCGTTAACTGATTTCATCGTTAACTGATTTCATCTTCATTTAACTGATTTCATCGTTAACTGATTTCATCGTTAATTGATTTCATCGTTAACTGATTTCATTTTCATTCTTCATTTAACTGATTTCATCGTTAACTGATTTCATCGTTAACTGATTTCATCGTTAACTGATTTCATCTTCATTTAACTGATTTCATTTTCATTCTTCATTTAACTGATTTCATCGTTAACTGATTTCATCTTCATTTAACTGATTTCATCGTTAACTGATTTCATCGTTAACTGATTTCATCTTTAACTGATTTCATCGTTAACTGATTTCATCTTCATTTAACTGATTTCATCGTTAACTGATTTCATCTTCATTTAATTGATTTCATCGTTAACTGATTTAATCGTTAACTGATTTCATCGTTAACTGATTTCATCTTCATTTAACTGATTTCATCGTTAACTGATTTCATCTTCATTTAACTGATTTCATCGTTAACTGATTTCATCGTTAACTGATTTCATCGTTAACTGATTTCATCGTTAACTGATTTCATCTTCATTTAACTGATTTCATCGTTAACTGATTTCATCGTTAACTGATTTCATCTTCATTTAACTGATTTCATCGTTAACTGATTTCATCGTTAACTGATTTCATCGTTAACTGATTTCATCGTTAACTGATTTCATCTTCATTTAACTGATTTCATCGTTAACTGATTTCATCGTTAACTGATTTCATCTTCATTTAACTGATTTCATCGTTAACTGATTTCATCGTTAACTGATTTCATCGTTAACTGATTTCATCTTCATTTAACTGATTTCATTTTCATTCTTCATTTAACTGATTTCATCGTTAACTGATTTCATCTTCATTTAACTGATTTCATCGTTAACTGATTTCATCGTTAACTGATTTCATCGTTAACTGATTTCATCTTTAACTGATTTCATCGTTAACTGATTTCATCTTCATTTAACTGATTTCATCGTTAACTGATTTCATCTTCATTTAATTGATTTCATCGTTAACTGATTTCATCGTTAACTGATTTCATCGTTAACTGATTTCATCTTCATTTAACTGATTTCATCGTTAACTGATTTCATCGTTAACTGATTTCATCTTCATTTAACTGATTTCATTTTCATTCTTCATTTAACTGATTTCATCGTTAACTGATTTCATCTTCATTTAATTGATTTCATCGTTAACTGATTTCATCGTTAACTGATTTCATCGTTAACTGATTTCATCTTCATTTAACTGATTTCATCGTTAACTGATTTCATCGTTAACTGAATTCATCGTTAACTGATTTCATCTTCATTTAACTGATTTCATCGTTAACTGATTTCATCGTTAACTGATTTCATCGTTAACTGATTTCATCTTCATTTAACTGATTTCATCGTTAACTGATTTCATCGTTAATTGATTTCATCGTTAACTGATTTCATTTTCATTCTTCATTTAACTGATTTCATCGTTAACTGATTTCATCGTTAACTGATTTCATCTTCATTTAACTGATTTCATCTTCATTTAACTGATTTCATCGTTAACTGATTTCATCGTTAATTGATTTCATCGTTAACTGATTTCATCTTCATTCTTCATTTAACTGATTTCATCGTTAACTGATTTCATCTTCATTTAACTGATTTCATCGTTAACTGATTTCATCGTTAACTGATTTCATCGTTAACTGATTTCATCTTCATTTAACTGATTTCATCGTTAACTGATTTCATCTTCATTCTTCATTTAACTGATTTCATCTTTAACTGATTTCATCGTTAACTGATTTCATCTTCATTTAACTGATTTCATCGTTAATTGATTTCATCGTTAACTGATTTCATCGTTAATTGATTTCATCGTTAACTGATTTCATCTTCATTTAACTGATTTCATCGTTAACTGATTTCATCTTCATTCTTCATTTAACTGATTTCATCTTTAACTGATTTCATCGTTAACTGATTTCATCTTCATTTAACTGATTTCATCGTTAATTGATTTCATCGTTAACTGATTTCATCGTTAATTGATTTCATCGTTAACTGATTTCATCTTCATTTAACTGATTTCATCGTTAACTGATTTCATCTTCATTCTTCATTTAACTGATTTCATCTTTAACTGATTTCATCGTTAACTGATTTCATCTTCATTTAACTGATTTCATCGTTAATTGATTTCATCGTTAACTGATTTCATCGTTAATTGATTTCATCGTTAACTGATTTCATCTTCATTTAACTGATTTCATCGTTAACTGATTTCATCTTCATTCTTCATTTAACTGATTTCATCTTTAACTGATTTCATCGTTAACTGATTTCATCTTCATTTAACTGATTTCATCGTTAATTGATTTCATCGTTAACTGATTTCATCGTTAACTGATTTCATCTTCATTTAACTGATTTCATCGTTAACTGATTTCATCGTTAACTGATTTCATCTTTAACTGATTTCATCTTCATTTAACTGATTTCATCGTTAACTGATTTCATCTTCATTTAACTGATTTCATCTTCATTTAACTGATTTCATCGTTAACTGATTTCATCGTTAACTGATTTCATCTTCATTTAATTGATTTCATCGTTAACTGATTTCATCGTTAACTGATTTCATCGTTAACTGATTTCATCTTCATTTAACTGATTTCATCGTTAACTGATTTCATCGTTAACTGATTTCATCGTTAACTGATTTCATCTTCATTTAACTGATTTCATCGTTAACTGATTTCATCGTTAACTGATTTCATCTTCATTTAACTGATTTCATCGTTAACTGATTTCATCGTTAATTGATTTCATCGTTAACTGATTTCATTTTCATTCTTCATTTAACTGATTTCATCGTTAACTGATTTCATCGTTAACTGATTTCATCTTCATTTAACTGATTTCATCGTTAACTGATTTCATCGTTAATTGATTTCATCGTTAACTGATTTCATCTTCATTCTTCATTTAACTGATTTCATCGTTAACTGATTTCATCTTCATTTAACTGATTTCATCGTTAACTGATTTCATCGTTAACTGATTTCATCGTTAACTGATTTCATCTTCATTTAACTGATTTCATCGTTAACTGATTTCATCTTCATTCTTCATTTAACTGATTTCATCTTTAACTGATTTCATCGTTAACTGATTTCATCTTCATTTAACTGATTTCATCGTTAATTGATTTCATCGTTAACTGATTTCATCGTTAACTGATTTCATCTTCATTTAACTGATTTCATCGTTAACTGATTTCATCGTTAACTGATTTCATCGTTAACTGATTTCATCTTCATTTAACTGATTTCATCGTTAACTGATTTCATCGTTAACTGATTTCATCTTCATTTAACTGATTTCATCGTTAACTGATTTCATCGTTAACTGATTTCATCTTCATTTAACTGATTTCATCGTTAACTGATTTCATCGTTAACTGATTTCATCGTTAACTGATTTCATCGTTAACTGATTTCATCTTCATTTAACTGATTTCATTGTTAACTGATTTCATCGTTAACTGATTTCATCTTCATTTAACTGATTTCATCGTTAACTGATTTCATCGTTAACTGATTTCATCGTTAACTGATTTCATCTTCATTTAACTGATTTCATTTTCATTCTTCATTTAACTGATTTCATCGTTAACTGATTTCATCTTCATTTAACTGATTTCATCGTTAACTGATTTCATCGTTAACTGATTTCATCGTTAACTGATTTCATCTTTAACTGATTTCATCGTTAACTGATTTCATCTTCATTTAACTGATTTCATCGTTAACTGATTTCATCTTCATTTAATTGATTTCATCGTTAACTGATTTCATCGTTAACTGATTTCATCTTCATTTAACTGATTTCATCGTTAACTGATTTCATCTTCATTTAACTGATTTCATTTTCATTCTTCATTTAACTGATTTCATCGTTAACTGATTTCATCTTCATTTAATTGATTTCATCGTTAACTGATTTCATCGTTAACTGATTTCATCGTTAACTGATTTCATCTTCATTTAACTGATTTCATCGTTAACTGATTTCATCGTTAACTGAATTCATCGTTAACTGATTTCATCTTCATTTAACTGATTTCATCGTTAACTGATTTCATCGTTAACTGATTTCATCGTTAACTGATTTCATCTTCATTTAACTGATTTCATCGTTAACTGATTTCATCGTTAACTGATTTCATCGTTAACTGATTTCATCTTCATTTAACTGATTTCATTGTTAACTGATTTCATCGTTAACTGATTTCATCTTCATTTAACTGATTTCATCGTTAACTGATTTCATCGTTAACTGATTTCATCGTTAACTGATTTCATCTTCATTTAACTGATTTCATTTTCATTCTTCATTTAACTGATTTCATCGTTAACTGATTTCATCTTCATTTAACTGATTTCATCGTTAACTGATTTCATCGTTAACTGATTTCATCGTTAACTGATTTCATCTTTAACTGATTTCATCGTTAACTGATTTCATCTTCATTTAACTGATTTCATCGTTAACTGATTTCATCTTCATTTAATTGATTTCATCGTTAACTGATTTCATCGTTAACTGATTTCATCGTTAACTGATTTCATCTTCATTTAACTGATTTCATCGTTAACTGATTTCATCGTTAACTGATTTCATCTTCATTTAACTGATTTCATTTTCATTCTTCATTTAACTGATTTCATCGTTAACTGATTTCATCTTCATTTAATTGATTTCATCGTTAACTGATTTCATCGTTAACTGATTTCATCGTTAACTGATTTCATCTTCATTTAACTGATTTCATCGTTAACTGATTTCATCGTTAACTGATTTCATCGTTAACTGATTTCATCTTCATTTAACTGATTTCATCGTTAACTGATTTCATCGTTAACTGATTTCATCTTCATTTAACTGATTTCATCGTTAACTGATTTCATCGTTAATTGATTTCATCGTTAACTGATTTCATTTTCATTCTTCATTTAACTGATTTCATCGTTAACTGATTTCATCGTTAACTGATTTCATCTTCATTTAACTGATTTCATCGTTAACTGATTTCATCGTTAATTGATTTCATCGTTAACTGATTTCATCTTCATTCTTCATTTAACTGATTTCATCGTTAACTGATTTCATCTTCATTTAACTGATTTCATCGTTAACTGATTTCATCTTTAACTGATTTCATCGTTAACTGATTTCATCTTCATTTAACTGATTTCATCGTTAACTGATTTCATCGTTAATTGATTTCATCGTTAACTGATTTCATCTTCATTCTTCATTTAACTGATTTTATCGTTAACTGATTTCATCTTCATTTAACTGATTTCATCGTTAACTGATTTCATCGTTAACTGATTTCATCGTTAACTGATTTCATCTTCATTTAACTGATTTCATCGTTAACTGATTTCATCTTCATTCTTCATTTAACTGATTTCATCTTTAACTGATTTCATCGTTAACTGATTTCATCTTCATTTAACTGATTTCATCGTTAATTGATTTCATCGTTAACTGATTTCATCGTTAATTGATTTCATTGTTAACTGATTTCATCTTCATTTAACTGATTTCATCGTTAACTGATTTCATCTTCATTCTTCATTTAACTGATTTCATCTTTAACTGATTTCATCGTTAACTGATTTCATCTTCATTTAACTGATTTCATCGTTAATTGATTTCATCGTTAACTGATTTCATCGTTAATTGATTTCATCGTTAACTGATTTCATCTTCATTTAACTGATTTCATCGTTAACTGATTTCATCTTCATTCTTCATTTAACTGATTTCATCTTTAACTGATTTCATCGTTAACTGATTTCATCTTCATTTAACTGATTTCATCGTTAATTGATTTCATCGTTAACTGATTTCATCGTTAATTGATTTCATCGTTAACTGATTTCATCTTCATTTAACTGATTTCATCGTTAACTGATTTCATCTTCATTCTTCATTTAACTGATTTCATCTTTAACTGATTTCATCGTTAACTGATTTCATCTTCATTTAACTGATTTCATCGTTAATTGATTTCATCGTTAACTGATTTCATCGTTAACTGATTTCATCTTCATTTAACTGATTTCATCGTTAACTGATTTCATCGTTAACTGATTTCATCTTTAACTGATTTCATCTTCATTTAACTGATTTCATCGTTAACTGATTTCATCGTTAACTGATTTCATCGTTAACTGATTTCATCGTTAACTGATTTCATCTTCATTTAACTGATTTCATCTTCATTTAACTGATTTCATCGTTAACTGATTTCATCGTTAACTGATTTCATCTTCATTTAACTGATTTCATCGTTAACTGATTTCATCGTTAACTGATTTCATCTTCATTTAACTGATTTCATCGTTAACTGATTTCATCGTTAACTGATTTCATCTTCATTTAACTGATTTCATCGTTAACTGATTTCATCGTTAATTGATTTCATCGTTAACTGATTTCATCTTCATTCTTCATTTAACTGATTTCATCGTTAACTGATTTCATCTTCATTTAACTGATTTCATCGTTAACTGATTTCATCGTTAACTGATTTCATCTTCATTTAACTGATTTCATCGTTAACTGATTTCATCTTCATTCTTCATTTAACTGATTTCATCTTTAACTGATTTCATCGTTAACTGATTTCATCTTCATTTAACTGATTTCATCGTTAATTGATTTCATCGTTAACTGATTTCATCGTTAATTGATTTCATCGTTAACTGATTTCATCTTCATTTAACTGATTTCATCGTTAACTGATTTCATCTTCATTCTTCATTTAACTGATTTCATCTTTAACTGATTTCATCGTTAACTGATTTCATCTTCATTTAACTGATTTCATCGTTAATTGATTTCATCGTTAACTGATTTCATCGTTAATTGATTTCATCGTTAACTGATTTCATCTTCATTTAACTGATTTCATCGTTAACTGATTTCATCTTCATTCTTCATTTAACTGATTTCATCTTTAACTGATTTCATCGTTAACTGATTTCATCTTCATTTAACTGATTTCATCGTTAATTGATTTCATCGTTAACTGATTTCATCGTTAACTGATTTCATCTTCATTTAACTGATTTCATCGTTAACTGATTTCATCGTTAACTGATTTCATCTTTAACTGATTTCATCTTCATTTAACTGATTTCATCGTTAACTGATTTCATCGTTAACTGATTTCATCGTTAACTGATTTCATCTTCATTTAACTGATTTCATCGTTAACTGATTTCATCTTCATTTAATTGATTTCATCGTTAACTGATTTCATCGTTAACTGATTTCATCGTTAACTGATTTCATCTTCATTTAACTGATTTCATCGTTAACTGATTTCATCGTTAACTGATTTCATCGTTAACTGATTTCATCTTCATTTAACTGATTTCATCGTTAACTGATTTCATCGTTAACTGATTTCATCTTCATTTAACTGATTTCATCGTTAACTGATTTCATCGTTAATTGATTTCATCGTTAACTGATTTCATTTTCATTCTTCATTTAACTGATTTCATCGTTAACTGATTTCATCGTTAACTGATTTCATCTTCATTTAACTGATTTCATCGTTAACTGATTTCATCGTTAATTGATTTCATCGTTAACTGATTTCATCTTCATTCTTCATTTAACTGATTTCATCGTTAACTGATTTCATCTTCATTTAACTGATTTCATCGTTAACTGATTTCATCGTTAACTGATTTCATCGTTAACTGATTTCATCTTCATTTAACTGATTTCATCGTTAACTGATTTCATCTTCATTCTTCATTTAACTGATTTCATCTTTAACTGATTTCATCGTTAACTGATTTCATCTTCATTTAACTGATTTCATCGTTAATTGATTTCATCGTTAACTGATTTCATCGTTAACTGATTTCATCTTCATTTAACTGATTTCATCGTTAACTGATTTCATCGTTAACTGATTTCATCTTTAACTGATTTCATCTTCATTTAACTGATTTCATCGTTAACTGATTTCATCGTTAACTGATTTCATCGTTAACTGATTTCATCGTTAACTGATTTCATCTTCATTTAACTGATTTCATTGTTAACTGATTTCATCGTTAACTGATTTCATCTTCATTTAACTGATTTCATCGTTAACTGATTTCATCGTTAACTGATTTCATCTTCATTTAACTGATTTCATTTTCATTCTTCATTTAATTGATTTCATCGTTAACTGATTTCATCGTTAACTGATTTCATCGTTAACTGATTTCATCGTTAACTGATTTCATCTTCATTTAACTGATTTCATCGTTAACTGATTTCATCGTTAACTGATTTCATCTTCATTTAACTGATTTCATTTTCATTCTTCATTTAACTGATTTCATCGTTAACTGATTTCATCTTCATTTAATTGATTTCATCGTTAACTGATTTCATCGTTAACTGATTTCATCGTTAACTGATTTCATCGTTAACTGATTTCATCGTTAACTGATTTCATCGTTAACTGATTTCATCTTCATTTAACTGATTTCATCGTTAACTGATTTCATCGTTAACTGATTTCATCGTTAACTGATTTCATCTTCATTTAACTGATTTCATCGTTAACTGATTTCATCGTTAACTGATTTCATCTTCATTTAACTGATTTCATCGTTAACTGATTTCATCGTTAATTGATTTCATCGTTAACTGATTTCATTTTCATTCTTCATTTAACTGATTTCATCGTTAACTGATTTCATCGTTAACTGATTTCATCTTCATTTAACTGATTTCATCGTTAACTGATTTCATCGTTAATTGATTTCATCGTTAATTGATTTCATCGTTAACTGATTTCATCTTCATTCTTCATTTAACTGATTTCATCGTTAACTGATTTCATCTTCATTTAACTGATTTCATCGTTAACTGATTTCATCGTTAACTGATTTCATCGTTAACTGATTTCATCTTCATTTAACTGATTTCATCGTTAACTGATTTCATCTTCATTCTTCATTTAACTGATTTCATCTTTAACTGATTTCATCGTTAACTGATTTCATCTTCATTTAACTGATTTCATCGTTAATTGATTTCATCGTTAACTGATTTCATCGTTAACTGATTTCATCGTTAACTGATTTCATCTTCATTTAACTGATTTCATCGTTAATTGATTTCATCGTTAACTGATTTCATCGTTAATTGATTTCATCATTAACTGATTTCATCTTCATTTAACTGATTTCATCGTTAACTGATTTCATCTTCATTCTTCATTTAACTGATTTCATCTTTAACTGATTTCATCGTTAACTGATTTCATCTTCATTTAACTGATTTCATCGTTAATTGATTTCATCGTTAACTGATTTCATCGTTAATTGATTTCATCGTTAACTGATTTCATCTTCATTTAACTGATTTCATCGTTAACTGATTTCATCTTCATTCTTCATTTAACTGATTTCATCTTTAACTGATTTCATCGTTAACTGATTTCATCTTCATTTAACTGATTTCATCGTTAATTGATTTCATCGTTAACTGATTTCATCGTTAATTGATTTCATCGTTAACTGATTTCATCTTCATTTAACTGATTTCATCGTTAACTGATTTCATCTTCATTCTTCATTTAACTGATTTCATCTTTAACTGATTTCATCGTTAACTGATTTCATCTTCATTTAACTGATTTCATCGTTAATTGATTTCATCGTTAACTGATTTCATCGTTAACTGATTTCATCTTCATTTAACTGATTTCATCGTTAACTGATTTCATCGTTAACTGATTTCATCTTTAACTGATTTCATCTTCATTTAACTGATTTCATCGTTAATTGATTTCATCGTTAACTGATTTCATCGTTAACTGATTTCATCGTTAACTGATTTCATCTTCATTTAACTGATTTCATCGTTAATTGATTTCATCGTTAACTGATTTCATTTTCATTCTTCATTTAACTGATTTCATCGTTAACTGATTTCATCGTTAACTGATTTCATCTTCATTTAACTGATTTCATCGTTAACTGATTACATCGTTAATTGATTTCATCGTTAACTGATTTCATCTTCATTCTTCATTTAACTGATTTCATCGTTAACTGATTTCATCTTCATTTAACTGATTTCATCGTTAACTGATTTCATCGTTAACTGATTTCATCTTCATTTAACTGATTTCATCGTTAACTGATTTCATCTTCATTCTTCATTTAACTGATTTCATCTTTAACTGATTTCATCGTTAACTGATTTCATCTTCATTTAACTGATTTCATCGTTAATTGATTTCATCGTTAACTGATTTCATCGTTAATTGATTTCATCGTTAACTGATTTCATCTTCATTTAACTGATTTCATCGTTAACTGATTTCATCTTCATTCTTCATTTAACTGATTTCATCTTTAACTGATTTCATCGTTAACTGATTTCATCTTCATTTAACTGATTTCATCGTTAATTGATTTCATCGTTAACTGATTTCATCGTTAATTGATTTCATCGTTAACTGATTTCATCTTCATTTAACTGATTTCATCGTTAACTGATTTCATCTTCATTCTTCATTTAACTGATTTCATCTTTAACTGATTTCATCGTTAACTGATTTCATCTTCATTTAACTGATTTCATCGTTAATTGATTTCATCGTTAACTGATTTCATCGTTAACTGATTTCATCTTCATTTAACTGATTTCATCGTTAACTGATTTCATCGTTAACTGATTTCATCTTTAACTGATTTCATCTTCATTTAACTGATTTCATCGTTAACTGATTTCATCGTTAACTGATTTCATCGTTAACTGATTTCATCTTCATTTAACTGATTTCATCGTTAACTGATTTCATCTTCATTTAATTGATTTCATCGTTAACTGATTTCATCGTTAACTGATTTCATCGTTAACTGATTTCATCTTCATTTAACTGATTTCATCGTTAACTGATTTCATCGTTAACTGATTTCATCGTTAACTGATTTCATCTTCATTTAACTGATTTCATCGTTAACTGATTTCATCGTTAACTGATTTCATCTTCATTTAACTGATTTCATCGTTAACTGATTTCATCGTTAATTGATTTCATCGTTAACTGATTTCATTTTCATTCTTCATTTAACTGATTTCATCGTTAACTGATTTCATCGTTAACTGATTTCATCTTCATTTAACTGATTTCTTCGTTAACTGATTTCATCGTTAATTGATTTCATCGTTAACTGATTTCATCTTCATTCTTCATTTAACTGATTTCATCGTTAACTGATTTCATCTTCATTTAACTGATTTCATCGTTAACTGATTTCATCGTTAACTGATTTCATCGTTAACTGATTTCATCTTCATTTAACTGATTTCATCGTTAACTGATTTCATCTTCATTCTTCATTTAACTGATTTCATCTTTAACTGATTTCATCGTTAACTGATTTCATCTTCATTTAACTGATTTCATCGTTAATTGATTTCATCGTTAACTGATTTCATCGTTAACTGATTTCATCTTCATTTAACTGATTTCATCGTTAACTGATTTCATCGTTAACTGATTTCATCTTTAACTGATTTCATCTTCATTTAACTGATTTCATCGTTAACTGATTTCATCGTTAACTGATTTCATCGTTAACTGATTTCATCGTTAACTGATTTCATCTTCATTTAACTGATTTCATTGTTAACTGATTTCATCGTTAACTGATTTCATCTTCATTTAACTGATTTCATTGTTAACTGATTTCATCGTTAACTGATTTCATCGTTAACTGATTTCATCTTCATTTAACTGATTTCATTTTCATTCTTCATTTAATTGATTTCATCGTTAACTGATTTCATCGTTAATTGATTTCATCGTTAACTGATTTCATCTTCATTTAACTGATTTCATCGTTAACTGATTTCATCTTCATTCTTCATTTAACTGATTTCATCTTTAACTGATTTCATCGTTAACTGATTTCATCTTCATTTAACTGATTTCATCGTTAATTGATTTCATCGTTAACTGATTTCATCGTTAATTGATTTCATCGTTAACTGATTTCATCTTCATTTAACTGATTTCATCGTTAACTGATTTCATCTTCATTCTTCATTTAACTGATTTCATCTTTAACTGATTTCATCGTTAACTGATTTCATCTTCATTTAACTGATTTCATCGTTAATTGATTTCATCGTTAACTGATTTCATCGTTAATTGATTTCATCGTTAACTGATTTCATCTTCATTTAACTGATTTCATCGTTAACTGATTTCATCTTCATTCTTCATTTAACTGATTTCATCTTTAACTGATTTCATCGTTAACTGATTTCATCTTCATTTAACTGATTTCATCGTTAATTGATTTCATCGTTAACTGATTTCATCGTTAACTGATTTCATCTTCATTTAACTGATTTCATCGTTAACTGATTTCATCGTTAACTGATTTCATCTTTAACTGATTTCATCTTCATTTAACTGATTTCATCGTTAATTGATTTCATCGTTAACTGATTTCATCGTTAACTGATTTCATCGTTAACTGATTTCATCGTTAACTGATTTCATCGTTAATTGATTTCATCGTTAACTGATTTCATCGTTAATTGATTTCATCGTTAACTGATTTCATCTTCATTTAACTGATTTCATCGTTAACTGATTTCATCTTCATTCTTCATTTAACTGATTTCATCTTTAACTGATTTCATCGTTAACTGATTTCATCTTCATTTAACTGATTTCATCGTTAATTGATTTCATCGTTAACTGATTTCATCGTTAATTGATTTCATCGTTAACTGATTTCATCTTCATTTAACTGATTTCATCGTTAACTGATTTCATCTTCATTCTTCATTTAACTGATTTCATCTTTAACTGATTTCATCGTTAACTGATTTCATCTTCATTTAACTGATTTCATCGTTAACTGATTTCATCGTTAACTGATTTCATCTTCATTTAACTGATTTCATCGTTAACTGATTTCATCGTTAACTGATTTCATCTTTAACTGATTTCATCTTCATTTAACTGATTTCATCGTTAACTGATTTCATCGTTAACTGATTTCATCGTTAACTGATTTCATCTTCATTTAACTGATTTCATCTTCATTTAACTGATTTCATCGTTAACTGATTTCATCGTTAACTGATTTCATCTTCATTTAATTGATTTCATCGTTAACTGATTTCATCGTTAACTGATTTCATCGTTAACTGATTTCATCTTCATTTAACTGATTTCATCGTTAACTGATTTCATCGTTAACTGATTTCATCGTTAACTGATTTCATCTTCATTTAACTGATTTCATCGTTAACTGATTTCATCGTTAACTGATTTCATCTTCATTTAACTGATTTCATCGTTAACTGATTTCATCGTTAATTGATTTCATCGTTAACTGATTTCATTTTCATTCTTCATTTAACTGATTTCATCGTTAACTGATTTCATCGTTAACTGATTTCATCTTCATTTAACTGATTTCATCGTTAACTGATTTCATCGTTAATTGATTTCATCGTTAACTGATTTCATCTTCATTCTTCATTTAACTGATTTCATCTTTAACTGATTTCATCGTTAACTGATTTCATCTTCATTTAACTGATTTCATCGTTAATTGATTTCATCGTTAACTGATTTCATCGTTAACTGATTTCATCTTCATTTAACTGATTTCATCGTTAACTGATTTCATCGTTAACTGATTTCATCTTTAACTGATTTCATCTTCATTTAACTGATTTCATCGTTAACTGATTTCATCGTTAACTGATTTCATCGTTAACTGATTTCATCGTTAACTGATTTCATCTTCATTTAACTGATTTCATTGTTAACTGATTTCATCGTTAACTGATTTCATCTTCATTTAACTGATTTCCTCGTTAACTGATTTCATCGTTAACTGATTTCATCGTTAACTGATTTCATCTTCATTTAACTGATTTCATTTTCATTCTTCATTTAACTGATTTCATCGTTAACTGATTTCATCTTCATTTAACTGATTTCATCGTTAACTGATTTCATCGTTAACTGATTTCATCGTTAACTGATTTCATCTTTAACTGATTTCATCGTTAACTGATTTCATCTTCATTTAACTGATTTCATCGTTAACTGATTTCATCTTCATTTAATTGATTTCATCGTTAACTGATTTCATCGTTAACTGATTTCATCGTTAACTGATTTCATCTTCATTTAACTGATTTCATCGTTAACTGATTTCATCGTTAACTGATTTCATCTTCATTTAACTGATTTCATTTTCATTCTTCATTTAACTGATTTCATCGTTAACTGATTTCATCTTCATTTAATTGATTTCATCGTTAACTGATTTCATCGTTAACTGATTTCATCGTTAACTGATTTCATCTTCATTTAACTGATTTCATCGTTAACTGATTTCATCTTCATTTAACTGATTTCATCGTTAACTGATTTCATCGTTAATTGATTTCATCGTTAACTGATTTCATTTTCATTCTTCATTTAACTGATTTCATCGTTAACTGATTTCATCTTCATTTAACTGATTTCATCGTTAACTGATTTCATCGTTAATTGATTTCATCGTTAACTGATTTCATCTTCATTCTTCATTTAACTGATTTCATCGTTAACTGATTTCATCTTCATTTAACTGATTTCATCGTTAACTGATTTCATCGTTAACTGATTTCATCGTTAACTGATTTCATCTTCATTTAACTGATTTCATTGTTAACTGATTTCATCGTTAACTGATTTCATCTTCATTTAACTGATTTCATCGTTAACTGATTTCATCGTTAACTGATTTCATCGTTAACTGATTTCATCTTCATTTAACTGATTTCATTTTCATTCTTCATTTAACTGATTTCATCGTTAACTGATTTCATCTTCATTTAACTGATTTCATCGTTAACTGATTTCATCGTTAACTGATTTCATCTTTAACTGATTTCATCGTTAACTGATTTCATCTTCATTTAACTGATTTCATCGTTAACTGATTTCATCTTCATTTAATTGATTTCATCGTTAACTGATTTCATCGTTAACTGATTTCATCGTTAACTGATTTCATCTTCATTTAACTGATTTCATCGTTAACTGATTTCATCGTTAACTGATTTCATCTTCATTTAACTGATTTCATTTTCATTCTTCATTTAACTGATTTCATCGTTAACTGATTTCATCTTCATTTAATTGATTTCATCGTTAACTGATTTCATCGTTAACTGATTTCATCGTTAACTGATTTCATCTTCATTTAACTGATTTCATCGTTAACTGATTTCATCGTTAACTGATTTCATCGTTAACTGATTTCATCTTCATTTAACTGATTTCATCGTTAACTGATTTCATCGTTAACTGATTTCATCTTCATTTAACTGATTTCATCGTTAACTGATTTCATCGTTAATTGATTTCATCGTTAACTGATTTCATTTTCATTCTTCATTTAACTGATTTCATCGTTAACTGATTTCATCGTTAACTGATTTCATCTTCATTTAACTGATTTCATCGTTAACTGATTTCATCGTTAATTGATTTCATCGTTAACTGATTTCATCTTCATTCTTCATTTAACTGATTTCATCGTTAACTGATTTCATCTTCATTTAACTGATTTCATCGTTAACTGATTTCATCGTTAACTGATTTCATCGTTAACTGATTTCATCTTCATTTAACTGATTTCATCGTTAACTGATTTCATCTTCATTCTTCATTTAACTGATTTCATCTTTAACTGATTTCATCGTTAACTGATTTCATCTTCATTTAACTGATTTCATCGTTAATTGATTTCATCGTTAACTGATTTCATCGTTAATTGATTTCATCGTTAACTGATTTCATCTTCATTTAACTGATTTCATCGTTAACTGATTTCATCTTCATTCTTCATTTAACTGATTTCATCTTTAACTGATTTCATCGTTAACTGATTTCATCTTCATTTAACTGATTTCATCGTTAATTGATTTCATCGTTAACTGATTTCATCGTTAATTGATTTCATCGTTAACTGATTTCATCTTCATTTAACTGATTTCATCGTTAACTGATTTCATCTTCATTCTTCATTTAACTGATTTCATCTTTAACTGATTTCATCGTTAACTGATTTCATCTTCATTTAACTGATTTCATCGTTAATTGATTTCATCGTTAACTGATTTCATCGTTAATTGATTTCATCGTTAACTGATTTCATCTTCATTTAACTGATTTCATCGTTAACTGATTTCATCTTCATTCTTCATTTAACTGATTTCATCTTTAACTGATTTCATCGTTAACTGATTTCATCTTCATTTAACTGATTTCATCGTTAATTGATTTCATCGTTAACTGATTTCATCGTTAACTGATTTCATCTTCATTTAACTGATTTCATCGTTAACTGATTTCATCGTTAACTGATTTCATCTTTAACTGATTTCATCTTCATTTAACTGATTTCATCGTTAATTGATTTCATCGTTAACTGATTTCATCGTTAACTGATTTCATCGTTAACTGATTTCATCTTCATTTAACTGATTTCATCGTTAATTGATTTCATCGTTAACTGATTTCATCGTTAATTGATTTCATCGTTAACTGATTTCATCTTCATTTAACTGATTTCATCGTTAACTGATTTCATCTTCATTCTTCATTTAACTGATTTCATCTTTAACTGATTTCATCGTTAACTGATTTCATCTTCATTTAACTGATTTCATCGTTAATTGATTTCATCGTTAACTGATTTCATCGTTAATTGATTTCATCGTTAACTGATTTCATCTTCATTTAACTGATTTCATCGTTAACTGATTTCATCTTCATTCTTCATTTAACTGATTTCATCTTTAACTGATTTCATCGTTAACTGATTTCATCTTCATTTAACTGATTTCATCGTTAATTGATTTCATCGTTAACTGATTTCATCGTTAACTGATTTCATCTTCATTTAACTGATTTCATCGTTAACTGATTTCATCGTTAACTGATTTCATCTTTAACTGATTTCATCTTCATTTAACTGATTTCATCGTTAACTGATTTCATCGTTAACTGATTTCATCGTTAACTGATTTCATCTTCATTTAACTGATTTCATCTTCATTTAACTGATTTCATCGTTAACTGATTCCATCGTTAACTGATTTCATCTTCATTTAATTGATTTCATCGTTAACTGATTTCATCGTTAACTGATTTCATCGTTAACTGATTTCATCTTCATTTAACTGATTTCATCGTTAACTGATTTCATCGTTAACTGATTTCATCTTCATTTAACTGATTTCATCGTTAACTGATTTCATCGTTAACTGATTTCATCTTCATTTAACTGATTTCATCGTTAACTGATTTCATCGTTAATTGATTTCATCGTTAACTGATTTCATTTTCATTCTTCATTTAACTGATTTCATCGTTAACTGATTTCATCGTTAACTGATTTCATCTTCATTTAACTGATTTCATCGTTAACTGATTTCATCGTTAATTGATTTCATCGTTAACTGATTTCATCTTCATTCTTCATTTAACTGATTTCATCTTTAACTGATTTCATCGTTAACTGATTTCATCTTCATTTAACTGATTTCATCGTTAATTGATTTCATCGTTAACTGATTTCATCGTTAACTGATTTCATCTTCATTTAACTGATTTCATCGTTAACTGATTTCATCGTTAACTGATTTCATCTTCATTTAACTGATTTCATCGTTAACTGATTTCATCGTTAACTGATTTCATCGTTAACTGATTTCATCGTTAACTGATTTCATCTTCATTTAACTGATTTCATTGTTAACTGATTTCATCGTTAACTGATTTCATCTTCATTTAACTGATTTCCTCGTTAACTGATTTCATCGTTAACTGATTTCATCGTTAACTGATTTCATCTTCATTTAACTGATTTCATTTTCATTCTTCATTTAACTGATTTCATCGTTAACTGATTTCATCTTCATTTAACTGATTTCATCGTTAACTGATTTCATCGTTAACTGATTTCATCTTTAACTGATTTCATCGTTAACTGATTTCATCTTCATTTAACTGATTTCATCGTTAACTGATTTCATCTTCATTTAATTGATTTCATCGTTAACTGATTTCATCGTTAACTGATTTCATCGTTAACTGATTTCATCTTCATTTAACTGATTTCATCGTTAACTGATTTCATCGTTAACTGATTTCATCTTCATTTAACTGATTTCATTTTCATTCTTCATTTAACTGATTTCATCGTTAACTGATTTCATCTTCATTTAATTGATTTCATCGTTAACTGATTTCATCGTTAACTGATTTCATCGTTAACTGATTTCATCTTCATTTAACTGATTTCATCGTTAACTGATTTCATCGTTAACTGATTTCATCGTTAACTGATTTCATCTTCATTTAACTGATTTCATTGTTAACTGATTTCATCGTTAACTGATTTCATCTTCATTTAACTGATTTCATCGTTAACTGATTTCATCGTTAACTGATTTCATCGTTAACTGATTTCATCTTCATTTAACTGATTTCATTTTCATTCTTCATTTAACTGATTTCATCGTTAACTGATTTCATCTTCATTTAACTGATTTCATCGTTAACTGATTTCATCGTTAACTGATTTCATCGTTAACTGATTTCATCTTTAACTGATTTCATCGTTAACTGATTTCATCTTCATTTAACTGATTTCATCGTTAACTGATTTCATCTTCATTTAATTGATTTCATCGTTAACTGATTTCATCGTTAACTGATTTCATCGTTAACTGATTTCATCGTTAACTGATTTCATCTTCATTTAACTGATTTCATCGTTAACTGATTTCATCTTCATTCTTCATTTAACTGATTTCATCTTTAACTGATTTCATCGTTAACTGATTTCATCTTCATTTAACTGATTTCATCGTTAATTGATTTCATCGTTAACTGATTTCATCGTTAACTGATTTCATCGTTAACTGATTTCATCTTCATTCTTCATTTAACTGATTTCATCTTTAACTGATTTCATCGTTAACTGATTTCATCTTCATTTAACTGATTTCATCGTTAATTGATTTCATCGTTAACTGATTTCATCGTTAATTGATTTCATCGTTAACTGATTTCATCTTCATTTAACTGATTTCATCGTTAATTGATTTCATAGTTAACTGATTTCATCGTTAACTGATTTCATCTTCATTTAACTGATTTCATCGTTAACTGATTTCATCGTTAACTGATTTCATCGTTAACTGATTTCATCTTCATTTAACTGATTTCATTTTCATTCTTCATTTAACTGATTTCATCGTTAACTGATTTCATCTTCATTTAACTGATTTCATCGTTAACTGATTTCATCGTTAACTGATTTCATCTTTAACTGATTTCATCGTTAACTGATTTCATCTTCATTTAACTGATTTCATCGTTAACTGATTTCATCTTCATTTAATTGATTTCATCGTTAACTGATTTCATCGTTAACTGATTTCATCGTTAACTGATTTCATCTTCATTTAACTGATTTCATCGTTAACTGATTTCATCGTTAACTGATTTCATCTTCATTTAACTGATTTCATCTTCATTCTTCATTTAACTGATTTCATCGTTAACTGATTTCATCTTCATTTAACTGATTTCATCGTTAACTGATTTCATCGTTAACTGATTTCATCGTTAACTGATTTCATCTTCATTTAACTGATTTCATTGTTAACTGATTTCATCGTTAACTGATTTCATCTTCATTTAACTGATTTCATCGTTAACTGATTTCATCGTTAACTGATTTCATCGTTAACTGATTTCATCTTCATTTAACTGATTTCATCGTTAACTGATTTCATCGTTAACTGATTTCATCTTTAACTGATTTCATCGTTAACTGATTTCATCTTCATTTAACTGATTTCATTTTCATTCTTCATTTAACTGATTTCATCGTTAACTGATTTCATCTTCATTTAACTGATTTCATCGTTAACTGATTTCATCGTTAACTGATTTCATCTTTAACTGATTTCATCGTTAACTGATTTCATCTTCATTTAACTGATTTCATCGTTAACTGATTTCATCTTCATTTAATTGATTTCATCGTTAACTGATTTCATCGTTAACTGATTTCATCGTTAACTGATTTCATCTTCATTTAACTGATTTCATCGTTAACTGATTTCATCGTTAACTGATTTCATCTTCATTTAACTGATTTCATTTTCATTCTTCATTTAACTGATTTCATCGTTAACTGATTTCATCTTCATTTAATTGATTTCATCGTTAACTGATTTCATCGTTAACTGATTTCATCGTTAACTGATTTCATCTTCATTTAACTGATTTCATCGTTAACTGATTTCATCGTTAACTGATTTCATCGTTAACTGATTTCATCTTCATTTAACTGATTTCATCGTTAACTGATTTCATCGTTAACTGATTTCATCTTCATTTAACTGATTTCATCGTTAACTGATTTCATCGTTAATTGATTTCATCGTTAACTGATTTCATTTTCATTCTTCATTTAACTGATTTCATCGTTAACTGATTTCATCGTTAACTGATTTCATCTTCATTTAACTGATTTCATCGTTAACTGATTTCATCGTTAATTGATTTCATCGTTAACTGATTTCATCTTCATTCTTCATTTAACTGATTTCATCGTTAACTGATTTCATCTTCATTTAACTGATTTCATCGTTAACTGATTTCATCGTTAACTGATTTCATCGTTAACTGATTTCATCTTCATTTAACTGATTTCATCGTTAACTGATTTCATCTTCATTCTTCATTTAACTGATTTCATCTTTAACTGATTTCATCGTTAACTGATTTCATCTTCATTTAACTGATTTCATCGTTAATTGATTTCATCGTTAACTGATTTCATCGTTAACTGATTTCATCGTTAACTGATTTCATCTTCATTTAACTGATTTCATCGTTAATTGATTTCATCGTTAACTGATTTCATCGTTAATTGATTTCATCGTTAACTGATTTCATCTTCATTTAACTGATTTCATCGTTAACTGATTTCATCTTCATTCTTCATTTAACTGATTTCATCTTTAACTGATTTCATCGTTAACTGATTTCATCTTCATTTAACTGATTTCATCGTTAATTGATTTCATCGTTAACTGATTTCATCGTTAATTGATTTCATCGTTAACTGATTTCATCTTCATTTAACTGATTTCATCGTTAACTGATTTCATCTTCATTCTTCATTTAACTGATTTCATCTTTAACTGATTTCATCGTTAACTGATTTCATCTTCATTTAACTGATTTCATCGTTAATTGATTTCATCGTTAACTGATTTCATCGTTAACTGATTTCATCTTCATTTAACTGATTTCATCGTTAACTGATTTCATCGTTAACTGATTTCATCTTTAACTGATTTCATCTTCATTTAACTGATTTCATCGTTAATTGATTTCATCGTTAACTGATTTCATCGTTAACTGATTTCATCGTTAACTGATTTCATCTTCATTTAACTGATTTCATCGTTAATTGATTTCATCGTTAACTGATTTCATCGTTAATTGATTTCATCGTTAACTGATTTCATCTTCATTTAACTGATTTCATCGTTAACTGATTTCATCTTCATTCTTCATTTAACTGATTTCATCTTTAACTGATTTCATCGTTAACTGATTTCATCTTCATTTAACTGATTTCATCGTTAATTGATTTCATCGTTAACTGATTTCATCGTTAATTGATTTCATCGTTAACTGATTTCATCTTCATTTAACTGATTTCATCGTTAACTGATTTCATCTTCATTCTTCATTTAACTGATTTCATCTTTAACTGATTTCATCGTTAACTGATTTCATCTTCATTTAACTGATTTCATCGTTAATTGATTTCATCGTTAACTGATTTCATCGTTAACTGATTTCATCTTCATTTAACTGATTTCATCGTTAACTGATTTCATCGTTAACTGATTTCATCTTTAACTGATTTCATCTTCATTTAACTGATTTCATCGTTAACTGATTTCATCGTTAACTGATTTCATCGTTAACTGATTTCATCTTCATTTAACTGATTTCATCTTCATTTAACTGATTTCATCGTTAACTGATTTCATCGTTAACTGATTTCATCTTCATTTAATTGATTTCATCGTTAACTGATTTCATCGTTAACTGATTTCATCGTTAACTGATTTCATCTTCATTTAACTGATTTCATCGTTAACTGATTTCATCGTTAACTGATTTCATCGTTAACTGATTTCATCTTCATTTAACTGATTTCATCGTTAACTGATTTCATCGTTAACTGATTTCATCTTCATTTAACTGATTTCATCGTTAACTGATTTCATCGTTAATTGATTTCATCGTTAACTGATTTCATTTTCATTCTTCATTTAACTGATTTCATCGTTAACTGATTTCATCGTTAACTGATTTCATCTTCATTTAACTGATTTCATCGTTAACTGATTTCATCGTTAATTGATTTCATCGTTAACTGATTTCATCTTCATTCTTCATTTAACTGATTTCATCTTTAACTGATTTCATCGTTAACTGATTTCATCTTCATTTAACTGATTTCATCGTTAATTGATTTCATCGTTAACTGATTTCATCGTTAACTGATTTCATCTTCATTTAACTGATTTCATCGTTAACTGATTTCATCGTTAACTGATTTCATCTTTAACTGATTTCATCTTCATTTAACTGATTTCATCGTTAACTGATTTCATCGTTAACTGATTTCATCGTTAACTGATTTCATCTTCATTTAAGTGATTTCATTGTTAACTGATTTCATCGTTAACTGATTTCATCTTCATTTAACTGATTTCCTCGTTAACTGATTTCATCGTTAACTGATTTCATCGTTAACTGATTTCATCTTCATTTAACTGATTTCATTTTCATTCTTCATTTAACTGATTTCATCGTTAACTGATTTCATCTTCATTTAACTGATTTCATCGTTAACTGATTTCATCGTTAACTGATTTCATCTTTAACTGATTTCATCGTTAACTGATTTCATCTTCATTTAACTGATTTCATCGTTAACTGATTTCATCTTCATTTAATTGATTTCATCGTTAACTGATTTCATCGTTAACTGATTTCATCGTTAACTGATTTCATCGTTAACTGATTTCATCTTCATTTAACTGATTTCATCGTTAACTGATTTCATCGTTAACTGATTTCATCTTCATTTAACTGATTTCATTTTCATTCTTCATTTAACTGATTTCATCGTTAACTGATTTCATCTTCATTTAATTGATTTCATCGTTAACTGATTTCATCGTTAACTGATTTCATCGTTAACTGATTTCATCTTCATTTAACTGATTTCATCGTTAACTGATTTCATCGTTAACTGATTTCATCGTTAACTGATTTCATCTTCATTTAACTGATTTCATCGTTAACTGATTTCATCGTTAACTGATTTCATCTTCATTTAACTGATTTCATCGTTAACTGATTTCATCGTTAATTGATTTCATCGTTAACTGATTTCATTTTCATTCTTCATTTAACTGATTTCATCGTTAACTGATTTCATCGTTAACTGATTTCATCTTCATTTAACTGATTTCATCGTTAACTGATTTCATCGTTAATTGATTTCATCGTTAACTGATTTCATCTTCATTCTTCATTTAACTGATTTCATCGTTAACTGATTTCATCTTCATTTAACTGATTTCATCGTTAACTGATTTCATCGTTAACTGATTTCATCGTTAACTGATTTCATCGTTAACTGATTTCATCTTCATTTAACTGATTTCATTGTTAACTGATTTCATCGTTAACTGATTTCATCTTCATTTAACTGATTTCATCGTTAACTGATTTCATCGTTAACTGATTTCATCGTTAACTGATTTCATCTTCATTTAACTGATTTCATTTTCATTCTTCATTTAACTGATTTCATCGTTAACTGATTTCATCTTCATTTAACTGATTTCATCGTTAACTGATTTCATCGTTAACTGATTTCATCGTTAACTGATTTCATCTTTAACTGATTTCATCGTTAACTGATTTCATCTTCATTTAACTGATTTCATCGTTAACTGATTTCATCTTCATTTAATTGATTTCATCGTTAACTGATTTCATCGTTAACTGATTTCATCGTTAACTGATTTCATCGTTAACTGATTTCATCTTCATTTAACTGATTTCATCGTTAACTGATTTCATCTTCATTCTTCATTTAACTGATTTCATCTTTAACTGATTTCATCGTTAACTGATTTCATCTTCATTTAACTGATTTCATCGTTAATTGATTTCATCGTTAACTGATTTCATCGTTAACTGATTTCATCGTTAACTGATTTCATCTTCATTCTTCATTTAACTGATTTCATCTTTAACTGATTTCATCGTTAACTGATTTCATCTTCATTTAACTGATTTCATCGTTAATTGATTTCATCGTTAACTGATTTCATCGTTAATTGATTTCATCGTTAACTGATTTCATCTTCATTTAACTGATTTCATCGTTAACTGATTTCATCTTCATTCTTCATTTAACTGATTTCATCTTTAACTGATTTCATCGTTAACTGATTTCATCTTCATTTAACTGATTTCATCGTTAATTGATTTCATCGTTAACTGATTTCATCGTTAACTGATTTCATCTTCATTTAACTGATTTCATCGTTAACTGATTTCATCGTTAACTGATTTCATCGTTAACTGATTTCATCTTCATTTAACTGATTTCATTTTCATTCTTCATTTAACTGATTTCATCTTCATTTAACTGATTTCATCGTTAACTGATTTCATCTTTAACTGATTTCATCGTTAACTGATTTCATCTTCATTTAACTGATTTCATCGTTAACTGATTTCATCTTCATTTAATTGATTTCATCGTTAGCTGATTTCATCGTTAACTGATTTCATCGTTAACTGATTTCATCTTCATTTAACTGATTTCATCGTTAACTGATTTCATCGTTAACTGATTTCATCTTCATTTAACTGATTTCATTTTCATTCTTCATTTAACTGATTTCATCGTTAACTGATTTCATCTTCATTTAATTGATTTCATCGTTAACTGATTTCATCGTTAACTGATTTCATCGTTAACTGATTTCATCTTCATTTAACTGATTTCATCGTTAACTGATTTCATCGTTAACTGATTTCATCTTCATTTAACTGATTTCATCGTTAACTGATTTCATCGTTAATTGATTTCATCGTTAACTGATTTCATTTTCATTCTTCATTTAACTGATTTCATCGTTAACTGATTTCATCGTTAACTGATTTCATCTTCATTTAACTGATTTCATCGTTAACTGATTTCATCGTTAATTGATTTCATCGTTAACTGATTTCATCTTCATTCTTCATTTAACTGATTTCATCGTTAACTGATTTCATCTTCATTTAACTGATTTCATCGTTAACTGATTTCATCGTTAACTGATTTCATCGTTAACTGATTTCATCTTCATTTAACTGATTTCATTGTTAACTGATTTCATCGTTAACTGATTTCATCTTCATTTAACTGATTTCATCGTTAACTGATTTCATCGTTAACTGATTTCATCGTTAACTGATTTCATCTTCATTTAACTGATTTCATTTTCATTCTTCATTTAAGTGATTTCATCGTTAACTGATTTCATCTTCATTTAACTGATTTCATCGTTAACTGATTTCATCGTTAACTGATTTCATCTTTAACTGATTTCATCGTTAACTGATTTCATCTTCATTTAACTGATTTCATCGTTAACTGATTTCATCTTCATTTAATTGATTTCATCGTTAACTGATTTCATCGTTAACTGATTTCATCGTTAACTGATTTCATCTTCATTTAACTGATTTCATCGTTAACTGATTTCATCGTTAACTGATTTCATCGTTAACTGATTTCATCTTCATTTAACTGATTTCATCGTTAACTGATTTCATCGTTAACTGATTTCATCTTCATTTAACTGATTTCATCGTTAACTGATTTCATCGTTAATTGATTTCATCGTTAACTGATTTCATTTTCATTCTTCATTTAACTGATTTCATCGTTAACTGATTTCATCTTCATTTAACTGATTTCATCGTTAACTGATTTCATCGTTAACTGATTTCATCGTTAACTGATTTCATCTTCATTTAACTGATTTCATCGTTAACTGATTTCATCTTCATTCTTCATTTAACTGATTTCATCTTTAACTGATTTCATCGTTAACTGATTTCATCTTCATTTAACTGATTTCATCGTTAACTGATTTCATCGTTAACTGATTTCATCTTCATTTAACTGATTTCATCGTTAACTGATTTCATCGTTAACTGATTTCATCTTTAACTGATTTCATCTTCATTTAACTGATTTCATCGTTAACTGATTTCATCGTTAACTGATTTCATCGTTAACTGATTTCATCTTCATTTAACTGATTTCATTGTTAACTGATTTCATCGTTAATTGATTTCATCGTTAACTGATTTCATTTTCATTCTTCATTTAACTGATTTCATCGTTAACTGATTTCATCGTTAACTGATTTCATCTTCATTTAACTGATTTCATCGTTAACTGATTTCATCGTTAACTGATTTCATCTTCATTTAACTGATTTCATCGTTAACTGATTTCATCGTTAACTGATTTCATCGTTAACTGATTTCATCGTTAACTGATTTCATCTTCATTTAACTGATTTCATTGTTAACTGATTTCATCGTTAACTGATTTCATCTTCATTTAACTGATTTCATCTTCATTTAACTGATTTCATCGTTAACTGATTTCATCGTTAACTGATTTCATCTTCATTTAACTGATTTCATTTTCATTCTTCATTTAACTGATTTCATCGTTAACTGATTTCATCTTCATTTAACTGATTTCATCGTTAACTGATTTCATCGTTAACTGATTTCATCGTTAACTGATTTCATCTTTAACTGATTTCATCGTTAACTGATTTCATCTTCATTTAACTGATTTCATCGTTAACTGATTTCATCTTCATTTAATTGATTTCATCGTTAACTGATTTCATCGTTAACTGATTTCATCGTTAACTGATTTCATCTTCATTTAACTGATTTCATCGTTAACTGATTTCATCGTTAACTGATTTCATCTTCATTTAACTGATTTCATTTTCATTCTTCATTTAACTGATTTCATCGTTAACTGATTTCATCTTCATTTAATTGATTTCATCGTTAACTGATTTCATCGTTAACTGATTTCATCGTTAACTGATTTCATCTTCATTTAACTGATTTCATCGTTAACTGATTTCATCGTTAACTGATTTCATCGTTAACTGATTTCATCTTCATTTAACTGATTTCATCGTTAACTGATTTCATCGTTAACTGATTTCATCTTCATTTAACTGATTTCATCGTTAACTGATTTCATCGTTAATTGATTTCATCGTTAACTGATTTCATTTTCATTCTTCATTTAACTGATTTCATCGTTAACTGATTTCATCGTTAACTGATTTCATCTTCATTTAACTGATTTCATCGTTAACTGATTTCATCGTTAACTGATTTCATCTTCATTTAACTGATTTCATCTTCATTTAACTGATTTCATCGTTAACTGATTTCATCGTTAACTGATTTCATCTTCATTTAATTGATTTCATCGTTAACTGATTTCATCGTTAACTGATTTCATCGTTAACTGATTTCATCTTCATTTAACTGATTTCATCGTTAACTGATTTCATCGTTAACTGATTTCATCGTTAACTGATTTCATCTTCATTTAACTGATTTCATCGTTAACTGATTTCATCGTTAATTGATTTCATCGTTAACTGATTTCATTTTCATTCTTCATTTAACTGATTTCATCGTTAACTGATTTCATCTTCATTTAACTGATTTCATCGTTAACTGATTTCATCGTTAACTGATTTCATCGTTAACTGATTTCATCTTCATTTAACTGATTTCATCGTTAACTGATTTCATCTTCATTCTTCATTTAACTGATTTCATCTTTAACTGATTTCATCGTTAACTGATTTCATCTTCATTTAACTGATTTCATCGTTAATTGATTTCATCGTTAACTGATTTCATCGTTAACTGATTTCATCTTCATTTAACTGATTTCATCGTTAACTGATTTCATCGTTAACTGATTTCATCTTCATTTAACTGATTTCATCGTTAACTGATTTCATCGTTAACTGATTTCATCTTCATTTAACTGATTTCATTGTTAACTGATTTCATCGTTAATTGATTTCATCGTTAACTGATTTCATTTTCATTCTTCATTTAACTGATTTCATCGTTAACTGATTTCATCGTTAACTGATTTCATCTTCATTTAACTGATTTCATCGTTAACTGATTTCATCGTTAACTGATTTCATCTTCATTTAACTGATTTCATCGTTAACTGATTTCATCGTTAACTGATTTCATCGTTAACTGATTTCATCTTCATTTAACTGATTTCATTGTTAACTGATTTCATCGTTAACTGATTTCATCTTCATTTAACTGATTTCATCTTCATTTAACTGATTTCATCGTTAACTGATTTCATCGTTAACTGATTTCATCTTCATTTAACTGATTTCATTTTCATTCTTCATTTAACTGATTTCATCGTTAACTGATTTCATCTTCATTTAACTGATTTCATCGTTAACTGATTTCATCGTTAACTGATTTCATCGTTAACTGATTTCATCTTTAACTGATTTCATCGTTAACTGATTTCATCTTCATTTAACTGATTTCATCGTTAACTGATTTCATCTTCATTTAATTGATTTCATCGTTAACTGATTTCATCGTTAACTGATTTCATCGTTAACTGATTTCATCTTCATTTAACTGATTTCATCGTTAACGGATTTCATCGTTAACTGATTTCATCTTCATTTAACTGATTTCATTTTCATTCTTCATTTAACTGATTTCATCGTTAACTGATTTCATCTTCATTTAATTGATTTCATCGTTAACTGATTTCATCGTTAACTGATTTCATCGTTAACTGATTTCATCTTCATTTAACTGATTTCATCGTTAACTGATTTCATCGTTAACTGATTTCATCGTTAACTGATTTCATCTTCATTTAACTGATTTCATCGTTAACTGATTTCATCGTTAACTGATTTCATCTTCATTTAACTGATTTCATCGTTAACTGATTTCATCGTTAATTGATTTCATCGTTAACTGATTTCATTTTCATTCTTCATTTAACTGATTTCATCGTTAACTGATTTCATCGTTAACTGATTTCATCTTCATTTAACTGATTTCATCGTTAACTGATTTCATCGTTAATTGATTTCATCGTTAACTGATTTCATCTTCATTCTTCATTTAACTGATTTCATCGTTAACTGATTTCATCTTCATTTAACTGATTTCATCGTTAACTGATTTCATCGTTAACTGATTTCATCGTTAACTGATTTCATCTTCATTTAACTGATTTCATCGTTAACTGATTTCATCTTCATTCTTCATTTAACTGATTTCATCTTTAACTGATTTCATCGTTAACTGATTTCATCTTCATTTAACTGATTTCATCGTTAATTGATTTCATCGTTAACTGATTTCATCGTTAACTGATTTCATCGTTAACTGATTTCATCTTCATTTAACTGATTTCATCGTTAATTGATTTCATCGTTAACTGATTTCATCGTTAATTGATTTCATCGTTAACTGATTTCATCGTTAACTGATTTCATCGTTAACTGATTTCATCTTCATTTAATTGATTTCATCGTTAACTGATTTCATCGTTAACTGATTTCATCGTTAACTGATTTCATCTTCATTTAACTGATTTCATCGTTAACTGATTTCATCGTTAACTGATTTCATCGTTAACTGATTTCATCTTCATTTAACTGATTTCATCGTTAACTGATTTCATCGTTAACTGATTTCATCTTCATTTAACTGATTTCATCGTTAACTGATTTCATCGTTAATTGATTTCATCGTTAACTGATTTCATTTTCATTCTTCATTTAACTGATTTCATCGTTAACTGATTTCATCGTTAACTGATTTCATCTTCATTTAACTGATTTCATCGTTAACTGATTTCATCGTTAATTGATTTCATCGTTAACTGATTTCATCTTCATTCTTCATTTAACTGATTTCATCTTCATTTAACTGATTTCATCGTTAACTGATTTCATCGTTAACTGATTTCATCGTTAACTGATTTCATCTTCATTTAACTGATTTCATCGTTAACTGATTTCATCTTCATTCTTCATTTAACTGATTTCATCTTTAACTGATTTCATCGTTAACTGATTTCATCTTCATTTAACTGATTTCATCGTTAATTGATTTCATCGTTAACTGATTTCATCGTTAACTGATTTCATCTTCATTTAACTGATTTCATCGTTAACTGATTTCATCGTTAACTGATTTCATCTTTAACTGATTTCATCTTCATTTAACTGATTTCATCGTTAACTGATTTCATCGTTAACTGATTTCATCGTTAACTGATTTCATCTTCATTTAACTGATTTCATTGTTAACTGATTTCATCGTTAACTGATTTCATCTTCATTTAACTGATTTCATCGTTAACTGATTTCATCGTTAACTGATTTCATCTTCATTTAACTGATTTCATTTTCATTCTTCATTTAACTGATTTCATCGTTAACTGATTTCATCTTCATTTAACTGATTTCATCGTTAACTGATTTCATCGTTAACTGATTTCATCGTTAACTGATTTCATCTTTAACTGATTTCATCGTTAACTGATTTCATCTTCATTTAACTGATTTCATCGTTAACTGATTTCATCTTCATTTAATTGATTTCATCGTTAACTGATTTCATCGTTAACTGATTTCATCGTTAACTGATTTCATATTCATTTAACTGATTTCATCGTTAACTGATTTCATCGTTAACTGATTTCATCTTCATTTAACTGATTTCATCGTTAACTGATTTCATCGTTAATTGATTTCATCGTTAACTGATTTCATTTTCATTCTTCATTTAACTGATTTCATCGTTAACTGATTTCATCGTTAACTGATTTCATCTTCATTTAACTGATTTCATCGTTAATTGATTTCATCGTTAACTGATTTCATCGTTAACTGATTTCATCGTTAACTGATTTCATCTTCATTTAACTGATTTCATCGTTAATTGATTTCATCGTTAACTGATTTCATCGTTAACTGATTTCATCGTTAACTGATTTCATCTTTAACTGATTTCATCGTTAACTGATTTCATCTTCATTTAACTGATTTCATCGTTAACTGATTTCATCTTCATTTAATTGATTTCATCGTTAACTGATTTCATCGTTAACTGATTTCATCGTTAACTGATTTCATCTTCATTTAACTGATTTCATCGTTAACTGATTTCATCGTTAACTGATTTCATCTTCATTTAACTGATTTCATTTTCATTCTTCATTTAACTGATTTCATCGTTAACTGATTTCATCTTCATTTAATTGATTTCATCGTTAACTGATTTCATCGTTAACTGATTTCATCGTTAACTGATTTCATCTTCATTTAACTGATTTCATCGTTAACTGATTTCATCGTTAACTGATTTCATCGTTAACTGATTTCATCTTCATTTAACTGATTTCATCGTTAACTGATTTCATCGTTAACTGATTTCATCTTCATTTAACTGATTTCATCGTTAACTGATTTCATCGTTAATTGATTTCATCGTTAACTGATTTCATTTTCATTCTTCATTTAACTGATTTCATCGTTAACTGATTTCATCGTTAACTGATTTCATCTTCATTTAACTGATTTCATCGTTAACTGATTTCATCGTTAATTGATTTCATCGTTAACTGATTTCATCTTCATTCTTCATTTAACTGATTTCATCGTTAACTGATTTCATCTTCATTTAACTGATTTCATCGTTAACTGATTTCATCGTTAACTGATTTCATCGTTAACTGATTTCATCTTCATTTAACTGATTTCATCGTTAACTGATTTCATCTTCATTCTTCATTTAACTGATTTCATCTTTAACTGATTTCATCGTTAACTGATTTCATCTTCATTTAACTGATTTCATCGTTAATTGATTTCATCGTTAACTGATTTCATCGTTAACTGATTTCATCGTTAACTGATTTCATCTTCATTTAACTGATTTCATCGTTAATTGATTTCATCGTTAACTGATTTCATCGTTAATTGATTTCATCGTTAACTGATTTCATCGTTAACTGATTTCATCGTTAACTGATTTCATCTTCATTTAATTGATTTCATCGTTAACTGATTTCATCGTTAACTGATTTCATCTTCATTTAATTGATTTCATCGTTAACTGATTTCATCGTTAACTGATTTCATCGTTAACTGATTTCATCTTCATTTAACTGATTTCATCGTTAACTGATTTCATCGTTAACTGATTTCATCTTCATTTAACTGATTTCATCGTTAACTGATTTCATCGTTAACTGATTTCATCTTCATTTAACTGATTTCATCGTTAACTGATTTCATCGTTAATTGATTTCATCGTTAACTGATTTCATTTTCATTCTTCATTTAACTGATTTCATCGTTAACTGATTTCATCGTTAACTGATTTCATCTTCATTTAACTGATTTCATCGTTAACTGATTTCATCGTTAATTGATTTCATCGTTAACTGATTTCATCTTCATTCTTCATTTAACTGATTTCATCGTTAACTGATTTCATCGTTAACTGATTTCATCTTCATTTAACTGATTTCATCGTTAACTGATTTCATCGTTAACTGATTTCATCGTTAACTGATTTCATCTTCATTTAACTGATTTCATCGTTAACTGATTTCATCTTCATTCTTCATTTAACTGATTTCATCTTTAACTGATTTCATCGTTAACTGATTTCATCTTCATTTAACTGATTTCATCGTTAATTGATTTCATCGTTAACTGATTTCATCGTTAACTGATTTCATCTTCATTTAACTGATTTCATCGTTAACTGATTTCATCGTTAACTGATTTCATCGTTAACTGATTTCATCTTCATTTAACTGATTTCATTGTTAACTGATTTCATCGTTAACTGATTTCATCTTCATTTAACTGATTTCATCGTTAACTGATTTCATCGTTAACTGATTTCATCTTTAACTGATTTCATCGTTAACTGATTTCATCTTCATTTAACTGATTTCATCGTTAACTGATTTCATCTTCATTTAATTGATTTCATCGTTAACTGATTTCATCGTTAACTGATTTCATCGTTAACTGATTTCATCTTCATTTAACTGATTTCATCGTTAACTGATTTCATCGTTAACTGATTTCATCTTCATTTAACTGATTTCATCGTTAACTGATTTCATCGTTAATTGATTTCATCGTTAACTGATTTCATTTTCATTCTTCATTTAACTGATTTCATCGTTAACTGATTTCATCGTTAACTGATTTCATCTTCATTTAACTGATTTCATCGTTAACTGATTTCATCGTTAACTGATTTCATCGTTAACTGATTTCATCGTTAACTGATTTCATCTTCATTTAACTGATTTCATTGTTAACTGATTTCATCGTTAACTGATTTCATCTTCATTTAACTGATTTCATCGTTAACTGATTTCATCGTTAACTGATTTCATCGTTAACTGATTTCATCTTCATTTAACTGATTTCATTTTCATTCTTCATTTAACTGATTTCATCGTTAACTGATTTCATCTTCATTTAACTGATTTCATCGTTAACTGATTTCATCGTTAACTGATTTCATCGTTAACTGATTTCATCTTTAACTGATTTCATCGTTAACTGATTTCATCTTCATTTAACTGATTTCATCGTTAACTGATTTCATCTTCATTTAATTGATTTCATCGTTAACTGATTTCATCGTTAACTGATTTCATCGTTAACTGATTTCATCTTCATTTAACTGATTTCATCGTTAACTGATTTCATCGTTAACTGATTTCATCTTCATTTAACTGATTTCATTTTCATTCTTCATTTAACTGATTTCATCGTTAACTGATTTCATCTTCATTTAATTGATTTCATCGTTAACTGATTTCATCGTTAACTGATTTCATCGTTAACTGATTTCATCTTCATTTAACTGATTTCATCGTTAACTGATTTCATCGTTAACTGATTTCATCTTCATTTAACTGATTTCATCGTTAACTGATTTCATGGTTAACTGATTTCATCTTCATTTAACTGATTTCATCGTTAACTGATTTCATCGTTAATTGATTTCATCGTTAACTGATTTCATTTTCATTCTTCATTTAACTGATTTCATCGTTAACTGATTTCATCGTTAACTGATTTCATCTTCATTTAACTGATTTCATCGTTAATTGATTTCATCGTTAACTGATTTCATCGTTAATTGATTTCATCGTTAACTGATTTCATCATCATTTAAATGATTTCATCGTTAACTGATTTCATCTTCATTCTTCATTTAACTGATTTCATCTTTAACTGATTTCATCGTTAACTGATTTCATCTTCATTTAACTGATTTCATCGTTAATTGATTTCATCGTTAACTGATTTCATCGTTAACTGATTTCATCTTCATTTAACTGATTTCATCGTTAACTGATTTCATCGTTAACTGATTTCATCTTTAACTGATTTCATCTTCATTTAACTGATTTCATCGTTAACTGATTTCATCGTTAACTGATTTCATCGTTAACTGATTTCATCTTCATTTAACTGATTTCATCTTCATTTAACTGATTTCATCGTTAACTGATTTCATCGTTAACTGATTTCATCTTCATTTAATTGATTTCATCGTTAACTGATTTCATCGTTAACTGATTTCATCGTTAACTGATTTCATCTTCATTTAACTGATTTCATCGTTAACTGATTTCATCGTTAACTGATTTCATCGTTAACTGATTTCATCTTCATTTAACTGATTTCATCGTTAACTGATTTCATCGTTAACTGATTTCATCTTCATTTAACTGATTTCATCGTTAACTGATTTCATCGTTAATTGATTTCATCGTTAACTGATTTCATTTTCATTCTTCATTTAACTGATTTCATCGTTAACTGATTTCATCGTTAACTGATTTCATCTTCATTTAACTGATTTCATCGTTAACTGATTTCATCGTTAATTGATTTCATCGTTAACTGATTTCATCTTCATTTAACTGATTTCATCGTTAATTGATTTCATCGTTAACTGATTTCATCGTTAACTGATTTCATCTTCATTCTTCATTTAACTGATTTCATCTTTAACTGATTTCATCGTTAACTGATTTCATCTTCATTTAACTGATTTCATCGTTAATTGATTTCATCGTTAACTGATTTCATCGTTAATTGATTTCATCGTTAACTGATTTCATCTTCATTTAACTGATTTCATCGTTAACTGATTTCATCTTCATTCTTCATTTAACTGATTTCATCTTTAACTGATTTCATCGTTAACTGATTTCATCTTCATTTAACTGATATCATCGTTAATTGATTTCATCGTTAACTGATTTCATCGTTAACTGATTTCATCTTCATTTAACTGATTTCATCGTTAACTGATTTCATCGTTAACTGATTTCATCTTTAACTGATTTCATCTTCATTTAACTGATTTCATCGTTAACTGATTTCATCGTTAACTGATTTCATCGTTAACTGATTTCATCTTCATTTAACTGATTTCATCTTCATTTAACTGATTTCATCGTTAACTGATTTCATCGTTAACTGATTTCATCTTCATTTAATTGATTTCATCGTTAACTGATTTCATCGTTAACTGATTTCATCGTTAACTGATTTCATCTTCATTTAACTGATTTCATCGTTAACTGATTTCATCGTTAACTGATTTCATCGTTAACTGATTTCATCTTCATTTAACTGATTTCATCGTTAACTGATTTCATCGTTAACTGATTTCATCTTCATTTAACTGATTTCATCGTTAACTGATTTCATCGTTAATTGATTTCATCGTTAACTGATTTCATTTTCATTCTTCATTTAACTGATTTCATCGTTAACTGATTTCATCGTTAACTGATTTCATCTTCATTTAACTGATTTCATCGTTAACTGATTTCATCGTTAATTGATTTCATCGTTAACTGATTTCATCTTCATTCTTCATTTAACTGATTTCATCGTTAACTGATTTCATCTTCATTTAACTGATTTCATCGTTAACTGATTTCATCGTTAACTGATTTCATCTTCATTTAACTGATTTCATCGTTAACTGATTTCATCTTCATTCTTCATTTAACTGATTTCATCTTTAACTGATTTCATCGTTAACTGATTTCATCTTCATTTAACTGATTTCATCGTTAATTGATTTCATCGTTAACTGATTTCATCGTTAACTGATTTCATCTTCATTTAACTGATTTCATCGTTAACTGATTTCATCGTTAACTGATTTCATCTTTAACTGATTTCATCTTCATTTAACTGATTTCATCGTTAACTGATTTCATCGTTAACTGATTTCATCGTTAACTGATTTCATCTTCATTTAACTGATTTCATTGTTAACTGATTTCATCGTTAACTGATTTCATCGTTAACTGATTTCATCGTTAACTGATTTCATCTTCATTTAACTGATTTCATTGTTAACTGATTTCATCGTTAACTGATTTCATCGTTAACTGATTTCATCTTCATTTAACTGATTTCATTGTTAACTGATTTCATCGTTAACTGATTTCATCTTCATTTAACTGATTTCATCGTTAACTGATTTCATCGTTAACTGATTTCATCGTTAACTGATTTCATCTTCATTTAACTGATTTCATTTTCATTCTTCATTTAACTGATTTCATCGTTAACTGATTTCATCTTCATTTAACTGATTTCATCGTTAACTGATTTCATCGTTAACTGATTTCATCGTTAACTGATTTCATCTTTAACTGATTTCATCGTTAACTGATTTCATCTTCATTTAACTGATTTCATCGTTAACTGATTTCATCGTTAACTGATTTCATCGTTAACTGATTTCATCTTCATTTAACTGATTTCATCGTTAACTGATTTCATCGTTAACTGATTTCATCTTCATTTAACTGATTTCATCGTTAACTGATTTCATCGTTAACTGATTTCATCGTTAACTGATTTCATCTTCATTTAACTGATTTCATTGTTAACTGATTTCATCGTTAACTGATTTCATCTTCATTTAACTGATTTCATCGTTAACTGATTTCATCGTTAACTGATTTCATCGTTAACTGATTTCATCGTTAACTGATTTCATCTTCATTTAACTGATTTCATTGTTAACTGATTTCATCGTTAACTGATTTCATCTTCATTTAATTGATTTCATCGTTAACTGATTTCATCGTTAACTGATTTCATCTTCATTTAATTGATTTCATCGTTAACTGATTTCATCGTTAACTGATTTCATCGTTAACTGATTTCATCGTTAACTGATTTCATCTTCATTTAACTGATTTCATCGTTAACTGATTTCATCGTTAACTGATTTCATCTTCATTTAACTGATTTCATCGTTAACTGATTTCATCGTTAACTGATTTCATCTTCATTTAACTGATTTCATCGTTAACTGATTTCATCGTTAACTGATTTCATCGTTAACTGATTTCATCTTCATTTAACTGATTTCATTGTTAACTGATTTCATCGTTAACTGATTTCATCTTCATTTAACTGATTTCATCGTTAACTGATTTCATCGTTAACTGATTTCATCGTTAACTGATTTCATCTTCATTTAACTGATTTCATTTTCATTCTTCATTTAACTGATTTCATCGTTAACTGATTTCATCTTCATTTAACTGATTTCATCGTTAACTGATTTCATCGTTAACTGATTTCATCGTTAACTGATTTCATCTTTAACTGATTTCATCGTTAACTGATTTCATCTTCATTTAACTGATTTCATCGTTAACTGATTTCATCTTCATTTAATTGATTTCATCGTTAACTGATTTCATCGTTAACTGATTTCATCGTTAACTGATTTCATCTTCATTTAACTGATTTCATCGTTAACTGATTTCATCGTTAACTGATTTCATCTTCATTTAACTGATTTCATTTTCATTCTTCATTTAACTGATTTCATCGTTAACTGATTTCATCTTCATTTAATTGATTTCATCGTTAACTGATTTCATCGTTAACTGATTTCATCGTTAACTGATTTCATCTTCATTTAACTGATTTCATCGTTAACTGATTTCATCGTTAACTGATTTCATCGTTAACTGATTTCATCTTCATTTAACTGATTTCATCGTTAACTGATTTCATCGTTAACTGATTTCATCTTCATTTAACTGATTTCATCGTTAACTGATTTCATCGTTAATTGATTTCATCGTTAACTGATTTCATTTTCATTCTTCATTTAAGTGATTTCATCGTTAACTGATTTCATCGTTAACTGATTTCATCTTCATTTAACTGATTTCATCGTTAATTGATTTCATCGTTAACTGATTTCATCGTTAATTGATTTCATCGTTAACTGATTTCATCGTTAACTGATTTCATCTTCATTTAACTGATTTCATCGTTAACTGATTTCATCGTTAACTGATTTCATCTTTAACTGATTTCATCTTCATTTAACTGATTTCATCGTTAACTGATTTCATCTTCATTTAACTGATTTCATCTTCATTTAACTGATTTCATCGTTAACTGATTTCATCGTTAACTGATTTCATCTTCATTTAATTGATTTCATCGTTAACTGATTTCATCGTTAACTGATTTCATCGTTAACTGATTTCATCTTCATTTAACTGATTTCATCGTTAACTGATTTCATCGTTAACTGATTTCATCGTTAACTGATTTCATCTTCATTTAACTGATTTCATCGTTAACTGATTTCATCGTTAACTGATTTCATCTTCATTTAACTGATTTCATCGTTAACTGATTTCATCGTTAATTGATTTCATCGTTAACTGATTTCATTTTCATTCTTCATTTAACTGATTTCATCGTTAACTGATTTCATCGTTAACTGATTTCATCTTCATTTAACTGATTTCATCGTTAACTGATTTCATCGTTAATTGATTTCATCGTTAACTGATTTCATCTTCATTTAACTGATTTCATCGTTAATTGATTTCATCGTTAACTGATTTCATCGTTAACTGATTTCATCGTTAACTGATTTCATCTTCATTCTTCATTTAACTGATTTCATCTTTAACTGATTTCATCGTTAACTGATTTCATCTTCATTTAACTGATTTCATCGTTAATTGATTTCATCGTTAACTGATTTCATCGTTAATTGATTTCATCGTTAACTGATTTCATCTTCATTTAACTGATTTCATCGTTAACTGATTTCATCTTCATTTAACTGATTTCATCGTTAACTGATTTCATCTTCATTCTTCATTTAACTGATTTCATCTTTAACTGATTTCATCGTTAACTGATTTCATCTTCATTTAACTGATTTCATCGTTAATTGATTTCATCGTTAACTGATTTCATCTTTAACTGATTTCATCTTCATTTAACTGATTTCATCTTCATTTAACTGATTTCATCGTTAACTGATTTCATCGTTAACTGATTTCATCTTCATTTAATTGATTTCATCGTTAACTGATTTCATCGTTAACTGATTTCATCGTTAACTGATTTCATCTTCATTTAACTGATTTCATCGTTAACTGATTTCATCGTTAACTGATTTCATCGTTAACTGATTTCATCTTCATTTAACTGATTTCATCGTTAACTGATTTCATCGTTAACTGATTTCATCTTCATTTAACTGATTTCATCGTTAACTGATTTCATCGTTAATTGATTTCATCGTTAACTGATTTCATTTTCATTCTTCATTTAACTGATTTCATCGTTAACTGATTTCATCGTTAACTGATTTCATCTTCATTTAACTGATTTCATCGTTAACTGATTTCATCGTTAATTGATTTCATCGTTAACTGATTTCATCTTCATTCTTCATTTAACTGATTTCATCGTTAACTGATTTCATCTTCATTTAACTGATTTCATCGTTAACTGATTTCATCGTTAACTGATTTCATCGTTAACTGATTTCATCTTCATTTAACTGATTTCATCGTTAACTGATTTCATCTTCATTCTTCATTTAACTGATTTCATCTTTAACTGATTTCATCGTTAACTGATTTCATCTTCATTTAACTGATTTCATCGTTAATTGATTTCATCGTTAACTGATTTCATCGTTAACTGATTTCATCTTCATTTAACTGATTTCATCGTTAACTGATTTCATCGTTAACTGATTTCATCTTTAACTGATTTCATCTTCATTTAACTGATTTCATCGTTAACTGATTTCATCGTTAACTGATTTCATCGTTAACTGATTTCATCTTCATTTAACTGATTTCATTGTTAACTGATTTCATCGTTAACTGATTTCATCTTCATTTAACTGATTTCATCGTTAACTGATTTCATCGTTAACTGATTTCATCGTTAACTGATTTCATCTTCATTTAACTGATTTCATTTTCATTCTTCATTTAACTGATTTCATCGTTAACTGATTTCATCTTCATTTAACTGATTTCATCGTTAACTGATTTCATCGTTAACTGATTTCATCGTTAACTGATTTCATCTTTAACTGATTTCATCGTTAACTGATTTCATCTTCATTTAACTGATTTCATCGTTAACTGATTTCATCTTCATTTAATTGATTTCATCGTTAACTGATTTCATCGTTAACTGATTTCATCGTTAACTGATTTCATCTTCATTTAACTGATTTCATCGTTAACTGATTTCATCGTTAACTGATTTCATCTTCATTTAACTGATTTCATTTTCATTCTTCATTTAACTGATTTCATCGTTAACTGATTTCATCTTCATTTAATTGATTTCATCGTTAACTGATTTCATCGTTAACTGATTTCATCTTCATTTAACTGATTTCATCGTTAACTGATTTCATCGTTAACTGATTTCATCTTCATTTAACTGATTTCATCGTTAACTGATTTCATCGTTAATTGATTTCATCGTTAACTGATTTCATTTTCATTCTTCATTTAACTGATTTCATCGTTAACTGATTTCATCGTTAACTGATTTCATCGTTAACTGATTTCATCTTCATTTAACTGATTTCATTGTTAACTGATTTCATCGTTAATTGATTTCATCGTTAACTGATTTCATCTTCATTTAACTGATTTCATCGTTAACTGATTTCATCGTTAACTGATTTCATCTTTAACTGATTTCATCGTTAACTGATTTCATCGTTAACTGATTTCATCTTCATTTAACTGATTTCATTGTTAACTGATTTCATCGTTAACTGATTTCATCTTCATTTAATTGATTTCATCGTTAACTGATTTCATCGTTAACTGATTTCATCGTTAACTGATTTCATCGTTAACTGATTTCATCGTTAACTGATTTCATCTTCATTTAACTGATTTCATTGTTAACTGATTTCATCGTTAACTGATTTCATCTTCATTTAACTGATTTCATCGTTAACTGATTTCATCGTTAACTGATTTCATCTTTAACTGATTTCATCGTTAACTGATTTCATCTTCATTTAACTGATTTCATCGTTAACTGATTTCATCTTCATTTAACTGATTTCATCGTTAACTGATTTCATCTTCATTTAATTGATTTCATCGTTAACTGATTTCATCGTTAACTGATTTCATCGTTAACTGATTTCATCGTTAACTGATTTCATCGTTAACTGATTTCATCTTCATTTAACTGATTTCATTGTTAACTGATTTCATCGTTAACTGATTTCATCTTCATTTAACTGATTTCATCGTTAACTGATTTCATCGTTAACTGATTTCATCGTTAACTGATTTCATCTTCATTTAACTGATTTCATTTTCATTCTTCATTTAACTGATTTCATCGTTAACTGATTTCATCTTCATTTAACTGATTTCATTGTTAACTGATTTCATTGTTAACTGATTTCATCGTTAACTGATTTCATCGTTAACTGATTTCATCTTCATTTAACTGATTTCATCGTTAACTGATTTCATCGTTAACTGATTTCATCTTCATTTAACTGATTTCATCGTTAACTGATTTCATCGTTAATTGATTTCATCGTTAACTGATTTCATCTTCATTTAATTGATTTCATCGTTAACTGATTTCATCGTTAACTGATTTCATCGTTAACTGATTTCATCGTTAACTGATTTCATCTTCATTTAACTGATTTCATCGTTAACTGATTTCATCTTCATTTAACTGATTTCATTTTCATTCTTCATTTAACTGATTTCATCGTTAACTGATTTCATCTTCATTTAATTGATTTCATCGTTAACTGATTTCATCGTTAACTGATTTCATCGTTAACTGATTTCATCTTCATTTAACTGATTTCATCGTTAACTGATTTCATCGTTAACTGATTTCATCGTTAACTGATTTCATCTTCATTTAACTGATTTCATCGTTAACTGATTTCATCGTTAACTGATTTCATCTTCATTTAACTGATTTCATCGTTAACTGATTTCATCGTTAATTGATTTCATCGTTAACTGATTTCATTTTCATTCTTCATTTAACTGATTTCATCGTTAACTGATTTCATCGTTAACTGATTTCATCTTCATTTAACTGATTTCATCGTTAACTGATTTCATCGTTAATTGATTTCATCGTTAACTGATTTCATCTTCATTCTTCATTTAACTGATTTCATCGTTAACTGATTTCATCTTCATTTAACTGATTTCATCGTTAACTGATTTCATCGTTAACTGATTTCATCGTTAACTGATTTCATCTTCATTTAACTGATTTCATTGTTAACTGATTTCATCGTTAACTGATTTCATCTTCATTTAACTGATTTCATCGTTAACTGATTTCATCGTTAACTGATTTCATCGTTAACTGATTTCATCTTCATTTAACTGATTTCATTTTCATTCTTCATTTAACTGATTTCATCGTTAACTGATTTCATCTTCATTTAACTGATTTCATCGTTAACTGATTTCATCGTTAACTGATTTCATCGTTAACTGATTTCATCTTTAACTGATTTCATCTTCATTTAACTGATTTCATCGTTAACTGATTTCATCGTTAACTGATTTCATCGTTAACTGATTTCATCTTCATTTAACTGATTTCATTTTCATTCTTCATTTAACTGATTTCATCGTTAACTGATTTCATCTTCATTTAACTGATTTCATCGTTAACTGATTTCATCGTTAACTGATTTCATCTTCATTTAACTGATTTCATCGTTAACTGATTTCATCGTTAATTGATTTCATCGTTAACTGATTTCATCTTCATTTAACTGATTTCATCGTTAACTGATTTCATCGTTAACTGATTTCATCTTCATTTAACTGATTTCATCGTTAACTGATTTCATCGTTAATTGATTTCATCGTTAACTGATTTCATTTTCATTCTTCATTTAACTGATTTCATCGTTAACTGATTTCATCGTTAACTGATTTCATCTTCATTTAACTGATTTCATCGTTAACTGATTTCATCGTTAATTGATTTCATCGTTAACTGATTTCATCTTCATTCTTCATTTAACTGATTTCATCGTTAACTGATTTCATCTTCATTTAACTGATTTCATCGTTAACTGATTTCATCGTTAACTGATTTCATCTTCATTTAACTGATTTCATCGTTAACTGATTTCATCTTCATTCTTCATTTAACTGATTTCATCTTTAACTGATTTCATCGTTAACTGATTTCATCTTCATTTAACTGATTTCATCGTTAATTGATTTCATCGTTAACTGATTTCATCGTTAACTGATTTCATCGTTAACTGATTTCATCTTCATTTAACTGATTTCATCGTTAATTGATTTCATCGTTAACTGATTTCATCGTTAATTGATTTCATCGTTAACTGATTTCATCTTCATTTAACTGATTTCATCGTTAACTGATTTCATCTTTAACTGATTTCATCGTTAACTGATTTCATCTTCATTTAACTGATTTCATCGTTAACTGATTTCATCGTTAACTGATTTCATCTTCATTTAACTGATTTCATTTTCATTCTTCATTTAACTGATTTCATCGTTAACTGATTTCATCTTCATTTAACTGATTTCATCGTTAACTGATTTCATCGTTAACTGATTTCATCGTTAACTGATTTCATCTTTAACTGATTTCATCGTTAACTGATTTCATCTTCATTTAATTGATTTCATCGTTAACTGATTTCATCTTCATTTAATTGATTTCATCGTTAACTGATTTCATCGTTAACTGATTTCATCGTTAACTGATTTCATCTTCATTTAACTGATTTCATCGTTAACTGATTTCATCGTTAACTGATTTCATCTTCATTTAACTGATTTCATTTTCATTCTTCATTTAACTGATTTCATCGTTAACTGATTTCATCTTCATTTAATTGATTTCATCGTTAACTGATTTCATCGTTAACTGATTTCATCGTTAACTGATTTCATCTTCATTTAACTGATTTCATCGTTAACTGATTTCATCTTCATTTAACTGATTTCATTTTCATTCTTCATTTAACTGATTTCATCGTTAACTGATTTCATCTTCATTTAATTGATTTCATCGTTAACTGATTTCATCATTAACTGATTTCATCTTCATTTAACTGATTTCATCGTTAACTGATTTCATCGTTAACTGATTTCATCTTCATTTAACTGATTTCATCGTTAACTGATTTCATCGTTAATTGATTTCATCGTTAACTGATTTCATTTTCATTCTTCATTTAACTGATTTCATCGTTAACTGATTTCATCGTTAACTGATTTCATCTTCATTTAACTGATTTCATCGTTAACTGATTTCATCGTTAATTGATTTCATCGTTAACTGATTTCATCTTCATTCTTCATTTAACTGATTTCATCGTTAACTGATTTCATCTTCATTTAACTGATTTCATCGTTAACTGATTTCATCGTTAACTGATTTCATCGTTAACTGATTTCATCTTCATTTAACTGATTTCATCGTTAACTGATTTCATCTTCATTCTTCATTTAACTGATTTCATCTTTAACTGATTTCATCGTTAACTGATTTCATCTTCATTTAACTGATTTCATCGTTAATTGATTTCATCGTTAACTGATTTCATCGTTAACTGATTTCATCTTCATTTAACTGATTTCATCGTTAACTGATTTCATCGTTAACTGATTTCATCTTTAACTGATTTCATCTTCATTTAACTGATTTCATCGTTAACTGATTTCATCGTTAACTGATTTCATCTTCATTTAACTGATTTCATCTTCATTTAACTGATTTCATCGTTAACTGATTTCATCGTTAACTGATTTCATCTTCATTTAATTGATTTCATCGTTAACTGATTTCATCGTTAACTGATTTCATCGTTAACTGATTTCATCTTCATTTAACTGATTTCATCGTTAACTGATTTCATCGTTAACTGATTTCATCTTCATTTAACTGATTTCATCGTTAACTGATTTCATCGTTAACTGATTTCATCTTCATTTAACTGATTTCATCGTTAACTGATTTCATCGTTAATTGATTTCATCGTTAACTGATTTCATTTTCATTCTTCATTTAACTGATTTCATCGTTAACTGATTTCATCTTCATTTAACTGATTTCATCGTTAACTGATTTCATCGTTAATTGATTTCATCGTTAACTGATTTCATCTTCATTCTTCATTTAACTGATTTCATCGTTAACTGATTTCATCTTCATTTAACTGATTTCATCGTTAACTGATTTCATCGTTAACTGATTTCATCTTCATTTAACTGATTTCATCGTTAACTGATTTCATCTTCATTCTTCATTTAACTGATTTCATCTTTAACTGATTTCATCGTTAACTGATTTCATCTTCATTTAACTGATTTCATCGTTAATTGATTTCATCGTTAACTGATTTCATCGTTAACTGATTTCATCTTCATTTAACTGATTTCATCGTTAACTGATTTCATCGTTAACTGATTTCATCTTTAACTGATTTCATCTTCATTTAACTGATTTCATCGTTAACTGATTTCATCGTTAACTGATTTCATCTTCATTTAACTGATTTCATTGTTAACTGATTTCATCGTTAACTGATTTCATCTTCATTTAACTGATTTCATCGTTAACTGATTTCATCGTTAACTGATTTCATCGTTAACTGATTTCATCTTCATTTAACTGATTTCATTTTCATTCTTCATTTAACTGATTTCATCGTTAACTGATTTCATCTTCATTTAACTGATTTCATCGTTAACTGATTTCATCGTTAACTGATTTCATCGTTAACTGATTTCATCTTTAACTGATTTCATCGTTAACTGATTTCATCTTCATTTAACTGATTTCATCGTTAACTGATTTCATCTTCATTTAATTGATTTCATCGTTAACTGATTTCATCGTTAACTGATTTCATCGTTAACTGATTTCATCTTCATTTAACTGATTTCATCGTTAACTGATTTCATCGTTAACTGATTTCATCTTTAACTGATTTCATCGTTAACTGATTTCATCTTCATTTAACTGATTTCATCGTTAACTGATTTCATCTTCATTTAATTGATTTCATCGTTAACTGATTTCATCGTTAACTGATTTCATCTTCATTTAACTGATTTCATCGTTAACTGATTTCATCGTTAACTGATTTCATCTTCATTTAACTGATTTCATCGTTAACTGATTTCATCGTTAATTGATTTCATCGTTAACTGATTTCATTTTCATTCTTCATTTAACTGATTTCATCGTTAACTGATTTCATCGTTAACTGATTTCATCTTCATTTAACTGATTTCATCGTTAACTGATTTCATCGTTAATTGATTTCATCGTTAACTGATTTCATCTTCATTCTTCATTTAACTGATTTCATCGTTAACTGATTTCATCTTCATTTAACTGATTTCATCGTTAACTGATTTCATCGTTAACTGATTTCATCGTTAACTGATTTCATCTTCATTTAACTGATTTCATTGTTAACTGATTTCATCGTTAACTGATTTCATCTTCATTTAACTGATTTCATCGTTAACTGATTTCATCGTTAACTGATTTCATCGTTAACTGATTTCATCTTCATTTAACTGATTTCATTTTCATTCTTCATTTAACTGATTTCATCGTTAACTGATTTCATCTTCATTTAACTGATTTCATCGTTAACTGATTTCATCGTTAACTGATTTCATCGTTAACTGATTTCATCTTTAACTGATTTCATCGTTAACTGATTTCATCTTCATTTAACTGATTTCATCGTTAACTGATTTCATCTTCATTTAATTGATTTCATCGTTAACTGATTTCATCGTTAACTGATTTCATCGTTAACTGATTTCATCTTCATTTAACTGATTTCATCGTTAACTGATTTCATCGTTAACTGATTTCATCTTCATTTAACTGATTTCATTTTCATTCTTCATTTAACTGATTTCATCGTTAACTGATTTCATCTTCATTTAATTGATTTCATCGTTAACTGATTTCATCGTTAACTGATTTCATCGTTAACTGATTTCATCTTCATTTAACTGATTTCATCGTTAACTGATTTCATCGTTAACTGATTTCATCGTTAACTGATTTCATCTTCATTTAACTGATTTCATCGTTAACTGATTTCATCGTTAACTGATTTCATCTTCATTTAACTGATTTCATCGTTAACTGATTTCATCGTTAATTGATTTCATCGTTAACTGATTTCATTTTCATTCTTCATTTAACTGATTTCATCGTTAACTGATTTCATCGTTAACTGATTTCATCTTCATTTAACTGATTTCATCGTTAACTGATTTCATCGTTAATTGATTTCATCGTTAACTGATTTCATCTTCATTCTTCATTTAACTGATTTCATCGTTAACTGATTTCATCTTCATTTAACTGATTTCATCGTTAACTGATTTCATCGTTAACTGATTTCATCGTTAACTGATTTCATCTTCATTTAACTGATTTCATCGTTAACTGATTTCATCTTCATTCTTCATTTAACTGATTTCATCTTTAACTGATTTCATCGTTAACTGATTTCATCTTCATTTAACTGATTTCATCGTTAATTGATTTCATCGTTAACTGATTTCATCGTTAACTGATTTCATCGTTAACTGATTTCATCTTCATTTAACTGATTTCATTGTTAATTGATTTCATCGTTAACTGATTTCATCGTTAATTGATTTCATCGTTAACTGATTTCATCTTCATTTAACTGATTTCATCGTTAACTGATTTCATCTTCATTCTTCATTTAACTGATTTCATCTTTAACTGATTTCATCGTTAACTGATTTCATCTTCATTTAACTGATTTCATCGTTAATTGATTTCATCGTTAACTGATTTCATCTTCATTTAACTGATTTCATCGTTAACTGATTTCATCTTCATTCTTCATTTAACTGATTTCATCTTTAACTGATTTCATCGTTAACTGATTTCATCTTCATTTAACTGATTTCATCGTTAACTGATTTCATCGTTAACTGATTTCATCTTCATTTAATTGATTTCATCGTTAACTGATTTCATCGTTAACTGATTTCATCGTTAACTGATTTCATCTTCATTTAACTGATTTCATCGTTAACTGATTTCATCGTTAACTGATTTCATCGTTAACTGATTTCATCTTCATTTAACTGATTTCATCGTTAACTGATTTCATCGTTAACTGATTTCATCTTCATTTAACTGATTTCATCGTTAACTGATTTCATCGTTAATTGATTTCATCGTTAACTGATTTCATTTTCATTCTTCATTTAACTGATTTCATCGTTAACTGATTTCATCGTTAACTGATTTCATCTTCATTTAACTGATTTCATCGTTAACTGATTTCATCGTTAATTGATTTCATCGTTAACTGATTTCATCTTCATTCTTCATTTAACTGATTTCATCGTTAACTGATTTCATCTTCATTTAACTGATTTCATCGTTAACTGATTTCATCGTTAACTGATTTCATCTTCATTTAACTGATTTCATCGTTAACTGATTTCATCTTCATTCTTCATTTAACTGATTTCATCTTTAACTGATTTCATCGTTAACTGATTTCATCTTCATTTAACTGATTTCATCGTTAATTGATTTCATCGTTAACTGATTTCATCGTTAACTGATTTCATCTTCATTTAACTGATTTCATCGTTAACTGATTTCATCGTTAACTGATTTCATCTTTAACTGATTTCATCTTCATTTAACTGATTTCATCGTTAACTGATTTCATCGTTAACTGATTTCATCGTTAACTGATTTCATCTTCATTTAACTGATTTCATTGTTAACTGATTTCATCGTTAACTGATTTCATCTTCATTTAACTGATTTCATCGTTAACTGATTTCATCGTTAACTGATTTCATCGTTAACTGATTTCATCGTTAACTGATTTCATCTTCATTTAACTGATTTCATTTTCATTCTTCATTTAACTGATTTCATCGTTAACTGATTTCATCTTCATTTAACTGATTTCATCGTTAACTGATTTCATCGTTAACTGATTTCATCGTTAACTGATTTCATCTTTAACTGATTTCATCGTTAACTGATTTCATCTTCATTTAACTGATTTCATCGTTAACTGATTTCATCTTCATTTAATTGATTTCATCGTTAACTGATTTCATCGTTAACTGATTTCATCGTTAACTGATTTCATCTTCATTTAACTGATTTCATCGTTAACTGATTTCATCGTTAACTGATTTCATCGTTAACTGATTTCATCTTTAACTGATTTCATCGTTAACTGATTTCATCTTCATTTAACTGATTTCATCGTTAACTGATTTCATCTTCATTTAATTGATTTCATCGTTAACTGATTTCATCGTTAACTGATTTCATCGTTAACTGATTTCATCTTCATTTAACTGATTTCATCGTTAACTGATTTCATCGTTAACTGATTTCATCTTCATTTAACTGATTTCATCGTTAACTGATTTCATCGTTAATTGATTTCATCGTTAACTGATTTCATTTTCATTCTTCATTTAACTGATTTCATCGTTAACTGATTTCATCGTTAACTGATTTCATCTTCATTTAACTGATTTCATCGTTAACTGATTTCATCGTTAACTGATTTCATCTTCATTTAACTGATTTCATCGTTAACTGATTTCATCGTTAATTGATTTCATCGTTAACTGATTTCATTTTCATTCTTCATTTAACTGATTTCATCGTTAACTGATTTCATCGTTAACTGATTTCATCTTCATTTAACTGATTTCATCGTTGACTGATTTCATCGTTAATTGATTTCATCGTTAACTGATTTCATCTTCATTCTTCATTTAACTGATTTCATCGTTAACTGATTTCATCTTCATTTAACTGATTTCATCGTTAACTGATTTCATCGTTAACTGATTTCATCGTTAACTGATTTCATCTTCATTTAACTGATTTCATTGTTAACTGATTTCATCGTTAACTGATTTCATCTTCATTTAACTGATTTCATCGTTAACTGATTTCATCGTTAACTGATTTCATCGTTAACTGATTTCATCTTCATTTAACTGATTTCATTTTCATTCTTCATTTAACTGATTTCATCGTTAACTGATTTCATCGTTAACTGATGTCATCTTCATTTAACTGATTTCATCGTTAACTGATTTCATCGTTAACTGATTTAATCTTCATGTAACTGATTTCATCTGTAACTGATTTCATCGTTAACTGATTTCATCGTTAACTGATTTCATCTTCATTTAACTGATTTCATCGTTAACTGATTTCATCGTTAATTGATTTCATCGTTAACTGATTTCATCTTCATTCTTCATTTAACTGATTTCATCGTTAACTGATTTCATCTTCATTTAACTGATTTCATCGTTAACTGATTTCATCGTTAACTGATTTCATCGTTAACTGATTTCATCTTCATTTAACTGATTTCATCGTTAACTGATTTCATCTTCATTCTTCATTTAACTGATTTCATCGTTAACTGATTTCATCGTTAACTGATTTCATCTTCATTTAACTGATTTCATCGTTAACTGATTTCATCGTTAATTGATTTCATCGTTAACTGATTTCATCTTCATTCTTCATTTAACTGATTTCATCGTTAACTGATTTCATCTTCATTTAACTGATTTCATCGTTAACTGATTTCATCGTTAACTGATTTCATCGTTAACTGATTTCATCTTCATTTAACTGATTTCATCGTTAACTGATTTCATCTTCATTCTTCATTTAACTGATTTCATCTTTAACTGATTTCATCGTTAACTGATTTCATCTTCATTTAACTGATTTCATCGTTAATTGATTTCATCGTTAACTGATTTCATCGTTAACTGATTTCATCTTCATTTAACTGATTTCATCGTTAACTGATTTCATCGTTAACTGATTTCATCTTTAACTGATTTCATCTTCATTTAACTGATTTCATCGTTAACTGATTTCATCGTTAACTGATTTCATCGTTAACTGATTTCATCGTTAACTGATTTCATCTTCATTTAACTGATTTCATTGTTAACTGATTTCATCGTTAACTGATTTCATCTTCATTTAACTGATTTCATCGTTAACTGATTTCATCGTTAACTGATTTCATCTTCATTTAACTGATTTCATTTTCATTCTTCATTTAACTGATTTCATCGTTAACTGATTTCATCTTCATTTAACTGATTTCATCGTTAACTGATTTCATCGTTAACTGATTTCATCGTTAACTGATTTCATCTTTAACTGATTTCATCGTTAACTGATTTCATCTTCATTTAACTGATTTCATCGTTAACTGATTTCATCTTCATTTAATTGATTTCATCGTTAACTGATTTCATCGTTAACTGATTTCATCGTTAACTGATTTCATCTTCATTTAACTGATTTCATCGTTAACTGATTTCATCGTTAACTGATTTCATCTTTAACTGATTTCATCGTTAACTGATTTCATCTTCATTTAACTGATTTCATCGTTAACTGATTTCATCTTCATTTAATTGATTTCATCGTTAACTGATTTCATCGTTAACTGATTTCATCGTTAACTGATTTCATCTTCATTTAACTGATTTCATCGTTAACTGATTTCATCGTTAACTGATTTCATCGTTAACTGATTTCATCTTTAACTGATTTCATCGTTAACTGATTTCATCTTCATTTAACTGATTTCATCGTTAACTGATTTCATCTTCATTTAATTGATTTCATCGTTAACAGATTTCATCTTTAACTGATTTCATCGTTAACTGATTTCATCTTTAACTGATTTCATCTTCATTTAACTGATTTCATCGTTAACTGATTTCATCGTTAACTGATTTCATCGTTAACTGATTTCATCTTCATTTAACTGATTTCATTTTCATTCTTCATTTAACTGATTTCATCGTTAACTGATTTCATCGTTAACTGATTTCATCGTTAACTGATTTCATCTTCATTTAACTGATTTCATCGTTAACTGATTTCGTCGTTAACTGATTTCATCTTTAACTGATTTCATCGTTAACTGATTTCATCTTCATTTAACTGATTTCATCGTTAACTGATTTCATCGTTTACTGATTTCATCTTCATTTAACTGATTTCATCGTTAACTGATTTCATCTTTAACTGATTTCATCGTTAACTGATTTCATCTTCATTTAACTGATTTCATCGTTAACTGATCTCATCGTTAACTGATTTCATCGTTAACGGATTCCATCGTTAACGGATTTCATCGTTAACGGATTTCATCGTTAACTGATTTCATCTTCATTTAACTGATTTCATCGTTAACTGATTTCATCTTCATTTAACTGATTTCATCGTTAACTGATTTCATTTTCATTCTTCATTTAACTGATTTCATCGTTAACTGATTTCATCTTTAACTGATTTTATCGTTAACTGATTTCAACTTCATGTAAATGATTTCATCTGTAACTGATTTCATCGTTAACTGATTTCATCTTCATTTAACTGATTTCATCTGTAACTGATTTCATCGTTAACTGATTTCATCTTCATTTAACTGATTTCATCTTCATTTAACTGATTTCATCGTTAACTGATGTCATCTTCATTTAACTGATTTCATCGTTAACTGATTTCATCGTTAACTGATTTAATCTTCATGTAACTGATTTCATCTGTAACTGATTTCATCGTTAACTGATTTCATCTTCATTTAACTGATTTCATCTTCATTTAACTGATTTCATCGTTAACTGATTTCATCTTCATTTAACTGATTTCATCGTTAACTGATTTCATTGTTAACTGATTTCATCTTTAACTGATTTCATCGTTAACTGATTTCATCTTCATTTAACTGATTTCATCGTTAACTGATTTCATCGTTAACTGATTTCATCTTCATTTAACTGATTCCATCGTTAACTGATTTCATCTTTAACTGATTTCATCGTTAACTGATTTCATCTTCATTTAACTGATTTCATCGTTAACTGATTTCATCGTTAACTGATTTCATCTTCATTTAACTGATTCCATCGTTAACTGATTTCATCTTTAACTGATTTCATCATTAACTGATTTCATCTTCATTTAACTGATTTCATCGTTAACTGATTTCATCGTTAACTGATTTAATCTTTAACTGATTTCATCGTTAACTGATTTAATCTTCATGTAACTGATTTCATCTGTAACTGATTTCATCTTTAACTGATTTCATCGTTAACTGATTTCATCTTCATTTAACTGATTTCATCTTCATTTAACTGATTTCATCGTTAACTGATTTCATCTTCATTTAACTGATTCCATCGTTAACTGATTTCATCGTTAACTGATTTCATCGTTTACTGATTTCATCTTCATTTAACTGATTTCATCGTTAACTGATTTCATCTTCATTTAACTGATTTCATCGTTAACTGATTTCATCGTTAACTGATTCCATCGTTAACTGATTTCATCGTTAACTGATTTCATATTCATTTAACTGATTTCATCGTTAACTGATTTCATCGTTAACTGATTTCATCGTTAACTGATTTCATCTTCATTTAACTGATTCCATCGTTAACTGATTTCATCGTTAACTGATTTCATCGTTAACTGATTTCATCTTCATTTAACTGATTTCATCGTTAACTGATTTCATCGTTAACTGATTTCATCGTTAACTGATTCCATCGTTAACTGATTTCATCGTTAACTGATTTCATCTTCATTTAACTGATTTCATCGTTAACTGATTTCATCGTTAACTGATTTCATCGTTAACTGATTTCATCTTCATTTAACTGATTTCATTTTCATTCTTCATTTAACTGATTTCATCGTTAACTGATTTCATCGTTAACTGATTTCATCTTCATTTAACTGATTTCATCGTTAACTGATTTCATCGTTAACTGATTTCATCGTTAACTGATTTCATCGTTAACTGATTTCATCGTTAACTGATTTCATCTTTTACTGATTTCATCGTTAACTGATTTCATCTTTTACTGATTTCATCGTTAACTGATTTCATCTTTAACTGATTTCATCGTTAACTGATTTCATCTTCATTTAACTGATTTCATCGTTGACTGATTTCATCTTCATTTAACTGATTCCATCGTTAACTGATTTCATCTTCATTTAACTGATTCCATCGTTAACTGATCTCATCGTTAACTGATTTCATCGTTAACTGATTCCATCGTTAACTGATTTCACCGTTAACTGATTTCACCGTTAACTGATTTCATCTTCATTTAACTGATTCCATCGTTAACAGATTTCATCGTTAACTGATTTCATCGTTAACTGATTTCATCGTTAACTGATTTCATCTTCATTTAACTGATTTCATCGTTAACTGATTTCATCGTTAACTGATTTCATCGTTAACTGATTTCATCTTCATTTAACTGATTTCATTTTCATTCTTCATTTAACTGATTTCATCGTTAACTGATTTCATCGTTAACTGATTTCATCGTTAACTGATTTCATCTTCATTTAACTGATTTCATCGTTAACTGATTTCGTCGTTAACTGATTTCATCTTTAACTGATTTCATCGTTAACTGATTTCATCTTCATTTAACTGATTTCATCGTTAACTGATTTCATCGTTTACTGATTTCATCTTCATTTAACTGATTTCATCGTTAACTGATTTCATCGTTAACTGATTTCATCTTTAACTGATTTCATCGTTAACTGATTTCATCTTCATTTAACTGATTTCATCGTTAACTGATCTCATCGTTAACGGATTTAATCGTTAACGGATTTCATCGTTAACGGATTCCATCGTTAACGGATTTCATCGTTAACGGATTTCATCGTTAACTGATTTCATCTTCATTTAACTGATTTCATCGTTAACTGATTTCATCTTCATTTAACTGATTTCATCGTTAACTGATTTCATCGTTAACTGATTTCATTTTCATTCTTCATTTAACTGATTTCATCGTTAACTGATTTCATCTTTAACTGATTTTATCGTTAACTGATTTCAACTTCATGTAAATGATTTCATCTCTAACTGATTTCATCGTTAACTGATTTCATCTTCATTTAACTGATTTCATCTTCATTTAACTGATTTCATCGTTAACTGATTTCATCTTCATTTAACTGATTTCATCTTCATTTAACTGATTTCATCGTTAACTGATTTCATCGTTAACTGATTTCATCTTCATTTAACTGATTTCATCTTCATTTAACTGATTTCATCGTTAACTGATGTCATCTTCATTTAACTGATTTCATCGTTAACTGATTTCACCGTTAACTGATTTAATCTTCATGTAACTGATTTCATCTGTAACTGATTTCATCGTTAACTGATTTCATCTTCATTTAACTGATTTCATCTTCATTTAACTGATTTCATCGTTAACTGATTTCATCTTCATTTAACTGATTTCATCGTTAACTGATTTCATTGTTAACTGATTTCATCTTTAACTGATTTCATCGTTAACTGATTTCATCTTCATTTAACTGATTTCATCGTTAACTGATTTCATCGTTAACTGATTTCATCTTCATTTAACTGATTCCATCGTTAACTGATTTCATCTTTAACTGATTTCATCGTTAACTGATTTCATCTTCATTTAACTGATTTCATCGTTAACTGATTTCATCGTTAACTGATTTCATCTTCATTTAACTGATTCCATCGTTAACTGATTTCATCTTTAACTGATTTCATCATTAACTGATTTCATCTTCATTTAACTGATTTCATCGTTAACTGATTTCATCGTTAACTGATTTAATCTTTAACTGATTTCATCGTTAACTGATTTAATCTTCATGTAACTGATTTCATCTGTAACTGATTTCATCTTTAACTGATTTCATCGTTAACTGATTTCATCTTCATTTAACTGATTTCATCTTCATTTAACTGATTTCATCGTTAACTGATTTCATCGTTAACTGATTTCATCTTCATTTAACTGATTCCATCGTTAACTGATTTCATCTTTAACTGATTTCATCATTAACTGATTTCATCTTCATTTAACTGATTTCATCGTTAACTGATTTCATCGTTAACTGATTTAATCTTTAACTGATTTCATCGTTAACTGATTTAATCTTCATGTAACTGATTTCATCTGTAACTGATTTCATCTTTAACTGATTTCATCGTTAACTGATTTCATCTTCATTTAACTGATTTCATCTTCATTTAACTGATTTCATCGTTAACTGATTTCATCTTCATTTAACTGATTCCATCGTTAACTGATTTCATCGTTAACTGATTTCATCGTTTACTGATTTCATCTTCATTTAACTGATTTCATCGTTAACTGATTTCATCTTCATTTAACTGATTTCATCGTTAACTGATTTCATCGTTAACTGATTCCATCGTTAACTGATTTCATCGTTAACTGATTTCATATTCATTTAACTGATTTCATCGTTAACTGATTTCATCGTTAACTGATTTCATCGTTAACTGATTTCATCTTCATTTAACTGATTCCATCGTTAACTGATTTCATCGTTAACTGATTTCATCGTTAACTGATTTCATCTTCATTTAACTGATTTCATCGTTAACTGATTTCATCGTTAACTGATTTCATCGTTAACTGATTCCATCGTTAACTGATTTCATCGTTAACTGATTTCATCTTCATTTAACTGATTTCATCGTTAACTGATTTCATCGTTAACTGATTTCATCGTTAACTGATTTCATCTTCATTTAACTGATTTCATTTTCATTCTTCATTTAACTGATTTCATCGTTAACTGATTTCATCGTTAACTGATTTCATCTTCATTTAACTGATTTCATCGTTAACTGATTTCATCGTTAACTGATTTCATCGTTAACTGATTTCATCGTTAACTGATTTCATCTTTTACTGATTTCATCGTTAACTGATTTCATCTTTTACTGATTTCATCGTTAACTGATTTCATCTTTAACTGATTTCATCGTTAACTGATTTCATCTTCATTTAACTGATTTCATCGTTGACTGATTTCATCTTCATTTAACTGATTCCATCGTTAACTGATTTCATCTTCATTTAACTGATTCCATCGTTAACTGATCTCATCGTTAACTGATTTCATCGTTAACTGATTCCATCGTTAACTGATTTCACCGTTAACTGATTTCACCGTTAACTGATTTCATCTTCATTTAACTTATTCCATCGTTAACAGATTTCATCGTTAACTGATTTCATCGTTAACTGATTTCATCGTTAACTGATTTCATCTTCATTTAACTGATTTCATCTTCATTTAACTGATTTCATCGTTAACTGATTTCATCGTTAACTGATTTCATCGTTAACTGATTTCATCTTCATTTAACTGATTTCATTTTCATTCTTCATTTAACTGATTTCATCGTTAACTGATTTCATCGTTAACTGATTTCATCGTTAACTGATTTCATCTTCATTTAACTGATTTCATCGTTAACTGATTTCGTCGTTAACTGATTTCATCTTTAACTGATTTCATCGTTAACTGATTTCATCTTCATTTAACTGATTTCATCGTTAACTGATTTCATCGTTTACTGATTTCATCTTCATTTAACTGATTTCATCGTTAACTGATTTCATCGTTAACTGATTTCATCTTTAACTGATTTCATCGTTAACTGATTTCATCTTCATTTAACTGATTTCATCGTTAACTGATCTCATCGTTAACGGATTTCATCGTTAACGGATTTCATCGTTAACGGATTCCATCGTTAACGGATTTCATCGTTAACGGATTTCATCGTTAACTGATTTCATCTTCATTTAACTGATTTCATCGTTAACTGATTTCATCTTCATTTAACTGATTTCATCGTTAACTGATTTCATCGTTAACTGATTTCATTTTCATTCTTCATTTAACTGATTTCATCGTTAACTGATTTCATCTTTAACTGATTTTATCGTTAACTGATTTCAACTTCATGTAAATGATTTCATCTCTAACTGATTTCATCGTTAACTGATTTCATCTTCATTTAACTGATTTCATCTGTAACTGATTTCATCGTTAACTGATTTCATCTTCATTTAACTGATTTCATCTTCATTTAACTGATTTCATCGTTAACTGATGTCATCTTCATTTAACTGATTTCATCGTTAACTGATTTCACCGTTAACTGATTTAATCTTCATGTAACTGATTTCATCTGTAACTGATTTCATCGTTAACTGATTTCATCTTCATTTAACTGATTTCATCTTCATTTAACTGATTTCATCGTTAACTGATTTCATCTTCATTTAACTGATTTCATCGTTAACTGATTTCATTGTTAACTGATTTCATCGTTAACTGATTTCATCGTTAACTGATTTCATCTTCATTTAACTGATTCCATCGTTAACTGATTTCATCTTTAACTGATTTCATCGTTAACTGATTTCATCTTCATTTAACTGATTTCATCGTTAACTGATTTCATCGTTAACTGATTTCATCTTCATTTAACTGATTCCATCGTTAACTGATTTCATCTTTAACTGATTTCATCATTAACTGATTTCATCTTCATTTAACTGATTTCATCGTTAACTGATTTCATCGTTAACTGATTTAATCTTTAACTGATTTCATCGTTAACTGATTTAATCTTCATGTAACTGATTTCATCTGTAACTGATTTCATCTTTAACTGATTTCATCGTTAACTGATTTCATCTTCATTTAACTGATTTCATCTTCATTTAACTGATTTCATCGTTAACTGATTTCATCTTCATTTAACTGATTCCATCGTTAACTGATTTCATCGTTAACTGATTTCATCGTTAACTGATTTCATCTTCATTTAACTGATTTCATCGTTAACTGATTTCATCTTCATTTAACTGATTTCATCGTTAACTGATTTCATCGTTAACTGATTCCATCGTTAACTGATTTCATCGTTAACTGATTTCATATTCATTTAACTGATTTCATTGTTAACTGATTTCATCGTTAACTGATTTCATCTTCATTTAACTGATTCCATCGTTAACTGATTTCATCGTTAACTGATTTCATCGTTAACTGATTTCATCTTCATTTAACTGATTTCATCGTTAACTGATTTCATCGTTAACTGATTCCATCGTTAACTGATTCCATCGTTAACTGATTTCATCGTTAACTGATTTCATCGTTAACTGATTTCATCTTCATTTAACTGATTTCATCGTTAACTGATTTCATCGTTAACTGATTTCATCTTCATTTAACTGATTTCATTTTCATTCTTCATTTAACTGATTTCATCGTTAACTGATTTCATCGTTAACTGATTTCATCTTCATTTAACTGATTTCATCGTTAACTGATTTCATCGTTAACTGATTTCATTTTCATTTAACTGATTTCATCGTTAACTGATTTCATCGTTAACTGATTTCATCTTTTACTGATTTCATCGTTAACTGATTTCATCTTTTACTGATTTCATCGTTAACTGATTTCATCTTTAACTGATTTCATCGTTAACTGATTTCATCTTCATTTAACTGATTTCATCGTTGACTGATTTCATCTTCATTTAACTGATTCCATCGTTAACTGATTTCATCTTCATTTAACTGATTCCATCGTTAACTGATCTCATCGTTAACTGATTTCATCGTTAACTGATTCCATCGTTAACTGATTTCACCGTTAACTGATTTCACCGTTAACTGATTTCATCTTCATTTAACTGATTCCATCGTTAACAGATTTCATCGTTAACTGATTTCATCTTCATTTAACTGATTTCATCGTTAACTGATTTCATCGTTAACTGATTTCATCTTCATTTAACTGATTTCATCGTTAACTGATTTCATCGTTAACTGATTTCATCGTTAACTGATTTCATCTTCATTTAACTGATTTCATTTTCATTCTTCATTTAACTGATTTCATCGTTAACTGATTTCATCGTTAACTGATTTCATCGTTAACTGATTTCATCTTCATTTAACTGATTTCATCGTTAACTGATTTCGTCGTTAACTGATTTCATCTTTAACTGATTTCATCGTTAACTGATTTCATCTTCATTTAACTGATTTCATCGTTAACTGATTTCATCGTTTACTGATTTCATCTTCATTTAACTGATTTCATCGTTAACTGATTTCATCGTTAACTGATTTCATCTTTAACTGATTTCATCGTTAACTGATTTCATCTTCATTTAACTGATTTCATCGTTAACTGATCTCATCGTTAACGGATTTCATCGTTAACGGATTTCATCGTTAACGGATTCCATCGTTAACGGATTTCATCGTTAACGGATTTCATCGTTAACTGATTTCATCTTCATTTAACTGATTTCATCGTTAACTGATTTCATCTTCATTTAACTGATTTCATCGTTAACTGATTTCATCGTTAACTGATTTCATTTTCATTCTTCATTTAACTGATTTCATCGTTAACTGATTTCATCTTTAACTGATTTTATCGTTAACTGATTTCAACTTCATGTAAATGATTTCATCTCTAACTGATTTCATCGTTAACTGATTTCATCTTCATTTAACTGATTTCATCTGTAACTGATTTCATCGTTAACTGATTTCATCTTCATTTAACTGATTTCATCTTCATTTAACTGATTTCATCGTTAACTGATGTCATCTTCATTTAACTGATTTCATCGTTAACTGATTTCACCGTTAACTGATTTAATCTTCATGTAACTGATTTCATCTGTAACTGATTTCATCGTTAACTGATTTCATCTTCATTTAACTGATTTCATCTTCATTTAACTGATTTCATCGTTAACTGATTTCATCTTCATTTAACTGATTTCATCGTTAACTGATTTCATTGTTAACTGATTTCATCTTTAACTGATTTCATCGTTAACTGATTTCATCTTCATTTAACTGATTTCATCGTTAACTGATTTCATCGTTAACTGATTTCATCTTCATTTAACTGATTCCATCGTTAACTGATTTCATCTTTAACTGATTTCATCGTTAACTGATTTCATCTTCATTTAACTGATTTCATCGTTAACTGATTTCATCGTTAACTGATTTCATCTTCATTTAACTGATTCCATCGTTAACTGATTTCATCTTTAACTGATTTCATCATTAACTGATTTCATCTTCATTTAACTGATTTCATCGTTAACTGATTTCATCGTTAACTGATTTAATCTTTAACTGATTTCATCGTTAACTGATTTAATCTTCATGTAACTGATTTCATCTGTAACTGATTTCATCTTTAACTGATTTCATCGTTAACTGATTTCATCTTCATTTAACTGATTTCATCTTCATTTAACTGATTTCATCGTTAACTGATTTCATCTTCATTTAACTGATTCCATCGTTAACTGATTTCATCGTTAACTGATTTCATCGTTAACTGATTTCATCTTCATTTAACTGATTTCATCGTTAACTGATTTCATCTTCATTTAACTGATTTCATCGTTAACTGATTTCATCGTTAACTGATTCCATCGTTAACTGATTTCATCGTTAACTGATTTCATATTCATTTAACTGATTTCATCGTTAACTGATTTCATCGTTAACTGATTTCATCTTTAACTGATTTCATCGTTAACTGATTTCATCTTCATTTAACTGATTTCATCGTTAACTGATTTCATCGTTAACTGATTTCATCTTCATTTAACTGATTTCATCGTTAACTGATTTCATCGTTAACTGATTTCATCTTCATTTAACTGATTTCATCGTTAACTGATTTCATCGTTAACTGATTTCATCTTCATTTAACTGATTTCATTTTCATTCTTCATTTAACTGATTTCATCGTTAACTGATTTCATCTTCATTTAACTGATTTCATCGTTAACTGATTTCATCTTCATTTAACTGATTTCATCGTTAACTGATTTCATCGTTAACTGATTTCATCTTCATTTAACTGATTTCATCATTAACTGATTTCATCGTTAACTGATTTCATCGTTAACTGATTTAATCTTCATGTAACTGATTTCATCTGTAACTGATTTCATCTTTAACTGATTTCATCGTTAACTGATTTCATCTTCATTTAACTGATTCCATCGTTAACTGATTTCATCTTTAACTGATTTCATCGATAACTGATTTCATCTTCATTTAACTGATTTCATCGTTAACTGATTTCATCGTTAACTGATTTCATCTTCATTTAACTGATTTCATCGTTAACTGATTTCATCGTTAACTGATTTCATCTTTAACTGATTTCATCGTTAACTGATTTCATCTTCATTTAACTGATTTCATCTTCATTTAACTGATTTCATCGTTAACTGATTTCATCTTCATTTAACTGATTTCATCGTTAACTGATTTCATCTTCATTTAACTGATTCCATCGTTAGCTGATTTCATCTTTAACTGATTTCATCGTTAACTGATTTCATCTTCATTTAACTGATTTCATCGTTAACTGATTTCATCGTTAACTGATTTCATCTTCATTTAACTGATTTCATCGTTAACTGATTTCATCTTCATTTAACTGATTTCATCGTTAACTGATTTCATCGTTAACTGATCTCATCGTTAACTGATTTCATCGTTAACTGATTTCATCGTTAACTGATTTCATCTTCATTTAACTGATTTCATCGTTAACTGATTTCATCGTTAACTGATTTCATCTTCATTTAACTGATTTCATCGTTAACTGATTTCATCGTTAACTGATTTCATCGTTAACTGATTCCATCGTTAACTGATTTCATCGTTAACTGATTCCATCGTTAACTGATTTCATCTTTAACTGATTTCATCGTTAACTGATTTCATCTTCATTTAACTGATTTCATCGTTAAGTGATTTCATCGTTAACTGATTTCATCGTTAACTGATTTCATCGTTAACTGATTTCATCTTCATTTAACTGATTTCATCGTTAACTGATTTCATCTTCATTTAACTGATTTCATCGTTAAGTGATTTCATCGTTAACTGATTTCATCTTCATTTAACTGATTTCATCGTTAACTGATTCCATCGTTAACTGATTTCATCGTTAACTGATTTCATCTTCATTTAACTGATTTCATCGTTAACTGATTTCATCTTCATTTAACTGATTTCATTTTCATTCTTCATTTAACTGATTTCATCGTTAACTGATTTCATCTTCATTTAACTGATTTCATCGTTAACTGATTTCATCGTTAACTGATTTCATCTTCTTTTAACTGATTTCATCGTTAACTGATTTCATCGTTAACTGATTTCATCGTTAACTGATTTCATCTTCATTTAACTGATTTCATCGTTAACTGATTTCATCGTTAACTGATTTCATCTTCATTTAACTGATTTCATCGTTAACTGATTTCATCTTCATTTAACTGATTTCATCGTTAACTGATTTCATCGTTAACTGATTTCATCTTCATTTAACTGATTCCATCGTTAACTGATTTCATCGTTAACTGATTTCATCGTTAACTGATTTCATCGTTAACTGATTTCATGTTTAACTGATTTCATCTTCATTTAACTGATTTCATCGTTAACTGATTTCATCGTTAACTGATTTCATCTTCATTTAACTGATTTCATTTTCATTCTTCATTTAACTGATTTCATCGTTAACTGATTTCATCTTCATTTAACTGATTTCATCGTTAACTGATTTCATCGTTAACTGATTTCATCTTCATTTAACTGATTCCATCGTTAACTGATTTCATCGTTAACTGATTTCATCTTCATTTAACTGATTTCCTCGTTAAGTGATTTCATCGTTAACTGATTTCATCGTTAACTGATTTCATCGTTAACTGATTTCATCGTTAACTGATTTCATCTTCATTTAACTGATTTCATCTTCATTTAACTGATTTCATCGTTAAGTGATTTCATCTTCATTTAACTGATTTCATCGTTAACTGATTTCATCGTTAACTGATTTCATCTTCATTTAACTGATTTCATTTTCATTCTTCATTTAACTGATTTCATCGTTAACTGATTTCATCTTTAACTGATTTCATCGTTAACTGATTTCATCTTCATTTAACTGATTTCCTCGTTAAGTGATTTCATCGTTAACTGATTTCATCGTTAACTGATTTCATCGTTAACTGATTTCATCGTTAACTGATTTCATCTTCATTTAACTGATTTCATTGTTAACTGATTTCATCGTTAACTGATTTCATCTTCATTTAACTGATTTCATCGTTAACTGATTTCATCGTTAACTGATTCCATCGTTAACTGATTTCATCGTTAACTGATTCCATCGTTAACTGATTTCATCGTTAACTGATTTCATCGTTAACTGATTTCATCTTCATTTAACTGATTTCATCGTTAACTGATTTCATCTTCATTTAACTGATTTCATTTTCATTCTTCATTTGACTGATTTCATCGTTAACTGATTTCATCTTCATTTAACTGATTTCATCGTTAACTGATTTCATCGTTAACTGATTTCATCTTCTTTTAACTGATTTCATCGTTAACTGATTTCATCTTCATTTAATTGATTTCATCGTTAACTGATTTCATCGTTAACTGATTTCATCTTCATTTAACTGATTTCATCGTTAACTGATTTCATCGTTAACTGATTTCATCTTCATTTAACTGATTTCATCGTTAACTGATTTCATCTTCATTTAACTGATTCCATCGTTAACTGATTTCATCGTTAACTGATTTCATCGTTAACTGATTTCATCTTCATTTAACTGATTTCATCGTTAACTGATTTCATCGTTAACTGATTTCATCTTCATTTAACTGATTTCATTTTCATTCTTCATTTAACTGATTTCATCGTTAACTGATTTCATCTTCATTTAACTGATTTCATCGTTAACTGATTTCATCGTTAACTGATTTCATCTTCATTTAACTGATTCCATCGTTAACTGATTTCATCGTTAACTGATTTCATCTTCATTTAACTGATTTCATCGTTAACTGATTTCATCGTTAACTGATTCCATCGTTAACTGATTTCATCGTTAACTGATTTCATCTTCATTTAACTGATTTCATCGTTAACTGATTTCATCTTCATTTAACTGATTTCATCGTTAACTGATTTCATCGTTAACTGATTTCATCGTTAACTGATTTCATCTTCATTTAACTGATTTCATCGTTAACTGATTCCATCGTTAACTGATTTCATCTTTAACTGATTTCATCGTTAACTGATTTCATCTTCATTTAACTGATTTCATCGTTAACTGATTTCATCTTCATTTAACTGATTTCATCGTTAACTGATTTCATCGTTAACTGATTTCATCGTTAACTGATTTCATCTTCATTTAACTGATTCCATCGTTAACTGATTTCATCGTTAACTGATTTCATCGTTAACTGATTTCATCTTCATTTAACTGATTTCATCGTTAACTGATTTCATCGTTAACTGATTTCATCTTTAACTGATTTCATCGTTAACTGATTTCATCTTTAACTGATTTCATCGTTAACTGATTTCATCTTCATTTAACTGATTTCATCTTCATTTAACTGATTTCATCGTTAAGTGATTTCATCGTTAACTGATTTCATCGTTAACTGATTTCATCTTCATTTAACTGATTTCATCGTTAACTGATTTCATCGTTAACTGATTTCATCTTCATTTAACTGATTTCATCGTTAACTGATTTCATCTTCATTTAACTGATTTCATTGTTAACTGATTTTATCGTTAACTGATTTCATCTTCATTTAACTGATTTCATCGTTAACTGATTTCATCGTTAACTGATTCCATCGTTAACTGATTTCATCGTTAACTGATTTCATCGTTAACTGATTTCATCTTCATTTAACTGATTTCATTTTCATTCTTCATTTAACTGATTTCATCGTTAACTGATTTCATCGTTAACTGATTTCATCTTCATTTAACTGATTTCATCGTTAACTGATTTCATCGTTAACTGATTTCATCGTTAACTGATTTCATCTTCATTTAACTGATTTCATCGTTAACTGATTTCATCGTTAACTGATTTCATCTTCATTTAACTGATTTCATCGTTAACTGATTTCATCGTTAACTGATTTCATCTTTAACTGATTTCATCGTTAACTGATTTCATCTTCATTTAACTGATTTCATCGTTAACTGATTTCATCGTTAACTGATTTCATCTTTAACTGATTTCATCGTTAACTGATTTCATCTTCATTTAACTGATTTCATCGTTAACTGATTTCATCTTCATTTAACTGATTTCATCGTTAACTGATTTCATCGTTAACTGATTTCATCGTTAACTGATTTCATCGTTAACTGATTTCATCTTCATTTAACTGATTCCATCGTTAACTGATTTCATCGTTAACTGATTTCATCGTTAACTGATTTCATCTTCATTTAACTGATTTCATCGTTAACTGATTTCATCGTTAACTGATTTCATCTTTAACTGATTTCATCGTTAACTGATTTCATCTTTAACTGATTTCATCGTTAACTGATTTCATCTTCATTTAACTGATTTCATCGTTAACTGATTTCATCGTTAACTGATTTCATCGTTAACTGATTTCATCTTCATTTAACTGATTTCATCGTTAACTGATTTCATCGTTAACTGATTTCATCGTTAACTGATTTCATCTTCATTTAACTGATTTCATCGTTAACTGATTTCATCGTTAACTGATTTCATCTTTAACTGATTTCATCGTTAACTGATTTCATCTTCATTTAACTGATTTCATCGTTAACTGATTTCATCGTTAACTGATTTCATCTTTAACTGATTTCATCGTTAACTGATTTCATCTTCATTTAACTGATTTCATCGTTAACTGATTTCATCTTCATTTAACTGATTTCATCGTTAACTGATTTCATCGTTAACTGATTTCATCTTCATTTAACTGATTCCATCGTTAACTGATTTCATCGTTAACTGATTTCATCGTTAACTGATTTCATCTTCATTTAACTGATTTCATCGTTAACTGATTTCATCTTCATTTAACTGATTTCATCGTTAACTGATTTCATCGTTAACTGATTTAATCGTTAACTGATTTCATCTTCATTTAACTGATTTCATTTTCATTCTTCATTTAACTGATTTCATCGTTAACTGATTTCATCTTCATTTAATTGATTTCATCGTTAACTGATTTCATCGTTAACTGATTTCATCGTTAACTGATTTCATCTTCATTTAACTGATTTCATCGTTAACTGATTTCATCGTTAACTGATTTCATCTTCATTTAACTGATTTCATCGTTAACTGATTTCATCGTTAACTGATTTCATCTTCATTTAACTGATTTCATCGTTAACTGATTTCATCGTTAACTGATTTCATCTTTAACTGATTTCATCGTTAACTGATTTCATCGTTAACTGATTTCATCTTTAACTGATTTCATCGTTAACTGATTTCATCTTCATTTAACTGATTTCATCGTTAACTGATTTCATCTTCATTTAACTGATTTCATCGTTAACTGATTTCATCGTTAACTGATTTCTTCGTTAACTGATTTCATCTTCATTTAACTGATTTCATCGTTAACTGATTTCATCGTTAACTGATTTCATCTTCATTTAACTGATTCCATCGTTAACTGATTTCATCGTTAACTGATTTCATCGTTAACTGATTTCATCTTCATTTAACTGATTTCATCGTTAACTGATTTCATCGTTAACTGATTTCATCTTTAACTGATTTCATCGTTAACTGATTTCATCTTCATTTAACTGATTTCATCGTTAACTGATTTCATCGTTAACTGATTTCATCGTTAACTGATTTCATCTTCATTTAACTGATTTCATCGTTAACTGATTTCATCGTTAACTGATTCCATCGTTAACTGATTTCATCGTTAACTGATTTCATCTTCATTTAACTGATTTCATCTTCATTTAACTGATTTCATCGTTAACTGATTTCATCGTTAACTGATTTCATCTTCATTTAACTGATTTCATCGTTAACTGATTTCATCTTTAACTGATTTCATCTTCATTTAACTGATTTCATCGTTAACTGATTTCATCGTTAACTGATTTCATCTTCATTTAACTGATTTCATCGTTAACTGATTTCATCGTTAACTGATTTCATCGTTAACTGATTTCATCTTCATTTAACTGATTTCATCGTTAACTGATTTCATCGTTAACTGATTCCATCGTTAACTGATATCATCGTTAACTGATTTCATCTTCATTTAACTGATTTAATTTTCATTCTTCATTTAACTGATTTCATCGTTAACTGATTTCATCTTCATTTAACTGATTTCATCGTTAACTGATTTCATCGTTAACTGATTTCATCGTTAACTGATTTCATCTTCATTTAACTGATTTCATCGTTAACTGATTTCATCTTCATTTAATTGATTTCATCGTTAACTGATTTCATCGTTAACTGATTTCATCGTTAACTGATTTCATCTTCATTTAACTGATTTCATCGTTAACTGATTTCATCGTTAACTGATTCCATCGTTAACTGATTTCATCGTTAACTGATTTCATCGTTAACTGATTTCATCGTTAACTGATTTCATCTTCATTTAACTGATTTCATCGTTAACTGATTTCATCGTTAACTGATTTCATCTTTAACTGATTTCATCGTTAACTGATTTCATCTTCATTTAACTGATTTCATCGTTAACTGATTTCATCTTCATTTAATTGATTTCATCGTTAACTGATTTCATCGTTAACTGATTTCATCGTTAACTGATTTCATCTTCATTTAACTGATTTCATCGTTAACTGATTTCATCTTCATTTAACTGATTTCATCGTTAACTGATTTCATCGTTAACTGATTTCATCTTCATTTAACTGATTTCATTTTCATTCTTCATTTAACTGATTTCATCGTTAACTGATTTCATCTTCATTTAATTGATTTCATCGTTAACTGATTTCATCGTTAACTGATTTCATCGTTAACTGATTTCATCTTCATTTAACTGATTTCATCGTTAACTGATTTCATCGTTAACTGATTTCATCTTCATTTAACTGATTTCATCGTTAACTGATTTCATCGTTAACTGATTTCATCTTCATTTAACTGATTTCATCGTTAACTGATTTCATCGTTAACTGATTTCATCTTTAACTGATTTCATCGTTAACTGATTTCATCTTCATTTAACTGATTTCATCGTTAACTGATTTCATCGTTAACTGATTTCATCTTTAACTGATTTCATCGTTAACTGATTTCATCTTCATTTAACTGATTTCATCGTTAACTGATTTCATCTTCATTTAACTGATTTCATCGTTAACTGATTTCATCGTTAACTGATTTCATCTTCATTTAACTGATTCCATCGTTAACTGATTTCATCGTTAACTGATTTCATCGTTAACTGATTTCATCTTCATTTAACTGATTTCATCGTTAACTGATTTCATCGTTAACTGATTTCATCTTTAACTGATTTCATCGTTAACTGATTTCATCTTCATTTAACTGATTTCATCGTTAACTGATTTCATCGTTAACTGATTTCATCTTCATTTAACTGATTCCATCGTTAACTGATTCCATCGTTAACTGATTTCATCGTTAACTGATTTCATCTTCATTTAACTGATTTCATCGTTAACTGATTTCATCTTCATTTAACTGATTTCATCGTTAACTGATTCCATCGTTAACTGATTTCATCTTCATTTAACTGATTTCATCGTTAACTGATTTCATCGTTAACTGATTTCATCTTCATTTAACTGATTTCATCGTTAACTGATTTCATCGTTAACTGATTTCATCGTTAACTGATTTCATCTTCATTTAACTGATTTCATCGTTAACTGATTTCATCGTTAACTGATTTCATCTTCATTTAACTGATTTCATTGTTAACTGATTTCATCGTTAACTGATTTCATCTTCATTTAACTGATTCCATCGTTAACTGATTTCATCGTTAACTGATTTCATCGTTAACTGATTTCATCGTTAACTGATTTCATCTTTAACTGATTTCATCTTCATTTAACTGATTTCATCGTTAACTGATTTCATCGTTAACTGATTTCATCGTTAACTGATTTCATCTTCATTTAACTGATTTCATCGTTAACTGATTTCATCGTTAACTGATTCCATCGTTAACTGATATCATCGTTAACTGATTTCATCTTCATTTAACTGATTTAATTTTCATTCTTCATTTAACTGATTTCATCGTTAACTGATTTCATCTTCATTTAACTGATTTCATCGTTAACTGATTTCATCTTTAACTGATTTCATCGTTAACTGATTTCATCTTCATTTAACTGATTTCATCGTTAACTGATTTCATCTTCATTTAATTGATTTCATCGTTAACTGATTTCATCGTTAACTGATTTCATCGTTAACTGATTTCATCTTCATTTAACTGATTTCATCGTTAACTGATTTCATCTTCATTTAACTGATTTCATCGTTAACTGATTTCATCGTTAACTGATTCCATCGTTAACTGATTTCATCGTTAACTGATTTCATCGTTAACTGATTTCATCTTCATTTAACTGATTTCATCGTTAACTGATTTCATCGTTAACTGATTTCATTTTTAACTGATTTCATCGTTAACTGATTTCATCTTCATTTAACTGATTTCATCGTTAACTGATTTCATCGTTAACTGATTTCATCTTCATTTAACTGATTTCATCGTTAACTGATTTCATCGTTAACTGATTCCATCGTTAACTGATTTCATCTTTAACTGATTTCATCGTTAACTGATTTCATCTTCATTTAACTGATTTCATCGTTAAGTGATTTCATCGTTAACTGATTTCATCGTTAACTGATTTCATCGTTAACTGATTTCATCTTCATTTAACTGATTTCATCGTTAACTGATTTCATCGTTAACTGATTTCATCTTCATTTAACTGATTTCATTGTTAACTGATTTCATCGTTAACTGATTTCATCTTCATTTAACTGATTTCATCGTTAACTGATTTCATCGTTAACTGATTCCATCGTTAACTGATTTCATCTTTAACTGATTTCATCGTTAACTGATTTCATCTTCATTTAACTGATTTCATCGTTAACTGATTTCATCGTTAACTGATTTCATCTTCATTTAACTGATTTCATCTTCATTTAACTGATTTCATCGTTAACTGATTTCATCTTCATTTAACTGATTTCATCGTTAACTGATTTCATCGTTAACTGATTTCATCGTTAACTGATTTCATCTTCATTTAACTGATTCCATCGTTAACTGATTTCATCGTTAACTGATTTCATCGTTAACTGATTTCATCGTTAACTGATTTCATCGTTAACTGATTTCATCTTTAACTGATTTCATCGTTAACTGATTTCATCTTCATTTAACTGATTTCATTTTCATTCTTCATTTAACTGATTTCATCGTTAACTGATTTCATCTTCATTTAACTGATTTCATCGTTAACTGATTTCATCGTTAACTGATTTCATCTTTAACTGATTTCATCGTTAACTGATTTCATCTTCATTTAACTGATTTCATCGTTAACTGATTTCATCTTCATTTAATTGATTTCATCGTTAACTGATTTCATCGTTAACTGATTTCATCGTTAACTGATTTCATCTTCATTTAACTGATTTCATCGTTAACTGATTCCATCGTTAACTGATTTCATCGTTAACTGATTTCATCGTTAACTGATTTCATCTTCATTTAACTGATTTCATTTTCATTCTTCATTTAACTGATTTCATCGTTAACTGATTTCATCTTCATTTAATTGATTTCATCGTTAACTGATTTCATCGTTAACTGATTTCATCTTCATTTAACTGATTTCATCGTTAACTGATTTCATCGTTAACTGATTTCATCTTCATTTAACTGATTTCATCGTTAACTGATTTCATCGTTAACTGATTTCATCGTTAACTGATTTCATCTTCATTTAACTGATTTCATCGTTAACTGATTTCATCGTTAACTGATTTCATCTTTAACTGATTTCATCGTTAACTGATTTCATCTTCATTTAACTGATTTCATCGTTAACTGATTTCATCGTTAACTGATTTCATCTTTAACTGATTTCATCGTTAACTGATTTCATCTTTAACTGATTTCATCGTTAACTGATTTCATCTTCATTTAACTGATTTCATCGTTAACTGATTTCATCTTCATTTAACTGATTTCATCGTTAACTGATTTCATCTTTAACTGATTTCATCGTTAACTGATTTCATCTTCATTTAACTGATTTCATCGTTAACTGATTTCATCTTCATTTAATTGATTTCATCGTTAACTGATTTCATCGTTAACTGATTTCATCGTTAACTGATTTCATCGTTAACTGATTTCATCTTCATTTAACTGATTTCATCGTTAACTGATTCCATCGTTAACTGATTTCATCTTCATTTAACTGATTTCATCGTTAACTGATTTCATCTTCATTTAACTGATTTCATCGTTAACTGATTTCATCGTTAACTGATTTCATCTTTAACTGATTTCATCGTTAACTGATTTCATCTTCATTTAACTGATTTCATCGTTAACTGATTTCATCGTTAACTGATTTCATCTTCATTTAACTGATTTCATCGTTAACTGATTTCATCGTTAACTGATTCCATCGTTAACTGATTTCATCTTTAACTGATTTCATCGTTAACTGATTTCATCTTCATTTAACTGATTTCATCGTTAAGTGATTTCATCGTTAACTGATTTCATCTTCATTTAACTGATTTCATTGTTAACTGATTTCATCGTTAACTGATTTCATCTTCATTTAACTGATTTCATCGTTAACTGATTTCATCGTTAACTGATTCCATCGTTAACTGATTTCATCGTTAACTGATTTCATCGTTAACTGATTTCATCTTCATTTAACTGATTTCATCGTTAACTGATTTCATCTTCATTTAACTGATTTCATTTTCATTCTTCATTTAACTGATTTCATCGTTAACTGATTTCATCTTCATTTAACTGATTTCATCGTTAACTGATTTCATCGTTAACTGATTTCATCTTCATTTAACTGATTTCATCGTTAACTGATTTCATCGTTAACTGATTTCATCTTCATTTAACTGATTTCATCGTTAACTGATTTCATCGTTAACTGATTCCATCGTTAACTGATTTCATCTTTAACTGATTTCATCGTTAACTGATTTCATCTTCATTTAACTGATTTCATCGTTAAGTGATTTCATCGTTAACTGATTTCATCTTCATTTAACTGATTTCATTTCATCGTTAACTGATTTCATCTTCATTTAACTGATTTCATCGTTAACTGATTTCATCGTTAACTGATTCCATCGTTAACTGATTTCATCGTTAACTGATTTCATCGTTAACTGATTTCATCTTCATTTAACTGATTTCATCGTTAACTGATTTCATCGTTAACTGATTTCATCTTCATTTAACTGATTTCATCGTTAACTGATTTCATCGTTAACTGATTCCATCGTTAACTGATTTCATCGTTAACTGATTTCATCGTTAACTGATTTCATCTTCATTTAACTGATTTCATCGTTAACTGATTTCATCTTCATTTAACTGATTTCATCGTTAACTGATTTCATCGTTAACTGATTTCATCGTTAACTGATTTCATCTTCATTTAATTGATTTCATCGTTAACTGATTTCATCGTTAACTGATTTCATCGTTAACTGATTTCATCTTCATTTAACTGATTTCATCGTTAACTGATTTCATCGTTAACTGATTTCATCTTCATTTAACTGATTTCATCGTTAACTGATTTCATCGTTAACTGATTTCATCTTTAACTGATTTCATCGTTAACTGATTTCATCTTCATTTAACTGATTTCATCGTTAACTGATTTCATCGTTAACTGATTTCATCTTTAACTGATTTCATCGTTAACTGATTTCATCTTCATTTAACTGATTTCATCTTCATTTAACTGATTTCATCGTTAACTGATTTCATCGTTAACTGATTTCATCGTTAACTGATTTCATCTTCATTTAACTGATTCCATCGTTAACTGATTTCATCGTTAACTGATTTCATCGTTAACTGATTTCATCTTCATTTAACTGATTTCATCGTTAACTGATTTCATCGTTAACTGATTTCATCTTTAACTGATTTCATCGTTAACTGATTTCATCTTCATTTAACTGATTTCATCGTTAACTGATTTCATCGTTTACTGATTTCATCGTTAACTGATTTCATCTTCATTTAACTGATTTCATCGTTAACTGATTTCATCGTTAACTGATTCCATCGTTAACTGATTTCATCGTTAACTGATTTCATCTTCATTTAACTGATTTCATCGTTAACTGATTTCATCTTCATTTAACTGATTTCATCGTTAACTGATTTCATCGTTAACTGATTTCATCGTTAACTGATTTCCTCTTCATTTAACTGATTTCATTTTCATTCTTCATTTAACTGATTTCATCGTTAACTGATTTCATCTTCATTTAACTGATTTCATCGTTAACTGATTTCATCGTTAACTGATTTCATCGTTAACTGATTTCATCTTTAACTGATTTCATCGTTAACTGATTTCATCTTCATTTAACTGATTTCATCGTTAACTGATTTCATCTTCATTTAATTGATGTCATCGTTAACTGATTTCATCGTTAACTGATTTCATCGTTAACTGATTTCATCTTCATTTAACTGATTTCATCGTTAACTGATTCCATCGTTAACTGATTTCATCTTCATTTAACTGATTTCATCGTTAACTGATTTCATCGTTAACTGATTTCATCTTCATTTAACTGATTTCATCGTTAACTGATTTCATCGTTAACTGATTTCATCTTTAACTGATTTCATCGTTAACTGATTTCATCGTTAACTGATTTCATCTTCATTTAACTGATTTCATCGTTAACTGATTTCATCGTTAACTGATTTCATCTTCATTTAACTGATTTCATCGTTAACTGATTTCATCGTTAACTGATTCCATCGTTAACTGATTTCATCTTTAACTGATTTCATCGTTAACTGATTTCATCTTCATTTAACTGATTTCATCGTTAAGTGATTTCATCGTTAACTGATTTCATCTTCATTTAACTGATTTCATTGTTAACTGATTTCATCGTTAACTGATTTCATCTTCATTTAACTGATTTCATCGTTAACTGATTTCATCGTTAACTGATTCCATCGTTAACTGATTTCATCGTTAACTGATTTCATCGTTAACTGATTTCATCTTCATTTAACTGATTTCATCGTTAACTGATTTCATCTTCATTTAACTGATTTCATTTTCATTCTTCATTTAACTGATTTCATCGTTAACTGATTTCATCTTCATTTAACTGATTTCATCGTTAACTGATTTCATCGTTAACTGATTTCATCTTCATTTAACTGATTTCATCGTTAACTGATTTCATCGTTAACTGATTTCATCTTTAACTGATTTCATCGTTAACTGATTTCATCTTCATTTAACTGATTTCATCGTTAACTGATTTCATCTTCATTTAATTGATTTCATCGTTAACTGATTTCATCGTTAACTGATTTCATCTTCATTTAACTGATTTCATCGTTAACTGATTTCATCGTTAACTGATTCCATCGTTAACTGATTTCATCATTAACTGATTTCATCTTCATTTAACTGATTTCATCGTTAACTGATTTCATCGTTAACTGATTTCATCTTTAACTGATTTCATCGTTAACTGATTTCATCTTCATTTAACTGATTTCATCGTTAACTGATTTCATCGTTAACTGATTTCATCTTTAACTGATTTCATCTTCATTTAACTGATTTCATCGTTAACTGATTTCATCGTTAACTGATTTCATCTTCATTTAACTGATTTCATCGTTAACTGATTTCATCGTTAACTGATTCCATCGTTAACTGATTTCATCTTTAACTGATTTCATCGTTAACTGATTTCATCTTCATTTAACTGATTTCATCGTTAAGTGATTTCATCGTTAACTGATTTCATCGTTAACTGATTTCATCGTTAACTGATTTCATCTTCATTTAACTGATTTCATCGTTAACTGATTTCATCGTTAACTGATTCCATCGTTAACTGATTTCATCGTTAACTGATTTCATCGTTAACTGATTTCATCTTCATTTAACTGATTTCATTTTCATTCTTCATTTAACTGATTTCATCGTTAACTGATTTCATCGTTAACTGATTTCATCTTCATTTAACTGATTTCATCGTTAACTGATTTCATCGTTAACTGATTTCATCTTTAACTGATTTCATCGTTAACTGATTTCATCTTCATTTAACTGATTTCATCTTCATTTAATTGATTTCATCGTTAACTGATTTCATCGTTAACTGATTTCATCGTTAACTGATTTCATCTTCATTTAACTGATTTCATCGTTAACTGATTTCATCGTTAACTGATTTCATCGTTAACTGATTTCATCTTCATTTAACTGATTTCATCGTTAACTGATTTCATCGTTAACTGATTTCATCTTCATTTAAATGATTTCATCGTTAACTGATTTCATCGTTAACTGATTTCATCTTTAACTGATTTCATCGTTAACTGATTTCATCTTCATTTAACTGATTTCATCGTTAACTGATTTCATCGTTAACTGATTTCATCTTCATTTAACTGATTTCATCGTTAACTGATTTCATCGTTAACTGATTTCATCGTTAACTGATTCCATCGTTAACTGATTTCATCGTTAACTGATTTCATCGTTAACTGATTTCATCTTCATTTAACTGATTTCATCGTTAACTGATTTCATCTTCATTTAACTGATTTCATTTTCATTCTTCATTTAACTGATTTCATCGTTAACTGATTTCATCTTCATTTAACTGATTTCATCGTTAACTGATTTCATCGTTAACTGATTTCATCTTCATTTAACTGATTTCATCGTTAACTGATTTCATCGTTAACTGATTTCATCTTCATTTAACTGATTTCATCGTTAACTGATTTCATCGTTAACTGATTCCATCGTTAACTGATTTCATCTTTAACTGATTTCATCGTTAACTGATTTCATCTTCATTTAACTGATTTCATCGTTAAGTGATTTCATCGTTAACTGATTTCATCTTCATTTAACTGATTTCATTGTTAACTGATTTCATCGTTAACTGATTTCATCTTCATTTAACTGATTTCATCGTTAACTGATTTCATCGTTAACTGATTCCATCGTTAACTGATTTCATCTTCATTTAACTGATTTCATCGTTAACTGATTTCATCTTCATTTAACTGATTTCATTTTCATTCTTCATTTAACTGATTTCATCGTTAACTGATTTCATCTTCATTTAACTGATTTCATCGTTAACTGATTTCATCGTTAACTGATTTCATCGTTAACTGATTTCATCTTCTTTTAACTGATTTCATCGTTAACTGATTTCATCTTCATTTAATTGATTTCATCGTTAACTGATTTCATCGTTAACTGATTTCATCTTCATTTAACTGATTTCATCGTTAACTGATTTCATCTTCATTTAACTGATTTCATCGTTAACTGATTTCATCTTCATTTAACTGATTTCATCGTTAACTGATTTCATCGTTAACTGATTTCATCTTCATTTAACTGATTCCATCGTTAACTGATTTCATCGTTAACTGATTTCATCGTTAACTGATTTCATCTTTAACTGATTTCATCGTTTACTGATTTCATCTTCATTTAACTGATTTCATCGTTAACTGATTTCATCTTCATTTAACTGATTTCATTTTCATTCTTCATTTAACTGATTTCATCGTTAACTGATTTCATCTTCATTTAACTGATTTCATCGTTAACTGATTTTATCGTTAACTGATTTCATCGTTAACTGATTTCATCTTCATTTAACTGATTCCATCGTTAACTGATTTCATCGTTAACTGATTTCATCTTCATTTAACTGATTTCATCGTTAACTGATTCCATCGTTAACTGATTTCATCGTTAACTGATTTCATCGTTAACTGATTTCATCTTCATTTAACTGATTTCATCGTTAACTGATTTCATCTTCATTTAACTGATTTCATCGTTAACTGATTTCATCGTTAACTGATTTCATCTTCATTTAACTGATTTCATTTTCATTCTTCATTTAACTGATTTCATCGTTAACTGATTTCATCTTCATTTAACTGATTTCATCGTTAACTGATTTCATCGTTAACTGATTTCATCTTTAACTGATTTCATCGTTAACTGATTTCATCTTCATTTAACTGATTTCATCGTTAACTGATTTCATCTTCATTTAATTGATTTCATCGTTAACTGATTTCATCGTTAACTGATTTCATCGTTAACTGATTTCATCTTCATTTAACTGATTTCATCGTTAACTGATTTCATCGTTAACTGATTTCATCTTCATTTAACTGATTTCATCGTTAACTGATTTCATCGTTAACTGATTTCATCTTTAACTGATTTCATCGTTAACTGATTTCATCTTCATTTAACTGATTTCATCGTTAACTGATTTCATCGTTAACTGATTTCATCTTTAACTGATTTCATCGTTAACTGATTTCATCTTCATTTAACTGATTTCATCGTTAACTGATTTCATCGTTAACTGATTTCATCTTCATTTAACTGATTTCATCGTTAACTGATTTCATCGTTAACTGATTCCATCGTCAACTGATTTCATCTTTAACTGATTTCATCGTTAACTGATTTCATCTTCATTTAACTGATTTCATCGTTAACTGATTTCATCGTTAACTGATTCCATCGTTAACTGATTTCATCTTCATTTAACTGATTTCATTGTTAACTGATTTCATCGTTAACTGATTTCATCGTTAACTGATTTCATCTTCATTTAACTGATTTCATCGTTAACTGATTTCATCGTTAACTGATTCCATCGTTAACTGATTTCATCGTTAACTGATTTCATCGTTAACTGATTTCATCTTCATTTAACTGATTTCATCGTTAACTGATTTCATCTTCATTTAACTGATTTCATTTTCATTCTTCATTTAACTGATTTCATCGTTAACTGATTTCATCTTCATTTAACTGATTTCATCGTTAACTGATTTCATCGTTAACTGATTTCATCGTTAACTGATTTCATCTTCATTTAACTGATTTCATCGTTAACTGATTTCATCTTCATTTAATTGATTTCATCGTTAACTGATTTCATCGTTAACTGATTTCATCGTTAACTGATTTCATCTTCATTTAACTGATTTCATCGTTAACTGATTTCATCGTTAACTGATTTCATCGTTAACTGATTTCATCTTCATTTAACTGATTTCATCGTTAACTGATTTCATCGTTAACTGATTTCATCTTTAACTGATTTCATCGTTAACTGATTTCATCTTCATTTAACTGATTTCATCGTTAACTGATTTCATCGTTAACTGATTTCATCGTTAACTGATTTCATCTTCATTTAACTGATTTCATCGTTAACTGATTTCATCTTCATTTAACTGATTTCATCGTTAACTGATTTCATCGTTAACTGATTTCATCGTTAACTGATTTCATCTTCATTTAACTGATTCCATCGTTAACTGATTTCATCGTTAACTGATTTCATCGTTAACTGATTTCATCTTCATTTAACTGATTTCATCGTAAACTGATTTCATCGTTAACTGATTTCATCTTTAACTGATTTCGTCGTTAACTGATTTCATCTTCATTTAACTGATTTCATCGTTAACTGATTTCATCGTTAACTGATTTCATCGTTAACTGATTTCATCTTCATTTAACTGATTTCATCGTTAACTGATTTCATCGTTAACTGATTCCATCGTTAACTGATTTCATCGTTAACTGATTTCATCTTCATTTAACTGATTTCATCGTTAACTGATTTCATCTTCATTTAACTGATTTCATCGTTAACTGATTTCATCGTTAACTGATTTCATCGTTAACTGATTTCATCTTCATTTAACTGATTTCATTTTCATTCTTCATTTAACTGATTTCATCGTTAACTGATTTCATCTTCATTTAACTGATTTCATCGTTAACTGATTTCATCTTCATTTAACTGATTTCATCGTTAACTGATTTCATCTTCATTTAATTGATTTCATCGTTAACTGATTTCATCGTTAAATGATTTCATCGTTAACTGATTTCATCGTTAACTGATTTCATCTTCATTTAACTGATTTCATCGTTAACTGATTTCATCGTTAACTGATTCCATCGTTAACTGATTTCATCGTTAACTGATTTCATCTTCATTTAACTGATTTCATCGTTAACTGATTTCATCGTTAACTGATTTCATCTTCATTTAACTGATTTCATCGTTAACTGATTTCATCTTTAACTGATTTCATCGTTAACTGATTTCATCGTTAACTGATTTCATCGTTAACTGATTTCATCTTCATTTAACTGATTTCATCGTTAACTGATTTCATCGTTAACTGATTTCATCGTTAACTGATTTCATCTTCATTTAACTGATTTCATCGTTAACTGATTTCATCGTTAACTGATTTCATCTTCATTTAACTGATTTCATCTTTAACTGATTTCATCGTTAACTGATTTCATCTTCATTTAACTGATTTCATCGTTAAGTGATTTCATCGTTAACTGATTTCATCGTTAACTGATTTCATCGTTAACTGATTTCATCTTCATTTAACTGATTTCATCGTTAACTGATTTCATCGTTAACTGATTTCATCGTTAACTGATTTCATCTTCATTTAACTGATTTCATCGTTAACTGATTTCATCGTTAACTGATTTCATCTTCATTTAACTGATTTCATCGTTAACTGATTTCATCGTTAACTGATTTCATCTTCATTTAACTGATTTCATCGTTAACTGATTTCATCTTCATTTAACTGATTTCATCGTTAACTGATTTCGTCTTCATTTAACTGATTTCATCGTTAACTGATTTCGTCTTCATTTAACTGATTTCATCGTTAACTGATTTCATCTTTAACTGATTTCATCGTTAACTGATTTCATCGTTAACTGATTTCATCGTTAACTGATTTCATCTTCATTTAACTGATTTCATCGTTAACTGATTTCATCGTTAACTGATTTCATCTTCATTTAACTGATTTCATTGTTAACTGATTTCATCTTCATTTAACTGATTTCATCGTTAACTGATTTCATCTTCATTTAACTGATTTCATCGTTAACTGATTTCATCTTCATTTAACTGATTTCATCGTTAACTGATTTCATCTTCATTTAATTGATTTCATCGTTAACTGATTTCATCTTCATTTAACTGATTTCATCGTTAACTGATTTCATCTTTAACTGATTTCATCGTTAACTGATTTCATCTTCATTTAACTGATTTCATCGTTAACTGATTTCATCTTCATTTAACTGATTTCATCGTTCACTGATTTCATCCTTAACTGATTTCATCTTCATTTAACTGATTTCATCGTTAACTGATTTCATCGTTAACTGATTTCATCTTCATTTAATTGATTTCATCGTTAACTGATTTCATCGTTAACTGATTTCATCTTCATTTAACTGATTTCATCGTTAACTGATTTCATCGTTAACTGATTTCATCTTCATTTAACTGATTTCATCGTTAACTGATTTCATCGTTAACTGATTTCATCGTTAACTGATTTCATCTTCATTTAACTGATTTCATCGTTAACTGATTTCATCGTTAACTGATTTCATCTTCATTTAACTGATTTCATCGTTAACTGATTTCATCGTTAACTGATTTCATCGTTAACTGATTTCATCTTCATTTAACTGATTTCATCGTTAACTGATTTCATCGTTAACTGATTTCATCTTTAACTGATTTCATCGTTAACTGATTTCATCTTCATTTAACTGATTTCATCGTTAACTGATTTCATCTTCATTTAACTGATTTCATCGTTAACTGATTTCATCGTTAACTGATTTCATCTTCATTTAACTGATTCCATCGTTAACTGATTTCATCGTTCACTGATTTCATCGTTAACTGATTTCATCTTCATTTAACTGATTTCATCATTAACTGATTTCATCGTTAACTGATTTCATCTTTAACTGATTTCATCGTTAACTGATTTCATCTTCATTTAACTGATTCCATCGTTAACTGATTTCATCGTTAACTGATTTCATCTTCATTTAACTGATTTCATCGTTAACTGATTTCATCGTTAACTGATTTCATCTTCATTTAACTGATTTCATCGTTAACTGATTTCATCTTTAACTGATTTCATCGTTAACTGATTTCATCTTCATTTAACTGATTTCATCGTTAACTGATTTCATCGTTAACTGATTTCATCTTCATTTAACTGATTCCATCGTTAACTGATTTCATCGTTAACTGATTTCATCTTCATTTAACTGATTCCATCGTTAACTGATTTCATCGTTAACTGATTTCATCGTTAACTGATTTCATCTTCATTTAACTGATTTCATCGTTAACTGATTTCATCTTCATTTAACTGATTTCATCGTTAACTGATTTCATCGTTAACTGATTTCATCTTCATTTAACTGATTTCATCGTTAACTGATTTCATCGTTAACTGATTCCATCGTTAACTGATTTCATCTTCATTTAACTGATTTCATCGTTAACTGATTTCATCTTCATTTAACTGATTCCATCGTTAACTGATTCCATCGTTAACTGATTTCATCGTTAACTGATTTCATCTTCATTTAACTGATTTCATTTTCATTCTTCATTTAACTGATTTCATCGTTAACTGATTTCATCTTCATTTAACTGATTTCATCGTTAACTGATTTCATCGTTAACTGATTTCATCGTTAACTGATTTCATCGTTAACTGATTTCATCTTTAACTGATTTCATCGTTAACTGATTTCATCTTCATTTAACTGATTTCATCGTTAACTGATTTCATCTTCATTTAATTGATTTCATCGTTAACTGATTTCATCGTTAACTGATTTCATCGTTAACTGATTTCATCTTCATTTAACTGATTTCATCGTTAACTGATTTCATCGTTAACTGATTTCATCTTCATTTAACTGATTTCATTTTCATTCTTCATTTAACTGATTTCATCGTTAACTGATTTCATCTTCATTTAATTGATTTCATCGTTAACTGATTTCATCGTTAACTGATTTCATCGTTAACTGATTTCATCTTCATTTAACTGATTTCATCGTTAACTGATTTCATCGTTAACTGATTTCATCTTCATTTAACTGATTTCATCGTTAACTGATTTCATCGTTAATTGATTTCATCGTTAACTGATTTCATTTTCATTCTTCATTTAACTGATTTCATCGTTAACTGATTTCATCGTTAACTGATTTCATCTTCATTTAACTGATTTCATTGTTAACTGATTTCATCGTTAACTGATTTCATCTTCATTTAACTGATTTCATCGTTAACTGATTTCATCGTTAACTGATTTCATCGTTAACTGATTTCATCTTCATTTAACTGATTTCATTTTCATTCTTCATTTAACTGATTTCATCGTTAACTGATTTCATCTTCATTTAATTGATTTCATCGTTAACTGATTTCATCGTTAACTGATTTCATCGTTAACTGATTTCATCTTCATTTAACTGATTTCATCGTTAACTGATTTCATCGTTAACTGATTTCATCGTTAACTGATTTCATCTTCATTTAACTGATTTCATCGTTAACTGATTTCATCGTTAACTGATTTCATCTTCATTTAACTGATTTCATCGTTAACTGATTTCATCGTTAATTGATTTCATCGTTAACTGATTTCATCTTCATTCTTCATTTAACTGATTTCATCGTTAACTGATTTCATCTTCATTTAACTGATTTCATCGTTAACTGATTTCATCGTTAACTGATTTCATCGTTAACTGATTTCATCTTCATTCTTCATTTAACTGATTTCATCTTTAACTGATTTCATCGTTAACTGATTTCATCTTCATTTAACTGATTTCATCGTTAATTGATTTCATCGTTAACTGATTTCATCGTTAACTGATTTCATCGTTAACTGATTTCATCTTCATTTAACTGATTTCATCGTTAATTGATTTCATCGTTAACTGATTTCATCGTTAATTGATTTCATCGTTAACTGATTTCATCTTCATTTAACTGATTTCATCGTTAACTGATTTCATCTTCATTCTTCATTTAACTGATTTCATCTTTAACTGATTTCATCGTTAACTGATTTCATCTTCATTTAACTGATTTCATCGTTAATTGATTTCATCGTTAACTGATTTCATCGTTAACTGATTTCATCTTCATTTAACTGATTTCATCGTTAACTGATTTCATCGTTAACTGATTTCATCTTTAACTGATTTCATCTTCATTTAACTGATTTCATCGTTAACTGATTTCATCGTTAACTGATTTCATCGTTAACTGATTTCATCTTCATTTAACTGATTTCATCTTCATTTAACTGATTTCATCGTTAACTGATTTCATCGTTAACTGATTTCATCTTCATTTAATTGATTTCATCGTTAACTGATTTCATCGTTAACTGATTTCATCGTTAACTGATTTCATCTTCATTTAACTGATTTCATCGTTAACTGATTTCATCGTTAACTGATTTCATCGTTAACTGATTTCATCTTCATTTAACTGATTTCATCGTTAACTGATTTCATCGTTAACTGATTTCATCTTCATTTAACTGATTTCATCGTTAACTGATTTCATCGTTAATTGATTTCATCGTTAACTGATTTCATTTTCATTCTTCATTTAACTGATTTCATCGTTAACTGATTTCATCGTTAACTGATTTCATCTTCATTTAACTGATTTCATCGTTAACTGATTTCATCGTTAATTGATTTCATCGTTAATTGATTTCATCTTCATTCTTCATTTAACTGATTTCATCGTTAACTGATTTCATCTTCATTTAACTGATTTCATCGTTAACTGATTTCATCGTTAACTGATTTCATCGTTAACTGATTTCATCTTCATTTAACTGATTTCATCGTTAACTGATTTCATCTTCATTCTTCATTTAACTGATTTCATCTTTAACTGATTTCATCGTTAACTGATTTCATCTTCATTTAACTGATTTCATCGTTAATTGATTTCATCGTTAACTGATTTCATCGTTAACTGATTTCATCTTCATTTAACTGATTTCATCGTTAACTGATTTCATCGTTAACTGATTTCATCTTCATTTAACTGATTTCATCGTTAATTGATTTCATCGTTAACTGATTTCATCTTTAACTGATTTCATCTTCATTTAACTGATTTCATCGTTAACTGATTTCATCGTTAACTGATTTCATCGTTAACTGATTTCATCTTCATTTAACTGATTTCATTGTTAACTGATTTCATCGTTAACTGATTTCATCTTCATTTAACTGATTTCATCGTTAACTGATTTCATCGTTAACTGATTTCATCGTTAACTGATTTCATCGTTAACTGATTTCATCGTTAACTGATTTCATCTTCATTTAACTGATTTCATCGTTAACTGATTTCATCGTTAACTGATTTCATCTTCATTTAACTGATTTCATCGTTAACTGATTTCATCGTTAATTGATTTCATCGTTAACTGATTTCATTTTCATTCTTCATTTAACTGATTTCATCGTTAACTGATTTCATCGTTAACTGATTTCATCTTCATTTAACTGATTTCATCGTTAACTGATTTCATCGTTAATTGATTTCATCGTTAACTGATTTCATCTTCATTCTTCATTTAACTGATTTCATCGTTAACTGATTTCATCTTCATTTAACTGATTTCATCGTTAACTGATTTCATCGTTAACTGATTTCATCGTTAACTGATTTCATCTTCATTTAACTGATTTCATCGTTAACTGATTTCATCTTCATTCTTCATTTAACTGATTTCATCTTTAACTGATTTCATCGTTAACTGATTTCATCTTCATTTAACTGATTTCATCGTTAATTGATTTCATCGTTAACTGATTTCATCGTTAACTGATTTCATCTTCATTTAACTGATTTCATCGTTAACTGATTTCATCGTTAACTGATTTCATCTTTAACTGATTTCATCTTCATTTAACTGATTTCATCGTTAACTGATTTCATCGTTAACTGATTTCATCTTCATTTAACTGATTTCATCGTTAACTGATTTCATCGTTAACTGATTTCATCGTTAACTGATTTCATCTTTAACTGATTTCATCGTTAACTGATTTCATCTTCATTTAACTGATTTCATCGTTAACTGATTTCATCTTCATTTAATTGATTTCATCGTTAACTGATTTCATCGTTAACTGATTTCATCGTTAACTGATTTCATCTTCATTTAACTGATTTCATCGTTAACTGATTTCATCGTTAACTGATTTCATCTTCATTTAACTGATTTCATTTTCATTCTTCATTTAACTGATTTCATCGTTAACTGATTTCATCTTCATTTAATTGATTTCATCGTTAACTGATTTCATCGTTAACTGATTTCATCGTTAACTGATTTCATCTTCATTTAACTGATTTCATCGTTAACTGATTTCATCGTTAACTGATTTCATCGTTAACTGATTTCATCTTCATTTAACTGATTTCATCGTTAACTGATTTCATCGTTAACTGATTTCATCTTCATTTAACTGATTTCATCGTTAACTGATTTCATCGTTAATTGATTTCATCGTTAACTGATTTCATTTTCATTCTTCATTTAACTGATTTCATCGTTAACTGATTTCATCGTTAACTGATTTCATCTTCATTTAACTGATTTCATCGTTAACTGATTTCATCGTTAATTGATTTCATCGTTAACTGATTTCATCTTCATTCTTCATTTAACTGATTTCATCGTTAACTGATTTCATCTTCATTTAACTGATTTCATCGTTAACTGATTTCATCGTTAACTGATTTCATCGTTAACTGATTTCATCTTCATTTAACTGATTTCATCGTTAACTGATTTCATCTTCATTCTTCATTTAACTGATTTCATCGTTAACTGATTTCATCGTTAACTGATTTCATCTTCATTTAACTGATTTCATCGTTAATTGATTTCATCGTTAACTGATTTCATCGTTAACTGATTTCATCTTCATTTAACTGATTTCATCGTTAACTGATTTCATCGTTAACTGATTTCATCTTTAACTGATTTCATCTTCATTTAACTGATTTCATCGTTAACTGATTTCATCGTTAACTGATTTCATCGTTAACTGATTTCATCTTCATTTAACTGATTTCATCTTCATTTAACTGATTTCATCGTTAACTGATTTCATCGTTAACTGATTTCATCTTCATTTAATTGATTTCATCGTTAACTGATTTCATCGTTAACTGATTTCATCGTTAACTGATTTCATCTTCATTTAACTGATTTCATCGTTAACTGATTTCATCGTTAACTGATTTCATCGTTAACTGATTTCATCTTCATTTAACTGATTTCATCGTTAACTGATTTCATCGTTAACTGATTTCATCTTCATTTAACTGATTTCATCGTTAACTGATTTCATCGTTAATTGATTTCATCGTTAACTGATTTCATTTTCATTCTTCATTTAACTGATTTCATCGTTAACTGATTTCATCGTTAACTGATTTCATCTTCATTTAACTGATTTCATCGTTAACTGATTTCATCGTTAATTGATTTCATCGTTAACTGATTTCATCTTCATTCTTCATTTAATTGATTTCATCGTTAACTGATTTCATCTTCATTTAACTGATTTCATCGTTAACTGATTTCATCGTTAACTGATTTCATCGTTAACTGATTTCATCTTCATTTAACTGATTTCATCGTTAACTGATTTCATCTTCATTCTTCATTTAAGTGATTTCATCTTTAACTGATTTCATCGTTAACTGATTTCATCTTCATTTAACTGATTTCATCGTTAATTGATTTCATCGTTAACTGATTTCATCGTTAACTGATTTCATCTTCATTTAACTGATTTCATCGTTAACTGATTTCATCGTTAACTGATTTCATCTTTAACTGATTTCATCGTTAACTGATTTCATCGTTAACTGATTTCATCGTTAACTGATTTCATCTTCATTTAACTGATTTCATTGTTAACTGATTTCATCGTTAACTGATTTCATCTTCATTTAACTGATTTCATCGTTAACTGATTTCATCGTTAACTGATTTCATCGTTAACTGATTTCATCTTCATTTAACTGATTTCATTTTCATTCTTCATTTAACTGATTTCATCGTTAACTGATTTCATCTTCATTTAACTGATTTCATCGTTAACTGATTTCATCGTTAACTGATTTCATCGTTAACTGATTTCATCTTTAACTGATTTCATCGTTAACTGATTTCATCTTCATTTAACTGATTTCATCGTTAACTGATTTCATCTTCATTTAATTGATTTCATCGTTAACTGATTTCATCGTTAACTGATTTCATCGTTAACTGATTTCATCTTCATTTAACTGATTTCATCGTTAACTGATTTCATCGTTAACTGATTTCATCTTCATTTAACTGATTTCATTTTCATTCTTCATTTAACTGATTTCATCGTTAACTGATTTCATCTTCATTTAATTGATTTCATCGTTAACTGATTTCATCGTTAACTGATTTCATCGTTAACTGATTTCATCTTCATTTAACTGATTTCATCGTTAACTGATTTCATCGTTAACTGATTTCATCTTCATTTAACTGATTTCATCGTTAACTGATTTCATCGTTAATTGATTTCATCGTTAACTGATTTCATTTTCATTCTTCATTTAACTGATTTCATCGTTAACTGATTTCATCGTTAACTGATTTCATCTTCATTTAACTGATTTCATCGTTAACTGATTTCATCGTTAATTGATTTCATCGTTAACTGATTTCATCTTCATTCTTCATTTAACTGATTTCATCGTTAACTGATTTCATCTTCATTTAACTGATTTCATCTTCATTTAACTGATTTCATCGTTAACTGATTTCATCGTTAACTGATTTCATCTTCATTTAACTGATTTCATCTTCATTTAACTGATTTCATCGTTAACTGATTTCATCGTTAACTGATTTCATCTTCATTTAATTGATTTCATCGTTAACTGATTTCATCGTTAACTGATTTCATCGTTAACTGATTTCATCTTCATTTAACTGATTTCATCGTTAACTGATTTCATCGTTAACTGATTTCATCGTTAACTGATTTCATCTTCATTTAACTGATTTCATCGTTAACTGATTTCATCGTTAACTGATTTCATCTTCATTTAACTGATTTCATCGTTAACTGATTTCATCGTTAATTGATTTCATCGTTAACTGATTTCATTTTCATTCTTCATTTAACTGATTTCATCGTTAACTGATTTCATCGTTAACTGATTTCATCTTCATTTAACTGATTTCATCGTTAACTGATTTCATCGTTAATTGATTTCATCGTTAACTGATTTCATCTTCATTCTTCATTTAACTGATTTCATCGTTAACTGATTTCATCTTCATTTAACTGATTTCATCGTTAACTGATTTCATCGTTAACTGATTTCATCTTCATTTAACTGATTTCATCGTTAACTGATTTCATCGTTAACTGATTTCATCGTTAACTGATTTCATCGTTAACTGATTTCATCTTCATTTAACTGATTTCATTGTTAACTGATTTCATTGTTAACTGATTTCATCGTTAACTGATTTCATCTTCATTTAACTGATTTCATCGTTAACTGATTTCATCGTTAACTGATTTCATCGTTAACTGATTTCATCTTCATTTAACTGATTTCATTTTCATTCTTCATTTAACTGATTTCATCGTTAACTGATTTCATCTTCATTTAACTGATTTCATCGTTAACTGATTTCATCGTTAACTGATTTCATCGTTAACTGATTTCATCTTCATTTAACTGATTTCATCGTTAACTGATTTCATCTTCATTTAATTGATTTCATCGTTAACTGATTTCATCGTTAACTGATTTCATCGTTAACTGATTTCATCTTCATTTAACTGATTTCATCGTTAACTGATTTCATCGTTAACTGATTTCATCTTCATTTAACTGATTTCATCGTTAACTGATTTCATCGTTAACTGATTTCATCTTCATTTAACTGATTTCATTTTCATTCTTCATTTAACTGATTTCATCGTTAACTGATTTCATCTTCATTTAATTGATTTCAACGTTAACTGATTTCATCGTTAACTGATTTCATCGTTAACTGATTTCATCTTCATTTAACTGATTTCATCGTTAACTGATTTCATCGTTAACTGATTTCATCTTCATTTAACTGATTTCATCGTTAACTGATTTCATCGTTAATTGATTTCATCGTTAACTGATTTCATTTTCATTCTTCATTTAACTGATTTCATCGTTAACTGATTTCATCGTTAACTGATTTCATCTTCATTTAACTGATTTCATCGTTAACTGATTTCATCGTTAATTGATTTCATCGTTAACTGATTTCATCTTCATTCTTCATTTAACTGATTTCATCGTTAACTGATTTCATCTTCATTTAACTGATTTCATCTTCATTTAACTGATTTCATCGTTAACTGATTTCATCGTTAACTGATTTCATCTTCATTTAACTGATTTCATCGTTAACTGATTTCATCCTTATCTGATTTCATCGTTAACTGATTTCATCTTCATTTAACTGATTTCATCGTTAACTGATTTCATCGTTAACTGATTTCATCGTTAACTGATTTCATCTTTAACTGATTTCATCGTTAACTGATTTCATCTTCATTTAACTGATTTCATCGTTAACTGATTTCATCTTCATTTAATTGATTTCATCGTTAACTGATTTCATCGTTAACTGATTTCATCGTTAACTGATTTCATCTTCATTTAACTGATTTCATCGTTAACTGATTTCATCGTTAACTGATTTCATCTTCATTTAACTGATTTCATTTTCATTCTTCATTTAACTGATTTCATCGTTAACTGATTTCATCTTCATTTAATTGATTTCATCGTTAACTGATTTCATCGTTAACTGATTTCATCGTTAACTGATTTCATCTTCATTTAACTGATTTCATCGTTAACTGATTTCATCGTTAACTGATTTCATCTTCATTTAACTGATTTCATCGTTAACTGATTTCATCGTTAATTGATTTCATCGTTAACTGATTTCATTTTCATTCTTCATTTAACTGATTTCATCGTTAACTGATTTCATCGTTAACTGATTTCATCTTCATTTAACTGATTTCATCGTTAACTGATTTCATCGTTAATTGATTTCATCGTTAACTGATTTCATCTTCATTCTTCATTTAACTGATTTCATCGTTAACTGATTTCATCTTCATTTAACTGATTTCATCGTTAACTGATTTCATCGTTAACTGATTTCATCGTTAACTGATTTCATCTTCATTTAACTGATTTCATCGTTAACTGATTTCATCTTCATTCTTCATTTAACTGATTTCATCTTTAACTGATTTCATCGTTAACTGATTTCATCTTCATTTAACTGATTTCATCGTTAATTGATTTCATCGTTAACTGATTTCATCGTTAACTGATTTCATCTTCATTTAACTGATTTCATCGTTAACTGATTTCATCGTTAACTGATTTCATCTTTAACTGATTTCATCTTCATTTAACTGATTTCATCGTTAACTGATTTCATCGTTAACTGATTTCATCTTCATTTAACTGATTTCATCGTTAACTGATTTCATCGTTAACTGATTTCATCTTTAACTGATTTCATCTTCATTTAACTGATTTCATCGTTAACTGATTTCATCGTTAACTGATTTCATCGTTAACTGATTTCATCTTCATTTAACTGATTTCATCGTTAACTGATTTCATCGTTAATTGATTTCATCGTTAACTGATTTCATTTTCATTCTTCATTTAACTGATTTCATCGTTAACTGATTTCATCGTTAACTGATTTCATCTTCATTTAACTGATTTCATCGTTAACTGATTTCATCGTTAATTGATTTCATCGTTAACTGATTTCATCTTCATTCTTCATTTAACTGATTTCATCGTTAACTGATTTCATCTTCATTTAACTGATTTCATCTTCATTTAACTGATTTCATCGTTAACTGATTTCATCGTTAACTGATTTCATCTTCATTTAACTGATTTCATCGTTAACTGATTTCATCGTTAACTGATTTCATCTTCATTTAACTGATTTCATCGTTAACTGATTTCATCGTTAACTGATTTCATCGTTAACTGATTTCATCTTTAACTGATTTCATCGTTAACTGATTTCATCTTCATTTAACTGATTTCATCGTTAACTGATTTCATCTTCATTTAATTGATTTCATCGTTAACTGATTTCATCGTTAACTGATTTCATCGTTAACTGATTTCATCTTCATTTAACTGATTTCATCGTTAACTGATTTCATCGTTAACTGATTTCATCTTCATTTAACTGATTTCATTTTCATTCTTCATTTAACTGATTTCATCGTTAACTGATTTCATCTTCATTTAACTGATTTCATCTTCATTTAACTGATTTCATCGTTAACTGATTTCATCGTTAACTGATTTCATCTTCATTTAACTGATTTCATCTTCATTTAACTGATTTCATCGTTAACTGATTTCATCGTTAACTGATTTCATCTTCATTTAATTGATTTCATCGTTAACTGATTTCATCGTTAACTGATTTCATCGTTAACTGATTTCATCTTCATTTAACTGATTTCATCGTTAACTGATTTCATCGTTAACTGATTTCATCGTTAACTGATTTCATCTTCATTTAACTGATTTCATCGTTAACTGATTTCATCGTTAACTGATTTCATCTTCATTTAACTGATTTCATCGTTAACTGATTTCATCGTTAATTGATTTCATCGTTAACTGATTTCATTTTCATTCTTCATTTAACTGATTTCATCGTTAACTGATTTCATCGTTAACTGATTTCATCTTCATTTAACTGATTTCATCGTTAACTGATTTCATCGTTAATTGATTTCATCGTTAACTGATTTCATCTTCATTCTTCATTTAACTGATTTCATCGTTAACTGATTTCATCGTTAACTGATTTCATCTTCATTTAACTGATTTCATCGTTAACTGATTTCATCGTTAACTGATTTCATCGTTAACTGATTTCATCGTTAACTGATTTCATCTTCATTTAACTGATTTCATTGTTAACTGATTTCATTGTTAACTGATTTCATCGTTAACTGATTTCATCTTCATTTAACTGATTTCATCGTTAACTGATTTCATCGTTAACTGATTTCATCGTTAACTGATTTCATCTTCATTTAACTGATTTCATTTTCATTCTTCATTTAACTGATTTCATCGTTAACTGATTTCATCTTCATTTAACTGATTTCATCGTTAACTGATTTCATCGTTAACTGATTTCATCGTTAACTGATTTCATCTTTAACTGATTTCATCGTTAACTGATTTCATCTTCATTTAACTGATTTCATCGTTAACTGATTTCATCTTCATTTAATTGATTTCATCGTTAACTGATTTCATCGTTAACTGATTTCATCGTTAACTGATTTCATCGTTAACTGATTTCATCTTCATTTAACTGATTTCATCGTTAACTGATTTCATCGTTAACTGATTTCATCTTCATTTAACTGATTTCATCGTTAACTGATTTCATCGTTAACTGATTTCATCTTCATTTAACTGATTTCATTTTCATTCTTCATTTAACTGATTTCATCGTTAACTGATTTCATCTTCATTTAATTGATTTCATCGTTAACTGATTTCATCGTTAACTGATTTCATCGTTAACTGATTTCATCTTCATTTAACTGATTTCATCGTTAACTGATTTCATCGTTAACTGATTTCATCTTCATTTAACTGATTTCATCGTTAACTGATTTCATCGTTAATTGATTTCATCGTTAACTGATTTCATTTTCATTCTTCATTTAACTGATTTCATCGTTAACTGATTTCATCGTTAACTGATTTCATCTTCATTTAACTGATTTCATCGTTAACTGATTTCATCGTTAATTGATTTCATCGTTAACTGATTTCATCTTCATTCTTCATTTAACTGATTTCATCGTTAACTGATTTCATCTTCATTTAACTGATTTCATCTTCATTTAACTGATTTCATCGTTAACTGATTTCATCGTTAACTGATTTCATCTTCATTTAACTGATTTCATCGTTAACTGATTTCATCGTTAACTGATTTCATCGTTAACTGATTTCATCTTCATTTAACTGATTTCATCGTTAACTGATTTCATCGTTAACTGATTTCATCGTTAACTGATTTCATCTTTAACTGATTTCATCGTTAACTGATTTCATCTTCATTTAACTGATTTCATCGTTAACTGATTTCATCTTCATTTAATTGATTTCATCGTTAACTGATTTCATCGTTAACTGATTTCATCGTTAACTGATTTCATCTTCATTTAACTGATTTCATCGTTAACTGATTTCATCGTTAACTGATTTCATCTTCATTTAACTGATTTCATTTTCATTCTTCATTTAACTGATTTCATCGTTAACTGATTTCATCTTCATTTAATTGATTTCATCGTTAACTGATTTCATCGTTAACTGATTTCATCGTTAACTGATTTCATCTTCATTTAACTGATTTCATCGTTAACTGATTTCATCGTTAACTGATTTCATCGTTAACTGATTTCATCTTCATTTAACTGATTTCATCGTTAACTGATTTCATCGTTAATTGATTTCATCGTTAACTGATTTCATTTTCATTCTTCATTTAACTGATTTCATCGTTAACTGATTTCATCGTTAACTGATTTCATCTTCATTTAACTGATTTCATCGTTAACTGATTTCATCGTTAATTGATTTCATCGTTAACTGATTTCATCTTCATTCTTCATTTAACTGATTTCATCGTTAACTGATTTCATCTTCATTTAACTGATTTCATCGTTAACTGATTTCATCGTTAACTGATTTCATCGTTAACTGATTTCATCTTCATTTAACTGATTTCATCGTTAACTGATTTCATCTTCATTCTTCATTTAACTGATTTCATCTTTAACTGATTTCATCGTTAACTGATTTCATCTTCATTTAACTGATTTCATCGTTAATTGATTTCATCGTTAACTGATTTCATCGTTAACTGATTTCATCTTCATTTAACTGATTTCATCGTTAACTGATTTCATCGTTAACTGATTTCATCTTTAACTGATTTCATCTTCATTTAACTGATTTCATCGTTAACTGATTTCATCGTTAACTGATTTCATCTTCATTTAACTGATTTCATCGTTAACTGATTTCATCGTTAACTGATTTCATCTTTAACTGATTTCATCTTCATTTAACTGATTTCATCGTTAACTGATTTCATCGTTAACTGATTTCATCGTTAACTGATTTCATCTTCATTTAACTGATTTCATCGTTAACTGATTTCATCGTTAACTGATTTCATCGTTAACTGATTTCATCTTTAACTGATTTCATCGTTAACTGATTTCATCTTCATTTAACTGATTTCATCGTTAACTGATTTCATCTTCATTTAATTGATTTCATCGTTAACTGATTTCATCGTTAACTGATTTCATCGTTAACTGATTTCATCTTCATTTAACTGATTTCATCGTTAACTGATTTCATCGTTAACTGATTTCATCTTCATTTAACTGATTTCATTTTCATTCTTCATTTAACTGATTTCATCGTTAACTGATTTCATCTTCATTTAATTGATTTCATCGTTAACTGATTTCATCGTTAACTGATTTCATCGTTAACTGATTTCATCTTCATTTAACTGATTTCATCGTTAACTGATTTCATCGTTAACTGATTTCATCGTTAACTGATTTCATCTTCATTTAACTGATTTCATCGTTAACTGATTTCATCGTTAACTGATTTCATCTTCATTTAACTGATTTCATCGTTAACTGATTTCATCGTTAATTGATTTCATCGTTAACTGATTTCATTTTCATTCTTCATTTAACTGATTTCATCTTCATTTAACTGATTTCATCGTTAACTGATTTCATCGTTAACTGATTTCATCTTTAACTGATTTCATCTTCATTTAACTGATTTCATCGTTAACTGATTTCATCGTTAACTGATTTCATCTTCATTTAACTGATTTCATCTTCATTTAACTGATTTCATCGTTAACTGATTTCATCGTTAACTGATTTCATCTTTAACTGATTTCATCGTTAACTGATTTCATCTTCATTTAACTGATTCCATCGTTAACTGATTTCATCGTTAACTGATTTCATCTTCATTTAACTGATTTCATCGTTATCTGATTTCATCGTTAACTGATTTCATCTTTAACTGATTTCATCTTCATTTAACTGATTTCATCGTTAACTGATTTCATCTTCATTTAACTGATTTCATCGTTAAGTGATTTCATCGTTAACTGATTTCATCGTTAACTGATTTCATCTTCATTTAACTGATTTCATCGTTAACTGATTTCATCGTTAACTGATTTCATCTTCATTTAACTGATTTCATCGTTAACTGATTTCATCGTTAATTGATTTCATCGTTAACTGATTTCATTTTCATTCTTCATTTAACTGATTTCATCTTCATTTAACTGATTTCATCGTTAACTGATTTCATCGTTAACTGATTTCATCTTTAACTGATTTCATCTTCATTTAACTGATTTCATCGTTAACTGATTTCATCGTTAACTGATTTCATCTTCATTTAACTGATTTCATCTTCATTTAACTGATTTCATCGTTAACTGATTTCATCGTTAACTGATTTCATCTTTAACTGATTTCATCGTTAACTGATTTCATCTTCATTTAACTGATTCCATCGTTAACTGATTTCATCGTTAACTGATTTCATCTTCATTTAACTGATTTCATCGTTATCTGATTTCATCGTTAACTGATTTCATCTTTAACTGATTTCATCTTCATTTAACTGATTTCATCGTTAACTGATTTCATCGTTAACTGATTTCATCTTCATTTAACTGATTTCATCGTTAACTGATTTCATCGTTAACTGATTTCATCGTTAACTGATTTCATCTTCATTTAACTGATTTCATCGTTAACTGATTTCATCGTTAACTGATTTCATCGTTAACTGATTTCATCGTTAACTGATTTCATCTTCATTCTTCATTTAACTGATTTCATCGTTAATTGATTTCATCGTTAACTGATTTCATCGTTAACTGATTTCATCGTTAACTGATTTCATCTTCATTTAACTGATTTCATCGTTAACTGATTTCATCGTTAACTGATTTCATCTTTAACTGATTTCATCTTCATTTAACTGATTTCATCGTTAACTGATTTCATCGTTAACTGATTTCATCTTCATTTAACTGATTTCATCTTCATTTAACTGATTTCATCGTTAACTGATTTCATCGTTAACTGATTTCATCTTCATTTAACTGATTTCATCGTTAACTGATTTCATCGTTAACTGATTTCATCTTCATTTAACTGATTTCATTTTCATTCTTCATTTAACTGATTTCATCGTTAACTGATTTCATCTTCATTTAATTGATTTCATCGTTAACTGATTTCATCGTTAACTGATTTCATCGTTAACTGATTTCATCTTCATTTAACTGATTTCATCGTTAACTGATTTCATCGTTAACTGATTTCATCGTTAACTGATTTCATCTTCATTTAACTGATTTCATCGTTAACTGATTTCATCGTTAACTGATTTCATCTTCATTTAACTGATTTCATCGTTAACTGATTTCATCGTTAATTGATTTCATCGTTAACTGATTTCATTTTCATTCTTCATTTAACTGATTTCATCTTCATTTAATTGATTTCATCGTTAACTGATTTCATTTTCATTCTTCATTTAACTGATTTCATCTTCATTTAACTGATTTCATCGTTAACTGATTTCATCGTTAATTGATTTCATCGTTAACTGATTTCATCTTCATTCTTCATTTAACTGATTTCATCGTTAACTGATTTCATCTTCATTTAACTGATTTCATCGTTAACTGATTTCATCGTTAACTGATTTCATCTTCATTTAACTGATTTCATCGTTAACTGATTTCATCTTCATTCTTCATTTAACTGATTTCATCTTTAACTGATTTCATCGTTAACTGATTTCATCTTCATTTAACTGATTTCATCGTTAATTGATTTCATCGTTAACTGATTTCATCGTTAACTGATTTCATCTTCATTTAACTGATTTCATCGTTAACTGATTTCATCTTTAACTGATTTCATCTTCATTTAACTGATTTCATCGTTAACTGATTTCATCGTTAACTGATTTCATCGTTAACTGATTTCATCGTTAACTGATTTCATCTTCATTTAACTGATTTCATTGTTAACTGATTTCATCGTTAACTGATTTCATCTTCATTTAACTGATTTCATCGTTAACTGATTTCATCGTTAACTGATTTCATCTTCATTTAACTGATTTCATTTTCATTCTTCATTTAACTGATTTCATCGTTAACTGATTTCATCTTCATTTAACTGATTTCATCGTTAACTGATTTCATCGTTAACTGATTTCATCTTTAACTGATTTCATCGTTAACTGATTTCATCTTCATTTAACTGATTTCATCGTTAACTGATTTCATCTTCATTTAATTGATTTCATCGTTAACTGATTTCATCGTTAACTGATTTCATCGTTAACTGATTTCATCTTCATTTAACTGATTTCATCGTTAACTGATTTCATCGTTAACTGATTTCATCGTTAACTGATTTCATCTTCATTTAACTGATTTCATTTTCATTCTTCATTTAACTGATTTCATCGTTAACTGATTTCATCTTCATTTAATTGATTTCATCGTTAACTGATTTCATCGTTAACTGATTTCATCGTTAACTGATTTCATCGTTAACTGATTTCATCTTCATTTAACTGATTTCATCGTTAACTGATTTCATCGTTAACTGATTTCATCGTTAACTGATTTCATCTTCATTTAACTGATTTCATCGTTAACTGATTTCATCGTTAACTGATTTCATCTTCATTTAACTGATTTCATCGTTAACTGATTTCATCGTTAATTGATTTCATCGTTAACTGATTTCATTTTCATTCTTCATTTAACTGATTTCATCGTTAACTGATTTCATCGTTAACTGATTTCATCTTCATTTAACTGATTTCATCGTTAACTGATTTCATCGTTAATTGATTTCATCGTTAACTGATTTCATCTTCATTTAACTGATTTCATCGTTAACTGATTTCATCGTTAACTGATTTCATCTTCATTTAACTGATTTCATCGTTAACTGATTTCATCTTCATTCTTCATTTAACTGATTTCATCTTTAACTGATTTCATCGTTAACTGATTTCATCTTCATTTAACTGATTTCATCGTTAATTGATTTCATCGTTAACTGATTTCATCGTTAACTGATTTCATCTTCATTTAACTGATTTCATCGTTAACTGATTTCATCGTTAACTGATTTCATCTTCATTTAACTGATTTCATCGTTAACTGATTTCATCGTTAACTGATTTCATCTTCATTTAACTGATTTCATTGTTAACTGATTTCATCGTTAACTGATTTCATCTTCATTTAACTGATTTCATCGTTAACTGATTTCATCGTTAACTGATTTCATCGTTAACTGATTTCATCTTCATTTAACTGATTTCATTTTCATTCTTCATTTAACTGATTTCATCGTTAACTGATTTCATCTTCATTTAACTGATTTCATCGTTAACTGATTTCATCGTTAACTGATTTCATCGTTAACTGATTTCATCTTTAACTGATTTCATCGTTAACTGATTTCATCTTCATTTAACTGATTTCATCGTTAACTGATTTCATCTTCATTTAATTGATTTCATCGTTAACTGATTTCATCGTTAACTGATTTCATCGTTAACTGATTTCATCTTCATTTAACTGATTTCATCGTTAACTGATTTCATCGTTAACTGATTTCATCTTCATTTAACTGATTTCATTTTCATTCTTCATTTAACTGATTTCATCGTTAACTGATTTCATCTTCATTTAATTGATTTCATCGTTAACTGATTTCATCGTTAACTGATTTCATCGTTAACTGATTTCATCTTCATTTAACTGATTTCATCGTTAACTGATTTCATCGTTAACTGATTTCATCTTCATTTAACTGATTTCATCGTTAACTGATTTCATCGTTAACTGATTTCATCGTTAACTGATTTCATCTTCATTCTTCATTTAACTGATTTCATCGTTAACTGATTTCATCGTTAACTGATTTCATCTTCATTTAACTGATTTCATCGTTAACTGATTTCATCGTTAATTGATTTCATCGTTAACTGATTTCATCTTCATTCTTCATTTAACTGATTTCATCGTTAACTGATTTCATCTTCATTTAACTGATTTCATCGTTAACTGATTTCATCGTTAACTGATTTCATCGTTAACTGATTTCATCTTCATTTAACTGATTTCATCGTTAACTGATTTCATCTTCATTCTTCATTTAACTGATTTCATCGTTAACTGATTTCATCGTTAACTGATTTCATCGTTAACTGATTTCATCTTCATTTAACTGATTTCATCGTTAACTGATTTCATCGTTAACTGATTTCATCTTCATTTAACTGATTTCATTTTCATTCTTCATTTAACTGATTTCATCGTTAACTGATTTCATCTTCATTTAATTGATTTCATCGTTAACTGATTTCATCGTTAACTGATTTCATCTTCATTTAACTGATTTCATCGTTAACTGATTTCATCGTTAACTGATTTCATCTTCATTTAACTGATTTCATCGTTAACTGATTTCATCGTTAATTGATTTCATCGTTAACTGATTTCATTTTCATTCTTCATTTAACTGATTTCATCGTTAACTGATTTCATCGTTAACTGATTTCATCTTCATTTAACTGATTTCATCGTTAACTGATTTCATCGTTAACTGATTTCATCGTTAACTGATTTCATCTTCATTTAACTGATTTCATCGTTAACTGATTTCATCGTTAACTGATTTCATCGTTAACTGATTTCATCTTCATTTAACTGATTTCATCGTTAACTGATTTCATCGTTAACTGATTTCATCGTTAACTGATTTCATCTTCATTTAACTGATTTCATTTTCATTCTTCATTTAACTGATTTCATCGTTAACTGATTTCATCTTCATTTAACTGATTTCATCGTTAACTGATTTCATCGTTAACTGATTTCATCTTCATTTAACTGATTTCATTGTTAACTGATTTCATCGTTAACTGATTTCATCTTCATTTAACTGATTTCATCGTTAACTGATTTCATCGTTAACTGATTTCATCTTCATTTAACTGATTTCATCGTTAACTGATTTCATCGTTAATTGATTTCATCGTTAACTGATTTCATTTTCATTCTTCATTTAACTGATTTCATCGTTAACTGATTTCATCGTTAACTGATTTCATCTTCATTTAACTGATTTCATCGTTAACTGATTTCATCGTTAACTGATTTCATCGTTAACTGATTTCATCTTCATTTAACTGATTTCATCGTTAATTGATTTCATCGTTAACTGATTTCATCGTTAACTGATTTCATCGTTAACTGATTTCATCTTCATTCTTCATTTAACTGATTTCATCTTTAACTGATTTCATCGTTAACTGATTTCATCTTCATTTAACTGATTTCATCGTTAATTGATTTCATCGTTAACTGATTTCATCGTTAATTGATTTCATCGTTAACTGATTTCATCTTCATTCTTCATTTAACTGATTTCATCTTTAACTGATTTCATCGTTAACTGATTTCATCTTCATTTAACTGATTTCATCGTTAATTGATTTCATCGTTAACTGATTTCATCGTTAACTGATTTCATCGTTAACTGATTTCATCGTTAACTGATTTCATCTTTAACTGATTTCATCTTCATTTAACTGATTTCATCGTTAACTGATTTCATCGTTAACTGATTTCATCGTTAACTGATTTCATCTTCATTTAACTGATTTCATCTTCATTTAACTGATTTCATCGTTAACTGATTTCATCGTTAACTGATTTCATCGTTAACTGATTTCATCTTCATTTAACTGATTTCATCGTTAACTGATTTCATCGTTAACTGATTTCATCGTTAACTGATTTCATCTTCATTTAACTGATTTCATCGTTAACTGATTTCATCGTTAACTGATTTCATCTTCATTTAACTGATTTCATCGTTAACTGATTTCATCGTTAATTGATTTCATCGTTAACTGATTTCATTTTCATTCTTCATTTAACTGATTTCATCGTTAACTGATTTCATCGTTAACTGATTTCATCTTCATTTAACTGATTTCATCGTTAACTGATTTCATCGTTAATTGATTTCATCGTTAACTGATTTCATCTTCATTCTTCATTTAACTGATTTCATCGTTAACTGATTTCATCTTCATTTAACTGATTTCATCGTTAACTGATTTCATCGTTAACTGATTTCATCTTCATTTAACTGATTTCATTTTCATTCTTCATTTAACTGATTTCATCGTTAACTGATTTCATCTTCATTTAATTGATTTCATCGTTAACTGATTTCATCGTTAACTGATTTCATCTTCATTTAACTGATTTCATCGTTAACTGATTTCATCGTTAACTGATTTCATCGTTAACTGATTTCATCTTCATTTAACTGATTTCATCGTTAACTGATTTCATCGTTAATTGATTTCATCGTTAACTGATTTCATTTTCATTCTTCATTTAACTGATTTCATCGTTAACTGATTTCATCGTTAACTGATTTCATCTTCATTTAACTGATTTCATCGTTAACTGATTTCATCGTTAATTGATTTCATCGTTAACTGATTTCATCTTCATTTAACTGATTTCATCGTTAATTGATTTCATCGTTAACTGATTTCATCGTTAACTGATTTCATCGTTAACTGATTTCATCTTCATTCTTCATTTAACTGATTTCATCTTTAACTGATTTCATCGTTAACTGATTTCATCTTCATTTAACTGATTTCATCGTTAATTGATTTCATCGTTAACTGATTTCATCGTTAATTGATTTCATCGTTAACTGATTTCATCTTCATTTAACTGATTTCATCGTTAACTGATTTCATCGTTAACTGATTTCATCGTTAACTGATTTCATCTTCATTTAACTGATTTCATCGTTAACTGATTTCATCGTTAACTGATTTCATCTTCATTTAACTGATTTCATCGTTAACTGATTTCATCGTTAATTGATTTCATCGTTAACTGATTTCATTTTCATTCTTCATTTAACTGATTTCATCGTTAACTGATTTCATCGTTAACTGATTTCATCTTCATTTAACTGATTTCATCGTTAACTGATTTCATCGTTAATTGATTTCATCGTTAACTGATTTCATCTTCATTCTTCATTTAACTGATTTCATCGTTAACTGATTTCATCTTCATTTAACTGATTTCATCGTTAACTGATTTCATCGTTAACTGATTTCATCGTTAACTGATTTCATCTTCATTTAACTGATTTCATCGTTAACTGATTTCATCGTTAATTGATTTCATCGTTAACTGATTTCATTTTCATTCTTCATTTAACTGATTTCATCGTTAACTGATTTCATCGTTAACTGATTTCATCGTTAATTGATTTCATCGTTAACTGATTTCATCTTCATTTAACTGATTTCATCGTTAATTGATTTCATCGTTAACTGATTTCATCGTTAACTGATTTCATCGTTAACTGATTTCATCGTTAACTGATTTCATCTTCATTCTTCATTTAACTGATTTCATCTTTAACTGATTTCATCGTTAACTGATTTCATCTTCATTTAACTGATTTCATCGTTAATTGATTTCATCGTTAACTGATTTCATCGTTAATTGATTTCATCGTTAACTGATTTCATCTTCATTTAACTGATTTCATCGTTAACTGATTTCATCTTCATTCTTCATTTAACTGATTTCATCTTTAACTGATTTCATCGTTAACTGATTTCATCTTCATTTAACTGATTTCATCGTTAATTGATTTCATCGTTAACTGATTTCATCGTTAACTGATTTCATCTTCATTTAACTGATTTCATCGTTAACTGATTTCATCGTTAACTGATTTCATCTTTAACTGATTTCATCTTCATTTAACTGATTTCATCGTTAACTGATTTCATCGTTAACTGATTTCATCTTCATTTAACTGATTTCATCTTCATTTAACTGATTTCATCGTTAACTGATTTCATCGTTAACTGATTTCATCTTCATTTAATTGATTTCATCGTTAACTGATTTCATCGTTAACTGATTTCATCGTTAACTGATTTCATCTTCATTTAACTGATTTCATCGTTAACTGATTTCATCGTTAACTGATTTCATCTTCATTTAACTGATTTCATCGTTAACTGATTTCATCGTTAACTGATTTCATCTTCATTTAACTGATTTCATCGTTAACTGATTTCATCGTTAATTGATTTCATCGTTAACTGATTTCATTTTCATTCTTCATTTAACTGATTTCATCGTTAACTGATTTCATCGTTAACTGATTTCATCTTCATTTAACTGATTTCATCGTTAACTGATTTCATCGTTAATTGATTTCATCGTTAACTGATTTCATCTTCATTCTTCATTTAACTGATTTCATCGTTAACTGATTTCATCTTCATTTAACTGATTTCATCGTTAACTGATTTCATCGTTAACTGATTTCATCTTCATTTAACTGATTTCATCGTTAACTGATTTCATCTTCATTCTTCATTTAACTGATTTCATCTTTAACTGATTTCATCGTTAACTGATTTCACCTTCATTTAACTGATTTCATCGTTAATTGATTTCATCGTTAACTGATTTCATCGTTAACTGATTTCATCTTCATTTAACTGATTTCATCGTTAACTGATTTCATCGTTAACTGATTTCATCTTTAACTGATTTCATCTTCATTTAACTGATTTCATCGTTAACTGATTTCATCGTTAACTGATTTCATCTTCATTTAATTGATTTCATCGTTAACTGATTTCATCGTTAACTGATTTCATCGTTAACTGATTTCATCTTCATTTAACTGATTTCATCGTTAACTGATTTCATCGTTAACTGATTTCATCGTTAACTGATTTCATCTTCATTTAACTGATTTCATCGTTAACTGATTTCATCTTCATTCTTCATTTAACTGATTTCATCTTTAACTGATTTCATCGTTAACTGATTTCATCTTCATTTAACTGATTTCATCGTTAATTGATTTCATCGTTAACTGATTTCATCGTTAACTGATTTCATCTTCATTTAACTGATTTCATCGTTAACTGATTTCATCGTTAACTGATTTCATCGTTAACTGATTTCATCTTCATTTAACTGATTTCATTGTTAACTGATTTCATCGTTAACTGATTTCATCTTCATTTAACTGATTTCATCGTTAACTGATTTCATCGTTAACTGATTTCATCGTTAACTGATTTCATCTTCATTTAACTGATTTCATTTTCATTCTTCATTTAACTGATTTCATCGTTAACTGATTTCATCTTCATTTAACTGATTTCATCGTTAACTGATTTCATCGTTAACTGATTTCATCTTCATTTAACTGATTTCATCGTTAACTGATTTCATCTTCATTTAATTGATTTCATCGTTAACTGATTTCATCGTTAACTGATTTCATCGTTAACTGATTTCATCTTCATTTAACTGATTTCATCGTTAACTGATTTCATCGTTAACTGATTTCATCTTCATTTAACTGATTTCATTTTCATTCTTCATTTAACTGATTTCATCGTTAACTGATTTCATCTTCATTTAATTGATTTCATCGTTAACTGATTTCATCGTTAACTGATTTCATCTTCATTTAACTGATTTCATCGTTAACTGATTTCATCGTTAACTGATTTCATCTTCATTTAACTGATTTCATCGTTAACTGATTTCATCGTTAATTGATTTCATCGTTAACTGATTTCATTTTCATTCTTCATTTAACTGATTTCATCGTTAACTGATTTCATCGTTAACTGATTTCATCGTTAACTGATTTCATCTTCATTTAACTGATTTCATTTTCATTCTTCATTTAACTGATTTCATCGTTAACTGATTTCATCTTCATTTAACTGATTTCATCGTTAACTGATTTCATCGTTAACTGATTTCATCGTTAACTGATTTCATCTTTAACTGATTTCATCGTTAACTGATTTCATCTTCATTTAACTGATTTCATCGTTAACTGATTTCATCTTCATTTAATTGATTTCATCGTTAACTGATTTAATCGTTAACTGATTTCATCGTTAACTGATTTCATCTTCATTTAACTGATTTCATCGTTAACTGATTTCATCGTTAACTGATTTCATCGTTAACTGATTTCATCTTCATTTAACTGATTTCATCGTTAACTGATTTCATCGTTAACTGATTTCATCTTCATTTAACTGATTTCATCGTTAACTGATTTCATCGTTAACTGATTTCATCGTTAACTGATTTCATCGTTAACTGATTTCATCTTCATTTAACTGATTTCATTGTTAACTGATTTCATCGTTAACTGATTTCATCTTCATTTAACTGATTTCATCGTTAACTGATTTCATCGTTAACTGATTTCATCGTTAACTGATTTCATCTTCATTTAACTGATTTCATTTTCATTCTTCATTTAACTGATTTCATCGTTAACTGATTTCATCTTCATTTAACTGATTTCATCGTTAACTGATTTCATCGTTAACTGATTTCATCGTTAACTGATTTCATCTTTAACTGATTTCATCGTTAACTGATTTCATCTTCATTTAACTGATTTCATCGTTAACTGATTTCATCTTCATTTAATTGATTTCATCGTTAACTGATTTCATCGTTAACTGATTTCATCGTTAACTGATTTCATCTTCATTTAACTGATTTCATCGTTAACTGATTTCATCGTTAACTGATTTCATCTTCATTTAACTGATTTCATTTTCATTCTTCATTTAACTGATTTCATCGTTAACTGATTTCATCTTCATTTAATTGATTTCATCGTTAACTGATTTCATCGTTAACTGATTTCATCGTTAACTGATTTCATCTTCATTTAACTGATTTCATCGTTAACTGATTTCATCGTTAACTGAATTCATCGTTAACTGATTTCATCTTCATTTAACTGATTTCATCGTTAACTGATTTCATCGTTAACTGATTTCATCGTTAACTGATTTCATCTTCATTTAACTGATTTCATCGTTAACTGATTTCATCGTTAACTGATTTCATCGTTAACTGATTTCATCGTTAACTGATTTCATCTTCATTTAACTGATTTCATCTTCATTTAACTGATTTCATCGTTAACTGATTTCATCTTCATTTAACTGATTTCATCGTTAACTGATTTCATCGTTAACTGATTTCATCGTTAACTGATTTCATCTTCATTTAACTGATTTCATCGTTAACTGATTTCATCGTTAACTGATTTCATCTTCATTTAACTGATTTCATCGTTAACTGATTTCATCGTTAATTGATTTCATCGTTAACTGATTTCATTTTCATTCTTCATTTAACTGATTTCATCGTTAACTGATTTCATCGTTAACTGATTTCATCTTCATTTAACTGATTTCATCGTTAACTGATTTCATCGTTAATTGATTTCATCGTTAACTGATTTCATCTTCATTCTTCATTTAACTGATTTCATCGTTAACTGATTTCATCGTTAACTGATTTCATCTTCATTTAACTGATTTCATCGTTAACTGATTTCATCGTTAACTGATTTCATCGTTAACTGATTTCATCTTCATTTAACTGATTTCATCGTTAACTGATTTCATCGTTAACTGATTTCATCTTCATTTAACTGATTTCATCGTTAACTGATTTCATCGTTAATTGATTTCATCGTTAACTGATTTCATTTTCATTCTTCATTTAACTGATTTCATCGTTAACTGATTTCATCGTTAACTGATTTCATCTTCATTTAACTGATTTCATCGTTAACTGATTTCATCGTTAATTGATTTCATCGTTAACTGATTTCATCTTCATTCTTCATTTAACTGATTTCATCGTTAACTGATTTCATCTTCATTTAACTGATTTCATCGTTAACTGATTTCATCGTTAACTGATTTCATCTTCATTTAACTGATTTCATCGTTAACTGATTTCATCTTCATTCTTCATTTAACTGATTTCATCTTTAACTGATTTCATCGTTAACTGATTTCATCTTCATTTAACTGATTTCATCGTTAATTGATTTCATCGTTAACTGATTTCATCGTTAACTGATTTCATCTTCATTTAACTGATTTCATCGTTAACTGATTTCATCGTTAACTGATTTCATCTTTAACTGATTTCATCTTCATTTAACTGATTTCATCGTTAACTGATTTCATCGTTAACTGATTTCATCGTTAACTGATTTCATCTTCATTTAACTGATTTCATTGTTAACTGATTTCATCGTTAACTGATTTCATCTTCATTTAACTGATTTCATCGTTAACTGATTTCATCGTTAACTGATTTCATCGTTAACTGATTTCATCTTCATTTAACTGATTTCATTTTCATTCTTCATTTAACTGATTTCATCGTTAACTGATTTCATCTTCATTTAACTGATTTCATCGTTAACTGATTTCATCGTTAACTGATTTCATCTTCATTTAACTGATTTCATCGTTAACTGATTTCATCTTCATTTAATTGATTTCATCGTTAACTGATTTCATCGTTAACTGATTTCATCGTTAACTGATTTCATCTTCATTTAACTGATTTCATCGTTAACTGATTTCATCGTTAAATGATTTCATCTTCATTTAACTGATTTCATTTTCATTCTTCATTTAACTGATTTCATCGTTAACTGATTTCATCTTCATTTAATTGATTTCATCGTTAACTGATTTCATCGTTAACTGATTTCATCTTCATTTAACTGATTTCATCGTTAACTGATTTCATCGTTAACTGATTTCATCTTCATTTAACTGATTTCATCGTTAACTGATTTCATCGTTAATTGATTTCATCGTTAACTGATTTCATTTTCATTCTTCATTTAACTGATTTCATCGTTAACTGATTTCATCGTTAACTGATTTCATCGTTAACTGATTTCATCTTCATTTAACTGATTTCATTTTCATTCTTCATTTAACTGATTTCATCGTTAACTGATTTCATCTTCATTTAACTGATTTCATCGTTAACTGATTTCATCGTTAACTGATTTCATCGTTAACTGATTTCATCTTTAACTGATTTCATCGTTAACTGATTTCATCTTCATTTAACTGATTTCATCGTTAACTGATTTCATCTTCATTTAATTGATTTCATCGTTAACTGATTTAATCGTTAACTGATTTCATCGTTAACTGATTTCATCTTCATTTAACTGATTTCATCGTTAACTGATTTCATCGTTAACTGATTTCATCGTTAACTGATTTCATCTTCATTTAACTGATTTCATCGTTAACTGATTTCATCGTTAACTGATTTCATCTTCATTTAACTGATTTCATCGTTAACTGATTTCATCGTTAACTGATTTCATCGTTAACTGATTTCATCGTTAACTGATTTCATCTTCATTTAACTGATTTCATTGTTAACTGATTTCATCGTTAACTGATTTCATCTTCATTTAACTGATTTCATCGTTAACTGATTTCATCGTTAACTGATTTCATCGTTAACTGATTTCATCTTCATTTAACTGATTTCATTTTCATTCTTCATTTAACTGATTTCATCGTTAACTGATTTCATCTTCATTTAACTGATTTCATCGTTAACTGATTTCATCGTTAACTGATTTCATCTTTAACTGATTTCATCGTTAACTGATTTCATCTTCATTTAACTGATTTCATCGTTAACTGATTTCATCTTCATTTAATTGATTTCATCGTTAACTGATTTCATCGTTAACTGATTTCATCGTTAACTGATTTCATCTTCATTTAACTGATTTCATCGTTAACTGATTTCATCGTTAACTGATTTCATCTTCATTTAACTGATTTCATTTTCATTCTTCATTTAACTGATTTCATCGTTAACTGATTTCATCTTCATTTAATTGATTTCATCGTTAACTGATTTCATCGTTAACTGATTTCATCGTTAACTGATTTCATCTTCATTTAACTGATTTCATCGTTAACTGATTTCATCGTTAACTGAATTCATCGTTAACTGATTTCATCTTCATTTAACTGATTTCATCGTTAACTGATTTCATCGTTAACTGATTTCATCGTTAACTGATTTCATCTTCATTTAACTGATTTCATCGTTAACTGATTTCATCGTTAATTGATTTCATCGTTAACTGATTTCATCGTTAATTGATTTCATCGTTAACTGATTTCATTTTCATTCTTCATTTAACTGATTTCATCGTTAACTGATTTCATCGTTAACTGATTTCATCTTCATTTAACTGATTTCATCTTCATTTAACTGATTTCATCGTTAACTGATTTCATCGTTAATTGATTTCATCGTTAACTGATTTCATCTTCATTCTTCATTTAACTGATTTCATCGTTAACTGATTTCATCTTCATTTAACTGATTTCATCGTTAACTGATTTCATCGTTAACTGATTTCATCGTTAACTGATTTCATCTTCATTTAACTGATTTCATCGTTAACTGATTTCATCTTCATTCTTCATTTAACTGATTTCATCTTTAACTGATTTCATCGTTAACTGATTTCATCTTCATTTAACTGATTTCATCGTTAATTGATTTCATCGTTAACTGATTTCATCGTTAATTGATTTCATCGTTAACTGATTTCATCTTCATTTAACTGATTTCATCGTTAACTGATTTCATCTTCATTCTTCATTTAACTGATTTCATCTTTAACTGATTTCATCGTTAACTGATTTCATCTTCATTTAACTGATTTCATCGTTAATTGATTTCATCGTTAACTGATTTCATCGTTAATTGATTTCATCGTTAACTGATTTCATCTTCATTTAACTGATTTCATCGTTAACTGATTTCATCTTCATTCTTCATTTAACTGATTTCATCTTTAACTGATTTCATCGTTAACTGATTTCATCTTCATTTAACTGATTTCATCGTTAATTGATTTCATCGTTAACTGATTTCATCGTTAATTGATTTCATCGTTAACTGATTTCATCTTCATTTAACTGATTTCATCGTTAACTGATTTCATCTTCATTCTTCATTTAACTGATTTCATCTTTAACTGATTTCATCGTTAACTGATTTCATCTTCATTTAACTGATTTCATCGTTAATTGATTTCATCGTTAACTGATTTCATCGTTAACTGATTTCATCTTCATTTAACTGATTTCATCGTTAACTGATTTCATCGTTAACTGATTTCATCTTTAACTGATTTCATCTTCATTTAACTGATTTCATCGTTAACTGATTTCATCTTCATTTAACTGATTTCATCTTCATTTAACTGATTTCATCTTCATTTAACTGATTTCATCGTTAACTGATTTCATCGTTAACTGATTTCATCTTCATTTAATTGATTTCATCGTTAACTGATTTCATCGTTAACTGATTTCATCGTTAACTGATTTCATCTTCATTTAACTGATTTCATCGTTAACTGATTTCATCGTTAACTGATTTCATCGTTAACTGATTTCATCTTCATTTAACTGATTTCATCGTTAACTGATTTCATCGTTAACTGATTTCATCTTCATTTAACTGATTTCATCGTTAACTGATTTCATCGTTAATTGATTTCATCGTTAACTGATTTCATTTTCATTCTTCATTTAACTGATTTCATCGTTAACTGATTTCATCGTTAACTGATTTCATCTTCATTTAACTGATTTCATCGTTAACTGATTTCATCGTTAATTGATTTCATCGTTAACTGATTTCATCTTCATTCTTCATTTAACTGATTTCATCGTTAACTGATTTCATCTTCATTTAACTGATTTCATCGTTAACTGATTTCATCGTTAACTGATTTCATCGTTAACTGATTTCATCTTCATTTAACTGATTTCATCGTTAACTGATTTCATCTTCATTCTTCATTTAACTGATTTCATCTTTAACTGATTTCATCGTTAACTGATTTCATCTTCATTTAACTGATTTCATCGTTAATTGATTTCATCGTTAACTGATTTCATCGTTAACTGATTTCATCTTCATTTAACTGATTTCATCGTTAACTGATTTCATCGTTAACTGATTTCATCGTTAACTGATTTCATCTTCATTTAACTGATTTCATCGTTAACTGATTTCATCGTTAACTGATTTCATCTTCATTTAACTGATTTCATCGTTAACTGATTTCATCGTTAACTGATTTCATCGTTAACTGATTTCATCTTCATTTAACTGATTTCATCGTTAACTGATTTCATCGTTAACTGATTTCATCGTTAACTGATTTCATCTTCATTTAACTGATTTCATTGTTAACTGATTTCATCGTTAACTGATTTCATCTTCATTTAACTGATTTCATCGTTAACTGATTTCATCGTTAACTGATTTCATCGTTAACTGATTTCATCTTCATTTAACTGATTTCATTTTCATTCTTCATTTAACTGATTTCATCGTTAACTGATTTCATCTTCATTTAACTGATTTCATCGTTAACTGATTTCATCGTTAACTGATTTCATCGTTAACTGATTTCATCTTTAACTGATTTCATCGTTAACTGATTTCATCTTCATTTAACTGATTTCATCGTTAACTGATTTCATCTTCATTTAATTGATTTCATCGTTAACTGATTTCATCGTTAACTGATTTCATCTTCATTTAACTGATTTCATCGTTAACTGATTTCATCTTCATTTAACTGATTTCATTTTCATTCTTCATTTAACTGATTTCATCGTTAACTGATTTCATCTTCATTTAATTGATTTCATCGTTAACTGATTTCATCGTTAACTGATTTCATCGTTAACTGATTTCATCTTCATTTAACTGATTTCATCGTTAACTGATTTCATCGTTAACTGAATTCATCGTTAACTGATTTCATCTTCATTTAACTGATTTCATCGTTAACTGATTTCATCGTTAACTGATTTCATCTTCATTTAACTGATTTCATCGTTAACTGATTTCATCGTTAACTGATTTCATCGTTAACTGATTTCATCTTCATTTAACTGATTTCATTGTTAACTGATTTCATCGTTAACTGATTTCATCTTCATTTAACTGATTTCATCGTTAACTGATTTCATCGTTAACTGATTTCATCGTTAACTGATTTCATCTTCATTTAACTGATTTCATTTTCATTCTTCATTTAACTGATTTCATCGTTAACTGATTTCATCTTCATTTAACTGATTTCATCGTTAACTGATTTCATCGTTAACTGATTTCATCGTTAACTGATTTCATCTTTAACTGATTTCATCGTTAACTGATTTCATCTTCATTTAACTGATTTCATCGTTAACTGATTTCATCTTCATTTAATTGATTTCATCGTTAACTGATTTCATCGTTAACTGATTTCATCGTTAACTGATTTCATCTTCATTTAACTGATTTCATCGTTAACTGATTTCATCGTTAACTGATTTCATCTTCATTTAACTGATTTCATTTTCATTCTTCATTTAACTGATTTCATCGTTAACTGATTTCATCTTCATTTAATTGATTTCATCGTTAACTGATTTCATCGTTAACTGATTTCATCGTTAACTGATTTCATCTTCATTTAACTGATTTCATCGTTAACTGATTTCATCGTTAACTGATTTCATCGTTAACTGATTTCATCGTTAACTGATTTCATCTTCATTTAACTGATTTCATCGTTAACTGATTTCATCGTTAACTGATTTCATCTTCATTTAACTGATTTCATCGTTAACTGATTTCATCGTTAATTGATTTCATCGTTAACTGATTTCATTTTCATTCTTCATTTAACTGATTTCATCGTTAACTGATTTCATCGTTAACTGATTTCATCTTCATTTAACTGATTTCATCGTTAACTGATTTCATCGTTAATTGATTTCATCGTTAACTGATTTCATCTTCATTCTTCATTTAACTGATTTCATCGTTAACTGATTTCATCTTCATTTAACTGATTTCATCGTTAACTGATTTCATCTTTAACTGATTTCATCGTTAACTGATTTCATCTTCATTTAACTGATTTCATCGTTAACTGATTTCATCTTCATTCTTCATTTAACTGATTTCATCTTTAACTGATTTCATCGTTAACTGATTTCATCTTCATTTAACTGATTTCATCGTTAATTGATTTCATCGTTAACTGATTTCATCGTTAATTGATTTCATCGTTAACTGATTTCATCTTCATTTAACTGATTTCATCGTTAACTGATTTCATCTTCATTCTTCATTTAACTGATTTCATCGTTAACTGATTTCATCTTCATTCTTCATTTAACTGATTTCATCTTTAACTGATTTCATCGTTAACTGATTTCATCTTCATTTAACTGATTTCATCGTTAATTGATTTCATCGTTAACTGATTTCATCGTTAATTGATTTCATCGTTAACTGATTTCATCTTCATTTAACTGATTTCATCGTTAACTGATTTCATCTTCATTCTTCATTTAACTGATTTCATCTTTAACTGATTTCATCGTTAACTGATTTCATCTTCATTTAACTGATTTCATCGTTAATTGATTTCATCGTTAAATGATTTCATCGTTAACTGATTTCATCTTCATTTAACTGATTTCATCGTTAACTGATTTCATCGTTAACTGATTTCATCTTTAACTGATTTCATCTTCATTTAACTGATTTCATCGTTAACTGATTTCATCGTTAACTGATTTCATCTTCATTTAATTGATTTCATCGTTAACTGATTTCATCGTTAACTGATTTCATCGTTAACTGATTTCATCTTCATTTAACTGATTTCATCGTTAACTGATTTCATCGTTAACTGATTTCATCGTTAACTGATTTCATCTTCATTTAACTGATTTCATCGTTAACTGATTTCATCGTTAACTGATTTCATCTTCATTTAACTGATTTCATCGTTAACTGATTTCATCGTTAATTGATTTCATCGTTAACTGATTTCATTTTCATTCTTCATTTAACTGATTTCATCGTTAACTGATTTCATCGTTAACTGATTTCATCTTCATTTAACTGATTTCATCGTTAACTGATTTCATCGTTAATTGATTTCATCGTTAACTGATTTCATCTTCATTCTTCATTTAACTGATTTCATCGTTAACTGATTTCATCTTCATTTAACTGATTTCATCGTTAACTGATTTCATCGTTAACTGATTTCATCGTTAACTGATTTCATCTTCATTTAACTGATTTCATCGTTAACTGATTTCATCTTCATTCTTCATTTAACTGATTTCATCTTTAACTGATTTCATCGTTAACTGATTTCATCTTCATTTAACTGATTTCATCGTTAATTGATTTCATCGTTAACTGATTTCATCGTTAACTGATTTCATCTTCATTTAACTGATTTCATCGTTAACTGATTTCATCGTTAACTGATTTCATCGTTAACTGATTTCATCTTCATTTAACTGATTTCATCGTTAACTGATTTCATCGTTAACTGATTTCATCTTCATTTAACTGATTTCATCGTTAACTGATTTCATCGTTAACTGATTTCATCGTTAACTGATTTCATCTTCATTTAACTGATTTCATCGTTAACTGATTTCATCGTTAACTGATTTCATCGTTAACTGATTTCATCGTTAACTGATTTCATCTTCATTTAACTGATTTCATTGTTAACTGATTTCATCGTTAACTGATTTCATCTTCATTTAACTGATTTCATCGTTAACTGATTTCATCGTTAACTGATTTCATCGTTAACTGATTTCATCTTCATTTAACTGATTTCATTTTCATTCTTCATTTAACTGATTTCATCGTTAACTGATTTCATCTTCATTTAACTGATTTCATCGTTAACTGATTTCATCGTTAACTGATTTCATCTTTAACTGATTTCATCGTTAACTGATTTCATCTTCATTTAACTGATTTCATCGTTAACTGATTTCATCTTCATTTAATTGATTTCATCGTTAACTGATTTCATCGTTAACTGATTTCATCTTCATTTAACTGATTTCATCGTTAACTGATTTCATCTTCATTTAACTGATTTCATTTTCATTCTTCATTTAACTGATTTCATCGTTAACTGATTTCATCTTCATTTAATTGATTTCATCGTTAACTGATTTCATCGTTAACTGATTTCATCGTTAACTGATTTCATCTTCATTTAACTGATTTCATCGTTAACTGATTTCATCGTTAACTGAATTCATCGTTAACTGATTTCATCTTCATTTAACTGATTTCATCGTTAACTGATTTCATCGTTAACTGATTTCATCGTTAACTGATTTCATCTTCATTTAACTGATTTCATCGTTAACTGATTTCATCGTTAACTGATTTCATCGTTAACTGATTTCATCTTCATTTAACTGATTTCATTGTTAACTGATTTCATCGTTAACTGATTTCATCTTCATTTAACTGATTTCATCGTTAACTGATTTCATCGTTAACTGATTTCATCGTTAACTGATTTCATCTTCATTTAACTGATTTCATTTTCATTCTTCATTTAACTGATTTCATCGTTAACTGATTTCATCTTCATTTAACTGATTTCATCGTTAACTGATTTCATCGTTAACTGATTTCATCGTTAACTGATTTCATCTTTAACTGATTTCATCGTTAACTGATTTCATCTTCATTTAACTGATTTCATCGTTAACTGATTTCATCTTCATTTAATTGATTTCATCGTTAACTGATTTCATCGTTAACTGATTTCATCGTTAACTGATTTCATCTTCATTTAACTGATTTCATCGTTAACTGATTTCATCGTTAACTGATTTCATCTTCATTTAACTGATTTCATTTTCATTCTTCATTTAACTGATTTCATCGTTAACTGATTTCATCTTCATTTAATTGATTTCATCGTTAACTGATTTCATCGTTAACTGATTTCATCGTTAACTGATTTCATCTTCATTTAACTGATTTCATCGTTAACTGATTTCATCGTTAACTGATTTCATCGTTAACTGATTTCATCTTCATTTAACTGATTTCATCGTTAACTGATTTCATCGTTAACTGATTTCATCTTCATTTAACTGATTTCATCGTTAACTGATTTCATCGTTAATTGATTTCATCGTTAACTGATTTCATTTTCATTCTTCATTTAACTGATTTCATCGTTAACTGATTTCATCGTTAACTGATTTCATCTTCATTTAACTGATTTCATCGTTAACTGATTTCATCGTTAATTGATTTCATCGTTAACTGATTTCATCTTCATTCTTCATTTAACTGATTTCATCGTTAACTGATTTCATCTTCATTTAACTGATTTCATCGTTAACTGATTTCATCTTTAACTGATTTCATCGTTAACTGATTTCATCTTCATTTAACTGATTTCATCGTTAACTGATTTCATCTTCATTCTTCATTTAACTGATTTCATCTTTAACTGATTTCATCGTTAACTGATTTCATCTTCATTTAACTGATTTCATCGTTAATTGATTTCATCGTTAACTGATTTCATCGTTAATTGATTTCATCGTTAACTGATTTCATCTTCATTTAACTGATTTCATCGTTAACTGATTTCATCTTCATTCTTCATTTAACTGATTTCATCTTTAACTGATTTCATCGTTAACTGATTTCATCTTCATTTAACTGATTTCATCGTTAACTGATTTCATCGTTAACTGATTTCATCTTTAACTGATTTCATCTTCATTTAACTGATTTCATCGTTAACTGATTTCATCGTTAACTGATTTCATCGTTAACTGATTTCATCTTCATTTAACTGATTTCATCTTCATTTAACTGATTTCATCGTTAACTGATTTCATCGTTAACTGATTTCATCTTCATTTAATTGATTTCATCGTTAACTGATTTCATCGTTAACTGATTTCATCGTTAACTGATTTCATCTTCATTTAACTGATTTCATCGTTAACTGATTTCATCGTTAACTGATTTCATCTTCATTTAACTGATTTCATCGTTAACTGATTTCATCTTCATTTAACTGATTTCATCGTTAACTGATTTCATCGTTAATTGATTTCATCGTTAACTGATTTCATTTTCATTCTTCATTTAACTGATTTCATCGTTAACTGATTTCATCGTTAACTGATTTCATCTTCATTTAACTGATTTCATCGTTAACTGATTTCATCGTTAATTGATTTCATCGTTAACTGATTTCATCTTCATTCTTCATTTAACTGATTTCATCGTTAACTGATTTCATCTTCATTTAACTGATTTCATCGTTAACTGATTTCATCGTTAACTGATTTCATCGTTAACTGATTTCATCTTCATTTAACTGATTTCATCGTTAACTGATTTCATCTTCATTCTTCATTTAACTGATTTCATCTTTAACTGATTTCATCGTTAACTGATTTCATCTTCATTTAACTGATTTCATCGTTAATTGATTTCATCGTTAACTGATTTCATCGTTAACTGATTTCATCTTCATTTAACTGATTTCATCGTTAACTGATTTCATCGTTAACTGATTTCATCTTTAACTGATTTCATCTTCATTTAACTGATTTCATCGTTAACTGATTTCATCGTTAACTGATTTCATCGTTAACTGATTTCATCTTCATTTAACTGATTTCATTGTTAACTGATTTCATCGTTAACTGATTTCATCTTCATTTAACTGATTTCATCGTTAACTGATTTCATCGTTAACTGATTTCATCGTTAACTGATTTCATCTTCATTTAACTGATTTCATTTTCATTCTTCATTTAACTGATTTCATCGTTAACTGATTTCATCTTCATTTAACTGATTTCATCGTTAACTGATTTCATCGTTAACTGATTTCATCGTTAACTGATTTCATCTTTAACTGATTTCATCGTTAACTGATTTCATCTTCATTTAACTGATTTCATCGTTAACTGATTTCATCTTCATTTAATTGATTTCATCGTTAACTGATTTCATCGTTAACTGATTTCATCGTTAACTGATTTCATCTTCATTTAACTGATTTCATCGTTAACTGATTTCATCGTTAACTGATTTCATCTTCATTTAACTGATTTCATCGTTAACTGATTTCATCGTTAACTGATTTCATCTTCATTTAACTGATTTCATCGTTAACTGATTTCATCGTTAATTGATTTCATCGTTAACTGATTTCATTTTCATTCTTCATTTAACTGATTTCATCGTTAACTGATTTCATCGTTAACTGATTTCATCTTCATTTAACTGATTTCATCGTTAATTGATTTCATCGTTAACTGATTTCATCTTCATTTAACTGATTTCATCGTTAACTGATTTCATCGTTAACTGATTTCATCGTTAACTGATTTCATCTTTAACTGATTTCATCGTTAACTGATTTCATCGTTAACTGATTTCATCTTCATTTAACTGATTTCATTGTTAACTGATTTCATCGTTAACTGATTTCATCTTCATTTAATTGATTTCATCGTTAACTGATTTCATCTTCATTTAATTGATTTCATCGTTAACTGATTTCATCGTTAACTGATTTCATCGTTAACTGATTTCATCTTCATTTAACTGATTTCATCGTTAACTGATTTCATCGTTAACTGATTTCATCTTCATTTAACTGATTTCATCGTTAACTGATTTCATCGTTAACTGATTTCATCGTTAACTGATTTCATCGTTAACTGATTTCATCTTCATTTAACTGATTTCATTGTTAACTGATTTCATCGTTAACTGATTTCATCTTCATTTAACTGATTTCATCGTTAACTGATTTCATCGTTAACTGATTTCATCGTTAACTGATTTCATCTTCATTTAACTGATTTCATTTTCATTCTTCATTTAACTGATTTCATCGTTAACTGATTTCATCGTTAACTGATTTCATCTTCATTTAACTGATTTCATTTTCATTCTTCATTTAACTGATTTCATCGTTAACTGATTTCATCTTCATTTAACTGATTTCATCGTTAACTGATTTCATCGTTAACTGATTTCATCTTTAACTGATTTCATCGTTAACTGATTTCATCTTCATTTAACTGATTTCATCGTTAACTGATTTCATCTTCATTTAATTGATTTCATCGTTAACTGATTTCATCGTTAACTGATTTCATCGTTAATTGATTTCATCGTTAACTGATTTCATCTTCATTTAACTGATTTCATCGTTAATTGATTTCATCTTCATTTAACTGATTTCATCGTTAATTGATTTCATCGTTAACTGATTTCATCGTTAACTGATTTCATCGTTAACTGATTTCATCTTCATTCTTCATTTAACTGATTTCATCTTTAACTGATTTCATCGTTAACTGATTTCATCTTCATTTAACTGATTTCATCGTTAATTGATTTCATCGTTAACTGATTTCATCGTTAATTGATTTCATCGTTAACTGATTTCATCTTCATTTAACTGATTTCATCGTTAACTGATTTCATCTTCATTCTTCATTTAACTGATTTCATCTTTAACTGATTTCATCGTTAACTGATTTCATCTTCATTTAACTGATTTCATCGTTAATTGATTTCATCGTTAACTGATTTCATCGTTAACTGATTTCATCTTCATTTAACTGATTTCATCGTTAACTGATTTCATCGTTAACTGATTTCATCGTTAACTGATTTCATCTTTAACTGATTTCATCTTCATTTAACTGATTTCATCGTTAACTGATTTCATCGTTAACTGATTTCATCGTTAACTGATTTCATCTTCATTTAACTGATTTCATCTTCATTTAACTGATTTCATCGTTAACTGATTTCATCGTTAACTGATTTCATCTTCATTTAATTGATTTCATCGTTAACTGATTTCATCGTTAACTGATTTCATCGTTAACTGATTTCATCTTCATTTAACTGATTTCATCGTTAACTGATTTCATCGTTAACTGATTTCATCTTCATTTAACTGATTTCATCGTTAACTGATTTCATCGTTAATTGATTTCATCGTTAACTGATTTCATTTTCATTCTTCATTTAACTGATTTCATCGTTAACTGATTTCATCGTTAACTGATTTCATCTTCATTTAACTGATTTCATCGTTAACTGATTTCATCGTTAATTGATTTCATCGTTAACTGATTTCATCTTCATTCTTCATTTAACTGATTTCATCGTTAACTGATTTCATCTTCATTTAACTGATTTCATCGTTAACTGATTTCATCGTTAACTGATTTCATCGTTAACTGATTTCATCGTTAACTGATTTCATCTTCATTTAACTGATTTCATCGTTAACTGATTTCATCTTCATTCTTCATTTAACTGATTTCATCTTTAACTGATTTCATCGTTAACTGATTTCATCTTCATTTAACTGATTTCATCGTTAATTGATTTCATCGTTAACTGATTTCATCGTTAACTGATTTCATCTTCATTTAACTGATTTCATCGTTAACTGATTTCATCGTTAACTGATTTCATCTTTAACTGATTTCATCTTCATTTAACTGATTTCATCGTTAACTGATTTCATCGTTAACTGATTTCATCGTTAACTGATTTCATCTTCATTTAAATGATTTCATCTTCATTTAACTGATTTCATCGTTAACTGATTTCATCGTTAACTGATTTCATCTTCATTTAATTGATTTCATCGTTAACTGATTTCATCGTTAACTGATTTCATCGTTAACTGATTTCATCTTCATTTAACTGATTTCATCGTTAACTGATTTCATCGTTAACTGATTTCATCGTTAACTGATTTCATCTTCATTTAACTGATTTCATCGTTAACTGATTTCATCGTTAACTGATTTCATCGTTAACTGATTTCATCTTCATTTAACTGATTTCATCGTTAACTGATTTCATCGTTAATTGATTTCATCGTTAACTGATTTCATTTTCATTCTTCATTTAACTGATTTCATCGTTAACTGATTTCATCGTTAACTGATTTCATCTTCATTTAACTGATTTCATCGTTAACTGATTTCATCGTTAATTGATTTCATCGTTAACTGATTTCATCTTCATTCTTCATTTAACTGATTTCATCGTTAACTGATTTCATCTTCATTTAACTGATTTCATCGTTAACTGATTTCATCGTTAACTGATTTCATCGTTAACTGATTTCATCTTCATTTAACTGATTTCATCGTTAACTGATTTCATCTTCATTCTTCATTTAACTGATTTCATCGTTAACTGATTTCATCGTTAACTGATTTCATCTTCATTTAACTGATTTCATCATTAATTGATTTCATCGTTAACTGATTTCATCGTTAACTGATTTCATCTTCATTTAACTGATTTCATCGTTAACTGATTTCATCGTTAACTGATTTCATCTTTAACTGATTTCATCTTCATTTAACTGATTTCATCGTTAACTGATTTCATCGTTAACTGATTTCATCGTTAACTGATTTCATCTTCATTTAACTGATTTCATTGTTAACTGATTTCATCGTTAACTGATTTCATCTTCATTTAACTGATTTCATCGTTAACTGATTTCATCGTTAACTGATTTCATCGTTAACTGATTTCATCTTCATTTAACTGATTTCATTTTCATTCTTCATTTAACTGATTTCATCGTTAACTGATTTCATCTTCATTTAACTGATTTCATCGTTAACTGATTTCATCGTTAACTGATTTCATCGTTAACTGATTTCATCTTTAACTGATTTCATCGTTAACTGATTTCATCGTTAACTGATTTCATCTTCATTTAACTGATTTCATTTTCATTCTTCATTTAACTGATTTCATCGTTAACTGATTTCATCTTCATTTAACTGATTTCATCGTTAACTGATTTCATCGTTAACTGATTTCATCGTTAACTGATTTCATCTTCATTTAACTGATTTCATCGTTAACTGATTTCATCGTTAACTGATTTCATCTTCATTTAACTGATTTCATTTTCATTCTTCATTTAACTGATTTCATCGTTAACTGATTTCATCTTCATTTAACTGATTTCATCGTTAACTGATTTCATCGTTAACTGATTTCATCGTTAACTGATTTCATCGTTAACTGATTTCATCTTCATTTAACTGATTTCATCGTTAACTGATTTCATCTTCATTTAATTGATTTCATCGTTAACTGATTTCATCGTTAACTGATTTCATCGTTAACTGATTTCATCTTCATTTAACTGATTTCATCGTTAACTGATTTCATCGTTAACTGATTTCATCTTCATTTAACTGATTTCATTTTCATTCTTCATTTAACTGATTTCATCGTTAACTGATTTCATCTTCATTTAATTGATTTCATCGTTAACTGATTTCATCGTTAACTGATTTCATCTTCATTTAACTGATTTCATCGTTAACTGATTTCATCGTTAACTGATTTCATCTTCATTTAACTGATTTCATTTTCATTCTTCATTTAACTGATTTCATCGTTAACTGATTTCATCTTCATTTAATTGATTTCATCGTTAACTGATTTCATCGTTAACTGATTTCATCTTCATTTAACTGATTTCATTGTTAACTGATTTCATCGTTAACTGATTTCATCTTCATTTAACTGATTTCATCGTTAACTGATTTCATCGTTAACTGATTTCATCGTTAACTGATTTCATCTTCATTTAACTGATTTCATTTTCATTCTTCATTTAACTGATTTCATCGTTAACTGATTTCATCTTCATTTAACTGATTTCATCGTTAACTGATTTCATCTTCATTTAACTGATTTCATCGTTAACTGATTTCATCGTTAACTGATTTCATCGTTAACTGATTTCATCTTTAACTGATTTCATCGTTAACTGATTTCATCTTCATTTAACTGATTTCATCGTTAACTGATTTCATCTTCATTTAATTGATTTCATCGTTAACTGATTTCATCGTTAACTGATTTCATCGTTAACTGATTTCATCTTCATTTAACTGATTTCATCGTTAACTGATTTCATCGTTAACTGATTTCATCTTCATTTAACTGATTTCATTTTCATTCTTCATTTAACTGATTTCATCGTGAACTGATTTCATCTTCATTTAACTGATTTCATCGTTAACTGATTTCATCGTTAATTGATTTCATCGTTAACTGATTTCATTTTCATTCTTCATTTAACTGATTTCATCGTTAACTGATTTCATCGTTAACTGATTTCATCTTCATTTAACTGATTTCATCGTTAATTGATTTCATCGTTAACTGATTTCATCTTCATTTAACTGATTTCATCGTTAACTGATTTCATCGTTAACTGATTTCATCGTTAACTGATTTCATCTTTAACTGATTTCATCGTTAACTGATTTCATCGTTAACTGATTTCATCTTCATTTAACTGATTTCATTGTTAACTGATTTCATCGTTAACTGATTTCATCTTCATTTAATTGATTTCATCGTTAACTGATTTCATCTTCATTTAATTGATTTCATCGTTAACTGATTTCATCGTTAACTGATTTCATCTTCATTTAACTGATTTCATCGTTAACTGATTTCATCGTTAACTGATTTCATCTTTAACTGATTTCATCTTCATTTAACTGATTTCATCGTTAACTGATTTCATCGTTAACTGATTTCATCGTTAACTGATTTCATCTTCATTTAACTGATTTCATCTTCATTTAACTGATTTCATCGTTAACTGATTTCATCGTTAACTGATTTCATCTTCATTTAATTGATTTCATCGTTAACTGATTTCATCGTTAACTGATTTCATCTTCATTTAACTGATTTCATCGTTAACTGATTTCATCGTTAACTGATTTCATCGTTAACTGATTTCATCTTCATTTAACTGATTTCATCGTTAACTGATTTCATCGTTAATTGATTTCATCGTTAACTGATTTCATTTTCATTCTTCATTTAACTGATTTCATCGTTAACTGATTTCATCGTTAACTGATTTCATCTTCATTTAACTGATTTCATCGTTAACTGATTTCATCGTTAATTGATTTCATCGTTAACTGATTTCATCTTCATTCTTCATTTAACTGATTTCATCGTTAACTGATTTCATCTTCATTTAACTGATTTCATCGTTAACTGATTTCATCGTTAACTGATTTCATCGTTAACTGATTTCATCTTCATTTAACTGATTTCATCGTTAACTGATTTCATCTTCATTCTTCATTTAACTGATTTCATCTTTAACTGATTTCATCGTTAACTGATTTCATCTTCATTTAACTGATTTCATCGTTAATTGATTTCATCGTTAACTGATTTCATCGTTAACTGATTTCATCTTCATTTAACTGATTTCATCGTTAACTGATTTCATCGTTAACTGATTTCATCTTTAACTGATTTCATCTTCATTTAACTGATTTCATCGTTAACTGATTTCATCGTTAACTGATTTCATCGTTAACTGATTTCATCTTCATTTAAATGATTTCATCTTCATTTAACTGATTTCATCGTTAACTGATTTCATCGTTAACTGATTTCATCTTCATTTAATTGATTTCATCGTTAACTGATTTCATCGTTAACTGATTTCATCGTTAACTGATTTCATCTTCATTTAACTGATTTCATCGTTAACTGATTTCATCGTTAACTGATTTCATCGTTAACTGATTTCATCTTCATTTAACTGATTTCATCGTTAACTGATTTCATCGTTAACTGATTTCATCGTTAACTGATTTCATCTTCATTTAACTGATTTCATCGTTAACTGATTTCATCGTTAATTGATTTCATCGTTAACTGATTTCATTTTCATTCTTCATTTAACTGATTTCATCGTTAACTGATTTCATCGTTAACTGATTTCATCTTCATTTAACTGATTTCATCGTTAACTGATTTCATCGTTAATTGATTTCATCGTTAACTGATTTCATCTTCATTCTTCATTTAACTGATTTCATCGTTAACTGATTTCATCTTCATTTAACTGATTTCATCGTTAACTGATTTCATCGTTAACTGATTTCATCGTTAACTGATTTCATCTTCATTTAACTGATTTCATCGTTAACTGATTTCATCTTCATTCTTCATTTAACTGATTTCATCGTTAACTGATTTCATCGTTAACTGATTTCATCTTCATTTAACTGATTTCATCATTAATTGATTTCATCGTTAACTGATTTCATCGTTAACTGATTTCATCTTCATTTAACTGATTTCATCGTTAACTGATTTCATCGTTAACTGATTTCATCTTTAACTGATTTCATCTTCATTTAACTGATTTCATCGTTAACTGATTTCATCGTTAACTGATTTCATCGTTAACTGATTTCATCTTCATTTAACTGATTTCATTGTTAACTGATTTCATCGTTAACTGATTTCATCTTCATTTAACTGATTTCATCGTTAACTGATTTCATCGTTAACTGATTTCATCGTTAACTGATTTCATCTTCATTTAACTGATTTCATTTTCATTCTTCATTTAACTGATTTCATCGTTAACTGATTTCATCTTCATTTAACTGATTTCATCGTTAACTGATTTCATCGTTAACTGATTTCATCGTTAACTGATTTCATCTTTAACTGATTTCATCGTTAACTGATTTCATCGTTAACTGATTTCATCTTCATTTAACTGATTTCATTTTCATTCTTCATTTAACTGATTTCATCGTTAACTGATTTCATCTTCATTTAACTGATTTCATCGTTAACTGATTTCATCGTTAACTGATTTCATCGTTAACTGATTTCATCGTTAACTGATTTCATCTTCATTTAACTGATTTCATCGTTAACTGATTTCATCGTTAACTGATTTCATCGTTAACTGATTTCATCTTCATTTAACTGATTTCATTTTCATTCTTCATTTAACTGATTTCATCGTTAACTGATTTCATCTTCATTTAACTGATTTCATCGTTAACTGATTTCATCGTTAACTGATTTCATCGTTAACTGATTTCATCGTTAACTGATTTCATCTTCATTTAACTGATTTCATCGTTAACTGATTTCATCTTCATTTAATTGATTTCATCGTTAACTGATTTCATCGTTAACTGATTTCATCGTTAACTGATTTCATCTTCATTTAACTGATTTCATCGTTAACTGATTTCATCGTTAACTGATTTCATCTTCATTTAACTGATTTCATTTTCATTCTTCATTTAACTGATTTCATCGTTAACTGATTTCATCTTCATTTAATTGATTTCATCGTTAACTGATTTCATCGTTAACTGATTTCATCTTCATTTAACTGATTTCATCGTTAACTGATTTCATCTTCATTTAACTGATTTCATTTTCATTCTTCATTTAACTGATTTCATCGTTAACTGATTTCATCTTCATTTAATTGATTTCATCGTTAACTGATTTCATCGTTAACTGATTTCATCTTCATTTAACTGATTTCATTGTTAACTGATTTCATCGTTAACTGATTTCATCTTCATTTAACTGATTTCATCGTTAACTGATTTCATCGTTAACTGATTTCATCGTTAACTGATTTCATCTTCATTTAACTGATTTCATTTTCATTCTTCATTTAACTGATTTCATCGTTAACTGATTTCATCTTCATTTAACTGATTTCATCGTTAACTGATTTCATCGTTAACTGATTTCATCGTTAACTGATTTCATCTTTAACTGATTTCATCGTTAACTGATTTCATCTTCATTTAACTGATTTCATCGTTAACTGATTTCATCTTCATTTAATTGATTTCATCGTTAACTGATTTCATCGTTAACTGATTTCATCGTTAACTGATTTCATCTTCATTTAACTGATTTCATCGTTAACTGATTTCATCGTTAACTGATTTCATCTTCATTTAACTGATTTCATTTTCATTCTTCATTTAACTGATTTCATCGTGAACTGATTTCATCTTCATTTAACTGATTTCATCGTTAACTGATTTCATCGTTAATTGATTTCATCGTTAACTGATTTCATTTTCATTCTTCATTTAACTGATTTCATCGTTAACTGATTTCATCGTTAACTGATTTCATCTTCATTTAACTGATTTCATCGTTAATTGATTTCATCGTTAACTGATTTCATCTTCATTTAACTGATTTCATCGTTAACTGATTTCATCGTTAACTGATTTCATCGTTAACTGATTTCATCGTTAACTGATTTCATCGTTAACTGATTTCATCTTCATTTAACTGATTTCATTGTTAACTGATTTCATCGTTAACTGATTTCATCTTCATTTAATTGATTTCATCGTTAACTGATTTCATCTTCATTTAATTGATTTCATCGTTAACTGATTTCATCGTTAACTGATTTCATCGTTAACTGATTTCATCTTCATTTAACTGATTTCATCGTTAACTGATTTCATCGTTAACTGATTTCATCTTCATTTAACTGATTTCATCGTTAACTGATTTCATCGTTAACTGATTTCATCGTCATTTAACTGATTTCATCGTTAACTGATTTCATCGTTAACTGATTTCATCGTTAACTGATTTCATCGTTAACTGATTTCATCTTCATTTAACTGATTTCATTGTTAACTGATTTCATCGTTAACTGATTTCATCTTCATTTAACTGATTTCATCGTTAACTGATTTCATCGTTAACTGATTTCATCGTTAACTGATTTCATCTTCATTTAACTGATTTCATTTTCATTCTTCATTTAACTGATTTCATCGTTAACTGATTTCATCTTCATTTAACTGATTTCATCGTTAACTGATTTCATCGTTAACTGATTTCATCGTTAACTGATTTCATCTTCATTTAACTGATTTCATCGTTAACTGATTTCATCGTTAACTGATTTCATCTTCATTTAACTGATTTCATTTTCATTCTTCATTTAACTGATTTCATCGTTAACTGATTTCATCTTCATTTAATTGATTTCATCGTTAACTGATTTCATCGTTAACTGATTTCATCGTTAACTGATTTCATCTTCATTTAACTGATTTCATCGTTAACTGATTTCATCGTTAACTGATTTCATCGTTAACTGATTTCATCTTCATTTAACTGATTTCATCGTTAACTGATTTCATCGTTAATTGATTTCATCGTTAACTGATTTCATCTTCATTCTTCATTTAACTGATTTTATCGTTAACTGATTTCATCTTCATTTAACTGATTTCATCGTTAACTGATTTCATCGTTAACTGATTTCATCGTTAACTGATTTCATCTTCATTTAACTGATTTCATCGTTAACTGATTTCATCTTCATTCTTCATTTAACTGATTTCATCTTTAACTGATTTCATCGTTAACTGATTTCATCTTCATTTAACTGATTTCATCGTTAATTGATTTCATCGTTAACTGATTTCATCGTTAATTGATTTCATCGTTAACTGATTTCATCTTCATTTAACTGATTTCATCGTTAACTGATTTCATCTTCATTCTTCATTTAACTGATTTCATCTTTAACTGATTTCATCGTTAACTGATTTCATCTTCATTTAACTGATTTCATCGTTAATTGATTTCATCGTTAACTGATTTCATCGTTAATTGATTTCATCGTTAACTGATTTCATCTTCATTTAACTGATTTCATCGTTAACTGATTTCATCTTCATTCTTCATTTAACTGATTTCATCTTTAACTGATTTCATCGTTAACTGATTTCATCTTCATTTAACTGATTTCATCGTTAATTGATTTCATCGTTAACTGATTTCATCGTTAATTGATTTCATCGTTAACTGATTTCATCTTCATTTAACTGATTTCATCGTTAACTGATTTCATCTTCATTCTTCATTTAACTGATTTCATCTTTAACTGATTTCATCGTTAACTGATTTCATCTTCATTTAACTGATTTCATCGTTAATTGATTTCATCGTTAACTGATTTCATCGTTAACTGATTTCATCTTCATTTAACTGATTTCATCGTTAACTGATTTCATCGTTAACTGATTTCATCTTTAACTGATTTCATCTTCATTTAACTGATTTCATCGTTAACTGATTTCATCGTTAACTGATTTCATCGTTAACTGATTTCATCTTCATTTAACTGATTTCATCTTCATTTAACTGATTTCATCGTTAACTGATTTCATCGTTAACTGATTTCATCTTCATTTAATTGATTTCATCATTAACTGATTTCATCGTTAACTGATTTCATCGTTAACTGATTTCATCTTCATTTAACTGATTTCATCGTTAACTGATTTCATCGTTAACTGATTTCATCTTCATTTAACTGATTTCATCGTTAACTGATTTCATCGTTAACTGATTTCATCTTCATTTAACTGATTTCATCGTTAACTGATTTCATCGTTAATTGATTTCATCGTTAACTGATTTCATCTTCATTCTTCATTTAACTGATTTCATCGTTAACTGATTTCATCTTCATTTAACTGATTTCATCGTTAACTGATTTCATCGTTAACTGATTTCATCGTTAACTGATTTCATCTTCATTTAACTGATTTCATCGTTAACTGATTTCATCTTCATTCTTCATTTAACTGATTTCATCTTTAACTGATTTCATCGTTAACTGATTTCATCTTCATTTAACTGATTTCATCGTTAATTGATTTCATCGTTAACTGATTTCATCGTTAATTGATTTCATCGTTAACTGATTTCATCTTCATTTAACTGATTTCATCGTTAACTGATTTCATCTTCATTCTTCATTTAACTGATTTCATCTTTAACTGATTTCATCGTTAACTGATTTCATCTTCATTTAACTGATTTCATCGTTAATTGATTTCATCGTTAACTGATTTCATCGTTAATTGATTTCATCGTTAACTGATTTCATCTTCATTTAACTGATTTCATCGTTAACTGATTTCATCTTCATTCTTCATTTAACTGATTTCATCTTTAACTGATTTCATCGTTAACTGATTTCATCTTCATTTAACTGATTTCATCGTTAATTGATTTCATCGTTAACTGATTTCATCGTTAACTGATTTCATCTTCATTTAACTGATTTCATCGTTAACTGATTTCATCGTTAACTGATTTCATCTTTAACTGATTTCATCTTCATTTAACTGATTTCATCGTTAACTGATTTCATCGTTAACTGATTTCATCGTTAACTGATTTCATCGTTAACTGATTTCATCTTCATTTAATTGATTTCATCGTTAACTGATTTCATCGTTAACTGATTTCATCGTTAACTGATTTCATCTTCATTTAACTGATTTCATCGTTAACTGATTTCATCGTTAACTGATTTCATCGTTAACTGATTTCATCTTCATTTAACTGATTTCATCGTTAACTGATTTCATCGTTAACTGATTTCATCTTCATTTAACTGATTTCATCGTTAACTGATTTCATCGTTAATTGATTTCATCGTTAACTGATTTCATTTTCATTCTTCATTTAACTGATTTCATCGTTAACTGATTTCATCGTTAACTGATTTCATCTTCATTTAACTGATTTCATCGTTAACTGATTTCATCGTTAATTGATTTCATCGTTAACTGATTTCATCTTCATTCTTCATTTAACTGATTTCATCGTTAACTGATTTCATCTTCATTTAACTGATTTCATCGTTAACTGATTTCATCGTTAACTGATTTCATCGTTAACTGATTTCATCGTTAACTGATTTCATCTTCATTTAACTGATTTCATCGTTAACTGATTTCATCTTCATTCTTCATTTAACTGATTTCATCTTTAACTGATTTCATCGTTAACTGATTTCATCTTCATTTAACTGATTTCATCGTTAATTGATTTCATCGTTAACTGATTTCATCGTTAACTGATTTCATCTTCATTTAACTGATTTCATCGTTAACTGATTTCATCGTTAACTGATTTCATCTTTAACTGATTTCATCTTCATTTAACTGATTTCATCGTTAACTGATTTCATCGTTAACTGATTTCATCGTTAACTGATTTCATCGTTAACTGATTTCATCTTCATTTAACTGATTTCATTGTTAACTGATTTCATCGTTAACTGATTTCATCTTCATTTAACTGATTTCATCGTTAACTGATTTCATCGTTAACTGATTTCATCGTTAACTGATTTCATCTTCATTTAACTGATTTCATTTTCATTCTTCATTTAACTGATTTCATCGTTAACTGATTTCATCTTCATTTAACTGATTTCATCGTTAACTGATTTCATCGTTAACTGATTTCATCGTTAACTGATTTCATCTTTAACTGATTTCATCGTTAACTGATTTCATCTTCATTTAACTGATTTCATCGTTAACTGATTTCATCTTCATTTAATTGATTTCATCGTTAACTGATTTCATCGTTAACTGATTTCATCGTTAACTGATTTCATCTTCATTTAACTGATTTCATCGTTAACTGATTTCATCGTTAACTGATTTCATCTTCATTTAACTGATTTCATCGTTAACTGATTTCATCGTTAATTGATTTCATCGTTAACTGATTTCATTTTCATTCTTCATTTAACTGATTTCATCGTTAACTGATTTCATCGTTAACTGATTTCATCTTCATTTAACTGATTTCATCGTTAACTGATTTCATCGTTAACTGATTTCATCTTCATTTAACTGATTTCATCGTTAACTGATTTCATCGTTAATTGATTTCATCGTTAACTGATTTCATTTTCATTCTTCATTTAACTGATTTCATCGTTAACTGATTTCATCGTTAACTGATTTCATCTTCATTTAACTGATTTCATCGTTAACTGATTTCATCGTTAATTGATTTCATCGTTAACTGATTTCATCTTCATTCTTCATTTAACTGATTTCATCGTTAACTGATTTCATCTTCATTTAACTGATTTCATCGTTAACTGATTTCATCGTTAACTGATTTCATCGTTAACTGATTTCATCTTCATTTAACTGATTTCATTGTTAACTGATTTCATCGTTAACTGATTTCATCTTCATTTAACTGATTTCATCGTTAACTGATTTCATCGTTAACTGATTTCATCGTTAACTGATTTCATCTTCATTTAACTGATTTCATTTTCATTCTTCATTTAACTGATTTCATCGTTAACTGATTTCATCTTCATTTAACTGATTTCATCGTTAACTGATTTCATCGTTAACTGATTTCATCTTTAACTGATTTCATCGTTAACTGATTTCATCTTCATTTAACTGATTTCATCGTTAACTGATTTCATCTTCATTTAATTGATTTCATCGTTAACTGATTTCATCGTTAACTGATTTCATCGTTAACTGATTTCATCTTCATTTAACTGATTTCATCGTTAACTGATTTCATCGTTAACTGATTTCATCTTCATTTAACTGATTTCATTTTCATTCTTCATTTAACTGATTTCATCGTTAACTGATTTCATCTTCATTTAATTGATTTCATCGTTAACTGATTTCATCGTTAACTGATTTCATCGTTAACTGATTTCATCTTCATTTAACTGATTTCATCGTTAACTGATTTCATCGTTAACTGATTTCATCGTTAACTGATTTCATCTTCATTTAACTGATTTCATCGTTAACTGATTTCATCGTTAACTGATTTCATCTTCATTTAACTGATTTCATCGTTAACTGATTTCATCGTTAATTGATTTCATCGTTAACTGATTTCATTTTCATTCTTCATTTAACTGATTTCATCGTTAACTGATTTCATCGTTAACTGATTTCATCTTCATTTAACTGATTTCATCGTTAACTGATTTCATCGTTAATTGATTTCATCGTTAACTGATTTCATCTTCATTCTTCATTTAACTGATTTCATCGTTAACTGATTTCATCTTCATTTAACTGATTTCATCGTTAACTGATTTCATCGTTAACTGATTTCATCGTTAACTGATTTCATCTTCATTTAACTGATTTCATCGTTAACTGATTTCATCTTCATTCTTCATTTAACTGATTTCATCTTTAACTGATTTCATCGTTAACTGATTTCATCTTCATTTAACTGATTTCATCGTTAATTGATTTCATCGTTAACTGATTTCATCGTTAACTGATTTCATCGTTAACTGATTTCATCTTCATTTAACTGATTTCATCGTTAATTGATTTCATCGTTAACTGATTTCATCGTTAATTGATTTCATCGTTAACTGATTTCATCTTCATTTAACTGATTTCATCGTTAACTGATTTCATCTTCATTCTTCATTTAACTGATTTCATCTTTAACTGATTTCATCGTTAACTGATTTCATCTTCATTTAACTGATTTCATCGTTAATTGATTTCATCGTTAACTGATTTCATCGTTAATTGATTTCATCGTTAACTGATTTCATCTTCATTTAACTGATTTCATCGTTAACTGATTTCATCTTCATTCTTCATTTAACTGATTTCATCTTTAACTGATTTCATCGTTAACTGATTTCATCTTCATTTAACTGATTTCATCGTTAATTGATTTCATCGTTAACTGATTTCATCGTTAATTGATTTCATCGTTAACTGATTTCATCTTCATTTAACTGATTTCATCGTTAACTGATTTCATCTTCATTCTTCATTTAACTGATTTCATCTTTAACTGATTTCATCGTTAACTGATTTCATCTTCATTTAACTGATTTCATCGTTAATTGATTTCATCGTTAACTGATTTCATCGTTAACTGATTTCATCTTCATTTAACTGATTTCATCGTTAACTGATTTCATCGTTAACTGATTTCATCTTTAACTGATTTCATCTTCATTTAACTGATTTCATCGTTAATTGATTTCATCGTTAACTGATTTCATCGTTAACTGATTTCATCGTTAACTGATTTCATCGTTAACTGATTTCATCTTCATTTAACTGATTTCATCGTTAATTGATTTCATCGTTAACTGATTTCATCGTTAATTGATTTCATCGTTAACTGATTTCATCTTCATTTAACTGATTTCATCGTTAACTGATTTCATCTTCATTCTTCATTTAACTGATTTCATCTTTAACTGATTTCATCGTTAACTGATTTCATCTTCATTTAACTGATTTCATCGTTAATTGATTTCATCGTTAACTGATTTCATCGTTAATTGATTTCATCGTTAACTGATTTCATCTTCATTTAACTGATTTCATCGTTAACTGATTTCATCTTCATTCTTCATTTAACTGATTTCATCTTTAACTGATTTCATCGTTAACTGATTTCATCTTCATTTAACTGATTTCATCGTTAATTGATTTCATCGTTAACTGATTTCATCGTTAACTGATTTCATCTTCATTTAACTGATTTCATCGTTAACTGATTTCATCGTTAACTGATTTCATCTTTAACTGATTTCATCTTCATTTAACTGATTTCATCGTTAACTGATTTCATCGTTAACTGATTTCATCGTTAACTGATTTCATCTTCATTTAACTGATTTCATCTTCATTTAACTGATTTCATCGTTAACTGATTTCATCGTTAACTGATTTCATCTTCATTTAATTGATTTCATCGTTAACTGATTTCATCGTTAACTGATTTCATCGTTAACTGATTTCATCTTCATTTAACTGATTTCATCGTTAACTGATTTCATCGTTAACTGATTTCATCGTTAACTGATTTCATCTTCATTTAACTGATTTCATCGTTAACTGATTTCATCGTTAACTGATTTCATCTTCATTTAACTGATTTCATCGTTAACTGATTTCATCGTTAATTGATTTCATCGTTAACTGATTTCATCTTCATTCTTCATTTAACTGATTTCATCGTTAACTGATTTCATCGTTAACTGATTTCATCTTCATTTAACTGATTTCATCGTTAATTGATTTCATCGTTAACTGATTTCATCGTTAACTGATTTCATCGTTAACTGATTTCATCGTTAATTGATTTCATCGTTAACTGATTTCATCTTCATTCTTCATTTAACTGATTTCATCGTTAACTGATTTCATCGTTAACTGATTTCATCTTCATTTAACTGATTTCATCGTTAACTGATTTCATCGTTAATTGATTTCATCGTTAACTGATTTCATCTTCATTCTTCATTTAACTGATTTCATCGTTAACTGATTTCATCGTTAACTGATTTCATCTTCATTTAACTGATTTCATCGTTAACTGATTTCATCGTTAATTGATTTCATCGTTAACTGATTTCATCTTCATTCTTCATTTAACTGATTTCATCTTTAACTGATTTCATCGTTAACTGATTTCATCTTCATTTAACTGATTTCATCGTTAATTGATTTCATCGTTAACTGATTTCATCGTTAACTGATTTCATCTTCATTTAACTGATTTCATCGTTAACTGATTTCATCGTTAACTGATTTCATCGTTAACTGATTTCATCGTTAACTGATTTCATCGTTAACTGATTTCATCTTCATTTAACTGATTTCATTGTTAACTGATTTCATCGTTAACTGATTTCATCTTCATTTAACTGATTTCATCGTTAACTGATTTCATCGTTAACTGATTTCATCGTTAACTGATTTCATCTTCATTTAACTGATTTCATTTTCATTCTTCATTTAACTGATTTCATCGTTAACTGATTTCATCTTCATTTAACTGATTTCATCGTTAACTGATTTCATCGTTAACTGATTTCATCTTTAACTGATTTCATCGTTAACTGATTTCATCTTCATTTAACTGATTTCATCGTTAACTGATTTCATCTTCATTTTATTGATTTCATCGTTAACTGATTTCATCGTTAACTGATTTCATCGTTAACTGATTTCATCTTCATTTAACTGATTTCATCGTTAACTGATTTCATCGTTAACTGATTTCATCTTCATTTAAATGATTTCATTTTCATTCTTCATTTAACTGATTTCATCGTTAACTGATTTCATCTTCATTTAATTGATTTCATCGTTAACTGATTTCATCGTTAACTGATTTCATCGTTAACTGATTTCATCTTCATTTAACTGATTTCATCGTTAACTGATTTCATCGTTAACTGATTTCATCGTTAACTGATTTCATCTTCATTTAACTGATTTCATCGTTAACTGATTTCATCGTTAACTGATTTCATCTTCATTTAACTGATTTCATCGTTAACTGATTTCATCGTTAATTGATTTCATCGTTAACTGATTTCATTTTCATTCTTCATTTAACTGATTTCATCGTTAACTGATTTCATCGTTAACTGATTTCATCTTCATTTAACTGATTTCATCGTTAACTGATTTCATCGTTAATTGATTTCATCGTTAACTGATTTCATCTTCATTCTTCATTTAACTGATTTCATCGTTAACTGATTTCATCTTCATTTAACTGATTTCATCGTTAACTGATTTCATCGTTAACTGATTTCATCGTTAACTGATTTCATCTTCATTTAACTGATTTCATTGTTAACTGATTTCATCGTTAACTGATTTCATCTTCATTTAACTGATTTCATCGTTAACTGATTTCATCGTTAACTGATTTCATCGTTAACTGATTTCATCTTCATTTAACTGATTTCATTTTCATTCTTCATTTAACTGATTTCATCGTTAACTGATTTCATCTTCATTTAACTGATTTCATCGTTAACTGATTTCATCGTTAACTGATTTCATCTTTAACTGATTTCATCGTTAACTGATTTCATCTTTAACTGATTTCATCGTTAACTGATTTCATCTTCATTTAACTGATTTCATCGTTAATTGATTTCATCGTTAACTGATTTCATCGTTAATTGATTTCATCGTTAACTGATTTCATCGTTAACTGATTTCATCTTCATTTAACTGATTTCATCGTTAACTGATTTCATCGTTAACTGATTTCATCTTTAACTGATTTCATCTTCATTTAACTGATTTCATCGTTAACTGATTTCATCGTTAACTGATTTCATCGTTAACTGATTTCATCTTCATTTAACTGATTTCATCTTCATTTAACTGATTTCATCGTTAACTGATTTCATCGTTAACTGATTTCATCTTCATTTAATTGATTTCATCGTTAACTGATTTCATCGTTAACTGATTTCATCGTTAACTGATTTCATCTTCATTTAACTGATTTCATCGTTAACTGATTTCATCGTTAACTGATTTCATCGTTAACTGATTTCATCTTCATTTAACTGATTTCATCGTTAACTGATTTCATCGTTAACTGATTTCATCTTCATTTAACTGATTTCATCGTTAACTGATTTCATCGTTAACTGATTTCATCTTCATTTAACTGATTTCATCGTTAACTGATTTCATCGTTAATTGATTTCATCGTTAACTGATTTCATCTTCATTTAACTGATTTCATCGTTAATTGATTTCATCGTTAACTGATTTCATCGTTAACTGATTTCATCGTTAACTGATTTCATCTTCATTCTTCATTTAACTGATTTCATCTTTAACTGATTTCATCGTTAACTGATTTCATCTTCATTTAACTGATTTCATCGTTAATTGATTTCATCGTTAACTGATTTCATCGTTAATTGATTTCATCGTTAACTGATTTCATCTTCATTTAACTGATTTCATCGTTAACTGATTTCATCTTCATTCTTCATTTAACTGATTTCATCTTTAACTGATTTCATCGTTAACTGATTTCATCTTCATTTAACTGATTTCATCGTTAACTGATTTCATCGTTAACTGATTTCATCTTTAACTGATTTCATCTTCATTTAACTGATTTCATCGTTAACTGATTTCATCGTTAACTGATTTCATCGTTAACTGATTTCATCTTCATTTAACTGATTTCATCTTCATTTAACTGATTTCATCGTTAACTGATTTCATCGTTAACTGATTTCATCTTCATTTAATTGATTTCATCGTTAACTGATTTCATCGTTAACTGATTTCATCTTCATTTAACTGATTTCATCGTTAACTGATTTCATCGTTAACTGATTTCATCTTCATTTAACTGATTTCATCGTTAACTGATTTCATCGTTAACTGATTTCATCTTCATTTAACTGATTTCATCGTTAACTGATTTCATCGTTAATTGATTTCATCGTTAACTGATTTCATTTTCATTCTTCATTTAACTGATTTCATCGTTAACTGATTTCATCGTTAACTGATTTCATCTTCATTTAACTGATTTCATCGTTAACTGATTTCATCGTTAATTGATTTCATCGTTAACTGATTTCATCTTCATTCTTCATTTAACTGATTTCATCGTTAATTGATTTCATCGTTAACTGATTTCATCTTCATTCTTCATTTAACTGATTTCATCGTTAACTGATTTCATCTTCATTTAACTGATTTCATCGTTAACTGATTTCATCGTTAACTGATTTCATCGTTAACTGATTTCATCTTCATTTAACTGATTTCATCGTTAACTGATTTCATCTTCATTCTTCATTTAACTGATTTCATCTTTAACTGATTTCATCGTTAACTGATTTCATCTTCATTTAACTGATTTCATCGTTAATTGATTTCATCGTTAACTGATTTCATCGTTAACTGATTTCATCTTCATTTAACTGATTTCATCGTTAACTGATTTCATCGTTAACTGATTTCATCGTTAACTGATTTCATCTTCATTTAACTGATTTCATCTTCATTTAACTGATTTCATCGTTAACTGATTTCATCGTTAACTGATTTCATCTTCATTTAACTGATTTCATTGTTAACTGATTTCATCGTTAACTGATTTCATCTTCATTTAACTGATTTCATCGTTAACTGATTTCATCGTTAACTGATTTCATCGTTAACTGATTTCATCGTTAACTGATTTCATCTTCATTTAACTGATTTCATTTTCATTCTTCATTTAACTGATTTCATCGTTAACTGATTTCATCTTCATTTAACTGATTTCATCGTTAACTGATTTCATCGTTAACTGATTTCATCGTTAACTGATTTCATCTTTAACTGATTTCATCGTTAACTGATTTCATCTTCATTTAACTGATTTCATCGTTAACTGATTTCATCTTCATTTAATTGATTTCATCGTTAACTGATTCCATCGTTAACTGATTTCATCTTCATTTAACTGATTTCATTTTCATTCTTCATTTAACTGATTTCATCGTTAACTGATTTCATCTTCATTTAATTGATTTCATCGTTAACTGATTTCATCGTTAACTGATTTCATCTTCATTTAACTGATTTCATCGTTAACTGATTTCATCGTTAACTGATTTCATCTTCATTTAACTGATTTCATCGTTAACTGATTTCATCGTTAACTGATTTCATCTTCATTTAACTGATTTCATTTTCATTCTTCATTTAACTGATTTCATCGTTAACTGATTTCATCTTCATTTAATTGATTTCATCGTTAACTGATTTCATCGTTAACTGATTTCATCTTCATTTAACTGATTTCATCGTTAACTGATTTCATCGTTAACTGATTTCATCTTCATTTAACTGATTTCATCGTTAACTGATTTCATCGTTAATTTATTTCATCGTTAACTGATTTCATTTTCATTCTTCATTTAACTGATTTCATCGTTAACTGATTTCATCGTTAACTGATTTCATCGTTAACTGATTTCATCGTTAACTGATTTCATCTTCATTTAACTGATTTCATTGTTAACTGATTTCATCGTTAATTGATTTCATCGTTAACTGATTTCATCTTCATTTAACTGATTTCATCGTTAACTGATTTCATCGTTAACTGATTTCATCTTTAACTGATTTCATCGTTAACTGATTTCATCGTTAACTGATTTCATCTTCATTTAACTGATTTCATTGTTAACTGATTTCATCGTTAACTGATTTCATCTTCATTTAATTGATTTCATCGTTAACTGATTTCATCTTCATTTAATTGATTTCATCGTTAACTGATTTCATCGTTAACTGATTTCATCGTTAACTGATTTCATCTTCATTTAACTGATTTCATCGTTAACTGATTTCATCGTTAACTGATTTCATCTTCATTTAACTGATTTCATCGTTAACTGATTTCATCGTTAACTGATTTCATCTTCATTTAACTGATTTCATCGTTAACTGATTTCATCGTTAACTGATTTCATCGTTAACTGATTTCATCGTTAACTGATTTCATCTTCATTTAACTGATTTCATTGTTAACTGATTTCATCGTTAACTGATTTCATCTTCATTTAACTGATTTCATCGTTAACTGATTTCATCGTTAACTGATTTCATCGTTAACTGATTTCATCTTCATTTAACTGATTTCATTTTCATTCTTCATTTAACTGATTTCATCGTTAACTGATTTCATCTTCATTTAACTGATTTCATCGTTAACTGATTTCATCGTTAACTGATTTCATCGTTAACTGATTTCATCTTTAACTGATTTCATCGTTAACTGATTTCATCTTCATTTAACTGATTTCATCGTTAACTGATTTCATCTTCATTTAATTGATTTCATCGTTAACTGATTTCATCGTTAACTGATTTCATCGTTAACTGATTTCATCTTCATTTAACTGATTTCATCGTTAACTGATTTCATCGTTAACTGATTTCATCTTCATTTAACTGATTTCATTTTCATTCTTCATTTAACTGATTTCATCGTTAACTGATTTCATCTTCATTTAATTGATTTCATCGTTAACTGATTTCATCGTTAACTGATTTCATCGTTAACTGATTTCATTTTCATTCTTCATTTAACTGATTTCATCGTTAACTGATTTCATCGTTAACTGATTTCATCTTCATTTAACTGATTTCATCGTTAACTGATTTCATCGTTAACTGATTTCATCTTCATTTAACTGATTTCATCGTTAACTGATTTCATCGTTAACTGATTTCATCTTCATTTAACTGATTTCATCGTTAACTGATTTCATCGTTAACTGATTTCATCGTTAACTGATTTCATCTTCATTTAACTGATTTCATTGTTAACTGATTTCATCGTTAACTGATTTCATCTTCATTTAACTGATTTCATCGTTAACTGATTTCATCGTTAACTGATTTCATCGTTAACTGATTTCATCTTCATTTAACTGATTTCATTTTCATTCTTCATTTAACTGATTTCATCGTTAACTGATTTCATCTTCATTTAACTGATTTCATCGTTAACTGATTTCATCGTTAACTGATTTCATCTTTAACTGATTTCATCGTTAACTGATTTCATCTTCATTTAACTGATTTCATCGTTAACTGATTTCATCTTCATTTAATTGATTTCATCGTTAACTGATTTCATCGTTAACTGATTTCATCGTTAACTGATTTCATCTTCATTTAACTGATTTCATCGTTAACTGATTTCATCGTTAACTGATTTCATCTTCATTTAACTGATTTCATTTTCATTCTTCATTTAACTGATTTCATCGTTAACTGATTTCATCTTCATTTAATTGATTTCATCGTTAACTGATTTCATCGTTAACTGATTTCATCGTTAACTGATTTCATCTTCATTTAACTGATTTCATCGTTAACTGATTTCATCGTTAACTGATTTCATCGTTAACTGATTTCATCTTCATTTAACTGATTTCATCGTTAACTGATTTCATCGTTAACTGATTTCATCTTCATTTAACTGATTTCATCGTTAACTGATTTCATCGTTAATTGATTTCATCGTTAACTGATTTCATTTTCATTCTTCATTTAACTGATTTCATCGTTAACTGATTTCATCGTTAACTGATTTCATCTTCATTTAACTGATTTCATCGTTAATTGATTTCATCGTTAACTGATTTCATCGTTAATTGATTTCATCGTTAACTGATTTCATCTTCATTTAACTGATTTCATCGTTAACTGATTTCATCTTCATTCTTCATTTAACTGATTTCATCTTTAACTGATTTCATCGTTAACTGATTTCATCTTCATTTAACTGATTTCATCGTTAATTGATTTCATCGTTAATTGATTTCATCGTTAACTGATTTCATCGTTAATTGATTTCATCGTTAACTGATTTCATCTTCATTTAACTGATTTCATCGTTAACTGATTTCATCTTCATTCTTCATTTAACTGATTTCATCGTTAACTGATTTCATCGTTAACTGATTTCATCGTTAATTGATTTCATCGTTAACTGATTTCATCTTCATTTAACTGATTTCATCGTTAATTGATTTCATCGTTAACTGATTTCATCGTTAACTGATTTCATCGTTAACTGATTTCATCTTCATTTAACTGATTTCATCTTCATTTAACTGATTTCATCGTTAACTGATTTCATCGTTAACTGATTTCATCTTCATTTAATTGATTTCATCGTTAACTGATTTCATCGTTAACTGATTTCATCGTTAACTGATTTCATCTTCATTTAACTGATTTCATCGTTAACTGATTTCATCGTTAACTGATTTCATCGTTAACTGATTTCATCTTCATTTAACTGATTTCATCGTTAACTGATTTCATCGTTAACTGATTTCATCTTCATTTAACTGATTTCATCGTTAACTGATTTCATCGTTAATTGATTTCATCGTTAACTGATTTCATTTTCATTCTTCATTTAACTGATTTCATCGTTAACTGATTTCATCGTTAACTGATTTCATCTTCATTTAACTGATTTCATCGTTAACTGATTTCATCGTTAATTGATTTCATCGTTAACTGATTTCATCTTCATTCTTCATTTAACTGATTTCATCGTTAACTGATTTCATCTTCATTTAACTGATTTCATCGTTAACTGATTTCATCGTTAACTGATTTCATCGTTAACTGATTTCATCTTCATTTAACTGATTTCATCGTTAACTGATTTCATCTTCATTCTTCATTTAACTGATTTCATCTTTAACTGATTTCATCGTTAACTGATTTCATCTTCATTTAACTGATTTCATCGTTAATTGATTTCATCGTTAACTGATTTCATCGTTAACTGATTTCATCTTCATTTAACTGATTTCATCGTTAACTGATTTCATCGTTAACTGATTTCATCTTTAACTGATTTCATCTTCATTTAACTGATTTCATCGTTAACTGATTTCATCGTTAACTGATTTCATCGTTAACTGATTTCATCTTCATTTAACTGATTTCATTGTTAACTGATTTCATCGTTAACTGATTTCATCTTCATTTAACTGATTTCATCGTTAACTGATTTCATCGTTAACTGATTTCATCGTTAACTGATTTCATCTTCATTTAACTGATTTCATTTTCATTCTTCATTTAACTGATTTCATCGTTAACTGATTTCATCTTCATTTAACTGATTTCATCGTTAACTGATTTCATCGTTAACTGATTTCATCGTTAACTGATTTCATCTTTAACTGATTTCATCGTTAACTGATTTCATCTTCATTTAACTGATTTCATCGTTAACTGATTTCATCTTCATTTAATTGATTTCATCGTTAACTGATTTCATCGTTAACTGATTTCATCGTTAACTGATTTCATCTTCATTTAACTGATTTCATCGTTAACTGATTTCATCGTTAACTGATTTCATCTTCATTTAACTGATTTCATTTTCATTCTTCATTTAACTGATTTCATCGTTAACTGATTTCATCTTCATTTAATTGATTTCATCGTTAACTGATTTCATCGTTAACTGATTTCATCTTCATTTAACTGATTTCATCGTTAACTGATTTCATCGTTAACTGATTTCATCTTCATTTAACTGATTTCATCGTTAACTGATTTCATCGTTAATTGATTTCATCGTTAACTGATTTCATTTTCATTCTTCATTTAACTGATTTCATCGTTAACTGATTTCATCGTTAACTGATTTCATCGTTAACTGATTTCATCGTTAACTGATTTCATCGTTAACTGATTTCATCTTCATTTAACTGATTTCATTGTTAACTGATTTCATCGTTAATTGATTTCATCGTTAACTGATTTCATCTTCATTTAACTGATTTCATCGTTAACTGATTTCATCGTTAACTGATTTCATCGTTAACTGATTTCATCTTCATTTAACTGATTTCATTGTTAACTGATTTCATCGTTAACTGATTTCATCTTCATTTAATTGATTTCATCGTTAACTGATTTCATCTTCATTTAATTGATTTCATCGTTAACTGATTTCATCGTTAACTGATTTCATCGTTAACTGATTTCATCTTCATTTAACTGATTTCATCGTTAACTGATTTCATCGTTAACTGATTTCATCTTCATTTAACTGATTTCATCGTTAACTGATTTCATCGTTAACTGATTTCATCTTCATTTAACTGATTTCATCGTTAACTGATTTCATCGTTAACTGATTTCATCGTTAACTGATTTCATCTTCATTTAACTGATTTCATTGTTAACTGATTTCATCGTTAACTGATTTCATCTTCATTTAACTGATTTCATCGTTAACTGATTTCATCGTTAACTGATTTCATCGTTAACTGATTTCATCTTCATTTAACTGATTTCATTTTCATTCTTCATTTAACTGATTTCATCGTTAACTGATTTCATCTTCATTTAACTGATTTCATCGTTAACTGATTTCATCGTTAACTGATTTCATCTTTAACTGATTTCATCGTTAACTGATTTCATCTTCATTTAACTGATTTCATCGTTAACTGATTTCATCTTCATTTAATTGATTTCATCGTTAACTGATTTCATCGTTAACTGATTTCATCGTTAACTGATTTCATCTTCATTTAACTGATTTCATCGTTAACTGATTTCATCGTTAACTGATTTCATCTTCATTTAACTGATTTCATTTTCATTCTTCATTTAACTGATTTCATCGTTAACTGATTTCATCTTCATTTAATTGATTTCATCGTTAACTGATTTCATCGTTAACTGATTTCATCGTTAACTGATTTCATCTTCATTTAACTGATTTCATCGTTAACTGATTTCATCGTTAACTGATTTCATCGTTAACTGATTTCATCTTCATTTAACTGATTTCATCGTTAACTGATTTCATCGTTAATTGATTTCATCGTTAACTGATTTCATTTTCATTCTTCATTTAACTGATTTCATCGTTAACTGATTTCATCGTTAACTGATTTCATCTTCATTTAACTGATTTCATCGTTAACTGATTTCATCGTTAATTGATTTCATCGTTAACTGATTTCATCTTCATTCTTCATTTAACTGATTTCATCGTTAACTGATTTCATCTTCATTTAACTGATTTCATCGTTAACTGATTTCATCGTTAACTGATTTCATCGTTAACTGATTTCATCTTCATTTAACTGATTTCATCGTTAACTGATTTCATCTTCATTCTTCATTTAACTGATTTCATCTTTAACTGATTTCATCGTTAACTGATTTCATCTTCATTTAACTGATTTCATCGTTAATTGATTTCATCGTTAACTGATTTCATCGTTAATTGATTTCATCGTTAACTGATTTCATCTTCATTTAACTGATTTCATCGTTAACTGATTTCATCTTCATTCTTCATTTAACTGATTTCATCTTTAACTGATTTCATCGTTAACTGATTTCATCTTCATTTAACTGATTTCATCGTTAATTGATTTCATCGTTAACTGATTTCATCGTTAATTGATTTCATCGTTAACTGATTTCATCTTCATTTAACTGATTTCATCGTTAACTGATTTCATCTTCATTCTTCATTTAACTGATTTCATCTTTAACTGATTTCATCGTTAACTGATTTCATCTTCATTTAACTGATTTCATCGTTAATTGATTTCATCGTTAACTGATTTCATCGTTAACTGATTTCATCTTCATTTAACTGATTTCATCGTTAACTGATTTCATCGTTAACTGATTTCATCTTTAACTGATTTCATCTTCATTTAACTGATTTCATCGTTAACTGATTTCATCGTTAACTGATTTCATCGTTAACTGATTTCATCTTCATTTAACTGATTTCATCTTCATTTAACTGATTTCATCGTTAACTGATTTCATCGTTAACTGATTTCATCTTCATTTAATTGATTTCATCGTTAACTGATTTCATCGTTAACTGATTTCATCGTTAACTGATTTCATCTTCATTTAACTGATTTCATCGTTAACTGATTTCATCGTTAACTGATTTCATCGTTAACTGATTTCATCTTCATTTAACTGATTTCATCGTTAACTGATTTCATCGTTAATTGATTTCATCGTTAACTGATTTCATTTTCATTCTTCATTTAACTGATTTCATCGTTAACTGATTTCATCGTTAACTGATTTCATCTTCATTTAACTGATTTCATCGTTAACTGATTTCATCGTTAATTGATTTCATCGTTAACTGATTTCATCTTCATTCTTCATTTAACTGATTTCATCGTTAACTGATTTCATCTTCATTTAACTGATTTCATCGTTAACTGATTTCATCGTTAACTGATTTCATCTTCATTCTTCATTTAACTGATTTCATCTTTAACTGATTTCATCGTTAACTGATTTCATCTTCATTTAACTGATTTCATCGTTAATTGATTTCATCGTTAACTGATTTCATCGTTAACTGATTTCATCTTCATTTAACTGATTTCATCGTTAACTGATTTCATCGTTAACTGATTTCATCTTTAACTGATTTCATCTTCATTTAACTGATTTCATCGTTAACTGATTTCATCGTTAACTGATTTCATCGTTAACTGATTTCATCTTCATTTAACTGATTTCATTGTTAACTGATTTCATCGTTAACTGATTTCATCTTCATTTAACTGATTTCATCGTTAACTGATTTCATCGTTAACTGATTTCATCGTTAACTGATTTCATCTTCATTTAACTGATTTCATCGTTAACTGATTTCATCGTTAACTGATTTCATCGTTAACTGATTTCATCTTTAACTGATTTCATCGTTAACTGATTTCATCTTCATTTAACTGATTTCATCGTTAACTGATTTCATCTTCATTTAATTGATTTCATCGTTAACTGATTTCATCGTTAACTGATTTCATCGTTAACTGATTTCATCTTCATTTAACTGATTTCATCGTTAACTGATTTCATCGTTAACTGATTTCATCTTCATTTAACTGATTTCATTTTCATTCTTCATTTAACTGATTTCATCGTTAACTGATTTCATCTTCATTTAATTGATTTCATCGTTAACTGATTTCATCGTTAACTGATTTCATCTTCATTTAACTGATTTCATCGTTAACTGATTTCATCGTTAACTGATTTCATCTTCATTTAACTGATTTCATCGTTAACTGATTTCATCGTTAATTGATTTCATCGTTAACTGATTTCATTTTCATTCTTCATTTAACTGATTTCATCGTTAACTGATTTCATCGTTAACTGATTTCATCTTCATTTAACTGATTTCATCGTTAACTGATTTCATCGTTAACTGATTTCATCTTCATTTAACTGATTTCATCGTTAACTGATTTCATCGTTAACTGATTTCATCGTTAACTGATTTCATCTTCATTTAACTGATTTCATTGTTAACTGATTTCATCGTTAACTGATTTCATCTTCATTTAACTGATTTCATCGTTAACTGATTTCATCGTTAACTGATTTCATCGTTAACTGATTTCATCTTCATTTAACTGATTTCATTTTCATTCTTCATTTAACTGATTTCATCGTTAACTGATTTCATCTTCATTTAACTGATTTCATCGTTAACTGATTTCATCGTTAACTGATTTCATCGTTAACTGATTTCATCTTCATTTAATTGATTTCATCGTTAACTGATTTCATCTTCATTTAACTGATTTCATCGTTAACTGATTTCATCGTTAATTGATTTCATCGTTAACTGATTTCATCTTCATTTAACTGATTTCATCGTTAACTGATTTCATCGTTAACTGATTTCATCTTCATTTAACTGATTTCATCGTTAACTGATTTCATCGTTAATTGATTTCATCGTTAACTGATTTCATTTTCATTCTTCATTTAACTGATTTCATCGTTAACTGATTTCATCGTTAACTGATTTCATCTTCATTTAACTGATTTCATCGTTAACTGATTTCATCGTTAATTGATTTCATCGTTAACTGATTTCATCTTCATTCTTCATTTAACTGATTTCATCGTTAACTGATTTCATCTTCATTTAACTGATTTCATCGTTAACTGATTTCATCGTTAACTGATTTCATCTTCATTTAACTGATTTCATCGTTAACTGATTTCATCTTCATTCTTCATTTAACTGATTTCATCTTTAACTGATTTCATCGTTAACTGATTTCATCTTCATTTAACTGATTTCATCGTTAATTGATTTCATCGTTAACTGATTTCATCGTTAACTGATTTCATCGTTAACTGATTTCATCTTCATTTAACTGATTTCATCGTTAATTGATTTCATCGTTAACTGATTTCATCGTTAATTGATTTCATCGTTAACTGATTTCATCTTCATTTAACTGATTTCATCGTTAACTGATTTCATCTTTAACTGATTTCATCGTTAACTGATTTCATCTTCATTTAACTGATTTCATCGTTAATTGATTTCATCGTTAACTGATTTCATCGTTAATTGATTTCATCGTTAACTGATTTCATCTTCATTTAACTGATTTCATCGTTAACTGATTTCATCTTCATTCTTCATTTAACTGATTTCATCTTTAACTGATTTCATCGTTAACTGATTTCATCTTCATTTAACTGATTTCATCGTTAATTGATTTCATCGTTAACTGATTTCATCGTTAATTGATTTCATCGTTAACTGATTTCATCTTCATTTAACTGATTTCATCGTTAACTGATTTCATCTTCATTCTTCATTTAACTGATTTCATCTTTAACTGATTTCATCGTTAACTGATTTCATCTTCATTTAACTGATTTCATCGTTAATTGATTTCATCGTTAACTGATTTCATCGTTAACTGATTTCATCTTCATTTAACTGATTTCATCGTTAACTGATTTCATCGTTAACTGATTTCATCTTTAACTGATTTCATCTTCATTTAACTGATTTCATCGTTAACTGATTTCATCGTTAACTGATTTCATCGTTAACTGATTTCATCTTCATTTAATTGATTTCATCGTTAACTGATTTCATCGTTAACTGATTTCATCGTTAACTGATTTCATCTTCATTTAACTGATTTCATCGTTAACTGATTTCATCGTTAACTGATTTCATCTTCATTTAACTGATTTCATCGTTAACTGATTTCATCGTTAACTGATTTCATCTTCATTTAACTGATTTCATCGTTAACTGATTTCATCGTTAATTGATTTCATCGTTAACTGATTTCATTTTCATTCTTCATTTAACTGATTTCATCGTTAACTGATTTCATCGTTAACTGATTTCATCTTCATTTAACTGATTTCATCGTTAACTGATTTCATCGTTAATTGATTTCATCGTTAACTGATTTCATCTTCATTCTTCATTTAACTGATTTCATCGTTAACTGATTTCATCTTCATTTAACTGATTTCATCGTTAACTGATTTCATCGTTAACTGATTTCATCGTTAACTGATTTCATCTTCATTTAACTGATTTCATCGTTAACTGATTTCATCGTTAACTGATTTCATCGTTAACTGATTTCATCGTTAACTGATTTCATCTTCATTTAACTGATTTCATTGTTAACTGATTTCATCGTTAATTGATTTCATCGTTAACTGATTTCATCTTCATTTAACTGATTTCATCGTTAACTGATTTCATCGTTAACTGATTTCATCGTTAACTGATTTCATCGTTAACTGATTTCATCGTTAACTGATTTCATCTTCATTTAACTGATTTCATTGTTAACTGATTTCATCGTTAACTGATTTCATCTTCATTTAATTGATTTCATCGTTAACTGATTTCATCTTCATTTAATTGATTTCATCGTTAACTGATTTCATCGTTAACTGATTTCATCTTCATTTAACTGATTTCATCGTTAACTGATTTCATCGTTAACTGATTTCATCTTCATTTAACTGATTTCATCGTTAACTGATTTCATCGTTAACTGATTTCATCTTCATTTAACTGATTTCATCGTTAACTGATTTCATCGTTAACTGATTTCATCGTTAACTGATTTCATCTTCATTTAACTGATTTCATTGTTAACTGATTTCATCGTTAACTGATTTCATCTTCATTTAACTGATTTCATCGTTAACTGATTTCATCGTTAACTGATTTCATCGTTAACTGATTTCATCTTCATTTAACTGATTTCATTTTCATTCTTCATTTAACTGATTTCATCGTTAACTGATTTCATCTTCATTTAACTGATTTCATCGTTAACTGATTTCATCGTTAACTGATTTCATCGTTAACTGATTTCATCGTTAACTGATTTCATCTTCATTTAACTGATTTCATCGTTAACTGATTTCATCTTCATTTAATTGATTTCATCGTTAACTGATTTCATCGTTAACTGATTTCATCGTTAACTGATTTCATCTTCATTTAACTGATTTCATCGTTAACTGATTTCATCGTTAACTGATTTCATCGTTAACTGATTTCATCTTCATTTAACTGATTTCATTTTCATTCTTCATTTAACTGATTTCATCGTTAACTGATTTCATCTTCATTTAATTGATTTCATCGTTAACTGATTTCATCGTTAACTGATTTCATCGTTAACTGATTTCATCTTCATTTAACTGATTTCATCGTTAACTGATTTCATCGTTAACTGATTTCATCGTTAACTGATTTCATCTTTAACTGATTTCATCGTTAACTGATTTCATCTTCATTTAACTGATTTCATCGTTAACTGATTTCATCTTCATTTAATTGATTTCATCGTTAACTGATTTCATCGTTAACTGATTTCATCGTTAACTGATTTCATCTTCATTTAACTGATTTCATCGTTAACTGATTTCATCGTTAACTGATTTCATCTTCATTTAACTGATTTCATTTTCATTCTTCATTTAACTGATTTCATCGTTAACTGATTTCATCTTCATTTAATTGATTTCATCGTTAACTGATTTCATCGTTAACTGATTTCATCGTTAACTGATTTCATCTTCATTTAACTGATTTCATCGTTAACTGATTTCATCGTTAACTGATTTCATCGTTAACTGATTTCATCTTCATTTAACTGATTTCATCGTTAACTGATTTCATCGTTAACTGATTTCATCGTTAACTGATTTCATCTTCATTTAACTGATTTCATCGTTAACTGATTTCATCGTTAACTGATTTCATCTTCATTTAACTGATTTCATCGTTAACTGATTTCATCGTTAATTGATTTCATCGTTAACTGATTTCATTTTCATTCTTCATTTAACTGATTTCATCTTCATTTAACTGATTTCATCGTTAACTGATTTCATCTTCATTTAACTGATTTCATCGTTAACTGATTTCATCGTTAATTGATTTCATCGTTAACTGATTTCATCTTCATTCTTCATTTAACTGATTTCATCGTTAACTGATTTCATCGTTAACTGATTTCATCTTCATTTAACTGATTTCATCGTTAACTGATTTCATCTTCATTTAACTGATTTCATCGTTAACTGATTTCATCTTCATTCTTCATTTAACTGATTTCATCTTTAACTGATTTCATCGTTAACTGATTTCATCTTCATTTAACTGATTTCATCGTTAACTGATTTCATCGTTAACTGATTTCATCTTCATTTAATTGATTTCATCGTTAACTGATTTCATCGTTAACTGATTTCATCGTTAACTGATTTCATCTTCATTTAACTGATTTCATCGTTAACTGATTTCATCGTTAACTGATTTCATCTTCATTTAACTGATTTCATCGTTAACTGATTTCATCGTTAATTGATTTCATCGTTAACTGATTTCATTTTCATTCTTCATTTAACTGATTTCATCGTTAACTGATTTCATCGTTAACTGATTTCATCTTCATTTAACTGATTTCATCGTTAACTGATTTCATCGTTAATTGATTTCATCGTTAACTGATTTCATCTTCATTCTTCATTTAACTGATTTCATCGTTAACTGATTTCATCTTCATTTAACTGATTTCATCGTTAACTGATTTCATCGTTAACTGATTTCATCGTTAACTGATTTCATCTTCATTTAACTGATTTCATCGTTAACTGATTTCATCTTCATTCTTCATTTAACTGATTTCATCTTTAACTGATTTCATCGTTAACTGATTTCATCTTCATTTAACTGATTTCATCGTTAATTGATTTCATCGTTAACTGATTTCATCGTTAACTGATTTCATCTTCATTTAACTGATTTCATCGTTAACTGATTTCATCGTTAACTGATTTCATCTTTAACTGATTTCATCTTCATTTAACTGATTTCATCGTTAACTGATTTCATCGTTAACTGATTTCATCTTCATTTAACTGATTTCATTGTTAACTGATTTCATCGTTAACTGATTTCATCTTCATTTAACTGATTTCATCGTTAACTGATTTCATCGTTAACTGATTTCATCTTCATTTAACTGATTTCATTTTCATTCTTCATTTAACTGATTTCATCGTTAACTGATTTCATCTTCATTTAATTGATTTCATCGTTAACTGATTTCATCGTTAACTGATTTCATCTTCATTTAACTGATTTCATCGTTAACTGATTTCATCGTTAACTGATTTCATCGTTAACTGATTTCATCGTTAACTGATTTCATCTTCATTTAACTGATTTCATCGTTAACTGATTTCATCGTTAACTGATTTCATCGTTAACTGATTTCATCTTCATTTAACTGATTTCATCGTTAACTGATTTCATCGTTAACTGATTTCATCTTCATTTAACTGATTTCATCGTTAACTGATTTCATCGTTAATTGATTTCATCGTTAACTGATTTCATTTTCATTCTTCATTTAACTGATTTCATCGTTAACTGATTTCATCGTTAACTGATTTCATCTTCATTTAACTGATTTCATCGTTAACTGATTTCATCGTTAATTGATTTCATCGTTAACTGATTTCATCTTCATTCTTCATTTAACTGATTTCATCGTTAACTGATTTCATCGTTAACTGATTTCATCGTTAATTGATTTCATCGTTAACTGATTTCATCTTCATTTAACTGATTTCATCGTTAACTGATTTCATCTTCATTCTTCATTTAACTGATTTCATCTTTAACTGATTTCATCGTTAACTGATTTCATCTTCATTTAACTGATTTCATCGTTAACTGATTTCATCGTTAACTGATTTCATCTTCATTTAATTGATTTCATCGTTAACTGATTTCATCGTTAACTGATTTCATCGTTAACTGATTTCATCTTCATTTAACTGATTTCATCGTTAACTGATTTCATCGTTAACTGATTTCATCTTCATTTAACTGATTTCATCGTTAACTGATTTCATCGTTAATTGATTTCATCGTTAACTGATTTCATTTTCATTCTTCATTTAACTGATTTCATCGTTAACTGATTTCATCGTTAACTGATTTCATCTTCATTTAACTGATTTCATCGTTAACTGATTTCATCGTTAATTGATTTCATCGTTAACTGATTTCATCTTCATTCTTCATTTAACTGATTTCATCGTTAACTGATTTCATCTTCATTTAACTGATTTCATCGTTAACTGATTTCATCGTTAACTGATTTCATCTTCATTTAACTGATTTCATCGTTAACTGATTTCATCTTCATTCTTCATTTAACTGATTTCATCTTTAACTGATTTCATCGTTAACTGATTTCATCTTCATTTAACTGATTTCATCGTTAATTGATTTCATCGTTAACTGATTTCATCGTTAACTGATTTCATCTTCATTTAACTGATTTCATCGTTAACTGATTTCATCGTTAACTGATTTCATCTTTAACTGATTTCATCTTCATTTAACTGATTTCATCGTTAACTGATTTCATCGTTAACTGATTTCATCTTCATTTAACTGATTTCATTGTTAACTGATTTCATCGTTAACTGATTTCATCTTCATTTAACTGATTTCATCGTTAACTGATTTCATCGTTAACTGATTTCATCGTTAACTGATTTCATCTTCATTTAACTGATTTCATTTTCATTCTTCATTTAACTGATTTCATCGTTAACTGATTTCATCTTCATTTAACTGATTTCATCGTTAACTGATTTCATCGTTAACTGATTTCATCGTTAACTGATTTCATCTTTAACTGATTTCATCGTTAACTGATTTCATCTTCATTTAACTGATTTCATCGTTAACTGATTTCATCTTCATTTAATTGATTTCATCGTTAACTGATTTCATCGTTAACTGATTTCATCGTTAACTGATTTCATCTTCATTTAACTGATTTCATCGTTAACTGATTTCATCGTTAACTGATTTCATCGTTAACTGATTTCATCTTTAACTGATTTCATCGTTAACTGATTTCATCTTCATTTAACTGATTTCATCGTTAACTGATTTCATCTTCATTTAATTGATTTCATCGTTAACTGATTTCATCGTTAACTGATTTCATCGTTAACTGATTTCATCTTCATTTAACTGATTTCATCGTTAACTGATTTCATCGTTAACTGATTTCATCTTCATTTAACTGATTTCATCGTTAACTGATTTCATCGTTAATTGATTTCATCGTTAACTGATTTCATTTTCATTCTTCATTTAACTGATTTCATCGTTAACTGATTTCATCGTTAACTGATTTCATCTTCATTTAACTGATTTCATCGTTAACTGATTTCATCGTTAACTGATTTCATCTTCATTTAACTGATTTCATCGTTAACTGATTTCATCGTTAATTGATTTCATCGTTAACTGATTTCATTTTCATTCTTCATTTAACTGATTTCATCGTTAACTGATTTCATCGTTAACTGATTTCATCTTCATTTAACTGATTTCATCGTTAACTGATTTCATCGTTAATTGATTTCATCGTTAACTGATTTCATCTTCATTCTTCATTTAACTGATTTCATCGTTAACTGATTTCATCTTCATTTAACTGATTTCATCGTTAACTGATTTCATCGTTAACTGATTTCATCGTTAACTGATTTCATCGTTAACTGATTTCATCTTCATTTAACTGATTTCATTGTTAACTGATTTCATCGTTAACTGATTTCATCTTCATTTAACTGATTTCATCGTTAACTGATTTCATCGTTAACTGATTTCATCGTTAACTGATTTCATCTTCATTTAACTGATTTCATTTTCATTCTTCATTTAACTGATTTCATCGTTAACTGATTTCATCTTCATTTAACTGATTTCATCGTTAACTGATTTCATCGTTAACTGATTTCATCGTTAACTGATTTCATCTTTAACTGATTTCATCGTTAACTGATTTCATCTTCATTTAACTGATTTCATCGTTAACTGATTTCATCTTCATTTAATTGATTTCATCGTTAACTGATTTCATCGTTAACTGATTTCATCGTTAACTGATTTCATCTTCATTTAACTGATTTCATCGTTAACTGATTTCATCGTTAACTGATTTCATCGTTAACTGATTTCATCTTCATTTAACTGATTTCATTTTCATTCTTCATTTAACTGATTTCATCGTTAACTGATTTCATCTTCATTTAATTGATTTCATCGTTAACTGATTTCATCGTTAACTGATTTCATCGTTAACTGATTTCATCTTCATTTAACTGATTTCATCGTTAACTGATTTCATCGTTAACTGATTTCATCTTCATTTAACTGATTTCATCGTTAACTGATTTCATCGTTAACTGATTTCATCTTCATTTAACTGATTTCATCGTTAACTGATTTCATCGTTAATTGATTTCATCGTTAACTGATTTCATTTTCATTCTTCATTTAACTGATTTCATCGTTAACTGATTTCATCGTTAACTGATTTCATCTTCATTTAACTGATTTCATCGTTAACTGATTTCATCGTTAATTGATTTCATCGTTAACTGATTTCATCTTCATTCTTCATTTAACTGATTTCATCGTTAACTGATTTCATCTTCATTTAACTGATTTCATCGTTAACTGATTTCATCGTTAACTGATTTCATCGTTAACTGATTTCATCTTCATTTAACTGATTTCATCGTTAACTGATTTCATCTTCATTCTTCATTTAACTGATTTCATCTTTAACTGATTTCATCGTTAACTGATTTCATCTTCATTTAACTGATTTCATCGTTAATTGATTTCATCGTTAACTGATTTCATCTTCATTTAACTGATTTCATCGTTAACTGATTTCATCTTCATTCTTCATTTAACTGATTTCATCTTTAACTGATTTCATCGTTAACTGATTTCATCGTTAACTGATTTCATCTTCATTTAACTGATTTCATCTTCATTTAACTGATTTCATCGTTAACTGATTTCATCGTTAACTGATTTCATCTTCATTTAATTGATTTCATCGTTAACTGATTTCATCGTTAACTGATTTCATCGTTAACTGATTTCATCTTCATTTAACTGATTTCATCGTTAACTGATTTCATCGTTAACTGATTTCATCGTTAACTGATTTCATCTTCATTTAACTGATTTCATCGTTAACTGATTTCATCGTTAACTAATTTCATCTTCATTTAACTGATTTCATCGTTAACTGATTTCATCGTTAATTGATTTCATCGTTAACTGATTTCATTTTCATTCTTCATTTAACTGATTTCATCGTTAACTGATTTCATCGTTAACTGATTTCATCTTCATTTAACTGATTTCATCGTTAACTGATTTCATCGTTAATTGATTTCATCGTTAACTGATTTCATCTTCATTCTTCATTTAACTGATTTCATCGTTAACTGATTTCATCTTCATTTAACTGATTTCATCGTTAACTGATTTCATCGTTAACTGATTTCATCGTTAACTGATTTCATCTTCATTTAACTGATTTCATCGTTAACTGATTTCATCTTCATTCTTCATTTAACTGATTTCATCTTTAACTGATTTCATCGTTAACTGATTTCATCTTCATTTAACTGATTTCATCGTTAATTGATTTCATCGTTAACTGATTTCATCGTTAACTGATTTCATCTTCATTTAACTGATTTCATCGTTAACTGATTTCATCGTTAACTGATTTCATCTTTAACTGATTTCATCTTCATTTAACTGATTTCATCGTTAACTGATTTCATCGTTAACTGATTTCATCGTTAACTGATTTCATCTTCATTTAACTGATTTCATCTTCATTTAACTGATTTCATCGTTAACTGATTTCATCGTTAACTGATTTCATCGTTAACTGATTTCATCTTCATTTAACTGATTTCATCGTTAACTGATTTCATCTTCATTCTTCATTTAACTGATTTCATCTTTAACTGATTTCATCGTTAACTGATTTCATCTTCATTTAACTGATTTCATCGTTAATTGATTTCATCGTTAACTGATTTCATCGTTAACTGATTTCATCTTCATTTAACTGATTTCATCGTTAACTGAATTCATCGTTAACTGATTTCATCTTTAACTGATTTCATCTTCATTTAACTGATTTCATCGTTAACTGATTTCATCGTTAACTGATTTCATCGTTAACTGATTTCATCTTCATTTAACTGATTTCATTGTTAACTGATTTCATCGTTAACTGATTTCATCTTCATTTAACTGATTTCATCGTTAACTGATTTCATCGTTAACTGATTTCATCGTTAACTGATTTCATCTTCATTTAACTGATTTCATTTTCATTCTTCATTTAACTGATTTCATCGTTAACTGATTTCATCTTCATTTAACTGATTTCATCGTTAACTGATTTCATCGTTAACTGATTTCATCGTTAACTGATTTCATCTTTAACTGATTTCATCGTTAACTGATTTCATCTTCATTTAACTGATTTCATCGTTAACTGATTTCATCTTCATTTAATTGATTTCATCGTTAACTGATTTCATCGTTAACTGATTTCATCGTTAACTGATTTCATCTTCATTTAACTGATTTCATCGTTAACTGATTTCATCGTTAACTGATTTCATCTTTAACTGATTTCATCGTTAACTGATTTCATCTTCATTTAACTGATTTCATCGTTAACTGATTTCATCTTCATTTAATTGATTTCATCGTTAACTGATTTCATCGTTAACTGATTTCATCGTTAACTGATTTCATCTTCATTTAACTGATTTCATCGTTAACTGATTTCATCGTTAACTGATTTCATCTTCATTTAACTGATTTCATCGTTAACTGATTTCATCGTTAATTGATTTCATCGTTAACTGATTTCATCTTCATTTAACTGATTTCATCGTTAACTGATTTCATCGTTAACTGATTTCATCTTTAACTGATTTCATCTTCATTTAACTGATTTCATCGTTAACTGATTTCATCGTTAACTGATTTCATCTTCATTTAATTGATTTCATCGTTAACTGATTTCATCGTTAACTGATTTCATCGTTAACTGATTTCATCTTCATTTAACTGATTTCATCGTTAACTGATTTCATCGTTAACTGATTTCATCGTTAACTGATTTCATCTTCATTTAACTGATTTCATCGTTAACTGATTTCATCGTTAACTGATTTCATCTTCATTTAACTGATTTCATCGTTAACTGATTTCATCGTTAATTGATTTCATCGTTAACTGATTTCATTTTCATTCTTCATTTAACTGATTTCATCGTTAACTGATTTCATCGTTAACTGATTTCATCTTCATTTAACTGATTTCATCGTTAACTGATTTCATCGTTAATTGATTTCATCGTTAACTGATTTCATCTTCATTCTTCATTTAACTGATTTCATCGTTAACTGATTTCATCTTCATTTAACTGATTTCATCGTTAACTGATTTCATCGTTAACTGATTTCATCGTTAACTGATTTCATCTTCATTTAACTGATTTCATCGTTAACTGATTTCATCTTCATTCTTCATTTAACTGATTTCATCTTTAACTGATTTCATCGTTAACTGATTTCATCTTCATTTAACTGATTTCATCGTTAATTGATTTCATCGTTAACTGATTTCATCGTTAACTGATTTCATCTTCATTTAACTGATTTCATCGTTAACTGATTTCATCGTTAACTGATTTCATCTTTAACTGATTTCATCTTCATTTAACTGATTTCATCGTTAACTGATTTCATCGTTAACTGATTTCATCTTCATTTAACTGATTTCATCGTTAACTGATTTCATCGTTAACTGATTTCATCTTCATTTAACTGATTTCATCGTTAACTGATTTCATCGTTAATTGATTTCATCGTTAACTGATTTCATTTTCATTCTTCATTTAACTGATTTCATCGTTAACTGATTTCATCGTTAACTGATTTCATCTTCATTTAACTGATTTCATCGTTAACTGATTTCATCGTTAATTGATTTCATCGTTAACTGATTTCATCTTCATTCTTCATTTAACTGATTTCATCGTTAACTGATTTCATCTTCATTTAACTGATTTCATCGTTAACTGATTTCATCGTTAACTGATTTCATCGTTAACTGATTTCATCGTTAACTGATTTCATCTTCATTTAACTGATTTCATTGTTAACTGATTTCATCGTTAACTGATTTCATCTTCATTTAACTGATTTCATCGTTAACTGATTTCATCGTTAACTGATTTCATCTTCATTTAACTGATTTCATTTTCATTCTTCATTTAACTGATTTCATCGTTAACTGATTTCATCTTCATTTAACTGATTTCATCGTTAACTGATTTCATCGTTAACTGATTTCATCGTTAACTGATTTCATCTTTAACTGATTTCATCGTTAACTGATTTCATCTTCATTTAACTGATTTCATCGTTAACTGATTTCATCTTCATTTAACTGATTTCATCGTTAACTGATTTCATCGTTAATTGATTTCATCGTTAACTGATTTCATCTTCATTCTTCATTTAACTGATTTCATCGTTAACTGATTTCATCTTCATTTAACTGATTTCATCGTTAACTGATTTCATCGTTAACTGATTTCATCGTTAACTGATTTCATCTTCATTTAACTGATTTCATCGTTAACTGATTTCATCTTCATTCTTCATTTAACTGATTTCATCTTTAACTGATTTCATCGTTAACTGATTTCATCTTCATTTAACTGATTTCATCGTTAATTGATTTCATCGTTAACTGATTTCATCGTTAACTGATTTCATCTTCATTTAACTGATTTCATCGTTAACTGATTTCATCGTTAACTGATTTCATCTTTAACTGATTTCATCTTCATTTAACTGATTTCATCGTTAACTGATTTCATCGTTAACTGATTTCATCGTTAACTGATTTCATCTTCATTTAACTGATTTCATTGTTAACTGATTTCATCGTTAACTGATTTCATCTTCATTTAACTGATTTCATCGTTAACTGATTTCATCGTTAACTGATTTCATCGTTAACTGATTTCATCTTCATTTAACTGATTTCATTTTCATTCTTCATTTAACTGATTTCATCGTTAACTGATTTCATCTTCATTTAACTGATTTCATCTTCATTTAACTGATTTCATCGTTAACTGATTTCATCGTTAACTGATTTCATCTTTAACTGATTTCATCGTTAACTGATTTCATCTTCATTTAACTGATTTCATCGTTAACTGATTTCATCTTCATTTAATTGATTTCATCGTTAACTGATTTCATCGTTAACTGATTTCATCGTTAACTGATTTCATCTTCATTTAACTGATTTCATCGTTAACTGATTTCATCGTTAACTGATTTCATCGTTAACTGATTTCATCTTTAACTGATTTCATCGTTAACTGATTTCATCTTCATTTAACTGATTTCATCGTTAACTGATTTCATCTTCATTTAATTGATTTCATCGTTAACTGATTTCATCGTTAACTGATTTCATCGTTAACTGATTTCATCTTCATTTAACTGATTTCATCGTTAACTGATTTCATCGTTAACTGATTTCATCTTCATTTAACTGATTTCATCGTTAACTGATTTCATCTTCATTTAATTGATTTCATCGTTAACTGATTTCATCGTTAACTGATTTCATCGTTAACTGATTTCATCTTCATTTAACTGATTTCATCGTTAACTGATTTCATCGTTAACTGATTCCATCGTTAACTGATTTCATCGTTAACTGATTTCATCTTCATTTAACTGATTTCATCGTTAACTGATTTCATCGTTAACTGATTTCATCTTCATTTAACTGATTTCATTGTTAACTGATTTCATCGTTAACTGATTTCATCTTCATTTAACTGATTTCATCGTTAACTGATTTCATCGTTAACTGATTTCATCGTTAACTGATTTCATCTTCATTTAACTGATTTCATTTTCATTCTTCATTTAACTGATTTCATCGTTAACTGATTTCATCTTCATTTAACTGATTTCATCGTTAACTGATTTCATCGTTAACTGATTTCATCGTTAACTGATTTCATCTTTAACTGATTTCATCGTTAACTGATTTCATCTTCATTTAACTGATTTCATCGTTAACTGATTTCATCTTCATTTAATTGATTTCATCGTTAACTGATTTCATCGTTAACTGATTTCATCGTTAACTGATTTCATCTTCATTTAACTGATTTCATCGTTAACTGATTTCATCGTTAACTGATTTCATCTTCATTTAACTGATTTCATCGTTAACTGATTTCATCGTTAACTGATTTCATCTTCATTTAACTGATTTCATCGTTAACTGATTTCATCGTTAATTGATTTCATCGTTAACTGATTTCATTTTCATTCTTCATTTAACTGATTTCATCGTTAACTGATTTCATCGTTAACTGATTTCATCGTTAACTGATTTCATCTTCATTTAACTGATTTCATCGTTAACTGATTTCATCGTTAATTGATTTCATCGTTAACTGATTTCATCTTCATTCTTCATTTAACTGATTTCATCGTTAACTGATTTCATCTTCATTTAACTGATTTCATCGTTAACTGATTTCATCGTTAACTGATTTCATCGTTAACTGATTTCATCTTCATTTAACTGATTTCATCGTTAACTGATTTCATCTTCATTCTTCATTTAACTGATTTCATCGTTAACTGATTTCATCGTTAACTGATTTCATCGTTAACTGATTTCATCGTTAACTGATTTCATCTTCATTTAACTGATTTCATCGTTAACTGATTTCATCGTTAACTGATTTCATCTTTAACTGATTTCATCGTTAACTGATTTCATCTTCATTTAACTGATTTCATCGTTAACTGATTTCATCTTCATTTAACTGATTTCATCGTTAACTGATTTCATCGTTAACTGATTTCATCGTTAACTGATTTCATCTTCATTTAACTGATTCCATCGTTAACTGATTTCATCGTTAACTGATTTCATCGTTAACTGATTTCATCTTCATTTAACTGATTTCATCGTTAACTGATTTCATCGTTAACTGATTTCATCTTTAACTGATTTCATCGTTAACTGATTTCATCTTCATTTAACTGATTTCATCGTTAACTGATTTCATCGTTAACTGATTTCATCGTTAACTGATTTCATCTTCATTTAACTGATTTCATCGTTAACTGATTTCATCGTTAACTGATTCCATCGTTAACTGATTTCATCGTTAACTGATTTCATCTTCATTTAACTGATTTCATCGTTAACTGATTTCATCTTCATTTAACTGATTTCATCGTTAACTGATTTCATCGTTAACTGATTTCATCGTTAACTGATTTCATCTTCATTTAACTGATTTCATTTTCATTCTTCATTTAACTGATTTCATCGTTAACTGATTTCATCTTCATTTAACTGATTTCATCGTTAACTGATTTCATCTTCATTTAACTGATTTCATCGTTAACTGATTTCATCTTCATTTAATTGATTTCATCGTTAACTGATTTCATCGTTAACTGATTTCATCGTTAACTGATTTCATCTTCATTTAACTGATTTCATCGTTAACTGATTTCATCGTTAACTGATTCCATCGTTAACTGATTTCATCGTTAACTGATTTCATCTTCATTTAACTGATTTCATCGTTAACTGATTTCATCGTTAACTGATTTCATCTTCATTTAACTGATTTCATCGTTAACTGATTTCATCGTTAACTGATTTCATCTTCATTTAACTGATTTCATCGTTAACTGATTTCATCTTCATTTAACTGATTTCATCGTTAACTGATTTCATCGTTAACTGATTTCATCGTTAACTGATTTCATCGTTAACTGATTTCATCTTCATTTAACTGATTTCATCGTTAACTGATTTCATCGTTAACTGATTTCATCTTTAACTGATTTCATCGTTAACTGATTTCATCTTCATTTAACTGATTTCATCGTTAACTGATTTCATCTTCATTTAACTGATTTCATCGTTAACTGATTTCATCGTTAACTGATTTCATCTTCATTTAACTGATTTCATCGTTAACTGATTTCATCGTTAACTGATTTCATCTTTAACTGATTTCATCGTTAACTGATTTCATCTTCATTTAACTGATTTCATCGTTAACTGATTTCATCGTTAACTGATTTCATCTTCATTTAACTGATTTCATCGTTAACTGATTTCATCTTTAACTGATTTCATCGTTAACTGATTTCATCTTCATTTAACTGATTTCATCGTTAACTGATTTCATCGTTAACTGATTTCATCTTCATTTAACTGATTTCATCTTCATTTAACTGATTTCATCGTTAACTGATTTCATCTTCATTTAACTGATTTCATCGTTAACTGATTTCATCGTTAACTGATTTCATCTTCATTTAACTGATTCCATCGTTAACTGATTTCATCGTTAACTGATTTCATCTTCATTTAACTGATTCCATCGTTAACTGATTTCATCGTTAACTGATTTCATCGTTAACTGATTTCATCTTCATTTAACTGATTTCATCTTCATTTAACTGATTTCATCGTTAACTGATTTCATCTTCATTTAACTGATTTCATCGTTAACTGATTTCATCGTTAACTGATTTCATCTTCATTTAACTGATTTCATCGTTAACTGATTTCATCGTTAACTGATTCCATCGTTAACTGATTTCATCTTCATTTAACTGATTTCATCGTTAACTGATTTCATCGTTAACTGATTTCATCTTCATTTAACTGATTCCATCGTTAACTGATGCCATCGTTAACTGATTTCATCGTTAACTGATTTCATCTTCATTTAACTGATTTCATTTTCATTCTTCATTTAACTGATTTCATCGTTAACTGATTTCATCTTCATTTAACTGATTTCATCGTTAACTGATTTCATCGTTAACTGATTTCATGGTTAACTGATTTCATCTTCATTTAACTGATTTCATCGTTAACTGATTTCATCGTTAACTGATTTCATCTTTAACTGATTTCATCGTTAACTGATTTCATCTTCATTTAACTGATTTCATCGTTAACTGATTTCATCTTCATTTAACTGATTCCATCGTTAACTGATTTCATCGTTAACTGATTTCATCGTTAACTGATTTCATCTTCATTTAACTGATTTCATCGTTAACTGATCTCATCGTTAACTGATCTCATCGTTAACTGATTCCATCGTTAACTGATTTCACCGTGAACTGATTTCATCTTCATTTAACTGATTCCATCGTTAACTGATTTCATCGTTAACTGATTTCATCGTTAACTGATTTCATCTTTAACTGATTTCATCGTTAACTGATTTCATCTTCATTTAACTGATTTCATTTTCATTCTTCATTTAACTGATTTCATCGTTAACTGATTTCATCGTTAACTGATTTCATCTTCATTTAACTGATTTCATCGTTAACTGATTTCATCGTTAATTGATTTCATCGTTAACTGATTTCATCTTCATTCTTCATTTAACTGATTTCATCGTTAACTGATTTCATCGTTAACTGATTTCATCTTCATTCTTCATTTAACTGATTTCATCTTTAACTGATTTCATCGTTAACTGATTTCATCTTCATTTAACTGATTTCATCGTTAATTGATTTCATCGTTAACTGATTTCATCGTTAACTGATTTCATCTTCATTTAACTGATTTCATCGTTAAATGATTTCATCGTTAACTGATTTCATCTTTAACTGATTTCATCTTCATTTAACTGATTTCATCGTTAACTGATTTCATCGTTAACTGATTTCATCGTTAACTGATTTCATCGTTAACTGATTTCATCTTCATTTAACTGATTCCATCGTTAACTGATTTCATCGTTAACTGATTTCATCTTCATTTAACTGATTTCATCGTTAACTGATTTCATCGTTAACTGATTTCATCTTCATTTAACTGATTTCATCGTTAACTGATTTCATCTTCATTTAACTGATTTCCTCGTTAACTGATTTCATCGTTAACTGATTTCATCTTCATTTAACTGATTCCATCGTTAACTGATTTCATCGTTAACTGATTTCATCGTTAACTGATTTCATCTTTAACTGATTTCATCGTTAACTGATTTCATCTTCATTTAACTGATTTCATCGTTAACTGATTTCATCGTTAACTGATTTCATCTTCATTTAACTGATTTCATTTTCATTCTTCATTTAACTGATTTCATCGTTAACTGATTTCATCTTCATTTAACTGATTTCATTTTCATTCTTCATTTAACTGATTTCATCGTTAACTGATTTCATCTTCATTTAACTGATTTCATCGTTAACTGATTTCATCGTTAACTGATTTCATCTTCATTTAACTGATTTCATCGTTAACTGATTTCATCGTTAACTGATTTCATCTTCATTTAACTGATTTCATCGTTAACTGATTTCATCGTTAACTGATTTCATCGTTAACTGATTTCATCTTCATTTAACTGATTTCATCGTTAACTGATTTCATCTTTAACTGATTTCATCGTTAACTGATTTCATCGTTAACTGATTTCATCTTCATTTAACTGATTTCATCGTTAACTGATTTCATCGTTAACTGATTTCATCTTTAACTGATTTCATCGTTAACTGATTTCATCTTCATTTAACTGATTTCATCGTTAACTGATTTCATCTTCATTTAACTGATTTCATCGTTAACTGATTTCATCGTTAACTGATTTCATCTTCATTTAACTGATTTCATCTTCATTTAACTGATTCCATCGTTAACTGATTTCATCGTTAACTGATTTCATCGTTAACTGATTTCATCTTCATTTAACTGATTTCATCGTTAACTGATTTCATCGTTAACTGATTTCATCTTTAACTGATTTCATCGTTAACTGATTTCATCTTCATTTAACTGATTTCATCGTTAACTGATTTCATCGTTAACTGATTTCATCGTTAACTGATTTCATCTTCATTTAACTGATTTCATCGTTAACTGATTTCATCGTTAACTGATTCCATCGGTAACTGATTTCATCGTTAACTGATTTCATCTTCATTTAACTGATTTCATCGTTAACTGATTTCATCTTCATTTAACTGATTTCATCGTTAACTGATTTCATCGTTAACTGATTTCATCGTTAACTGATTTCATCTTCATTTAACTGATTTCATTTTCATTCTTCATTTAACTGATTTCATCGTTAACTGATTTCATCTTCATTTAACTGATTTCATCGTTAACTGATTTCATCGTTAACTGATTTCATCTTCATTTAACTGATTTCATCGTTAACTGATTTCATCGTTAACTGATTCCATCGTTAACTGATTTCATCGTTAACTGATTTCATCTTCATTTAACTGATTTCATCGTTAACTGATTTCATCGTTAACTGATTTCATCTTCATTTAACTGATTTCATCGTTAACTGATTTCATCTTTAACTGATTTCATCGTTAACTGATTTCATCGTTAACTGATTTCATCTTCATTTAACTGATTTCATCGTTAACTGATTTCATCGTTAACTGATTTCATCTTCATTTAACTGATTTCATCGTTAACTGATTTCATCGTTAACTGATTTCATCTTCATTTAACTGATTTCATCGTTAACTGATTTCATCTTCATTTAACTGATTTCATCGTTAACTGATTTCATCATTAACTGATTCCATCGTTAACTGATTTCATCTTCATTTAACTGATTTCATCGTTAACTGATTTCATCTTCATTTAACTGATTCCATCGTTAACTGATTCCATCGTTAACTGATTTCATCGTTAACTGATTTCATCTTCATTTAACTGATTTCATTTTCATTCTTCATTTAACTGATTTCATCGTTAACTGATTTCATCTTCATTTAACTGATTTCATCGTTAACTGATTTCATCGTTAACTGATTTCATGGTTAACTGATTTCATCTTCATTTAACTGATTTCATCGTTAACTGATTTCATCGTTAACTGATTTCATCTTTAACTGATTTCATCGTTAACTGATTTCATCTTCATTTAACTGATTTCATCGTTAACTGATTTCATCTTCATTTAACTGATTCCATCGTTAACTGATTTCATCGTTAACTGATTTCATCGTTAACTGATTTCATCTTCATTTAACTGATTTCATCGTTAACTGATCTCATCGTTAACTGATCTCATCGTTAACTGATTCCATCGTTAACTGATTTCACCGTGAACTGATTTCATCTTCATTTAACTGATTCCATCGTTAACTGATTTCATCGTTAACTGATTTCATCGTTAACTGATTTCATCTTTAACTGATTTCATCGTTAACTGATTTCATCTTCATTTAACTGATTTCATTTTCATTCTTCATTTAACTGATTTCATCGTTAACTGATTTCATCGTTAACTGATTTCATCTTCATTTAACTGATTTCATCGTTAACTGATTTCATCGTTAATTGATTTCATCGTTAACTGATTTCATCTTCATTCTTCATTTAACTGATTTCATCGTTAACTGATTTCATCGTTAACTGATTTCATCTTCATTTAACTGATTTCATCGTTAACTGATTTCATCTTCATTCTTCATTTAACTGATTTCATCTTTAACTGATTTCATCGTTAACTGATTTCATCTTCATTTAACTGATTTCATCGTTAATTGATTTCATCGTTAACTGATTTCATCGTTAACTGATTTCATCTTCATTTAACTGATTTCATCGTTAAATGATTTCATCGTTAACTGATTTCATCTTTAACTGATTTCATCTTCATTTAACTGATTTCATCGTTAACTGATTTCATCGTTAACTGATTTCATCGTTAACTGATTTCATCTTCATTTAACTGATTCCATCGTTAACTGATTTCATCGTTAACTGATTTCATCTTCATTTAACTGATTTCATCGTTAACTGATTTCATCGTTAACTGATTTCATCTTCATTTAACTGATTTCATCGTTAACTGATTTCATCTTCATTTAACTGATTTCCTCGTTAACTGATTTCATCGTTAACTGATTTCATCTTCATTTAACTGATTCCATCGTTAACTGATTTCATCGTTAACTGATTTCATCGTTAACTGATTTCATCTTTAACTGATTTCATCGTTAACTGATTTCATCTTCATTTAACTGATTTCATCGTTAACTGATTTCATCGTTAACTGATTTCATCTTCATTTAACTGATTTCATTTTCATTCTTCATTTAACTGATTTCATCGTTAACTGATTTCATCTTCATTTAACTGATTTCATTTTCATTCTTCATTTAACTGATTTCATCGTTAACTGATTTCATCTTCATTTAACTGATTTCATCGTTAACTGATTTCATCGTTAACTGATTTCATCTTCATTTAACTGATTTCATCGTTAACTGATTTCATCGTTAACTGATTTCATCGTTAACTGATTTCATCGTTAACTGATTTCATCTTCATTTAACTGATTTCATCGTTAACTGATTTCATCTTCATTTAACTGATTTCATCGTTAACTGATTTCATCGTTAACTGATTTCATCTTCATTTAACTGATTTCATCGTTAACTGATTTCATCTTTAACTGATTTCATCGTTAACTGATTTCATCGTTAACTGATTTCATCTTCATTTAACTGATTTCATCGTTAACTGATTTCATCGTTAACTGATTTCATCTTTAACTGATTTCATCGTTAACTGATTTCATCTTCATTTAACTGATTTCATCGTTAACTGATTTCATCTTCATTTAACTGATTTCATCGTTAACTGATTTCATCGTTAACTGATTTCATCGTTAACTGATTTCATCTTCATTTAACTGATTCCATCGTTAACTGATTTCATCGTTAACTGATTTCATCGTTAACTGATTTCATCTTCATTTAACTGATTTCATCGTTAACTGATTTCATCGTTAACTGATTTCATCTTTAACTGATTTCATCGTTAACTGATTTCATCTTCATTTAACTGATTTCATCGTTAACTGATTTCACCGTTAACTGATTTCATCGTTAACTGATTTCATCTTCATTTAACTGATTTCATCGTTAACTGATTTCATCGTTAACTGATTCCATCGTTAACTGATTTCATCGTTAACTGATTTCATCTTCATTTAACTGATTTCATCGTTAACTGATTTCATCTTCATTTAACTGATTTCATCGTTAACTGATTTCATCGTTAACTGATTTCATCGTTAACTGATTTCATCTTCATTTAACTGATTTCATTTTCATTCTTCATTTAACTGATTTCATCGTTAACTGATTTCATCTTCATTTAACTGATTTCATCGTTAACTGATTTCATCTTCATTTAACTGATTTCATCGTTAACTGATTTCATCGTTAACTGATTTCATCGTTAACTGATTTCATCTTCATTTAACTGATTTCATCGTTAACTGATTTCATCGTTAACTGATTCCATCGTTAACTGATTTCATCGTTAACTGATTTCATCTTCATTTAACTGATTTCATCGTTAACTGATTTCATCGTTAACTGATTTCATCTTCATTTAACTGATTTCATCGTTAACTGATTTCATCTTTAACTGATTTCATCGTTAACTGATTTCATCTTCATTTAACTGATTTCATCGTTAACTGATTTCATCGTTAACTGATTTCATCGTTAACTGATTTCATCTTCATTTAACTGATTTCATCGTTAACTGATTTCATCGTTAACTGATTTCATCTTCATTTAACTGATTTCATCGTTAACTGATTTCATCGTTAACTGATTCCATCGTTAACTGATTTCATCTTTAACTGATTTCATCGTTAACTGATTTCATCTTCATTTAACTGATTTCATCGTTAACTGATTTCATCTTCATTCAACTGATTTCATCGTTAACTGATTTCGTCTTCATTTAACTGATTTCATCGTTAACTGATTTCATCTTTAACTGATTTCATCGTTAACTGATTTCATCTTCATTTAACTGATTTCATCGTTAACTGATTTCATCGTTAACTGATTTCATCGTTAACTGATTTCATCGTTAACTGATTTCATCGTTAACTGATTTCATCTTCATTTAACTGATTTCATCGTTCACTGATTTCATCGTTAACTGATTTCATCTTCATTTAACTGATTTCATCGTTAACTGATTTCATCGTTAACTGATTTCATCGTTAACTGATTTCATCTTCATTTAACTGATTTCATCGTTAACTGATTTCATCTTCATTCAACTGATTTCATCGTTAACTGATTTCGTCTTCATTTAACTGATTTCATCGTTAACTGATTTCATCTTTAACTGATTTCATCGTTAACTGATTTCATCTTCATTTAACTGATTTCATCGTTAACTGATTTCATCGTTAACTGATTTCATCGTTAACTGATTTCATCTTCATTTAACTGATTCCATCGTTAACTGATTTCATCGTTAACTGATTTCATCTTCATTTAACTGATTTCATCGTTAACTTATTTCATCGTTAACTGATTCCATCGTTAACTGATTTCATCTTTAACTGATTTCATCGTTAACTGATTTCATCTTCATTTAACTGATTTCATCGTTAACTGATTTCATCTTCATTTAATTGATTTCATCGTTAACTGATTTCATCCTTAACTGATTTCATCTTCATTTAACTGATTTCATCGTTAACTGATTTCATCGTTAACTGATTTCATCTTCATTTAACTGATTTCATCGTTAACTGATTTCATCGTTAACTGATTTCATCGTTAACTGATTTCATCTTCATTTAACTGATTTCATCGTTAACTGATTTCATCTTCATTTAACTGATTTCATCGTTAACTGATTTCATCGTTAACTGATTTCATCGTTAACTGATTTCATCTTCATTTAACTGATTTCATTGTTAACTGATTTCATCGTTAACTGATTTCATCTTCATTTAACTGATTTCATCGTTAACTGATTTCATCGTTAACTGATTTCATCGTTAACTGATTTCATCTTCATTTAACTGATTTCATTTTCATTCTTCATTTAACTGATTTCATCGTTAACTGATTTCATCTTCATTTAACTGATTTCATCGTTAACTGATTTCATCGTTAACTGATTTCATCGTTAACTGATTTCATCTTTAACTGATTTCATCGTTAACTGATTTCATCTTCATTTAACTGATTTCATCGTTAACTGATTTCATCTTCATTTAATTGATTTCATCGTTAACTGATTTCATCGTTAACTGATTTCATCGTTAACTGATTTCATCTTCATTTAACTGATTTCATCGTTAACTGATTTCATCGTTAACTGATTTCATCGTTAACTGATTTCATCTTTAACTGATTTCATCGTTAACTGATTTCATCTTCATTTAACTGATTTCATCGTTAACTGATTTCATCTTCATTTAATTGATTTCATCGTTAACTGATTTCATCGTTAACTGATTTCATCGTTAACTGATTTCATCTTCATTTAACTGATTTCATCGTTAACTGATTTCATCGTTAACTGATTTCATCTTCGTTTAATTGATTTCATCGTTAACTGATTTCATCGTTAACTGATTTCATCTTCATTTAACTGATTTCATCGTTAACTGATTTCATCGTTAACTGATTTCATCGTTAACTGATTTCATCTTCATTTAACTGATTTCATCTTCATTTAACTGATTTCATCGTTAACTGATTTCATCTTCATTTAACTGATTTCATCGTTAACTGATTTCATCGTTAATTGATTTCATCGTTAACTGATTTCATCTTCATTTAACTGATTTCATCGTTAACTGATTTCATCGTTAATTGATTTCATCGTTAACTGATTTCATCTTCATTTAACTGATTTCATTTTCATTCTTCATTTAACTGATTTCATCGTTAACTGATTTCATCGTTAACTGATTTCATCGTTAACTGATTTCATCTTCATTTAACTGATTTCATCGTTAACTGATTTCATCTTCATTCTTCATTTAACTGATTTCATCTTTAACTGATTTCATCGTTAACTGATTTCATCTTCATTTAACTGATTTCATCGTTAATTGATTTCATCGTTAACTGATTTCATCGTTAACTGATTTCATCTTCATTTAACTGATTTCATCGTTAACTGATTTCATCGTTAACTGATTTCATCTTCATTTAACTGATTTCATTGTTAACTGATTTCATCGTTAACTGATTTCATCTTCATTTAACTGATTTCATCGTTAACTGATTTCATCGTTAACTGATTTCATCGTTAACTGATTTCATCTTCATTTAACTGATTTCATTTTCATTCTTCATTTAACTGATTTCATCGTTAACTGATTTCATCTTCATTTAACTGATTTCATCGTTAACTGATTTCATCGTTAACTGATTTCATCGTTAACTGATTTCATCTTTAACTGATTTCATCGTTAACTGATTTCATCTTCATTTAACTGATTTCATCGTTAACTGATTTCATCTTCATTTAATTGATTTCATCGTTAACTGATTTCATCGTTAACTGATTTCATCGTTAACTGATTTCATCTTCATTTAACTGATTTCATCGTTAACTGATTTCATCGTTAACTGATTTCATCTTCATTTAACTGATTTCATCTTCATTTAACTGATTTCATCGTTAACTGATTTCATCGTTAACTGATTTCATCTTCATTTAATTGATTTCATCGTTAACTGATTTCATCGTTAACTGATTTCATCGTTAACTGATTTCATCTTCATTTAACTGATTTCATCGTTAACTGATTTCATCGTTAACTGATTTCATCTTCATTTAATTGATTTCATCGTTAACTGATTTCATCGTTAACTGATTTCATCGTTAACTGATTTCATCTTCATTTAACTGATTTCATCGTTAACTGATTTCATCGTTAACTGATTTCATCGTTAACTGATTTCATCTTCATTTAACTGATTTCATCGTTAACTGATTTCATCGTTAACTGATTTCATCTTCATTTAACTGATTTCATCGTTAACTGATTTCATCGTTAATTGATTTCATCGTTAACTGATTTCATTTTCATTCTTCATTTAACTGATTTCATCGTTAACTGATTTCATCGTTAACTGATTTCATCTTCATTTAACTGATTTCATCGTTAACTGATTTCATCGTTAACTGATTTCATCGTTAACTGATTTCATCTTCATTTAACTGATTTCATCGTTAACTGATTTCATCGTTAACTGATTTCATCTTCATTTAACTGATTTCATCGTTAACTGATTGCATCGTTAACTGATTTCATCGTTAACTGATTTCATCTTCATTTAACTGATTTCATTGTTAACTGATTTCATCGTTAACTGATTTCATCTTCATTTAACTGATTTCATCGTTAACTGATTTCATCGTTAACTGATTTCATCTTCATTTAACTGATTTCATTTTCATTCTTCATTTAACTGATTTCATCGTTAACTGATTTCATCTTCATTTAACTGATTTCATCGTTAACTGATTTCATCGTTAACTGATTTCATCTTTAACTGATTTCATCGTTAACTGATTTCATCTTCATTTAACTGATTTCATCGTTAACTGATTTCATCTTCATTTAATTGATTTCATCGTTAACTGATTTCATCGTTAACTGATTTCATCGTTAACTGATTTCATCTTCATTTAACTGATTTCATCGTTAACTGATTTCATCGTTAACTGATTTCATCTTCATTTAACTGATTTCATTTTCATTCTTCATTTAACTGATTTCATCGTTAACTGATTTCATCTTCATTTAATTGATTTCATCGTTAACTGATTTCATCGTTAACTGATTTCATCGTTAACTGATTTCATCTTCATTTAACTGATTTCATCGTTAACTGATTTCATCGTTAACTGATTTCATCGTTAACTGATTTCATCTTCATTTAACTGATTTCATCGTTAACTGATTTCATCGTTAACTGATTTCATCTTCATTTAACTGATTTCATCGTTAACTGATTTCATCGTTAATTGATTTCATCGTTAACTGATTTCATTTTCATTCTTCATTTAACTGATTTCATCGTTAACTGATTTCATCGTTAACTGATTTCATCTTCATTTAACTGATTTCATCGTTAACTGATTTCATCGTTAATTGATTTCATCGTTAACTGATTTCATCTTCATTCTTCATTTAACTGATTTCATCGTTAACTGATTTCATCTTCATTTAACTGATTTCATCGTTAACTGATTTCATCGTTAACTGATTTCATCTTCATTTAACTGATTTCATCGTTAACTGATTTCATCTTCATTCTTCATTTAACTGATTTCATCTTTAACTGATTTCATCGTTAACTGATTTCATCTTCATTTAACTGATTTCATCGTTAATTGATTTCATCGTTAACTGATTTCATCGTTAACTGATTTCATCTTCATTTAACTGATTTCATCGTTAACTGATTTCATCGTTAACTGATTTCATCTTTAACTGATTTCATCTTCATTTAACTGATTTCATCGTTAACTGATTTCATCGTTAACTGATTTCATCGTTAACTGATTTCATCTTCATTTAACTGATTTCATTGTTAACTGATTTCATCGTTAACTGATTTCATCTTCATTTAACTGATTTCATCGTTAACTGATTTCATCGTTAACTGATTTCATCGTTAACTGATTTCATCTTCATTTAACTGATTTCATTTTCATTCTTCATTTAACTGATTTCATCTTTAACTGATTTCATCTTCATTTAACTGATTTCATCGTTAACTGATTTCATCGTTAACTGATTTCATCGTTAACTGATTTCATCTTCATTTAACTGATTTCATTGTTAACTGATTTCATCGTTAACTGATTTCATCTTCATTTAACTGATTTCATCGTTAACTGATTTCATCGTTAACTGATTTCATCGTTAACTGATTTCATCTTCATTTAACTGATTTCATCGTTAACTGATTTCATCGTTAACTGATTTCATCGTTAACTGACTTCATCTTTAACTGATTTCATCGTTAACTGATTTCATCTTCATTTAACTGATTTCATCGTTAACTGATTTCATCTTCATTTAATTGATTTCATCGTTAACTGATTTCATCGTTAACTGATTTCATCGTTAACTGATTTCATCTTCATTTAACTGATTTCATCGTTAACTGATTTCATCGTTAACTGATTTCATCTTCATTTAACTGATTTCATTTTCATTCTTCATTTAACTGATTTCATCGTTAACTGATTTCATCTTCATTTAATTGATTTCATCGTTAACTGATTTCATCGTTAACTGATTTCATCGTTAACTGATTTCATCTTCATTTAACTGATTTCATCGTTAACTGATTTCATCGTTAACTGATTTCATCTTCATTTAACTGATTTCATTTTCATTCTTCATTTAACTGATTTCATCGTTAACTGATTTCATCTTCATTTAATTGATTTCATCGTTAACTGATTTCATCGTTAACTGATTTCATCGTTAACTGATTTCATCTTCATTTAACTGATTTCATCGTTAACTGATTTCATCGTTAACTGATTTCATCTTCATTTAACTGATTTCATCGTTAACTGATTTCATCGTTAATTGATTTCATCGTTAACTGATTTCATCTTCATTCTTCATTTAACTGATTTCATCGTTAACTGATTTCATCTTCATTTAACTGATTTCATCGTTAACTGATTTCATCGTTAACTGATTTCATCGTTAACTGATTTCATCGTTAACTGATTTCATCTTCATTTAACTGATTTCATTGTTAACTGATTTCATCGTTAACTGATTTCATCTTCATTTAACTGATTTCATCGTTAACTGATTTCATCGTTAACTGATTTCATCTTCATTTAACTGATTTCATTTTCATTCTTCATTTAACTGATTTCATCGTTAACTGATTTCATCTTCATTTAACTGATTTCATCGTTAACTGATTTCATCGTTAACTGATTTCATCGTTAACTGATTTCATCTTTAACTGATTTCATCGTTAACTGATTTCATCTTCATTTAACTGATTTCATCGTTAACTGATTTCATCTTCATTTAATTGATTTCATCGTTAACTGATTTCATCGTTAACTGATTTCATCGTTAACTGATTTCATCTTCATTTAACTGATTTCATCGTTAACTGATTTCATCGTTAACTGATTTCATCTTCATTTAACTGATTTCATTTTCATTCTTCATTTAACTGATTTCATCGTTAACTGATTTCATCTTCATTTAATTGATTTCATCGTTAACTGATTTCATCGTTAACTGATTTCATCTTCATTTAACTGATTTCATCGTTAACTGATTTCATCGTTAACTGATTTCATCGTTAACTGATTTCATCTTCATTTAACTGATTTCATCGTTAACTGATTTCATCGTTAATTGATTTCATCGTTAACTGATTTCATTTTCATTCTTCATTTAACTGATTTCATCGTTAACTGATTTCATCGTTAACTGATTTCATCTTCATTTAACTGATTTCATCGTTAACTGATTTCATCGTTAATTGATTTCATCGTTAACTGATTTCATCTTCATTCTTCATTTAACTGATTTCATCGTTAACTGATTTCATCTTCATTTAACTTATTTCATCGTTAACTGATTTCATCGTTAACTGATTTCATCGTTAACTGATTTCATCTTCATTTAACTGATTTCATCGTTAACTGATTTCATCGTTAATTGATTTCATCGTTAACTGATTTCATTTTCATTCTTCATTTAACTGATTTCATCGTTAACTGATTTCATCGTTAACTGATTTCATCTTCATTTAACTGATTTCATCGTTAACTGATTTCATCGTTAATTGATTTCATCGTTAACTGATTTCATCTTCATTCTTCATTTAACTGATTTCATCGTTAACTGATTTCATCTTCATTTAACTGATTTCATCGTTAACTGATTTCATCGTTAACTGATTTCATCGTTAACTGATTTCATCTTCATTTAACTGATTTCATCGTTAACTGATTTCATCTTCATTCTTCATTTAACTGATTTCATCTTTAACTGATTTCATCGTTAACTGATTTCATCTTCATTTAACTGATTTCATCGTTAATTGATTTCATCGTTAACTGATTTCATCGTTAATTGATTTCATCGTTAACTGATTTCATCTTCATTTAACTGATTTCATCGTTAACTGATTTCATCTTCATTATTCATTTAACTGATTTCATCTTTAACTGATTTCATCGTTAACTGATTTCATCTTCATTTAACTGATTTCATCGTTAATTGATTTCATCGTTAACTGATTTCATCGTTAACTGATTTCATCTTCATTTAACTGATTTCATCGTTAACTGATTTCATCGTTAACTGATTTCATCTTTAACTGATTTCATCTTCATTTAACTGATTTCATCGTTAACTGATTTCATCGTTAACTGATTTCATCGTTAACTGATTTCATCTTCATTTAACTGATTTCATCTTCATTTAACTGATTTCATCGTTAACTGATTTCATCGTTAACTGATTTCATCTTCATTTAATTGATTTCATCGTTAACTGATTTCATCGTTAACTGATTTCATCGTTAACTGATTTCATCTTCATTTAACTGATTTCATCGTTAACTGATTTCATCGTTAACTGATTTCATCGTTAACTGATTTCATCTTCATTTAACTGATTTCATCGTTAACTGATTTCATCGTTAACTGATTTCATCTTCATTTAACTGATTTCATCGTTAACTGATTTCATCGTTAATTGATTTCATCGTTAACTGATTTCATTTTCATTCTTCATTTAACTGATTTCATCGTTAACTGATTTCATCGTTAACTGATTTCATCTTCATTTAACTGATTTCATCGTTAACTGATTTCATCGTTAATTGATTTCATCGTTAACTGATTTCATCTTCATTCTTCATTTAACTGATTTCATCGTTAACTGATTTCATCTTCATTTAACTGATTTCATCGTTAACTGATTTCATCGTTAACTGATTTCATCGTTAACTGATTTCATCGTTAACTGATTTCATCTTCATTTAACTGATTTCATCGTTAACTGATTTCATCTTCATTCTTCATTTAACTGATTTCATCTTTAACTGATTTCATCGTTAACTGATTTCATCTTCATTTAACTGATTTCATCGTTAATTGATTTCATCGTTAACTGATTTCATCGTTAACTGATTTCATCTTCATTTAACTGATTTCATCGTTAACTGATTTCATCGTTAACTGATTTCATCGTTAACTGATTTCATCTTCATTTAACTGATTTCATCGTTAACTGATTTCATCGTTAACTGATTTCATCGTTAACTGATTTCATCTTCATTTAACTGATTTCATTGTTAACTGATTTCATCGTTAACTGATTTCATCTTCATTTAACTGATTTCATCGTTAACTGATTTCATCGTTAACTGATTTCATCGTTAACTGATTTCATCTTCATTTAACTGATTTCATTTTCATTCTTCATTTAACTGATTTCATCGTTAACTGATTTCATCTTCATTTAACTGATTTCATCGTTAACTGATTTCATCGTTAACTGATTTCATCGTTAACTGATTTCATCTTCATTTAACTGATTTCATCGTTAACTGATTTCATCTTCATTTAATTGATTTCATCGTTAACTGATTTCATCGTTAACTGATTTCATCGTTAACTGATTTCATCGTTAACTGATTTCATCTTCATTTAACTGATTTCATCGTTAACTGATTTCATCGTTAACTGATTTCATCTTCATTTAACTGATTTCATTTTCATTCTTCATTTAACTGATTTCATCGTTAACTGATTTCATCTTCATTTAATTGATTTCATCGTTAACTGATTTCATCGTTAACTGATTTCATCGTTAACTGATTTCATCTTCATTTAACTGATTTCATCGTTAACTGATTTCATCGTTAACTGATTTCATCTTCATTTAACTGATTTCATCGTTAACTGATTTCATCGTTAATTGATTTCATCGTTAACTGATTTCATTTTCATTCTTCATTTAACTGATTTCATCGTTAACTGATTTCATCGTTAACTGATTTCATCTTCATTTAACTGATTTCATCGTTAACTGATTTCATCGTTAACTGATTTCATCTTCATTTAACTGATTTCATCGTTAACTGATTTCATCGTTAATTGATTTCATCGTTAACTGATTTCATTTTCATTCTTCATTTAACTGATTTCATCGTTAACTGATTTCATCGTTAACTGATTTCATCTTCATTTAACTGATTTCATCGTTAACTGATTTCATCGTTAATTGATTTCATCGTTAACTGATTTCATCTTCATTCTTCATTTAACTGATTTCATCGTTAACTGATTTCATCTTCATTTAACTGATTTCATCGTTAACTGATTTCATCGTTAACTGATTTCATCGTTAACTGATTTCATCTTCATTTAACTGATTTCATCGTTAACTGATTTCATCTTCATTCTTCATTTAACTGATTTCATCTTTAACTGATTTCATCGTTAACTGATTTCATCTTCATTTAACTGATTTCATCGTTAATTGATTTCATCGTTAACTGATTTCATCGTTAACTGATTTCATCTTCATTTAACTGATTTCATCGTTAACTGATTTCATCGTTAACTGATTTCATCTTTAACTGATTTCATCTTCATTTAACTGATTTCATCGTTAACTGATTTCATCGTTAACTGATTTCATCGTTAACTGATTTCATCTTCATTTAACTGATTTCATTGTTAACTGATTTCATCGTTAACTGATTTCATCTTCATTTAACTGATTTCATCGTTAACTGATTTCATCGTTAACTGATTTCATCTTCATTTAACTGATTTCATTTTCATTCTTCATTTAACTGATTTCATCGTTAACTGATTTCATCTTCATTTAACTGATTTCATCGTTAACTGATTTCATCGTTAACTGATTTCATCGTTAACTGATTTCATCTTCATTTAACTGATTTCATTTTCATTCTTCATTTAACTGATTTCATCGTTAACTGATTTCATCTTCATTTAACTGATTTCATCGTTAACTGATTTCATCGTTAACTGATTTCATCGTTAACTGATTTCATCTTTAACTGATTTCATCGTTAACTGATTTCATCTTCATTTAACTGATTTCATCGTTAACTGATTTCATCTTCATTTAATTGATTTCATCGTTAACTGATTTCATCGTTAACTGATTTCATCGTTAACTGATTTCATCTTCATTTAACTGATTTCATCGTTAACTGATTTCATCGTTAACTGATTTCATCATTTAACTGATTTCATTTTCATTCTTCATTTAACTGATTTCATCGTTAACTGATTTCATCTTCATTTAATTGATTTCATCGTTAACTGATTTCATCGTTAACTGATTTCATCGTTAACTGATTTCATCTTCATTTAACTGATTTCATCGTTAACTGATTTCATCGTTAACTGATTTCATCGTTAACTGATTTCATCTTCATTTAACTGATTTCATCGTTAACTGATTTCATCGTTAACTGATTTCATCTTCATTTAACTGATTTCATCGTTAACTGATTTCATCGTTAATTGATTTCATCGTTAACTGATTTCATTTTCATTCTTCATTTAACTGATTTCATCGTTAACTGATTTCATCGTTAACTGATTTCATCGTTAACTGATTTCATCTTCATTTAACTGATTTCATCGTTAACTGATTTCATCGTTAATTGATTTCATCGTTAACTGATTTCATCTTCATTCTTCATTTAACTGATTTCATCGTTAACTGATTTCATCTTCATTTAACTGATTTCATCGTTAACTGATTTCATCGTTAACTGATTTCATCGTTAACTGATTTCATCTTCATTTAACTGATTTCATCGTTAACTGATTTCATCTTCATTCTTCATTTAACTGATTTCATCTTTAACTGATTTCATCGTTAACTGATTTCATCTTCATTTAACTGATTTCATCGTTAATTGATTTCATCGTTAACTGATTTCATCGTTAACTGATTTCATCTTCATTTAACTGATTTCATCGTTAACTGATTTCATCGTTAACTGATTTCATCTTTAACTGATTTCATCTTCATTTAACTGATTTCATCGTTAACTGATTTCATCGTTAACTGATTTCATCTTCATTTAACTGATTTCATCTTCATTTAACTGATTTCATCGTTAACTGATTTCATCGTTAACTGATTTCATCTTCATTTAATTGATTTCATCGTTAACTGATTTCATCGTTAACTGATTTCATCGTTAACTGATTTCATCTTCATTTAACTGATTTCATCGTTAACTGATTTCATCGTTAACTGATTTCATCGTTAACTGATTTCATCTTCATTTAACTGATTTCATCGTTAACTGATTTCATCGTTAACTGATTTCATCTTCATTTAACTGATTTCATCGTTAACTGATTTCATCGTTAATTGATTTCATCGTTAACTGATTTCATTTTCATTCTTCATTTAACTGATTTCATCGTTAACTGATTTCATCGTTAACTGATTTCATCTTCATTTAACTGATTTCATCGTTAACTGATTTCATCGTTAATTGATTTCATCGTTAACTGATTTCATCTTCATTCTTCATTTAACTGATTTCATCGTTAACTGATTTCATCTTCATTTAACTGATTTCATCGTTAACTGATTTCATCGTTAACTGATTTCATCTTCATTTAACTGATTTCATCGTTAACTGATTTCATCTTCATTCTTCATTTAACTGATTTCATCTTTAACTGATTTCATCGTTAACTGATTTCATCTTCATTTAACTGATTTCATCTTCATTTAACTGATTTCATCGTTAATTGATTTCATCGTTAACTGATTTCATCGTTAACTGATTTCATCTTCATTTAACTGATTTCATCGTTAACTGATTTCATCTTTAACTGATTTCATCTTCATTTAACTGATTTCATCGTTAACTGATTTCATCGTTAACTGATTTCATCTTCATTTAACTGATTTCATCGTTAACTGATTTCATCGTTAACTGATTTCATCGTTAACTGATTTCATCTTTAACTGATTTCATCGTTAACTGATTTCATCTTCATTTAACTGATTTCATCGTTAACTGATTTCATCTTCATTTAATTGATTTCATCGTTAACTGATTTCATCGTTAACTGATTTCATCGTTAACTGATTTCATCTTCATTTAACTGATTTCATCGTTAACTGATTTCATCGTTAACTGATTTCATCTTCATTTAACTGATTTCATTTTCATTCTTCATTTAACTGATTTCATCGTTAACTGATTTCATCTTCATTTAATTGATTTCATCGTTAACTGATTTCATCGTTAACTGATTTCATCGTTAACTGATTTCATCTTCATTTAACTGATTTCATCGTTAACTGATTTCATCGTTAACTGATTTCATCGTTAACTGATTTCATCTTCATTTAACTGATTTCATCGTTAACTGATTTCATCTTCATTTAACTGATTTCATCGTTAACTGATTTCATCGTTAACTGATTTCATCTTCATTTAACTGATTTCATCGTTAACTGATTTCATTTTCATTCTTCATTTAACTGATTTCATCGTTAACTGATTTCATCGTTAACTGATTTCATCTTCATTTAACTGATTTCATCGTTAACTGATTTCATCGTTAATTGATTTCATCGTTAACTGATTTCATCTTCATTCTTCATTTAACTGATTTCATCGTTAACTGATTTCATCTTCATTTAACTGATTTCATCGTTAACTGATTTCATCGTTAACTGATTTCATCGTTAACTGATTTCATCTTCATTTAACTGATTTCATCGTTAACTGATTTCATCTTCATTCTTCATTTAACTGATTTCATCGTTAACTGATTTCATCGTTAACTGATTTCATCTTTAACTGATTTCATCTTCATTTAACTGATTTCATCGTTAACTGATTTCATCGTTAACTGATTTCATCGTTAACTGATTTCATCTTCATTTAACTGATTTCATCGTTAACTGATTTCATCGTTAACTGATTTCATCTTCATTTAATTGATTTCATCGTTAACTGATTTCATCGTTAACTGATTTCATCGTTAACTGATTTCATCTTCATTTAACTGATTTCATCGTTAACTGATTTCATCGTTAACTGATTTCATCGTTAACTGATTTCATCTTCATTTAACTGATTTCATCGTTAACTGATTTCATCGTTAACTGATTTCATCTTCATTTAACTGATTTCATCGTTAAATGATTTCATCGTTAATTGATTTCATCGTTAACTGATTTCATTTTCATTCTTCATTTAACTGATTTCATCGTTAACTGATTTCATCGTTAACTGATTTCATCTTCATTTAACTGATTTCATCGTTAACTGATTTCATCGTTAATTGATTTCATCGTTAACTGATTTCATCTTCATTCTTCATTTAACTGATTTCATCGTTAACTGATTTCATCTTCATTTAACTGATTTCATCGTTAACTGATTTCATCGTTAACTGATTTCATCGTTAACTGATTTCATCTTCATTTAACTGATTTCATCGTTAACTGATTTCATCTTCATTCTTCATTTAACTGATTTCATCTTTAACTGATTTCATCGTTAACTGATTTCATCTTCATTTAACTGATTTCATCGTTAATTGATTTCATCGTTAACTGATTTCATCGTTAACTGATTTCATCTTCATTTAACTGATTTCATCGTTAACTGATTTCATCGTTAACTGATTTCATCTTTAACTGATTTCATCTTCATTTAACTGATTTCATCGTTAACTGATTTCATCGTTAACTGATTTCATCGTTAACTGATTTCATCTTCATTTAACTGATTTCATTGTTAACTGATTTCATCGTTAACTGATTTCATCTTCATTTAACTGATTTCATCGTTAACTGATTTCATCGTTAACTGATTTCATCTTCATTTAACTGATTTCATTTTCATTCTTCATTTAACTGATTTCATCGTTAACTGATTTCATCTTCATTTAACTGATTTCATCGTTAACTGATTTCATCGTTAACTGATTTCATCGTTAACTGATTTCATCTTTAACTGATTTCATCGTTAACTGATTTCATCTTCATTTAACTGATTTCATCGTTAACTGATTTCATCTTCATTTAATTGATTTCATCGTTAACTGATTTCATCGTTAACTGATTTCATCGTTAACTGATTTCATCTTCATTTAACTGATTTCATCGTTAACTGATTTCATCGTTAACTGATTTCATCTTCATTTAATTGATTTCATCGTTAACTGATTTCATCGTTAACTGATTTCATCGTTAACTGATTTCATCTTCATTTAACTGATTTCATCGTTAACTGATTTCATCGTTAACTGATTTCATCTTCATTTAACTGATTTCATCGTTAACTGATTTCATCGTTAATTGATTTCATCGTTAACTGATTTCATTTTCATTCTTCATTTAACTGATTTCATCGTTAACTGATTTCATCGTTAACTGATTTCATCTTCATTTAACTGATTTCATCGTTAACTGATTTCATCGTTAATTGATTTCATCGTTAACTGATTTCATCTTCATTCTTCATTTAACTGATTTCATCGTTAACTGATTTCATCTTCATTTAACTGATTTCATCTTCATTTAACTGATTTCATCGTTAACTGATTTCATCGTTAACTGATTTCATCTTCATTTAACTGATTTCATCTTCATTTAACTGATTTCATCGTTAACTGATTTCATCGTTAACTGATTTCATCTTCATTTAATTGATTTCATCGTTAACTGATTTCATCGTTAACTGATTTCATCGTTAACTGATTTCATCTTCATTTAACTGATTTCATCGTTAACTGATTTCATCGTTAACTGATTTCATCGTTAACTGATTTCATCTTCATTTAACTGATTTCATCGTTAACTGATTTCATCGTTAACTGATTTCATCTTCATTTAACTGATTTCATCGTTAACTGATTTCATCGTTAATTGATTTCATCGTTAACTGATTTCATTTTCATTCTTCATTTAACTGATTTCATCGTTAACTGATTTCATCGTTAACTGATTTCATCGTTAACTGATTTCATCTTCATTTAACTGATTTCATCGTTAACTGATTTCATCTTCATTCTTCATTTAACTGATTTCATCTTTAACTGATTTCATCGTTAACTGATTTCATCTTCATTTAACTGATTTCATCGTTAATTGATTTCATCGTTAACTGATTTCATCGTTAACTGATTTCATCGTTAACTGATTTCATCTTCATTTAACTGATTTCATCGTTAACTGATTTCATCGTTAACTGATTTCATCTTCATTTAACTGATTTCATCGTTAACTGATTTCATCGTTAACTGATTTCATCTTCATTTAACTGATTTCATCGTTAACTGATTTCATCGTTAACTGATTTCATCGTTAACTGATTTCATCTTCATTTAACTGATTTCATCGTTAACTGATTTCATCGTTAACTGATTTCATCGTTAACTGATTTCATCTTTAACTGATTTCATCGTTAACTGATTTCATCTTCATTTAACTGATTTCATCGTTAACTGATTTCATCTTCATTTAATTGATTTCATCGTTAACTGATTTCATCGTTAACTGATTTCATCTTCATTTAACTGATTTCATCGTTAACTGATTTCATCGTTAACTGATTTCATCTTCATTTAACTGATTTCATTTTCATTCTTCATTTAACTGATTTCATCGTTAACTGATTTCATCTTCATTTAATTGATTTCATCGTTAACTGATTTCATCGTTAACTGATTTCATCTTCATTTAACTGATTTCATCGTTAACTGATTTCATCGTTAACTGATTTCATCGTTAACTGATTTCATCTTCATTTAACTGATTTCATCGTTAACTGATTTCATCGTTAACTGATTTCATCTTCATTTAACTGATTTCATCGTTAACTGATTTCATCGTTAATTGATTTCATCGTTAACTGATTTCATTTTCATTCTTCATTTAACTGATTTCATCTTCATTTAACTGATTTCATCTTCATTTAACTGATTTCATCTTCATTTAACTGATTTCATCGTTAACTGATTTCATCTTTAACTGATTTCATCTTCATTTAACTGATTTCATCGTTAACTGATTTCATCGTTAACTGATTTCATCTTCATTTAACTGATTTCATCTTCATTTAACTGATTTCATCGTTAACTGATTTCATCGTTAACTGATTTCATCTTTAACTGATTTCATCGTTAACTGATTTCATCTTCATTTAACTGATTCCATCGTTAACTGATTTCATCGTTAACTGATTTCATCTTCATTTAACTGATTTCATCGTTATCTGATTTCATCGTTAACTGATTTCATCTTTAACTGATTTCATCTTCATTTAACTGATTTCATCGTTAACTGATTTCATCTTCATTTAACTGATTTCATCGTTAACTGATTTCATCGTTAACTGATTTCATCTTCATTTAACTGATTTCATTTTCATTCTTCATTTAACTGATTTCATCGTTAACTGATTTCATCTTCATTTAATTGATTTCATCGTTAACTGATTTCATCGTTAACTGATTTCATCTTCATTTAACTGATTTCATCGTTAACTGATTTCATCGTTAACTGATTTCATCTTCATTTAACTGATTTCATCGTTAACTGATTTCATCGTTAATTGATTTCATCGTTAACTGATTTCATTTTCATTCTTCATTTAACTGATTTCATCGTTAACTGATTTCATCGTTAACTGATTTCATCTTCATTTAACTGATTTCATCGTTAACTGATTTCATCGTTAACTGATTTCATCTTCATTTAACTGATTTCATCGTTAACTGATTTCATCTTTAACTGATTTCATCGTTAACTGATTTCATCTTCATTTAACTGATTTCATCGTTAATTGATTTCATCGTTAACTGATTTCATCGTTAACTGATTTCATCTTCATTTAACTGATTTCATCGTTAACTGATTTCATCGTTAACTGATTTCATCTTTAACTGATTTCATCTTCATTTAACTGATTTCATCGTTAACTGATTTCATCGTTAACTGATTTCATCGTTAACTGATTTCATCTTCATTTAACTGATTTCATCGTTAACTGATTTCATCTTCATTTAATTGATTTCATCGTTAACTGATTTCATCGTTAACTGATTTCATCGTTAACTGATTTCATCTTCATTTAACTGATTTCATCGTTAACTGATTTCATCGTTAACTGATTTCATCGTTAACTGATTTCATCTTCATTTAACTGATTTCATCGTTAACTGATTTCATCGTTAACTGATTTCATCTTCATTTAACTGATTTCATCGTTAACTGATTTCATCGTTAATTGATTTCATCGTTAACTGATTTCATTTTCATTCTTCATTTAACTGATTTCATCGTTAACTGATTTCATCGTTAACTGATTTCATCTTCATTTAACTGATTTCATCGTTAACTGATTTCATCGTTAATTGATTTCATCGTTAACTGATTTCATCTTCATTCTTCATTTAACTGATTTCATCGTTAACTGATTTCATCTTCATTTAACTGATTTCATCGTTAACTGATTTCATCGTTAACTGATTTCATCGTTAACTGATTTCATCTTCATTTAACTGATTTCATCGTTAACTGATTTCATCTTCATTCTTCATTTAACTGATTTCATCTTTAACTGATTTCATCGTTAACTGATTTCATCTTCATTTAACTGATTTCATCGTTAATTGATTTCATCGTTAACTGATTTCATCGTTAACTGATTTCATCTTCATTTAACTGATTTCATCGTTAACTGATTTCATCGTTAACTGATTTCATCTTTAACTGATTTCATCTTCATTTAACTGATTTCATCGTTAACTGATTTCATCGTTAACTGATTTCATCGTTAACTGATTTCATCTTCATTTAACTGATTTCATTGTTAACTGATTTCATCGTTAACTGATTTCATCTTCATTTAACTGATTTCATCGTTAACTGATTTCATCGTTAACTGATTTCATCTTCATTTAACTGATTTCATTTTCATTCTTCATTTAACTGATTTCATCGTTAACTGATTTCATCTTCATTTAACTGATTTCATCGTTAACTGATTTCATCGTTAACTGATTTCATCGTTAACTGATTTCATCTTTAACTGATTTCATCGTTAACTGATTTCATCTTCATTTAACTGATTTCATCGTTAACTGATTTCATCTTCATTTAATTGATTTCATCGTTAACTGATTTCATCGTTAACTGATTTCATCGTTAACTGATTTCATCTTCATTTAACTGATTTCATCGTTAACTGATTTCATCGTTAACTGATTTCATCTTCATTTAACTGATTTCATTTTCATTCTTCATTTAACTGATTTCATCGTTAACTGATTTCATCTTCATTTAATTGATTTCATCGTTAACTGATTTCATCGTTAACTGATTTCATCTTCATTTAACTGATTTCATCGTTAACTGATTTCATCGTTAACTGATTTCATCTTCATTTAACTGATTTCATCGTTAACTGATTTCATCGTTAATTGATTTCATCGTTAACTGATTTCATTTTCATTCTTCATTTAACTGATTTCATCGTTAACTGATTTCATCGTTAACTGATTTCATCTTCATTTAACTGATTTCATCGTTAACTGATTTCATCTTCATTTAACTGATTTCATCGTTAACTGATTTCATCGTTAACTGATTTCATCGTTAACTGATTTCATCTTCATTTAACTGATTTCATCGTTAACTGATTTCATCGTTAACTGATTTCATCTTCATTTAACTGATTTCATCTTCATTTAACTGATTTCATTTTCATTCTTCATTTAACTGATTTCATCGTTAACTGATTTCATCTTCATTTAACTGATTTCATCGTTAACTGATTTCATCGTTAACTGATTTCATCTTCATTTAACTGATTTCATTGTTAACTGATTTCATCGTTAACTGATTTCATCTTCATTTAACTGATTTCATCGTTAACTGATTTCATCGTTAACTGATTTCATCTTCATTTAACTGATTTCATCGTTAACTGATTTCATCGTTAATTGATTTCATCGTTAACTGATTTCATTTTCATTCTTCATTTAACTGATTTCATCGTTAACTGATTTCATCGTTAACTGATTTCATCTTCATTTAACTGATTTCATCGTTAACTGATTTCATCGTTAATTGATTTCATCGTTAACTGATTTCATCTTCATTTAACTGATTTCATCGTTAATTGATTTCATCGTTAACTGATTTCATCGTTAACTGATTTCATCGTTAACTGATTTCATCGTTAACTGATTTCATCTTCATTCTTCATTTAACTGATTTCATCTTTAACTGATTTCATCGTTAACTGATTTCATCTTCATTTAACTGATTTCATCGTTAATTGATTTCATCGTTAACTGATTTCATCGTTAATTGATTTCATCGTTAACTGATTTCATCTTCATTTAACTGATTTCATCGTTAACTGATTTCATCTTCATTCTTCATTTAACTGATTTCATCTTTAACTGATTTCATCGTTAACTGATTTCATCTTCATTTAACTGATTTCATCGTTAATTGATTTCATCGTTAACTGATTTCATCGTTAACTGATTTCATCTTCATTTAACTGATTTCATCGTTAACTGATTTCATCGTTAACTGATTTCATCTTTAACTGATTTCATCTTCATTTAACTGATTTCATCGTTAACTGATTTCATCGTTAACTGATTTCATCGTTAACTGATTTCATCTTCATTTAACTGATTTCATCTTCATTTAACTGATTTCATCGTTAATTGATTTCATCGTTAACTGATTTCATCTTCATTTAACTGATTTCATCGTTAACTGATTTCATCTTCATTTAATTGATTTCATCGTTAACTGATTTCATCGTTAACTGATTTCATCGTTAACTGATTTCATCTTCATTTAACTGATTTCATCGTTAACTGATTTCATCGTTAACTGATTTCATCGTTAACTGATTTCATCTTCATTTAACTGATTTCATCGTTAACTGATTTCATCGTTAACTGATTTCATCGTTAATTGATTTCATCGTTAACTGATTTCATTTTCATTCTTCATTTAACTGATTTCATCGTTAACTGATTTCATCGTTAACTGATTTCATCTTCATTTAACTGATTTCATCGTTAACTGATTTCATCGTTAATTGATTTCATCGTTAACTGATTTCATCTTCATTCTTCATTTAACTGATTTCATCGTTAACTGATTTCATCTTCATTTAACTGATTTCATCGTTAACTGATTTCATCGTTAACTGATTTCATCGTTAACTGATTTCATCTTCATTTAACTGATTTCATCGTTAACTGATTTCATCTTCATTCTTCATTTAACTGATTTCATCTTTAACTGATTTCATCGTTAACTGATTTCATCTTCATTTAACTGATTTCATCGTTAATTGATTTCATCGTTAACTGATTTCATCGTTAACTGATTTCATCTTCATTTAACTGATTTCATCGTTAACTGATTTCATCGTTAACTGATTTCATCTTTAACTGATTTCATCTTCATTTAACTGATTTCATCGTTAACTGATTTCATCGTTAACTGATTTCATCTTCATTTAACTGATTTCATTGTTAACTGATTTCATCGTTAACTGATTTCATCTTCATTTAACTGATTTCATCGTTAACTGATTTCATCGTTAACTGATTTCATCGTTAACTGATTTCATCTTCATTTAACTGATTTCATTTTCATTCTTCATTTAACTGATTTCATCGTTAACTGATTTCATCTTCATTTAACTGATTTCATCGTTAACTGATTTCATCGTTAACTGATTTCATCGTTAACTGATTTCATCTTTAACTGATTTCATCGTTAACTGATTTCATCTTCATTTAACTGATTTCATCGTTAACTGATTTCATCTTCATTTAATTGATTTCATCGTTAACTGATTTCATCATTAACTGATTTCATCGTTAACTGATTTCATCTTCATTTAACTGATTTCATCGTTAACTGATTTCATCGTTAACTGATTTCATCTTCATTTAACTGATTTCATTTTCATTCTTCATTTAACTGATTTCATCGTTAACTGATTTCATCTTCATTTAATTGATTTCATCGTTAACTGATTTCATCGTTAACTGATTTCATCTTCATTTAACTGATTTCATCGTTAACTGATTTCATCGTTAACTGATTTCATCTTCATTTAACTGATTTCATCGTTAACTGATTTCATCGTTAATTGATTTCATCGTTAACTGATTTCATTTTCATTCTTCATTTAACTGATTTCATCGTTAACTGATTTCATCGTTAACTGATTTCATCTTCATTTAACTGATTTCATCGTTAACTGATTTCATCGTTAACTGATTTCATCTTCATTTAACTGATTTCATCGTTAACTGATTTCATCGTTAACTGATTTCATCGTTAACTGATTTCATCTTCATTTAACTGATTTCATTGTTAACTGATTTCATCGTTAACTGATTTCATCTTCATTTAACTGATTTCATCGTTAACTGATTTCATCGTTAACTGATTTCATAGTTAACTGATTTCATCTTCATTTAACTGATTTCATCGTTAACTGATTTCATCGTTAACTGATTTCATCTTCATTTAACTGATTTCATTGTTAACTGATTTCATCGTTAACTGATTTCATCTTCATTTAACTGATTTCATCGTTAACTGATTTCATCGTTAACTGATTTCATCTTCATTTAACTGATTTCATCGTTAACTGATTTCATCGTTAATTGATTTCATCGTTAACTGATTTCATTTTCATTCTTCATTTAACTGATTTCATCGTTAACTGATTTCATCGTTAACTGATTTCATCGTTAACTGATTTCATCTTCATTTAACTGATTTCATCGTTAATTGATTTCATCGTTAACTGATTTCATCGTTAACTGATTTCATCGTTAACTGATTTCATCTTCATTCTTCATTTAACTGATTTCATCTTTAACTGATTTCATCGTTAACTGATTTCATCTTCATTTAACTGATTTCATCGTTAATTGATTTCATCGTTAACTGATTTCATCGTTAATTGATTTCATCGTTAACTGATTTCATCTTCATTTAACTGATTTCATCGTTAACTGATTTCATCTTCATTCTTCATTTAACTGATTTCATCTTTAACTGATTTCATCGTTAACTGATTTCATCTTCATTTAACTGATTTCATCGTTAATTGATTTCATCGTTAACTGATTTCATCGTTAACTGATTTCATCTTCATTTAACTGATTTCATCGTTAACTGATTTCATCGTTAACTGATTTCATCTTTAACTGATTTCATCTTCATTTAACTGATTTCATCGTTAACTGATTTCATCGTTAACTGATTTCATCTTCATTTAACTGATTTCATCTTCATTTAACTGATTTCATCGTTAACTGATTTCATCGTTAACTGATTTCATCTTCATTTAATTGATTTCATCGTTAACTGATTTCATCGTTAACTGATTTCATCGTTAACTGATTTCATCTTCATTTAACTGATTTCATCGTTAACTGATTTCATCGTTAACTGATTTCATCGTTAACTGATTTCATCTTCATTTAACTGATTTCATCGTTAACTGATTTCATCGTTAACTGATTTCATCTTCATTTAACTGATTTCATCGTTAACTGATTTCATCGTTAATTGATTTCATCGTTAACTGATTTCATTTTCATTCTTCATTTAACTGATTTCATCGTTAACTGATTTCATCGTTAACTGATTTCATCTTCATTTAACTGATTTCATCGTTAACTGATTTCATCGTTAATTGATTTCATCGTTAACTGATTTCATCTTCATTCTTCATTTAACTGATTTCATCGTTAACTGATTTCATCTTCATTTAACTGATTTCATCGTTAACTGATTTCATCGTTAACTGATTTCATCTTCATTTAACTGATTTCATCGTTAACTGATTTCATCTTCATTCTTCATTTAACTGATTTCATCTTTAACTGATTTCATCGTTAACTGATTTCATCTTCATTTAACTGATTTCATCGTTAATTGATTTCATCGTTAACTGATTTCATCGTTAACTGATTTCATCTTCATTTAACTGATTTCATCGTTAACTGATTTCATCGTTAACTGATTTCATCTTTAACTGATTTCATCTTCATTTAACTGATTTCATCGTTAACTGATTTCATCTTCATTTAACTGATTTCATTGTTAACTGATTTCATCGTTAACTGATTTCATCTTCATTTAACTGATTTCATCGTTAACTGATTTCATCGTTAACTGATTTCATCGTTAACTGATTTCATCTTCATTTAACTGATTTCATTTTCATTCTTCATTTAACTGATTTCATCGTTAACTGATTTCATCTTCATTTAACTGATTTCATCGTTAACTGATTTCATCGTTAACTGATTTCATCGTTAACTGATTTCATCTTTAACTGATTTCATCGTTAACTGATTTCATCTTCATTTAACTGATTTCATCGTTAACTGATTTCATCTTCATTTAATTGATTTCATCGTTAACTGATTTCATCGTTAACTGATTTCATCGTTAACTGATTTCATCTTCATTTAACTGATTTCATCGTTAACTGATTTCATCGTTAACTGATTTCATCTTCATTTAACTGATTTCATCGTTAACTGATTTCATCGTTAACTGATTTCATCTTCATTTAACTGATTTCATCGTTAACTGATTTCATCGTTAACTGATTTCATCGTTAACTGATTTCATCGTTAACTGATTTCATCTTCATTTAACTGATTTCATTGTTAACTGATTTCATCGTTAACTGATTTCATCTTCATTTAACTGATTTCATCGTTAACTGATTTCATCGTTAACTGATTTCATCGTTAACTGATTTCATCTTCATTTAACTGATTTCATTTTCATTCTTCATTTAACTGATTTCATCGTTAACTGATTTCATCTTCATTTAACTGATTTCATCGTTAACTGATTTCATCGTTAACTGATTTCATCGTTAACTGATTTCATCTTTAACTGATTTCATCGTTAACTGATTTCATCTTCATTTAACTGATTTCATCGTTAACTGATTTCATCTTCATTTAATTGATTTCATCGTTAACTGATTTCATCGTTAACTGATTTCATCTTCATTTAACTGATTTCATCGTTAACTGATTTCATCGTTAACTGATTTCATCTTCATTTAACTGATTTCATTTTCATTCTTCATTTAACTGATTTCATCGTTAACTGATTTCATCTTCATTTAATTGATTTCATCGTTAACTGATTTCATCGTTAACTGATTTCATCGTTAACTGATTTCATCTTCATTTAACTGATTTCATCGTTAACTGATTTCATCGTTAACTGATTTCATCTTCATTTAACTGATTTCATCGTTAACTGATTTCATCGTTAACTGATTTCATCTTCATTTAACTGATTTCATCGTTAACTGATTTCATCGTTAATTGATTTCATCGTTAACTGATTTCATTTTCATTCTTCATTTAACTGATTTCATCGTTAACTGATTTCATCGTTAACTGATTTCATCTTCATTTAACTGATTTCATCGTTAACTGATTTCATCGTTAATTGATTTCATCGTTAACTGATTTCATCTTCATTCTTCATTTAACTGATTTCATCGTTAACTGATTTCATCTTCATTTAACTGATTTCATCGTTAACTGATTTCATCGTTAACTGATTTCATCGTTAACTGATTTCATCTTCATTTAACTGATTTCATCGTTAACTGATTTCATCTTCATTCTTCATTTAACTGATTTCATCTTTAACTGATTTCATCGTTAACTGATTTCATCTTCATTTAACTGATTTCATCGTTAATTGATTTCATCGTTAACTGATTTCATCGTTAATTGATTTCATCCTTAACTGATTTCATCTTCATTTAACTGATTTCATCGTTAACTGATTTCATCTTCATTCTTCATTTAACTGATTTCATCTTTAACTGATTTCATCGTTAACTGATTTCATCTTCATTTAACTGATTTCATCGTTAATTGATTTCATCGTTAACTGATTTCATCGTTAATTGATTTCATCGTTAACTGATTTCATCTTCATTTAACTGATTTCATCGTTAACTGATTTCATCTTCATTCTTCATTTAACTGATTTCATCTTTAACTGATTTCATCGTTAACTGATTTCATCTTCATTTAACTGATTTCATCGTTAATTGATTTCATCGTTAACTGATTTCATCGTTAATTGATTTCATCGTTAACTGATTTCATCTTCATTTAACTGATTTCATCGTTAACTGATTTCATCTTCATTCTTCATTTAACTGATTTCATCTTTAACTGATTTCATCGTTAACTGATTTCATCTTCATTTAACTGATTTCATCGTTAATTGATTTCATCGTTAACTGATTTCATCGTTAACTGATTTCATCGTTAACTGATTTCATCTTCATTTAACTGATTTCATCGTTAACTGATTTCATCGTTAACTGATTTCATCTTTAACTGATTTCATCTTCATTTAACTGATTTCATCGTTAACTGATTTCATCGTTAACTGATTTCATCGTTAACTGATTTCATCTTCATTTAACTGATTTCATCTTCATTTAACTGATTTCATCGTTAACTGATTTCATCGTTAACTGATTTCATCTTCATTTAATTGATTTCATCGTTAACTGATTTCATCGTTAACTGATTTCATCGTTAACTGATTTCATCTTCATTTAACTGATTTCATCGTTAACTGATTTCATCGTTAACTGATTTCATCGTTAACTGATTTCATCTTCATTTAACTGATTTCATCGTTAACTGATTTCATCGTTAACTGATTTCATCTTCATTTAACTGATTTCATCGTTAACTGATTTCATCGTTAATTGATTTCATCGTTAACTGATTTCATTTTCATTCTTCATTTAACTGATTTCATCGTTAACTGATTTCATCGTTAACTGATTTCATCTTCATTTAACTGATTTCATCGTTAACTGATTTCATCGTTAATTGATTTCATCGTTAACTGATTTCATCTTCATTCTTCATTTAACTGATTTCATCGTTAACTGATTTCATCTTCATTTAACTGATTTCATCGTTAACTGATTTCATCGTTAACTGATTTCATCGTTAACTGATTTCATCTTCATTTAACTGATTTCATCGTTAACTGATTTCATCTTCATTCTTCATTTAACTGATTTCATCTTTAACTGATTTCATCGTTAACTGATTTCATCTTCATTTAACTGATTTCATCGTTAATTGATTTCATCGTTAACTGATTTCATCGTTAACTGATTTCATCTTCATTTAACTGATTTCATCGTTAACTGATTTCATCGTTAACTGATTTCATCTTTAACTGATTTCATCTTCATTTAACTGATTTCATCGTTAACTGATTTCATCGTTAACTGATTTCATCGTTAACTGATTTCATCTTCATTTAACTGATTTCATTGTTAACTGATTTCATCGTTAACTGATTTCATCTTCATTTAACTGATTTCATCGTTAACTGATTTCATCGTTAACTGATTTCATCTTTAACTGATTTCATCGTTAACTGATTTCATCTTCATTTAACTGATTTCATCGTTAACTGATTTCATCTTCATTTAATTGATTTCATCGTTAACTGATTTCATCGTTAACTGATTTCATCGTTAACTGATTTCATCTTCATTTAACTGATTTCATCGTTAACTGATTTCATCGTTAACTGATTTCATCTTCATTTAACTGATTTCATTTTCATTCTTCATTTAACTGATTTCATCGTTAACTGATTTCATCTTCATTTAATTGATTTCATCGTTAACTGATTTCATCGTTAACTGATTTCATCTTCATTTAACTGATTTCATCGTTAACTGATTTCATCGTTAACTGATTTCATCTTCATTTAACTGATTTCATCGTTAACTGATTTCATCGTTAATTGATTTCATCGTTAACTGATTTCATTTTCATTCTTCATTTAACTGATTTCATCGTTAACTGATTTCATCGTTAACTGATTTCATCGTTAACTGATTTCATCTTCATTTAACTGATTTCATTTTCATTCTTCATTTAACTGATTTCATCGTTAACTGATTTCATCTTCATTTAACTGATTTCATCGTTAACTGATTTCATCGTTAACTGATTTCATCGTTAACTGATTTCATCTTTAACTGATTTCATCTTCATTTAACTGATTTCATCGTTAACAGATTTCATCTTCATTTAATTGATTTCATCGTTAACTGATTTCATCGTTAACTGATTTCATCGTTAACTGATTTCATCTTCATTTAACTGATTTCATCGTTAACTGATTTCATCGTTAACTGATTTCATCGTTAACTGATTTCATCTTCATTTAACTGATTTCATCGTTAACTGATTTCATCGTTAACTGATTTCATCTTCATTTAACTGATTTCATCGTTAACTGATTTCATCGTTAACTGATTTCATCGTTAACTGATTTCATCGTTAACTGATTTCATCTTCATTTAACTGATTTCATTGTTAACTGATTTCATCGTTAACTGATTTCATCTTCATTTAACTGATTTCATCGTTAACTGATTTCATCGTTAACTGATTTCATCGTTAACTGATTTCATCTTCATTTAACTGATTTCATTTTCATTCTTCATTTAACTGATTTCATCGTTAACTGATTTCATCTTCATTTAACTGATTTCATCGTTAACTGATTTCATCGTTAACTGATTTCATCGTTAACTGATTTCAACTTTAACTGATTTCATCGTTAACTGATTTCATCTTCATTTAACTGATTTCATCGTTAACTGATTTCATCTTCATTTAATTGATTTCATCGTTAACTGATTTCATCGTTAACTGATTTCATCGTTAACTGATTTCATCTTCATTTAACTGATTTCATCGTTAACTGATTTCATTGTTAACTGATTTCATCTTCATTTAACTGATTTCATTTTCATTCTTCATTTAACTGATTTCATCGTTAACTGATTTCATCTTCATTTAATTGATTTCATCGTTAACTGATTTCATCGTTAACTGATTTCATCGTTAACTGATTTCATCTTCATTTAACTGATTTCATCGTTAACTGATTTCATCGTTAACTGAATTCATCGTTAACTGATTTCATCTTCATTTAACTGATTTCATCGTTAACTGATTTCATCGTTAACTGATTTCATCTTCATTTAACTGATTTCATCGTTAACTGATTTCATCGTTAATTGATTTCATCGTTAACTGATTTCATTTTCATTCTTCATTTAACTGATTTCATCGTTAACTGATTTCATCGTTAACTGATTTCATCTTCATTTAACTGATTTCATCGTTAACTGATTTCATCGTTAATTGATTTCATCGTTAACTGATTTCATCTTCATTCTTCATTTAACTGATTTCATCGTTAACTGATTTCATCTTCATTTAACTGATTTCATCGTTAACTGATTTCATCGTTAACTGATTTCATCGTTAACTGATTTCATCTTCATTTAACTGATTTCATCGTTAACTGATTTCATCTTCATTCTTCATTTAACTGATTTCATCTTTAACTGATTTCATCGTTAACTGATTTCATCTTCATTTAACTGATTTCATCGTTAATTGATTTCATCGTTAACTGATTTCATCGTTAATTGATTTCATCGTTAACTGATTTCATCTTCATTTAACTGATTTCATCGTTAACTGATTTCATCTTCATTCTTCATTTAACTGATTTCATCTTTAACTGATTTCATCGTTAACTGATTTCATCTTCATTTAACTGATTTCATCGTTAATTGATTTCATCGTTAACTGATTTCATCGTTAATTGATTTCATCGTTAACTGATTTCATCTTCATTTAACTGATTTCATCGTTAACTGATTTCATCTTCATTCTTCATTTAACTGATTTCATCTTTAACTGATTTCATCGTTAACTGATTTCATCTTCATTTAACTGATTTCATCGTTAATTGATTTCATCGTTAACTGATTTCATCGTTAATTGATTTCATCGTTAACTGATTTCATCTTCATTTAACTGATTTCATCGTTAACTGATTTCATCTTCATTCTTCATTTAACTGATTTCATCTTTAACTGATTTCATCGTTAACTGATTTCATCTTCATTTAACTGATTTCATCGTTAATTGATTTCATCGTTAACTGATTTCATCGTTAACTGATTTCATCTTCATTTAACTGATTTCATCGTTAACTGATTTCATCGTTAACTGATTTCATCGTTAACTGATTTCATCTTCATTTAACTGATTTCATCGTTAACTGATTTCATCGTTAACTGATTTCATCTTCATTTAACTGATTTCATCGTTAACTGATTTCATCGTTAACTGATTTCATCTTCATTTAACTGATTTCATTGTTAACTGATTTCATCGTTAACTGATTTCATCTTCATTTAACTGATTTCATCGTTAACTGATTTCATCGTTAACTGATTTCATCGTTAACTGATTTCATCTTCATTTAACTGATTTCATTTTCATTCTTCTTTTAACTGATTTCATCGTTAACTGATTTCATCTTCATTTAACTGATTTCATCGTTAACTGATTTCATCGTTAACTGATTTCATCGTTAACTGATTTCATCTTTAACTGATTTCATCGTTAACTGATTTCATCTTCATTTAACTGATTTCATCGTTAACTGATTTCATCTTCATTTAATTGATTTCATCGTTAACTGATTTCATCGTTAACTGATTTCATCGTTAACTGATTTCATCTTCATTTAACTGATTTCATCGTTAACTGATTTCATCGTTAACTGATTTCATCTTCATTTAACTGATTTCATTTTCATTCTTCATTTAACTGATTTCATCGTTAACTGATTTCATCTTCATTTAATTGATTTCATCGTTAACTGATTTCATCGTTAACTGATTTCATCGTTAACTGATTTCATCTTCATTTAACTGATTTCATCGTTAACTGATTTCATCGTTAACTGATTTCATCTTCATTTAACTGATTTCATCGTTAACTGATTTCATCGTTAACTGATTTCATCTTCATTTAACTGATTTCATCGTTAACTGATTTCATCGTTAATTGATTTCATCGTTAACTGATTTCATTTTCATTCTTCATTTAACTGATTTCATCGTTAACTGATTTCATCGTTAACTGATTTCATCGTTAACTGATTTCATCTTCATTTAACTGATTTCATTTTCATTCTTCATTTAACTGATTTCATCGTTAACTGATTTCATCTTCATTTAACTGATTTCATCGTTAACTGATTTCATCGTTAACTGATTTCATCGTTAACTGATTTCATCTTTAACTGATTTCATCGTTAACTGATTTCATCTTCATTTAACTGATTTCATCGTTAACTGATTTCATCTTCATTTAATTGATTTCATCGTTAACTGATTTCATCGTTAACTGATTTCATCGTTAACTGATTTCATCTTCATTTAACTGATTTCATCGTTAACTGATTTCATCGTTAACTGATTTCATCTTCATTTAACTGATTTCATCGTTAACTGATTTCATCGTTAACTGATTTCATCTTCATTTAACTGATTTCATCGTTAACTGATTTCATCGTTAACTGATTTCATCGTTAACTGATTTCATCTTCATTTAACTGATTTCATTGTTAACTGATTTCATCGTTAACTGATTTCATCTTCATTTAACTGATTTCATCGTTAACTGATTTCATCGTTAACTGATTTCATCGTTAACTGATTTCATCTTCATTTAACTGATTTCATTTTCATTCTTCATTTAACTGATTTCATCGTTAACTGATTTCATCTTCATTTAACTGATTTCATCGTTAACTGATTTCATCGTTAACTGATTTCATCGTTAACTGATTTCATCTTTAACTGATTTCATCGTTAACTGATTTCATCTTCATTTAACTGATTTCATCGTTAACTGATTTCATCTTCATTTAATTGATTTCATCGTTAACTGATTTCATCGTTAACTGATTTCATCGTTAACTGATTTCATCTTCATTTAACTGATTTCATCGTTAACTGATTTCATCGTTAACTGATTTCATCTTCATTTAACTGATTTCATTTTCATTCTTCATTTAACTGATTTCATCGTTAACTGATTTCATCTTCATTTAATTGATTTCATCGTTAACTGATTTCATCGTTAACTGATTTCATCGTTAACTGATTTCATCGTTAACTGATTTCATCTTCATTTAACTGATTTCATCGTTAACTGATTTCATCGTTAACTGATTTCATCGTTAACTGATTTCATCTTCATTTAACTGATTTCATCGTTAACTGATTTCATCGTTAACTGATTTCATCTTCATTTAACTGATTTCATCGTTAACTGATTTCATCGTTAATTGATTTCATCGTTAACTGATTTCATCTTCATTCTTCATTTAACTGATTTCATCGTTAACTGATTTCATCTTCATTTAACTGATTTCATCGTTAACTGATTTCATCTTTAACTGATTTCATCGTTAACTGATTTCATCTTCATTTAACTGATTTCATCGTTAACTGATTTCATCTTCATTCTTCATTTAACTGATTTCATCTTTAACTGATTTCATCGTTAACTGATTTCATCTTCATTTAACTGATTTCATCGTTAATTGATTTCATCGTTAACTGATTTCATCGTTAATTGATTTCATCGTTAACTGATTTCATCTTCATTTAACTGATTTCATCGTTAACTGATTTCATCTTCATTCTTCATTTAACTGATTTCATCTTTAACTGATTTCATCGTTAACTGATTTCATCTTCATTTAACTGATTTCATCGTTAATTGATTTCATCGTTAACTGATTTCATCGTTAATTGATTTCATCGTTAACTGATTTCATCTTCATTTAACTGATTTCATCGTTAACTGATTTCATCTTCATTCTTCATTTAACTGATTTCATCTTTAACTGATTTCATCGTTAACTGATTTCATCTTCATTTAACTGATTTCATCGTTAATTGATTTCATCGTTAACTGATTTCATCGTTAATTGATTTCATCGTTAACTGATTTCATCTTCATTTAACTGATTTCATCGTTAACTGATTTCATCTTCATTCTTCATTTAACTGATTTCATCTTTAACTGATTTCATCGTTAACTGATTTCATCTTCATTTAACTGATTTCATCGTTAATTGATTTCATCGTTAACTGATTTCATCGTTAATTGATTTCATCGTTAACTGATTTCATCGTTAACTGATTTCATCTTCATTTAACTGATTTCATCGTTAACTGATTTCATCTTCATTTAACTGATTTCATCGTTAACTGATTTCATCTTCATTTAACTGATTTCATCGTTAACTGATTTCATCGTTAACTGATTTCATCTTTAACTGATTTCATCTTCATTTAACTGATTTCATCGTTAACTGATTTCATCGTTAACTGATTTCATCGTTAACTGATTTCATCTTCATTTAACTGATTTCATCTTCATTTAACTGATTTCATCGTTAACTGATTTCATCGTTAACTGATTTCATCTTCATTTAATTGATTTCATCGTTAACTGATTTCATCGTTAACTGATTTCATCGTTAACTGATTTCATCGTTAACTGATTTCATCTTCATTTAACTGATTTCATCGTTAACTGATTTCATCGTTAACTGATTTCATCGTTAACTGATTTCATCTTCATTTAACTGATTTCATCGTTAACTGATTTCATCGTTAATTGATTTCATCGTTAACTGATTTCATCTTCATTCTTCATTTAACTGATTTCATCGTTAACTGATTTCATCTTCATTTAACTGATTTCATCGTTAACTGATTTCATCGTTAACTGATTTCATCGTTAACTGATTTCATCTTCATTTAACTGATTTCATCGTTAACTGATTTCATCTTCATTCTTCATTTAACTGATTTCATCTTTAACTGATTTCATCGTTAACTGATTTCATCTTCATTTAACTGATTTCATCGTTAATTGATTTCATCGTTAACTGATTTCATCGTTAACTGATTTCATCTTCATTTAACTGATTTCATCGTTAACTGATTTCATCGTTAACTGATTTCATCTTTAACTGATTTCATCTTCATTTAACTGATTTCATCGTTAACTGATTTCATCGTTAACTGATTTCATCGTTAACTGATTTCATCTTCATTTAACTGATTTCATTGTTAACTGATTTCATCGTTAACTGATTTCATCTTCATTTAACTGATTTCATCGTTAACTGATTTCATCGTTAACTGATTTCATCGTTAACTGATTTCATCTTCATTTAACTGATTTCATTTTCATTCTTCATTTAACTGATTTCATCGTTAACTGATTTCATCTTCATTTAACTGATTTCATCGTTAACTGATTTCATCGTTAACTGATTTCATCGTTAACTGATTTCATCTTTAACTGATTTCATCGTTAACTGATTTCATCTTCATTTAACTGATTTCATCGTTAACTGATTTCATCTTCATTTAATTGATTTCATCGTTAACTGATTTCATCGTTAACTGATTTCATCGTTAACTGATTTCATCTTCATTTAACTGATTTCATCGTTAACTGATTTCATCGTTAACTGATTTCATCTTCATTTAACTGATTTCATTTTCATTCTTCATTTAACTGATTTCATCGTTAACTGATTTCATCGTTAACTGATTTCATCTTCATTTAATTGATTTCATCGTTAACTGATTTCATCGTTAACTGATTTCATCTTCATTTAACTGATTTCATCGTTAACTGATTTCATCGTTAACTGATTTCATCTTCATTTAACTGATTTCATCGTTAACTGATTTCATCGTTAATTGATTTCATCGTTAACTGATTTCATTTTCATTCTTCATTTAACTGATTTCATCGTTAACTGATTTCATCGTTAACTGATTTCATCTTCATTTAACTGATTTCATCGTTAATTGATTTCATCGTTAACTGATTTCATCTTCATTTAACTGATTTCATCGTTAACTGATTTCATCTTCATTTAACTGATTTCATCTTCATTTAACTGATTTCATCGTTAACTGATTTCATCGTTAACTGATTTCATCTTTAACTGATTTCATCTTCATTTAACTGATTTCATCGTTAACTGATTTCATCTTCATTTAACTGATTTCATCTTCATTTAACTGATTTCATCGTTAACTGATTTCATCGTTAACTGATTTCATCTTTAACTGATTTCATCGTTAACTGATTTCATCTTCATTTAACTGATTTCATCGTTAACTGATTTCATCTTCATTTAATTGATTTCATCGTTAACTGATTTCATCGTTAACTGATTTCATCGTTAATTGATTTCATCGTTAACTGATTTCATCTTCATTTAACTGATTTCATCGTTAATTGATTTCATCGTTAACTGATTTCATCGTTAACTGATTTCATCGTTAACTGATTTCATCTTCATTCTTCATTTAACTGATTTCATCTTTAACTGATTTCATCGTTAACTGATTTCATCTTCATTTAACTGATTTCATCGTTAATTGATTTCATCGTTAACTGATTTCATCGTTAATTGATTTCATCGTTAACTGATTTCATCTTCATTTAACTGATTTCATCGTTAACTGATTTCATCTTCATTCTTCATTTAACTGATTTCATCTTTAACTGATTTCATCGTTAACTGATTTCATCTTCATTTAACTGATTTCATCGTTAATTGATTTCATCGTTAACTGATTTCATCGTTAACTGATTTCATCTTCATTTAACTGATTTCATCGTTAACTGATTTCATCGTTAACTGATTTCATCTTTAACTGATTTCATCTTCATTTAACTGATTTCATCGTTAACTGATTTCATCGTTAACTGATTTCATCGTTAACTGATTTCATCTTCATTTAACTGATTTCATCTTCATTTAACTGATTTCATCGTTAACTGATTTCATCGTTAACTGATTTCATCTTCATTTAATTGATTTCATCGTTAACTGATTTCATCGTTAACTGATTTCATCGTTAACTGATTTCATCTTCATTTAACTGATTTCATCGTTAACTGATTTCATCGTTAACTGATTTCATCTTCATTTAACTGATTTCATCGTTAACTGATTTCATCGTTAACTGATTTCATCTTCATTTAACTGATTTCATCGTTAATTGATTTCATCGTTAACTGATTTCATTTTCATTCTTCATTTAACTGATTTCATCGTTAACTGATTTCATCGTTAACTGATTTCATCTTCATTTAACTGATTTCATCGTTAATTGATTTCATCGTTAACTGATTTCATTTTCATTCTTCATTTAACTGATTTCATCGTTAACTGATTTCATCGTTAACTGATTTCATTCTTCATTTAACTGATTTCATCGTTAACTGATTTCATCTTCATTTAATTGATTTCATCGTTAACTGATTTCATCGTTAACTGATTTCATCTTCATTTAACTGATTTCATCGTTAACTGATTTCATCTTCATTTAACTGATTTCATTTTCATTCTTCATTTAACTGATTTCATCGTTAACTGATTTCATCTTCATTTAACTGATTTCATTTTCATTCTTCATTTAACTGATTTCATCGTGAACTGATTTCATCTTCATTTAACTGATTTCATCGTTAACTGATTTCATCGTTAATTGATTTCATCGTTAACTGATTTCATTTTCATTCTTCATTTAACTGATTTCATCGTTAACTGATTTCATCTTCATTTAACTGATTTCATCGTTAACTGATTTCATCGTTAACTGATTTCATCGTTAACTGATTTCATCTTCATTTAACTGATTTCATCGTTAACTGATTTCATCTTCATTCTTCATTTAACTGATTTCATCTTTAACTGATTTCATCGTTAACTGATTTCATCTTCATTTAACTGATTTCATCGTTAATTGATTTCATCGTTAACTGATTTCATCGTTAACTGATTTCATCTTCATTTAACTGATTTCATCGTTAACTGATTTCATCGTTAACTGATTTCATCTTTAACTGATTTCATCTTCATTTAACTGATTTCATCGTTAACTGATTTCATCGTTAACTGATTTCATCTTCATTTAACTGATTTCATCGTTAACTGATTTCATCTTCATTTAACTGATTTCATCGTTAACTGATTTCATCTTCATTTAACTGATTTCATCGTTAACTGATTTCATCTTCATTCTTCATTTAACTGATTTCATCTTTAACTGATTTCATCGTTAACTGATTTCATCTTCATTTAACTGATTTCATCGTTAATTGATTTCATCGTTAACTGATTTCATCGTTAACTGATTTCATCTTCATTTAACTGATTTCATCGTTAACTGATTTCATCGTTAACTGATTTCATCGTTAACTGATTTCATCTTCATTTAACTGATTTCATCGTTAACTGATTTCATCTTCATTTAACTGATTTCATCGTTAACTGATTTCATCGTTAACTGATTTCATCTTTAACTGATTTCATCTTCATTTAACTGATTTCATCGTTAACTGATTTCATCGTTAACTGATTTCATCTTCATTTAACTGATTTCATCGTTAACTGATTTCATCTTCATTTAACTGATTTCATCGTTAACTGATTTCATCGTTAACTGATTTCATCTTCATTTAACTGATTTCATCGTTAACTGATTTCATCGTTAACTGATTTCATCTTCATTTAACTGATTTCATTTTCATTCTTCATTTAACTGATTTCATCGTTAACTGATTTCATCTTCATTTAATTGATTTCATCGTTAACTGATTTCATCGTTAACTGATTTCATCGTTAACTGATTTCATCTTCATTTAACTGATTTCATCGTTAACTGATTTCATCGTTAACTGATTTCATCGTTAACTGATTTCATCTTCATTTAACTGATTTCATCGTTAACTGATTTCATCGTTAATTGATTTCATCGTTAACTGATTTCATTTTCATTCTTCATTTAACTGATTTCATCGTTAACTGATTTCATCGTTAACTGATTTCATCTTCATTTAACTGATTTCATCGTTAACTGATTTCATCGTTAATTGATTTCATCGTTAACTGATTTCATCTTCATTCTTCATTTAACTGATTTTATCGTTAACTGATTTCATCTTCATTTAACTGATTTCATCGTTAACTGATTTCATCGTTAACTGATTTCATCGTTAACTGATTTCATCTTCATTTAACTGATTTCATCGTTAACTGATTTCATCTTCATTCTTCATTTAACTGATTTCATCTTTAACTGATTTCATCGTTAACTGATTTCATCTTCATTTAACTGATTTCATCGTTAATTGATTTCATCGTTAACTGATTTCATCGTTAATTGATTTCATCGTTAACTGATTTCATCTTCATTTAACTGATTTCATCGTTAACTGATTTCATCTTCATTCTTCATTTAACTGATTTCATCTTTAACTGATTTCATCGTTAACTGATTTCATCTTCATTTAACTGATTTCATCGTTAATTGATTTCATCGTTAACTGATTTCATCGTTAATTGATTTCATCGTTAACTGATTTCATCTTCATTTAACTGATTTCATCGTTAACTGATTTCATCTTCATTCTTCATTTAACTGATTTCATCTTTAACTGATTTCATCGTTAACTGATTTCATCTTCATTTAACTGATTTCATCGTTAATTGATTTCATCGTTAACTGATTTCATCGTTAATTGATTTCATCGTTAACTGATTTCATCTTCATTTAACTGATTTCATCGTTAACTGATTTCATCTTCATTCTTCATTTAACTGATTTCATCTTTAACTGATTTCATCGTTAACTGATTTCATCTTCATTTAACTGATTTCATCGTTAATTGATTTCATCGTTAACTGATTTCATCGTTAACTGATTTCATCTTCATTTAACTGATTTCATCGTTAACTGATTTCATCGTTAACTGATTTCATCTTTAACTGATTTCATCTTCATTTAACTGATTTCATCGTTAACTGATTTCATCGTTAACTGATTTCATCGTTAACTGATTTCATCGTTAACTGATTTCATCTTCATTTAACTGATTTCATCTTCATTTAACTGATTTCATCGTTAACTGATTTCATCGTTAACTGATTTCATCTTCATTTAATTGATTTCATCGTTAACTGATTTCATCGTTAACTGATTTCATCGTTAACTGATTTCATCTTCATTTAACTGATTTCATCGTTAACTGATTTCATCGTTAACTGATTTCATCTTCATTTAACTGATTTCATCGTTAACTGATTTCATCGTTAACTGATTTCATCTTCATTTAACTGATTTCATCGTTAACTGATTTCATCGTTAATTGATTTCATCGTTAACTGATTTCATCTTCATTCTTCATTTAACTGATTTCATCGTTAACTGATTTCATCTTCATTTAACTGATTTCATCGTTAACTGATTTCATCGTTAACTGATTTCATCTTCATTTAACTGATTTCATCGTTAACTGATTTCATCGTTAATTGATTTCATCGTTAACTGATTTCATTTTCATTCTTCATTTAACTGATTTCATCGTTAACTGATTTCATCTTCATTTAACTGATTTCATCGTTAACTGATTTCATCGTTAATTGATTTCATCGTTAACTGATTTCATCTTCATTCTTCATTTAACTGATTTTATCGTTAACTGATTTCATCTTCATTTAACTGATTTCATCGTTAACTGATTTCATCGTTAACTGATTTCATCGTTAACTGATTTCATCTTCATTTAACTGATTTCATCGTTAACTGATTTCATCTTCATTCTTCATTTAACTGATTTCATCTTTAACTGATTTCATCGTTAACTGATTTCATCTTCATTTAACTGATTTCATCGTTAATTGATTTCATCGTTAACTGATTTCATCGTTAATTGATTTCATCGTTAACTGATTTCATCTTCATTTAACTGATTTCATCGTTAACTGATTTCATCTTCATTCTTCATTTAACTGATTTCATCTTTAACTGATTTCATCGTTAACTGATTTCATCTTCATTTAACTGATTTCATCGTTAATTGATTTCATCGTTAACTGATTTCATCGTTAATTGATTTCATCGTTAACTGATTTCATCTTCATTTAACTGATTTCATCGTTAACTGATTTCATCTTCATTCTTCATTTAACTGATTTCATCTTTAACTGATTTCATCGTTAACTGATTTCATCTTCATTTAACTGATTTCATCGTTAATTGATTTCATCGTTAACTGATTTCATCGTTAATTGATTTCATCGTTAACTGATTTCATCTTCATTTAACTGATTTCATCGTTAACTGATTTCATCTTCATTCTTCATTTAACTGATTTCATCTTTAACTGATTTCATCGTTAACTGATTTCATCTTCATTTAACTGATTTCATCGTTAATTGATTTCATCGTTAACTGATTTCATCGTTAACTGATTTCATCTTCATTTAACTGATTTCATCGTTAACTGATTTCATCGTTAACTGATTTCATCTTTAACTGATTTCATCTTCATTTAACTGATTTCATCGTTAACTGATTTCATCGTTAACTGATTTCATCTTCATTTAACTGATTTCATCTTCATTTAACTGATTTCATCGTTAACTGATTTCATCGTTAACTGATTTCATCTTCATTTAATTGATTTCATCGTTAACTGATTTCATCGTTAACTGATTTCATCGTTAACTGATTTCATCTTCATTTAACTGATTTCATCGTTAACTGATTTCATCGTTAACTGATTTCATCTTCATTTAACTGATTTCATCGTTAACTGATTTCATCGTTAACTGATTTCATCTTCATTTAACTGATTTCATCGTTAACTGATTTCATCGTTAATTGATTTCATCGTTAACTGATTTCATCTTCATTCTTCATTTAACTGATTTCATCGTTAACTGATTTCATCTTCATTTAACTGATTTCATCGTTAACTGATTTCATCGTTAACTGATTTCATCTTCATTTAACTGATTTCATCGTTAACTGATTTCATCTTCATTCTTCATTTAACTGATTTCATCTTTAACTGATTTCATCGTTAACTGATTTCATCTTCATTTAACTGATTTCATCGTTAATTGATTTCATCGTTAACTGATTTCATCGTTAATTGATTTCATCGTTAACTGATTTCATCTTCATTTAACTGATTTCATCGTTAACTGATTTCATCTTCATTCTTCATTTAACTGATTTCATCTTTAACTGATTTCATCGTTAACTGATTTCATCTTCATTTAACTGATTTCATCGTTAATTGATTTCATCGTTAACTGATTTCATCGTTAATTGATTTCATCGTTAACTGATTTCATCTTCATTTAACTGATTTCATCGTTAACTGATTTCATCTTCATTCTTCATTTAACTGATTTCATCTTTAACTGATTTCATCGTTAACTGATTTCATCTTCATTTAACTGATTTCATCGTTAATTGATTTCATCGTTAACTGATTTCATCGTTAACTGATTTCATCTTCATTTAACTGATTTCATCGTTAACTGATTTCATCGTTAACTGATTTCATCTTTAACTGATTTCATCTTCATTTAACTGATTTCATCGTTAACTGATTTCATCGTTAACTGATTTCATCGTTAACTGATTTCATCTTCATTTAACTGATTTCATCGTTAACTGATTTCATCTTCATTTAATTGATTTCATCGTTAACTGATTTCATCGTTAACTGATTTCATCGTTAACTGATTTCATCTTCATTTAACTGATTTCATCGTTAACTGATTTCATCGTTAACTGATTTCATCGTTAACTGATTTCATCTTCATTTAACTGATTTCATCGTTAACTGATTTCATCGTTAACTGATTTCATCTTCATTTAACTGATTTCATCGTTAACTGATTTCATCGTTAATTGATTTCATCGTTAACTGATTTCATTTTCATTCTTCATTTAACTGATTTCATCGTTAACTGATTTCATCGTTAACTGATTTCATCTTCATTTAACTGATTTCATCGTTAACTGATTTCATCGTTAATTGATTTCATCGTTAACTGATTTCATCTTCATTCTTCATTTAACTGATTTCATCGTTAACTGATTTCATCTTCATTTAACTGATTTCATCGTTAACTGATTTCATCGTTAACTGATTTCATCGTTAACTGATTTCATCTTCATTTAACTGATTTCATCGTTAACTGATTTCATCTTCATTCTTCATTTAACTGATTTCATCTTTAACTGATTTCATCGTTAACTGATTTCATCTTCATTTAACTGATTTCATCGTTAATTGATTTCATCGTTAACTGATTTCATCGTTAACTGATTTCATCTTCATTTAACTGATTTCATCGTTAACTGATTTCATCGTTAACTGATTTCATCTTTAACTGATTTCAACTTCATTTAACTGATTTCATCGTTAACTGATTTCATCGTTAACTGATTTCATCGTTAACTGATTTCATCGTTAACTGATTTCATCTTCATTTAACTGATTTCATTGTTAACTGATTTCATCGTTAACTGATTTCATCTTCATTTAACTGATTTCATCGTTAACTGATTTCATCGTTAACTGATTTCATCTTCATTTAACTGATTTCATTTTCATTCTTCATTTAATTGATTTCATCGTTAACTGATTTCATCGTTAACTGATTTCATCGTTAACTGATTTCATCTTCATTTAACTGATTTCATCGTTAACTGATTTCATCGTTAACTGATTTCATCTTCATTTAACTGATTTCATTTTCATTCTTCATTTAACTGATTTCATCGTTAACTGATTTCATCTTCATTTAATTGATTTCATCGTTAACTGATTTCATCGTTAACTGATTTCATCGTTAACTGATTTCATCTTCATTTAACTGATTTCATCGTTAACTGATTTCATCGTTAACTGATTTCATCTTCATTTAACTGATTTCATCGTTAACTGATTTCATCGTTAACTGATTTCATCTTCATTTAACTGATTTCATCGTTAACTGATTTCATCGTTAATTGATTTCATCGTTAACTGATTTCATTTTCATTCTTAATTTAACTGATTTCATCGTTAACTGATTTCATCGTTAACTGATTTCATCTTCAGTTAACTGATTTCATCGTTAACTGATTTCATCGTTAATTGATTTCATCGTTAACTGATTTCATCTTCATTCTTCATTTAACTGATTTCATCGTTAACTGATTTCATCTTCATTTAACTGATTTCATCGTTAACTGATTTCATCGTTAACTGATTTCATCGTTAACTGATTTCATCTTCATTTAACTGATTTCATCGTTAACTGATTTCATCTTCATTCTTCATTTAACTGATTTCATCTTTAACTGATTTCATCGTTAACTGATTTCATCTTCATTTAACTGATTTCATCGTTAATTGATTTCATCGTTAACTGATTTCATCGTTAACTGATTTCATCGTTAACTGATTTCATCTTCATTTAACTGATTTCATCGTTAATTGATTTCATCGTTAACTGATTTCATCGTTAATTGATTTCATCGTTAACTGATTTCATCTTCATTTAACTGATTTCATCGTTAACTGATTTCATCTTCATTCTTCATTTAACTGATTTCATCTTTAACTGATTTCATCGTTAACTGATTTCATCTTCATTTAACTGATTTCATCGTTAATTGATTTCATCGTTAACTGATTTCATCGTTAATTGATTTCATCGTTAACTGATTTCATCTTCATTTAACTGATTTCATCGTTAACTGATTTCATCTTCATTCTTCATTTAACTGATTTCATCTTTAACTGATTTCATCGTTAACTGATTTCATCTTCATTTAACTGATTTCATCGTTAATTGATTTCATCGTTAACTGATTTCATCGTTAATTGATTTCATCGTTAACTGATTTCATCTTCATTTAACTGATTTCATCGTTAACTGATTTCATCTTCATTCTTCATTTAACTGATTTCATCTTTAACTGATTTCATCGTTAACTGATTTCATCTTCATTTAACTGATTTCATCGTTAATTGATTTCATCGTTAACTGATTTCATCGTTAACTGATTTCATCTTCATTTAACTGATTTCATCGTTAACTGATTTCATCGTTAACTGATTTCATCTTTAACTGATTTCATCTTCATTTAACTGATTTCATCGTTAATTGATTTCATCGTTAACTGATTTCATCGTTAACTGATTTCATCGTTAACTGATTTCATCTTCATTTAACTGATTTCATCGTTAATTGATTTCATCGTTAACTGATTTCATCGTTAATTGATTTCATCGTTAACTGATTTCATCGTTAATTGATTTCATCGTTAACTGATTTCATCTTCATTTAACTGATTTCATCGTTAACTGATTTCATCTTCAGTCTTCATTTAACTGATTTCATCTTTAACTGATTTCATCGTTAACTGATTTCATCTTCATTTAACTGATTTCATCGTTAATTGATTTCATCGTTAACTGATTTCATCGTTAATTGATTTCATCGTTAACTGATTTCATCTTCATTTAACTGATTTCATCGTTAACTGATTTCATCTTCATTCTTCATTTAACTGATTTCATCTTTAACTGATTTCATCGTTAACTGATTTCATCTTCATTTAACTGATTTCATCGTTAATTGATTTCATCGTTAACTGATTTCATCGTTAACTGATTTCATCTTCATTTAACTGATTTCATCGTTAACTGATTTCATCGTTAACTGATTTCATCTTTAACTGATTTCATCTTCATTTAACTGATTTCATCGTTAACTGATTTCATCGTTAACTGATTTCATCGTTAACTGATTTCATCTTCATTTAACTGATTTCATCTTCATTTAACTGATTTCATCGTTAACTGATTTCATCGTTAACTGATTTCATCTTCATTTAATTGATTTCATCGTTAACTGATTTCATCGTTAACTGATTTCATCTTCATTTAACTGATTTCATCGTTAACTGATTTCATCGTTAACTGATTTCATCGTTAACTGATTTCATCTTCATTTAACTGATTTCATCGTTAACTGATTTCATCGTTAACTGATTTCATCTTCATTTAACTGATTTCATCGTTAACTGATTTCATCGTTAATTGATTTCATCGTTAACTGATTTCATTTTCATTCTTCATTTAACTGATTTCATCGTTAACTGATTTCATCGTTAACTGATTTCATCTTCATTTAACTGATTTCATCGTTAACTGATTTCATCGTTAATTGATTTCATCGTTAACTGATTTCATCTTCATTCTTCATTTAACTGATTTCATCTTTAACTGATTTCATCGTTAACTGATTTCATCTTCATTTAACTGATTTCATCGTTAATTGATTTCATCGTTAACTGATTTCATCGTTAACTGATTTCATCTTCATTTAACTGATTTCATCGTTAACTGATTTCATCGTTAACTGATTTCATCTTTAACTGATTTCATCTTCATTTAACTGATTTTATCGTTAACTGATTTCATCGTTAACTGATTTCATCGTTAACTGATTTCATCGTTAACTGATTTCATCTTCATTTAACTGATTTCATTGTTAACTGATTTCATCGTTAACTGATTTCATCTTCATTTAACTGATTTCCTCGTTAACTGATTTCATCGTTAACTGATTTCATCGTTAACTGATTTCATCTTCATTTAACTGATTTCATTTTCATTCTTCATTTAACTGATTTCATCGTTAACTGATTTCATCTTCATTTAACTGATTTCATCGTTAACTGATTTCATCGTTAACTGATTTCATCGTTAACTGATTTCATCGTTAACTGATTTCATCTTCATTTAACTGATTTCATCGTTAACTGATTTCATCTTCATTTAATTGATTTCATCGTTAACTGATTTCATCGTTAACTGATTTCATCGTTAACTGATTTCATCGTTAACTGATTTCATCTTCATTTAACTGATTTCATCGTTAACTGATTTCATCGTTAACTGATTTCATCTTCATTTAACTGATTTCATTTTCATTCTTCATTTAACTGATTTCATCGTTAACTGATTTCATCTTCATTTAATTGATTTCATCGTTAACTGATTTCATCGTTAACTGATTTCATCGTTAACTGATTTCATCTTCATTTAACTGATTTCATCGTTAACTGATTTCATCTTCATTTAACTGATTTCATCGTTAACTGATTTCATCGTTAATTGATTTCATCGTTAACTGATTTCATTTTCATTCTTCATTTAACTGATTTCATCGTTAACTGATTTCATCGTTAACTGATTTCATCTTCATTTAACTGATTTCATCGTTAACTGATTTCATCGTTAATTGATTTCATCGTTAACTGATTTCATCTTCATTCTTCATTTAACTGATTTCATCGTTAACTGATTTCATCTTCATTTAACTGATTTCATCGTTAACTGATTTCATCGTTAACTGATTTCATCGTTAACTGATTTCATCTTCATTTAACTGATTTCATTGTTAACTGATTTCATCGTTAACTGATTTCATCTTCATTTAACTGATTTCATCGTTAACTGATTTCATCGTTAACTGATTTCATCGTTAACTGATTTCATCTTCATTTAACTGATTTCATCGTTAACTGATTTCATCTTCATTTAATTGATTTCATCGTTAACTGATTTCATCGTTAACTGATTTCATCGTTAACTGATTTCATCTTCATTTAACTGATTTCATCGTTAACTGATTTCATCGTTAACTGATTTCATCTTCATTTAACTGATTTCATTTTCATTCTTCATTTAACTGATTTCATCGTTAACTGATTTCATCTTCATTTAATTGATTTCATCGTTAACTGATTTCATCGTTAACTGATTTCATCGTTAACTGATTTCATCTTCATTTAACTGATTTCATCGTTAACTGATTTCATCGTTAACTGATTTCATCGTTAACTGATTTCATCTTCATTTAACTGATTTCATCGTTAACTGATTTCATCGTTAACTGATTTCATCTTCATTTAACTGATTTCATCGTTAACTGATTTCATCGTTAATTGATTTCATCGTTAACTGATTTCATTTTCATTCTTCATTTAACTGATTTCATCGTTAACTGATTTCATCGTTAACTGATTTCATCTTCATTTAACTGATTTCATCGTTAACTGATTTCATCGTTAATTGATTTCATCGTTAACTGATTTCATCTTCATTCTTCATTTAACTGATTTCATCGTTAACTGATTTCATCTTCATTTAACTGATTTCATCGTTAACTGATTTCATCGTTAACTGATTTCATCGTTAACTGATTTCATCTTCATTTAACTGATTTCATCGTTAACTGATTTCATCTTCATTCTTCATTTAACTGATTTCATCTTTAACTGATTTCATCGTTAACTGATTTCATCTTCATTTAACTGATTTCATCGTTAATTGATTTCATCGTTAACTGATTTCATCGTTAACTGATTTCATCGTTAACTGATTTCATCTTCATTTAACTGATTTCATCGTTAATTGATTTCATCGTTAACTGATTTCATCGTTAATTGATTTCATCGTTAACTGATTTCATCTTCATTTAACTGATTTCATCGTTAACTGATTTCATCTTCATTCTTCATTTAACTGATTTCATCTTTAACTGATTTCATCGTTAACTGATTTCATCTTCATTTAACTGATTTCATCGTTAATTGATTTCATCGTTAACTGATTTCATCGTTAATTGATTTCATCGTTAACTGATTTCATCTTCATTTAACTGATTTCATCGTTAACTGATTTCATCTTCATTCTTCATTTAACTGATTTCATCTTTAACTGATTTCATCGTTAACTGATTTCATCTTCATTTAACTGATTTCATCGTTAATTGATTTCATCGTTAACTGATTTCATCGTTAATTGATTTCATCGTTAACTGATTTCATCTTCATTTAACTGATTTCATCGTTAACTGATTTCATCTTCATTCTTCATTTAACTGATTTCATCTTTAACTGATTTCATCGTTAACTGATTTCATCTTCATTTAACTGATTTCATCGTTAACTGATTTCATCGTTAACTGATTTCATCTTCATTTAACTGATTTCATCGTTAACTGATTTCATCGTTAACTGATTTCATCGTTAACTGATTTCATCTTTAACTGATTTCATCTTCATTTAACTGATTTCATCGTTAATTGATTTCATCGTTAACTGATTTCATCGTTAACTGATTTCATCGTTAACTGATTTCATCTTCATTTAACTGATTTCATCGTTAATTGATTTCATCGTTAACTGATTTCATCGTTAATTGATTTCATCGTTAACTGATTTCATCTTCATTTAACTGATTTCATCGTTAACTGATTTCATCTTCATTCTTCATTTAACTGATTTCATCTTTAACTGATTTCATCGTTAACTGATTTCATCTTCATTTAACTGATTTCATCGTTAATTGATTTCATCGTTAACTGATTTCATCGTTAATTGATTTCATCGTTAACTGATTTCATCTTCATTTAACTGATTTCATCGTTAACTGATTTCATCTTCATTCTTCATTTAACTGATTTCATCTTTAACTGATTTCATCGTTAACTGATTTCATCTTCATTTAACTGATTTCATCGTTAATTGATTTCATCGTTAACTGATTTCATCGTTAACTGATTTCATCTTCATTTAACTGATTTCATCGTTAACTGATTTCATCGTTAACTGATTTCATCTTTAACTGATTTCATCTTCATTTAACTGATTTCATCGTTAACTGATTTCATCGTTAACTGATTTCATCGTTAACTGATTTCATCTTCATTTAACTGATTTCATCTTCATTTAACTGATTTCATCGTTAACTGATTTCATCGTTAACTGATTTCATCTTCATTTAATTGATTTCATCGTTAACTGATTTCATCGTTAACTGATTTCATCGTTAACTGATTTCATCTTCATTTAACTGATTTCATCTTCATTTAACTGATTTCATCGTTAACTGATTTCATCGTTAACTGATTTCATCTTCATTTAACTGATTTCATCGTTAACTGATTTCATCGTTAACTGATTTCATCTTCATTTAACTGATTTCATCGTTAACTGATTTCATCGTTAATTGATTTCATCGTTAACTGATTTCATTTTCATTCTTCATTTAACTGATTTCATCGTTAACTGATTTCATCGTTAACTGATTTCATCTTCATTTAACTGATTTCATCGTTAACTGATTTCATCGTTAATTGATTTCATCGTTAACTGATTTCATCTTCATTCTTCATTTAACTGATTTCATCTTTAACTGATTTCATCGTTAACTGATTTCATCTTCATTTAACTGATTTCATCGTTAATTGATTTCATCGTTAACTGATTTCATCGTTAACTGATTTCATCTTCATTTAACTGATTTCATCGTTAACTGATTTCATCTTTAACTGATTTCATCTTCATTTAACTGATTTCATCGTTAACTGATTTCATCGTTAACTGATTTCATCGTTAACTGATTTCATCTTCATTTAACTGATTTCATCGTTAACTGATTTCATCGTTAATTGATTTCATCGTTAACTGATTTCATCTTCATTCTTCATTTAACTGATTTCATCATTAACTGATTTCATCTTCATTTAACTGATTTCATCGTTAACTGATTTCATCGTTAACTGATTTCATCGTTAACTGATTTCATCTTCATTTAACTGATTTCATCGTTAACTGATTTCATCGTTAACTGATTTCATCTTCATTTAACTGATTTCATTGTTAACTGATTTCATCGTTAACTGATTTCATCTTCATTTAACTGATTTCATTTTCATTCTTCATTTAACTGATTTCATCGTTAACTGATTTCATCTTCATTTAACTGATTTCATCGTTAACTGATTTCATCGTTAACTGATTTCATCTTTAACTGATTTCATCGTTAACTGATTTCATCTTCATTTAACTGATTTCATCGTTAACTGATTTCATCTTCATTTAATTGATTTCATCGTTAACTGATTTCATCGTTAACTGATTTCATCGTTAACTGATTTCATCGTTAACTGATTTCATCTTCATTTAACTGATTTCATCGTTAACTGATTTCATCTTCATTCTTCATTTAACTGATTTCATCTTTAACTGATTTCATCGTTAACTGATTTCATCTTCATTTAACTGATTTCATCGTTAATTGATTTCATCGTTAACTGATTTCATCGTTAACTGATTTCATCGTTAACTGATTTCATCTTCATTCTTCATTTAACTGATTTCATCTTTAACTGATTTCATCGTTAACTGATTTCATCTTCATTTAACTGATTTCATCGTTAATTGATTTCATCGTTAACTGATTTCATCGTTAATTGATTTCATCGTTAACTGATTTCATCTTCATTTAACTGATTTCATCGTTAACTGATTTCATCTTCATTCTTCATTTAACTGATTTCATCTTTAACTGATTTCATCGTTAACTGATTTCATCTTCATTTAACTGATTTCATCGTTAATTGATTTCATAGTTAACTGATTTCATCGTTAACTGATTTCATCTTCATTTAACTGATTTCATCGTTAACTGATTTCATCGTTAACTGATTTCATCGTTAACTGATTTCATCTTCATTTAACTGATTTCATTTTCACTCTTCATTTAACTGATTTCATCGTTAACTGATTTCATCTTCATTTAACTGATTTCATCGTTAACTGATTTCATCGTTAACTGATTTCATCTTTAACTGATTTCATCGTTAACTGATTTCATCTTCATTTAACTGATTTCATCGTTAACTGATTTCATCTTCATTTAATTGATTTCATCGTTAACTGATTTCATCGTTAACTGATTTCATCGTTAACTGATTTCATCTTCATTTAACTGATTTCATCGTTAACTGATTTCATCGTTAACTGATTTCATCTTCATTTAACTGATTTCATTTTCATTCTTCATTTAACTGATTTCATCGTTAACTGATTTCATCTTCATTTAATTGATTTCATCGTTAACTGATTTCATCGTTAACTGATTTCATCGTTAACTGATTTCATCTTCATTTAACTGATTTCATCGTTAACTGATTTCATCGTTAACTGATTTCATCGTTAACTGATTTCATCTTCATTTAACTGATTTCATCGTTAACTGATTTCATCGTTAACTGATTTCATCTTCATTTAACTGATTTCATCGTTAACTGATTTCATCGTTAATAGATTTCATCGTTAACTGATTTCATTTTCATTCTTCATTTAACTGATTTCATCGTTAACTGATTTCATCGTTAACTGATTTCATCTTCATTTAACTGATTTCATCGTTAACTGATTTCATCGTTAATTGATTTCATCGTTAACTGATTTCATCTTCATTCTTCATTTAACTGATTTCATCGTTAACTGATTTCATCTTCATTTAACTGATTTCATCGTTAACTGATTTCATCGTTAACTGATTTCATCGTTAACTGATTTCATCTTCATTTAACTGATTTCATTGTTAACTGATTTCATCGTTAACTGATTTCATCTTCATTTAACTGATTTCATCGTTAACTGATTTCATCGTTAACTGATTTCATCGTTAACTGATTTCATCTTCATTTAACTGATTTCATTTTCATTCTTCATTTAACTGATTTCATCGTTAACTGATTTCATCTTCATTTAACTGATTTCATCGTTAACTGATTTCATCGTTAACTGATTTCATCTTTAACTGATTTCATCGTTAACTGATTTCATCTTCATTTAACTGATTTCATCGTTAACTGATTTCATCTTCATTTAATTGATTTCATCGTTAACTGATTTCATCGTTAACTGATTTCATCGTTAACTGATTTCATCTTCATTTAACTGATTTCATCGTTAACTGATTTCATCTTCATTCTTCATTTAACTGATTTCATCTTTAACTGATTTCATCGTTAACTGATTTCATCTTCATTTAACTGATTTCATCGTTAATTGATTTCATCGTTAACTGATTTCATCGTTAACTGATTTCATCGTTAACTGATTTCATCTTCATTCTTCATTTAACTGATTTCATCTTTAACTGATTTCATCGTTAACTGATTTCATCTTCATTTAACTGATTTCATCATTAATTGATTTCATCGTTAACTGATTTCATCGTTAATTGATTTCATCGTTAACTGATTTCATCTTCATTTAACTGATTTCATCGTTAACTGATTTCATCTTCATTCTTCATTTAACTGATTTCATCTTTAACTGATTTCATCGTTAACTGATTTCATCTTCATTTAACTGATTTCATCGTTAATTGATTTCATCGTTAACTGATTTCATCGTTAACTGATTTCATCTTCATTTAACTGATTTCATCGTTAACTGAATTCATCGTTAACTGATTTCATCTTTAACTGATTTCATCTTCATTTAACTGATTTCATCGTTAACTGATTTCATCGTTAACTGATTTCATCGTTAATTGATTTCATCGTTAACTGATTTCATCTTCATTTAACTGATTTCATCGTTAACTGATTTCATCTTCATTCTTCATTTAACTGATTTCATCTTTAACTGATTTCATCGTTAACTGATTTCATCTTCATTTAACTGATTTCATCGTTAATTGATTTCATCGTTAACTGATTTCATCGTTAACTGATTTCATCTTCATTTAACTGATTTCATCGTTAACTGATTTCATCGTTAACTGATTTCATCTTTAACTGATTTCATCTTCATTTAACTGATTTCATCGTTAACTGATTTCATCGTTAACTGATTTCATCGTTAACTGATTTCATCTTCATTTAACTGATTTCATCTTCATTTAACTGATTTCATCGTTAACTGATTTCATCGTTAACTGATTTCATCTTCATTTAATTGATTTCATCGTTAACTGATTTCATCGTTAACTGATTTCATCGTTAACTGATTTCATCTTCATTTAACTGATTTCATCGTTAACTGATTTCATCGTTAACTGATTTCATCGTTAACTGATTTCATCGTTAACTGATTTCATCTTCATTTAACTGATTTCATCGTTAACTGATTTCATCGTTAATTGATTTCATCGTTAACTGATTTCATTTTCATTCTTCATTTAACTGATTTCATCGTTAACTGATTTCATCTTCATTTAACTGATTTCATCGTTAACTGATTTCATCGTTAACTGATTTCATCGTTAACTGATTTCATCTTCATTTAACTGATTTCATCGTTAACTGATTTCATCTTCATTCTTCATTTAACTGATTTCATCTTTAACTGATTTCATCGTTAACTGATTTCATCTTCATTTAACTGATTTCATCGTTAATTGATTTCATCGTTAACTGATTTCATCGTTAACTGATTTCATCTTCATTTAACTGATTTCATCGTTAACTGATTTCATCTTTAACTGATTTCATCTTCATTTAACTGATTTCATCGTTAACTGATTTCATCGTTAACTGATTTCATCGTTAACTGATTTCATCTTCATTTAACTGATTTCATTGTTAACTGATTTCATCGTTAACTGATTTCATCTTCATTTAACTGATTTCATCGTTAACTGATTTCATCGTTAACTGATTTCATCGTTAACTGATTTCATCTTCATTTAACTGATTTCATTTTCATTCTTCATTTAACTGATTTCATCGTTAACTGATTTCATCTTCATTTAACTGATTTCATCGTTAACTGATTTCATCGTTAACTGATTTCATCGTTAACTGATTTCATCTTTAACTGATTTCATCGTTAACTGATTTCATCTTCATTTAACTGATTTCATCGTTAATTGATTTCATCGTTAACTGATTTCATTTTCATTCTTCATTTAACTGATTTCATCGTTAACTGATTTCATCGTTAACTGATTTCATCTTCATTTAACTGATTTCATCGTTAACTGATTTCATCGTTAACTGATTTCATCTTCATTTAACTGATTTCATCGTTAACTGATTTCATCGTTAACTGATTTCATCTTCATTTAACTGATTTCATCGTTAACTGATTTCATCTTCATTTAACTGATTTCATCTTCATTTAACTGATTTCATCGTTAACTGATTTCATCGTTAACTGATTTCATCTTCATTTAACTGATTTCATTTTCATTCTTCATTTAACTGATTTCATCGTTAACTGATTTCATCTTCATTTAACTGATTTCATCGTTAACTGATTTCATCGTTAACTGATTTCATCTTTAACTGATTTCATCGTTAACTGATTTCATCTTCATTTAACTGATTTCATCGTTAACTGATTTCATCTTCATTTAATTGATTTCATCGTTAACTGATTTCATCGTTAACTGATTTCATCGTTAACTGATTTCATCTTCATTTAACTGATTTCATCGTTAACTGATTTCATCGTTAACTGATTTCATCTTCATTTAACTGATTTCATTTTCATTCTTCATTTAACTGATTTCATCGTTAACTGATTTCATCTTCATTTAATTGATTTCATCGTTAACTGATTTCATCGTTAACTGATTTCATCGTTAACTGATTTCATCGTTAACTGATTTCATCTTCATTTAACTGATTTCATCGTTAACTGATTTCATCGTTAACTGATTTCATCGTTAACTGATTTCATCTTCATTTAACTGATTTCATCGTTAACTGATTTCATCGTTAACTGATTTCATCTTCATTTAACTGATTTCATCGTTAACTGATTTCATCGTTAATTGATTTCATCGTTAACTGATTTCATTTTCATTCTTCATTTAACTGATTTCATCGTTAACTGATTTCATCGTTAACTGATTTCATCTTCATTTAACTGATTTCATCGTTAACTGATTTCATCGTTAATTGATTTCATCGTTAACTGATTTCATCTTCATTCTTCATTTAACTGATTTCATCGTTAACTGATTTCATCTTCATTTAACTGATTTCATAGTTAACTGATTTCATCGTTAACTGATTTCATCTTCATTCTTCATTTAACTGATTTCATCTTTAACTGATTTCATCGTTAACTGATTTCATCTTCATTTAACTGATTTCATCGTTAATTGATTTCATCGTTAACTGATTTCATCGTTAATTGATTTCATCGTTAACTGATTTCATCTTCATTTAACTGATTTCATCGTTAACTGATTTCATCTTCATTCTTCATTTAACTGATTTCATCTTTAACTGATTTCATCGTTAACTGATTTCATCTTCATTTAACTGATTTCATCGTTAATTGATTTCATCGTTAACTGATTTCATCGTTAATTGATTTCATCGTTAACTGATTTCATCTTCATTTAACTGATTTCATCGTTAACTGATTTCATCTTCATTCTTCATTTAACTGATTTCATCTTTAACTGATTTCATCGTTAACTGATTTCATCTTCATTTAACTGATTTCATCGTTAATTGATTTCATCGTTAACTGATTTCATCGTTAACTGATTTCATCGTTAACTGATTTCATCTTCATTTAACTGATTTCATCGTTAACTGATTTCATCTTCATTTAATTGATTTCATCGTTAACTGATTTCATCGTTAACTGATTTCATCGTTAACTGATTTCATCTTCATTTAACTGATTTCATCGTTAACTGATTTCATCGTTAACTGATTTCATCGTTAACTGATTTCATCTTCATTTAACTGATTTCATCGTTAACTGATTTCATCGTTAACTGATTTCATCTTCATTTAACTGATTTCATCGTTAACTGATTTCATCGTTAATTGATTTCATCGTTAACTGATTTCATTTTCATTCTTCATTTAACTGATTTCATCGTTAACTGATTTCATCTTCATTTAATTGATTTCATCGTTAACTGATTTCATCGTTAACTGATTTCATCTTCATTTAACTGATTTCATCGTTAACTGATTTCATCGTTAACTGATTTCATCGTTAACTGATTTCATCTTCATTTAACTGATTTCATCGTTAACTGATTTCATCGTTAACTGATTTCATCTTCATTTAACTGATTTCATCGTTAACTGATTTCATCGTTAATTGATTTCATCGTTAACTGATTTCATTTTCATTCTTCATTTAACTGATTTCATCGTTAACTGATTTCATCGTTAACTGATTTCATCTTCATTTAACTGATTTCATCGTTAATTGATTTCATCGTTAACTGATTTCATCTTCATTCTTCATTTAACTGATTTCATCGTTAACTGATTTCATCTTCATTTAACTGATTTCATCGTTAACTGATTTCATCGTTAACTGATTTCATCGTTAACTGATTTCATCTTCATTTAACTGATTTCATCGTTAACTGATTTCATCTTCATTCTTCATTTAACTGATTTCATCTTTAACTGATTTCATCGTTAACTGATTTCATCTTCATTTAACTGATTTCATCGTTAATTGATTTCATCGTTAACTGATTTCATCGTTAACTGATTTCATCGTTAACTGATTTCATCTTCATTTAACTGATTTCATCGTTAATTGATTTCATCGTTAACTGATTTCATCGTTAATTGATTTCATCGTTAACTGATTTCATCTTCATTTAACTGATTTCATCGTTAACTGATTTCATCTTCATTCTTCATTTAACTGATTTCATCTTTAACTGATTTCATCGTTAACTGATTTCATCTTCATTTAACTGATTTCATCGTTAATTGATTTCATCGTTAACTGATTTCATCGTTAATTGATTTCATTGTTAACTGATTTCATCTTCATTTAACTGATTTCATCGTTAACTGATTTCATCTTCATTCTTCATTTAACTGATTTCATCTTTAACTGATTTCATCGTTAACTGATTTCATCTTCATTTAACTGATTTCATCGTTAATTGATTTCATCGTTAACTGATTTCATCGTTAATTGATTTCATCGTTAACTGATTTCATCTTCATTTAACTGATTTCATCGTTAACTGATTTCATCTTCATTCTTCATTTAACTGATTTCATCTTTAACTGATTTCATCGTTAACTGATTTCATCTTCATTTAACTGATTTCATCGTTAATTGATTTCATCGTTAACTGATTTCATCGTTAACTGATTTCATCTTCATTTAACTGATTTCATCGTTAACTGATTTCATCGTTAACTGATTTCATCTTTAACTGATTTCATCTTCATTTAACTGATTTCATCGTTAATTGATTTCATCGTTAACTGATTTCATCGTTAACTGATTTCATCGTTAACTGATTTCATCTTCATTTAACTGATTTCATCGTTAATTGATTTCATCGTTAACTGATTTCATCGTTAATTGATTTCATCGTTAACTGATTTCATCTTCATTTAACTGATTTCATCGTTAACTGATTTCATCTTCATTCTTCATTTAACTGATTTCATCTTTAACTGATTTCATCGTTAACTGATTTCATCTTCATTTAACTGATTTCATCGTTAATTGATTTCATCGTTAACTGATTTCATCGTTAATTGATTTCATCGTTAACTGATTTCATCTTCATTTAACTGATTTCATCGTTAACTGATTTCATCTTCATTCTTCATTTAACTGATTTCATCTTTAACTGATTTCATCGTTAACTGATTTCATCTTCATTTAACTGATTTCATCGTTAATTGATTTCATCGTTAACTGATTTCATCGTTAACTGATTTCATCTTCATTTAACTGATTTCATCGTTAACTGATTTCATCGTTAACTGATTTCATCTTTAACTGATTTCATCTTCATTTAACTGATTTCATCGTTAACTGATTTCATCGTTAACTGATTTCATCTTCATTTAACTGATTTCATCTTCATTTAACTGATTTCATCGTTAACTGATTTCATCGTTAACTGATTTCATCTTCATTTAATTGATTTCATCGTTAACTGATTTCATCGTTAACTGATTTCATCGTTAACTGATTTCATCTTCATTTAACTGATTTCATCGTTAACTGATTTCATCGTTAACTGATTTCATCGTTAACTGATTTCATCTTCATTTAACTGATTTCATCGTTAACTGATTTCATCTTCATTTAACTGATTTCATCGTTAACTGATTTCATCGTTAATTGATTTCATCGTTAACTGATTTCATTTTCATTCTTCATTTAACTGATTTCATCGTTAACTGATTTCATCGTTAACTGATTTCATCTTCATTTAACTGATTTCATCGTTAACTGATTTCATCGTTAATTGATTTCATCGTTAACTGATTTCATCTTCATTCTTCATTTAACTGATTTCATCTTTAACTGATTTCATCGTTAACTGATTTCATCTTCATTTAACTGATTTCATCGTTAATTGATTTCATCGTTAACTGATTTCATCGTTAACTGATTTCATCTTCATTTAACTGATTTCATCGTTAACTGATTTCATCGTTAACTGATTTCATCTTTAACTGATTTCATCTTCATTTAACTGATTTCATCGTTAACTGATTTCATCGTTAACTGATTTCATCGTTAACTGATTTCATCGTTAACTGATTTCATCTTCATTTAACTGATTTCATTGTTAACTGATTTCATCGTTAACTGATTTCATCTTCATTTAACTGATTTCCTCGTTAACTGATTTCATCGTTAACTGATTTCATCGTTAACTGATTTCATCTTCATTTAACTGATTTCATTTTCATTCTTCATTTAACTGATTTCATCGTTAACTGATTTCATCTTCATTTAACTGATTTCATCGTTAACTGATTTCATCGTTAACTGATTTCATCGTTAACTGATTTCATCTTTAACTGATTTCATCGTTAACTGATTTCATCTTCATTTAACTGATTTCATCGTTAACTGATTTCATCTTCATTTAATTGATTTCATCGTTAACTGATTTCATCGTTAACTGATTTCATCGTTAACTGATTTCATCTTCATTTAACTGATTTCATCGTTAACTGATTTCATCGTTAACTGATTTCATCTTCATTTAACTGATTTCATTTTCATTCTTCATTTAACTGATTTCATCGTTAACTGATTTCATCTTCATTTAATTGATTTCATCGTTAACTGATTTCATCGTTAACTGATTTCATCGTTAACTGATTTCATCTTCATTTAACTGATTTCATCGTTAACTGATTTCATCGTTAATTGATTTCATCGTTAACTGATTTCATTTTCATTCTTCATTTAACTGATTTCATCGTTAACTGATTTCATCGTTAACTGATTTCATCTTCATTTAACTGATTTCATCGTTAACTGATTTCATCGTTAATTGATTTCATCGTTAACTGATTTCATCTTCATTCTTCATTTAACTGATTTCATCGTTAACTGATTTCATCTTCATTTAACTGATTTCATCGTTAACTGATTTCATCGTTAACTGATTTCATCGTTAACTGATTTCATCTTCATTTAACTGATTTCATTGTTAACTGATTTCATCGTTAACTGATTTCATCTTCATTTAACTGATTTCATCGTTAACTGATTTCATCGTTAACTGATTTCATCGTTAACTGATTTCATCTTCATTTAACTGATTTCATTTTCATTCTTCATTTAACTGATTTCATCGTTAACTGATTTCATCTTCATTTAACTGATTTCATCGTTAACTGATTTCATCGTTAACTGATTTCATCTTTAACTGATTTCATCGTTAACTGATTTCATCTTCATTTAACTGATTTCATCGTTAACTGATTTCATCTTCATTTAATTGATTTCATCGTTAACTGATTTCATCGTTAACTGATTTCATCGTTAACTGATTTCATCTTCATTTAACTGATTTCATCGTTAACTGATTTCATCGTTAACTGATTTCATCTTCATTTAACTGATTTCATTTTCATTCTTCATTTAACTGATTTCATCGTTAACTGATTTCATCTTCATTTAACTGATTTCATCGTTAACTGATTTCATCGTTAACTGATTTCATCGTTAACTGATTTCATCTTCATTTAACTGATTTCATCGTTAACTGATTTCATCGTTAACTGATTTCATCTTCATTTAACTGATTTCATCGTTAACTGATTTCATCGTTAATTGATTTCATCGTTAACTGATTTCATTTTCATTCTTCATTTAACTGATTTCATCGTTAACTGATTTCATCGTTAACTGATTTCATCTTCATTTAACTGATTTCATCGTTAACTGATTTCATCGTTAATTGATTTCATCGTTAACTGATTTCATCTTCATTCTTCATTTAACTGATTTCATCGTTAACTGATTTCATCTTCATTTAACTGATTTCATCGTTAACTGATTTCATCGTTAACTGATTTCATCGTTAACTGATTTCATCTTCATTTAACTGATTTCATCGTTAACTGATTTCATCTTCATTCTTCATTTAACTGATTTCATCTTTAACTGATTTCATCGTTAACTGATTTCATCTTCATTTAACTGATTTCATCGTTAATTGATTTCATCGTTAACTGATTTCATCGTTAACTGATTTCATCGTTAACTGATTTCATCTTCATTTAACTGATTTCATCGTTAATTGATTTCATCGTTAACTGATTTCATCGTTAATTGATTTCATCGTTAACTGATTTCATCTTCATTTAACTGATTTCATCGTTAACTGATTTCATCTTCATTCTTCATTTAACTGATTTCATCTTTAACTGATTTCATCGTTAACTGATTTCATCTTCATTTAACTGATTTCATCGTTAATTGATTTCATCGTTAACTGATTTCATCGTTAATTGATTTCATCGTTAACTGATTTCATCTTCATTTAACTGATTTCATCGTTAACTGATTTCATCTTCATTCTTCATTTAACTGATTTCATCTTTAACTGATTTCATCGTTAACTGATTTCATCTTCATTTAACTGATTTCATCGTTAATTGATTTCATCGTTAACTGATTTCATCGTTAATTGATTTCATCGTTAACTGATTTCATCTTCATTTAACTGATTTCATCGTTAACTGATTTCATCTTCATTCTTCATTTAACTGATTTCATCTTTAACTGATTTCATCGTTAACTGATTTCATCTTCATTTAACTGATTTCATCGTTAATTGATTTCATCGTTAACTGATTTCATCGTTAACTGATTTCATCTTCATTTAACTGATTTCATCGTTAACTGATTTCATCGTTAACTGATTTCATCTTTAACTGATTTCATCTTCATTTAACTGATTTCATCGTTAATTGATTTCATCGTTAACTGATTTCATCGTTAACTGATTTCATCGTTAACTGATTTCATCTTCATTTAACTGATTTCATCGTTAATTGATTTCATCGTTAACTGATTTCATCGTTAATTGATTTCATCGTTAACTGATTTCATCTTCATTTAACTGATTTCATCGTTAACTGATTTCATCTTCATTCTTCATTTAACTGATTTCATCTTTAACTGATTTCATCGTTAACTGATTTCATCTTCATTTAACTGATTTCATCGTTAATTGATTTCATCGTTAACTGATTTCATCGTTAATTGATTTCATCGTTAACTGATTTCATCTTCATTTAACTGATTTCATCGTTAACTGATTTCATCTTCATTCTTCATTTAACTGATTTCATCTTTAACTGATTTCATCGTTAACTGATTTCATCTTCATTTAACTGATTTCATCGTTAATTGATTTCATCGTTAACTGATTTCATCGTTAACTGATTTCATCTTCATTTAACTGATTTCATCGTTAACTGATTTCATCGTTAACTGATTTCATCTTTAACTGATTTCATCTTCATTTAACTGATTTCATCGTTAACTGATTTCATCGTTAACTGATTTCATCGTTAACTGATTTCATCTTCATTTAACTGATTTCATCTTCATTTAACATATTTCATCGTTAACTGATTTCATCGTTAACTGATTTCATCTTCATTTAATTGATTTCATCGTTAACTGATTTCATCGTTAACTGATTTCATCGTTAACTGATTTCATCTTCATTTAACTGATTTCATCGTTAACTGATTTCATCGTTAACTGATTTCATCGTTAACTGATTTCATCTTCATTTAACTGATTTCATCGTTAACTGATTTCATCGTTAACTGATTTCATCTTCATTTAACTGATTTCATCGTTAACTGATTTCATCGTTAACTGATTTCATCTTCATTTAACTGATTTCATCGTTAACTGATTTCATCGTTAATTGATTTCATCGTTAACTGATTTCATTTTCATTCTTCATTTAACTGATTTCATCGTTAACTGATTTCATCTTCATTTAACTGATTTCATCGTTAACTGATTTCATCGTTAATTGATTTCATCGTTAACTGATTTCATCTTCATTCTTCATTTAACTGATTTCATCTTTAACTGATTTCATCGTTAACTGATTTCATCTTCATTTAACTGATTTCATCGTTAATTGATTTCATCGTTAACTGATTTCATCGTTAACTGATTTCATCTTCATTTAACTGATTTCATCGTTAACTGATTTCATCGTTAACTGATTTCATCTTTAACTGATTTCATCTTCATTTAACTGATTTCATCGTTAACTGATTTCATCGTTAACTGATTTCATCGTTAACTGATTTCATCGTTAACTGATTTCATCTTCATTTAACTGATTTCATTGTTAACTGATTTCATCGTTAACTGATTTCATCTTCATTTAACTGATTTCCTCGTTAACTGATTTCATCGTTAACTGATTTCATCGTTAACTGATTTCATCTTCATTTAACTGATTTCATTTTCATTCTTCATTTAACTGATTTCATCGTTAACTGATTTCATCTTCATTTAACTGATTTCATCGTTAACTGATTTCATCGTTAACTGATTTCATCTTTAACTGATTTCATCGTTAACTGATTTCATCTTCATTTAACTGATTTCATCGTTAACTGATTTCATCTTCATTTAATTGATTTCATCGTTAACTGATTTCATCGTTAACTGATTTCATCGTTAACTGATTTCATCTTCATTTAACTGATTTCATCGTTAACTGATTTCATCGTTAACTGATTTCATCTTCATTTAACTGATTTCATTTTCATTCTTCATTTAACTGATTTCATCGTTAACTGATTTCATCTTCATTTAATTGATTTCATCGTTAACTGATTTCATCGTTAACTGATTTCATCGTTAACTGATTTCATCGTTAACTGATTTCATCTTCATTTAACTGATTTCATCGTTAACTGATTTCATCGTTAACTGATTTCATCGTTAACTGATTTCATCTTCATTTAACTGATTTCATCGTTAACTGATTTCATCGTTAATTGATTTCATCGTTAACTGATTTCATTTTCATTCTTCATTTAACTGATTTCATCGTTAACTGATTTCATCGTTAACTGATTTCATCTTCATTTAACTGATTTCATCGTTAACTGATTTCATCGTTAATTGATTTCATCGTTAACTGATTTCATCTTCATTCTTCATTTAACTGATTTCATCGTTAACTGATTTCATCTTCATTTAACTGATTTCATCGTTAACTGATTTCATCGTTAACTGATTTCATCTTCATTTAACTGATTTCATTGTTAACTGATTTCATCGTTAACTGATTTCATCTTCATTTAACTGATTTCATCGTTAACTGATTTCATCGTTAACTGATTTCATCGTTAACTGATTTCATCTTCATTTAACTGATTTCATTTTCATTCTTCATTTAACTGATTTCATCGTTAACTGATTTCATCTTCATTTAACTGATTTCATCGTTAACTGATTTCATCGTTAACTGATTTCATCGTTAACTGATTTCATCTTTAACTGATTTCATCGTTAACTGATTTCATCTTCATTTAACTGATTTCATCGTTAACTGATTTCATCTTCATTTAATTGATTTCATCGTTAACTGATTTCATCGTTAACTGATTTCATCGTTAACTGATTTCATCGTTAACTGATTTCATCTTCATTTAACTGATTTCATCGTTAACTGATTTCATCTTCATTCTTCATTTAACTGATTTCATCTTTAACTGATTTCATCGTTAACTGATTTCATCTTCATTTAATTGATTTCATCGTTAATTGATTTCATCGTTAACTGATTTCATCGTTAACTGATTTCATCGTTAACTGATTTCATCTTCATTCTTCATTTAACTGATTTCATCTTTAACTGATTTCATCGTTAACTGATTTCATCTTCATTTAACTGATTTCATCGTTAATTGATTTCATCGTTAACTGATTTCATCGTTAATTGATTTCATCGTTAACTGATTTCATCTTCATTTAACTGATTTCATCGTTAACTGATTTCATCTTCATTCTTCATTTAACTGATTTCATCTTTAACTGATTTCATCGTTAACTGATTTCATCTTCATTTAACTGATTTCATCGTTAATTGATTTCATAGTTAACTGATTTCATCGTTAACTGATTTCATCTTCATTTAACTGATTTCATCGTTAACTGATTTCATCGTTAACTGATTTCATCGTTAACTGATTTCATCTTCATTTAACTGATTTCATTTTCATTCTTCATTTAACTGATTTCATCGTTAACTGATTTCATCTTCATTTAACTGATTTCATCGTTAACTGATTTCATCTTTAACTGATTTCATCGTTAACTGATTTCATCTTCATTTAACTGATTTCATCGTTAACTGATTTCATCGTTAACTGATTTCATCTTCATTTAACTGATTTCATCTTCATTCTTCATTTAACTGATTTCATCGTTAACTGATTTCATCTTCATTTAACTGATTTCATCGTTAACTGATTTCATCGTTAACTGATTTCATCGTTAACTGATTTCATCTTCATTTAACTGATTTCATTGTTAACTGATTTCATCGTTAACTGATTTCATCTTCATTTAACTGATTTCATCGTTAACTGATTTCATCGTTAACTGATTTCATCGTTAACTGATTTCATCTTCATTTAACTGATTTCATTTTCATTCTTCATTTAACTGATTTCATCGTTAACTGATTTCATCTTCATTTAACTGATTTCATCGTTAACTGATTTCATCGTTAACTGATTTCATCTTTAACTGATTTCATCGTTAACTGATTTCATCTTCATTTAACTGATTTCATCGTTAACTGATTTCATCTTCATTTAATTGATTTCATCGTTAACTGATTTCATCGTTAACTGATTTCATCTTCATTTAACTGATTTCATCGTTAACTGATTTCATCTTCATTTAATTGATTTCATCGTTAACTGATTTCATCGTTAACTGATTTCATCGTTAACTGATTTCATCTTCATTTAACTGATTTCATCGTTAACTGATTTCATCGTTAACTGATTTCATCTTCATTTAACTGATTTCATTTTCATTCTTCATTTAACTGATTTCATCGTTAACTGATTTCATCTTCATTTAATTGATTTCATCGTTAACTGATTTCATCGTTAACTGATTTCATCGTTAACTGATTTCATCTTCATTTAACTGATTTCATCGTTAACTGATTTCATCGTTAACTGATTTCATCGTTAACTGATTTCATCTTCATTTAACTGATTTCATCGTTAACTGATTTCATCGTTAACTGATTTCATCTTCATTTAACTGATTTCATCGTTAACTGATTTCATCGTTAATTGATTTCATCGTTAACTGATTTCATTTTCATTCTTCATTTAACTGATTTCATCGTTAACTGATTTCATCGTTAACTGATTTCATCTTCATTTAACTGATTTCATCGTTAACTGATTTCATCGTTAATTGATTTCATCGTTAACTGATTTCATCTTCATTCTTCATTTAACTGATTTCATCGTTAACTGATTTCATCTTCATTTAACTGATTTCATCGTTAACTGATTTCATCGTTAACTGATTTCATCGTTAACTGATTTCATCTTCATTTAACTGATTTCATCGTTAACTGATTTCATCTTCATTCTTCATTTAACTGATTTCATCTTTAACTGATTTCATCGTTAACTGATTTCATCTTCATTTAACTGATTTCATCGTTAATTGATTTCATCGTTAACTGATTTCATCGTTAACTGATTTCATCGTTAACTGATTTCATCTTCATTTAACTGATTTCATCGTTAATTGATTTCATCGTTAACTGATTTCATCGTTAATTGATTTCATCGTTAACTGATTTCATCTTCATTTAACTGATTTCATCGTTAACTGATTTCATCTTCATTCTTCATTTAACTGATTTCATCTTTAACTGATTTCATCGTTAACTGATTTCATCTTCATTTAACTGATTTCATCGTTAATTGATTTCATCGTTAACTGATTTCATCGTTAATTGATTTCATCGTTAACTGATTTCATCTTCATTTAACTGATTTCATCGTTAACTGATTTCATCTTCATTCTTCATTTAACTGATTTCATCTTTAACTGATTTCATCGTTAACTGATTTCATCTTCATTTAACTGATTTCATCGTTAATTGATTTCATCGTTAACTGATTTCATCGTTAACTGATTTCATCTTCATTTAACTGATTTCATCGTTAACTGATTTCATCGTTAACTGATTTCATCTTTAACTGATTTCATCTTCATTTAACTGATTTCATCGTTAATTGATTTCATCGTTAACTGATTTCATCGTTAACTGATTTCATCGTTAACTGATTTCATCTTCATTTAACTGATTTCATCGTTAATTGATTTCATCGTTAACTGATTTCATCGTTAATTGATTTCATCGTTAACTGATTTCATCTTCATTTAACTGATTTCATCGTTAACTGATTTCATCTTCATTCTTCATTTAACTGATTTCATCTTTAACTGATTTCATCGTTAACTGATTTCATCTTCATTTAACTGATTTCATCGTTAATTGATTTCATCGTTAACTGATTTCATCGTTAATTGATTTCATCGTTAACTGATTTCATCTTCATTTAACTGATTTCATCGTTAACTGATTTCATCTTCATTCTTCATTTAACTGATTTCATCTTTAACTGATTTCATCGTTAACTGATTTCATCTTCATTTAACTGATTTCATCGTTAATTGATTTCATCGTTAACTGATTTCATCGTTAACTGATTTCATCTTCATTTAACTGATTTCATCGTTAACTGATTTCATCGTTAACTGATTTCATCTTTAACTGATTTCATCTTCATTTAACTGATTTCATCGTTAACTGATTTCATCGTTAACTGATTTCATCGTTAACTGATTTCATCTTCATTTAACTGATTTCATCTTCATTTAACTGATTTCATCGTTAACTGATTTCATCGTTAACTGATTTCATCTTCATTTAATTGATTTCATCGTTAACTGATTTCATCGTTAACTGATTTCATCTTCATTTAACTGATTTCATCGTTAACTGATTTCATCGTTAACTGATTTCATCGTTAACTGATTTCATCTTCATTTAACTGATTTCATCGTTAACTGATTTCATCGTTAACTGATTTCATCTTCATTTAACTGATTTCATCGTTAACTGATTTCATCGTTAATTGATTTCATCGTTAACTGATTTCATTTTCATTCTTCATTTAACTGATTTCATCGTTAACTGATTTCATCGTTAACTGATTTCATCTTCATTTAACTGATTTCATCGTTAACTGATTTCATCGTTAATTGATTTCATCGTTAACTGATTTCATCTTCATTCTTCATTTAACTGATTTCATCTTTAACTGATTTCATCGTTAACTGATTTCATCTTCATTTAACTGATTTCATCGTTAATTGATTTCATCGTTAACTGATTTCATCGTTAACTGATTTCATCTTCATTTAACTGATTTCATCGTTAACTGATTTCATCGTTAACTGATTTCATCTTTAACTGATTTCATCTTCATTTAACTGATTTCATCGTTAACTGATTTCATCGTTAACTGATTTCATCGTTAACTGATTTCATCTTCATTTAACTGATTTCATTGTTAACTGATTTCATCGTTAACTGATTTCATCTTCATTTAACTGATTTCCTCGTTAACTGATTTCATCGTTAACTGATTTCATCGTTAACTGATTTCATCTTCATTTAACTGATTTCATTTTCATTCTTCATTTAACTGATTTCATCGTTAACTGATTTCATCTTCATTTAACTGATTTCATCGTTAACTGATTTCATCGTTAACTGATTTCATCTTTAACTGATTTCATCGTTAACTGATTTCATCTTCATTTAACTGATTTCATCGTTAACTGATTTCATCTTCATTTAATTGATTTCATCGTTAACTGATTTCATCGTTAACTGATTTCATCGTTAACTGATTTCATCTTCATTTAACTGATTTCATCGTTAACTGATTTCATCGTTAACTGATTTCATCTTCATTTAACTGATTTCATTTTCATTCTTCATTTAACTGATTTCATCGTTAACTGATTTCATCTTCATTTAATTGATTTCATCGTTAACTGATTTCATCGTTAACTGATTTCATCGTTAACTGATTTCATCGTTAACTGATTTCATCGTTAACTGATTTCATCTTCATTTAACTGATTTCATCGTTAACTGATTTCATCGTTAACTGATTTCATCTTCATTTAACTGATTTCATCGTTAACTGATTTCATCGTTAATTGATTTCATCGTTAACTGATTTCATTTTCATTCTTCATTTAACTGATTTCATCGTTAACTGATTTCATCGTTAACTGATTTCATCTTCATTTAACTGATTTCATCGTTAACTGATTTCATCGTTAATTGATTTCATCGTTAACTGATTTCATCTTCATTCTTCATTTAACTGATTTCATCGTTAACTGATTTCATCTTCATTTAACTGATTTCATCGTTAACTGATTTCATCGTTAACTGATTTCATCGTTAACTGATTTCATCTTCATTTAACTGATTTCATTGTTAACTGATTTCATCGTTAACTGATTTCATCTTCATTTAACTGATTTCATCGTTAACTGATTTCATCGTTAACTGATTTCATCGTTAACTGATTTCATCTTCATTTAACTGATTTCATTTTCATTCTTCATTTAACTGATTTCATCGTTAACTGATTTCATCTTCATTTAACTGATTTCATCGTTAACTGATTTCATCGTTAACTGATTTCATCGTTAACTGATTTCATCTTTAACTGATTTCATCGTTAACTGATTTCATCTTCATTTAACTGATTTCATCGTTAACTGATTTCATCTTCATTTAATTGATTTCATCGTTAACTGATTTCATCGTTAACTGATTTCATCGTTAACTGATTTCATCGTTAACTGATTTCATCTTCATTTAACTGATTTCATCGTTAACTGATTTCATCTTCATTCTTCATTTAACTGATTTCATCTTTAACTGATTTCATCGTTAACTGATTTCATCTTCATTTAACTGATTTCATCGTTAATTGATTTCATCGTTAACTGATTTCATCGTTAACTGATTTCATCGTTAACTGATTTCATCTTCATTCTTCATTTAACTGATTTCATCTTTAACTGATTTCATCGTTAACTGATTTCATCTTCATTTAACTGATTTCATCGTTAATTGATTTCATCGTTAACTGATTTCATCGTTAATTGATTTCATCGTTAACTGATTTCATCTTCATTTAACTGATTTCATCGTTAACTGATTTCATCTTCATTCTTCATTTAACTGATTTCATCTTTAACTGATTTCATCGTTAACTGATTTCATCTTCATTTAACTGATTTCATCGTTAATTGATTTCATAGTTAACTGATTTCATCGTTAACTGATTTCATCTTCATTTAACTGATTTCATCGTTAACTGATTTCATCGTTAACTGATTTCATCGTTAACTGATTTCATCTTCATTTAACTGATTTCATTTTCATTCTTCATTTAACTGATTTCATCGTTAACTGATTTCATCTTCATTTAACTGATTTCATCGTTAACTGATTTCATCGTTAACTGATTTCATCTTTAACTGATTTCATCGTTAACTGATTTCATCTTCATTTAACTGATTTCATCGTTAACTGATTTCATCTTCATTTAATTGATTTCATCGTTAACTGATTTCATCGTTAACTGATTTCATCGTTAACTGATTTCATCTTCATTTAACTGATTTCATCGTTAACTGATTTCATCGTTAACTGATTTCATCTTCATTTAACTGATTTCATTTTCATTCTTCATTTAACTGATTTCATCGTTAACTGATTTCATCTTCATTTAATTGATTTCATCGTTAACTGATTTCATCGTTAACTGATTTCATCTTCATTTAACTGATTTCATCGTTAACTGATTTCATCGTTAACTGATTTCATCTTCATTTAACTGATTTCATCGTTAACTGATTTCATCGTTAATTGATTTCATCGTTAACTGATTTCATTTTCATTCTTCATTTAACTGATTTCATCGTTAACTGATTTCATCGTTAACTGATTTCATCTTCATTTAACTGATTTCATCGTTAACTGATTTCATCGTTAATTGATTTCATCGTTAACTGATTTCATCTTCATTCTTCATTTAACTGATTTCATCGTTAACTGATTTCATCTTCATTTAACTGATTTCATCGTTAACTGATTTCATCGTTAACTGATTTCATCGTTAACTGATTTCATCTTCATTTAACTGATTTCATTGTTAACTGATTTCATCGTTAACTGATTTCATCTTCATTTAACTGATTTCATCGTTAACTGATTTCATCGTTAACTGATTTCATCGTTAACTGATTTCATCTTCATTTAACTGATTTCATTTTCATTCTTCATTTAACTGATTTCATCGTTAACTGATTTCATCTTCATTTAACTGATTTCATCGTTAACTGATTTCATCGTTAACTGATTTCATCTTTAACTGATTTCATCGTTAACTGATTTCATCTTCATTTAACTGATTTCATCGTTAACTGATTTCATCTTCATTTAATTGATTTCATCGTTAACTGATTTCATCGTTAACTGATTTCATCGTTAACTGATTTCATCGTTAACTGATTTCATCTTCATTTAACTGATTTCATCGTTAACTGATTTCATCTTCATTCTTCATTTAACTGATTTCATCTTTAACTGATTTCATCGTTAACTGATTTCATCTTCATTTAACTGATTTCATCGTTAATTGATTTCATCGTTAACTGATTTCATCGTTAACTGATTTCATCTTCATTCTTCATTTAACTGATTTCATCTTTAACTGATTTCATCGTTAACTGATTTCATCTTCATTTAACTGATTTCATCATTAATTGATTTCATCGTTAACTGATTTCATCGTTAATTGATTTCATCGTTAACTGATTTCATCTTCATTTAACTGATTTCATCGTTAACTGATTTCATCTTCATTCTTCATTTAACTGATTTCATCTTTAACTGATTTCATCGTTAACTGATTTCATCTTCATTTAACTGATTTCATCGTTAATTGATTTCATCGTTAACTGATTTCATCGTTAACTGATTTCATCTTCATTTAACTGATTTCATCGTTAACTGATTTCATCGTTAACTGATTTCATCTTTAACTGATTTCATCTTCATTTAACTGATTTCATCGTTAACTGATTTCATCGTTAATTGATTTCATCGTTAACTGATTTCATCTTCATTTAACTGATTTCATCGTTAACTGATTTCATCTTCATTCTTCATTTAACTGATTTCATCTTTAACTGATTTCATCGTTAACTGATTTCATCTTCATTTAACTGATTTCATCGTTAATTGATTTCATCGTTAACTGATTTCATCGTTAACTGATTTCATCTTCATTTAACTGATTTCATCGTTAACTGATTTCATCGTTTACTGATTTCATCTTTAACTGATTTCATCTTCATTTAACTGATTTCATCGTTAACTGATTTCATCGTTAACTGATTTCATCGTTAACTGATTTCATCTTCATTTAACTGATTTCATCTTCATTTAACTGATTTCATCGTTAACTGATTTCATCGTTAACTGATTTCATCTTCATTTAATTGATTTCATCGTTAACTGATTTCATCGTTAACTGATTTCATCGTTAACTGATTTCATCTTCATTTAACTGATTTCATCGTTAACTGATTTCATCGTTAACTGATTTCATCGTTAACTGATTTCATCTTCATTTAACTGATTTCATCGTTAACTGATTTCATCGTTAACTGATTTCATCTTCATTTAACTGATTTCATCGTTAACTGATTTCATCGTTAATTGATTTCATCGTTAACTGATTTCATTTTCATTCTTCATTTAACTGATTTCATCGTTAACTGATTTCATCTTCATTTAACTGATTTCATCGTTAACTGATTTCATCGTTAACTGATTTCATCGTTAACTGATTTCATCTTCATTTAACTGATTTCATCGTTAACTGATTTCATCTTCATTCTTCATTTAACTGATTTCATCTTTAACTGATTTCATCGTTAACTGATTTCATCTTCATTTAACTGATTTCATCGTTAATTGATTTCATCGTTAACTGATTTCATCGTTAACTGATTTCATCTTCATTTAACTGATTTCATCGTTAACTGATTTCATCGTTAACTGATTTCATCTTTAACTGATTTCATCTTCATTTAACTGATTTCATCGTTAACTGATTTCATCGTTAACTGATTTCATCGTTAACTGATTTCATCTTCATTTAACTGATTTCATTGTTAACTGATTTCATCGTTAATTGATTTCATCGTTAACTGATTTCATTTTCATTCTTCATTTAACTGATTTCATCGTTAACTGATTTCATCGTTAACTGATTTCATCTTCATTTAACTGATTTCATCGTTAACTGATTTCATCGTTAACTGATTTCATCTTCATTTAACTGATTTCATCGTTAACTGATTTCATCGTTAACTGATTTCATCGTTAACTGATTTCATCTTCATTTAACTGATTTCATTGTTAACTGATTTCATCGTTAACTGATTTCATCTTCATTTAACTGATTTCATCTTCATTTAACTGATTTCATCGTTAACTGATTTCATCGTTAACTGATTTCATCTTCATTTAACTGATTTCATTTTCATTCTTCATTTAACTGATTTCATCGTTAACTGATTTCATCTTCATTTAACTGATTTCATCGTTAACTGATTTCATCGTTAACTGATTTCATCGTTAACTGATTTCATCTTTAACTGATTTCATCGTTAACTGATTTCATCTTCATTTAACTGATTTCATCGTTAACTGATTTCATCTTCATTTAATTGATTTCATCGTTAACTGATTTCATCGTTAACTGATTTCATCGTTAACTGATTTCATCTTCATTTAACTGATTTCATCGTTAACTGATTTCATCGTTAACTGATTTCATCTTCATTTAACTGATTTCATTTTCATTCTTCATTTAACTGATTTCATCGTTAACTGATTTCATCTTCATTTAATTGATTTCATCGTTAACTGATTTCATCGTTAACTGATTTCATCTTCATTTAACTGATTTCATCGTTAACTGATTTCATCGTTAACTGATTTCATCGTTAACTGATTTCATCTTCATTTAACTGATTTCATCGTTAACTGATTTCATCGTTAACTGATTTCATCTTCATTTAACTGATTTCATCGTTAACTGATTTCATCGTTAATTGATTTCATCGTTAACTGATTTCATTTTCATTCTTCATTTAACTGATTTCATCGTTAACTGATTTCATCGTTAACTGATTTCATCTTCATTTAACTGATTTCATCGTTAACTGATTTCATCGTTAATTGATTTCATCGTTAACTGATTTCATCTTCATTCTTCATTTAACTGATTTCATCGTTAACTGATTTCATCTTCATTTAACTGATTTCATCGTTAACTGATTTCATCGTTAACTGATTTCATCGTTAACTGATTTCATCTTCATTTAACTGATTTCATCGTTAACTGATTTCATCTTCATTCTTCATTTAACTGATTTCATCTTTAACTGATTTCATCTTCATTTAACTGATTTCATCGTTAATTGATTTCATCGTTAACTGATTTCATCGTTAACTGATTTCATCGTTAACTGATTTCATCTTCATTTAACTGATTTCATCGTTAATTGATTTCATCGTTAACTGATTTCATCGTTAATTGATTTCATCGTTAACTGATTTCATCGTTAACTGATTTCATCTTCATTTAATTGATTTCATCGTTAACTGATTTCATCGTTAACTGATTTCATCGTTAACTGATTTCATCTTCATTTAACTGATTTCATCGTTAACTGATTTCATCGTTAACTGATTTCATCTTCATTTAACTGATTTCATCGTTAACTGATTTCATCGTTAACTGATTTCATCTTCATTTAACTGATTTCATCGTTAACTGATTTCATCGTTAATTGATTTCATCGTTAACTGATTTCATTTTCATTCTTCATTTAACTGATTTCATCGTTAACTGATTTCATCGTTAACTGATTTCATCTTCATTTAACTGATTTCATCGTTAACTGATTTCATCGTTAATTGATTTCATCGTTAACTGATTTCATCTTCATTCTTCATTTAACTGATTTCATCGTTAACTGATTTCATCTTCATTTAACTGATTTCATCGTTAACTGATTTCATCGTTAACTGATTTCATCGTTAACTGATTTCATCTTCATTTAACTGATTTCATCGTTAACTGATTTCATCTTCATTCTTCATTTAACTGATTTCATCTTTAACTGATTTCATCGTTAACTGATTTCATCTTCATTTAACTGATTTCATCGTTAATTGATTTCATCGTTAACTGATTTCATCGTTAACTGATTTCATCTTCATTTAACTGATTTCATCGTTAATTGATTTCATCGTTAACTGATTTCATCGTTAATTGATTTCATCGTTAACTGATTTCATCTTCATTTAATTGATTTCATCGTTAACTGATTTCATCGTTAACTGATTTCATCGTTAACTGATTTCATCTTCATTTAACTGATTTCATCGTTAACTGATTTCATCGTTAACTGATTTCATCGTTAACTGATTTCATCTTCATTTAACTGATTTCATCGTTAACTGATTTCATCGTTAACTGATTTCATCTTCATTTAACTGATTTCATCGTTAACTGATTTCATCGTTAATTGATTTCATCGTTAACTGATTTCATTTTCATTCTTCATTTAACTGATTTCATCGTTAACTGATTTCATCGTTAACTGATTTCATCTTCATTTAACTGATTTCATCGTTAACTGATTTCATCGTTAATTGATTTCATCGTTAACTGATTTCATCTTCATTCTTCATTTAACTGATTTCATCGTTAACTGATTTCATCTTCATTTAACTGATTTCATCGTTAACTGATTTCATCGTTAACTGATTTCATCGTTAACTGATTTCATCTTCATTTAACTGATTTCATCGTTAACTGATTTCATCTTCATTCTTCATTTAACTGATTTCATCTTTAACTGATTTCATCGTTAACTGATTTCATCTTCATTTAACTGATTTCATCGTTAATTGATTTCATCGTTAACTGATTTCATCGTTAACTGATTTCATCTTCATTTAACTGATTTCATCGTTAACTGATTTCATCGTTAACTGATTTCATCTTTAACTGATTTCATCTTCATTTAACTGATTTCATCGTTAACTGATTTCATCGTTAACTGATTTCATCGTTAACTGATTTCATCTTCATTTAACTGATTTCATTGTTAACTGATTTCATCGTTAACTGATTTCATCTTCATTTAACTGATTTCATCGTTAACTGATTTCATCGTTAACTGATTTCATCTTCATTTAACTGATTTCATTTTCATTCTTCATTTAACTGATTTCATCGTTAACTGATTTCATCTTCATTTAACTGATTTCATCGTTAACTGATTTCATCGTTAACTGATTTCATCGTTAACTGATTTCATCTTTAACTGATTTCATCGTTAACTGATTTCATCTTCATTTAACTGATTTCATCGTTAACTGATTTCATCTTCATTTAATTGATTTCATCGTTAACTGATTTCATCGTTAACTGATTTCATCGTTAACTGATTTCATCTTCATTTAACTGATTTCATCGTTAACTGATTTCATCGTTAACTGATTTCATCTTCATTTAACTGATTTCATCGTTAACTGATTTCATCGTTAATTGATTTCATCGTTAACTGATTTCATTTTCATTCTTCATTTAACTGATTTCATCGTTAACTGATTTCATCGTTAACTGATTTCATCTTCATTTAACTGATTTCATCGTTAATTGATTTCATCGTTAACTGATTTCATCGTTAACTGATTTCATCGTTAACTGATTTCATCTTCATTTAACTGATTTCATCGTTAATTGATTTCATCGTTAACTGATTTCATCGTTAACTGATTTCATCGTTAACTGATTTCATCGTTAACTGATTTCATCTTTAACTGATTTCATCGTTAACTGATTTCATCTTCATTTAACTGATTTCATCGTTAACTGATTTCATCTTCATTTAATTGATTTCATCGTTAACTGATTTCATCGTTAACTGATTTCATCGTTAACTGATTTCATCTTCATTTAACTGATTTCATCGTTAACTGATTTCATCGTTAACTGATTTCATCTTCATTTAACTGATTTCATTTTCATTCTTCATTTAACTGATTTCATCGTTAACTGATTTCATCTTCATTTAATTGATTTCATCGTTAACTGATTTCATCGTTAACTGATTTCATCGTTAACTGATTTCATCTTCATTTAACTGATTTCATCGTTAACTGATTTCATCGTTAACTGATTTCATCGTTAACTGATTTCATCTTCATTTAACTGATTTCATCGTTAACTGATTTCATCGTTAACTGATTTCATCTTCATTTAACTGATTTCATCGTTAACTGATTTCATCGTTAATTGATTTCATCGTTAACTGATTTCATTTTCATTCTTCATTTAACTGATTTCATCGTTAACTGATTTCATCGTTAACTGATTTCATCTTCATTTAACTGATTTCATCGTTAACTGATTTCATCGTTAATTGATTTCATCGTTAACTGATTTCATCTTCATTCTTCATTTAACTGATTTCATCGTTAACTGATTTCATCTTCATTTAACTGATTTCATCGTTAACTGATTTCATCGTTAACTGATTTCATCGTTAACTGATTTCATCTTCATTTAACTGATTTCATCGTTAACTGATTTCATCTTCATTCTTCATTTAACTGATTTCATCTTTAACTGATTTCATCGTTAACTGATTTCATCTTCATTTAACTGATTTCATCGTTAATTGATTTCATCGTTAACTGATTTCATCGTTAACTGATTTCATCGTTAACTGATTTCATCTTCATTTAACTGATTTCATCGTTAACTGATTTCATCGTTAATTGATTTCATCGTTAACTGATTTCATCGTTAACTGATTTCATCGTTAACTGATTTCATCTTCATTTAATTGATTTCATCGTTAACTGATTTCATCGTTAACTGATTTCATCTTCATTTAATTGATTTCATCGTTAACTGATTTCATCGTTAACTGATTTCATCGTTAACTGATTTCATCTTCATTTAACTGATTTCATCGTTAACTGATTTCATCTTCATTCTTCATTTAACTGATTTCATCTTTAACTGATTTCATCGTTAACTGATTTCATCTTCATTTAACTGATTTCATCGTTAATTGATTTCATCGTTAACTGATTTCATCGTTAACTGATTTCATCGTTAACTGATTTCATCTTCATTTAACTGATTTCATCGTTAATTGATTTCATCGTTAACTGATTTCATCGTTAATTGATTTCATCGTTAACTGATTTCATCGTTAACTGATTTCATCGTTAACTGATTTCATCTTCATTTAATTGATTTCATCGTTAACTGATTTCATCGTTAACTGATTTCATCTTCATTTAATTGATTTCATCGTTAACTGATTTCATCGTTAACTGATTTCATCGTTAATTGATTTCATCGTTAACTGATTTCATTTTCATTCTTCATTTAACTGATTTCATCGTTAACTGATTTCATCGTTAACTGATTTCATCTTCATTTAACTGATTTCATCGTTAACTGATTTCATCGTTAATTGATTTCATCGTTAACTGATTTCATCTTCATTCTTCATTTAACTGATTTCATCGTTAACTGATTTCATCGTTAACTGATTTCATCTTCATTTAACTGATTTCATCGTTAACTGATTTCATCGTTAACTGATTTCATCGTTAACTGATTTCATCTTCATTTAACTGATTTCATCGTTAACTGATTTCATCTTCATTCTTCATTTAACTGATTTCATCTTTAACTGATTTCATCGTTAACTGATTTCATCTTCATTTAACTGATTTCATCTTCATTTAACTGATTTCATCGTTAACTGATTTCATCTTCATTCTTCATTTAACTGATTTCATCTTTAACTGATTTCATCGTTAACTGATTTCATCTTCATTTAACTGATTTCATCGTTAATTGATTTCATCGTTAACTGATTTCATCGTTAACTGATTTCATCTTCATTTAACTGATTTCATCGTTAACTGATTTCATCGTTAACTGATTTCATCTTTAACTGATTTCATCTTCATTTAACTGATTTCATCGTTAACTGATTTCATCGTTAACTGATTTCATCGTTAACTGATTTCATCTTCATTTAACTGATTTCATTGTTAACTGATTTCATCGTTAACTGATTTCATCTTCATTTAACTGATTTCATCGTTAACTGATTTCATCTTCATTTAACTGATTTCATTTTCATTCTTCATTTAACTGATTTCATCGTTAACTGATTTCATCTTCATTTAACTGATTTCATCGTTAACTGATTTCATCGTTAACTGATTTCATCTTTAACTGATTTCATCGTTAACTGATTTCATCTTCATTTAACTGATTTCATCGTTAACTGATTTCATCTTCATTTAATTGATTTCATCGTTAACTGATTTCATCGTTAACTGATTTCATCGTTAACTGATTTCATCTTCATTTAACTGATTTCATCGTTAACTGATTTCATCGTTAACTGATTTCATCTTCATTTAACTGATTTCATCGTTAACTGATTTCATCGTTAATTGATTTCATCGTTAACTGATTTCATTTTCATTCTTCATTTAACTGATTTCATCGTTAACTGATTTCATCGTTAACTGATTTCATCTTCATTTAACTGATTTCATCGTTAACTGATTTCATCGTTAACTGATTTCATCTTCATTTAACTGATTTCATTGTTAACTGATTTCATCGTTAACTGATTTCATCTTCATTTAACTGATTTCATCGTTAACTGATTTCATCGTTAACTGATTTCATCGTTAACTGATTTCATCTTCATTTAACTGATTTCATTTTCATTCTTCATTTAACTGATTTCATCGTTAACTGATTTCATCTTCATTTAACTGATTTCATCGTTAACTGATTTCATCGTTAACTGATTTCATCGTTAACTGATTTCATCTTTAACTGATTTCATCGTTAACTGATTTCATCTTCATTTAACTGATTTCATCGTTAACTGATTTCATCTTCATTTAATTGATTTCATCGTTAACTGATTTCATCGTTAACTGATTTCATCGTTAACTGATTTCATCTTCATTTAACTGATTTCATCGTTAACTGATTTCATCGTTAACTGATTTCATCTTCATTTAACTGATTTCATTTTCATTCTTCATTTAACTGATTTCATCGTTAACTGATTTCATCTTCATTTAATTGATTTCATCGTTAACTGATTTCATCGTTAACTGATTTCATCGTTAACTGATTTCATCTTCATTTAACTGATTTCATCGTTAACTGATTTCATCGTTAACTGATTTCATCTTCATTTAATTGATTTCATCGTTAACTGATTTCATCGTTAACTGATTTCATCGTTAACTGATTTCATCTTCATTTAACTGATTTCATCGTTAACTGATTTCATCGTTAACTGATTTCATCGTTAACTGATTTCATCTTCATTTAACTGATTTCATCGTTAACTGATTTCATCGTTAACTGATTTCATCTTCATTTAACTGATTTCATCGTTAACTGATTTCATCGTTAATTGATTTCATCGTTAACTGATTTCATTTTCATTCTTCATTTAACTGATTTCATCGTTAACTGATTTCATCGTTAACTGATTTCATCTTCATTTAACTGATTTCATCGTTAACTGATTTCATCGTTAATTGATTTCATCGTTAACTGATTTCATCTTCATTCTTCATTTAACTGATTTCATCGTTAACTGATTTCATCGTTAACTGATTTCATCTTCATTTAACTGATTTCATCGTTAACTGATTTCATCGTTAACTGATTTCATCGTTAACTGATTTCATCTTCATTTAACTGATTTCATCGTTAACTGATTTCATCGTTAACTGATTTCATCTTCATTTAACTGATTTCATCGTTAATTGATTTCATCGTTAACTGATTTCATCGTTAATTGATTTCATCGTTAACTGATTTCATCTTCATTTAACTGATTTCATCGTTAACTGATTTCATCTTCATTCTTCATTTAACTGATTTCATCTTTAACTGATTTCATCGTTAACTGATTTCATCTTCATTTAACTGATTTCATCGTTAATTGATTTCATCGTTAACTGATTTCATCGTTAACTGATTTCATCTTCATTTAACTGATTTCATCTTCATTTAACTGATTTCATCGTTAACTGATTTCATCGTTAACTGATTTCATCTTCATTTAATTGATTTCATCGTTAACTGATTTCATCGTTAACTGATTTCATCGTTAACTGATTTCATCTTCATTTAACTGATTTCATCGTTAACTGATTTCATCGTTAACTGATTTCATCGTTAACTGATTTCATCTTTAACTGATTTCATCTTCATTTAACTGATTTCATCGTTAACTGATTTCATCGTTAACTGATTTCATCGTTAACTGATTTCATCTTCATTTAACTGATTTCATCTTCATTTAACTGATTTCATCGTTAACTGATTTCATCGTTAACTGATTTCATCTTCATTTAATTGATTTCATCGTTAACTGATTTCATCGTTAACTGATTTCATCGTTAACTGATTTCATCTTCATTTAACTGATTTCATCGTTAACTGATTTCATCGTTAACTGATTTCATCGTTAACTGATTTCATCTTCATTTAACTGATTTCATCGTTAACTGATTTCATCGTTAACTGATTTCATCTTCATTTAACTGATTTCATCGTTAACTGATTTCATCGTTAATTGATTTCATCGTTAACTGATTTCATTTTCATTCTTCATTTAACTGATTTCATCGTTAACTGATTTCATCGTTAACTGATTTCATCTTCATTTAACTGATTTCATCGTTAACTGATTTCATCGTTAATTGATTTCATCGTTAACTGATTTCATCTTCATTTAACTGATTTCATCGTTAATTGATTTCATCGTTAACTGATTTCATCGTTAACTGATTTCATCGTTAACTGATTTCATCTTCATTCTTCATTTAACTGATTTCATCTTTAACTGATTTCATCGTTAACTGATTTCATCTTCATTTAACTGATTTCATCGTTAATTGATTTCATCGTTAACTGATTTCATCGTTAATTGATTTCATCGTTAACTGATTTCATCTTCATTTAACTGATTTCATCGTTAACTGATTTCATCTTCATTCTTCATTTAACTGATTTCATCTTTAACTGATTTCATCGTTAACTGATTTCATCTTCATTTAACTGATTTCATCGTTAATTGATTTCATCGTTAACTGATTTCATCGTTAACTGATTTCATCGTTAACTGATTTCATCGTTAACTGATTTCATCTTCATTTAACTGATTTCATCGTTAACTGATTTCATCGTTAACTGATTTCATCTTTAACTGATTTCATCTTCATTTAACTGATTTCATCGTTAACTGATTTCATCGTTAACTGATTTCATCGTTAACTGATTTCATCTTCATTTAACTGATTTCATCTTCATTTAACTGATTTCATCGTTAACTGATTTCATCGTTAACTGATTTCATCTTCATTTAATTGATTTCATCGTTAACTGATTTCATCGTTAACTGATTTCATCGTTAACTGATTTCATCTTCATTTAACTGATTTCATCGTTAACTGATTTCATCGTTAACTGATTTCATCGTTAACTGATTTCATCTTCATTTAACTGATTTCATCGTTAACTGATTTCATCGTTAACTGATTTCATCTTCATTTAACTGATTTCATCGTTAACTGATTTCATCGTTAATTGATTTCATCGTTAACTGATTTCATTTTCATTCTTCATTTAACTGATTTCATCGTTAACTGATTTCATCGTTAACTGATTTCATCTTCATTTAACTGATTTCATCGTTAACTGATTTCATCGTTAATTGATTTCATCGTTAACTGATTTCATCTTCATTCTTCATTTAACTGATTTCATCGTTAACTGATTTCATCTTCATTTAACTGATTTCATCGTTAACTGATTTCATCGTTAACTGATTTCATCTTCATTTAACTGATTTCATCGTTAACTGATTTCATCTTCATTCTTCATTTAACTGATTTCATCTTTAACTGATTTCATCGTTAACTGATTTCATCTTCATTTAACTGATTTCATCGTTAATTGATTTCATCGTTAACTGATTTCATCGTTAACTGATTTCATCTTCATTTAACTGATTTCATCGTTAACTGATTTCATCGTTAACTGATTTCATCTTTAACTGATTTCATCTTCATTTAACTGATTTCATCGTTAACTGATTTCATCGTTAACTGATTTCATCGTTAACTGATTTCATCTTCATTTAACTGATTTCATTGTTAACTGATTTCATCGTTAACTGATTTCATCGTTAACTGATTTCATCTTCATTTAACTGATTTCATTGTTAACTGATTTCATCGTTAACTGATTTCATCGTTAACTGATTTCATCTTCATTTAACTGATTTCATTGTTAACTGATTTCATCGTTAACTGATTTCATCTTCATTTAACTGATTTCATCGTTAACTGATTTCATCGTTAACTGATTTCATCGTTAACTGATTTCATCTTCATTTAACTGATTTCATTTTCATTCTTCATTTAACTGATTTCATCGTTAACTGATTTCATCTTCATTTAACTGATTTCATCGTTAACTGATTTCATCGTTAACTGATTTCATCTTTAACTGATTTCATCGTTAACTGATTTCATCTTCATTTAACTGATTTCATCGTTAACTGATTTCATCGTTAACTGATTTCATCTTCATTTAACTGATTTCATCGTTAACTGATTTCATCGTTAACTGATTTCATCTTCATTTAATTGATTTCATCGTTAACTGATTTCATCGTTAACTGATTTCATCGTTAACTGATTTCATCTTCATTTAACTGATTTCATCGTTAACTGATTTCATCGTTAACTGATTTCATCTTCATTTAACTGATTTCATCGTTAACTGATTTCATCGTTAATTGATTTCATCGTTAACTGATTTCATTTTCATTCTTCATTTAACTGATTTCATCGTTAACTGATTTCATCGTTAACTGATTTCATCTTCATTTAACTGATTTCATCTTCATTTAACTGATTTCATCGTTAACTGATTTCATCGTTAACTGATTTCATCGTTAACTGATTTCATCTTCATTTAACTGATTTCATTGTTAACTGATTTCATCGTTAACTGATTTCATCTTCATTTAACTGATTTCATCGTTAACTGATTTCATCGTTAACTGATTTCATCGTTAACTGATTTCATCTTCATTTAACTGATTTCATTTTCATTCTTCATTTAACTGATTTCATCGTTAACTGATTTCATCTTCATTTAACTGATTTCATCGTTAACTGATTTCATCGTTAACTGATTTCATCGTTAACTGATTTCATCGTTAACTGATTTCATCTTCATTTAACTGATTTCATTGTTAACTGATTTCATCGTTAACTGATTTCATCTTCATTTAATTGATTTCATCGTTAACTGATTTCATCTTCATTTAATTGATTTCATCGTTAACTGATTTCATCGTTAACTGATTTCATCGTTAACTGATTTCATCGTTAACTGATTTCATCTTCATTTAACTGATTTCATCGTTAACTGATTTCATCTTCATTTAACTGATTTCATCGTTAACTGATTTCATCGTTAACTGATTTCATCGTTAACTGATTTCATCGTTAACTGATTTCATCTTCATTTAACTGATTTCATTGTTAACTGATTTCATCGTTAACTGATTTCATCTTCATTTAACTGATTTCATCGTTAACTGATTTCATCGTTAACTGATTTCATCGTTAACTGATTTCATCTTCATTTAACTGATTTCATTTTCATTCTTCATTTAACTGATTTCATCGTTAACTGATTTCATCTTCATTTAACTGATTTCATCGTTAACTGATTTCATCGTTAACTGATTTCATCGTTAACTGATTTCATCTTTAACTGATTTCATCGTTAACTGATTTCATCTTCATTTAACTGATTTCATCGTTAACTGATTTCATCTTCATTTAATTGATTTCATCGTTAACTGATTTCATCGTTAACTGATTTCATCGTTAACTGATTTCATCTTCATTTAACTGATTTCATCGTTAACTGATTTCATCGTTAACTGATTTCATCTTCATTTAACTGATTTCATTTTCATTCTTCATTTAACTGATTTCATCGTTAACTGATTTCATCTTCATTTAATTGATTTCATCGTTAACTGATTTCATCGTTAACTGATTTCATCGTTAACTGATTTCATCTTCATTTAACTGATTTCATCGTTAACTGATTTCATCGTTAACTGATTTCATCGTTAACTGATTTCATCTTCATTTAACTGATTTCATCGTTAACTGATTTCATCGTTAACTGATTTCATCTTCATTTAACTGATTTCATCGTTAACTGATTTCATCGTTAATTGATTTCATCGTTAACTGATTTCATTTTCATTCTTCATTTAACTGATTTCATCGTTAACTGATTTCATCGTTAATTGATTTCATCGTTAACTGATTTCATCTTCATTTAACTGATTTCATCGTTAACTGATTTCATCGTTAATTGATTTCATCGTTAACTGATTTCATTTTCATTCTTCATTTAACTGATTTCATCGTTAACTGATTTCATCGTTAACTGATTTCATCTTCATTTAACTGATTTCATCGTTAACTGATTTCATCGTTAACTGATTTCATCTTCATTTAACTGATTTCATCGTTAACTGATTTCATCGTTAACTGATTTCATCTTCATTTAACTGATTTCATCGTTAACTGATTTCATCGTTAATTGATTTCATCGTTAACTGATTTCATTTTCATTCTTCATTTAACTGATTTCATCGTTAACTGATTTCATCGTTAACTGATTTCATCGTTAACTGATTTCATCTTCATTTAACTGATTTCATCGTTAACTGATTTCATCGTTAATTGATTTCATCGTTAACTGATTTCATTTTCATTCTTCATTTAACTGATTTCATCGTTAACTGATTTCATCTTCATTTAACTGATTTCATCGTTAACTGATTTCATCGTTAACTGATTTCATTTTCATTCTTCATTTAACTGATTTCATCTTCATTTAACTGATTTCATCGTTAATTGATTTCATCGTTAACTGATTTCATCTTCATTTAATTGATTTCATCGTTAACTGATTTCATCGTTAACTGATTTCATCGTTAACTGATTTCATCGTTAACTGATTTCATCTTCATTTAACTGATTTCATCGTTAACTGATTTCATCGTTAACTGATTTCATCTTCATTTAACTGATTTCATCGTTAACTGATTTCATCGTTAACTGATTTCATCGTTAACTGATTTCATCGTTAACTGATTTCATCTTCATTTAACTGATTTCATTGTTAACTGATTTCATCGTTAACTGATTTCATCTTCATTTAACTGATTTCATCGTTAACTGATTTCATCGTTAACTGATTTCATCGTTAACTGATTTCATCTTCATTTAACTGATTTCATTTTCATTCTTCATTTAACTGATTTCATCGTTAACTGATTTCATCTTCATTTAACTGATTTCATCGTTAACTGATTTCATCGTTAACTGATTTCATCGTTAACTGATTTCATCTTTAACTGATTTCATCGTTAATTGATTTCATCTTCATTTAACTGATTTCATCGTTAACTGATTTCATCTTCATTTAATTGATTTCATCGTTAACTGATTTCATCGTTAACTGATTTCATCGTTAACTGATTTCATCTTCATTTAACTGATTTCATCGTTAACTGATTTCATCGTTAACTGATTTCATCTTCATTTAACTGATTTCATTTTCATTCTTCATTTAACTGATTTCATCGTTAACTGATTTCATCTTCATTTAATTGATTTCATCGTTAACTGATTTCATCGTTAACTGATTTCATCGTTAACTGATTTCATCTTCATTTAACTGATTTCATCGTTAACTGATTTCATCGTTAACTGATTTCATCGTTAACTGATTTCATCTTCATTTAACTGATTTCATCGTTAACTGATTTCATCGTTAACTGATTTCATCTTCATTTAACTGATTTCATCGTTAACTGATTTCATCGTTAATTGATTTCATCGTTAACTGATTTCATTTTCATTCTTCATTTAACTGATTTCATCGTTAACTGATTTCATCGTTAATTGATTTCATCGTTAACTGATTTCATCTTCATTTAACTGATTTCATCGTTAACTGATTTCATCGTTAATTGATTTCATCGTTAACTGATTTCATTTTCATTCTTCATTTAACTGATTTCATCGTTAACTGATTTCATCGTTAACTGATTTCATCTTCATTTAACTGATTTCATCGTTAACTGATTTCATCGTTAACTGATTTCATCTTCATTTAACTGATTTCATCGTTAACTGATTTCATCGTTAACTGATTTCATCTTCATTTAACTGATTTCATCGTTAACTGATTTCATCGTTAATTGATTTCATCGTTAACTGATTTCATTTTCATTCTTCATTTAACTGATTTCATCGTTAACTGATTTCATCGTTAACTGATTTCATCGTTAACTGATTTCATCTTCATTTAACTGATTTCATCGTTAACTGATTTCATCGTTAATTGATTTCATCGTTAACTGATTTCATTTTCATTCTTCATTTAACTGATTTCATCGTTAACTGATTTCATCTTCATTTAACTGATTTCATCGTTAACTGATTTCATCGTTAACTGATTTCATTTTCATTCTTCATTTAACTGATTTCATCTTCATTTAACTGATTTCATCGTTAATTGATTTCATCGTTAACTGATTTCATCGTTAATTGATTTCATCGTTAACTGATTTCATCGTTAACTGATTTCATCTTCATTTAACTGATTTCATCGTTAACTGATTTCATCGTTAACTGATTTCATCTTTAACTGATTTCATCTTCATTTAACTGATTTCATCGTTAACTGATTTCATCGTTAACTGATTTCATCGTTAACTGATTTCATCGTTAACTGATTTCATCTTCATTTAACTGATTTCATCTTCATTTAACTGATTTCATCGTTAACTGATTTCATCGTTAACTGATTTCATCTTCATTTAATTGATTTCATAGTTAACTGATTTCATCGTTAACTGATTTCATCGTTAACTGATTTCATCTTCATTTAACTGATTTCATCGTTAACTGATTTCATCGTTAACTGATTTCATCTTCATTTAACTGATTTCATCGTTAACTGATTTCATCGTTAACTGATTTCATCTTCATTTAACTGATTTCATCGTTAACTGATTTCATCGTTAATTGATTTCATCGTTAACTGATTTCATTTTCATTCTTCATTTAACTGATTTCATCGTTAACTGATTTCATCGTTAACTGATTTCATCTTCATTTAACTGATTTCATCGTTAACTGATTTCATCGTTAATTGATTTCATCGTTAACTGATTTCATCTTCATTTAACTGATTTCATCGTTAATTGATTTCATCGTTAACTGATTTCATCGTTAACTGATTTCATCGTTAACTGATTTCATCTTCATTCTTCATTTAACTGATTTCATCTTTAACTGATTTCATCGTTAACTGATTTCATCTTCATTTAACTGATTTCATCGTTAATTGATTTCATCGTTAACTGATTTCATCGTTAATTGATTTCATCGTTAACTGATTTCATCTTCATTTAACTGATTTCATCGTTAACTGATTTCATCTTCATTCTTCATTTAACTGATTTCATCTTTAACTGATTTCATCGTTAACTGATTTCATCTTCATTTAACTGATTTCATCGTTAATTGATTTCATCGTTAACTGATTTCATCGTTAACTGATTTCATCGTTAACTGATTTCATCTTCATTTAACTGATTTCATCTTCATTTAACTGATTTCATCGTTAACTGATTTCATCGTTAACTGATTTCATCTTCATTTAATTGATTTCATCGTTAACTGATTTCATCGTTAACTGATTTCATCTTCATTTAACTGATTTCATCGTTAACTGATTTCATCGTTAACTGATTTCATCGTTAACTGATTTCATCTTCATTTAACTGATTTCATCGTTAACTGATTTCATCGTTAACTGATTTCATCTTCATTTAACTGATTTCATCGTTAACTGATTTCATCGTTAATTGATTTCATCGTTAACTGATTTCATTTTCATTCTTCATTTAACTGATTTCATCGTTAACTGATTTCATCGTTAACTGATTTCATCTTCATTTAACTGATTTCATCGTTAACTGATTTCATCGTTAATTGATTTCATCGTTAACTGATTTCATCTTCATTTAACTGATTTCATCGTTAACTGATTTCATCGTTAACTGATTTCATCGTTAACTGATTTCATCTTCATTTAACTGATTTCATCGTTAACTGATTTCATCTTCATTCTTCATTTAACTGATTTCATCTTTAACTGATTTCATCGTTAACTGATTTCATCTTCATTTAACTGATTTCATCGTTAATTGATTTCATCGTTAACTGATTTCATCGTTAACTGATTTCATCTTCATTTAACTGATTTCATCGTTAACTGATTTCATCGTTAACTGATTTCATCTTTAACTGATTTCATCTTCATTTAACTGATTTCATCGTTAACTGATTTCATCGTTAACTGATTTCATCGTTAACTGATTTCATCTTCATTTAACTGATTTCATCTTCATTTAACTGATTTCATTGTTAACTGATTTCATCGTTAACTGATTTCATCTTCATTTAACTGATTTCATCGTTAACTGATTTCATCGTTAACTGATTTCATCGTTAACTGATTTCATCGTTAACTGATTTCATCTTCATTTAACTGATTTCATTTTCATTCTTCATTTAACTGATTTCATCGTTAACTGATTTCATCTTCATTTAACTGATTTCATCGTTAACTGATTTCATCGTTAACTGATTTCATCGTTAACTGATTTCATCTTTAACTGATTTCATCGTTAACTGATTTCATCTTCATTTAACTGATTTCATCGTTAACTGATTTCATCTTCATTTAATTGATTTCATCGTTAACTGATTTCATCGTTAACTGATTTCATCGTTAACTGATTTCATCTTCATTTAACTGATTTCATCGTTAACTGATTTCATCGTTAACTGATTTCATCTTCATTTAACTGATTTCATTTTCATTCTTCATTTAACTGATTTCATCGTTAACTGATTTCATCTTCATTTAATTGATTTCATCGTTAACTGATTTCATCGTTAACTGATTTCATCTTCATTTAACTGATTTCATCTTTAACTGATTTCATCGTTAACTGATTTCATCTTCATTTAACTGATTTCATCGTTAATTGATTTCATCGTTAACTGATTTCATCGTTAATTGATTTCATCGTTAACTGATTTCATCTTCATTTAACTGATTTCATCGTTAACTGATTTCATCTTCATTCTTCATTTAACTGATTTCATCTTTAACTGATTTCATCGTTAACTGATTTCATCTTCATTTAACTGATTTCATCGTTAATTGATTTCATCGTTAACTGATTTCATCGTTAACTGATTTCATCTTCATTTAACTGATTTCATCGTTAACTGATTTCATCGTTAACTGATTTCATCTTTAACTGATTTCATCTTCATTTAACTGATTTCATCGTTAACTGATTTCATCGTTAACTGATTTCATCGTTAACTGATTTCATCTTCATTTAACTGATTTCATCGTTAACTGATTTCATCGTTAACTGATTTCATCGTTAACTGATTTCATCTTCATTTAATTGATTTCATCGTTAACTGATTTCATCGTTAACTGATTTCATCGTTAACTGATTTCATCTTCATTTAACTGATTTCATCGTTAACTGATTTCATCGTTAACTGATTTCATCGTTAACTGATTTCATCTTCATTTAACTGATTTCATCGTTAACTGATTTCATCGTTAACTGATTTCATCTTCATTTAACTGATTTCATCGTTAATTGATTTCATCGTTAACTGATTTCATTTTCATTCTTCATTTAACTGATTTCATCGTTAACTGATTTCATCGTTAACTGATTTCATCTTCATTTAACTGATTTCATCGTTAACTGATTTCATCGTTAATTGATTTCATCGTTAACTGATTTCATCTTCATTCTTCATTTAACTGATTTCATCGTTAACTGATTTCATCTTCATTTAACTGATTTCATCGTTAACTGATTTCATCGTTAACTGATTTCATCGTTAACTGATTTCATCTTCATTTAACTGATTTCATCGTTAACTGATTTCATCTTCATTCTTCATTTAACTGATTTCATCTTTAACTGATTTCATCGTTAACTGATTTCATCTTCATTTAACTGATTTCATCGTTAATTGATTTCATCGTTAACTGATTTCATCGTTAACTGATTTCATCTTCATTTAACTGATTTCATCGTTAACTGATTTCATCGTTAACTGATTTCATCTTTAACTGATTTCATCTTCATTTAACTGATTTCATCGTTAACTGATTTCATCGTTAACTGATTTCATCGTTAACTGATTTCATCTTCATTTAACTGATTTCATTGTTAACTGATTTCATCGTTAACTGATTTCATCTTCATTTAACTGATTTCATCGTTAACTGATTTCATCGTTAACTGATTTCATCGTTAACTGATTTCATCTTCATTTAACTGATTTCATTTTCATTCTTCATTTAACTGATTTCATCGTTAACTGATTTCATCTTCATTTAACTGATTTCATCGTTAACTGATTTCATCTTCATTTAACTGATTTCATCGTTAACTGATTTCATCGTTAATTGATTTCATCGTTAACTGATTTCATCTTCATTTAACTGATTTCATCGTTAACTGATTTCATCGTTAACTGATTTCATCTTCATTTAACTGATTTCATCGTTAACTGATTTCATCGTTAATTGATTTCATCGTTAACTGATTTCATTTTCATTCTTCATTTAACTGATTTCATCGTTAACTGATTTCATCGTTAACTGATTTCATCTTCATTTAACTGATTTCATCGTTAACTGATTTCATCGTTAATTGATTTCATCGTTAACTGATTTCATCTTCATTTTTCATTTAACTGATTTCATCGTTAACTGATTTCATCTTCATTTAACTGATTTCATCGTTAACTGATTTCATCGTTAACTGATTTCATCTTCATTTAACTGATTTCATCGTTAACTGATTTCATCTTCATTCTTCATTTAACTGATTTCATCTTTAACTGATTTCATCGTTAACTGATTTCATCTTCATTTAACTGATTTCATCGTTAATTGATTTCATCGTTAACTGATTTCATCGTTAACTGATTTCATCGTTAACTGATTTCATCTTCATTTAACTGATTTCATCGTTAATTGATTTCATCGTTAACTGATTTCATCGTTAATTGATTTCATCGTTAACTGATTTCATCTTCATTTAACTGATTTCATCGTTAACTGATTTCATCTTTAACTGATTTCATCGTTAACTGATTTCATCTTCATTTAACTGATTTCATCGTTAACTGATTTCATCGTTAACTGATTTCATCTTCATTTAACTGATTTCATTTTCATTCTTCATTTAACTGATTTCATCGTTAACTGATTTCATCTTCATTTAACTGATTTCATCGTTAACTGATTTCATCGTTAACTGATTTCATCGTTAACTGATTTCATCTTTAACTGATTTCATCGTTAACTGATTTCATCTTCATTTAACTGATTTCATCGTTAACTGATTTCATCTTCATTTAATTGATTTCATCGTTAACTGATTTCATCGTTAACTGATTTCATCGTTAACTGATTTCATCTTCATTTAACTGATTTCATCGTTAACTGATTTCATCGTTAACTGATTTCATCTTCATTTAACTGATTTCATTTTCATTCTTCATTTAACTGATTTCATCGTTAACTGATTTCATCTTCATTTAATTGATTTCATCGTTAACTGATTTCATCGTTAACTGATTTCATCGTTAACTGATTTCATCTTCATTTAACTGATTTCATCGTTAACTGATTTCATCGTTAACTGATTTCATCATTAACTGATTTCATCTTCATTTAACTGATTTCATCGTTAACTGATTTCATCGTTAACTGATTTCATCTTCATTTAACTGATTTCATCGTTAACTGATTTCATCGTTAATTGATTTCATCGTTAACTGATTTCATTTTCATTCTTCATTTAACTGATTTCATCGTTAACTGATTTCATCGTTAACTGATTTCATCTTCATTTAACTGATTTCATCGTTAACTGATTTCATCGTTAATTGATTTCATCGTTAACTGATTTCATCTTCATTCTTCATTTAACTGATTTCATCGTTAACTGATTTCATCTTCATTTAACTGATTTCATCGTTAACTGATTTCATCGTTAACTGATTTCATCGTTAACTGATTTCATCTTCATTTAACTGATTTCATCGTTAACTGATTTCATCTTCATTCTTCATTTAACTGATTTCATCGTTAACTGATTTCATCGTTAACTGATTTCATCGTTAACTGATTTCATCTTCATTTAACTGATTTCATCGTTAACTGATTTCATCGTTAACTGATTTCATCGTTAACTGATTTCATCTTCATTTAACTGATTTCATCGTTAACTGATTTCATCGTTAACTGATTTCATCTTCATTTAACTGATTTCATCGTTAACTGATTTCATCGTTAATTGATTTCATCGTTAACTGATTTCATTTTCATTCTTCATTTAACTGATTTCATCGTTAACTGATTTCATCGTTAACTGATTTCATCTTCATTTAACTGATTTCATCGTTAACTGATTTCATCGTTAATTGATTTCATCGTTAACTGATTTCATCTTCATTCTTCATTTAACTGATTTCATCGTTAACTGATTTCATCTTCATTTAACTGATTTCATCGTTAACTGATTTCATCTTCATTTAACTGATTTCATCGTTAACTGATTTCATCGTTAACTGATTTCATCTTCATTTAACTGATTTCATCGTTAACTGATTTCATCTTCATTCTTCATTTAACTGATTTCATCTTTAACTGATTTCATCGTTAACTGATTTCATCTTCATTTAACTGATTTCATCGTTAATTGATTTCATCGTTAACTGATTTCATCGTTAACTGATTTCATCGTTAACTGATTTCATCTTCATTTAACTGATTTCATTGTTAATTGATTTCATCGTTAACTGATTTCATCGTTAATTGATTTCATCGTTAACTGATTTCATCTTCATTTAACTGATTTCATCGTTAACTGATTTCATCTTCATTCTTCATTTAACTGATTTCATCTTTAACTGATTTCATCGTTAACTGATTTCATCTTCATTTAACTGATTTCATCGTTAATTGATTTCATCGTTAACTGATTTCATCGTTAATTGATTTCATCGTTAACTGATTTCATCTTCATTTAACTGATTTCATCGTTAACTGATTTCATCTTCATTCTTCATTTAACTGATTTCATCTTTAACTGATTTCATCGTTAACTGATTTCATCTTCATTTAACTGATTTCATCGTTAACTGATTTCATCGTTAACTGATTTCATCTTCATTTAATTGATTTCATCGTTAACTGATTTCATCGTTAACTGATTTCATCGTTAACTGATTTCATCTTCATTTAACTGATTTCATCGTTAACTGATTTCATCGTTAACTGATTTCATCGTTAACTGATTTCATCTTCATTTAACTGATTTCATCGTTAACTGATTTCATCGTTAACTGATTTCATCTTCATTTAACTGATTTCATCGTTAACTGATTTCATCGTTAATTGATTTCATCGTTAACTGATTTCATTTTCATTCTTCATTTAACTGATTTCATCGTTAACTGATTTCATCGTTAACTGATTTCATCTTCATTTAACTGATTTCATCGTTAACTGATTTCATCGTTAATTGATTTCATCGTTAACTGATTTCATCTTCATTCTTCATTTAACTGATTTCATCGTTAACTGATTTCATCTTCATTTAACTGATTTCATCGTTAACTGATTTCATCGTTAACTGATTTCATCGTTAACTGATTTCATCTTCATTTAACTGATTTCATCGTTAACTGATTTCATCTTCATTTAACTGATTTCATCGTTAATTGATTTCATCGTTAACTGATTTCATCGTTAACTGATTTCATCTTCATTTAACTGATTTCATTGTTAACTGATTTCATCGTTAACTGATTTCATCTTCATTTAACTGATTTCATCGTTAACTGATTTCATCGTTAACTGATTTCATCGTTAACTGATTTCATCTTCATTTAACTGATTTCATTTTCATTCTTCATTTAACTGATTTCATCGTTAACTGATTTCATCTTCATTTAACTGATTTCATCGTTAACTGATTTCATCTTCATTTAACTGATTTCATCGTTAACTGATTTCATCGTTAATTGATTTCATCGTTAACTGATTTCATCTTCATTTAACTGATTTCATCGTTAACTGATTTCATCGTTAACTGATTTCATCTTCATTTAACTGATTTCATCGTTAACTGATTTCATCGTTAATTGATTTCATCGTTAACTGATTTCATTTTCATTCTTCATTTAACTGATTTCATCGTTAACTGATTTCATCGTTAACTGATTTCATCTTCATTTAACTGATTTCATCGTTAACTGATTTCATCGTTAATTGATTTCATCGTTAACTGATTTCATCTTCATTTTTCATTTAACTGATTTCATCGTTAACTGATTTCATCTTCATTTAACTGATTTCATCGTTAACTGATTTCATCGTTAACTGATTTCATCTTCATTTAACTGATTTCATCGTTAACTGATTTCATCTTCATTCTTCATTTAACTGATTTCATCTTTAACTGATTTCATCGTTAACTGATTTCATCTTCATTTAACTGATTTCATCGTTAATTGATTTCATCGTTAACTGATTTCATCGTTAACTGATTTCATCGTTAACTGATTTCATCTTCATTTAACTGATTTCATCGTTAATTGATTTCATCGTTAACTGATTTCATCGTTAATTGATTTCATCGTTAACTGATTTCATCTTCATTTAACTGATTTCATCGTTAACTGATTTCATCTTTAACTGATTTCATCGTTAACTGATTTCATCTTCATTTAACTGATTTCATCGTTAACTGATTTCATCGTTAACTGATTTCATCGTTAACTGATTTCATCTTCATTTAACTGATTTCATTTTCATTCTTCATTTAACTGATTTCATCGTTAACTGATTTCATCTTCATTTAACTGATTTCATCGTTAACTGATTTCATCGTTAACTGATTTCATCGTTAACTGATTTCATCTTTAACTGATTTCATCGTTAACTGATTTCATCTTCATTTAACTGATTTCATCGTTAACTGATTTCATCTTCATTTAATTGATTTCATCGTTAACTGATTTCATCGTTAACTGATTTCATCGTTAACTGATTTCATCTTCATTTAACTGATTTCATCGTTAACTGATTTCATCGTTAACTGATTTCATCTTCATTTAACTGATTTCATTTTCATTCTTCATTTAACTGATTTCATCGTTAACTGATTTCATCTTCATTTAATTGATTTCATCGTTAACTGATTTCATCGTTAACTGATTTCATCGTTAACTGATTTCATCTTCATTTAACTGATTTCATCGTTAACTGATTTCATCGTTAACTGATTTCATCATTAACTGATTTCATCTTCATTTAACTGATTTCATCGTTAACTGATTTCATCGTTAACTGATTTCATCTTCATTTAACTGATTTCATCGTTAACTGATTTCATCGTTAATTGATTTCATCGTTAACTGATTTCATTTTCATTCTTCATTTAACTGATTTCATCGTTAACTGATTTCATCGTTAACTGATTTCATCTTCATTTAACTGATTTCATCGTTAACTGATTTCATCGTTAATTGATTTCATCGTTAACTGATTTCATCTTCATTCTTCATTTAACTGATTTCATCGTTAACTGATTTCATCTTCATTTAACTGATTTCATCGTTAACTGATTTCATCGTTAACTGATTTCATCGTTAACTGATTTCATCTTCATTTAACTGATTTCATCGTTAACTGATTTCATCTTCATTCTTCATTTAACTGATTTCATCTTTAACTGATTTCATCGTTAACTGATTTCATCGTTAACTGATTTCATCGTTAACTGATTTCATCTTCATTTAACTGATTTCATCGTTAACTGATTTCATCGTTAACTGATTTCATCGTTAACTGATTTCATCTTCATTTAACTGATTTCATCGTTAACTGATTTCATCGTTAACTGATTTCATCTTCATTTAACTGATTTCATCGTTAACTGATTTCATCGTTAATTGATTTCATCGTTAACTGATTTCATTTTCATTCTTCATTTAACTGATTTCATCGTTAACTGATTTCATCGTTAACTGATTTCATCTTCATTTAACTGATTTCATCGTTAACTGATTTCATCGTTAATTGATTTCATCGTTAACTGATTTCATCTTCATTCTTCATTTAACTGATTTCATCGTTAACTGATTTCATCTTCATTTAACTGATTTCATCGTTAACTGATTTCATCTTCATTTAACTGATTTCATCGTTAACTGATTTCATCGTTAACTGATTTCATCTTCATTTAACTGATTTCATCGTTAACTGATTTCATCTTCATTCTTCATTTAACTGATTTCATCTTTAACTGATTTCATCGTTAACTGATTTCATCTTCATTTAACTGATTTCATCGTTAATTGATTTCATCGTTAACTGATTTCATCGTTAACTGATTTCATCGTTAACTGATTTCATCTTCATTTAACTGATTTCATTGTTAATTGATTTCATCGTTAACTGATTTCATCGTTAATTGATTTCATCGTTAACTGATTTCATCTTCATTTAACTGATTTCATCGTTAACTGATTTCATCTTCATTCTTCATTTAACTGATTTCATCTTTAACTGATTTCATCGTTAACTGATTTCATCTTCATTTAACTGATTTCATCGTTAATTGATTTCATCGTTAACTGATTTCATCGTTAATTGATTTCATCGTTAACTGATTTCATCTTCATTTAACTGATTTCATCGTTAACTGATTTCATCTTCATTCTTCATTTAACTGATTTCATCTTTAACTGATTTCATCGTTAACTGATTTCATCTTCATTTAACTGATTTCATCGTTAACTGATTTCATCGTTAACTGATTTCATCTTCATTTAATTGATTTCATCGTTAACTGATTTCATCGTTAACTGATTTCATCGTTAACTGATTTCATCTTCATTTAACTGATTTCATCGTTAACTGATTTCATCGTTAACTGATTTCATCGTTAACTGATTTCATCTTCATTTAACTGATTTCATCGTTAACTGATTTCATCGTTAACTGATTTCATCTTCATTTAACTGATTTCATCGTTAACTGATTTCATCGTTAATTGATTTCATCGTTAACTGATTTCATTTTCATTCTTCATTTAACTGATTTCATCGTTAACTGATTTCATCGTTAACTGATTTCATCTTCATTTAACTGATTTCATCTTCATTTAACTGATTTCATCGTTAACTGATTTCATCGTTAATTGATTTCATCGTTAACTGATTTCATCTTCATTCTTCATTTAACTGATTTCATCGTTAACTGATTTCATCTTCATTTAACTGATTTCATCGTTAACTGATTTCATCGTTAACTGATTTCATCGTTAACTGATTTCATCTTCATTTAACTGATTTCATCGTTAACTGATTTCATCTTCATTCTTCATTTAACTGATTTCATCTTTAACTGATTTCATCGTTAACTGATTTCATCTTCATTTAACTGATTTCATCGTTAATTGATTTCATCGTTAACTGATTTCATCGTTAACTGATTTCATCTTCATTTAACTGATTTCATCGTTAACTGATTTCATCGTTAACTGATTTCATCTTTAACTGATTTCATCTTCATTTAACTGATTTCATCGTTAACTGATTTCATCGTTAACTGATTTCATCGTTAACTGATTTCATCTTCATTTAACTGATTTCATTGTTAACTGATTTCATCGTTAACTGATTTCATCTTCATTTAACTGATTTCATCTTCATTTAACTGATTTCATCGTTAACTGATTTCATCTTCATTTAATTGATTTCATCGTTAACTGATTTCATCGTTAACTGATTTCATCTTCATTTAACTGATTTCATCGTTAACTGATTTCATCGTTAACTGATTTCATCGTTAACTGATTTCATCTTTAACTGATTTCATCGTTAACTGATTTCATCTTCATTTAACTGATTTCATCGTTAACTGATTTCATCTTCATTTAATTGATTTCATCGTTAACTGATTTCATCGTTAACTGATTTAATCGTTAACTGATTTCATCTTCATTTAACTGATTTCATCGTTAACTGATTTCATCGTTAACTGATTTCATCTTCATTTAACTGATTTCATCGTTAACTGATTTCATCGTTAATTGATTTCATCGTTAACTGATTTCATTTTCATTCTTCATTTAACTGATTTCATCGTTAACTGATTTCATCGTTAACTGATTTCATCTTCATTTAACTGATTTCATCGTTAACTGATTTCATCGTTAACTGATTTCATCTTCATTTAACTGATTTCATCGTTAACTGATTTCATCGTTAATTGATTTCATCGTTAACTGATTTCATTTTCATTCTTCATTTAACTGATTTCATCGTTAACTGATTTCATCGTTAACTGATTTCATCTTCATTTAACTGATTTCATCGTTAACTGATTTCATCGTTAATTGATTTCATCGTTAACTGATTTCATCTTCATTCTTCATTTAACTGATTTCATCGTTAACTGATTTCATCTTCATTTAACTGATTTCATCGTTAACTGATTTCATCGTTAACTGATTTCATCGTTAACTGATTTCATCTTCATTTAACTGATTTCATTGTTAACTGATTTCATCGTTAACTGATTTCATCTTCATTTAACTGATTTCATCGTTAACTGATTTCATCGTTAACTGATTTCATCTTCATTTAACTGATTTCATTTTCATTCTTCATTTAACTGATTTCATCGTTAACTGATTTCATCTTCATTTAACTGATTTCATCGTTAACTGATTTCATCGTTAACTGATTTCATCGTTAACTGATTTCATCTTTAACTGATTTCATCGTTAACTGATTTCATCTTCATTTAACTGATTTCATCGTTAACTGATTTCATCTTCATTTAATTGATTTCATCGTTAACTGATTTCATCGTTAACTGATTTCATCGTTAACTGATTTCATCTTCATTTAACTGATTTCATCGTTAACTGATTTCATCGTTAACTGATTTCATCTTCATTTAACTGATTTCATTTTCATTCTTCATTTAACTGATTTCATCGTTAACTGATTTCATCTTCATTTAATTGATTTCATCGTTAACTGATTTCATCGTTAACTGATTTCATCGTTAACTGATTTCATCTTCATTTAACTGATTTCATCGTTAACTGATTTCATCGTTAACTGATTTCATCGTTAACTGATTTCATCTTCATTTAACTGATTTCATCGTTAACTGATTTCATCGTTAACTGATTTCATCGTTAACTGATTTCATCTTCATTTAACTGATTTCATCGTTAACTGATTTCATCGTTAATTGATTTCATCGTTAACTGATTTCATTTTCATTCTTCATTTAACTGATTTCATCGTTAACTGATTTCATCGTTAACTGATTTCATCTTCATTTAACTGATTTCATCGTTAACTGATTTCATCGTTAATTGATTTCATCGTTAACTGATTTCATCTTCATTCTTCATTTAACTGATTTCATCGTTAACTGATTTCATCTTCATTTAACTGATTTCATCGTTAACTGATTTCATCGTTAACTGATTTCATCGTTAACTGATTTCATCTTCATTTAACTGATTTCATCGTTAACTGATTTCATCTTCATTCTTCATTTAACTGATTTCATCTTTAACTGATTTCATCGTTAACTGATTTCATCTTCATTTAACTGATTTCATCGTTAATTGATTTCATCGTTAACTGATTTCATCTTCATTTAACTGATTTCATCGTTAACTGATTTCATCTTCATTCTTCATTTAACTGATTTCATCTTTAACTGATTTCATCGTTAACTGATTTCATCGTTAACTGATTTCATCTTCATTTAACTGATTTCATCTTCATTTAACTGATTTCATCGTTAACTGATTTCATCGTTAACTGATTTCATCTTCATTTAATTGATTTCATCGTTAACTGATTTCATCGTTAACTGATTTCATCGTTAACTGATTTCATCTTCATTTAACTGATTTCATCGTTAACTGATTTCATCGTTAACTGATTTCATCTTCATTTAACTGATTTCATCGTTAACTGATTTCATCGTTAACTGATTTCATCTTCATTTAACTGATTTCATCGTTAACTGATTTCATCGTTAATTGATTTCATCGTTAACTGATTTCATCTTCATTCTTCATTTAACTGATTTCATCGTTAACTGATTTCATCTTCATTTAACTGATTTCATCGTTAACTGATTTCATCGTTAACTGATTTCATCTTCATTTAACTGATTTCATCGTTAACTGATTTCATCTTCATTCTTCATTTAACTGATTTCATCTTTAACTGATTTCATCGTTAACTGATTTCATCTTCATTTAACTGATTTCATCGTTAATTGATTTCATCGTTAACTGATTTCATCGTTAACTGATTTCATCTTCATTTAACTGATTTCATCGTTAACTGATTTCATCGTTAACTGATTTCATCTTTAACTGATTTCATCTTCATTTAACTGATTTCATCGTTAACTGATTTCATCGTTAACTGATTTCATCGTTAACTGATTTCATCTTCATTTAACTGATTTCATCTTCATTTAACTGATTTCATCGTTAACTGATTTCATCGTTAACTGATTTCATCGTTAACTGATTTCATCGTTAACTGATTTCATCTTCATTTAACTGATTTCATCGTTAACTGATTTCATCGTTAACTGATTTCATCTTCATTTAATTGATTTCATCGTTAACTGATTTCATCGTTAACTGATTTCATCGTTAACTGATTTCATCTTCATTTAACTGATTTCATCGTTAACTGATTTCATCGTTAACTGATTTCATCTTCATTTAACTGATTTCATCGTTAACTGATTTCATCGTTAACTGATTTCATCTTCATTTAACTGATTTCATCTTCATTTAACTGATTTCATCGTTAATTGATTTCATCGTTAACTGATTTCATTTTCATTCTTCATTTAACTGATTTCATCGTTAACTGATTTCATCGTTAACTGATTTCATCTTCATTTAACTGATTTCATCGTTAACTGATTTCATCGTTAATTGATTTCATCGTTAACTGATTTCATCTTCATTCTTCATTTAACTGATTTCATCGTTAACTGATTTCATCTTCATTTAACTGATTTCATCGTTAACTGATTTCATCGTTAACTGATTTCATCGTTAACTGATTTCATCTTCATTTAACTGATTTCATCGTTAACTGATTTCATCTTCATTCTTCATTTAACTGATTTCATCTTTAACTGATTTCATCGTTAACTGATTTCATCTTCATTTAACTGATTTCATCGTTAATTGATTTCATCGTTAACTGATTTCATCGTTAACTGATTTCATCTTCATTTAACTGATTTCATCGTTAACTGATTTCATCGTTAACTGATTTCATCTTTAACTGATTTCATCTTCATTTAACTGATTTCATCGTTAACTGATTTCATCGTTAACTGATTTCATCGTTAACTGATTTCATCGTTAACTGATTTCATCTTCATTTAACTGATTTCATTGTTAACTGATTTCATCGTTAACTGATTTCATCTTCATTTAACTGATTTCATCGTTAATTGATTTCATCGTTAACTGATTTCATCGTTAACTGATTTCATCTTCATTTAACTGATTTCATTGTTAACTGATTTCATCGTTAACTGATTTCATCTTCATTTAACTGATTTCATCGTTAACTGATTTCATCGTTAACTGATTTCATCTTCATTTAACTGATTTCATTTTCATTCTTCATTTAACTGATTTCATCGTTAACTGATTTCATCTTCATTTAACTGATTTCATCGTTAACTGATTTCATCGTTAACTGATTTCATCGTTAACTGATTTCATCTTTAACTGATTTCATCGTTAACTGATTTCATCTTCATTTAACTGATTTCATCGTTAACTGATTTCATCTTCATTTAATTGATTTCATCGTTAACTGATTTCATCGTTAACTGATTTCATCGTTAACTGATTTCATCGTTAACTGATTTCATCTTCATTTAACTGATTTCATCGTTAACTGATTTCATCGTTAACTGATTTCATCGTTAACTGATTTCATCTTTAACTGATTTCATCGTTAACTGATTTCATCTTCATTTAACTGATTTCATCGTTAACTGATTTCATCTTCATTTAATTGATTTCATCGTTAACTGATTTCATCGTTAACTGATTTCATCGTTAACTGATTTCATCTTCATTTAACTGATTTCATCGTTAACTGATTTCATCGTTAACTGATTTCATCGTTAACTGATTTCATCTTTAACTGATTTCATCGTTAACTGATTTCATCTTCATTTAACTGATTTCATCGTTAACTGATTTCATCTTCATTTAATTGATTTCATCGTTAACTGATTTCATCGTTAACTGATTTCATCGTTAACTGATTTCATCTTCATTTAACTGATTTCATCGTTAACTGATTTCATCGTTAACTGATTTCATCTTCATTTAACTGATTTCATCGTTAACTGATTTCATCGTTAATTGATTTCATCGTTAACTGATTTCATTTTCATTCTTCATTTAACTGATTTCATCGTTAACTGATTTCATCGTTAACTGATTTCATCTTCATTTAACTGATTTCATCGTTAACTGATTTCATTGTTAACTGATTTCATCTTCATTTAACTGATTTCATCGTTAACTGATTTCATCGTTAATTGATTTCATCGTTAACTGATTTCATTTTCATTCTTCATTTAACTGATTTCATCGTTAACTGATTTCATCGTTAACTGATTTCATCTTCATTTAACTGATTTCATCGTTAACTGATTTCATCGTTAATTGATTTCATCGTTAACTGATTTCATCTTCATTCTTCATTTAACTGATTTCATCGTTAACTGATTTCATCTTCATTTAACTGATTTCATCGTTAACTGATTTCATCGTTAACTGATTTCATCGTTAACTGATTTCATCGTTAACTGATTTCATCTTCATTTAACTGATTTCATTGTTAACTGATTTCATCGTTAACTGATTTCATCTTCATTTAACTGATTTCATCGTTAACTGATTTCATCGTTAACTGATTTCATCGTTAACTGATTTCATCTTCATTTAACTGATTTCATTTTCATTCTTCATTTAACTGATTTCATCGTTAACTGATTTCATCTTCATTTAACTGATTTCATCGTTAACTGATTTCATCGTTAACTGATTTCATCGTTAACTGATTTCATCTTTAACTGATTTCATCGTTAACTGATTTCATCTTCATTTAACTGATTTCATCGTTAACTGATTTCATCTTCATTTAATTGATTTCATCGTTAACTGATTTCATCGTTAACTGATTTCATCTTCATTTAACTGATTTCATCGTTAACTGATTTCATCGTTAACTGATTTCATCGTTAACTGATTTCATCTTCATTTAACTGATTTCATCGTTAACTGATTTCATCGTTAACTGATTTCATCTTCATTTAACTGATTTCATCGTTAACTGATTTCATCGTTAATTGATTTCATCGTTAACTGATTTCATTTTCATTCTTCATTTAACTGATTTCATCGTTAACTGATTTCATCGTTAACTGATTTCATCTTCATTTAACTGATTTCATCGTTAACTGATTTCATCGTTAATTGATTTCATCGTTAACTGATTTCATCTTCATTCTTCATTTAACTGATTTCATCGTTAACTGATTTCATCTTCATTTAACTGATTTCATCGTTAACTGATTTCATCGTTAACTGATTTCATCGTTAACTGATTTCATCTTCATTTAACTGATTTCATCGTTAACTGATTTCATCTTCATTCTTCATTTAACTGATTTCATCTTTAACTGATTTCATCGTTAACTGATTTCATCTTCATTTAACTGATTTCATCGTTAATTGATTTCATCGTTAACTGATTTCATCTTCATTTAACTGATTCCATCGTTAACTGATTTCATCTTTAACTGATTTCATCGTTAACTGATTTCATCTTCATTTAACTGATTTCATCGTTAACTGATTTCATCGTTAACTGATTTCATCTTCATTTAACTGATTTCATCTTCATTTAACTGATTTCATCGTTAACTGATTTCATCGTTAACTGATTTCATCTTCATTTAATTGATTTCATCGTTAACTGATTTCATCGTTAACTGATTTCATCGTTAACTGATTTCATCTTCATTTAACTGATTTCATCGTTAACTGATTTCATCGTTAACTGATTTCATCTTCATTTAACTGATTTCATCGTTAACTGATTTCATCGTTAATTGATTTCATCGTTAACTGATTTCATTTTCATTCTTCATTTAACTGATTTCATCGTTAACTGATTTCATCGTTAACTGATTTCATCTTCATTTAACTGATTTCATTGTTAACTGATTTCATCGTTAATTGATTTCATCGTTAACTGATTTCATCTTCATTCTTCATTTAACTGATTTCATCGTTAACTGATTTCATCTTCATTTAACTGATTTCATCGTTAACTGATTTCATCGTTAACTGATTTCATCTTCATTTAACTGATTTCATCGTTAACTGATTTCATCTTCATTCTTCATTTAACTGATTTCATCTTTAACTGATTTCATCGTTAACTGATTTCATCTTCATTTAACTGATTTCATCGTTAATTGATTTCATCGTTAACTGATTTCATCGTTAACTGATTTCATCTTCATTTAACTGATTTCATCGTTAACTGATTTCATCGTTAACTGATTTCATCGTTAACTGATTTCATCTTTAACTGATTTCATCTTCATTTAACTGATTTCATCGTTAACTGATTTCATCGTTAACTGATTTCATCTTCATTTAACTGATTTCATCTTCATTTAACTGATTTCATCGTTAACTGATTTCATCGTTAACTGATTTCATCTTCATTTAATTGATTTCATCGTTAACTGATTTCATCGTTAACTGATTTCATCGTTAACTGATTTCATCTTCATTTAACTGATTTCATCGTTAACTGATTTCATCTTCATTTAATTGATTTCATCGTTAACTGATTTCATCGTTAACTGATTTCATCGTTAACTGATTTCATCTTCATTTAACTGATTTCATCGTTAACTGATTTCATCGTTAACTGATTTCATCGTTAACTGATTTCATCTTCATTTAACTGATTTCATCGTTAACTGATTTCATCGTTAACTGATTCCATCGTTAACTGATTTCATCGTTAACTGATTTCATCGTTAACTGATTTCATCTTCATTTAACTGATTTCATTTTCATTCTTCATTTAACTGATTTCATCGTTAACTGATTTCATCGTTAACTGATTTCATCTTCATTTAACTGATTTCATCGTTAACTGATTTCATCGTTAACTGATTTCATCGTTAACTGATTTCATCTTTAACTGATTTCATCGTTAACTGATTTCATCTTCATTTAACTGATTTCATCGTTAACTGATTTCATCTTCATTTAATTGATTTCATCGTTAACTGATTTCATCGTTAACTGATTTCATCGTTAACTGATTTCATCTTTAACTGATTTCATCGTTAACTGATTTCATCTTCATTTAACTGATTTCATCGTTAACTGATTTCATCGTTAACTGATTTCATCTTTAACTGATTTCATCGTTAACTGATTTCATCTTCATTTAACTGATTTCATCGTTAACTGATTTCATCTTCATTTAACTGATTTCATCGTTAACTGATTTCATCTTCATTTAACTGATTTCATCGTTAACTGATTTCATCGTTAACTGATTTCATCGTTAACTGATTTCATCGTTAACTGATTTCATCTTCATTTAACTGATTTCATCGTTAACTGATTTCATCGTTAACTGATTTCATCGTTAACTGATTTCATCTTTAACTGATTTCATCGTTAACTGATTTCATCGTTAACTGATTTCATCTTCATTTAACTGATTTCATCGTTAACTGATTTCATCTTCATTTAACTGATTTCATCGTTAACTGATTTCATCTTCATTTAACTGATTTCATCGTTAACTGATTTCATCGTTAACTGATTTCATCGTTAACTGATTTCATCTTCATTTAACTGATTCCATCGTTAACTGATTTCATCGTTAACTGATTTCATCGTTAACTGATTTCATCTTCATTTAACTGATTTCATCGTTAACTGATTTCATCGTTAACTGATTTCATCTTTAACTGATTTCATCGTTAACTGATTTCATCTTCATTTAACTGATTTCATCGTTAACTGATTTCATCGTTAACTGATTTCATCGTTAACTGATTTCATCGTTAACTGATTTCATCTTCATTTAACTGATTTCATCGTTAACTGATTTCATCGTTAACTGATTCCATCGTTAACTGATTTCATCGTTAACTGATTTCATCGTTAACTGATTTCATCTTCATTTAACTGATTTCATCGTTAACTGATTTCATCTTCATTTAACTGATTTCATCGTTAACTGATTTCATCGTTAACTGATTTCATCGTTAACTGATTTCATCTTCATTTAACTGATTTCATCGTTAACTGATTTCATCGTTAACTGATTTCATCGTTAACTGATTTCATCTTCATTTAACTGATTTCATCGTTAACTGATTTCATCGTTAACTGATTTCATCGTTAACTGATTTCATCTTCATTTAACTGATTTCATCGTTAACTGATTTCATCGTTAACTGATTTCATCTTCATTTAACTGATTTCATTTTCATTCTTCATTTAACTGATTTCATCGTTAACTGATTTCATCTTCATTTAACTGATTTCATCGTTAACTGATTTCATCGTTAACTGATTTCATCTTTAACTGATTTCATCGTTAACTGATTTCATCTTCATTTAACTGATTTCATCGTTAACTGATTTCATCTTCATTTAATTGATTTCATCGTTAACTGATTTCATCGTTAACTGATTTCATCGTTAACTGATTTCATCTTCATTTAACTGATTTCATCGTTAACTGATTTCATCTTCATTTAACTGATTTCATCGTTAACTGATTTCATCGTTAACTGATTTCATCGTTAACTGATTTCATCTTCATTTAAATGATTTCATCGTTAACTGATTTCATCGTTAACTGATTTCATCTTTAACTGATTTCATCGTTAACTGATTTCATCTTCATTTAACTGATTTCATCGTTAACTGATTTCATCGTTAACTGATTTCATCTTTAACTGATTTCATCGTTAACTGATTTCATCTTCATTTAACTGATTTCATCGTTAACTGATTTCATCTTTAACTGATTTCATCGTTAACTGATTTCATCTTCATTTAACTGATTTCATCGTTAACTGATTTCATCGTTAACTGATTTCATCGTTAACTGATTTCATCTTCATTTAACTGATTTCATCGTTAACTGATTCCATCGTTAACTGATTTCATCGTTAACTGATTTCATCTTCATTTAACTGATTTCATCGTTAACTGATTTCATCTTCATTTAACTGATTTCATCGTTAACTGATTTCATCGTTAACTGATTTCATCGTTAACTGATTTCATCGTTAACTGATTTCATCTTCATTTAACTGATTTCATTTTCATTCTTCATTTAACTGATTTCATCGTTAACTGATTTCATCTTCATTTAATTGATTTCATCGTTAACTGATTTCATCGTTAACTGATTTCATCGTTAACTGATTTCATCGTTAACTGATTTCATCTTCATTTAACTGATTTCATCGTTAACTGATTTCATCGTTAACTGATTTCATCTTCATTTAACTGATTTCATCGTTAACTGATTTCATCGTTAACTGATTTCATCGTTAACTGATTTCATCTTCATTTAACTGATTTCATTTTCATTCTTCATTTAACTGATTTCATCGTTAACTGATTTCATCTTCATTTAATTGATTTCATCGTTAACTGATTTCATCGTTAACTGATTTCATCGTTAACTGATTTCATCGTTAACTGATTTCATCTTCATTTAACTGATTTCATCGTTAACTGATTTCATCGTTAACTGATTTCATCTTCATTTAACTGATTTCATCGTTAACTGATTTCATCGTTAACTGATTTCATCGTTAACTGATTTCATCTTCATTTAACTGATTTCATCGTTAACTGATTTCATCGTTAACTGATTTCATCTTTAACTGATTTCATCGTTAACTGATTTCATCTTCATTTAACTGATTTCATCGTTAACTGATTTCATCGTTAACTGATTTCATCTTTAACTGATTTCATCGTTAACTGATTTCATCTTCATTTAACTGATTTCATCGTTAACTGATTTCATCGTTAACTGATTTCATCTTCATTTAACTGATTCCATCGTTAACTGATTTCATCGTTAACTGATTTCATCGTTAACTGATTTCATCGTTAACTGATTTCATCTTCATTTAACTGATTTCATCGTTAACTGATTTCATCGTTAACTGATTTCATCTTCATTTAACTGATTTCATCGTTAACTGATTTCATCGTTAACTGATTTCATCGTTAACTGATTTCATCTTCATTTAACTGATTTCATCGTTAACTGATTTCATCGTTAACTGATTTCATCTTTAACTGATTTCATCGTTAACTGATTTCATCTTCATTTAACTGATTTCATCGTTAACTGATTTCATCGTTAACTGATTTCATCTTTAACTGATTTCATCGTTAACTGATTTCATCTTCATTTAACTGATTTCATCGTTAACTGATTTCATCTTCATTTAACTGATTTCATCGTTAACTGATTTCATCGTTAACTGATTTCATCTTCATTTAACTGATTCCATCGTTAACTGATTTCATCGTTAACTGATTTCATCGTTAACTGATTTCATCTTCATTTAACTGATTTCATCGTTAACTGATTTCATCGTTAACTGATTTCATCGTTAACTGATTTCATCTTCATTTTACTGATTTCATCGTTAACTGATTTCATCGTTAACTGATTTCATCGTTAACTGATTTCATCTTCATTTAACTGATTTCATCGTTAACTGATTTCATCGTTAACTGATTCCATCGTTAACTGATTTCATCGTTAACTGATTTCATCTTCATTTAACTGATTTCATCGTTAACTGATTTCATCTTCATTTAACTGATTTCATCGTTAACTGATTTCATCGTTAACTGATTTCATCGTTAACTGATTTCATCTTCATTTAACTGATTTCATCGTTAACTGATTTCATCGTTAACTGATTTCATCTTTAACTGATTTCATCGTTAACTGATTTCATCTTCATTTAACTGATTTCATCGTTAACTGATTTCATCTTCATTTAATTGATTTCATCGTTAACTGATTTCATCGTTAACTGATTTCATCGTTAACTGATTTCATCTTCATTTAACTGATTTCATCGTTAACTGATTCCATCGTTAACTGATTTCATCTTCATTTAACTGATTTCATCGTTAACTGATTTCATCGTTAACTGATTTCATCTTCATTTAACTGATTTCATCGTTAACTGATTTCATCGTTAACTGATTTCATCGTTAACTGATTCCATCGTTAACTGATTCCATCTTTAACTGATTTCATCGTTAACTGATTTCATCTTCATTTAACTGATTTCATCGTTAAGTGATTTCATCGTTAACTGATTTCATCTTCATTTAACTGATTTCATTGTTAACTGATTTCATCGTTAACTGATTTCATCTTCATTTAACTGATTCCATCGTTAACTGATTTCATCGTTAACTGATTTCATCGTTAACTGATTTCATCTTTAACTGATTTCATCTTCATTTAACTGATTTCATCGTTAACTGATTTCATCGTTAACTGATTTCATCGTTAACTGATTTCATCTTCATTTAACTGATTTCATCGTTAACTGATTTCATCGTTAACTGATTCCATCGTTAACTGATTTCATCGTTAACTGATTTCATCTTCATTTAACTGATTTAATTTTCATTCTTCATTTAACTGATTTCATCGTTAACTGATTTCATCTTCATTTAACTGATTTCATCGTTAACTGATTTCATCGTTAACTGATTTCATCTTTAACTGATTTCATCGTTAACTGATTTCATCTTCATTTAACTGATTTCATCGTTAACTGATTTCATCTTCATTTAATTGATTTCATCGTTAACTGATTTCATCGTTAACTGATTTCATCGTTAACTGATTTCATCTTCATTTAACTGATTTCATCGTTAACTGATTTCATCGTTAACTGATTCCATCGTTAACTGATTTCATCGTTAACTGATTTCATCTTCATTTAACTGATTTCATCGTTAACTGATTTCATCTTCATTTAACTGATTTCATCGTTAACTGATTTCATCGTTAACTGATTTCATCTTTAACTGATTTCATCGTTAACTGATTTCATCTTCATTTAACTGATTTCATCGTTAACTGATTTCATCGTTAACTGATTTCATCTTCATTTAACTGATTTCATCGTTAACTGATTTCATCGTTAACTGATTCCATCTTTAACTGATTTCATCTTTAACTGATTTCATCGTTAACTGATTTCATCTTCATTTAACTGATTTCATCGTTAAGTGATTTCATCGTTAACTGATTTCATCGTTAACTGATTTCATCGTTAACTGATTTCATCTTCATTTAACTGATTTCATCTTCATTTAACTGATTTCATCGTTAACTGATTTCATCGTTAACTGATTTCATCTTCATTTAACTGATTTCATTGTTAACTGATTTCATCGTTAACTGATTTCATCTTCATTTAACTGATTTCATCGTTAACTGATTTCATCGTTAACTGATTCCATCGTTAACTGATTTCATCGTTAACTGATTTCATCTTCATTTAACTGATTTCATTTTCATTCTTCATTTAACTGATTTCATCGTTAACTGATTTCATCGTTAACTGATTTCATCTTCATTTAACTGATTTCATCGTTAACTGATTTCATCGTTAACTGATTTCATCTTTAACTGATTTCATCGTTAACTGATTTCATCTTCATTTAACTGATTTCATCGTTAACTGATTTCATCTTCATTTAATTGATTTCATCGTTAACTGATTTCATCGTTAACTGATTTCATCGTTAACTGATTTCATCTTCATTTAACTGATTTCATCGTTAACTGATTTCATCGTTAACTGATTTCATCGTTAACTGATTTCATCTTCATTTAACTGATTTCATCGTTAACTGATTTCATCGTTAACTGATTTCATCTTCATTTAACTGATTTCATCGTTAACTGATTTCATCGTTAACTGATTTCATCTTTAACTGATTTCATCGTTAACTGATTTCATCTTCATTTAACTGATTTCATCGTTAACTGATTTCATCTTTAACTGATTTCATCGTTAACTGATTTCATCTTCATTTAACTGATTTCATCGTTAACTGATTTCATCTTCATTTAATTGATTTCATCGTTAACTGATTTCATCGTTAACTGATTTCATCGTTAACTGATTTCATCTTCATTTAACTGATTTCATCGTTAACTGATTTCATCGTTAACTGATTTCATCGTTAACTGATTTCATCTTCATTTAAATGATTTCATCGTTAACTGATTTCATCGTTAACTGATTTCATCTTTAACTGATTTCATCGTTAACTGATTTCATCTTCATTTAACTGATTTCATCGTTAACTGATTTCATCGTTAACTGATTTCATCTTTAACTGATTTCATCGTTAACTGATTTCATCTTCATTTAACTGATTTCATCGTTAACTGATTTCATCGTTAACTGATTTCATCGTTAACTGATTTCATCTTCATTTAACTGATTCCATCGTTAACTGATTTCATCGTTAACTGATTTCATCGTTAACTGATTTCATCTTCATTTAACTGATTTCATCGTTAACTGATTTCATCGTTAACTGATTTCATCTTTAACTGATTTCATCGTTAACTGATTTCATCTTCATTTAACTGATTTCATCGTTAACTGATTTCATCGTTAACTGATTTCATCGTTAACTGATTTCATCTTCATTTAACTGATTTCATCGTTAACTGATTTCATCGTTAACTGATTCCATCGTTAACTGATTTCATCGTTAACTGATTTCATCGTTAACTGATTTCATCTTCATTTAACTGATTTCATCGTTAACTGATTTCATCTTCATTTAACTGATTTCATCGTTAACTGATTTCATCGTTAACTGATTTCATCGTTAACTGATTTCATCTTCATTTAACTGATTTCATTTTCATTCTTCATTTAACTGATTTCATCGTTAACTGATTTCATCTTCATTTAATTGATTTCATCGTTAACTGATTTCATCTTCATTTAACTGATTTCATCGTTAACTGATTTCATCGTTAACTGATTTCATCTTCATTTAACTGATTTCATCGTTAACTGATTTCATCGTTAACTGATTTCATCGTTAACTGATTTCATCTTCATTTAAATGATTTCATCGTTAACTGATTTCATCGTTAACTGATTTCATTTTTAACTGATTTCATCGTTAACTGATTTCATCTTCATTTAACTGATTTCATCGTTAACTGATTTCATCGTTAACTGATTTCATCTTTAACTGATTTCATCGTTAACTGATTTCATCTTCATTTAACTGATTTCATCGTTAACTGATTTCATCGTTAACTGATTTCATCGTTAACTGATTTCATCTTCATTTAACTGATTCCATCGTTAACTGATTTCATCGTTAACTGATTTCATCGTTAACTGATTTCATCTTCATTTAACTGATTTCATCGTTAACTGATTTCATCGTTAACTGATTTCATCTTTAACTGATTTCATCGTTAACTGATTTCATCTTCATTTAACTGATTTCATCGTTAACTGATTTCATCGTTAACTGATTTCATCGTTAACTGATTTCATCTTCATTTAACTGATTTCATCGTTAACTGATTTCATCGTTAACTGATTCCATCGTTAACTGATTTCATCGTTAACTGATTTCATCGTTAACTGATTTCATCTTCATTTAACTGATTTCATCGTTAACTGATTTCATCGTTAACTGATTTCATCTTTAACTGATTTCATCGTTAACTGATTTCATCTTCATTTAACTGATTTCATCGTTAACTGATTTCATCTTTAACTGATTTCATCGTTAACTGATTTCATCTTCATTTAACTGATTTCATCGTTAACTGATTTCATCTTCATTTAATTGATTTCATCGTTAACTGATTTCATCGTTAACTGATTTCATCGTTAACTGATTTCATCTTCATTTAACTGATTTCATCGTTAACTGATTTCATCGTTAACTGATTTCATCTTCATTTAAATGATTTCATCGTTAACTGATTTCATCGTTAACTGATTTCATCTTTAACTGATTTCATCGTTAACTGATTTCATCTTCATTTAACTGATTTCATCGTTAACTGATTTCATCGTTAACTGATTTCATCTTTAACTGATTTCATCGTTAACTGATTTCATCTTCATTTAACTGATTTCATCGTTAACTGATTTCATCGTTAACTGATTTCATCTTCATTTAACTGATTCCATCGTTAACTGATTTCATCGTTAACTGATTTCATCGTTAACTGATTTCATCTTCATTTAACTGATTTCATCGTTAACTGATTTCATCGTTAACTGATTTCATCTTTAACTGATTTCATCGTTAACTGATTTCATCTTCATTTAACTGATTTCATCGTTAACTGATTTCATCGTTAACTGATTTCATCTTCATTTAACTGATTTCATCGTTAACTGATTTCATCGTTAACTGATTCCATCGTTAACTGATTTCATCGTTAACTGATTTCATCGTTAACTGATTTCATCTTCATTTAACTGATTTCATCGTTAACTGATTTCATCTTCATTTAACTGATTTCATCGTTAACTGATTTCATCGTTAACTGATTTCATCGTTAACTGATTTCATCTTCATTTAACTGATTTCATTTTCATTCTTCATTTAACTGATTTCATCGTTAACTGATTTCATCTTCATTTAATTGATTTCATCGTTAACTGATTTCATCGTTAACTGATTTCATCGTTAACTGATTTCATCTTCATTTAACTGATTTCATCGTTAACTGATTTCATCGTTAACTGATTTCATCTTCATTTAACTGATTTCATCGTTAACTGATTTCATCGTTAACTGATTTCATCGTTAACTGATTTCATCTTCATTTAACTGATTTCATCGTTAACTGATTTCATCGTTAACTGATTTCATCTTTAACTGATTTCATCGTTAACTGATTTCATCTTCATTTAACTGATTTCATCGTTAATTGATTTCATCTTCATTTAACTGATTTCATCTTTAACTGATTTCATCGTTAACTGATTTCATCTTCATTTAACTGATTTCATTTTCATTCTTCATTTAACTGATTTCATTGTTAACTGATTTCATCTTCATTTAACTGATTTCATTGTTAACTGATTTCATCGTTAACTGATTTCATCTTCATTTAACTGATTTCATCGTTAACTGATTTCATCGTTAACTGATTTCATCTTTAACTGATTTCATCGTTAACTGATTTCATCTTCATTTAACTGATTTCATCTTTAACTGATTTCATCGTTAACTGATTTCATCTTCATTTAACTGATTTCATCGTTAACTGATTTCATCTTCATTTAACTGATTTCATCTTTAACTGATTTCATCGTTAACTGATTTCATCTTCATTTAACTGATTTCATCGTTAACTGATTTCATCTTCATTTAACTGATATCATCTTTAACTGATTTCATCGTTAACTGATTTCATCTTCATTTAACTGATTTCATCTTTAACTGATTTCATCGTTAACTGATTTCATCGTCATTTAACTTATTTCATTTTCATTCTTCATTTAACTGATTTCATCTTTAACTGATTTCATCTTCATTTAACTGATTTCATTTTCATTCTTCATTTAACTGATTTCATCGTTAACTGATTTCATCTTCATTTAATTGATTTCATCGTTAACTGATTTCATCGTTAACTGATTTCATCTTCATTTAACTGATTTCATCGTTAACTGATTTCATCGTTAACTGATTTCATCTTCATTTAACTGATTTCATCGTTAACTGATTTCATCGTTAACTGATTTCATCGTTAACTGATTTCATCTTCATTTAACTGATTTCATTTTCATTCTTCATTTAACTGATTTCATCGTTAACTGATTTCATCTTCATTTAATTGATTTCATCGTTAACTGATTTCATCTTCATTTAACTGATTTCATCGTTAACTGATTTCATCGTTAACTGATTTCATCTTTAACTGATTTCATCGTTAACTGATTTCATCTTCATTTAACTGATTTCATCGTTAACTGATTTCATCGTTAACTGATTTCATCTTTAACTGATTTCATCGTTAACTGATTTCATCTTCATTTAACTGATTTCATCGTTAACTGATTTCATCTTCATTTAACTGATTTCATCGTTAACTGATTTCATCGTTAACTGATTTCATCTTCATTTAACTGATTCCATCGTTAACTGATTTCATCGTTAACTGATTTCATCGTTAACTGATTTCATCTTCATTTAACTGATTTCATCGTTAACTGATTTCATCGTTAACTGATTTCATCGTTAACTGATTTCATCTTCATTTTACTGATTTCATCGTTAACTGATTTCATCGTTAACTGATTTCATCGTTAACTGATTTCATCTTCATTTAACTGATTTCATCGTTAACTGATTTCATCGTTAACTGATTCCATCGTTAACTGATTTCATCGTTAACTGATTTCATCTTCATTTAACTGATTTCATCGTTAACTGATTTCATCTTCATTTAACTGATTTCATCGTTAACTGATTTCATCGTTAACTGATTTCATCGTTAACTGATTTCATCTTCATTTAACTGATTTCATCGTTAACTGATTTCATCGTTAACTGATTTCATCTTTAACTGATTTCATCGTTAACTGATTTCATCTTCATTTAACTGATTTCATCGTTAACTGATTTCATCTTCATTTAACTGATTTCATCGTTAACTGATTTCATCGTTAACTGATTTCATCGTTAACTGATTTCATCTTCATTTAACTGATTTCATCGTTAACTGATTTCATCGTTAACTGATTTCATCTTTAACTGATTTCATCGTTAACTGATTTCATCTTCATTTAACTGATTTCATCGTTAACTGATTTCATCTTCATTTAATTGATTTCATCGTTAACTGATTTCATCGTTAACTGATTTCATCGTTAACTGATTTCATCTTCATTTAACTGATTTCATCGTTAACTGATTCCATCGTTAACTGATTTCATCTTCATTTAACTGATTTCATCGTTAACTGATTTCATCGTTAACTGATTTCATCTTCATTTAACTGATTTCATCGTTAACTGATTTCATCGTTAACTGATTTCATCGTTAACTGATTTCATCTTCATTTAACTGATTTCATCGTTAACTGATTTCATCGTTAACTGATTCCATCGTTAACTGATTTCATCGTTAACTGATTTCATCGTTAACTGATTCCATCGTTAACTGATTTCATCTTTAACTGATTTCATCGTTAACTGATTTCATCTTCATTTAACTGATTTCATCGTTAAGTGATTTCATCGTTAACTGATTTCATCTTCATTTAACTGATTTCATTGTTAACTGATTTCATCGTTAACTGATTTCATCTTCATTTAACTGATTCCATCGTTAACTGATTTCATCGTTAACTGATTTCATCTTTAACTGATTTCATCTTCATTTAACTGATTTCATCGTTAACTGATTTCATCGTTAACTGATTTCATCGTTAACTGATTTCATCTTCATTTAACTGATTTCATCGTTAACTGATTTCATCGTTAACTGATTCCATCGTTAACTGATTTCATCGTTAACTGATTTCATCTTCATTTAACTGATTTAATTTTCATTCTTCATTTAACTGATTTCATCGTTAACTGATTTCATCTTCATTTAACTGATTTCATCGTTAACTGATTTCATCGTTAACTGATTTCATCTTTAACTGATTTCATCGTTAACTGATTTCATCTTCATTTAACTGATTTCATCGTTAACTGATTTCATCTTCATTTAATTGATTTCATCGTTAACTGATTTCATCGTTAACTGATTTCATCGTTAACTGATTTCATCTTCATTTAACTGATTTCATCGTTAACTGATTTCATCGTTAACTGATTCCATCGTTAACTGATTTCATCGTTAACTGATTTCATCTTCATTTAACTGATTTCATCGTTAACTGATTTCATCGTTAACTGATTTCATCTTTAACTGATTTCATCGTTAACTGATTTCATCTTCATTTAACTGATTTCATCGTTAACTGATTTCATCGTTAACTGATTTCATCTTTAACTGATTTCATCGTTAACTGATTTCATCTTCATTTAACTGATTTCATCGTTAACTGATTTCATCGTTAACTGATTTCATCTTCATTTAACTGATTTCATCGTTAACTGATTTCATCGTTAACTGATTCCATCTTTAACTGATTTCATCTTTAACTGATTTCATCGTTAACTGATTTCATCTTCATTTAACTGATTTCATCGTTAAGTGATTTCATCGTTAACTGATTTCATCGTTAACTGATTTCATCGTTAACTGATTTCATCTTCATTTAACTGATTTCATCTTCATTTAACTGATTTCATCGTTAACTGATTTCATCGTTAACTGATTTCATCTTCATTTAACTGATTTCATTGTTAACTGATTTCATCGTTAACTGATTTCATCTTCATTTAACTGATTTCATCGTTAACTGATTTCATCGTTAACTGATTCCATCGTTAACTGATTTCATCGTTAACTGATTTCATCTTCATTTAACTGATTTCATTTTCATTCTTCATTTAACTGATTTCATCGTTAACTGATTTCATCGTTAACTGATTTCATCTTCATTTAACTGATTTCATCGTTAACTGATTTAATCGTTAACTGATTTCATCTTTAACTGATTTCATCGTTAACTGATTTCATCTTCATTTAACTGATTTCATCGTTAACTGATTTCATCTTCATTTAATTGATTTCATCGTTAACTGATTTCATCGTTAACTGATTTCATCGTTAACTGATTTCATCGTTAACTGATTTCATCTTCATTTAACTGATTTCATCGTTAACTGATTTCATCGTTAACTGATTTCATCGTTAACTGATTTCATCTTCATTTAACTGATTTCATCGTTAACTGATTTCATCGTTAACTGATTTCATCTTCATTTAACTGATTTCATCGTTAACTGATTTCATCGTTAACTGATTTCATCTTTAACTGATTTCATCGTTAACTGATTTCATCTTCATTTAACTGATTTCATCGTTAACTGATTTCATCTTTAACTGATTTCATCGTTAACTGATTTCATCTTCATTTAACTGATTTCATCGTTAACTGATTTCATCTTCATTTAATTGATTTCATCGTTAACTGATTTCATCGTTAACTGATTTCATCGTTAACTGATTTCATCTTCATTTAACTGATTTCATCGTTAACTGATTTCATCGTTAACTGATTTCATCGTTAACTGATTTCATCTTCATTTAAATGATTTCATCGTTAACTGATTTCATCGTTAACTGATTTCATCTTTAACTGATTTCATCGTTAACTGATTTCATCTTCATTTAACTGATTTCATCGTTAACTGATTTCATCGTTAACTGATTTCATCTTTAACTGATTTCATCGTTAACTGATTTCATCTTCATTTAACTGATTTCATCGTTAACTGATTTCATCGTTAACTGATTTCATCGTTAACTGATTTCATCTTCATTTAACTGATTCCATCGTTAACTGATTTCATCGTTAACTGATTTCATCGTTAACTGATTTCATCTTCATTTAACTGATTTCATCGTTAACTGATTTCATCGTTAACTGATTTCATCTTTAACTGATTTCATCGTTAACTGATTTCATCTTCATTTAACTGATTTCATCGTTAACTGATTTCATCGTTAACTGATTTCATCGTTAACTGATTTCATCTTCATTTAACTGATTTCATCGTTAACTGATTTCATCGTTAACTGATTCCATCGTTAACTGATTTCATCGTTAACTGATTTCATCGTTAACTGATTTCATCTTCATTTAACTGATTTCATCGTTAACTGATTTCATCTTCATTTAACTGATTTCATCGTTAACTGATTTCATCGTTAACTGATTTCATCGTTAACTGATTTCATCTTCATTTAACTGATTTCATTTTCATTCTTCATTTAACTGATTTCATCGTTAACTGATTTCATCTTCATTTAATTGATTTCATCGTTAACTGATTTCATCGTTAACTGATTTCATCGTTAACTGATTTCATCTTCATTTAACTGATTTCATCGTTAACTGATTTCATCGTTAACTGATTTCATCTTCATTTAACTGATTTCATCGTTAACTGATTTCATCGTTAACTGATTTCATCGTTAACTGATTTCATCTTCATTTAAATGATTTCATCGTTAACTGATTTCATCGTTAACTGATTTCATCTTTAACTGATTTCATCGTTAACTGATTTCATCTTCATTTAACTGATTTCATCGTTAACTGATTTCATCGTTAACTGATTTCATCTTTAACTGATTTCATCGTTAACTGATTTCATCTTCATTTAACTGATTTCATCGTTAACTGATTTCATCGTTAACTGATTTCATCGTTAACTGATTTCATCTTCATTTAACTGATTCCATCGTTAACTGATTTCATCGTTAACTGATTTCATCGTTAACTGATTTCATCTTCATTTAACTGATTTCATCGTTAACTGATTTCATCTTTAACTGATTTCATCGTTAACTGATTTCATCTTCATTTAACTGATTTCATCGTTAACTGATTTCATCGTTAACTGATTTCATCGTTAACTGATTTCATCTTCATTTAACTGATTTCATCGTTAACTGATTTCATCGTTAACTGATTCCATCGTTAACTGATTTCATCGTTAACTGATTTCATCGTTAACTGATTTCATCTTCATTTAACTGATTTCATCGTTAACTGATTTCATCGTTAACTGATTTCATCTTTAACTGATTTCATCGTTAACTGATTTCATCTTCATTTAACTGATTTCATCGTTAACTGATTTCATCTTTAACTGATTTCATCGTTAACTGATTTCATCTTCATTTAACTGATTTCATCGTTAACTGATTTCATCTTCATTTAATTGATTTCATCGTTAACTGATTTCATCGTTAACTGATTTCATCGTTAACTGATTTCATCTTCATTTAACTGATTTCATCGTTAACTGATTTCATCGTTAACTGATTTCATCGTTAACTGATTTCATCTTCATTTAAATGATTTCATCGTTAACTGATTTCATCGTTAACTGATTTCATCTTTAACTGATTTCATCGTTAACTGATTTCATCTTCATTTAACTGATTTCATCGTTAACTGATTTCATCGTTAACTGATTTCATCTTTAACTGATTTCATCGTTAACTGATTTCATCTTCATTTAACTGATTTCATCGTTAACTGATTTCATCGTTAACTGATTTCATCGTTAACTGATTTCATCTTCATTTAACTGATTCCATCGTTAACTGATTTCATCGTTAACTGATTTCATCGTTAACTGATTTCATCTTCATTTAACTGATTTCATCGTTAACTGATTTCATCGTTAACTGATTTCATCGTTAACTGATTTCATCTTTAACTGATTTCATCGTTAACTGATTTCATCTTCATTTAACTGATTTCATCGTTAACTGATTTCATCGTTAACTGATTTCATCGTTAACTGATTTCATCTTCATTTAACTGATTTCATCGTTAACTGATTTCATCGTTAACTGATTCCATCGTTAACTGATTTCATCGTTAACTGATTTCATCGTTAACTGATTTCATCTTCATTTAACTGATTTCATCGTTAACTGATTTCATCTTCATTTAACTGATTTCATCGTTAACTGATTTCATCGTTAACTGATTTCATCGTTAACTGATTTCATCTTCATTTAACTGATTTCATTTTCATTCTTCATTTAACTGATTTCATCGTTAACTGATTTCATCTTCATTTAATTGATTTCATCGTTAACTGATTTCATCGTTAACTGATTTCATCGTTAACTGATTTCATCTTCATTTAACTGATTTCATCGTTAACTGATTTCATCGTTAACTGATTTCATCTTCATTTAACTGATTTCATCGTTAACTGATTTCATCGTTAACTGATTTCATCTTCATTTAACTGATTTCATCGTTAACTGATTTCATCGTTAACTGATTTCATCTTTAACTGATTTCATCGTTAACTGATTTCATCTTCATTTAACTGATTTCATCGTTAACTGATTTCATCGTTAACTGATTTCATCTTTAACTGATTTCATCGTTAACTGATTTCATCTTCATTTAACTGATTTCATCGTTAACTGATTTCATCTTCATTTAACTGATTTCATCGTTAACTGATTTCATCGTTAACTGATTTCATCTTCATTTAACTGATTTCATTTTCATTCTTCATTTAACTGATTTCATCGTTAACTGATTTCATCTTCATTTAACTGATTTCATCGTTAACTGATTTCATCGTTAACTGATTTCATCGTTAACTGATTTCATCTTTAACTGATTTCATCGTTAACTGATTTCATCTTCATTTAACTGATTTCATCGTTAACTGATTTCATCTTCATTTAATTGATTTCATCGTTAACTGATTTCATCGTTAACTGATTTCATCTTCATTTAACTGATTTCATCGTTAACTGATTCCATCGTTAACTGATTTCATCTTCATTTAACTGATTTCATCGTTAACTGATTTCATCGTTAACTGATTTCATCTTCATTTAACTGATTTCATCGTTAACTGATTCCATCGTTAACTGATTTCATCTTTAACTGATTTCATCGTTAACTGATTTCATCTTCATTTAACTGATTTCATCGTTAAGTGATTTCATCGTTAACTGATTTCATCTTCATTTAACTGATTTCATTGTTAACTGATTTCATCGTTAACTGATTTCATCTTCATTTAACTGATTTCATCGTTAACTGATTTCATCGTTAACTGATTCCATCGTTAACTGATTTCATCGTTAACTGATTTCATCTTCATTTAACTGATTTCATCGTTAACTGATTTCATCTTCATTTAACTGATTTCATTTTCATTCTTCATTTAACTGATTTCATCGTTAACTGATTTCATCGTTAACTGATTTCATCTTCATTTAACTGATTTCATCGTTAACTGATTTCATCGTTAACTGATTCCATCGTTAACTGATTTCATCGTTAACTGATTTCATCTTCATTTAACTGATTTCATCGTTAACTGATTTCATCTTCATTTAACTGATTTCATTTTCATTCTTCATTTAACTGATTTCATCGTTAACTGATTTCATCTTCATTTAACTGATTTCATCGTTAACTGATTTCATCGTTAACTGATTTCATCTTCATTTAACTGATTTCATCGTTAACTGATTTCATCGTTAACTGATTTCATCTTCATTTAACTGATTTCATCGTTAACTGATTTCATCGTTAACTGATTCCATCGTTAACTGATTTCATCTTTAACTGATTTCATCGTTAACTGATTTCATCTTCATTTAACTGATTTCATCGTTAAGTGATTTCATCGTTAACTGATTTCATCTTCATTTAACTGATTTTATTGTTAACTGATTTCATCGTTAACTGATTTCATCTTCATTTAACTGATTTCATCGTTAACTGATTTCATCGTTAACTGATTCCATCGTTAACTGATTTCATCGTTAACTGATTTCATCGTTAACTGATTTCATCTTTAACTGATTTCATCGATTTCATCGATGATTCATCAGATGATTTCATCTTTAACTGATTTCATCGTTAACTGATTTCATCTTCATTTAACTGATTTCATCGTTAACTGATTTCATCGTTAACTGATTTCATCGTTAACTGATTTCATCGTTAACTGATTTCATCTTTAACTGATTTCATCGTTAACTGATTTCATCTTCATTTAACTGATTTCATCGTTAACTGATTTCATCTTCATTTAATTGATTTCATCGTTAACTGATTTCATCGTTAACTGATTTCATCTTCATTTAACTGATTTCATCGTTAACTGATTTCATCTTCATTTAACTGATTTCATCGTTAACTGATTCCATCGTTAACTGATTTCATCTTCATTTAACTGATTTCATCGTTAACTGATTTCATCGTTAACTGATTTCATCTTCATTTAACTGATTTCATCGTTAACTGATTTCATCGTTAACTGATTTCATCTTCATTTAACTGATTTCATCGTTAACTGATTTCATCGTTAACTGATTCCATCGTTAACTGATTTCATCTTTAACTGATTTCATCGTTAACTGATTTCATCTTCATTTAACTGATTTCATCGTTAAGTGATTTCATCGTTAACTGATTTCATCTTCATTTAACTGATTTCATTGTTAACTGATTTCATCGTTAACTGATTTCATCTTCATTTAACTGATTTCATCGTTAACTGATTTCATCGTTAACTGATTCCATCGTTAACTGATTTCATCGTTAACTGATTTCATCTTCATTTAACTGATTTCATCGTTAACTGATTTCATCTTCATTTAACTGATTTCATTTTCATTCTTCATTTAACTGATTTCATCGTTAACTGATTTCATCTTCATTTAACTGATTTCATCGTTAACTGATTTCATCGTTAACTGATTTCATCTTCATTTAACTGATTTCATCGTTAACTGATTTCATCGTTAACTGATTTCATCTTCATTAAACTGATTTCATCGTTAACTGATTTCATCGTTAACTGATTCCATCGTTAACTGATTTCATCTTTAACTGATTTCATCGTTAACTGATTTCATCTTCATTTAACTGATTTCATCGTTAAGTGATTTCATCGTTAACTGATTTCATCTTCATTTAACTGATTTCATTGTTAACTGATTTCATCGTTAACTGATTTCATCTTCATTTAACTGATTTCATCGTTAACTGATTTCATCGTTAACTGATTTCATCGTTAACTGATTCCATCGTTAACTGATTTCATCGTTAACTGATTTCATCGTTAACTGATTTCATCTTCATTTAACTGATTTCATCGTTAACTGATTTCATCTTCATTTAACTGATTTCATTTTCATTCTTCATTTAACTGATTTCATCGTTAACTGATTTCATCTTCATTTAACTGATTTCATCGTTAACTGATTTCATCGTTAACTGATTTCATCTTCTTTTAACTGATTTCATCGTTAACTGATTTCATCTTCATTTAATTGATTTCATCGTTAACTGATTTCATCGTTAACTGATTTCATCTTCATGTAACTGATTTCATCGTTAACTGATTTCATCGTTAACTGATTTCATCTTCATTTAACTGATTTCATCGTTAACTGATTTCATCTTCATTTAACTGATTTCATCGTTAACTGATTTCATCGTTAACTGATTTCATCTTCATTTAACTGATTCCATCGTTAACTGATTTCATCGTTAACTGATTTCATCGTTAACTGATTTCATCTTTAACTGATTTCATCGTTAACTGATTTCATCGTTAACTGATTTCATCGTTAACTGATTTCATCTTCATTTAACTGATTCCATCGTTAACTGATTTCATCGTTAACTGATTTCATCGTTAACTGATTTCATCGTTAACTGATTTCATCTTTAACTGATTTCATCGTTAACTGATTTCATCTTCATTTAACTGATTTCATCGTTAACTGATTTCATCGTTAACTGATTTCATCTTCATTTAACTGATTTCATCGTTAACTGATTCCATCGTTAACTGATTTCATCGTTAACTGATTTCATCTTCATTTAACTAATTTCATCGTTAACTGATTTCATCTTCATTTAACTAATTTCATCGTTAAGTGATTTCATCGTTAACTGATTTCATCTTCATTTAACTGATTTCATTGTTAACTGATTTCATCGTTAACTGATTTCATCTTCATTTAACTGATTTCATCGTTAACTGATTTCATCGTTAACTGATTTCATCGTTAACTGATTCCATCGTTAACTGATTTCATCGTTAACTGATTTCATCGTTAACTGATTTCATCTTCATTTAACTGATTTCATCGTTAACTGATTTCATCTTCATTTAACTGATTTCATCGTTAACTGATTTCATCGTTAACTGATTTCATCTTCATGTAACTGATTTCATCGTTAACTGATTTCATCGTTAACTGATTTCATCTTCATTTAACTGATTTCATCGTTAACTGATTTCATCTTCATTTAACTGATTTCATCGTTAACTGATTTCATCGTTAACTGATTTCATCTTCATTTAACTGATTCCATCGTTAACTGATTTCATCGTTAACTGATTTCATCTTTAACTGATTTCATCGTTAACTGATTTCATCTTCATTTAACTGATTTCATCGTTAACTGATTTCATCGTTAACTGATTTCATCGTTAACTGATTTCATCTTCATTTAACTGATTCCATCGTTAACTGATTTCATCGTTAACTGATTTCATCGTTAACTGATTTCATCTTCATTTAACTGATTTCATCGTTAACTGATTTCATCGTTAACTGATTTCATCTTTAACTGATTTCATCGTTAACTGATTCCATCGTTAACTGATTTCATCGTTAACTGATTTCATCTTCATTTAACTGATTTCATCGTTAACTGATTTTATCGTTAACTGATTTCATCTTCATTTAACTGATTTCATCGTTAACTGATTTCATCTTTAACTGATTTCATCGTTAACTGATTTCATCGTTAACTGATTTCATCTTCATTTAACTGATTTCATCGTTAACTGATTTCATCGTTAACTGATTTCATCTTCATTTAACTGATTTCATCGTTAACTGATTTCATCGTTAACTGATTTCATCTTCATTTAACTGATTTCATCGTTAACTGATTTCATCGTTAACTGATTCCATCGTTAACTGATTTCATCTTTAACTGATTTCATCGTTAACTGATTTCATCTTCATTTAACTGATTTCATCGTTAAGTGATTTCATCGTTAACTGATTTCATCGTTAACTGATTTCATCTTCATTTAACTGATTTCATCGTTAACTGATTTCATCGTTAACTGATTTCATCGTTAACTGATTTCATCTTCATTTAACTGATTTCATCGTTCACTGATTTCATCGTTAACTGATTTCATCTTCATTTAACTGATTTCATCGTTAACTGATTTCATCGTTAACTGATTTCATCTTCATTTAACTGATTTCATCGTTAACTGATTTCATCTTCATTTAACTGATTTCATCGTTAACTGATTTCGTCTTCATTTAACTGATTTCATCGTTAACTGATTTCGTCTTCATTTAACTGATTTCATCGTTAACTGATTTCATCGTTAACTGATTTCATCTTCATTTAACTGATTTCATCGTTAACTGATTTCATCGTTAACTGATTCCATCGTTAACTGATTTCATCTTTAACTGATTTCATCGTTAACTGATTTCATCTTCATTTAACTGATTCCATCGTTAACTGATTTCATCGTTAACTGATTTCATCTTCATTTAACTGATTCCATCGTTAACTGATTTCATCGTTAACTGATTTCATCGTTAACTGATTTCATCTTCATTTAACTGATTTCATCGTTAACTGATTTCATCTTCATTTAACTGATTTCATCGTTAACTGATTTCATCGTTAACTGATTTCATCTTCATTTAACTGATTTCATCGTTAACTGATTTCATCGTTAACTGATTCCATCGTTAACTGATTTCATCTTCATTTAACTGATTTCATCGTTAACTGATTTCATCTTCATTTAACTGATTCCATCGTTAACTGATTCCATCGTTAACTGATTTCATCGTTAACTGATTTCATCTTCATTTAACTGATTTCATTTTCATTCTTCATTTAACTGATTTCATCGTTAACTGATTTCATCTTCATTTAACTGATTTCATCGTTAACTGATTTCATCGTTAACTGATTTCATCTTCATTTAACTGATTTCATCGTTAACTGATTTCATCGTTAACTGATTTCATCTTTAACTGATTTCATCGTTAACTGTTTTCATCTTCATTTAACTGATTTCATCGTTAACTGATTTCATCTTCATTTAACTGATTCCATCGTTAACTGATTTCATCGTTAACTGATTTCATCTTCATTTAACTGATTTCATCGTTAACTGATCTCATCGTTAACTGATTCCATCGTTAACTGATTTCACCGTGAACTGATTTCATCTTCATTTAACTGATTCCATCGTTAACTGATTTCATCGTTAACTGATTTCATCGTTAACTGATTTCATCTTTAACTGATTTCATCGTTAACTGATTTCATCTTCATTTAACTGATTTCATTTTCATTCTTCATTTAACTGATTTCATCGTTAACTGATTTCATCGTTAACTGATTTCATCTTCATTTAACTGATTTCATCGTTAACTGATTTCATCGTTAATTGATTTCATCGTTAACTGATTTCATCTTCATTCTTCATTTAACTGATTTCATCGTTAACTGATTTCATCGTTAACTGATTTCATCTTCATTTAACTGATTTCATCGTTAACTGATTTCATCTTCATTCTTCATTTAACTGATTTCATCTTTAACTGATTTCATCGTTAACTGATTTCATCTTCATTTAACTGATTTCATCGTTAATTGATTTCATCGTTAACTGATTTCATCGTTAACTGATTTCATCTTCATTTAACTGATTTCATCGTTAACTGATTTCATTGTTAACTGATTTCATCTTTAACTGATTTCATCTTCATTTAACTGATTTCATCTTCATTTAACTGATTTCATCGTTAACTGATTTCATCTTCATTTAACTGATTTCATCTTCATTTAACTGATTTCATCGTTAACTGATTTCATCGTTAACTGATTTCATCGTTAACTGATTTCATCTTCATTTAACTGATTCCATCGTTAACTGATTTCATCGTTAACTGATTTCATCTTTAACTGATTTCATCGTTAACTGATTTCATCTTCATTTAACTGATTTCATCGTTAACTGATTTCATCGTTAACTGATTTCATCTTTAACTGATTTCATCGTTAACTGATTTCATCTTCATTTAACTGATTTCATCGTTAACTGATTTCATCTTCATTTAACTGATTCCATCGTTAACTGATTCCATCGTTAACTGATTTCATCGTTAACTGATTTCATCTTCATTTAACTGATTTCATCGTTAACTGATTTCATCGTTAACTGATTTCATCTTCATTTAACTGATTTCATCGTTAACTGATTTCATCGTTAACTGATTTCATCTTCATTTAACTGATTTCATCGTTAACTGATTTCATCTTCATTTAACTGATTCCATCGTTAACTGATTTCATCGTTAACTGATTTCATCTTCATTTAACTGATTTCATCGTTAACTGATTTCATCGTTAACTGATCTCATCGTTAACTGATTCCATCGTTAACTGATTTCACCGTGAACTGATTTCATCTTCATTTAACTGATTCCATCGTTAACTGATTTCATCGTTAACTGATTTCATCGTTAACTGATTTCATCGTTAACTGATTTCATCTTCATTTAACTGATTTCATTTTCATTCTTCATTTAACTGATTTCATCGTTAACTGATTTCATCTTCATTTAACTGATTTCATCGTTAACTGATTTCATCGTTAACTGATTTCATCTTTAACTGATTTCATCGTTAACTGATTTCATCTTCATTTAACTGATTTCATCGTTAACTGATTTCATCGTTAACTGATTTCATCTTTAACTGATTTCATCTTTAACTGATTTCATCTTCATTTAACTGATTTCATCGTTAACTGATTTCATCTTCATTTAATTGATTTCATCGTTAACTGATTTCATCGTTAACTGATTTCATCTTCATTTAACTGATTTCATCGTTAACTGATTTCATCGTTAACTGATTTCATCTTCATTTAACTGATTTCATCGTTAACTGATTTCATCGTTAACTGATTTCATCTTCATTTAACTGATTTCATCGTTAACTGATTTCATCTTCATTTAACTGATTCCATCGTTAACTGATTTCATCGTTAACTGATTTCATCTTCATTTAACTGATTTCATCGTTAACTGATTTCATCGTTAACTGATCTCATCGTTAACTGATTCCATCGTGAACTGATTTCACCGTGAACTGATTTCATCTTCATTTAACTGATTCCATCGTTAACTGATTTCATCGTTAACTGATTTCATCGTTAACTGATTTCATCTTCATTTAACTGATTTCATCGTTAACTGATTTCATCGTTAACTGATTTCATCGTTAACTGATTTCATCTTCATTTAACTGATTTCATCGTTAACTGATTTCATCGTTAACTGATTTCATCTTTAACTGATTTCATCGTTAACTGATTTCATCTTCATTTAACTGATTTCATCGTTAACTGATTTCATCTTCATTTAATTGATTTCATCGTTAACTGATTTCATCGTTAACTGATTTCATCGTTAACTGATTTCATCTTCATTTAACTGATTTCATCGTTAACTGCTTTCATCGTTAACTGATTCCATCGTTAACTGATTTCATCGTTAACTGATTTCATCGTTAACTGATTTCATCTTCATTTAACTGATTTCATCTTCATTTAACTGATTTCATCGTTAACTGATTTCATCGTTAACTGATTTCATCGTTAACTGATTTCATCTTCATTTAACTGATTTCATCGTTAACTGATTCCATCGTTAACTGATTTCATCTTTAACTGATTTCATCGTTAACTGATTTCATCTTCATTTAACTGATTTCATCGTTAACTGATTTCATCTTCATTTAACTGATTTCATCGTTAACTGATTTCATCGTTAACTGATCTCATCGTTAACTGATTCCATCGTTAACTGATTTCATCGTTAACTGATTTCATCGTTAACTGATTTCATCTTCATTTAACTGATTCCATCGTTAACTGATTTCATCGTTAACTGATTTCATCGTTAACTGATTTCATCGTTAACTGATTTCATCTTTAACTGATTTCATCGTTAACTGATTTCATCTTCATTTAACTGATTTCATCGTTAACTGATTTCATCGTTAACTGATTTCATCTTCATTTAACTGATTTCATCGTTAACTGATTCCATCGTTAACTGATTTCATCGTTAACTGATTTCATCTTCATTTAACTAATTTCATCGTTAACTGATTTCATCTTCATTTAACTAATTTCATCGTTAAGTGATTTCATCGTTAACTGATTTCATCTTCATTTAACTGATTTCATTGTTAACTGATTTCATCGTTAACTGATTTCATCTTCATTTAACTGATTTCATCGTTAACTGATTTCATCGTTAACTGATTTCATCGTTAACTGATTCCATCGTTAACTGATTTCATCGTTAACTGATTTCATCGTTAACTGATTTCATCTTCATTTAACTGATTTCATCGTTAACTGATTTCATCTTCATTTAACTGATTTCATTTTCATTCTTCATTTAACTGATTTCATCGTTAACTGATTTCATCTTCATTTAACTGATTTCATCGTTAACTGATTTCATCTTCATTTAACTGATTTCATCGTTAACTGATTTCATCGTTAACTGATTTCATCTTCTTTTAACTGATTTCATCGTTAACTGATTTCATCTTCATTTAATTGATTTCATCGTTAACTGATTTCATCGTTAACTGATTTCATCTTCATGTAACTGATTTCATCTTCATGTAACTGATTTCATCGTTAACTGATTTCATCGTTAACTGATTTCATCTTCATTTAACTGATTTCATCGTTAACTGATTTCATCTTCATTTAACTGATTTCATCGTTAACTGATTTCATCGTTAACTGATTTCATCTTCATTTAACTGATTCCATCGTTAACTGATTTCATCGTTAACTGATTTCATCTTTAACTGATTTCATCGTTAACTGATTTCATCTTCATTTAACTGATTTCATCGTTAACTGATTTCATCGTTAACTGATTTCATCGTTAACTGATTTCATCTTCATTTAACTGATTCCATCGTTAACTGATTTCATCGTTAACTGATTTCATCGTTAACTGATTTCATCTTCATTTAACTGATTTCATCGTTAACTGATTTCATCGTTAACTGATTTCATCTTTAACTGATTTCATCGTTAACTGATTCCATCGTTAACTGATTTCATCGTTAACTGATTTCATCTTCATTTAACTGATTTCATCGTTAACTGATTTTATCGTTAACTGATTTCATCTTCATTTAACTGATTTCATCGTTAACTGATTTCATCTTTAACTGATTTCATCGTTAACTGATTTCATCGTTAACTGATTTCATCTTCATTTAACTGATTTCATCGTTAACTGATTTCATCGTTAACTGATTTCATCTTCATTTAACTGATTTCATCGTTAACTGATTTCATCGTTAACTGATTTCATCTTCATTTAACTGATTTCATCGTTAACTGATTTCATCGTTAACTGATTCCATCGTTAACTGATTTCATCTTTAACTGATTTCATCGTTAACTGATTTCATCTTCATTTAACTGATTTCATCGTTAAGTGATTTCATCGTTAACTGATTTCATCGTTAACTGATTTCATCTTCATTTAACTGATTTCATCGTTAACTGATTTCATCGTTAACTGATTTCATCGTTAACTGATTTCATCTTCATTTAACTGATTTCATCGTTCACTGATTTCATCGTTAACTGATTTCATCTTCATTTAACTGATTTCATCGTTAACTGATTTCATCGTTAACTGATTTCATCTTCATTTAACTGATTTCATCGTTAACTGATTTCATCTTCATTTAACTGATTTCATCGTTAACTGATTTCGTCTTCATTTAACTGATTTCATCGTTAACTGATTTCGTCTTCATTTAACTGATTTCATCGTTAACTGATTTCATCGTTAACTGATTTCATCGTTAACTGATTTCATCTTCATTTAACTGATTTCATCGTTAACTGATTTCATCGTTAACTGATTCCATCGTTAACTGATTTCATCTTTAACTGATTTCATCGTTAACTGATTTCATCTTCATTTAACTGATTCCATCGTTAACTGATTTCATCGTTAACTGATTTCATCTTCATTTAACTGATTCCATCGTTAACTGATTTCATCGTTAACTGATTTCATCGTTAACTGATTTCATCGTTAACTGATTTCATCTTCATTTAACTGATTTCATCGTTAACTGATTTCATCTTCATTTAACTGATTTCATCGTTAACTGATTTCATCGTTAACTGATTTCATCTTCATTTAACTGATTTCATCGTTAACTGATTTCATCGTTAACTGATTCCATCGTTAACTGATTTCATCTTCATTTAACTGATTTCATCGTTAACTGATTTCATCTTCATTTAACTGATTCCATCGTTAACTGATTCCATCGTTAACTGATTTCATCGTTAACTGATTTCATCTTCATTTAACTGATTTCATTTTCATTCTTCATTTAACTGATTTCATCGTTAACTGATTTCATCTTCATTTAACTGATTTCATCGTTAACTGATTTCATCGTTAACTGATTTCATCTTCATTTAACTGATTTCATCGTTAACTGATTTCATCGTTAACTGATTTCATCTTTAACTGATTTCATCGTTAACTGTTTTCATCTTCATTTAACTGATTTCATCGTTAACTGATTTCATCTTCATTTAACTGATTCCATCGTTAACTGATTTCATCGTTAACTGATTTCATCTTCATTTAACTGATTTCATCGTTAACTGATCTCATCGTTAACTGATTCCATCGTTAACTGATTTCACCGTGAACTGATTTCATCTTCATTTAACTGATTCCATCGTTAACTGATTTCATCGTTAACTGATTTCATCGTTAACTGATTTCATCTTTAACTGATTTCATCGTTAACTGATTTCATCTTCATTTAACTGATTTCATTTTCATTCTTCATTTAACTGATTTCATCGTTAACTGATTTCATCGTTAACTGATTTCATCTTCATTTAACTGATTTCATCGTTAACTGATTTCATCGTTAATTGATTTCATCGTTAACTGATTTCATCTTCATTCTTCATTTAACTGATTTCATCGTTAACTGATTTCATCGTTAACTGATTTCATCTTCATTTAACTGATTTCATCGTTAACTGATTTCATCTTCATTCTTCATTTAACTGATTTCATCTTTAACTGATTTCATCGTTAACTGATTTCATCTTCATTTAACTGATTTCATCGTTAATTGATTTCATCGTTAACTGATTTCATCGTTAACTGATTTCATCTTCATTTAACTGATTTCATCGTTAACTGATTTCATTGTTAACTGATTTCATCTTTAACTGATTTCATCTTCATTTAACTGATTTCATCTTCATTTAACTGATTTCATCGTTAACTGATTTCATCTTCATTTAACTGATTTCATCTTCATTTAACTGATTTCATCGTTAACTGATTTCATCGTTAACTGATTTCATCGTTAACTGATTTCATCTTCATTTAACTGATTCCATCGTTAACTGATTTCATCGTTAACTGATTTCATCTTTAACTGATTTCATCGTTAACTGATTTCATCTTCATTTAACTGATTTCATCGTTAACTGATTTCATCGTTAACTGATTTCATCTTTAACTGATTTCATCGTTAACTGATTTCATCTTCATTTAACTGATTTCATCGTTAACTGATTTCATCTTCATTTAACTGATTCCATCGTTAACTGATTCCATCGTTAACTGATTTCATCGTTAACTGATTTCATCTTCATTTAACTGATTTCATCGTTAACTGATTTCATCGTTAACTGATTTCATCTTCATTTAACTGATTTCATCGTTAACTGATTTCATCGTTAACTGATTTCATCTTCATTTAACTGATTTCATCGTTAACTGATTTCATCTTCATTTAACTGATTCCATCGTTAACTGATTTCATCGTTAACTGATTTCATCTTCATTTAACTGATTTCATCGTTAACTGATTTCATCGTTAACTGATCTCATCGTTAACTGATTCCATCGTTAACTGATTTCACCGTGAACTGATTTCATCTTCATTTAACTGATTCCATCGTTAACTGATTTCATCGTTAACTGATTTCATCGTTAACTGATTTCATCGTTAACTGATTTCATCTTCATTTAACTGATTTCATTTTCATTCTTCATTTAACTGATTTCATCGTTAACTGATTTCATCTTCATTTAACTGATTTCATCGTTAACTGATTTCATCGTTAACTGATTTCATCTTTAACTGATTTCATCGTTAACTGATTTCATCTTCATTTAACTGATTTCATCGTTAACTGATTTCATCGTTAACTGATTTCATCTTTAACTGATTTCATCTTTAACTGATTTCATCTTCATTTAACTGATTTCATCGTTAACTGATTTCATCTTCATTTAATTGATTTCATCGTTAACTGATTTCATCGTTAACTGATTTCATCTTCATTTAACTGATTTCATCGTTAACTGATTTCATCGTTAACTGATTTCATCTTCATTTAACTGATTTCATCGTTAACTGATTTCATCGTTAACTGATTTCATCTTCATTTAACTGATTTCATCGTTAACTGATTTCATCTTCATTTAACTGATTCCATCGTTAACTGATTTCATCGTTAACTGATTTCATCTTCATTTAACTGATTTCATCGTTAACTGATTTCATCGTTAACTGATTTCATCTTTAACTGATTTCATCGTTAACTGATTTCATCTTCATTTAACTGATTTCATCGTTAACTGATTTCATCTTCATTTAATTGATTTCATCGTTAACTGATTTCATCGTTAACTGATTTCATCGTTAACTGATTTCATCTTCATTTAACTGATTTCATCGTTAACTGCTTTCATCGTTAACTGATTCCATCGTTAACTGATTTCATCGTTAACTGATTTCATCGTTAACTGATTTCATCTTCATTTAACTGATTTCATCTTCATTTAACTGATTTCATCGTTAACTGATTTCATCGTTAACTGATTTCATCGTTAACTGATTTCATCTTCATTTAACTGATTTCATCGTTAACTGATTCCATCGTTAACTGATTTCATCTTTAACTGATTTCATCGTTAACTGATTTCATCTTCATTTAACTGATTTCATCGTTAACTGATTTCATCTTCATTTAACTGATTTCATCGTTAAGTGATTTCATCTTCATTTAACTGATTTCATCGTTAAGTGATTTCATCGTTAACTGATTTCATCGTTAACTGATTTCATCTTCATTTAACTGATTTCATCGTTAACTGATTTCATCGTTAACTGATTTCATCTTCATTTAACTGATTTCATCGTTAACTGATTTCATCGTTAACTGATTTCATCGTTAACTGATTTCATCTTCATTTAACTGATTTCATCGTTAACTGATTTCATCGTTAACTGATTTCATCTTCATTCTTCATTTAACTGATTTCATCGTTAACTGATTTCATCGTTAACTGATTTCATCTTCATTTAACTGATTTCATCGTTAATTGATTTCATCGTTAACTGATTTCATCGTTAACTGATTTCATCTTCATTTAACTGATTTCATCGTTAACTGATTTCATCGTTAACTGATTTCATCTTTAACTGATTTCATCTTCATTTAACTGATTTCATCGTTAACTGATTTCATCGTTAACTGATTTCATCTTCATTTAACTGATTTCATCTTCATTTAACTGATTTCATCGTTAACTGATTTCATCGTTAACTGATTTCATCTTTAACTGATTTCATTGTTAACTGATTTCATCTTCATTTAACTGATTCCATCGTTAACTGATTTCATCGTTAACTGATTTCATCTTCATTTAACTGATTTCATCGTTAACTGATTTCATCGTTAACTGATTTCATCTTTAACTGATTTCATCGTTAACTGATTTCATCTTCATTTAACTGATTTCATCGTTAACTGATTCCATCGTTAACTGATTTCATCGTTAACTGATTTCATCTTCATTTAACTGATTTCATCTTTAACTGATTTCATCGTTAACTGATTTCATCTTCATTTAACTGATTTCATCGTTAACTGATTTCATCGTTAACTGATTTCATCTTTAACTGATTTCATCGTTAACTGATTTCATCTTCATTTAACTGATTTCATCGTTAACTGATTTCATCTTCATTTAATTGATTTCATCGTTAACTGATTTCATCGTTAACTGATTTCATCGTTAACTGATTTCATCTTCATTTAACTGATTTCATCGTTAACTGATTTCATCGTTAACTGATTCCATCGTTAACTGATTTCATCGTTAACTGATTTCATCTTCATTTAACTGATTTCATCGTTAACTGATTTCATCGTTAACTGATTTCATCTTCATTTAACTGATTTCATCTTCATTTAACTGATTTCATCGTTAACTGATTTCATCGTTAACTGATTTCATCTTCATTTAACTGATTTCATCGTTAACTGATTTCATCTTCATTTAACTGATTTCATCGTTAACTGATTTCGTCTTCATTTAACTGATTTCATCGTTAACTGATTTCGTCTTCATTTAACTGATTTCATCGTTAACTGATTTCATCGTTAACTGATTTCATCGTTAACTGATTTCATCTTCATTTAACTGATTTCATCGTTAACTGATTTCATCGTTAACTGATTCCATCGTTAACTGATTTCATCTTTAACTGATTTCATCGTTAACTGATTTCATCTTCATTTAACTGATTCCATCGTTAACTGATTTCATCGTTAACTGATTTCATCTTCATTTAACTGATTCCATCGTTAACTGATTTCATCGTTAACTGATTTCATCGTTAACTGATTTCATCGTTAACTGATTTCATCTTCATTTAACTGATTTCATCGTTAACTGATTTCATCTTCATTTAACTGATTTCATCGTTAACTGATTTCATCGTTAACTGATTTCATCTTCATTTAACTGATTTCATCGTTAACTGATTTCATCGTTAACTGATTCCATCGTTAACTGATTTCATCTTCATTTAACTGATTTCATCGTTAACTGATTTCATCTTCATTTAACTGATTCCATCGTTAACTGATTCCATCGTTAACTGATTTCATCGTTAACTGATTTCATCTTCATTTAACTGATTTCATTTTCATTCTTCATTTAACTGATTTCATCGTTAACTGATTTCATCTTCATTTAACTGATTTCATCGTTAACTGATTTCATCGTTAACTGATTTCATCTTCATTTAACTGATTTCATCGTTAACTGATTTCATCGTTAACTGATTTCATCTTTAACTGATTTCATCGTTAACTGTTTTCATCTTCATTTAACTGATTTCATCGTTAACTGATTTCATCTTCATTTAACTGATTCCATCGTTAACTGATTTCATCGTTAACTGATTTCATCTTCATTTAACTGATTTCATCGTTAACTGATCTCATCGTTAACTGATTCCATCGTTAACTGATTTCACCGTGAACTGATTTCATCTTCATTTAACTGATTCCATCGTTAACTGATTTCATCGTTAACTGATTTCATCGTTAACTGATTTCATCTTTAACTGATTTCATCGTTAACTGATTTCATCTTCATTTAACTGATTTCATTTTCATTCTTCATTTAACTGATTTCATCGTTAACTGATTTCATCGTTAACTGATTTCATCTTCATTTAACTGATTTCATCGTTAACTGATTTCATCGTTAATTGATTTCATCGTTAACTGATTTCATCTTCATTCTTCATTTAACTGATTTCATCGTTAACTGATTTCATCGTTAACTGATTTCATCTTCATTTAACTGATTTCATCGTTAACTGATTTCATCTTCATTCTTCATTTAACTGATTTCATCTTTAACTGATTTCATCGTTAACTGATTTCATCTTCATTTAACTGATTTCATCGTTAATTGATTTCATCGTTAACTGATTTCATCGTTAACTGATTTCATCTTCATTTAACTGATTTCATCGTTAACTGATTTCATTGTTAACTGATTTCATCTTTAACTGATTTCATCTTCATTTAACTGATTTCATCTTCATTTAACTGATTTCATCGTTAACTGATTTCATCTTCATTTAACTGATTTCATCTTCATTTAACTGATTTCATCGTTAACTGATTTCATCGTTAACTGATTTCATCGTTAACTGATTTCATCTTCATTTAACTGATTCCATCGTTAACTGATTTCATCGTTAACTGATTTCATCTTTAACTGATTTCATCGTTAACTGATTTCATCTTCATTTAACTGATTTCATCGTTAACTGATTTCATCGTTAACTGATTTCATCTTTAACTGATTTCATCGTTAACTGATTTCATCTTCATTTAACTGATTTCATCGTTAACTGATTTCATCTTCATTTAACTGATTCCATCGTTAACTGATTCCATCGTTAACTGATTTCATCGTTAACTGATTTCATCTTCATTTAACTGATTTCATCGTTAACTGATTTCATCGTTAACTGATTTCATCTTCATTTAACTGATTTCATCGTTAACTGATTTCATCGTTAACTGATTTCATCTTCATTTAACTGATTTCATCGTTAACTGATTTCATCTTCATTTAACTGATTCCATCGTTAACTGATTTCATCGTTAACTGATTTCATCTTCATTTAACTGATTTCATCGTTAACTGATTTCATCGTTAACTGATCTCATCGTTAACTGATTCCATCGTTAACTGATTTCACCGTGAACTGATTTCATCTTCATTTAACTGATTCCATCGTTAACTGATTTCATCGTTAACTGATTTCATCGTTAACTGATTTCATCGTTAACTGATTTCATCTTCATTTAACTGATTTCATTTTCATTCTTCATTTAACTGATTTCATCGTTAACTGATTTCATCTTCATTTAACTGATTTCATCGTTAACTGATTTCATCGTTAACTGATTTCATCTTTAACTGATTTCATCGTTAACTGATTTCATCTTCATTTAACTGATTTCATCGTTAACTGATTTCATCGTTAACTGATTTCATCTTTAACTGATTTCATCTTTAACTGAATTCATCTTCATTTAACTGATTTCATCGTTAACTGATTTCATCTTCATTTAATTGATTTCATCGTTAACTGATTTCATCGTTAACTGATTTCATCTTCATTTAACTGATTTCATCGTTAACTGATTTCATCGTTAACTGATTTCATCTTCATTTAACTGATTTCATCGTTAACTGATTTCATCGTTAACTGATTTCATCTTCATTTAACTGATTTCATCGTTAACTGATTTCATCTTCATTTAACTGATTCCATCGTTAACTGATTTCATCGTTAACTGATTTCATCTTCATTTAACTGATTTCATCGTTAACTGATTTCATCGTTAACTGATTTCATCTTTAACTGATTTCATCGTTAACTGATTTCATCTTCATTTAACTGATTTCATCGTTAACTGATTTCATCTTCATTTAATTGATTTCATCGTTAACTGATTTCATCGTTAACTGATTTCATCGTTAACTGATTTCATCTTCATTTAACTGATTTCATCGTTAACTGCTTTCATCGTTAACTGATTCCATCGTTAACTGATTTCATCGTTAACTGATTTCATCGTTAACTGATTTCATCTTCATTTAACTGATTTCATCTTCATTTAACTGATTTCATCGTTAACTGATTTCATCGTTAACTGATTTCATCGTTAACTGATTTCATCTTCATTTAACTGATTTCATCGTTAACTGATTCCATCGTTAACTGATTTCATCTTTAACTGATTTCATCGTTAACTGATTTCATCTTCATTTAACTGATTTCATCGTTAACTGATTTCATCTTCATTTAACTGATTTCATCGTTAAGTGATTTCATCTTCATTTAACTGATTTCATCGTTAAGTGATTTCATCGTTAACTGATTTCATCGTTAACTGATTTCATCTTCATTTAACTGATTTCATCGTTAACTGATTTCATCGTTAACTGATTTCATCTTCATTTAACTGATTTCATCGTTAACTGATTTCATCGTTAACTGATTTCATCGTTAACTGATTTCATCTTCATTTAACTGATTTCATCGTTAACTGATTTCATCGTTAACTGATTTCATCTTCATTCTTCATTTAACTGATTTCATCGTTAACTGATTTCATCGTTAACTGATTTCATCTTCATTTAACTGATTTCATCGTTAATTGATTTCATCGTTAACTGATTTCATCGTTAACTGATTTCATCTTCATTTAACTGATTTCATCGTTAACTGATTTCATCGTTAACTGATTTCATCTTTAACTGATTTCATCTTCATTTAACTGATTTCATCGTTAACTGATTTCATCGTTAACTGATTTCATCTTCATTTAACTGATTTCATCTTCATTTAACTGATTTCATCGTTAACTGATTTCATCGTTAACTGATTTCATCTTTAACTGATTTCATTGTTAACTGATTTCATCTTCATTTAACTGATTCCATCGTTAACTGATTTCATCGTTAACTGATTTCATCTTCATTTAACTGATTTCATCGTTAACTGATTTCATCGTTAACTGATTTCATCTTTAACTGATTTCATCGTTAACTGATTTCATCTTCATTTAACTGATTTCATCGTTAACTGATTCCATCGTTAACTGATTTCATCGTTAACTGATTTCATCTTCATTTAACTGATTTCATCTTTAACTGATTTCATCGTTAACTGATTTCATCTTCATTTAACTGATTTCATCGTTAACTGATTTCATCGTTAACTGATTTCATCTTTAACTGATTTCATCGTTAACTGATTTCATCTTCATTTAACTGATTTCATCGTTAACTGATTTCATCTTCATTTAATTGATTTCATCGTTAACTGATTTCATCGTTAACTGATTTCATCGTTAACTGATTTCATCTTCATTTAACTGATTTCATCGTTAACTGATTTCATCGTTAACTGATTCCATCGTTAACTGATTTCATCGTTAACTGATTTCATCTTCATTTAACTGATTTCATCGTTAACTGATTTCATCGTTAACTGATTTCATCTTCATTTAACTGATTTCATCTTCATTTAACTGATTTCATCTTCATTTAACTGATTTCATCGTTAACTGATTCCATCGTTAACTGATTTCATCTTTAACTGATTTCATCGTTAACTGATTTCATCTTCATTTAACTGATTTCATCGTTAACTGATTTCATCTTCATTTAACTGATTTCATCGTTAAGTGATTTCATCGTTAACTGATTTCATCGTTAACTGATTAAATCGTTAATTGATTTCATCTTCATTTAACTGATTTCATCGTTAACTGATTTCATCGTTAACTGATTTCATCTTCATTTAACTGATTTCATCGTTAACTGATTTCATCGTTAACTGATTCCATCGTTAACTGATTCCATCGTTAACTGATTTCATCGTTAACTGATTCCATCGTTAACTGATTTCATCGTTAACTGATTTCATCGTTAACTGATTTCATCTTCATTTAACTGATTTCATCGTTAACTGATTCCATCGTTAACTGATTCCATCGTTAACTGATTTCATCGTTAACTGATTTCATCTTCATTTAACTGATTTCATCGTTAACTGATTTCATCTTCATTTAACTGATTTCATCGTTAACTGATTTCATCGTTAACTGATTTCATCTTCATTTAACTGATTTCATTTTCATTCTTCATTTAACTGATTTCATCGTTAACTGATTTCATCTTCATTTAACTGATTTCATCGTTAACTGATTCCATCGTTAACTGATTTCATCTTTAACTGATTTCATCGTTAACTGATTTCATCTTCATTTAACTGATTTCATCGTTAACTGATTTCATCTTCATTTAACTGATTTCATCGTTAAGTGATTTCATCGTTAACTGATTTCATCGTTAACTGATTTCATCTTCATTTAACTGATTTCATCGTTAACTGATTTCATCGTTAACTGATTTCATCTTCATTTAACTGATTTCATCGTTAACTGATTTCATCGTTAACTGATTTCATCGTTAACTGATTTCATCTTCATTTAACTGATTTCATCGTTAACTGATTTCATCGTTAACTGATTTCATCTTCATTCTTCATTTAACTGATTTCATCGTTAACTGATTTCATCGTTAACTGATTTCATCTTCATTTAACTGATTTCATCGTTAATTGATTTCATCGTTAACTGATTTCATCGTTAACTGATTTCATCTTCATTTAACTGATTTCATCGTTAACTGATTTCATCGTTAACTGATTTCATCTTTAACTGATTTCATCTTCATTTAACTGATTTCATCGTTAACTGATTTCATCGTTAACTGATTTCATCTTCATTTAACTGATTTCATCTTCATTTAACTGATTTCATCGTTAACTGATTTCATCGTTAACTGATTTCATCTTTAACTGATTTCATTGTTAACTGATTTCATCTTCATTTAACTGATTCCATCGTTAACTGATTTCATCGTTAACTGATTTCATCTTCATTTAACTGATTTCATCGTTAACTGATTTCATCGTTAACTGATTTCATCTTTAACTGATTTCATCGTTAACTGATTTCATCTTCATTTAACTGATTTCATCGTTAACTGATTCCATCGTTAACTGATTTCATCGTTAACTGATTTCATCTTCATTTAACTGATTTCATCTTTAACTGATTTCATCGTTAACTGATTTCATCTTCATTTAACTGATTTCATCGTTAACTGATTTCATCGTTAACTGATTTCATCTTTAACTGATTTCATCGTTAACTGATTTCATCTTCATTTAACTGATTTCATCGTTAACTGATTTCATCTTCATTTAATTGATTTCATCGTTAACTGATTTCATCGTTAACTGATTTCATCGTTAACTGATTTCATCTTCATTTAACTGATTTCATCGTTAACTGATTTCATCGTTAACTGATTCCATCGTTAACTGATTTCATCGTTAACTGATTTCATCTTCATTTAACTGATTTCATCGTTAACTGATTTCATCGTTAACTGATTTCATCTTCATTTAACTGATTTCATCTTCATTTAACTGATTTCATCTTCATTTAACTGATTTCATCGTTAACTGATTCCATCGTTAACTGATTTCATCTTTAACTGATTTCATCGTTAACTGATTTCATCTTCATTTAACTGATTTCATCGTTAACTGATTTCATCTTCATTTAACTGATTTCATCGTTAAGTGATTTCATCGTTAACTGATTTCATCGTTAACTGATTAAATCGTTAATTGATTTCATCTTCATTTAACTGATTTCATCGTTAACTGATTTCATCGTTAACTGATTTCATCTTCATTTAACTGATTTCATCGTTAACTGATTTCATCGTTAACTGATTCCATCGTTAACTGATTCCATCGTTAACTGATTTCATCGTTAACTGATTCCATCGTTAACTGATTTCATCGTTAACTGATTTCATCGTTAACTGATTTCATCTTCATTTAACTGATTTCATCGTTAACTGATTTCATCTTCATTTAACTGATTTCATCGTTAACTGATTTCATCTTCATTTAACTGATTCCATCGTTAACTGATTTCATCGTTAACTGATTTCATCTTCATTTAACTGATTTCATCGTTAACTGATTTCATCTTCATTTAACTGATTCCATCGTTAACTGATTTCATCGTTAACTGATTCCATCGTTAACTGATTTCATCGTTAACTGATTTCATCTTCATTTAACTGATTCCATCGTTAACTGATTTCATCGTTAACTGATTTCATCGTTAACTGATTTCATCTTCATTTAACTGATTTCATCGTTAACTGATTTCATCTTCATTTAACTGATTTCATCGTTAACTGATTCCATCGTTAACTGATTTCATCGTTAACTGATTTCATCTTCATTTAACTGATTTCATCGTTAACTGATTTCATCGTTAACTGATTTCATCTTCATTTAACTGATTCCATCGTTAACTGATTTCATCGTTTACTGATTTCATCGTTAACTGATTTCATCTTCATTTAACTGATTTCATTTTCATTCTTCATTTAACTGATTTCATCGTTAACTGATTTCATCGTTAACTGATTTCATCTTCATTTAACTGATTTCATCGTTAACTGATTTCATCGTTAACTGATTTCATCTTTAACTGATTTCATCGTTAACTGATTTCATCTTCATTTAACTGATTTCATCGTTGACTGATTTCATCTTCATTTAACTGATTCCATCGTTAACTGATTTCATCTTCATTTAACTGATTCCATCGTTAACTGATCTCATCGTTAACTGATTCCATCGTTAACTGATTTCACCGTTAACTGATTTCACCGTTAACTGATTTCATCTTCATTTAACTGATTCCATCGTTAACAGATTTCATCTTTAACTGATTTCATCGTTAACTGATTTCATCTTTAACTGATTTCATCGTTAACTGATTTCATCTTCATTTAACTGATTTCATCGTTAACTGATTTCATCGTTAACTGATTTCATCGTTAACTGATTTCATCTTCATTTAACTGATTTCATTTTCATTCTTCATTTAACTGATTTCATCGTTAACTGATTTCATCGTTAACTGATTTCATCGTTAACTGATTTCATCTTCATTTAACTGATTTCATCGTTAACTGATTTCGTCGTTAACTGATTTCATCTTTAACTGATTTCATCGTTAACTGATTTCATCTTCATTTAACTGATTTCATCGTTAACTGATTTCATCGTTTACTGATTTCATCTTCATTTAACTGATTTCATCGTTAACTGATTTCATCGTTAACTGATTTCATCTTTAACTGATTTCATCGTTAACTGATTTCATCTTCATTTAACGGATTTCATCGTTAACGGATCTCATCGTTAACGGATTTCATCGTTAACGGATTTCATCGTTAACGGATTCCATCGTTAACGGATTTCATCGTTAACTGATTTCATCTTCATTTAACTGATTTCATCGTTAACTGATTTCATCTTCATTTAACTGATTTCATCGTTAACTGATTTCATCGTTAACTGATTTCATCGTTTACTGATTTCATCGTTAACTGATTTCATCTTCATTTAACTGATTTCATTTTCATTCTTCATTTAACTGATTTCATCGTTAACTGATTTCATCGTTAACTGATTTCATCTTCATTTAACTGATTTCATCGTTAACTGATTTCATCGTTAACTGATTTCATCGTTAACTGATTTCATCTTCATTTAACTGATTTCATCTGTAACTGATTTCATCGTTAACTGATTTCATCTTCATTTAACTGATTTCATCTTCATTTAACTGATTTCATCGTTAACTGATGTCATCTTCATTTAACTGATTTCATCGTTAACTGATTTCATCGTTAACTGATTTAATCTTCATGTAACTGATTTCATCTGTAACTGATTTCATCTTCATTTAACTGATTTCATCTTCATTTAACTGATTTCATCGTTAACTGATTTCATCTTCATTTAACTGATTTCATCGTTAACTGATTTCATTGTTAACTGATTTCATCTTTAACTGATTTCATCGTTAACTGATTTCATCTTCATTTAACTGATTTCATCGTTAACTGATTTCATCGTTAACTGATTTCATCTTCATTTAACTGATTCCATCGTTAACTGATTTCATCTTTAACTGATTTCATCGTTAACTGATTTCATCTTCATTTAACTGATTTCATCGTTAACTGATTTCATCGTTAACTGATTTCATCTTCATTTAACTGATTCCATCGTTAACTGATTTCATCTTTAACTGATTTCATCTTCATTTAACTGATTTCATCTTCATTTAACTGATTTCATCGTTAACTGATTTCATCGTTAACTGATTTAATCTTTAACTGATTTCATCGTTAACTGATTTAATCTTCATGTAACTGATTTCATCTGTAACTGATTTCATCTTTAACTGATTTCATCGTTAACTGATTTCATCTTCATTTAACTGATTTCATCTTCATTTAACTGATTTCATCGTTAACTGATTTCATCTTCATTTAACTGATTCCATCGTTAACTGATTTCATCGTTAACTGATTTCATCGTTAACTGATTTCATCTTCATTTAACTGATTTCATCGTTAACTGATTTCATCTTCATTTAACTGATTTCATCGTTAACTGATTTCATCGTTAACTGATTCCATCGTTAACTGATTTCATCGTTAACTGATTTCATATTCATTTAACTGATTTCATCGTTAACTGATTTCATCGTTAACTGATTTCATCTTCATTTAACTGATTCCATCGTTAACTGATTTCATCGTTAACTGATTTCATCTTCATTTAACTGATTTCATCGTTAACTGATTTCATCGTTAACTGATTCCATCGTTAACTGATTTCATCGTTAACTGATTTCATCTTCATTTAACTGATTTCATCGTTAACTGATTTCATCGTTAACTGATTTCATCGTTAACTGATTTCATCTTCATTTAACTGATTCCATCGTTAACTGATTTCATCGTTTACTGATTTCATCGTTAACTGATTTCATCTTCATTTAACTGATTTCATTTTCATTCTTCATTTAACTGATTTCATCGTTAACTGATTTCATCGTTAACTGATTTCATCTTCATTTAACTGATTTCATCGTTAACTGATTTCATCGTTAACTGATTTCATCGTTAACTGATTTCATCTTCATTTAACTGATTTCATCTTCATTTAACTGATTTCATCTTCATTTAACTGATTTCATCGTTAACTGATTTCATCTTTTACTGATTTCATCGTTAACTGATTTCATCTTTAACTGATTTCATCGTTAACTGATTTCATCTTCATTTAACTGATTTCATCGTTGACTGATTTCATCTTCATTTAACTGATTCCATCGTTAACTGATTTCATCTTCATTTAACTGATTCCATCATTAACTGATCTCATCGTTAACTGATTTCATCGTTAACTGATTCCATCGTTAACTGATTTCACCGTTAACTGATTTCACCGTTAACTGATTTCATCTTCATTTAACTGATTCCATCGTTAACAGATTTCATCTTTAACTGATTTCATCGTTAACTGATTTCATCTTTAACTGATTTCATCGTTAACTGATTTCATCTTCATTTAACTGATTTCATCGTTAACTGATTTCATCGTTAACTGATTTCATCGTTAACTGATTTCATCTTCATTTAACTGATTTCATTTTCATTCTTCATTTAACTGATTTCATCGTTAACTGATTTCATCGTTAACTGATTTCATCGTTAACTGATTTCATCTTCATTTAACTGATTTCATCGTTAACTGATTTCGTCGTTAACTGATTTCATCTTTAACTGATTTCATCGTTAACTGATTTCATCTTCATTTAACTGATTTCATCGTTAACTGATTTCATCGTTTACTGATTTCATCTTCATTTAACTGATTTCATCGTTAACTGATTTCATCGTTAACTGATTTCATCTTTAACTGATTTCATCGTTAACTGATTTCATCTTCATTTAACTGATTTCATCGTTAACTGATCTCATCGTTAACGGATTTCATCGTTAACGGATTTCATCGTTAACGGATTCCATCGTTAACGGATTTCATCGTTAACGGATTTCATCGTTAACTGATTTCATCTTCATTTAACTGATTTCATCGTTAACTGATTTCATCTTCATTTAACTGATTTCATCGTTAACTGATTTCATCGTTAACTGATTTCATTTTCATTCTTCATTTAACTGATTTCATCGTTAACTGATTTCATCTTTAACTGATTTTATCGTTAACTGATTTCAACTTCATGTAAATGATTTCATCTGTAACTGATTTCATCGTTAACTGATTTCATCTTCATTGAACTGATTTCATCTTCATTTAACTGATTTCATCGTTAACTGATGTCATCTTCATTTAACTGATTTCATCGTTAACTGATGTCATCTTCATTTAACTGATTTTATCGTTAACTGATTTCATCTTCATTTAACTGATTTCATCTGTAACTGATTTCATCGTTAACTGATTTCATCTTCATTGAACTGATTTCATCTTCATTTAACTGATTTCATCGTTAACTGATGTCATCTTCATTTAACTGATTTCATCGTTAACTGATTTCATCGTTAACTGATTTAATCTTCATGTAACTGATTTCATCTGTAACTGATTTCATCGTTAACTGATTTCATCTTCATTTAACTGATTTCATCGTTAACTGATTTCATCTTCATTTAACTGATTTCATCGTTAACTGATTTCATCGTTAACTGATTTCATCTTCATTTAACTGATTCCATCGTTAACTGATTTCATCTTTAACTGATTTCATCGTTAACTGATTTCATCTTCATTTAACTGATTTCATCGTTAACTGATTTCATCGTTAACTGATTTCATCTTCATTTAACTGATTCCATCGTTAACTGATTTCATCTTTAACTGATTTCATCTTCATTTAACTGATTCCATCGTTAACTGATTTCATCTTTAACTGATTTCATCTTCATTTAACTGATTCCATCGTTAACTGATTTCATCTTTAACTGATTTCATCGTTAACTGATTTCATCTTCATTTAACTGATTTCATCGTTAACTGATTTCATCGTTAACTGATTTCATCTTCATTTAACTGATTTCATCGTTAACTGATTTCATCTTCATTTAACTGATTTCATCGTTAACTGATTTCATCGTTAACTGATTTCATCTTCATTTAACTGATTCCATCGTTAACTGATTTCATCTTTAACTGATTTCATCGTTAACTGATTTCATCTTCATTTAACTGATTTCATCGTTAACTGATTTCATCGTTAACTGATTTCATCTTCATTTAACTGATTCCATCGTTAACTGATTTCATCTTTAACTGATTTCATCATTAACTGATTTCATCTTCATTTAACTGATTTCATCGTTAACTGATTTCATCGTTAACTGATTTAATCTTTAACTGATTTCATCGTTAACTGATTTAATCTTCATGTAACTGATTTCATCTGTAACTGATTTCATCTTTAACTGATTTCATCGTTAACTGATTTCATCTTCATTTAACTGATTTCATCGTTAACTGATTTCATCTTCATTTAACTGATTCCATCGTTAACTGATTTCATCGTTAACTGATTTCATCGTTAACTGATTTCATCTTCATTTAACTGATTTCATCGTTAACTGATTTCATCTTCATTTAACTGATTTCATCGTTAACTGATTTCATCGTTAACTGATTCCATCGTTAACTGATTTCATCGTTAACTGATTTCATATTCATTTAACTGATTTCATCGTTAACTGATTTCATCGTTAACTGATTTCATCGTTAACTGATTTCATCGTTAACTGATTTCATCTTCATTTAACTGATTTCATCGTTAACTGATTTCATCGTTAACTGATTTCATCTTCATTTAACTGATTTCATCGTTAACTGATTTCATCGTTAACTGATTTCATCTTCATTTAACTGATTTCATCGTTAACTGATTTCATCGTTAACTGATTTCATCTTCATTTAACTGATTTCATCGTTAACTGATTTCATCTTCATTTAACTGATTTCATCGTTAACTGATTTCATCTTCATTTAACTGATTCCATCGTTAACTGATTTCATCGTTAACTGATTTCATCTTCATTTAACTGATTTCATCGTTAACTGATTTCATCGTTAACTGATCTCATCGTTAACTGATTCCATCGTGAACTGATTTCACCGTGAACTGATTTCATCTTCATTTAACTGATTCCATCGTTAACTGATTTCATCGTTAACTGATTTCATCGTTAACTGATTTCATCTTCATTTAACTGATTTCATTTTCATTCTTCATTTAACTGATTTCATCGTTAACTGATTTCATCTTCATTTAACTGATTTCATCGTTAACTGATTTCATCGTTAACTGATTTCATCGTTAACTGATTTCATCTTCATTTAACTGATTTCATCGTTAACTGATTTCATCGTTAACTGATTTCATCTTTAACTGATTTCATCGTTAACTGATTTCATCTTCATTTAACTGATTTCATCGTTAACTGATTTCATCTTCATTTAATTGATTTCATCGTTAACTGATTTCATCGTTAACTGATTTCATCGTTAACTGATTTCATCTTCATTTAACTGATTTCATCGTTAACTGATTTCATCGTTAACTGATTTCATCGTTAACTGATTTCATCTTCATTTAACTGATTTCATCGTTAACTGATTTCAACGTTAACTGATTCCATCGTTAACTGATTTCATCTTTAACTGATTTCATCGTTAACTGATTTCATCTTCATTTAACTGATTTCATCGTTAAGTGATTTCATCGTTAACTGATTTCATCGTTAACTGATTTCATCTTCATTTAACTGATTTCATCGTTAACTGATTTCATCGTTAACTGATTTCATCTTCATTTAACTGATTTCATCGTTAACTGATTTCATCGTTAACTGATTTCATCGTTAACTGATTTCATCTTCATTTAACTGATTTCATCGTTAACTGATTTCATCGTTAACTGATTTCATCGTTAACTGATTTCATCTTCATTCTTCATTTAACTGATTTCATCGTTAACTGATTTCATCGTTAACTGATTTCATCTTCATTTAACTGATTTCATCGTTAATTGATTTCATCGTTAACTGATTTCATCGTTAACTGATTTCATCTTCATTTAACTGATTTCATCGTTAACTGATTTCATCGTTAACTGATTTCATCTTTAACTGATTTCATCTTCATTTAACTGATTTCATCGTTAACTGATTTCATCGTTAACTGATTTCATCTTTAACTGATTTCATCTTTAACTGATTTCATCGTTAACTGATTTCATCTTCATTTAACTGATTTCATCGTTAACTGATTTCATCGTTAACTGATTTCATCTTTAACTGATTTCATCGTTAACTGATTTCATCTTCATTTAACTGATTCCATCGTTAACTGATTTCATCGTTAACTGATTTCATCTTCATTTAACTGATTTCATCGTTAACTGATTTCATCGTTAACTGATTTCATCTTTAACTGATTTCATCTTTAACTGATTTCATCGTTAACTGATTTCATCTTCATTTAACTGATTTCATCGTTAACTGATTTCATCGTTAACTGATTTCATCTTTAACTGATTTCATCGTTAACTGATTTCATCTTCATTTAACTGATTCCATCGTTAACTGATTTCATCGTTAACTGATTTCATCTTCATTTAACTGATTTCATCGTTAACTGATTTCATCGTTAACTGATTTCATCTTTAACTGATTTCATCGTTAACTGATTTCATCTTCATTTAACTGATTTCATCTTCATTTAACTGATTTCATCGTTAACTGATTCCATCGTTAACTGATTTCATCGTTAACTGATTTCATCTTCATTTAACTGATTTCATCTTTAACTGATTTCATCGTTAACTGATTTCATCTTCATTTAACTGATTTCATCGTTAACTGATTTCATCGTTAACTGATTTCATCTTTAACTGATTTCATCGTTAACTGATTTCATCTTCATTTAACTGATTTCATCGTTAACTGATTTCATCTTCATTTAATTGATTTCATCGTTAACTGATTTCATCGTTAACTGATTTCATCTTCATTTAACTGATTTCATCGTTAACTGATTTCATCGTTAACTGATTCCATCGTTAACTGATTTCATCGTTAACTGATTTCATCTTCATTTAACTGATTTCATCGTTAACTGATTTCATCGTTAACTGATTTCATCTTCATTTAACTGATTTCATCGTTAACTGATTTCATCGTTAACTGATTTCATCTTCATTTAACTGATTTCATCTTCATTTAACTGATTTCATCGTTAACTGATTCCATCGTTAACTGATTTCATCTTTAACTGATTTCATCGTTAACTGATTTCATCTTCATTTAACTGATTTCATCGTTAACTGATTTCATCTTCATTTAACTGATTTCATCGTTAAGTGATTTCATCGTTAACTGATTTCATCGTTAACTGATTTCATCGTTAATTGATTTCATCTTCATTTAACTGATTTCATCGTTAACTGATTTCATCTTCATTTAACTGATTTCATCGTTAACTGATTTCATCGTTAACTGATTCCATCGTTAACTGATTTCATCGTTAACTGATTTCATCGTTAACTGATTTCATCTTCATTTAACTGATTTCATCGTTAACTGATTTCATCTTCATTTAACTGATTTCATCGTTAACTGATTTCATCTTCATTTAACTGATTCCATCGTTAACTGATTTCATCGTTAACTGATTTCATCTTCATTTAACTGATTTCATCGTTAACTGATTTCATCGTTAACTGATTTCATCTTCATTTAACTGATTCCATCGTTAACTGATTTCATCGTTAACTGATTCCATCGTTAACTGATTTCATCGTTAACTGATTTCATCTTCATTTAACTGATTCCATCGTTAACTGATTTCATCGTTAACTGATTTCATCGTTAACTGATTTCATCTTCATTTAACTGATTTCATCGTTAACTGATTTCATCTTCATTTAACTGATTTCATCGTTAACTGATTCCATCGTTAACTGATTTCATCGTTAACTGATTTCATCTTCATTTAACTGATTTCATCGTTAACTGATTTCATCGTTAACTGATTTCATCTTCATTTAACTGATTCCATCGTTAACTGATTTCATCGTTTACTGATTTCATCGTTAACTGATTTCATCTTCATTTAACTGATTTCATTTTCATTCTTCATTTAACTGATTTCATCGTTAACTGATTTCATCGTTAACTGATTTCATCTTCATTTAACTGATTTCATCGTTAACTGATTTCATCGTTAACTGATTTCATCTTCATTTAACTGATTTCATCGTTAACTGATTTCATCGTTAACTGATTTCATCTTTTACTGATTTCATCGTTAACTGATTTCATCTTTAACTGATTTCATCGTTAACTGATTTCATCTTCATTTAACTGATTTCATCGTTGACTGATTTCATCTTCATTTAACTGATTCCATCGTTAACTGATTTCATCTTCATTTAACTGATTCCATCGTTAACTGATCTCATCGTTAACTGATTCCATCGTTAACTGATTTCACCGTTAACTGATTTCACCGTTAACTGATTTCATCTTCATTTAACTGATTCCATCGTTAACAGATTTCATCTTTAACTGATTTCATCGTTAACTGATTTCATCTTTAACTGATTTCATCGTTAACTGATTTCATCTTCATTTAACTGATTTCATCGTTAACTGATTTCATCGTTAACTGATTTCATCGTTAACTGATTTCATCTTCATTTAACTGATTTCATTTTCATTCTTCATTTAACTGATTTCATCTTCATTTAACTGATTTCATCGTTAACTGATTTCATCTTCATTTAATTGATTTCATCGTTAACTGATTTCATCGTTAACTGATTTCATCGTTAACTGATTTCATCTTCATTTAACTGATTTCATCGTTAACTGATTTCATCGTTAACTGATTTCATCGTTAACTGATTTCATCTTCATTTAACTGATTTCATCGTTAACTGATTTCAACGTTAACTGATTCCATCGTTAACTGATTTCATCTTTAACTGATTTCATCGTTAACTGATTTCATCTTCATTTAACTGATTTCATCGTTAACTGATTTCATCTTCATTTAACTGATTTCATCGTTAAGTGATTTCATCGTTAACTGATTTCATCGTTAACTGATTTCATCTTCATTTAACTGATTTCATCGTTAACTGATTTCATCGTTAACTGATTTCATCTTCATTTAACTGATTTCATCGTTAACTGATTTCATCGTTAACTGATTTCATCGTTAACTGATTTCATCTTCATTTAACTGATTTCATCGTTAACTGATTTCATCGTTAACTGATTTCATCGTTAACTGATTTCATCTTCATTCTTCATTTAACTGATTTCATCGTTAACTGATTTCATCGTTAACTGATTTCATCTTCATTTAACTGATTTCATCGTTAATTGATTTCATCGTTAACTGATTTCATCGTTAACTGATTTCATCTTCATTTAACTGATTTCATCGTTAACTGATTTCATCGTTAACTGATTTCATCTTTAACTGATTTCATCTTCATTTAACTGATTTCATCGTTAACTGATTTCATCGTTAACTGATTTCATCGTTAACTGATTTCATCTTTAACTGATTTCATCGTTAACTGATTTCATCTTCATTTAACTGATTTCATCGTTAACTGATTTCATCGTTAACTGATTTCATCTTTAACTGATTTCATCGTTAACTGATTTCATCTTCATTTAACTGATTCCATCGTTAACTGATTTCATCGTTAACTGATTTCATCTTCATTTAACTGATTTCATCGTTAACTGATTTCATCGTTAACTGATTTCATCTTTAACTGATTTCATCTTTAACTGATTTCATCGTTAACTGATTTCATCTTCATTTAACTGATTTCATCGTTAACTGATTTCATCGTTAACTGATTTCATCTTTAACTGATTTCATCGTTAACTGATTTCATCTTCATTTAACTGATTCCATCGTTAACTGATTTCATCGTTAACTGATTTCATCTTCATTTAACTGATTTCATCGTTAACTGATTTCATCGTTAACTGATTTCATCTTTAACTGATTTCATCGTTAACTGATTTCATCTTCATTTAACTGATTTCATCTTCATTTAACTGATTTCATCGTTAACTGATTCCATCGTTAACTGATTTCATCGTTAACTGATTTCATCTTCATTTAACTGATTTCATCTTTAACTGATTTCATCGTTAACTGATTTCATCTTCATTTAACTGATTTCATCGTTAACTGATTTCATCGTTAACTGATTTCATCTTTAACTGATTTCATCGTTAACTGATTTCATCTTCATTTAACTGATTTCATCGTTAACTGATTTCATCTTCATTTAATTGATTTCATCGTTAACTGATTTCATCGTTAACTGATTTCATCTTCATTTAACTGATTTCATCGTTAACTGATTTCATCGTTAACTGATTCCATCGTTAACTGATTTCATCGTTAACTGATTTCATCTTCATTTAACTGATTTCATCGTTAACTGATTTCATCTTCATTTAACTGATTTCATCGTTAACTGATTTCATCGTTAACTGATTTCATCTTCATTTAACTGATTTCATCTTCATTTAACTGATTTCATCGTTAACTGATTCCATCGTTAACTGATTTCATCTTTAACTGATTTCATCGTTAACTGATTTCATCTTCATTTAACTGATTTCATCGTTAACTGATTTCATCTTCATTTAACTGATTTCATCGTTAAGTGATTTCATCGTTAACTGATTTCATCGTTAACTGATTTCATCGTTAATTGATTTCATCTTCATTTAACTGATTTCATCGTTAACTGATTTCATCTTCATTTAACTGATTTCATCGTTAACTGATTTCATCGTTAACTGATTCCATCGTTAACTGATTTCATCGTTAACTGATTCCATCGTTAACTGATTTCATCGTTAACTGATTTCATCGTTAACTGATTTCATCTTCATTTAACTGATTTCATCGTTAACTGATTTCATCTTCATTTAACTGATTTCATCGTTAACTGATTTCATCTTCATTTAACTGATTCCATCGTTAACTGATTTCATCGTTAACTGATTTCATCTTCATTTAACTGATTTCATCGTTAACTGATTTCATCGTTAACTGATTTCATCTTCATTTAACTGATTCCATCGTTAACTGATTTCATCGTTAACTGATTCCATCGTTAACTGATTTCATCGTTAACTGATTTCATCTTCATTTAACTGATTCCATCGTTAACTGATTTCATCGTTAACTGATTTCATCGTTAACTGATTTCATCTTCATTTAACTGATTTCATCGTTAACTGATTTCATCTTCATTTAACTGATTTCATCGTTAACTGATTCCATCGTTAACTGATTTCATCGTTAACTGATTTCATCTTCATTTAACTGATTTCATCGTTAACTGATTTCATCGTTAACTGATTTCATCTTCATTTAACTGATTCCATCGTTAACTGATTTCATCGTTTACTGATTTCATCGTTAACTGATTTCATCTTCATTTAACTGATTTCATTTTCATTCTTCATTTAACTGATTTCATCGTTAACTGATTTCATCGTTAACTGATTTCATCTTCATTTAACTGATTTCATCGTTAACTGATTTCATCGTTAACTGATTTCATCTTCATTTAACTGATTTCATCGTTAACTGATTTCATCGTTAACTGATTTCATCTTTTACTGATTTCATCGTTAACTGATTTCATCTTTAACTGATTTCATCGTTAACTGATTTCATCTTCATTTAACTGATTTCATCGTTGACTGATTTCATCTTCATTTAACTGATTCCATCGTTAACTGATTTCATCTTCATTTAACTGATTCCATCGTTAACTGATCTCATCGTTAACTGATTCCATCGTTAACTGATTTCACCGTTAACTGATTTCACCGTTAACTGATTTCATCTTCATTTAACTGATTCCATCGTTAACAGATTTCATCTTTAACTGATTTCATCGTTAACTGATTTCATCTTTAACTGATTTCATCGTTAACTGATTTCATCTTCATTTAACTGATTTCATCGTTAACTGATTTCATCGTTAACTGATTTCATCGTTAACTGATTTCATCTTCATTTAACTGATTTCATTTTCATTCTTCATTTAACTGATTTCATCGTTAACTGATTTCATCGTTAACTGATTTCATCGTTAACTGATTTCATCTTCATTTAACTGATTTCATCGTTAACTGATTTCATCTTTAACTGATTTCATCGTTAACTGATTTCATCTTCATTTAACTGATTTCATCGTTAACTGATTTCATCGTTTACTGATTTCATCTTCATTTAACTGATTTCATCGTTAACTGATTTCATCGTTAACTGATTTCATCTTTAACTGATTTCATCGTTAACTGATTTCATCTTCTTTTAACTGATTTCATCGTTAACTGATCTCATCGTTAACGGATTTCATCGTTAACGGATTTCATCGTTAACGGATTCCATCGTTAACGGATTTCATCGTTAACTGATTTCATCTTCATTTAACTGATTTCATCGTTAACTGATTTCATCTTCATTTAACTGATTTCATCGTTAACTGATTTCATCGTTAACTGATTTCATTTTCATTCTTCATTTAACTGATTTCATCGTTAACTGATTTCATCTTTAACTGATTTTATCGTTAACTGATTTCATCTTCATGTAACTGATTTCATCTGTAACTGATTTCATCGTTAACTGATTTCATCTTCATTTAACTGATTTCATCTGTAACTGATTTCATCGTTAACTGATTTCATCTTCATTTAACTGATTTCATCTTCATTTAACTGATTTCATCGTTAACTGATGTCATCTTCATTTAACTGATTTCATCGTTAACTGATTTCATCGTTACCTGATTTCATCTTCATTTAACTGATTCCATCGTTAACTGATTTCATCGTTAACTGTTTTCATCTTTAACTGATTTCATCTTCATTTAACTGATTTCATCTTCATTTAACTGATTTCATCGTTAACTGATTCCATCGTTAACTGATTTCATCTTCATTTAACTGATTTCATCGTTAACTGATTTCATCTTCATTTAACTGATTTCATCGTTAACTGATTTCATCGTTAACTGATTTCATCGTTAACTGATTTCATCTTCATTTATCTGATTTCATCGTTAACTGATTTCATCTTCATTTAACTGATTCCATCGTTAACTGATTTCATCGTTAACTGATTTCATCTTCATTTAACTGATTTCATCGTTAACTGATTTCATCGTTAACTGATTTCATCTTCATTTAACTGATTCCATCGTTAACTGATTTCATCGTTAACTGATTTCATCGTTAACTGATTTCATCTTCATTTAACTGATTTCATCGTTAACTGATTTCATCGTTAACTGATTTCATCGTTAACTGATTCCATCGTTAACTGATTTCATCGTTAACTGATTTCATCTTCATTTAACTGATTTCATCGTTAACTGATTTCATCGTTAACTGATTTCATCGTTAACTGATTTCATCTTCATTTAACTGATTCCATCGTTAACTGATTTCATCGTTTACTGATTTCATCGTTAACTGATTTCATCTTCATTTAACTGATTTCATTTTCATTCTTCATTTAACTGATTTCATCGTTAACTGATTTCATCTTCATTTAACTGATTTCATCGTTAACTGATTTCATCGTTAACTGATTTCATCTTCATTTAACTGATTTCATCGTTAACTGATTTCATCGTTAACTGATTTCATCTTTTACTGATTTCATCGTTAACTGATTTCATCTTTAACTGATTTCATCGTTAACTGATTTCATCTTCATTTAACTGATTTCATCGTTGACTGATTTCATCTTCATTTAACTGATTCCATCGTTAACTGATTTCATCTTCATTTAACTGATTCCATCGTTAACTGATCTCATCGTTAACTGATTTCATCGTTAACTGATTCCATCGTTAACTGATTTCACCGTTAACTGATTTCACCGTTAACTGATTTCATCTTCATTTAACTGATTCCATCGTTAACAGATTTCATCTTTAACTGATTTCATCGTTAACTGATTTCATCTTTAACTGATTTCATCTTCATTTAACTGATTTCATCGTTAACTGATTTCATCGTTAACTGATTTCATCGTTAACTGATTTCATCTTCATTTAACTGATTTCATTTTCATTCTTCATTTAACTGATTTCATCGTTAACTGATTTCATCGTTAACTGATTTCATCGTTAACTGATTTCATCTTCATTTAACTGATTTCATCGTTAACTGATTTCGTCGTTAACTGATTTCATCTTTAACTGATTTCATCGTTAACTGATTTCATCTTCATTTAACTGATTTCATCGTTAACTGATTTCATCGTTTACTGATTTCATCTTCATTTAACTGATTTCATCGTTAACTGATTTCATCTTTAACTGATTTCATCGTTAACTGATTTCATCTTCATTTAACTGATTTCATCGTTAACTGATCTCATCGTTAACTGATTTCATCGTTAACTGATTTCATCGTTAACGGATTCCATCGTTAACGGATTTCATCGTTAACGGATTTCATCGTTAACTGATTTCATCTTCATTTAACTGATTTCATCGTTAACTGATTTCATCTTCATTTAACTGATTTCATCGTTAACTGATTTCATTTTCATTCTTCATTTAACTGATTTCATCGTTAACTGATTTCATCTTTAACTGATTTTATCGTTAACTGATTTCAACTTCATGTAAATGATTTCATCTGTAACTGATTTCATCGTTAACTGATTTCATCTTCATTTAACTGATTTCATCTGTAACTGATTTCATCGTTAACTGATTTCATCTTCATTTAACTGATTTCATCTTCATTTAACTGATTTCATCGTTAACTGATGTCATCTTCATTTAACTGATTTCATCGTTAACTGATTTCATCGTTAACTGATTTAATCTTCATGTAACTGATTTCATCTGTAACTGATTTCATCGTTAACTGATTTCATCTTCATTTAACTGATTTCATCTTCATTTAACTGATTTCATCGTTAACTGATTTCATCTTCATTTAACTGATTTCATCGTTAACTGATTTCATTGTTAACTGATTTCATCTTTAACTGATTTCATCGTTAACTGATTTCATCTTCATTTAACTGATTTCATCGTTAACTGATTTCATCGTTAACTGATTTCATCTTCATTTAACTGATTCCATCGTTAACTGATTTCATCTTTAACTGATTTCATCGTTAACTGATTTCATCTTCATTTAACTGATTTCATCGTTAACTGATTTCATCGTTAACTGATTTCATCTTCATTTAACTGATTCCATCGTTAACTGATTTCATCTTTAACTGATTTCATCATTAACTGATTTCATCTTCATTTAACTGATTTCATCGTTAACTGATTTCATCGTTAACTGATTTAATCTTTAACTGATTTCATCGTTAACTGATTTAATCTTCATGTAACTGATTTCATCTGTAACTGATTTCATCTTTAACTGATTTCATCGTTAACTGATTTCATCTTCATTTAACTGATTTCATCTTCATTTAACTGATTTCATCGTTAACTGATTTCATCTTCATTTAACTGATTCCATCGTTAACTGATTTCATCGTTAACTGATTTCATCGTTAACTGATTTCATCTTCATTTAACTGATTTCATCGTTAACTGATTTCATCTTCATTTAACTGATTTCATCGTTAACTGATTTCATCGTTAACTGATTCCATCGTTAACTGATTTCATCGTTAACTGATTTCATATTCATTTAACTGATTTCATCGTTAACTGATTTCATCGTTAACTGATTTCATCGTTAACTGATTTCATCTTCATTTAACTGATTCCATCGTTAACTGATTTCATCGTTAACTGATTTCATCGTTAACTGATTTCATCTTCATTTAACTGATTTCATCGTTAACTGATTTCATCGTTAACTGATTTCATCGTTAACTGATTCCATCGTTAACTGATTTCATCGTTAACTGATTTCATCTTCATTTAACTGATTTCATCGTTAAATGATTTCATCGTTAACTGATTTCATCTTCATTTAACTGATTTCATTTTCATTCTTCATTTAACTGATTTCATCGTTAACTGATTTCATCGTTAACTGATTTCATCTTCATTTAACTGATTTCATCGTTAACTGATTTCATCGTTAACTGATTTCATCGTTAACTGATTTCATCGTTAACTGATTTCATCTTTTACTGATTTCATCGTTAACTGATTTCATCTTTTACTGATTTCATCGTTAACTGATTTCATCGTTAACTGATTTCATCGTTAACTGATTTCATCTTCATTTAACTGATTTCATCGTTGACTGATTTCATCTTCATTTAACTGATTCCATCGTTAACTGATTTCATCTTCATTTAACTGATTCCATCGTTAACTGATCTCATCGTTAACTGATTTCATCGTTAACTGATTCCATCGTTAACTGATTTCACCGTTAACTGATTTCACCGTTAACTGATTTCATCTTCATTTAACTGATTCCATCGTTAACAGATTTCATCGTTAACTGATTTCATCGTTAACTGATTTCATCGTTAACTGATTTCATCTTCATTTAACTGATTTCATCGTTAACTGATTTCATCGTTAACTGATTTCATCGTTAACTGATTTCATCGTTAACTGATTTCATCTTCATTTAACTGATTTCATTTTCATTCTTCATTTAACTGATTTCATCGTTAACTGATTTCATCGTTAACTGATTTCATCTTCATTTAACTGATTTCATCGTTAACTGATTTCGTCGTTAACTGATTTCATCTTTAACTGATTTCATCGTTAACTGATTTCATCTTCATTTAACTGATTTCATCGTTAACTGATTTCATCGTTTACTGATTTCATCTTCATTTAACTGATTTCATCGTTAACTGATTTCATCGTTAACTGATTTCATCTTTAACTGATTTCATCGTTAACTGATTTCATCTTCATTTAACTGATTTCATCGTTAACTGATCTCATCGTTAACGGATTTCATCGTTAACGGATTTCATCGTTAACGGATTCCATCGTTAACGGATTTCATCGTTAACGGATTTCATCGTTAACTGATTTCATCTTCATTTAACTGATTTCATCGTTAACTGATTTCATCTTCATTTAACTGATTTCATCGTTAACTGATTTCATCGTTAACTGATTTCATTTTCATTCTTCATTTAACTGATTTCATCGTTAACTGATTTCATCTTTAACTGATTTTATCGTTAACTGATTTCATCTTCATTTAACTGATTTCATCGTTAACTGATTTCAACTTCATGTAAATGATTTCATCTCTAACTGATTTCATCGTTAACTGATTTCATCTTCATTTAACTGATTTCATCTGTAACTGATTTCATCGTTAACTGATTTCATCTTCATTTAACTGATTTCATCTTCATTTAACTGATTTCATCGTTAACTGATGTCATCTTCATTTAACTGATTTCATCGTTAACTGATTTCACCGTTAACTGATTTAATCTTCATGTAACTGATTTCATCTGTAACTGATTTCATCGTTAACTGATTTCATCTTCATTTAACTGATTTCATCTTCATTTAACTGATTTCATCGTTAACTGATTTCATCTTCATTTAACTGATTTCATCGTTAACTGATTTCATTGTTAACTGATTTCATCTTTAACTGATTTCATCTTCATTTAACTGATTTCATCGTTAACTGATTTCATCGTTAACTGATTTCATCTTCATTTAACTGATTCCATCGTTAACTGATTTCATCTTTAACTGATTTCATCATTAACTGATTTCATCTTCATTTAACTGATTTCATCGTTAACTGATTTCATCGTTAACTGATTTAATCTTTAACTGATTTCATCGTTAACTGATTTAATCTTCATGTAACTGATTTCATCTGTAACTGATTTCATCTTTAACTGATTTCATCGTTAACTGATTTCATCTTCATTTAACTGATTTCATCTTCATTTAACTGATTTCATCGTTAACTGATTTCATCTTCATTTAACTGATTCCATCGTTAACTGATTTCATCGTTAACTGATTTCATCGTTAACTGATTTCATCTTCATTTAACTGATTTCATCGTTAACTGATTTCATCTTCATTTAACTGATTTCATCGTTAACTGATTTCATCGTTAACTGATTCCATCGTTAACTGATTTCATCGTTAACTGATTTCATCGTTAACTGATTTCATCTTCATTTAACTGATTTCATCGTTAACTGATTTCATCGTTAACTGATTTCATCGTTAACTGATTTCATCGTTAACTGATTCCATCGTTAACTGATTTCATCGTTAACTGATTTCATCTTCATTTAACTGATTTCATCGTTAACTGATTTCATCGTTAACTGATTTCATCTTCATTTAACTGATTTCATTTTCATTCTTCATTTAACTGATTTCATCGTTAACTGATTTCATCGTTAACTGATTTCATCTTCATTTAACTGATTTCATCGTTAACTGATTTCATCGTTAACTGATTTCATCTTCATTTAACTGATTTCATCGTTAACTGATTTCATCGTTAACTGATTTCATCTTTTACTGATTTCATCGTTAACTGATTTCATCTTTTACTGATTTCATCGTTAACTGATTTCATCTTTAACTGATTTCATCGTTAACTGATTTCATCTTCATTTAACTGATTTCATCGTTGACTGATTTCATCTTCATTTAACTGATTCCATCGTTAACTGATTTCATCTTCATTTAACTGATTCCATCGTTAACTGATCTCATCGTTAACTGATTTCATCGTTAACTGATTCCATCGTTAACTGATTTCACCGTTAACTGATTTCACCGTTAACTGATTTCATCTTCATTTAACTGATTCCATCGTTAACAGATTTCATCGTTAACTGATTCCATCGTTAACTGATTTCATCGTTAACTGATTTCATCGTTAACTGATTTCATCTTCATTTAACTGATTCCATCGTTAACTGATTTCATCTTTAACTGATTTCATCATTAACTGATTTCATCTTCATTTAACTGATTTCATCTTCATTTAACTGATTTCATCGTTAACTGATTTCATCTTCATTTAACTGATTCCATCGTTAACTGATTTCATCGTTAACTGATTTCATCGTTAACTGATTTCATCTTCATTTAACTGATTTCATCGTTAACTGATTTCATCTTCATTTAACTGATTTCATCGTTAACTGATTTCATCGTTAACTGATTCCATCGTTAACTGATTTCATCGTTAACTGATTTCATATTCATTTAACTGATTTCATCGTTAACTGATTTCATCGTTAACTGATTTCATCTTTAACTGATTTCATCGTTAACTGATTTCATCTTCATTTAACTGATTTCATCGTTAACTGATTTCATCGTTAACTGATTTCATCTTCATTTAACTGATTTCATCGTTAACTGATTTCATCGTTAATTGATTTCATCGTTAACTGATTTCATTTTCATTCTTCATTTAACTGATTTCATCGTTAACTGATTTCATCGTTAACTGATTTCATCTTCATTTAACTGATTTCATCGTTAACTGATTTCATCGTTAATTGATTTCATCGTTAACTGATTTCATCTTCATTCTTCATTTAACTGATTTCATCGTTAACTGATTTCATCTTCATTTAACTGATTTCATCGTTAACTGATTTCATCGTTAACTGATTTCATCGTTAACTGATTTCATCGTTAACTGATTTCATCTTCATTTAACTGATTTCATTTTCATTCTTCATTTAACTGATTTCATCGTTAACTGATTTCATCTTCATTTAACTGATTTCATCGTTAACTGATTTCATCTTCATTTAACTGATTTCATCGTTAACTGATTTCATCGTTAACTGATTTCATCTTCATTTAACTGATTTCATCATTAACTGATTTCATCGTTAACTGATTTCATCGTTAACTGATTTAATCTTCATGTAACTGATTTCATCTGTAACTGATTTCATCTTTAACTGATTTCATCGTTAACTGATTTCATCTTCATTTAACTGATTCCATCGTTAACTGATTTCATCTTTAACTGATTTCATCGATAACTGATTTCATCTTCATTTAACTGATTTCATCGTTAACTGATTTCATCGTTAACTGATTTCATCTTCATTTAACTGATTTCATCGTTAACTGATTTCATCGTTAACTGATTTCATCTTTAACTGATTTCATCGTTAACTGATTTCATCTTCATTTAACTGATTTCATCTTCATTTAACTGATTTCATCGTTAACTGATTTCATCTTCATTTAACTGATTTCATCGTTAACTGATTTCATCTTCATTTAACTGATTCCATCGTTAGCTGATTTCATCTTTAACTGATTTCATCGTTAACTGATTTCATCTTCATTTAACTGATTTCATCGTTAACTGATTTCATCGTTAACTGATTTCATCTTCATTTAACTGATTTCATCGTTAACTGATTTCATCTTCATTTAACTGATTTCATCGTTAACTGATTTCATCGTTAACTGATCTCATCGTTAACTGATTTCATCGTTAACTGATTTCATCGTTAACTGATTTCATCTTCATTTAACTGATTTCATCGTTAACTGATTTCATCGTTAACTGATTTCATCTTCATTTAACTGATTTCATCGTTAACTGATTTCATCGTTAACTGATTCCATCGTTAACTGATTTCATCGTTAACTGATTCCATCGTTAACTGATTTCATCGTTAACTGATTCCATCGTTAACTGATTTCATCTTTAACTGATTTCATCGTTAACTGATTTCATCTTCATTTAACTGATTTCATCGTTAAGTGATTTCATCGTTAACTGATTTCATCGTTAACTGATTTCATCGTTAACTGATTTCATCTTCATTTAACTGATTTCATCGTTAACTGATTTCATCTTCATTTAACTGATTTCATCGTTAAGTGATTTCATCGTTAACTGATTTCATCTTTAACTGATTTCATCGTTAACTGATTTCATCTTCATTTAACTGATTTCATCGTTAACTGATTTCATCGTTAACTGATTCCATCGTTAACTGATTTCATCGTTAACTGATTCCATCGTTAACTGATTTCATCGTTAACTGATTTCATCTTCATTTAACTGATTTCATCGTTAACTGATTTCATCTTCATTTAACTGATTTCATTTTCATTCTTCATTTAACTGATTTCATCGTTAACTGATTTCATCTTCATTTAACTGATTTCATCGTTAACTGATTTCATCGTTAACTGATTTCATCTTCTTTTAACTGATTTCATCGTTAACTGATTTCATCGTTAACTGATTTCATCGTTAACTGATTTCATCTTCATTTAACTGATTTCATCGTTAACTGATTTCATCGTTAACTGATTTCATCTTCATTTAACTGATTTCATCGTTAACTGATTTCATCTTCATTTAACTGATTTCATCGTTAACTGATTTCATCGTTAACTGATTTCATCTTCATTTAACTGATTCCATCGTTAACTGATTTCATCGTTAACTGATTTCATCGTTAACTGATTTCATCGTTAACTGATTTCATCTTTAACTGATTTCATCGTTAACTGATTTCATCTTCATTTAACTGATTTCATCGTTAACTGATTTCATCGTTAACTGATTTCATCTTCATTTAACTGATTTCATTTTCATTCTTCATTTAACTGATTTCATCGTTAACTGATTTCATCTTCATTTAACTGATTTCATCGTTAACTGATTTCATCGTTAACTGATTTCATCTTCATTTAACTGATTCCATCGTTAACTGATTTCATCGTTAACTGATTTCATCTTCATTTAACTGATTTCCTCGTTAAGTGATTTCATCGTTAACTGATTTCATCGTTAACTGATTTCATCGTTAACTGATTTCATCGTTAACTGATTTCATCTTCATTTAACTGATTTCATCTTCATTTAACTGATTTCATCGTTAAGTGATTTCATCTTCATTTAACTGATTTCATCGTTAACTGATTTCATCGTTAACTGATTTCATCTTCATTTAACTGATTTCATTTTCATTCTTCATTTAACTGATTTCATCGTTAACTGATTTCATCTTTAACTGATTTCATCGTTAACTGATTTCATCTTCATTTAACTGATTTCCTCGTTAAGTGATTTCATCGTTAACTGATTTCATCGTTAACTGATTTCATCGTTAACTGATTTCATCGTTAACTGATTTCATCTTCATTTAACTGATTTCATTGTTAACTGATTTCATCGTTAACTGATTTCATCTTCATTTAACTGATTTCATCGTTAACTGATTTCATCGTTAACTGATTCCATCGTTAACTGATTTCATCGTTAACTGATTCCATCGTTAACTGATTTCATCGTTAACTGATTTCATCGTTAACTGATTTCATCTTCATTTAACTGATTTCATCGTTAACTGATTTCATCTTCATTTAACTGATTTCATTTTCATTCTTCATTTGACTGATTTCATCGTTAACTGATTTCATCTTCATTTAACTGATTTCATCGTTAACTGATTTCATCGTTAACTGATTTCATCTTCTTTTAACTGATTTCATCGTTAACTGATTTCATCTTCATTTAATTGATTTCATCGTTAACTGATTTCATCGTTAACTGATTTCATCTTCATTTAACTGATTTCATCGTTAACTGATTTCATCGTTAACTGATTTCATCTTCATTTAACTGATTTCATCGTTAACTGATTTCATCTTCATTTAACTGATTCCATCGTTAACTGATTTCATCGTTAACTGATTTCATCGTTAACTGATTTCATCTTCATTTAACTGATTTCATCGTTAACTGATTTCATCGTTAACTGATTTCATCTTCATTTAACTGATTTCATTTTCATTCTTCATTTAACTGATTTCATCGTTAACTGATTTCATCTTCATTTAACTGATTTCATCGTTAACTGATTTCATCGTTAACTGATTTCATCTTCATTTAACTGATTCCATCGTTAACTGATTTCATCGTTAACTGATTTCATCTTCATTTAACTGATTTCATCGTTAACTGATTTCATCGTTAACTGATTCCATCGTTAACTGATTTCATCGTTAACTGATTTCATCTTCATTTAACTGATTTCATCGTTAACTGATTTCATCTTCATTTAACTGATTTCATCGTTAACTGATTTCATCGTTAACTGATTTCATCGTTAACTGATTTCATCTTCATTTAACTGATTTCATCGTTAACTGATTCCATCGTTAACTGATTTCATCTTTAACTGATTTCATCGTTAACTGATTTCATCTTCATTTAACTGATTTCATCGTTAACTGATTTCATCGTTAACTGATTTCATCTTCATTTAACTGATTTCATCGTTAACTGATTTCATCGCTAACTGATTTCATCTTCATTTAACTGATTTCATCGTTAACTGATTTCATCGTTAACTGATTCCATCGTTAACTGATTTCATCTTTAACTGATTTCATCGTTAACTGATTTCATCTTCATTTAACTGATTTCATCTTTAACTGATTTCATCGTTAACTGATTTCATCTTCATTTAACTGATTTCATCGTTAACTGATTTCATCGCTAACTGATTTCATCTTCATTTAACTGATTTCATCGTTAACTGATTTCATCGTTAACTGATTCCATCGTTAACTGATTTCATCTTTAACTGATTTCATCGTTAACTGATTTCATCTTCATTTAACTGATTTCATCGTTAAGTGATTTCATCGTTAACTGATTTCATCGTTAACTGATTTCATCGTTAACTGATTTCATCTTCATTTAACTGATTTCATCGTTAACTGATTTCATCGTTAACTGATTTCATCTTCATTTAACTGATTTCATTGTTAACTGATTTCATCGTTAACTGATTTCATCTTCATTTAACTGATTTCATCGTTAACTGATTTCATCGTTAACTGATTTCATCGTTAACTGATTTCATCTTCATTTAACTGATTTCATTTTCATTCTTCATTTAACTGATTTCATCGTTAACTGATTTCATCGTTAACTGATTTCATCTTCATTTAACTGATTTCATCGTTAACTGATTTCATCGTTAACTGATTTCATCTTCATTTAACTGATTTCATCGTTAACTGATTTCATCGTTAACTGATTTCATCGTTAACTGATTTCATCTTCATTTAACTGATTTCATCGTTAACTGATTTCATCGTTAACTGATTTCATCTTTAACTGATTTCATCGTTAACTGATTTCATCTTCATTTAACTGATTTCATCGTTAACTGATTTCATCGTTAACTGATTTCATCTTTAACTGATTTCATCGTTAACTGATTTCATCTTCATTTAACTGATTTCATCGTTAACTGATTTCATCTTCATTTAACTGATTTCATCGTTAACTGATTTCATCGTTAACTGATTTCATCGTTAACTGATTTCATCTTCATTTAACTGATTCCATCGTTAACTGATTTCATCGTTAACTGATTTCATCGTTAACTGATTTCATCTTCATTTAACTGATTTCATCGTTAACTGATTTCATCGTTAACTGATTTCATCTTTAACTGATTTCATCGTTAACTGATTTCATCTTTAACTGATTTCATCGTTAACTGATTTCATCTTCATTTAACTGATTTCATCTTCATTTAACTGATTTCATCGTTAAGTGATTTCATCGTTAACTGATTTCATCTTCATTTAACTGATTTCATCGTTAACTGATTTCATCGTTAACTGATTTCATCTTCATTTAACTGATTTCATCGTTAACTGATTTCATCTTCATTTAACTGATTTCATTGTTAACTGATTTCATCGTTAACTGATTTCATCTTCATTTAACTGATTTCATCGTTAACTGATTTCATCGTTAACTGATTCCATCGTTAACTGATTTCATCGTTAACTGATTTCATCGTTAACTGATTTCATCTTCATTTAACTGATTTCATTTTCATTCTTCATTTAACTGATTTCATCGTTAACTGATTTCATCGTTAACTGATTTCATCTTCATTTAACTGATTTCATCGTTAACTGATTTCATCGTTAACTGATTTCATCGTTAACTGATTTCATCTTCATTTAACTGATTTCATCGTTAACTGATTTCATCGTTAACTGATTTCATCTTCATTTAACTGATTTCATCGTTAACTGATTTCATCGTTAACTGATTTCATCTTTAACTGATTTCATCGTTAACTGATTTCATCTTCATTTAACTGATTTCATCGTTAACTGATTTCATCGTTAACTGATTTCATCTTTAACTGATTTCATCGTTAACTGATTTCATCTTCATTTAACTGATTTCATCGTTAACTGATTTCATCTTCATTTAACTGATTTCATCGTTAACTGATTTCATCGTTAACTGATTTCATCGTTAACTGATTTCATCTTCATTTAACTGATTCCATCGTTAACTGATTTCATCGTTAACTGATTTCATCGTTAACTGATTTCATCTTCATTTAACTGATTTCATCGTTAACTGATTTCATCGTTAACTGATTTCATCTTTAACTGATTTCATCGTTAACTGATTTCATCTTTAACTGATTTCATCGTTAACTGATTTCATCGTTAACTGATTTCATCGTTAACTGATTTCATCGTTAACTGATTTCATCTTCATTTAACTGATTTCATCGTTAACTGATTTCATCGTTAACTGATTTCATCGTTAACTGATTTCATCTTCATTTAACTGATTTCATCGTTAACTGATTTCATCTTCATTTAACTGATTTCATCGTTAACTGATTTCATCGTTAACTGATTTCATCGTTAACTGATTTCATTTTCATTCTTCATTTAACTGATTTCATCGTTAACTGATTTCATCTTCATTTAATTGATTTCATCGTTAACTGATTTCATCGTTAACTGATTTCATCTTCATTTAACTGATTTCATCGTTAACTGATTTCATCGTTAACTGATTTCATCGTTAACTGATTTCATCTTCATTTAACTGATTTCATCGTTAACTGATTTCATCGTTAACTGATTTCATCGTTAACTGATTTCATCTTCATTTAACTGATTTCATCGTTAACTGATTTCATCGTTAACTGATTTCATCTTTAACTGATTTCATCGTTAACTGATTTCATCTTCATTTAACTGATTTCATCGTTAACTGATTTCATCGTTAACTGATTTCATCTTTAACTGATTTCATCGTTAACTGATTTCATCTTCATTTAACTGATTTCATCGTTAACTGATTTCATCGTTAACTGATTTCATCTTCATTTAACTGATTTCATCGTTAACTGATTTCACCGTTAACTGATTCCATCGTTAACTGATTTCATCGTTAACTGATTTCATCGTTAACTGATTTCATCTTCATTTAACTGATTTCATCGTTAACTGATTTCATCGTTAACTGATTTCATCTTCATTTAACTGATTTCATCGTTAACTGATTTCATCGTTAACTGATTTCATCTTCATTTAACTGATTTCATCGTTAACTGATTTCATCGTTAACTGATTCCATCGTTAACTGATTTCATCTTTAACTGATTTCATCGTTAACTGATTTCATCTTCATTTAACTGATTTCATCGTTAAGTGATTTCATCGTTAACTGATTTCATCGTTAACTGATTTCATCGTTAACTGATTTCATCTTCATTTAACTGATTTCATTGTTAACTGATTTCATCGTTAACTGATTTCATCTTCATTTAACTGATTTCATCGTTAACTGATTTCATCGTTAACTGATTTCATCGTTAACTGATTTCATCTTCATTTAACTGATTTCATCGTTAACTGATTTCATCTTCATTTAACTGATTTCATTTTCATTCTTCATTTAACTGATTTCATCGTTAACTGATTTCATCTTCATTTAACTGATTTCATCGTTAACTGATTTCATCGTTAACTGATTTCATCTTCTTTTAACTGATTTCATCGTTAACTGATTTCATCTTCATTTAATTGATTTCATCGTTAACTGATTTCATCGTTAACTGATTTCATCTTCATTTAACTGATTTCATCGTTAACTGATTTCATCGTTAACTGATTTCATCTTCATTTAACTGATTTCATCGTTAACTGATTTCATCTTCATTTAACTGATTTCATCGTTAACTGATTTCATCGTTAACTGATTTCATCTTCATTTAACTGATTCCATCGTTAATTGATTTCATCGTTAACTGATTTCATCGTTAACTGATTTCATCGTTAACTGATTTCATCTTCATTTAACTGATTTCATCGTTAACTGATTTCATCGTTAACTGATTTCATCTTCATTTAACTGATTTCATTTTCATTCTTCATTTAACTGATTTCATCGTTAACTGATTTCATCTTCATTTAACTGATTTCATCGTTAACTGATTTCATCGTTAACTGATTTCATCGTTAACTGATTTCATCTTCATTTAACTGATTCCATCGTTAACTGATTTCATCGTTAACTGATTTCATCTTCATTTAACTGATTTCATCGTTAACTGATTTCATCGTTAACTGATTTCATCGTTAACTGATTTCATCTTCATTTAACTGATTTCATCGTTAACTGATTTCATCGTTAACTGATTTCATCTTCATTTAACTGATTTCATCTTCATTTAACTGATTTCATCGTTAACTGATTTCATCGTTAACTGATTTCATCTTCATTTAACTGATTTCATTTTCATTCTTCATTTAACTGATTTCATCGTTAACTGATTTCATCTTCATTTAACTGATTTCATCGTTAACTGATTTCATCGTTAACTGATTTCATCGTTAACTGATTTCATCTTTAACTGATTTCATCGTTAACTGATTTCATCTTCATTTAACTGATTTCATCGTTAACTGATTTCATCTTCATTTAATTGATTTCATCGTTAACTGATTTCATCGTTAACTGATTTCATCGTTAACTGATTTCATCTTCATTTAACTGATTTCATCGTTAACTGATTTCATCTTCATTTAACTGATTTCATCGTTAACTGATTTCATCGTTAACTGATTCCATCGTTAACTGATTTCATCATTAACTGATTTCATCTTCATTTAACTGATTTCATCGTTAACTGATTTCATCGTTAACTGATTTCATCTTTAACTGATTTCATCGTTAACTGATTTCATCTTCATTTAACTGATTTCATCGTTAACTGATTTCATCGTTAACTGATTTCATCTTTAACTGATTTCATCGTTAACTGATTTCATCTTCATTTAACTGATTTCATCGTTAACTGATTTCATCGTTAACTGATTTCATCGTTAACTGATTCCATCGTTAACTGATTTCATCTTTAACTGATTTCATCGTTAACTGATTTCATCTTCATTTAACTGATTTCATCGTTAAGTGATTTCATCGTTAACTGATTTCATCGTTAACTGATTTCATCTTCATTTAACTGATTTCATTGTTAACTGATTTCATCGTTAACTGATTTCATCTTCATTTAACTGATTTCATCGTTAACTGATTTCATCGTTAACTGATTCCATCGTTAACTGATTTCATCGTTAACTGATTTCATCGTTAACTGATTTCATCTTCATTTAACTGATTTCATTTTCATTCTTCATTTAACTGATTTCATCGTTAACTGATTTCATCGTTAACTGATTTCATCTTCATTTAACTGATTTCATCGTTAACTGATTTCATCGTTAACTGATTTCATCGTTAACTGATTTCATCTTCATTTAACTGATTTCATCGTTAACTGATTTCATCGTTAACTGATTTCATCTTCATTTAACTGATTTCATCGTTAACTGATTTCATCGTTAACTGATTTCATCTTTAACTGATTTCATCGTTAACTGATTTCATCTTCATTTAACTGATTTCATCGTTAACTGATTTCATCGTTAACTGATTTCATCTTTAACTGATTTCATCGTTAACTGATTTCATCTTCATTTAACTGATTTCATCGTTAACTGATTTCATCTTCATTTAACTGATTTCATCGTTAACTGATTTCATCGTTAACTGATTTCATCGTTAACTGATTTCATCTTCATTTAACTGATTCCATCGTTAACTGATTTCATCGTTAACTGATTTCATCGTTAACTGATTTCATCTTCATTTAACTGATTTCATCGTTAACTGATTTCATCGTTAACTGATTTCATCTTTAACTGATTTCATCGTTAACTGATTTCATCTTTAACTGATTTCATCGTTAACTGATTTCATCGTTAACTGATTTCATCGTTAACTGATTTCATCGTTAACTGATTTCATCGTTAACTGATTTCATCTTCATTTAACTGATTTCATCGTTAACTGATTTCATCGTTAACTGATTTCATCGTTAACTGATTTCATCTTCATTTAACTGATTTCATCGTTAACTGATTTCATCTTCATTTAACTGATTTCATCGTTAACTGATTTCATCGTTAACTGATTTCATCGTTAACTGATTTCATTTTCATTCTTCATTTAACTGATTTCATCGTTAACTGATTTCATCTTCATTTAATTGATTTCATCGTTAACTGATTTCATCGTTAACTGATTTCATCTTCATTTAACTGATTTCATCGTTAACTGATTTCATCGTTAACTGATTTCATCGTTAACTGATTTCATCTTCATTTAACTGATTTCATCGTTAACTGATTTCATCGTTAACTGATTTCATCGTTAACTGATTTCATCTTCATTTAACTGATTTCATCGTTAACTGATTTCATCGTTAACTGATTTCATCTTTAACTGATTTCATCGTTAACTGATTTCATCTTCATTTAACTGATTTCATCGTTAACTGATTTCATCGTTAACTGATTTCATCTTTAACTGATTTCATCGTTAACTGATTTCATCTTCATTTAACTGATTTCATCGTTAACTGATTTCATCGTTAACTGATTTCATCTTCATTTAACTGATTTCATCGTTAACTGATTTCACCGTTAACTGATTCCATCGTTAACTGATTTCATCGTTAACTGATTTCATCGTTAACTGATTTCATCTTCATTTAACTGATTTCATCGTTAACTGATTTCATCGTTAACTGATTTCATCTTCATTTAACTGATTTCATCGTTAACTGATTTCATCGTTAACTGATTTCATCTTCATTTAACTGATTTCATCGTTAACTGATTTCATCGTTAACTGATTCCATCGTTAACTGATTTCATCTTTAACTGATTTCATCGTTAACTGATTTCATCTTCATTTAACTGATTTCATCGTTAAGTGATTTCATCGTTAACTGATTTCATCGTTAACTGATTTCATCGTTAACTGATTTCATCTTCATTTAACTGATTTCATTGTTAACTGATTTCATCGTTAACTGATTTCATCTTCATTTAACTGATTTCATCGTTAACTGATTTCATCGTTAACTGATTTCATCGTTAACTGATTTCATCTTCATTTAACTGATTTCATCGTTAACTGATTTCATCTTCATTTAACTGATTTCATTTTCATTCTTCATTTAACTGATTTCATCGTTAACTGATTTCATCTTCATTTAACTGATTTCATCGTTAACTGATTTCATCGTTAACTGATTTCATCTTCTTTTAACTGATTTCATCGTTAACTGATTTCATCTTCATTTAATTGATTTCATCGTTAACTGATTTCATCGTTAACTGATTTCATCTTCATTTAACTGATTTCATCGTTAACTGATTTCATCGTTAACTGATTTCATCTTCATTTAACTGATTTCATCGTTAACTGATTTCATCTTCATTTAACTGATTTCATCGTTAACTGATTTCATCGTTAACTGATTTCATCTTCATTTAACTGATTCCATCGTTAATTGATTTCATCGTTAACTGATTTCATCGTTAACTGATTTCATCGTTAACTGATTTCATCTTCATTTAACTGATTTCATCGTTAACTGATTTCATCGTTAACTGATTTCATCTTCATTTAACTGATTTCATTTTCATTCTTCATTTAACTGATTTCATCGTTAACTGATTTCATCTTCATTTAACTGATTTCATCGTTAACTGATTTCATCGTTAACTGATTTCATCGTTAACTGATTTCATCTTCATTTAACTGATTCCATCGTTAACTGATTTCATCGTTAACTGATTTCATCTTCATTTAACTGATTTCATCGTTAACTGATTTCATCGTTAACTGATTTCATCGTTAACTGATTTCATCTTCATTTAACTGATTTCATCGTTAACTGATTTCATCGTTAACTGATTTCATCTTCATTTAACTGATTTCATCTTCATTTAACTGATTTCATCGTTAACTGATTTCATCGTTAACTGATTTCATCTTCATTTAACTGATTTCATTTTCATTCTTCATTTAACTGATTTCATCGTTAACTGATTTCATCTTCATTTAACTGATTTCATCGTTAACTGATTTCATCGTTAACTGATTTCATCGTTAACTGATTTCATCTTTAACTGATTTCATCGTTAACTGATTTCATCTTCATTTAACTGATTTCATCGTTAACTGATTTCATCTTCATTTAATTGATTTCATCGTTAACTGATTTCATCGTTAACTGATTTCATCGTTAACTGATTTCATCTTCATTTAACTGATTTCATCGTTAACTGATTTCATCTTCATTTAACTGATTTCATCGTTAACTGATTTCATCGTTAACTGATTCCATCGTTAACTGATTTCATCATTAACTGATTTCATCTTCATTTAACTGATTTCATCGTTAACTGATTTCATCTTTAACTGATTTCATCGTTAACTGATTTCATCTTCATTTAACTGATTTCATCGTTAACTGATTTCATCGTTAACTGATTTCATCGTTAACTGATTTCATCTTCATTTAACTGATTCCATCGTTAACTGATTTCATCGTTAACTGATTTCATCGTTAACTGATTTCATCTTCATTTAACTGATTTCATCGTTAACTGATTTCATCTTCATTTAACTGATTTCATCGTTAACTGATTTCATCGTTAACTGATTTAATCGTTAACTGATTTCATCTTCATTTAACTGATTTCATTTTCATTCTTCATTTAACTGATTTCATCGTTAACTGATTTCATCTTCATTTAATTGATTTCATCGTTAACTGATTTCATCGTTAACTGATTTCATCGTTAACTGATTTCATCTTCATTTAACTGATTTCATCGTTAACTGATTTCATCGTTAACTGATTTCATCTTCATTTAACTGATTTCATCGTTAACTGATTTCATCGTTAACTGATTTCATCTTCATTTAACTGATTTCATCGTTAACTGATTTCATCGTTAACTGATTTCATCTTTAACTGATTTCATCGTTAACTGATTTCATCGTTAACTGATTTCATCTTTAACTGATTTCATCGTTAACTGATTTCATCTTCATTTAACTGATTTCATCGTTAACTGATTTCATCTTCATTTAACTGATTTCATCGTTAACTGATTTCATCGTTAACTGATTTCATCGTTAACTGATTTCTTCGTTAACTGATTTCATCTTCATTTAACTGATTTCATCGTTAACTGATTTCATCTTCATTTAACTGATTTCATCGTTAACTGATTTCATCGTTAACTGATTTCATCTTTAACTGATTTCATCGTTAACTGATTTCATCTTCATTTAATTGATTTCATCGTTAACTGATTTCATCGTTAACTGATTTCTTCGTTAACTGATTTCATCTTCATTTAACTGATTTCATCGTTAACTGATTTCATCGTTAACTGATTTCATCTTCATTTAACTGATTTCATCGTTAACTGATTTCATCGTTAACTGATTTCATCGTTAACTGATTTCATCTTCATTTAACTGATTTCATCGTTAACTGATTTCATCGTTAACTGATTTCATCTTTAACTGATTTCATCGTTAACTGATTTCATCGTTAACTGATTTCATCTTTAACTGATTTCATCGTTAACTGATTTCATCTTCATTTAACTGATTTCATCGTTAACTGATTTCATCTTCATTTAACTGATTTCATCGTTAACTGATTTCATCGTTAACTGATTTCATCGTTAACTGATTTCTTCGTTAACTGATTTCATCTTCATTTAACTGATTTCATCGTTAACTGATTTCATCGTTAACTGATTTCATCTTCATTTAACTGATTCCATCGTTAACTGATTTCATCGTTAACTGATTTCATCTTCATTTAACTGATTTCATCGTTAACTGATTTCATCGTTAACTGATTTCATCTTTAACTGATTTCATCGTTAACTGATTTCATCGTTAACTGATTTCATCTTCATTTAACTGATTTCATCGTTAACTGATTTCATCGTTAACTGATTTCATCGTTAACTGATTTCATCTTCATTTAACTGATTTCATCGTTAAGTGATTTCATCGTTAACTGATTTCATCTTCATTTAACTGATTCCATCGTTAACTGATTTCATCGTTAACTGATTTCATCGTTAACTGATTTCATCTTTAACTGATTTCATCTTCATTTAACTGATTTCATCGTTAACTGATTTCATCGTTAACTGATTTCATCGTTAACTGATTTCATCTTCATTTAACTGATTTCATCGTTAACTGATTTCATCGTTAACTGATTTCATCTTCATTTAACTGATTTCATCGTTAACTGATTTCATCGTTAACTGATTCCATCGTTAACTGATATCATCGTTAACTGATTTCATCTTCATTTAACTGATTTAATTTTCATTCTTCATTTAACTGATTTCATCGTTAACTGATTTCATCTTCATTTAACTGATTTCATCGTTAACTGATTTCATCGTTAACTGATTTCATCGTTAACTGATTTCATCTTCATTTAACTGATTTCATCGTTAACTGATTTCATCTTCATTTAATTGATTTCATCGTTAACTGATTTCATCGTTAACTGATTTCATCGTTAACTGATTTCATCTTCATTTAACTGATTTCATCGTTAACTGATTTCATCGTTAACTGATTCCATCGTTAACTGATTTCATCGTTAACTGATTTCATCGTTAACTGATTTCATCTTCATTTAACTGATTTCATCGTTAACTGATTTCATCGTTAACTGATTTCATCGTTAACTGATTTCATCTTTAACTGATTTCATCGTTAACTGATTTCATCTTCATTTAACTGATTTCATCGTTAACTGATTTCATCTTCATTTAATTGATTTCATCGTTAACTGATTTCATCGTTAACTGATTTCATCGTTAACTGATTTCATCTTCATTTAACTGATTTCATTTTCATTCTTCATTTAACTGATTTCATCGTTAACTGATTTCATCTTCATTTAATTGATTTCATCGTTAACTGATTTCATCGTTAACTGATTTCATCGTTAACTGATTTCATCTTCATTTAACTGATTTCATCGTTAACTGATTTCATCGTTAACTGATTTCATCTTCATTTAACTGATTTCATCGTTAACTGATTTCATCGTTAACTGATTTCATCGTTAACTGATTTCATCTTCATTTAACTGATTTCATCGTTAACTGATTTCATCGTTAACTGATTTCATCTTTAACTGATTTCATCGTTAACTGATTTCATCTTCATTTAACTGATTTCATCGTTAACTGATTTCATCGTTAACTGATTTCATCTTTAACTGATTTCATCGTTAACTGATTTCATCTTCATTTAACTGATTTCATCGTTAACTGATTTCATCTTCATTTAACTGATTTCATCGTTAACTGATTTCATCGTTAACTGATTTCATCTTCATTTAACTGATTCCATCGTTAACTGATTTCATCGTTAACTGATTTCATCGTTAACTGATTTCATCTTCATTTAACTGATTTCATCGTTAACTGATTTCATCGTTAACTGATTTCATCTTTAACTGATTTCATCGTTAACTGATTTCATCTTCATTTAACTGATTTCATCGTTAACTGATTTCATCGTTAACTGATTTCATCGTTAACTGATTTCATCTTCATTTAACTGATTTCATCGTTAACTGATTTCATCGTTAACTGATTCCATCGTTAACTGATTTCATCGTTAACTGATTTCATCTTCATTTAACTGATTTCATCGTTAACTGATTTCATCTTCATTTAACTGATTTCATCGTTAACTGATTCCATCGTTAACTGATTTCATCTTCATTTAACTGATTTCATCGTTAACTGATTTCATCGTTAACTGATTTCATCTTCATTTAACTGATTTCATCGTTAACTGATTTCATCGTTAACTGATTTCATCGTTAACTGATTTCATCTTCATTTAACTGATTTCATCGTTAACTGATTTCATCGTTAACTGATTTCATCTTCATTTAACTGATTTCATCGTTAACTGATTTCATCGTTAACTGATTCCATCGTTAACTGATTTCATCTTTAACTGATTTCATCGTTAACTGATTTCATCTTCATTTAACTGATTTCATCGTTAAGTGATTTCATCGTTAACTGATTTCATCTTCATTTAACTGATTTCATTGTTAACTGATTTCATCGTTAACTGATTTCATCTTCATTTAACTGATTCCATCGTTAACTGATTTCATCGTTAACTGATTTCATCGTTAACTGATTTCATCTTTAACTGATTTCATCTTCATTTAACTGATTTCATCGTTAACTGATTTCATCGTTAACTGATTTCATCTTCATTTAACTGATTTCATCGTTAACTGATTTCATCGTTAACTGATTCCATCGTTAACTGATATCATCGTTAACTGATTTCATCTTCATTTAACTGATTTAATTTTCATTCTTCATTTAACTGATTTCATCGTTAACTGATTTCATCGTTAACTGATTTCATCTTCATTTAATTGATTTCATCGTTAACTGATTTCATCGTTAACTGATTTCATCGTTAACTGATTTCATCTTCATTTAACTGATTTCATCGTTAACTGATTTCATCGTTAACTGATTTCATCTTCATTTAACTGATTTCATCGTTAACTGATTTCATCGTTAACTGATTTCATCGTTAACTGATTTCATCTTCATTTAACTGATTTCATCGTTAACTGATTTCATCGTTAACTGATTTCATCTTTAACTGATTTCATCGTTAACTGATTTCATCTTCATTTAACTGATTTCATCGTTAACTGATTTCATCGTTAACTGATTTCATCTTTAACTGATTTCATCGTTAACTGATTTCATCTTCATTTAACTGATTTCATCGTTAACTGATTTCATCTTCATTTAACTGATTTCATCGTTAACTGATTTCATCGTTAACTGATTTCATCTTCATTTAACTGATTCCATCGTTAACTGATTTCATCGTTAACTGATTTCATCGTTAACTGATTTCATCTTCATTTAACTGATTTCATCGTTAACTGATTTCATCGTTAACTGATTTCATCTTTAACTGATTTCATCGTTAACTGATTTCATCTTCATTTAACTGATTTCATCGTTAACTGATTTCATCGTTAACTGATTTCATCGTTAACTGATTTCATCTTCATTTAACTGATTTCATCGTTAACTGATTTCATCGTTAACTGATTCCATCGTTAACTGATTTCATCGTTAACTGATTTCATCTTCATTTAACTGATTTCATCGTTAACTGATTTCATCTTCATTTAACTGATTTCATCGTTAACTGATTCCATCGTTAACTGATTTCATCTTCATTTAACTGATTTCATCGTTAACTGATTTCATCGTTAACTGATTTCATCTTCATTTAACTGATTTCATCGTTAACTGATTTCATCGTTAACTGATTTCATCGTTAACTGATTTCATCTTCATTTAACTGATTTCATCGTTAACTGATTTCATCGTTAACTGATTTCATCTTCATTTAACTGATTTCATCGTTAACTGATTTCATCGTTAACTGATTCCATCGTTAACTGATTTCATCTTTAACTGATTTCATCGTTAACTGATTTCATCTTCATTTAACTGATTTCATCGTTAAGTGATTTCATCGTTAACTGATTTCATCTTCATTTAACTGATTTCATTGTTAACTGATTTCATCGTTAACTGATTTCATCTTCATTTAACTGATTCCATCGTTAACTGATTTCATCGTTAACTGATTTCATCGTTAACTGATTTCATCGTTAACTGATTTCATCTTTAACTGATTTCATCTTCATTTAACTGATTTCATCGTTAACTGATTTCATCGTTAACTGATTTCATCTTCATTTAACTGATTTCATCGTTAACTGATTTCATCGTTAACTGATTCCATCGTTAACTGATATCATCGTTAACTGATTTCATCTTCATTTAACTGATTTAATTTTCATTCTTCATTTAACTGATTTCATCGTTAACTGATTTCATCTTTAACTGATTTCATCGTTAACTGATTTCATCTTCATTTAACTGATTTCATCGTTAACTGATTTCATCTTCATTTAATTGATTTCATCGTTAACTGATTTCATCGTTAACTGATTTCATCGTTAACTGATTTCATCTTCATTTAACTGATTTCATCGTTAACTGATTTCATCTTCATTTAACTGATTTCATCGTTAACTGATTTCATCGTTAACTGATTCCATCGTTAACTGATTTCATCGTTAACTGATTTCATCGTTAACTGATTTCATCGTTAACTGATTTCATCGTTAACTGATTTCATCTTCATTTAACTGATTTCATCGTTAACTGATTTCATCGTTAACTGATTTCATTTTTAACTGATTTCATCGTTAACTGATTTCATCTTCATTTAACTGATTTCATCGTTAACTGATTTCATCGTTAACTGATTTCATCTTCATTTAACTGATTTCATCGTTAACTGATTTCATCGTTAACTGATTCCATCGTTAACTGATTTCATCTTTAACTGATTTCATCGTTAACTGATTTCATCTTCATTTAACTGATTTCATCGTTAAGTGATTTCATCGTTAACTGATTTCATCGTTAACTGATTTCATCGTTAACTGATTTCATCTTCATTTAACTGATTTCATCGTTAACTGATTTCATCGTTAACTGATTTCATCTTCATTTAACTGATTTCATTGTTAACTGATTTCATCGTTAACTGATTTCATCTTCATTTAACTGATTTCATCGTTAACTGATTTCATCGTTAACTGATTCCATCGTTAACTGATTTCATCTTTAACTGATTTCATCGTTAACTGATTTCATCTTCATTTAACTGATTTCATCGTTAAGTGATTTCATCGTTAACTGATTTCATCGTTAACTGATTTCATCTTCATTTAACTGATTTCATCTTCATTTAACTGATTTCATCGTTAACTGATTTCATCTTCATTTAACTGATTTCATCGTTAACTGATTTCATCGTTAACTGATTTCATCGTTAACTGATTTCATCTTCATTTAACTGATTCCATCGTTAACTGATTTCATCGTTAACTGATTTCATCGTTAACTGATTTCATCTTTAACTGATTTCATCGTTAACTGATTTCATCTTCATTTAACTGATTTCATCGTTAACTGATTTCATCGTTAACTGATTTCATCGTTAACTGATTTCATCTTCATTTAACTGATTTCATCGTTAACTGATTTCATCGTTAACTGATTTCATCTTCATTTAACTGATTTCATCTTCATTTAACTGATTTCATCGTTAACTGATTTCATCGTTAACTGATTTCATCGTTAACTGATTTCATCTTCATTTAACTGATTTCATCGTTAACTGATTTCATCGTTAACTGATTTCATCTTCATTTAACTGATTTCATCTTCATTTAACTGATTTCATCGTTAACTGATTTCATCGTTAACTGATTTCATCTTCATTTAACTGATTTCATTTTCATTCTTCATTTAACTGATTTCATCGTTAACTGATTTCATCGTTAACTGATTTCATCTTCATTTAACTGATTTCATCGTTAACTGATTTCATCGTTAACTGATTTCATCTTTAACTGATTTCATCGTTAACTGATTTCATCTTCATTTAACTGATTTCATCGTTAACTGATTTCATCTTCATTTAATTGATTTCATCGTTAACTGATTTCATCGTTAACTGATTTCATCGTTAACTGATTTCATCTTCATTTAACTGATTTCATCGTTAACTGATTCCATCGTTAACTGATTTCATCATTAACTGATTTCATCTTCATTTAACTGATTTCATCGTTAACTGATTTCATCGTTAACTGATTTCATCTTTAACTGATTTCATCGTTAACTGATTTCATCTTCATTTAACTGATTTCATCGTTAACTGATTTCATCGTTAACTGATTTCATCTTTAACTGATTTCATCGTTAACTGATTTCATCTTCATTTAACTGATTTCATCGTTAACTGATTTCATCGTTAACTGATTTCATCTTCATTTAACTGATTTCATCGTTAACTGATTTCATCGTTAACTGATTCCATCGTTAACTGATTTCATCTTTAACTGATTTCATCGTTAACTGATTTCATCTTCATTTAACTGATTTCATCGTTAAGTGATTTCATCGTTAACTGATTTCATCGTTAACTGATTTCATCTTCATTTAACTGATTTCATTTTCATTCTTCATTTAACTGATTTCATCGTTAACTGATTTCATCGTTAACTGATTTCATCTTCATTTAACTGATTTCATCGTTAACTGATTTCATCGTTAACTGATTTCATCTTTAACTGATTTCATCGTTAACTGATTTCATCTTCATTTAACTGATTTCATCTTCATTTAATTGATTTCATCGTTAACTGATTTCATCGTTAACTGATTTCATCGTTAACTGATTTCATCTTCATTTAACTGATTTCATCGTTAACTGATTTCATCGTTAACTGATTTCATCGTTAACTGATTTCATCTTCATTTAACTGATTTCATCGTTAACTGATTTCATCGTTAACTGATTTCATCTTCATTTAAATGATTTCATCGTTAACTGATTTCATCGTTAACTGATTTCATCTTTAACTGATTTCATCGTTAACTGATTTCATCTTCATTTAACTGATTTCATCGTTAACTGATTTCATCGTTAACTGATTTCATCTTCATTTAACTGATTTCATCGTTAACTGATTTCATCGTTAACTGATTTCATCTTCATTTAACTGATTCCATCGTTAACTGATTTCATCGTTAACTGATTTCATCGTTAACTGATTTCATCTTCATTTAACTGATTTCATCGTTAACTGATTTCATCGTTAACTGATTTCATCTTTAACTGATTTCATCGTTAACTGATTTCATCTTCATTTAACTGATTTCATCGTTAACTGATTTCATCGTTAACTGATTTCATCTTCATTTAACTGATTTCATCGTTAACTGATTTCATCGTTAACTGATTCCATCGTTAACTGATTTCATCTTCATTTAACTGATTTCATCGTTAACTGATTTCATCTTCATTTAACTGATTTCATCGTTAACTGATTTCATCGTTAACTGATTCCATCGTTAACTGATTTCATCGTTAACTGATTTCATCTTCATTTAACTGATTTCATCGTTAACTGATTTCATCTTCATTTAACTGATTTCATCGTTAACTGATTTCATCTTCATTTAACTGATTTCATCGTTAACTGATTTCATCGTTAACTGATTTCATCGTTAACTGATTTCATCTTCATTTAACTGATTTCATTTTCATTCTTCATTTAACTGATTTCATCGTTAACTGATTTCATCTTCATTTAATTGATTTCATCGTTAACTGATTTCATCGTTAACTGATTTCATCTTCATTTAACTGATTTCATCGTTAACTGATTTCATCGTTAACTGATTTCATCTTCATTTAACTGATTTCATCGTTAACTGATTTCATCGTTAACTGATTTCATCGTTAACTGATTTCATCTTCATTTAACTGATTTCATCGTTAACTGATTTCATCGTTAACTGATTTCATCTTTAACTGATTTCATCGTTAACTGATTTCATCTTCATTTAACTGATTTCATCGTTAACTGATTTCATCGTTAACTGATTTCATCTTTAACTGATTTCATCGTTAACTGATTTCATCTTTAACTGATTTCATCGTTAACTGATTTCATCTTCATTTAACTGATTTCATCGTTAACTGATTTCATCTTCATTTAACTGATTTCATCGTTAACTGATTTCATCTTTAACTGATTTCATCGTTAACTGATTTCATCTTCATTTAACTGATTTCATCGTTAACTGATTTCATCTTCATTTAATTGATTTCATCGTTAACTGATTTCATCGTTAACTGATTTCATCGTTAACTGATTTCATCTTCATTTAACTGATTTCATCGTTAACTGATTCCATCGTTAACTGATTTCATCTTCATTTAACTGATTTCATCGTTAACTGATTTCATCTTCATTTAACTGATTTCATCGTTAACTGATTTCATCGTTAACTGATTTCATCTTTAACTGATTTCATCGTTAACTGATTTCATCTTCATTTAACTGATTTCATCGTTAACTGATTTCATCGTTAACTGATTTCATCTTCATTTAACTGATTTCATCGTTAACTGATTTCATCGTTAACTGATTCCATCGTTAACTGATTTCATCTTTAACTGATTTCATCGTTAACTGATTTCATCTTCATTTAACTGATTTCATCGTTAAGTGATTTCATCGTTAACTGATTTCATCTTCATTTAACTGATTTCATTGTTAACTGATTTCATCGTTAACTGATTTCATCTTCATTTAACTGATTTCATCGTTAACTGATTTCATCGTTAACTGATTCCATCGTTAACTGATTTCATCGTTAACTGATTTCATCGTTAACTGATTTCATCTTCATTTAACTGATTTCATCGTTAACTGATTTCATCTTCATTTAACTGATTTCATTTTCATTCTTCATTTAACTGATTTCATCGTTAACTGATTTCATCTTCATTTAACTGATTTCATCGTTAACTGATTTCATCGTTAACTGATTTCATCTTCATTTAACTGATTTCATCGTTAACTGATTTCATCGTTAACTGATTTCATCTTCATTTAACTGATTTCATCGTTAACTGATTTCATCGTTAACTGATTCCATCGTTAACTGATTTCATCTTTAACTGATTTCATCGTTAACTGATTTCATCTTCATTTAACTGATTTCATCGTTAACTGATTTCATCTTCATTTAACTGATTTCATTTCATCGTTAACTGATTTCATCTTCATTTAACTGATTTCATCGTTAACTGATTTCATCGTTAACTGATTCCATCGTTAACTGATTTCATCGTTAACTGATTTCATCGTTAACTGATTTCATCTTCATTTAACTGATTTCATCGTTAACTGATTTCATCGTTAACTGATTTCATCTTCATTTAACTGATTTCATCGTTAACTGATTTCATCGTTAACTGATTCCATCGTTAACTGATTTCATCGTTAACTGATTTCATCGTTAACTGATTTCATCTTCATTTAACTGATTTCATCGTTAACTGATTTCATCTTCATTTAACTGATTTCATCGTTAACTGATTTCATCGTTAACTGATTTCATCGTTAACTGATTTCATCTTCATTTAATTGATTTCATCGTTAACTGATTTCATCGTTAACTGATTTCATCGTTAACTGATTTCATCTTCATTTAACTGATTTCATCGTTAACTGATTTCATCGTTAACTGATTTCATCTTCATTTAACTGATTTCATCGTTAACTGATTTCATCGTTAACTGATTTCATCGTTAACTGATTTCATCTTTAACTGATTTCATCGTTAACTGATTTCATCTTCATTTAACTGATTTCATCGTTAACTGATTTCATCGTTAACTGATTTCATCTTTAACTGATTTCATCGTTAACTGATTTCATCTTCATTTAACTGATTTCATCGTTAACTGATTTCATCTTCATTTAACTGATTTCATCGTTAACTGATTTCATCGTTAACTGATTTCATCTTCATTTAACTGATTCCATCGTTAACTGATTTCATCGTTAACTGATTTCATCTTCATTTAACTGATTTCATCGTTAACTGATTTCATCGTTAACTGATTCCATCGTTAACTGATTTCATCGTTAACTGATTTCATCGTTAACTGATTTCATCTTCATTTAACTGATTTCATCGTTAACTGATTTCATCTTCATTTAACTGATTTCATTTTCATTCTTCATTTAACTGATTTCATCGTTAACTGATTTCATCTTCATTTAACTGATTTCATCGTTAACTGATTTCATCGTTAACTGATTTCATCTTCATTTAACTGATTTCATCGTTAACTGATTTCATCGTTAACTGATTTCATCTTTAACTGATTTCATCGTTAACTGATTTCATCTTCATTTAACTGATTTCATCGTTAACTGATTTCATCTTCATTTAATTGATTTCATCGTTAACTGATTTCATCGTTAACTGATTTCATCTTCATTTAACTGATTTCATCGTTAACTGATTTCATCGTTAACTGATTCCATCGTTAACTGATTTCATCATTAACTGATTTCATCTTCATTTAACTGATTTCATCGTTAACTGATTTCATCGTTAACTGATTTCATCTTTAACTGATTTCATCGTTAACTGATTTCATCTTCATTTAACTGATTTCATCGTTAACTGATTTCATCGTTAACTGATTTCATCTTTAACTGATTTCATCGTTAACTGATTTCATCTTCATTTAACTGATTTCATCGTTAACTGATTTCATCGTTAACTGATTCCATCGTTAACTGATTTCATCTTTAACTGATTTCATCGTTAACTGATTTCATCTTCATTTAACTGATTTCATCGTTAAGTGATTTCATCGTTAACTGATTTCATCGTTAACTGATTTCATCGTTAACTGATTTCATCGTTAACTGATTTCATCTTCATTTAACTGATTTCATCGTTAACTGATTTCATCGTTAACTGATTCCATCGTTAACTGATTTCATCGTTAACTGATTTCATCGTTAACTGATTTCATCTTCATTTAACTGATTTCATTTTCATTCTTCATTTAACTGATTTCATCGTTAACTGATTTCATCGTTAACTGATTTCATCTTCATTTAACTGATTTCATCGTTAACTGATTTCATCGTTAACTGATTTCATCTTTAACTGATTTCATCGTTAACTGATTTCATCTTCATTTAATTGATTTCATCGTTAACTGATTTCATCGTTAACTGATTTCATCGTTAACTGATTTCATCTTCATTTAACTGATTTCATCGTTAACTGATTTCATCGTTAACTGATTTCATCGTTAACTGATTTCATCTTCATTTAACTGATTTCATCGTTAACTGATTTCATCGTTAACTGATTTCATCGTTAACTGATTTCATCTTCATTTAAATGATTTCATCGTTAACTGATTTCATCGTTAACTGATTTCATCTTTAACTGATTTCATCGTTAACTGATTTCATCTTCATTTAACTGATTTCATCGTTAACTGATTTCATCGTTAACTGATTTCATCTTCATTTAACTGATTTCATCGTTAACTGATTTCATCGTTAACTGATTTCATCTTCATTTAACTGATTCCATCGTTAACTGATTTCATCGTTAACTGATTTCATCGTTAACTGATTTCATCTTCATTTAACTGATTTCATCGTTAACTGATTTCATCGTTAACTGATTTCATCTTTAACTGATTTCATCGTTAACTGATTTCATCTTCATTTAACTGATTTCATCGTTAACTGATTTCATCGTTAACTGATTTCATCGTTAACTGATTTCATCTTCATTTAACTGATTTCATCGTTAACTGATTTCATCGTTAACTGATTCCATCGTTAACTGATTTCATCGTTAACTGATTTCATCGTTAACTGATTTCATCTTCATTTAACTGATTTCATCGTTAACTGATTTCATCTTCATTTAACTGATTTCATCGTTAACTGATTTCATCGTTAACTGATTTCATCGTTAACTGATTTCATCTTCATTTAACTGATTTCATTTTCATTCTTCATTTAACTGATTTCATCGTTAACTGATTTCATCTTCATTTAATTGATTTCATCGTTAACTGATTTCATCGTTAACTGATTTCATCTTCATTTAACTGATTTCATCGTTAACTGATTTCATCGTTAACTGATTTCATCTTCATTTAACTGATTTCATCGTTAACTGATTTCATCGTTAACTGATTTCATCGTTAACTGATTTCATCTTCATTTAACTGATTTCATCGTTAACTGATTTCATCGTTAACTGATTTCATCTTTAACTGATTTCATCGTTAACTGATTTCATCTTCATTTAACTGATTTCATCGTTAACTGATTTCATCGTTAACTGATTTCATCTTTAACTGATTTCATCGTTAACTGATTTCATCTTTAACTGATTTCATCGTTAACTGATTTCATCTTCATTTAACTGATTTCATCGTTAACTGATTTCATCTTCATTTAACTGATTTCATCGTTAACTGATTTCATCTTTAACTGATTTCATCGTTAACTGATTTCATCTTCATTTAACTGATTTCATCGTTAACTGATTTCATCTTCATTTAACTGATTTCATCGTTAACTGATTTCATCTTCATTTAACTGATTTCATTTTCATTCTTCATTTAACTGATTTCATCGTTAACTGATTTCATCTTCATTTAACTGATTTCATCGTTAACTGATTTTATCGTTAACTGATTTCATCGTTAACTGATTTCATCTTCATTTAACTGATTCCATCGTTAACTGATTTCATCGTTAACTGATTTCATCTTCATTTAACTGATTTCATCGTTAACTGATTCCATCGTTAACTGATTTCATCGTTAACTGATTTCATCGTTAACTGATTTCATCTTCATTTAACTGATTTCATCGTTAACTGATTTCATCTTCATTTAACTGATTTCATCGTTAACTGATTTCATCGTTAACTGATTTCATCTTCATTTAACTGATTTCATTTTCATTCTTCATTTAACTGATTTCATCGTTAACTGATTTCATCTTCATTTAACTGATTTCATCGTTAACTGATTTCATCGTTAACTGATTTCATCTTTAACTGATTTCATCGTTAACTGATTTCATCTTCATTTAACTGATTTCATCGTTAACTGATTTCATCTTCATTTAATTGATTTCATCGTTAACTGATTTCATCGTTAACTGATTTCATCGTTAACTGATTTCATCTTCATTTAACTGATTTCATCGTTAACTGATTTCATCGTTAACTGATTTCATCTTTAACTGATTTCATCGTTAACTGATTTCATCTTCATTTAACTGATTTCATCGTTAACTGATTTCATCGTTAACTGATTTCATCTTCATTTAACTGATTTCATCGTTAACTGATTTCATCGTTAACTGATTCCATCGTCAACTGATTTCATCTTTAACTGATTTCATCGTTAACTGATTTCATCTTCATTTAACTGATTTCATCGTTAACTGATTTCATCGTTAACTGATTCCATCGTTAACTGATTTCATCTTCATTTAACTGATTTCATTGTTAACTGATTTCATCGTTAACTGATTTCATCGTTAACTGATTTCATCTTCATTTAACTGATTTCATCGTTAACTGATTTCATCGTTAACTGATTCCATCGTTAACTGATTTCATCGTTAACTGATTTCATCGTTAACTGATTTCATCTTCATTTAACTGATTTCATCGTTAACTGATTTCATCTTCATTTAATTGATTTCATCGTTAACTGATTTCATCGTTAACTGATTTCATCGTTAACTGATTTCATCTTCATTTAACTGATTTCATCGTTAACTGATTTCATCGTTAACTGATTTCATCGTTAACTGATTTCATCTTCGTTTAACTGATTTCATCGTTAACTGATTTCATCGTTAACTGATTTCATCTTTAACTGATTTCATCGTTAACTGATTTCATCTTCATTTAACTGATTTCATCTTTAACTGATTTCATCGTTAACTGATTTCATCGTTAACTGATTTCATCTTCATTTAACTGATTTCATCGTTAACTGATTTCATCTTCATTTAACTGATTTCATCGTTAACTGATTTCATCGTTAACTGATTTCATCGTTAACTGATTTCATCTTCATTTAACTGATTCCATCGTTAACTGATTTCATCGTTAACTGATTTCATCGTTAACTGATTTCATCTTCATTTAACTGATTTCATCGTTAACTGATTTCATCGTTAACTGATTTCATCTTTAACTGATTTCGTCGTTAACTGATTTCATCTTCATTTAACTGATTTCATCGTTAACTGATTTCATCGTTAACTGATTTCATCGTTAACTGATTTCATCTTCATTTAACTGATTTCATCGTTAACTGATTTCATCGTTAACTGATTCCATCGTTAACTGATTTCATCGTTAACTGATTTCATCTTCATTTAACTGATTTCATCGTTAACTGATTTCATCTTCATTTAACTGATTTCATCGTTAACTGATTTCATCGTTAACTGATTTCATCGTTAACTGATTTCATCGTTAACTGATTTCATCTTCATTTAACTGATTTCATTTTCATTCTTCATTTAACTGATTTCATCGTTAACTGATTTCATCTTCATTTAACTGATTTCATCGTTAACTGATTTCATCTTCATTTAACTGATTTCATCGTTAACTGATTTCATCTTCATTTAATTGATTTCATCGTTAACTGATTTCATCGTTAAATGATTTCATCGTTAACTGATTTCATCGTTAACTGATTTCATCTTCATTTAACTGATTTCATCGTTAACTGATTTCATCGTTAACTGATTCCATCGTTAACTGATTTCATCGTTAACTGATTTCATCTTCATTTAACTGATTTCATCGTTAACTGATTTCATCGTTAACTGATTTCATCTTCATTTAACTGATTTCATCTTTAACTGATTTCATCGTTAACTGATTTCATCTTCATTTAACTGATTTCATCGTTAAGTGATTTCATCGTTAACTGATTTCATCGTTAACTGATTTCATCGTTAACTGATTTCATCTTCATTTAACTGATTTCATCGTTAACTGATTTCATCGTTAACTGATTTCATCTTCATTTAACTGATTTCATCGTTAACTGATTTCATCGTTAACTGATTTCATCTTCATTTAACTGATTTCATCGTTAACTGATTTCATCGTTAACTGATTTCATCTTCATTTAACTGATTTCATCGTTAACTGATTTCATCTTCATTTAACTGATTTCATCGTTAACTGATTTCATCTTCATTTAACTGATTTCATCGTTAACTGATTTCATCTTCATTTAACTGATTTCATCGTTAACTGATTTCATCTTCATTTAATTGATTTCATCGTTAACTGATTTCATCTTCATTTAACTGATTTCATCGTTAACTGATTTCATCTTTAACTGATTTCATCGTTAACTGATTTCATCTTCATTTAACTGATTTCATCGTTAACTGATTTCATCTTCATTTAACTGATTTCATCGTTCACTGATTTCATCCTTAACTGATTTCATCTTCATTTAACTGATTTCATCGTTAACTGATTTCATCGTTAACTGATTTCATCTTCATTTAATTGATTTCATCGTTAACTGATTTCATCGTTAACTGATTTCATCTTCATTTAACTGATTTCATCGTTAACTGATTTCATCGTTAACTGATTTCATCTTCATTTAACTGATTTCATCGTTAACTGATTTCATCGTTAACTGATTTCATCGTTAACTGATTTCATCGTTAACTGATTTCATCTTCATTTAACTGATTTCATCGTTAACTGATTTCATCGTTAACTGATTTCATCGTTAACTGATTTCATCTTCATTTAACTGATTTCATCGTTAACTGATTTCATCGTTAACTGATTTCATCTTTAACTGATTTCATCGTTAACTGATTTCATCTTCATTTAACTGATTTCATCGTTAACTGATTTCATCTTCATTTAACTGATTTCATCGTTAACTGATTTCATCGTTAACTGATTTCATCTTCATTTAACTGATTCCATCGTTAACTGATTTCATCGTTCACTGATTTCATCGTTAACTGATTTCATCTTCATTTAACTGATTTCATCATTAACTGATTTCATCGTTAACTGATTTCATCTTTAACTGATTTCATCTTCATTTAACTGATTCCATCGTTAACTGATTTCATCGTTAACTGATTTCATCTTCATTTAACTGATTTCATCGTTAACTGATTTCATCGTTAACTGATTTCATCTTCATTTAACTGATTTCATCGTTAACTGATTTCATCTTTAACTGATTTCATCGTTAACTGATTTCATCTTCATTTAACTGATTTCATCGTTAACTGATTTCATCGTTAACTGATTTCATCTTCATTTAACTGATTCCATCGTTAACTGATTTCATCGTTAACTGATTTCATCTTCATTTAACTGATTCCATCGTTAACTGATTTCATCGTTAACTGATTTCATCGTTAACTGATTTCATCTTCATTTAACTGATTTCATCGTTAACTGATTTCATCTTCATTTAACTGATTTCATCGTTAACTGATTTCATCGTTAACTGATTTCATCTTCATTTAACTGATTTCATCGTTAACTGATTTCATCGTTAACTGATTCCATCGTTAACTGATTTCATCTTCATTTAACTGATTTCATCGTTAACTGATTTCATCTTCATTTAACTGATTCCATCGTTAACTGATTCCATCGTTAACTGATTTCATCGTTAACTGATTTCATCTTCATTTAACTGATTTCATTTTCATTCTTCATTTAACTGATTTCATCGTTAACTGATTTCATCTTCATTTAACTGATTTCATCGTTAACTGATTTCATCGTTAACTGATTTCATCTTTAACTGATTTCATCGTTAACTGATTTCATCTTCATTTAACTGATTTCATCGTTAACTGATTTCATCTTCATTTAATTGATTTCATCGTTAACTGATTTCATCGTTAACTGATTTCATCGTTAACTGATTTCATCTTCATTTAACTGATTTCATCGTTAACTGATTTCATCGTTAACTGATTTCATCTTCATTTAACTGATTTCATTTTCATTCTTCATTTAACTGATTTCATCGTTAACTGATTTCATCTTCATTTAATTGATTTCATCGTTAACTGATTTCATCGTTAACTGATTTCATCGTTAACTGATTTCATCTTCATTTAACTGATTTCATCGTTAACTGATTTCATCGTTAACTGATTTCATCGTTAACTGATTTCATCTTCATTTAACTGATTTCATCGTTAACTGATTTCATCGTTAACTGATTTCATCTTCATTTAACTGATTTCATCGTTAACTGATTTCATCGTTAATTGATTTCATCGTTAACTGATTTCATTTTCATTCTTCATTTAACTGATTTCATCGTTAACTGATTTCATCGTTAACTGATTTCATCTTCATTTAACTGATTTCATCGTTAACTGATTTCATCGTTAATTGATTTCATCGTTAACTGATTTCATCTTCATTCTTCATTTAACTGATTTCATCGTTAACTGATTTCATCTTCATTTAACTGATTTCATCGTTAACTGATTTCATCGTTAACTGATTTCATCGTTAACTGATTTCATCTTCATTTAACTGATTTCATCGTTAACTGATTTCATCTTCATTCTTCATTTAACTGATTTCATCTTTAACTGATTTCATCGTTAACTGATTTCATCTTCATTTAACTGATTTCATCGTTAATTGATTTCATCGTTAACTGATTTCATCTTCATTTAACTGATTTCATCGTTAACTGATTTCATCTTCATTCTTCATTTAACTGATTTCATCTTTAACTGATTTCATCGTTAACTGATTTCATCTTCATTTAACTGATTTCATCGTTAATTGATTTCATCGTTAACTGATTTCATCGTTAACTGATTTCATCTTCATTTAACTGATTTCATCGTTAACTGATTTCATCGTTAACTGATTTCATCTTTAACTGATTTCATCTTCATTTAACTGATTTCATCGTTAACTGATTTCATCGTTAACTGATTTCATCGTTAACTGATTTCATCTTCATTTAACTGATTTCATCTTCATTTAACTGATTTCATCGTTAACTGATTTCATCGTTAACTGATTTCATCTTCATTTAATTGATTTCATCGTTAACTGATTTCATCGTTAACTGATTTCATCGTTAACTGATTTCATCTTCATTTAACTGATTTCATCGTTAACTGATTTCATCGTTAACTGATTTCATCGTTAACTGATTTCATCTTCATTTAACTGATTTCATCGTTAACTGATTTCATCGTTAACTGATTTCATCTTCATTTAACTGATTTCATCGTTAATTGATTTCATCGTTAACTGATTTCATTTTCATTCTTCATTTAACTGATTTCATCGTTAACTGATTTCATCGTTAACTGATTTCATCTTCATTTAACTGATTTCATCGTTAACTGATTTCATCGTTAATTGATTTCATCGTTAACTGATTTCATCTTCATTCTTCATTTAACTGATTTCATCGTTAACTGATTTCATCTTCATTTAACTGATTTCATCATTAACTGATTTCATCGTTAACTGATTTCATCTTTAACTGATTTCATCTTCATTTAACTGATTCCATCGTTAACTGATTTCATCGTTAACTGATTTCATCTTCATTTAACTGATTTCATCGTTAACTGATTTCATCGTTAACTGATTTCATCTTCATTTAACTGATTTCATCGTTAACTGATTTCATCTTTAACTGATTTCATCGTTAACTGATTTCATCTTCATTTAACTGATTTCATCGTTAACTGATTTCATCGTTAACTGATTTCATCTTCATTTAACTGATTCCATCGTTAACTGATTTCATCGTTAACTGATTTCATCTTCATTTAACTGATTCCATCGTTAACTGATTTCATCGTTAACTGATTTCATCGTTAACTGATTTCATCTTCATTTAACTGATTTCATCGTTAACTGATTTCATCTTCATTTAACTGATTTCATCGTTAACTGATTTCATCGTTAACTGATTTCATCTTCATTTAACTGATTTCATCGTTAACTGATTTCATCGTTAACTGATTCCATCGTTAACTGATTTCATCTTCATTTAACTGATTTCATCGTTAACTGATTTCATCTTCATTTAACTGATTCCATCGTTAACTGATTCCATCGTTAACTGATTTCATCGTTAACTGATTTCATCTTCATTTAACTGATTTCATTTTCATTCTTCATTTAACTGATTTCATCGTTAACTGATTTCATCTTCATTTAACTGATTTCATCGTTAACTGATTTCATCGTTAACTGATTTCATCTTTAACTGATTTCATCGTTAACTGATTTCATCTTCATTTAACTGATTTCATCGTTAACTGATTTCATCTTCATTTAATTGATTTCATCGTTAACTGATTTCATCGTTAACTGATTTCATCGTTAACTGATTTCATCGTTAACTGATTTCATCTTCATTTAACTGATTTCATCGTTAACTGATTTCATCGTTAACTGATTTCATCTTCATTTAACTGATTTCATTTTCATTCTTCATTTAACTGATTTCATCGTTAACTGATTTCATCTTCATTTAATTGATTTCATCGTTAACTGATTTCATCGTTAACTGATTTCATCGTTAACTGATTTCATCTTCATTTAACTGATTTCATCGTTAACTGATTTCATCGTTAACTGATTTCATCGTTAACTGATTTCATCTTCATTTAACTGATTTCATCGTTAACTGATTTCATCGTTAACTGATTTCATCTTCATTTAACTGATTTCATCGTTAACTGATTTCATCGTTAATTGATTTCATCGTTAACTGATTTCATTTTCATTCTTCATTTAACTGATTTCATCGTTAACTGATTTCATCGTTAACTGATTTCATCTTCATTTAACTGATTTCATCGTTAACTGATTTCATCGTTAATTGATTTCATCGTTAACTGATTTCATCTTCATTCTTCATTTAACTGATTTCATCGTTAACTGATTTCATCTTCATTTAACTGATTTCATCGTTAACTGATTTCATCGTTAACTGATTTCATCGTTAACTGATTTCATCTTCATTTAACTGATTTCATCGTTAACTGATTTCATCTTCATTCTTCATTTAACTGATTTCATCTTTAACTGATTTCATCGTTAACTGATTTCATCTTCATTTAACTGATTTCATCGTTAATTGATTTCATCGTTAACTGATTTCATCTTCATTTAACTGATTTCATCGTTAACTGATTTCATCTTCATTCTTCATTTAACTGATTTCATCTTTAACTGATTTCATCGTTAACTGATTTCATCTTCATTTAACTGATTTCATCGTTAATTGATTTCATCGTTAACTGATTTCATCGTTAACTGATTTCATCTTCATTTAACTGATTTCATCGTTAACTGATTTCATCGTTAACTGATTTCATCTTTAACTGATTTCATCTTCATTTAACTGATTTCATCGTTAACTGATTTCATCGTTAACTGATTTCATCGTTAACTGATTTCATCTTCATTTAACTGATTTCATCTTCATTTAACTGATTTCATCGTTAACTGATTTCATCGTTAACTGATTTCATCTTCATTTAATTGATTTCATCGTTAACTGATTTCATCGTTAACTGATTTCATCGTTAACTGATTTCATCTTCATTTAACTGATTTCATCGTTAACTGATTTCATCGTTAACTGATTTCATCGTTAACTGATTTCATCTTCATTTAACTGATTTCATCGTTAACTGATTTCATCGTTAACTGATTTCATCTTCATTTAACTGATTTCATCGTTAATTGATTTCATCGTTAACTGATTTCATTTTCATTCTTCATTTAACTGATTTCATCGTTAACTGATTTCATCGTTAACTGATTTCATCTTCATTTAACTGATTTCATCGTTAACTGATTTCATCGTTAATTGATTTCATCGTTAACTGATTTCATCTTCATTCTTCATTTAACTGATTTCATCGTTAACTGATTTCATCTTCATTTAACTGATTTCATCGTTAACTGATTTCATCGTTAACTGATTTCATCGTTAACTGATTTCATCTTCATTTAACTGATTTCATCGTTAACTGATTTCATCTTCATTCTTCATTTAACTGATTTCATCTTTAACTGATTTCATCGTTAACTGATTTCATCTTCATTTAACTGATTTCATCGTTAATTGATTTCATCGTTAACTGATTTCATCGTTAACTGATTTCATCTTCATTTAACTGATTTCATCGTTAACTGATTTCATCGTTAACTGATTTCATCTTTAACTGATTTCATCTTCATTTAACTGATTTCATCGTTAACTAATTTCATCGTTAACTGATTTCATCGTTAACTGATTTCATCTTCATTTAACTGATTTCATTGTTAACTGATTTCATCGTTAACTGATTTCATCTTCATTTAACTGATTTCATCGTTAACTGATTTCATCGTTAACTGATTTCATCGTTAACTGATTTCATCTTCATTTAACTGATTTCATTTTCATTCTTCATTTAACTGATTTCATCGTTAACTGATTTCATCTTCATTTAACTGATTTCATCGTTAACTGATTTCATCGTTAACTGATTTCATCGTTAACTGATTTCATCTTTAACTGATTTCATCGTTAACTGATTTCATCTTCATTTCACTGATTTCATCGTTAACTGATTTCATCTTCATTTAATTGATTTCATCGTTAACTGATTTCATCGTTAACTGATTTCATCGTTAACTGATTTCATCTTCATTTAACTGATTTCATCGTTAACTGATTTCATCGTTAACTGATTTCATCTTCATTTAACTGATTTCATTTTCATTCTTCATTTAACTGATTTCATCGTTAACTGATTTCATCTTCATTTAATTGATTTCATCGTTAACTGATTTCATCGTTAACTGATTTCATCGTTAACTGATTTTATCTTCATTTAACTGATTTCATCGTTAACTGATTTCATCGTTAACTGATTTCATCTTCATTTAACTGATTTCATCGTTAACTGATTTCATCGTTAATTGATTTCATCGTTAACTGATTTCATTTTCATTCTTCATTTAACTGATTTCATCGTTAACTGATTTCATCGTTAACTGATTTCATCTTCATTTAACTGATTTCATTGTTATCTGATTTCATCGTTAACTGATTTCATCTTCATTTAACTGATTTCATCGTTAACTGATTTCATCGTTAACTGATTTCATCGTTAACTGATTTCATCTTCATTTAACTGATTTCATTTTCATTCTTCATTTAACTGATTTCATCGTTAACTGATTTCATCTTCATTTAATTGATTTCATCGTTAACTGATTTCATCGTTAACTGATTTCATCTTCATTTAACTGATTTCATCGTTAACTGATTTCATCGTTAACTGATTTCATCGTTAACTGATTTCATCTTCATTTAACTGATTTCATCGTTAACTGATTTCATCGTTAACTGATTTCATCTTCATTTAACTGATTTCATCGTTAACTGATTTCATCGTTAATTGATTTCATCGTTAACTGATTTCATTTTCATTCTTCATTTAACTGATTTCATCTTCATTTAACTGATTTCATCGTTAACTGATTTCATCGTTAATTGATTTCATCGTTAACTGATTTCATCTTCATTCTTCATTTAACTGATTTCATCGTTAACTGATTTCATCTTCATTTAACTGATTTCATCGTTAACTGATTTCATCGTTAACTGATTTCATCGTTAACTGATTTCATCTTCATTTAACTGATTTCATCGTTAACTGATTTCATCTTCATTCTTCATTTAACTGATTTCATCTTTAACTGATTTCATCGTTAACTGATTTCATCTTCATTTAACTGATTTCATCGTTAATTGATTTCATCGTTAACTGATTTCATCGTTAACTGATTTCATCGTTAACTGATTTCATCTTCATTTAACTGATTTCATCGTTAATTGATTTCATCGTTAACTGATTTCATCGTTAATTGATTTCATCGTTAACTGATTTCATCTTCATTTAACTGATTTCATCGTTAACTGATTTCATCTTCATTCTTCATTTAACTGATTTCATCTTTAACTGATTTCATCGTTAACTGATTTCATCTTCATTTAACTGATTTCATCGTTAATTGATTTCATCGTTAACTGATTTCATCGTTAATTGATTTCATCGTTAACTGATTTCATCTTCATTTAACTGATTTCATCGTTAACTGATTTCATCTTCATTCTTCATTTAACTGATTTCATCTTTAACTGATTTCATCGTTAACTGATTTCATCTTCATTTAACTGATTTCATCGTTAATTGATTTCATCGTTAACTGATTTCATCGTTAACTGATTTCATCTTCATTTAACTGATTTCATCGTTAACTGATTTCATCGTTAACTGATTTCATCTTTAACTGATTTCATCTTCATTTAACTGATTTCATCGTTAACTGATTTCATCGTTAACTGATTTCATCTTCATTTAACTGATTTCATCTTCATTTAACTGATTTCATCGTTAACTGATTTCATCGTTAACTGATTTCATCTTCATTTAATTGATTTCATCGTTAACTGATTTCATCGTTAACTGATTTCATCGTTAACTGATTTCATCTTCATTTAACTGATTTCATCGTTAACTGATTTCATCGTTAACTGATTTCATCGTTAACTGATTTCATCTTCATTTAACTGATTTCATCGTTAACTGATTTCATCGTTAACTGATTTCATCTTCATTTAACTGATTTCATCGTTAACTGATTTCATCGTTAATTGATTTCATCGTTAACTGATTTCATTTTCATTCTTCATTTAACTGATTTCATCGTTAACTGATTTCATCGTTAACTGATTTCATCTTCATTTAACTGATTTCATCGTTAACTGATTTCATCGTTAATTGATTTCATCGTTAATTGATTTCATCTTCATTCTTCATTTAACTGATTTCATCGTTAACTGATTTCATCTTCATTTAACTGATTTCATCGTTAACTGATTTCATCGTTAACTGATTTCATCGTTAACTGATTTCATCTTCATTTAACTGATTTCATCGTTAACTGATTTCATCTTCATTCTTCATTTAACTGATTTCATCTTTAACTGATTTCATCGTTAACTGATTTCATCTTCATTTAACTGATTTCATCGTTAATTGATTTCATCGTTAACTGATTTCATCGTTAACTGATTTCATCTTCATTTAACTGATTTCATCGTTAACTGATTTCATCGTTAACTGATTTCATCGTTAACTGATTTCATCTTCATTTAACTGATTTCATTGTTAACTGATTTCATCGTTAACTGATTTCATCTTCATTTAACTGATTTCATCGTTAACTGATTTCATCGTTAACTGATTTCATCGTTAACTGATTTCATCGTTAACTGATTTCATCTTCATTTAACTGATTTCATCGTTAACTGATTTCATCGTTAACTGATTTCATCGTTAACTGATTTCATCTTCATTTAACTGATTTCATCGTTAACTGATTTCATCGTTAACTGATTTCATCTTCATTTAACTGATTTCATCGTTAACTGATTTCATCGTTAATTGATTTCATCGTTAACTGATTTCATTTTCATTCTTCATTTAACTGATTTCATCGTTAACTGATTTCATCGTTAACTGATTTCATCTTCATTTAACTGATTTCATCGTTAACTGATTTCATCGTTAATTGATTTCATCGTTAACTGATTTCATCTTCATTCTTCATTTAACTGATTTCATCGTTAACTGATTTCATCTTCATTTAACTGATTTCATCGTTAACTGATTTCATCGTTAACTGATTTCATCGTTAACTGATTTCATCTTCATTTAACTGATTTCATCGTTAACTGATTTCATCTTCATTCTTCATTTAACTGATTTCATCTTTAACTGATTTCATCGTTAACTGATTTCATCTTCATTTAACTGATTTCATCGTTAATTGATTTCATCGTTAACTGATTTCATCGTTAACTGATTTCATCTTCATTTAACTGATTTCATCGTTAACTGATTTCATCGTTAACTGATTTCATCTTTAACTGATTTCATCTTCATTTAACTGATTTCATCGTTAACTGATTTCATCGTTAACTGATTTCATCTTCATTTAACTGATTTCATCGTTAACTGATTTCATCGTTAACTGATTTCATCGTTAACTGATTTCATCTTTAACTGATTTCATCGTTAACTGATTTCATCTTCATTTAACTGATTTCATCGTTAACTGATTTCATCTTCATTTAATTGATTTCATCGTTAACTGATTTCATCGTTAACTGATTTCATCGTTAACTGATTTCATCTTCATTTAACTGATTTCATCGTTAACTGATTTCATCGTTAACTGATTTCATCTTCATTTAACTGATTTCATTTTCATTCTTCATTTAACTGATTTCATCGTTAACTGATTTCATCTTCATTTAATTGATTTCATCGTTAACTGATTTCATCGTTAACTGATTTCATCGTTAACTGATTTCATCTTCATTTAACTGATTTCATCGTTAACTGATTTCATCGTTAACTGATTTCATCGTTAACTGATTTCATCTTCATTTAACTGATTTCATCGTTAACTGATTTCATCGTTAACTGATTTCATCTTCATTTAACTGATTTCATCGTTAACTGATTTCATCGTTAATTGATTTCATCGTTAACTGATTTCATTTTCATTCTTCATTTAACTGATTTCATCGTTAACTGATTTCATCGTTAACTGATTTCATCTTCATTTAACTGATTTCATCGTTAACTGATTTCATCGTTAATTGATTTCATCGTTAACTGATTTCATCTTCATTCTTCATTTAACTGATTTCATCGTTAACTGATTTCATCTTCATTTAACTGATTTCATCGTTAACTGATTTCATCGTTAACTGATTTCATCTTCATTTAACTGATTTCATCGTTAACTGATTTCATCTTCATTCTTCATTTAACTGATTTCATCGTTAACTGATTTCATCGTTAACTGATTTCATCTTCATTTAACTGATTTCATCGTTAATTGATTTCATCGTTAACTGATTTCATCGTTAACTGATTTCATCTTCATTTAACTGATTTCATCGTTAACTGATTTCATCGTTAACTGATTTCATCTTTAACTGATTTCATCGTTAACTGATTTCATCGTTAACTGATTTCATCGTTAACTGATTTCATCGTTAACTGATTTCATCTTCATTTAACTGATTTCATCTTCATTTAACTGATTTCATCGTTAACTGATTTCATCGTTAACTGATTTCATCTTCATTTAATTGATTTCATCGTTAACTGATTTCATCGTTAACTGATTTCATCGTTAACTGATTTCATCTTCATTTAACTGATTTCATCGTTAACTGATTTCATCGTTAACTGATTTCATCGTTAACTGATTTCATCTTCATTTAACTGATTTCATCGTTAACTGATTTCATCGTTAACTGATTTCATCTTCATTTAACTGATTTCATCGTTAACTGATTTCATCGTTAATTGATTTCATCGTTAACTGATTTCATTTTCATTCTTCATTTAACTGATTTCATCGTTAACTGATTTCATCTTCATTTAACTGATTTCATCGTTAACTGATTTCATCTTCATTTAACTGATTTCATCGTTAACTGATTTCATCGTTAATTGATTTCATCGTTAACTGATTTCATTTTCATTCTTCATTTAACTGATTTCATCGTTAATTGATTTCATCGTTAACTGATTTCATCTTCATTTAACTGATTTCATCGTTAACTGATTTCATCGTTAACTGATTTCATCTTCATTTAACTGATTTCATCGTTAACTGATTTCATCGTTAACTGATTTCATCGTTAACTGATTTCATCTTCATTTAACTGATTTCATCGTTAACTGATTTCATCGTTAACTGATTTCATCTTCATTTAACTGATTTCATCGTTAACTGATTTCATCGTTAATTGATTTCATCGTTAACTGATTTCATCTTCATTCTTCATTTAATTGATTTCATCGTTAACTGATTTCATCTTCATTTAACTGATTTCATCGTTAACTGATTTCATCGTTAACTGATTTCATCGTTAACTGATTTCATCTTCATTTAACTGATTTCATCGTTAACTGATTTCATCTTCATTCTTCATTTAACTGATTTCATCTTTAACTGATTTCATCGTTAACTGATTTCATCTTCATTTAACTGATTTCATCGTTAATTGATTTCATCGTTAACTGATTTCATCGTTAACTGATTTCATCTTCATTTAACTGATTTCATCGTTAACTGATTTCATCGTTAACTGATTTCATCTTTAACTGATTTCATCTTCATTTAACTGATTTCATCGTTAACTGATTTCATCGTTAACTGATTTCATCGTTAACTGATTTCATCGTTAACTGATTTCATCTTCATTTAACTGATTTCATTGTTAACTGATTTCATCGTTAACTGATTTCATCTTCATTTAACTGATTTCATCGTTAACTGATTTCATCGTTAACTGATTTCATCGTTAACTGATTTCATCTTCATTTAACTGATTTCATTTTCATTCTTCATTTAACTGATTTCATCGTTAACTGATTTCATCTTCATTTAACTGATTTCATCGTTAACTGATTTCATCGTTAACTGATTTCATCGTTAACTGATTTCATCTTTAACTGATTTCATCGTTAACTGATTTCATCTTCATTTAACTGATTTCATCGTTAACTGATTTCATCTTCATTTAATTGATTTCATCGTTAACTGATTTCATCGTTAACTGATTTCATCGTTAACTGATTTCATCTTCATTTAACTGATTTCATCGTTAACTGATTTCATCGTTAACTGATTTCATCTTCATTTAACTGATTTCATTTTCATTCTTCATTTAACTGATTTCATCGTTAACTGATTTCATCTTCATTTAATTGATTTCATCGTTAACTGATTTCATCGTTAACTGATTTCATCGTTAACTGATTTCATCTTCATTTAACTGATTTCATCGTTAACTGATTTCATCGTTAACTGATTTCATCTTCATTTAACTGATTTCATCGTTAACTGATTTCATCGTTAATTGATTTCATCGTTAACTGATTTCATTTTCATTCTTCATTTAACTGATTTCATCGTTAACTGATTTCATCGTTAACTGATTTCATCTTCATTTAACTGATTTCATCGTTAACTGATTTCATCGTTAATTGATTTCATCGTTAACTGATTTCATCTTCATTCTTCATTTAACTGATTTCATCGTTAACTGATTTCATCTTCATTTAACTGATTTCATCTTCATTTAACTGATTTCATCGTTAACTGATTTCATCGTTAACTGATTTCATCTTCATTTAACTGATTTCATCTTCATTTAACTGATTTCATCGTTAACTGATTTCATCGTTAACTGATTTCATCTTCATTTAATTGATTTCATCGTTAACTGATTTCATCGTTAACTGATTTCATCGTTAACTGATTTCATCTTCATTTAACTGATTTCATCGTTAACTGATTTCATCGTTAACTGATTTCATCGTTAACTGATTTCATCTTCATTTAACTGATTTCATCGTTAACTGATTTCATCGTTAACTGATTTCATCTTCATTTAACTGATTTCATCGTTAACTGATTTCATCGTTAATTGATTTCATCGTTAACTGATTTCATTTTCATTCTTCATTTAACTGATTTCATCGTTAACTGATTTCATCGTTAACTGATTTCATCTTCATTTAACTGATTTCATCGTTAACTGATTTCATCGTTAATTGATTTCATCGTTAACTGATTTCATCTTCATTCTTCATTTAACTGATTTCATCGTTAACTGATTTCATCTTCATTTAACTGATTTCATCGTTAACTGATTTCATCGTTAACTGATTTCATCGTTAACTGATTTCATCTTCATTTAACTGATTTCATCGTTAACTGATTTCATCGTTAACTGATTTCATCGTTAACTGATTTCATCTTCATTTAACTGATTTCATTGTTAACTGATTTCATTGTTAACTGATTTCATCGTTAACTGATTTCATCTTCATTTAACTGATTTCATCGTTAACTGATTTCATCGTTAACTGATTTCATCTTCATTTAACTGATTTCATTTTCATTCTTCATTTAACTGATTTCATCGTTAACTGATTTCATCTTCATTTAACTGATTTCATCGTTAACTGATTTCATCGTTAACTGATTTCATCGTTAACTGATTTCATCGTTAACTGATTTCATCTTCATTTAACTGATTTCATCGTTAACTGATTTCATCGTTAACTGATTTCATCGTTAACTGATTTCATCTTCATTTAACTGATTTCATCGTTAACTGATTTCATCGTTAACTGATTTCATCGTTAACTGATTTCATCGTTAACTGATTTCATCTTCATTTAACTGATTTCATTGTTAACTGATTTCATTGTTAACTGATTTCATCGTTAACTGATTTCATCTTCATTTAACTGATTTCATCGTTAACTGATTTCATCGTTAACTGATTTCATCTTCATTTAACTGATTTCATTTTCATTCTTCATTTAACTGATTTCATCGTTAACTGATTTCATCTTCATTTAACTGATTTCATCGTTAACTGATTTCATCGTTAACTGATTTCATCTTTAACTGATTTCATCGTTAACTGATTTCATCTTCATTTAACTGATTTCATCGTTAACTGATTTCATCTTCATTTAATTGATTTCATCGTTAACTGATTTCATCGTTAACTGATTTCATCGTTAACTGATTTCATCTTCATTTAACTGATTTCATCGTTAACTGATTTCATCGTTAACTGATTTCATCTTCATTTAACTGATTTCATCGTTAACTGATTTCATCGTTAACTGATTTCATCTTCATTTAACTGATTTCATTTTCATTCTTCATTTAACTGATTTCATCGTTAACTGATTTCATCTTCATTTAATTGATTTCATCGTTAACTGATTTCATCGTTAACTGATTTCATCGTTAACTGATTTCATCTTCATTTAACTGATTTCATCGTTAACTGATTTCATCGTTAACTGATTTCATCTTCATTTAACTGATTTCATCGTTAACTGATTTCATCGTTAATTGATTTCATCGTTAACTGATTTCATTTTCATTCTTCATTTAACTGATTTCATCGTTAACTGATTTCATCGTTAACTGATTTCATCTTCATTTAACTGATTTCATCGTTAACTGACTTCATCGTTAATTGATTTCATCGTTAACTGATTTCATCTTCATTCTTCATTTAACTGATTTCATCGTTAACTGATTTCATCTTCATTTAACTGATTTCATCTTCATTTAACTGATTTCATCGTTAACTGATTTCATCGTTAACTGATTTCATCTTCATTTAACTGATTTCATCGTTAACTGATTTCATCGTTAACTGATTTCATCGTTAACTGATTTCATCTTCATTTAACTGATTTCATCGTTAACTGATTTCATCGTTAACTGATTTCATCGTTAACTGATTTCATCTTTAACTGATTTCATCGTTAACTGATTTCATCTTCATTTAACTGATTTCATCGTTAACTGATTTCATCTTCATTTAATTGATTTCATCGTTAACTGATTTCATCGTTAACTGATTTCATCGTTAACTGATTTCATCTTCATTTAACTGATTTCATCGTTAACTGATTTCATCGTTAACTGATTTCATCTTCATTTAACTGATTTCATTTTCATTCTTCATTTAACTGATTTCATCGTTAACTGATTTCATCTTCATTTAATTGATTTCATCGTTAACTGATTTCATCGTTAACTGATTTCATCGTTAACTGATTTCATCTTCATTTAACTGATTTCATCGTTAACTGATTTCATCGTTAACTGATTTCATCGTTAACTGATTTCATCTTCATTTAACTGATTTCATCGTTAACTGATTTCATCGTTAATTGATTTCATCGTTAACTGATTTCATTTTCATTCTTCATTTAACTGATTTCATCGTTAACTGATTTCATCGTTAACTGATTTCATCTTCATTTAACTGATTTCATCGTTAACTGATTTCATCGTTAATTGATTTCATCGTTAACTGATTTCATCTTCATTCTTCATTTAACTGATTTCATCGTTAACTGATTTCATCTTCATTTAACTGATTTCATCGTTAACTGATTTCATCGTTAACTGATTTCATCGTTAACTGATTTCATCTTCATTTAACTGATTTCATCGTTAACTGATTTCATCTTCATTCTTCATTTAACTGATTTCATCTTTAACTGATTTCATCGTTAACTGATTTCATCTTCATTTAACTGATTTCATCGTTAATTGATTTCATCGTTAACTGATTTCATCGTTAACTGATTTCATCTTCATTTAACTGATTTCATCGTTAACTGATTTCATCGTTAACTGATTTCATCTTTAACTGATTTCATCTTCATTTAACTGATTTCATCGTTAACTGATTTCATCGTTAACTGATTTCATCTTCATTTAACTGATTTCATCGTTAACTGATTTCATCGTTAACTGATTTCATCTTTAACTGATTTCATCTTCATTTAACTGATTTCATCGTTAACTGATTTCATCGTTAACTGATTTCATCGTTAACTGATTTCATCTTCATTTAACTGATTTCATCGTTAACTGATTTCATCGTTAACTGATTTCATCGTTAACTGATTTCATCTTTAACTGATTTCATCGTTAACTGATTTCATCTTCATTTAACTGATTTCATCGTTAACTGATTTCATCTTCATTTAATTGATTTCATCGTTAACTGATTTCATCGTTAACTGATTTCATCGTTAACTGATTTCATCTTCATTTAACTGATTTCATCGTTAACTGATTTCATCGTTAACTGATTTCATCTTCATTTAACTGATTTCATTTTCATTCTTCATTTAACTGATTTCATCGTTAACTGATTTCATCTTCATTTAATTGATTTCATCGTTAACTGATTTCATCGTTAACTGATTTCATCGTTAACTGATTTCATCTTCATTTAACTGATTTCATCGTTAACTGATTTCATCGTTAACTGATTTCATCGTTAACTGATTTCATCTTCATTTAACTGATTTCATCGTTAACTGATTTCATCGTTAACTGATTTCATCTTCATTTAACTGATTTCATCGTTAACTGATTTCATCGTTAATTGATTTCATCGTTAATTGATTTCATCGTTAACTGATTTCATTTTCATTCTTCATTTAACTGATTTCATCTTCATTTAACTGATTTCATCTTCATTTAACTGATTTCATCGTTAACTGATTTCATCGTTAACTGATTTCATCTTTAACTGATTTCATCTTCATTTAACTGATTTCATCGTTAACTGATTTCATCGTTAACTGATTTCATCTTCATTTAACTGATTTCATCGTTAACTGATTTCATCGTTAACTGATTTCATCGTTAACTGATTTCATCTTCATTTAACTGATTTCATCGTTAACTGATTTCATCGTTAACTGATTTCATCGTTAACTGATTTCATCTTTAACTGATTTCATCGTTAACTGATTTCATCTTCATTTAACTGATTTCATCGTTAACTGATTTCATCTTCATTTAATTGATTTCATCGTTAACTGATTTCATCGTTAACTGATTTCATCGTTAACTGATTTCATCTTCATTTAACTGATTTCATCGTTAACTGATTTCATCGTTAACTGATTTCATCGTTAACTGATTTCATCTTCATTTAACTGATTTCATCGTTAACTGATTTCATCGTTAACTGATTTCATCGTTAACTGATTTCATCGTTAACTGATTTCATCTTCATTTAACTGATTTCATTGTTAACTGATTTCATTGTTAACTGATTTCATCGTTAACTGATTTCATCTTCATTTAACTGATTTCATCGTTAACTGATTTCATCGTTAACTGATTTCATCTTCATTTAACTGATTTCATTTTCATTCTTCATTTAACTGATTTCATCGTTAACTGATTTCATCTTCATTTAACTGATTTCATCGTTAACTGATTTCATCGTTAACTGATTTCATCGTTAACTGATTTCATCTTTAACTGATTTCATCGTTAACTGATTTCATCTTCATTTAACTGATTTCATCGTTAACTGATTTCATCTTCATTTAATTGATTTCATCGTTAACTGATTTCATCGTTAACTGATTTCATCGTTAACTGATTTCATCTTCATTTAACTGATTTCATCGTTAACTGATTTCATCGTTAACTGATTTCATCTTCATTTAACTGATTTCATCGTTAACTGATTTCATCGTTAACTGATTTCATCTTCATTTAACTGATTTCATTTTCATTCTTCATTTAACTGATTTCATCGTTAACTGATTTCATCTTCATTTAATTGATTTCATCGTTAACTGATTTCATCGTTAACTGATTTCATCGTTAACTGATTTCATCTTCATTTAACTGATTTCATCGTTAACTGATTTCATCGTTAACTGATTTCATCTTCATTTAACTGATTTCATCGTTAACTGATTTCATCGTTAATTGATTTCATCGTTAACTGATTTCATTTTCATTCTTCATTTAACTGATTTCATCGTTAACTGATTTCATCGTTAACTGATTTCATCTTCATTTAACTGATTTCATCGTTAACTGATTTCATCGTTAATTGATTTCATCGTTAACTGATTTCATCTTCATTCTTCATTTAACTGATTTCATCGTTAACTGATTTCATCTTCATTTAACTGATTTCATCTTCATTTAACTGATTTCATCGTTAACTGATTTCATCGTTAACTGATTTCATCTTCATTTAACTGATTTCATCGTTAACTGATTTCATCGTTAACTGATTTCATCGTTAACTGATTTCATCTTCATTTAACTGATTTCATCGTTAACTGATTTCATCGTTAACTGATTTCATCGTTAACTGATTTCATCTTTAACTGATTTCATCGTTAACTGATTTCATCTTCATTTAACTGATTTCATCGTTAACTGATTTCATCTTCATTTAATTGATTTCATCGTTAACTGATTTCATCGTTAACTGATTTCATCGTTAACTGATTTCATCTTCATTTAACTGATTTCATCGTTAACTGATTTCATCGTTAACTGATTTCATCGTTAACTGATTTCATCTTCATTTAACTGATTTCATCGTTAACTGATTTCATCGTTAATTGATTTCATCGTTAACTGATTTCATTTTCATTCTTCATTTAACTGATTTCATCGTTAACTGATTTCATCGTTAACTGATTTCATCTTCATTTAACTGATTTCATCGTTAACTGATTTCATCGTTAATTGATTTCATCGTTAACTGATTTCATCTTCATTCTTCATTTAACTGATTTCATCGTTAACTGATTTCATCTTCATTTAACTGATTTCATCGTTAACTGATTTCATCGTTAACTGATTTCATCGTTAACTGATTTCATCTTCATTTAACTGATTTCATCGTTAACTGATTTCATCTTCATTCTTCATTTAACTGATTTCATCTTTAACTGATTTCATCGTTAACTGATTTCATCTTCATTTAACTGATTTCATCGTTAATTGATTTCATCGTTAACTGATTTCATCGTTAACTGATTTCATCTTCATTTAACTGATTTCATCGTTAACTGATTTCATCGTTAACTGATTTCATCTTTAACTGATTTCATCTTCATTTAACTGATTTCATAGTTAACTGATTTCATCGTTAACTGATTTCATCTTCATTTAACTGATTTCATCGTTAACTGATTTCATCGTTAACTGATTTCATCTTTAACTGATTTCATCTTCATTTAACTGATTTCATCGTTAACTGATTTCATCGTTAACTGATTTCATCGTTAACTGATTTCATCTTCATTTAACTGATTTCATCGTTAACTGATTTCATCGTTAACTGATTTCATCGTTAACTGATTTCATCTTTAACTGATTTCATCGTTAACTGATTTCATCTTCATTTAACTGATTTCATCGTTAACTGATTTCATCTTCATTTAATTGATTTCATCGTTAACTGATTTCATCGTTAACTGATTTCATCGTTAACTGATTTCATCTTCATTTAACTGATTTCATCGTTAACTGATTTCATCGTTAACTGATTTCATCTTCATTTAACTGATTTCATTTTCATTCTTCATTTAACTGATTTCATCGTTAACTGATTTCATCTTCATTTAATTGATTTCATCGTTAACTGATTTCATCGTTAACTGATTTCATCGTTAACTGATTTCATCTTCATTTAACTGATTTCATCGTTAACTGATTTCATCGTTAACTGATTTCATCGTTAACTGATTTCATCTTCATTTAACTGATTTCATCGTTAACTGATTTCATCGTTAACTGATTTCATCTTCATTTAACTGATTTCATCGTTAACTGATTTCATCGTTAATTGATTTCATCGTTAACTGATTTCATTTTCATTCTTCATTTAACTGATTTCATCTTCATTTAACTGATTTCATCTTCATTTAACTGATTTCATCTTCATTTAACTGATTTCATCGTTAACTGATTTCATCGTTAACTGATTTCATCTTTAACTGATTTCATCTTCATTTAACTGATTTCATCGTTAACTGATTTCATCGTTAACTGATTTCATCTTCATTTAACTGATTTCATCGTTAACTGATTTCATCGTTAACTGATTTCATCGTTAACTGATTTCATCTTCATTTAACTGATTTCATCGTTAACTGATTTCATCTTCATTCTTCATTTAACTGATTTCATCTTTAACTGATTTCATCGTTAACTGATTTCATCTTCATTTAACTGATTTCATCGTTAATTGATTTCATCGTTAACTGATTTCATCGTTAACTGATTTCATCTTCATTTAACTGATTTCATCGTTAACTGATTTCATCGTTAACTGATTTCATCTTTAACTGATTTCATCTTCATTTAACTGATTTCATCGTTAACTGATTTCATCGTTAACTGATTTCATCTTCATTTAACTGATTTCATTGTTAACTGATTTCATCGTTAACTGATTTCATCTTCATTTAACTGATTTCATCGTTAACTGATTTCATCGTTAACTGATTTCATCGTTAACTGATTTCATCTTCATTTAACTGATTTCATTTTCATTCTTCATTTAACTGATTTCATCGTTAACTGATTTCATCTTCATTTAACTGATTTCATCGTTAACTGATTTCATCGTTAACTGATTTCATCGTTAACTGATTTCATCTTTAACTGATTTCATCGTTAACTGATTTCATCTTCATTTAACTGATTTCATCGTTAACTGATTTCATCTTCATTTAATTGATTTCATCGTTAACTGATTTCATCGTTAACTGATTTCATCGTTAACTGATTTCATCTTCATTTAACTGATTTCATCGTTAACTGATTTCATCGTTAACTGATTTCATCTTCATTTAACTGATTTCATTTTCATTCTTCATTTAACTGATTTCATCGTTAACTGATTTCATCTTCATTTAATTGATTTCATCGTTAACTGATTTCATCGTTAACTGATTTCATCTTCATTTAACTGATTTCATCGTTAACTGATTTCATCGTTAACTGATTTCATCTTCATTTAACTGATTTCATCGTTAACTGATTTCATCGTTAATTGATTTCATCGTTAACTGATTTCATTTTCATTCTTCATTTAACTGATTTCATCGTTAACTGATTTCATCGTTAACTGATTTCATCTTCATTTAACTGATTTCATCGTTAACTGATTTCATCGTTAACTGATTTCATCTTTAACTGATTTCATCGTTAACTGATTTCATCTTCATTTAACTGATTTCATCGTTAATTGATTTCATCGTTAACTGATTTCATCGTTAACTGATTTCATCTTCATTTAACTGATTTCATCGTTAACTGATTTCATCGTTAACTGATTTCATCTTTAACTGATTTCATCTTCATTTAACTGATTTCATCGTTAACTGATTTCATCGTTAACTGATTTCATCGTTAACTGATTTCATCGTTAACTGATTTCATCTTCATTTAACTGATTTCATCTTCATTTAACTGATTTCATCGTTAACTGATTTCATCGTTAACTGATTTCATCTTCATTTAATTGATTTCATCGTTAACTGATTTCATCGTTAACTGATTTCATCGTTAACTGATTTCATCTTCATTTAACTGATTTCATCGTTAACTGATTTCATCGTTAACTGATTTCATCGTTAACTGATTTCATCTTCATTTAACTGATTTCATCGTTAACTGATTTCATCGTTAACTGATTTCATCTTCATTTAACTGATTTCATCGTTAACTGATTTCATCGTTAATTGATTTCATCGTTAACTGATTTCATCTTCATTCTTCATTTAACTGATTTCATCGTTAACTGATTTCATCTTCATTTAACTGATTTCATCGTTAACTGATTTCATCGTTAACTGATTTCATCGTTAACTGATTTCATCTTCATTTAACTGATTTCATCGTTAACTGATTTCATCTTCATTCTTCATTTAACTGATTTCATCTTTAACTGATTTCATCTTCATTTAACTGATTTCATCGTTAATTGATTTCATCGTTAACTGATTTCATCGTTAACTGATTTCATCTTCATTTAACTGATTTCATCGTTAACTGATTTCATCGTTAACTGATTTCATCTTTAACTGATTTCATCTTCATTTAACTGATTTCATCGTTAACTGATTTCATCGTTAACTGATTTCATCGTTAACTGATTTCATCGTTAACTGATTTCATCTTCATTTAACTGATTTCATTGTTAACTGATTTCATCGTTAACTGATTTCATCTTCATTTAACTGATTTCATCGTTAACTGATTTCATCGTTAACTGATTTCATCTTCATTTAACTGATTTCATTTTCATTCTTCATTTAACTGATTTCATCGTTAACTGATTTCATCTTCATTTAACTGATTTCATCGTTAACTGATTTCATCGTTAACTGATTTCATCGTTAACTGATTTCATCTTTAACTGATTTCATCGTTAACTGATTTCATCTTCATTTAACTGATTTCATCGTTAACTGATTTCATCTTCATTTAATTGATTTCATCGTTAACTGATTTCATCGTTAACTGATTTCATCTTCATTTAACTGATTTCATCGTTAACTGATTTCATCGTTAACTGATTTCATCTTCATTTAACTGATTTCATTTTCATTCTTCATTTAACTGATTTCATCGTTAACTGATTTCATCTTCATTTAATTGATTTCATCGTTAACTGATTTCATCGTTAACTGATTTCATCTTCATTTAACTGATTTCATCGTTAACTGATTTCATCGTTAACTGATTTCATCGTTAACTGATTTCATCTTCATTTAACTGATTTCATCGTTAACTGATTTCATCGTTAATTGATTTCATCGTTAACTGATTTCATTTTCATTCTTCATTTAACTGATTTCATCGTTAACTGATTTCATCGTTAACTGATTTCATCTTCATTTAACTGATTTCATCGTTAACTGATTTCATCGTTAACTGATTTCATCGTTAACTGATTTCATCTTCATTTAACTGATTTCATTTTCATTCTTCATTTAACTGATTTCATCGTTAACTGATTTCATCTTCATTTAACTGATTTCATCGTTAACTGATTTCATCGTTAACTGATTTCATCTTCATTTAACTGATTTCATTGTTAACTGATTTCATCGTTAACTGATTTCATCTTCATTTAACTGATTTCATCGTTAACTGATTTCATCGTTAATTGATTTCATCGTTAACTGATTTCATTTTCATTCTTCATTTAACTGATTTCATCGTTAACTGATTTCATCGTTAACTGATTTCATCTTCATTTAACTGATTTCATCGTTAACTGATTTCATCGTTAATTGATTTCATCGTTAACTGATTTCATCTTCATTTAACTGATTTCATCGTTAATTGATTTCATCGTTAACTGATTTCATCGTTAACTGATTTCATCGTTAACTGATTTCATCTTCATTCTTCATTTAACTGATTTCATCTTTAACTGATTTCATCGTTAACTGATTTCATCTTCATTTAACTGATTTCATCGTTAATTGATTTCATCGTTAACTGATTTCATCGTTAATTGATTTCATCGTTAACTGATTTCATCTTCATTTAACTGATTTCATCGTTAACTGATTTCATCTTCATTCTTCATTTAACTGATTTCATCTTTAACTGATTTCATCGTTAACTGATTTCATCTTCATTTAACTGATTTCATCGTTAATTGATTTCATCGTTAACTGATTTCATCGTTAACTGATTTCATCTTCATTTAACTGATTTCATCGTTAACTGATTTCATCGTTAACTGATTTCATCTTTAACTGATTTCATCTTCATTTAACTGATTTCATCGTTAACTGATTTCATCGTTAACTGATTTCATCGTTAACTGATTTCATCTTCATTTAACTGATTTCATCTTCATTTAACTGATTTCATCGTTAACTGATTTCATCGTTAACTGATTTCATCTTCAATTAATTGATTTCATCGTTAACTGATTTCATCGTTAACTGATTTCATCGTTAACTGATTTCATCTTCATTTAACTGATTTCATCGTTAACTGATTTCATCGTTAACTGATTTCATCGTTAACTGATTTCATCTTCATTTAACTGATTTCATCGTTAACTGATTTCATCGTTAACTGATTTCATCTTCATTTAACTGATTTCATCGTTAACTGATTTCATCGTTAACTGATTTCATCTTCATTTAACTGATTTCATCGTTAACTGATTTCATCGTTAACTGATTTCATCGTTAACTGATTTCATCGTTAACTGATTTCATCTTCATTTAACTGATTTCATTGTTAACTGATTTCATCGTTAACTGATTTCATCTTCATTTAACTGATTTCATCGTTAACTGATTTCATCGTTAACTGATTTCATCGTTAACTGATTTCATCTTCATTTAACTGATTTCATTTTCATTCTTCATTTAACTGATTTCATCGTTAACTGATTTCATCTTCATTTAACTGATTTCATCGTTAACTGATTTCATCGTTAACTGATTTCATCGTTAACTGATTTCATCTTTAACTGATTTCATCGTTAACTGATTTCATCTTCATTTAACTGATTTCATCGTTAACTGATTTCATCTTCATTTAATTGATTTCATCGTTAACTGATTTCATCGTTAACTGATTTCATCTTCATTTAACTGATTTCATCGTTAACTGATTTCATCGTTAACTGATTTCATCTTCATTTAACTGATTTCATTTTCATTCTTCATTTAACTGATTTCATCGTTAACTGATTTCATCTTCATTTAATTGATTTCATCGTTAACTGATTTCATCGTTAACTGATTTCATCGGTAACTGATTTCATCTTCATTTAACTGATTTCATCGTTAACTGATTTCATCGTTAACTGAATTCATCGTTAACTGATTTCATCTTCATTTAACTGATTTCATCGTTAACTGATTTCATCGTTAACTGATTTCATCGTTAACTGATTTCATCTTCATTTAACTGATTTCATCGTTAACTGATTTCATCGTTAACTGATTTCATCGTTAACTGATTTCATCTTCATTTAACTGATTTCATTGTTAACTGATTTCATCGTTAACTGATTTCATCTTCATTTAACTGATTTCATCGTTAACTGATTTCATCGTTAACTGATTTCATCGTTAACTGATTTCATCTTCATTTAACTGATTTCATTTTCATTCTTCATTTAACTGATTTCATCGTTAACTGATTTCATCTTCATTTAACTGATTTCATCGTTAACTGATTTCATCGTTAACTGATTTCATCGTTAACTGATTTCATCTTTAACTGATTTCATCGTTAACTGATTTCATCTTCATTTAACTGATTTCATCGTTAACTGATTTCATCTTCATTTAATTGATTTCATCGTTAACTGATTTCATCGTTAACTGATTTCATCGTTAACTGATTTCATCTTCATTTAACTGATTTCATCGTTAACTGATTTCATCGTTAACTGATTTCATCTTCATTTAACTGATTTCATTTTCATTCTTCATTTAACTGATTTCATCGTTAACTGATTTCATCTTCATTTAATTGATTTCATCGTTAACTGATTTCATCGTTAACTGATTTCATCGTTAACTGATTTCATCTTCATTTAACTGATTTCATCGTTAACTGATTTCATCGTTAACTGATTTCATCTTCATTTAACTGATTTCATCGTTAACTGATTTCATCGTTAACTGATTTCATCTTCATTTAACTGATTTCATCGTTAACTGATTTCATCGTTAATTGATTTCATCGTTAACTGATTTCATTTTCATTCTTCATTTAACTGATTTCATCGTTAACTGATTTCATCGTTAACTGATTTCATCTTCATTTAACTGATTTCATCGTTAACTGATTTCATCGTTAATTGATTTCATCGTTAACTGATTTCATCTTCATTCTTCATTTAACTGATTTCATCGTTAACTGATTTCATCTTCATTTAACTGATTTCATCGTTAACTGATTTCATCTTTAACTGATTTCATCGTTAACTGATTTCATCTTCATTTAACTGATTTCATCGTTAACTGATTTCATCTTCATTCTTCATTTAACTGATTTCATCTTTAACTGATTTCATCGTTAACTGATTTCATCTTCATTTAACTGATTTCATCGTTAATTGATTTCATCGTTAACTGATTTCATCGTTAATTGATTTCATCGTTAACTGATTTCATCTTCATTTAACTGATTTCATCGTTAACTGATTTCATCTTCATTCTTCATTTAACTGATTTCATCTTTAACTGATTTCATCGTTAACTGATTTCATCTTCATTTAACTGATTTCATCGTTAACTGATTTCATCGTTAACTGATTTCATCTTTAACTGAATTCATCTTCATTTAACTGATTTCATCGTTAACTGATTTCATCGTTAACTGATTTCATCGTTAACTGATTTCATCTTCATTTAACTGATTTCATCTTCATTTAACTGATTTCATCGTTAACTGATTTCATCGTTAACTGATTTCATCTTCATTTAATTGATTTCATCGTTAACTGATTTCATCGTTAACTGATTTCATCGTTAACTGATTTCATCTTCATTTAACTGATTTCATCGTTAACTGATTTCATCGTTAACTGATTTCATCTTCATTTAACTGATTTCATCGTTAACTGATTTCATCTTCATTTAACTGATTTCATCGTTAACTGATTTCATCGTTAATTGATTTCATCGTTAACTGATTTCATTTTCATTCTTCATTTAACTGATTTCATCGTTAACTGATTTCATCGTTAACTGATTTCATCTTCATTTAACTGATTTCATCGTTAATTGATTTCATCGTTAACTGATTTCATCTTCATTCTTCATTTAACTGATTTCATCGTTAACTGATTTCATCTTCATTTAACTGATTTCATCGTTAACTGATTTCATCGTTAACTGATTTCATCTTCATTTAACTGATTTCATCGTTAACTGATTTCATCTTCATTCTTCATTTAACTGATTTCATCTTTAACTGATTTCATCGTTAACTGATTTCATCTTCATTTAACTGATTTCATCGTTAATTGATTTCATCGTTAACTGATTTCATCGTTAACTGATTTCATCTTCATTTAACTGATTTCATCGTTAACTGATTTCATCGTTAACTGATTTCATCTTTAACTGATTTCATCTTCATTTAACTGATTTCATCGTTAACTGATTTCATCGTTAACTGATTTCATCGTTAACTGATTTCATCTTCATTTAACTGATTTCATTGTTAACTGATTTCATCGTTAACTGATTTCATCTTCATTTAACTGATTTCATCGTTAACTGATTTCATCGTTAACTGATTTCATCGTTAACTGATTTCATCTTCATTTAACTGATTTCATTTTCATTCTTCATTTAACTGATTTCATCGTTAACTGATTTCATCTTCATTTAACTGATTTCATCGTTAACTGATTTCATCGTTAACTGATTTCATCGTTAACTGATTTCATCTTTAACTGATTTCATCGTTAACTGATTTCATCTTCATTTAACTGATTTCATCGTTAACTGATTTCATCTTCATTTAATTGATTTCATCGTTAACTGATTTCATCGTTAACTGATTTCATCGTTAACTGATTTCATCTTCATTTAACTGATTTCATCGTTAACTGATTTCATCGTTAACTGATTTCATCTTCATTTAACTGATTTCATTTTCATTCTTCATTTAACTGATTTCATCGTTAACTGATTTCATCTTCATTTAATTGATTTCATCGTTAACTGATTTCATCGTTAACTGATTTCATCTTCATTTAACTGATTTCATCGTTAACTGATTTCATCGTTAACTGATTTCATCTTCATTTAACTGATTTCATCGTTAACTGATTTCATCGTTAATTGATTTCATCGTTAACTGATTTCATTTTCATTCTTCATTTAACTGATTTCATCGTTAACTGATTTCATCGTTAACTGATTTCATCTTCATTTAACTGATTTCATCGTTAATTGATTTCATCGTTAACTGATTTCATCTTCATTTAACTGATTTCATCGTTAACTGATTTCATCGTTAACTGATTTCATCGTTAACTGATTTCATCGTTAACTGATTTCATCGTTAACTGATTTCATCTTCATTTAACTGATTTCATTGTTAACTGATTTCATCGTTAACTGATTTCATCTTCATTTAATTGATTTCATCGTTAACTGATTTCATCTTCATTTAATTGATTTCATCGTTAACTGATTTCATCGTTAACTGATTTCATCTTCATTTAACTGATTTCATCGTTAACTGATTTCATCGTTAACTGATTTCATCTTCATTTAACTGATTTCATCGTTAACTGATTTCATCGTTAACTGATTTCATCGTTAACTGATTTCATCGTTAACTGATTTCATCGTTAACTGATTTCATCTTCATTTAACTGATTTCATCGTTAACTGATTTCATCGTTAACTGATTTCATCTTCATTTAACTGATTTCATCGTTAACTGATTTCATCGTTAACTGATTTCATCTTCATTTAACTGATTTCATCGTTAACTGATTTCATCGTTAACTGATTTCATCGTTAACTGATTTCATCGTTAACTGATTTCATCTTCATTTAACTGATTTCATCGTTAACTGATTTCATCTTCATTTAACTGATTTCATCGTTAACTGATTTCATCGTTAACTGATTTCATCGTTAACTGATTTCATCTTCATTTAACTGATTTCATTTTCATTCTTCATTTAACTGATTTCATCGTTAACTGATTTCATCTTCATTTAACTGATTTCATCGTTAACTGATTTCATCGTTAACTGATTTCATCTTTAACTGATTTCATCGTTAACTGATTTCATCTTCATTCAACTGATTTCATCGTTAACTGATTTCATCTTCATTTAACTGATTTCATCGTTAATTGATTTCATCGTTAACTGATTTCATCGTTAACTGATTTCATCGTTAACTGATTTCATCTTCATTCTTCATTTAACTGATTTCATCTTTAACTGATTTCATCGTTAACTGATTTCATCTTCATTTAACTGATTTCATCGTTAATTGATTTCATCGTTAACTGATTTCATCGTTAATTGATTTCATCGTTAACTGATTTCATCTTCATTTAACTGATTTCATCGTTAACTGATTTCATCTTCATTCTTCATTTAACTGATTTCATCTTTAACTGATTTCATCGTTAACTGATTTCATCTTCATTTAACTGATTTCATTGTTAACTGATTTCATCGTTAACTGATTTCATCTTCATTTAACTGATTTCATCGTTAACTGATTTCATCGTTAACTGATTTCATCGTTAACTGATTTCATCTTCATTTAACTGATTTCATTTTCATTCTTCATTTAACTGATTTCATCGTTAACTGATTTCATCTTCATTTAACTGATTTCATCGTTAACTGATTTCATCGTTAACTGATTTCATCGTTAACTGATTTCATCTTTAACTGATTTCATCGTTAACTGATTTCATCGTTAACTGATTTCATCTTCATTTAACTGATTTCATTTTCATTCTTCATTTAACTGATTTCATCGTTAACTGATTTCATCTTCATTTAACTGATTTCATCGTTAACTGATTTCATCGTTAACTGATTTCATCGTTAACTGATTTCATCGTTAACTGATTTCATCTTCATTTAACTGATTTCATCGTTAACTGATTTCATCGTTAACTGATTTCATCGTTAACTGATTTCATCGTTAACTGATTTCATCTTCATTTAACTGATTTCATTTTCATTCTTCATTTAACTGATTTCATCGTTAACTGATTTCATCTTCATTTAACTGATTTCATCGTTAACTGATTTCATCGTTAACTGATTTCATCGTTAACTGATTTCATCTTCATTTAACTGATTTCATCGTTAACTGATTTCATCTTCATTTAATTGATTTCATCGTTAACTGATTTCATCGTTAACTGATTTCATCGTTAACTGATTTCATCTTCATTTAACTGATTTCATCGTTAACTGATTTCATCGTTAACTGATTTCATCTTCATTTAACTGATTTCATTTTCATTCTTCATTTAACTGATTTCATCGTTAACTGATTTCATCTTCATTTAATTGATTTCATCGTTAACTGATTTCATCGTTAACTGATTTCATCTTCATTTAACTGATTTCATCGTTAACTGATTTCATCTTCATTTAACTGATTTCATTTTCATTCTTCATTTAACTGATTTCATCGTTAACTGATTTCATCTTCATTTAATTGATTTCATCGTTAACTGATTTCATCGTTAACTGATTTCATCTTCATTTAACTGATTTCATTGTTAACTGATTTCATCGTTAACTGATTTCATCTTCATTTAACTGATTTCATCGTTAACTGATTTCATCGTTAACTGATTTCATCGTTAACTGATTTCATCTTCATTTAACTGATTTCATTTTCATTCTTCATTTAACTGATTTCATCGTTAACTGATTTCATCTTCATTTAACTGATTTCATCGTTAACTGATTTCATCGTTAACTGATTTCATCGTTAACTGATTTCATCTTTAACTGATTTCATCGTTAACTGATTTCATCTTCATTTAACTGATTTCATCGTTAACTGATTTCATCTTCATTTAATTGATTTCATCGTTAACTGATTTCATCGTTAACTGATTTCATCGTTAACTGATTTCATCTTCATTTAACTGATTTCATCGTTAACTGATTTCATCGTTAACTGATTTCATCTTCATTTAACTGATTTCATTTTCATTCTTCATTTAACTGATTTCATCGTGAACTGATTTCATCTTCATTTAACTGATTTCATCGTTAACTGATTTCATCGTTAATTGATTTCATCGTTAACTGATTTCATTTTCATTCTTCATTTAACTGATTTCATCGTTAACTGATTTCATCGTTAACTGATTTCATCTTCATTTAACTGATTTCATCGTTAATTGATTTCATCGTTAACTGATTTCATCTTCATTTAACTGATTTCATCGTTAACTGATTTCATCGTTAACTGATTTCATCGTTAACTGATTTCATCTTTAACTGATTTCATCGTTAACTGATTTCATCGTTAACTGATTTCATCTTCATTTAACTGATTTCATTGTTAACTGATTTCATCGTTAACTGATTTCATCTTCATTTAATTGATTTCATCGTTAACTGATTTCATCTTCATTTAATTGATTTCATCGTTAACTGATTTCATCGTTAACTGATTTCATCGTTAACTGATTTCATCTTCATTTAACTGATTTCATCGTTAACTGATTTCATCGTTAACTGATTTCATCTTCATTTAACTGATTTCATCGTTAACTGATTTCATCGTTAACTGATTTCATCGTCATTTAACTGATTTCATCGTTAACTGATTTCATCGTTAACTGATTTCATCGTTACCTGATTTCATCGTTAACTGATTTCATCTTCATTTAACTGATTTCATTGTTAACTGATTTCATCGTTAACTGATTTCATCTTCATTTAACTGATTTCATCGTTAACTGATTTCATCGTTAACTGATTTCATCGTTAACTGATTTCATCTTCATTTAACTGATTTCATTTTCATTCTTCATTTAACTGATTTCATCGTTAACTGATTTCATCTTCATTTAACTGATTTCATCGTTAACTGATTTCATCGTTAACTGATTTCATCGTTAACTGATTTCATCTTTAACTGATTTCATCGTTAACTGATTTCATCTTCATTTAACTGATTTCATCGTTAACTGATTTCATCTTCATTTAATTGATTTCATCGTTAACTGATTTCATCGTTAACTGATTTCATCGTTAACTGATTTCATCTTCATTTAACTGATTTCATCGTTAACTGATTTCATCGTTAACTGATTTCATCTTCATTTAACTGATTTCATTTTCATTCTTCATTTAACTGATTTCATCGTTAACTGATTTCATCTTCATTTAATTGATTTCATCGTTAACTGATTTCATCGTTAACTGATTTCATCGTTAACTGATTTCATCTTCATTTAACTGATTTCATCGTTAACTGATTTCATCGTTAACTGATTTCATCGTTAACTGATTTCATCTTCATTTAACTGATTTCATCGTTAACTGATTTCATCGTTAACTGATTTCATCTTCATTTAACTGATTTCATCGTTAACTGATTTCATCGTTAATTGATTTCATCGTTAACTGATTTCATTTTCATTCTTCATTTAACTGATTTCATCGTTAACTGATTTCATCGTTAACTGATTTCATCGTTAACTGATTTCATCGTTAACTGATTTCATCTTCATTTAACTGATTTCATCGTTAACTGATTTCATCGTTAATTGATTTCATCGTTAACTGATTTCATCTTCATTCTTCATTTAACTGATTTTATCGTTAACTGATTTCATCTTCATTTAACTGATTTCATCGTTAACTGATTTCATCGTTAACTGATTTCATCGTTAACTGATTTCATCTTCATTTAACTGATTTCATCGTTAACTGATTTCATCTTCATTCTTCATTTAACTGATTTCATCTTTAACTGATTTCATCGTTAACTGATTTCATCTTCATTTAACTGATTTCATCGTTAATTGATTTCATCGTTAACTGATTTCATCGTTAATTGATTTCATCGTTAACTGATTTCATCTTCATTTAACTGATTTCATCGTTAACTGATTTCATCTTCATTCTTCATTTAACTGATTTCATCTTTAACTGATTTCATCGTTAACTGATTTCATCTTCATTTAACTGATTTCATCGTTAATTGATTTCATCGTTAACTGATTTCATCGTTAATTGATTTCATCGTTAACTGATTTCATCTTCATTTAACTGATTTCATCGTTAACTGATTTCATCTTCATTCTTCATTTAACTGATTTCATCTTTAACTGATTTCATCGTTAACTGATTTCATCTTCATTTAACTGATTTCATCGTTAATTGATTTCATCGTTAACTGATTTCATCGTTAACTGATTTCATCTTCATTTAACTGATTTCATCGTTAACTGATTTCATCGTTAACTGATTTCATCTTTAACTGATTTCATCTTCATTTAACTGATTTCATCGTTAACTGATTTCATCGTTAACTGATTTCATCGTTAACTGATTTCATCTTCATTTAACTGATTTCATCTTCATTTAACTGATTTCATCGTTAACTGATTTCATCGTTAACTGATTTCATCTTCATTTAATTGATTTCATCGTTAACTGATTTCATCGTTAACTGATTTCATCGTTAACTGATTTCATCTTCATTTAACTGATTTCATCGTTAACTGATTTCATCGTTAACTGATTTCATCTTCATTTAACTGATTTCATCGTTAACTGATTTCATCGTTAATTGATTTCATCGTTAACTGATTTCATTTTCATTCTTCATTTAACTGATTTCATCGTTAACTGATTTCATCGTTAACTGATTTCATCTTCATTTAACTGATTTCATCGTTAACTGATTTCATCGTTAATTGATTTCATCGTTAACTGATTTCATCTTCATTCTTCATTTAACTGATTTCATCGTTAACTGATTTCATCTTCATTTAACTGATTTCATCGTTAACTGATTTCATCGTTAACTGATTTCATCGTTAACTGATTTCATCTTCATTTAACTGATTTCATCGTTAACTGATTTCATCTTCATTCTTCATTTAACTGATTTCATCTTTAACTGATTTCATCGTTAACTGATTTCATCTTCATTTAACTGATTTCATCGTTAATTGATTTCATCGTTAACTGATTTCATCGTTAACTGATTTCATCGTTAACTGATTTCATCTTCATTTAACTGATTTCATCGTTAATTGATTTCATCGTTAACTGATTTCATCGTTAATTGATTTCATCGTTAACTGATTTCATCTTCATTTAACTGATTTCATCGTTAACTGATTTCATCTTCATTCTTCATTTAACTGATTTCATCTTTAACTGATTTCATCGTTAACTGATTTCATCTTCATTTAACTGATTTCATCGTTAATTGATTTCATCGTTAACTGATTTCATCGTTAATTGATTTCATCGTTAACTGATTTCATCTTCATTTAACTGATTTCATCGTTAACTGATTTCATCTTCATTCTTCATTTAACTGATTTCATCTTTAACTGATTTCATCGTTAACTGATTTCATCTTCATTTAACTGATTTCATCGTTAATTGATTTCATCGTTAACTGATTTCATCGTTAATTGATTTCATCGTTAACTGATTTCATCTTCATTTAACTGATTTCATCGTTAACTGATTTCATCTTCATTCTTCATTTAACTGATTTCATCGTTAACTGATTTCATCGTTAACTGATTTCATCTTCATTTAACTGATTTCATCGTTAATTGATTTCATCGTTAACTGATTTCATCGTTAACTGATTTCATCTTCATTTAACTGATTTCATCGTTAACTGATTTCATCGTTAACTGATTTCATCTTTAACTGATTTCATCTTCATTTAACTGATTTCATCGTTAATTGATTTCATCGTTAACTGATTTCATCGTTAACTGATTTCATCGTTAACTGATTTCATCTTCATTTAACTGATTTCATCGTTAATTGATTTCATCGTTAACTGATTTCATCGTTAATTGATTTCATCGTTAACTGATTTCATCTTCATTTAACTGATTTCATCGTTAACTGATTTCATCTTCATTCTTCATTTAACTGATTTCATCTTTAACTGATTTCATCGTTAACTGATTTCATCTTCATTTAACTGATTTCATCGTTAATTGATTTCATCGTTAACTGATTTCATCGTTAATTGATTTCATCGTTAACTGATTTCATCTTCATTTAACTGATTTCATCGTTAACTGATTTCATCTTCATTCTTCATTTAACTGATTTCATCTTTAACTGATTTCATCGTTAACTGATTTCATCTTCATTTAACTGATTTCATCGTTAATTGATTTCATCGTTAACTGATTTCATCGTTAACTGATTTCATCTTCATTTAACTGATTTCATCGTTAACTGATTTCATCGTTAACTGATTTCATCTTTAACTGATTTCATCTTCATTTAACTGATTTCATCGTTAACTGATTTCATCGTTAACTGATTTCATCGTTAACTGATTTCATCTTCATTTAACTGATTTCATCTTCATTTAACTGATTTCATCGTTAACTGATTTCATCGTTAACTGATTTCATCTTCATTTAATTGATTTCATCGTTAACTGATTTCATCGTTAACTGATTTCATCGTTAACTGATTTCATCTTCATTTAACTGATTTCATCGTTAACTGATTTCATCGTTAACTGATTTCATCTTCATTTAACTGATTTCATCGTTAACTGATTTCATCGTTAACTGATTTCATCTTCATTTAACTGATTTCATCGTTAACTGATTTCATAGTTAATTGATTTCATCGTTAACTGATTTCATTTTCATTCTTCATTTAACTGATTTCATCGTTAACTGATTTCATCGTTAACTGATTTCATCTTCATTTAACTGATTTCATCGTTAACTGATTTCATCGTTAATTGATTTCATCGTTAACTGATTTCATCTTCATTCTTCATTTAACTGATTTCATCTTTAACTGATTTCATCGTTAACTGATTTCATCTTCATTTAACTGATTTCATCGTTAATTGATTTCATCGTTAACTGATTTCATCGTTAACTGATTTCATCTTCATTTAACTGATTTCATCGTTAACTGATTTCATCTTTAACTGATTTCATCTTCATTTAACTGATTTCATCGTTAACTGATTTCATCGTTAACTGATTTCATCGTTAACTGATTTCATCTTCATTTAACTGATTTCATTGTTAACTGATTTCATCGTTAACTGATTTCATCTTCATTTAACTGATTTCCTCGTTAACTGATTTCATCGTTAACTGATTTCATCGTTAACTGATTTCATCTTCATTTAACTGATTTCATTTTCATTCTTCATTTAACTGATTTCATCGTTAACTGATTTCATCTTCATTTAACTGATTTCATCGTTAACTGATTTCATCGTTAACTGATTTCATCGTTAACTGATTTCATCTTTAACTGATTTCATCGTTAACTGATTTCATCTTCATTTAACTGATTTCATCGTTAACTGATTTCATCTTCATTTAATTGATTTCATCGTTAACTGATTTCATCGTTAACTGATTTCATCGTTAACTGATTTCATCTTCATTTAACTGATTTCATCGTTAACTGATTTCATCGTTAACTGATTTCATCTTCATTTAACTGATTTCATTTTCATTCTTCATTTAACTGATTTCATCGTTAACTGATTTCATCTTCATTTAATTGATTTCATCGTTAACTGATTTCATCGTTAACTGATTTCATCGTTAACTGATTTCATCTTCATTTAACTGATTTCATCGTTAACTGATTTCATCGTTAACTGATTTCATCGTTAACTGATTTCATCTTCATTTAACTGATTTCATCGTTAACTGATTTCATCGTTAACTGATTTCATCGTTAATTGATTTCATCGTTAACTGATTTCATTTTCATTCTTCATTTAACTGATTTCATCGTTAACTGATTTCATCGTTAACTGATTTCATCGTTAACTGATTTCATCTTCATTTAACTGATTTCATCGTTAACTGATTTCATCGTTAATTGATTTCATCGTTAACTGATTTCATCTTCATTCTTCATTTAACTGATTTCATCGTTAACTGATTTCATCTTCATTTAACTGATTTCATCGTTAACTGATTTCATCGTTAACTGATTTCATCGTTAACTGATTTCATCTTCATTTAACTGATTTCATTGTTAACTGATTTCATCGTTAACTGATTTCATCTTCATTTAACTGATTTCATCGTTAACTGATTTCATCGTTAACTGATTTCATCGTTAACTGATTTCATCTTCATTTAACTGATTTCATTTTCATTCTTCATTTAACTGATTTCATCGTTAACTGATTTCATCTTCATTTAACTGATTTCATCGTTAACTGATTTCATCGTTAACTGATTTCATCGTTAACTGATTTCATCTTTAACTGATTTCATCGTTAACTGATTTCATCTTCATTTAACTGATTTCATCGTTAACTGATTTCATCTTCATTTAATTGATTTCATCGTTAACTGATTTCATCGTTAACTGATTTCATCGTTAACTGATTTCATCTTCATTTAACTGATTTCATCGTTAACTGATTTCATCTTCATTCTTCATTTAACTGATTTCATCTTTAACTGATTTCATCGTTAACTGATTTCATCTTCATTTAACTGATTTCATCGTTAATTGATTTCATCGTTAACTGATTTCATCGTTAACTGATTTCATCGTTAACTGATTTCATCTTCATTCTTCATTTAACTGATTTCATCTTTAACTGATTTCATCGTTAACTGATTTCATCTTCATTTAACTGATTTCATCGTTAATTGATTTCATCGTTAACTGATTTCATCGTTAATTGATTTCATCGTTAACTGATTTCATCTTCATTTAACTGATTTCATCGTTAACTGATTTCATCTTCATTCTTCATTTAACTGATTTCATCTTTAACTGATTTCATCGTTAACTGATTTCATCTTCATTTAACTGATTTCATCGTTAATTGATTTCATCGTTAACTGATTTCATCGTTAACTGATTTCATCTTCATTTAACTGATTTCATCGTTAACTGATTTCATCGTTAACTGATTTCATCGTTAACTGATTTCATCTTCATTTAACTGATTTCATTTTCATTCTTCATTTAACTGATTTCATCGTTAACTGATTTCATCTTCATTTAACTGATTTCATCGTTAACTGATTTCATCGTTAACTGATTTCATCGTTAACTGATTTCATCTTCATTTAACTGATTTCATCGTTAACTGATTTCATCTTCATTTAATTGATTTCATCGTTAACTGATTTCATCTTCATTTAATTGATTTCATCGTTAACTGATTTCATCGTTAACTGATTTCATCGTTAACTGATTTCATCTTCATTTAACTGATTTCATCGTTAACTGATTTCATCGTTAACTGATTTCATCGTTAACTGATTTCATCTTCATTTAACTGATTTCATCGTTAACTGATTTCATCGTTAACTGATTTCATCTTCATTTAACTGATTTCATCGTTAACTGATTTCATCGTTAATTGATTTCATCGTTAACTGATTTCATTTTCATTCTTCATTTAACTGATTTCATCGTTAACTGATTTCATCTTCATTTAACTGATTTCATCGTTAACTGATTTCATCGTTAATTGATTTCATCGTTAACTGATTTCATCTTCATTCTTCATTTAACTGATTTCATCGTTAACTGATTTCATCTTCATTTAACTGATTTCATCGTTAACTGATTTCATCGTTAACTGATTTCATCGTTAACTGATTTCATCTTCATTTAACTGATTTCATTGTTAACTGATTTCATCGTTAACTGATTTCATCTTCATTTAACTGATTTCATCGTTAACTGATTTCATCGTTAACTGATTTCATCGTTAACTGATTTCATCTTCATTTAACTGATTTCATTTTCATTCTTCATTTAACTGATTTCATCGTTAACTGATTTCATCTTCATTTAACTGATTTCATCGTTAACTGATTTCATCGTTAACTGATTTCATCTTTAACTGATTTCATCGTTAACTGATTTCATCTTCATTTAACTGATTTCATCGTTAACTGATTTCATCTTCATTTAATTGATTTCATCGTTAACTGATTTCATCGTTAACTGATTTCATCGTTAACTGATTTCATCGTTAACTGATTTCATCTTCATTTAACTGATTTCATCGTTAACTGATTTCATCTTCATTCTTCATTTAACTGATTTCATCTTTAACTGATTTCATCGTTAACTGATTTCATCTTCATTTAACTGATTTCATCGTTAATTGATTTCATCGTTAACTGATTTCATCGTTAACTGATTTCATCGTTAACTGATTTCATCTTCATTCTTCATTTAACTGATTTCATCTTTAACTGATTTCATCGTTAACTGATTTCATCTTCATTTAACTGATTTCATCGTTAATTGATTTCATCGTTAACTGATTTCATCGTTAATTGATTTCATCGTTAACTGATTTCATCTTCATTTAACTGATTTCATCGTTAACTGATTTCATCTTCATTCTTCATTTAACTGATTTCATCTTTAACTGATTTCATCTTCATTTAACTGATTTCATCGTTAACTGATTTCATCTTCATTTAACTGATTTCATCGTTAATTGATTTCATCGTTAACTGATTTCATCGTTAACTGATTTCATCTTCATTTAACTGATTTCATCGTTAACTGATTTCATCGTTAACTGATTTCATCGTTAACTGATTTCATCTTCATTTAACTGATTTCATTTTCATTCTTCATTTAACTGATTTCATCGTTAACTGATTTCATCTTCATTTAACTGATTTCATCGTTAACTGATTTCATCGTTAACTGATTTCATCGTTAACTGATTTCATCTTTAACTGATTTCATCGTTAACTGATTTCATCTTCATTTAACTGATTTCATCGTTAACTGATTTCATCTTCATTTAATTGATTTCATCGTTAACTGATTTCATCGTTAACTGATTTCATCGTTAACTGATTTCATCTTCATTTAACTGATTTCATCGTTAACTGATTTCATCGTTAACTGATTTCATCTTCATTTAACTGATTTCATTTTCATTCTTCATTTAACTGATTTCATCGTTAACTGATTTCATCTTCATTTAATTGATTTCATCGTTAACTGATTTCATCGTTAACTGATTTCATCGTTAACTGATTTCATCTTCATTTAACTGATTTCATCGTTAACTGATTTCATCGTTAACTGATTTCATCGTTAACTGATTTCATCTTCATTTAACTGATTTCATCGTTAACTGATTTCATCGTTAACTGATTTCATCTTCATTTAACTGATTTCATCGTTAACTGATTTCATCGTTAATTGATTTCATCGTTAACTGATTTCATTTTCATTCTTCATTTAACTGATTTCATCGTTAACTGATTTCATCGTTAACTGATTTCATCTTCATTTAACTGATTTCATCGTTAACTGATTTCATCGTTAATTGATTTCATCGTTAACTGATTTCATCTTCATTCTTCATTTAACTGATTTCATCGTTAACTGATTTCATCTTCATTTAACTGATTTCATCGTTAACTGATTTCATCGTTAACTGATTTCATCGTTAACTGATTTCATCTTCATTTAACTGATTTCATTGTTAACTGATTTCATCGTTAACTGATTTCATCTTCATTTAACTGATTTCATCGTTAACTGATTTCATCGTTAACTGATTTCATCGTTAACTGATTTCATCTTCATTTAACTGATTTCATTTTCATTCTTCATTTAACTGATTTCATCGTTAACTGATTTCATCTTCATTTAACTGATTTCATCGTTAACTGATTTCATCGTTAACTGATTTCATCTTTAACTGATTTCATCGTTAACTGATTTCATCTTCATTTAACTGATTTCATCGTTAACTGATTTCATCTTCATTTAATTGATTTCATCGTTAACTGATTTCATCGTTAACTGATTTCATCGTTAACTGATTTCATCGTTAACTGATTTCATCTTCATTTAACTGATTTCATCGTTAACTGATTTCATCTTCATTCTTCATTTAACTGATTTCATCTTTAACTGATTTCATCGTTAACTGATTTCATCTTCATTTAACTGATTTCATCGTTAATTGATTTCATCGTTAACTGATTTCATCTTCATTCTTCATTTAACTGATTTCATCTTTAACTGATTTCATCGTTAACTGATTTCATCTTCATTTAACTGATTTCATCGTTAATTGATTTCATCGTTAACTGATTTCATCGTTAACTGATTTCATCGTTAACTGATTTCATCTTCATTTAACTGATTTCATCGTTAATTGATTTCATCGTTAACTGATTTCATCTTCATTTAACTGATTTCATCGTTAACTGATTTCATCGTTAACTGATTTCATCGTTAACTGATTTCATCTTCATTTAACTGATTTCATCGTTAACTGATTTCATCGTTAACTGATTTCATCTTCATTTAACTGATTTCATCGTTAACTGATTTCATCGTTAATTGATTTCATCGTTAACTGATTTCATTTTCATTCTTCATTTAACTGATTTCATCGTTAACTGATTTCATCGTTAACTGATTTCATCTTCATTTAACTGATTTCATCGTTAACTGATTTCATCGTTAATTGATTTCATCGTTAACTGATTTCATCTTCATTCTTCATTTAGCTGATTTCATCGTTAACTGATTTCATCTTCATTTAACTGATTTCATCGTTAACTGATTTCATCGTTAACTGATTTCATCGTTAACTGATTTCATCTTCATTTAACTGATTTCATCGTTAACTGATTTCATCTTCATTCTTCATTTAACTGATTTCATCTTTAACTGATTTCATCGTTAACTGATTTCATCTTCATTTAACTGATTTCATCGTTAATTGATTTCATCGTTAACTGATTTCATCGTTAACTGATTTCATCTTCATTTAACTGATTTCATCGTTAACTGATTTCATCGTTAACTGATTTCATCTTTAACTGATTTCATCTTCATTTAACTGATTTCATCGTTAACTGATTTCATCGTTAACTGATTTCATCGTTAACTGATTTCATCGTTAACTGATTTCATCGTTAACTGATTTCATCTTCATTTAACTGATTTCATTTTCATTCTTCATTTAACTGATTTCATCGTTAACTGATTTCATCTTCATTTAACTGATTTCATCGTTAACTGATTTCATCGTTAACTGATTTCATCGTTAACTGATTTCATCTTCATTTAACTGATTTCATCGTTAACTGATTTCATCTTCATTTAATTGATTTCATCGTTAACTGATTTCATCGTTAACTGATTTCATCGTTAACTGATTTCATCTTCATTTAACTGATTTCATCGTTAACTGATTTCATCGTTAACTGATTTCATCTTCATTTAACTGATTTCATTTTCATTCTTCATTTAACTGATTTCATCGTTAACTGATTTCATCTTCATTTAATTGATTTCATCGTTAACTGATTTCATCGTTAACTGATTTCATCTTCATTTAACTGATTTCATCGTTAACTGATTTCATCTTCATTTAACTGATTTCATTTTCATTCTTCATTTAACTGATTTCATCGTTAACTGATTTCATCTTCATTTAATTGATTTCATCGTTAACTGATTTCATCGTTAACTGATTTCATCTTCATTTAACTGATTTCATTGTTAACTGATTTCATCGTTAACTGATTTCATCTTCATTTAACTGATTTCATCGTTAACTGATTTCATCGTTAACTGATTTCATCGTTAACTGATTTCATCTTCATTTAACTGATTTCATTTTCATTCTTCATTTAACTGATTTCATCGTTAACTGATTTCATCTTCATTTAACTGATTTCATCGTTAACTGATTTCATCGTTAACTGATTTCATCGTTAACTGATTTCATCTTTAACTGATTTCATCGTTAACTGATTTCATCTTCATTTAACTGATTTCATCGTTAACTGATTTCATCTTCATTTAATTGATTTCATCGTTAACTGATTTCATCGTTAACTGATTTCATCGTTAACTGAATTCATCTTCATTTAACTGATTTCATCGTTAACTGATTTCATCGTTAACTGATTTCATCTTCATTTAACTGATTTCATTTTCATTCTTCATTTAACTGATTTCATCGTGAACTGATTTCATCTTCATTTAACTGATTTCATCGTTAACTGATTTCATCGTTAATTGATTTCATCGTTAACTGATTTCATTTTCATTCTTCATTTAACTGATTTCATCGTTAACTGATTTCATCGTTAACTGATTTCATCTTCATTTAACTGATTTCATCGTTAATTGATTTCATCGTTAACTGATTTCATCTTCATTTAACTGATTTCATCGTTAACTGATTTCATCGTTAACTGATTTCATCGTTAACTGATTTCATCTTTAACTGATTTCATCGTTAACTGATTTCATCGTTAACTGATTTCATCTTCATTTAACTGATTTCATTGTTAACTGATTTCATCGTTAACTGATTTCATCTTCATTTAATTGATTTCATCGTTAACTGATTTCATCTTCATTTAATTGATTTCATCGTTAACTGATTTCATCGTTAACTGATTTCATCGTTAACTGATTTCATCTTCATTTAACTGATTTCATCGTTAACTGATTTCATCGTTAACTGATTTCATCTTCATTTAACTGATTTCATCGTTAACTGATTTCATCGTTAACTGATTTCATCGTCATTTAACTGATTTCATCGTTAACTGATTTCATCGTTAACTGATTTCATCGTTAACTGATTTCATCGTTACCTGATTTCATCGTTAACTGATTTCATCTTCATTTAACTGATTTCATTGTTAACTGATTTCATCGTTAACTGATTTCATCTTCATTTAACTGATTTCATCGTTAACTGATTTCATCGTTAACTGATTTCATCGTTAACTGATTTCATCTTCATTTAACTGATTTCATTTTCATTCTTCATTTAACTGATTTCATCGTTAACTGATTTCATCTTCATTTAACTGATTTCATCGTTAACTGATTTCATCGTTAACTGATTTCATCGTTAACTGATTTCATCTTTAACTGATTTCATCGTTAACTGATTTCATCTTCATTTAACTGATTTCATCGTTAACTGATTTCATCTTCATTTAATTGATTTCATCGTTAACTGATTTCATCGTTAACTGATTTCATCGTTAACTGATTTCATCTTCATTTAACTGATTTCATCGTTAACTGATTTCATCGTTAACTGATTTCATCTTCATTTAACTGATTTCATTTTCATTCTTCATTTAACTGATTTCATCGTTAACTGATTTCATCTTCATTTAATTGATTTCATCGTTAACTGATTTCATCGTTAACTGATTTCATCGTTAACTGATTTCATCTTCATTTAACTGATTTCATCGTTAACTGATTTCATCGTTAACTGATTTCATCGTTAACTGATTTCATCTTCATTTAACTGATTTCATCGTTAACTGATTTCATCGTTAACTGATTTCATCTTCATTTAACTGATTTCATCGTTAACTGATTTCATCGTTAATTGATTTCATCGTTAACTGATTTCATTTTCATTCTTCATTTAACTGATTTCATCGTTAACTGATTTCATCGTTAACTGATTTCATCGTTAACTGATTTCATCTTCATTTAACTGATTTCATCGTTAACTGATTTCATCGTTAATTGATTTCATCGTTAACTGATTTCATCTTCATTCTTCATTTAACTGATTTTATCGTTAACTGATTTCATCTTCATTTAACTGATTTCATCGTTAACTGATTTCATCGTTAACTGATTTCATCGTTAACTGATTTCATCTTCATTTAACTGATTTCATCGTTAACTGATTTCATCTTCATTCTTCATTTAACTGATTTCATCTTTAACTGATTTCATCGTTAACTGATTTCATCTTCATTTAACTGATTTCATCGTTAATTGATTTCATCGTTAACTGATTTCATCGTTAATTGATTTCATCGTTAACTGATTTCATCTTCATTTAACTGATTTCATCGTTAACTGATTTCATCTTCATTCTTCATTTAACTGATTTCATCTTTAACTGATTTCATCGTTAACTGATTTCATCTTCATTTAACTGATTTCATCGTTAATTGATTTCATCGTTAACTGATTTCATCGTTAATTGATTTCATCGTTAACTGATTTCATCTTCATTTAACTGATTTCATCGTTAACTGATTTCATCTTCATTCTTCATTTAACTGATTTCATCTTTAACTGATTTCATCGTTAACTGATTTCATCTTCATTTAACTGATTTCATCGTTAATTGATTTCATCGTTAACTGATTTCATCGTTAACTGATTTCATCTTCATTTAACTGATTTCATCGTTAACTGATTTCATCGTTAACTGATTTCATCTTCATTTAACTGATTTCATCGTTAACTGATTTCATCGTTAACTGATTTCATCGTTAACTGATTTCATCTTCATTTAACTGATTTCATCTTCATTTAACTGATTTCATCGTTAACTGATTTCATCGTTAACTGATTTCATCTTCATTTAATTGATTTCATCGTTAACTGATTTCATCGTTAACTGATTTCATCTTCATTTAACTGATTTCATCGTTAACTGATTTCATCGTTAACTGATTTCATCTTCATTTAACTGATTTCATCGTTAACTGATTTCATCGTTAATTGATTTCATCGTTAACTGATTTCATTTTCATTCTTCATTTAACTGATTTCATCGTTAACTGATTTCATCGTTAACTGATTTCATCTTCATTTAACTGATTTCATCGTTAACTGATTTCATCGTTAATTGATTTCATCGTTAACTGATTTCATCTTCATTCTTCATTTAACTGATTTCATCGTTAACTGATTTCATCTTCATTTAACTGATTTCATCGTTAACTGATTTCATCGTTAACTGATTTCATCGTTAACTGATTTCATCTTCATTTAACTGATTTCATCGTTAACTGATTTCATCTTCATTCTTCATTTAACTGATTTCATCTTTAACTGATTTCATCGTTAACTGATTTCATCTTCATTTAACTGATTTCATCGTTAATTGATTTCATCGTTAACTGATTTCATCGTTAACTGATTTCATCGTTAACTGATTTCATCTTCATTTAACTGATTTCATCGTTAATTGATTTCATCGTTAACTGATTTCATCGTTAATTGATTTCATCGTTAACTGATTTCATCTTCATTTAACTGATTTCATCGTTAACTGATTTCATCTTCATTCTTCATTTAACTGATTTCATCTTTAACTGATTTCATCGTTAACTGATTTCATCTTCATTTAACTGATTTCATCGTTAATTGATTTCATCGTTAACTGATTTCATCGTTAATTGATTTCATCGTTAACTGATTTCATCTTCATTTAACTGATTTCATCGTTAACTGATTTCATCTTCATTCTTCATTTAACTGATTTCATCTTTAACTGATTTCATCGTTAACTGATTTCATCTTCATTTAACTGATTTCATCGTTAATTGATTTCATCGTTAACTGATTTCATCGTTAATTGATTTCATCGTTAACTGATTTCATCTTCATTTAACTGATTTCATCGTTAACTGATTTCATCTTCATTCTTCATTTAACTGATTTCATCTTTAACTGATTTCATCGTTAACTGATTTCATCTTCATTTAACTGATTTCATCGTTAATTGATTTCATCGTTAACTGATTTCATCGTTAACTGATTTCATCTTCATTTAACTGATTTCATCGTTAACTGATTTCATCGTTAACTGATTTCATCTTTAACTGATTTCATCTTCATTTAACTGATTTCATCGTTAATTGATTTCATCGTTAACTGATTTCATCGTTAACTGATTTCATCGTTAACTGATTTCATCTTCATTTAACTGATTTCATCGTTAATTGATTTCATCGTTAACTGATTTCATCGTTAATTGATTTCATCGTTAACTGATTTCATCTTCATTTAACTGATTTCATCGTTAACTGATTTCATCTTCATTCTTCATTTAACTGATTTCATCTTTAACTGATTTCATCGTTAACTGATTTCATCTTCATTTAACTGATTTCATCGTTAATTGATTTCATCGTTAACTGATTTCATCGTTAATTGATTTCATCGTTAACTGATTTCATCTTCATTTAACTGATTTCATCGTTAACTGATTTCATCTTCATTCTTCATTTAACTGATTTCATCTTTAACTGATTTCATCGTTAACTGATTTCATCTTCATTTAACTGATTTCATCGTTAATTGATTTCATCGTTAACTGATTTCATCGTTAACTGATTTCATCTTCATTTAACTGATTTCATCGTTAACTGATTTCATCGTTAACTGATTTCATCTTTAACTGATTTCATCTTCATTTAACTGATTTCATCGTTAACTGATTTCATCGTTAACTGATTTCATCTTCATTTAACTGATTTCATCTTCATTTAACTGATTTCATCGTTAACTGATTTCATCGTTAACTGATTTCATCTTCATTTAATTGATTTCATCGTTAACTGATTTCATCGTTAACTGATTTCATCGTTAACTGATTTCATCTTCATTTAACTGATTTCATCGTTAACTGATTTCATCGTTAACTGATTTCATCTTCATTTAACTGATTTCATCGTTAACTGATTTCATCGTTAACTGATTTCATCTTCATTTAACTGATTTCATCGTTAACTGATTTCATAGTTAATTGATTTCATCGTTAACTGATTTCATTTTCATTCTTCATTTAACTGATTTCATCGTTAACTGATTTCATCGTTAACTGATTTCATCTTCATTTAACTGATTTCATCGTTAACTGATTTCATCGTTAATTGATTTCATCGTTAACTGATTTCATCTTCATTCTTCATTTAACTGATTTCATCTTTAACTGATTTCATCGTTAACTGATTTCATCTTCATTTAACTGATTTCATCGTTAATTGATTTCATCGTTAACTGATTTCATCGTTAACTGATTTCATCTTCATTTAACTGATTTCATCGTTAACTGATTTCATCTTTAACTGATTTCATCTTCATTTAACTGATTTCATCGTTAACTGATTTCATCGTTAACTGATTTCATCGTTAACTGATTTCATCTTCATTTAACTGATTTCATTGTTAACTGATTTCATCGTTAACTGATTTCATCTTCATTTAACTGATTTCCTCGTTAACTGATTTCATCGTTAACTGATTTCATCGTTAACTGATTTCATCTTCATTTAACTGATTTCATTTTCATTCTTCATTTAACTGATTTCATCGTTAACTGATTTCATCTTCATTTAACTGATTTCATCGTTAACTGATTTCATCGTTAACTGATTTCATCGTTAACTGATTTCATCTTTAACTGATTTCATCGTTAACTGATTTCATCTTCATTTAACTGATTTCATCGTTAACTGATTTCATCTTCATTTAATTGATTTCATCGTTAACTGATTTCATCGTTAACTGATTTCATCGTTAACTGATTTCATCTTCATTTAACTGATTTCATCGTTAACTGATTTCATCGTTAACTGATTTCATCTTCATTTAACTGATTTCATTTTCATTCTTCATTTAACTGATTTCATCGTTAACTGATTTCATCTTCATTTAATTGATTTCATCGTTAACTGATTTCATCGTTAACTGATTTCATCGTTAACTGATTTCATCTTCATTTAACTGATTTCATCGTTAACTGATTTCATCGTTAACTGATTTCATCGTTAACTGATTTCATCTTCATTTAACTGATTTCATCGTTAACTGATTTCATCGTTAACTGATTTCATCGTTAATTGATTTCATCGTTAACTGATTTCATTTTCATTCTTCATTTAACTGATTTCATCGTTAACTGATTTCATCGTTAACTGATTTCATCGTTAACTGATTTCATCTTCATTTAACTGATTTCATCGTTAACTGATTTCATCGTTAATTGATTTCATCGTTAACTGATTTCATCTTCATTCTTCATTTAACTGATTTCATCGTTAACTGATTTCATCTTCATTTAACTGATTTCATCGTTAACTGATTTCATCGTTAACTGATTTCATCGTTAACTGATTTCATCTTCATTTAACTGATTTCATTGTTAACTGATTTCATCGTTAACTGATTTCATCTTCATTTAACTGATTTCATCGTTAACTGATTTCATCGTTAACTGATTTCATCGTTAACTGATTTCATCTTCATTTAACTGATTTCATTTTCATTCTTCATTTAACTGATTTCATCGTTAACTGATTTCATCTTCATTTAACTGATTTCATCGTTAACTGATTTCATCGTTAACTGATTTCATCGTTAACTGATTTCATCTTTAACTGATTTCATCGTTAACTGATTTCATCTTCATTTAACTGATTTCATCGTTAACTGATTTCATCTTCATTTAATTGATTTCATCGTTAACTGATTTCATCGTTAACTGATTTCATCGTTAACTGATTTCATCTTCATTTAACTGATTTCATCGTTAACTGATTTCATCTTCATTCTTCATTTAACTGATTTCATCTTTAACTGATTTCATCGTTAACTGATTTCATCTTCATTTAACTGATTTCATCGTTAATTGATTTCATCGTTAACTGATTTCATCGTTAACTGATTTCATCGTTAACTGATTTCATCTTCATTCTTCATTTAACTGATTTCATCTTTAACTGATTTCATCGTTAACTGATTTCATCTTCATTTAACTGATTTCATCGTTAATTGATTTCATCGTTAACTGATTTCATCGTTAATTGATTTCATCGTTAACTGATTTCATCTTCATTTAACTGATTTCATCGTTAACTGATTTCATCTTCATTCTTCATTTAACTGATTTCATCTTTAACTGATTTCATCGTTAACTGATTTCATCTTCATTTAACTGATTTCATCGTTAATTGATTTCATCGTTAACTGATTTCATCGTTAACTGATTTCATCTTCATTTAACTGATTTCATCGTTAACTGATTTCATCGTTAACTGATTTCATCGTTAACTGATTTCATCTTCATTTAACTGATTTCATTTTCATTCTTCATTTAACTGATTTCATCGTTAACTGATTTCATCTTCATTTAACTGATTTCATCGTTAACTGATTTCATCGTTAACTGATTTCATCGTTAACTGATTTCATCGTTAACTGATTTCATCTTCATTTAACTGATTTCATCGTTAACTGATTTCATCTTCATTTAATTGATTTCATCGTTAACTGATTTCATCTTCATTTAATTGATTTCATCGTTAACTGATTTCATCGTTAACTGATTTCATCGTTAACTGATTTCATCTTCATTTAACTGATTTCATCGTTAACTGATTTCATCTTCATTTAACTGATTTCATTTTCATTCTTCATTTAACTGATTTCATCGTTAACTGATTTCATCTTCATTTAATTGATTTCATCGTTAACTGATTTCATCGTTAACTGATTTCATCGTTAACTGATTTCATCTTCATTTAACTGATTTCATCGTTAACTGATTTCATCGTTAACTGATTTCATCGTTAACTGATTTCATCTTCATTTAACTGATTTCATCGTTAACTGATTTCATCGTTAACTGATTTCATCTTCATTTAACTGATTTCATCGTTAACTGATTTCATCGTTAATTGATTTCATCGTTAACTGATTTCATTTTCATTCTTCATTTAACTGATTTCATCGTTAACTGATTTCATCTTCATTTAACTGATTTCATCGTTAACTGATTTCATCGTTAATTGATTTCATCGTTAACTGATTTCATCTTCATTCTTCATTTAACTGATTTCATCGTTAACTGATTTCATCTTCATTTAACTGATTTCATCGTTAACTGATTTCATCGTTAACTGATTTCATCGTTAACTGATTTCATCTTCATTTAACTGATTTCATTGTTAACTGATTTCATCGTTAACTGATTTCATCTTCATTTAACTGATTTCATCGTTAACTGATTTCATCGTTAACTGATTTCATCGTTAACTGATTTCATCTTCATTTAACTGATTTCATTTTCATTCTTCATTTAACTGATTTCATCGTTAACTGATTTCTTCTTCATTTAACTGATTTCATCGTTAACTGATTTCATCGTTAACTGATTTCATCTTTAACTGATTTCATCGTTAACTGATTTCATCTTCATTTAACTGATTTCATCGTTAACTGATTTCATCTTCATTTAATTGATTTCATCGTTAACTGATTTCATCGTTAACTGATTTCATCGTTAACTGATTTCATCGTTAACTGATTTCATCTTCATTTAACTGATTTCATCGTTAACTGATTTCATCTTCATTCTTCATTTAACTGATTTCATCTTTAACTGATTTCATCGTTAACTGATTTCATCTTCATTTAACTGATTTCATCGTTAATTGATTTCATCGTTAACTGATTTCATCGTTAACTGATTTCATCGTTAACTGATTTCATCTTCATTCTTCATTTAACTGATTTCATCTTTAACTGATTTCATCGTTAACTGATTTCATCTTCATTTAACTGATTTCATCGTTAATTGATTTCATCGTTAACTGATTTCATCGTTAATTGATTTCATCGTTAACTGATTTCATCTTCATTTAACTGATTTCATCGTTAACTGATTTCATCTTCATTCTTCATTTAACTGATTTCATCTTTAACTGATTTCATCTTCATTTAACTGATTTCATCGTTAACTGATTTCATCTTCATTTAACTGATTTCATCGTTAATTGATTTCATCGTTAACTGATTTCATCGTTAACTGATTTCATCTTCATTTAACTGATTTCATCGTTAACTGATTTCATCGTTAACTGATTTCATCGTTAACTGATTTCATCTTCATTTAACTGATTTCATTTTCATTCTTCATTTAACTGATTTCATCGTTAACTGATTTCATCTTCATTTAACTGATTTCATCGTTAACTGATTTCATCGTTAACTGATTTCATCGTTAACTGATTTCATCTTTAACTGATTTCATCGTTAACTGATTTCATCTTCATTTAACTGATTTCATCGTTAACTGATTTCATCTTCATTTAATTGATTTCATCGTTAACTGATTTCATCGTTAACTGATTTCATCGTTAACTGATTTCATCTTCATTTAACTGATTTCATCGTTAACTGATTTCATCGTTAACTGATTTCATCTTCATTTAACTGATTTCATTTTCATTCTTCATTTAACTGATTTCATCGTTAACTGATTTCATCTTCATTTAATTGATTTCATCGTTAACTGATTTCATCGTTAACTGATTTCATCGTTAACTGATTTCATCTTCATTTAACTGATTTCATCGTTAACTGATTTCATCGTTAACTGATTTCATCGTTAACTGATTTCATCTTCATTTAACTGATTTCATCGTTAACTGATTTCATCGTTAACTGATTTCATCTTCATTTAACTGATTTCATCGTTAACTGATTTCATCGTTAATTGATTTCATCGTTAACTGATTTCATTTTCATTCTTCATTTAACTGATTTCATCGTTAACTGATTTCATCGTTAACTGATTTCATCTTCATTTAACTGATTTCATCGTTAACTGATTTCATCGTTAATTGATTTCATCGTTAACTGATTTCATCTTCATTCTTCATTTAACTGATTTCATCGTTAACTGATTTCATCTTCATTTAACTGATTTCATCGTTAACTGATTTCATCGTTAACTGATTTCATCGTTAACTGATTTCATCTTCATTTAACTGATTTCATTGTTAACTGATTTCATCGTTAACTGATTTCATCTTCATTTAACTGATTTCATCGTTAACTGATTTCATCGTTAACTGATTTCATCGTTAACTGATTTCATCTTCATTTAACTGATTTCATTTTCATTCTTCATTTAACTGATTTCATCGTTAACTGATTTCATCTTCATTTAACTGATTTCATCGTTAACTGATTTCATCGTTAACTGATTTCATCTTTAACTGATTTCATCGTTAACTGATTTCATCTTCATTTAACTGATTTCATCGTTAACTGATTTCATCTTCATTTAATTGATTTCATCGTTAACTGATTTCATCGTTAACTGATTTCATCGTTAACTGATTTCATCGTTAACTGATTTCATCTTCATTTAACTGATTTCATCGTTAACTGATTTCATCTTCATTCTTCATTTAACTGATTTCATCTTTAACTGATTTCATCGTTAACTGATTTCATCTTCATTTAACTGATTTCATCGTTAATTGATTTCATCGTTAACTGATTTCATCTTCATTCTTCATTTAACTGATTTCATCTTTAACTGATTTCATCGTTAACTGATTTCATCTTCATTTAACTGATTTCATCGTTAATTGATTTCATCGTTAACTGATTTCATCGTTAACTGATTTCATCGTTAACTGATTTCATCTTCATTTAACTGATTTCATCGTTAATTGATTTCATCGTTAACTGATTTCATCTTCATTTAACTGATTTCATCGTTAACTGATTTCATCGTTAACTGATTTCATCGTTAACTGATTTCATCTTCATTTAACTGATTTCATCGTTAACTGATTTCATCGTTAACTGATTTCATCTTCATTTAACTGATTTCATCGTTAACTGATTTCATCGTTAATTGATTTCATCGTTAACTGATTTCATTTTCATTCTTCATTTAACTGATTTCATCGTTAACTGATTTCATCGTTAACTGATTTCATCTTCATTTAACTGATTTCATCGTTAACTGATTTCATCGTTAATTGATTTCATCGTTAACTGATTTCATCTTCATTCTTCATTTAGCTGATTTCATCGTTAACTGATTTCATCTTCATTTAACTGATTTCATCGTTAACTGATTTCATCGTTAACTGATTTCATCGTTAACTGATTTCATCTTCATTTAACTGATTTCATCGTTAACTGATTTCATCTTCATTCTTCATTTAACTGATTTCATCTTTAACTGATTTCATCGTTAACTGATTTCATCTTCATTTAACTGATTTCATCGTTAATTGATTTCATCGTTAACTGATTTCATCGTTAACTGATTTCATCTTCATTTAACTGATTTCATCGTTAACTGATTTCATCGTTAACTGATTTCATCTTTAACTGATTTCATCTTCATTTAACTGATTTCATCGTTAACTGATTTCATCGTTAACTGATTTCATCGTTAACTGATTTCATCGTTAACTGATTTCATCGTTAACTGATTTCATCTTCATTTAACTGATTTCATTGTTAACTGATTTCATCGTTAACTGATTTCATCTTCATTTAACTGATTTCATCGTTAACTGATTTCATCGTTAACTGATTTCATCTTCATTTAACTGATTTCATTTTCATTCTTCATTTAACTGATTTCATCGTTAACTGATTTCATCTTCATTTAACTGATTTCATCGTTAACTGATTTCATCGTTAACTGATTTCATCGTTAACTGATTTCATCTTTAACTGATTTCATCGTTAACTGATTTCATCTTCATTTAACTGATTTCATCGTTAACTGATTTCATCTTCATTTAATTGATTTCATCGTTAACTGATTTCATCGTTAACTGATTTCATCGTTAACTGATTTCATCTTCATTTAACTGATTTCATCGTTAACTGATTTCATCGTTAACTGATTTCATCTTCATTTAACTGATTTCATCGTTAACTGATTTCATCGTTAATTGATTTCATCGTTAACTGATTTCATTTTCATTCTTCATTTAACTGATTTCATCGTTAACTGATTTCATCGTTAACTGATTTCATCTTCATTTAACTGATTTCATCGTTAACTGATTTCATCTTCATTTAACTGATTTCATCGTTAACTGATTTCATCGTTAACTGATTTCATCTTCATTTAACTGATTTCATCGTTAACTGATTTCATCGTTAACTGATTTCATCGTTAACTGATTTCATCGTTAACTGATTTCATCTTCATTTAACTGATTTCATTGTTAACTGATTTCATCGTTAACTGATTTCATCTTCATTTAACTGATTTCATCGTTAACTGATTTCATCGTTAACTGATTTCATCGTTAACTGATTTCATCTTCATTTAACTGATTTCATTTTCATTCTTCATTTAACTGATTTCATCGTTAACTGATTTCATCTTCATTTAACTGATTTCATCGTTAACTGATTTCATCGTTAACTGATTTCATCGTTAACTGATTTCATCTTTAACTGATTTCATCGTTAACTGATTTCATCTTCATTTAACTGATTTCATCGTTAACTGATTTCATCTTCATTTAATTGATTTCATCGTTAACTGATTTCATCGTTAACTGATTTCATCGTTAACTGATTTCATCTTCATTTAACTGATTTCATCGTTAACTGATTTCATCGTTAACTGATTTCATCTTCATTTAACTGATTTCATTTTCATTCTTCATTTAACTGATTTCATCGTTAACTGATTTCATCTTCATTTAATTGATTTCATCGTTAACTGATTTCATCGTTAACTGATTTCATCGTTAACTGATTTCATCTTCATTTAACTGATTTCATCGTTAACTGATTTCATCGTTAACTGATTTCATCGTTAACTGATTTCATCTTCATTTAACTGATTTCATCGTTAACTGATTTCATCGTTAACTGATTTCATCTTCATTTAACTGATTTCATCGTTAACTGATTTCATCGTTAATTGATTTCATCGTTAACTGATTTCATTTTCATTCTTCATTTAACTGATTTCATCGTTAACTGATTTCATCGTTAACTGATTTCATCTTCATTTAACTGATTTCATCGTTAATTGATTTCATCGTTAACTGATTTCATCGTTAATTGATTTCATCGTTAACTGATTTCATCGTTAACTGATTTCATCTTCATTTAACTGATTTCATCGTTAACTGATTTCATCGTTAACTGATTTCATCTTTAACTGATTTCATCTTCATTTAACTGATTTCATCGTTAACTGATTTCATCGTTAACTGATTACATCGTTAACTGATTTCATCTTCATTTAACTGATTTCATCTTCATTTAACTGATTTCATCGTTAACTGATTTCATCGTTAACTGATTTCATCTTCATTTAATTGATTTCATCGTTAACTGATTTCATCGTTAACTGATTTCATCGTTAACTGATTTCATCTTCATTTAACTGATTTCATCGTTAACTGATTTCATCGTTAACTGATTTCATCGTTAACTGATTTCATCTTCATTTAACTGATTTCATCGTTAACTGATTTCATCGTTAACTGATTTCATCTTCATTTAACTGATTTCATCGTTAACTGATTTCATCGTTAATTGATTTCATCGTTAACTGATTTCATTTTCATTCTTCATTTAACTGATTTCATCGTTAACTGATTTCATCGTTAACTGATTTCATCTTCATTTAACTGATTTCATCGTTAACTGATTTCATCGTTAATTGATTTCATCGTTAACTGATTTCATCTTCATTTAACTGATTTCATCGTTAATTGATTTCATCGTTAACTGATTTCATCGTTAACTGATTTCATCGTTAACTGATTTCATCTTCATTCTTCATTTAACTGATTTCATCTTTAACTGATTTCATCGTTAACTGATTTCATCTTCATTTAACTGATTTCATCGTTAATTGATTTCATCGTTAACTGATTTCATCGTTAATTGATTTCATCGTTAACTGATTTCATCTTCATTTAACTGATTTCATCGTTAACTGATTTCATCTTCATTCTTCATTTAACTGATTTCATCTTTAACTGATTTCATCGTTAACTGATTTCATCTTCATTTAACTGATTTCATCGTTAATTGATTTCATCGTTAACTGATTTCATCGTTAACTGATTTCATCTTCATTTAACTGATTTCATCGTTAACTGATTTCATCGTTAACTGATTTCATCTTTAACTGATTTCATCTTCATTTAACTGATTTCATCGTTAACTGATTTCATCGTTAACTGATTTCATCGTTAACTGATTTCATCTTCATTTAACTGATTTCATCTTCATTTAACTGATTTCATCGTTAACTGATTTCATCGTTAACTGATTTCATCTTCATTTAATTGATTTCATCGTTAACTGATTTCATCGTTAACTGATTTCATCGTTAACTGATTTCATCTTCATTTAACTGATTTCATCGTTAACTGATTTCATCGTTAACTGATTTCATCGTTAACTGATTTCATCTTCATTTAACTGATTTCATCGTTAACTGATTTCATCGTTAACTGATTTCATCTTCATTTAACTGATTTCATCGTTAACTGATTTCATTTTCATTCTTCATTTAACTGATTTCATCGTTAACTGATTTCATCGTTAACTGATTTCATCTTCATTTAACTGATTTCATCGTTAACTGATTTCATCGTTAATTGATTTCATCGTTAACTGATTTCATCTTCATTCTTCATTTAACTGATTTCATCGTTAACTGATTTCATCTTCATTTAACTGATTTCATCGTTAACTGATTTCATCGTTAACTGATTTCATCGTTAACTGATTTCATCTTCATTTAACTGATTTCATCGTTAACTGATTTCATCTTCATTCTTCATTTAACTGATTTCATCTTTAACTGATTTCATCGTTAACTGATTTCATCTTCATTTAACTGATTTCATCGTTAATTGATTTCATCGTTAACTGATTTCATCGTTAACTGATTTCATCTTCATTTAACTGATTTCATCGTTAACTGATTTCATCGTTAACTGATTTCATCTTCATTTAACTGATTTCATTGTTAACTGATTTCATCGTTAACTGATTTCATCTTCATTTAACTGATTTCATCGTTAACTGATTTCATCGTTAACTGATTTCATCGTTAACTGATTTCATCTTCATTTAACTGATTTCATTTTCATTCTTCATTTAACTGATTTCATCGTTAACTGATTTCATCTTCATTTAACTGATTTCATCGTTAACTGATTTCATCGTTAACTGATTTCATCGTTAACTGATTTCATCTTTAACTGATTTCATCGTTAACTGATTTCATCTTCATTTAACTGATTTCATCGTTAACTGATTTCATCTTCATTTAATTGATTTCATCGTTAACTGATTCCATCGTTAACTGATTTCATCTTCATTTAACTGATTTCATTTTCATTCTTCATTTAACTGATTTCATCGTTAACTGATTTCATCTTCATTTAATTGATTTCATCGTTAACTGATTTCATCGTTAACTGATTTCATCTTCATTTAACTGATTTCATCGTTAACTGATTTCATCGTTAACTGATTTCATCTTCATTTAACTGATTTCATCGTTAACTGATTTCATCGTTAACTGATTTCATCTTCATTTAACTGATTTCATTTTCATTCTTCATTTAACTGATTTCATCGTTAACTGATTTCATCTTCATTTAATTGATTTCATCGTTAACTGATTTCATCGTTAACTGATTTCATCTTCATTTAACTGATTTCATCTTCATTTAACTGATTTCATCGTTAACTGATTTCATCGTTAACTGATTTCATCTTCATTTAACTGATTTCATCGTTAACTGATTTCATCGTTAATTGATTTCATCGTTAACTGATTTCATTTTCATTCTTCATTTAACTGATTTCATCGTTAACTGATTTCATCGTTAACTGATTTCATCGTTAACTGATTTCATCGTTAACTGATTTCATCGTTAACTGATTTCATCTTCATTTAACTGATTTCATTGTTAACTGATTTCATCGTTAATTGATTTCATCGTTAACTGATTTCATCTTCATTTAACTGATTTCATCGTTAACTGATTTCATCGTTAACTGATTTCATCGTTAACTGATTTCATCGTTAACTGATTTCATCGTTAACTGATTTCATCTTCATTTAACTGATTTCATTGTTAACTGATTTCATCGTTAACTGATTTCATCTTCATTTAATTGATTTCATCGTTAACTGATTTCATCTTCATTTAATTGATTTCATCGTTAACTGATTTCATCGTTAACTGATTTCATCGTTAACTGATTTCATCTTCATTTAACTGATTTCATCGTTAACTGATTTCATCGTTAACTGATTTCATCTTCATTTAACTGATTTCATCGTTAACTGATTTCATCGTTAACTGATTTCATCTTCATTTAACTGATTTCATCGTTAACTGATTTCATCGTTAACTGATTTCATCGTTAACTGATTTCATCGTTAACTGATTTCATCTTCATTTAACTGATTTCATTGTTAACTGATTTCATCGTTAACTGATTTCATCTTCATTTAACTGATTTCATCGTTAACTGATTTCATCGTTAACTGATTTCATCGTTAACTGATTTCATCTTCATTTAACTGATTTCATTTTCATTCTTCATTTAACTGATTTCATCGTTAACTGATTTCATCTTCATTTAACTGATTTCATCGTTAACTGATTTCATCGTTAACTGATTTCATCGTTAACTGATTTCATCTTTAACTGATTTCATCGTTAACTGATTTCATCTTCATTTAACTGATTTCATCGTTAACTGATTTCATCTTCATTTAATTGATTTCATCGTTAACTGATTTCATCGTTAACTGATTTCATCGTTAACTGATTTCATCTTCATTTAACTGATTTCATCGTTAACTGATTTCATCGTTAACTGATTTCATCTTCATTTAACTGATTTCATTTTCATTCTTCATTTAACTGATTTCATCGTTAACTGATTTCATCTTCATTTAATTGATTTCATCGTTAACTGATTTCATCGTTAACTGATTTCATCGTTAACTGATTTCATTTTCATTCTTCATTTAACTGATTTCATCGTTAACTGATTTCATCGTTAACTGATTTCATCTTCATTTAACTGATTTCATCGTTAACTGATTTCATCGTTAACTGATTTCATCTTCATTTAACTGATTTCATCGTTAACTGATTTCATCGTTAACTGATTTCATCGTTAACTGATTTCATCTTCATTTAACTGATTTCATTGTTAACTGATTTCATCGTTAACTGATTTCATCTTCATTTAACTGATTTCATTTTCATTCTTCATTTAACTGATTTCATCGTTAACTGATTTCATCTTCATTTAACTGATTTCATCGTTAACTGATTTCATCGTTAACTGATTTCATCGTTAACTGATTTCATCTTCATTTAACTGATTTCATTGTTAACTGATTTCATCGTTAATTGATTTCATCGTTAACTGATTTCATCTTCATTTAACTGATTTCATCGTTAACTGATTTCATCGTTAACTGATTTCATCGTTAACTGATTTCATCTTTAACTGATTTCATCGTTAACTGATTTCATCGTTAACTGATTTCATCTTCATTTAACTGATTTCATTGTTAACTGATTTCATCGTTAACTGATTTCATCTTCATTTAATTGATTTCATCGTTAACTGATTTCATCTTCATTTAATTGATTTCATCGTTAACTGATTTCATCGTTAACTGATTTCATCGTTAACTGATTTCATCTTCATTTAACTGATTTCATCGTTAACTGATTTCATCGTTAACTGATTTCATCTTCATTTAACTGATTTCATCGTTAACTGATTTCATCGTTAACTGATTTCATCTTCATTTAACTGATTTCATCGTTAACTGATTTCATCGTTAACTGATTTCATCGTTAACTGATTTCATCTTCATTTAACTGATTTCATTGTTAACTGATTTCATCGTTAACTGATTTCATCTTCATTTAACTGATTTCATCGTTAACTGATTTCATCGTTAACTGATTTCATCGTTAACTGATTTCATCTTCATTTAACTGATTTCATTTTCATTCTTCATTTAACTGATTTCATCGTTAACTGATTTCATCTTCATTTAACTGATTTCATCGTTAACTGATTTCATCGTTAACTGATTTCATCTTTAACTGATTTCATCGTTAACTGATTTCATCTTCATTTAACTGATTTCATCGTTAACTGATTTCATCTTCATTTAATTGATTTCATCGTTAACTGATTTCATCGTTAACTGATTTCATCGTTAACTGATTTCATCTTCATTTAACTGATTTCATCGTTAACTGATTTCATCGTTAACTGATTTCATCTTCATTTAACTGATTTCATTTTCATTCTTCATTTAACTGATTTCATCGTTAACTGATTTCATCTTCATTTAATTGATTTCATCGTTAACTGATTTCATCGTTAACTGATTTCATCGTTAACTGATTTCATCTTCATTTAACTGATTTCATCGTTAACTGATTTCATCGTTAACTGATTTCATCGTTAACTGATTTCATCTTCATTTAACTGATTTCATCGTTAACTGATTTCATCGTTAACTGATTTCATCTTCATTTAACTGATTTCATCGTTAACTGATTTCATCGTTAATTGATTTCATCGTTAACTGATTTCATTTTCATTCTTCATTTAACTGATTTCATCGTTAACTGATTTCATCGTTAACTGATTTCATCTTCATTTAACTGATTTCATCGTTAATTGATTTCATCGTTAACTGATTTCATCGTTAATTGATTTCATCGTTAACTGATTTCATCTTCATTTAACTGATTTCATCGTTAACTGATTTCATCTTCATTCTTCATTTAACTGATTTCATCTTTAACTGATTTCATCGTTAACTGATTTCATCTTCATTTAACTGATTTCATCGTTAATTGATTTCATCGTTAACTGATTTCATCGTTAACTGATTTCATCTTCATTTAACTGATTTCATCGTTAACTGATTTCATCGTTAACTGATTTCATCTTTAACTGATTTCATCTTCATTTAACTGATTTCATCTTTAACTGATTTCATCTTCATTTAACTGATTTCATCGTTAACTGATTTCATCGTTAACTGATTTCATCGTTAACTGATTTCATCTTCATTTAACTGATTTCATCTTCATTTAACTGATTTCATCGTTAACTGATTTCATCGTTAACTGATTTCATCTTCATTTAATTGATTTCATCGTTAACTGATTTCATCGTTAACTGATTTCATCGTTAACTGATTTCATCTTCATTTAACTGATTTCATCGTTAACTGATTTCATCGTTAACTGATTTCATCGTTAACTGATTTCATCTTCATTTAACTGATTTCATCGTTAACTGATTTCATCGTTAACTGATTTCATCTTCATTTAACTGATTTCATCGTTAACTGATTTCATCGTTAATTGATTTCATCGTTAACTGATTTCATTTTCATTCTTCATTTAACTGATTTCATCGTTAACTGATTTCATCGTTAACTGATTTCATCTTCATTTAACTGATTTCATCGTTAACTGATTTCATCGTTAACTGATTTCATCTTCATTTAACTGATTTCATTTTCATTCTTCATTTAACTGATTTCATCGTTAACTGATTTCATCTTCATTTAATTGATTTCATCGTTAACTGATTTCATCGTTAACTGATTTCATCGTTAACTGATTTCATCTTCATTTAACTGATTTCATCGTTAACTGATTTCATCGTTAACTGATTTCATCGTTAACTGATTTCATCTTCATTTAACTGATTTCATCGTTAACTGATTTCATCGTTAACTGATTTCATCTTCATTTAACTGATTTCATCGTTAACTGATTTCATCGTTAATTGATTTCATCGTTAACTGATTTCATTTTCATTCTTCATTTAACTGATTTCATCGTTAACTGATTTCATCGTTAACTGATTTCATCTTCATTTAACTGATTTCATCGTTAACTGATTTCATCGTTAATTGATTTCATCGTTAACTGATTTCATCTTCATTCTTCATTTAAGTGATTTCATCGTTAACTGATTTCATCTTCATTTAACTGATTTCATCGTTAACTGATTTCATCGTTAACTGATTTCATCGTTAACTGATTTCATCGTTAACTGATTTCATCTTCATTTAACTGATTTCATCGTTAACTGATTTCATCTTCATTCTTCATTTAACTGATTTCATCTTTAACTGATTTCATCGTTAACTGATTTCATCTTCATTTAACTGATTTCATCGTTAATTGATTTCATCGTTAACTGATTTCATCGTTAATTGATTTCATCGTTAACTGATTTCATCTTCATTTAACTGATTTCATCGTTAACTGATTTCATCTTCATTCTTCATTTAACTGATTTCATCTTTAACTGATTTCATCGTTAACTGATTTCATCTTCATTTAACTGATTTCATCGTTAATTGATTTCATCGTTAACTGATTTCATCGTTAATTGATTTCATCGTTAACTGATTTCATCTTCATTTAACTGATTTCATCGTTAACTGATTTCATCTTCATTCTTCATTTAACTGATTTCATCTTTAACTGATTTCATCGTTAACTGATTTCATCTTCATTTAACTGATTTCATCGTTAATTGATTTCATCGTTAACTGATTTCATCGTTAACTGATTTCATCTTCATTTAACTGATTTCATCGTTAACTGATTTCATCGTTAACTGATTTCATCTTTAACTGATTTCATCTTCATTTAACTGATTTCATCGTTAACTGATTTCATCGTTAACTGATTTCATCGTTAACTGATTTCATCTTCATTTAACTGATTTCATCTTCATTTAACTGATTTCATCGTTAACTGATTTCATCGTTAACTGATTTCATCTTCATTTAATTGATTTCATCGTTAACTGATTTCATCGTTAACTGATTTCATCGTTAACTGATTTCATCTTCATTTAACTGATTTCATCGTTAACTGATTTCATCGTTAACTGATTTCATCGTTAACTGATTTCATCGTTAACTGATTTCATCTTCATTTAACTGATTTCATCGTTAACTGATTTCATCGTTAATTGATTTCATCGTTAACTGATTTCATTTTCATTCTTCATTTAACTGATTTCATCGTTAACTGATTTCATCGTTAACTGATTTCATCTTCATTTAACTGATTTCATCGTTAACTGATTTCATCGTTAATTGATTTCATCGTTAACTGATTTCATCTTCATTCTTCATTTAACTGATTTCATCGTTAACTGATTTCATCTTCATTTAACTGATTTCATCGTTAACTGATTTCATCGTTAACTGATTTCATCGTTAACTGATTTCATCTTCATTTAACTGATTTCATCGTTAACTGATTTCATCTTCATTCTTCATTTAACTGATTTCATCTTTAACTGATTTCATCGTTAACTGATTTCATCTTCATTTAACTGATTTCATCGTTAATTGATTTCATCGTTAACTGATTTCATCGTTAACTGATTTCATCTTCATTTAACTGATTTCATCGTTAACTGATTTCATCGTTAACTGATTTCATCTTTAACTGATTTCATCTTCATTTAACTGATTTCATCGTTAACTGATTTCATCGTTAACTGTTTTCATCGTTAACTGATTTCATCTTCATTTAACTGATTTCATTGTTAACTGATTTCATCGTTAACTGATTTCATCTTCATTTAACTGATTTCATCGTTAACTGATTTCATCGTTAACTGATTTCATCGTTAACTGATTTCATCTTCATTTAACTGATTTCATTTTCATTCTTCATTTAACTGATTTCATCGTTAACTGATTTCATCTTCATTTAACTGATTTCATCGTTAACTGATTTCATCGTTAACTGATTTCATCGTTAACTGATTTCATCTTTAACTGATTTCATCGTTAACTGATTTCATCTTCATTTAACTGATTTCATCGTTAACTGATTTCATCTTCATTTAATTGATTTCATCGTTAACTGATTTCATCGTTAACTGATTTCATCGTTAACTGATTTCATCTTCATTTAACTGATTTCATCGTTAACTGATTTCATCGTTAACTGATTTCATCTTCATTTAACTGATTTCATTTTCATTCTTCATTTAACTGATTTCATCGTTAACTGATTTCATCTTCATTTAATTGATTTCATCGTTAACTGATTTCATCGTTAACTGATTTCATCTTCATTTAACTGATTTCATCGTTAACTGATTTCATCGTTAACTGATTTCATCTTCATTTAACTGATTTCATCGTTAACTGATTTCATCGTTAATTGATTTCATCGTTAACTGATTTCATTTTCATTCTTCATTTAACTGATTTCATCGTTAACTGATTTCATCGTTAACTGATTTCATCTTCATTTAACTGATTTCATCGTTAACTGATTTCATCGTTAACTGATTTCATCGTTAACTGATTTCATCTTCATTTAACTGATTTCATCGTTAACTGATTTCATCGTTAACTGATTTCATCGTTAACTGATTTCATCGTTAACTGATTTCATCTTCATTTAACTGATTTCATCTTTAACTGATTTCATCGTTAACTGATTTCATCTTCATTTAACTGATTTCATCGTTAATTGATTTCATCGTTAACTGATTTCATCGTTAATTGATTTCATCGTTAACTGATTTCATCTTCATTTAACTGATTTCATCGTTAACTGATTTCATCTTCATTCTTCATTTAACTGATTTCATCTTTAACTGATTTCATCGTTAACTGATTTCATCTTCATTTAACTGATTTCATCGTTAATTGATTTCATCGTTAACTGATTTCATCGTTAATTGATTTCATCGTTAACTGATTTCATCTTCATTTAACTGATTTCATCGTTAACTGATTTCATCTTCATTCTTCATTTAACTGATTTCATCTTTAACTGATTTCATCGTTAACTGATTTCATCTTCATTTAACTGATTTCATCGTTAATTGATTTCATCGTTAACTGATTTCATCGTTAACTGATTTCATCTTCATTTAACTGATTTCATCGTTAACTGATTTCATCGTTAACTGATTTCATCTTTAACTGATTTCATCTTCATTTAACTGATTTCATCGTTAACTGATTTCATCTTCATTTAACTGATTTCATCTTCATTTAACTGATTTCATCGTTAACTGATTTCATCGTTAACTGATTTCATCTTCATTTAATTGATTTCATCGTTAACTGATTTCATCGTTAACTGATTTCATCGTTAACTGATTTCATCTTCATTTAACTGATTTCATCGTTAACTGATTTCATCGTTAACTGATTTCATCGTTAACTGATTTCATCGTTAACTGATTTCATCGTTAACTGATTTCATCTTCATTTAACTGATTTCATCGTTAACTGATTTCATCGTTAATTGATTTCATCGTTAACTGATTTCATTTTCATTCTTCATTTAACTGATTTCATCGTTAACTGATTTCATCGTTAACTGATTTCATCTTCATTTAACTGATTTCATCGTTAACTGATTTCATCGTTAATTGATTTCATCGTTAACTGATTTCATCTTCATTCTTCATTTAACTGATTTCATCGTTAACTGATTTCATCTTCATTTAACTGATTTCATCGTTAACTGATTTCATCGTTAACTGATTTCATCGTTAACTGATTTCATCTTCATTTAACTGATTTCATCGTTAACTGATTTCATCTTCATTCTTCATTTAACTGATTTCATCTTTAACTGATTTCATCGTTAACTGATTTCATCTTCATTTAACTGATTTCATCGTTAATTGATTTCATCGTTAACTGATTTCATCGTTAACTGATTTCATCTTCATTTAACTGATTTCATCGTTAACTGATTTCATCGTTAACTGATTTCATCTTTAACTGATTTCATCTTCATTTAACTGATTTCATCGTTAACTGATTTCATCGTTAACTGATTTCATCTTCATTTAACTGATTTCATCTTCATTTAACTGATTTCATTGTTAACTGATTTCATCGTTAACTGATTTCATCTTCATTTAACTGATTTCATCGTTAACTGATTTCATCGTTAACTGATTTCATCGTTAACTGATTTCATCTTCATTTAACTGATTTCATTTTCATTCTTCATTTAACTGATTTCATCGTTAACTGATTTCATCTTCATTTAACTGATTTCATCGTTAACTGATTTCATCGTTAACTGATTTCATCGTTAACTGATTTCATCTTTAACTGATTTCATCGTTAACTGATTTCATCTTCATTTAACTGATTTCATCGTTAACTGATTTCATCTTCATTTAATTGATTTCATCGTTAACTGATTTCATCGTTAACTGATTTCATCGTTAACTGATTTCATCTTCATTTAACTGATTTCATCGTTAACTGATTTCATCGTTAACTGATTTCATCTTCATTTAACTGATTTCGTTTTCATTCTTCATTTAACTGATTTCATCGTTAACTGATTTCATCTTCATTTAATTGATTTCATCGTTAACTGATTTCATCGTTAACTGATTTCATCTTCATTTAACTGATTTCATCGTTAACTGATTTCATCGTTAACTGATTTCATCTTCATTTAACTGATTTCATCGTTAACTGATTTCATCGTTAATTGATTTCATCGTTAACTGATTTCATTTTCATTCTTCATTTAACTGATTTCATCGTTAACTGATTTCATCGTTAACTGATTTCATCTTCATTTAACTGATTTCATCGTTAACTGATTTCATCTTCATTCTTCATTTAACTGATTTCATCTTTAACTGATTTCATCGTTAACTGATTTCATCTTCATTTAACTGATTTCATCGTTAATTGATTTCATCGTTAACTGATTTCATCGTTAATTGATTTCATCGTTAACTTATTTCATCTTCATTTAACTGATTTCATCGTTAACTGATTTCATCGTTAACTGATTTCATCTTTAACTGATTTCATCGTTAACTGATTTCATCTTCATTTAACTGATTTCATCGTTAACTGATTTCATCTTCATTTAATTGATTTCATCGTTAACTGATTTCATCGTTAACTGATTTCATCGTTAACTGATTTCATCTTCATTTAACTGATTTCATCGTTAACTGATTTCATCGTTAACTGATTTCATCTTCATTTAACTGATTTCATTTTCATTCTTCATTTAACTGATTTCATCGTTAACTGATTTCATCTTCATTTAATTGATTTCATCGTTAACTGATTTCATCGTTAACTGATTTCATCGTTAACTGATTTCATCTTCATTTAACTGATTTCATCGTTAACTGATTTCATCGTTAACTGATTTCATCGTTAACTGATTTCATCTTCATTTAACTGATTTCATCGTTAACTGATTTCATCGTTAACTGATTTCATCTTCATTTAACTGATTTCATCGTTAACTGATTTCATCGTTAATTGATTTCATCGTTAACTGATTTCATTTTCATTCTTCATTTAACTGATTTCATCGTTAACTGATTTCATCGTTAACTGATTTCATCTTCATTTAACTGATTTCATCGTTAACTGATTTCATCGTTAATTGATTTCATCGTTAACTGATTTCATCTTCATTCTTCATTTAACTGATTTCATCGTTAACTGATTTCATCTTCATTTAACTGATTTCATCGTTAACTGATTTCATCGTTAACTGATTTCATCGTTAACTGATTTCATCTTCATTTAACTGATTTCATCGTTAACTGATTTCATCTTCATTCTTCATTTAACTGATTTCATCTTTAACTGATTTCATCGTTAACTGATTTCATCGTTAACTGATTTCATCGTTAACTGATTTCATCTTCATTTAATTGATTTCATCGTTAACTGATTTCATCGTTAACTGATTTCATCGTTAACTGATTTCATCTTCATTTAACTGATTTCATCGTTAACTGATTTCATCGTTAACTGATTTCATCGTTAACTGATTTCATCTTCATTTAACTGATTTCATCGTTAACTGATTTCATCGTTAACTGATTTCATCTTCATTTAACTGATTTCATCGTTAACTGATTTCATCGTTAATTGATTTCATCGTTAACTGATTTCATTTTCATTCTTCATTTAACTGATTTCATCGTTAACTGATTTCATCGTTAACTGATTTCATCTTCATTTAACTGATTTCATCGTTAACTGATTTCATCGTTAATTGATTTCATCGTTAACTGATTTCATCTTCATTCTTCATTTAACTGATTTCATCGTTAACTGATTTCATCTTCATTTAACTGATTTCATCGTTAACTGATTTCATCGTTAACTGATTTCATCGTTAACTGATTTCATCTTCATTTAACTGATTTCATCGTTAACTGATTTCATCGTTAACTGATTTCATCGTTAACTGATTTCATCGTTAACTGATTTCATCTTCATTTAACTGATTTCATTGTTAACTGATTTCATCGTTAATTGATTTCATCGTTAACTGATTTCATCTTCATTTAACTGATTTCATCGTTAACTGATTTCATCGTTAACTGATTTCATCGTTAACTGATTTCATCTTTAACTGATTTCATCGTTAACTGATTTCATCGTTAACTGATTTCATCTTCATTTAACTGATTTCATTGTTAACTGATTTCATCGTTAACTGATTTCATCTTCATTTAATTGATTTCATCGTTAACTGATTTCATCGTTAACTGATTTCATCGTTAACTGATTTCATCTTCATTTAACTGATTTCATCGTTAACTGATTTCATCGTTAACTGATTTCATCGTTAACTGATTTCATCGTTAACTGATTTCATCTTCATTTAACTGATTTCATTGTTAACTGATTTCATCGTTAACTGATTTCATCTTCATTTAACTGATTTCATCGTTAACTGATTTCATCGTTAACTGATTTCATCTTCATTTAACTGATTTCATTTTCATTCTTCATTTAACTGATTTCATCGTTAACTGATTTCATCTTCATTTAACTGATTTCATCGTTAACTGATTTCATCGTTAACTGATTTCATCGTTAACTGATTTCATCTTTAACTGATTTCATCGTTAACTGATTTCATCTTCATTTAACTGATTTCATCGTTAACTGATTTCATCTTCATTTAATTGATTTCATCGTTAACTGATTTCATCGTTAACTGATTTCATCGTTAACTGATTTCATCTTTAACTGATTTCATCGTTAACTGATTTCATCTTCATTTAACTGATTTCATCGTTAACTGATTTCATCTTCATTTAATTGATTTCATCGTTAACTGATTTCATCGTTAACTGATTTCATCGTTAACTGATTTCATCTTCATTTAACTGATTTCATCGTTAACTGATTTCATCGTTAACTGATTTCATCTTCATTTAACTGATTTCATCGTTAACTGATTTCATCGTTAATTGATTTCATCGTTAACTGATTTCATTTTCATTCTTCATTTAACTGATTTCATCGTTAACTGATTTCATCGTTAACTGATTTCATCTTCATTTAACTGATTTCATCGTTAACTGATTTCATCGTTAATTGATTTCATCGTTAACTGATTTCATCTTCATTCTTCATTTAACTGATTTCATCGTTAACTGATTTCATCTTCATTTAACTGATTTCATCGTTAACTGATTTCATCGTTAACTGATTTCATCGTTAACTGATTTCATCTTCATTTAACTGATTTCATTGTTAACTGATTTCATCGTTAACTGATTTCATCTTCATTTAACTGATTTCATCGTTAACTGATTTCATCGTTAACTGATTTCATCGTTAACTGATTTCATCTTCATTTAACTGATTTCATTTTCATTCTTCATTTAACTGATTTCATCGTTAACTGATTTCATCTTCATTTAACTGATTTCATCGTTAACTGATTTCATCGTTAACTGATTTCATCGTTAACTGATTTCATCTTTAACTGATTTCATCGTTAACTGATTTCATCTTCATTTAACTGATTTCATCGTTAACTGATTTCATCTTCATTTAATTGATTTCATCGTTAACTGATTTCATCGTTAACTGATTTCATCGTTAACTGATTTCATCTTCATTTAACTGATTTCATCGTTAACTGATTTCATCGTTAACTGATTTCATCTTCATTTAACTGATTTCATTTTCATTCTTCATTTAACTGATTTCATCGTTAACTGATTTCATCTTCATTTAATTGATTTCATCGTTAACTGATTTCATCGTTAACTGATTTCATCGTTAACTGATTTCATCTTCATTTAACTGATTTCATCGTTAACTGATTTCATCGTTAACTGATTTCATCGTTAACTGATTTCATCGTTAACTGATTTCATCTTCATTTAACTGATTTCATCGTTAACTGATTTCATCGTTAACTGATTTCATCTTCATTTAACTGATTTCATCGTTAACTGATTTCATCGTTAACTGATTTCATCTTCATTTAACTGATTTCATCGTTAACTGATTTCATCGTTAATTGATTTCATCGTTAACTGATTTCATTTTCATTCTTCATTTAACTGATTTCATCGTTAACTGATTTCATCGTTAACTGATTTCATCTTCATTTAACTGATTTCATCGTTAACTGATTTCATCGTTAATTGATTTCATCGTTAACTGATTTCATCTTCATTCTTCATTTAACTGATTTCATCGTTAACTGATTTCATCGTTAACTGATTTCATCGTTAATTGATTTCATCGTTAACTGATTTCATCTTCATTTAACTGATTTCATCGTTAACTGATTTCATCTTCATTCTTCATTTAACTGATTTCATCTTTAACTGATTTCATCGTTAACTGATTTCATCTTCATTTAACTGATTTCATCGTTAACTGATTTCATCGTTAACTGATTTCATCTTCATTTAATTGATTTCATCGTTAACTGATTTCATCGTTAACTGATTTCATCGTTAACTGATTTCATCTTCATTTAACTGATTTCATCGTTAACTGATTTCATCGTTAACTGATTTCATCTTCATTTAACTGATTTCATCGTTAACTGATTTCATCGTTAATTGATTTCATCGTTAACTGATTTCATTTTCATTCTTCATTTAACTGATTTCATCGTTAACTGATTTCATCGTTAACTGATTTCATCTTCATTTAACTGATTTCATCGTTAACTGATTTCATCGTTAATTGATTTCATCGTTAACTGATTTCATCTTCATTCTTCATTTAACTGATTTCATCGTTAACTGATTTCATCTTCATTTAACTGATTTCATCGTTAACTGATTTCATCGTTAACTGATTTCATCGTTAACTGATTTCATCGTTAACTGATTTCATCGTTAACTGATTTCATCTTCATTTAACTGATTTCATCGTTAACTGATTTCATCTTCATTCTTCATTTAACTGATTTCATCTTTAACTGATTTCATCGTTAACTGATTTCATCTTCATTTAACTGATTTCATCGTTAATTGATTTCATCGTTAACTGATTTCATCGTTAACTGATTTCATCTTCATTTAACTGATTTCATCGTTAACTGATTTCATCGTTAACTGATTTCATCTTTAACTGATTTCATCTTCATTTAACTGATTTCATCGTTAACTGATTTCATCGTTAACTGATTTCATCGTTAACTGATTTCATCTTCATTTAACTGATTTCATTGTTAACTGATTTCATCGTTAACTGATTTCATCTTCATTTAACTGATTTCATCGTTAACTGATTTCATCGTTAACTGATTTCATCGTTAACTGATTTCATCTTCATTTAACTGATTTCATTTTCATTCTTCATTTAACTGATTTCATCGTTAACTGATTTCATCTTCATTTAACTGATTTCATCGTTAACTGATTTCATCGTTAACTGATTTCATCGTTAACTGATTTCATCTTTAACTGATTTCATCGTTAACTGATTTCATCTTCATTTAACTGATTTCATCGTTAACTGATTTCATCTTCATTTAATTGATTTCATCGTTAACTGATTTCATCGTTAACTGATTTCATCGTTAACTGATTTCATCTTCATTTAACTGATTTCATCGTTAACTGATTTCATCGTTAACTGATTTCATCGTTAACTGATTTCATCTTTAACTGATTTCATCGTTAACTGATTTCATCTTCATTTAACTGATTTCATCGTTAACTGATTTCATCTTCATTTAATTGATTTCATCGTTAACTGATTTCATCGTTAACTGATTTCATCGTTAACTGATTTCATCTTCATTTAACTGATTTCATCGTTAACTGATTTCATCGTTAACTGATTTCATCTTCATTTAACTGATTTCATCGTTAACTGATTTCATCGTTAATTGATTTCATCGTTAACTGATTTCATTTTCATTCTTCATTTAACTGATTTCATCGTTAACTGATTTCATCGTTAACTGATTTCATCTTCATTTAACTGATTTCATCGTTAACTGATTTCATCGTTAACTGATTTCATCTTCATTTAACTGATTTCATCGTTAACTGATTTCATCGTTAATTGATTTCATCGTTAACTGATTTCATTTTCATTCTTCATTTAACTGATTTCATCGTTAACTGATTTCATCGTTAACTGATTTCATCTTCATTTAACTGATTTCATCGTTAACTGATTTCATCGTTAATTGATTTCATCGTTAACTGATTTCATCTTCATTCTTCATTTAACTGATTTCATCGTTAACTGATTTCATCTTCATTTAACTGATTTCATCGTTAACTGATTTCATCGTTAACTGATTTCATCGTTAACTGATTTCATCTTCATTTAACTGATTTCATTGTTAACTGATTTCATCGTTAACTGATTTCATCTTCATTTAACTGATTTCATCGTTAACTGATTTCATCGTTAACTGATTTCATCGTTAACTGATTTCATCTTCATTTAACTGATTTCATTTTCATTCTTCATTTAACTGATTTCATCGTTAACTGATTTCATCTTCATTTAACTGATTTCATCGTTAACTGATTTCATCGTTAACTGATTTCATCGTTAACTGATTTCATCTTTAACTGATTTCATCGTTAACTGATTTCATCTTCATTTAACTGATTTCATCGTTAACTGATTTCATCTTCATTTAATTGATTTCATCGTTAACTGATTTCATCGTTAACTGATTTCATCTTCATTTAACTGATTTCATCGTTAACTGATTTCATCGTTAACTGATTTCATCTTCATTTAACTGATTTCATTTTCATTCTTCATTTAACTGATTTCATCGTTAACTGATTTCATCTTCATTTAATTGATTTCATCGTTAACTGATTTCATCGTTAACTGATTTCATCGTTAACTGATTTCATCTTCATTTAACTGATTTCATCGTTAACTGATTTCATCGTTAACTGATTTCATCGTTAACTGATTTCATCTTCATTTAACTGATTTCATCGTTAACTGATTTCATCGTTAACTGATTTCATCTTCATTTAACTGATTTCATCGTTAACTGATTTCATCGTTAATTGATTTCATCGTTAACTGATTTCATTTTCATTCTTCATTTAACTGATTTCATCGTTAACTGATTTCATCGTTAACTGATTTCATCTTCATTTAACTGATTTCATCGTTAACTGATTTCATCGTTAATTGATTTCATCGTTAACTGATTTCATCTTCATTCTTCATTTAACTGATTTCATCGTTAACTGATTTCATCTTCATTTAACTGATTTCATCGTTAACTGATTTCATCGTTAACTGATTTCATCTTCATTTAACTGATTTCATCGTTAACTGATTTCATCTTCATTCTTCATTTAACTGATTTCATCTTTAACTGATTTCATCGTTAACTGATTTCATCTTCATTTAACTGATTTCATCGTTAATTGATTTCATCGTTAACTGATTTCATCTTCATTTAACTGATTTCATCGTTAACTGATTTCATCTTCATTCTTCATTTAACTGATTTCATCTTTAACTGATTTCATCGTTAACTGATTTCATCGTTAACTGATTTCATCTTCATTTAACTGATTTCATCTTCATTTAACTGATTTCATCGTTAACTGATTTCATCGTTAACTGATTTCATCTTCATTTAATTGATTTCATCGTTAACTGATTTCATCGTTAACTGATTTCATCGTTAACTGATTTCATCTTCATTTAACTGATTTCATCGTTAACTGATTTCATCGTTAACTGATTTCATCGTTAACTGATTTCATCTTCATTTAACTGATTTCATCGTTAACTGATTTCATCGTTAACTGATTTCATCTTCATTTAACTGATTTCATCGTTAACTGATTTCATCGTTAATTGATTTCATCGTTAACTGATTTCATTTTCATTCTTCATTTAACTGATTTCATCGTTAACTGATTTCATCGTTAACTGATTTCATCTTCATTTAACTGATTTCATCGTTAACTGATTTCATCGTTAATTGATTTCATCGTTAACTGATTTCATCTTCATTCTTCATTTAACTGATTTCATCGTTAACTGATTTCATCTTCATTTAACTGATTTCATCGTTAACTGATTTCATCGTTAACTGATTTCATCGTTAACTGATTTCATCTTCATTTAACTGATTTCATCGTTAACTGATTTCATCTTCATTCTTCATTTAACTGATTTCATCTTTAACTGATTTCATCGTTAACTGATTTCATCTTCATTTAACTGATTTCATCGTTAATTGATTTCATCGTTAACTGATTTCATCGTTAACTGATTTCATCTTCATTTAACTGATTTCATCGTTAACTGATTTCATCGTTAACTGATTTCATCTTTAACTGATTTCATCTTCATTTAACTGATTTCATCGTTAACTGATTTCATCGTTAACTGATTTCATCGTTAACTGATTTCATCTTCATTTAACTGATTTCATCTTCATTTAACTGATTTCATCGTTAACTGATTTCATCGTTAACTGATTTCATCTTCATTTAATTGATTTCATCGTTAACTGATTTCATCGTTAACTGATTTCATCGTTAACTGATTTCATCTTCATTTAACTGATTTCATCGTTAACTGATTTCATCGTTAACTGATTTCATCTTCATTTAATTGATTTCATCGTTAACTGATTTCATCGTTAACTGATTTCATCGTTAACTGATTTCATCTTCATTTAACTGATTTCATCGTTAACTGATTTCATCGTTAACTGATTTCATCTACATTTAACTGATTTCATCGTTAACTGATTTCATCGTTAACTGATTTCATCTTCATTTAACTGATTTCATCGTTAACTGATTTCATCGTTAATTGATTTCATCGTTAACTGATTTCATTTTCATTCTTCATTTAACTGATTTCATCGTTAACTGATTTCATCGTTAACTGATTTCATCTTCATTTAACTGATTTCATCGTTAACTGATTTCATCGTTAATTGATTTCATCGTTAACTGATTTCATCTTCATTCTTCATTTAACTGATTTCATCGTTAACTGATTTCATCTTCATTTAACTGATTTCATCGTTAACTGATTTCATCGTTAACTGATTTCATCGTTAACTGATTTCATCTTCATTTAACTGATTTCATCGTTAACTGATTTCATCTTCATTCTTCATTTAACTGATTTCATCTTTAACTGATTTCATCGTTAACTGATTTCATCTTCATTTAACTGATTTCATCGTTAATTGATTTCATCGTTAACTGATTTCATCGTTAACTGATTTCATCTTCATTTAACTGATTTCATCGTTAACTGATTTCATCGTTAACTGATTTCATCTTTAACTGATTTCATCTTCATTTAACTGATTTCATCGTTAACTGATTTCATCGTTAACTGATTTCATCGTTAACTGATTTCATCTTCATTTAACTGATTTCATTGTTAACTGATTTCATCGTTAACTGATTTCATCTTCATTTAACTGATTTCATCGTTAACTGATTTCATCGTTAACTGATTTCATCGTTAACTGATTTCATCTTCATTTAACTGATTTCATTTTCATTCTTCATTTAACTGATTTCATCGTTAACTGATTTCATCTTCATTTAACTGATTTCATCGTTAACTGATTTCATCGTTAACTGATTTCATCTTTAACTGATTTCATCGTTAACTGATTTCATCTTCATTTAACTGATTTCATCGTTAACTGATTTCATCTTCATTTAATTGATTTCATCGTTAACTGATTTCATCGTTAACTGATTTCATCGTTAACTGATTTCATCTTCATTTAACTGATTTCATCGTTAACTGATTTCATCGTTAACTGATTTCATCGTTAACTGATTTCATCTTTAACTGATTTCATCGTTAACTGATTTCATCTTCATTTAACTGATTTCATCGTTAACTGATTTCATCTTCATTTAATTGATTTCATCGTTAACTGATTTCATCGTTAACTGATTTCATCGTTAACTGATTTCATCTTCATTTAACTGATTTCATCGTTAACTGATTTCATCGTTAACTGATTTCATCTTCATTTAACTGATTTCATCGTTAACTGATTTCATCGTTAATTGATTTCATCGTTAACTGATTTCATCTTCATTTAACTGATTTCATCGTTAACTGATTTCATCGTTAACTGATTTCATCTTTAACTGATTTCATCTTCATTTAACTGATTTCATCGTTAACTGATTTCATCGTTAACTGATTTCATCTTCATTTAATTGATTTCATCGTTAACTGATTTCATCGTTAACTGATTTCATCGTTAACTGATTTCATCTTCATTTAACTGATTTCATCGTTAACTGATTTCATCGTTAACTGATTTCATCGTTAACTGATTTCATCTTCATTTAACTGATTTCATCGTTAACTGATTTCATCGTTAACTGATTTCATCTTCATTTAACTGATTTCATCGTTAACTGATTTCATCGTTAATTGATTTCATCGTTAACTGATTTCATTTTCATTCTTCATTTAACTGATTTCATCGTTAACTGATTTCATCGTTAACTGATTTCATCTTCATTTAACTGATTTCATCGTTAACTGATTTCATCGTTAATTGATTTCATCGTTAACTGATTTCATCTTCATTCTTCATTTAACTGATTTCATCGTTAACTGATTTCATCTTCATTTAACTGATTTCATCGTTAACTGATTTCATCGTTAACTGATTTCATCTTCATTTAACTGATTTCATTGTTAACTGATTTCATCTTCATTCTTCATTTAACTGATTTCATCTTTAACTGATTTCATCGTTAACTGATTTCATCTTCATTTAACTGATTTCATCGTTAATTGATTTCATCGTTAACTGATTTCATCGTTAACTGATTTCATCTTCATTTAACTGATTTCATCGTTAACTGATTTCATCGTTAACTGATTTCATCTTTAACTGATTTCATCTTCATTTAACTGATTTCATCGTTAACTGATTTCATCGTTAACTGATTTCATCTTCATTTAACTGATTTCATTGTTAACTGATTTCATCGTTAACTGATTTCATCTTCATTTAACTGATTTCATCGTTAACTGATTTCATCGTTAACTGATTTCATCGTTAACTGATTTCATCTTCATTTAACTGATTTCATTTTCATTCTTCATTTAACTGATTTCATCGTTAACTGATTTCATCTTCATTTAACTGATTTCATCGTTAACTGATTTCATCGTTAACTGATTTCATCGTTAACTGATTTCATCTTTAACTGATTTCATCGTTAACTGATTTCATCTTCATTTAACTGATTTCATCGTTAACTGATTTCATCTTCATTTAATTGATTTCATCGTTAACTGATTTCATCGTTAACTGATTTCATCGTTAACTGATTTCATCTTCATTTAACTGATTTCATCGTTAACTGATTTCATCGTTAACTGATTTCATCGTTAACTGATTTCATCTTCATTTAACTGATTTCATCTTCATTTAACTGATTTCATCGTTAACTGATTTCATCTTCATTTAATTGATTTCATCGTTAACTGATTTCATCGTTAACTGATTTCATCGTTAACTGATTTCATCTTCATTTAACTGATTTCATCGTTAACTGATTTCATCGTTAACTGATTTCATCTTCATTTAATTGATTTCATCGTTAACTGATTTCATCGTTAACTGATTTCATCGTTAACTGATTTCATCTTCATTTAACTGATTTCATCGTTAACTGATTTCATCGTTAACTGATTTCATCGTTAACTGATTTCATCTTCATTTAACTGATTTCATCGTTAACTGATTTCATCGTTAACTGATTTCATCTTCATTTAACTGATTTCATCGTTAACTGATTTCATCGTTAATTGATTTCATCGTTAACTGATTTCATTTTCATTCTTCATTTAACTGATTTCATCGTTAACTGATTTCATCGTTAACTGATTTCATCTTCATTTAACTGATTTCATCGTTAACTGATTTCATCGTTAATTGATTTCATCGTTAACTGATTTCATCTTCATTCTTCATTTAACTGATTTCATCGTTAACTGATTTCATCTTCATTTAACTGATTTCATCGTTAACTGATTTCATCGTTAACTGATTTCATCGTTAACTGATTTCATCTTCATTTAACTGATTTCATCGTTAACTGATTTCATCTTCATTCTTCATTTAACTGATTTCATCTTTAACTGATTTCATCGTTAACTGATTTCATCTTCATTTAACTGATTTCATCGTTAATTGATTTCATCGTTAACTGATTTCATCGTTAACTGATTTCATCTTCATTTAACTGATTTCATCGTTAACTGATTTCATCGTTAACTGATTTCATCTTTAACTGATTTCATCTTCATTTAACTGATTTCATCGTTAACTGATTTCATCGTTAACTGATTTCATCGTTAACTGATTTCATCTTCATTTAACTGATTTCATTGTTAACTGATTTCATCGTTAACTGATTTCATCTTCATTTAACTGATTTCATCGTTAACTGATTTCATCGTTAACTGATTTCATCGTTAACTGATTTCATCTTCATTTAACTGATTTCATTTTCATTCTTCATTTAACTGATTTCATCGTTAACTGATTTCATCTTCATTTAACTGATTTCATCTTCATTTAACTGATTTCATCGTTAACTGATTTCATCGTTAACTGATTTCATCTTTAACTGATTTCATCGTTAACTGATTTCATCTTCATTTAACTGATTTCATCGTTAACTGATTTCATCTTCATTTAATTGATTTCATCGTTAACTGATTTCATCGTTAACTGATTTCATCTTTAACTGATTTCATCGTTAACTGATTTCATCTTCATTTAACTGATTTCATCGTTAACTGATTTCATCTTCATTTAACTGATTTCATCGTTAACTGATTTCATCGTTAACTGATTTCATCGTTAACTGATTTCATCTTCATTTAACTGATTTCATTTTCATTCTTCATTTAACTGATTTCATCGTTAACTGATTTCATCTTCATTTAACTGATTTCATCTTCATTTAACTGATTTCATCGTTAACTGATTTCATCGTTAACTGATTTCATCGTTAACTGATTTCATCTTCATTTAACTGATTTCATCGTTAACTGATTTCATCGTTAACTGATTTCATCTTCATTTAACTGATTTCATCGTTAACTGATTTCATCGTTAACTGATTTCATCTTCATTTAACTGATTTCATCGTTAACTGATTTCATCGTTAATTGATTTCATCGTTAACTGATTTCATTTTCATTCTTCATTTAACTGATTTCATCGTTAACTGATTTCATCGTTAACTGATTTCATCGTTAACTGATTTCATCTTCATTTAACTGATTTCATCGTTAACTGATTTCATCGTTAATTGATTTCATCGTTAACTGATTTCATCTTCATTCTTCATTTAACTGATTTCATCGTTAACTGATTTCATCTTCATTTAACTGATTTCATCGTTAACTGATTTCATCGTTAACTGATTTCATCTTCATTTAACTGATTTCATCGTTAACTGATTTCATCGTTAACTGATTTCATCTTCATTCTTCATTTAACTGATTTCATCGTTAACTGATTTCATCTTCATTTAACTGATTTCATCGTTAACTGATTTCATCGTTAACTGATTTCATCGTTAACTGATTTCATCTTCATTTAACTGATTTCATTGTTAACTGATTTCATCTTCATTCTTCATTTAACTGATTTCATCTTTAACTGATTTCATCGTTAACTGATTTCATCTTCATTTAACTGATTTCATCGTTAATTGATTTCATCGTTAACTGATTTCATCGTTAACTGATTTCATCTTCATTTAACTGATTTCATCGTTAACTGATTTCATCGTTAACTGATTTCATCTTTAACTGATTTCATCTTCATTTAACTGATTTCATCGTTAACTGATTTCATCGTTAACTGATTTCATCTTCATTTAACTGATTTCATTGTTAACTGATTTCATCGTTAACTGATTTCATCTTCATTTAACTGATTTCATCGTTAACTGATTTCATCGTTAACTGATTTCATCGTTAACTGATTTCATCTTCATTTAACTGATTTCATTTTCATTCTTCATTTAACTGATTTCATCGTTAACTGATTTCATCTTCATTTAACTGATTTCATCGTTAACTGATTTCATCGTTAACTGATTTCATCGTTAACTGATTTCATCTTTAACTGATTTCATCGTTAACTGATTTCATCTTCATTTAACTGATTTCATCGTTAACTGATTTCATCTTCATTTAATTGATTTCATCGTTAACTGATTTCATCGTTAACTGATTTCATCGTTTACTGATTTCATCTTCATTTAACTGATTTCATCGTTAACTGATTTCATCGTTAACTGATTTCATCGTTAACTGATTTCATCTTCATTTAACTGATTTCATCTTCATTTAACTGATTTCATCGTTAACTGATTTCATCTTCATTTAATTGATTTCATCGTTAACTGATTTCATCGTTAACTGATTTCATCGTTAACTGATTTCATCTTCATTTAACTGATTTCATCGTTAACTGATTTCATCGTTAACTGATTTCATCTTCATTTAATTGATTTCATCGTTAACTGATTTCATCGTTAACTGATTTCATCGTTAACTGATTTCATCTTCATTTAACTGATTTCATCGTTAACTGATTTCATCGTTAACTGATTTCATCGTTAACTGATTTCATCTTCATTTAACTGATTTCATCGTTAACTGATTTCATCGTTAACTGATTTCATCTTCATTTAACTGATTTCATCGTTAACTGATTTCATCGTTAATTGATTTCATCGTTAACTGATTTCATTTTCATTCTTCATTTAACTGATTTCATCGTTAACTGATTTCATCGTTAACTGATTTCATCTTCATTTAACTGATTTCATCGTTAACTGATTTCATCGTTAATTGATTTCATCGTTAACTGATTTCATCTTCATTCTTCATTTAACTGATTTCATCGTTAACTGATTTCATCTTCATTTAACTGATTTCATCGTTAACTGATTTCATCGTTAACTGATTTCATCGTTAACTGATTTCATCTTCAACTGATTTCATCGTTAACTGATTTCATCGTTAACTGATTTCATCTTCATTTAACTGATTTCATCGTTAACTGATTTCATCTTCATTCTTCATTTAACTGATTTCATCTTTAACTGATTTCATCGTTAACTGATTTCATCTTCATTTAACTGATTTCATCTTCATTCTTCATTTAACTGATTTCATCGTTAACTGATTTCATCGTTAACTGATTTCATCTTCATTTAACTGATTTCATCGTTAATTGATTTCATCGTTAACTGATTTCATCGTTAACTGATTTCATCTTCATTTAACTGATTTCATCGTTAACTGATTTCATCGTTAACTGATTTCATCTTTAACTGATTTCATCTTCATTTAACTGATTTCATCGTTAACTGATTTCATCGTTAACTGATTTCATCTTCATTTAACTGATTTCATTGTTAACTGATTTCATCGTTAACTGATTTCATCTTCATTTAACTGATTTCATCGTTAACTGATTTCATCGTTAACTGATTTCATCGTTAACTGATTTCATCTTCATTTAACTGATTTCATTTTCATTCTTCATTTAACTGATTTCATCGTTAACTGATTTCATCTTCATTTAACTGATTTCATCTTCATTTAACTGATTTCATCGTTAACTGATTTCATCGTTAACTGATTTCATCTTTAACTGATTTCATCGTTAACTGATTTCATCTTCATTTAACTGATTTCATCGTTAACTGATTTCATCTTCATTTAATTGATTTCATCGTTAACTGATTTCATCGTTAACTGATTTCATCGTTAACTGATTTCATCTTCATTTAACTGATTTCATCGTTAACTGATTTCATCGTTAACTGATTTCATCGTTAACTGATTTCATCTTTAACTGATTTCATCGTTAACTGATTTCATCTTCATTTAACTGATTTCATCGTTAACTGATTTCATCTTCATTTAACTGATTTCATCGTTAACTGATTTCATCGTTAACTGATTTCATCGTTAACTGATTTCATCTTCATTTAACTGATTTCATCGTTAACTGATTTCATCGTTAACTGATTTCATCTTCATTTAACTGATTTCATCGTTAACTGATTTCATCTTCATTTAATTGATTTCATCGTTAACTGATTTCATCGTTAACTGATTTCATCGTTAACTGATTTCATCTTCATTTAACTGATTTCATCGTTAACTGATTTCATCGTTAACTGATTCCATCGTTAACTGATTTCATCGTTAACTGATTTCATCTTCATTTAACTGATTTCATCGTTAACTGATTTCATCGTTAACTGATTTCATCTTCATTTAACTGATTTCATTGTTAACTGATTTCATCGTTAACTGATTTCATCTTCATTTAACTGATTTCATCGTTAACTGATTTCATCGTTAACTGATTTCATCGTTAACTGATTTCATCTTCATTTAACTGATTTCATTTTCATTCTTCATTTAACTGATTTCATCGTTAACTGATTTCATCTTCATTTAACTGATTTCATCGTTAACTGATTTCATCGTTAACTGATTTCATCGTTAACTGATTTCATCTTTAACTGATTTCATCGTTAACTGATTTCATCTTCATTTAACTGATTTCATCGTTAACTGATTTCATCTTCATTTAATTGATTTCATCGTTAACTGATTTCATCGTTAACTGATTTCATCGTTAACTGATTTCATCTTCATTTAACTGATTTCATCGTTAACTGATTTCATCGTTAACTGATTTCATCTTCATTTAACTGATTTCATTTTCATTCTTCATTTAACTGATTTCATCGTTAACTGATTTCATCTTCATTTAATTGATTTCATCGTTAACTGATTTCATCGTTAACTGATTTCATCGTTAACTGATTTCATCTTCATTTAACTGATTTCATCGTTAACTGATTTCATCGTTAACTGATTTCATCTTCATTTAACTGATTTCATCGTTAACTGATTTCATCGTTAACTGATTTCATCTTCATTTAACTGATTTCATCGTTAACTGATTTCATCGTTAATTGATTTCATCGTTAACTGATTTCATTTTCATTCTTCATTTAACTGATTTCATCGTTAACTGATTTCATCGTTAACTGATTTCATCGTTAACTGATTTCATCTTCATTTAACTGATTTCATCGTTAACTGATTTCATCGTTAATTGATTTCATCGTTAACTGATTTCATCTTCATTCTTCATTTAACTGATTTCATCGTTAACTGATTTCATCTTCATTTAACTGATTTCATCGTTAACTGATTTCATCGTTAACTGATTTCATCGTTAACTGATTTCATCTTCATTTAACTGATTTCATCGTTAACTGATTTCATCTTCATTCTTCATTTAACTGATTTCATCGTTAACTGATTTCATCTTTAACTGATTTCATCGTTAACTGATTTCATCGTTAACTGATTTCATCTTCATTTAACTGATTTCATCGTTAACTGATTTCATCGTTAACTGATTTCATCTTTAACTGATTTCATCGTTAACTGATTTCATCTTCATTTAACTGATTTCATCGTTAACTGATTTCATCTTCATTTAACTGATTTCATCGTTAACTGATTTCATCGTTAACTGATTTCATCGTTAACTGATTTCATCTTCATTTAACTGATTCCATCGTTAACTGATTTCATCGTTAACTGATTTCATCGTTAACTGATTTCATCTTCATTTAACTGATTTCATCGTTAACTGATTTCATCGTTAACTGATTTCATCTTTAACTGATTTCATCGTTAACTGATTTCATCTTCATTTAACTGATTTCATCGTTAACTGATTTCATCGTTAACTGATTTCATCGTTAACTGATTTCATCTTCATTTAACTGATTTCATCGTTAACTGATTTCATCGTTAACTGATTCCATCGTTAACTGATTTCATCGTTAACTGATTTCATCTTCATTTAACTGATTTCATCGTTAACTGATTTCATCTTCATTTAACTGATTTCATCGTTAACTGATTTCATCGTTAACTGATTTCATCGTTAACTGATTTCATCTTCATTTAACTGATTTCATTTTCATTCTTCATTTAACTGATTTCATCGTTAACTGATTTCATCTTCATTTAACTGATTTCATCGTTAACTGATTTCATCTTCATTTAATTGATTTCATCGTTAACTGATTTCATCGTTAACTGATTTCATCGTTTACTGATTTCATCTTCATTTAACTGATTTCATCGTTAACTGATTTCATCGTTAACTGATTTCATCGTTAACTGATTTCATCTTCATTTAACTGATTTCATCTTCATTTAACTGATTTCATCGTTAACTGATTTCATCTTCATTTAATTGATTTCATCGTTAACTGATTTCATCGTTAACTGATTTCATCGTTAACTGATTTCATCTTCATTTAACTGATTTCATCGTTAACTGATTTCATCGTTAACTGATTTCATCTTCATTTAATTGATTTCATCGTTAACTGATTTCATCGTTAACTGATTTCATCGTTAACTGATTTCATCTTCATTTAACTGATTTCATCGTTAACTGATTTCATCGTTAACTGATTTCATCGTTAACTGATTTCATCTTCATTTAACTGATTTCATCGTTAACTGATTTCATCGTTAACTGATTTCATCTTCATTTAACTGATTTCATCGTTAACTGATTTCATCGTTAATTGATTTCATCGTTAACTGATTTCATTTTCATTCTTCATTTAACTGATTTCATCGTTAACTGATTTCATCGTTAACTGATTTCATCTTCATTTAACTGATTTCATCGTTAACTGATTTCATCGTTAATTGATTTCATCGTTAACTGATTTCATCTTCATTCTTCATTTAACTGATTTCATCGTTAACTGATTTCATCTTCATTTAACTGATTTCATCGTTAACTGATTTCATCGTTAACTGATTTCATCGTTAACTGATTTCATCTTCATTTAACTGATTTCATCGTTAACTGATTTCATCTTCATTCTTCATTTAACTGATTTCATCTTTAACTGATTTCATCGTTAACTGATTTCATCTTCATTTAACTGATTTCATCTTCATTCTTCATTTAACTGATTTCATCGTTAACTGATTTCATCGTTAACTGATTTCATCTTCATTTAACTGATTTCATCGTTAATTGATTTCATCGTTAACTGATTTCATCGTTAACTGATTTCATCTTCATTTAACTGATTTCATCGTTAACTGATTTCATCGTTAACTGATTTCATCTTTAACTGATTTCATCTTCATTTAACTGATTTCATCGTTAACTGATTTCATCGTTAACTGATTTCATCTTCATTTAACTGATTTCATTGTTAACTGATTTCATCGTTAACTGATTTCATCTTCATTTAACTGATTTCATCGTTAACTGATTTCATCGTTAACTGATTTCATCTTCATTTAACTGATTTCATTTTCATTCTTCATTTAACTGATTTCATCGTTAACTGATTTCATCTTCATTTAACTGATTTCATCTTCATTTAACTGATTTCATCGTTAACTGATTTCATCGTTAACTGATTTCATCTTTAACTGATTTCATCGTTAACTGATTTCATCTTCATTTAACTGATTTCATCGTTAACTGATTTCATCTTCATTTAATTGATTTCATCGTTAACTGATTTCATCGTTAACTGATTTCATCGTTAACTGATTTCATCTTCATTTAACTGATTTCATCGTTAACTGATTTCATCGTTAACTGATTTCATCGTTAACTGATTTCATCTTTAACTGATTTCATCGTTAACTGATTTCATCTTCATTTAACTGATTTCATCGTTAACTGATTTCATCTTCATTTAACTGATTTCATCGTTAACTGATTTCATCGTTAACTGATTTCATCGTTAACTGATTTCATCTTCATTTAACTGATTTCATCGTTAACTGATTTCATCGTTAACTGATTTCATCTTCATTTAACTGATTTCATCGTTAACTGATTTCATCTTCATTTAATTGATTTCATCGTTAACTGATTTCATCGTTAACTGATTTCATCGTTAACTGATTTCATCTTCATTTAACTGATTTCATCGTTAACTGATTTCATCGTTAACTGATTCCATCGTTAACTGATTTCATCGTTAACTGATTTCATCTTCATTTAACTGATTTCATCGTTAACTGATTTCATCGTTAACTGATTTCATCTTCATTTAACTGATTTCATTGTTAACTGATTTCATCGTTAACTGATTTCATCTTCATTTAACTGATTTCATCGTTAACTGATTTCATCGTTAACTGATTTCATCGTTAACTGATTTCATCTTCATTTAACTGATTTCATTTTCATTCTTCATTTAACTGATTTCATCGTTAACTGATTTCATCTTCATTTAACTGATTTCATCGTTAACTGATTTCATCGTTAACTGATTTCATCGTTAACTGATTTCATCTTTAACTGATTTCATCGTTAACTGATTTCATCTTCATTTAACTGATTTCATCGTTAACTGATTTCATCTTCATTTAATTGATTTCATCGTTAACTGATTTCATCGTTAACTGATTTCATCGTTAACTGATTTCATCTTCATTTAACTGATTTCATCGTTAACTGATTTCATCGTTAACTGATTTCATCTTCATTTAACTGATTTCATTTTCATTCTTCATTTAACTGATTTCATCGTTAACTGATTTCATCTTCATTTAATTGATTTCATCGTTAACTGATTTCATCGTTAACTGATTTCATCGTTAACTGATTTCATCTTCATTTAACTGATTTCATCGTTAACTGATTTCATCGTTAACTGATTTCATCTTCATTTAACTGATTTCATCGTTAACTGATTTCATCGTTAACTGATTTCATCTTCATTTAACTGATTTCATCGTTAACTGATTTCATCGTTAATTGATTTCATCGTTAACTGATTTCATTTTCATTCTTCATTTAACTGATTTCATCGTTAACTGATTTCATCGTTAACTGATTTCATCGTTAACTGATTTCATCTTCATTTAACTGATTTCATCGTTAACTGATTTCATCGTTAATTGATTTCATCGTTAACTGATTTCATCTTCATTCTTCATTTAACTGATTTCATCGTTAACTGATTTCATCTTCATTTAACTGATTTCATCGTTAACTGATTTCATCGTTAACTGATTTCATCGTTAACTGATTTCATCTTCATTTAACTGATTTCATCGTTAACTGATTTCATCTTCATTCTTCATTTAACTGATTTCATCGTTAACTGATTTCATCTTTAACTGATTTCATCGTTAACTGATTTCATCGTTAACTGATTTCATCTTCATTTAACTGATTTCATCGTTAACTGATTTCATCGTTAACTGATTTCATCTTTAACTGATTTCATCGTTAACTGATTTCATCTTCATTTAACTGATTTCATCGTTAACTGATTTCATCTTCATTTAACTGATTTCATCGTTAACTGATTTCATCGTTAACTGATTTCATCGTTAACTGATTTCATCTTCATTTAACTGATTCCATCGTTAACTGATTTCATCGTTAACTGATTTCATCGTTAACTGATTTCATCTTCATTTAACTGATTTCATCGTTAACTGATTTCATCGTTAACTGATTTCATCTTTAACTGATTTCATCGTTAACTGATTTCATCTTCATTTAACTGATTTCATCGTTAACTGATTTCATCGTTAACTGATTTCATCGTTAACTGATTTCATCTTCATTTAACTGATTTCATCGTTAACTGATTTCATCGTTAACTGATTCCATCGTTAACTGATTTCATCGTTAACTGATTTCATCTTCATTTAACTGATTTCATCGTTAACTGATTTCATCTTCATTTAACTGATTTCATCGTTAACTGATTTCATCGTTAACTGATTTCATCGTTAACTGATTTCATCTTCATTTAACTGATTTCATTTTCATTCTTCATTTAACTGATTTCATCGTTAACTGATTTCATCTTCATTTAACTGATTTCATCGTTAACTGATTTCATCTTCATTTAATTGATTTCATCGTTAACTGATTTCATCGTTAACTGATTTCATCGTTAACTGATTTCATCTTCATTTAACTGATTTCATCGTTAACTGATTTCATCGTTAACTGATTCCATCGTTAACTGATTTCATCGTTAACTGATTTCATCTTCATTTAACTGATTTCATCGTTAACTGATTTCATCGTTAACTGATTTCATCTTCATTTAACTGATTTCATCGTTAACTGATTTCATCTTTAACTGATTTCATCGTTAACTGATTTCATCGTTAACTGATTTCATCTTCATTTAACTGATTTCATCGTTAACTGATTTCATCGTTAACTGATTTCATCGTTAACTGATTTCATCTTCATTTAACTGATTTCATCGTTAACTGATTTCATCGTTAACTGATTTCATCTTCATTTAACTGATTTCATCGTTAACTGATTTCATCGTTAACTGATTCCATCGTTAACTGATTTCATCTTTAACTGATTTCATCGTTAACTGATTTCATCTTCATTTAACTGATTTCATCGTTAACTGATTTCATCTTCATTCAACTGATTTCATCGTTAACTGATTTCGTCTTCATTTAACTGATTTCATCGTTAACTGATTTCATCTTTAACTGATTTCATCGTTAACTGATTTCATCTTCATTTAACTGATTTCATCGTTAACTGATTTCATCGTTAACTGATTTCATCGTTAACTGATTTCATCTTCATTTAACTGATTTCATCGTTAACTGATTTCATCGTTAACTGATTTCATCGTTAACTGATTTCATCTTCATTTAACTGATTTCATCGTTCACTGATTTCATCGTTAACTGATTTCATCTTCATTTAACTGATTTCATCGTTAACTGATTTCATCGTTAACTGATTTCATCGTTAACTGATTTCATCTTCATTTAACTGATTTCATCGTTAACTGATTTCATCTTCATTCAACTGATTTCATCGTTAACTGATTTCGTCTTCATTTAACTGATTTCATCGTTAACTGATTTCATCTTTAACTGATTTCATCGTTAACTGATTTCATCTTCATTTAACTGATTTCATCGTTAACTGATTTCATCGTTAACTGATTTCATCGTTAACTGATTTCATCTTCATTTAACTGATTCCATCGTTAACTGATTTCATCGTTAACTGATTTCATCTTCATTTAACTGATTTCATCGTTAACTTATTTCATCGTTAACTGATTCCATCGTTAACTGATTTCATCTTTAACTGATTTCATCGTTAACTGATTTCATCTTCATTTAACTGATTTCATCGTTAACTGATTTCATCTTCATTTAATTGATTTCATCGTTAACTGATTTCATCCTTAACTGATTTCATCTTCATTTAACTGATTTCATCGTTAACTGATTTCATCGTTAACTGATTTCATCTTCATTTAACTGATTTCATCGTTAACTGATTTCATCGTTAACTGATTTCATCTTCATTTAACTGATTTCATCGTTAACTGATTTCATCTTCATTTAACTGATTTCATCGTTAACTGATTTCATCGTTAACTGATTTCATCTTCATTTAACTGATTTCATCGTTAACTGATTTCATCGTTAACTGATTTCATCTTCATTTAACTGATTTCATCGTTAACTGATTTCATCGTTAACTGATTTCATCTTTAACTGATTTCATCGTTAACTGATTTCATCTTCATTTAACTGATTTCATCGTTAACTGATTTCATCTTCATTTAACTGATTTCATCGTTAACTGATTTCATCGTTAACTGATTTCATCTTCATTTAACTGATTTCATCGTTAACTGATTTCATCGTTAACTGATTTCATCTTTAACTGATTTCATCGTTAACTGATTTCATCTTCATTTAACTGATTTCATCGTTAACTGATTTCATCGTTAACTGATTTCATCTTCATTTAACTGATTTCATCGTTAACTGATTTCATCGTTAACTGATTTCATCTTCATTTAACTGATTTCATCGTTAACTGATTTCATCGTTAACTGATTTCATCTTAATTTAACTGATTTCATCTTCATTTAACTGATTTCATCGTTAACTGATTTCATCTTCATTTAACTGATTTCATCGTTAACTGATTTCATCGTTAACTGATTTCATCTTCATTTAACTGATTCCATCGTTAACTGATTTCATCGTTAACTGATTTCATCTTCATTTAACTGATTCCATCGTTAACTGATTTCATCGTTAACTGATTTCATCGTTAACTGATTTCATCTTCATTTAACTGATTTCATCTTCATTTAACTGATTTCATCGTTAACTGATTTCATCTTCATTTAACTGATTTCATCGTTAACTGATTTCATCGTTAACTGATTTCATCTTCATTTAACTGATTTCATCGTTAACTGATTTCATCGTTAACTGATTCCATCGTTAACTGATTTCATCTTCATTTAACTGATTTCATCGTTAACTGATTTCATCTTCATTTAACTGATTCCATCGTTAACTGATTCCATCGTTAACTGATTTCATCGTTAACTGATTTCATCTTCATTTAACTGATTTCATTTTCATTCTTCATTTAACTGATTTCATCGTTAACTGATTTCATCTTCATTTAACTGATTTCATCGTTAACTGATTTCATCGTTAACTGATTTCATGGTTAACTGATTTCATCTTCATTTAACTGATTTCATCGTTAACTGATTTCATCGTTAACTGATTTCATCGTTAACTGATTTCATCTTTAACTGATTTCATCGTTAACTGATTTCATCTTCATTTAACTGATTTCATCGTTAACTGATTTCATCTTCATTTAACTGATTCCATCGTTAACTGATTTCATCGTTAACTGATTTCATCGTTAACTGATTTCATCTTCATTTAACTGATTTCATCGTTAACTGATCTCATCGTTAACTGATCTCATCGTTAACTGATTCCATCGTTAACTGATTTCACCGTGAACTGATTTCATCTTCATTTAACTGATTCCATCGTTAACTGATTTCATCGTTAACTGATTTCATCGTTAACTGATTTCATCTTTAACTGATTTCATCGTTAACTGATTTCATCTTCATTTAACTGATTTCATTTTCATTCTTCATTTAACTGATTTCATCGTTAACTGATTTCATCGTTAACTGATTTCATCTTCATTTAACTGATTTCATCGTTAACTGATTTCATCGTTAATTGATTTCATCGTTAACTGATTTCATCTTCATTCTTCATTTAACTGATTTCATCGTTAACTGATTTCATCGTTAACTGATTTCATCTTCATTCTTCATTTAACTGATTTCATCTTTAACTGATTTCATCGTTAACTGATTTCATCTTCATTTAACTGATTTCATCGTTAATTGATTTCATCGTTAACTGATTTCATCGTTAACTGATTTCATCTTCATTTAACTGATTTCATCGTTAAATGATTTCATCGTTAACTGATTTCATCTTTAACTGATTTCATCTTCATTTAACTGATTTCATCGTTAACTGATTTCATCGTTAACTGATTTCATCGTTAACTGATTTCATCGTTAACTGATTTCATCTTCATTTAACTGATTCCATCGTTAACTGATTTCATCGTTAACTGATTTCATCTTCATTTAACTGATTTCATCGTTAACTGATTTCATCGTTAACTGATTTCATCTTCATTTAACTGATTTCATCGTTAACTGATTTCATCTTCATTTAACTGATTTCCTCGTTAACTGATTTCATCGTTAACTGATTTCATCTTCATTTAACTGATTCCATCGTTAACTGATTTCATCGTTAACTGATTTCATCGTTAACTGATTTCATCTTTAACTGATTTCATCGTTAACTGATTTCATCTTCATTTAACTGATTTCATCGTTAACTGATTTCATCGTTAACTGATTTCATCTTCATTTAACTGATTTCATTTTCATTCTTCATTTAACTGATTTCATCGTTAACTGATTTCATCTTCATTTAACTGATTTCATTTTCATTCTTCATTTAACTGATTTCATCGTTAACTGATTTCATCTTCATTTAACTGATTTCATCGTTAACTGATTTCATCTTCATTTAACTGATTTCATCGTTAACTGATTTCATCGTTAACTGATTTCATCTTCATTTAACTGATTTCATCGTTAACTGATTTCATCGTTAACTGATTTCATCGTTAACTGATTTCATCTTCATTTAACTGATTTCATCGTTAACTGATTTCATCTTTAACTGATTTCATCTTTAACTGATTTCATCGTTAACTGATTTCATCTTCATTTAACTGATTTCATCGTTAACTGATTTCATCGTTAACTGATTTCATCTTTAACTGATTTCATCGTTAACTGATTTCATCTTCATTTAACTGATTTCATCGTTAACTGATTTCATCTTCATTTAACTGATTTCATCGTTAACTGATTTCATCGTTAACTGATTTCATCGTTAACTGATTTCATCTTCATTTAACTGATTCCATCGTTAACTGATTTCATCGTTAACTGATTTCATCGTTAACTGATTTCATCTTCATTTAACTGATTTCATCGTTAACTGATTTCATCGTTAACTGATTTCATCTTTAACTGATTTCATCGTTAACTGATTTCATCTTCATTTAACTGATTTCATCGTTAACTGATTTCATCGTTAACTGATTTCATCGTTAACTGATTTCATCTTCATTTAACTGATTTCATCGTTAACTGATTTCATCGTTAACTGATTCCATCGTTAACTGATTTCATCGTTAACTGATTTCATCTTCATTTAACTGATTTCATCGTTAACTGATTTCATCTTCATTTAACTGATTTCATCGTTAACTGATTTCATCGTTAACTGATTTCATCGTTAACTGATTTCATCTTCATTTAACTGATTTCATTTTCATTCTTCATTTAACTGATTTCATCGTTAACTGATTTCATCTTCATTTAACTGATTTCATCGTTAACTGATTTCATCTTCATTTAACTGATTTCATCGTTAACTGATTTCATCGTTAACTGATTTCATCTTCATTTAACTGATTTCATCGTTAACTGATTTCATCGTTAACTGATTCCATCGTTAACTGATTTCATCGTTAACTGATTTCATCTTCATTTAACTGATTTCATCGTTAACTGATTTCATCGTTAACTGATTTCATCTTCATTTAACTGATTTCATCGTTAACTGATTTCATCTTTAACTGATTTCATCGTTAACTGATTTCATCGTTAACTGATTTCATCGTTAACTGATTTCATCTTCATTTAACTGATTTCATCGTTAACTGATTTCATCGTTAACTGATTTCATCTTCATTTAACTGATTTCATCGTTAACTGATTTCATCGTTAACTGATTTCATCTTCATTTAACTGATTTCATCGTTAACTGATTTCATCTTCATTTAACTGATTTCATCGTTAACTGATTTCATCGTTAACTGATTCCATCGTTAACTGATTTCATCTTCATTTAACTGATTTCATCGTTAACTGATTTCATCTTCATTTAACTGATTCCATCGTTAACTGATTCCATCGTTAACTGATTTCATCGTTAACTGATTTCATCTTCATTTAACTGATTTCATTTTCATTCTTCATTTAACTGATTTCATCGTTAACTGATTTCATCTTCATTTAACTGATTTCATCGTTAACTGATTTCATCGTTAACTGATTTCATGGTTAACTGATTTCATCTTCATTTAACTGATTTCATCGTTAACTGATTTCATCGTTAACTGATTTCATCTTTAACTGATTTCATCGTTAACTGATTTCATCTTCATTTAACTGATTTCATCGTTAACTGATTTCATCTTCATTTAACTGATTCCATCGTTAACTGATTTCATCGTTAACTGATTTCATCGTTAACTGATTTCATCTTCATTTAACTGATTTCATCGTTAACTGATCTCATCGTTAACTGATCTCATCGTTAACTGATTCCATCGTTAACTGATTTCACCGTGAACTGATTTCATCTTCATTTAACTGATTCCATCGTTAACTGATTTCATCGTTAACTGATTTCATCGTTAACTGATTTCATCTTTAACTGATTTCATCGTTAACTGATTTCATCTTCATTTAACTGATTTCATTTTCATTCTTCATTTAACTGATTTCATCGTTAACTGATTTCATCGTTAACTGATTTCATCTTCATTTAACTGATTTCATCGTTAACTGATTTCATCGTTAATTGATTTCATCGTTAACTGATTTCATCTTCATTCTTCATTTAACTGATTTCATCGTTAACTGATTTCATCGTTAACTGATTTCATCTTCATTTAACTGATTTCATCGTTAACTGATTTCATCTTCATTCTTCATTTAACTGATTTCATCTTTAACTGATTTCATCGTTAACTGATTTCATCTTCATTTAACTGATTTCATCGTTAATTGATTTCATCGTTAACTGATTTCATCGTTAACTGATTTCATCTTCATTTAACTGATTTCATCGTTAAATGATTTCATCGTTAACTGATTTCATCTTTAACTGATTTCATCTTCATTTAACTGATTTCATCGTTAACTGATTTCATCGTTAACTGATTTCATCGTTAACTGATTTCATCTTCATTTAACTGATTCCATCGTTAACTGATTTCATCGTTAACTGATTTCATCTTCATTTAACTGATTTCATCGTTAACTGATTTCATCGTTAACTGATTTCATCTTCATTTAACTGATTTCATCGTTAACTGATTTCATCTTCATTTAACTGATTTCCTCGTTAACTGATTTCATCGTTAACTGATTTCATCTTCATTTAACTGATTCCATCGTTAACTGATTTCATCGTTAACTGATTTCATCGTTAACTGATTTCATCTTTAACTGATTTCATCGTTAACTGATTTCATCTTCATTTAACTGATTTCATCGTTAACTGATTTCATCGTTAACTGATTTCATCTTCATTTAACTGATTTCATTTTCATTCTTCATTTAACTGATTTCATCGTTAACTGATTTCATCTTCATTTAACTGATTTCATTTTCATTCTTCATTTAACTGATTTCATCGTTAACTGATTTCATCTTCATTTAACTGATTTCATCGTTAACTGATTTCATCGTTAACTGATTTCATCGTTAACTGATTTCATCTTCATTTAACTGATTTCATCGTTAACTGATTTCATCGTTAACTGATTTCATCGTTAACTGATTTCATCTTCATTTAACTGATTTCATCGTTAACTGATTTCATCTTTAACTGATTTCATCGTTAACTGATTTCATCGTTAACTGATTTCATCTTCATTTAACTGATTTCATCGTTAACTGATTTCATCGTTAACTGATTTCATCTTTAACTGATTTCATCGTTAACTGATTTCATCTTCATTTAACTGATTTCATCGTTAACTGATTTCATCTTCATTTAACTGATTTCATCGTTAACTGATTTCATCGTTAACTGATTTCATCTTCATTTAACTGATTCCATCGTTAACTGATTTCATCGTTAACTGATTTCATCGTTAACTGATTTCATCTTCATTTAACTGATTTCATCGTTAACTGATTTCATCGTTAACTGATTTCATCTTTAACTGATTTCATCGTTAACTGATTTCATCTTCATTTAACTGATTTCATCGTTAACTGATTTCATCGTTAACTGATTTCATCGTTAACTGATTTCATCTTCATTTAACTGATTTCATCGTTAACTGATTTCATCGTTAACTGATTCCATCGTTAACTGATTTCATCGTTAACTGATTTCATCTTCATTTAACTGATTTCATCGTTAACTGATTTCATCTTCATTTAACTGATTTCATCGTTAACTGATTTCATCGTTAACTGATTTCATCGTTAACTGATTTCATCTTCATTTAACTGATTTCATTTTCATTCTTCATTTAACTGATTTCATCGTTAACTGATTTCATCTTCATTTAACTGATTTCATCGTTAACTGATTTCATCTTCATTTAACTGATTTCATCGTTAACTGATTTCATCGTTAACTGATTTCATCGTTAACTGATTTCATCTTCATTTAACTGATTTCATCGTTAACTGATTTCATCGTTAACTGATTCCATCGTTAACTGATTTCATCGTTAACTGATTTCATCTTCATTTAACTGATTTCATCGTTAACTGATTTCATCGTTAACTGATTTCATCTTCATTTAACTGATTTCATCGTTAACTGATTTCATCTTTAACTGATTTCATCGTTAACTGATTTCATCTTCATTTAACTGATTTCATCGTTAACTGATTTCATCGTTAACTGATTTCATCGTTAACTGATTTCATCTTCATTTAACTGATTTCATCGTTAACTGATTTCATCGTTAACTGATTTCATCTTCATTTAACTGATTTCATCGTTAACTGATTTCATCGTTAACTGATTCCATCGTTAACTGATTTCATCTTTAACTGATTTCATCGTTAACTGATTTCATCTTCATTTAACTGATTTCATCGTTAACTGATTTCATCTTCATTCAACTGATTTCATCGTTAACTGATTTCGTCTTCATTTAACTGATTTCATCGTTAACTGATTTCATCTTTAACTGATTTCATCGTTAACTGATTTCATCTTCATTTAACTGATTTCATCGTTAACTGATTTCATCGTTAACTGATTTCATCTTCATTTAACTGATTTCATCGTTAACTGATTTCATCGTTAACTGATTTCATCGTTAACTGATTTCATCTTCATTTAACTGATTTCATCGTTCACTGATTTCATCGTTAACTGATTTCATCTTCATTTAACTGATTTCATCGTTAACTGATTTCATCGTTAACTGATTTCATCGTTAACTGATTTCATCTTCATTTAACTGATTTCATCGTTAACTGATTTCATCTTCATTCAACTGATTTCATCGTTAACTGATTTCGTCTTCATTTAACTGATTTCATCGTTAACTGATTTCATCTTTAACTGATTTCATCGTTAACTGATTTCATCTTCATTTAACTGATTTCATCGTTAACTGATTTCATCGTTAACTGATTTCATCGTTAACTGATTTCATCTTCATTTAACTGATTCCATCGTTAACTGATTTCATCGTTAACTGATTTCATCTTCATTTAACTGATTTCATCGTTAACTTATTTCATCGTTAACTGATTCCATCGTTAACTGATTTCATCTTTAACTGATTTCATCGTTAACTGATTTCATCTTCATTTAACTGATTTCATCGTTAACTGATTTCATCTTCATTTAATTGATTTCATCGTTAACTGATTTCATCCTTAACTGATTTCATCTTCATTTAACTGATTTCATCGTTAACTGATTTCATCGTTAACTGATTTCATCTTCATTTAACTGATTTCATCGTTAACTGATTTCATCGTTAACTGATTTCATCGTTAACTGATTTCATCTTCATTTAACTGATTTCATCGTTAACTGATTTCATCTTCATTTAACTGATTTCATCGTTAACTGATTTCATCGTTAACTGATTTCATCGTTAACTGATTTCATCTTCATTTAACTGATTTCATTGTTAACTGATTTCATCGTTAACTGATTTCATCTTCATTTAACTGATTTCATCGTTAACTGATTTCATCGTTAACTGATTTCATCGTTAACTGATTTCATCTTCATTTAACTGATTTCATTTTCATTCTTCATTTAACTGATTTCATCGTTAACTGATTTCATCTTCATTTAACTGATTTCATCTTCATTTAACTGATTTCATCGTTAACTGATTTCATCTTCATTTAATTGATTTCATCGTTAACTGATTTCATCGTTAACTGATTTCATCGTTAACTGATTTCATCTTCATTTAACTGATTTCATCGTTAACTGATTTCATCGTTAACTGATTTCATCGTTAACTGATTTCATCTTCATTTAACTGATTTCATCGTTAACTGATTTCATCGTTAATTGATTTCATCGTTAACTGATTTCATTTTCATTCTTCATTTAACTGATTTCATCGTTAACTGATTTCATCGTTAACTGATTTCATCTTCATTTAACTGATTTCATCGTTAACTGATTTCATCGTTAATTGATTTCATCGTTAACTGATTTCATCTTCATTCTTCATTTAACTGATTTCATCGTTAACTGATTTCATCTTCATTTAACTGATTTCATCGTTAACTGATTTCATCGTTAACTGATTTCATCGTTAACTGATTTCATCTTCATTTAACTGATTTCATCGTTAACTGATTTCATCTTCATTCTTCATTTAACTGATTTCATCTTTAACTGATTTCATCGTTAACTGATTTCATCTTCATTTAACTGATTTCATCGTTAATTGATTTCATCGTTAACTGATTTCATCGTTAACTGATTTCATCTTCATTTAACTGATTTCATCGTTAACTGATTTCATCGTTAACTGATTTCATCTTTAACTGATTTCATCTTCATTTAACTGATTTCATCGTTAACTGATTTCATCGTTAACTGATTTCATCGTTAACTGATTTCATCTTCATTTAACTGATTTCATTGTTAACTGATTTCATCGTTAACTGATTTCATCTTCATTTAACTGATTTCATCGTTAACTGATTTCATCGTTAACTGATTTCATCGTTAACTGATTTCATCTTCATTTAACTGATTTCATCGTTAACTGATTTCATCGTTAACTGATTTCATCGTTAACTGATTTCATCTTTAACTGATTTCATCGTTAACTGATTTCATCTTCATTTAACTGATTTCATCGTTAACTGATTTCATCTTCATTTAATTGATTTCATCGTTAACTGATTTCATCGTTAACTGATTTCATCGTTAACTGATTTCATCTTCATTTAACTGATTTCATCGTTAACTGATTTCATCGTTAACTGATTTCATCTTCATTTAACTGATTTCATTTTCATTCTTCATTTAACTGATTTCATCGTTAACTGATTTCATCTTCATTTAATTGATTTCATCGTTAACTGATTTCATCGTTAACTGATTTCATCTTCATTTAACTGATTTCATCGTTAACTGATTTCATCGTTAACTGATTTCATCTTCATTTAACTGATTTCATCGTTAACTGATTTCATCGTTAATTGATTTCATCGTTAACTGATTTCATTTTCATTCTTCATTTAACTGATTTCATCGTTAACTGATTTCATCGTTAACTGATTTCATCTTCATTTAACTGATTTCATCGTTAACTGATTTCATCGTTAACTGATTTCATCTTCATTTAACTGATTTCATCGTTAACTGATTTCATCGTTAACTGATTTCATCGTTAACTGATTTCATCTTCATTTAACTGATTTCATTGTTAACTGATTTCATCGTTAACTGATTTCATCTTCATTTAACTGATTTCATCGTTAACTGATTTCATCGTTAACTGATTTCATCGTTAACTGATTTCATCTTCATTTAACTGATTTCATTTTCATTCTTCATTTAACTGATTTCATCGTTAACTGATTTCATCTTCATTTAACTGATTTCATCGTTAACTGATTTCATCGTTAACTGATTTCATCGTTAACTGATTTCATCTTCATTTAATTGATTTCATCGTTAACTGATTTCATCTTCATTTAACTGATTTCATCGTTAACTGATTTCATCGTTAATTGATTTCATCGTTAACTGATTTCATCTTCATTTAACTGATTTCATCGTTAACTGATTTCATCGTTAACTGATTTCATCGTTAACTGATTTCATCTTCATTTAACTGATTTCATCGTTAACTGATTTCATCGTTAATTGATTTCATCGTTAACTGATTTCATTTTCATTCTTCATTTAACTGATTTCATCGTTAACTGATTTCATCGTTAACTGATTTCATCTTCATTTAACTGATTTCATCGTTAACTGATTTCATCGTTAACTGATTTCATCGTTAACTGATTTCATCTTCATTCTTCATTTAACTGATTTCATCGTTAACTGATTTCATCTTCATTTAACTGATTTCATCGTTAACTGATTTCATCGTTAACTGATTTCATCTTCATTTAACTGATTTCATCGTTAACTGATTTCATCTTCATTCTTCATTTAACTGATTTCATCTTTAACTGATTTCATCGTTAACTGATTTCATCTTCATTTAACTGATTTCATCGTTAATTGATTTCATCGTTAACTGATTTCATCGTTAACTGATTTCATCGTTAACTGATTTCATCTTCATTTAACTGATTTCATCGTTAATTGATTTCATCGTTAACTGATTTCATCGTTAATTGATTTCATCGTTAACTGATTTCATCTTCATTTAACTGATTTCATCGTTAACTGATTTCATCTTTAACTGATTTCATCGTTAACTGATTTCATCTTCATTTAACTGATTTCATCGTTAATTGATTTCATCGTTAACTGATTTCATCGTTAATTGATTTCATCGTTAACTGATTTCATCTTCATTTAACTGATTTCATCGTTAACTGATTTCATCTTCATTCTTCATTTAACTGATTTCATCTTTAACTGATTTCATCGTTAACTGATTTCATCTTCATTTAACTGATTTCATCGTTAATTGATTTCATCGTTAACTGATTTCATCGTTAATTGATTTCATCGTTAACTGATTTCATCTTCATTTAACTGATTTCATCGTTAACTGATTTCATCTTCATTCTTCATTTAACTGATTTCATCTTTAACTGATTTCATCGTTAACTGATTTCATCTTCATTTAACTGATTTCATCGTTAATTGATTTCATCGTTAACTGATTTCATCGTTAACTGATTTCATCTTCATTTAACTGATTTCATCGTTAACTGATTTCATCGTTAACTGATTTCATCTTTAACTGATTTCATCTTCATTTAACTGATTTCATCGTTAACTGATTTCATCGTTAACTGATTTCATCGTTAACTGATTTCATCTTCATTTAATTGATTTCATCGTTAACTGATTTCATCGTTAACTGATTTCATCGTTAACTGATTTCATCTTCATTTAACTGATTTCATCGTTAACTGATTTCATCGTTAACTGATTTCATCTTCATTTAACTGATTTCATCGTTAACTGATTTCATCGTTAACTGATTTCATCTTCATTTAACTGATTTCATCGTTAACTGATTTCATCGTTAATTGATTTCATCGTTAACTGATTTCATTTTCATTCTTCATTTAACTGATTTCATCGTTAACTGATTTCATCGTTAACTGATTTCATCTTCATTTAACTGATTTCATCGTTAACTGATTTCATCGTTAATTGATTTCATCGTTAACTGATTTCATCTTCATTCTTCATTTAACTGATTTCATCGTTAACTGATTTCATCTTCATTTAACTGATTTCATCGTTAACTGATTTCATCGTTAACTGATTTCATCGTTAACTGATTTCATCTTCATTTAACTGATTTCATCGTTAACTGATTTCATCTTTAACTGATTTCATCGTTAACTGATTTCATCGTTAACTGATTTCATCTTCATTTAACTGATTTCATTGTTAACTGATTTCATCGTTAATTGATTTCATCGTTAACTGATTTCATCTTCATTTAACTGATTTCATCGTTAACTGATTTCATCGTTAACTGATTTCATCGTTAACTGATTTCATCTTTAACTGATTTCATCGTTAACTGATTTCATCGTTAACTGATTTCATCTTCATTTAACTGATTTCATTGTTAACTGATTTCATCGTTAACTGATTTCATCTTCATTTAATTGATTTCATCGTTAACTGATTTCATCTTCATTTAATTGATTTCATCGTTAACTGATTTCATCGTTAACTGATTTCATCGTTAACTGATTTCATCTTCATTTAACTGATTTCATCGTTAACTGATTTCATCGTTAACTGATTTCATCTTCATTTAACTGATTTCATCGTTAACTGATTTCATCGTTAACTGATTTCATCTTCATTTAACTGATTTCATCGTTAACTGATTTCATCGTTAACTGATTTCATCGTTAACTGATTTCATCTTCATTTAACTGATTTCATTGTTAACTGATTTCATCGTTAACTGATTTCATCTTCATTTAACTGATTTCATCGTTAACTGATTTCATCGTTAACTGATTTCATCGTTAACTGATTTCATCTTCATTTAACTGATTTCATTTTCATTCTTCATTTAACTGATTTCATCGTTAACTGATTTCATCTTCATTTAACTGATTTCATCGTTAACTGATTTCATCGTTAACTGATTTCATCGTTAACTGATTTCATCTTTAACTGATTTCATCGTTAACTGATTTCATCTTCATTTAACTGATTTCATCGTTAACTGATTTCATCTTCATTTAATTGATTTCATCGTTAACTGATTTCATCGTTAACTGATTTCATCGTTAACTGATTTCATCTTCATTTAACTGATTTCATCGTTAACTGATTTCATCGTTAACTGATTTCATCTTCATTTAACTGATTTCATTTTCATTCTTCATTTAACTGATTTCATCGTTAACTGATTTCATCTTCATTTAATTGATTTCATCGTTAACTGATTTCATCGTTAACTGATTTCATCGTTAACTGATTTCATCTTCATTTAACTGATTTCATCGTTAACTGATTTCATCGTTAACTGATTTCATCGTTAACTGATTTCATCTTCATTTAACTGATTTCATCGTTAACTGATTTCATCGTTAACTGATTTCATCTTCATTTAACTGATTTCATCGTTAACTGATTTCATCGTTAATTGATTTCATCGTTAACTGATTTCATTTTCATTCTTCATTTAACTGATTTCATCGTTAACTGATTTCATCGTTAACTGATTTCATCTTCATTTAACTGATTTCATCTTCATTTAACTGATTTCATCGTTAACTGATTTCATCGTTAATTGATTTCATCGTTAACTGATTTCATCTTCATTCTTCATTTAACTGATTTCATCGTTAACTGATTTCATCTTCATTTAACTGATTTCATCGTTAACTGATTTCATCGTTAACTGATTTCATCGTTAACTGATTTCATCTTCATTTAACTGATTTCATCGTTAACTGATTTCATCTTCATTCTTCATTTAACTGATTTCATCTTTAACTGATTTCATCGTTAACTGATTTCATCGTTAACTGATTTCATCTTCATTTAACTGATTTCATCGTTAATTGATTTCATCGTTAACTGATTTCATCGTTAACTGATTTCATCTTCATTTAACTGATTTCATCGTTAACTGATTTCATCGTTAACTGATTTCATCTTTAACTGATTTCATCTTCATTTAACTGATTTCATCGTTAACTGATTTCATCGTTAACTGATTTCATCTTCATTTAACTGATTTCATCTTCATTTAACTGATTTCATCGTTAACTGATTTCATCGTTAACTGATTTCATCTTCATTTAATTGATTTCATCGTTAACTGATTTCATCGTTAACTGATTTCATCGTTAACTGATTTCATCTTCATTTAACTGATTTCATCGTTAACTGATTTCATCGTTAACTGATTTCATCGTTAACTGATTTCATCGTTAACTGATTTCATCTTCATTTAACTGATTTCATCGTTAACTGATTTCATCGTTAACTGATTTCATCTTCATTTAATTGATTTCATCGTTAACTGATTTCATCGTTAACTGATTTCATCGTTAACTGATTTCATCTTCATTTAACTGATTTCATCGTTAACTGATTTCATCGTTAACTGATTTCATCGTTAATTGATTTCATCGTTAACTGATTTCATTTTCATTCTTCATTTAACTGATTTCATCGTTAACTGATTTCATCGTTAACTGATTTCATCTTCATTTAACTGATTTCATCGTTAACTGATTTCATCGTTAATTGATTTCATCGTTAACTGATTTCATCTTCATTCTTCATTTAACTGATTTCATCGTTAACTGATTTCATCTTCATTTAACTGATTTCATCGTTAACTGATTTCATCGTTAACTGATTTCATCGTTAACTGATTTCATCTTCATTTAACTGATTTCATCGTTAACTGATTTCATCTTCATTCTTCATTTAACTGATTTCATCTTTAACTGATTTCATCGTTAACTGATTTCATCTTCATTTAACTGATTTCATCGTTAATTGATTTCATCGTTAACTGATTTCATCGTTAACTGATTTCATCTTCATTTAACTGATTTCATCGTTAACTGATTTCATCGTTAACTGATTTCATCTTCATTTAACTGATTTCATCGTTAACTGATTTCATCGTTAACTGATTTCATCTTCATTTAACTGATTTCATTGTTAACTGATTTCATCGTTAACTGATTTCATCTTCATTTAACTGATTTCATCGTTAACTGATTTCATCGTTAACTGATTTCATCGTTAACTGATTTCATCTTCATTTAACTGATTTCATTTTCATTCTTCATTTAACTGATTTCATCGTTAACTGATTTCATCTTCATTTAACTGATTTCATCGTTAACTGATTTCATCGTTAACTGATTTCATCTTTAACTGATTTCATCGTTAACTGATTTCATCTTCATTTAACTGATTTCATCGTTAACTGATTTCATCTTCATTTAATTGATTTCATCGTTAACTGATTTCATCGTTAACTGATTTCATCGTTAACTGATTTCATCTTCATTTAACTGATTTCATCGTTAACTGATTTCATCGTTAACTGATTTCATCGTTAACTGATTTCATCTTTAACTGATTTCATCGTTAACTGATTTCATCTTCATTTAACTGATTTCATCGTTAACTGATTTCATCTTCATTTAATTGATTTCATCGTTAACTGATTTCATCGTTAACTGATTTCATCGTTAACTGATTTCATCTTCATTTAACTGATTTCATCGTTAACTGATTTCATCGTTAACTGATTTCATCTTCATTTAACTGATTTCATCGTTAACTGATTTCATCGTTAATTGATTTCATCGTTAACTGATTTCATTTTCATTCTTCATTTAACTGATTTCATCGTTAACTGATTTCATCGTTAACTGATTTCATCGTTAACTGATTTCATCTTCATTTAACTGATTTCATCGTTAACTGATTTCATCGTTAACTGATTTCATCTTCATTTAACTGATTTCATCGTTAACTGATTTCATCGTTAATTGATTTCATCGTTAACTGATTTCATCGTTAACTGATTTCATCTTCATTTAACTGATTTCATCGTTAACTGATTTCATCTTTAACTGATTTCATCGTTAACTGATTTCATCTTCATTTAACTGATTTCATCGTTAACTGATTTCATCTTCATTTAATTGATTTCATCGTTAACTGATTTCATCGTTAACTGATTTCATCGTTAACTGATTTCATCTTCATTTAACTGATTTCATCGTTAACTGATTTCATCGTTAACTGATTTCATCTTCATTTAACTGATTTCATCGTTAACTGATTTCATCGTTAATTGATTTCATCGTTAACTGATTTCATTTTCATTCTTCATTTAACTGATTTCATCGTTAACTGATTTCATCGTTAACTGATTTCATCTTCATTTAACTGATTTCATCGTTAACTGATTTCATCGTTAACTGATTTCATCTTCATTTAACTGATTTCATCGTTAACTGATTTCATCGTTAATTGATTTCATCGTTAACTGATTTCATTTTCATTCTTCATTTAACTGATTTCATCGTTAACTGATTTCATCGTTAACTGATTTCATCTTCATTTAACTGATTTCATCGTTAACTGATTTCATCGTTAATTGATTTCATCGTTAACTGATTTCATCTTCATTCTTCATTTAACTGATTTCATCGTTAACTGATTTCATCTTCATTTAACTGATTTCATCGTTAACTGATTTCATCTTCATTTAACTGATTTCATCTTCATTTAACTGATTTCATCGTTAACTGATTTCATCGTTAACTGATTTCATCGTTAACTGATTTCATCTTCATTTAACTGATTTCATCGTTAACTGATTTCATCTTCATTTAACTGATTTCATCGTTAACTGATTTCATCGTTAACTGATTTCATCGTTAACTGATTTCATCGTTAACTGATTTCATCTTCATTTAACTGATTTCATTTTCATTCTTCATTTAACTGATTTCATCGTTAACTGATTTCATCTTCATTTAACTGATTTCATCGTTAACTGATTTCATCGTTAACTGATTTCATCGTTAACTGATTTCATCTTTAACTGATTTCATCGTTAACTGATTTCATCTTCATTTAACTGATTTCATCGTTAACTGATTTCATCTTCATTTAATTGATTTCATCGTTAACTGATTTCATCGTTAACTGATTTCATCGTTAACTGATTTCATCTTCATTTAACTGATTTCATCGTTAACTGATTTCATCGTTAACTGATTTCATCTTCATTTAACTGATTTCATTTTCATTCTTCATTTAACTGATTTCATCGTTAACTGATTTCATCTTCATTTAATTGATTTCATCGTTAACTGATTTCATCGTTAACTGATTTCATCGTTAACTGATTTCATCTTCATTTAACTGATTTCATCGTTAACTGATTTCATCGTTAACTGATTTCATCGTTAACTGATTTCATCTTCATTTAACTGATTTCATCGTTAACTGATTTCATCGTTAACTGATTTCATCGTTAACTGATTTCATCTTCATTTAACTGATTTCATCGTTAACTGATTTCATCGTTAACTGATTTCATCTTCATTTAACTGATTTCATCGTTAACTGATTTCATCGTTAATTGATTTCATCGTTAACTGATTTCATTTTCATTCTTCATTTAACTGATTTCATCGTTAACTGATTTCATCGTTAACTGATTTCATCTTCATTTAACTGATTTCATCGTTAACTGATTTCATCGTTAATTGATTTCATCGTTAACTGATTTCATCTTCATTCTTCATTTAACTGATTTCATCGTTAACTGATTTCATCGTTAACTGATTTCATCGTTAATTGATTTCATCGTTAACTGATTTCATCTTCATTTAACTGATTTCATCGTTAACTGATTTCATCTTCATTCTTCATTTAACTGATTTCATCTTTAACTGATTTCATCGTTAACTGATTTCATCTTCATTTAACTGATTTCATCGTTAACTGATTTCATCGTTAACTGATTTCATCTTCATTTAATTGATTTCATCGTTAACTGATTTCATCGTTAACTGATTTCATCGTTAACTGATTTCATCTTCATTTAACTGATTTCATCGTTAACTGATTTCATCGTTAACTGATTTCATCTTCATTTAACTGATTTCATCGTTAACTGATTTCATCGTTAATTGATTTCATCGTTAACTGATTTCATTTTCATTCTTCATTTAACTGATTTCATCGTTAACTGATTTCATCGTTAACTGATTTCATCTTCATTTAACTGATTTCATCGTTAACTGATTTCATCGTTAATTGATTTCATCGTTAACTGATTTCATCTTCATTCTTCATTTAACTGATTTCATCGTTAACTGATTTCATCTTCATTTAACTGATTTCATCGTTAACTGATTTCATCGTTAACTGATTTCATCGTTAACTGATTTCATCTTCATTTAACTGATTTCATCGTTAACTGATTTCATCTTCATTCTTCATTTAACTGATTTCATCTTTAACTGATTTCATCGTTAACTGATTTCATCTTCATTTAACTGATTTCATCGTTAATTGATTTCATCGTTAACTGATTTCATCGTTAACTGATTTCATCTTCATTTAACTGATTTCATCGTTAACTGATTTCATCGTTAACTGATTTCATCTTTAACTGATTTCATCTTCATTTAACTGATTTCATCGTTAACTGATTTCATCGTTAACTGATTTCATCGTTAACTGATTTCATCTTCATTTAACTGATTTCATTGTTAACTGATTTCATCGTTAACTGATTTCATCTTCATTTAACTGATTTCATCGTTAACTGATTTCATCGTTAACTGATTTCATCGTTAACTGATTTCATCTTCATTTAACTGATTTCATTTTCATTCTTCATTTAACTGATTTCATCGTTAACTGATTTCATCTTCATTTAACTGATTTCATCGTTAACTGATTTCATCGTTAACTGATTTCATCGTTAACTGATTTCATCTTTAACTGATTTCATCGTTAACTGATTTCATCTTCATTTAACTGATTTCATCGTTAACTGATTTCATCTTCATTTAATTGATTTCATCGTTAACTGATTTCATCGTTAACTGATTTCATCGTTAACTGATTTCATCGTTAACTGATTTCATCTTCATTTAACTGATTTCATCGTTAACTGATTTCATCGTTAACTGATTTCATCGTTAACTGATTTCATCGTTAACTGATTTCATCTTCATTTAACTGATTTCATCGTTAACTGATTTCATCTTCATTTAATTGATTTCATCGTTAACTGATTTCATCGTTAACTGATTTCATCGTTAACTGATTTCATCTTCATTTAACTGATTTCATCGTTAACTGATTTCATCGTTAACTGATTTCATCTTCATTTAACTGATTTCATCGTTAACTGATTTCATCGTTAATTGATTTCATCGTTAACTGATTTCATTTTCATTCTTCATTTAACTGATTTCATCGTTAACTGATTTCATCGTTAACTGATTTCATCTTCATTTAACTGATTTCATCGTTAACTGATTTCATCGTTAACTGATTTCATCTTCATTTAACTGATTTCATCGTTAACTGATTTCATCGTTAATTGATTTCATCGTTAACTGATTTCATTTTCATTCTTCATTTAACTGATTTCATCGTTAACTGATTTCATCGTTAACTGATTTCATCTTCATTTAACTGATTTCATCGTTAACTGATTTCATCGTTAATTGATTTCATCGTTAACTGATTTCATCTTCATTCTTCATTTAACTGATTTCATCGTTAACTGATTTCATCTTCATTTAACTGATTTCATCGTTAACTGATTTCATCGTTAACTGATTTCATCGTTAACTGATTTCATCGTTAACTGATTTCATCTTCATTTAACTGATTTCATTGTTAACTGATTTCATCGTTAACTGATTTCATCTTCATTTAACTGATTTCATCGTTAACTGATTTCATCGTTAACTGATTTCATCGTTAACTGATTTCATCGTTAACTGATTTCATCTTCATTTAACTGATTTCATTTTCATTCTTCATTTAACTGATTTCATCGTTAACTGATTTCATCTTCATTTAATTGATTTCATCGTTAACTGATTTCATCGTTAACTGATTTCATCGTTAACTGATTTCATCTTCATTTAACTGATTTCATCGTTAACTGATTTCATCGTTAACTGATTTCATCTTCATTTAACTGATTTCATCGTTAACTGATTTCATCGTTAATTGATTTCATCGTTAACTGATTTCATTTTCATTCTTCATTTAACTGATTTCATCGTTAACTGATTTCATCGTTAACTGATTTCATCTTCATTTAACTGATTTCATCGTTAACTGATTTCATCGTTAATTGATTTCATCGTTAACTGATTTCATCTTCATTCTTCATTTAACTGATTTCATCGTTAACTGATTTCATCTTCATTTAACTGATTTCATCGTTAACTGATTTCATCGTTAACTGATTTCATCGTTAACTGATTTCATCTTCATTTAACTGATTTCATCGTTAACTGATTTCATCTTCATTCTTCATTTAACTGATTTCATCTTTAACTGATTTCATCGTTAACTGATTTCATCTTCATTTAACTGATTTCATCGTTAATTGATTTCATCGTTAACTGATTTCATCGTTAACTGATTTCATCTTCATTTAACTGATTTCATCGTTAACTGATTTCATCGTTAACTGATTTCATCTTTAACTGATTTCATCTTCATTTAACTGATTTCATCGTTAACTGATTTCATCGTTAACTGATTTCATCTTCATTTAACTGATTTCATCTTCATTTAACTGATTTCATCGTTAACTGATTTCATCGTTAACTGATTTCATCTTCATTCTTCATTTAACTGATTTCATCTTTAACTGATTTCATCGTTAACTGATTTCATCGTTAACTGATTTCATCTTCATTTAACTGATTTCATCGTTAACTGATTTCATCGTTAACTGATTTCATCGTTAACTGATTTCATCTTCATTTAACTGATTTCATTGTTAACTGATTTCATCGTTAACTGATTTCATCTTCATTTAACTGATTTCATCGTTAACTGATTTCATCGTTAACTGATTTCATCGTTAACTGATTTCATCTTCATTTAACTGATTTCATTTTCATTCTTCATTTAACTGATTTCATCGTTAACTGATTTCATCTTCATTTAATTGATTTCATCGTTAACTGATTTCATCTTCATTTAATTGATTTCATCGTTAACTGATTTCATCGTTAACTGATTTCATCGTTAACTGATTTCATCTTCATTTAACTGATTTCATCGTTAACTGATTTCATCGTTAACTGATTTCATCTTCATTTAACTGATTTCATCGTTAACTGATTTCATCGTTAACTGATTTCATCTTCATTTAACTGATTTCATCGTTAACTGATTTCATCGTTAACTGATTTCATCGTTAACTGATTTCATCGTTAACTGATTTCATCTTCATTTAACTGATTTCATTGTTAACTGATTTCATCGTTAACTGATTTCATCTTCATTTAACTGATTTCATTTTCATTCTTCATTTAACTGATTTCATCGTTAACTGATTTCATCTTCATTTAACTGATTTCATCGTTAACTGATTTCATCGTTAACTGATTTCATCGTTAACTGATTTCATCTTTAACTGATTTCATCGTTAACTGATTTCATCTTCATTTAACTGATTTCATCGTTAACTGATTTCATCTTCATTTAATTGATTTCATCGTTAACTGATTTCATCGTTAACTGATTTCATCGTTAACTGATTTCATCTTCATTTAACTGATTTCATCGTTAACTGATTTCATCGTTAACTGATTTCATCTTCATTTAACTGATTTCATTTTCATTCTTCATTTAACTGATTTCATCGTTAACTGATTTCATCTTCATTTAATTGATTTCATCGTTAACTGATTTCATCGTTAACTGATTTCATCGTTAACTGATTTCATTTTCATTCTTCATTTAACTGATTTCATCGTTAACTGATTTCATCGTTAACTGATTTCATCTTCATTTAACTGATTTCATCGTTAACTGATTTCATCGTTAACTGATTTCATCTTCATTTAACTGATTTCATCGTTAACTGATTTCATCGTTAACTGATTTCATCGTTAACTGATTTCATCTTCATTTAACTGATTTCATTTTCATTCTTCATTTAACTGATTTCATCGTTAACTGATTTCATCTTCATTTAACTGATTTCATCGTTAACTGATTTCATCGTTAACTGATTTCATCGTTAACTGATTTCATCTTTAACTGATTTCATCGTTAACTGATTTCATCGTTAACTGATTTCATCTTCATTTAACTGATTTCATTGTTAACTGATTTCATCGTTAATTGATTTCATCGTTAACTGATTTCATCTTCATTTAACTGATTTCATCGTTAACTGATTTCATCGTTAACTGATTTCATCGTTAACTGATTTCATCTTTAACTGATTTCATCGTTAACTGATTTCATCGTTAACTGATTTCATCTTCATTTAACTGATTTCATTGTTAACTGATTTCATCGTTAACTGATTTCATCTTCATTTAATTGATTTCATCGTTAACTGATTTCATCTTCATTTAATTGATTTCATCGTTAACTGATTTCATCGTTAACTGATTTCATCGTTAACTGATTTCATCTTCATTTAACTGATTTCATCGTTAACTGATTTCATCGTTAACTGATTTCATCTTCATTTAACTGATTTCATCGTTAACTGATTTCATCGTTAACTGATTTCATCGTTAACTGATTTCATCTTCATTTAACTGATTTCATTGTTAACTGATTTCATCGTTAACTGATTTCATCTTCATTTAACTGATTTCATCGTTAACTGATTTCATCGTTAACTGATTTCATCGTTAACTGATTTCATCTTCATTTAACTGATTTCATTTTCATTCTTCATTTAACTGATTTCATCGTTAACTGATTTCATCTTCATTTAACTGATTTCATCGTTAACTGATTTCATCGTTAACTGATTTCATCGTTAACTGATTTCATCGTTAACTGATTTCATCTTCATTTAACTGATTTCATCGTTAACTGATTTCATCTTCATTTAATTGATTTCATCGTTAACTGATTTCATCGTTAACTGATTTCATCGTTAACTGATTTCATCTTCATTTAACTGATTTCATCGTTAACTGATTTCATCGTTAACTGATTTCATCGTTAACTGATTTCATCTTCATTTAACTGATTTCATTTTCATTCTTCATTTAACTGATTTCATCGTTAACTGATTTCATCTTCATTTAATTGATTTCATCGTTAACTGATTTCATCGTTAACTGATTTCATCGTTAACTGATTTCATCTTCATTTAACTGATTTCATCGTTAACTGATTTCATCGTTAACTGATTTCATCGTTAACTGATTTCATCTTCATTTAACTGATTTCATCGTTAACTGATTTCATCGTTAACTGATTTCATCTTCATTTAACTGATTTCATCGTTAACTGATTTCATCGTTAATTGATTTCATCGTTAACTGATTTCATTTTCATTCTTCATTTAACTGATTTCATCGTTAACTGATTTCATCGTTAACTGATTTCATCTTCATTTAACTGATTTCATCGTTAATTGATTTCATCGTTAACTGATTTCATCGTTAATTGATTTCATCGTTAACTGATTTCATCTTCATTTAACTGATTTCATCGTTAACTGATTTCATCTTCATTCTTCATTTAACTGATTTCATCTTTAACTGATTTCATCGTTAACTGATTTCATCTTCATTTAACTGATTTCATCGTTAATTGATTTCATCGTTAATTGATTTCATCGTTAACTGATTTCATCGTTAATTGATTTCATCGTTAACTGATTTCATCTTCATTTAACTGATTTCATCGTTAACTGATTTCATCTTCATTCTTCATTTAACTGATTTCATCGTTAACTGATTTCATCGTTAACTGATTTCATCGTTAACTGATTTCATCTTCATTTAACTGATTTCATCGTTAATTGATTTCATCGTTAACTGATTTCATCGTTAACTGATTTCATCGTTAACTGATTTCATCTTCATTTAACTGATTTCATCTTCATTTAACTGATTTCATCGTTAACTGATTTCATCGTTAACTGATTTCATCTTCATTTAATTGATTTCATCGTTAACTGATTTCATCGTTAACTGATTTCATCGTTAACTGATTTCATCTTCATTTAACTGATTTCATCGTTAACTGATTTCATCGTTAACTGATTTCATCGTTAACTGATTTCATCTTCATTTAACTGATTTCATCGTTAACTGATTTCATCGTTAACTGATTTCATCTTCATTTAACTGATTTCATCGTTAACTGATTTCATCGTTAATTGATTTCATCGTTAACTGATTTCATTTTCATTCTTCATTTAACTGATTTCATCGTTAACTGATTTCATCGTTAACTGATTTCATCTTCATTTAACTGATTTCATCGTTAACTGATTTCATCGTTAATTGATTTCATCGTTAACTGATTTCATCTTCATTCTTCATTTAACTGATTTCATCGTTAACTGATTTCATCTTCATTTAACTGATTTCATCGTTAACTGATTTCATCGTTAACTGATTTCATCGTTAACTGATTTCATCTTCATTTAACTGATTTCATCGTTAACTGATTTCATCTTCATTCTTCATTTAACTGATTTCATCTTTAACTGATTTCATCGTTAACTGATTTCATCTTCATTTAACTGATTTCATCGTTAATTGATTTCATCGTTAACTGATTTCATCGTTAACTGATTTCATCTTCATTTAACTGATTTCATCGTTAACTGATTTCATCTTTAACTGATTTCATCTTCATTTAACTGATTTCATCGTTAACTGATTTCATCGTTAACTGATTTCATCGTTAACTGATTTCATCTTCATTTAACTGATTTCATTGTTAACTGATTTCATCGTTAACTGATTTCATCTTCATTTAACTGATTTCATCGTTAACTGATTTCATCGTTAACTGATTTCATCGTTAACTGATTTCATCTTCATTTAACTGATTTCATTTTCATTCTTCATTTAACTGATTTCATCGTTAACTGATTTCATCTTCATTTAACTGATTTCATCGTTAACTGATTTCATCGTTAACTGATTTCATCGTTAACTGATTTCATCTTTAACTGATTTCATCGTTAACTGATTTCATCTTCATTTAACTGATTTCATCGTTAACTGATTTCATCTTCATTTAATTGATTTCATCGTTAACTGATTTCATCGTTAACTGATTTCATCGTTAACTGATTTCATCTTCATTTAACTGATTTCATCGTTAACTGATTTCATCGTTAACTGATTTCATCTTCATTTAACTGATTTCATTTTCATTCTTCATTTAACTGATTTCATCGTTAACTGATTTCATCTTCATTTAATTGATTTCATCGTTAACTGATTTCATCGTTAACTGATTTCATCTTCATTTAACTGATTTCATCGTTAACTGATTTCATCGTTAACTGATTTCATCTTCATTTAACTGATTTCATCGTTAACTGATTTCATCGTTAATTGATTTCATCGTTAACTGATTTCATTTTCATTCTTCATTTAACTGATTTCATCGTTAACTGATTTCATCGTTAACTGATTTCATCGTTAACTGATTTCATCGTTAACTGATTTCATCTTCATTTAACTGATTTCATTGTTAACTGATTTCATCGTTAATTGATTTCATCGTTAACTGATTTCATCTTCATTTAACTGATTTCATCGTTAACTGATTTCATCGTTAACTGATTTCATCGTTAACTGATTTCATCGTTAACTGATTTCATCTTCATTTAACTGATTTCATTGTTAACTGATTTCATCGTTAACTGATTTCATCTTCATTTAATTGATTTCATCGTTAACTGATTTCATCTTCATTTAATTGATTTCATCGTTAACTGATTTCATCGTTAACTGATTTCATCGTTAACTGATTTCATCTTCATTTAACTGATTTCATCGTTAACTGATTTCATCGTTAACTGATTTCATCTTCATTTAACTGATTTCATCGTTAACTGATTTCATCGTTAACTGATTTCATCTTCATTTAACTGATTTCATCGTTAACTGATTTCATCGTTAACTGATTTCATCGTTAACTGATTTCATCTTCATTTAACTGATTTCATTGTTAACTGATTTCATCGTTAACTGATTTCATCTTCATTTAACTGATTTCATCGTTAACTGATTTCATCGTTAACTGATTTCATCGTTAACTGATTTCATCTTCATTTAACTGATTTCATTTTCATTCTTCATTTAACTGATTTCATCGTTAACTGATTTCATCTTTAACTGATTTCATCGTTAACTGATTTCATCTTCATTTAACTGATTTCATCGTTAACTGATTTCATCTTCATTTAATTGATTTCATCGTTAACTGATTTCATCGTTAACTGATTTCATCGTTAACTGATTTCATCTTCATTTAACTGATTTCATCGTTAACTGATTTCATCGTTAACTGATTTCATCTTCATTTAACTGATTTCATTTTCATTCTTCATTTAACTGATTTCATCGTTAACTGATTTCATCTTCATTTAATTGATTTCATCGTTAACTGATTTCATCGTTAACTGATTTCATCGTTAACTGATTTCATCTTCATTTAACTGATTTCATCGTTAACTGATTTCATCGTTAACTGATTTCATCTTCATTTAACTGATTTCATCGTTAACTGATTTCATCGTTAACTGATTTCATCTTCATTTAACTGATTTCATCGTTAACTGATTTCATCGTTAATTGATTTCATCGTTAACTGATTTCATTTTCATTCTTCATTTAACTGATTTCATCGTTAACTGATTTCATCGTTAACTGATTTCATCTTCATTTAACTGATTTCATCGTTAACTGATTTCATCGTTAATTGATTTCATCGTTAACTGATTTCATCTTCATTCTTCATTTAACTGATTTCATCGTTAACTGATTTCATCTTCATTTAACTGATTTCATCGTTAACTGATTTCATCGTTAACTGATTTCATCGTTAACTGATTTCATCTTCATTTAACTGATTTCATCGTTAACTGATTTCATCTTCATTCTTCATTTAACTGATTTCATCTTTAACTGATTTCATCGTTAACTGATTTCATCTTCATTTAACTGATTTCATCGTTAATTGATTTCATCGTTAACTGATTTCATCGTTAATTGATTTCATCGTTAACTGATTTCATCTTCATTTAACTGATTTCATCGTTAACTGATTTCATCTTCATTCTTCATTTAACTGATTTCATCTTTAACTGATTTCATCGTTAACTGATTTCATCTTCATTTAACTGATTTCATCGTTAATTGATTTCATCGTTAACTGATTTCATCGTTAATTGATTTCATCGTTAACTGATTTCATCTTCATTTAACTGATTTCATCGTTAACTGATTTCATCTTCATTCTTCATTTAACTGATTTCATCTTTAACTGATTTCATCGTTAACTGATTTCATCTTCATTTAACTGATTTCATCGTTAATTGATTTCATCGTTAACTGATTTCATCGTTAACTGATTTCATCTTCATTTAACTGATTTCATCGTTAACTGATTTCATCGTTAACTGATTTCATCTTTAACTGATTTCATCTTCATTTAACTGATTTCATCGTTAACTGATTTCATCGTTAACTGATTTCATCGTTAACTGATTTCATCTTCATTTAACTGATTTCATCTTCATTTAACTGATTTCATCGTTAACTGATTTCATCGTTAACTGATTTCATCTTCATTTAATTGATTTCATCGTTAACTGATTTCATCGTTAACTGATTTCATCGTTAACTGATTTCATCTTCATTTAACTGATTTCATCGTTAACTGATTTCATCGTTAATTGATTTCATCGTTAACTGATTTCATTTTCATTCTTCATTTAACTGATTTCATCGTTAACTGATTTCATCGTTAACTGATTTCATCTTCATTTAACTGATTTCATCGTTAACTGATTTCATCGTTAATTGATTTCATCGTTAACTGATTTCATCTTCATTCTTCATTTAACTGATTTCATCGTTAACTGATTTCATCTTCATTTAACTGATTTCATCGTTAACTGATTTCATCGTTAACTGATTTCATCGTTAACTGATTTCATCTTCATTTAACTGATTTCATCGTTAACTGATTTCATCTTCATTCTTCATTTAACTGATTTCATCTTTAACTGATTTCATCGTTAACTGATTTCATCTTCATTTAACTGATTTCATCGTTAATTGATTTCATCGTTAACTGATTTCATCGTTAACTGATTTCATCTTCATTTAACTGATTTCATCGTTAACTGATTTCATCGTTAACTGATTTCATCTTTAACTGATTTCATCTTCATTTAACTGATTTCATCGTTAACTGATTTCATCGTTAACTGATTTCATCGTTAACTGATTTCATCTTCATTTAACTGATTTCATTGTTAACTGATTTCATCGTTAACTGATTTCATCTTCATTTAACTGATTTCATCGTTAACTGATTTCATCGTTAACTGATTTCATCGTTAACTGATTTCATCTTCATTTAACTGATTTCATCGTTAACTGATTTCATCGTTAACTGATTTCATCGTTAACTGATTTCATCTTTAACTGATTTCATCGTTAACTGATTTCATCTTCATTTAACTGATTTCATCGTTAACTGATTTCATCTTCATTTAATTGATTTCATCGTTAACTGATTTCATCGTTAACTGATTTCATCGTTAACTGATTTCATCTTCATTTAACTGATTTCATCGTTAACTGATTTCATCGTTAACTGATTTCATCTTCATTTAACTGATTTCATTTTCATTCTTCATTTAACTGATTTCATCGTTAACTGATTTCATCTTCATTTAATTGATTTCATCGTTAACTGATTTCATCGTTAACTGATTTCATCTTCATTTAACTGATTTCATCGTTAACTGATTTCATCGTTAACTGATTTCATCTTCATTTAACTGATTTCATCGTTAACTGATTTCATCGTTAATTGATTTCATCGTTAACTGATTTCATTTTCATTCTTCATTTAACTGATTTCATCGTTAACTGATTTCATCGTTAACTGATTTCATCTTCATTTAACTGATTTCATCGTTAACTGATTTCATCGTTAACTGATTTCATCTTCATTTAACTGATTTCATCGTTAACTGATTTCATCGTTAACTGATTTCATCGTTAACTGATTTCATCTTCATTTAACTGATTTCATTGTTAACTGATTTCATCGTTAACTGATTTCATCTTCATTTAACTGATTTCATCGTTAACTGATTTCATCGTTAACTGATTTCATCGTTAACTGATTTCATCTTCATTTAACTGATTTCATTTTCATTCTTCATTTAACTGATTTCATCGTTAACTGATTTCATCTTCATTTAACTGATTTCATCGTTAACTGATTTCATCGTTAACTGATTTCATCGTTAACTGATTTCATCTTCATTTAATTGATTTCATCGTTAACTGATTTCATCTTCATTTAACTGATTTCATCGTTAACTGATTTCATCGTTAATTGATTTCATCGTTAACTGATTTCATCTTCATTTAACTGATTTCATCGTTAACTGATTTCATCTTTAACTGATTTCATCGTTAACTGATTTCATCTTCATTTAACTGATTTCATCGTTAATTGATTTCATCGTTAACTGATTTCATCGTTAATTGATTTCATCGTTAACTGATTTCATCTTCATTTAACTGATTTCATCGTTAACTGATTTCATCTTCATTCTTCATTTAACTGATTTCATCTTTAACTGATTTCATCGTTAACTGATTTCATCTTCATTTAACTGATTTCATCGTTAATTGATTTCATCGTTAACTGATTTCATCGTTAATTGATTTCATCGTTAACTGATTTCATCTTCATTTAACTGATTTCATCGTTAACTGATTTCATCTTCATTCTTCATTTAACTGATTTCATCTTTAACTGATTTCATCGTTAACTGATTTCATCTTCATTTAACTGATTTCATCGTTAATTGATTTCATCGTTAACTGATTTCATCGTTAACTGATTTCATCTTCATTTAACTGATTTCATCGTTAACTGATTTCATCGTTAACTGATTTCATCTTTAACTGATTTCATCTTCATTTAACTGATTTCATCGTTAACTGATTTCATCGTTAACTGATTTCATCGTTAACTGATTTCATCTTCATTTAATTGATTTCATCGTTAACTGATTTCATCGTTAACTGATTTCATCGTTAACTGATTTCATCTTCATTTAACTGATTTCATCGTTAACTGATTTCATCGTTAACTGATTTCATCGTTAACTGATTTCATCTTCATTTAACTGATTTCATCGTTAACTGATTTCATCGTTAACTGATTTCATCTTCATTTAACTGATTTCATCGTTAACTGATTTCATCGTTAATTGATTTCATCGTTAACTGATTTCATTTTCATTCTTCATTTAACTGATTTCATCGTTAACTGATTTCATCGTTAACTGATTTCATCTTCATTTAACTGATTTCATCGTTAACTGATTTCATCGTTAATTGATTTCATCGTTAACTGATTTCATCTTCATTCTTCATTTAACTGATTTCATCGTTAACTGATTTCATCTTCATTTAACTGATTTCATCGTTAACTGATTTCATCGTTAACTGATTTCATCGTTAACTGATTTCATCTTCATTTAACTGATTTCATCGTTAACTGATTTCATCTTTAACTGATTTCATCGTTAACTGATTTCATCGTTAACTGATTTCATCTTCATTTAACTGATTTCATTGTTAACTGATTTCATTGTTAACTGATTTCATCGTTAATTGATTTCATCGTTAACTGATTTCATCTTCATTTAACTGATTTCATCGTTAACTGATTTCATCGTTGACTGATTTCATCGTTAACTGATTTCATCTTTAACTGATTTCATCGTTAACTGATTTCATCGTTAACTGATTTCATCTTCATTTAACTGATTTCATTGTTAACTGATTTCATCGTTAACTGATTTCATCTTCATTTAATTGATTTCATCGTTAACTGATTTCATCTTCATTTAATTGATTTCATCGTTAACTGATTTCATCGTTAACTGATTTCATCGTTAACTGATTTCATCTTCATTTAACTGATTTCATCGTTAACTGATTTCATCGTTAACTGATTTCATCTTCATTTAACTGATTTCATCGTTAACTGATTTCATCGTTAACTGATTTCATCTTCATTTAACTGATTTCATCGTTAACTGATTTCATCGTTAACTGATTTCATCGTTAACTGATTTCATCTTCATTTAACTGATTTCATTGTTAACTGATTTCATCGTTAACTGATTTCATCTTCATTTAACTGATTTCATCGTTAACTGATTTCATCGTTAACTGATTTCATCGTTAACTGATTTCATCTTCATTTAACTGATTTCATTTTCATTCTTCATTTAACTGATTTCATCGTTAACTGATTTCATCTTCATTTAACTGATTTCATCGTTAACTGATTTCATCTTTAACTGATTTCATCGTTAACTGATTTCATCTTCATTTAACTGATTTCATCGTTAACTGATTTCATCTTCATTTAATTGATTTCATCGTTAACTGATTTCATCGTTAACTGATTTCATCGTTAACTGATTTCATCTTCATTTAACTGATTTCATCGTTAACTGATTTCATCGTTAACTGATTTCATCGTTAACTGATTTCATCTTCATTTAACTGATTTCATTTTCATTCTTCATTTAACTGATTTCATCGTTAACTGATTTCATCTTCATTTAATTGATTTCATCGTTAACTGATTTCATCGTTAACTGATTTCATCGTTAACTGATTTCATCTTCATTTAACTGATTTCATCGTTAACTGATTTCATCGTTAACTGATTTCATCGTTAACTGATTTCATCTTCATTTAACTGATTTCATCGTTAACTGATTTCATCGTTAACTGATTTCATCTTCATTTAACTGATTTCATCGTTAACTGATTTCATCGTTAATTGATTTCATCGTTAACTGATTTCATTTTCATTCTTCATTTAACTGATTTCATCGTTAACTGATTTCATCTTCATTTAACTGATTTCATCGTTAACTGATTTCATCGTTAACTGATTTCATCGTTAATTGATTTCATCGTTAACTGATTTCATCTTCATTCTTCATTTAACTGATTTCATCGTTAACTGATTTCATCTTCATTTAACTGATTTCATCGTTAACTGATTTCATCGTTAACTGATTTCATCGTTAACTGATTTCATCTTCATTTAACTGATTTCATCGTTAACTGATTTCATCTTCATTCTTCATTTAACTGATTTCATCTTTAACTGATTTCATCGTTAACTGATTTCATCGTTAACTGATTTCATCTTCATTTAACTGATTTCATCGTTAATTGATTTCATCGTTAACTGATTTCATCGTTAACTGATTTCATCTTCATTTAACTGATTTCATCGTTAACTGATTTCATCGTTAACTGATTTCATCTTTAACTGATTTCATCTTCATTTAACTGATTTCATCGTTAACTGATTTCATCGTTAACTGATTTCATCTTCATTTAACTGATTTCATCTTCATTTAACTGATTTCATCGTTAACTGATTTCATCTTCATTTAATTGATTTCATCGTTAACTGATTTCATCGTTAACTGATTTCATCGTTAACTGATTTCATCTTCATTTAACTGATTTCATCGTTAACTGATTTCATCGTTAACTGATTTCATCGTTAACTGATTTCATCTTCATTTAACTGATTTCATCGTTAACTGATTTCATCGTTAACTGATTTCATCTTCATTTAACTGATTTCATCGTTAACTGATTTCATCGTTAATTGATTTCATCGTTAACTGATTTCATTTTCATTCTTCATTTAACTGATTTCATCGTTAACTGATTTCATCGTTAACTGATTTCATCTTCATTTAACTGATTTCATCGTTAACTGATTTCATCGTTAATTGATTTCATCGTTAACTGATTTCATCTTCATTCTTCATTTAACTGATTTCATCGTTAACTGATTTCATCTTCATTTAACTGATTTCATCGTTAACTGATTTCATCGTTAACTGATTTCATCGTTAACTGATTTCATCTTCATTTAACTGATTTCATCGTTAACTGATTTCATCTTCATTCTTCATTTAACTGATTTCATCTTTAACTGATTTCATCGTTAACTGATTTCATCTTCATTTAACTGATTTCATCGTTAATTGATTTCATCGTTAACTGATTTCATCGTTAACTGATTTCATCTTCATTTAACTGATTTCATCGTTAACTGATTTCATCTTTAACTGATTTCATCTTTAACTGATTTCATCGTTAACTGATTTCATCGTTAACTGATTTCATCTTCATTTAACTGATTTCATTGTTAACTGATTTCATCGTTAACTGATTTCATCTTCATTTAACTGATTTCATCGTTAACTGATTTCATCGTTAACTGATTTCATCGTTAACTGATTTCATCTTCATTTAACTGATTTCATTTTCATTCTTCATTTAACTGATTTCATCGTTAACTGATTTCATCTTCATTTAACTGATTTCATCGTTAACTGATTTCATCGTTAACTGATTTCATCTTTAACTGATTTCATCGTTAACTGATTTCATCTTCATTTAACTGATTTCATCGTTAACTGATTTCATCTTCATTTAATTGATTTCATCGTTAACTGATTTCATCGTTAACTGATTTCATCGTTAACTGATTTCATCTTCATTTAACTGATTTCATCGTTAACTGATTTCATCGTTAACTGATTTCATCGTTAACTGATTTCATCTTTAACTGATTTCATCGTTAACTGATTTCATCTTCATTTAACTGATTTCATCGTTAACTGATTTCATCTTCATTTAATTGATTTCATCGTTAACTGATTTCATCGTTAACTGATTTCATCGTTAACTGATTTCATCTTCATTTAACTGATTTCATCGTTAACTGATTTCATCGTTAACTGATTTCATCTTCATTTAACTGATTTCATCGTTAACTGATTTCATCGTTAATTGATTTCATCGTTAACTGATTTCATTTTCATTCTTCATTTAACTGATTTCATCGTTAACTGATTTCATCGTTAACTGATTTCATCGTTAACTGATTTCATCTTCATTTAACTGATTTCATCGTTAACTGATTTCATCGTTAACTGATTTCATCTTCATTTAACTGATTTCATCGTTAACTGATTTCATCGTTAATTGATTTCATCGTTAACTGATTTCATCGTTAACTGATTTCATCTTCATTTAACTGATTTCATCGTTAACTGATTTCATCTTTAACTGATTTCATCGTTAACTGATTTCATCTTCATTTAACTGATTTCATCGTTAACTGATTTCATCTTCATTTAATTGATTTCATCGTTAACTGATTTCATCGTTAACTGATTTCATCGTTAACTGATTTCATCTTCATTTAACTGATTTCATCGTTAACTGATTTCATCGTTAACTGATTTCATCTTCATTTAACTGATTTCATCGTTAACTGATTTCATCGTTAATTGATTTCATCGTTAACTGATTTCATTTTCATTCTTCATTTAACTGATTTCATCGTTAACTGATTTCATCGTTAACTGATTTCATCTTCATTTAACTGATTTCATCGTTAACTGATTTCATCGTTAATTGATTTCATCGTTAACTGATTTCATCTTCATTCTTCATTTAACTGATTTCATCGTTAACTGATTTCATCTTCATTTAACTGATTTCATCGTTAACTGATTTCATCGTTAACTGATTTCATCGTTAACTGATTTCATCTTCATTTAACTGATTTCATTGTTAACTGATTTCATCGTTAACTGATTTCATCTTCATTTAACTGATTTCATCGTTAACTGATTTCATCGTTAACTGATTTCATCGTTAACTGATTTCATCTTCATTTAACTGATTTCATTTTCATTCTTCATTTAACTGATTTCATCGTTAACTGATTTCATCTTCATTTAACTGATTTCATCGTTAACTGATTTCATCGTTAACTGATTTCATCTTTAACTGATTTCATCGTTAACTGATTTCATCTTCATTTAACTGATTTCATCGTTAACTGATTTCATCTTCATTTAATTGATTTCATCGTTAACTGATTTCATCGTTAACTGATTTCATCGTTAACTGATTTCATCTTCATTTAACTGATTTCATCGTTAACTGATTTCATCGTTAACTGATTTCATCTTCATTTAACTGATTTCATTTTCATTCTTCATTTAACTGATTTCATCGTTAACTGATTTCATCTTCATTTAATTGATTTCATCGTTAACTGATTTCATCGTTAACTGATTTCATCGTTAACTGATTTCATCTTCATTTAACTGATTTCATCGTTAACTGATTTCATCGTTAACTGATTTCATCGTTAACTGATTTCATCGTTAACTGATTTCATCTTCATTTAACTGATTTCATCGTTAACTGATTTCATCGTTAACTGATTTCATCGTTAACTGATTTCATCTTCATTTAACTGATTTCATCGTTAACTGATTTCATCGTTAACTGATTTCATCTTCATTTAACTGATTTCATCGTTAACTGATTTCATCGTTAATTGATTTCATCGTTAACTGATTTCATTTTCATTCTTCATTTAACTGATTTCATCGTTAACTGATTTCATCGTTAACTGATTTCATCTTCATTTAACTGATTTCATCGTTAACTGATTTCATCGTTAATTGATTTCATCGTTAACTGATTTCATCTTCATTCTTCATTTAACTGATTTCATCGTTAACTGATTTCATCGTTAACTGATTTCATCGTTAATTGATTTCATCGTTAACTGATTTCATCTTCATTTAACTGATTTCATCGTTAACTGATTTCATCTTCATTTAACTGATTTCATCGTTAACTGATTTCATCGTTAATTGATTTCATCGTTAACTGATTTCATCTTCATTCTTCATTTAACTGATTTCATCGTTAACTGATTTCATCTTCATTTAACTGATTTCATCGTTAACTGATTTCATCGTTAACTGATTTCATCGTTAACTGATTTCATCTTCATTTAACTGATTTCATCGTTAACTGATTTCATCTTCATTCTTCATTTAACTGATTTCATCTTTAACTGATTTCATCGTTAACTGATTTCATCTTCATTTAACTGATTTCATCGTTAATTGATTTCATCGTTAACTGATTTCATCGTTAACTGATTTCATCTTCATTTAACTGATTTCATCGTTAACTGATTTCATCGTTAACTGATTTCATCTTTAACTGATTTCATCTTCATTTAACTGATTTCATCGTTAACTGATTTCATCGTTAACTGATTTCATCTTCATTTAACTGATTTCATTGTTAACTGATTTCATCGTTAACTGATTTCATCTTCATTTAACTGATTTCATCGTTAACTGATTTCATCTTCATTTAACTGATTTCATTTTCATTCTTCATTTAACTGATTTCATCGTTAACTGATTTCATCTTCATTTAACTGATTTCATCGTTAACTGATTTCATCGTTAACTGATTTCATCGTTAACTGATTTCATCTTTAACTGATTTCATCGTTAACTGATTTCATCTTCATTTAACTGATTTCATCGTTAACTGATTTCATCTTCATTTAATTGATTTCATCGTTAACTGATTTCATCGTTAACTGATTTCATCGTTAACTGATTTCATCGTTAACTGATTTCATCTTCATTTAACTGATTTCATCGTTAACTGATTTCATCGTTAACTGATTTCATCGTTAACTGATTTCATCTTTAACTGATTTCATCGTTAACTGATTTCATCTTCATTTAACTGATTTCATCGTTAACTGATTTCATCTTCATTTAATTGATTTCATCGTTAACTGATTTCATCGTTAACTGATTTCATCGTTAACTGATTTCATCTTCATTTAACTGATTTCATCGTTAACTGATTTCATCGTTAACTGATTTCATCTTCATTTAACTGATTTCATCGTTAACTGATTTCATCGTTAATTGATTTCATCGTTAACTGATTTCATCGTTAATTGATTTCATCGTTAACTGATTTCATTTTCATTCTTCATTTAACTGATTTCATCGTTAACTGATTTCATCGTTAACTGATTTCATCTTCATTTAACTGATTTCATCGTTAACTGATTTCATCGTTAATTGATTTCATCGTTAACTGATTTCATTTTCATTCTTCATTTAACTGATTTCATCGTTAACTGATTTCATCGTTAACTGATTTCATCTTCATTTAACTGATTTCATCGTTAACTGATTTCATCGTTAATTGATTTCATCGTTAACTGATTTCATCTTCATTCTTCATTTAACTGATTTCATCGTTAACTGATTTCATCTTCATTTAACTGATTTCATCGTTAACTGATTTCATCGTTAACTGATTTCATCGTTAACTGATTTCATCGTTAACTGATTTCATCTTCATTTAACTGATTTCATTGTTAACTGATTTCATCGTTAACTGATTTCATCTTCATTTAACTGATTTCATCGTTAACTGATTTCATCGTTAACTGATTTCATCTTCATTTAACTGATTTCATTTCATTCTTCATTTAACTGATTTCATCGTTAACTGATTTCATCTTCATTTAACTGATTTCATCGTTAACTGATTTCATCGTTAACTGATTTCATCGTTAACTGATTTCATCTTTAACTGATTTCATCGTTAACTGATTTCATCTTCATTTAACTGATTTCATCGTTAACTGATTTCATCTTCATTTAATTGATTTCATCGTTAACTGATTTCATCGTTAACTGATTTCATCGTTAACTGATTTCATCTTCATTTAACTGATTTCATCGTTAACTGATTTCATCGTTAACTGATTTCATCGTTAACTGATTTCATCTTCATTTAACTGATTTCATTTTCATTCTTCATTTAACTGATTTCATCGTTAACTGATTTCATCTTCATTTAATTGATTTCATCGTTAACTGATTTCATCGTTAACTGATTTCATCGTTAACTGATTTCATCTTCATTTAACTGATTTCATCGTTAACTGATTTCATCGTTAACTGATTTCATCTTCATTTAACTGATTTCATCGTTAACTGATTTCATCGTTAATTGATTTCATCGTTAACTGATTTCATTTTCATTCTTCATTTAACTGATTTCATCGTTAACTGATTTCATCGTTAACTGATTTCATCTTCATTTAACTGATTTCATCGTTAACTGATTTCATCGTTAATTGATTTCATCGTTAACTGATTTCATCTTCATTCTTCATTTAACTGATTTCATCGTTAACTGATTTCATCGTTAACTGATTTCATCTTCATTTAACTGATTTCATCGTTAACTGATTTCATCTTCATTCTTCATTTAACTGATTTCATCTTTAACTGATTTCATCGTTAACTGATTTCATCTTCATTTAACTGATTTCATCGTTAATTGATTTCATCGTTAACTGATTTCATCTTCATTTAACTGATTTCATCGTTAACTGATTTCATCTTCATTCTTCATTTAACTGATTTCATCTTTAACTGATTTCATCGTTAACTGATTTCATCGTTAACTGATTTCATCTTCATTTAACTGATTTCATCGTTAACTGATTTCATCGTTAACTGATTTCATCTTCATTTAATTGATTTCATCGTTAACTGATTTCATCGTTAACTGATTTCATCGTTAACTGATTTCATCTTCATTTAACTGATTTCATCGTTAACTGATTTCATCGTTAACTGATTTCATCGTTAACTGATTTCATCTTCATTTAACTGATTTCATCGTTAACTGATTTCATCGTTAACTGATTTCATCTTCATTTAACTGATTTCATCGTTAACTGATTTCATCGTTAATTGATTTCATCGTTAACTGATTTCATTTTCATTCTTCATTTAACTGATTTCATCGTTAACTGATTTCATCGTTAACTGATTTCATCTTCATTTAACTGATTTCATCGTTAACTGATTTCATCGTTAATTGATTTCATCGTTAACTGATTTCATCTTCATTCTTCATTTAACTGATTTCATCGTTAACTGATTTCATCTTCATTTAACTGATTTCATCGTTAACTGATTTCATCGTTAACTGATTTCATCGTTAACTGATTTCATCTTCATTTAACTGATTTCATCGTTAACTGATTTCATCTTCATTCTTCATTTAACTGATTTCATCTTTAACTGATTTCATCGTTAACTGATTTCATCTTCATTTAACTGATTTCATCGTTAATTGATTTCATCGTTAACTGATTTCATCGTTAACTGATTTCATCTTCATTTAACTGATTTCATCGTTAACTGATTTCATCGTTAACTGATTTCATCGTTAACTGATTTCATCTTCATTTAACTGATTTCATCGTTAACTGATTTCATCGTTAACTGATTTCATCGTTAACTGATTTCATCTTCATTTAACTGATTTCATCGTTAACTGATTTCATCGTTAACTGATTTCATCTTCATTTAATTGATTTCATCGTTAACTGATTTCATCGTTAACTGATTTCATCGTTAACTGATTTCATCTTCATTTAACTGATTTCATCGTTAACTGATTTCATCGTTAACTGATTTCATCGTTAACTGATTTCATCTTCATTTAACTGATTTCATCGTTAACTGATTTCATCGTTAACTGATTTCATCTTCATTTAACTGATTTCATCGTTAACTGATTTCATCGTTAATTGATTTCATCGTTAACTGATTTCATTTTCATTCTTCATTTAACTGATTTCATCGTTAACTGATTTCATCGTTAACTGATTTCATCTTCATTTAACTGATTTCATCGTTAACTGATTTCATCGTTAATTGATTTCATCGTTAACTGATTTCATCTTCATTCTTCATTTAACTGATTTCATCGTTAACTGATTTCATCTTCATTTAACTGATTTCATCGTTAACTGATTTCATCGTTAACTGATTTCATCGTTAACTGATTTCATCTTCATTTAACTGATTTCATCGTTAACTGATTTCATCTTCATTCTTCATTTAACTGATTTCATCTTTAACTGATTTCATCGTTAACTGATTTCATCTTCATTTAACTGATTTCATCGTTAATTGATTTCATCGTTAACTGATTTCATCGTTAACTGATTTCATCTTCATTTAACTGATTTCATCGTTAACTGAATTCATCGTTAACTGATTTCATCTTTAACTGATTTCATCTTCATTTAACTGATTTCATCGTTAACTGATTTCATCGTTAACTGATTTCATCGTTAACTGATTTCATCTTCATTTAACTGATTTCATTGTTAACTGATTTCATCGTTAACTGATTTCATCTTCATTTAACTGATTTCATCGTTAACTGATTTCATCGTTAACTGATTTCATCGTTAACTGATTTCATCTTCATTTAACTGATTTCATTTTCATTCTTCATTTAACTGATTTCATCGTTAACTGATTTCATCTTCATTTAACTGATTTCATCGTTAACTGATTTCATCGTTAACTGATTTCATCGTTAACTGATTTCATCTTTAACTGATTTCATCGTTAACTGATTTCATCTTCATTTAACTGATTTCATCGTTAACTGATTTCATCTTCATTTAATTGATTTCATCGTTAACTGATTTCATCGTTAACTGATTTCATCGTTAACTGATTTCATCTTCATTTAACTGATTTCATCGTTAACTGATTTCATCGTTAACTGATTTCATCGTTAACTGATTTCATCTTTAACTGATTTCATCGTTAACTGATTTCATCTTCATTTAACTGATTTCATCGTTAACTGATTTCATCTTCATTTAATTGATTTCATCGTTAACTGATTTCATCGTTAACTGATTTCATCGTTAACTGATTTCATCGTTAACTGATTTCATCTTCATTTAACTGATTTCATCGTTAACTGATTTCATCGTTAACTGATTTCATCTTCATTTAACTGATTTCATCGTTAACTGATTTCATCGTTAATTGATTTCATCGTTAACTGATTTCATCTTCATTTAACTGATTTCATCGTTAACTGATTTCATCGTTAACTGATTTCATCTTTAACTGATTTCATCTTCATTTAACTGATTTCATCGTTAACTGATTTCATCGTTAACTGATTTCATCTTCATTTAATTGATTTCATCGTTAACTGATTTCATCGTTAACTGATTTCATCGTTAACTGATTTCATCTTCATTTAACTGATTTCATCGTTAACTGATTTCATCGTTAACTGATTTCATCGTTAACTGATTTCATCTTCATTTAACTGATTTCATCGTTAACTGATTTCATCGTTAACTGATTTCATCTTCATTTAACTGATTTCATCGTTAACTGATTTCATCGTTAATTGATTTCATCGTTAACTGATTTCATTTTCATTCTTCATTTAACTGATTTCATCGTTAACTGATTTCATCGTTAACTGATTTCATCTTCATTTAACTGATTTCATCGTTAACTGATTTCATCGTTAATTGATTTCATCGTTAACTGATTTCATCTTCATTCTTCATTTAACTGATTTCATCGTTAACTGATTTCATCTTCATTTAACTGATTTCATCGTTAACTGATTTCATCGTTAACTGATTTCATCGTTAACTGATTTCATCTTCATTTAACTGATTTCATCGTTAACTGATTTCATCTTCATTCTTCATTTAACTGATTTCATCTTTAACTGATTTCATCGTTAACTGATTTCATCTTCATTTAACTGATTTCATCGTTAATTGATTTCATCGTTAACTGATTTCATCGTTAACTGATTTCATCTTCATTTAACTGATTTCATCGTTAACTGATTTCATCGTTAACTGATTTCATCTTTAACTGATTTCATCTTCATTTAACTGATTTCATCGTTAACTGATTTCATCGTTAACTGATTTCATCTTCATTTAACTGATTTCATTGTTAACTGATTTCATCGTTAACTGATTTCATCTTCATTTAACTGATTTCATCGTTAACTGATTTCATCGTTAACTGATTTCATCGTTAACTGATTTCATCTTCATTTAACTGATTTCATTTTCATTCTTCATTTAACTGATTTCATCGTTAACTGATTTCATCTTCATTTAACTGATTTCATCGTTAACTGATTTCATCGTTAACTGATTTCATCGTTAACTGATTTCATCTTTAACTGATTTCATCGTTAACTGATTTCATCTTCATTTAACTGATTTCATCGTTAACTGATTTCATCTTCATTTAATTGATTTCATCGTTAACTGATTTCATCGTTAACTGATTTCATCGTTAACTGATTTCATCTTCATTTAACTGATTTCATCGTTAACTGATTTCATCGTTAACTGATTTCATCGTTAACTGATTTCATCTTCATTTAACTGATTTCATCTTCATTTAACTGATTTCATCGTTAACTGATTTCATCTTCATTTAATTGATTTCATCGTTAACTGATTTCATCGTTAACTGATTTCATCGTTAACTGATTTCATCTTCATTTAACTGATTTCATCGTTAACTGATTTCATCGTTAACTGATTTCATCTTCATTTAATTGATTTCATCGTTAACTGATTTCATCGTTAACTGATTTCATCGTTAACTGATTTCATCTTCATTTAACTGATTTCATCGTTAACTGATTTCATCGTTAACTGATTTCATCGTTAACTGATTTCATCTTCATTTAACTGATTTCATCGTTAACTGATTTCATCGTTAACTGATTTCATCTTCATTTAACTGATTTCATCGTTAACTGATTTCATCGTTAATTGATTTCATCGTTAACTGATTTCATTTTCATTCTTCATTTAACTGATTTCATCGTTAACTGATTTCATCGTTAACTGATTTCATCTTCATTTAACTGATTTCATCGTTAACTGATTTCATCGTTAATTGATTTCATCGTTAACTGATTTCATCTTCATTCTTCATTTAACTGATTTCATCGTTAACTGATTTCATCTTCATTTAACTGATTTCATCGTTAACTGATTTCATCGTTAACTGATTTCATCGTTAACTGATTTCATCTTCATTTAACTGATTTCATCGTTAACTGATTTCATCTTCATTCTTCATTTAACTGATTTCATCTTTAACTGATTTCATCGTTAACTGATTTCATCTTCATTTAACTGATTTCATCGTTAATTGATTTCATCGTTAACTGATTTCATCGTTAACTGATTTCATCTTCATTTAACTGATTTCATCGTTAACTGATTTCATCGTTAACTGATTTCATCTTTAACTGATTTCATCTTCATTTAACTGATTTCATCGTTAACTGATTTCATCGTTAACTGATTTCATCGTTAACTGATTTCATCTTCATTTAACTGATTTCATTGTTAACTGATTTCATCGTTAACTGATTTCATCTTCATTTAACTGATTTCATCGTTAACTGATTTCATCGTTAACTGATTTCATCGTTAACTGATTTCATCTTCATTTAACTGATTTCATTTTCATTCTTCATTTAACTGATTTCATCGTTAACTGATTTCATCTTCATTTAACTGATTTCATCTTCATTTAACTGATTTCATCGTTAACTGATTTCATCGTTAACTGATTTCATCTTTAACTGATTTCATCGTTAACTGATTTCATCTTCATTTAACTGATTTCATCGTTAACTGATTTCATCTTCATTTAATTGATTTCATCGTTAACTGATTTCATCGTTAACTGATTTCATCGTTAACTGATTTCATCTTCATTTAACTGATTTCATCGTTAACTGATTTCATCGTTAACTGATTTCATCGTTAACTGATTTCATCTTTAACTGATTTCATCGTTAACTGATTTCATCTTCATTTAACTGATTTCATCGTTAACTGATTTCATCTTCATTTAATTGATTTCATCGTTAACTGATTTCATCGTTAACTGATTTCATCGTTAACTGATTTCATCTTCATTTAACTGATTTCATCGTTAACTGATTTCATCGTTAACTGATTTCATCGTTAACTGATTTCATCTTCATTTAACTGATTTCATTTTCATTCTTCATTTAACTGATTTCATCGTTAACTGATTTCATCTTCATTTAACTGATTTCATCGTTAACTGATTTCATCGTTAACTGATTTCATCGTTAACTGATTTCATCTTTAACTGATTTCATCGTTAACTGATTTCATCTTCATTTAACTGATTTCATCGTTAACTGATTTCATCTTCATTTAATTGATTTCATCGTTAACTGATTTCATCGTTAACTGATTTCATCGTTAACTGATTTCATCTTCATTTAACTGATTTCATCGTTAACTGATTTCATCGTTAACTGATTTCATCTTCATTTAACTGATTTCATTTTCATTCTTCATTTAACTGATTTCATCGTTAACTGATTTCATCTTCATTTAATTGATTTCATCGTTAACTGATTTCATCGTTAACTGATTTCATCGTTAACTGATTTCATCTTCATTTAACTGATTTCATCGTTAACTGATTTCATCGTTAACTGATTTCATCTTCATTTAACTGATTTCATCGTTAACTGATTTCATCGTTAACTGATTTCATCTTCATTTAACTGATTTCATCGTTAACTGATTTCATCGTTAATTGATTTCATCGTTAACTGATTTCATTTTCATTCTTCATTTAACTGATTTCATCGTTAACTGATTTCATCGTTAACTGATTTCATCGTTAACTGATTTCATCTTCATTTAACTGATTTCATCGTTAACTGATTTCATCGTTAATTGATTTCATCGTTAACTGATTTCATCTTCATTCTTCATTTAACTGATTTCATCGTTAACTGATTTCATCTTCATTTAACTGATTTCATCGTTAACTGATTTCATCGTTAACTGATTTCATCGTTAACTGATTTCATCTTCATTTAACTGATTTCATCGTTAACTGATTTCATCTTCATTCTTCATTTAACTGATTTCATCGTTAACTGATTTCATCTTTAACTGATTTCATCGTTAACTGATTTCATCGTTAACTGATTTCATCTTCATTTAACTGATTTCATCGTTAACTGATTTCATCGTTAACTGATTTCATCTTTAACTGATTTCATCGTTAACTGATTTCATCTTCATTTAACTGATTTCATCGTTAACTGATTTCATCTTCATTTAACTGATTTCATCGTTAACTGATTTCATCGTTAACTGATTTCATCGTTAACTGATTTCATCTTCATTTAACTGATTCCATCGTTAACTGATTTCATCGTTAACTGATTTCATCGTTAACTGATTTCATCTTCATTTAACTGATTTCATCGTTAACTGATTTCATCGTTAACTGATTTCATCTTTAACTGATTTCATCGTTAACTGATTTCATCTTCATTTAACTGATTTCATCGTTAACTGATTTCATCGTTAACTGATTTCATCGTTAACTGATTTCATCTTCATTTAACTGATTTCATCGTTAACTGATTTCATCGTTAACTGATTCCATCGTTAACTGATTTCATCGTTAACTGATTTCATCTTCATTTAACTGATTTCATCGTTAACTGATTTCATCTTCATTTAACTGATTTCATCGTTAACTGATTTCATCGTTAACTGATTTCATCGTTAACTGATTTCATCTTCATTTAACTGATTTCATCGTTAACTGATTTCATCGTTAACTGATTTCATCGTTAACTGATTTCATCTTCATTTAACTGATTTCATTTTCATTCTTCATTTAACTGATTTCATCGTTAACTGATTTCATCTTCATTTAACTGATTTCATCGTTAACTGATTTCATCTTCATTTAATTGATTTCATCGTTAACTGATTTCATCGTTAACTGATTTCATCGTTAACTGATTTCATCTTCATTTAACTGATTTCATCGTTAACTGATTTCATCGTTAACTGATTCCATCGTTAACTGATTTCATCTTCATTTAACTGATTTCATCGTTAACTGATTTCATCGTTAACTGATTTCATCGTTAACTGATTTCATCTTCATTTAACTGATTTCATCGTTCACTGATTTCATCGTTCACTGATTTCATCTTCATTTAACTGATTTCATCGTTAACTGATTTCATCGTTAACTGATTTCATCGTTAACTGATTTCATCTTCATTTAACTGATTTCATCGTTAACTGATTTCATCTTCATTCAACTGATTTCATCGTTAACTGATTTCGTCTTCATTTAACTGATTTCATCGTTAACTGATTTCATCTTCATTTAACTGATTCCATCGTTAACTGATTTCATCGTTAACTGATTTCATCTTCATTTAACTGATTTCATCGTTAACTTATTTCATCGTTAACTGATTCCATCGTTAACTGATTTCATCTTTAACTGATTTCATCGTTAACTGATTTCATCTTCATTTAACTGATTTCATCGTTAACTGATTTCATCTTCATTTAATTGATTTCATCGTTAACTGATTTCATCCTTAACTGATTTCATCTTCATTTAACTGATTTCATCGTTAACTGATTTCATCGTTAACTGATTTCATCTTCATTTAACTGATTTCATCGTTAACTGATTTCATCGTTAACTGATTTCATCTTCATTTAACTGATTTCATCGTTAACTGATTTCATCTTCATTTAACTGATTTCATCGTTAACTGATTTCATCGTTAACTGATTTCATCTTCATTTAACTGATTTCATCGTTAACTGATTTCATCGTTAACTGATTTCATCTTCATTTAACTGATTTCATCGTTAACTGATTTCATCGTTAACTGATTTCATCTTTAACTGATTTCATCGTTAACTGATTTCATCTTCATTTAACTGATTTCATCGTTAACTGATTTCATCTTCATTTAACTGATTTCATCGTTAACTGATTTCATCGTTAACTGATTTCATCGTTAACTGATTTCATCGTTAACTGATTTCATCTTCATTTAACTGATTTCATCGTTAACTGATTTCATCGTTAACTGATTTCATCTTTAACTGATTTCATCGTTAACTGATTTCATCTTCATTTAACTGATTTCATCGTTAACTGATTTCATCTTCATTTAACTGATTTCATCGTTAACTGATTTCATCGTTAACTGATTTCATCGTTAACTGATTTCATCTTCATTTAACTGATTCCATCGTTAACTGATTTCATCGTTAACTGATTTCATCGTTAACTGATTTCATCTTCATTTAACTGATTTCATCGTTAACTGATTTCATCGTTAACTGATTTCATCTTTAACTGATTTCATCGTTAACTGATTTCATCTTCATTTAACTGATTTCATCGTTAACTGATTTCATCGTTAACTGATTTCATCGTTAACTGATTTCATCTTCATTTAACTGATTTCATCGTTAACTGATTTCATCGTTAACTGATTCCATCGGTAACTGATTTCATCGTTAACTGATTTCATCTTCATTTAACTGATTTCATCGTTAACTGATTTCATCTTCATTTAACTGATTTCATCGTTAACTGATTTCATCGTTAACTGATTTCATCGTTAACTGATTTCATCTTCATTTAACTGATTTCATTTTCATTCTTCATTTAACTGATTTCATCGTTAACTGATTTCATCTTCATTTAACTGATTTCATCGTTAACTGATTTCATCTTCATTTAACTGATTTCATCGTTAACTGATTTCATCGTTAACTGATTTCATCTTCATTTAACTGATTTCATCGTTAACTGATTTCATCGTTAACTGATTCCATCGTTAACTGATTTCATCGTTAACTGATTTCATCTTCATTTAACTGATTTCATCGTTAACTGATTTCATCGTTAACTGATTTCATCTTCATTTAACTGATTTCATCGTTAACTGATTTCATCTTTAACTGATTTCATCGTTAACTGATTTCATCGTTAACTGATTTCATCTTCATTTAACTGATTTCATCGTTAACTGATTTCATCGTTAACTGATTTCATCTTCATTTAACTGATTTCATCGTTAACTGATTTCATCGTTAACTGATTTCATCTTCATTTAACTGATTTCATCGTTAACTGATTTCATCTTCATTTAACTGATTTCATCGTTAACTGATTTCATCGTTAACTGATTCCATCGTTAACTGATTTCATCTTCATTTAACTGATTTCATCGTTAACTGATTTCATCTTCATTTAACTGATTCCATCGTTAACTGATTCCATCGTTAACTGATTTCATCGTTAACTGATTTCATCTTCATTTAACTGATTTCATTTTCATTCTTCATTTAACTGATTTCATCGTTAACTGATTTCATCGTTAACTGATTTCATCGTTAACTGATTTCATCTTCATTTAACTGATTTCATCGTTAACTGATCTCATCGTTAACTGATCTCATCGTTAACTGATTCCATCGTTAACTGATTTCACCGTGAACTGATTTCATCTTCATTTAACTGATTCCATCGTTAACTGATTTCATCGTTAACTGATTTCATCGTTAACTGATTTCATCTTTAACTGATTTCATCGTTAACTGATTTCATCTTCATTTAACTGATTTCATTTTCATTCTTCATTTAACTGATTTCATCGTTAACTGATTTCATCGTTAACTGATTTCATCTTCATTTAACTGATTTCATCGTTAACTGATTTCATCGTTAATTGATTTCATCGTTAACTGATTTCATCTTCATTCTTCATTTAACTGATTTCATCGTTAACTGATTTCATCGTTAACTGATTTCATCTTCATTTAACTGATTTCATCGTTAACTGATTTCATCTTCATTCTTCATTTAACTGATTTCATCTTTAACTGATTTCATCGTTAACTGATTTCATCTTCATTTAACTGATTTCATCGTTAATTGATTTCATCGTTAACTGATTTCATCGTTAACTGATTTCATCTTCATTTAACTGATTTCATCGTTAAATGATTTCATCGTTAACTGATTTCATCTTTAACTGATTTCATCTTCATTTAACTGATTTCATCGTTAACTGATTTCATCGTTAACTGATTTCATCTTCATTTAACTGATTCCATCGTTAACTGATTTCATCGTTAACTGATTTCATCTTCATTTAACTGATTTCATCGTTAACTGATTTCATCGTTAACTGATTTCATCTTCATTTAACTGATTTCATCGTTAACTGATTTCATCTTCATTTAACTGATTTCCTCGTTAACTGATTTCATCGTTAACTGATTTCATCTTCATTTAACTGATTCCATCGTTAACTGATTTCATCGTTAACTGATTTCATCGTTAACTGATTTCATCTTTAACTGATTTCATCGTTAACTGATTTCATCTTCATTTAACTGATTTCATCGTTAACTGATTTCATCGTTAACTGATTTCATCTTCATTTAACTGATTTCATTTTCATTCTTCATTTAACTGATTTCATCGTTAACTGATTTCATCTTCATTTAACTGATTTCATTTTCATTCTTCATTTAACTGATTTCATCGTTAACTGATTTCATCTTCATTTAACTGATTTCATTTTCATTCTTCATTTAACTGATTTCATCGTTAACTGATTTCATCTTCATTTAACTGATTTCATCGTTAACTGATTTCATCGTTAACTGATTTCATCTTCATTTAACTGATTTCATCGTTAACTGATTTCATCGTTAACTGATTTCATCGTTAACTGATTTCATCGTTAACTGATTTCATCTTCATTTAACTGATTTCATCGTTAACTGATTTCATCGTTAACTGATTTCATCGTTAACTGATTTCATCTTCATTTAACTGATTTCATCGTTAACTGATTTCATCTTTAACTGATTTCATCGTTAACTGATTTCATCGTTAACTGATTTCATCTTCATTTAACTGATTTCATCGTTAACTGATTTCATCGTTAACTGATTTCATCTTTAACTGATTTCATCGTTAACTGATTTCATCTTCATTTAACTGATTTCATCGTTAACTGATTTCATCTTCATTTAACTGATTTCATCGTTAACTGATTTCATCGTTAACTGATTTCATCTTCATTTAACTGATTCCATCGTTAACTGATTTCATCGTTAACTGATTTCATCGTTAACTGATTTCATCTTCATTTAACTGATTTCATCGTTAACTGATTTCATCGTTAACTGATTTCATCGTTAACTGATTTCATCTTTAACTGATTTCATCGTTAACTGATTTCATCTTCATTTAACTGATTTCATCGTTAACTGATTTCATCGTTAACTGATTTCATCGTTAACTGATTTCATCTTCATTTAACTGATTTCATCGTTAACTGATTTCATCGTTAACTGATTCCATCGTTAACTGATTTCATCGTTAACTGATTTCATCTTCATTTAACTGATTTCATCGTTAACTGATTTCATCTTCATTTAACTGATTTCATCGTTAACTGATTTCATCGTTAACTGATTTCATCGTTAACTGATTTCATCTTCATTTAACTGATTTCATTTTCATTCTTCATTTAACTGATTTCATCGTTAACTGATTTCATCTTCATTTAACTGATTTCATCGTTAACTGATTTCATCTTCATTTAACTGATTTCATCGTTAACTGATTTCATCGTTAACTGATTTCATCGTTAACTGATTTCATCGTTAACTGATTTCATCTTCATTTAACTGATTTCATCGTTAACTGATTTCATCGTTAACTGATTCCATCGTTAACTGATTTCATCGTTAACTGATTTCATCTTCATTTAACTGATTTCATCGTTAACTGATTTCATCGTTAACTGATTTCATCTTCATTTAACTGATTTCATCGTTAACTGATTTCATCTTTAACTGATTTCATCGTTAACTGATTTCATCTTCATTTAACTGATTTCATCGTTAACTGATTTCATCGTTAACTGATTTCATCGTTAACTGATTTCATCTTCATTTAACTGATTTCATCGTTAACTGATTTCATCGTTAACTGATTCCATCGTTAACTGATTTCATCTTTAACTGATTTCATCGTTAACTGATTTCATCTTCATTTAACTGATTTCATCGTTAACTGATTTCATCTTCATTCAACTGATTTCATCGTTAACTGATTTCGTCTTCATTTAACTGATTTCATCGTTAACTGATTTCATCTTTAACTGATTTCATCGTTAACTGATTTCATCTTCATTTAACTGATTTCATCGTTAACTGATTTCATCGTTAACTGATTTCATCTTCATTTAACTGATTTCATCGTTAACTGATTTCATCGTTAACTGATTTCATCGTTAACTGATTTCATCTTCATTTAACTGATTTCATCGTTCACTGATTTCATCGTTAACTGATTTCATCTTCATTTAACTGATTTCATCGTTAACTGATTTCATCGTTAACTGATTTCATCGTTAACTGATTTCATCTTCATTTAACTGATTTCATCGTTAACTGATTTCATCTTCATTCAACTGATTTCATCGTTAACTGATTTCGTCTTCATTTAACTGATTTCATCGTTAACTGATTTCATCTTTAACTGATTTCATCGTTAACTGATTTCATCTTCATTTAACTGATTTCATCGTTAACTGATTTCATCGTTAACTGATTTCATCGTTAACTGATTTCATCTTCATTTAACTGATTCCATCGTTAACTGATTTCATCGTTAACTGATTTCATCTTCATTTAACTGATTTCATCGTTAACTTATTTCATCGTTAACTGATTCCATCGTTAACTGATTTCATCTTTAACTGATTTCATCGTTAACTGATTTCATCTTCATTTAACTGATTTCATCGTTAACTGATTTCATCTTCATTTAATTGATTTCATCGTTAACTGATTTCATCCTTAACTGATTTCATCTTCATTTAACTGATTTCATCGTTAACTGATTTCATCGTTAACTGATTTCATCTTCATTTAACTGATTTCATCGTTAACTGATTTCATCGTTAACTGATTTCATCGTTAACTGATTTCATCTTCATTTAACTGATTTCATCGTTAACTGATTTCATCTTCATTTAACTGATTTCATCGTTAACTGATTTCATCGTTAACTGATTTCATCGTTAACTGATTTCATCTTCATTTAACTGATTTCATTGTTAACTGATTTCATCGTTAACTGATTTCATCTTCATTTAACTGATTTCATCGTTAACTGATTTCATCGTTAACTGATTTCATCGTTAACTGATTTCATCTTCATTTAACTGATTTCATTTTCATTCTTCATTTAACTGATTTCATCGTTAACTGATTTCATCTTCATTTAACTGATTTCATCGTTAACTGATTTCATCGTTAACTGATTTCATCGTTAACTGATTTCATCTTTAACTGATTTCATCGTTAACTGATTTCATCTTCATTTAACTGATTTCATCGTTAACTGATTTCATCTTCATTTAATTGATTTCATCGTTAACTGATTTCATCGTTAACTGATTTCATCGTTAACTGATTTCATCTTCATTTAACTGATTTCATCGTTAACTGATTTCATCTTTAACTGATTTCATCGTTAACTGATTTCATCTTCATTTAACTGATTTCATCGTTAACTGATTTCATCTTCATTTAATTGATTTCATCGTTAACTGATTTCATCGTTAACTGATTTCATCGTTAACTGATTTCATCTTCATTTAACTGATTTCATCGTTAACTGATTTCATCGTTAACTGATTTCATCTTCATTTAACTGATTTCATCGTTAACTGATTTCATCGTTAATTGATTTCATCGTTAACTGATTTCATCTTCATTTAACTGATTTCATCGTTAACTGATTTCATCGTTAACTGATTTCATCTTTAACTGATTTCATCTTCATTTAACTGATTTCATCGTTAACTGATTTCATCGTTAACTGATTTCATCTTCATTTAATTGATTTCATCGTTAACTGATTTCATCGTTAACTGATTTCATCGTTAACTGATTTCATCTTCATTTAACTGATTTCATCGTTAACTGATTTCATCGTTAACTGATTTCATCGTTAACTGATTTCATCTTCATTTAACTGATTTCATCGTTAACTGATTTCATCGTTAACTGATTTCATCTTCATTTAACTGATTTCATCGTTAACTGATTTCATCGTTAATTGATTTCATCGTTAACTGATTTCATCTTCATTTAACTGATTTCATCGTTAACTGATTTCATCGTTAATTGATTTCATCGTTAACTGATTTCATCTTCATTTAACTGATTTCATTTTCATTCTTCATTTAACTGATTTCATCGTTAACTGATTTCATCGTTAACTGATTTCATCTTCATTTAACTGATTTCATCGTTAACTGATTTCATCGTTAATTGATTTCATCGTTAACTGATTTCATCTTCATTCTTCATTTAACTGATTTCATCGTTAACTGATTTCATCTTCATTTAACTGATTTCATCGTTAACTGATTTCATCGTTAACTGATTTCATCGTTAACTGATTTCATCTTCATTTAACTGATTTCATCGTTAACTGATTTCATCTTCATTCTTCATTTAACTGATTTCATCTTTAACTGATTTCATCGTTAACTGATTTCATCTTCATTTAACTGATTTCATCGTTAATTGATTTCATCGTTAACTGATTTCATCGTTAACTGATTTCATCTTCATTTAACTGATTTCATCGTTAACTGATTTCATCGTTAACTGATTTCATCTTTAACTGATTTCATCTTCATTTAACTGATTTCATCGTTAACTGATTTCATCGTTAACTGATTTCATCTTCATTTAACTGATTTCATTGTTAACTGATTTCATCGTTAACTGATTTCATCTTCATTTAACTGATTTCATCGTTAACTGATTTCATCGTTAACTGATTTCATCGTTAACTGATTTCATCTTCATTTAACTGATTTCATTTTCATTCTTCATTTAACTGATTTCATCGTTAACTGATTTCATCTTCATTTAACTGATTTCATCGTTAACTGATTTCATCGTTAACTGATTTCATCGTTAACTGATTTCATCTTTAACTGATTTCATCGTTAACTGATTTCATCTTCATTTAACTGATTTCATCGTTAACTGATTTCATCTTCATTTAATTGATTTCATCGTTAACTGATTTCATCGTTAACTGATTTCATCGTTAACTGATTTCATCTTCATTTAACTGATTTCATCGTTAACTGATTTCATCGTTAACTGATTTCATCGTTAACTGATTTCATCTTCATTTAACTGATTTCATCTTCATTTAACTGATTTCATCGTTAACTGATTTCATCGTTAACTGATTTCATCTTCATTTAATTGATTTCATCGTTAACTGATTTCATCGTTAACTGATTTCATCGTTAACTGATTTCATCTTCATTTAACTGATTTCATCGTTAACTGATTTCATCGTTAACTGATTTCATCTTCATTTAATTGATTTCATCGTTAACTGATTTCATCGTTAACTGATTTCATCTTCATTTAACTGATTTCATCGTTAACTGATTTCATCGTTAACTGATTTCATCGTTAACTGATTTCATCTTCATTTAACTGATTTCATCGTTAACTGATTTCATCGTTAACTGATTTCATCTTCATTTAACTGATTTCATCGTTAACTGATTTCATCGTTAATTGATTTCATCGTTAACTGATTTCATTTTCATTCTTCATTTAACTGATTTCATCGTTAACTGATTTCATCGTTAACTGATTTCATCTTCATTTAACTGATTTCATCGTTAACTGATTTCATCGTTAACTGATTTCATCGTTAACTGATTTCATCTTCATTTAACTGATTTCATCGTTAACTGATTTCATCGTTAACTGATTTCATCTTCATTTAACTGATTTCATCGTTAACTGATTTCATCGTTAACTGATTTCATCGTTAACTGATTTCATCGTTAACTGATTTCATCTTCATTTAACTGATTTCATTGTTAACTGATTTCATCGTTAACTGATTTCATCTTCATTTAACTGATTTCATCGTTAACTGATTTCATCGTTAACTGATTTCATCTTCATTTAACTGATTTCATTTTCATTCTTCATTTAACTGATTTCATCGTTAACTGATTTCATCTTCATTTAACTGATTTCATCGTTAACTGATTTCATCGTTAACTGATTTCATCGTTAACTGATTTCATCTTTAACTGATTTCATCGTTAACTGATTTCATCTTCATTTAACTGATTTCATCGTTAACTGATTTCATCTTCATTTAATTGATTTCATCGTTAACTGATTTCATCGTTAACTGATTTCATCGTTAACTGATTTCATCTTCATTTAACTGATTTCATCGTTAACTGATTTCATCGTTAACTGATTTCATCTTCATTTAACTGATTTCATTTTCATTCTTCATTTAACTGATTTCATCGTTAACTGATTTCATCTTCATTTAATTGATTTCATCGTTAACTGATTTCATCGTTAACTGATTTCATCGTTAACTGATTTCATCTTCATTTAACTGATTTCATCGTTAACTGATTTCATCGTTAACTGATTTCATCGTTAACTGATTTCATCGTTAACTGATTTCATCTTCATTTAACTGATTTCATCGTTAACTGATTTCATCGTTAACTGATTTCATCTTCATTTAACTGATTTCATCGTTAACTGATTTCATCGTTAATTGATTTCATCGTTAACTGATTTCATTTTCATTCTTCATTTAACTGATTTCATCGTTAACTGATTTCATCGTTAACTGATTTCATCTTCATTTAACTGATTTCATCGTTAACTGATTTCATCGTTAATTGATTTCATCGTTAACTGATTTCATCTTCATTCTTCATTTAACTGATTTCATCGTTAACTGATTTCATCTTCATTTAACTGATTTCATCGTTAACTGATTTCATCGTTAACTGATTTCATCTTCATTTAACTGATTTCATCGTTAACTGATTTCATCTTCATTCTTCATTTAACTGATTTCATCTTTAACTGATTTCATCGTTAACTGATTTCATCTTCATTTAACTGATTTCATCGTTAATTGATTTCATCGTTAACTGATTTCATCGTTAACTGATTTCATCTTCATTTAACTGATTTCATCGTTAACTGATTTCATCGTTAACTGATTTCATCTTTAACTGATTTCATCTTCATTTAACTGATTTCATCGTTAACTGATTTCATCTTCATTTAACTGATTTCATTGTTAACTGATTTCATCGTTAACTGATTTCATCTTCATTTAACTGATTTCATCGTTAACTGATTTCATCGTTAACTGATTTCATCGTTAACTGATTTCATCTTCATTTAACTGATTTCATTTTCATTCTTCATTTAACTGATTTCATCTTTAACTGATTTCATCTTCATTTAACTGATTTCATCGTTAACTGATTTCATCGTTAACTGATTTCATCGTTAACTGATTTCATCTTCATTTAACTGATTTCATTGTTAACTGATTTCATCGTTAACTGATTTCATCGTTAACTGATTTCATCGTTAACTGATTTCATCGTTAACTGATTTCATCTTCATTTAACTGATTTCATCGTTAACTGATTTCATCGTTAACTGATTTCATCGTTAACTGACTTCATCTTTAACTGATTTCATCGTTAACTGATTTCATCTTCATTTAACTGATTTCATCGTTAACTGATTTCATCTTCATTTAATTGATTTCATCGTTAACTGATTTCATCGTTAACTGATTTCATCGTTAACTGATTTCATCTTCATTTAACTGATTTCATCGTTAACTGATTTCATCGTTAACTGATTTCATCTTCATTTAACTGATTTCATTTTCATTCTTCATTTAACTGATTTCATCGTTAACTGATTTCATCTTCATTTAATTGATTTCATCGTTAACTGATTTCATCGTTAACTGATTTCATCGTTAACTGATTTCATCTTCATTTAACTGATTTCATCGTTAACTGATTTCATCGTTAACTGATTTCATCTTCATTTAACTGATTTCATTTTCATTCTTCATTTAACTGATTTCATCGTTAACTGATTTCATCTTCATTTAATTGATTTCATCGTTAACTGATTTCATCGTTAACTGATTTCATCGTTAACTGATTTCATCTTCATTTAACTGATTTCATCGTTAACTGATTTCATCGTTAACTGATTTCATCTTCATTTAACTGATTTCATCGTTAACTGATTTCATCGTTAATTGATTTCATCGTTAACTGATTTCATCTTCATTCTTCATTTAACTGATTTCATCGTTAACTGATTTCATCTTCATTTAACTGATTTCATCGTTAACTGATTTCATCGTTAACTGATTTCATCGTTAACTGATTTCATCTTCATTTAACTGATTTCATTGTTAACTGATTTCATCGTTAACTGATTTCATCTTCATTTAACTGATTTCATCGTTAACTGATTTCATCGTTAACTGATTTCATCTTCATTTAACTGATTTCATTTTCATTCTTCATTTAACTGATTTCATCGTTAACTGATTTCATCTTCATTTAACTGATTTCATCGTTAACTGATTTCATCGTTAACTGATTTCATCGTTAACTGATTTCATCTTTAACTGATTTCATCGTTAACTGATTTCATCTTCATTTAACTGATTTCATCGTTAACTGATTTCATCTTCATTTAATTGATTTCATCGTTAACTGATTTCATCGTTAACTGATTTCATCGTTAACTGATTTCATCGTTAACTGATTTCATCTTCATTTAACTGATTTCATCGTTAACTGATTTCATCGTTAACTGATTTCATCTTCATTTAACTGATTTCATTTTCATTCTTCATTTAACTGATTTCATCGTTAACTGATTTCATCTTCATTTAATTGATTTCATCGTTAACTGATTTCATCGTTAACTGATTTCATCGTTAACTGATTTCATCTTCATTTAACTGATTTCATCGTTAACTGATTTCATCGTTAACTGATTTCATCTTCATTTAACTGATTTCATCTTCATTTAACTGATTTCATCGTTAACTGATTTCATCGTTAACTGATTTCATCTTCATTTAACTGATTTCATCGTTAATTGATTTCATCGTTAACTGATTTCATTTTCATTCTTCATTTAACTGATTTCATCGTTAACTGATTTCATCGTTAACTGATTTCATCTTCATTTAACTGATTTCATCGTTAACTGATTTCATCGTTAATTGATTTCATCGTTAACTGATTTCATCTTCATTCTTCATTTAACTGATTTCATCGTTAACTGATTTCATCTTCATTTAACTGATTTCATCGTTAACTGATTTCATCGTTAACTGATTTCATCGTTAACTGATTTCATCTTCATTTAACTGATTTCATCGTTAACTGATTTCATCTTCATTCTTCATTTAACTGATTTCATCTTTAACTGATTTCATCGTTAACTGATTTCATCTTCATTTAACTGATTTCATCGTTAATTGATTTCATCGTTAACTGATTTCATCGTTAACTGATTTCATCGTTAACTGATTTCATCTTCATTTAACTGATTTCATTTTCATTCTTCATTTAACTGATTTCATCGTTAACTGATTTCATCTTCATTTAACTGATTTCATCGTTAACTGATTTCATCGTTAACTGATTTCATCGTTAACTGATTTCATCTTTAACTGATTTCATCGTTAACTGATTTCATCTTCATTTAACTGATTTCATCGTTAACTGATTTCATCTTCATTTAATTGATTTCATCGTTAACTGATTTCATCGTTAACTGATTTCATCGTTAACTGATTTCATCGTTAACTGATTTCATCTTCATTTAACTGATTTCATCGTTAACTGATTTCATCGTTAACTGATTTCATCTTCATTTAACTGATTTCATTTTCATTCTTCATTTAACTGATTTCATCGTTAACTGATTTCATCTTCATTTAATTGATTTCATCGTTAACTGATTTCATCGTTAACTGATTTCATCGTTAACTGATTTCATCTTCATTTAACTGATTTCATCGTTAACTGATTTCATCGTTAACTGATTTCATCTTCATTTAACTGATTTCATCGTTAACTGATTTCATCGTTAATTGATTTCATCGTTAACTGATTTCATCTTCATTCTTCATTTAACTGATTTCATCGTTAACTGATTTCATCTTCATTTAACTGATTTCATCGTTAACTGATTTCATCGTTAACTGATTTCATCGTTAACTGATTTCATCTTCATTTAACTGATTTCATTGTTAACTGATTTCATCGTTAACTGATTTCATCTTCATTTAACTGATTTCATCGTTAACTGATTTCATCGTTAACTGATTTCATCGTTAACTGATTTCATCTTCATTTAACTGATTTCATTTTCATTCTTCATTTAACTGATTTCATCGTTAACTGATTTCATCTTCATTTAACTGATTTCATCGTTAACTGATTTCATCGTTAACTGATTTCATCGTTAACTGATTTCATCTTTAACTGATTTCATCGTTAACTGATTTCATCTTCATTTAACTGATTTCATCGTTAACTGATTTCATCTTCATTTAATTGATTTCATCGTTAACTGATTTCATCGTTAACTGATTTCATCGTTAACTGATTTCATCTTCATTTAACTGATTTCATCGTTAACTGATTTCATCGTTAACTGATTTCATCTTCATTTAACTGATTTCATTTTCATTCTTCATTTAACTGATTTCATCGTTAACTGATTTCATCTTCATTTAATTGATTTCATCGTTAACTGATTTCATCGTTAACTGATTTCATCGTTAACTGATTTCATCTTCATTTAACTGATTTCATCGTTAACTGATTTCATCGTTAACTGATTTCATCGTTAACTGATTTCATCTTCATTTAACTGATTTCATCGTTAACTGATTTCATCGTTAACTGATTTCATCTTCATTTAACTGATTTCATCGTTAACTGATTTCATCGTTAATTGATTTCATCGTTAACTGATTTCATTTTCATTCTTCATTTAACTGATTTCATCGTTAACTGATTTCATCGTTAACTGATTTCATCTTCATTTAACTGATTTCATCGTTAACTGATTTCATCGTTAATTGATTTCATCGTTAACTGATTTCATCTTCATTCTTCATTTAACTGATTTCATCGTTAACTGATTTCATCTTCATTTAACTGATTTCATCGTTAACTGATTTCATCGTTAACTGATTTCATCGTTAACTGATTTCATCTTCATTTAACTGATTTCATCGTTAACTGATTTCATCTTCATTCTTCATTTAACTGATTTCATCTTTAACTGATTTCATCGTTAACTGATTTCATCTTCATTTAACTGATTTCATCGTTAATTGATTTCATCGTTAACTGATTTCATCGTTAACTGATTTCATCGTTAACTGATTTCATCTTCATTTAACTGATTTCATCGTTAATTGATTTCATCGTTAACTGATTTCATCGTTAATTGATTTCATCGTTAACTGATTTCATCTTCATTTAACTGATTTCATCGTTAACTGATTTCATCTTCATTCTTCATTTAACTGATTTCATCTTTAACTGATTTCATCGTTAACTGATTTCATCTTCATTTAACTGATTTCATCGTTAATTGATTTCATCGTTAACTGATTTCATCGTTAATTGATTTCATCGTTAACTGATTTCATCTTCATTTAACTGATTTCATCGTTAACTGATTTCATCTTCATTATTCATTTAACTGATTTCATCTTTAACTGATTTCATCGTTAACTGATTTCATCTTCATTTAACTGATTTCATCGTTAATTGATTTCATCGTTAACTGATTTCATCGTTAACTGATTTCATCTTCATTTAACTGATTTCATCGTTAACTGATTTCATCGTTAACTGATTTCATCTTTAACTGATTTCATCTTCATTTAACTGATTTCATCGTTAACTGATTTCATCGTTAACTGATTTCATCGTTAACTGATTTCATCTTCATTTAGCTGATTTCATCTTCATTTAACTGATTTCATCGTTAACTGATTTCATCGTTAACTGATTTCATCTTCATTTAATTGATTTCATCGTTAACTGATTTCATCGTTAACTGATTTCATCGTTAACTGATTTCATCTTCATTTAACTGATTTCATCGTTAACTGATTTCATCGTTAACTGATTTCATCGTTAACTGATTTCATCTTCATTTAACTGATTTCATCGTTAACTGATTTCATCGTTAACTGATTTCATCTTCATTTAACTTATTTCATCGTTAACTGATTTCATCGTTAATTGATTTCATCGTTAACTGATTTCATTTTCATTCTTCATTTAACTGATTTCATCGTTAACTGATTTCATCGTTAACTGATTTCATCTTCATTTAACTGATTTCATCGTTAACTGATTTCATCGTTAATTGATTTCATCGTTAACTGATTTCATCTTCATTCTTCATTTAACTGATTTCATCGTTAACTGATTTCATCTTCATTTAACTGATTTCATCGTTAACTGATTTCATCGTTAACTGATTTCATCGTTAACTGATTTCATCTTCATTTAACTGATTTCATCGTTAACTGATTTCATCTTCATTCTTCATTTAACTGATTTCATCTTTAACTGATTTCATCGTTAACTGATTTCATCTTCATTTAACTGATTTCATCGTTAATTGATTTCATCGTTAACTGATTTCATCGTTAACTGATTTCATCTTCATTTAACTGATTTCATCGTTAACTGATTTCATCGTTAACTGATTTCATCTTTAACTGATTTCATCTTCATTTAACTGATTTCATCGTTAACTGATTTCATCGTTAACTGATTTCATCGTTAACTGATTTCATCTTCATTTAACTGATTTCATTGTTAACTGATTTCATCGTTAACTGATTTCATCTTCATTTAACTGATTTCATCGTTAACTGATTTCATCGTTAACTGATTTCATCGTTAACTGATTTCATCTTCATTTAACTGATTTCATTTTCATTCTTCATTTAACTGATTTCATCGTTAACTGATTTCATCTTCATTTAACTGATTTCATCGTTAACTGATTTCATCGTTAACTGATTTCATCTTCATTTAACTGATTTCATCGTTAACTGATTTCATCTTCATTTAATTGATTTCATCGTTAACTGATTTCATCGTTAACTGATTTCATCGTTAACTGATTTCATCGTTAACTGATTTCATCTTCATTTAACTGATTTCATCGTTAACTGATTTCATCGTTAACTGATTTCATCGTTAACTGATTTCATCGTTAACTGATTTCATCTTCATTTAACTGATTTCATCGTTAACTGATTTCATCGTTAACTGATTTCATCTTCATTTAACTGATTTCATTTTCATTCTTCATTTAACTGATTTCATCGTTAACTGATTTCATCTTCATTTAATTGATTTCATCGTTAACTGATTTCATCGTTAACTGATTTCATCGTTAACTGATTTCATCTTCATTTAACTGATTTCATCGTTAACTGATTTCATCGTTAACTGATTTCATCTTCATTTAACAGATTTCATCGTTAACTGATTTCATCGTTAATTGATTTCATCGTTAACTGATTTCATTTTCATTCTTCATTTAACTGATTTCATCGTTAACTGATTTCATCGTTAACTGATTTCATCTTCATTTAACTGATTTCATCGTTAACTGATTTCATCGTTAACTGATTTCATCTTCATTTAACTGATTTCATCGTTAACTGATTTCATCGTTAATTGATTTCATCGTTAACTGATTTCATTTTCATTCTTCATTTAACTGATTTCATCGTTAACTGATTTCATCGTTAACTGATTTCATCTTCATTTAACTGATTTCATCGTTAACTGATTTCATCGTTAATTGATTTCATCGTTAACTGATTTCATCTTCATTCTTCATTTAACTGATTTCATCGTTAACTGATTTCATCTTCATTTAACTGATTTCATCGTTAACTGATTTCATCGTTAACTGATTTCATCGTTAACTGATTTCATCTTCATTTAACTGATTTCATCGTTAACTGATTTCATCTTCATTCTTCATTTAACTGATTTCATCTTTAACTGATTTCATCGTTAACTGATTTCATCTTCATTTAACTGATTTCATCGTTAATTGATTTCATCGTTAACTGATTTCATCGTTAACTGATTTCATCTTCATTTAACTGATTTCATCGTTAACTGATTTCATCGTTAACTGATTTCATCTTTAACTGATTTCATCTTCATTTAACTGATTTCATCGTTAACTGATTTCATCGTTAACTGATTTCATCGTTAACTGATTTCATCTTCATTTAACTGATTTCATTGTTAACTGATTTCATCGTTAACTGATTTCATCTTCATTTAACTGATTTCATCGTTAACTGATTTCATCGTTAACTGATTTCATCTTCATTTAACTGATTTCATTTTCATTCTTCATTTAACTGATTTCATCGTTAACTGATTTCATCTTCATTTAACTGATTTCATCGTTAACTGATTTCATCGTTAACTGATTTCATCGTTAACTGATTTCATCTTCATTTAACTGATTTCATTTTCATTCTTCATTTAACTGATTTCATCGTTAACTGATTTCATCTTCATTTAACTGATTTCATCGTTAACTGATTTCATCGTTAACTGATTTCATCGTTAACTGATTTCATCTTTAACTGATTTCATCGTTAACTGATTTCATCTTCATTTAACTGATTTCATCGTTAACTGATTTCATCTTCATTTAATTGATTTCATCGTTAACTGATTTCATCGTTAACTGATTTCATCGTTAACTGATTTCATCTTCATTTAACTGATTTCATCGTTAACTGATTTCATCGTTAACTGATTTCATCTTCATTTAACTGATTTCATTTTCATTCTTCATTTAACTGATTTCATCGTTAACTGATTTCATCTTCATTTAATTGATTTCATCGTTAACTGATTTCATCGTTAACTGATTTCATCGTTAACTGATTTCATCTTCATTTAACTGATTTCATCGTTAACTGATTTCATCGTTAACTGATTTCATCTTCATTTAACTGATTTCATCGTTAACTGATTTCATCGTTAACTGATTTCATCTTCATTTAACTGATTTCATCGTTAACTGATTTCATCGTTAATTGATTTCATCGTTAACTGATTTCATTTTCATTCTTCATTTAACTGATTTCATCGTTAACTGATTTCATCGTTAACTGATTTCATCTTCATTTAACTGATTTCATCGTTAACTGATTTCATCGTTAATTGATTTCATCGTTAACTGATTTCATCTTCATTCTTCATTTAACTGATTTCATCGTTAACTGATTTCATCTTCATTTAACTGATTTCATCGTTAACTGATTTCATCGTTAACTGATTTCATCGTTAACTGATTTCATCTTCATTTAACTGATTTCATCGTTAACTGATTTCATCTTCATTCTTCATTTAACTGATTTCATCTTTAACTGATTTCATCGTTAACTGATTTCATCTTCATTTAACTGATTTCATCGTTAATTGATTTCATCGTTAACTGATTTCATCGTTAACTGATTTCATCTTCATTTAACTGATTTCATCGTTAACTGATTTCATCGTTAACTGATTTCATCTTTAACTGATTTCATCTTCATTTAACTGATTTCATCGTTAACTGATTTCATCGTTAACTGATTTCATCTTCATTTAACTGATTTCATCTTCATTTAACTGATTTCATCGTTAACTGATTTCATCGTTAACTGATTTCATCTTCATTTAATTGATTTCATCGTTAACTGATTTCATCGTTAACTGATTTCATCGTTAACTGATTTCATCTTCATTTAACTGATTTCATCGTTAACTGATTTCATCGTTAACTGATTTCATCTTCATTTAACTGATTTCATCGTTAACTGATTTCATCGTTAACTGATTTCATCTTCATTTAACTGATTTCATCGTTAACTGATTTCATCGTTAATTGATTTCATCGTTAACTGATTTCATTTTCATTCTTCATTTAACTGATTTCATCGTTAACTGATTTCATCGTTAACTGATTTCATCTTCATTTAACTGATTTCATCGTTAACTGATTTCATCGTTAATTGATTTCATCGTTAACTGATTTCATTTTCATTCTTCATTTAACTGATTTCATCGTTAACTGATTTCATCGTTAACTGATTTCATCTTCATTTAACTGATTTCATCGTTAACTGATTTCATCGTTAACTGATTTCATCTTCATTTAACTGATTTCATCGTTAACTGATTTCATCGTTAATTGATTTCATCGTTAACTGATTTCATTTTCATTCTTCATTTAACTGATTTCATCGTTAACTGATTTCATCGTTAACTGATTTCATCTTCATTTAACTGATTTCATCGTTAACTGATTTCATCGTTAATTGATTTCATCGTTAACTGATTTCATCTTCATTCTTCATTTAACTGATTTCATCGTTAACTGATTTCATCTTCATTTAACTGATTTCATCGTTAACTGATTTCATCGTTAACTGATTTCATCGTTAACTGATTTCATCTTCATTTAACTGATTTCATCGTTAACTGATTTCATCTTCATTCTTCATTTAACTGATTTCATCTTTAACTGATTTCATCGTTAACTGATTTCATCTTCATTTAACTGATTTCATCGTTAATTGATTTCATCGTTAACTGATTTCATCGTTAACTGATTTCATCTTCATTTAACTGATTTCATCGTTAACTGATTTCATCGTTAACTGATTTCATCTTTAACTGATTTCATCTTCATTTAACTGATTTCATCGTTAACTGATTTCATCGTTAACTGATTTCATCGTTAACTGATTTCATCTTCATTTAACTGATTTCATTGTTAACTGATTTCATCGTTAACTGATTTCATCTTCATTTAACTGATTTCATCGTTAACTGATTTCATCGTTAACTGATTTCATCTTCATTTAACTGATTTCATTTTCATTCTTCATTTAACTGATTTCATCGTTAACTGATTTCATCTTCATTTAACTGATTTCATCGTTAACTGATTTCATCGTTAACTGATTTCATCGTTAACTGATTTCATCTTCATTTAACTGATTTCATTTTCATTCTTCATTTAACTGATTTCATCGTTAACTGATTTCATCTTCATTTAACTGATTTCATCGTTAACTGATTTCATCGTTAACTGATTTCATCGTTAACTGATTTCATCTTTAACTGATTTCATCGTTAACTGATTTCATCTTCATTTAACTGATTTCATCGTTAACTGATTTCATCTTCATTTAATTGATTTCATCGTTAACTGATTTCATCGTTAACTGATTTCATCGTTAACTGATTTCATCTTCATTTAACTGATTTCATCGTTAACTGATTTCATCGTTAACTGATTTCATCTTCATTTAACTGATTTCATTTTCATTCTTCATTTAACTGATTTCATCGTTAACTGATTTCATCTTCATTTAATTGATTTCATCGTTAACTGATTTCATCGTTAACTGATTTCATCGTTAACTGATTTCATCTTCATTTAACTGATTTCATCGTTAACTGATTTCATCGTTAACTGATTTCATCGTTAACTGATTTCATCTTCATTTAACTGATTTCATCGTTAACTGATTTCATCGTTAACTGATTTCATCTTCATTTAACTGATTTCATCGTTAACTGATTTCATCGTTAATTGATTTCATCGTTAACTGATTTCATTTTCATTCTTCATTTAACTGATTTCATCGTTAACTGATTTCATCGTTAACTGATTTCATCTTCATTTAACTGATTTCATCGTTAACTGATTTCATCGTTAATTGATTTCATCGTTAACTGATTTCATCTTCATTCTTCATTTAACTGATTTCATCGTTAACTGATTTCATCTTCATTTAACTGATTTCATCGTTAACTGATTTCATCGTTAACTGATTTCATCGTTAACTGATTTCATCTTCATTTAACTGATTTCATCGTTAACTGATTTCATCTTCATTCTTCATTTAACTGATTTCATCTTTAACTGATTTCATCGTTAACTGATTTCATCTTCATTTAACTGATTTCATCGTTAATTGATTTTATCGTTAACTGATTTCATCGTTAACTGATTTCATCTTCATTTAACTGATTTCATCGTTAACTGATTTCATCGTTAACTGATTTCATCTTTAACTGATTTCATCTTCATTTAACTGATTTCATCGTTAACTGATTTCATCGTTAACTGATTTCATCTTCATTTAACTGATTTCATCTTCATTTAACTGATTTCATCGTTAACTGATTTCATCGTTAACTGATTTCATCTTCATTTAATTGATTTCATCGTTAACTGATTTCATCGTTAACTGATTTCATCGTTAACTGATTTCATCTTCATTTAACTGATTTCATCGTTAACTGATTTCATCGTTAACTGATTTCATCTTCATTTAACTGATTTCATCGTTAACTGATTTCATCGTTAACTGATTTCATCTTCATTTAACTGATTTCATCGTTAACTGATTTCATCGTTAACTGATTTCATCGTTAACTGATTTCATCTTTAACTGATTTCATCGTTAACTGATTTCATCTTCATTTAACTGATTTCATCGTTAACTGATTTCATCTTCATTTAATTGATTTCATCGTTAACTGATTTCATCGTTAACTGATTTCATCGTTAACTGATTTCATCTTCATTTAACTGATTTCATCGTTAACTGATTTCATCGTTAACTGATTTCATCTTCATTTAACTGATTTCATTTTCATTCTTCATTTAACTGATTTCATCGTTAACTGATTTCATCTTCATTTAATTGATTTCATCGTTAACTGATTTCATCGTTAACTGATTTCATCGTTAACTGATTTCATCTTCATTTAACTGATTTCATCGTTAACTGATTTCATCGTTAACTGATTTCATCGTTAACTGATTTCATCTTCATTTAACTGATTTCATCGTTAACTGATTTCATCGTTAACTGATTTCATCTTCATTTAACTGATTTCATCGTTAACTGATTTCATCGTTAATTGATTTCATCGTTAACTGATTTCATTTTCATTCTTCATTTAACTGATTTCATCGTTAACTGATTTCATCGTTAACTGATTTCATCTTCATTTAACTGATTTCATCGTTAACTGATTTCATCGTTAATTGATTTCATCGTTAACTGATTTCATCTTCATTCTTCATTTAACTGATTTCATCGTTAACTGATTTCATCTTCATTTAACTGATTTCATCGTTAACTGATTTCATCGTTAACTGATTTCATCGTTAACTGATTTCATCTTCATTTAACTGATTTCATCGTTAACTGATTTCATCTTCATTCTTCATTTAACTGATTTCATCGTTAACTGATTTCATCGTTAACTGATTTCATCTTCATTTAACTGATTTCATCGTTAATTGATTTCATCGTTAACTGATTTCATCGTTAACTGATTTCATCTTCATTTAACTGATTTCATCGTTAACTGATTTCATCGTTAACTGATTTCATCTTTAACTGATTTCATCTTCATTTAACTGATTTCATCGTTAACTGATTTCATCGTTAACTGATTTCATCGTTAACTGATTTCATCTTCATTTAACTGATTTCATCGTTAACTGATTTCATCGTTAACTGATTTCATCTTCATTTAATTGATTTCATCGTTAACTGATTTCATCGTTAACTGATTTCATCGTTAACTGATTTCATCTTCATTTAACTGATTTCATCGTTAACTGATTTCATCGTTAACTGATTTCATCGTTAACTGATTTCATCTTCATTTAACTGATTTCATCGTTAACTGATTTCATCGTTAACTGATTTCATCTTCATTTAACTGATTTCATCGTTAAATGATTTCATCGTTAATTGATTTCATCGTTAACTGATTTCATTTTCATTCTTCATTTAACTGATTTCATCGTTAACTGATTTCATCGTTAACTGATTTCATCTTCATTTAACTGATTTCATCGTTAACTGATTTCATCGTTAATTGATTTCATCGTTAACTGATTTCATCTTCATTCTTCATTTAACTGATTTCATCGTTAACTGATTTCATCTTCATTTAACTGATTTCATCGTTAACTGATTTCATCGTTAACTGATTTCATCGTTAACTGATTTCATCTTCATTTAACTGATTTCATCGTTAACTGATTTCATCGTTAACTGATTTCATCTTCATTTAACTGATTTCATTTTCATTCTTCATTTAACTGATTTCATCGTTAACTGATTTCATCTTCATTTAATTGATTTCATCGTTAACTGATTTCATCGTTAACTGATTTCATCGTTAACTGATTTCATCTTCATTTAACTGATTTCATCGTTAACTGATTTCATCGTTAACTGATTTCATCTTCATTTAACTGATTTCATCGTTAACTGATTTCATCGTTAATTGATTTCATCGTTAACTGATTTCATTTTCATTCTTCATTTAACTGATTTCATCGTTAACTGATTTCATCGTTAACTGATTTCATCTTCATTTAACTGATTTCATCGTTAACTGATTTCATCGTTAATTGATTTCATCGTTAACTGATTTCATCTTCATTCTTCATTTAACTGATTTCATCGTTAACTGATTTCATCTTCATTTAACTGATTTCATCTTCATTTAACTGATTTCATCGTTAACTGATTTCATCGTTAACTGATTTCATCGTTAACTGATTTCATCTTCATTTAACTGATTTCATCTTCATTTAACTGATTTCATCGTTAACTGATTTCATCGTTAACTGATTTCATCTTCATTTAATTGATTTCATCGTTAACTGATTTCATCGTTAACTGATTTCATCGTTAACTGATTTCATCTTCATTTAACTGATTTCATCGTTAACTGATTTCATCGTTAACTGATTTCATCGTTAACTGATTTCATCTTCATTTAACTGATTTCATCGTTAACTGATTTCATCGTTAACTGATTTCATCTTCATTTAACTGATTTCATCGTTAACTGATTTCATCGTTAATTGATTTCATCGTTAACTGATTTCATTTTCATTCTTCATTTAACTGATTTCATCGTTAACTGATTTCATCGTTAACTGATTTCATCTTCATTTAACTGATTTCATCGTTAACTGATTTCATCGTTAATTGATTTCATCGTTAACTGATTTCATCTTCATTCTTCATTTAACTGATTTCATCGTTAACTGATTTCATCTTCATTTAACTGATTTCATCGTTAACTGATTTCATCGTTAACTGATTTCATCGTTAACTGATTTCATCTTCATTTAACTGATTTCATCGTTAACTGATTTCATCGTTAACTGATTTCATCGTTAACTGATTTCATCTTCATTTAACTGATTTCATTGTTAACTGATTTCATCGTTAACTGATTTCATCTTCATTTAACTGATTTCATCGTTAACTGATTTCATCGTTAACTGATTTCATCGTTAACTGATTTCATCTTCATTTAACTGATTTCATTTTCATTCTTCATTTAACTGATTTCATCGTTAACTGATTTCATCTTCATTTAACTGATTTCATCGTTAACTGATTTCATCGTTAACTGATTTCATCGTTAACTGATTTCATCTTTAACTGATTTCATCGTTAACTGATTTCATCTTCATTTAACTGATTTCATCGTTAACTGATTTCATCTTCATTTAATTGATTTCATCGTTAACTGATTTCATCGTTAACTGATTTCATCGTTAACTGATTTCATCTTCATTTAACTGATTTCATCGTTAACTGATTTCATCGTTAACTGATTTCATCTTCATTTAACTGATTTCATCGTTAACTGATTTCATCGTTAACTGATTTCATCTTCATTTAACTGATTTCATCGTTAACTGATTTCATCGTTAACTGATTTCATCCTTAACTGATTTCATCTTCATTTAACTGATTTCATTGTTAACTGATTTCATCGTTAACTGATTTCATCTTCATTTAACTGATTTCATCGTTAACTGATTTCATCGTTAACTGATTTCATCGTTAACTGATTTCATCTTCATTTAACTGATTTCATTTTCATTCTTCATTTAACTGATTTCATCGTTAACTGATTTCATCTTCATTTAACTGATTTCATCGTTAACTGATTTCATCGTTAACTGATTTCATCTTTAACTGATTTCATCGTTAACTGATTTCATCTTCATTTAACTGATTTCATCGTTAACTGATTTCATCTTCATTTAATTGATTTCATCGTTAACTGATTTCATCGTTAACTGATTTCATCGTTAACTGATTTCATCTTCATTTAACTGATTTCATCGTTAACTGATTTCATCGTTAACTGATTTCATCTTCATTTAACTGATTTCATCGTTAACTGATTTCATCGTTAACTGATTTCATCTTCATTTATCTGATTTCATTTTCATTCTTCATTTAACTGATTTCATCGTTAACTGATTTCATCTTCATTTAATTGATTTCATCGTTAACTGATTTCATCGTTAACTGATTTCATCGTTAACTGATTTCATCTTCATTTAACTGATTTCATCGTTAACTGATTTCATCGTTAACTGATTTCATCTTCATTTAACTGATTTCATCGTTAACTGATTTCATCGTTAATTGATTTCATCGTTAACTGATTTCATTTTCATTCTTCATTTAACTGATTTCATCGTTAACTGATTTCATCGTTAACTGATTTCATCTTCATTTAACTGATTTCATCGTTAACTGATTTCATCGTTAATTGATTTCATCGTTAACTGATTTCATCTTCATTCTTCATTTAACTGATTTCATCGTTAACTGATTTCATCTTCATTTAACTGATTTCATCTTCATTTAACTGATTTCATCGTTAACTGATTTCATCGTTAACTGATTTCATCGTTAACTGATTTCATCTTCATTTAACTGATTTCATCGTTAACTGATTTCATCGTTAACTGATTTCATCGTTAACTGATTTCATCTTCATTTAACTGATTTCATCGTTAACTGATTTCATCGTTAACTGATTTCATCGTTAACTGATTTCATCTTTAACTGATTTCATCGTTAACTGATTTCATCTTCATTTAACTGATTTCATCGTTAACTGATTTCATCTTCATTTAATTGATTTCATCGTTAACTGATTTCATCGTTAACTGATTTCATCGTTAACTGATTTCATCTTCATTTAACTGATTTCATCGTTAACTGATTTCATCGTTAACTGATTTCATCTTCATTTAACTGATTTCATTTTCATTCTTCATTTAACTGATTTCATCGTTAACTGATTTCATCTTCATTTAATTGATTTCATCGTTAACTGATTTCATCGTTAACTGATTTCATCTTCATTTAACTGATTTCATCGTTAACTGATTTCATCGTTAACTGATTTCATCGTTAACTGATTTCATCTTCATTTAACTGATTTCATCGTTAACTGATTTCATCGTTAACTGATTTCATCTTCATTTAACTGATTTCATCGTTAACTGATTTCATCGTTAATTGATTTCATCGTTAACTGATTTCATTTTCATTCTTCATTTAACTGATTTCATCGTTAACTGATTTCATCGTTAACTGATTTCATCTTCATTTAACTGATTTCATCGTTAACTGATTTCATCGTTAATTGATTTCATCGTTAACTGATTTCATCTTCATTCTTCATTTAACTGATTTCATCGTTAACTGATTTCATCTTCATTTAACTGATTTCATCGTTAACTGATTTCATCGTTAACTGATTTCATCGTTAACTGATTTCATCTTCATTTAACTGATTTCATCGTTAACTGATTTCATCTTCATTCTTCATTTAACTGATTTCATCTTTAACTGATTTCATCGTTAACTGATTTCATCTTCATTTAACTGATTTCATCGTTAATTGATTTCATCGTTAACTGATTTCATCGTTAACTGATTTCATCTTCATTTAACTGATTTCATCGTTAACTGATTTCATCGTTAACTGATTTCATCTTCATTTAACTGATTTCATCGTTAACTGATTTCATCGTTAACTGATTTCATCTTCATTTAACTGATTTCATCGTTAACTGATTTCATCGTTAACTGATTTCATCGTTAACTGATTTCATCTTCATTTAACTGATTTCATCGTTAACTGATTTCATCGTTAACTGATTTCATCGTTAACTGATTTCATCTTTAACTGATTTCATCGTTAACTGATTTCATCTTCATTTAACTGATTTCATCGTTAACTGATTTCATCTTCATTTAATTGATTTCATCGTTAACTGATTTCATCGTTAACTGATTTCATCGTTAACTGATTTCATCTTCATTTAACTGATTTCATCGTTAACTGATTTCATCGTTAACTGATTTCATCTTCATTTAACTGATTTCATTTTCATTCTTCATTTAACTGATTTCATCGTTAACTGATTTCATCTTCATTTAATTGATTTCATCGTTAACTGATTTCATCGTTAACTGATTTCATCGTTAACTGATTTCATCTTCATTTAACTGATTTCATCGTTAACTGATTTCATCGTTAACTGATTTCATCGTTAACTGATTTCATCTTCATTTAACTGATTTCATCGTTAACTGATTTCATCGTTAACTGATTTCATCTTCATTTAACTGATTTCATCGTTAACTGATTTCATCGTTAATTGATTTCATCGTTAACTGATTTCATTTTCATTCTTCATTTAACTGATTTCATCTTCATTTAACTGATTTCATCTTCATTTAACTGATTTCATCTTCATTTAACTGATTTCATCGTTAACTGATTTCATCTTTAACTGATTTCATCTTCATTTAACTGATTTCATCGTTAACTGATTTCATCGTTAACTGATTTCATCTTCATTTAACTGATTTCATCTTCATTTAACTGATTTCATCGTTAACTGATTTCATCGTTAACTGATTTCATCTTTAACTGATTTCATCGTTAACTGATTTCATCTTCATTTAACTGATTCCATCGTTAACTGATTTCATCGTTAACTGATTTCATCTTCATTTAACTGATTTCATCGTTATCTGATTTCATCGTTAACTGATTTCATCTTTAACTGATTTCATCTTCATTTAACTGATTTCATCGTTAACTGATTTCATCTTCATTTAACTGATTTCATCGTTAACTGATTTCATCGTTAACTGATTTCATCTTCATTTAACTGATTTCATTTTCATTCTTCATTTAACTGATTTCATCGTTAACTGATTTCATCTTCATTTAATTGATTTCATCGTTAACTGATTTCATCGTTAACTGATTTCATCTTCATTTAACTGATTTCATCGTTAACTGATTTCATCGTTAACTGATTTCATCTTCATTTAACTGATTTCATCGTTAACTGATTTCATCGTTAATTGATTTCATCGTTAACTGATTTCATTTTCATTCTTCATTTAACTGATTTCATCGTTAACTGATTTCATCGTTAACTGATTTCATCTTCATTTAACTGATTTCATCGTTAACTGATTTCATCGTTAACTGATTTCATCTTCATTTAACTGATTTCATCGTTAACTGATTTCATCTTTAACTGATTTCATCGTTAACTGATTTCATCTTCATTTAACTGATTTCATCGTTAATTGATTTCATCGTTAACTGATTTCATCGTTAACTGATTTCATCTTCATTTAACTGATTTCATCGTTAACTGATTTCATCGTTAACTGATTTCATCTTCATTTAACTGATTTCATCGTTAACTGATTTCATCGTTAACTGATTTCATCGTTAACTGATTTCATCTTCATTTAACTGATTTCATCGTTAACTGATTTCATCGTTAACTGATTTCATCTTCATTTAATTGATTTCATCGTTAACTGATTTCATCGTTAACTGATTTCATCGTTAACTGATTTCATCTTCATTTAACTGATTTCATCGTTAACTGATTTCATCGTTAACTGATTTCATCTTCATTTAACTGATTTCATCGTTAACTGATTTCATCGTTAACTGATTTCATCTTCATTTAACTGATTTCATCGTTAACTGATTTCATCGTTAATTGATTTCATCGTTAACTGATTTCATTTTCATTCTTCATTTAACTGATTTCATCGTTAACTGATTTCATCGTTAACTGATTTCATCTTCATTTAACTGATTTCATCGTTAACTGATTTCATCGTTAATTGATTTCATCGTTAACTGATTTCATCTTCATTCTTCATTTAACTGATTTCATCGTTAACTGATTTCATCTTCATTTAACTGATTTCATCGTTAACTGATTTCATCGTTAACTGATTTCATCGTTAACTGATTTCATCTTCATTTAACTGATTTCATCGTTAACTGATTTCATCTTCATTCTTCATTTAACTGATTTCATCTTTAACTGATTTCATCGTTAACTGATTTCATCTTCATTTAACTGATTTCATCGTTAATTGATTTCATCGTTAACTGATTTCATCGTTAACTGATTTCATCTTCATTTAACTGATTTCATCGTTAACTGATTTCATCGTTAACTGATTTCATCTTTAACTGATTTCATCTTCATTTAACTGATTTCATCGTTAACTGATTTCATCGTTAACTGATTTCATCTTCATTTAACTGATTTCATTGTTAACTGATTTCATCGTTAACTGATTTCATCTTCATTTAACTGATTTCATCGTTAACTGATTTCATCGTTAACTGATTTCATCTTCATTTAACTGATTTCATTTTCATTCTTCATTTAACTGATTTCATCGTTAACTGATTTCATCTTCATTTAACTGATTTCATCGTTAACTGATTTCATCGTTAACTGATTTCATCGTTAACTGATTTCATCTTTAACTGATTTCATCGTTAACTGATTTCATCTTCATTTAACTGATTTCATCGTTAACTGATTTCATCTTCATTTAATTGATTTCATCGTTAACTGATTTCATCGTTAACTGATTTCATCGTTAACTGATTTCATCTTCATTTAACTGATTTCATCGTTAACTGATTTCATCGTTAACTGATTTCATCTTCATTTAACTGATTTCATTTTCATTCTTCATTTAACTGATTTCATCGTTAACTGATTTCATCTTCATTTAATTGATTTCATCGTTAACTGATTTCATCGTTAACTGATTTCATCTTCATTTAACTGATTTCATCGTTAACTGATTTCATCGTTAACTGATTTCATCTTCATTTAACTGATTTCATCGTTAACTGATTTCATCGTTAATTGATTTCATCGTTAACTGATTTCATTTTCATTCTTCATTTAACTGATTTCATCGTTAACTGATTTCATCGTTAACTGATTTCATCTTCATTTAACTGATTTCATCGTTAACTGATTTCATCTTCATTTAACTGATTTCATCGTTAACTGATTTCATCGTTAACTGATTTCATCGTTAACTGATTTCATCTTCATTTAACTGATTTCATCGTTAACTGATTTCATCGTTAACTGATTTCATCGTTAACTGATTTCATCTTCATTTAACTGATTTCATTTTCATTCTTCATTTAACTGATTTCATCGTTAACTGATTTCATCTTCATTTAACTGATTTCATCGTTAACTGATTTCATCGTTAACTGATTTCATCTTCATTTAACTGATTTCATTGTTAACTGATTTCATCGTTAACTGATTTCATCTTCATTTAACTGATTTCATCGTTAACTGATTTCATCGTTAACTGATTTCATCTTCATTTAACTGATTTCATCGTTAACTGATTTCATCGTTAATTGATTTCATCGTTAACTGATTTCATTTTCATTCTTCATTTAACTGATTTCATCGTTAACTGATTTCATCGTTAACTGATTTCATCTTCATTTAACTGATTTCATCGTTAACTGATTTCATCGTTAATTGATTTCATCGTTAACTGATTTCATCTTCATTTAACTGATTTCATCGTTAATTGATTTCATCGTTAACTGATTTCATCGTTAACTGATTTCATCGTTAACTGATTTCATCTTCATTCTTCATTTAACTGATTTCATCTTTAACTGATTTCATCGTTAACTGATTTCATCTTCATTTAACTGATTTCATCGTTAATTGATTTCATCGTTAACTGATTTCATCGTTAATTGATTTCATCGTTAACTGATTTCATCTTCATTTAACTGATTTCATCGTTAACTGATTTCATCTTCATTCTTCATTTAACTGATTTCATCTTTAACTGATTTCATCGTTAACTGATTTCATCTTCATTTAACTGATTTCATCGTTAATTGATTTCATCGTTAACTGATTTCATCGTTAACTGATTTCATCTTCATTTAACTGATTTCATCGTTAACTGATTTCATCGTTAACTGATTTCATCTTTAACTGATTTCATCTTCATTTAACTGATTTCATCGTTAACTGATTTCATCGTTAACTGATTTCATCGTTAACTGATTTCATCGTTAACTGATTTCATCTTCATTTAACTGATTTCATCTTCATTTAACTGATTTCATCGTTAATTGATTTCATCGTTAACTGATTTCATCTTCATTTAACTGATTTCATCGTTAACTGATTTCATCTTCATTTAATTGATTTCATCGTTAACTGATTTCATCGTTAACTGATTTCATCGTTAACTGATTTCATCTTCATTTAACTGATTTCATCGTTAACTGATTTCATCGTTAACTGATTTCATCGTTAACTGATTTCATCTTCATTTAACTGATTTCATCGTTAACTGATTTCATCGTTAACTGATTTCATCGTTAATTGATTTCATCGTTAACTGATTTCATTTTCATTCTTCATTTAACTGATTTCATCGTTAACTGATTTCATCGTTAACTGATTTCATCTTCATTTAACTGATTTCATCGTTAACTGATTTCATCGTTAATTGATTTCATCGTTAACTGATTTCATCTTCATTCTTCATTTAACTGATTTCATCGTTAACTGATTTCATCTTCATTTAACTGATTTCATCGTTAACTGATTTCATCGTTAACTGATTTCATCGTTAACTGATTTCATCTTCATTTAACTGATTTCATCGTTAACTGATTTCATCTTCATTCTTCATTTAACTGATTTCATCTTTAACTGATTTCATCGTTAACTGATTTCATCTTCATTTAACTGATTTCATCGTTAATTGATTTCATCGTTAACTGATTTCATCGTTAACTGATTTCATCTTCATTTAACTGATTTCATCGTTAACTGATTTCATCGTTAACTGATTTCATCTTTAACTGATTTCATCTTCATTTAACTGATTTCATCGTTAACTGATTTCATCGTTAACTGATTTCATCTTCATTTAACTGATTTCATTGTTAACTGATTTCATCGTTAACTGATTTCATCTTCATTTAACTGATTTCATCGTTAACTGATTTCATCGTTAACTGATTTCATCGTTAACTGATTTCATCTTCATTTAACTGATTTCATTTTCATTCTTCATTTAACTGATTTCATCGTTAACTGATTTCATCTTCATTTAACTGATTTCATCGTTAACTGATTTCATCGTTAACTGATTTCATCGTTAACTGATTTCATCTTTAACTGATTTCATCGTTAACTGATTTCATCTTCATTTAACTGATTTCATCGTTAACTGATTTCATCTTCATTTAATTGATTTCATCGTTAACTGATTTCATCATTAACTGATTTCATCGTTAACTGATTTCATCTTCATTTAACTGATTTCATCGTTAACTGATTTCATCGTTAACTGATTTCATCTTCATTTAACTGATTTCATTTTCATTCTTCATTTAACTGATTTCATCGTTAACTGATTTCATCTTCATTTAATTGATTTCATCGTTAACTGATTTCATCGTTAACTGATTTCATCTTCATTTAACTGATTTCATCGTTAACTGATTTCATCTTCATTTAACTGATTTCATCGTTAACTGATTTCATCGTTAATTGATTTCATCGTTAACTGATTTCATTTTCATTCTTCATTTAACTGATTTCATCGTTAACTGATTTCATCGTTAACTGATTTCATCTTCATTTAACTGATTTCATCGTTAACTGATTTCATCGTTAACTGATTTCATCTTCATTTAACTGATTTCATCGTTAACTGATTTCATCGTTAACTGATTTCATCGTTAACTGATTTCATCTTCATTTAACTGATTTCATTGTTAACTGATTTCATCGTTAACTGATTTCATCTTCATTTAACTGATTTCATCGTTAACTGATTTCATCGTTAACTGATTTCATAGTTAACTGATTTCATCTTCATTTAACTGATTTCATCGTTAACTGATTTCATCGTTAACTGATTTCATCTTCATTTAACTGATTTCATTGTTAACTGATTTCATCGTTAACTGATTTCATCTTCATTTAACTGATTTCATCGTTAACTGATTTCATCGTTAACTGATTTCATCGTTAACTGATTTCATCTTCATTTAACTGATTTCATCGTTAACTGATTTCATCTTCATTTAACTGATTTCATCGTTAATTGATTTCATCGTTAACTGATTTCATCGTTAACTGATTTCATCGTTAACTGATTTCATCTTCATTCTTCATTTAACTGATTTCATCTTTAACTGATTTCATCGTTAACTGATTTCATCTTCATTTAACTGATTTCATCGTTAATTGATTTCATCGTTAACTGATTTCATCGTTAATTGATTTCATCGTTAACTGATTTCATCTTCATTTAACTGATTTCATCGTTAACTGATTTCATCTTCATTCTTCATTTAACTGATTTCATCTTTAACTGATTTCATCGTTAACTGATTTCATCTTCATTTAACTGATTTCATCGTTAACTGATTTCATCGTTAACTGATTTCATCGTTAACTGATTTCATCTTCATTTAACTGATTTCATTTTCATTCTTCATTTAACTGATTTCATCGTTAACTGATTTCATCTTCATTTAACTGATTTCATCGTTAACTGATTTCATCGTTAACTGATTTCATCTTCATTTAACTGATTTCATTGTTAACTGATTTCATCGTTAACTGATTTCATCTTCATTTAACTGATTTCATCGTTAACTGATTTCATCGTTAACTGATTTCATCTTCATTTAACTGATTTCATCGTTAACTGATTTCATCGTTAATTGATTTCATCGTTAACTGATTTCATTTTCATTCTTCATTTAACTGATTTCATCGTTAACTGATTTCATCGTTAACTGATTTCATCTTCATTTAACTGATTTCATCGTTAACTGATTTCATCGTTAATTGATTTCATCGTTAACTGATTTCATCTTCATTTAACTGATTTCATCGTTAATTGATTTCATCGTTAACTGATTTCATCGTTAACTGATTTCATCGTTAACTGATTTCATCTTCATTCTTCATTTAACTGATTTCATCTTTAACTGATTTCATCGTTAACTGATTTCATCTTCATTTAACTGATTTCATCGTTAATTGATTTCATCGTTAACTGATTTCATCGTTAATTGATTTCATCGTTAACTGATTTCATCTTCATTTAACTGATTTCATCGTTAACTGATTTCATCTTCATTCTTCATTTAACTGATTTCATCTTTAACTGATTTCATCGTTAACTGATTTCATCTTCATTTAACTGATTTCATCGTTAATTGATTTCATCGTTAACTGATTTCATCGTTAACTGATTTCATCTTCATTTAACTGATTTCATCGTTAACTGATTTCATCGTTAACTGATTTCATCTTTAACTGATTTCATCTTCATTTAACTGATTTCATCGTTAACTGATTTCATCGTTAACTGATTTCATCTTCATTTAACTGATTTCATCTTCATTTAACTGATTTCATCGTTAATTGATTTCATCGTTAACTGATTTCATCTTCATTTAACTGATTTCATCGTTAACTGATTTCATCTTCATTTAATTGATTTCATCGTTAACTGATTTCATCGTTAACTGATTTCATCGTTAACTGATTTCATCTTCATTTAACTGATTTCATCGTTAACTGATTTCATCGTTAACTGATTTCATCGTTAACTGATTTCATCTTCATTTAACTGATTTCATCGTTAACTGATTTCATCGTTAACTGATTTCATCGTTAATTGATTTCATCGTTAACTGATTTCATTTTCATTCTTCATTTAACTGATTTCATCGTTAACTGATTTCATCGTTAACTGATTTCATCTTCATTTAACTGATTTCATCGTTAACTGATTTCATCGTTAATTGATTTCATCGTTAACTGATTTCATCTTCATTCTTCATTTAACTGATTTCATCGTTAACTGATTTCATCTTCATTTAACTGATTTCATCGTTAACTGATTTCATCGTTAACTGATTTCATCGTTAACTGATTTCATCTTCATTTAACTGATTTCATCGTTAACTGATTTCATCTTCATTCTTCATTTAACTGATTTCATCTTTAACTGATTTCATCGTTAACTGATTTCATCTTCATTTAACTGATTTCATCGTTAATTGATTTCATCGTTAACTGATTTCATCGTTAACTGATTTCATCTTCATTTAACTGATTTCATCGTTAACTGATTTCATCGTTAACTGATTTCATCTTCATTTAACTGATTTCATCGTTAACTGATTTCATCGTTAATTGATTTCATCGTTAACTGATTTCATTTTCATTCTTCATTTAACTGATTTCATCGTTAACTGATTTCATCGTTAACTGATTTCATCTTCATTTAACTGATTTCATCGTTAACTGATTTCATCGTTAATTGATTTCATCGTTAACTGATTTCATCTTCATTTAACTGATTTCATCGTTAATTGATTTCATCGTTAACTGATTTCATCGTTAACTGATTTCATCGTTAACTGATTTCATCTTCATTCTTCATTTAACTGATTTCATCTTTAACTGATTTCATCGTTAACTGATTTCATCTTCATTTAACTGATTTCATCGTTAATTGATTTCATCGTTAACTGATTTCATCGTTAATTGATTTCATCGTTAACTGATTTCATCTTCATTTAACTGATTTCATCGTTAACTGATTTCATCTTCATTCTTCATTTAACTGATTTCATCTTTAACTGATTTCATCGTTAACTGATTTCATCTTCATTTAACTGATTTCATCGTTAATTGATTTCATCGTTAACTGATTTCATCGTTAACTGATTTCATCTTCATTTAACTGATTTCATCGTTAACTGATTTCATCGTTAACTGATTTCATCTTTAACTGATTTCATCTTCATTTAACTGATTTCATCGTTAACTGATTTCATCGTTAACTGATTTCATCGTTAACTGATTTCATCGTTAACTGATTTCATCTTCATTTAACTGATTTCATCTTCATTTAACTGATTTCATCGTTAATTGATTTCATCGTTAACTGATTTCATCTTCATTTAACTGATTTCATCGTTAACTGATTTCATCTTCATTTAATTGATTTCATCGTTAACTGATTTCATCGTTAACTGATTTCATCGTTAACTGATTTCATCTTCATTTAACTGATTTCATCGTTAACTGATTTCATCGTTAACTGATTTCATCGTTAACTGATTTCATCTTCATTTAACTGATTTCATCGTTAACTGATTTCATCGTTAACTGATTTCATCGTTAATTGATTTCATCGTTAACTGATTTCATTTTCATTCTTCATTTAACTGATTTCATCGTTAACTGATTTCATCGTTAACTGATTTCATCTTCATTTAACTGATTTCATCGTTAACTGATTTCATCGTTAATTGATTTCATCGTTAACTGATTTCATCTTCATTCTTCATTTAACTGATTTCATCGTTAACTGATTTCATCTTCATTTAACTGATTTCATCGTTAACTGATTTCATCGTTAACTGATTTCATCGTTAACTGATTTCATCTTCATTTAACTGATTTCATCGTTAACTGATTTCATCTTCATTCTTCATTTAACTGATTTCATCTTTAACTGATTTCATCGTTAACTGATTTCATCTTCATTTAACTGATTTCATCGTTAATTGATTTCATCGTTAACTGATTTCATCGTTAACTGATTTCATCTTCATTTAACTGATTTCATCGTTAACTGATTTCATCGTTAACTGATTTCATCTTTAACTGATTTCATCTTCATTTAACTGATTTCATCGTTAACTGATTTCATCGTTAACTGATTTCATCTTCATTTAACTGATTTCATTGTTAACTGATTTCATCGTTAACTGATTTCATCTTCATTTAACTGATTTCATCGTTAACTGATTTCATCGTTAACTGATTTCATCGTTAACTGATTTCATCTTCATTTAACTGATTTCATTTTCATTCTTCATTTAACTGATTTCATCGTTAACTGATTTCATCTTCATTTAACTGATTTCATCGTTAACTGATTTCATCGTTAACTGATTTCATCGTTAACTGATTTCATCTTTAACTGATTTCATCGTTAACTGATTTCATCTTCATTTAACTGATTTCATCGTTAACTGATTTCATCTTCATTTAATTGATTTCATCGTTAACTGATTTCATCATTAACTGATTTCATCGTTAACTGATTTCATCTTCATTTAACTGATTTCATCGTTAACTGATTTCATCGTTAACTGATTTCATCTTCATTTAACTGATTTCATTTTCATTCTTCATTTAACTGATTTCATCGTTAACTGATTTCATCTTCATTTAATTGATTTCATCGTTAACTGATTTCATCGTTAACTGATTTCATCTTCATTTAACTGATTTCATCGTTAACTGATTTCATCTTCATTTAACTGATTTCATCGTTAACTGATTTCATCGTTAATTGATTTCATCGTTAACTGATTTCATTTTCATTCTTCATTTAACTGATTTCATCGTTAACTGATTTCATCGTTAACTGATTTCATCTTCATTTAACTGATTTCATCGTTAACTGATTTCATCGTTAACTGATTTCATCTTCATTTAACTGATTTCATCGTTAACTGATTTCATCGTTAACTGATTTCATCGTTAACTGATTTCATCTTCATTTAACTGATTTCATTGTTAACTGATTTCATCGTTAACTGATTTCATCTTCATTTAACTGATTTCATCGTTAACTGATTTCATCGTTAACTGATTTCATAGTTAACTGATTTCATCTTCATTTAACTGATTTCATCGTTAACTGATTTCATCGTTAACTGATTTCATCTTCATTTAACTGATTTCATTGTTAACTGATTTCATCGTTAACTGATTTCATCTTCATTTAACTGATTTCATCGTTAACTGATTTCATCGTTAACTGATTTCATCGTTAACTGATTTCATCTTCATTTAACTGATTTCATCGTTAACTGATTTCATCTTCATTTAACTGATTTCATCGTTAATTGATTTCATCGTTAACTGATTTCATCGTTAACTGATTTCATCGTTAACTGATTTCATCTTCATTCTTCATTTAACTGATTTCATCTTTAACTGATTTCATCGTTAACTGATTTCATCTTCATTTAACTGATTTCATCGTTAATTGATTTCATCGTTAACTGATTTCATCGTTAATTGATTTCATCGTTAACTGATTTCATCTTCATTTAACTGATTTCATCGTTAACTGATTTCATCTTCATTCTTCATTTAACTGATTTCATCTTTAACTGATTTCATCGTTAACTGATTTCATCTTCATTTAACTGATTTCATCGTTAACTGATTTCATCGTTAACTGATTTCATCGTTAACTGATTTCATCTTCATTTAACTGATTTCATTTTCATTCTTCATTTAACTGATTTCATCGTTAACTGATTTCATCTTCATTTAACTGATTTCATCGTTAACTGATTTCATCGTTAACTGATTTCATCTTCATTTAACTGATTTCATTGTTAACTGATTTCATCGTTAACTGATTTCATCTTCATTTAACTGATTTCATCGTTAACTGATTTCATCGTTAACTGATTTCATCTTCATTTAACTGATTTCATCGTTAACTGATTTCATCGTTAATTGATTTCATCGTTAACTGATTTCATTTTCATTCTTCATTTAACTGATTTCATCGTTAACTGATTTCATCGTTAACTGATTTCATCTTCATTTAACTGATTTCATCGTTAACTGATTTCATCGTTAATTGATTTCATCGTTAACTGATTTCATCTTCATTTAACTGATTTCATCGTTAATTGATTTCATCGTTAACTGATTTCATCGTTAACTGATTTCATCGTTAACTGATTTCATCTTCATTCTTCATTTAACTGATTTCATCTTTAACTGATTTCATCGTTAACTGATTTCATCTTCATTTAACTGATTTCATCGTTAATTGATTTCATCGTTAACTGATTTCATCGTTAATTGATTTCATCGTTAACTGATTTCATCTTCATTTAACTGATTTCATCGTTAACTGATTTCATCTTCATTCTTCATTTAACTGATTTCATCTTTAACTGATTTCATCGTTAACTGATTTCATCTTCATTTAACTGATTTCATCGTTAATTGATTTCATCGTTAACTGATTTCATCGTTAACTGATTTCATCTTCATTTAACTGATTTCATCGTTAACTGATTTCATCGTTAACTGATTTCATCTTTAACTGATTTCATCTTCATTTAACTGATTTCATCGTTAACTGATTTCATCGTTAACTGATTTCATCTTCATTTAACTGATTTCATCTTCATTTAACTGATTTCATCGTTAATTGATTTCATCGTTAACTGATTTCATCTTCATTTAACTGATTTCATCGTTAACTGATTTCATCTTCATTTAATTGATTTCATCGTTAACTGATTTCATCGTTAACTGATTTCATCGTTAACTGATTTCATCTTCATTTAACTGATTTCATCGTTAACTGATTTCATCGTTAACTGATTTCATCGTTAACTGATTTCATCTTCATTTAACTGATTTCATCGTTAACTGATTTCATCGTTAACTGATTTCATCGTTAATTGATTTCATCGTTAACTGATTTCATTTTCATTCTTCATTTAACTGATTTCATCGTTAACTGATTTCATCGTTAACTGATTTCATCTTCATTTAACTGATTTCATCGTTAACTGATTTCATCGTTAATTGATTTCATCGTTAACTGATTTCATCTTCATTCTTCATTTAACTGATTTCATCGTTAACTGATTTCATCTTCATTTAACTGATTTCATCGTTAACTGATTTCATCGTTAACTGATTTCATCGTTAACTGATTTCATCTTCATTTAACTGATTTCATCGTTAACTGATTTCATCTTCATTCTTCATTTAACTGATTTCATCTTTAACTGATTTCATCGTTAACTGATTTCATCTTCATTTAACTGATTTCATCGTTAATTGATTTCATCGTTAACTGATTTCATCGTTAACTGATTTCATCTTCATTTAACTGATTTCATCGTTAACTGATTTCATCGTTAACTGATTTCATCTTTAACTGATTTCATCTTCATTTAACTGATTTCATCGTTAACTGATTTCATCGTTAACTGATTTCATCTTCATTTAACTGATTTCATTGTTAACTGATTTCATCGTTAACTGATTTCATCTTCATTTAACTGATTTCATCGTTAACTGATTTCATCGTTAACTGATTTCATCGTTAACTGATTTCATCTTCATTTAACTGATTTCATTTTCATTCTTCATTTAACTGATTTCATCGTTAACTGATTTCATCTTCATTTAACTGATTTCATCGTTAACTGATTTCATCGTTAACTGATTTCATCGTTAACTGATTTCATCTTTAACTGATTTCATCGTTAACTGATTTCATCTTCATTTAACTGATTTCATCGTTAACTGATTTCATCTTCATTTAATTGATTTCATCGTTAACTGATTTCATCATTAACTGATTTCATCGTTAACTGATTTCATCTTCATTTAACTGATTTCATCGTTAACTGATTTCATCGTTAACTGATTTCATCTTCATTTAACTGATTTCATTTTCATTCTTCATTTAACTGATTTCATCGTTAACTGATTTCATCTTCATTTAATTGATTTCATCGTTAACTGATTTCATCGTTAACTGATTTCATCTTCATTTAACTGATTTCATCGTTAACTGATTTCATCTTCATTTAACTGATTTCATCGTTAACTGATTTCATCGTTAATTGATTTCATCGTTAACTGATTTCATTTTCATTCTTCATTTAACTGATTTCATCGTTAACTGATTTCATCGTTAACTGATTTCATCTTCATTTAACTGATTTCATCGTTAACTGATTTCATCGTTAACTGATTTCATCTTCATTTAACTGATTTCATCGTTAACTGATTTCATCGTTAACTGATTTCATCGTTAACTGATTTCATCTTCATTTAACTGATTTCATTGTTAACTGATTTCATCGTTAACTGATTTCATCTTCATTTAACTGATTTCATCGTTAACTGATTTCATCGTTAACTGATTTCATAGTTAACTGATTTCATCTTCATTTAACTGATTTCATCGTTAACTGATTTCATCGTTAACTGATTTCATCTTCATTTAACTGATTTCATTGTTAACTGATTTCATCGTTAACTGATTTCATCTTCATTTAACTGATTTCATCGTTAACTGATTTCATCGTTAACTGATTTCATCGTTAACTGATTTCATCTTCATTTAACTGATTTCATCGTTAACTGATTTCATCTTCATTTAACTGATTTCATCGTTAATTGATTTCATCGTTAACTGATTTCATCGTTAACTGATTTCATCGTTAACTGATTTCATCTTCATTCTTCATTTAACTGATTTCATCTTTAACTGATTTCATCGTTAACTGATTTCATCTTCATTTAACTGATTTCATCGTTAATTGATTTCATCGTTAACTGATTTCATCGTTAATTGATTTCATCGTTAACTGATTTCATCTTCATTTAACTGATTTCATCGTTAACTGATTTCATCTTCATTCTTCATTTAACTGATTTCATCTTTAACTGATTTCATCGTTAACTGATTTCATCTTCATTTAACTGATTTCATCGTTAATTGATTTCATCGTTAACTGATTTCATCGTTAACTGATTTCATCTTCATTTAACTGATTTCATCGTTAACTGATTTCATCGTTAACTGATTTCATCTTTAACTGATTTCATCTTCATTTAACTGATTTCATCGTTAACTGATTTCATCGTTAACTGATTTCATCTTCATTTAACTGATTTCATCTTCATTTAACTGATTTCATCGTTAACTGATTTCATCGTTAACTGATTTCATCTTCATTTAATTGATTTCATCGTTAACTGATTTCATCGTTAACTGATTTCATCGTTAACTGATTTCATCTTCATTTAACTGATTTCATCGTTAACTGATTTCATCGTTAACTGATTTCATCGTTAACTGATTTCATCTTCATTTAACTGATTTCATCGTTAACTGATTTCATCGTTAACTGATTTCATCGTTAACTGATTTCATCTTCATTTAACTGATTTCATTTTCATTCTTCATTTAACTGATTTCATCGTTAACTGATTTCATCTTCATTTAACTGATTTCATCGTTAACTGATTTCATCGTTAACTGATTTCATCGTTAACTGATTTCATCTTTAACTGATTTCATCGTTAACTGATTTCATCTTCATTTAACTGATTTCATCGTTAACTGATTTCATCTTCATTTAATTGATTTCATCGTTAACTGATTTCATCATTAACTGATTTCATCGTTAACTGATTTCATCTTCATTTAACTGATTTCATCGTTAACTGATTTCATCGTTAACTGATTTCATCTTCATTTAACTGATTTCATTTTCATTCTTCATTTAACTGATTTCATCGTTAACTGATTTCATCTTCATTTAATTGATTTCATCGTTAACTGATTTCATCGTTAACTGATTTCATCTTCATTTAACTGATTTCATCGTTAACTGATTTCATCTTCATTTAACTGATTTCATCGTTAACTGATTTCATCGTTAATTGATTTCATCGTTAACTGATTTCATTTTCATTCTTCATTTAACTGATTTCATCGTTAACTGATTTCATCGTTAACTGATTTCATCTTCATTTAACTGATTTCATCGTTAACTGATTTCATCGTTAACTGATTTCATCTTCATTTAACTGATTTCATCGTTAACTGATTTCATCGTTAACTGATTTCATCGTTAACTGATTTCATCTTCATTTAACTGATTTCATTGTTAACTGATTTCATCGTTAACTGATTTCATCTTCATTTAACTGATTTCATCGTTAACTGATTTCATCGTTAACTGATTTCATAGTTAACTGATTTCATCTTCATTTAACTGATTTCATCGTTAACTGATTTCATCGTTAACTGATTTCATCTTCATTTAACTGATTTCATTGTTAACTGATTTCATCGTTAACTGATTTCATCTTCATTTAACTGATTTCATCGTTAACTGATTTCATCGTTAACTGATTTCATCGTTAACTGATTTCATCTTCATTTAACTGATTTCATCGTTAACTGATTTCATCTTCATTTAACTGATTTCATCGTTAATTGATTTCATCGTTAACTGATTTCATCGTTAACTGATTTCATCGTTAACTGATTTCATCTTCATTCTTCATTTAACTGATTTCATCTTTAACTGATTTCATCGTTAACTGATTTCATCTTCATTTAACTGATTTCATCGTTAATTGATTTCATCGTTAACTGATTTCATCGTTAATTGATTTCATCGTTAACTGATTTCATCTTCATTTAACTGATTTCATCGTTAACTGATTTCATCTTCATTCTTCATTTAACTGATTTCATCTTTAACTGATTTCATCGTTAACTGATTTCATCTTCATTTAACTGATTTCATCGTTAATTGATTTCATCGTTAACTGATTTCATCGTTAACTGATTTCATCTTCATTTAACTGATTTCATCGTTAACTGATTTCATCGTTAACTGATTTCATCTTTAACTGATTTCATCTTCATTTAACTGATTTCATCGTTAACTGATTTCATCGTTAACTGATTTCATCTTCATTTAACTGATTTCATCTTCATTTAACTGATTTCATCGTTAACTGATTTCATCGTTAACTGATTTCATCTTCATTTAATTGATTTCATCGTTAACTGATTTCATCGTTAACTGATTTCATCGTTAACTGATTTCATCTTCATTTAACTGATTTCATCGTTAACTGATTTCATCGTTAACTGATTTCATCGTTAACTGATTTCATCTTCATTTAACTGATTTCATCGTTAACTGATTTCATCGTTAACTGATTTCATCTTCATTTAACTGATTTCATCGTTAACTGATTTCATCGTTAATTGATTTCATCGTTAACTGATTTCATTTTCATTCTTCATTTAACTGATTTCATCGTTAACTGATTTCATCGTTAACTGATTTCATCTTCATTTAACTGATTTCATCGTTAACTGATTTCATCGTTAATTGATTTCATCGTTAACTGATTTCATCTTCATTCTTCATTTAACTGATTTCATCGTTAACTGATTTCATCTTCATTTAACTGATTTCATCGTTAACTGATTTCATCGTTAACTGATTTCATCTTCATTTAACTGATTTCATCGTTAACTGATTTCATCTTCATTCTTCATTTAACTGATTTCATCTTTAACTGATTTCATCGTTAACTGATTTCATCTTCATTTAACTGATTTCATCGTTAATTGATTTCATCGTTAACTGATTTCATCGTTAACTGATTTCATCTTCATTTAACTGATTTCATCGTTAACTGATTTCATCGTTAACTGATTTCATCTTTAACTGATTTCATCTTCATTTAACTGATTTCATCGTTAACTGATTTCATCGTTAACTGATTTCATCTTCATTTAATTGATTTCATCGTTAACTGATTTCATCGTGAACTGATTTCATCGTTAACTGATTTCATCTTCATTTAACTGATTTCATCGTTAACTGATTTCATCGTTAACTGATTTCATCTTCATTTAACTGATTTCATCGTTAACTGATTTCATCGTTAACTGATTTCATCTTCATTTAACTGATTTCATCGTTAACTGATTTCATCTTCATTTAACTGATTTCATCGTTAACTGATTTCATCGTTAATTGATTTCATCGTTAACTGATTTCATTTTCATTCTTCATTTAACTGATTTCATCGTTAACTGATTTCATCGTTAACTGATTTCATCTTCATTTAACTGATTTCATCGTTAACTGATTTCATCGTTAATTGATTTCATCGTTAACTGATTTCATCTTCATTCTTCATTTAACTGATTTCATCGTTAACTGATTTCATCTTCATTTAACTGATTTCATCGTTAACTGATTTCATCGTTAACTGATTTCATCTTCATTTAACTGATTTCATCGTTAACTGATTTCATCTTCATTCTTCATTTAACTGATTTCATCTTTAACTGATTTCATCGTTAACTGATTTCATCTTCATTTAACTGATTTCATCGTTAATTGATTTCATCGTTAACTGATTTCATCGTTAACTGATTTCATCTTCATTTAACTGATTTCATCGTTAACTGATTTCATCGTTAACTGATTTCATCTTTAACTGATTTCATCTTCATTTAACTGATTTCATCGTTAACTGATTTCATCTTCATTTAACTGATTTCATTGTTAACTGATTTCATCGTTAACTGATTTCATCTTCATTTAACTGATTTCATCGTTAACTGATTTCATCGTTAACTGATTTCATCGTTAACTGATTTCATCTTCATTTAACTGATTTCATTTTCATTCTTCATTTAACTGATTTCATCGTTAACTGATTTCATCTTCATTTAACTGATTTCATCGTTAACTGATTTCATCGTTAACTGATTTCATCGTTAACTGATTTCATCTTTAACTGATTTCATCGTTAACTGATTTCATCTTCATTTAACTGATTTCATCGTTAACTGATTTCATCTTCATTTAATTGATTTCATCGTTAACTGATTTCATCGTTAACTGATTTCATCGTTAACTGATTTCATCTTCATTTAACTGATTTCATCGTTAACTGATTTCATCGTTAACTGATTTCATCTTCATTTAACTGATTTCATCGTTAACTGATTTCATCGTTAACTGATTTCATCTTCATTTAACTGATTTCATCGTTAACTGATTTCATCGTTAACTGATTTCATCGTTAACTGATTTCATCTTCATTTAACTGATTTCATTGTTAACTGATTTCATCGTTAACTGATTTCATCTTCATTTAACTGATTTCATCGTTAACTGATTTCATCGTTAACTGATTTCATCGTTAACTGATTTCATCTTCATTTAACTGATTTCATTTTCATTCTTCATTTAACTGATTTCATCGTTAACTGATTTCATCTTCATTTAACTGATTTCATCGTTAACTGATTTCATCGTTAACTGATTTCATCGTTAACTGATTTCATCTTTAACTGATTTCATCGTTAACTGATTTCATCTTCATTTAACTGATTTCATCGTTAACTGATTTCATCTTCATTTAATTGATTTCATCGTTAACTGATTTCATCGTTAACTGATTTCATCTTCATTTAACTGATTTCATCGTTAACTGATTTCATCGTTAACTGATTTCATCTTCATTTAACTGATTTCATTTTCATTCTTCATTTAACTGATTTCATCGTTAACTGATTTCATCTTCATTTAATTGATTTCATCGTTAACTGATTTCATCGTTAACTGATTTCATCGTTAACTGATTTCATCTTCATTTAACTGATTTCATCGTTAACTGATTTCATCGTTAACTGATTTCATCTTCATTTAACTGATTTCATCGTTAACTGATTTCATCGTTAACTGATTTCATCTTCATTTAACTGATTTCATCGTTAACTGATTTCATCGTTAATTGATTTCATCGTTAACTGATTTCATTTTCATTCTTCATTTAACTGATTTCATCGTTAACTGATTTCATCGTTAACTGATTTCATCTTCATTTAACTGATTTCATCGTTAACTGATTTCATCGTTAATTGATTTCATCGTTAACTGATTTCATCTTCATTCTTCATTTAACTGATTTCATCGTTAACTGATTTCATCTTCATTTAACTGATTTCATCGTTAACTGATTTCATCGTTAACTGATTTCATCGTTAACTGATTTCATCTTCATTTAACTGATTTCATCGTTAACTGATTTCATCTTCATTCTTCATTTAACTGATTTCATCTTTAACTGATTTCATCGTTAACTGATTTCATCTTCATTTAACTGATTTCATCGTTAATTGATTTCATCGTTAACTGATTTCATCGTTAATTGATTTCATCGTTAACTGATTTCATCTTCATTTAACTGATTTCATCGTTAACTGATTTCATCTTCATTCTTCATTTAACTGATTTCATCTTTAACTGATTTCATCGTTAACTGATTTCATCTTCATTTAACTGATTTCATCGTTAATTGATTTCATCGTTAACTGATTTCATCGTTAATTGATTTCATCGTTAACTGATTTCATCTTCATTTAACTGATTTCATCGTTAACTGATTTCATCTTCATTCTTCATTTAACTGATTTCATCTTTAACTGATTTCATCGTTAACTGATTTCATCTTCATTTAACTGATTTCATCGTTAATTGATTTCATCGTTAACTGATTTCATCGTTAATTGATTTCATCGTTAACTGATTTCATCTTCATTTAACTGATTTCATCGTTAACTGATTTCATCTTCATTCTTCATTTAACTGATTTCATCTTTAACTGATTTCATCGTTAACTGATTTCATCTTCATTTAACTGATTTCATCGTTAATTGATTTCATCGTTAACTGATTTCATCGTTAACTGATTTCATCGTTAACTGATTTCATCTTCATTTAACTGATTTCATCGTTAACTGATTTCATCGTTAACTGATTTCATCTTTAACTGATTTCATCTTCATTTAACTGATTTCATCGTTAACTGATTTCATCGTTAACTGATTTCATCGTTAACTGATTTCATCTTCATTTAACTGATTTCATCTTCATTTAACTGATTTCATCGTTAACTGATTTCATCGTTAACTGATTTCATCTTCATTTAATTGATTTCATCGTTAACTGATTTCATCGTTAACTGATTTCATCGTTAACTGATTTCATCTTCATTTAACTGATTTCATCGTTAACTGATTTCATCGTTAACTGATTTCATCGTTAACTGATTTCATCTTCATTTAACTGATTTCATCGTTAACTGAATTCATCGTTAACTGATTTCATCTTCATTTAACTGATTTCATCGTTAACTGATTTCATCGTTAATTGATTTCATCGTTAACTGATTTCATTTTCATTCTTCATTTAACTGATTTCATCGTTAACTGATTTCATCGTTAACTGATTTCATCTTCATTTAACTGATTTCATCGTTAACTGATTTCATCGTTAATTGATTTCATCGTTAACTGATTTCATCTTCATTCTTCATTTAACTGATTTCATCGTTAACTGATTTCATCTTCATTTAACTGATTTCATCGTTAACTGATTTCATCGTTAACTGATTTCATCGTTAACTGATTTCATCTTCATTTAACTGATTTCATCGTTAACTGATTTCATCTTCATTCTTCATTTAACTGATTTCATCTTTAACTGATTTCATCGTTAACTGATTTCATCTTCATTTAACTGATTTCATCGTTAATTGATTTCATCGTTAACTGATTTCATCGTTAACTGATTTCATCTTCATTTAACTGATTTCATCGTTAACTGATTTCATCTTTAACTGATTTCATCTTCATTTAACTGATTTCATCGTTAACTGATTTCATCGTTAACTGATTTCATCGTTAACTGATTTCATCGTTAACTGATTTCATCTTCATTTAACTGATTTCATTGTTAACTGATTTCATCGTTAACTGATTTCATCTTCATTTAACTGATTTCATCGTTAACTGATTTCATCGTTAATTGATTTCATCGTTAACTGATTTCATTTTCATTCTTCATTTAACTGATTTCATCGTTAACTGATTTCATCATTAACTGATTTCATCTTCATTTAACTGATTTCATCGTTAACTGATTTCATCGTTAATTGATTTCATCGTTAACTGATTTCATCTTCATTCTTCATTTAACTGATTTCATCGTTAACTGATTTCATCTTCATTTAACTGATTTCATCGTTAACTGATTTCATCGTTAACTGATTTCATCTTCATTTAACTGATTTCATCGTTAACTGATTTCATCTTCATTCTTCATTTAACTGATTTCATCTTTAACTGATTTCATCGTTAACTGATTTCATCTTCATTTAACTGATTTCATCGTTAATTGATTTCATCGTTAACTGATTTCATCGTTAACTGATTTCATCTTCATTTAACTGATTTCATCGTTAACTGATTTCATCGTTAACTGATTTCATCTTTAACTGATTTCATCTTCATTTAACTGATTTCATCGTTAACTGATTTCATCGTTAACTGATTTCATCTTCATTTAATTGATTTCATCGTTAACTGATTTCATCGTTAACTGATTTCATCGTTAACTGATTTCATCTTCATTTAACTGATTTCATCGTTAACTGATTTCATCGTTAACTGATTTCATCGTTAACTGATTTCATCTTCATTTAACTGATTTCATCGTTAACTGATTTCATCGTTAACTGATTTCATCTTCATTTAACTGATTTCATCGTTAACTGATTTCATTTTCATTCTTCATTTAACTGATTTCATCGTTAACTGATTTCATCGTTAACTGATTTCATCTTCATTTAACTGATTTCATCGTTAACTGATTTCATCGTTAATTGATTTCATCGTTAACTGATTTCATCTTCATTCTTCATTTAACTGATTTCATCGTTAACTGATTTCATCTTCATTTAACTGATTTCATCGTTAACTGATTTCATCGTTAACTGATTTCATCTTCATTTAACTGATTTCATCGTTAACTGATTTCATCTTCATTCTTCATTTAACTGATTTCATCTTTAACTGATTTCATCGTTAACTGATTTCATCTTCATTTAACTGATTTCATCGTTAATTGATTTCATCGTTAACTGATTTCATCGTTAACTGATTTCATCTTCATTTAACTGATTTCATCGTTAACTGATTTCATCGTTAACTGATTTCATCTTTAACTGATTTCATCTTCATTTAACTGATTTCATCGTTAACTGATTTCATCTTCATTTAACTGATTTCATTGTTAACTGATTTCATCGTTAACTGATTTCATCTTCATTTAACTGATTTCATCGTTAACTGATTTCATCGTTAACTGATTTCATCGTTAACTGATTTCATCTTCATTTAACTGATTTCATTTTCATTCTTCATTTAACTGATTTCATCGTTAACTGATTTCATCTTCATTTAACTGATTTCATCGTTAACTGATTTCATCGTTAACTGATTTCATCGTTAACTGATTTCATCTTTAACTGATTTCATCGTTAACTGATTTCATCTTCATTTAACTGATTTCATCGTTAACTGATTTCATCTTCATTTAATTGATTTCATCGTTAACTGATTTCATCGTTAACTGATTTCATCGTTAACTGATTTCATCTTCATTTAACTGATTTCATCGTTAACTGATTTCATCGTTAACTGATTTCATCTTCATTTAACTGATTTCATCGTTAACTGATTTCATCGTTAACTGATTTCATCTTCATTTAACTGATTTCATCGTTAACTGATTTCATCGTTAACTGATTTCATCGTTAACTGATTTCATCTTCATTTAACTGATTTCATTGTTAACTGATTTCATCGTTAACTGATTTCATCTTCATTTAACTGATTTCATCGTTAACTGATTTCATCGTTAACTGATTTCATCGTTAACTGATTTCATCTTCATTTAACTGATTTCATTTTCATTCTTCATTTAACTGATTTCATCGTTAACTGATTTCATCTTCATTTAACTGATTTCATCGTTAACTGATTTCATCGTTAACTGATTTCATCGTTAACTGATTTCATCTTTAACTGATTTCATCGTTAACTGATTTCATCTTCATTTAACTGATTTCATCGTTAACTGATTTCATCTTCATTTAATTGATTTCATCGTTAACTGATTTCATCGTTAACTGATTTCATCTTCATTTAACTGATTTCATCGTTAACTGATTTCATCGTTAACTGATTTCATCTTCATTTAACTGATTTCATTTTCATTCTTCATTTAACTGATTTCATCGTTAACTGATTTCATCTTCATTTAATTGATTTCATCGTTAACTGATTTCATCGTTAACTGATTTCATCGTTAACTGATTTCATCTTCATTTAACTGATTTCATCGTTAACTGATTTCATCGTTAACTGATTTCATCTTCATTTAACTGATTTCATCGTTAACTGATTTCATCGTTAACTGATTTCATCTTCATTTAACTGATTTCATCGTTAACTGATTTCATCGTTAATTGATTTCATCGTTAACTGATTTCATTTTCATTCTTCATTTAACTGATTTCATCGTTAACTGATTTCATCGTTAACTGATTTCATCTTCATTTAACTGATTTCATCGTTAACTGATTTCATCGTTAATTGATTTCATCGTTAACTGATTTCATCTTCATTCTTCATTTAACTGATTTCATCGTTAACTGATTTCATCTTCATTTAACTGATTTCATCGTTAACTGATTTCATCGTTAACTGATTTCATCGTTAACTGATTTCATCTTCATTTAACTGATTTCATCGTTAACTGATTTCATCTTCATTCTTCATTTAACTGATTTCATCTTTAACTGATTTCATCGTTAACTGATTTCATCTTCATTTAACTGATTTCATCGTTAATTGATTTCATCGTTAACTGATTTCATCGTTAATTGATTTCATCGTTAACTGATTTCATCTTCATTTAACTGATTTCATCGTTAACTGATTTCATCTTCATTCTTCATTTAACTGATTTCATCTTTAACTGATTTCATCGTTAACTGATTTCATCTTCATTTAACTGATTTCATCGTTAATTGATTTCATCGTTAACTGATTTCATCGTTAATTGATTTCATCGTTAACTGATTTCATCTTCATTTAACTGATTTCATCGTTAACTGATTTCATCTTCATTCTTCATTTAACTGATTTCATCTTTAACTGATTTCATCGTTAACTGATTTCATCTTCATTTAACTGATTTCATCGTTAATTGATTTCATCGTTAACTGATTTCATCGTTAATTGATTTCATCGTTAACTGATTTCATCTTCATTTAACTGATTTCATCGTTAACTGATTTCATCTTCATTCTTCATTTAACTGATTTCATCTTTAACTGATTTCATCGTTAACTGATTTCATCTTCATTTAACTGATTTCATCGTTAATTGATTTCATCGTTAACTGATTTCATCGTTAACTGATTTCATCGTTAACTGATTTCATCTTCATTTAACTGATTTCATCGTTAACTGATTTCATCGTTAACTGATTTCATCTCCATTTAACTGATTTCATCTTCATTTAACTGATTTCATCGTTAACTGATTTCATCGTTAACTGATTTCATCTTCATTTAATTGATTTCATCGTTAACTGATTTCATCGTTAACTGATTTCATCGTTAACTGATTTCATCTTCATTTAACTGATTTCATCGTTAACTGATTTCATCGTTAACTGATTTCATCGTTAACTGATTTCATCTTCATTTAACTGATTTCATCGTTAACTGAATTCATCGTTAACTGATTTCATCTTCATTTAACTGATTTCATCGTTAACTGATTTCATCGTTAATTGATTTCATCGTTAACTGATTTCATTTTCATTCTTCATTTAACTGATTTCATCGTTAACTGATTTCATCGTTAACTGATTTCATCTTCATTTAACTGATTTCATCGTTAACTGATTTCATCGTTAATTGATTTCATCGTTAACTGATTTCATCTTCATTCTTCATTTAACTGATTTCATCGTTAACTGATTTCATCTTCATTTAACTGATTTCATCGTTAACTGATTTCATCGTTAACTGATTTCATCGTTAACTGATTTCATCTTCATTTAACTGATTTCATCGTTAACTGATTTCATCTTCATTCTTCATTTAACTGATTTCATCTTTAACTGATTTCATCGTTAACTGATTTCATCTTCATTTAACTGATTTCATCGTTAATTGATTTCATCGTTAACTGATTTCATCGTTAACTGATTTCATCTTCATTTAACTGATTTCATCGTTAACTGATTTCATCGTTAACTGATTTCATCTTTAACTGATTTCATCTTCATTTAACTGATTTCATCGTTAACTGATTTCATCGTTAACTGATTTCATCGTTAACTGATTTCATCGTTAACTGATTTCATCTTCATTTAACTGATTTCATTGTTAACTGATTTCATCGTTAACTGATTTCATCTTCATTTAACTGATTTCATCGTTAACTGATTTCATCGTTAACTGATTTCATCGTTAACTGATTTCATCTTTAACTGATTTCATCGTTAACTGATTTCATCTTCATTTAACTGATTTCATCGTTAACTGATTTCATCTTCATTTAATTGATTTCATCGTTAACTGATTTCATCGTTAACTGATTTCATCGTTAACTGATTTCATCTTCATTTAACTGATTTCATCGTTAACTGATTTCATCGTTAACTGATTTCATCTTCATTTAACTGATTTCATTTTCATTCTTCATTTAACTGATTTCATCGTTAACTGATTTCATCTTCATTTAATTGATTTCATCGTTAACTGATTTCATCGTTAACTGATTTCATCTTCATTTAACTGATTTCATCGTTAACTGATTTCATCGTTAACTGATTTCATCTTCATTTAACTGATTTCATCGTTAACTGATTTCATCGTTAATTGATTTCATCGTTAACTGATTTCATTTTCATTCTTCATTTAACTGATTTCATCGTTAACTGATTTCATCGTTAACTGATTTCATCGTTAACTGATTTCATCTTCATTTAACTGATTTCATTTTCATTCTTCATTTAACTGATTTCATCGTTAACTGATTTCATCTTCATTTAACTGATTTCATCGTTAACTGATTTCATCGTTAACTGATTTCATCGTTAACTGATTTCATCTTTAACTGATTTCATCTTCATTTAACTGATTTCATCGTTAACTGATTTCATCTTCATTTAATTGATTTCATCGTTAACTGATTTCATCGTTAACTGATTTCATCGTTAACTGATTTCATCTTCATTTAACTGATTTCATCGTTAACTGATTTCATCGTTAACTGATTTCATCGTTAACTGATTTCATCTTCATTTAACTGATTTCATCGTTAACTGATTTCATCGTTAACTGATTTCATCTTCATTTAACTGATTTCATCGTTAACTGATTTCATCGTTAACTGATTTCATCGTTAACTGATTTCATCTTCATTTAACTGATTTCATTGTTAACTGATTTCATCGTTAACTGATTTCATCTTCATTTAACTGATTTCATCGTTAACTGATTTCATCGTTAACTGATTTCATCGTTAACTGATTTCATCTTCATTTAACTGATTTCATTTTCATTCTTCATTTAACTGATTTCATCGTTAACTGATTTCATCTTCATTTAACTGATTTCATCGTTAACTGATTTCATCGTTAACTGATTTCATCGTTAACTGATTTCAACTTTAACTGATTTCATCGTTAACTGATTTCATCTTCATTTAACTGATTTCATCGTTAACTGATTTCATCTTCATTTAATTGATTTCATCGTTAACTGATTTCATCGTTAACTGATTTCATCGTTAACTGATTTCATCTTCATTTAACTGATTTCATCGTTAACTGATTTCATTGTTAACTGATTTCATCTTCATTTAACTGATTTCATTTTCATTCTTCATTTAACTGATTTCATCGTTAACTGATTTCATCTTCATTTAATTGATTTCATCGTTAACTGATTTCATCGTTAACTGATTTCATCGTTAACTGATTTCATCTTCATTTAACTGATTTCATCGTTAACTGATTTCATCGTTAACTGAATTCATCGTTAACTGATTTCATCTTCATTTAACTGATTTCATCGTTAACTGATTTCATCGTTAACTGATTTCATCTTCATTTAACTGATTTCATCGTTAACTGATTTCATCGTTAATTGATTTCATCGTTAACTGATTTCATTTTCATTCTTCATTTAACTGATTTCATCGTTAACTGATTTCATCGTTAACTGATTTCATCGTTAACTGATTTCATCTTCATTTAACTGATTTCATCGTTAACTGATTTCATCGTTAACTGATTTCATCGTTAACTGATTTCATCTTCATTTAACTGATTTCATCGTTAACTGATTTCATCTTCATTCTTCATTTAACTGATTTCATCTTTAACTGATTTCATCGTTAACTGATTTCATCGTTAACTGATTTCATCTTCATTTAACTGATTTCATCGTTAACTGATTTCATCTTCATTCTTCATTTAACTGATTTCATCTTTAACTGATTTCATCGTTAACTGATTTCATCTTCATTTAACTGATTTCATCGTTAATTGATTTCATCGTTAACTGATTTCATCGTTAATTGATTTCATCGTTAACTGATTTCATCTTCATTTAACTGATTTCATCGTTAACTGATTTCATCTTCATTCTTCATTTAACTGATTTCATCTTTAACTGATTTCATCGTTAACTGATTTCATCTTCATTTAACTGATTTCATCGTTAATTGATTTCATCGTTAACTGATTTCATCGTTAATTGATTTCATCGTTAACTGATTTCATCTTCATTTAACTGATTTCATCGTTAACTGATTTCATCTTCATTCTTCATTTAACTGATTTCATCTTTAACTGATTTCATCGTTAACTGATTTCATCTTCATTTAACTGATTTCATCGTTAATTGATTTCATCGTTAACTGATTTCATCGTTAATTGATTTCATCGTTAACTGATTTCATCTTCATTTAACTGATTTCATCGTTAACTGATTTCATCTTCATTCTTCATTTAACTGATTTCATCTTTAACTGATTTCATCGTTAACTGATTTCATCTTCATTTAACTGATTTCATCGTTAATTGATTTCATCGTTAACTGATTTCATCGTTAACTGATTTCATCTTCATTTAACTGATTTCATCGTTAACTGATTTCATCTTCATTTAACTGATTTCATCGTTAACTGATTTCATCGTTAACTGATTTCATCTTTAACTGATTTCATCTTCATTTAACTGATTTCATCGTTAACTGATTTCATCGTTAACTGATTTCATCTTCATTTAACTGATTTCATCTTCATTTAACTGATTTCATCGTTAACTGATTTCATCGTTAACTGATTTCATCTTCATTTAATTGATTTCATCGTTAACTGATTTCATCGTTAACTGATTTCATCGTTAACTGATTTCATCTTCATTTAACTGATTTCATCGTTAACTGATTTCATCTTCATTTAACTGATTTCATCGTTAACTGATTTCATCGTTAATTGATTTCATCGTTAACTGATTTCATTTTCATTCTTCATTTAACTGATTTCATCGTTAACTGATTTCATCGTTAACTGATTTCATCTTCATTTAACTGATTTCATCGTTAACTGATTTCATCGTTAATTGATTTCATCGTTAACTGATTTCATCTTCATTCTTCATTTAACTGATTTCATCGTTAACTGATTTCATCTTCATTTAACTGATTTCATCGTTAACTGATTTCATCGTTAACTGATTTCATCGTTAACTGATTTCATCTTCATTTAACTGATTTCATCGTTAACTGATTTCATCTTCATTCTTCATTTAACTGATTTCATCTTTAACTGATTTCATCGTTAACTGATTTCATCTTAATTTAACTGATTTCATCGTTAATTGATTTCATCGTTAACTGATTTCATCGTTAACTGATTTCATCTTCATTTAACTGATTTCATCGTTAACTGATTTCATCGTTAACTGATTTCATCGTTAACTGATTTCATCTTCATTTAACTGATTTCATCGTTAACTGATTTCATCGTTAACTGATTTCATCTTCATTTAACTGATTTCATCGTTAACTGATTTCATCGTTAACTGATTTCATCTTCATTTAACTGATTTCATCGTTAACTGATTTCATCGTTAACTGATTTCATCGTTAACTGATTTCATCTTCATTTAACTGATTTCATTGTTAACTGATTTCATCGTTAACTGATTTCATCTTCATTTAACTGATTTCATCGTTAACTGATTTCATCGTTAACTGATTTCATCGTTAACTGATTTCATCGTTAACTGATTTCATCTTCATTTAACTGATTTCATTTTCATTCTTCTTTTAACTGATTTCATCGTTAACTGATTTCATCTTCATTTAACTGATTTCATCGTTAACTGATTTCATCGTTAACTGATTTCATCGTTAACTGATTTCATCTTTAACTGATTTCATCGTTAACTGATTTCATCTTCATTTAACTGATTTCATCGTTAACTGATTTCATCTTCATTTAATTGATTTCATCGTTAACTGATTTCATCGTTAACTGATTTCATCGTTAACTGATTTCATCTTCATTTAACTGATTTCATCGTTAACTGATTTCATCGTTAACTGATTTCATCGTTAACTGATTTCATCTTCATTTAACTGATTTCATCGTTAACTGATTTCATCGTTAACTGATTTCATCTTCATTTAACTGATTTCATCGTTAACTGATTTCATCGTTAACTGATTTCATCTTCATTTAACTGATTTCATCGTTAACTGATTTCATCGTTAACTGATTTCATCGTTAACTGATTTCATCTTCATTTAACTGATTTCATTGTTAACTGATTTCATCGTTAACTGATTTCATCTTCATTTAACTGATTTCATCGTTAACTGATTTCATCGTTAACTGATTTCATCGTTAACTGATTTCATCGTTAACTGATTTCATCTTCATTTAACTGATTTCATTTTCATTCTTCTTTTAACTGATTTCATCGTTAACTGATTTCATCTTCATTTAACTGATTTCATCGTTAACTGATTTCATCGTTAACTGATTTCATCGTTAACTGATTTCATCTTTAACTGATTTCATCGTTAACTGATTTCATCTTCATTTAACTGATTTCATCGTTAACTGATTTCATCTTCATTTAATTGATTTCATCGTTAACTGATTTCATCGTTAACTGATTTCATCGTTAACTGATTTCATCTTCATTTAACTGATTTCATCGTTAACTGATTTCATCGTTAACTGATTTCATCTTCATTTAACTGATTTCATTTTCATTCTTCATTTAACTGATTTCATCGTTAACTGATTTCATCTTCATTTAATTGATTTCATCGTTAACTGATTTCATCGTTAACTGATTTCATCGTTAACTGATTTCATCTTCATTTAACTGATTTCATCGTTAACTGATTTCATCGTTAACTGATTTCATCTTCATTTAACTGATTTCATCGTTAACTGATTTCATCGTTAATTGATTTCATCGTTAACTGATTTCATTTTCATTCTTCATTTAACTGATTTCATCGTTAACTGATTTCATCGTTAACTGATTTCATCTTCATTTAACTGATTTCATTTTCATTCTTCATTTAACTGATTTCATCGTTAACTGATTTCATCTTCATTTAACTGATTTCATCGTTAACTGATTTCATCGTTAACTGATTTCATCGTTAACTGATTTCATCTTTAACTGATTTCATCGTTAACTGATTTCATCTTCATTTAACTGATTTCATCGTTAACTGATTTCATCTTCATTTAATTGATTTCATCGTTAACTGATTTCATCGTTAACTGATTTCATCGTTAACTGATTTCATCTTCATTTAACTGATTTCATCGTTAACTGATTTCATCGTTAACTGATTTCATCTTCATTTAACTGATTTCATCGTTAACTGATTTCATCGTTAACTGATTTCATCTTCATTTAACTGATTTCATCGTTAACTGATTTCATCGTTAACTGATTTCATCGTTAACTGATTTCATCTTCATTTAACTGATTTCATTGTTAACTGATTTCATCGTTAACTGATTTCATCTTCATTTAACTGATTTCATCGTTAACTGATTTCATCGTTAACTGATTTCATCGTTAACTGATTTCATCTTCATTTAACTGATTTCATTTTCATTCTTCATTTAACTGATTTCATCGTTAACTGATTTCATCTTCATTTAACTGATTTCATCGTTAACTGATTTCATCGTTAACTGATTTCATCGTTAACTGATTTCATCTTTAACTGATTTCATCGTTAACTGATTTCATCTTCATTTAACTGATTTCATCGTTAACTGATTTCATCTTCATTTAATTGATTTCATCGTTAACTGATTTCATCGTTAACTGATTTCATCGTTAACTGATTTCATCTTCATTTAACTGATTTCATCGTTAACTGATTTCATCGTTAACTGATTTCATCTTCATTTAACTGATTTCATTTTCATTCTTCATTTAACTGATTTCATCGTTAACTGATTTCATCTTCATTTAATTGATTTCATCGTTAACTGATTTCATCGTTAACTGATTTCATCGTTAACTGATTTCATCTTCATTTAACTGATTTCATCGTTAACTGATTTCATCGTTAACTGATTTCATCTTCATTTAACTGATTTCATCGTTAACTGATTTCATCGTTAACTGATTTCATCTTCATTTAACTGATTTCATCGTTAACTGATTTCATCGTTAATTGATTTCATCGTTAACTGATTTCATTTTCATTCTTCATTTAACTGATTTCATCGTTAACTGATTTCATCGTTAACTGATTTCATCTTCATTTAACTGATTTCATCGTTAACTGATTTCATCGTTAATTGATTTCATCGTTAACTGATTTCATCTTCATTCTTCATTTAACTGATTTCATCGTTAACTGATTTCATCTTCATTTAACTGATTTCATCGTTAACTGATTTCATCTTTAACTGATTTCATCGTTAACTGATTTCATCTTCATTTAACTGATTTCATCGTTAACTGATTTCATCTTCATTCTTCATTTAACTGATTTCATCTTTAACTGATTTCATCGTTAACTGATTTCATCTTCATTTAACTGATTTCATCGTTAATTGATTTCATCGTTAAATGATTTCATCGTTAATTGATTTCATCGTTAACTGATTTCATCTTCATTTAACTGATTTCATCGTTAACTGATTTCATCTTCATTCTTCATTTAACTGATTTCATCTTTAACTGATTTCATCGTTAACTGATTTCATCTTCATTTAACTGATTTCATCGTTAATTGATTTCATCGTTAACTGATTTCATCGTTAATTGATTTCATCGTTAACTGATTTCATCTTCATTTAACTGATTTCATCGTTAACTGATTTCATCTTCATTCTTCATTTAACTGATTTCATCTTTAACTGATTTCATCGTTAACTGATTTCATCTTCATTTAACTGATTTCATCGTTAATTGATTTCATCGTTAACTGATTTCATCGTTAATTGATTTCATCGTTAACTGATTTCATCGTTAACTGATTTCATCTTCATTTAACTGATTTCATCGTTAACTGATTTCATCTTCATTTAACTGATTTCATCGTTAACTGATTTCATCTTCATTTAACTGATTTCATCGTTAACTGATTTCATCGTTAACTGATTTCATCTTTAACTGATTTCATCTTCATTTAACTGATTTCATCGTTAACTGATTTCATCGTTAACTGATTTCATCGTTAACTGATTTCATCGTTAACTGATTTCATCTTCATTTAACTGATTTCATCGTTAACTGATTTCATCGTTAACTGATTTCATCTTCATTTAATTGATTTCATCGTTAACTGATTTCATCGTTAACTGATTTCATCGTTAACTGATTTCATCGTTAACTGATTTCATCTTCATTTAACTGATTTCATCGTTAACTGATTTCATCTTTAACTGATTTCATCGTTAACTGATTTCATCGTTAACTGATTTCATCGTTAACTGATTTCATCTTCATTTAACTGATTTCATCGTTAACTGATTTCATCGTTAATTGATTTCATCGTTAACTGATTTCATCTTCATTCTTCATTTAACTGATTTCATCGTTAACTGATTTCATCTTCATTTAACTGATTTCATCGTTAACTGATTTCATCGTTAACTGATTTCATCGTTAACTGATTTCATCTTCATTTAACTGATTTCATCGTTAACTGATTTCATCTTCATTCTTCATTTAACTGATTTCATCTTTAACTGATTTCATCGTTAACTGATTTCATCTTCATTTAACTGATTTCATCGTTAATTGATTTCATCGTTAACTGATTTCATCGTTAACTGATTTCATCTTCATTTAACTGATTTCATCGTTAACTGATTTCATCGTTAACTGATTTCATCTTTAACTGATTTCATCTTCATTTAACTGATTTCATCGTTAACTGATTTCATCGTTAACTGATTTCATCGTTAACTGATTTCATCGTTAACTGATTTCATCTTCATTTAACTGATTTCATTGTTAACTGATTTCATCGTTAACTGATTTCATCTTCATTTAACTGATTTCATCGTTAACTGATTTCATCGTTAACTGATTTCATCGTTAACTGATTTCATCTTTAACTGATTTCATCGTTAACTGATTTCATCTTCATTTAACTGATTTCATCGTTAACTGATTTCATCTTCATTTAATTGATTTCATCGTTAACTGATTTCATCGTTAACTGATTTCATCGTTAACTGATTTCATCTTCATTTAACTGATTTCATCGTTAACTGATTTCATCGTTAACTGATTTCATCTTCATTTAACTGATTTCATTTTCATTCTTCATTTAACTGATTTCATCGTTAACTGATTTCATCTTCATTTAATTGATTTCATCGTTAACTGATTTCATCGTTAACTGATTTCATCTTCATTTAACTGATTTCATCGTTAACTGATTTCATCGTTAACTGATTTCATCTTCATTTAACTGATTTCATCGTTAACTGATTTCATCGTTAATTGATTTCATCGTTAACTGATTTCATTTTCATTCTTCATTTAACTGATTTCATCGTTAACTGATTTCATCGTTAACTGATTTCATCTTCATTTAACTGATTTCATCGTTAACTGATTTCATCGTTAATTGATTTCATCGTTAACTGATTTCATCTTCATTCTTCATTTAACTGATTTCATCGTTAACTGATTTCATCTTCATTTAACTGATTTCATCGTTAACTGATTTCATCGTTAACTGATTTCATCGTTAACTGATTTCATCTTCATTTAACTGATTTCATCGTTAACTGATTTCATCTTCATTCTTCATTTAACTGATTTCATCTTTAACTGATTTCATCGTTAACTGATTTCATCTTCATTTAACTGATTTCATCGTTAATTGATTTCATCGTTAACTGATTTCATCGTTAATTGATTTCATCGTTAACTGATTTCATCTTCATTTAACTGATTTCATCGTTAACTGATTTCATCTTCATTCTTCATTTAACTGATTTCATCTTTAACTGATTTCATCGTTAACTGATTTCATCTTCATTTAACTGATTTCATCGTTAATTGATTTCATCGTTAACTGATTTCATCGTTAATTGATTTCATCGTTAACTGATTTCATCTTCATTTAACTGATTTCATCGTTAACTGATTTCATCTTCATTCTTCATTTAACTGATTTCATCTTTAACTGATTTCATCGTTAACTGATTTCATCTTCATTTAACTGATTTCATCGTTAATTGATTTCATCGTTAACTGATTTCATCGTTAATTGATTTCATCGTTAACTGATTTCATCTTCATTTAACTGATTTCATCGTTAACTGATTTCATCTTCATTCTTCATTTAACTGATTTCATCTTTAACTGATTTCATCGTTAACTGATTTCATCTTCATTTAACTGATTTCATCGTTAATTGATTTCATCGTTAACTGATTTCATCGTTAACTGATTTCATCTTCATTTAACTGATTTCATCGTTAACTGATTTCATCGTTAACTGATTTCATCGTTAACTGATTTCATCTTCATTTAACTGATTTCATCGTTAACTGATTTCATCGTTAACTGATTTCATCTTCATTTAACTGATTTCATCGTTAACTGATTTCATCGTTAACTGATTTCATCGTTAACTGATTTCATCTTCATTTAACTGATTTCATTGTTAACTGATTTCATCGTTAACTGATTTCATCTTCATTTAACTGATTTCATCGTTAACTGATTTCATCGTTAACTGATTTCATCGTTAACTGATTTCATCTTCATTTAACTGATTTCATTTTCATTCTTCTTTTAACTGATTTCATCGTTAACTGATTTCATCTTCATTTAACTGATTTCATCGTTAACTGATTTCATCGTTAACTGATTTCATCGTTAACTGATTTCATCTTTAACTGATTTCATCGTTAACTGATTTCATCTTCATTTAACTGATTTCATCGTTAACTGATTTCATCTTCATTTAATTGATTTCATCGTTAACTGATTTCATCGTTAACTGATTTCATCGTTAACTGATTTCATCTTCATTTAACTGATTTCATCGTTAACTGATTTCATCGTTAACTGATTTCATCTTCATTTAACTGATTTCATTTTCATTCTTCATTTAACTGATTTCATCGTTAACTGATTTCATCTTCATTTAATTGATTTCATCGTTAACTGATTTCATCGTTAACTGATTTCATCGTTAACTGATTTCATCTTCATTTAACTGATTTCATCGTTAACTGATTTCATCGTTAACTGATTTCATCGTTAACTGATTTCATCTTCATTTAACTGATTTCATCGTTAACTGATTTCATCGTTAACTGATTTCATCTTCATTTAACTGATTTCATCGTTAACTGATTTCATCGTTAATTGATTTCATCGTTAACTGATTTCATTTTCATTCTTCATTTAACTGATTTCATCGTTAACTGATTTCATCGTTAACTGATTTCATCGTTAACTGATTTCATCTTCATTTAACTGATTTCATTTTCATTCTTCATTTAACTGATTTCATCGTTAACTGATTTCATCTTCATTTAACTGATTTCATCGTTAACTGATTTCATCGTTAACTGATTTCATCGTTAACTGATTTCATCTTTAACTGATTTCATCGTTAACTGATTTCATCTTCATTTAACTGATTTCATCGTTAACTGATTTCATCTTCATTTAATTGATTTCATCGTTAACTGATTTCATCGTTAACTGATTTCATCGTTAACTGATTTCATCTTCATTTAACTGATTTCATCGTTAACTGATTTCATCGTTAACTGATTTCATCTTCATTTAACTGATTTCATCGTTAACTGATTTCATCGTTAACTGATTTCATCTTCATTTAACTGATTTCATCGTTAACTGATTTCATCGTTAACTGATTTCATCGTTAACTGATTTCATCGTTAACTGATTTCATCTTCATTTAACTGATTTCATTGTTAACTGATTTCATCGTTAACTGATTTCATCTTCATTTAACTGATTTCATCGTTAACTGATTTCATCGTTAACTGATTTCATCGTTAACTGATTTCATCTTCATTTAACTGATTTCATTTTCATTCTTCATTTAACTGATTTCATCGTTAACTGATTTCATCTTCATTTAACTGATTTCATCGTTAACTGATTTCATCGTTAACTGATTTCATCGTTAACTGATTTCATCTTTAACTGATTTCATCGTTAACTGATTTCATCTTCATTTAACTGATTTCATCGTTAACTGATTTCATCTTCATTTAATTGATTTCATCGTTAACTGATTTCATCGTTAACTGATTTCATCGTTAACTGATTTCATCTTCATTTAACTGATTTCATCGTTAACTGATTTCATCGTTAACTGATTTCATCTTCATTTAACTGATTTCATTTTCATTCTTCATTTAACTGATTTCATCGTTAACTGATTTCATCTTCATTTAATTGATTTCATCGTTAACTGATTTCATCGTTAACTGATTTCATCGTTAACTGATTTCATCGTTAACTGATTTCATCTTCATTTAACTGATTTCATCGTTAACTGATTTCATCGTTAACTGATTTCATCGTTAACTGATTTCATCTTCATTTAACTGATTTCATCGTTAACTGATTTCATCGTTAACTGATTTCATCTTCATTTAACTGATTTCATCGTTAACTGATTTCATCGTTAATTGATTTCATCGTTAACTGATTTCATTTTCATTCTTCATTTAACTGATTTCATCGTTAACTGATTTCATCGTTAACTGATTTCATCTTCATTTAACTGATTTCATCGTTAACTGATTTCATCGTTAATTGATTTCATCGTTAACTGATTTCATCTTCATTCTTCATTTAACTGATTTCATCGTTAACTGATTTCATCTTCATTTAACTGATTTCATCGTTAACTGATTTCATCTTTAACTGATTTCATCGTTAACTGATTTCATCTTCATTTAACTGATTTCATCGTTAACTGATTTCATCTTCATTCTTCATTTAACTGATTTCATCTTTAACTGATTTCATCGTTAACTGATTTCATCTTCATTTAACTGATTTCATCGTTAATTGATTTCATCGTTAACTGATTTCATCGTTAATTGATTTCATCGTTAACTGATTTCATCTTCATTTAACTGATTTCATCGTTAACTGATTTCATCTTCATTCTTCATTTAACTGATTTCATCTTTAACTGATTTCATCGTTAACTGATTTCATCTTCATTTAACTGATTTCATCGTTAATTGATTTCATCGTTAACTGATTTCATCGTTAATTGATTTCATCGTTAACTGATTTCATCTTCATTTAACTGATTTCATCGTTAACTGATTTCATCTTCATTCTTCATTTAACTGATTTCATCTTTAACTGATTTCATCGTTAACTGATTTCATCTTCATTTAACTGATTTCATCGTTAATTGATTTCATCGTTAACTGATTTCATCGTTAATTGATTTCATCGTTAACTGATTTCATCTTCATTTAACTGATTTCATCGTTAACTGATTTCATCTTCATTCTTCATTTAACTGATTTCATCTTTAACTGATTTCATCGTTAACTGATTTCATCTTCATTTAACTGATTTCATCGTTAATTGATTTCATCGTTAACTGATTTCATCGTTAATTGATTTCATCGTTAACTGATTTCATCGTTAACTGATTTCATCTTCATTTAACTGATTTCATCGTTAACTGATTTCATCTTCATTTAACTGATTTCATCGTTAACTGATTTCATCTTCATTTAACTGATTTCATCTTTAACTGATTTCATCGTTAACTGATTTCATCTTTAACTGATTTCATCTTCATTTAACTGATTTCATCGTTAACTGATTTCATCGTTAACTGATTTCATCTTCATTTAACTGATTTCATCTTCATTTAACTGATTTCATCGTTAACTGATTTCATCGTTAACTGATTTCATCTTCATTTAATTGATTTCATCGTTAACTGATTTCATCGTTAACTGATTTCATCGTTAACTGATTTCATCTTCATTTAACTGATTTCATCGTTAACTGATTTCATCGTTAACTGATTTCATCGTTAACTGATTTCATCTTCATTTAACTGATTTCATCGTTAACTGATTTCATCGTTAATTGATTTCATCGTTAACTGATTTCATCTTCATTCTTCATTTAACTGATTTCATCGTTAACTGATTTCATCTTCATTTAACTGATTTCATCGTTAACTGATTTCATCGTTAACTGATTTCATCGTTAACTGATTTCATCTTCATTTAACTGATTTCATCGTTAACTGATTTCATCTTCATTCTTCATTTAACTGATTTCATCTTTAACTGATTTCATCGTTAACTGATTTCATCTTCATTTAACTGATTTCATCGTTAATTGATTTCATCGTTAACTGATTTCATCGTTAACTGATTTCATCTTCATTTAACTGATTTCATCGTTAACTGATTTCATCGTTAACTGATTTCATCTTTAACTGATTTCATCTTCATTTAACTGATTTCATCGTTAACTGATTTCATCGTTAACTGATTTCATCGTTAACTGATTTCATCTTCATTTAACTGATTTCATTGTTAACTGATTTCATCGTTAACTGATTTCATCTTCATTTAACTGATTTCATCGTTAACTGATTTCATCGTTAACTGATTTCATCGTTAACTGATTTCATCTTCATTTAACTGATTTCATTTTCATTCTTCATTTAACTGATTTCATCGTTAACTGATTTCATCTTCATTTAACTGATTTCATCGTTAACTGATTTCATCGTTAACTGATTTCATCGTTAACTGATTTCATCTTTAACTGATTTCATCGTTAACTGATTTCATCTTCATTTAACTGATTTCATCGTTAACTGATTTCATCTTCATTTAATTGATTTCATCGTTAACTGATTTCATCGTTAACTGATTTCATCGTTAACTGATTTCATCTTCATTTAACTGATTTCATCGTTAACTGATTTCATCGTTAACTGATTTCATCTTCATTTAACTGATTTCATTTTCATTCTTCATTTAACTGATTTCATCGTTAACTGATTTCATCTTCATTTAATTGATTTCATCGTTAACTGATTTCATCGTTAACTGATTTCATCTTCATTTAACTGATTTCATCGTTAACTGATTTCATCGTTAACTGATTTCATCTTCATTTAACTGATTTCATCGTTAACTGATTTCATCGTTAATTGATTTCATCGTTAACTGATTTCATTTTCATTCTTCATTTAACTGATTTCATCGTTAACTGATTTCATCGTTAACTGATTTCATCTTCATTTAACTGATTTCATCGTTAATTGATTTCATCGTTAACTGATTTCATCTTCATTTAACTGATTTCATCGTTAACTGATTTCATCTTCATTTAACTGATTTCATCTTCATTTAACTGATTTCATCGTTAACTGATTTCATCTTTAACTGATTTCATCTTCATTTAACTGATTTCATCGTTAACTGATTTCATCTTCATTTAACTGATTTCATCTTCATTTAACTGATTTCATCGTTAACTGATTTCATCGTTAACTGATTTCATCTTTAACTGATTTCATCGTTAACTGATTTCATCTTCATTTAACTGATTTCATCGTTAACTGATTTCATCTTCATTTAATTGATTTCATCGTTAACTGATTTCATCGTTAACTGATTTCATCGTTAATTGATTTCATCGTTAACTGATTTCATCTTCATTTAACTGATTTCATCGTTAATTGATTTCATCGTTAACTGATTTCATCGTTAACTGATTTCATCGTTAACTGATTTCATCTTCATTCTTCATTTAACTGATTTCATCTTTAACTGATTTCATCGTTAACTGATTTCATCTTCATTTAACTGATTTCATCGTTAATTGATTTCATCGTTAACTGATTTCATCGTTAATTGATTTCATCGTTAACTGATTTCATCTTCATTTAACTGATTTCATCGTTAACTGATTTCATCTTCATTCTTCATTTAACTGATTTCATCTTTAACTGATTTCATCGTTAACTGATTTCATCTTCATTTAACTGATTTCATCGTTAATTGATTTCATCGTTAACTGATTTCATCGTTAACTGATTTCATCTTCATTTAACTGATTTCATCGTTAACTGATTTCATCGTTAACTGATTTCATCTTTAACTGATTTCATCTTCATTTAACTGATTTCATCGTTAACTGATTTCATCGTTAACTGATTTCATCGTTAACTGATTTCATCTTCATTTAACTGATTTCATCTTCATTTAACTGATTTCATCGTTAACTGATTTCATCGTTAACTGATTTCATCTTCATTTAATTGATTTCATCGTTAACTGATTTCATCGTTAACTGATTTCATCGTTAACTGATTTCATCTTCATTTAACTGATTTCATCGTTAACTGATTTCATCGTTAACTGATTTCATCGTTAACTGATTTCATCTTCATTTAACTGATTTCATCGTTAACTGATTTCATCGTTAACTGATTTCATCGTTAACTGATTTCATCTTCATTTAACTGATTTCATCGTTAACTGATTTCATCGTTAATTGATTTCATCGTTAACTGATTTCATTTTCATTCTTCATTTAACTGATTTCATCGTTAACTGATTTCATCGTTAACTGATTTCATCTTCATTTAACTGATTTCATCGTTAATTGATTTCATCGTTAACTGATTTCATTTTCATTCTTCATTTAACTGATTTCATCGTTAACTGATTTCATCGTTAACTGATTTCATTCTTCATTTAACTGATTTCATCGTTAACTGATTTCATCTTCATTTAATTGATTTCATCGTTAACTGATTTCATCGTTAACTGATTTCATCTTCATTTAACTGATTTCATCGTTAACTGATTTCATCTTCATTTAACTGATTTCATTTTCATTCTTCATTTAACTGATTTCATCGTTAACTGATTTCATCTTCATTTAACTGATTTCATTTTCATTCTTCATTTAACTGATTTCATCGTGAACTGATTTCATCTTCATTTAACTGATTTCATCGTTAACTGATTTCATCGTTAATTGATTTCATCGTTAACTGATTTCATTTTCATTCTTCATTTAACTGATTTCATCGTTAACTGATTTCATCTTCATTTAACTGATTTCATCGTTAACTGATTTCATCGTTAACTGATTTCATCGTTAACTGATTTCATCTTCATTTAACTGATTTCATCGTTAACTGATTTCATCTTCATTCTTCATTTAACTGATTTCATCTTTAACTGATTTCATCGTTAACTGATTTCATCTTCATTTAACTGATTTCATCGTTAATTGATTTCATCGTTAACTGATTTCATCGTTAACTGATTTCATCTTCATTTAACTGATTTCATCGTTAACTGATTTCATCGTTAACTGATTTCATCTTTAACTGATTTCATCTTCATTTAACTGATTTCATCGTTAACTGATTTCATCGTTAACTGATTTCATCTTCATTTAACTGATTTCATCGTTAACTGATTTCATCTTCATTTAATTGATTTCATCGTTAACTGATTTCATCGTTAACTGATTTCATCGTTAACTGATTTCATCTTCATTTAACTGATTTCATCGTTAACTGATTTCATCGTTAACTGATTTCATCTTCATTTAACTGATTTCATTTTCATTCTTCATTTAACTGATTTCATCGTTAACTGATTTCATCTTCATTTAATTGATTTCATCGTTAACTGATTTCATCGTTAACTGATTTCATCGTTAACTGATTTCATCTTCATTTAACTGATTTCATCGTTAACTGATTTCATCGTTAACTGATTTCATCGTTAACTGATTTCATCTTCATTTAACTGATTTCATCGTTAACTGATTTCATCGTTAACTGATTTCATCTTCATTTAACTGATTTCATCGTTAACTGATTTCATCGTTAATTGATTTCATCGTTAACTGATTTCATTTTCATTCTTCATTTAACTGATTTCATCGTTAACTGATTTCATCGTTAACTGATTTCATCTTCATTTAACTGATTTCATCGTTAACTGATTTCATCGTTAATTGATTTCATCGTTAACTGATTTCATCTTCATTCTTCATTTAACTGATTTTATCGTTAACTGATTTCATCTTCATTTAACTGATTTCATCGTTAACTGATTTCATCGTTAACTGATTTCATCGTTAACTGATTTCATCTTCATTTAACTGATTTCATCGTTAACTGATTTCATCTTCATTCTTCATTTAACTGATTTCATCTTTAACTGATTTCATCGTTAACTGATTTCATCTTCATTTAACTGATTTCATCGTTAATTGATTTCATCGTTAACTGATTTCATCGTTAATTGATTTCATCGTTAACTGATTTCATCTTCATTTAACTGATTTCATCGTTAACTGATTTCATCTTCATTCTTCATTTAACTGATTTCATCTTTAACTGATTTCATCGTTAACTGATTTCATCTTCATTTAACTGATTTCATCGTTAATTGATTTCATCGTTAACTGATTTCATCGTTAATTGATTTCATCGTTAACTGATTTCATCTTCATTTAACTGATTTCATCGTTAACTGATTTCATCTTCATTCTTCATTTAACTGATTTCATCTTTAACTGATTTCATCGTTAACTGATTTCATCTTCATTTAACTGATTTCATCGTTAATTGATTTCATCGTTAACTGATTTCATCGTTAATTGATTTCATCGTTAACTGATTTCATCTTCATTTAACTGATTTCATCGTTAACTGATTTCATCTTCATTCTTCATTTAACTGATTTCATCTTTAACTGATTTCATCGTTAACTGATTTCATCTTCATTTAACTGATTTCATCGTTAATTGATTTCATCGTTAACTGATTTCATCGTTAACTGATTTCATCTTCATTTAACTGATTTCATCGTTAACTGATTTCATCGTTAACTGATTTCATCTTTAACTGATTTCATCTTCATTTAACTGATTTCATCGTTAACTGATTTCATCGTTAACTGATTTCATCGTTAACTGATTTCATCGTTAACTGATTTCATCTTCATTTAACTGATTTCATCTTCATTTAACTGATTTCATCGTTAACTGATTTCATCGTTAACTGATTTCATCTTCATTTAATTGATTTCATCGTTAACTGATTTCATCGTTAACTGATTTCATCGTTAACTGATTTCATCTTCATTTAACTGATTTCATCGTTAACTGATTTCATCGTTAACTGATTTCATCTTCATTTAACTGATTTCATCGTTAACTGATTTCATCGTTAACTGATTTCATCTTCATTTAACTGATTTCATCGTTAACTGATTTCATCGTTAATTGATTTCATCGTTAACTGATTTCATCTTCATTCTTCATTTAACTGATTTCATCGTTAACTGATTTCATCTTCATTTAACTGATTTCATCGTTAACTGATTTCATCGTTAACTGATTTCATCTTCATTTAACTGATTTCATCGTTAACTGATTTCATCTTCATTCTTCATTTAACTGATTTCATCTTTAACTGATTTCATCGTTAACTGATTTCATCTTCATTTAACTGATTTCATCGTTAATTGATTTCATCGTTAACTGATTTCATCGTTAATTGATTTCATCGTTAACTGATTTCATCTTCATTTAACTGATTTCATCGTTAACTGATTTCATCTTCATTCTTCATTTAACTGATTTCATCTTTAACTGATTTCATCGTTAACTGATTTCATCTTCATTTAACTGATTTCATCGTTAATTGATTTCATCGTTAACTGATTTCATCGTTAATTGATTTCATCGTTAACTGATTTCATCTTCATTTAACTGATTTCATCGTTAACTGATTTCATCTTCATTCTTCATTTAACTGATTTCATCTTTAACTGATTTCATCGTTAACTGATTTCATCTTCATTTAACTGATTTCATCGTTAATTGATTTCATCGTTAACTGATTTCATCGTTAACTGATTTCATCTTCATTTAACTGATTTCATCGTTAACTGATTTCATCGTTAACTGATTTCATCTTTAACTGATTTCATCTTCATTTAACTGATTTCATCGTTAACTGATTTCATCGTTAACTGATTTCATCGTTAACTGATTTCATCTTCATTTAACTGATTTCATCGTTAACTGATTTCATCTTCATTTAATTGATTTCATCGTTAACTGATTTCATCGTTAACTGATTTCATCGTTAACTGATTTCATCTTCATTTAACTGATTTCATCGTTAACTGATTTCATCGTTAACTGATTTCATCGTTAACTGATTTCATCTTCATTTAACTGATTTCATCGTTAACTGATTTCATCGTTAACTGATTTCATCTTCATTTAACTGATTTCATCGTTAACTGATTTCATCGTTAATTGATTTCATCGTTAACTGATTTCATTTTCATTCTTCATTTAACTGATTTCATCGTTAACTGATTTCATCGTTAACTGATTTCATCTTCATTTAACTGATTTCATCGTTAACTGATTTCATCGTTAATTGATTTCATCGTTAACTGATTTCATCTTCATTCTTCATTTAACTGATTTCATCGTTAACTGATTTCATCTTCATTTAACTGATTTCATCTTTAACTGATTTCATCGTTAACTGATTTCATCGTTAACTGATTTCATCTTCATTTAACTGATTTCATCGTTAACTGATTTCATCTTCATTCTTCATTTAACTGATTTCATCTTTAACTGATTTCATCGTTAACTGATTTCATCTTCATTTAACTGATTTCATCGTTAATTGATTTCATCGTTAACTGATTTCATCGTTAACTGATTTCATCTTCATTTAACTGATTTCATCGTTAACTGATTTCATCGTTAACTGATTTCATCTTTAACTGATTTCATCTTCATTTAACTGATTTCATCGTTAACTGATTTCATCGTTAACTGATTTCATCGTTAACTGATTTCATCTTCATTTAACTGATTTCATTGTTAACTGATTTCATCGTTAACTGATTTCATCTTCATTTAACTGATTTCATCGTTAACTGATTTCATCGTTAACTGATTTCATCTTCATTTAACTGATTTCATTTTCATTCTTCATTTAATTGATTTCATCGTTAACTGATTTCATCGTTAACTGATTTCATCGTTAACTGATTTCATCTTCATTTAACTGATTTCATCGTTAACTGATTTCATCGTTAACTGATTTCATCTTCATTTAACTGATTTCATTTTCATTCTTCATTTAACTGATTTCATCGTTAACTGATTTCATCTTCATTTAATTGATTTCATCGTTAACTGATTTCATCGTTAACTGATTTCATCTTCATTTAACTGATTTCATCGTTAACTGATTTCATCGTTAACTGATTTCATCGTTAACTGATTTCATCTTCATTTAACTGATTTCATCGTTAACTGATTTCATCGTTAACTGATTTCATCTTCATTTAACTGATTTCATCGTTAACTGATTTCATCGTTAATTGATTTCATCGTTAACTGATTTCATTTTCATTCTTCATTTAACTGATTTCATCGTTAACTGATTTCATCGTTAACTGATTTCATCTTCAGTTAACTGATTTCATCGTTAACTGATTTCATCGTTAATTGATTTCATCGTTAACTGATTTCATCTTCATTCTTCATTTAACTGATTTCATCGTTAACTGATTTCATCTTCATTTAACTGATTTCATCGTTAACTGATTTCATCGTTAACTGATTTCATCGTTAACTGATTTCATCTTCATTTAACTGATTTCATCGTTAACTGATTTCATCTTCATTCTTCATTTAACTGATTTCATCTTTAACTGATTTCATCGTTAACTGATTTCATCTTCATTTAACTGATTTCATCGTTAATTGATTTCATCGTTAACTGATTTCATCGTTAACTGATTTCATCGTTAACTGATTTCATCTTCATTTAACTGATTTCATCGTTAATTGATTTCATCGTTAACTGATTTCATCGTTAATTGATTTCATCGTTAACTGATTTCATCTTCATTTAACTGATTTCATCGTTAACTGATTTCATCTTCATTCTTCATTTAACTGATTTCATCTTTAACTGATTTCATCGTTAACTGATTTCATCTTCATTTAACTGATTTCATCGTTAATTGATTTCATCGTTAACTGATTTCATCGTTAATTGATTTCATCGTTAACTGATTTCATCTTCATTTAACTGATTTCATCGTTAACTGATTTCATCTTCATTCTTCATTTAACTGATTTCATCTTTAACTGATTTCATCGTTAACTGATTTCATCTTCATTTAACTGATTTCATCGTTAATTGATTTCATCGTTAACTGATTTCATCGTTAATTGATTTCATCGTTAACTGATTTCATCTTCATTTAACTGATTTCATCGTTAACTGATTTCATCTTCATTCTTCATTTAACTGATTTCATCTTTAACTGATTTCATCGTTAACTGATTTCATCTTCATTTAACTGATTTCATCGTTAATTGATTTCATCGTTAACTGATTTCATCGTTAACTGATTTCATCTTCATTTAACTGATTTCATCGTTAACTGATTTCATCGTTAACTGATTTCATCTTTAACTGATTTCATCTTCATTTAACTGATTTCATCGTTAATTGATTTCATCGTTAACTGATTTCATCGTTAACTGATTTCATCGTTAACTGATTTCATCTTCATTTAACTGATTTCATCGTTAATTGATTTCATCGTTAACTGATTTCATCGTTAATTGATTTCATCGTTAACTGATTTCATCGTTAATTGATTTCATCGTTAACTGATTTCATCTTCATTTAACTGATTTCATCGTTAACTGATTTCATCTTCATTCTTCATTTAACTGATTTCATCTTTAACTGATTTCATCGTTAACTGATTTCATCTTCATTTAACTGATTTCATCGTTAATTGATTTCATCGTTAACTGATTTCATCGTTAATTGATTTCATCGTTAACTGATTTCATCTTCATTTAACTGATTTCATCGTTAACTGATTTCATCTTCATTCTTCATTTAACTGATTTCATCTTTAACTGATTTCATCGTTAACTGATTTCATCTTCATTTAACTGATTTCATCGTTAATTGATTTCATCGTTAACTGATTTCATCGTTAACTGATTTCATCTTCATTTAACTGATTTCATCGTTAACTGATTTCATCGTTAACTGATTTCATCTTTAACTGATTTCATCTTCATTTAACTGATTTCATCGTTAACTGATTTCATCGTTAACTGATTTCATCTTCATTTAACTGATTTCATCTTCATTTAACTGATTTCATCGTTAACTGATTTCATCGTTAACTGATTTCATCTTCATTTAATTGATTTCATCGTTAACTGATTTCATCGTTAACTGATTTCATCTTCATTTAACTGATTTCATCGTTAACTGATTTCATCGTTAACTGATTTCATCGTTAACTGATTTCATCTTCATTTAACTGATTTCATCGTTAACTGATTTCATCGTTAACTGATTTCATCTTCATTTAACTGATTTCATCGTTAACTGATTTCATCGTTAATTGATTTCATCGTTAACTGATTTCATTTTCATTCTTCATTTAACTGATTTCATCGTTAACTGATTTCATCGTTAACTGATTTCATCTTCATTTAACTGATTTCATCGTTAACTGATTTCATCGTTAATTGATTTCATCGTTAACTGATTTCATCTTCATTCTTCATTTAACTGATTTCATCTTTAACTGATTTCATCGTTAACTGATTTCATCTTCATTTAACTGATTTCATCGTTAATTGATTTCATCGTTAACTGATTTCATCGTTAACTGATTTCATCTTCATTTAACTGATTTCATCGTTAACTGATTTCATCGTTAACTGATTTCATCTTTAACTGATTTCATCTTCATTTAACTGATTTTATCGTTAACTGATTTCATCGTTAACTGATTTCATCGTTAACTGATTTCATCGTTAACTGATTTCATCTTCATTTAACTGATTTCATTGTTAACTGATTTCATCGTTAACTGATTTCATCTTCATTTAACTGATTTCCTCGTTAACTGATTTCATCGTTAACTGATTTCATCGTTAACTGATTTCATCTTCATTTAACTGATTTCATTTTCATTCTTCATTTAACTGATTTCATCGTTAACTGATTTCATCTTCATTTAACTGATTTCATCGTTAACTGATTTCATCGTTAACTGATTTCATCGTTAACTGATTTCATCGTTAACTGATTTCATCTTCATTTAACTGATTTCATCGTTAACTGATTTCATCTTCATTTAATTGATTTCATCGTTAACTGATTTCATCGTTAACTGATTTCATCGTTAACTGATTTCATCTTCATTTAACTGATTTCATCGTTAACTGATTTCATCGTTAACTGATTTCATCTTCATTTAACTGATTTCATTTTCATTCTTCATTTAACTGATTTCATCGTTAACTGATTTCATCTTCATTTAATTGATTTCATCGTTAACTGATTTCATCGTTAACTGATTTCATCGTTAACTGATTTCATCTTCATTTAACTGATTTCATCGTTAACTGATTTCATCTTCATTTAACTGATTTCATCGTTAACTGATTTCATCGTTAATTGATTTCATCGTTAACTGATTTCATTTTCATTCTTCATTTAACTGATTTCATCGTTAACTGATTTCATCGTTAACTGATTTCATCTTCATTTAACTGATTTCATCGTTAACTGATTTCATCGTTAATTGATTTCATCGTTAACTGATTTCATCTTCATTCTTCATTTAACTGATTTCATCGTTAACTGATTTCATCTTCATTTAACTGATTTCATCGTTAACTGATTTCATCGTTAACTGATTTCATCGTTAACTGATTTCATCTTCATTTAACTGATTTCATTGTTAACTGATTTCATCGTTAACTGATTTCATCTTCATTTAACTGATTTCATCGTTAACTGATTTCATCGTTAACTGATTTCATCGTTAACTGATTTCATCTTCATTTAACTGATTTCATTTTCATTCTTCATTTAACTGATTTCATCGTTAACTGATTTCATCTTCATTTAACTGATTTCATCGTTAACTGATTTCATCGTTAACTGATTTCATCTTTAACTGATTTCATCGTTAACTGATTTCATCTTCATTTAACTGATTTCATCGTTAACTGATTTCATCTTCATTTAATTGATTTCATCGTTAACTGATTTCATCGTTAACTGATTTCATCGTTAACTGATTTCATCTTCATTTAACTGATTTCATCGTTAACTGATTTCATCGTTAACTGATTTCATCTTCATTTAACTGATTTCATTTTCATTCTTCATTTAACTGATTTCATCGTTAACTGATTTCATCTTCATTTAATTGATTTCATCGTTAACTGATTTCATCGTTAACTGATTTCATCGTTAACTGATTTCATCTTCATTTAACTGATTTCATCGTTAACTGATTTCATCGTTAACTGATTTCATCGTTAACTGATTTCATCTTCATTTAACTGATTTCATCGTTAACTGATTTCATCGTTAACTGATTTCATCTTCATTTAACTGATTTCATCGTTAACTGATTTCATCGTTAATTGATTTCATCGTTAACTGATTTCATTTTCATTCTTCATTTAACTGATTTCATCGTTAACTGATTTCATCGTTAACTGATTTCATCTTCATTTAACTGATTTCATCGTTAACTGATTTCATCGTTAATTGATTTCATCGTTAACTGATTTCATCTTCATTCTTCATTTAACTGATTTCATCGTTAACTGATTTCATCTTCATTTAACTGATTTCATCGTTAACTGATTTCATCGTTAACTGATTTCATCGTTAACTGATTTCATCTTCATTTAACTGATTTCATCGTTAACTGATTTCATCTTCATTCTTCATTTAACTGATTTCATCTTTAACTGATTTCATCGTTAACTGATTTCATCTTCATTTAACTGATTTCATCGTTAATTGATTTCATCGTTAACTGATTTCATCGTTAACTGATTTCATCGTTAACTGATTTCATCTTCATTTAACTGATTTCATCGTTAATTGATTTCATCGTTAACTGATTTCATCGTTAATTGATTTCATCGTTAACTGATTTCATCTTCATTTAACTGATTTCATCGTTAACTGATTTCATCTTCATTCTTCATTTAACTGATTTCATCTTTAACTGATTTCATCGTTAACTGATTTCATCTTCATTTAACTGATTTCATCGTTAATTGATTTCATCGTTAACTGATTTCATCGTTAATTGATTTCATCGTTAACTGATTTCATCTTCATTTAACTGATTTCATCGTTAACTGATTTCATCTTCATTCTTCATTTAACTGATTTCATCTTTAACTGATTTCATCGTTAACTGATTTCATCTTCATTTAACTGATTTCATCGTTAATTGATTTCATCGTTAACTGATTTCATCGTTAATTGATTTCATCGTTAACTGATTTCATCTTCATTTAACTGATTTCATCGTTAACTGATTTCATCTTCATTCTTCATTTAACTGATTTCATCTTTAACTGATTTCATCGTTAACTGATTTCATCTTCATTTAACTGATTTCATCGTTAATTGATTTCATCGTTAACTGATTTCATCGTTAACTGATTTCATCTTCATTTAACTGATTTCATCGTTAACTGATTTCATCGTTAACTGATTTCATCGTTAACTGATTTCATCTTTAACTGATTTCATCTTCATTTAACTGATTTCATCGTTAATTGATTTCATCGTTAACTGATTTCATCGTTAACTGATTTCATCGTTAACTGATTTCATCTTCATTTAACTGATTTCATCGTTAATTGATTTCATCGTTAACTGATTTCATCGTTAATTGATTTCATCGTTAACTGATTTCATCTTCATTTAACTGATTTCATCGTTAACTGATTTCATCTTCATTCTTCATTTAACTGATTTCATCTTTAACTGATTTCATCGTTAACTGATTTCATCTTCATTTAACTGATTTCATCGTTAATTGATTTCATCGTTAACTGATTTCATCGTTAATTGATTTCATCGTTAACTGATTTCATCTTCATTTAACTGATTTCATCGTTAACTGATTTCATCTTCATTCTTCATTTAACTGATTTCATCTTTAACTGATTTCATCGTTAACTGATTTCATCTTCATTTAACTGATTTCATCGTTAATTGATTTCATCGTTAACTGATTTCATCGTTAACTGATTTCATCTTCATTTAACTGATTTCATCGTTAACTGATTTCATCGTTAACTGATTTCATCTTTAACTGATTTCATCTTCATTTAACTGATTTCATCGTTAACTGATTTCATCGTTAACTGATTTCATCGTTAACTGATTTCATCTTCATTTAACTGATTTCATCTTCATTTAACTGATTTCATCGTTAACTGATTTCATCGTTAACTGATTTCATCTTCATTTAATTGATTTCATCGTTAACTGATTTCATCGTTAACTGATTTCATCGTTAACTGATTTCATCTTCATTTAACTGATTTCATCGTTAACTGATTTCATCGTTAACTGATTTCATCGTTAACTGATTTCATCTTCATTTAACTGATTTCATCGTTAACTGATTTCATCGTTAACTGATTTCATCTTCATTTAACTGATTTCATCGTTAACTGATTTCATCGTTAATTGATTTCATCGTTAACTGATTTCATTTTCATTCTTCATTTAACTGATTTCATCGTTAACTGATTTCATCGTTAACTGATTTCATCTTCATTTAACTGATTTCATCGTTAACTGATTTCATCGTTAATTGATTTCATCGTTAACTGATTTCATCTTCATTCTTCATTTAACTGATTTCATCTTTAACTGATTTCATCGTTAACTGATTTCATCTTCATTTAACTGATTTCATCGTTAATTGATTTCATCGTTAACTGATTTCATCGTTAACTGATTTCATCTTCATTTAACTGATTTCATCGTTAACTGATTTCATCGTTAACTGATTTCATCGTTAACTGATTTCATCTTCATTTAACTGATTTCATTGTTAACTGATTTCATCGTTAACTGATTTCATCTTCATTTAACTGATTTCCTCGTTAACTGATTTCATCGTTAACTGATTTCATCGTTAACTGATTTCATCTTCATTTAACTGATTTCATTTTCATTCTTCATTTAACTGATTTCATCGTTAACTGATTTCATCTTCATTTAACTGATTTCATCGTTAACTGATTTCATCGTTAACTGATTTCATCTTTAACTGATTTCATCGTTAACTGATTTCATCTTCATTTAACTGATTTCATCGTTAACTGATTTCATCTTCATTTAATTGATTTCATCGTTAACTGATTTCATCGTTAACTGATTTCATCGTTAACTGATTTCATCTTCATTTAACTGATTTCATCGTTAACTGATTTCATCGTTAACTGATTTCATCTTCATTTAACTGATTTCATTATCATTCTTCATTTAACTGATTTCATCGTTAACTGATTTCATCTTCATTTAATTGATTTCATCGTTAACTGATTTCATCGTTAACTGATTTCATCGTTAACTGATTTCATCTTCATTTAACTGATTTCATCGTTAACTGATTTCATCGTTAACTGATTTCATCGTTAACTGATTTCATCTTCATTTAACTGATTTCATCGTTAACTGATTTCATCGTTAACTGATTTCATCTTCATTTAACTGATTTCATCGTTAACTGATTTCATCGTTAATTGATTTCATCGTTAACTGATTTCATCTTCATTCTTCATTTAACTGATTTCATCGTTAACTGATTTCATCTTCATTTAACTGATTTCATCGTTAACTGATTTCATCGTTAACTGATTTCATCGTTAACTGATTTCATCGTTAACTGATTTCATCTTCATTTAACTGATTTCATTGTTAACTGATTTCATCGTTAACTGATTTCATCTTCATTTAACTGATTTCATCGTTAACTGATTTCATCGTTAACTGATTTCATCTTCATTTAACTGATTTCATTTTCATTCTTCATTTAACTGATTTCATCGTTAACTGATTTCATCTTCATTTAACTGATTTCATCGTTAACTGATTTCATCGTTAACTGATTTCATCGTTAACTGATTTCATCTTTAACTGATTTCATCGTTAACTGATTTCATCTTCATTTAACTGATTTCATCGTTAACTGATTTCATCTTCATTTAATTGATTTCATCGTTAACTGATTTCATCGTTAACTGATTTCATCGTTAACTGATTTCATCGTTAACTGATTTCATCTTCATTTAACTGATTTCATCGTTAACTGATTTCATCTTCATTCTTCATTTAACTGATTTCATCTTTAACTGATTTCATCGTTAACTGATTTCATCTTCATTTAACTGATTTCATCGTTAATTGATTTCATCGTTAACTGATTTCATCGTTAACTGATTTCATCGTTAACTGATTTCATCTTCATTCTTCATTTAACTGATTTCATCTTTAACTGATTTCATCGTTAACTGATTTCATCTTCATTTAACTGATTTCATCGTTAACTGATTTCATCTTCATTCTTCATTTAACTGATTTCATCTTTAACTGATTTCATCGTTAACTGATTTCATCTTCATTTAACTGATTTCATCGTTAATTGATTTCATAGTTAACTGATTTCATCGTTAACTGATTTCATCTTCATTTAACTGATTTCATCGTTAACTGATTTCATCGTTAACTGATTTCATCGTTAACTGATTTCATCTTCATTTAACTGATTTCATTTTCATTCTTCATTTAACTGATTTCATCGTTAACTGATTTCATCTTCATTTAACTGATTTCATCGTTAACTGATTTCATCGTTAACTGATTTCATCTTTAACTGATTTCATCGTTAACTGATTTCATCTTCATTTAACTGATTTCATCGTTAACTGATTTCATCTTCATTTAATTGATTTCATCGTTAACTGATTTCATCGTTAACTGATTTCATCGTTAACTGATTTCATCTTCATTTAACTGATTTCATCGTTAACTGATTTCATCGTTAACTGATTTCATCTTCATTTAACTGATTTCATTTTCATTCTTCATTTAACTGATTTCATCGTTAACTGATTTCATCTTCATTTAATTGATTTCATCGTTAACTGATTTCATCGTTAACTGATTTCATCGTTAACTGATTTCATCTTCATTTAACTGATTTCATCGTTAACTGATTTCATCGTTAACTGATTTCATCGTTAACTGATTTCATCTTCATTTAACTGATTTCATCGTTAACTGATTTCATCGTTAACTGATTTCATCTTCATTTAACTGATTTCATCGTTAACTGATTTCATCGTTAATTGATTTCATCGTTAACTGATTTCATTTTCATTCTTCATTTAACTGATTTCATCGTTAACTGATTTCATCGTTAACTGATTTCATCTTCATTTAACTGATTTCATCGTTAACTGATTTCATCGTTAATTGATTTCATCGTTAACTGATTTCATCTTCATTCTTCATTTAACTGATTTCATCGTTAACTGATTTCATCTTCATTTAACTGATTTCATCGTTAACTGATTTCATCGTTAACTGATTTCATCGTTAACTGATTTCATCTTCATTTAACTGATTTCATTGTTAACTGATTTCATCGTTAACTGATTTCATCTTCATTTAACTGATTTCATCGTTAACTGATTTCATCGTTAACTGATTTCATCTTCATTTAACTGATTTCATTTTCATTCTTCATTTAACTGATTTCATCGTTAACTGATTTCATCTTCATTTAACTGATTTCATCGTTAACTGATTTCATCGTTAACTGATTTCATCTTTAACTGATTTCATCGTTAACTGATTTCATCTTCATTTAACTGATTTCATCGTTAACTGATTTCATCTTCATTTAATTGATTTCATCGTTAACTGATTTCATCGTTAACTGATTTCATCGTTAACTGATTTCATCTTCATTTAACTGATTTCATCGTTAACTGATTTCATCTTCATTCTTCATTTAACTGATTTCATCTTTAACTGATTTCATCGTTAACTGATTTCATCTTCATTTAACTGATTTCATCGTTAATTGATTTCATCGTTAACTGATTTCATCGTTAACTGATTTCATCGTTAACTGATTTCATCTTCATTCTTCATTTAACTGATTTCATCTTTAACTGATTTCATCGTTAACTGATTTCATCTTCATTTAACTGATTTCATCATTAATTGATTTCATCGTTAACTGATTTCATCGTTAATTGATTTCATCGTTAACTGATTTCATCTTCATTTAACTGATTTCATCGTTAACTGATTTCATCTTCATTCTTCATTTAACTGATTTCATCATTAATTGATTTCATCGTTAACTGATTTCATCGTTAATTGATTTCATCGTTAACTGATTTCATCTTCATTTAACTGATTTCATCGTTAACTGATTTCATCTTCATTCTTCATTTAACTGATTTCATCTTTAACTGATTTCATCGTTAACTGATTTCATCTTCATTTAACTGATTTCATCGTTAATTGATTTCATCGTTAACTGATTTCATCGTTAACTGATTTCATCTTCATTTAACTGATTTCATCGTTAACTGATTTCATCGTTAACTGATTTCATCTTTAACTGATTTCATCTTCATTTAACTGATTTCATCGTTAACTGATTTCATCGTTAACTGATTTCATCGTTAATTGATTTCATCGTTAACTGATTTCATCTTCATTTAACTGATTTCATCGTTAACTGATTTCATCTTCATTCTTCATTTAACTGATTTCATCTTTAACTGATTTCATCGTTAACTGATTTCATCTTCATTTAACTGATTTCATCGTTAATTGATTTCATCGTTAACTGATTTCATCGTTAACTGATTTCATCTTCATTTAACTGATTTCATCGTTAACTGATTTCATCGTTAACTGATTTCATCTTTAACTGATTTCATCTTCATTTAACTGATTTCATCGTTAACTGATTTCATCGTTAACTGATTTCATCGTTAACTGATTTCATCTTCATTTAACTGATTTCATCTTCATTTAACTGATTTCATCGTTAACTGATTTCATCGTTAACTGATTTCATCTTCATTTAATTGATTTCATCGTTAACTGATTTCATCGTTAACTGATTTCATCGTTAACTGATTTCATCTTCATTTAACTGATTTCATCGTTAACTGATTTCATCGTTAACTGATTTCATCGTTAACTGATTTCATCTTCATTTAACTGATTTCATCGTTAACTGATTTCATCGTTAACTGATTTCATCTTCATTTAACTGATTTCATCGTTAACTGATTTCATCGTTAATTGATTTCATCGTTAACTGATTTCATTTTCATTCTTCATTTAACTGATTTCATCGTTAACTGATTTCATCTTCATTTAACTGATTTCATCGTTAACTGATTTCATCGTTAACTGATTTCATCGTTAACTGATTTCATCTTCATTTAACTGATTTCATCGTTAACTGATTTCATCTTCATTCTTCATTTAACTGATTTCATCTTTAACTGATTTCATCGTTAACTGATTTCATCTTCATTTAACTGATTTCATCGTTAATTGATTTCATCGTTAACTGATTTCATCGTTAACTGATTTCATCTTCATTTAACTGATTTCATCGTTAACTGATTTCATCGTTAACTGATTTCATCTTTAACTGATTTCATCTTCATTTAACTGATTTCATCGTTAACTGATTTCATCGTTAACTGATTTCATCGTTAACTGATTTCATCTTCATTTAACTGATTTCATTGTTAACTGATTTCATCGTTAACTGATTTCATCTTCATTTAACTGATTTCATCGTTAACTGATTTCATCGTTAACTGATTTCATCGTTAACTGATTTCATCTTCATTTAACTGATTTCATTTTCATTCTTCATTTAACTGATTTCATCGTTAACTGATTTCATCTTCATTTAACTGATTTCATCGTTAACTGATTTCATCGTTAACTGATTTCATCGTTAACTGATTTCATCGTTAACTGATTTCATCTTTAACTGATTTCATCGTTAACTGATTTCATCTTCATTTAACTGATTTCATCGTTAACTGATTTCATCTTCATTTAACTGATTTCATCGTTAACTGATTTCATCGTTAACTGATTTCATCTTCATTTAACTGATTTCATTTTCATTCTTCATTTAACTGATTTCATCGTTAACTGATTTCATCTTCATTTAATTGATTTCATCGTTAACTGATTTCATCGTTAACTGATTTCATCGTTAACTGATTTCATCTTCATTTAACTGATTTCATCGTTAACTGATTTCATCGTTAACTGATTTCATCGTTAACTGATTTCATCTTCATTTAACTGATTTCATCGTTAACTGATTTCATCGTTAACTGATTTCATCTTCATTTAACTGATTTCATCGTTAACTGATTTCATCGTTAATTGATTTCATCGTTAACTGATTTCATTTTCATTCTTCATTTAACTGATTTCATCGTTAACTGATTTCATCGTTAACTGATTTCATCTTCATTTAACTGATTTCATCGTTAACTGATTTCATCGTTAATTGATTTCATCGTTAACTGATTTCATCTTCATTCTTCATTTAACTGATTTCATCGTTAACTGATTTCATCTTCATTTAACTGATTTCATCGTTAACTGATTTCATCGTTAACTGATTTCATCTTCATTTAACTGATTTCATCGTTAACTGATTTCATCTTCATTCTTCATTTAACTGATTTCATCTTTAACTGATTTCATCGTTAACTGATTTCATCTTCATTTAACTGATTTCATCGTTAATTGATTTCATCGTTAACTGATTTCATCGTTAATTGATTTCATCGTTAACTGATTTCATCTTCATTTAACTGATTTCATCGTTAACTGATTTCATCTTCATTCTTCATTTAACTGATTTCATCTTTAACTGATTTCATCGTTAACTGATTTCATCTTCATTTAACTGATTTCATCGTTAATTGATTTCATCGTTAACTGATTTCATCGTTAATTGATTTCATCGTTAACTGATTTCATCTTCATTTAACTGATTTCATCGTTAACTGATTTCATCTTCATTCTTCATTTAACTGATTTCATCTTTAACTGATTTCATCGTTAACTGATTTCATCTTCATTTAACTGATTTCATCGTTAATTGATTTCATCGTTAACTGATTTCATCGTTAACTGATTTCATCTTCATTTAACTGATTTCATCGTTAACTGATTTCATCGTTAACTGATTTCATCTTTAACTGATTTCATCTTCATTTAACTGATTTCATCGTTAACTGATTTCATCGTTAACTGATTTCATCGTTAACTGATTTCATCTTCATTTAACTGATTTCATCGTTAACTGATTTCATCTTCATTTAATTGATTTCATCGTTAACTGATTTCATCGTTAACTGATTTCATCGTTAACTGATTTCATCTTCATTTAACTGATTTCATCGTTAACTGATTTCATCGTTAACTGATTTCATCGTTAACTGATTTCATCTTCATTTAACTGATTTCATCGTTAACTGATTTCATCTTCATTTAACTGATTTCATCGTTAACTGATTTCATCGTTAATTGATTTCATCGTTAACTGATTTCATTTTCATTCTTCATTTAACTGATTTCATCGTTAACTGATTTCATCGTTAACTGATTTCATCTTCATTTAACTGATTTCATCGTTAACTGATTTCATCGTTAATTGATTTCATCGTTAACTGATTTCATCTTCATTCTTCATTTAACTGATTTCATCGTTAACTGATTTCATCTTCATTTAACTGATTTCATCGTTAACTGATTTCATCGTTAACTGATTTCATCTTCATTTAACTGATTTCATCGTTAACTGATTTCATCTTCATTCTTCATTTAACTGATTTCATCTTTAACTGATTTCATCGTTAACTGATTTCATCTTCATTTAACTGATTTCATCGTTAATTGATTTCATCGTTAACTGATTTCATCGTTAACTGATTTCATCTTCATTTAACTGATTTCATCGTTAACTGATTTCATCGTTAACTGATTTCATCTTTAACTGATTTCATCTTCATTTAACTGATTTCATCGTTAACTGATTTCATCGTTAACTGATTTCATCGTTAACTGATTTCATCTTCATTTAACTGATTTCATTGTTAACTGATTTCATCGTTAACTGATTTCATCTTCATTTAACTGATTTCATCGTTAACTGATTTCATCGTTAACTGATTTCATCTTCATTTAACTGATTTCATTTTCATTCTTCATTTAATTGATTTCATCGTTAACTGATTTCATCGTTAACTGATTTCATCGTTAACTGATTTCATCGTTAACTGATTTCATCTTCATTTAACTGATTTCATCGTTAACTGATTTCATCGTTAACTGATTTCATCTTCATTTAACTGATTTCATTTTCATTCTTCATTTAACTGATTTCATCGTTAACTGATTTCATCTTCATTTAATTGATTTCATCGTTAACTGATTTCATCGTTAACTGATTTCATCTTCATTTAACTGATTTCATCGTTAACTGATTTCATCGTTAACTGATTTCATCGTTAACTGATTTCATCTTCATTTAACTGATTTCATCGTTAACTGATTTCATCGTTAACTGATTTCATCTTCATTTAACTGATTTCATCGTTAACTGATTTCATCGTTAATTGATTTCATCGTTAACTGATTTCATTTTCATTCTTCATTTAACTGATTTCATCGTTAACTGATTTCATCGTTAACTGATTTCATCTTCATTTAACTGATTTCATCGTTAATTGATTTCATCGTTAACTGATTTCATCTTCATTCTTCATTTAACTGATTTCATCGTTAACTGATTTCATCTTCATTTAACTGATTTCATCGTTAACTGATTTCATCGTTAACTGATTTCATCGTTAACTGATTTCATCTTCATTTAACTGATTTCATCGTTAACTGATTTCATCTTCATTCTTCATTTAACTGATTTCATCTTTAACTGATTTCATCGTTAACTGATTTCATCTTCATTTAACTGATTTCATCGTTAATTGATTTCATCGTTAACTGATTTCATCGTTAACTGATTTCATCGTTAACTGATTTCATCTTCATTTAACTGATTTCATCGTTAATTGATTTCATCGTTAACTGATTTCATCGTTAATTGATTTCATCGTTAACTGATTTCATCTTCATTTAACTGATTTCATCGTTAACTGATTTCATCTTCATTCTTCATTTAACTGATTTCATCTTTAACTGATTTCATCGTTAACTGATTTCATCTTCATTTAACTGATTTCATCGTTAATTGATTTCATCGTTAACTGATTTCATCGTTAATTGATTTCATCGTTAACTGATTTCATCTTCATTTAACTGATTTCATCGTTAACTGATTTCATCTTCATTCTTCATTTAACTGATTTCATCTTTAACTGATTTCATCGTTAACTGATTTCATCTTCATTTAACTGATTTCATCGTTAATTGATTTCATCGTTAACTGATTTCATCGTTAATTGATTTCATCGTTAACTGATTTCATCTTCATTTAACTGATTTCATCGTTAACTGATTTCATCTTCATTCTTCATTTAACTGATTTCATCTTTAACTGATTTCATCGTTAACTGATTTCATCTTCATTTAACTGATTTCATCGTTAATTGATTTCATCGTTAACTGATTTCATCGTTAACTGATTTCATCTTCATTTAACTGATTTCATCGTTAACTGATTTCATCGTTAACTGATTTCATCTTTAACTGATTTCATCTTCATTTAACTGATTTCATCGTTAATTGATTTCATCGTTAACTGATTTCATCGTTAACTGATTTCATCGTTAACTGATTTCATCTTCATTTAACTGATTTCATCGTTAATTGATTTCATCGTTAACTGATTTCATCGTTAATTGATTTCATCGTTAACTGATTTCATCTTCATTTAACTGATTTCATCGTTAACTGATTTCATCTTCATTCTTCATTTAACTGATTTCATCTTTAACTGATTTCATCGTTAACTGATTTCATCTTCATTTAACTGATTTCATCGTTAATTGATTTCATCGTTAACTGATTTCATCGTTAATTGATTTCATCGTTAACTGATTTCATCTTCATTTAACTGATTTCATCGTTAACTGATTTCATCTTCATTCTTCATTTAACTGATTTCATCTTTAACTGATTTCATCGTTAACTGATTTCATCTTCATTTAACTGATTTCATCGTTAATTGATTTCATCGTTAACTGATTTCATCGTTAACTGATTTCATCTTCATTTAACTGATTTCATCGTTAACTGATTTCATCGTTAACTGATTTCATCTTTAACTGATTTCATCTTCATTTAACTGATTTCATCGTTAACTGATTTCATCGTTAACTGATTTCATCGTTAACTGATTTCATCTTCATTTAACTGATTTCATCTTCATTTAACTGATTTCATCGTTAACTGATTTCATCGTTAACTGATTTCATCTTCATTTAATTGATTTCATCGTTAACTGATTTCATCGTTAACTGATTTCATCGTTAACTGATTTCATCTTCATTTAACTGATTTCATCGTTAACTGATTTCATCGTTAACTGATTTCATCGTTAACTGATTTCATCTTCATTTAACTGATTTCATCGTTAACTGATTTCATCGTTAACTGATTTCATCTTCATTTAACTGATTTCATCGTTAACTGATTTCATCGTTAATTGATTTCATCGTTAACTGATTTCATTTTCATTCTTCATTTAACTGATTTCATCGTTAACTGATTTCATCGTTAACTGATTTCATCTTCATTTAACTGATTTCATCGTTAACTGATTTCATCGTTAATTGATTTCATCGTTAACTGATTTCATCTTCATTCTTCATTTAACTGATTTCATCTTTAACTGATTTCATCTTCATTTAACTGATTTCATCGTTAATTGATTTCATCGTTAACTGATTTCATCGTTAACTGATTTCATCTTCATTTAACTGATTTCATCGTTAACTGATTTCATCGTTAACTGATTTCATCTTCATTTAACTGATTTCATCGTTAACTGATTTCATCGTTAACTGATTTCATCGTTAACTGATTTCATCGTTAACTGATTTCATCTTCATTTAACTGATTTCATTGTTAACTGATTTCATCGTTAACTGATTTCATCTTCATTTAACTGATTTCCTCGTTAACTGATTTCATCGTTAACTGATTTCATCGTTAACTGATTTCATCTTCATTTAACTGATTTCATTTTCATTCTTCATTTAACTGATTTCATCGTTAACTGATTTCATCTTCATTTAACTGATTTCATCGTTAACTGATTTCATCGTTAACTGATTTCATCGTTAACTGATTTCATCTTTAACTGATTTCATCGTTAACTGATTTCATCTTCATTTAACTGATTTCATCGTTAACTGATTTCATCTTCATTTAATTGATTTCATCGTTAACTGATTTCATCGTTAACTGATTTCATCGTTAACTGATTTCATCTTCATTTAACTGATTTCATCGTTAACTGATTTCATCGTTAACTGATTTCATCGTTAACTGATTTCATCGTTAACTGATTTCATCTTTAACTGATTTCATCGTTAACTGATTTCATCTTCATTTAACTGATTTCATCGTTAACTGATTTCATCTTCATTTAATTGATTTCATCGTTAACTGATTTCATCGTTAACTGATTTCATCGTTAACTGATTTCATCTTCATTTAACTGATTTCATCGTTAACTGATTTCATCGTTAACTGATTTCATCTTCATTTAACTGATTTCATTTTCATTCTTCATTTAACTGATTTCATCGTTAACTGATTTCATCTTCATTTAATTGATTTCATCGTTAACTGATTTCATCGTTAACTGATTTCATCGTTAACTGATTTCATCTTCATTTAACTGATTTCATCGTTAACTGATTTCATCTTCATTTAACTGATTTCATCGTTAACTGATTTCATCGTTAATTGATTTCATCGTTAACTGATTTCATTTTCATTCTTCATTTAACTGATTTCATCGTTAACTGATTTCATCGTTAACTGATTTCATCTTCATTTAACTGATTTCATCGTTAACTGATTTCATCGTTAATTGATTTCATCGTTAACTGATTTCATCTTCATTCTTCATTTAACTGATTTCATCGTTAACTGATTTCATCTTCATTTAACTGATTTCATCGTTAACTGATTTCATCGTTAACTGATTTCATCGTTAACTGATTTCATCTTCATTTAACTGATTTCATTGTTAACTGATTTCATCGTTAACTGATTTCATCTTCATTTAACTGATTTCATCGTTAACTGATTTCATCGTTAACTGATTTCATCGTTAACTGATTTCATCTTCATTTAACTGATTTCATTTTCATTCTTCATTTAACTGATTTCATCGTTAACTGATTTCATCTTCATTTAACTGATTTCATCGTTAACTGATTTCATCGTTAACTGATTTCATCGTTAACTGATTTCATCTTTAACTGATTTCATCGTTAACTGATTTCATCTTCATTTAACTGATTTCATCGTTAACTGATTTCATCTTCATTTAATTGATTTCATCGTTAACTGATTTCATCGTTAACTGATTTCATCGTTAACTGATTTCATCTTCATTTAACTGATTTCATCGTTAACTGATTTCATCGTTAACTGATTTCATCTTCATTTAACTGATTTCATTTTCATTCTTCATTTAACTGATTTCATCGTTAACTGATTTCATCTTCATTTAATTGATTTCATCGTTAACTGATTTCATCGTTAACTGATTTCATCGTTAACTGATTTCATCTTCATTTAACTGATTTCATCGTTAACTGATTTCATCGTTAACTGATTTCATCGTTAACTGATTTCATCTTCATTTAACTGATTTCATCGTTAACTGATTTCATCGTTAACTGATTTCATCTTCATTTAACTGATTTCATCGTTAACTGATTTCATCGTTAATTGATTTCATCGTTAACTGATTTCATTTTCATTCTTCATTTAACTGATTTCATCGTTAACTGATTTCATCGTTAACTGATTTCATCTTCATTTAACTGATTTCATCGTTAACTGATTTCATCGTTAATTGATTTCATCGTTAACTGATTTCATCTTCATTCTTCATTTAACTGATTTCATCGTTAACTGATTTCATCTTCATTTAACTGATTTCATCGTTAACTGATTTCATCGTTAACTGATTTCATCGTTAACTGATTTCATCTTCATTTAACTGATTTCATCGTTAACTGATTTCATCTTCATTCTTCATTTAACTGATTTCATCTTTAACTGATTTCATCGTTAACTGATTTCATCTTCATTTAACTGATTTCATCGTTAATTGATTTCATCGTTAACTGATTTCATCGTTAACTGATTTCATCGTTAACTGATTTCATCTTCATTTAACTGATTTCATCGTTAATTGATTTCATCGTTAACTGATTTCATCGTTAATTGATTTCATCGTTAACTGATTTCATCTTCATTTAACTGATTTCATCGTTAACTGATTTCATCTTCATTCTTCATTTAACTGATTTCATCTTTAACTGATTTCATCGTTAACTGATTTCATCTTCATTTAACTGATTTCATCGTTAATTGATTTCATCGTTAACTGATTTCATCGTTAATTGATTTCATCGTTAACTGATTTCATCTTCATTTAACTGATTTCATCGTTAACTGATTTCATCTTCATTCTTCATTTAACTGATTTCATCTTTAACTGATTTCATCGTTAACTGATTTCATCTTCATTTAACTGATTTCATCGTTAATTGATTTCATCGTTAACTGATTTCATCGTTAATTGATTTCATCGTTAACTGATTTCATCTTCATTTAACTGATTTCATCGTTAACTGATTTCATCTTCATTCTTCATTTAACTGATTTCATCTTTAACTGATTTCATCGTTAACTGATTTCATCTTCATTTAACTGATTTCATCGTTAATTGATTTCATCGTTAACTGATTTCATCGTTAACTGATTTCATCTTCATTTAACTGATTTCATCGTTAACTGATTTCATCGTTAACTGATTTCATCTTTAACTGATTTCATCTTCATTTAACTGATTTCATCGTTAATTGATTTCATCGTTAACTGATTTCATCGTTAACTGATTTCATCGTTAACTGATTTCATCTTCATTTAACTGATTTCATCGTTAATTGATTTCATCGTTAACTGATTTCATCGTTAATTGATTTCATCGTTAACTGATTTCATCTTCATTTAACTGATTTCATCGTTAACTGATTTCATCTTCATTCTTCATTTAACTGATTTCATCTTTAACTGATTTCATCGTTAACTGATTTCATCTTCATTTAACTGATTTCATCGTTAATTGATTTCATCGTTAACTGATTTCATCGTTAATTGATTTCATCGTTAACTGATTTCATCTTCATTTAACTGATTTCATCGTTAACTGATTTCATCTTCATTCTTCATTTAACTGATTTCATCTTTAACTGATTTCATCGTTAACTGATTTCATCTTCATTTAACTGATTTCATCGTTAATTGATTTCATCGTTAACTGATTTCATCGTTAACTGATTTCATCTTCATTTAACTGATTTCATCGTTAACTGATTTCATCGTTAACTGATTTCATCTTTAACTGATTTCATCTTCATTTAACTGATTTCATCGTTAACTGATTTCATCGTTAACTGATTTCATCTTCATTTAACTGATTTCATCGTTAACTGATTTCATCTTCATTTAACTGATTTCATCGTTAACTGATTTCATCTTCATTTAACTGATTTCATCGTTAACTGATTTCATCTTTAACTGATTTCATCTTTAACTGATTTCATCGTTAACTGATTTCATTTTCATTTAACTGATTTCATCTTTAACTGATTTCATCGTTAACTGATTTCATCTTCATTTAACTGATTTCATCGTTAACTGATTTCATCTTCATTTAATTGATTTCATCGTTAACTGATTTCATCGTTAACTGATTTCATCGTTAACTGATTTCATCTTCATTTAACTGATTTCATCGTTAACTGATTTCATCGTTAACTGATTTCATCGTTAACTGATTTCATCGTTAACTGATTTCATCTTCATTTAACTGATTTCATCGTTAACTGATTTCATCGTTAACTGATTTCATCTTCATTTAACTGATTTCATCGTTAACTGATTTCATCGTTAATTGATTTCATCGTTAACTGATTTCATTTTCATTCTTCATTTAACTGATTTCATCGTTAACTGATTTCATCGTTAACTGATTTCATCTTCATTTAACTGATTTCATCGTTAACTGATTTCATCGTTAATTGATTTCATCGTTAACTGATTTCATCTTCATTCTTCATTTAACTGATTTCATCTTTAACTGATTTCATCGTTAACTGATTTCATCTTCATTTAACTGATTTCATCGTTAATTGATTTCATCGTTAACTGATTTCATCGTTAACTGATTTCATCTTCATTTAACTGATTTCATCGTTAACTGATTTCATCGTTAACTGATTTCATCTTTAACTGATTTCATCTTCATTTAACTGATTTCATCGTTAACTGATTTCATCGTTAACTGATTTCATCGTTAACTGATTTCATCTTCATTTAACTGATTTCATTGTTAACTGATTTCATCGTTAACTGATTTCATCTTCATTTAACTGATTTCCTCGTTAACTGATTTCATCGTTAACTGATTTCATCGTTAACTGATTTCATCTTCATTTAACTGATTTCATTTTCATTCTTCATTTAACTGATTTCATCGTTAACTGATTTCATCTTCATTTAACTGATTTCATCGTTAACTGATTTCATCGTTAACTGATTTCATCTTTAACTGATTTCATCGTTAACTGATTTCATCTTCATTTAACTGATTTCATCGTTAACTGATTTCATCTTCATTTAATTGATTTCATCGTTAACTGATTTCATCGTTAACTGATTTCATCGTTAACTGATTTCATCTTCATTTAACTGATTTCATCGTTAACTGATTTCATCGTTAACTGATTTCATCTTCATTTAACTGATTTCATTTTCATTCTTCATTTAACTGATTTCATCGTTAACTGATTTCATCTTCATTTAATTGATTTCATCGTTAACTGATTTCATCGTTAACTGATTTCATCGTTAACTGATTTCATCTTCATTTAACTGATTTCATCGTTAACTGATTTCATCGTTAACTGATTTCATCGTTAACTGATTTCATCTTCATTTAACTGATTTCATCGTTAACTGATTTCATCGTTAACTGATTTCATCTTCATTTAACTGATTTCATCGTTAACTGATTTCATCGTTAATTGATTTCATCGTTAACTGATTTCATTTTCATTCTTCATTTAACTGATTTCATCGTTAACTGATTTCATCGTTAACTGATTTCATCTTCATTTAACTGATTTCATCGTTAACTGATTTCATCGTTAATTGATTTCATCGTTAACTGATTTCATCTTCATTCTTCATTTAACTGATTTCATCGTTAACTGATTTCATCTTCATTTAACTGATTTCATCGTTAACTGATTTCATCGTTAACTGATTTCATCGTTAACTGATTTCATCTTCATTTAACTGATTTCATTGTTAACTGATTTCATCGTTAACTGATTTCATCTTCATTTAACTGATTTCATCGTTAACTGATTTCATCGTTAACTGATTTCATCGTTAACTGATTTCATCTTCATTTAACTGATTTCATTTTCATTCTTCATTTAACTGATTTCATCGTTAACTGATTTCATCTTCATTTAACTGATTTCATCGTTAACTGATTTCATCGTTAACTGATTTCATCGTTAACTGATTTCATCTTTAACTGATTTCATCGTTAACTGATTTCATCTTCATTTAACTGATTTCATCGTTAACTGATTTCATCTTCATTTAATTGATTTCATCGTTAACTGATTTCATCGTTAACTGATTTCATCGTTAACTGATTTCATCGTTAACTGATTTCATCTTCATTTAACTGATTTCATCGTTAACTGATTTCATCTTCATTCTTCATTTAACTGATTTCATCTTTAACTGATTTCATCGTTAACTGATTTCATCTTCATTTAACTGATTTCATCGTTAATTGATTTCATCGTTAACTGATTTCATCGTTAACTGATTTCATCGTTAACTGATTTCATCTTCATTCTTCATTTAACTGATTTCATCTTTAACTGATTTCATCGTTAACTGATTTCATCTTCATTTAACTGATTTCATCGTTAATTGATTTCATCGTTAACTGATTTCATCGTTAATTGATTTCATCGTTAACTGATTTCATCTTCATTTAACTGATTTCATCGTTAACTGATTTCATCTTCATTCTTCATTTAACTGATTTCATCTTTAACTGATTTCATCGTTAACTGATTTCATCTTCATTTAACTGATTTCATCGTTAATTGATTTCATAGTTAACTGATTTCATCGTTAACTGATTTCATCTTCATTTAACTGATTTCATCGTTAACTGATTTCATCGTTAACTGATTTCATCGTTAACTGATTTCATCTTCATTTAACTGATTTCATTTTCATTCTTCATTTAACTGATTTCATCGTTAACTGATTTCATCTTCATTTAACTGATTTCATCGTTAACTGATTTCATCTTTAACTGATTTCATCGTTAACTGATTTCATCTTCATTTAACTGATTTCATCGTTAACTGATTTCATCTTCATTTAATTGATTTCATCGTTAACTGATTTCATCGTTAACTGATTTCATCGTTAACTGATTTCATCGTTAACTGATTTCATCTTCATTTAACTGATTTCATCGTTAACTGATTTCATCGTTAACTGATTTCATCTTCATTTAACTGATTTCATCTTCATTCTTCATTTAACTGATTTCATCGTTAACTGATTTCATCTTCATTTAACTGATTTCATCGTTAACTGATTTCATCGTTAACTGATTTCATCGTTAACTGATTTCATCTTCATTTAACTGATTTCATTGTTAACTGATTTCATCGTTAACTGATTTCATCTTCATTTAACTGATTTCATCGTTAACTGATTTCATCGTTAACTGATTTCATCGTTAACTGATTTCATCTTCATTTAACTGATTTCATTTTCATTCTTCATTTAACTGATTTCATCGTTAACTGATTTCATCTTCATTTAACTGATTTCATCGTTAACTGATTTCATCGTTAACTGATTTCATCTTTAACTGATTTCATCGTTAACTGATTTCATCTTCATTTAACTGATTTCATCGTTAACTGATTTCATCTTCATTTAATTGATTTCATCGTTAACTGATTTCATCGTTAACTGATTTCATCGTTAACTGATTTCATCTTCATTTAACTGATTTCATCGTTAACTGATTTCATCGTTAACTGATTTCATCTTCATTTAACTGATTTCATTTTCATTCTTCATTTAACTGATTTCATCGTTAACTGATTTCATCTTCATTTAATTGATTTCATCGTTAACTGATTTCATCGTTAACTGATTTCATCGTTAACTGATTTCATCTTCATTTAACTGATTTCATCGTTAACTGATTTCATCGTTAACTGATTTCATCGTTAACTGATTTCATCTTCATTTAACTGATTTCATCGTTAACTGATTTCATCGTTAACTGATTTCATCTTCATTTAACTGATTTCATCGTTAACTGATTTCATCGTTAATTGATTTCATCGTTAACTGATTTCATTTTCATTCTTCATTTAACTGATTTCATCGTTAACTGATTTCATCGTTAACTGATTTCATCTTCATTTAACTGATTTCATCGTTAACTGATTTCATCGTTAATTGATTTCATCGTTAACTGATTTCATCTTCATTCTTCATTTAACTGATTTCATCGTTAACTGATTTCATCTTCATTTAAATGATTTCATCGTTAACTGATTTCATCGTTAACTGATTTCATCGTTAACTGATTTCATCTTCATTTAACTGATTTCATCGTTAACTGATTTCATCTTCATTCTTCATTTAACTGATTTCATCTTTAACTGATTTCATCGTTAACTGATTTCATCTTCATTTAACTGATTTCATCGTTAATTGATTTCATCGTTAACTGATTTCATCGTTAACTGATTTCATCGTTAACTGATTTCATCTTCATTTAACTGATTTCATCGTTAATTGATTTCATCGTTAACTGATTTCATCGTTAATTGATTTCATCGTTAACTGATTTCATCTTCATTTAACTGATTTCATCGTTAACTGATTTCATCTTCATTCTTCATTTAACTGATTTCATCTTTAACTGATTTCATCGTTAACTGATTTCATCTTCATTTAACTGATTTCATCGTTAATTGATTTCATCGTTAACTGATTTCATCGTTAACTGATTTCATCTTCATTTAACTGATTTCATCGTTAACTGATTTCATCGTTAACTGATTTCATCTTTAACTGATTTCATCTTCATTTAACTGATTTCATCGTTAATTGATTTCATCGTTAACTGATTTCATCGTTAACTGATTTCATCGTTAACTGATTTCATCTTCATTTAACTGATTTCATCGTTAATTGATTTCATCGTTAACTGATTTCATCGTTAATTGATTTCATCGTTAACTGATTTCATCTTCATTTAACTGATTTCATCGTTAACTGATTTCATCTTCATTCTTCATTTAACTGATTTCATCTTTAACTGATTTCATCGTTAACTGATTTCATCTTCATTTAACTGATTTCATCGTTAATTGATTTCATCGTTAACTGATTTCATCGTTAATTGATTTCATCGTTAACTGATTTCATCTTCATTTAACTGATTTCATCGTTAACTGATTTCATCTTCATTCTTCATTTAACTGATTTCATCTTTAACTGATTTCATCGTTAACTGATTTCATCTTCATTTAACTGATTTCATCGTTAATTGATTTCATCGTTAACTGATTTCATCGTTAACTGATTTCATCTTCATTTAACTGATTTCATCGTTAACTGATTTCATCGTTAACTGATTTCATCTTTAACTGATTTCATCTTCATTTAACTGATTTCATCGTTAACTGATTTCATCGTTAACTGATTTCATCTTCATTTAACTGATTTCATCTTCATTTAACTGATTTCATCGTTAACTGATTTCATCGTTAACTGATTTCATCTTCATTTAATTGATTTCATCGTTAACTGATTTCATCGTTAACTGATTTCATCGTTAACTGATTTCATCTTCATTTAACTGATTTCATCGTTAACTGATTTCATCGTTAACTGATTTCATCGTTAACTGATTTCATCTTCATTTAACTGATTTCATCGTTAACTGATTTCATCGTTAACTGATTTCATCTTCATTTAACTGATTTCATCGTTAACTGATTTCATCGTTAATTGATTTCATCGTTAACTGATTTCATTTTCATTCTTCATTTAACTGATTTCATCGTTAACTGATTTCATCGTTAACTGATTTCATCTTCATTTAACTGATTTCATCGTTAACTGATTTCATCGTTAATTGATTTCATCGTTAACTGATTTCATCTTCATTCTTCATTTAACTGATTTCATCTTTAACTGATTTCATCGTTAACTGATTTCATCTTCATTTAACTGATTTCATCGTTAATTGATTTCATCGTTAACTGATTTCATCGTTAACTGATTTCATCTTCATTTAACTGATTTCATCGTTAACTGATTTCATCGTTAACTGATTTCATCTTTAACTGATTTCATCTTCATTTAACTGATTTCATCGTTAACTGATTTCATCGTTAACTGATTTCATCGTTAACTGATTTCATCTTCATTTAACTGATTTCATTGTTAACTGATTTCATCGTTAACTGATTTCATCTTCATTTAACTGATTTCCTCGTTAACTGATTTCATCGTTAACTGATTTCATCGTTAACTGATTTCATCTTCATTTAACTGATTTCATTTTCATTCTTCATTTAACTGATTTCATCGTTAACTGATTTCATCTTCATTTAACTGATTTCATCGTTAACTGATTTCATCGTTAACTGATTTCATCTTTAACTGATTTCATCGTTAACTGATTTCATCTTCATTTAACTGATTTCATCGTTAACTGATTTCATCTTCATTTAATTGATTTCATCGTTAACTGATTTCATCGTTAACTGATTTCATCGTTAACTGATTTCATCTTCATTTAACTGATTTCATCGTTAACTGATTTCATCGTTAACTGATTTCATCTTCATTTAACTGATTTCATTTTCATTCTTCATTTAACTGATTTCATCGTTAACTGATTTCATCTTCATTTAATTGATTTCATCGTTAACTGATTTCATCGTTAACTGATTTCATCGTTAACTGATTTCATCTTCATTTAACTGATTTCATCGTTAACTGATTTCATCGTTAATTGATTTCATCGTTAACTGATTTCATTTTCATTCTTCATTTAACTGATTTCATCGTTAACTGATTTCATCGTTAACTGATTTCATCTTCATTTAACTGATTTCATCGTTAACTGATTTCATCGTTAATTGATTTCATCGTTAACTGATTTCATCTTCATTCTTCATTTAACTGATTTCATCGTTAACTGATTTCATCTTCATTTAACTGATTTCATCGTTAACTGATTTCATCGTTAACTGATTTCATCGTTAACTGATTTCATCGTTAACTGATTTCATCTTCATTTAACTGATTTCATTGTTAACTGATTTCATCGTTAACTGATTTCATCTTCATTTAACTGATTTCATCGTTAACTGATTTCATCGTTAACTGATTTCATCGTTAACTGATTTCATCTTCATTTAACTGATTTCATTTTCATTCTTCATTTAACTGATTTCATCGTTAACTGATTTCATCTTCATTTAACTGATTTCATCGTTAACTGATTTCATCGTTAACTGATTTCATCTTTAACTGATTTCATCGTTAACTGATTTCATCTTCATTTAACTGATTTCATCGTTAACTGATTTCATCTTCATTTAATTGATTTCATCGTTAACTGATTTCATCGTTAACTGATTTCATCGTTAACTGATTTCATCTTCATTTAACTGATTTCATCGTTAACTGATTTCATCTTCATTCTTCATTTAACTGATTTCATCTTTAACTGATTTCATCGTTAACTGATTTCATCTTCATTTAACTGATTTCATCGTTAATTGATTTCATCGTTAACTGATTTCATCGTTAACTGATTTCATCTTCATTCTTCATTTAACTGATTTCATCTTTAACTGATTTCATCGTTAACTGATTTCATCTTCATTTAACTGATTTCATCATTAATTGATTTCATCGTTAACTGATTTCATCGTTAATTGATTTCATCGTTAACTGATTTCATCTTCATTTAACTGATTTCATCGTTAACTGATTTCATCTTCATTCTTCATTTAACTGATTTCATCTTTAACTGATTTCATCGTTAACTGATTTCATCTTCATTTAACTGATTTCATCGTTAATTGATTTCATCGTTAACTGATTTCATCGTTAACTGATTTCATCTTCATTTAACTGATTTCATCGTTAACTGATTTCATCGTTAACTGATTTCATCTTTAACTGATTTCATCTTCATTTAACTGATTTCATCGTTAACTGATTTCATCGTTAATTGATTTCATCGTTAACTGATTTCATCTTCATTTAACTGATTTCATCGTTAACTGATTTCATCTTCATTCTTCATTTAACTGATTTCATCTTTAACTGATTTCATCGTTAACTGATTTCATCTTCATTTAACTGATTTCATCGTTAATTGATTTCATCGTTAACTGATTTCATCGTTAACTGATTTCATCTTCATTTAACTGATTTCATCGTTAACTGATTTCATCGTTTACTGATTTCATCTTTAACTGATTTCATCTTCATTTAACTGATTTCATCGTTAACTGATTTCATCGTTAACTGATTTCATCGTTAACTGATTTCATCTTCATTTAACTGATTTCATCTTCATTTAACTGATTTCATCGTTAACTGATTTCATCGTTAACTGATTTCATCTTCATTTAATTGATTTCATCGTTAACTGATTTCATCGTTAACTGATTTCATCGTTAACTGATTTCATCTTCATTTAACTGATTTCATCGTTAACTGATTTCATCGTTAACTGATTTCATCGTTAACTGATTTCATCTTCATTTAACTGATTTCATCGTTAACTGATTTCATCGTTAACTGATTTCATCTTCATTTAACTGATTTCATCGTTAACTGATTTCATCGTTAATTGATTTCATCGTTAACTGATTTCATTTTCATTCTTCATTTAACTGATTTCATCGTTAACTGATTTCATCTTCATTTAACTGATTTCATCGTTAACTGATTTCATCGTTAACTGATTTCATCGTTAACTGATTTCATCTTCATTTAACTGATTTCATCGTTAACTGATTTCATCTTCATTCTTCATTTAACTGATTTCATCTTTAACTGATTTCATCGTTAACTGATTTCATCTTCATTTAACTGATTTCATCGTTAATTGATTTCATCGTTAACTGATTTCATCGTTAACTGATTTCATCTTCATTTAACTGATTTCATCGTTAACTGATTTCATCGTTAACTGATTTCATCTTTAACTGATTTCATCTTCATTTAACTGATTTCATCGTTAACTGATTTCATCGTTAACTGATTTCATCGTTAACTGATTTCATCTTCATTTAACTGATTTCATTGTTAACTGATTTCATCGTTAACTGATTTCATCGTTAACTGATTTCATCTTCATTTAACTGATTTCATCGTTAACTGATTTCATCGTTAACTGATTTCATCGTTAACTGATTTCATCTTCATTTAACTGATTTCATTGTTAACTGATTTCATCGTTAACTGATTTCATCTTCATTTAACTGATTTCATCTTCATTTAACTGATTTCATCGTTAACTGATTTCATCGTTAACTGATTTCATCTTCATTTAACTGATTTCATTTTCATTCTTCATTTAACTGATTTCATCGTTAACTGATTTCATCTTCATTTAACTGATTTCATCGTTAACTGATTTCATCGTTAACTGATTTCATCGTTAACTGATTTCATCTTTAACTGATTTCATCGTTAACTGATTTCATCTTCATTTAACTGATTTCATCGTTAACTGATTTCATCTTCATTTAATTGATTTCATCGTTAACTGATTTCATCGTTAACTGATTTCATCTTTAACTGATTTCATCTTCATTTAACTGATTTCATCGTTAACTGATTTCATCGTTAACTGATTTCATCTTCATTTAACTGATTTCATTTTCATTCTTCATTTAACTGATTTCATCGTTAACTGATTTCATCTTCATTTAATTGATTTCATCGTTAACTGATTTCATCGTTAACTGATTTCATCGTTAACTGATTTCATCTTCATTTAACTGATTTCATCGTTAACTGATTTCATCGTTAACTGATTTCATCGTTAACTGATTTCATCTTCATTTAACTGATTTCATCGTTAACTGATTTCATCGTTAACTGATTTCATCTTCATTTAACTGATTTCATCGTTAACTGATTTCATCGTTAATTGATTTCATCGTTAACTGATTTCATTTTCATTCTTCATTTAACTGATTTCATCGTTAACTGATTTCATCGTTAACTGATTTCATCTTCATTTAACTGATTTCATCGTTAACTGATTTCATCGTTAATTGATTTCATCGTTAACTGATTTCATCTTCATTCTTCATTTAACTGATTTCATCGTTAACTGATTTCATCTTCATTTAACTGATTTCATCGTTAACTGATTTCATCGTTAATTGATTTCATCGTTAACTGATTTCATCTTCATTCTTCATTTAACTGATTTCATCGTTAACTGATTTCATCTTCATTTAACTGATTTCATCGTTAACTGATTTCATCGTTAACTGATTTCATCGTTAACTGATTTCATCTTCATTTAACTGATTTCATCGTTAACTGATTTCATCTTCATTCTTCATTTAACTGATTTCATCTTTAACTGATTTCATCGTTAACTGATTTCATCTTCATTTAACTGATTTCATCGTTAATTGATTTCATCGTTAACTGATTTCATCGTTAACTGATTTCATCGTTAACTGATTTCATCTTCATTTAACTGATTTCATCGTTAATTGATTTCATCGTTAACTGATTTCATCGTTAATTGATTTCATCGTTAACTGATTTCATCGTTAACTGATTTCATCTTCATTTAATTGATTTCATCGTTAACTGATTTCATCGTTAACTGATTTCATCGTTAACTGATTTCATCTTCATTTAACTGATTTCATCGTTAACTGATTTCATCGTTAACTGATTTCATCTTCATTTAACTGATTTCATCGTTAACTGATTTCATCGTTAACTGATTTCATCTTCATTTAACTGATTTCATCGTTAACTGATTTCATCGTTAATTGATTTCATCGTTAACTGATTTCATTTTCATTCTTCATTTAACTGATTTCATCGTTAACTGATTTCATCGTTAACTGATTTCATCTTCATTTAACTGATTTCATCGTTAACTGATTTCATCGTTAATTGATTTCATCGTTAACTGATTTCATCTTCATTCTTCATTTAACTGATTTCATCGTTAACTGATTTCATCTTCATTTAACTGATTTCATCGTTAACTGATTTCATCGTTAACTGATTTCATCGTTAACTGATTTCATCTTCATTTAACTGATTTCATCGTTAACTGATTTCATCTTCATTCTTCATTTAACTGATTTCATCTTTAACTGATTTCATCGTTAACTGATTTCATCTTCATTTAACTGATTTCATCGTTAATTGATTTCATCGTTAACTGATTTCATCGTTAACTGATTTCATCGTTAACTGATTTCATCTTCATTTAACTGATTTCATCGTTAATTGATTTCATCGTTAACTGATTTCATCGTTAATTGATTTCATCGTTAACTGATTTCATCTTCATTTAATTGATTTCATCGTTAACTGATTTCCTCGTTAACTGATTTCATCGTTAACTGATTTCATCTTCATTTAACTGATTTCATCGTTAACTGATTTCATCGTTAACTGATTTCATCGTTAACTGATTTCATCTTCATTTAACTGATTTCATCGTTAACTGATTTCATCGTTAACTGATTTCATCTTCATTTAACTGATTTCATCGTTAACTGATTTCATCGTTAATTGATTTCATCGTTAACTGATTTCATTTTCATTCTTCATTTAACTGATTTCATCGTTAACTGATTTCATCGTTAACTGATTTCATCTTCATTTAACTGATTTCATCGTTAACTGATTTCATCGTTAATTGATTTCATCGTTAACTGATTTCATCTTCATTCTTCATTTAACTGATTTCATCGTTAACTGATTTCATCTTCATTTAACTGATTTCATCGTTAACTGATTTCATCGTTAACTGATTTCATCGTTAACTGATTTCATCTTCATTTAACTGATTTCATCGTTAACTGATTTCATCTTCATTCTTCATTTAACTGATTTCATCTTTAACTGATTTCATCGTTAACTGATTTCATCTTCATTTAACTGATTTCATCGTTAATTGATTTCATCGTTAACTGATTTCATCGTTAACTGATTTCATCTTCATTTAACTGATTTCATCGTTAACTGATTTCATCGTTAACTGATTTCATCTTTAACTGATTTCATCTTCATTTAACTGATTTCATCGTTAACTGATTTCATCGTTAACTGATTTCATCGTTAACTGATTTCATCGTTAACTGATTTCATCTTCATTTAACTGATTTCATTGTTAACTGATTTCATCGTTAACTGATTTCATCTTCATTTAACTGATTTCATCGTTAACTGATTTCATCGTTAACTGATTTCATCTTCATTTAACTGATTTCATTTTCATTCTTCATTTAACTGATTTCATCGTTAACTGATTTCATCTTCATTTAACTGATTTCATCGTTAACTGATTTCATCTTCATTTAACTGATTTCATCGTTAACTGATTTCATCGTTAACTGATTTCATCGTTAACTGATTTCATCTTTAACTGATTTCATCGTTAACTGATTTCATCTTCATTTAACTGATTTCATCGTTAACTGATTTCATCTTCATTTAATTGATTTCATCGTTAACTGATTTCATCGTTAACTGATTTCATCGTTAACTGATTTCATCTTCATTTAACTGATTTCATCGTTAACTGATTTCATCGTTAACTGATTTCATCTTCATTTAACTGATTTCATCGTTAACTGATTTCATCGTTAATTGATTTCATCGTTAACTGATTTCATTTTCATTCTTCATTTAACTGATTTCATCGTTAACTGATTTCATCGTTAACTGATTTCATCTTCATTTAACTGATTTCATCGTTAATTGATTTCATCGTTAACTGATTTCATCGTTAACTGATTTCATCGTTAACTGATTTCATCTTCATTTAACTGATTTCATCGTTAATTGATTTCATCGTTAACTGATTTCATCGTTAACTGATTTCATCGTTAACTGATTTCATCTTTAACTGATTTCATCGTTAACTGATTTCATCGTTAACTGATTTCATCGTTAACTGATTTCATCTTTAACTGATTTCATCGTTAACTGATTTCATCTTCATTTAACTGATTTCATCGTTAACTGATTTCATCTTCATTTAATTGATTTCATCGTTAACTGATTTCATCGTTAACTGATTTCATCGTTAACTGATTTCATCTTCATTTAACTGATTTCATCGTTAACTGATTTCATCGTTAACTGATTTCATCTTCATTTAACTGATTTCATTTTCATTCTTCATTTAACTGATTTCATCGTTAACTGATTTCATCTTCATTTAATTGATTTCATCGTTAACTGATTTCATCGTTAACTGATTTCATCGTTAACTGATTTCATCTTCATTTAACTGATTTCATCGTTAACTGATTTCATCGTTAACTGATTTCATCGTTAACTGATTTCATCTTCATTTAACTGATTTCATCGTTAACTGATTTCATCGTTAACTGATTTCATCTTCATTTAACTGATTTCATCGTTAACTGATTTCATCGTTAATTGATTTCATCGTTAACTGATTTCATTTTCATTCTTCATTTAACTGATTTCATCGTTAACTGATTTCATCGTTAACTGATTTCATCTTCATTTAACTGATTTCATCGTTAACTGATTTCATCGTTAATTGATTTCATCGTTAACTGATTTCATCTTCATTCTTCATTTAACTGATTTCATCGTTAACTGATTTCATCTTCATTTAACTGATTTCATCGTTAACTGATTTCATCGTTAACTGATTTCATCGTTAACTGATTTCATCTTCATTTAACTGATTTCATCGTTAACTGATTTCATCTTCATTCTTCATTTAACTGATTTCATCTTTAACTGATTTCATCGTTAACTGATTTCATCTTCATTTAACTGATTTCATCGTTAATTGATTTCATCGTTAACTGATTTCATCGTTAACTGATTTCATCGTTAACTGATTTCATCTTCATTTAACTGATTTCATCGTTAATTGATTTCATCGTTAACTGATTTCATCGTTAATTGATTTCATCGTTAACTGATTTCATCGTTAACTGATTTCATCGTTAACTGATTTCATCTTCATTTAATTGATTTCATCGTTAACTGATTTCATCGTTAACTGATTTCATCTTCATTTAATTGATTTCATCGTTAACTGATTTCATCGTTAACTGATTTCATCGTTAACTGATTTCATCTTCATTTAACTGATTTCATCGTTAACTGATTTCATCTTCATTCTTCATTTAACTGATTTCATCTTTAACTGATTTCATCGTTAACTGATTTCATCTTCATTTAACTGATTTCATCGTTAATTGATTTCATCGTTAACTGATTTCATCGTTAACTGATTTCATCGTTAACTGATTTCATCTTCATTTAACTGATTTCATCGTTAATTGATTTCATCGTTAACTGATTTCATCGTTAATTGATTTCATCGTTAACTGATTTCATCGTTAACTGATTTCATCGTTAACTGATTTCATCTTCATTTAATTGATTTCATCGTTAACTGATTTCATCGTTAACTGATTTCATCTTCATTTAATTGATTTCATCGTTAACTGATTTCATCGTTAACTGATTTCATCGTTAACTGATTTCATCTTCATTCTTCATTTAACTGATTTCATCTTTAACTGATTTCATCGTTAACTGATTTCATCTTCATTTAACTGATTTCATCGTTAACTGATTTCATCGTTAATTGATTTCATCGTTAACTGATTTCATTTTCATTCTTCATTTAACTGATTTCATCGTTAACTGATTTCATCGTTAACTGATTTCATCTTCATTTAACTGATTTCATCGTTAACTGATTTCATCGTTAATTGATTTCATCGTTAACTGATTTCATCTTCATTCTTCATTTAACTGATTTCATCGTTAACTGATTTCATCGTTAACTGATTTCATCTTCATTTAACTGATTTCATCGTTAACTGATTTCATCGTTAACTGATTTCATCGTTAACTGATTTCATCTTCATTTAACTGATTTCATCGTTAACTGATTTCATCTTCATTCTTCATTTAACTGATTTCATCGTTAACTGATTTCATCGTTAACTGATTTCATCTTCATTTAACTGATTTCATCTTCATTTAACTGATTTCATCGTTAACTGATTTCATCTTCATTCTTCATTTAACTGATTTCATCTTTAACTGATTTCATCGTTAACTGATTTCATCTTCATTTAACTGATTTCATCGTTAATTGATTTCATCGTTAACTGATTTCATCGTTAACTGATTTCATCTTCATTTAACTGATTTCATCGTTAACTGATTTCATCGTTAACTGATTTCATCTTTAACTGATTTCATCTTCATTTAACTGATTTCATCGTTAACTGATTTCATCGTTAACTGATTTCATCTTCATTTAACTGATTTCATTGTTAACTGATTTCATCGTTAACTGATTTCATCTTCATTTAACTGATTTCATCGTTAACTGATTTCATCGTTAACTGATTTCATCTTCATTTAACTGATTTCATTTTCATTCTTCATTTAACTGATTTCATCGTTAACTGATTTCATCTTCATTTAACTGATTTCATCGTTAACTGATTTCATCGTTAACTGATTTCATCTTTAACTGATTTCATCGTTAACTGATTTCATCTTCATTTAACTGATTTCATCGTTAACTGATTTCATCTTCATTTAATTGATTTCATCGTTAACTGATTTCATCGTTAACTGATTTCATCGTTAACTGATTTCATCTTCATTTAACTGATTTCATCGTTAACTGATTTCATCGTTAACTGATTTCATCTTCATTTAACTGATTTCATCGTTAACTGATTTCATCGTTAATTGATTTCATCGTTAACTGATTTCATTTTCATTCTTCATTTAACTGATTTCATCGTTAACTGATTTCATCGTTAACTGATTTCATCTTCATTTAACTGATTTCATCGTTAACTGATTTCATCGTTAACTGATTTCATCTTCATTTAACTGATTTCATTGTTAACTGATTTCATCGTTAACTGATTTCATCTTCATTTAACTGATTTCATCGTTAACTGATTTCATCGTTAACTGATTTCATCGTTAACTGATTTCATCTTCATTTAACTGATTTCATTTTCATTCTTCATTTAACTGATTTCATCGTTAACTGATTTCATCTTCATTTAACTGATTTCATCGTTAACTGATTTCATCGTTAACTGATTTCATCGTTAACTGATTTCATCTTTAACTGATTTCATCGTTAACTGATTTCATCTTCATTTAACTGATTTCATCGTTAACTGATTTCATCTTCATTTAATTGATTTCATCGTTAACTGATTTCATCGTTAACTGATTTCATCGTTAACTGATTTCATCTTCATTTAACTGATTTCATCGTTAACTGATTTCATCGTTAACTGATTTCATCTTCATTTAACTGATTTCATTTTCATTCTTCATTTAACTGATTTCATCGTTAACTGATTTCATCTTCATTTAATTGATTTCATCGTTAACTGATTTCATCGTTAACTGATTTCATCGTTAACTGATTTCATCTTCATTTAACTGATTTCATCGTTAACTGATTTCATCGTTAACTGATTTCATCTTCATTTAATTGATTTCATCGTTAACTGATTTCATCGTTAACTGATTTCATCGTTAACTGATTTCATCGTTAACTGATTTCATCGTTAACTGATTTCATCTTCATTTAACTGATTTCATCGTTAACTGATTTCATCGTTAACTGATTTCATCGTTAACTGATTTCATCGTTAACTGATTTCATCTTCATTTAACTGATTTCATCGTTAACTGATTTCATCGTTAACTGATTTCATCTTCATTTAACTGATTTCATCGTTAACTGATTTCATCGTTAATTGATTTCATCGTTAACTGATTTCATTTTCATTCTTCATTTAACTGATTTCATCGTTAACTGATTTCATCGTTAACTGATTTCATCTTCATTTAACTGATTTCATCGTTAACTGATTTCATCGTTAATTGATTTCATCGTTAACTGATTTCATCTTCATTCTTCATTTAACTGATTTCATCGTTAACTGATTTCATCGTTAACTGATTTCATCTTCATTTAACTGATTTCATCGTTAACTGATTTCATCGTTAACTGATTTCATCGTTAACTGATTTCATCTTCATTTAACTGATTTCATCGTTAACTGATTTCATCTTCATTCTTCATTTAACTGATTTCATCTTTAACTGATTTCATCGTTAACTGATTTCATCTTCATTTAACTGATTTCATCGTTAATTGATTTCATCGTTAACTGATTTCATCGTTAACTGATTTCATCTTCATTTAACTGATTTCATCGTTAACTGATTTCATCGTTAACTGATTTCATCTTTAACTGATTTCATTCTTCATTTAACTGATTTCATCGTTAACTGATTTCATCGTTAACTGATTTCATCTTCATTTAACTGATTTCATTGTTAACTGATTTCATCGTTAACTGATTTCATCTTCATTTAACTGATTTCATCGTTAACTGATTTCATCGTTAACTGATTTCATCTTCATTTAACTGATTTCATTTTCATTCTTCATTTAACTGATTTCATCGTTAACTGATTTCATCTTCATTTAACTGATTTCATCGTTAACTGATTTCATCGTTAACTGATTTCATCTTTAACTGATTTCATCGTTAACTGATTTCATCTTCATTTAACTGATTTCATCGTTAACTGATTTCATCTTCATTTAATTGATTTCATCGTTAACTGATTTCATCGTTAACTGATTTCATCTTCATTTAACTGATTTCATCGTTAACTGATTTCATCGTTAACTGATTTCATCTTCATTTAACTGATTTCATCGTTAACTGATTTCATCGTTAATTGATTTCATCGTTAACTGATTTCATTTTCATTCTTCATTTAACTGATTTCATCGTTAACTGATTTCATCGTTAACTGATTTCATCTTCATTTAACTGATTTCATCGTTAACTGATTTCATCGTTAACTGATTTCATCGTTAACTGATTTCATCGTTAACTGATTTCATCTTCATTTAACTGATTTCATTGTTAACTGATTTCATCGTTAACTGATTTCATCTTCATTTAACTGATTTCATCGTTAACTGATTTCATCGTTAACTGATTTCATCGTTAACTGATTTCATCTTCATTTAACTGATTTCATTTTCATTCTTCATTTAACTGATTTCATCGTTAACTGATTTCATCTTCATTTAACTGATTTCATCGTTAACTGATTTCATCGTTAACTGATTTCATCGTTAACTGATTTCATCTTTAACTGATTTCATCGTTAACTGATTTCATCTTCATTTAACTGATTTCATCGTTAACTGATTTCATCTTCATTTAATTGATTTCATCGTTAACTGATTTCATCGTTAACTGATTTCATCGTTAACTGATTTCATCTTCATTTAACTGATTTCATCGTTAACTGATTTCATCGTTAACTGATTTCATCTTCATTTAACTGATTTCATTTTCATTCTTCATTTAACTGATTTCATCGTTAACTGATTTCATCTTCATTTAATTGATTTCATCGTTAACTGATTTCATCGTTAACTGATTTCATCGTTAACTGATTTCATCTTCATTTAACTGATTTCATCGTTAACTGATTTCATCGTTAACTGATTTCATCGTTAACTGATTTCATCTTCATTTAACTGATTTCATCGTTAACTGATTTCATCGTTAACTGATTTCATCTTCATTTAACTGATTTCATCGTTAACTGATTTCATCGTTAATTGATTTCATCGTTAACTGATTTCATTTTCATTCTTCATTTAACTGATTTCATCGTTAACTGATTTCATCGTTAACTGATTTCATCTTCATTTAACTGATTTCATCGTTAATTGATTTCATCGTTAACTGATTTCATCGTTAATTGATTTCATCGTTAACTGATTTCATCTTCATTTAACTGATTTCATCGTTAACTGATTTCATCTTCATTCTTCATTTAACTGATTTCATCTTTAACTGATTTCATCGTTAACTGATTTCATCTTCATTTAACTGATTTCATCGTTAATTGATTTCATCGTTAACTGATTTCATCGTTAACTGATTTCATCTTCATTTAACTGATTTCATCTTCATTTAACTGATTTCATCGTTAACTGATTTCATCGTTAACTGATTTCATCTTCATTTAATTGATTTCATCGTTAACTGATTTCATCGTTAACTGATTTCATCGTTAACTGATTTCATCTTCATTTAACTGATTTCATCGTTAACTGATTTCATCGTTAACTGATTTCATCGTTAACTGATTTCATCTTTAACTGATTTCATCTTCATTTAACTGATTTCATCGTTAACTGATTTCATCGTTAACTGATTTCATCGTTAACTGATTTCATCTTCATTTAACTGATTTCATCTTCATTTAACTGATTTCATCGTTAACTGATTTCATCGTTAACTGATTTCATCTTCATTTAATTGATTTCATCGTTAACTGATTTCATCGTTAACTGATTTCATCGTTAACTGATTTCATCTTCATTTAACTGATTTCATCGTTAACTGATTTCATCGTTAACTGATTTCATCGTTAACTGATTTCATCTTCATTTAACTGATTTCATCGTTAACTGATTTCATCGTTAACTGATTTCATCTTCATTTAACTGATATCATCGTTAACTGATTTCATCGTTAATTGATTTCATCGTTAACTGATTTCATTTTCATTCTTCATTTAACTGATTTCATCGTTAACTGATTTCATCGTTAACTGATTTCATCTTCATTTAACTGATTTCATCGTTAACTGATTTCATCGTTAATTGATTTCATCGTTAACTGATTTCATCTTCATTTAACTGATTTCATCGTTAATTGATTTCATCGTTAACTGATTTCATCGTTAACTGATTTCATCGTTAACTGATTTCATCTTCATTCTTCATTTAACTGATTTCATCTTTAACTGATTTCATCGTTAACTGATTTCATCTTCATTTAACTGATTTCATCGTTAATTGATTTCATCGTTAACTGATTTCATCGTTAATTGATTTCATCGTTAACTGATTTCATCTTCATTTAACTGATTTCATCGTTAACTGATTTCATCTTCATTCTTCATTTAACTGATTTCATCTTTAACTGATTTCATCGTTAACTGATTTCATCTTCATTTAACTGATTTCATCGTTAATTGATTTCATCGTTAACTGATTTCATCGTTAACTGATTTCATCGTTAACTGATTTCATCTTCATTTAACTGATTTCATCGTTAACTGATTTCATCGTTAACTGATTTCATCTTTAACTGATTTCATCTTCATTTAACTGATTTCATCGTTAACTGATTTCATCGTTAACTGATTTCATCGTTAACTGATTTCATCTTCATTTAACTGATTTCATCTTCATTTAACTGATTTCATCGTTAACTGATTTCATCGTTAACTGATTTCATCTTCATTTAATTGATTTCATCGTTAACTGATTTCATCGTTAACTGATTTCATCGTTAACTGATTTCATCTTCATTTAACTGATTTCATCGTTAACTGATTTCATCTTCATTTAACTGATTTCATCGTTAACTGATTTCATCGTTAACTGATTTCATCTTCATTTAACTGATTTCATCGTTAACTGATTTCATCGTTAACTGATTTCATCTTCATTTAACTGATTTCATCGTTAACTGATTTCATCGTTAACTGATTTCATCTTCATTTAACTGATTTCATCGTTAACTGATTTCATCGTTAATTGATTTCATCGTTAACTGATTTCATTTTCATTCTTCATTTAACTGATTTCATCGTTAACTGATTTCATCGTTAACTGATTTCATCTTCATTTAACTGATTTCATCGTTAACTGATTTCATCGTTAATTGATTTCATCGTTAACTGATTTCATCTTCATTCTTCATTTAACTGATTTCATCGTTAACTGATTTCATCTTCATTTAACTGATTTCATCGTTAACTGATTTCATCGTTAACTGATTTCATCTTCATTTAACTGATTTCATCGTTAACTGATTTCATCTTCATTCTTCATTTAACTGATTTCATCTTTAACTGATTTCATCGTTAACTGATTTCATCTTCATTTAACTGATTTCATCGTTAATTGATTTCATCGTTAACTGATTTCATCGTTAACTGATTTCATCTTCATTTAACTGATTTCATCGTTAACTGATTTCATCGTTAACTGATTTCATCTTTAACTGATTTCATCTTCATTTAACTGATTTCATCGTTAACTGATTTCATCGTTAACTGATTTCATCGTTAACTGATTTCATCTTCATTTAACTGATTTCATCTTCATTTAACTGATTTCATCGTTAACTGATTTCATCGTTAACTGATTTCATCTTCATTTAATTGATTTCATCGTTAACTGATTTCATCGTTAACTGATTTCATCGTTAACTGATTTCATCTTCATTTAACTGATTTCATCGTTAACTGATTTCATCGTTAACTGATTTCATCTTCATTTAACTGATTTCATCGTTAACTGATTTCATCGTTAACTGATTTCATCTTCATTTAACTGATTTCATCGTTAACTGATTTCATCGTTAATTGATTTCATTTTCATTCTTCATTTAACTGATTTCATCGTTAACTGATTTCATCGTTAACTGATTTCATCGTTAACTGATTTCATCTTCATTTAACTGATTTCATCGTTAACTGATTTCATCGTTAATTGATTTCATCGTTAACTGATTTCATCTTCATTTAACTGATTTCATCGTTAATTGATTTCATCGTTAACTGATTTCATCGTTAACTGATTTCATCGTTAACTGATTTCATCTTCATTCTTCATTTAACTGATTTCATCTTTAACTGATTTCATCGTTAACTGATTTCATCTTCATTTAACTGATTTCATCGTTAATTGATTTCATCGTTAACTGATTTCATCGTTAATTGATTTCATCGTTAACTGATTTCATCTTCATTTAACTGATTTCATCGTTAACTGATTTCATCTTCATTCTTCATTTAACTGATTTCATCTTTAACTGATTTCATCGTTAACTGATTTCATCTTCATTTAACTGATTTCATCGTTAATTGATTTCATCGTTAACTGATTTCATCTTTAACTGATTTCATCTTCATTTAACTGATTTCATCGTTAACTGATTTCATCGTTAACTGATTTCATCGTTAACTGATTTCATCGTTAACTGATTTCATCTTCATTTAACTGATTTCATCTTCATTTAACTGATTTCATCGTTAACTGATTTCATCGTTAACTGATTTCATCTTCATTTAATTGATTTCATCGTTAACTGATTTCATCGTTAACTGATTTCATCGTTAACTGATTTCATCTTCATTTAACTGATTTCATCGTTAACTGATTTCATCGTTAACTGATTTCATCGTTAACTGATTTCATCTTCATTTAACTGATTTCATCGTTAACTGATTTCATCGTTAACTGATTTCATCTTCATTTAACTGATTTCATCGTTAACTGATTTCATCGTTAATTGATTTCATCGTTAACTGATTTCATTTTCATTCTTCATTTAACTGATTTCATCGTTAACTGATTTCATCGTTAACTGATTTCATCTTCATTTAACTGATTTCATCGTTAACTGATTTCATCGTTAATTGATTTCATCGTTAACTGATTTCATCTTCATTTAACTGATTTCATCGTTAACTGATTTCATCGTTAACTGATTTCATCGTTAACTGATTTCATCTTCATTTAACTGATTTCATCGTTAACTGATTTCATCTTCATTCTTCATTTAACTGATTTCATCTTTAACTGATTTCATCGTTAACTGATTTCATCTTCATTTAACTGATTTCATCGTTAATTGATTTCATCGTTAACTGATTTCATCGTTAACTGATTTCATCTTCATTTAACTGATTTCATCGTTAACTGATTTCATCGTTAACTGATTTCATCTTTAACTGATTTCATCTTCATTTAACTGATTTCATCGTTAACTGATTTCATCGTTAACTGATTTCATCGTTAACTGATTTCATCTTCATTTAACTGATTTCATTGTTAACTGATTTCATCGTTAACTGATTTCATCTTCATTTAACTGATTTCATCGTTAACTGATTTCATCGTTAACTGATTTCATCGTTAACTGATTTCATCTTCATTTAACTGATTTCATCGTTAACTGATTTCATCGTTAACTGATTTCATCTTCATTTAACTGATTTCATTTTCATTCTTCATTTAACTGATTTCATCGTTAACTGATTTCATCTTCATTTAACTGATTTCATCGTTAACTGATTTCATCGTTAACTGATTTCATCTTCATTTAACTGATTTCATCGTTAACTGATTTCATCGTTAACTGATTTCATCGTTAACTGATTTCATCTTCATTTAACTGATTTCATCGTTAACTGATTTCATCGTTAACTGATTTCATCTTCATTTAACTGATTTCATCGTTAACTGATTTCATCGTTAATTGATTTCATCGTTAACTGATTTCATTTTCATTCTTCATTTAACTGATTTCATCGTTAACTGATTTCATCGTTAATTGATTTCATCGTTAACTGATTTCATCTTCATTTAACTGATTTCATCGTTAACTGATTTCATCGTTAATTGATTTCATCGTTAACTGATTTCATTTTCATTCTTCATTTAACTGATTTCATCGTTAACTGATTTCATCGTTAACTGATTTCATCTTCATTTAACTGATTTCATCGTTAACTGATTTCATCGTTAACTGATTTCATCTTCATTTAACTGATTTCATCGTTAACTGATTTCATCGTTAACTGATTTCATCTTCATTTAACTGATTTCATCGTTAACTGATTTCATCGTTAATTGATTTCATCGTTAACTGATTTCATTTTCATTCTTCATTTAACTGATTTCATCGTTAACTGATTTCATCGTTAACTGATTTCATCGTTAACTGATTTCATCTTCATTTAACTGATTTCATCGTTAACTGATTTCATCGTTAATTGATTTCATCGTTAACTGATTTCATTTTCATTCTTCATTTAACTGATTTCATCGTTAACTGATTTCATCTTCATTTAACTGATTTCATCGTTAACTGATTTCATCGTTAACTGATTTCATTTTCATTCTTCATTTAACTGATTTCATCTTCATTTAACTGATTTCATCGTTAATTGATTTCATCGTTAACTGATTTCATCGTTAATTGATTTCATCGTTAACTGATTTCATCGTTAACTGATTTCATCTTCATTTAACTGATTTCATCGTTAACTGATTTCATCTTTAACTGATTTCATCTTCATTTAACTGATTTCATCGTTAACTGATTTCATCGTTAACTGATTTCATCGTTAACTGATTTCATCTTCATTTAACTGATTTCATCTTCATTTAACTGATTTCATCGTTAACTGATTTCATCGTTAACTGATTTCATCTTCATTTAATTGATTTCATCGTTAACTGATTTCATCGTTAACTGATTTCATCGTTAACTGATTTCATCTTCATTTAACTGATTTCATCGTTAACTGATTTCATCGTTAACTGATTTCATCTTCATTTAACTGATTTCATCGTTAACTGATTTCATCGTTAACTGATTTCATCTTCATTTAACTGATTTCATCGTTAACTGATTTCATCGTTAATTGATTTCATCGTTAACTGATTTCATTTTCATTCTTCATTTAACTGATTTCATCGTTAACTGATTTCATCGTTAACTGATTTCATCTTCATTTAACTGATTTCATCGTTAACTGATTTCATCGTTAATTGATTTCATCGTTAACTGATTTCATCTTCATTTAACTGATTTCATCGTTAATTGATTTCATCGTTAACTGATTTCATCGTTAACTGATTTCATCGTTAACTGATTTCATCTTCATTCTTCATTTAACTGATTTCATCTTTAACTGATTTCATCGTTAACTGATTTCATCTTCATTTAACTGATTTCATCGTTAATTGATTTCATCGTTAACTGATTTCATCGTTAATTGATTTCATCGTTAACTGATTTCATCTTCATTTAACTGATTTCATCGTTAACTGATTTCATCTTCATTCTTCATTTAACTGATTTCATCTTTAACTGATTTCATCGTTAACTGATTTCATCTTCATTTAACTGATTTCATCGTTAATTGATTTCATCGTTAACTGATTTCATCTTTAACTGATTTCATCTTCATTTAACTGATTTCATCGTTAACTGATTTCATCGTTAACTGATTTCATCGTTAACTGATTTCATCTTCATTTAACTGATTTCATCTTCATTTAACTGATTTCATCGTTAACTGATTTCATCGTTAACTGATTTCATCTTCATTTAATTGATTTCATCGTTAACTGATTTCATCGTTAACTGATTTCATCGTTAACTGATTTCATCTTCATTTAACTGATTTCATCGTTAACTGATTTCATCGTTAACTGATTTCATCGTTAACTGATTTCATCTTCATTTAACTGATTTCATCGTTAACTGATTTCATCGTTAACTGATTTCATCTTCATTTAACTGATTTCATCGTTAACTGATTTCATCGTTAATTGATTTCATCGTTAACTGATTTCATTTTCATTCTTCATTTAACTGATTTCATCGTTAACTGATTTCATCGTTAACTGATTTCATCTTCATTTAACTGATTTCATCGTTAACTGATTTCATCGTTAATTGATTTCATCGTTAACTGATTTCATCTTCATTTAACTGATTTCATCGTTAACTGATTTCATCGTTAACTGATTTCATCGTTAACTGATTTCATCTTCATTTAACTGATTTCATCGTTAACTGATTTCATCTTCATTCTTCATTTAACTGATTTCATCTTTAACTGATTTCATCGTTAACTGATTTCATCTTCATTTAACTGATTTCATCGTTAATTGATTTCATCGTTAACTGATTTCATCGTTAACTGATTTCATCTTCATTTAACTGATTTCATCGTTAACTGATTTCATCGTTAACTGATTTCATCTTTAACTGATTTCATCTTCATTTAACTGATTTCATCGTTAACTGATTTCATCGTTAACTGATTTCATCGTTAACTGATTTCATCTTCATTTAACTGATTTCATTGTTAACTGATTTCATCGTTAACTGATTTCATCTTCATTTAACTGATTTCATCGTTAACTGATTTCATCGTTAACTGATTTCATCGTTAACTGATTTCATCTTCATTTAACTGATTTCATTTTCATTCTTCATTTAACTGATTTCATCGTTAACTGATTTCATCTTCATTTAACTGATTTCATCGTTAACTGATTTCATCGTTAACTGATTTCATCGTTAACTGATTTCATCTTTAACTGATTTCATCGTTAACTGATTTCATCTTCATTTAACTGATTTCATCGTTAACTGATTTCATCTTCATTTAATTGATTTCATCGTTAACTGATTTCATCGTTAACTGATTTCATCGTTAACTGATTTCATCTTCATTTAACTGATTTCATCGTTAACTGATTTCATCGTTAACTGATTTCATCTTCATTTAACTGATTTCATTTTCATTCTTCATTTAACTGATTTCATCGTTAACTGATTTCATCTTCATTTAATTGATTTCATCGTTAACTGATTTCATCGTTAACTGATTTCATCTTCATTTAATTGATTTCATCGTTAACTGATTTCATCGTTAACTGATTTCATCTTCATTTAACTGATTTCATCGTTAACTGATTTCATCGTTAACTGATTTCATCTTCATTTAACTGATTTCATCGTTAACTGATTTCATCGTTAATTGATTTCATCGTTAACTGATTTCATTTTCATTCTTCATTTAACTGATTTCATCGTTAACTGATTTCATCGTTAACTGATTTCATCGTTAACTGATTTCATCTTTAACTGATTTCATCGTTAACTGATTTCATCGTTAACTGATTTCATCTTCATTTAACTGATTTCATTGTTAACTGATTTCATCGTTAATTGATTTCATCGTTAACTGATTTCATCTTCATTTAACTGATTTCATCGTTAACTGATTTCATCGTTAACTGATTTCATCTTTAACTGATTTCATCGTTAACTGATTTCATCGTTAACTGATTTCATCTTCATTTAACTGATTTCATTGTTAACTGATTTCATCGTTAACTGATTTCATCTTCATTTAATTGATTTCATCGTTAACTGATTTCATCTTCATTTAACTGATTTCATTGTTAACTGATTTCATCGTTAACTGATTTCATCTTCATTTAATTGATTTCATCGTTAACTGATTTCATCTTCATTTAATTGATTTCATCGTTAACTGATTTCATCGTTAACTGATTTCATCGTTAACTGATTTCATCTTCATTTAACTGATTTCATCGTTAACTGATTTCATCGTTAACTGATTTCATCTTCATTTAACTGATTTCATCGTTAACTGATTTCATCGTTAACTGATTTCATCTTCATTTAACTGATTTCATCGTTAACTGATTTCATCGTTAACTGATTTCATCGTTAACTGATTTCATCTTCATTTAACTGATTTCATTGTTAACTGATTTCATCGTTAACTGATTTCATCTTCATTTAACTGATTTCATCGTTAACTGATTTCATCGTTAACTGATTTCATCGTTAACTGATTTCATCTTCATTTAACTGATTTCATTTTCATTCTTCATTTAACTGATTTCATCGTTAACTGATTTCATCTTCATTTAACTGATTTCATCGTTAACTGATTTCATCGTTAACTGATTTCATCGTTAACTGATTTCATCTTTAACTGATTTCATCGTTAACTGATTTCATCTTCATTTAACTGATTTCATCGTTAACTGATTTCATCTTCATTTAATTGATTTCATCGTTAACTGATTTCATCGTTAACTGATTTCATCGTTAACTGATTTCATCTTCATTTAACTGATTTCATCGTTAACTGATTTCATCGTTAACTGATTTCATCTTCATTTAACTGATTTCATTTTCATTCTTCATTTAACTGATTTCATCGTTAACTGATTTCATCTTCATTTAATTGATTTCATCGTTAACTGATTTCATCGTTAACTGATTTCATCGTTAACTGATTTCATCTTCATTTAACTGATTTCATCGTTAACTGATTTCATCGTTAACTGATTTCATCGTTAACTGATTTCATCTTCATTTAACTGATTTCATCGTTAACTGATTTCATCGTTAACTGATTTCATCTTCATTTAACTGATTTCATCGTTAACTGATTTCATCGTTAATTGATTTCATCGTTAACTGATTTCATTTTCATTCTTCATTTAACTGATTTCATCGTTAACTGATTTCATCGTTAACTGATTTCATCTTCATTTAACTGATTTCATCGTTAACTGATTTCATCGTTAATTGATTTCATCGTTAACTGATTTCATCTTCATTCTTCATTTAACTGATTTCATCGTTAACTGATTTCATCTTCATTTAACTGATTTCATCGTTAACTGATTTCATCGTTAACTGATTTCATCTTCATTTAACTGATTTCATCGTTAACTGATTTCATCTTCATTCTTCATTTAACTGATTTCATCTTTAACTGATTTCATCGTTAACTGATTTCATCTTCATTTAACTGATTTCATCGTTAATTGATTTCATCGTTAACTGATTTCATCGTTAATTGATTTCATCGTTAACTGATTTCATCTTCATTTAACTGATTTCATCGTTAACTGATTTCATCTTCATTCTTCATTTAACTGATTTCATCTTTAACTGATTTCATCGTTAACTGATTTCATCTTCATTTAACTGATTTCATCGTTAATTGATTTCATCGTTAACTGATTTCATCGTTAATTGATTTCATCGTTAACTGATTTCATCTTCATTTAACTGATTTCATCGTTAACTGATTTCATCTTCATTCTTCATTTAACTGATTTCATCTTTAACTGATTTCATCGTTAACTGATTTCATCTTCATTTAACTGATTTCATCGTTAATTGATTTCATCGTTAACTGATTTCATCGTTAACTGATTTCATCTTCATTTAACTGATTTCATCGTTAACTGATTTCATCGTTAACTGATTTCATCTTTAACTGATTTCATCTTCATTTAACTGATTTCATCGTTAACTGATTTCATCGTTAACTGATTTCATCGTTAACTGATTTCATCGTTAACTGATTTCATCTTCATTTAACTGATTTCATCGTTAACTGATTTCATCGTTAACTGATTTCATCGTTAACTGATTTCATCTTCATTTAATTGATTTCATCGTTAACTGATTTCATCGTTAACTGATTTCATCGTTAACTGATTTCATCTTCATTTAACTGATTTCATCGTTAACTGATTTCATCGTTAACTGATTTCATCGTTAACTGATTTCATCGTTAACTGATTTCATCTTCATTTAACTGATTTCATCGTTAACTGATTTCATCGTTAACTGATTTCATCTTCATTTAACTGATTTCATCGTTAACTGATTTCATCGTTAATTGATTTCATCGTTAACTGATTTCATTTTCATTCTTCATTTAACTGATTTCATCGTTAACTGATTTCATCGTTAACTGATTTCATCTTCATTTAACTGATTTCATCGTTAACTGATTTCATCGTTAATTGATTTCATCGTTAACTGATTTCATCTTCATTCTTCATTTAACTGATTTCATCGTTAACTGATTTCATCTTCATTTAACTGATTTCATCGTTAACTGATTTCATCGTTAACTGATTTCATCGTTAACTGATTTCATCTTCATTTAACTGATTTCATCGTTAACTGATTTCATCTTCATTCTTCATTTAACTGATTTCATCTTTAACTGATTTCATCGTTAACTGATTTCATCTTCATTTAACTGATTTCATCGTTAATTGATTTCATCGTTAACTGATTTCATCGTTAACTGATTTCATCTTCATTTAACTGATTTCATCGTTAACTGATTTCATCGTTAACTGATTTCATCTTTAACTGATTTCATCTTCATTTAACTGATTTCATCGTTAACTGATTTCATCGTTAACTGATTTCATCGTTAACTGATTTCATCTTCATTTAACTGATTTCATTGTTAACTGATTTCATCGTTAACTGATTTCATCTTCATTTAACTGATTTCATCGTTAACTGATTTCATCGTTAACTGATTTCATCGTTAACTGATTTCATCTTCATTTAACTGATTTCATTTTCATTCTTCATTTAACTGATTTCATCGTTAACTGATTTCATCTTCATTTAACTGATTTCATCGTTAACTGATTTCATCTTCATTTAACTGATTTCATCGTTAACTGATTTCATCGTTAATTGATTTCATCGTTAACTGATTTCATCTTCATTTAACTGATTTCATCGTTAACTGATTTCATCGTTAACTGATTTCATCTTCATTTAACTGATTTCATCGTTAACTGATTTCATCGTTAATTGATTTCATCGTTAACTGATTTCATTTTCATTCTTCATTTAACTGATTTCATCGTTAACTGATTTCATCGTTAACTGATTTCATCTTCATTTAACTGATTTCATCGTTAACTGATTTCATCGTTAATTGATTTCATCGTTAACTGATTTCATCTTCATTTTTCATTTAACTGATTTCATCGTTAACTGATTTCATCTTCATTTAACTGATTTCATCGTTAACTGATTTCATCGTTAACTGATTTCATCTTCATTTAACTGATTTCATCGTTAACTGATTTCATCTTCATTCTTCATTTAACTGATTTCATCTTTAACTGATTTCATCGTTAACTGATTTCATCTTCATTTAACTGATTTCATCGTTAATTGATTTCATCGTTAACTGATTTCATCGTTAACTGATTTCATCGTTAACTGATTTCATCTTCATTTAACTGATTTCATCGTTAATTGATTTCATCGTTAACTGATTTCATCGTTAATTGATTTCATCGTTAACTGATTTCATCTTCATTTAACTGATTTCATCGTTAACTGATTTCATCTTTAACTGATTTCATCGTTAACTGATTTCATCTTCATTTAACTGATTTCATCGTTAACTGATTTCATCGTTAACTGATTTCATCGTTAACTGATTTCATCTTCATTTAACTGATTTCATTTTCATTCTTCATTTAACTGATTTCATCGTTAACTGATTTCATCTTCATTTAACTGATTTCATCGTTAACTGATTTCATCGTTAACTGATTTCATCGTTAACTGATTTCATCTTTAACTGATTTCATCGTTAACTGATTTCATCTTCATTTAACTGATTTCATCGTTAACTGATTTCATCTTCATTTAATTGATTTCATCGTTAACTGATTTCATCGTTAACTGATTTCATCGTTAACTGATTTCATCTTCATTTAACTGATTTCATCGTTAACTGATTTCATCGTTAACTGATTTCATCTTCATTTAACTGATTTCATTTTCATTCTTCATTTAACTGATTTCATCGTTAACTGATTTCATCTTCATTTAATTGATTTCATCGTTAACTGATTTCATCGTTAACTGATTTCATCGTTAACTGATTTCATCTTCATTTAACTGATTTCATCGTTAACTGATTTCATCGTTAACTGATTTCATCATTAACTGATTTCATCTTCATTTAACTGATTTCATCGTTAACTGATTTCATCGTTAACTGATTTCATCTTCATTTAACTGATTTCATCGTTAACTGATTTCATCGTTAATTGATTTCATCGTTAACTGATTTCATTTTCATTCTTCATTTAACTGATTTCATCGTTAACTGATTTCATCGTTAACTGATTTCATCTTCATTTAACTGATTTCATCGTTAACTGATTTCATCGTTAATTGATTTCATCGTTAACTGATTTCATCTTCATTCTTCATTTAACTGATTTCATCGTTAACTGATTTCATCTTCATTTAACTGATTTCATCGTTAACTGATTTCATCGTTAACTGATTTCATCGTTAACTGATTTCATCTTCATTCTTCATTTAACTGATTTCATCGTTAACTGATTTCATCTTCATTCTTCATTTAACTGATTTCATCTTTAACTGATTTCATCGTTAACTGATTTCATCTTCATTTAACTGATTTCATCGTTAATTGATTTCATCGTTAACTGATTTCATCGTTAACTGATTTCATCTTCATTTAACTGATTTCATCGTTAACTGATTTCATCGTTAACTGATTTCATCTTTAACTGATTTCATCTTCATTTAACTGATTTCATCGTTAACTGATTTCATCGTTAACTGATTTCATCTTCATTTAACTGATTTCATCTTCATTTAACTGATTTCATCGTTAACTGATTTCATCGTTAACTGATTTCATCTTCATTTAATTGATTTCATCGTTAACTGATTTCATCGTTAACTGATTTCATCGTTAACTGATTTCATCTTCATTTAACTGATTTCATCGTTAACTGATTTCATCGTTAACTGATTTCATCGTTAACTGATTTCATCTTCATTTAACTGATTTCATCGTTAACTGATTTCATCGTTAACTGATTTCATCTTCATTTAACTGATTTCATCGTTAACTGATTTCATCGTTAATTGATTTCATCGTTAACTGATTTCATTTTCATTCTTCATTTAACTGATTTCATCGTTAACTGATTTCATCGTTAACTGATTTCATCTTCATTTAACTGATTTCATCGTTAACTGATTTCATCGTTAATTGATTTCATCGTTAACTGATTTCATCTTCATTCTTCATTTAACTGATTTCATCGTTAACTGATTTCATCTTCATTTAACTGATTTCATCGTTAACTGATTTCATCGTTAACTGATTTCATCTTCATTTAACTGATTTCATCGTTAACTGATTTCATCTTCATTCTTCATTTAACTGATTTCATCTTTAACTGATTTCATCGTTAACTGATTTCATCTTCATTTAACTGATTTCATCGTTAATTGATTTCATCGTTAACTGATTTCATCGTTAACTGATTTCATCTTCATTTAACTGATTTCATCGTTAACTGATTTCATCGTTAACTGATTTCATCTTTAACTGATTTCATCTTCATTTAACTGATTTCATCGTTAACTGATTTCATCGTTAACTGATTTCATCTTCATTTAACTGATTTCATTGTTAACTGATTTCATCGTTAACTGATTTCATCTTCATTTAACTGATTTCATCGTTAACTGATTTCATCGTTAACTGATTTCATCTTCATTTAACTGATTTCATTTTCATTCTTCATTTAACTGATTTCATCGTTAACTGATTTCATCTTCATTTAACTGATTTCATCGTTAACTGATTTCATCGTTAACTGATTTCATCTTTAACTGATTTCATCGTTAACTGATTTCATCTTCATTTAACTGATTTCATCGTTAACTGATTTCATCTTCATTTAATTGATTTCATCGTTAACTGATTTCATCGTTAACTGATTTCATCGTTAACTGATTTCATCTTCATTTAACTGATTTCATCGTTAACTGATTTCATCGTTAACTGATTTCATCTTTAACTGATTTCATCGTTAACTGATTTCATCTTCATTTAACTGATTTCATCGTTAACTGATTTCATCTTCATTTAATTGATTTCATCGTTAACTGATTTCATCGTTAACTGATTTCATCGTTAACTGATTTCATCTTCATTTAACTGATTTCATCGTTAACTGATTTCATCGTTAACTGATTTCATCTTCATTTAACTGATTTCATCGTTAACTGATTTCATCGTTAATTGATTTCATCGTTAACTGATTTCATTTTCATTCTTCATTTAACTGATTTCATCGTTAACTGATTTCATCGTTAACTGATTTCATCTTCATTTAACTGATTTCATCGTTAACTGATTTCATCGTTAACTGATTTCATCTTCATTTAACTGATTTCATCGTTAACTGATTTCATCGTTAATTGATTTCATCGTTAACTGATTTCATTTTCATTCTTCATTTAACTGATTTCATCGTTAACTGATTTCATCGTTAACTGATTTCATCTTCATTTAACTGATTTCATCGTTAACTGATTTCATCGTTAATTGATTTCATCGTTAACTGATTTCATCTTCATTCTTCATTTAACTGATTTCATCGTTAACTGATTTCATCTTCATTTAACTGATTTCATCGTTAACTGATTTCATCGTTAACTGATTTCATCGTTAACTGATTTCATCTTCATTTAACTGATTTCATTGTTAACTGATTTCATCGTTAACTGATTTCATCTTCATTTAACTGATTTCATCGTTAACTGATTTCATCGTTAACTGATTTCATCGTTAACTGATTTCATCTTCATTTAACTGATTTCATTTTCATTCTTCATTTAACTGATTTCATCGTTAACTGATTTCATCTTCATTTAACTGATTTCATCGTTAACTGATTTCATCGTTAACTGATTTCATCGTTAACTGATTTCATCTTTAACTGATTTCATCGTTAACTGATTTCATCTTCATTTAACTGATTTCATCGTTAACTGATTTCATCTTTAACTGATTTCATCGTTAACTGATTTCATCTTCATTTAACTGATTTCATCGTTAACTGATTTCATCTTCATTTAATTGATTTCATCGTTAACTGATTTCATCGTTAACTGATTTCATCGTTAACTGATTTCATCTTCATTTAACTGATTTCATCGTTAACTGATTTCATCGTTAACTGATTTCATCGTTAACTGATTTCATCTTCATTTAACTGATTTCATCGTTAACTGATTTCATCGTTAACTGATTTCATCTTCATTTAACTGATTTCATTTTCATTCTTCATTTAACTGATTTCATCGTTAACTGATTTCATCTTCATTTAATTGATTTCATCGTTAACTGATTTCATCGTTAACTGATTTCATCTTCATTTAACTGATTTCATCGTTAACTGATTTCATCGTTAACTGATTTCATCGTTAACTGATTTCATCTTCATTTAACTGATTTCATCGTTAACTGATTTCATCGTTAACTGATTTCATCTTCATTTAACTGATTTCATCGTTAACTGATTTCATCGTTAATTGATTTCATCGTTAACTGATTTCATTTTCATTCTTCATTTAACTGATTTCATCGTTAACTGATTTCATCGTTAACTGATTTCATCTTCATTTAACTGATTTCATCGTTAACTGATTTCATCGTTAATTGATTTCATCGTTAACTGATTTCATCTTCATTCTTCATTTAACTGATTTCATCGTTAACTGATTTCATCTTCATTTAACTGATTTCATCGTTAACTGATTTCATCGTTAACTGATTTCATCGTTAACTGATTTCATCTTCATTTAACTGATTTCATCGTTAACTGATTTCATCTTCATTCTTCATTTAACTGATTTCATCTTTAACTGATTTCATCGTTAACTGATTTCATCTTCATTTAACTGATTTCATCGTTAATTGATTTCATCGTTAACTGATTTCATCGTTAACTGATTTCATCGTTAACTGATTTCATCTTCATTTAACTGATTTCATTGTTAATTGATTTCATCGTTAACTGATTTCATCGTTAATTGATTTCATCGTTAACTGATTTCATCTTCATTTAACTGATTTCATCGTTAACTGATTTCATCTTCATTCTTCATTTAACTGATTTCATCTTTAACTGATTTCATCGTTAACTGATTTCATCTTCATTTAACTGATTTCATCGTTAATTGATTTCATCGTTAACTGATTTCATCGTTAATTGATTTCATCGTTAACTGATTTCATCTTCATTTAACTGATTTCATCGTTAACTGATTTCATCTTCATTCTTCATTTAACTGATTTCATCTTTAACTGATTTCATCGTTAACTGATTTCATCTTCATTTAACTGATTTCATCGTTAACTGATTTCATCGTTAACTGATTTCATCTTCATTTAATTGATTTCATCGTTAACTGATTTCATCGTTAACTGATTTCATCTTCATTTAACTGATTTCATCGTTAACTGATTTCATCGTTAACTGATTTCATCGTTAACTGATTTCATCTTCATTTAACTGATTTCATCGTTAACTGATTTCATCGTTAACTGATTTCATCTTCATTTAACTGATTTCATCGTTAACTGATTTCATCGTTAATTGATTTCATCGTTAACTGATTTCATTTTCATTCTTCATTTAACTGATTTCATCGTTAACTGATTTCATCGTTAACTGATTTCATCTTCATTTAACTGATTTCATCGTTAACTGATTTCATCGTTAATTGATTTCATCGTTAACTGATTTCATCTTCATTCTTCATTTAACTGATTTCATCGTTAACTGATTTCATCTTCATTTAACTGATTTCATCGTTAACTGATTTCATCGTTAACTGATTTCATCGTTAACTGATTTCATCTTCATTTAACTGATTTCATCGTTAACTGATTTCATCTTCATTCTTCATTTAACTGATTTCATCTTTAACTGATTTCATCGTTAACTGATTTCATCTTCATTTAACTGATTTCATCGTTAATTGATTTCATCGTTAACTGATTTCATCGTTAACTGATTTCATCTTCATTTAACTGATTTCATCGTTAACTGATTTCATCGTTAACTGATTTCATCTTTAACTGATTTCATCTTCATTTAACTGATTTCATCGTTAACTGATTTCATCGTTAACTGATTTCATCGTTAACTGATTTCATCTTCATTTAACTGATTTCATTGTTAACTGATTTCATCGTTAACTGATTTCATCTTCATTTAACTGATTTCATCGTTAACTGATTTCATCGTTAACTGATTTCATCGTTAACTGATTTCATCTTCATTTAACTGATTTCATTTTCATTCTTCATTTAACTGATTTCATCGTTAACTGATTTCATCTTCATTTAACTGATTTCATCGTTAACTGATTTCATCGTTAACTGATTTCATCGTTAACTGATTTCATCTTTAACTGATTTCATCGTTAACTGATTTCATCTTCATTTAACTGATTTCATCGTTAACTGATTTCATCTTCATTTAATTGATTTCATCGTTAACTGATTTCATCGTTAACTGATTTCATCTTCATTTAACTGATTTCATCGTTAACTGATTTCATCGTTAACTGATTTCATCGTTAACTGATTTCATCTTTAACTGATTTCATCGTTAACTGATTTCATCTTCATTTAACTGATTTCATCGTTAACTGATTTCATCTTCATTTAATTGATTTCATCGTTAACTGATTTCATCGTTAACTGATTTCATCGTTAACTGATTTCATCTTCATTTAACTGATTTCATCGTTAACTGATTTCATCGTTAACTGATTTCATCTTCATTTAACTGATTTCATCGTTAACTGATTTCATCGTTAATTGATTTCATCGTTAACTGATTTCATTTTCATTCTTCATTTAACTGATTTCATCGTTAACTGATTTCATCGTTAACTGATTTCATCTTCATTTAACTGATTTCATCGTTAACTGATTTCATCGTTAACTGATTTCATCTTCATTTAACTGATTTCATCGTTAACTGATTTCATCGTTAATTGATTTCATCGTTAACTGATTTCATTTTCATTCTTCATTTAACTGATTTCATCGTTAACTGATTTCATCGTTAACTGATTTCATCTTCATTTAACTGATTTCATCGTTAACTGATTTCATCGTTAATTGATTTCATCGTTAACTGATTTCATCTTCATTCTTCATTTAACTGATTTCATCGTTAACTGATTTCATCGTTAACTGATTTCATCGTTAACTGATTTCATCGTTAACTGATTTCATCGTTAACTGATTTCATCTTCATTTAACTGATTTCATTGTTAACTGATTTCATCGTTAACTGATTTCATCTTCATTTAACTGATTTCATCGTTAACTGATTTCATCGTTAACTGATTTCATCGTTAACTGATTTCATCTTCATTTAACTGATTTCATTTTCATTCTTCATTTAACTGATTTCATCGTTAACTGATTTCATCTTCATTTAACTGATTTCATCGTTAACTGATTTCATCGTTAACTGATTTCATCGTTAACTGATTTCATCTTTAACTGATTTCATCGTTAACTGATTTCATCTTCATTTAACTGATTTCATCGTTAACTGATTTCATCTTCATTTAATTGATTTCATCGTTAACTGATTTCATCGTTAACTGATTTCATCGTTAACTGATTTCATCTTCATTTAACTGATTTCATCGTTAACTGATTTCATCGTTAACTGATTTCATCTTCATTTAACTGATTTCATTTTCATTCTTCATTTAACTGATTTCATCGTTAACTGATTTCATCTTCATTTAATTGATTTCATCGTTAACTGATTTCATCGTTAACTGATTTCATCGTTAACTGATTTCATCTTCATTTAACTGATTTCATCGTTAACTGATTTCATCGTTAACTGATTTCATCGTTAACTGATTTCATCTTCATTTAACTGATTTCATCGTTAACTGATTTCATCGTTAACTGATTTCATCGTTAACTGATTTCATCTTCATTTAACTGATTTCATCGTTAACTGATTTCATCGTTAATTGATTTCATCGTTAACTGATTTCATTTTCATTCTTCATTTAACTGATTTCATCGTTAACTGATTTCATCGTTAACTGATTTCATCTTCATTTAACTGATTTCATCGTTAACTGATTTCATCGTTAATTGATTTCATCGTTAACTGATTTCATCTTCATTCTTCATTTAACTGATTTCATCGTTAACTGATTTCATCTTCATTTAACTGATTTCATCGTTAACTGATTTCATCGTTAACTGATTTCATCGTTAACTGATTTCATCTTCATTTAACTGATTTCATCGTTAACTGATTTCATCTTCATTCTTCATTTAACTGATTTCATCTTTAACTGATTTCATCGTTAACTGATTTCATCTTCATTTAACTGATTTCATCGTTAATTGATTTCATCGTTAACTGATTTCATCTTCATTTAACTGATTTCATCGTTAACTGATTTCATCTTCATTCTTCATTTAACTGATTTCATCTTTAACTGATTTCATCGTTAACTGATTTCATCGTTAACTGATTTCATCTTCATTTAACTGATTTCATCTTCATTTAACTGATTTCATCGTTAACTGATTTCATCGTTAACTGATTTCATCTTCATTTAATTGATTTCATCGTTAACTGATTTCATCGTTAACTGATTTCATCGTTAACTGATTTCATCTTCATTTAACTGATTTCATCGTTAACTGATTTCATCGTTAACTGATTTCATCTTCATTTAACTGATTTCATCGTTAACTGATTTCATCGTTAACTGATTTCATCTTCATTTAACTGATTTCATCGTTAACTGATTTCATCGTTAATTGATTTCATCGTTAACTGATTTCATCTTCATTCTTCATTTAACTGATTTCATCGTTAACTGATTTCATCTTCATTTAACTGATTTCATCGTTAACTGATTTCATCGTTAACTGATTTCATCTTCATTTAACTGATTTCATCGTTAACTGATTTCATCTTCATTCTTCATTTAACTGATTTCATCTTTAACTGATTTCATCGTTAACTGATTTCATCTTCATTTAACTGATTTCATCGTTAATTGATTTCATCGTTAACTGATTTCATCGTTAACTGATTTCATCTTCATTTAACTGATTTCATCGTTAACTGATTTCATCGTTAACTGATTTCATCTTTAACTGATTTCATCTTCATTTAACTGATTTCATCGTTAACTGATTTCATCGTTAACTGATTTCATCGTTAACTGATTTCATCTTCATTTAACTGATTTCATCGTTAACTGATTTCATCGTTAACTGATTTCATCTTCATTTAATTGATTTCATCGTTAACTGATTTCATCGTTAACTGATTTCATCGTTAACTGATTTCATCTTCATTTAACTGATTTCATCGTTAACTGATTTCATCGTTAACTGATTTCATCGTTAACTGATTTCATCTTCATTTAACTGATTTCATCGTTAACTGATTTCATCGTTAACTGATTTCATCTTCATTTAACTGATTTCATCGTTAACTGATTTCATCGTTAACTGATTTCATCTTCATTTAACTGATTTCATCGTTAACTGATTTCATCGTTAACTGATTTCATCTTCATTTAACTGATTTCATCTTCATTTAACTGATTTCATCGTTAATTGATTTCATCGTTAACTGATTTCATTTTCATTCTTCATTTAACTGATTTCATCGTTAACTGATTTCATCGTTAACTGATTTCATCTTCATTTAACTGATTTCATCGTTAACTGATTTCATCGTTAATTGATTTCATCGTTAACTGATTTCATCTTCATTCTTCATTTAACTGATTTCATCGTTAACTGATTTCATCTTCATTTAACTGATTTCATCGTTAACTGATTTCATCGTTAACTGATTTCATCGTTAACTGATTTCATCTTCATTTAACTGATTTCATCGTTAACTGATTTCATCTTCATTCTTCATTTAACTGATTTCATCTTTAACTGATTTCATCGTTAACTGATTTCATCTTCATTTAACTGATTTCATCGTTAATTGATTTCATCGTTAACTGATTTCATCGTTAACTGATTTCATCTTCATTTAACTGATTTCATCGTTAACTGATTTCATCGTTAACTGATTTCATCTTTAACTGATTTCATCTTCATTTAACTGATTTCATCGTTAACTGATTTCATCGTTAACTGATTTCATCGTTAACTGATTTCATCTTCATTTAACTGATTTCATTGTTAACTGATTTCATCGTTAACTGATTTCATCTTCATTTAACTGATTTCATCGTTAATTGATTTCATCGTTAACTGATTTCATCGTTAACTGATTTCATCTTCATTTAACTGATTTCATTGTTAACTGATTTCATCGTTAACTGATTTCATCTTCATTTAACTGATTTCATTGTTAACTGATTTCATCGTTAACTGATTTCATCTTCATTTAACTGATTTCATCGTTAACTGATTTCATCGTTAACTGATTTCATCTTCATTTAACTGATTTCATTTTCATTCTTCATTTAACTGATTTCATCGTTAACTGATTTCATCTTCATTTAACTGATTTCATCGTTAACTGATTTCATCGTTAACTGATTTCATCGTTAACTGATTTCATCTTTAACTGATTTCATCGTTAACTGATTTCATCTTCATTTAATTGATTTCATCGTTAACTGATTTCATCGTTAACTGATTTCATCGTTAACTGATTTCATCGTTAACTGATTTCATCTTCATTTAACTGATTTCATCGTTAACTGATTTCATCGTTAACTGATTTCATCTTCATTTAACTGATTTCATCGTTAACTGATTTCATCGTTAACTGATTTCATCGTTAACTGATTTCATCTTCATTTAACTGATTTCATTTTCATTCTTCATTTAACTGATTTCATCGTTAACTGATTTCATCTTCATTTAATTGATTTCATCGTTAACTGATTTCATCGTTAACTGATTTCATCGTTAACTGATTTCATCTTCATTTAACTGATTTCATCGTTAACTGATTTCATCGTTAACTGATTTCATCTTCATTTAACTGATTTCATCGTTAACTGATTTCATCGTTAACTGATTTCATCGTTAACTGATTTCATCTTCATTTAACTGATTTCATCGTTAACTGATTTCATCGTTAACTGATTTCATCTTTAACTGATTTCATCGTTAACTGATTTCATCTTCATTTAACTGATTTCATCGTTAACTGATTTCATCGTTAACTGATTTCATCTTTAACTGATTTCATCGTTAACTGATTTCATCTTCATTTAACTGATTTCATCGTTAACTGATTTCATCTTCATTTAACTGATTTCATCGTTAACTGATTTCATCGTTAACTGATTTCATCTTCATTTAACTGATTCCATCGTTAACTGATTTCATCGTTAACTGATTTCATCGTTAACTGATTTCATCGTTAACTGATTTCATCTTCATTTAACTGATTTCATCGTTAACTGATTTCATCGTTAACTGATTTCATCTTCATTTAACTGATTTCATCGTTAACTGATTTCATCGTTAACTGATTTCATCGTTAACTGATTTCATCTTCATTTAACTGATTTCATCTTTAACTGATTTCATCGTTAACTGATTTCATCTTCATTTAACTGATTTCATCGTTAACTGATTTCATCTTCATTTAACTGATTTCATCGTTAACTGATTTCATCGTTAACTGATTTCATCTTCATTTAACTGATTCCATCGTTAACTGATTTCATCGTTAACTGATTTCATCGTTAACTGATTTCATCTTCATTTAACTGATTTCATCGTTAACTGATTTCATCGTTAACTGATTTCATCGTTAACTGATTTCATCTTCATTTTACTGATTTCATCGTTAACTGATTTCATCGTTAACTGATTTCATCGTTAACTGATTTCATCTTCATTTAACTGATTTCATCGTTAACTGATTTCATCGTTAACTGATTCCATCGTTAACTGATTTCATCGTTAACTGATTTCATCTTCATTTAACTGATTTCATCGTTAACTGATTTCATCTTCATTTAACTGATTTCATCGTTAACTGATTTCATCGTTAACTGATTTCATCGTTAACTGATTTCATCTTCATTTAACTGATTTCATCGTTAACTGATTTCATCGTTAACTGATTTCATCTTTAACTGATTTCATCGTTAACTGATTTCATCTTCATTTAACTGATTTCATCGTTAACTGATTTCATCTTCATTTAATTGATTTCATCGTTAACTGATTTCATCGTTAACTGATTTCATCGTTAACTGATTTCATCTTCATTTAACTGATTTCATCGTTAACTGATTCCATCGTTAACTGATTTCATCTTCATTTAACTGATTTCATCGTTAACTGATTTCATCGTTAACTGATTTCATCTTCATTTAACTGATTTCATCGTTAACTGATTTCATCGTTAACTGATTTCATCGTTAACTGATTTCATCTTCATTTAACTGATTTCATCGTTAACTGATTTCATCGTTAACTGATTCCATCGTTAACTGATTTCATCGTTAACTGATTTCATCTTCATTTAACTGATTTCATCGTTAATTGATTTCATCGTTAACTGATTTCATCTTCATTTAACTGATTTCATTGTTAACTGATTTCATCGTTAACTGATTTCATCTTCATTTAACTGATTCCATCGTTAACTGATTTCATCGTTAACTGATTTCATCGTTAACTGATTTCATCTTTAACTGATTTCATCTTCATTTAACTGATTTCATCGTTAACTGATTTCATCGTTAACTGATTTCATCGTTAACTGATTTCATCTTCATTTAACTGATTTCATCGTTAACTGATTTCATCGTTAACTGATTCCATCGTTAACTGATTTCATCGTTAACTGATTTCATCTTCATTTAACTGATTTAATTTTCATTCTTCATTTAACTGATTTCATCGTTAACTGATTTCATCTTCATTTAACTGATTTCATCGTTAACTGATTTCATCGTTAACTGATTTCATCTTTAACTGATTTCATCGTTAACTGATTTCATCTTCATTTAACTGATTTCATCGTTAACTGATTTCATCTTCATTTAATTGATTTCATCGTTAACTGATTTCATCGTTAACTGATTTCATCGTTAACTGATTTCATCTTCATTTAACTGATTTCATCGTTAACTGATTTCATCGTTAACTGATTCCATCGTTAACTGATTTCATCGTTAACTGATTTCATCTTCATTTAACTGATTTCATCGTTAACTGATTTCATCGTTAACTGATTTCATCTTTAACTGATTTCATCGTTAACTGATTTCATCTTCATTTAACTGATTTCATCGTTAACTGATTTCATCGTTAACTGATTTCATCTTTAACTGATTTCATCGTTAACTGATTTCATCTTCATTTAACTGATTTCATCGTTAACTGATTTCATCGTTAACTGATTTCATCTTCATTTAACTGATTTCATCGTTAACTGATTTCATCGTTAACTGATTCCATCTTTAACTGATTTCATCTTTAACTGATTTCATCGTTAACTGATTTCATCTTCATTTAACTGATTTCATCGTTAAGTGATTTCATCGTTAACTGATTTCATCGTTAACTGATTTCATCGTTAACTGATTTCATCTTCATTTAACTGATTTCATCTTCATTTAACTGATTTCATCGTTAACTGATTTCATCGTTAACTGATTTCATCTTCATTTAACTGATTTCATTGTTAACTGATTTCATCGTTAACTGATTTCATCTTCATTTAACTGATTTCATCGTTAACTGATTTCATCGTTAACTGATTCCATCGTTAACTGATTTCATCGTTAACTGATTTCATCTTCATTTAACTGATTTCATTTTCATTCTTCATTTAACTGATTTCATCGTTAACTGATTTCATCGTTAACTGATTTCATCTTCATTTAACTGATTTCATCGTTAACTGATTTCATCGTTAACTGATTTCATCTTTAACTGATTTCATCGTTAACTGATTTCATCTTCATTTAACTGATTTCATCGTTAACTGATTTCATCTTCATTTAATTGATTTCATCGTTAACTGATTTCATCGTTAACTGATTTCATCGTTAACTGATTTCATCGTTAACTGATTTCATCTTCATTTAACTGATTTCATCGTTAACTGATTTCATCGTTAACTGATTTCATCGTTAACTGATTTCATCGTTAACTGATTTCATCGTTAACTGATTTCATCGTTAACTGATTTCATCTTCATTTAACTGATTTCATCGTTAACTGATTTCATCGTTAACTGATTTCATCTTTAACTGATTTCATCGTTAACTGATTTCATCTTCATTTAACTGATTTCATCGTTAACTGATTTCATCTTTAACTGATTTCATCGTTAACTGATTTCATCTTCATTTAACTGATTTCATCGTTAACTGATTTCATCTTCATTTAATTGATTTCATCGTTAACTGATTTCATCGTTAACTGATTTCATCTTCATTTAACTGATTTCATCGTTAACTGATTTCATCGTTAACTGATTTCATCGTTAACTGATTTCATCTTCATTTAAATGATTTCATCGTTAACTGATTTCATCGTTAACTGATTTCATCTTTAACTGATTTCATCGTTAACTGATTTCATCTTCATTTAACTGATTTCATCGTTAACTGATTTCATCGTTAACTGATTTCATCTTTAACTGATTTCATCGTTAACTGATTTCATCTTCATTTAACTGATTTCATCGTTAACTGATTTCATCGTTAACTGATTTCATCGTTAACTGATTTCATCTTCATTTAACTGATTCCATCGTTAACTGATTTCATCGTTAACTGATTTCATCGTTAACTGATTTCATCTTCATTTAACTGATTTCATCGTTAACTGATTTCATCGTTAACTGATTTCATCTTTAACTGATTTCATCGTTAACTGATTTCATCTTCATTTAACTGATTTCATCGTTAACTGATTTCATCGTTAACTGATTTCATCGTTAACTGATTTCATCTTCATTTAACTGATTTCATCGTTAACTGATTTCATCTTTAACTGATTTCATCGTTAACTGATTTCATCTTCATTTAACTGATTTCATCGTTAACTGATTTCATCTTCATTTAACTGATTTCATCGTTAACTGATTTCATCGTTAACTGATTTCATCTTCATTTAACTGATTCCATCGTTAACTGATTTCATCGTTAACTGATTTCATCGTTAACTGATTTCATCGTTAACTGATTTCATCTTCATTTAACTGATTTCATCGTTAACTGATTTCATCGTTAACTGATTTCATCTTCATTTAACTGATTTCATCGTTAACTGATTTCATCGTTAACTGATTTCATCGTTAACTGATTTCATCTTCATTTAACTGATTTCATCGTTAACTGATTTCATCGTTAACTGATTTCATCTTTAACTGATTTCATCGTTAACTGATTTCATCTTCATTTAACTGATTTCATCGTTAACTGATTTCATCGTTAACTGATTTCATCTTTAACTGATTTCATCGTTAACTGATTTCATCTTCATTTAACTGATTTCATCGTTAACTGATTTCATCTTCATTTAACTGATTTCATCGTTAACTGATTTCATCGTTAACTGATTTCATCTTCATTTAACTGATTCCATCGTTAACTGATTTCATCGTTAACTGATTTCATCGTTAACTGATTTCATCTTCATTTAACTGATTTCATCGTTAACTGATTTCATCGTTAACTGATTTCATCGTTAACTGATTTCATCTTCATTTTACTGATTTCATCGTTAACTGATTTCATCGTTAACTGATTTCATCGTTAACTGATTTCATCTTCATTTAACTGATTTCATCGTTAACTGATTTCATCGTTAACTGATTCCATCGTTAACTGATTTCATCGTTAACTGATTTCATCTTCATTTAACTGATTTCATCGTTAACTGATTTCATCTTCATTTAACTGATTTCATCGTTAACTGATTTCATCGTTAACTGATTTCATCGTTAACTGATTTCATCTTCATTTAACTGATTTCATCGTTAACTGATTTCATCGTTAACTGATTTCATCTTTAACTGATTTCATCTTCATTTAACTGATTTCATCGTTAACTGATTCCATCGTTAACTGATTTCATCTTCATTTAACTGATTTCATCGTTAACTGATTTCATCGTTAACTGATTTCATCTTCATTTAACTGATTTCATCGTTAACTGATTTCATCGTTAACTGATTTCATCGTTAACTGATTTCATCTTCATTTAACTGATTTCATCGTTAACTGATTTCATCGTTAACTGATTCCATCGTTAACTGATTTCATCGTTAACTGATTTCATCGTTAACTGATTCCATCGTTAACTGATTTCATCTTTAACTGATTTCATCGTTAACTGATTTCATCTTCATTTAACTGATTTCATCGTTAAGTGATTTCATCGTTAACTGATTTCATCTTCATTTAACTGATTTCATTGTTAACTGATTTCATCGTTAACTGATTTCATCTTCATTTAACTGATTCCATCGTTAACTGATTTCATCGTTAACTGATTTCATCGTTAACTGATTTCATCTTTAACTGATTTCATCTTCATTTAACTGATTTCATCGTTAACTGATTTCATCGTTAACTGATTTCATCGTTAACTGATTTCATCTTCATTTAACTGATTTCATCGTTAACTGATTTCATCGTTAACTGATTCCATCGTTAACTGATTTCATCGTTAACTGATTTCATCTTCATTTAACTGATTTAATTTTCATTCTTCATTTAACTGATTTCATCGTTAACTGATTTCATCTTCATTTAACTGATTTCATCGTTAACTGATTTCATCGTTAACTGATTTCATCTTTAACTGATTTCATCGTTAACTGATTTCATCTTCATTTAACTGATTTCATCGTTAACTGATTTCATCTTCATTTAATTGATTTCATCGTTAACTGATTTCATCGTTAACTGATTTCATCGTTAACTGATTTCATCTTCATTTAACTGATTTCATCGTTAACTGATTTCATCGTTAACTGATTCCATCGTTAACTGATTTCATCGTTAACTGATTTCATCTTCATTTAACTGATTTCATCGTTAACTGATTTCATCTTCATTTAATTGATTTCATCGTTAACTGATTTCATCGTTAACTGATTTCATCGTTAACTGATTTCATCTTCATTTAACTGATTTCATCGTTAACTGATTCCATCGTTAACTGATTTCATCTTCATTTAACTGATTTCATCGTTAACTGATTTCATCGTTAACTGATTTCATCTTCATTTAACTGATTTCATCGTTAACTGATTTCATCGTTAACTGATTTCATCGTTAACTGATTTCATCGTTAACTGATTTCATCTTCATTTAACTGATTTCATCGTTAACTGATTTCATCGTTAACTGATTCCATCGTTAACTGATTTCATCGTTAACTGATTTCATCGTTAACTGATTCCATCGTTAACTGATTTCATCTTTAACTGATTTCATCGTTAACTGATTTCATCTTCATTTAACTGATTTCATCGTTAAGTGATTTCATCGTTAACTGATTTCATCTTCATTTAACTGATTTCATTGTTAACTGATTTCATCGTTAACTGATTTCATCTTCATTTAACTGATTCCATCGTTAACTGATTTCATCGTTAACTGATTTCATCGTTAACTGATTTCATCTTTAACTGATTTCATCTTCATTTAACTGATTTCATCGTTAACTGATTTCATCGTTAACTGATTTCATCGTTAACTGATTTCATCTTCATTTAACTGATTTCATCGTTAACTGATTTCATCGTTAACTGATTCCATCGTTAACTGATTTCATCGTTAACTGATTTCATCTTCATTTAACTGATTTAATTTTCATTCTTCATTTAACTGATTTCATCGTTAACTGATTTCATCTTCATTTAACTGATTTCATCGTTAACTGATTTCATCGTTAACTGATTTCATCTTTAACTGATTTCATCGTTAACTGATTTCATCTTCATTTAACTGATTTCATCGTTAACTGATTTCATCTTCATTTAATTGATTTCATCGTTAACTGATTTCATCGTTAACTGATTTCATCGTTAACTGATTTCATCTTCATTTAACTGATTTCATCGTTAACTGATTTCATCGTTAACTGATTCCATCGTTAACTGATTTCATCGTTAACTGATTTCATCTTCATTTAACTGATTTCATCGTTAACTGATTTCATCGTTAACTGATTTCATCTTTAACTGATTTCATCGTTAACTGATTTCATCTTCATTTAACTGATTTCATCGTTAACTGATTTCATCGTTAACTGATTTCATCTTTAACTGATTTCATCGTTAACTGATTTCATCTTCATTTAACTGATTTCATCGTTAACTGATTTCATCGTTAACTGATTTCATCTTCATTTAACTGATTTCATCGTTAACTGATTTCATCGTTAACTGATTCCATCTTTAACTGATTTCATCTTTAACTGATTTCATCGTTAACTGATTTCATCTTCATTTAACTGATTTCATCGTTAAGTGATTTCATCGTTAACTGATTTCATCGTTAACTGATTTCATCGTTAACTGATTTCATCTTCATTTAACTGATTTCATCTTCATTTAACTGATTTCATCGTTAACTGATTTCATCGTTAACTGATTTCATCTTCATTTAACTGATTTCATTGTTAACTGATTTCATCGTTAACTGATTTCATCTTCATTTAACTGATTTCATCGTTAACTGATTTCATCGTTAACTGATTCCATCGTTAACTGATTTCATCGTTAACTGATTTCATCTTCATTTAACTGATTTCATTTTCATTCTTCATTTAACTGATTTCATCGTTAACTGATTTCATCGTTAACTGATTTCATCTTCATTTAACTGATTTCATCGTTAACTGATTTCATCTTTAACTGATTTCATCGTTAACTGATTTCATCTTCATTTAACTGATTTCATCGTTAACTGATTTCATCTTCATTTAATTGATTTCATCGTTAACTGATTTCATCGTTAACTGATTTCATCGTTAACTGATTTCATCGTTAACTGATTTCATCTTCATTTAACTGATTTCATCGTTAACTGATTTCATCGTTAACTGATTTCATCGTTAACTGATTTCATCTTCATTTAACTGATTTCATCGTTAACTGATTTCATCGTTAACTGATTTCATCTTCATTTAACTGATTTCATCGTTAACTGATTTCATCGTTAACTGATTTCATCTTTAACTGATTTCATCGTTAACTGATTTCATCTTCATTTAACTGATTTCATCGTTAACTGATTTCATCTTTAACTGATTTCATCGTTAACTGATTTCATCTTCATTTAACTGATTTCATCGTTAACTGATTTCATCTTCATTTAATTGATTTCATCGTTAACTGATTTCATCGTTAACTGATTTCATCGTTAACTGATTTCATCTTCATTTAACTGATTTCATCGTTAACTGATTTCATCGTTAACTGATTTCATCGTTAACTGATTTCATCTTCATTTAAATGATTTCATCGTTAACTGATTTCATCGTTAACTGATTTCATCTTTAACTGATTTCATCGTTAACTGATTTCATCTTCATTTAACTGATTTCATCGTTAACTGATTTCATCGTTAACTGATTTCATCGTTAACTGATTTCATCGTTAACTGATTTCATCTTCATTTAACTGATTTCATCGTTAACTGATTTCATCGTTAACTGATTTCATCGTTAACTGATTTCATCTTCATTTAACTGATTCCATCGTTAACTGATTTCATCGTTAACTGATTTCATCGTTAACTGATTTCATCTTCATTTAACTGATTTCATCGTTAACTGATTTCATCGTTAACTGATTTCATCTTTAACTGATTTCATCGTTAACTGATTTCATCTTCATTTAACTGATTTCATCGTTAACTGATTTCATCGTTAACTGATTTCATCGTTAACTGATTTCATCTTCATTTAACTGATTTCATCGTTAACTGATTTCATCGTTAACTGATTCCATCGTTAACTGATTTCATCGTTAACTGATTTCATCTTCATTTAACTGATTTCATCGTTAACTGATTTCATCGTTAACTGATTTCATCGTTAACTGATTTCATCTTTAACTGATTTCATCGTTAACTGATTTCATCTTCATTTAACTGATTTCATCGTTAACTGATTTCATCTTTAACTGATTTCATCGTTAACTGATTTCATCTTCATTTAACTGATTTCATCGTTAACTGATTTCATCTTCATTTAATTGATTTCATCGTTAACTGATTTCATCGTTAACTGATTTCATCGTTAACTGATTTCATCTTCATTTAACTGATTTCATCGTTAACTGATTTCATCGTTAACTGATTTCATCTTCATTTAAATGATTTCATCGTTAACTGATTTCATCGTTAACTGATTTCATCTTTAACTGATTTCATCGTTAACTGATTTCATCTTCATTTAACTGATTTCATCGTTAACTGATTTCATCGTTAACTGATTTCATCTTTAACTGATTTCATCGTTAACTGATTTCATCTTCATTTAACTGATTTCATCGTTAACTGATTTCATCGTTAACTGATTTCATCGTTAACTGATTTCATCTTCATTTAACTGATTCCATCGTTAACTGATTTCATCGTTAACTGATTTCATCGTTAACTGATTTCATCTTCATTTAACTGATTTCATCGTTAACTGATTTCATCGTTAACTGATTTCATCTTTAACTGATTTCATCGTTAACTGATTTCATCTTCATTTAACTGATTTCATCGTTAACTGATTTCATCGTTAACTGATTTCATCGTTAACTGATTTCATCTTCATTTAACTGATTTCATCGTTAACTGATTTCATCGTTAACTGATTCCATCGTTAACTGATTTCATCGTTAACTGATTTCATCGTTAACTGATTTCATCTTCATTTAACTGATTTCATCGTTAACTGATTTCATCTTCATTTAACTGATTTCATCGTTAACTGATTTCATCGTTAACTGATTTCATCGTTAACTGATTTCATCTTCATTTAACTGATTTCATTTTCATTCTTCATTTAACTGATTTCATCGTTAACTGATTTCATCTTCATTTAATTGATTTCATCGTTAACTGATTTCATCGTTAACTGATTTCATCGTTAACTGATTTCATCTTCATTTAACTGATTTCATCGTTAACTGATTTCATCGTTAACTGATTTCATCTTCATTTAACTGATTTCATCGTTAACTGATTTCATCGTTAACTGATTTCATCTTCATTTAACTGATTCCATCGTTAACTGATTTCATCGTTAACTGATTTCATCTTTAACTGATTTCATCGTTAACTGATTTCATCTTCATTTAACTGATTTCATCGTTAATTGATTTCATCTTCATTTAACTGATTTCATCTTTAACTGATTTCATCGTTAACTGATTTCATCTTCATTTAACTGATTTCATTTTCATTCTTCATTTAACTGATTTCATTGTTAACTGATTTCATCTTCATTTAACTGATTTCATTGTTAACTGATTTCATCGTTAACTGATTTCATCTTCATTTAACTGATTTCATCGTTAACTGATTTCATCGTTAACTGATTTCATCTTTAACTGATTTCATCGTTAACTGATTTCATCTTCATTTAACTGATTTCATCTTTAACTGATTTCATCGTTAACTGATTTCATCTTCATTTAACTGATTTCATCGTTAACTGATTTCATCTTCATTTAACTGATTTCATCTTTAACTGATTTCATCGTTAACTGATTTCATCTTCATTTAACTGATTTCATCGTTAACTGATTTCATCTTCATTTAACTGATATCATCTTTAACTGATTTCATCGTTAACTGATTTCATCTTCATTTAACTGATTTCATCTTTAACTGATTTCATCGTTAACTGATTTCATCGTCATTTAACTTATTTCATTTTCATTCTTCATTTAACTGATTTCATCTTTAACTGATTTCATCTTCATTTAACTGATTTCATTTTCATTCTTCATTTAACTGATTTCATCGTTAACTGATTTCATCTTCATTTAATTGATTTCATCGTTAACTGATTTCATCGTTAACTGATTTCATCTTCATTTAACTGATTTCATCGTTAACTGATTTCATCGTTAACTGATTTCATCTTCATTTAACTGATTTCATCGTTAACTGATTTCATCGTTAACTGATTTCATCGTTAACTGATTTCATCTTCATTTAACTGATTTCATTTTCATTCTTCATTTAACTGATTTCATCGTTAACTGATTTCATCTTCATTTAATTGATTTCATCGTTAACTGATTTCATCGTTAACTGATTTCATCGTTAACTGATTTCATCGTTAACTGATTTCATCTTCATTTAACTGATTTCATCGTTAACTGATTTCATCGTTAACTGATTTCATCTTCATTTAACTGATTTCATCGTTAACTGATTTCATCGTTAACTGATTTCATCGTTAACTGATTTCATCTTCATTTAACTGATTTCATCGTTAACTGATTTCATCGTTAACTGATTTCATCTTTAACTGATTTCATCGTTAACTGATTTCATCTTCATTTAACTGATTTCATCGTTAACTGATTTCATCGTTAACTGATTTCATCTTTAACTGATTTCATCGTTAACTGATTTCATCTTCATTTAACTGATTTCATCGTTAACTGATTTCATCTTCATTTAACTGATTTCATCGTTAACTGATTTCATCGTTAACTGATTTCATCTTCATTTAACTGATTCCATCGTTAACTGATTTCATCGTTAACTGATTTCATCGTTAACTGATTTCATCGTTAACTGATTTCATCTTCATTTAACTGATTTCATCGTTAACTGATTTCATCGTTAACTGATTTCATCTTCATTTAACTGATTTCATCGTTAACTGATTTCATCGTTAACTGATTTCATCGTTAACTGATTTCATCTTCATTTAACTGATTTCATCGTTAACTGATTTCATCGTTAACTGATTTCATCTTTAACTGATTTCATCGTTAACTGATTTCATCTTCATTTAACTGATTTCATCGTTAACTGATTTCATCGTTAACTGATTTCATCTTTAACTGATTTCATCGTTAACTGATTTCATCTTCATTTAACTGATTTCATCGTTAACTGATTTCATCTTCATTTAACTGATTTCATCGTTAACTGATTTCATCGTTAACTGATTTCATCTTCATTTAACTGATTCCATCGTTAACTGATTTCATCGTTAACTGATTTCATCGTTAACTGATTTCATCTTCATTTAACTGATTTCATCGTTAACTGATTTCATCGTTAACTGATTTCATCGTTAACTGATTTCATCTTCATTTTACTGATTTCATCGTTAACTGATTTCATCGTTAACTGATTTCATCGTTAACTGATTTCATCTTCATTTAACTGATTTCATCGTTAACTGATTTCATCGTTAACTGATTCCATCGTTAACTGATTTCATCGTTAACTGATTTCATCTTCATTTAACTGATTTCATCGTTAACTGATTTCATCTTCATTTAACTGATTTCATCGTTAACTGATTTCATCGTTAACTGATTTCATCGTTAACTGATTTCATCTTCATTTAACTGATTTCATCGTTAACTGATTTCATCGTTAACTGATTTCATCTTTAACTGATTTCATCGTTAACTGATTTCATCTTCATTTAACTGATTTCATCGTTAACTGATTTCATCTTCATTTAATTGATTTCATCGTTAACTGATTTCATCGTTAACTGATTTCATCGTTAACTGATTTCATCTTCATTTAACTGATTTCATCGTTAACTGATTCCATTGTTAACTGATTTCATCTTCATTTAACTGATTTCATCGTTAACTGATTTCATCGTTAACTGATTTCATCTTCATTTAACTGATTTCATCGTTAACTGATTTCATCGTTAACTGATTTCATCGTTAACTGATTTCATCTTCATTTAACTGATTTCATCGTTAACTGATTTCATCGTTAACTGATTCCATCGTTAACTGATTTCATCGTTAACTGATTTCATCGTTAACTGATTCCATCGTTAACTGATTTCATCTTTAACTGATTTCATCGTTAACTGATTTCATCTTCATTTAACTGATTTCATCGTTAAGTGATTTCATCGTTAACTGATTTCATCTTCATTTAACTGATTTCATTGTTAACTGATTTCATCGTTAACTGATTTCATCTTCATTTAACTGATTCCATCGTTAACTGATTTCATCGTTAACTGATTTCATCTTTAACTGATTTCATCTTCATTTAACTGATTTCATCGTTAACTGATTTCATCGTTAACTGATTTCATCGTTAACTGATTTCATCTTCATTTAACTGATTTCATCGTTAACTGATTTCATCGTTAACTGATTCCATCGTTAACTGATTTCATCGTTAACTGATTTCATCTTCATTTAACTGATTTAATTTTCATTCTTCATTTAACTGATTTCATCGTTAACTGATTTCATCTTCATTTAACTGATTTCATCGTTAACTGATTTCATCGTTAACTGATTTCATCTTTAACTGATTTCATCGTTAACTGATTTCATCTTCATTTAACTGATTTCATCGTTAACTGATTTCATCTTCATTTAATTGATTTCATCGTTAACTGATTTCATCGTTAACTGATTTCATCGTTAACTGATTTCATCTTCATTTAACTGATTTCATCGTTAACTGATTTCATCGTTAACTGATTCCATCGTTAACTGATTTCATCGTTAACTGATTTCATCTTCATTTAACTGATTTCATCGTTAACTGATTTCATCGTTAACTGATTTCATCTTTAACTGATTTCATCGTTAACTGATTTCATCTTCATTTAACTGATTTCATCGTTAACTGATTTCATCGTTAACTGATTTCATCTTTAACTGATTTCATCGTTAACTGATTTCATCTTCATTTAACTGATTTCATCGTTAACTGATTTCATCGTTAACTGATTTCATCTTCATTTAACTGATTTCATCGTTAACTGATTTCATCGTTAACTGATTCCATCTTTAACTGATTTCATCTTTAACTGATTTCATCGTTAACTGATTTCATCTTCATTTAACTGATTTCATCGTTAAGTGATTTCATCGTTAACTGATTTCATCGTTAACTGATTTCATCGTTAACTGATTTCATCTTCATTTAACTGATTTCATCTTCATTTAACTGATTTCATCGTTAACTGATTTCATCGTTAACTGATTTCATCTTCATTTAACTGATTTCATTGTTAACTGATTTCATCGTTAACTGATTTCATCTTCATTTAACTGATTTCATCGTTAACTGATTTCATCGTTAACTGATTCCATCGTTAACTGATTTCATCGTTAACTGATTTCATCTTCATTTAACTGATTTCATTTTCATTCTTCATTTAACTGATTTCATCGTTAACTGATTTCATCGTTAACTGATTTCATCGTTAACTGATTTCATCTTCATTTAACTGATTTCATCTTCATTTAACTGATTTCATCGTTAACTGATTTCATCGTTAACTGATTTCATCTTCATTTAATTGATTTCATCGTTAACTGATTTCATCGTTAACTGATTTCATCGTTAACTGATTTCATCTTCATTTAACTGATTTCATCGTTAACTGATTTCATCGTTAACTGATTTCATCTTCATTTAACTGATTTCATCGTTAACTGATTTCATCGTTAACTGATTTCATCTTCATTTAACTGATTTCATCGTTAACTGATTTCATCGTTAATTGATTTCATCGTTAACTGATTTCATTTTCATTCTTCATTTAACTGATTTCATCGTTAACTGATTTCATCGTTAACTGATTTCATCTTCATTTAACTGATTTCATCGTTAACTGATTTCATCGTTAATTGATTTCATCGTTAACTGATTTCATCTTCATTCTTCATTTAATTGATTTCATCGTTAACTGATTTCATCTTCATTTAACTGATTTCATCGTTAACTGATTTCATCGTTAACTGATTTCATCTTCATTTAACTGATTTCATCGTTAACTGATTTCATCTTCATTCTTCATTTAACTGATTTCATCTTTAACTGATTTCATCGTTAACTGATTTCATCTTCATTTAACTGATTTCATCGTTAATTGATTTCATCGTTAACTGATTTCATCGTTAACTGATTTCATCTTCATTTAACTGATTTCATCGTTAACTGATTTCATCGTTAACTGATTTCATCTTCATTTAACTGATTTCATCGTTAACTGATTTCATCGTTAACTGATTTCATCGTTAACTGATTTCATCGTTAACTGATTTCATCTTCATTTAACTGATTTCATTGTTAACTGATTTCATCGTTAACTGATTTCATCTTCATTTAACTGATTTCATCGTTAACTGATTTCATCGTTAACTGATTTCATCGTTAACTGATTTCATCTTCATTTAACTGATTTCATTTTCATTCTTCATTTAACTGATTTCATCGTTAACTGATTTCATCTTCATTTAACTGATTTCATCGTTAACTGATTTCATCGTTAACTGATTTCATCGTTAACTGATTTCATCTTTAACTGATTTCATCGTTAACTGATTTCATCTTCATTTAACTGATTTCATCGTTAACTGATTTCATCTTCATTTAATTGATTTCATCGTTAACTGATTTCATCGTTAACTGATTTCATCGTTAACTGATTTCATCTTCATTTAACTGATTTCATCGTTAACTGATTTCATCGTTAACTGATTTCATCTTCATTTAACTGATTTCATTTTCATTCTTCATTTAACTGATTTCATCGTTAACTGATTTCATCTTCATTTAATTGATTTCATCGTTAACTGATTTCATCGTTAACTGATTTCATCGTTAACTGATTTCATCTTCATTTAACTGATTTCATCGTTAACTGATTTCATCGTTAACTGATTTCATCTTCATTTAACTGATTTCATCGTTAACTGATTTCATCGTTAATTGATTTCATCGTTAACTGATTTCATTTTCATTCTTCATTTAACTGATTTCATCGTTAACTGATTTCATCGTTAACTGATTTCATCTTCATTTAACTGATTTCATCGTTAACTGATTTCATCGTTAATTGATTTCATCGTTAACTGATTTCATCTTCATTCTTCATTTAACTGATTTCATCGTTAACTGATTTCATCTTCATTTAACTGATTTCATCTTCATTTAACTGATTTCATCGTTAACTGATTTCATCGTTAACTGATTTCATCTTCATTTAACTGATTTCATCTTCATTTAACTGATTTCATCGTTAACTGATTTCATCGTTAACTGATTTCATCTTCATTTAATTGATTTCATCGTTAACTGATTTCATCGTTAACTGATTTCATCGTTAACTGATTTCATCTTCATTTAACTGATTTCATCGTTAACTGATTTCATCGTTAACTGATTTCATCGTTAACTGATTTCATCTTCATTTAACTGATTTCATCGTTAACTGATTTCATCGTTAACTGATTTCATCTTCATTTAACTGATTTCATCGTTAACTGATTTCATCGTTAATTGATTTCATCGTTAACTGATTTCATTTTCATTCTTCATTTAACTGATTTCATCGTTAACTGATTTCATCGTTAACTGATTTCATCTTCATTTAACTGATTTCATCGTTAACTGATTTCATCGTTAATTGATTTCATCGTTAACTGATTTCATCTTCATTCTTCATTTAACTGATTTCATCGTTAACTGATTTCATCTTCATTTAACTGATTTCATCGTTAACTGATTTCATCGTTAACTGATTTCATCGTTAACTGATTTCATCTTCATTTAACTGATTTCATCGTTAACTGATTTCATCGTTAACTGATTTCATCGTTAACTGATTTCATCTTCATTTAACTGATTTCATTGTTAACTGATTTCATTGTTAACTGATTTCATCGTTAACTGATTTCATCTTCATTTAACTGATTTCATCGTTAACTGATTTCATCGTTAACTGATTTCATCGTTAACTGATTTCATCTTCATTTAACTGATTTCATTTTCATTCTTCATTTAACTGATTTCATCGTTAACTGATTTCATCTTCATTTAACTGATTTCATCGTTAACTGATTTCATCGTTAACTGATTTCATCGTTAACTGATTTCATCTTTAACTGATTTCATCGTTAACTGATTTCATCTTCATTTAACTGATTTCATCGTTAACTGATTTCATCTTCATTTAATTGATTTCATCGTTAACTGATTTCATCGTTAACTGATTTCATCGTTAACTGATTTCATCTTCATTTAACTGATTTCATCGTTAACTGATTTCATCGTTAACTGATTTCATCTTCATTTAACTGATTTCATCGTTAACTGATTTCATCGTTAACTGATTTCATCTTCATTTAACTGATTTCATTTTCATTCTTCATTTAACTGATTTCATCGTTAACTGATTTCATCTTCATTTAATTGATTTCATCGTTAACTGATTTCATCGTTAACTGATTTCATCGTTAACTGATTTCATCTTCATTTAACTGATTTCATCGTTAACTGATTTCATCGTTAACTGATTTCATCTTCATTTAACTGATTTCATCGTTAACTGATTTCATCGTTAATTGATTTCATCGTTAACTGATTTCATTTTCATTCTTCATTTAACTGATTTCATCGTTAACTGATTTCATCGTTAACTGATTTCATCTTCATTTAACTGATTTCATCGTTAACTGATTTCATCGTTAATTGATTTCATCGTTAACTGATTTCATCTTCATTCTTCATTTAACTGATTTCATCGTTAACTGATTTCATCTTCATTTAACTGATTTCATCTTCATTTAACTGATTTCATCGTTAACTGATTTCATCGTTAACTGATTTCATCTTCATTTAACTGATTTCATCGTTAACTGATTTCATCGTTAACTGATTTCATCTTCATTTAACTGATTTCATCGTTAACTGATTTCATCGTTAACTGATTTCATCGTTAACTGATTTCATCTTTAACTGATTTCATCGTTAACTGATTTCATCTTCATTTAACTGATTTCATCGTTAACTGATTTCATCTTCATTTAATTGATTTCATCGTTAACTGATTTCATCGTTAACTGATTTCATCGTTAACTGATTTCATCTTCATTTAACTGATTTCATCGTTAACTGATTTCATCGTTAACTGATTTCATCTTCATTTAACTGATTTCATTTTCATTCTTCATTTAACTGATTTCATCGTTAACTGATTTCATCTTCATTTAATTGATTTCATCGTTAACTGATTTCATCGTTAACTGATTTCATCGTTAACTGATTTCATCTTCATTTAACTGATTTCATCGTTAACTGATTTCATCGTTAACTGATTTCATCTTCATTTAACTGATTTCATCGTTAACTGATTTCATCGTTAATTGATTTCATCGTTAACTGATTTCATTTTCATTCTTCATTTAACTGATTTCATCGTTAACTGATTTCATCGTTAACTGATTTCATCTTCATTTAACTGATTTCATCGTTAACTGATTTCATCGTTAATTGATTTCATCGTTAACTGATTTCATCTTCATTCTTCATTTAACTGATTTCATCGTTAACTGATTTCATCTTCATTTAACTGATTTCATCGTTAACTGATTTCATCGTTAACTGATTTCATCGTTAACTGATTTCATCTTCATTTAACTGATTTCATCGTTAACTGATTTCATCTTCATTCTTCATTTAACTGATTTCATCTTTAACTGATTTCATCGTTAACTGATTTCATCTTCATTTAACTGATTTCATCGTTAATTGATTTCATCGTTAACTGATTTCATCGTTAACTGATTTCATCTTCATTTAACTGATTTCATCGTTAATTGATTTCATCGTTAACTGATTTCATCGTTAACTGATTTCATCTTCATTTAACTGATTTCATCGTTAACTGATTTCATCGTTAACTGATTTCATCTTCATTTAACTGATTTCATCGTTAACTGATTTCATCGTTAACTGATTTCATCTTTAACTGATTTCATCTTCATTTAACTGATTTCATCGTTAACTGATTTCATCGTTAACTGATTTCATCGTTAACTGATTTCATCTTCATTTAACTGATTTCATCGTTAACTGATTTCATCGTTAATTGATTTCATCGTTAACTGATTTCATTTTCATTCTTCATTTAACTGATTTCATCGTTAACTGATTTCATCGTTAACTGATTTCATCTTCATTTAACTGATTTCATCGTTAACTGATTTCATCGTTAATTGATTTCATCGTTAACTGATTTCATCTTCATTCTTCATTTAACTGATTTCATCGTTAACTGATTTCATCTTCATTTAACTGATTTCATCTTCATTTAACTGATTTCATCGTTAACTGATTTCATCGTTAACTGATTTCATCGTTAACTGATTTCATCGTTAACTGATTTCATCTTCATTTAACTGATTTCATCGTTAACTGATTTCATCGTTAACTGATTTCATCGTTAACTGATTTCATCTTTAACTGATTTCATCGTTAACTGATTTCATCTTCATTTAACTGATTTCATCGTTAACTGATTTCATCTTCATTTAATTGATTTCATCGTTAACTGATTTCATCGTTAACTGATTTCATCGTTAACTGATTTCATCTTCATTTAACTGATTTCATCGTTAACTGATTTCATCGTTAACTGATTTCATCTTCATTTAACTGATTTCATTTTCATTCTTCATTTAACTGATTTCATCGTTAACTGATTTCATCTTCATTTAACTGATTTCATCTTCATTTAACTGATTTCATCGTTAACTGATTTCATCGTTAACTGATTTCATCTTCATTTAACTGATTTCATCTTCATTTAACTGATTTCATCGTTAACTGATTTCATCGTTAACTGATTTCATCTTCATTTAATTGATTTCATCGTTAACTGATTTCATCGTTAACTGATTTCATCGTTAACTGATTTCATCTTCATTTAACTGATTTCATCGTTAACTGATTTCATCGTTAACTGATTTCATCTTCATTTAACTGATTTCATCGTTAACTGATTTCATCGTTAACTGATTTCATCTTCATTTAACTGATTTCATTTTCATTCTTCATTTAACTGATTTCATCGTTAACTGATTTCATCTTCATTTAATTGATTTCATCGTTAACTGATTTCATCGTTAACTGATTTCATCGTTAACTGATTTCATCTTCATTTAACTGATTTCATCGTTAACTGATTTCATCGTTAACTGATTTCATCTTCATTTAACTGATTTCATCGTTAACTGATTTCATCGTTAATTGATTTCATCGTTAACTGATTTCATTTTCATTCTTCATTTAACTGATTTCATCGTTAACTGATTTCATCGTTAACTGATTTCATCTTCATTTAACTGATTTCATCGTTAACTGATTTCATCGTTAATTGATTTCATCGTTAACTGATTTCATCTTCATTCTTCATTTAACTGATTTCATCGTTAACTGATTTCATCTTCATTTAACTGATTTCATCTTCATTTAACTGATTTCATCGTTAACTGATTTCATCGTTAACTGATTTCATCTTCATTTAACTGATTTCATCGTTAACTGATTTCATCGTTAACTGATTTCATCGTTAACTGATTTCATCTTCATTTAACTGATTTCATCGTTAACTGATTTCATCGTTAACTGATTTCATCGTTAACTGATTTCATCTTTAACTGATTTCATCGTTAACTGATTTCATCTTCATTTAACTGATTTCATCGTTAACTGATTTCATCTTCATTTAATTGATTTCATCGTTAACTGATTTCATCGTTAACTGATTTCATCGTTAACTGATTTCATCTTCATTTAACTGATTTCATCGTTAACTGATTTCATCGTTAACTGATTTCATCTTCATTTAACTGATTTCATTTTCATTCTTCATTTAACTGATTTCATCGTTAACTGATTTCATCTTCATTTAATTGATTTCATCGTTAACTGATTTCATCGTTAACTGATTTCATCGTTAACTGATTTCATCTTCATTTAACTGATTTCATCGTTAACTGATTTCATCGTTAACTGATTTCATCGTTAACTGATTTCATCTTCATTTAACTGATTTCATCGTTAACTGATTTCATCGTTAATTGATTTCATCGTTAACTGATTTCATTTTCATTCTTCATTTAACTGATTTCATCGTTAACTGATTTCATCGTTAACTGATTTCATCTTCATTTAACTGATTTCATCGTTAACTGATTTCATCGTTAATTGATTTCATCGTTAACTGATTTCATCTTCATTCTTCATTTAACTGATTTCATCGTTAACTGATTTCATCTTCATTTAACTGATTTCATCGTTAACTGATTTCATCGTTAACTGATTTCATCGTTAACTGATTTCATCTTCATTTAACTGATTTCATCGTTAACTGATTTCATCTTCATTCTTCATTTAACTGATTTCATCGTTAACTGATTTCATCGTTAACTGATTTCATCTTCATTTAACTGATTTCATCGTTAATTGATTTCATCGTTAACTGATTTCATCGTTAACTGATTTCATCTTCATTTAACTGATTTCATCGTTAACTGATTTCATCGTTAACTGATTTCATCTTTAACTGATTTCATCTTCATTTAACTGATTTCATCGTTAACTGATTTCATCGTTAACTGATTTCATCTTCATTTAACTGATTTCATCGTTAACTGATTTCATCGTTAACTGATTTCATCTTTAACTGATTTCATCTTCATTTAACTGATTTCATCGTTAACTGATTTCATCGTTAACTGATTTCATCGTTAACTGATTTCATCTTCATTTAACTGATTTCATCGTTAACTGATTTCATCGTTAATTGATTTCATCGTTAACTGATTTCATTTTCATTCTTCATTTAACTGATTTCATCGTTAACTGATTTCATCTTCATTTAACTGATTTCATCGTTAACTGATTTCATCGTTAATTGATTTCATCGTTAACTGATTTCATCTTCATTCTTCATTTAACTGATTTCATCGTTAACTGATTTCATCTTCATTTAACTGATTTCATCTTCATTTAACTGATTTCATCGTTAACTGATTTCATCGTTAACTGATTTCATCTTCATTTAACTGATTTCATCGTTAACTGATTTCATCGTTAACTGATTTCATCGTTAACTGATTTCATCTTCATTTAACTGATTTCATCGTTAACTGATTTCATCGTTAACTGATTTCATCGTTAACTGATTTCATCTTTAACTGATTTCATCGTTAACTGATTTCATCTTCATTTAACTGATTTCATCGTTAACTGATTTCATCTTCATTTAATTGATTTCATCGTTAACTGATTTCATCGTTAACTGATTTCATCGTTAACTGATTTCATCTTCATTTAACTGATTTCATCGTTAACTGATTTCATCGTTAACTGATTTCATCTTCATTTAACTGATTTCATTTTCATTCTTCATTTAACTGATTTCATCGTTAACTGATTTCATCTTCATTTAACTGATTTCATCTTCATTTAACTGATTTCATCGTTAACTGATTTCATCGTTAACTGATTTCATCTTCATTTAACTGATTTCATCTTCATTTAACTGATTTCATCGTTAACTGATTTCATCGTTAACTGATTTCATCTTCATTTAATTGATTTCATCGTTAACTGATTTCATCGTTAACTGATTTCATCGTTAACTGATTTCATCTTCATTTAACTGATTTCATCGTTAACTGATTTCATCGTTAACTGATTTCATCGTTAACTGATTTCATCTTCATTTAACTGATTTCATCGTTAACTGATTTCATCGTTAACTGATTTCATCTTCATTTAACTGATTTCATCGTTAACTGATTTCATCGTTAATTGATTTCATCGTTAACTGATTTCATTTTCATTCTTCATTTAACTGATTTCATCGTTAACTGATTTCATCGTTAACTGATTTCATCTTCATTTAACTGATTTCATCGTTAACTGATTTCATCGTTAATTGATTTCATCGTTAACTGATTTCATCTTCATTCTTCATTTAACTGATTTCATCGTTAACTGATTTCATCTTCATTTAACTGATTTCATCGTTAACTGATTTCATCGTTAACTGATTTCATCGTTAACTGATTTCATCTTCATTTAACTGATTTCATCGTTAACTGATTTCATCGTTAACTGATTTCATCGTTAACTGATTTCATCGTTAACTGATTTCATCTTCATTTAACTGATTTCATTGTTAACTGATTTCATTGTTAACTGATTTCATCGTTAACTGATTTCATCTTCATTTAACTGATTTCATCGTTAACTGATTTCATCGTTAACTGATTTCATCGTTAACTGATTTCATCTTCATTTAACTGATTTCATTTTCATTCTTCATTTAACTGATTTCATCGTTAACTGATTTCATCTTCATTTAACTGATTTCATCGTTAACTGATTTCATCGTTAACTGATTTCATCGTTAACTGATTTCATCTTTAACTGATTTCATCGTTAACTGATTTCATCTTCATTTAACTGATTTCATCGTTAACTGATTTCATCTTCATTTAATTGATTTCATCGTTAACTGATTTCATCGTTAACTGATTTCATCGTTAACTGATTTCATCTTCATTTAACTGATTTCATCGTTAACTGATTTCATCGTTAACTGATTTCATCTTCATTTAACTGATTTCATCGTTAACTGATTTCATCGTTAACTGATTTCATCTTCATTTAACTGATTTCATTTTCATTCTTCATTTAACTGATTTCATCGTTAACTGATTTCATCTTCATTTAATTGATTTCATCGTTAACTGATTTCATCGTTAACTGATTTCATCGTTAACTGATTTCATCTTCATTTAACTGATTTCATCGTTAACTGATTTCATCGTTAACTGATTTCATCTTCATTTAACTGATTTCATCGTTAACTGATTTCATCGTTAATTGATTTCATCGTTAACTGATTTCATTTTCATTCTTCATTTAACTGATTTCATCGTTAACTGATTTCATCGTTAACTGATTTCATCTTCATTTAACTGATTTCATCGTTAACTGATTTCATCGTTAATTGATTTCATCGTTAACTGATTTCATCTTCATTTAACTGATTTCATCGTTAATTGATTTCATCGTTAACTGATTTCATCGTTAACTGATTTCATCGTTAACTGATTTCATCTTCATTCTTCATTTAACTGATTTCATCTTTAACTGATTTCATCGTTAACTGATTTCATCTTCATTTAACTGATTTCATCGTTAATTGATTTCATCGTTAACTGATTTCATCGTTAATTGATTTCATCGTTAACTGATTTCATCTTCATTTAACTGATTTCATCGTTAACTGATTTCATCGTTAACTGATTTCATCTTCATTTAACTGATTTCATCGTTAACTGATTTCATCGTTAACTGATTTCATCTTCATTTAACTGATTTCATCGTTAACTGATTTCATCGTTAATTGATTTCATCGTTAACTGATTTCATTTTCATTCTTCATTTAACTGATTTCATCGTTAACTGATTTCATCGTTAACTGATTTCATCTTCATTTAACTGATTTCATCGTTAACTGATTTCATCGTTAATTGATTTCATCGTTAACTGATTTCATCTTCATTCTTCATTTAACTGATTTCATCGTTAACTGATTTCATCTTCATTTAACTGATTTCATCTTCATTTAACTGATTTCATCGTTAACTGATTTCATCGTTAACTGATTTCATCGTTAACTGATTTCATCTTCATTTAACTGATTTCATCGTTAACTGATTTCATCGTTAATTGATTTCATCGTTAACTGATTTCATTTTCATTCTTCATTTAACTGATTTCATCGTTAACTGATTTCATCGTTAACTGATTTCATCGTTAATTGATTTCATCGTTAACTGATTTCATCTTCATTTAACTGATTTCATCGTTAATTGATTTCATCGTTAACTGATTTCATCGTTAACTGATTTCATCGTTAACTGATTTCATCTTCATTCTTCATTTAACTGATTTCATCTTTAACTGATTTCATCGTTAACTGATTTCATCTTCATTTAACTGATTTCATCGTTAATTGATTTCATCGTTAACTGATTTCATCGTTAATTGATTTCATCGTTAACTGATTTCATCTTCATTTAACTGATTTCATCGTTAACTGATTTCATCTTCATTCTTCATTTAACTGATTTCATCTTTAACTGATTTCATCGTTAACTGATTTCATCTTCATTTAACTGATTTCATCGTTAATTGATTTCATCGTTAACTGATTTCATCGTTAACTGATTTCATCTTCATTTAACTGATTTCATCGTTAACTGATTTCATCGTTAACTGATTTCATCTTTAACTGATTTCATCTTCATTTAACTGATTTCATCGTTAACTGATTTCATCGTTAACTGATTTCATCTTCATTTAACTGATTTCATCTTCATTTAACTGAATTCATCGTTAACTGATTTCATCGTTAACTGATTTCATCTTCATTTAATTGATTTCATCGTTAACTGATTTCATCGTTAACTGATTTCATCGTTAACTGATTTCATCTTCATTTAACTGATTTCATCGTTAACTGATTTCATCGTTAACTGATTTCATCGTTAACTGATTTCATCTTCATTTAACTGATTTCATCGTTAACTGATTTCATCGTTAACTGATTTCATCTTCATTTAACTGATTTCATCGTTAACTGATTTCATCGTTAATTGATTTCATCGTTAACTGATTTCATTTTCATTCTTCATTTAACTGATTTCATCGTTAACTGATTTCATCGTTAACTGATTTCATCTTCATTTAACTGATTTCATCGTTAACTGATTTCATCGTTAATTGATTTCATCGTTAACTGATTTCATCTTCATTCTTCATTTAACTGATTTCATCGTTAACTGATTTCATCTTCATTTAACTGATTTCATCGTTAACTGATTTCATCGTTAACTGATTTCATCTTCATTTAACTGATTTCATCGTTAACTGATTTCATCTTCATTCTTCATTTAACTGATTTCATCTTTAACTGATTTCATCGTTAACTGATTTCACCTTCATTTAACTGATTTCATCGTTAATTGATTTCATCGTTAACTGATTTCATCGTTAACTGATTTCATCTTCATTTAACTGATTTCATCGTTAACTGATTTCATCGTTAACTGATTTCATCTTTAACTGATTTCATCTTCATTTAACTGATTTCATCGTTAACTGATTTCATCGTTAACTGATTTCATCTTCATTTAATTGATTTCATCGTTAACTGATTTCATCGTTAACTGATTTCATCTTCATTTAACTGATTTCATCGTTAACTGATTTCATCGTTAACTGATTTCATCGTTAACTGATTTCATCTTCATTTAACTGATTTCATCGTTAACTGATTTCATCGTTAACTGATTTCATCTTCATTTAACTGATTTCATCGTTAACTGATTTCATCGTTAATTGATTTCATCGTTAACTGATTTCATTTTCATTCTTCATTTAACTGATTTCATCGTTAACTGATTTCATCGTTAACTGATTTCATCTTCATTTAACTGATTTCATCGTTAACTGATTTCATCGTTAATTGATTTCATCGTTAACTGATTTCATCTTCATTCTTCATTTAACTGATTTCATCGTTAACTGATTTCATCGTTAACTGATTTCATCTTCATTTAACTGATTTCATCGTTAACTGATTTCATCGTTAACTGATTTCATCGTTAACTGATTTCATCTTCATTTAACTGATTTCATCGTTAACTGATTTCATCGTTAACTGATTTCATCTTCATTTAACTGATTTCATCGTTAACTGATTTCATCGTTAATTGATTTCATCGTTAACTGATTTCATTTTCATTCTTCATTTAACTGATTTCATCGTTAACTGATTTCATCGTTAACTGATTTCATCTTCATTTAACTGATTTCATCGTTAACTGATTTCATCGTTAATTGATTTCATCGTTAACTGATTTCATCTTCATTCTTCATTTAACTGATTTCATCGTTAACTGATTTCATCTTCATTTAACTGATTTCATCGTTAACTGATTTCATCGTTAACTGATTTCATCGTTAACTGATTTCATCTTCATTTAACTGATTTCATCGTTAACTGATTTCATCTTCATTCTTCATTTAACTGATTTCATCTTTAACTGATTTCATCGTTAACTGATTTCATCTTCATTTAACTGATTTCATCGTTAATTGATTTCATCGTTAACTGATTTCATCGTTAACTGATTTCATCTTCATTTAACTGATTTCATCGTTAACTGATTTCATCGTTAACTGATTTCATCTTTAACTGATTTCATCTTCATTTAACTGATTTCATCGTTAACTGATTTCATCGTTAACTGATTTCATCGTTAACTGATTTCATCTTCATTTAACTGATTTCATTGTTAACTGATTTCATCGTTAACTGATTTCATCTTCATTTAACTGATTTCATCGTTAACTGATTTCATCGTTAACTGATTTCATCGTTAACTGATTTCATCTTCATTTAACTGATTTCATTTTCATTCTTCATTTAACTGATTTCATCGTTAACTGATTTCATCTTCATTTAACTGATTTCATCGTTAACTGATTTCATCGTTAACTGATTTCATCTTCATTTAACTGATTTCATCGTTAACTGATTTCATCTTCATTTAATTGATTTCATCGTTAACTGATTTCATCGTTAACTGATTTCATCGTTAACTGATTTCATCTTCATTTAACTGATTTCATCGTTAACTGATTTCATCGTTAACTGATTTCATCTTCATTTAACTGATTTCATTTTCATTCTTCATTTAACTGATTTCATCGTTAACTGATTTCATCTTCATTTAATTGATTTCATCGTTAACTGATTTCATCGTTAACTGATTTCATCTTCATTTAACTGATTTCATCGTTAACTGATTTCATCGTTAACTGATTTCATCTTCATTTAACTGATTTCATCGTTAACTGATTTCATCGTTAATTGATTTCATCGTTAACTGATTTCATTTTCATTCTTCATTTAACTGATTTCATCGTTAACTGATTTCATCGTTAACTGATTTCATCGTTAACTGATTTCATCTTCATTTAACTGATTTCATTTTCATTCTTCATTTAACTGATTTCATCGTTAACTGATTTCATCTTCATTTAACTGATTTCATCGTTAACTGATTTCATCGTTAACTGATTTCATCTTTAACTGATTTCATCGTTAACTGATTTCATCTTCATTTAACTGATTTCATCGTTAACTGATTTCATCTTCATTTAATTGATTTCATCGTTAACTGATTTAATCGTTAACTGATTTCATCGTTAACTGATTTCATCTTCATTTAACTGATTTCATCGTTAACTGATTTCATCGTTAACTGATTTCATCGTTAACTGATTTCATCGTTAACTGATTTCATCTTCATTTAACTGATTTCATCGTTAACTGATTTCATCGTTAACTGATTTCATCTTCATTTAACTGATTTCATCGTTAACTGATTTCATCGTTAACTGATTTCATCGTTAACTGATTTCATCGTTAACTGATTTCATCTTCATTTAACTGATTTCATTGTTAACTGATTTCATCGTTAACTGATTTCATCTTCATTTAACTGATTTCATCGTTAACTGATTTCATCGTTAACTGATTTCATCTTCATTTAACTGATTTCATTTTCATTCTTCATTTAACTGATTTCATCGTTAACTGATTTCATCTTCATTTAACTGATTTCATCGTTAACTGATTTCATCGTTAACTGATTTCATCGTTAACTGATTTCATCTTTAACTGATTTCATCGTTAACTGATTTCATCTTCATTTAACTGATTTCATCGTTAACTGATTTCATCTTCATTTAATTGATTTCATCGTTAACTGATTTCATCGTTAACTGATTTCATCGTTAACTGATTTCATCTTCATTTAACTGATTTCATCGTTAACTGATTTCATCGTTAACTGATTTCATCTTCATTTAACTGATTTCATTTTCATTCTTCATTTAACTGATTTCATCGTTAACTGATTTCATCTTCATTTAATTGATTTCATCGTTAACTGATTTCATCGTTAACTGATTTCATCGTTAACTGATTTCATCTTCATTTAACTGATTTCATCGTTAACTGATTTCATCGTTAACTGAATTCATCGTTAACTGATTTCATCTTCATTTAACTGATTTCATCGTTAACTGATTTCATCGTTAACTGATTTCATCGTTAACTGATTTCATCTTCATTTAACTGATTTCATCGTTAACTGATTTCATCGTTAATTGATTTCATCGTTAACTGATTTCATTTTCATTCTTCATTTAACTGATTTCATCGTTAACTGATTTCATCGTTAACTGATTTCATCTTCATTTAACTGATTTCATCTTCATTTAACTGATTTCATCGTTAACTGATTTCATCGTTAATTGATTTCATCGTTAACTGATTTCATCTTCATTCTTCATTTAACTGATTTCATCGTTAACTGATTTCATCTTCATTTAACTGATTTCATCGTTAACTGATTTCATCGTTAACTGATTTCATCGTTAACTGATTTCATCTTCATTTAACTGATTTCATCGTTAACTGATTTCATCTTCATTCTTCATTTAACTGATTTCATCTTTAACTGATTTCATCGTTAACTGATTTCATCTTCATTTAACTGATTTCATCGTTAATTGATTTCATCGTTAACTGATTTCATCGTTAATTGATTTCATCGTTAACTGATTTCATCTTCATTTAACTGATTTCATCGTTAACTGATTTCATCTTCATTCTTCATTTAACTGATTTCATCTTTAACTGATTTCATCGTTAACTGATTTCATCTTCATTTAACTGATTTCATCGTTAATTGATTTCATCGTTAACTGATTTCATCGTTAATTGATTTCATCGTTAACTGATTTCATCTTCATTTAACTGATTTCATCGTTAACTGATTTCATCTTCATTCTTCATTTAACTGATTTCATCTTTAACTGATTTCATCGTTAACTGATTTCATCTTCATTTAACTGATTTCATCGTTAATTGATTTCATCGTTAACTGATTTCATCGTTAATTGATTTCATCGTTAACTGATTTCATCTTCATTTAACTGATTTCATCGTTAACTGATTTCATCTTCATTCTTCATTTAACTGATTTCATCTTTAACTGATTTCATCGTTAACTGATTTCATCTTCATTTAACTGATTTCATCGTTAATTGATTTCATCGTTAACTGATTTCATCGTTAACTGATTTCATCTTCATTTAACTGATTTCATCGTTAACTGATTTCATCGTTAACTGATTTCATCTTTAACTGATTTCATCTTCATTTAACTGATTTCATCGTTAACTGATTTCATCTTCATTTAACTGATTTCATCTTCATTTAACTGATTTCATCTTCATTTAACTGATTTCATCGTTAACTGATTTCATCGTTAACTGATTTCATCTTCATTTAATTGATTTCATCGTTAACTGATTTCATCGTTAACTGATTTCATCGTTAACTGATTTCATCTTCATTTAACTGATTTCATCGTTAACTGATTTCATCTTCATTTAACTGATTTCATCGTTAACTGATTTCATCGTTAACTGATTTCATCTTCATTTAACTGATTTCATCGTTAACTGATTTCATCGTTAATTGATTTCATCGTTAACTGATTTCATTTTCATTCTTCATTTAACTGATTTCATCGTTAACTGATTTCATCGTTAACTGATTTCATCTTCATTTAACTGATTTCATCGTTAACTGATTTCATCGTTAATTGATTTCATCGTTAACTGATTTCATCTTCATTCTTCATTTAACTGATTTCATCGTTAACTGATTTCATCTTCATTTAACTGATTTCATCGTTAACTGATTTCATCGTTAACTGATTTCATCGTTAACTGATTTCATCTTCATTTAACTGATTTCATCGTTAACTGATTTCATCTTCATTCTTCATTTAACTGATTTCATCTTTAACTGATTTCATCGTTAACTGATTTCATCTTCATTTAACTGATTTCATCGTTAATTGATTTCATCGTTAACTGATTTCATCGTTAACTGATTTCATCTTCATTTAACTGATTTCATCGTTAACTGATTTCATCGTTAACTGATTTCATCGTTAACTGATTTCATCTTCATTTAACTGATTTCATCGTTAACTGATTTCATCGTTAACTGATTTCATCTTCATTTAACTGATTTCATCGTTAACTGATTTCATCGTTAACTGATTTCATCGTTAACTGATTTCATCTTCATTTAACTGATTTCATCGTTAACTGATTTCATCGTTAACTGATTTCATCGTTAACTGATTTCATCTTCATTTAACTGATTTCATTGTTAACTGATTTCATCGTTAACTGATTTCATCTTCATTTAACTGATTTCATCGTTAACTGATTTCATCGTTAACTGATTTCATCGTTAACTGATTTCATCTTCATTTAACTGATTTCATTTTCATTCTTCATTTAACTGATTTCATCGTTAACTGATTTCATCTTCATTTAACTGATTTCATCGTTAACTGATTTCATCGTTAACTGATTTCATCGTTAACTGATTTCATCTTTAACTGATTTCATCGTTAACTGATTTCATCTTCATTTAACTGATTTCATCGTTAACTGATTTCATCTTCATTTAATTGATTTCATCGTTAACTGATTTCATCGTTAACTGATTTCATCTTCATTTAACTGATTTCATCGTTAACTGATTTCATCTTCATTTAACTGATTTCATTTTCATTCTTCATTTAACTGATTTCATCGTTAACTGATTTCATCTTCATTTAATTGATTTCATCGTTAACTGATTTCATCGTTAACTGATTTCATCGTTAACTGATTTCATCTTCATTTAACTGATTTCATCGTTAACTGATTTCATCGTTAACTGAATTCATCGTTAACTGATTTCATCTTCATTTAACTGATTTCATCGTTAACTGATTTCATCGTTAACTGATTTCATCGTTAACTGATTTCATCTTCATTTAACTGATTTCATCGTTAACTGATTTCATCGTTAACTGATTTCATCGTTAACTGATTTCATCTTCATTTAACTGATTTCATTGTTAACTGATTTCATCGTTAACTGATTTCATCTTCATTTAACTGATTTCATCGTTAACTGATTTCATCGTTAACTGATTTCATCGTTAACTGATTTCATCTTCATTAAACTGATTTCATTTTCATTCTTCATTTAACTGATTTCATCGTTAACTGATTTCATCTTCATTTAACTGATTTCATCGTTAACTGATTTCATCGTTAACTGATTTCATCTTTAACTGATTTCATCGTTAACTGATTTCATCTTCATTTAACTGATTTCATCGTTAACTGATTTCATCTTCATTTAATTGATTTCATCGTTAACTGATTTCATCGTTAACTGATTTCATCGTTAACTGATTTCATCTTCATTTAACTGATTTCATCGTTAACTGATTTCATCGTTAACTGATTTCATCTTCATTTAACTGATTTCATTTTCATTCTTCATTTAACTGATTTCATCGTTAACTGATTTCATCTTCATTTAATTGATTTCATCGTTAACTGATTTCATCGTTAACTGATTTCATCGTTAACTGATTTCATCTTCATTTAACTGATTTCATCGTTAACTGATTTCATCGTTAACTGATTTCATCGTTAACTGATTTCATCTTCATTTAACTGATTTCATCGTTAACTGATTTCATCTTCATTTAACTGATTTCATCGTTAACTGATTTCATCGTTAATTGATTTCATCGTTAACTGATTTCATTTTCATTCTTCATTTAACTGATTTCATCGTTAACTGATTTCATCGTTAACTGATTTCATCTTCATTTAACTGATTTCATCGTTAACTGATTTCATCGTTAATTGATTTCATCGTTAACTGATTTCATCTTCATTCTTCATTTAACTGATTTCATCGTTAACTGATTTCATCTTCATTTAACTGATTTCATCGTTAACTGATTTCATCTTTAACTGATTTCATCGTTAACTGATTTCATCTTCATTTAACTGATTTCATCGTTAACTGATTTCATCTTCATTCTTCATTTAACTGATTTCATCTTTAACTGATTTCATCGTTAACTGATTTCATCTTCATTTAACTGATTTCATCGTTAATTGATTTCATCGTTAACTGATTTCATCGTTAATTGATTTCATCGTTAACTGATTTCATCTTCATTTAACTGATTTCATCGTTAACTGATTTCATCTTCATTCTTCATTTAACTGATTTCATCTTTAACTGATTTCATCGTTAACTGATTTCATCTTCATTTAACTGATTTCATCGTTAACTGATTTCATCTTTAACTGATTTCATCTTCATTTAACTGATTTCATCGTTAACTGATTTCATCGTTAACTGATTTCATCGTTAACTGATTTCATCTTCATTTAACTGATTTCATCTTCATTTAACTGATTTCATCGTTAACTGATTTCATCGTTAACTGATTTCATCTTCATTTAATTGATTTCATCGTTAACTGATTTCATCGTTAACTGATTTCATCGTTAACTGATTTCATCTTCATTTAACTGATTTCATCGTTAACTGATTTCATCGTTAACTGATTTCATCTTCATTTAACTGATTTCATCGTTAACTGATTTCATCTTCATTTAACTGATTTCATCGTTAACTGATTTCATCGTTAATTGATTTCATCGTTAACTGATTTCATTTTCATTCTTCATTTAACTGATTTCATCGTTAACTGATTTCATCGTTAACTGATTTCATCTTCATTTAACTGATTTCATCGTTAACTGATTTCATCGTTAATTGATTTCATCGTTAACTGATTTCATCTTCATTCTTCATTTAACTGATTTCATCGTTAACTGATTTCATCTTCATTTAACTGATTTCATCGTTAACTGATTTCATCGTTAACTGATTTCATCGTTAACTGATTTCATCTTCATTTAACTGATTTCATCGTTAACTGATTTCATCTTCATTCTTCATTTAACTGATTTCATCTTTAACTGATTTCATCGTTAACTGATTTCATCTTCATTTAACTGATTTCATCGTTAATTGATTTCATCGTTAACTGATTTCATCGTTAACTGATTTCATCTTCATTTAACTGATTTCATCGTTAACTGATTTCATCGTTAACTGATTTCATCTTTAACTGATTTCATCTTCATTTAACTGATTTCATCGTTAACTGATTTCATCGTTAACTGATTTCATCTTCATTTAACTGATTTCATTGTTAACTGATTTCATCGTTAACTGATTTCATCTTCATTTAACTGATTTCATCGTTAACTGATTTCATCGTTAACTGATTTCATCGTTAACTGATTTCATCTTCATTTAACTGATTTCATTTTCATTCTTCATTTAACTGATTTCATCGTTAACTGATTTCATCTTCATTTAACTGATTTCATCGTTAACTGATTTCATCGTTAACTGATTTCATCTTTAACTGATTTCATCGTTAACTGATTTCATCTTCATTTAACTGATTTCATCGTTAACTGATTTCATCTTCATTTAATTGATTTCATCGTTAACTGATTTCATCGTTAACTGATTTCATCGTTAACTGATTTCATCTTCATTTAACTGATTTCATCGTTAACTGATTTCATCGTTAACTGATTTCATCTTCATTTAACTGATTTCATTTTCATTCTTCATTTAACTGATTTCATCGTTAACTGATTTCATCTTCATTTAATTGATTTCATCGTTAACTGATTTCATCGTTAACTGATTTCATCTTCATTTAACTGATTTCATCGTTAACTGATTTCATCGTTAACTGATTTCATCTTCATTTAACTGATTTCATCGTTAACTGATTTCATCGTTAATTGATTTCATCGTTAACTGATTTCATTTTCATTCTTCATTTAACTGATTTCATCGTTAACTGATTTCATCGTTAACTGATTTCATCTTCATTTAACTGATTTCATCGTTAATTGATTTCATCGTTAACTGATTTCATCTTCATTTAACTGATTTCATCGTTAACTGATTTCATCGTTAACTGATTTCATCGTTAACTGATTTCATCTTTAACTGATTTCATCGTTAACTGATTTCATCGTTAACTGATTTCATCTTCATTTAACTGATTTCATTGTTAACTGATTTCATCGTTAACTGATTTCATCTTCATTTAATTGATTTCATCGTTAACTGATTTCATCTTCATTTAATTGATTTCATCGTTAACTGATTTCATCGTTAACTGATTTCATCGTTAACTGATTTCATCTTCATTTAACTGATTTCATCGTTAACTGATTTCATCGTTAACTGATTTCATCTTCATTTAACTGATTTCATCGTTAACTGATTTCATCGTTAACTGATTTCATCGTTAACTGATTTCATCGTTAACTGATTTCATCGTTAACTGATTTCATCTTCATTTAACTGATTTCATTGTTAACTGATTTCATCGTTAACTGATTTCATCTTCATTTAACTGATTTCATCGTTAACTGATTTCATCGTTAACTGATTTCATCGTTAACTGATTTCATCTTCATTTAACTGATTTCATTTTCATTCTTCATTTAACTGATTTCATCGTTAACTGATTTCATCTTCATTTAACTGATTTCATCGTTAACTGATTTCATCGTTAACTGATTTCATCTTTAACTGATTTCATCGTTAACTGATTTCATCTTCATTTAACTGATTTCATCGTTAACTGATTTCATCTTCATTTAATTGATTTCATCGTTAACTGATTTCATCGTTAACTGATTTCATCGTTAATTGATTTCATCGTTAACTGATTTCATCTTCATTTAACTGATTTCATCGTTAATTGATTTCATCGTTAACTGATTTCATCGTTAACTGATTTCATCGTTAACTGATTTCATCTTCATTCTTCATTTAACTGATTTCATCTTTAACTGATTTCATCGTTAACTGATTTCATCTTCATTTAACTGATTTCATCGTTAATTGATTTCATCGTTAACTGATTTCATCGTTAATTGATTTCATCGTTAACTGATTTCATCTTCATTTAACTGATTTCATCGTTAACTGATTTCATCTTCATTCTTCATTTAACTGATTTCATCTTTAACTGATTTCATCGTTAACTGATTTCATCTTCATTTAACTGATTTCATCGTTAATTGATTTCATCGTTAACTGATTTCATCGTTAACTGATTTCATCTTCATTTAACTGATTTCATCGTTAACTGATTTCATCGTTAACTGATTTCATCTTTAACTGATTTCATCTTCATTTAACTGATTTCATCGTTAACTGATTTCATCGTTAACTGATTTCATCGTTAACTGATTTCATCTTCATTTAACTGATTTCATCTTCATTTAACTGATTTCATCGTTAACTGATTTCATCGTTAACTGATTTCATCTTCATTTAATTGATTTCATCGTTAACTGATTTCATCGTTAACTGATTTCATCTTCATTTAACTGATTTCATCGTTAACTGATTTCATCGTTAACTGATTTCATCGTTAACTGATTTCATCTTCATTTAACTGATTTCATCGTTAACTGATTTCATCGTTAACTGATTTCATCTTCATTTAACTGATTTCATCGTTAACTGATTTCATCGTTAATTGATTTCATCGTTAACTGATTTCATTTTCATTCTTCATTTAACTGATTTCATCGTTAACTGATTTCATCGTTAACTGATTTCATCTTCATTTAACTGATTTCATCGTTAACTGATTTCATCGTTAATTGATTTCATCGTTAACTGATTTCATCTTCATTCTTCATTTAACTGATTTCATCGTTAACTGATTTCATCTTCATTTAACTGATTTCATCGTTAACTGATTTCATCGTTAACTGATTTCATCGTTAACTGATTTCATCTTCATTTAACTGATTTCATCGTTAACTGATTTCATCTTCATTCTTCATTTAACTGATTTCATCTTTAACTGATTTCATCGTTAACTGATTTCATCTTCATTTAACTGATTTCATCGTTAATTGATTTCATCGTTAACTGATTTCATCGTTAACTGATTTCATCTTCATTTAACTGATTTCATCGTTAACTGATTTCATCGTTAACTGATTTCATCTTTAACTGATTTCATCTTCATTTAACTGATTTCATCGTTAACTGATTTCATCGTTAACTGATTTCATCGTTAACTGATTTCATCTTCATTTAAATGATTTCATCTTCATTTAACTGATTTCATCGTTAACTGATTTCATCGTTAACTGATTTCATCTTCATTTAATTGATTTCATCGTTAACTGATTTCATCGTTAACTGATTTCATCGTTAACTGATTTCATCTTCATTTAACTGATTTCATCGTTAACTGATTTCATCGTTAACTGATTTCATCGTTAACTGATTTCATCTTCATTTAACTGATTTCATCGTTAACTGATTTCATCGTTAACTGATTTCATCGTTAACTGATTTCATCTTCATTTAACTGATTTCATCGTTAACTGATTTCATCGTTAATTGATTTCATCGTTAACTGATTTCATTTTCATTCTTCATTTAACTGATTTCATCGTTAACTGATTTCATCGTTAACTGATTTCATCTTCATTTAACTGATTTCATCGTTAACTGATTTCATCGTTAATTGATTTCATCGTTAACTGATTTCATCTTCATTCTTCATTTAACTGATTTCATCGTTAACTGATTTCATCTTCATTTAACTGATTTCATCGTTAACTGATTTCATCGTTAACTGATTTCATCGTTAACTGATTTCATCTTCATTTAACTGATTTCATCGTTAACTGATTTCATCTTCATTCTTCATTTAACTGATTTCATCGTTAACTGATTTCATCGTTAACTGATTTCATCTTCATTTAACTGATTTCATCATTAATTGATTTCATCGTTAACTGATTTCATCGTTAACTGATTTCATCTTCATTTAACTGATTTCATCGTTAACTGATTTCATCGTTAACTGATTTCATCTTTAACTGATTTCATCTTCATTTAACTGATTTCATCGTTAACTGATTTCATCGTTAACTGATTTCATCTTCATTTAACTGATTTCATTGTTAACTGATTTCATCGTTAACTGATTTCATCTTCATTTAACTGATTTCATCGTTAACTGATTTCATCGTTAACTGATTTCATCGTTAACTGATTTCATCGTTAACTGATTTCATCTTCATTTAACTGATTTCATTTTCATTCTTCATTTAACTGATTTCATCGTTAACTGATTTCATCTTCATTTAACTGATTTCATCGTTAACTGATTTCATCGTTAACTGATTTCATCGTTAACTGATTTCATCGTTAACTGATTTCATCGTTAACTGATTTCATCTTCATTTAACTGATTTCATTTTCATTCTTCATTTAACTGATTTCATCGTTAACTGATTTCATCTTCATTTAACTGATTTCATCGTTAACTGATTTCATCGTTAACTGATTTCATCGTTAACTGATTTCATCGTTAACTGATTTCATCTTCATTTAACTGATTTCATCGTTAACTGATTTCATCGTTAACTGATTTCATCGTTAACTGATTTCATCGTTAACTGATTTCATCTTCATTTAACTGATTTCATTTTCATTCTTCATTTAACTGATTTCATCGTTAACTGATTTCATCTTCATTTAACTGATTTCATCGTTAACTGATTTCATCGTTAACTGATTTCATCGTTAACTGATTTCATCGTTAACTGATTTCATCTTCATTTAACTGATTTCATCGTTAACTGATTTCATCTTCATTTAATTGATTTCATCGTTAACTGATTTCATCGTTAACTGATTTCATCGTTAACTGATTTCATCTTCATTTAACTGATTTCATCGTTAACTGATTTCATCGTTAACTGATTTCATCTTCATTTAACTGATTTCATTTTCATTCTTCATTTAACTGATTTCATCGTTAACTGATTTCATCTTCATTTAATTGATTTCATCGTTAACTGATTTCATCGTTAACTGATTTCATCTTCATTTAACTGATTTCATCGTTAACTGATTTCATCTTCATTTAACTGATTTCATTTTCATTCTTCATTTAACTGATTTCATCGTTAACTGATTTCATCTTCATTTAATTGATTTCATCGTTAACTGATTTCATCGTTAACTGATTTCATCTTCATTTAACTGATTTCATTGTTAACTGATTTCATCGTTAACTGATTTCATCTTCATTTAACTGATTTCATCGTTAACTGATTTCATCGTTAACTGATTTCATCGTTAACTGATTTCATCTTCATTTAACTGATTTCATTTTCATTCTTCATTTAACTGATTTCATCGTTAACTGATTTCATCTTCATTTAACTGATTTCATCGTTAACTGATTTCATCGTTAACTGATTTCATCGTTAACTGATTTCATCTTTAACTGATTTCATCGTTAACTGATTTCATCTTCATTTAACTGATTTCATCGTTAACTGATTTCATCTTCATTTAATTGATTTCATCGTTAACTGATTTCATCGTTAACTGATTTCATCGTTAACTGATTTCATCTTCATTTAACTGATTTCATCGTTAACTGATTTCATCGTTAACTGATTTCATCTTCATTTAACTGATTTCATTTTCATTCTTCATTTAACTGATTTCATCGTGAACTGATTTCATCTTCATTTAACTGATTTCATCGTTAACTGATTTCATCGTTAATTGATTTCATCGTTAACTGATTTCATTTTCATTCTTCATTTAACTGATTTCATCGTTAACTGATTTCATCGTTAACTGATTTCATCTTCATTTAACTGATTTCATCGTTAATTGATTTCATCGTTAACTGATTTCATCTTCATTTAACTGATTTCATCGTTAACTGATTTCATCGTTAACTGATTTCATCGTTAACTGATTTCATCTTTAACTGATTTCATCGTTAACTGATTTCATCGTTAACTGATTTCATCTTCATTTAACTGATTTCATCGTTAACTGATTTTATCGTTAACTGATTTCATCTTCATTTAATTGATTTCATCGTTAACTGATTTCATCGTTAACTGATTTCATCTTCATTTAACTGATTTCATCTTTAACTGATTTCATCGTTAACTGATTTCATCTTCATTTAATTGATTTCATCGTTAACTGATTTCATCTTCATTTAATTGATTTCATCGTTAACTGATTTCATCGTTAACTGATTTCATCGTTAACTGATTTCATCTTCATTTAACTGATTTCATCGTTAACTGATTTCATCGTTAACTGATTTCATCTTCATTTAACTGATTTCATCGTTAACTGATTTCATCGTTAACTGATTTCATCGTCATTTAACTGATTTCATCGTTAACTGATTTCATCGTTAACTGATTTCATCGTTAACTGATTTCATCGTTAACTGATTTCATCTTCATTTAACTGATTTCATTGTTAACTGATTTCATCGTTAACTGATTTCATCTTCATTTAACTGATTTCATCGTTAACTGATTTCATCGTTAACTGATTTCATCGTTAACTGATTTCATCTTCATTTAACTGATTTCATTTTCATTCTTCATTTAACTGATTTCATCGTTAACTGATTTCATCTTCATTTAACTGATTTCATCGTTAACTGATTTCATCGTTAACTGATTTCATCGTTAACTGATTTCATCTTTAACTGATTTCATCGTTAACTGATTTCATCTTCATTTAACTGATTTCATCGTTAACTGATTTCATCTTCATTTAATTGATTTCATCGTTAACTGATTTCATCGTTAACTGATTTCATCGTTAACTGATTTCATCGTTAACTGATTTCATCTTCATTTAACTGATTTCATCGTTAACTGATTTCATCGTTAACTGATTTCATCTTCATTTAACTGATTTCATTTTCATTCTTCATTTAACTGATTTCATCGTTAACTGATTTCATCTTCATTTAATTGATTTCATCGTTAACTGATTTCATCGTTAACTGATTTCATCGTTAACTGATTTCATCTTCATTTAACTGATTTCATCGTTAACTGATTTCATCGTTAACTGATTTCATCGTTAACTGATTTCATCTTCATTTAACTGATTTCATCGTTAACTGATTTCATCGTTAACTGATTTCATCTTCATTTAACTGATTTCATCGTTAACTGATTTCATCGTTAATTGATTTCATCGTTAACTGATTTCATTTTCATTCTTCATTTAACTGATTTCATCGTTAACTGATTTCATCGTTAACTGATTTCATCGTTAACTGATTTCATCTTCATTTAACTGATTTCATCGTTAACTGATTTCATCGTTAATTGATTTCATCGTTAACTGATTTCATCTTCATTCTTCATTTAACTGATTTTATCGTTAACTGATTTCATCTTCATTTAACTGATTTCATCGTTAACTGATTTCATCGTTAACTGATTTCATCGTTAACTGATTTCATCTTCATTTAACTGATTTCATCGTTAACTGATTTCATCTTCATTCTTCATTTAACTGATTTCATCTTTAACTGATTTCATCGTTAACTGATTTCATCTTCATTTAACTGATTTCATCGTTAATTGATTTCATCGTTAACTGATTTCATCGTTAATTGATTTCATCGTTAACTGATTTCATCTTCATTTAACTGATTTCATCGTTAACTGATTTCATCTTCATTCTTCATTTAACTGATTTCATCTTTAACTGATTTCATCGTTAACTGATTTCATCTTCATTTAACTGATTTCATCGTTAATTGATTTCATCGTTAACTGATTTCATCGTTAATTGATTTCATCGTTAACTGATTTCATCTTCATTTAACTGATTTCATCGTTAACTGATTTCATCTTCATTCTTCATTTAACTGATTTCATCTTTAACTGATTTCATCGTTAACTGATTTCATCTTCATTTAACTGATTTCATCGTTAATTGATTTCATCGTTAACTGATTTCATCGTTAATTGATTTCATCGTTAACTGATTTCATCTTCATTTAACTGATTTCATCGTTAACTGATTTCATCTTCATTCTTCATTTAACTGATTTCATCTTTAACTGATTTCATCGTTAACTGATTTCATCTTCATTTAACTGATTTCATCGTTAATTGATTTCATCGTTAACTGATTTCATCTTTAACTGATTTCATCTTCATTTAACTGATTTCATCGTTAACTGATTTCATCGTTAACTGATTTCATCGTTAACTGATTTCATCGTTAACTGATTTCATCTTCATTTAACTGATTTCATCTTCATTTAACTGATTTCATCGTTAACTGATTTCATCGTTAACTGATTTCATCTTCATTTAATTGATTTCATCATTAACTGATTTCATCGTTAACTGATTTCATCGTTAACTGATTTCATCTTCATTTAACTGATTTCATCGTTAACTGATTTCATCGTTAACTGATTTCATCTTCATTTAACTGATTTCATCGTTAACTGATTTCATCGTTAATTGATTTCATCGTTAACTGATTTCATCTTCATTCTTCATTTAACTGATTTCATCGTTAACTGATTTCATCTTCATTTAACTGATTTCATCGTTAACTGATTTCATCGTTAACTGATTTCATCGTTAACTGATTTCATCTTCATTTAACTGATTTCATCGTTAACTGATTTCATCTTCATTCTTCATTTAACTGATTTCATCTTTAACTGATTTCATCGTTAACTGATTTCATCTTCATTTAACTGATTTCATCGTTAATTGATTTCATCGTTAACTGATTTCATCGTTAATTGATTTCATCGTTAACTGATTTCATCTTCATTTAACTGATTTCATCGTTAACTGATTTCATCTTCATTCTTCATTTAACTGATTTCATCTTTAACTGATTTCATCGTTAACTGATTTCATCTTCATTTAACTGATTTCATCGTTAATTGATTTCATCGTTAACTGATTTCATCGTTAATTGATTTCATCGTTAACTGATTTCATCTTCATTTAACTGATTTCATCGTTAACTGATTTCATCTTCATTCTTCATTTAACTGATTTCATCTTTAACTGATTTCATCGTTAACTGATTTCATCTTCATTTAACTGATTTCATCGTTAATTGATTTCATCGTTAACTGATTTCATCGTTAACTGATTTCATCTTCATTTAACTGATTTCATCGTTAACTGATTTCATCGTTAACTGATTTCATCTTTAACTGATTTCATCTTCATTTAACTGATTTCATCGTTAACTGATTTCATCGTTAACTGATTTCATCGTTAACTGATTTCATCTTCATTTAACTGATTTCATCGTTAACTGATTTCATCGTTAACTGATTTCATCTTCATTTAATTGATTTCATCGTTAACTGATTTCATCGTTAACTGATTTCATCGTTAACTGATTTCATCTTCATTTAACTGATTTCATCGTTAACTGATTTCATCGTTAACTGATTTCATCGTTAACTGATTTCATCTTCATTTAACTGATTTCATCGTTAACTGATTTCATCGTTAACTGATTTCATCTTCATTTAACTGATTTCATCGTTAACTGATTTCATCGTTAATTGATTTCATCGTTAACTGATTTCATTTTCATTCTTCATTTAACTGATTTCATCGTTAACTGATTTCATCGTTAACTGATTTCATCTTCATTTAACTGATTTCATCGTTAACTGATTTCATCTTCATTTAACTGATTTCATCGTTAACTGATTTCATCGTTAATTGATTTCATCGTTAACTGATTTCATCTTCATTCTTCATTTAACTGATTTCATCGTTAACTGATTTCATCTTCATTTAACTGATTTCATCGTTAACTGATTTCATCGTTAACTGATTTCATCGTTAACTGATTTCATCTTCATTTAACTGATTTCATCGTTAACTGATTTCATCTTCATTCTTCATTTAACTGATTTCATCTTTAACTGATTTCATCGTTAACTGATTTCATCTTCATTTAACTGATTTCATCGTTAATTGATTTCATCGTTAACTGATTTCATCGTTAACTGATTTCATCTTCATTTAACTGATTTCATCGTTAACTGATTTCATCGTTAACTGATTTCATCTTTAACTGATTTCATCTTCATTTAACTGATTTCATCGTTAACTGATTTCATCGTTAACTGATTTCATCGTTAACTGATTTCATCTTCATTTAACTGATTTCATTGTTAACTGATTTCATCGTTAACTGATTTCATCTTCATTTAACTGATTTCATCGTTAACTGATTTCATCGTTAACTGATTTCATCGTTAACTGATTTCATCTTCATTTAACTGATTTCATTTTCATTCTTCATTTAACTGATTTCATCGTTAACTGATTTCATCTTCATTTAACTGATTTCATCGTTAACTGATTTCATCGTTAACTGATTTCATCGTTAACTGATTTCATCTTTAACTGATTTCATCGTTAACTGATTTCATCTTCATTTAACTGATTTCATCGTTAACTGATTTCATCTTCATTTAATTGATTTCATCGTTAACTGATTTCATCGTTAACTGATTTCATCGTTAACTGATTTCATCTTCATTTAACTGATTTCATCGTTAACTGATTTCATCTTCATTTAACTGATTTCATCGTTAACTGATTTCATCGTTAATTGATTTCATCGTTAACTGATTTCATTTTCATTCTTCATTTAACTGATTTCATCGTTAACTGATTTCATCGTTAACTGATTTCATCTTCATTTAACTGATTTCATCGTTAACTGATTTCATCGTTAACTGATTTCATCTTCATTTAACTGATTTCATCGTTAACTGATTTCATCGTTAATTGATTTCATCGTTAACTGATTTCATTTTCATTCTTCATTTAACTGATTTCATCGTTAACTGATTTCATCGTTAACTGATTTCATCTTCATTTAACTGATTTCATCGTTAACTGATTTCATCGTTAATTGATTTCATCGTTAACTGATTTCATCTTCATTCTTCATTTAACTGATTTCATCGTTAACTGATTTCATCTTCATTTAACTGATTTCATCGTTAACTGATTTCATCGTTAACTGATTTCATCGTTAACTGATTTCATCTTCATTTAACTGATTTCATTGTTAACTGATTTCATCGTTAACTGATTTCATCTTCATTTAACTGATTTCATCGTTAACTGATTTCATCGTTAACTGATTTCATCGTTAACTGATTTCATCTTCATTTAACTGATTTCATTTTCATTCTTCATTTAACTGATTTCATCGTTAACTGATTTCATCTTCATTTAACTGATTTCATCGTTAACTGATTTCATCGTTAACTGATTTCATCTTTAACTGATTTCATCGTTAACTGATTTCATCTTCATTTAACTGATTTCATCGTTAACTGATTTCATCTTCATTTAATTGATTTCATCGTTAACTGATTTCATCGTTAACTGATTTCATCGTTAACTGATTTCATCTTCATTTAACTGATTTCATCGTTAACTGATTTCATCGTTAACTGATTTCATCTTCATTTAACTGATTTCATTTTCATTCTTCATTTAACTGATTTCATCGTTAACTGATTTCATCTTCATTTAATTGATTTCATCGTTAACTGATTTCATCGTTAACTGATTTCATCGTTAACTGATTTCATCTTCATTTAACTGATTTCATCGTTAACTGATTTCATCGTTAACTGATTTCATCGTTAACTGATTTCATCGTTAACTGATTTCATCGTTAACTGATTTCATCTTCATTTAACTGATTTCATCGTTAACTGATTTCATCGTTAACTGATTTCATCTTCATTTAACTGATTTCATCGTTAACTGATTTCATCGTTAATTGATTTCATCGTTAACTGATTTCATTTTCATTCTTCATTTAACTGATTTCATCGTTAACTGATTTCATCGTTAACTGATTTCATCTTCATTTAACTGATTTCATCGTTAACTGATTTCATCGTTAATTGATTTCATCGTTAACTGATTTCATCTTCATTCTTCATTTAACTGATTTCATCGTTAACTGATTTCATCTTCATTTAACTGATTTCATCGTTAACTGATTTCATCTTCATTTAACTGATTTCATCGTTAACTGATTTCATCGTTAACTGATTTCATCGTTAACTGATTTCATCTTCATTCTTCATTTAACTGATTTCATCTTTAACTGATTTCATCGTTAACTGATTTCATCTTCATTTAACTGATTTCATCGTTAATTGATTTCATCGTTAACTGATTTCATCGTTAACTGATTTCATCGTTAACTGATTTCATCTTCATTTAACTGATTTCATCGTTAATTGATTTCATCGTTAACTGATTTCATCGTTAATTGATTTCATCGTTAACTGATTTCATCTTCATTTAACTGATTTCATCGTTAACTGATTTCATCTTCATTCTTCATTTAACTGATTTCATCTTTAACTGATTTCATCGTTAACTGATTTCATCTTCATTTAACTGATTTCATCGTTAATTGATTTCATCGTTAACTGATTTCATCGTTAATTGATTTCATCGTTAACTGATTTCATCTTCATTTAACTGATTTCATCGTTAACTGATTTCATCTTCATTCTTCATTTAACTGATTTCATCTTTAACTGATTTCATCGTTAACTGATTTCATCTTCATTTAACTGATTTCATCGTTAATTGATTTCATCGTTAACTGATTTCATCGTTAATTGATTTCATCGTTAACTGATTTCATCTTCATTTAACTGATTTCATCGTTAACTGATTTCATCTTCATTCTTCATTTAACTGATTTCATCTTTAACTGATTTCATCGTTAACTGATTTCATCTTCATTTAACTGATTTCATCGTTAATTGATTTCATCGTTAACTGATTTCATCGTTAACTGATTTCATCTTCATTTAACTGATTTCATCGTTAACTGATTTCATCGTTAACTGATTTCATCTTTAACTGATTTCATCTTCATTTAACTGATTTCATCGTTAATTGATTTCATCGTTAACTGATTTCATCGTTAACTGATTTCATCGTTAACTGATTTCATCTTCATTTAACTGATTTCATCGTTAATTGATTTCATCGTTAACTGATTTCATCGTTAATTGATTTCATCGTTAACTGATTTCATCTTCATTTAACTGATTTCATCGTTAACTGATTTCATCTTCATTCTTCATTTAACTGATTTCATCTTTAACTGATTTCATCGTTAACTGATTTCATCTTCATTTAACTGATTTCATCGTTAATTGATTTCATCGTTAACTGATTTCATCGTTAATTGATTTCATCGTTAACTGATTTCATCTTCATTTAACTGATTTCATCGTTAACTGATTTCATCTTCATTCTTCATTTAACTGATTTCATCTTTAACTGATTTCATCGTTAACTGATTTCATCTTCATTTAACTGATTTCATCGTTAATTGATTTCATCGTTAACTGATTTCATCGTTAACTGATTTCATCTTCATTTAACTGATTTCATCGTTAACTGATTTCATCGTTAACTGATTTCATCTTTAACTGATTTCATCTTCATTTAACTGATTTCATCGTTAACTGATTTCATCGTTAACTGATTTCATCTTCATTTAACTGATTTCATCTTCATTTAACTGATTTCATCGTTAACTGATTTCATCGTTAACTGATTTCATCTTCATTTAATTGATTTCATCGTTAACTGATTTCATCGTTAACTGATTTCATCGTTAACTGATTTCATCTTCATTTAACTGATTTCATCGTTAACTGATTTCATCGTTAACTGATTTCATCGTTAACTGATTTCATCTTCATTTAACTGATTTCATCGTTAACTGATTTCATCGTTAACTGATTTCATCTTCATTTAACTGATTTCATCGTTAACTGATTTCATCGTTAATTGATTTCATCGTTAACTGATTTCATTTTCATTCTTCATTTAACTGATTTCATCGTTAACTGATTTCATCGTTAACTGATTTCATCTTCATTTAACTGATTTCATCGTTAACTGATTTCATCGTTAATTGATTTCATCGTTAACTGATTTCATCTTCATTCTTCATTTAACTGATTTCATCTTTAACTGATTTCATCGTTAACTGATTTCATCTTCATTTAACTGATTTCATCGTTAATTGATTTCATCGTTAACTGATTTCATCGTTAACTGATTTCATCTTCATTTAACTGATTTCATCGTTAACTGATTTCATCGTTAACTGATTTCATCGTTAACTGATTTCATCGTTAACTGATTTCATCTTCATTTAACTGATTTCATTGTTAACTGATTTCATCGTTAACTGATTTCATCTTCATTTAACTGATTTCATCGTTAACTGATTTCATCGTTAACTGATTTCATCGTTAACTGATTTCATCTTCATTTAACTGATTTCATTTTCATTCTTCATTTAACTGATTTCATCGTTAACTGATTTCATCTTCATTTAACTGATTTCATCGTTAACTGATTTCATCGTTAACTGATTTCATCGTTAACTGATTTCATCTTTAACTGATTTCATCGTTAACTGATTTCATCTTCATTTAACTGATTTCATCGTTAACTGATTTCATCTTCATTTAATTGATTTCATCGTTAACTGATTTCATCGTTAACTGATTTCATCGTTAACTGATTTCATCTTCATTTAACTGATTTCATCGTTAACTGATTTCATCGTTAACTGATTTCATCTTCATTTAAATGATTTCATTTTCATTCTTCATTTAACTGATTTCATCGTTAACTGATTTCATCTTCATTTAATTGATTTCATCGTTAACTGATTTCATCGTTAACTGATTTCATCGTTAACTGATTTCATCTTCATTTAACTGATTTCATCGTTAACTGATTTCATCGTTAACTGATTTCATCGTTAACTGATTTCATCTTCATTTAACTGATTTCATCGTTAACTGATTTCATCGTTAACTGATTTCATCTTCATTTAACTGATTTCATCGTTAACTGATTTCATCGTTAATTGATTTCATCGTTAACTGATTTCATTTTCATTCTTCATTTAACTGATTTCATCGTTAACTGATTTCATCGTTAACTGATTTCATCTTCATTTAACTGATTTCATCGTTAACTGATTTCATCGTTAATTGATTTCATCGTTAACTGATTTCATCTTCATTCTTCATTTAACTGATTTCATCGTTAACTGATTTCATCTTCATTTAACTGATTTCATCGTTAACTGATTTCATCGTTAACTGATTTCATCGTTAACTGATTTCATCTTCATTTAACTGATTTCATTGTTAACTGATTTCATCGTTAACTGATTTCATCTTCATTTAACTGATTTCATCGTTAACTGATTTCATCGTTAACTGATTTCATCGTTAACTGATTTCATCTTCATTTAACTGATTTCATTTTCATTCTTCATTTAACTGATTTCATCGTTAACTGATTTCATCTTCATTTAACTGATTTCATCGTTAACTGATTTCATCGTTAACTGATTTCATCGTTAACTGATTTCATCGTTAACTGATTTCATCTTTAACTGATTTCATCGTTAACTGATTTCATCTTCATTTAACTGATTTCATCGTTAATTGATTTCATCGTTAACTGATTTCATCGTTAATTGATTTCATCGTTAACTGATTTCATCGTTAACTGATTTCATCTTCATTTAACTGATTTCATCGTTAACTGATTTCATCGTTAACTGATTTCATCTTTAACTGATTTCATCTTCATTTAACTGATTTCATCGTTAACTGATTTCATCGTTAACTGATTTCATCGTTAACTGATTTCATCTTCATTTAACTGATTTCATCTTCATTTAACTGATTTCATCGTTAACTGATTTCATCGTTAACTGATTTCATCTTCATTTAATTGATTTCATCGTTAACTGATTTCATCGTTAACTGATTTCATCGTTAACTGATTTCATCTTCATTTAACTGATTTCATCGTTAACTGATTTCATCGTTAACTGATTTCATCGTTAACTGATTTCATCTTCATTTAACTGATTTCATCGTTAACTGATTTCATCGTTAACTGATTTCATCTTCATTTAACTGATTTCATCGTTAACTGATTTCATCGTTAATTGATTTCATCGTTAACTGATTTCATTTTCATTCTTCATTTAACTGATTTCATCGTTAACTGATTTCATCGTTAACTGATTTCATCTTCATTTAACTGATTTCATCGTTAACTGATTTCATCGTTAATTGATTTCATCGTTAACTGATTTCATCTTCATTTAACTGATTTCATCGTTAATTGATTTCATCGTTAACTGATTTCATCGTTAACTGATTTCATCGTTAACTGATTTCATCTTCATTCTTCATTTAACTGATTTCATCTTTAACTGATTTCATCGTTAACTGATTTCATCTTCATTTAACTGATTTCATCGTTAATTGATTTCATCGTTAACTGATTTCATCGTTAATTGATTTCATCGTTAACTGATTTCATCTTCATTTAACTGATTTCATCGTTAACTGATTTCATCTTCATTCTTCATTTAACTGATTTCATCTTTAACTGATTTCATCGTTAACTGATTTCATCTTCATTTAACTGATTTCATCGTTAACTGATTTCATCGTTAACTGATTTCATCTTTAACTGATTTCATCTTCATTTAACTGATTTCATCGTTAACTGATTTCATCGTTAACTGATTTCATCGTTAACTGATTTCATCTTCATTTAACTGATTTCATCTTCATTTAACTGATTTCATCGTTAACTGATTTCATCGTTAACTGATTTCATCTTCATTTAATTGATTTCATCGTTAACTGATTTCATCGTTAACTGATTTCATCGTTAACTGATTTCATCTTCATTTAACTGATTTCATCGTTAACTGATTTCATCGTTAACTGATTTCATCGTTAACTGATTTCATCTTCATTTAACTGATTTCATCGTTAACTGATTTCATCGTTAACTGATTTCATCTTCATTTAACTGATTTCATCGTTAACTGATTTCATCGTTAATTGATTTCATCGTTAACTGATTTCATTTTCATTCTTCATTTAACTGATTTCATCGTTAACTGATTTCATCGTTAACTGATTTCATCTTCATTTAACTGATTTCATCGTTAACTGATTTCATCGTTAATTGATTTCATCGTTAACTGATTTCATCTTCATTCTTCATTTAACTGATTTCATCGTTAATTGATTTCATCGTTAACTGATTTCATCTTCATTCTTCATTTAACTGATTTCATCGTTAACTGATTTCATCTTCATTTAACTGATTTCATCGTTAACTGATTTCATCGTTAACTGATTTCATCGTTAACTGATTTCATCTTCATTTAACTGATTTCATCGTTAACTGATTTCATCTTCATTCTTCATTTAACTGATTTCATCTTTAACTGATTTCATCGTTAACTGATTTCATCTTCATTTAACTGATTTCATCGTTAATTGATTTCATCGTTAACTGATTTCATCGTTAACTGATTTCATCTTCATTTAACTGATTTCATCGTTAACTGATTTCATCGTTAACTGATTTCATCGTTAACTGATTCATCTTTAACTGATTTCATCTTCATTTAACTGATTTCATCGTTAACTGATTTCATCGTTAACTGATTTCATCTTCATTTAACTGATTTCATTGTTAACTGATTTCATCGTTAACTGATTTCATCTTCATTTAACTGATTTCATCGTTAACTGATTTCATCGTTAACTGATTTCATCGTTAACTGATTTCATCGTTAACTGATTTCATCTTCATTTAACTGATTTCATTTTCATTCTTCATTTAACTGATTTCATCGTTAACTGATTTCATCTTCATTTAACTGATTTCATCGTTAACTGATTTCATCGTTAACTGATTTCATCGTTAACTGATTTCATCTTTAACTGATTTCATCGTTAACTGATTTCATCTTCATTTAACTGATTTCATCGTTAACTGATTTCATCTTCATTTAATTGATTTCATCGTTAACTGATTCATCGTTAACTGATTTCATCTTCATTTAACTGATTTCATTTTCATTCTTCATTTAACTGATTTCATCGTTAACTGATTTCATCTTCATTTAATTGATTTCATCGTTAACTGATTTCATCGTTAACTGATTTCATCTTCATTTAACTGATTTCATCGTTAACTGATTTCATCGTTAACTGATTTCATCTTCATTTAACTGATTTCATCGTTAACTGATTTCATCGTTAACTGATTTCATCTTCATTTAACTGATTTCATTTTCATTCTTCATTTAACTGATTTCATCGTTAACTGATTTCATCTTCATTTAATTGATTTCATCGTTAACTGATTTCATCGTTAACTGATTTCATCTTCATTTAACTGATTTCATCGTTAACTGATTTCATCGTTAACTGATTTCATCTTCATTTAACTGATTTCATCGTTAACTGATTTCATCGTTAATTTATTTCATCGTTAACTGATTTCATTTTCATTCTTCATTTAACTGATTTCATCGTTAACTGATTTCATCGTTAACTGATTTCATCGTTAACTGATTTCATCGTTAACTGATTTCATCGTTAACTGATTTCATCTTCATTTAACTGATTTCATTGTTAACTGATTTCATCGTTAATTGATTTCATCGTTAACTGATTTCATCTTCATTTAACTGATTTCATCGTTAACTGATTTCATCGTTAACTGATTTCATCTTTAACTGATTTCATCGTTAACTGATTTCATCGTTAACTGATTTCATCTTCATTTAACTGATTTCATTGTTAACTGATTTCATCGTTAACTGATTTCATCTTCATTTAATTGATTTCATCGTTAACTGATTTCATCTTCATTTAATTGATTTCATCGTTAACTGATTTCATCGTTAACTGATTTCATCGTTAACTGATTTCATCTTCATTTAACTGATTTCATCGTTAACTGATTTCATCGTTAACTGATTTCATCTTCATTTAACTGATTTCATCGTTAACTGATTTCATCGTTAACTGATTTCATCTTCATTTAACTGATTTCATCGTTAACTGATTTCATCGTTAACTGATTTCATCGTTAACTGATTTCATCGTTAACTGATTTCATCTTCATTTAACTGATTTCATTGTTAACTGATTTTCATCGTTAACTGATTTCATCTTCATTTAACTGATTTCATCGTTAACTGATTTCATCGTTAACTGATTTCATCGTTAACTGATTTCATCTTCATTTAACTGATTTCATTTTCATTCTTCATTTAACTGATTTCATCGTTAACTGATTTCATCTTCATTTAACTGATTTCATCGTTAACTGATTTCATCGTTAACTGATTTCATCTTTAACTGATTTCATCGTTAACTGATTTCATCTTCATTTAACTGATTTCATCGTTAACTGATTTCATCTTCATTTAATTGATTTCATCGTTAACTGATTTCATCGTTAACTGATTTCATCGTTAACTGATTTCATCTTCATTTAACTGATTTCATCGTTAACTGATTTCATCGTTAACTGATTTCATCTTCATTTAACTGATTTCATTTCATTCTTCATTTAACTGATTTCATCGTTAACTGATTTCATCTTCATTTAATTGATTTCATCGTTAACTGATTTCATCGTTAACTGATTTCATCGTTAACTGATTTCATCTTCATTTAACTGATTTCATCGTTAACTGATTTCATCGTTAACTGATTTCATCTTCATTTAACTGATTTCATCGTTAACTGATTTCATCGTTAACTGATTTCATCGTTAACTGATTTCATCTTCATTAACTGATTTCATTTCATTCTTCATTTAACTGATTTCATCGTTAACTGATTTCATCTTCATTTAACTGATTTCATCGTTAACTGATTTCATCGTTAACTGATTTCATCTTTAACTGATTTCATCGTTAACTGATTTCATCTTCATTTAACTGATTTCATCGTTAACTGATTTCATCTTCATTTAATTGATTTCATCGTTAACTGATTTCATCGTTAACTGATTTCATCGTTAACTGATTTCATCTTCATTTAACTGATTTCATCGTTAACTGATTTCATCGTTAACTGATTCATCTTCATTTAACTGATTTCATTTCATTCTTCATTTAACTGATTTCATCGTTAACTGATTTCATCTTCATTTAATTGATTTCATCGTTAACTGATTTCATCGTTAACTGATTTCATCGTTAACTGATTTCATCTTCATTTAACTGATTTCATCGTTAACTGATTTCATCGTTAACTGATTTCATCGTTAACTGATTTCATCTTCATTTAACTGATTTCATCGTTAACTGATTTCATCGTTAACTGATTTCATCTTCATTAACTGATTTCATCGTTAACTGATTTCATCGTTAATTGATTTCATCGTTAACTGATTTCATTTTCATTCTTCATTTAACTGATTTCATCGTTAACTGATTCATCGTTAACTGATTTCATCTTCATTTAACTGATTTCATCGTTAATTGATTTCATCGTTAACTGATTTCATCGTTAATTGATTTCATCGTTAACTGATTTCATCTTCATTTAACTGATTTCATCGTTAACTGATTTCATCTTCATTCTTCATTTAACTGATTTCATCTTTAACTGATTTCATCGTTAACTGATTTCATCTTCATTTAACTGATTTCATCGTTAATTGATTTCATCGTTAATTGATTTCATCGTTAACTGATTTCATCGTTAATTGATTTCATCGTTAACTGATTTCATCTTCATTTAACTGATTTCATCGTTAACTGATTTCATCTTCATTCTTCATTAACTGATTTCATCGTTAACTGATTTCATCGTTAACTGATTTCATCGTTAACTGATTTCATCGTTAATTGATTTCATCGTTAACTGATTTCATCTTCATTTAACTGATTTCATCGTTAATTGATTTCATCGTTAACTGATTTCATCGTTAACTGATTTCATCGTTAACTGATTTCATCTTCATTTAACTGATTTCATCTTCATTTAACTGATTTCATCGTTAACTGATTTCATCGTTAACTGATTTCATCTTCATTTAATTGATTTCATCGTTAACTGATTTCATCGTTAACTGATTTCATCGTTAACTGATTTCATCTTCATTTAACTGATTTCATCGTTAACTGATTTCATCGTTAACTGATTTCATCGTTAACTGATTTCATCTTCATTTAACTGATTTCATCGTTAACTGATTTCATCGTTAACTGATTTCATCTTCATTTAACTGATTTCATCGTTAACTGATTTCATCGTTAATTGATTTCATCGTTAACTGATTTCATTTTCATTCTTCATTTAACTGATTTCATCGTTAACTGATTTCATCGTTAACTGATTTCATCTTCATTTAACTGATTTCATCGTTAACTGATTTCATCGTTAATTGATTTCATCGTTAACTGATTCATCTTCATTCTTCATTAACTGATTTCATCGTTAACTGATTTCATCTTCATTTAACTGATTTCATCGTTAACTGATTTCATCGTTAACTGATTTCATCGTTAACTGATTTCATCTTCATTTAACTGATTTCATCGTTAACTGATTTCATCTCATTCTTCATTTAACTGATTTCATCTTTAACTGATTTCATCGTTAACTGATTTCATCTTCATTTAACTGATTTCATCGTTAATTGATTTCATCGTTAACTGATTTCATCGTTAACTGATTTCATCTTCATTTAACTGATTTCATCGTTAACTGATTTCATCGTTAACTGATTTCATCTTTAACTGATTTCATCTTCATTTAACTGATTTCATCGTTAACTGATTTCATCGTTAACTGATTTCATCGTTAACTGATTTCATCTTCATTTAACTGATTTCATTGTTAACTGATTTCATCGTTAACTGATTTCATCTTCATTTAACTGATTTCATCGTTAACTGATTTCATCGTTAACTGATTTCATCGTTAACTGATTTCATCTTCATTTAACTGATTTCATTTTCATTCTTCATTTAACTGATTTCATCGTTAACTGATTTCATCTTCATTTAACTGATTTCATCGTTAACTGATTTCATCGTTAACTGATTTCATCGTTAACTGATTTCATCTTTAACTGATTTCATCGTTAACTGATTTCATCTTCATTTAACTGATTTCATCGTTAACTGATTTCATCTTCATTTAATTGATTTCATCGTTAACTGATTTCATCGTTAACTGATTTCATCGTTAACTGATTTCATCTTCATTTAACTGATTTCATCGTTAACTGATTTCATCGTTAACTGATTTCATCTTCATTTAACTGATTTCATTTCATCTTCATTTAACTGATTTCATCGTTAACTGATTTCATCTTCATTTAATTGATTTCATCGTTAACTGATTTCATCGTTAACTGATTTCATCTTCATTTAACTGATTTCATCGTTAACTGATTTCATCGTTAACTGATTTCATCTTCATTTAACTGATTTCATCGTTAACTGATTTCATCGTTAATTGATTTCATCGTTAACTGATTTCATTTCATTCTTCATTTAACTGATTTCATCGTTAACTGATTTCATCGTTAACTGATTTCATCGTTAACTGATTTCATCGTTAACTGATTTCATCTTCATTTAACTGATTTCATTGTTAACTGATTTCATCGTTAATTGATTTCATCGTTAACTGATTTCATCTTCATTTAACTGATTTCATCGTTAACTGATTTCATCGTTAACTGATTTCATCGTTAACTGATTTCATCGTTAACTGATTTCATCTTCATTTAACTGATTTCATTGTTAACTGATTTCATCGTTAACTGATTTCATCTTCATTTAACTGATTTCATCGTTAACTGATTTCATCTTCATTTAATTGATTTCATCGTTAACTGATTTCATCGTTAACTGATTTCATCGTTAACTGATTTCATCTTCATTTAACTGATTTCATCGTTAACTGATTTCATCGTTAACTGATTTCATCTTCATTTAACTGATTTCATCGTTAACTGATTTCATCGTTAACTGATTTCATCTTCATTTAACTGATTTCATCGTTAACTGATTTCATCGTTAACTGATTTCATCGTTAACTGATTTCATCTTCATTTAACTGATTTCATTGTTAACTGATTTCATCGTTAACTGATTTCATCTTCATTTAACTGATTCATCGTTAACTGATTTCATCGTTAACTGATTTCATCGTTAACTGATTTCATCTTCATTTAACTGATTTCATTTTCATCTTCATTTAACTGATTTCATCGTTAACTGATTTCATCTTCATTTAACTGATTTCATCGTTAACTGATTTCATCGTTAACTGATTTCATCTTTAACTGATTTCATCGTTAACTGATTTCATCTTCATTTAACTGATTTCATCGTTAACTGATTTCATCTTCATTTAATTGATTTCATCGTTAACTGATTTCATCGTTAACTGATTTCATCGTTAACTGATTTCATCTTCATTTAACTGATTTCATCGTTAACTGATTTCATCGTTAACTGATTTCATCTTCATTTAACTGATTTCATTTCATTCTTCATTTAACTGATTTCATCGTTAACTGATTTCATCTTCATTTAATTGATTTCATCGTTAACTGATTTCATCGTTAACTGATTTCATCGTTAACTGATTTCATCTTCATTTAACTGATTTCATCGTTAACTGATTTCATCGTTAACTGATTTCATCGTTAACTGATTTCATCTTCATTTAACTGATTTCATCGTTAACTGATTTCATCGTTAATTGATTTCATCGTTAACTGATTTCATCTTCATTCTTCATTTAACTGATTTCATCGTTAACTGATTTCATCTTCATTTAACTGATTTCATCGTTAACTGATTTCATCGTTAACTGATTCATCGTTAACTGATTTCATCTTCATTTAACTGATTTCATCGTTAACTGATTTCATCTTCATTCTTCATTTAACTGATTTCATCTTTAACTGATTTCATCGTTAACTGATTTCATCTTCATTTAACTGATTTCATCGTTAATGATTTCATCGTTAACTGATTTCATCGTTAATTGATTTCATCGTTAACTGATTTCATCTTCATTTAACTGATTTCATCGTTAACTGATTTCATCTTTCATTCTTCATTTAACTGATTTCATCTTTAACTGATTTCATCGTTAACTGATTTCATCTTCATTTAACTGATTTCATCGTTAATTGATTTCATCGTTAACTGATTTCATCGTTAATTGATTTCATCGTTAACTGATTTCATCTTCATTTAACTGATTTCATCGTTAACTGATTTCATCTTCATTCTTCATTAACTGATTTCATCTTTAACTGATTTCATCGTTAACTGATTTCATCTTCATTTAACTGATTTCATCGTTAATTGATTTCATCGTTAACTGATTTCATCGTTAACTGATTTCATCTTCATTTAACTGATTTCATCGTTAACTGATTTCATCGTTAACTGATTTCATCTTTAACTGATTTCATCTTCATTTAACTGATTTCATCGTTAACTGATTTCATCGTTAACTGATTTCATCTTCATTTAACTGATTTCATCTTCATTTAACTGATTTCATCGTTTACTGATTTCATCGTTAACTGATTTCATCTTCATTTAACTGATTTCATCGTTAACTGATTTCATCGTTAACTGATTTCATCGTTAACTGATTTCATCTTCATTTAACTGATTTCATCGTTAACTGATTTCATCGTTAACTGATTTCATCGTTAACTGATTTCATCTTCATTTAACTGATTTCATCGTTAACTGATTTCATCGTTAATTGATTTCATCGTTAACTGATTTCATTTCATTCTTCATTTAACTGATTTCATCGTTAACTGATTTCATCGTTAACTGATTTCATCTTCATTTAACTGATTTCATCGTTAACTGATTTCATCTTCATTCTTCATTTAACTGATTTCATCTTTAACTGATTTCATCGTTAACTGATTTCATCTTCATTAACTGATTTCATCGTTAACTGATTTCATCGTTAACTGATTTCATCGTTAACTGATTTCATCTTCATTTAACTGATTTCATCGTTAACTGATTTCATCGTTAACTGATTTCATCTTTAACTGATTTCATCTTCATTTAACTGATTTCATCGTTAACTGATTTCATCGTTAACTGATTTCATCGTTAACTGATTTCATCTTCATTTAACTGATTTCATCGTTAACTGATTTCATCGTTAACTGATTTCATCTTCATTTAACTGATTTCATCGTTAACTGATTTCATCGTTAACTGATTTCATCGTTAACTGATTTCATCTTCATTTAACTGATTTCATCGTTAACTGATTTCATCGTTAACTGATTTCATCGTTAACTGATTTCATCTTTAACTGATTTCATCGTTAACTGATTTCATCGTTAAACTGATTTCATCGTTAACTGATTTCATCTTCATTTAACTGATTTCATCGTTAACTGATTTCATCGTTACTGATTTCATCGTTAACTGATTTCATCTTCATTTAACTGATTTCATCGTTAACTGATTTCATCGTTAACTGATTTCATCTTCATTTAACTGATTTCATTTCATTCTTCATTAACTGATTTCATCGTTAACTGATTTCATCTTCATTTAATTGATTTCATCGTTAACTGATTTCATCGTTAACTGATTTCATCTTCATTTAACTGATTTCATCGTTAACTGATTTCATCGTTAACTGATTTCATCTTCATTTAACTGATTTCATCGTTAACTGATTTCATCGTTAATGATTTCATCGTTAACTGATTTCATTCATCTTCATTTAACTGATTTCATCGTTAACTGATTTCATCGTTAACTGATTTCATCTTCATTTAACTGATTTCATCGTTAACTGATTTCATCGTTAACTGATTTCATCTTCATTAACTGATTTCATCGTTACTGATTTCATCTTAACTGATTTCATCGTTAACTGATTTCATCTTCATTTAACTGATTTCATTGTTAACTGATTTCATCGTTAACTGATTTCATCTTCATTTAACTGATTTCATCGTTAACTGATTTCATCGTTAACTGATTTCATCGTTAACTGATTTCATCTTCATTTAACTGATTTCATTTCATTCTCATTTAACTGATTTCATCGTTAACTGATTTCATCTTCATTTAACTGATTTCATCGTTAACTGATTTCATCGTTAACTGATTTCATCGTTAACTGATTTCATCTTCATTTAATTGATTTCATCGTTAACTGATTTCATCTTCATTTAACTGATTTCATCGTTAACTGATTTCATCGTTAACTGATTTCATCGTTAACTGATTTCATCTTCATTTAACTGATTTCATCGTTAACTGATTTCACTTCATTTAACTGATTTCATCGTTAACTGATTTCATCGTTAACTGATTTCATCTTCATTTAACTGATTTCATCGTTAACTGATTTCATCGTTAATTGATTTCATCGTTAACTGATTTCATTTTCATTCTTCATTTAACTGATTTCATCGTTAACTGATTTCATCGTTAACTGATTTCATCTTCATTTAACTGATTTCATCGTTAACTGATTTCATCGTTAATTGATTTCATCGTTAACTGATTTCATCTTCATTCTTCATTTAACTGATTTCATCGTTAACTGATTTCATCTTCATTTAACTGATTTCATCGTTAACTGATTTCATCGTTAACTGATTTCATCTTCATTTAACTGATTTCATCGTTAACTGATTTCATCTTCATTCTTCATTTAACTGATTTCATCTTTAACTGATTTCATCGTTAACTGATTTCATCTTCATTTAACTGATTTCATCGTTAATTGATTTCATCGTTAACTGATTTCATCGTTAACTGATTTCATCGTTAACTGATTTCATCTTCATTTAACTGATTTCATCGTTAATTGATTTCATCGTTAACTGATTTCATCGTTAATTGATTTCATCGTTAACTGATTTCATCTTCATTTAACTGATTTCATCGTTAACTGATTTCATCTTTAACTGATTTCATCGTTAACTGATTTCATCTTCATTTAACTGATTTCATCGTTAATTGATTTCATCGTTAACTGATTTCATCGTTAATTGATTTCATCGTTAACTGATTTCATCTTCATTTAACTGATTTCATCGTTAACTGATTTCATCTTCATTCTTCATTTAACTGATTTCATCTTTAACTGATTTCATCGTTAACTGATTTCATCTTCATTTAACTGATTTCATCGTTAATTGATTTCATCGTTAACTGATTTCATCGTTAATTGATTTCATCGTTAACTGATTTCATCTTCATTTAACTGATTTCATCGTTAACTGATTTCATCTTCATTCTTCATTTAACTGATTTCATCTTTAACTGATTTCATCGTTAACTGATTTCATCTTCATTTAACTGATTTCATCGTTAATTGATTTCATCGTTAACTGATTTCATCGTTAACTGATTTCATCTTCATTTAACTGATTTCATCGTTAACTGATTTCATCGTTAACTGATTTCATCTTTAACTGATTTCATCTTCATTTAACTGATTTCATCGTTAACTGATTTCATCGTTAACTGATTTCATCGTTAACTGATTTCATCTTCATTTAATTGATTTCATCGTTAACTGATTTCATCGTTAACTGATTTCATCGTTAACTGATTTCATCTTCATTTAACTGATTTCATCGTTAACTGATTTCATCGTTAACTGATTTCATCGTTAACTGATTTCATCTTCATTTAACTGATTTCATCGTTAACTGATTTCATCGTTAACTGATTTCATCGTTAACTGATTTCATCTTCATTTAACTGATTTCATCGTTAACTGATTTCATCGTTAATTGATTTCATCGTTAACTGATTTCATTTTCATTCTTCATTTAACTGATTTCATCGTTAACTGATTTCATCGTTAACTGATTTCATCTTCATTTAACTGATTTCATCGTTAACTGATTTCATCGTTAATTGATTTCATCGTTAACTGATTTCATCTTCATTCTTCATTTAACTGATTTCATCGTTAACTGATTTCATCTTCATTTAACTGATTTCATCGTTAACTGATTTCATCGTTAACTGATTTCATCGTTAACTGATTTCATCTTCATTTAACTGATTTCATCGTTAACTGATTTCATCTTTAACTGATTTCATCGTTAACTGATTTCATCGTTAACTGATTTCATCTTCATTTAACTGATTTCATTGTTAACTGATTTCATCGTTAATTGATTTCATCGTTAACTGATTTCATCTTCATTTAACTGATTTCATCGTTAACTGATTTCATCGTTAACTGATTTCATCGTTAACTGATTTCATCTTTAACTGATTTCATCGTTAACTGATTTCATCGTTAACTGATTTCATCTTCATTTAACTGATTTCATTGTTAACTGATTTCATCGTTAACTGATTTCATCTTCATTTAATTGATTTCATCGTTAACTGATTTCATCTTCATTTAATTGATTTCATCGTTAACTGATTTCATCGTTAACTGATTTCATCGTTAACTGATTTCATCTTCATTTAACTGATTTCATCGTTAACTGATTTCATCGTTAACTGATTTCATCTTCATTTAACTGATTTCATCGTTAACTGATTTCATCGTTAACTGATTTCATCTTCATTTAACTGATTTCATCGTTAACTGATTTCATCGTTAACTGATTTCATCGTTAACTGATTTCATCTTCATTTAACTGATTTCATCGTTAACTGATTTCATCGTTAACTGATTTCATCGTTAACTGATTTCATCTTCATTTAACTGATTTCATTTTCATTCTTCATTTAACTGATTTCATCGTTAACTGATTTCATCTTCATTTAACTGATTTCATCGTTAACTGATTTCATCGTTAACTGATTTCATCGTTAACTGATTTCATCTTTAACTGATTTCATCGTTAACTGATTTCATCTTCATTTAACTGATTTCATCGTTAACTGATTTCATCTTCATTTAATTGATTTCATCGTTAACTGATTTCATCGTTAACTGATTTCATCGTTAACTGATTTCATCTTCATTTAACTGATTTCATCGTTAACTGATTTCATCGTTAACTGATTTCATCGTTAACTGATTTCATCTTCATTTAACTGATTTCATTTTCATTCTTCATTTAACTGATTTCATCGTTAACTGATTTCATCTTCATTTAATTGATTTCATCGTTAACTGATTTCATCGTTAACTGATTTCATCGTTAACTGATTTCATCTTCATTTAACTGATTTCATCGTTAACTGATTTCATCGTTAACTGATTTCATCGTTAACTGATTTCATCTTCATTTAACTGATTTCATCGTTAACTGATTTCATCGTTAACTGATTTCATCTTCATTTAACTGATTTCATCGTTAACTGATTTCATCGTTAATTGATTTCATCGTTAACTGATTTCATTTTCATTCTTCATTTAACTGATTTCATCGTTAACTGATTTCATCGTTAACTGATTTCATCTTCATTTAACTGATTTCATCGTTAACTGATTTCATCGTTAATTGATTTCATCGTTAACTGATTTCATCTTCATTCTTCATTTAACTGATTTCATCGTTAACTGATTTCATCTTCATTTAACTGATTTCATCGTTAACTGATTTCATCGTTAACTGATTTCATCGTTAACTGATTTCATCTTCATTTAACTGATTTCATCGTTAACTGATTTCATCTTCATTCTTCATTTAACTGATTTCATCGTTAACTGATTTCATCGTTAACTGATTTCATCGTTAACTGATTTCATCTTCATTTAACTGATTTCATCGTTAATTGATTTCATCGTTAACTGATTTCATCGTTAACTGATTTCATCTTCATTTAACTGATTTCATCGTTAACTGATTTCATCGTTAACTGATTTCATCTTTAACTGATTTCATCTTCATTTAACTGATTTCATCGTTAACTGATTTCATCGTTAACTGATTTCATCTTCATTTAACTGATTTCATCTTCATTTAACTGATTTCATCGTTAACTGATTTCATCGTTAACTGATTTCATCTTCATTTAATTGATTTCATCTTCATTTAACTGATTTCATCGTTAACTGATTTCATCGTTAACTGATTTCATCGTTAACTGATTTCATCTTCATTTAATTGATTTCATCGTTAACTGATTTCATCTTCATTTAACTGATTTCATCGTTAACTGATTTCATCGTTAATTGATTTCATCGTTAACTGATTTCATCTTCATTTAACTGATTTCATCGTTAACTGATTTCATCGTTAACTGATTTCATCTTCATTTAACTGATTTCATCGTTAACTGATTTCATCGTTAATTGATTTCATCGTTAACTGATTTCATTTTCATTCTTCATTTAACTGATTTCATCGTTAACTGATTTCATCGTTAACTGATTTCATCTTCATTTAACTGATTTCATCGTTAACTGATTTCATCGTTAATTGATTTCATCGTTAACTGATTTCATCTTCATTCTTCATTTAACTGATTTCATCGTTAACTGATTTCATCTTCATTTAACTGATTTCATCGTTAACTGATTTCATCGTTAACTGATTTCATCTTCATTTAACTGATTTCATCGTTAACTGATTTCATCTTCATTCTTCATTTAACTGATTTCATCTTTAACTGATTTCATCGTTAACTGATTTCATCTTCATTTAACTGATTTCATCGTTAATTGATTTCATCGTTAACTGATTTCATCGTTAACTGATTTCATCGTTAACTGATTTCATCTTCATTTAACTGATTTCATCGTTAATTGATTTCATCGTTAACTGATTTCATCGTTAATTGATTTCATCGTTAACTGATTTCATCTTCATTTAACTGATTTCATCGTTAACTGATTTCATCTTTAACTGATTTCATCGTTAACTGATTTCATCTTCATTTAACTGATTTCATCGTTAATTGATTTCATCGTTAACTGATTTCATCGTTAATTGATTTCATCGTTAACTGATTTCATCTTCATTTAACTGATTTCATCGTTAACTGATTTCATCTTCATTCTTCATTTAACTGATTTCATCTTTAACTGATTTCATCGTTAACTGATTTCATCTTCATTTAACTGATTTCATCGTTAATTGATTTCATCGTTAACTGATTTCATCGTTAACTGATTTCATCTTCATTTAACTGATTTCATCGTTAACTGATTTCATCGTTAACTGATTTCATCTTTAACTGATTTCATCTTCATTTAACTGATTTCATCGTTAACTGATTTCATCGTTAACTGATTTCATCTTCATTTAATTGATTTCATCGTTAACTGATTTCATCGTTAACTGATTTCATCGTTAACTGATTTCATCTTCATTTAACTGATTTCATCGTTAACTGATTTCATCGTTAACTGATTTCATCGTTAACTGATTTCATCTTCATTTAACTGATTTCATCGTTAACTGATTTCATCGTTAACTGATTTCATCTTCATTTAACTGATTTCATCGTTAACTGATTTCATCGTTAATTGATTTCATCGTTAACTGATTTCATTTTCATTCTTCATTTAACTGATTTCATCGTTAACTGATTTCATCTTCATTTAACTGATTTCATCGTTAACTGATTTCATCTTCATTCTTCATTTAACTGATTTCATCTTTAACTGATTTCATCGTTAACTGATTTCATCGTTAACTGATTTCATCTTCATTTAACTGATTTCATCGTTAATTGATTTCATCGTTAACTGATTTCATCGTTAACTGATTTCATCTTCATTTAACTGATTTCATCGTTAACTGATTTCATCGTTAACTGATTTCATCTTTAACTGATTTCATCTTCATTTAACTGATTTCATCGTTAACTGATTTCATCGTTAACTGATTTCATCTTCATTTAACTGATTTCATCTTCATTTAACTGATTTCATCGTTAACTGATTTCATCGTTAACTGATTTCATCTTCATTTAATTGATTTCATCGTTAACTGATTTCATCGTTAACTGATTTCATCGTTAACTGATTTCATCTTCATTTAACTGATTTCATCGTTAACTGATTTCATCGTTAACTGATTTCATCGTTAACTGATTTCATCTTCATTTAACTGATTTCATCGTTAACTGATTTCATCGTTAACTGATTTCATCTTCATTTAACTGATTTCATCGTTAACTGATTTCATCGTTAATTGATTTCATCGTTAACTGATTTCATTTTCATTCTTCATTTAACTGATTTCATCGTTAACTGATTTCATCGTTAACTGATTTCATCTTCATTTAACTGATTTCATCGTTAACTGATTTCATCGTTAATTGATTTCATCGTTAACTGATTTCATCTTCATTCTTCATTTAACTGATTTCATCGTTAACTGATTTCATCTTCATTTAACTGATTTCATCGTTAACTGATTTCATCGTTAACTGATTTCATCGTTAACTGATTTCATCTTCATTTAACTGATTTCATCGTTAACTGATTTCATCTTCATTCTTCATTTAACTGATTTCATCTTTAACTGATTTCATCGTTAACTGATTTCATCTTCATTTAACTGATTTCATCGTTAATTGATTTCATCGTTAACTGATTTCATCGTTAACTGATTTCATCTTCATTTAACTGATTTCATCGTTAACTGATTTCATCGTTAACTGATTTCATCTTTAACTGATTTCATCTTCATTTAACTGATTTCATCGTTAACTGATTTCATCGTTAACTGATTTCATCTTCATTTAACTGATTTCATTGTTAACTGATTTCATCGTTAACTGATTTCATCTTCATTTAACTGATTTCATCGTTAACTGATTTCATCGTTAACTGATTTCATCGTTAACTGATTTCATCTTCATTTAACTGATTTCATTTTCATTCTTCATTTAACTGATTTCATCGTTAACTGATTTCATCTTCATTTAACTGATTTCATCGTTAACTGATTTCATCGTTAACTGATTTCATCTTTAACTGATTTCATCGTTAACTGATTTCATCTTCATTTAACTGATTTCATCGTTAACTGATTTCATCTTCATTTAATTGATTTCATCGTTAACTGATTTCATCGTTAACTGATTTCATCGTTAACTGATTTCATCTTCATTTAACTGATTTCATCGTTAACTGATTTCATCGTTAACTGATTTCATCGTTAACTGATTTCATCTTTAACTGATTTCATCGTTAACTGATTTCATCTTCATTTAACTGATTTCATCGTTAACTGATTTCATCTTCATTTAATTGATTTCATCGTTAACTGATTTCATCGTTAACTGATTTCATCGTTAACTGATTTCATCTTCATTTAACTGATTTCATCGTTAACTGATTTCATCGTTAACTGATTTCATCTTCATTTAACTGATTTCATCGTTAACTGATTTCATCGTTAATTGATTTCATCGTTAACTGATTTCATTTTCATTCTTCATTTAACTGATTTCATCGTTAACTGATTTCATCGTTAACTGATTTCATCGTTAACTGATTTCATCTTCATTTAACTGATTTCATCGTTAACTGATTTCATCGTTAACTGATTTCATCTTCATTTAACTGATTTCATCGTTAACTGATTTCATCGTTAATTGATTTCATCGTTAACTGATTTCATCGTTAACTGATTTCATCTTCATTTAACTGATTTCATCGTTAACTGATTTCATCTTTAACTGATTTCATCGTTAACTGATTTCATCTTCATTTAACTGATTTCATCGTTAACTGATTTCATCTTCATTTAATTGATTTCATCGTTAACTGATTTCATCGTTAACTGATTTCATCGTTAACTGATTTCATCTTCATTTAACTGATTTCATCGTTAACTGATTTCATCGTTAACTGATTTCATCTTCATTTAACTGATTTCATCGTTAACTGATTTCATCGTTAATTGATTTCATCGTTAACTGATTTCATTTTCATTCTTCATTTAACTGATTTCATCGTTAACTGATTTCATCGTTAACTGATTTCATCTTCATTTAACTGATTTCATCGTTAACTGATTTCATCGTTAACTGATTTCATCTTCATTTAACTGATTTCATCGTTAACTGATTTCATCGTTAATTGATTTCATCGTTAACTGATTTCATTTTCATTCTTCATTTAACTGATTTCATCGTTAACTGATTTCATCGTTAACTGATTTCATCTTCATTTAACTGATTTCATCGTTAACTGATTTCATCGTTAATTGATTTCATCGTTAACTGATTTCATCTTCATTCTTCATTTAACTGATTTCATCGTTAACTGATTTCATCTTCATTTAACTGATTTCATCGTTAACTGATTTCATCGTTAACTGATTTCATCGTTAACTGATTTCATCTTCATTTAACTGATTTCATTGTTAACTGATTTCATCGTTAACTGATTTCATCTTCATTTAACTGATTTCATCGTTAACTGATTTCATCGTTAACTGATTTCATCGTTAACTGATTTCATCTTCATTTAACTGATTTCATTTTCATTCTTCATTTAACTGATTTCATCGTTAACTGATTTCATCTTCATTTAACTGATTTCATCGTTAACTGATTTCATCGTTAACTGATTTCATCGTTAACTGATTTCATCTTTAACTGATTTCATCGTTAACTGATTTCATCTTCATTTAACTGATTTCATCGTTAACTGATTTCATCTTCATTTAATTGATTTCATCGTTAACTGATTTCATCGTTAACTGATTTCATCGTTAACTGATTTCATCTTCATTTAACTGATTTCATCGTTAACTGATTTCATCGTTAACTGATTTCATCTTCATTTAACTGATTTCATTTTCATTCTTCATTTAACTGATTTCATCGTTAACTGATTTCATCTTCATTTAATTGATTTCATCGTTAACTGATTTCATCGTTAACTGATTTCATCGTTAACTGATTTCATCTTCATTTAACTGATTTCATCGTTAACTGATTTCATCGTTAACTGATTTCATCGTTAACTGATTTCATCTTCATTTAACTGATTTCATCGTTAACTGATTTCATCGTTAACTGATTTCATCGTTAACTGATTTCATCTTCATTTAACTGATTTCATCGTTAACTGATTTCATCGTTAACTGATTTCATCTTCATTTAACTGATTTCATCGTTAACTGATTTCATCGTTAATTGATTTCATCGTTAACTGATTTCATTTTCATTCTTCATTTAACTGATTTCATCGTTAACTGATTTCATCGTTAACTGATTTCATCTTCATTTAACTGATTTCATCGTTAACTGATTTCATCGTTAATTGATTTCATCGTTAACTGATTTCATCTTCATTCTTCATTTAACTGATTTCATCGTTAACTGATTTCATCGTTAACTGATTTCATCGTTAATTGATTTCATCGTTAACTGATTTCATCTTCATTTAACTGATTTCATCGTTAACTGATTTCATCTTCATTCTTCATTTAACTGATTTCATCTTTAACTGATTTCATCGTTAACTGATTTCATCTTCATTTAACTGATTTCATCGTTAACTGATTTCATCTTCATTTAACTGATTTCATCGTTAACTGATTTCATCTTCATGTAACTGATTTCATCTTCATTTAACTGATTTCATCTTTAACTGATTTCATCGTTAACTGATTTCATCTTCATTTAACTGATTTCATCGTTAACTGATTTCATCTTCATGTAACTGATTTCATCTTTAACTGATTTCATCTTCATTTAACTGATTTCATCGTTAACTGATTTCATCTTCATTTAACTGATTTCATCTTTAACTGATTTCATCGTTAACTGATTTCATCTTCATTTAACTGATTTCATCGTTAACTGATTTCATCTTCATTTAACTGATTTCATTTTCATTCTTCATTTACCTGATTTCATCTTTAACTGATTTCATCGTTAACTGATTTAATCTTCATGTAACTGATTTCATCTGTAACTGATTTCATCTTTAACTGATTTCATCTTCATTTAACTGATTTCATCGTTAACTGATTTCATCTTCATTTAACTGATTTCATCTTCATTTAACTGATTTCGTCGTTAACTGATTTCATCTTCATTTAACTGATTTCATCGTTAACTGATTTCATCTTCATTTAACTGATTTTGTCTTTAACTGATTTCATCGTTAACTGATTTCATCTTCATTTAACTGATTTCATCTTTAACTGATTTCATCTTCATTCAACTGATTTCATCTTCATTTAACTGATTTCATCGTTAACTGATTTCATCTTCATTTAACTGATTTCATCTTCATTTAACTGATTTCATCGTTAACTGATTTCATCTTCATTTAACTTATTTCATCTTTAACTGATTTCATCGTTAACTGATTTCATCTTCATTTAACTGATTTCATTTTCATTCTTCATTTAACTGATTTCATCTTTAACTGATTTCATCTTCATTTAACTGATTTCATCGTTAACTGATTTCATCTTCATTTAACTGATTTCATTTTTAACTGATTTCATCTTCATTTAACTGATTTCATCGTTAACTGATTTCATCGTTAACTGATTTCATCTTCATTTAACTGATTTCATCTTTAACTGATTTCATCTTTAACTGATTTCATCTTCATTTAACTGATTTCATCGTTAACTGATTTCATCTTCATTTAACTGATTTCATCTTTAACTGATTTCATCGTTAACTGATTTCATCTTCATTTAACTGATTTCATCGTTAACTGATTTCATCTTCATTTAACTGATTTCATCGTTAACTGATTTCATCTTCATTTAACTGATTTCATCTTTAACTGATTTCATCGTTAACTGATTTCATCTTCATTTAACTGATTTCATCGTTAACTGATTTCATCTTCATTTAACTGATTTCATCTTTAACTGATTTCATCTTCATTTAACTGATTTCATCGTTAACTGATTTCATCTTCATTTAACTGATTTCATCGTTAACTGATTTCATCTTCATTTAACTGATTTCATCTTTAACTGATTTCATCGTTAACTGATTTCATCTTCATTTAACTGATTTCATCTTTAACTGATTTCATCGTTAACTGATTTCATTTTCATTTAACTGATTTCATCGTTAACTGATTTCATCTTCATTTAACTGATTTCATCTTCATTTAACTGATTTCGTCGTTAACTGATTTCATCTTCATTTAACTGATTTTATCTTTAACTGATTTCATCGTTAACTGATTTCATCTTCATTTAACTGATTTCATCGTTAACTGATTTCATCTTCATTTAACTGATTTCATCGTTAACTGATTTCATCTTCATTTAACTGATTTCATCTTTAACTGATTTCATCGTTAACTGATTTCATCTTCATTTAACTGATTTCATTTTCATTCTTCATTTAACTGATTTAATCTTTAACTGATTTCATCTTCATTTAACTGATTTCATCGTTATCTGATTTCATCTTCATTTAACTGATTTCATCGTTAACTGATTTCATATTCATTTAACTGATTTCATTTTTAACTGATTTCATCTTCATTTAACTTATTTCATCGTTAACTGATTTCATCTTCATTTAACTGATTTCATCTTTAACTGATTTCATCTTTAACTGATTTCATCTTCATTTAACTGATTTCATCTTTAACTGATTTCATCTTTAACTGATTTCATCTTCATTTAACTGATTTCATCGTTAACTGATTTCATCTTCATTTAACTGATTTCATCTTTAACTGATTTCATCTTTAACTGATTTCATCTTCATTTAACTGATTTCATCTTTAACTGATTTCATCTTCATGTAACTGATTTCATCTTTAACTGATTTCATCGTTAACTGATTTCATCTTCATTTAACTGATTTCATCGTTAACTGATTTCATCTGTAACTGATTTCATCTGTAACTGATTTCATCTTTAACTGATTTCATCTTCATTTAACTGATTTCATCGTTAACTGATTTCATCTTCATTTAACTGATTTCATCTTTAACTGATTTCATCGTTAACTGATTTCATCTTCATTTAACTGATTTCATCGTTAACTGATTTCATCTTCATTTAACTGATTTCATCTTTAACTGATTTCATCTTCATTTAACTGATTTCATCGTTAACTGATTTCATCTTCATTTAACTGATTTCATCTTTAACTGATTTCATCGTTAACTGATTTAATCTTCATGTAACTGATTTCATCTGTAACTGATTTCATCTTTAACTGATTTCATCTTCATTTAACTGATTTCATCGTTAACTGATTTCATCTTCATTTAACTGATTTCATCGTTAACTGATTTCATCTTCATTTAACTGATTTCATCGTTAACTGATTTCATCTTCATTTAACTGATTTCATCTTTAACTGATTTCATCGTTAACTGATTTCATCTTCATTTAACTGATTTCATTTTCATTCTTCATTTAACTGATTTAATCTTTAACTGATTTCATCTTCATTTAACTGATTTCATCGTTATCTGATTTCATCTTCATTTAACTGATTTCATCGTTAACTGATTTCATCTTCATTTAACTGATTTCATTTTTAACTGATTTCATCTTCATTTAACTTATTTCATCGTTAACTGATTTCATCTTCATTTAACTGATTTCATCTTTAACTGATTTCATCTTTAACTGATTTCATCTTCATTTAACTGATTTCATCTTTAACTGATTTCATCTTTAACTGATTTCATCTTCATTTAACTGATTTCATCGTTAACTGATTTCATCTTCATTTAACTGATTTCATCTTTAACTGATTTCATCTTTAACTAATTTCATCTTCATTTAACTGATTTCATCTTTAACTGATTTCATCTTCATGTAACTGATTTCATCTTTAACTGATTTCATCGTTAACTGATTTCATCTTCATTTAACTGATTTCATCGTTAACTGATTTCATCTGTAACTGATTTCATCTGTAACTGATTTCATCTTTAACTGATTTCATCTTCATTTAACTGATTTCATCGTTAACTGATTTCATCTTCATTTAACTGATTTCATCTTTAACTGATTTCATCGTTAACTGATTTCATCTTCATTTAACTGATTTCATCGTTAACTGATTTCATCTTCATTTAACTGATTTCATTTTCATTCTTCATTTACCTGATTTCATCTTTAACTGATTTCATCGTTAACTGATTTAATCTTCATGTAACTGATTTCATCTGTAACTGATTTCATCTTTAACTGATTTCATCTTCATTTAACTGATTTCATCGTTAACTGATTTCATCTTCATTTAACTGATTTCATCTTCATTTAACTGATTTCGTCGTTAACTGATTTCATCTTCATTTAACTGATTTTATCTTTAACTGATTTCATCGTTAACTGATTTCATCTTCATTTAACTGATTTCATCTTTAACTGATTTCATCTTCATTTAACTGATTTCATCGTTAACTGATTTCATCTTCATTTAACTGATTTCATCTTTAACTGATTTCATCGTTAACTGATTTCATCTTCATTTAACTGATTTCATCGTTAACTGATTTCATCTTCATTTAACTGATTTCATCGTTAACTGATTTCATCTTCATTTAACTGATTTCATCTTTAACTGATTTCATCGTTAACTAATTTCATCTTCATTTAACTGATTTCATCGTTAACTGATTTCATCTTCATTTAACTGATTTCATCTTTAACTGATTTCATCTTCATTTAACTGATTTCATCGTTAACTGATTTCATCTTCATTTAACTGATTTCATCGTTAACTGATTTCATCTTCATTTAACTGATTTCATCTTTAACTGATTTCATCGTTAACTGATTTCATCTTCATTTAACTGATTTCATCTTTAACTGATTTCATCGTTAACTGATTTCATTTTCATTTAACTGATTTCATCGTTAACTGATTTCATCTTCATTTAACTGATTTCATCTTCATTTAACTGATTTCGTCGTTAACTGATTTCATCTTCATTTAACTGATTTTATCTTTAACTGATTTCATCGTTAACTGATTTCATCTTCATTTAACTGATTTCATCGTTAACTGATTTCATCTTCATTTAACTGATTTCATCGTTAACTGATTTCATCTTCATTTAACTGATTTCATCTTTAACTGATTTCATCGTTAACTGATTTCATCTTCATTTAACTGATTTCATTTTCATTCTTCATTTAACTGATTTAATCTTTAACTGATTTCATCTTCATTTAACTGATTTCATCGTTATCTGATTTCATCTTCATTTAACTGATTTCATCGTTAACTGATTTCATATTCATTTAACTGATTTCATTTTTAACTGATTTCATCTTCATTTAACTTATTTCATCGTTAACTGATTTCATCTTCATTTAACTGATTTCATCTTTAACTGATTTCATCTTTAACTGATTTCATCTTCATTTAACTGATTTCATCTTTAACTGATTTCATCTTTAACTGATTTCATCTTCATTTAACTGATTTCATCGTTAACTGATTTCATCTTCATTTAACTGATTTCATCTTTAACTGATTTCATCTTTAACTGATTTCATCTTCATTTAACTGATTTCATCTTTAACTGATTTCATCTTCATGTAACTGATTTCATCTTTAACTGATTTCATCGTTAACTGATTTCATCTTCATTTAACTGATTTCATCGTTAACTGATTTCATCTGTAACTGATTTCATCTGTAACTGATTTCATCTTTAACTGATTTCATCTTCATTTAACTGATTTCATCGTTAACTGATTTCATCTTCATTTAACTGATTTCATCTTTAACTGATTTCATCGTTAACTGATTTCATCTTCATTTAACTGATTTCATCGTTAACTGATTTCATCTTCATTTAACTGATTTCATCTTTAACTGATTTCATCTTCATTTAACTGATTTCATCGTTAACTGATTTCATCTTCATTTAACTGATTTCATCTTTAACTGATTTCATCGTTAACTGATTTAATCTTCATGTAACTGATTTCATCTGTAACTGATTTCATCTTTAACTGATTTCATCTTCATTTAACTGATTTCATCGTTAACTGATTTCATCTTCATTTAACTGATTTCATCGTTAACTGATTTCATCTTCATTTAACTGATTTCATCGTTAACTGATTTCATCTTCATTTAACTGATTTCATCTTTAACTGATTTCATCGTTAACTGATTTCATCTTCATTTAACTGATTTCATTTTCATTCTTCATTTAACTGATTTAATCTTTAACTGATTTCATCTTCATTTAACTGATTTCATCGTTATCTGATTTCATCTTCATTTAACTGATTTCATCGTTAACTGATTTCATCTTCATTTAACTGATTTCATTTTTAACTGATTTCATCTTCATTTAACTTATTTCATCGTTAACTGATTTCATCTTCATTTAACTGATTTCATCTTTAACTGATTTCATCTTTAACTGATTTCATCTTCATTTAACTGATTTCATCTTTAACTGATTTCATCTTTAACTGATTTCATCTTCATTTAACTGATTTCATCGTTAACTGATTTCATCTTCATTTAACTGATTTCATCTTTAACTGATTTCATCTTTAACTAATTTCATCTTCATTTAACTGATTTCATCTTTAACTGATTTCATCTTCATGTAACTGATTTCATCTTTAACTGATTTCATCGTTAACTGATTTCATCTTCATTTAACTGATTTCATCGTTAACTGATTTCATCTGTAACTGATTTCATCTGTAACTGATTTCATCTTTAACTGATTTCATCTTCATTTAACTGATTTCATCGTTAACTGATTTCATCTTCATTTAACTGATTTCATCTTTAACTGATTTCATCGTTAACTGATTTCATCTTCATTTAACTGATTTCATCGTTAACTGATTTCATCTTCATTTAACTGATTTCATCTTTAACTGATTTCATCGTTAACTGATTTAATCTTCATGTAACTGATTTCATCTGTAACTGATTTCATCTTTAACTGATTTCATCTTCATTTAACTGATTTCATCGTTAACTGATTTCATCTTCATTTAACTGATTTCATCTTCATTTAACTGATTTCGTCGTTAACTGATTTCATCTTCATTTAACTGATTTTATCTTTAACTGATTTCATCGTTAACTGATTTCATCTTCATTTAACTGATTTCATCTTTAACTGATTTCATCTTCATTTAACTGATTTCATCTTCATTTAACTGATTTCATCGTTAACTAATTTCATCTTCATTTAACTGATTTCATCGTTAACTGATTTCATCGTTAACTGATTTCATCTTCATTTAACTGATTTCATCTTTAACTGATTTCATCGTTAACTGATTTCATCTTCATTTAACTGATTTCATTTTCATTCTTCATTTAACTGATTTAATCTTTAACTGATTTCATCTTCATTTAACTGATTTCATCGTTATCTGATTTCATCTTCATTTAACTGATTTCATCGTTAACTGATTTCATTTTCATTTAACTGATTTCATTTTTAACTGATTTCATCTTCATTTAACTTATTTCATCGTTAACTGATTTCATCTTCATTTAACTGATTTCATCTTTAACTGATTTCATCTTTAACTGATTTCATCTTCATTTAACTGATTTCATCTTTAACTGATTTCATCTTTAACTGATTTCATCTTCATTTAACTGATTTCATCGTTAACTGATTTCATCTTCATTTAACTGATTTCATCTTTAACTGATTTCATCTTTAACTGATTTCATCTTCATTTAACTGATTTCATCTTTAACTGATTTCATCTTTAACTGATTTCATCTTCATTTAACTGATTTCATCGTTAACTGATTTCATCTTCATTTAACTGATTTCATCTTTAACTGATTTCATCGTTAACTGATTTCATCTTCATTTAACTGATTTCATCGTTAACTGATTTCATCTGTAACTGATTTCATCTGTAACTGATTTCATCTTTAACTGATTTCATCTTCATTTAACTGATTTCATCGTTAACTGATTTCATCTTCATTTAACTGATTTCATCGTTAACTGATTTCATCTTCATTTAACTGATTTTGTCTTTAACTGATTTCATCGTTAACTGATTTCATCTTCATTTAACTGATTTCATCTTTAACTGATTTCATCTTCATTCAACTGATTTCATCTTCATTTAACTGATTTCATCGTTAACTGATTTCATCTTCATTTAACTGATTTCATCTTCATTTAACTGATTTCATCGTTAACTGATTTCATCTTCATTTAACTGATTTCATCTTTAACTGATTTCATCGTTAACTGATTTCATCTTCATTTAACTGATTTCATTTTCATTCTTCATTTAACTGATTTCATCTTTAACTGATTTCATCTTTAACTGATTTCATCTTCATTTAACTGATTTCATCGTTAACTGATTTCATCTTCATTTAACTGATTTCATCTTTACCTGATTTCATCGTTAACTGATTTCATCTTCATTTAACTGATTTCATCGTTAACTGATTTCATCTGTAACTGATTTCATCTTTAACTGATTTCATCTTCATTTAACTGATTTCATCGTTAACTGATTTCATCTTCATTTAACTGATTTCATCTTTAACTGATTTCATCGTTAACTGATTTCATCTTCATTTAACTGATTTCATCTTTAACTGATTTCATCGTTAACTGATTTCATCTTCATTTAACTGATTTCATCGTTAACTGATTTCATCTTCATTTAACTGATTTCATCTTTAACTGATTTCATCGTTAACTGATTTCATCTTCATTTAACTGATTTCATCGTTAACTGATTTCATCTTCATTTAACTGATTTCATTGTTAACTGATTTCATCTTCATTTAACTGATTTTATCATTAACTGATTTCATCGTTAACTGATTTCATCTTCATTTAACTGATTTCATCTTTAACTGATTTCATATTCATTTAACTGATTTCATCGTTAACTGATTTCATCGTTAACTGATTTAATCTTCATGTAACTGATTTCATCTGTAACTGATTTCATCTTTAACTGATTTCATCGTTAACTGATTTCATCTTCATTAAACTGATTTCATCGTTAACTGATTTCATCTTCATTTAACTGATTTCATCGTTAACTGATTTCATCGTTAACTGATTTCATCTTCATTTAACTGATTTCATCTTTAACTGATTTCATCGTTAACTGATTTAATCTTCATGTAACTGATTTCATCTGTAACTGATTTCATCTTTAACTGATTTCATCGTTAACTGATTTCATCTTCATTTAACTGATTTCATCTTTAACTGATTTCATCGTTAACTGATTTCATCTTCATTTAACTGATTTTATTTTCATTCTTCATTTAACTGATTTCATCGTTAACTGATTTCATCTTTAACTGATTTCATCGTTAACTGATTTAATCTTCATGTAACTGATTTCATCTGTAACTGATTTCATCTTTAACTGATTTCATCGTTAACTGATTTCATCTTCATTTAACTGATTTCATCTTCATTTAACTGATTTCATCTGTAACTGATTTCATCTGTAACTGATTTCATCGTTAACTGATTTCATCTTCATTTAACTGATTTCATCTTCATTTAACTGATTTCATCTTTAACTGATTTCATCGTTAACTGATTTCATCGTGAACTGATTTCATCTTTAACTGATTTCATCGTTAACTGATTTCATCTTCATTTAACTGATTTCATCGTTAACTGATTTCATCGTTAACTGATTTCATCTTCATTTAACTGATTTCATCGTTAACTGATTTCATCTTCATTTAACTGATTTCATCGTTAACTGATTTCATCTTCATTTAACTGATTTCATCTTTAACTGATTTCATCGTTAACTGATTTCATCTTCATTTAACTGATTTCATCTTTAACTGATTTCATCGTTAACTGATTTCATCTTCATTTAACTGATTTCATCGTTAACTGATTTCATCTTCATTTAACTGATTTCATCTTTAACTGATTTCATCGTTAACTGATTTCATCTTCATTTAACTGATTTCATCTTTAACTGATTTCATCGTTAACTGATTTCATCTTCATTTAACTGATTTCATCTTTAACTGATTTCATCTTCATGTAACTGATTTCATCTGTAACTGATTTCATCGTTAACTGATTTCATCTTCATTTAACTGATTTCATCTTTAACTGATTTCATCGTTAACTGATTTCATCTTCATTTAACTGATTTAATCTTCATGTAACTGATTTCATCTTTAACTGATTTCATCGTTAACTGATTTCATCTTCATTTAACTGATTTCATCTTCATTTAACTGATTTCATCTTTAACTGATTTCATCGTTAACTGATCTCATCTTTATTTAACTGATTTCATCGTTAACTGATTTCGTCTTCATTTAACTGATTTCATCTTTAACTGATTTCATCGTTAACTGATTTCATCTTCATTTAACTGATTTCATCGTTAACTGATTTCATCTTCATTTAATTGATTTCATCTTTAACTGATTTCATCGTTAACTGAGTTCATCTTCATTTAACTGATTTCATTTTCATTCTTCATTTAACTGATTTCATCTTTAACTGATTTCATCTTTAACTGATTTCATCGTTAACTGATTTAATCTTCATGTAACTGATTTCATCTGTAACTGATTTCATCTTCATGTAACTGATTTCATCTTCATGTAACTGATTTCATCGTTAACTGATTTCATCTTCATTTAACTGATTTCATCGTTAACTGATTTCATCGTTAACTGATTTCATCTTCATTTAACTGATTTCATCTTCATTTAACTGATTTCATCTTTAACTGATTTCATCGTTAACTGATTTCATCTTCATTTAACTGATTTCATCGTTAACTGATTTCATCTTCATTTAACTGATTTCATCTTTAACTGATTTCATCGTTAACTGATTTCATCTTCATTTAACTGATTTCATCGTTAACTGATTTCATCTTCATTTAACTGATTTCATCTTTAACTGATTTCATCGTTAACTGATTTCATCTTCATTTAACTGATTTCATCGTTAACTGATTTCATCTTTAACTGATTTCATCGTTAACTGATTTAATCTTCATGTAACTGATTTCATCTGTAACTGATTTCATCTTTAACTGATTTCATCGTTAACTGATTTCATATTCATTTAACTGATTTCATCTTTAACTGATTTCATCGTTAACTGATTTCATCTTCATTTAACTGATTTCATCGTTAACTGATTTCATCTTCATTTAACTGATTTCATCTTTAACTGATTTCATCGTTAACTGATTTCATCTTCATTTAACTGATTTCATCGTTAACTGATTTCATCTTCATTTAACTGATTTCATCTTTAACTGATTTCATCGTTAACTGATTTCATCTTCATTTAACTGATTTCATCGTTAACTGATTTCATCTTCATTTAACTGATTTCATCTTCATTTAACTGATTTCATCGTTAACTGATTTCATCTTCATTTAACTGATTTTGTCTTTAACTGATTTCATCGTTAACTGATTTCATCTTCATTTAACTGATTTCATCTTTAACTGATTTCATCTTCATTCAACTGATTTCATCTTCATTTAACTGATTTCATCGTTAACTGATTTCATCTTCATTTAACTGATTTCATCTTCATTTAACTGATTTCATCGTTAACTGATTTCATCTTCATTTAACTGATTTCATCGTTAACTGATTTCATCTTCATTTAACTGATTTCATCTTTAACTGATTTCATCGTTAACTGATTTCATCTTCATTTAACTGATTTCATCGTTAACTGATTTCATCTTCATGTAACTGATTTCATCTGTAACTGATTTCATCGTTAACTGATTTCATCTTCATTTAACTGATTTCATCTTTAACTTATTTCATCGTTAACTGATTTCATCTTCATTTAACTGATTTCATCGTTAACTGATTTCATCTTCATTTAACTGATTTCATCTTTAACTGATTTCATCGTTAACTGATTTCATCTTCATTTAACTGATTTCATCGTTAACTGATTTCATCTTCATTTAACTGATTTCATCTTTAACTGATTTCATCGTTAACTGATTTCATCTTCATTTAACTGATTTCATCGTTAACTGATTTCATCTTCATGTAACTGATTTCATCTGTAACTGATTTCATCGTTAACTGATTTCATCGTTAACTGATTTCATCGTTAACTGATTTCATCTTCATTTAACTGATTTCATCGTTAACTGATTTCATCTTCATTTAACTGATTTTGTCTTTAACTGATTTCATCGTTAACTGATTTCATCTTCATTTAACTGATTTCATCTTTAACTGATTTCATCTTCATTCAACTGATTTCATCTTCATTTAACTGATTTCATCGTTAACTGATTTCATCTTCATTTAACTGATTTCATTTTCATTCTTCATTTAACTGATTTCATCTTTAACTGATTTCATCTTCATTTAACTGATTTAATCTTTAACTGATTTAATCTTCATGTAACTGATTTAATCTTTAACTGATTTAATCTTCATGTAACTGATTTCATCGTTAACTGATTTCATCTTCATTTAACTGATTTCATCTTTAACTGATTTCATCGTTAACTGAGTTCATCTTCATTTAACTGATTTCATTTTCATTCTTCATTTAACTGATTTCATCGTTAACTGATTTCATCTTTAACTGATTTCATCGTTAACTGATGTAATCTTCATGTAACTGATTCCATCTGTAACTGATTTCATCTTCATGTAACTGATTTCATCGTTAACTGATTTCATCTTCATTTAACTGATTTCATCTTTAACTGATTTCATCGTTAACTGATTTCACCTTCATTTAACTGATTTCATCTTCATTTAACTGATTTCATCGTTAACTGATTTCATCTTCATTTAACTGATTTCATCGTTAACTGATTTCATCTTCATTTAACTGATTTCGTCTTTAACTGATTTCATCGTTAACTGATTTCATCTTCATTTAACTGATTTCATCGTTAACTGATTTCATCGTTAACTGATTTAATCTTCATGTAACTGATTTCATCTGTAACTGATTTCATCTTTAACTGATTTCATCGTTAACTGATTTCATCTTCATTTAACTGATTTCATCTTTAACTGATTTCATCGTTAACTGATTTCATCTTCATTTAACTGATTTCATCGTTAACTGATTTCATCTTCATTTAACTGATTTCATCTTTAACTGATTTCATCGTTAACTGATTTCATCTTCATTTAACTGATTTCATCGTTAACTGATTTCATCTTCATTTAACTGATTTCATCTTTAACTGATTTCATCGTTAACTGATTTCATCTTCATTTAACTGATTTCATCGTTAACTGATTTCATCATCATTTAACTGATTTCATCGTTAACTGATTTCATCTTCATTTAACTGATTTTGTCTTTAACTGATTTCATCGTTAACTGATTTCATCTTCATTTAACTGATTTCATCTTTAACTGATTTCATCTTCATTCAACTGATTTCATCTTCATTTAACTGATTTCATCGTTAACTGATTTCATCTTCATTTAACTGATTTCATCTTCATTTAACTGATTTCATCGTTAACTGATTTCATCTTCATTTAACTTATTTCATCTTTAACTGATTTCATCGTTAACTGATTTCATCTTCATTTAACTGATTTCATTTTTAACTGATTTCATCTTCATTTAACTGATTTCATCGTTAACTGATTTCATCGTTAACTGATTTCATCTTCATTTAACTGATTTCATCTTTAACTGATTTCATCTTTAACTGATTTCATCTTCATTTAACTGATTTCATCGTTAACTGATTTCATCTTCATTTAACTGATTTCATCTTTAACTGATTTCATCGTTAACTGATTTCATCTTCATTTAACTGATTTCATCGTTAACTGATTTCATCTTCATTTAACTGATTTCATCGTTAACTGATTTCATCTGTAACTGATTTCATCTGTAACTGATTTCATCTTTAACTGAATTCATCTTCATTTAACTGATTTCATCGTTAACTGATTTCATCTTCATTTAACTGATTTCATCTTTAACTGATTTCATCGTTAACTGATTTCATCTTCATTTAACTGATTTCATCGTTAACTGATTTCATCTTCATTTAACTGATTTCATTTTCATTCTTCATTTACCTGATTTCATCTTTAACTGATTTCATCGTTAACTGATTTAATCTTCATGTAACTGATTTCATCTGTAACTGATTTCATCTTTAACTGATTTCATCTTCATTTAACTGATTTCATCGTTAACTGATTTCATCTTCATTTAACTGATTTCATCGTTAACTGATTTCATCTTCATTTAACTGATTTCATCGTTAACTGATTTCATCTTCATTTAACTGATTTCATCTTTAACTGATTTCATCGTTAACTGATTTCATCTTCATTTAACTGATTTCATTTTCATTCTTCATTTAACTGATTTAATCTTTAACTGATTTCATCTTCATTTAACTGATTTCATCGTTATCTGATTTCATCTTCATTTAACTGATTTCATCGTTAACTGATTTCATCTTCATTTAACTGATTTCATTTTTAACTGATTTCATCTTCATTTAACTTATTTCATCGTTAACTGATTTCATCTTCATTTAACTGATTTCATCTTTAACTGATTTCATCTTTAACTGATTTCATCTTCATTTAACTGATTTCATCTTTAACTGATTTCATCTTTAACTGATTTCATCTTCATTTAACTGATTTCATCGTTAACTGATTTCATCTTCATTTAACTGATTTCATCTTTAACTGATTTCATCTTTAACTGATTTCATCTTCATTTAACTGATTTCATCTTTAACTGATTTCATCTTCATGTAACTGATTTCATCTTTAACTGATTTCATCGTTAACTGATTTCATCTTCATTTAACTGATTTCATCGTTAACTGATTTCATCTGTAACTGATTTCATCTGTAACTGATTTCATCTTTAACTGATTTCATCTTCATTTAACTGATTTCATCGTTAACTGATTTCATCTTCATTTAACTGATTTCATCTTTAACTGATTTCATCGTTAACTGATTTCATCTTCATTTAACTGATTTCATCGTTAACTGATTTCATCTTCATTTAACTGATTTCATTTTCATTCTTCATTTACCTGATTTCATCTTTAACTGATTTCATCGTTAACTGATTTAATCTTCATGTAACTGATTTCATCTGTAACTGATTTCATCTTTAACTGATTTCATCTTCATTTAACTGATTTCATCGTTAACTGATTTCATCTTCATTTAACTGATTTCATCTTCATTTAACTGATTTCGTCGTTAACTGATTTCATCTTCATTTAACTGATTTTATCTTTAACTGATTTCATCGTTAACTGATTTCATCTTCATTTAACTGATTTCATCTTTAACTGATTTCATCTTCATTTAACTGATTTCATCTTCATTTAACTGATTTCATCGTTAACTAATTTCATCTTCATTTAACTGATTTCATCGTTAACTGATTTCATCGTTAACTGATTTCATCTTCATTTAACTGATTTCATCTTTAACTGATTTCATCGTTAACTGATTTCATCTTCATTTAACTGATTTCATTTTCATTCTTCATTTAACTGATTTAATCTTTAACTGATTTCATCTTCATTTAACTGATTTCATCGTTATCTGATTTCATCTTCATTTAACTGATTTCATCGTTAACTGATTTCATCTTCATTTAACTGATTTCATTTTTAACTGATTTCATCTTCATTTAACTTATTTCATCGTTAACTGATTTCATCTTCATTTAACTGATTTCATCTTTAACTGATTTCATCTTCATTTAACTGATTTCATCTTTAACTGATTTCATCTTTAACTGATTTCATCTTCATTTAACTGATTTCATCGTTAACTGATTTCATCTTCATTTAACTGATTTCATCTTTAACTGATTTCATCTTTAACTGATTTCATCTTCATTTAACTGATTTCATCTTTAACTGATTTCATCTTTAACTGATTTCATCTTCATTTAACTGATTTCATCGTTAACTGATTTCATCTTCATTTAACTGATTTCATCTTTAACTGATTTCATCGTTAACTGATTTCATCTTCATTTAACTGATTTCATCGTTAACTGATTTCATCTGTAACTGATTTCATCTGTAACTGATTTCATCTTTAACTGATTTCATCTTCATTTAACTGATTTCATCGTTAACTGATTTCATCTTCATTTAACTGATTTCATCGTTAACTGATTTCATCTTCATTTAACTGATTTTGTCTTTAACTGATTTCATCGTTAACTGATTTCATCTTCATTTAACTGATTTCATCTTTAACTGATTTCATCTTCATTCAACTGATTTCATCTTCATTTAACTGATTTCATCGTTAACTGATTTCATCTTCATTTAACTGATTTCATCTTCATTTAACTGATTTCATCGTTAACTGATTTCATCTTCATTTAACTGATTTCATCTTTAACTGATTTCATCGTTAACTGATTTCATCTTCATTTAACTGATTTCATTTTCATTCTTCATTTAACTGATTTCATCTTTAACTGATTTCATCTTTAACTGATTTCATCTTCATTTAACTGATTTCATCGTTAACTGATTTCATCTTCATTTAACTGATTTCATCTTTACCTGATTTCATCGTTAACTGATTTCATCTTCATTTAACTGATTTCATCGTTAACTGATTTCATCTGTAACTGATTTCATCTTTAACTGATTTCATCTTCATTTAACTGATTTCATCGTTAACTGATTTCATCTTCATTTAACTGATTTCATCTTTAACTGATTTCATCGTTAACTGATTTCATCTTCATTTAACTGATTTCATCTTTAACTGATTTCATCGTTAACTGATTTCATCTTCATTTAACTGATTTCATCGTTAACTGATTTCATCTTCATTTAACTGATTTCATCTTTAACTGATTTCATCGTTAACTGATTTCATCTTCATTTAACTGATTTCATCGTTAACTGATTTCATCTTCATTTAACTGATTTCATTGTTAACTGATTTCATCTTCATTTAACTGATTTTATCATTAACTGATTTCATCGTTAACTGATTTCATCTTCATTTAACTGATTTCATCTTTAACTGATTTCATATTCATTTAACTGATTTCATCGTTAACTGATTTCATCGTTAACTGATTTAATCTTCATGTAACTGATTTCATCTGTAACTGATTTCATCTTTAACTGATTTCATCGTTAACTGATTTCATCTTCATTAAACTGATTTCATCGTTAACTGATTTCATCTTCATTTAACTGATTTCATCGTTAACTGATTTCATCGTTAACTGATTTCATCTTCATTTAACTGATTTCATCTTTAACTGATTTCATCGTTAACTGATTTAATCTTCATGTAACTGATTTCATCTGTAACTGATTTCATCTTTAACTGATTTCATCGTTAACTGATTTCATCTTCATTTAACTGATTTCATCGTTAACTGATTTCATCGTTAACTGATTTCATCGTTAACTGATTTCATCTTCATTTAACTGATTTCATCTTTAACTGATTTCATCGTTAACTGATTTCATCTTCATTTAACTGATTTCATTTTCATTCTTCATTTAACTGATTTCATCGTTAACTGATTTCATCTTTAACTGATTTCATCGTTAACTGATTTAATCTTCATGTAACTGAATTCATCTGTAACTGATTTCATCGTTAACTGATTTCATCGTTAACTGATTTCATCGTTAACTGATTTAATCTTCATGTAACTGATTTCATCTGTAACTGTTTTCATCTTTAACTGATTTCATCGTTAACTGATTTCATCTTTAACTGATTTCATCGTTAACTGATTTCATCTGTAACTGATTTCATCTTTAACTGATTTCATCTTCATGTAACTGATTTCATCTTCATGTAACTGATTTCATCTTTAACTGATTTCATCGTTAACTGATTTCATCTTCATTTAACTGATTTCATCTTCATTTAACTGATTTCATCTTTAACTGATTTCATCGTTAACTGATTTCATCTTCATTTAACTGATTTCATCGTTAACTGATTTCATCTTCATTTAACTGATTTCATCTTTAACTGATTTCATCTTCATTTAACTGATTTCATCTTTAACTGATTTCATCGTTAACTGATTTCATCTTCATTTAACTGATTTCATCGTTAACTGATTTTATCTTAATTTAACTGATTTCATCTTTAACTGATTTCATCGTTAACTGATTTCATCTTCATTTAACTGATTTCATCTGTAACTGATTTCATCTTTAACTGATTTCATCGTTAACTGATTTCATCTTCATTTAACTGATTTCATCTTTAACTGATTTCATCGTTAACTAATTTCATCTTCATTTAACTGATTTCATTTTCATTCTTCATTTAACTGATTTCATCTTTAACTGATTTCATCTTCATTTAACTGATTTCATCGTTAACTGATTTCATCTTCATTTAACTGATTTCATCTTTAACTGATTTCATCGTTAACTGATTTCATCTTCATTTAACTGATTTCATCTTTAACTGATTTCATCGTTAACTGATTTCATCTTCATTTAACTGATTTCATCGTTAACTGATTTCATCTTCATTTAACTGATTTCATCTTTAACTGATTTCATCGTTAACTGATTTCATCTTCATTTAACTGATTTCATCGTTAACTGATTTCATCTTCATTTAACTGATTTCATCTTTAACTGATTTCATCGTTAACTGATTTCATCTTCATTGAACTGATTTCATCTTTAACTGATTTCATCGTTAACTGATTTCATCTTTAACTGATTTCATCGTTAACTGATTTAATCTTCATGTAGCTGATTTCATCTGTAACTGATTTCATCTTTAACTGATTTCATCGTTACCTGATTTCATCTTCATTTAACTGTTTTCATCTTTAACTGATTTCATCGTTAACTGATTTCATCGTTAACTGATTTCATCTTTAACTGATTTCATCGTTAACTGATTTCATCTTCATTTAACTGATTTCATCGTTAACTGATTTCATCGTTAACTGATTTCATCTTCATTTAACTGATTTCATCTTCATTTAACTGATTTCATCGTTAACTGATTTCATCTTCATTTAACTGATTTCATCTTTAACTGATTTCATCGTTAACTGATTTCATCTTCATTTAACTGATTTCATCTTTAACTGATTTCATCGTTAACTGATTTCATTCTTCATTTAACTGATTTCATCTTCATTTAACTGATTTCATCTTTAACTGATTTCATCTTCATTTAACTGATTTCATCTTCATTTAACTGATTTCATCTTTAACTGATTTCATCGTTAACTGATTTCATCTTCATTTAACTGATTTCATCTTTAACTGATTTCATCGTTAACTGATTTCATTCTTCATTTAACTGATTTCATCTTTAACTGATTTCATCTTCATGTAACTGATTTCATCTGTAACTGATTTCATCGTTAACTGATTTCATCTTCATTTAACTGATTTCATCTTTAACTGATTTCATCGTTAACTGATTTCATCTTCATTTAACTGATTTCATCGTTAACTGATTTCATCTTCATTTAACTGATTTCATCGTTAACTGATTTCATCTTCATTTAACTGATTTCATCGTTAACTGATTTTATCTTCATTTAACTGATTTCATCTTTAACTGATTTCATCGTTAACTGATTTCATCTTCATTTAACTGATTTCATCTGTAACTGATTTCATCTTTAACTGATTTCATCGTTAACTGATTTCATCTTCATTTAACTGATTTCATCTTTAACTGATTTCATCGTTAACTGATTTCATCTTCATTTAACTGATTTCATTTTCATTCTTCATTTAACTGATTTCATCTTTAACTGATTTCATCTTCATTTAACTGATTTCATCGTTAACTGATTTCATCTTCATTTAACTGATTTCATCGTTAACTGATTTCATCTTCATTTAACTGATTTCATCTTTAACTGATTTCATCGTTAACTGATTTCATCTTCATTTAACTGATTTCATCGTTAACTGATTTCATCTTAATGTAACTGATTTCATCGTTAACTGATTTCATCTTCATTTAACTGATTTCATCGTTAACTGATTTCATCTTAATGTAACTGATTTCATCTGTAACTGATTTCATCGTTAACTGATTTCATCGTTAACTGATTTAATCTTCATGTAACTGATTTCATCTGTAACTGATTTCATCTTTAACTGATTTCATCGTTAACTGATTTCATCTTCATTTAACTGATTTCATCGTTAACTGATTTCATCTTCATTTAACTGATTTCATCTTTAACTGATTTCATCGTTAACTGATTTCATCGTTAACTGATTTCATCTTCATTTAACTGATTTCATCGTTAACTGATTTCATCTTCATTTAACTGATTTCATCTTTAACTGATTTCATCGTTAACTGATTTCATCTTCATTTAACTGATTTCATCTTTAACTGATTTCATCGTTAACTGATTTCATCTTCATTTAACTGATTTCATCTTTAACTGATTTCATCGTTAACTGATTTCATCTTCATTTAACTGATTTCATCGTTAACTGATTTCATCTTTAACTGATTTCATCGTTAACTGATTTAATCTTCATGTAACTGATTTCATCTGTAACTGTTTTCATCTTTAACTGATTTCATCTTCATTTAACTGATTTCATCTTCATTTAACTGATTTCCTCTTCATTTAACTGATTTCATCTTTAACTGATTTCATCGTTAACTGATTTCATCTTCATTTAACTGATTTCATCGTTAACTGATTTCATCTTCATTTAACTGATTTCATCTTTAACTGATTTCATCGTTAACTGATTTCATCTTCATTTAACTGATTTCATTGTTAACTGATTTTATCTTCATTTAACTGATTTCATCTTTAACTGATTTCATCGTTAACTGATTTCATCTTCATTTAACTGATTTCATCTGTAACTGATTTCATCTTTAACTGGTTTCATCGTTAACTGATTTCATTCTTCATTTAACTGATTTCATCTTTAACTGATTTCATCTTCATGTAACTGATTTCATCTGTAACTGATTTCATCGTTAACTGATTTCATCTTCATTTAACTGATTTCATCTTTAACTGATTTCATCGTTAACTGATTTCATCTTCATTTAACTGATTTCATCGTTAACTGATTTCATCTTCATTTAACTGATTTCATCTTTAACTGATTTCATCGTTAACTGATTTCATCTTCATTTAACTGATTTCATCGTTAACTGATTTCATCTTCATTTAACTGATTTCATCTTTAACTGATTTCATCGTTAACTGATTTCATCTTCATTTAACTGATTTCATCGTTAACTGATTTCATCTTCATGTAACTGATTTCATCTGTAACTGATTTCATCGTTAACTGATTTCATCTTCATTTAACTGATTTCATTTTCATTCTTCATTTAACTGATTTCATCTGTAACTGATTTCATCTTTAACTGATTTCATCGTTAACTGATTTCATCTTCATTTAACTGATTTCATCGTTAACTGATTTCATCGTTAACTGATTTCATCTTCATTTAACTGATTTCATCTTTAACTGATTTCATCGTTAACTGATTTCATCGTTAACTGATTTCATCTTCATTTAACTGATTTCATCGTTAACTGATTTCATCTTCATTTAACTGATTTCATCGTTAACTGATTTCATCTTCATTTAACTGATTTCATCTTCATTTAACTGATTTCATTTTCATTCTTCATTTAACTGATTTCATCGTTAACTGATTTCATCTTTAACTGATTTCATCGTTAACTGATTTAATCTTCATGTAACTGATTTCATCTGTAACTGATTTCATCTTCATGTAACTGATTTCATCGTTAACTGATTTCATCTTCATTTAACTGATTTCATCGTTAACTGATTTCATCTTCATTTAACTGATTTCATCTTCATTTAACTGATTTCATCTTTAACTGATTTCATCGTTAACTGATTTCATCTTCATTTAACTGATTTCATCGTTAACTGATTTCATCTTCATTTAACTGATTTCATCTTTAACTGATTTCATCGTTAACTGATTTCATATTCATTTAACTGATTTCATCGTTAACTGATTTCATCTTCATTTAACTGATTTCATCGTTAACTGATTTCATCTTTAACTGATTTCATCTTTAATTGATTTCATCGTTAACTGATTTCATCTTCATTTAACTGATTTCATCTTTAACTGATTTCATCGTTAACTGATTTCATCTTCATTTAACTGATTTCATCGTTAACTGATTTCATCTTCATTTAACTGATTTCATCTTTAACTGATTTCATCGTTAACTGATTTCATCTTCATTTAACTGATTTCATCGTTAACTGATTTCATCTTCATTTAACTGATTTCATCTTTAACTGATTTCATCGTTAACTGATTTCATCTTCATTTAACTGATTTCATCGTTTACTGATTTCATCTTCATTTAACTGATTTCATCTTCATTTAACTGATTTCATCTTCATTTAACTGATTTCATCGTTAACTGATTTCATCTTCATTTAACTGATTTCATCGTTAACTGATTTCATCTTCATTTAACTGATTTCATCGTTAACTGATTTCATCTTCATTTAACTGATTTTGTCTTTAACTGATTTCATCGTTAACTGATTTCATCTTCATTTAACTGATTTCATCTTTAACTGATTTCATCTTCATTCAACTGATTTCATCTTCATTTAACTGATTTCATTTTCATTCTTCATTTAACTGATTTCATCTTTAACTGATTTCATCTTCATTTAACTGATTTCATCGTTAACTGATTTCATCTTCATTTAACTGATTTCATTTTTAACTGATTTCATCTTCATTTAACTGATTTCATCGTTAACTGATTTCATCGTTAACTTATTTCATCTTCATTTAACTGATTTAATCTTTAACTGATTTCATCTTTAACTGATTTCATCTTCATTTAACTGATTTCATCGTTAACTGATTTCATCTTCATTTAACTGATTTCATCTTTAACTGATTTCATCGTTAACTGATTTCATCTTCATTTAACTGATTTCATCGTTAACTGATTTCATCTGTAACTGATTTCATCTGTAACTGATTTCATCTTTAACTGATTTCATCTTCATTAAACTGATTTCATCGTTATCTGATTTCATCTTCATTTAACTGATTTCATCTTTAACTGATTTCATCGTTAACTGATTTCATCTTCATTTAACTGATTTCATTTTTAACTGATTTCATCGTTAACTGATTGCATCTTCATTTAACTGATTTCATCGTTAACTGATTTCATCTTCATTTAACTGATTTCATCTTTAACTGATTTCATCGTTAACTGATTTCATCTTCATTTAACTGATTTCATTTTCATTCTTCATTTAACTGATTTCATCGTTAACTGATTTCATCTTTAACTGATTTCATCGTTAACTGATTTAATCTTCATGTAACTGAATTCATCTGTAACTGATTTCATCGTTAACTGATTTCATCGTTAACTGATTTAATCTTCATGTAACTGATTTCATCTGTAACTGTTTTCATCTTTAACTGATTTCATCGTTAACTGATTTCATCTTTAACTGATTTCATCGTTAACTGATTTCATCTGTAACTGATTTCATCTTTAACTGATTTCATCTTCATGTAACTGATTTCATCTTCATGTAACTGATTTCATCTTTAACTGATTTCATCGTTAACTGATTTCATCTTCATTTAACTGATTTCATCTTCATTTAACTGATTTCATCTTTAACTGATTTCATCGTTAACTGATTTCATCTTCATTTAACTGATTTCATCGTTAACTGATTTCATCTTCATTTAACTGATTTCATCTTTAACTGATTTCATCTTCATTTAACTGATTTCATCTTTAACTGATTTCATCGTTAACTGATTTCATCTTCATTTAACTGATTTCATCGTTAACTGATTTTATCTTAATTTAACTGATTTCATCTTTAACTGATTTCATCGTTAACTGATTTCATCTTCATTTAACTGATTTCATCTGTAACTGATTTCATCTTTAACTGATTTCATCGTTAACTGATTTCATCTTCATTTAACTGATTTCATCTTTAACTGATTTCATCGTTAACTAATTTCATTTTCATTTAACTGATTTCATTTTCATTCTTCATTTAACTGATTTCATCTTTAACTGATTTCATCTTCATTTAACTGATTTCATCGTTAACTGATTTCATCTTCATTTAACTGATTTCATCTTTAACTGATTTCATCGTTAACTGATTTCATCTTCATTTAACTGATTTCATCTTTAACTGATTTCATCGTTAACTGATTTCATCTTCATTTAACTGATTTCATCGTTAACTGATTTCATCTTCATTTAACTGATTTCATCTTTAACTGATTTCATCGTTAACTGATTTCATCTTCATTTAACTGATTTCATCGTTAACTGATTTCATCTTCATTTAACTGATTTCATCTTTAACTGATTTCATCGTTAACTGATTTCATCTTCATTGAACTGATTTCATCTTTAACTGATTTCATCGTTAATTGATTTCATCTTCATTTAACTCATTTCATTTTCATTCTTCATTTAACTGATTTCATCGTTAACTGATTTCATCTTTAACTGATTTCATCGTTAACTGATTTAATCTTCATGTAGCTGATTTCATCTGTAACTGATTTCATCTTTAACTGATTTCATCGTTACCTGATTTCATCTTCATTTAACTGTTTTCATCTTTAACTGATTTCATCGTTAACTGATTTCATCGTTAACTGATTTCATCTTTAACTGATTTCATCGTTAACTGATTTCATCTTCATTTAACTGATTTCATCGTTAACTGATTTCATCGTTAACTGATTTCATCGTTAACTGATTTCATCTTCATTTAACTGATTTCATCTTCATTTAACTGATTTCATCGTTAACTGATTTCATCTTCATTTAACTGATTTCATCTTTAACTGATTTCATCGTTAACTGATTTCATCTTCATTTAACTGATTTCATCTTTAACTGATTTCATCGTTAACTGATTTCATTCTTCATTTAACTGATTTCATCTTTAACTGATTTCATCTTCATTTAACTGATTTCATCTTTAACTGATTTCATCGTTAACTGATTTCATCTTCATTTAACTGATTTCATCTTTAACTGATTTCATCGTAAACTGATTTCATCTTCATTTAACTGATTTCATCGTTAACTGATTTCATCTTCATTTAACTGATTTCATCGTTAACTGATTTCATCGTTAACTGATTTCATCTTTAACTGATTTCATCGTTAACTGATTTCATCTTCATTTAACTGATTTCATCGTTAACTGATTTCATCGTTAACTGATTTCATCTTCATTTAACTGATTTCATCTTCATTTAACTGATTTCATCGTTAACTGATTTCATCTTCATTTAACTGATTTCATCTTTAACTGATTTCATCGTTAACTGATTTCATCTTCATTTAACTGATTTCATCTTTAACTGATTTCATCGTTAACTGATTTCATCTTCATTTAACTGATTTCATCTTTAACTGATTTAATCGTTAACTGATTTCATTCTTCATTTAACTGATTTCATCTTTAACTGATTTCATCTTCATGTAACTGATTTCATCTGTAACTGATTTCATCATTAACTGATTTCATCTTCATTTAACTGATTTCATCTTTAACTGATTTCATCTTCATTTAACTGATTTCATGTTCATTTAACTGATTTCATCGTTAACTGATTTCATCTTCATTTAACTGATTTCATCTTTAACTGATTTCATCGTTAACTGATTTCATCTTCATTTAATTGATTTCATCGTTAACTGATTTCATCTTCATTTAACTGATTTCATCTTTAACTAATTTCATCGTTAACTGATTTCATCTTCATTTAACTGATTTCATTTTCATTCTTCATTTAACTGATTTCATCGTTAACTGATTTCATCTTTAACTGATTTCATCGTTAACTGATTTAATCTTCATGTAACTGATTTCATCTGTAACTGATTTCATCGTTAACTGATTTCATCGTTAACTGATTTCATCTTCATTTAACTGATTTCATCTTTCACTGATTTCATCGTTAACTGATTTCATCTTCATTTAACTGATTTCATCTTTAACTGATTTCATCGTTAACTGATTTCATCTTCATTTAACTGATTTCATCTTGAACTGATTTCATCTTCATTTAACTGATTTCATCTTTAACTGATTTCATCGTTAACTGATTTCATCTTCATTTAACTGATTTCATCTTTAACTGATTTCATCGTTAACTGATTTCATTCTTCATTTAACTGATTTCATCTTTAACTGATTTCATCTTCATGTAACTGATTTCATCTGTAACTGATTTCATCGTTAACTGATTTCATCTTCATTTAACTGATTTCATCTGTAACTGATTTCATCGTTAACTGATTTCATCGTTAACTGATTTCATCTTCATTTAACTGATTTCATCTTTCACTGATTTCATCGTTAACTGATTTCATCTTCATTTAACTGATTTCATCTTTAACTGATTTCATCGTTAACTGATTTCATCTTCATTTAACTGATTTCATCTTTAACTGATTTCATCGTTAACTGATTTCATCTTCATTTAACTGATTTCATTTTCATTCTTCATTTAACTGATTTCATCGTTAACTGATTTCATCTTTAACTGATTTCATCGTTAACTGATTTAATCTTCATGTAACTGATTTCATCTGTAACTGATTTCATCTTTAACTGATTTCATCGTTAACTGATTTCATCTTCATTTAACTGATTTCATCTTCATTTAACTGATTTCATCGTTAACTGATTTCATCGTTAACTGATTTCATCTTCATTTAACTGATTTCATCGTTAACTAATTTCATCGTTAACTGATTTCATCATTAACTGATTTCATCTTCATTTAACTGATTTCATCGTTAACTGATTTCATCTTCATTTAACTGATTTCATCTTTAACTGATTTCATCGTTAACTGATTTCATCTTCATTTAACTGATTTCATCTTTAACTGATTTCATCTTTAACTGATTTCATCGTTAACTGATTTCATCTTCATTTAACTGATTTCATCTTTAACTGATTTCATCGTTAACTGATTTCATCTTCATTTAACTGATTTCATTTTCATTCTTCATTTAACTGATTTCATCTTTAACTGATTTCATCTTCATTTAACTGATTTCATCTGTAACTGATTTCATCTTTAACTGATTTCATCTTCATTTAACTGATTTCATCTTTAACTGATTTCATCGTTAACTGATTTCATCTTCATTTAACTGATTTCATCGTTAACTGATTTCATCTTCATTTAACTGATTTCATCGTTAACTGATTTCATCGTTAACTGATTTCATCTTCATTTAACTGATTTCATCTGTAACTGATTTCATCGTTAACTGATTTCATCATTAACTGATTTCATCTTCATTTAACTGATTTCATCGTTAACTGATTTCATCTTCATTTAACTGATTTCATCTTTAACTGATTTCATCGTTAACTGATTTCATCTTCATTTAACTGATTTCATCTTTAACTGATTTCATCTTTAACTGATTTCATCTTTAACTGATTTCATCGTTAACTGATTTCATCTTCATTTAACTGATTTCCTCTTTAACTGATTTCATCGTTAACTGATTTCATCTTCATTTAACTGATTTCATTTTCATTCTTCATTTAACTGATTTCATCTTTAACTGATTTCATCTTCATTTAACTGATTTCATCTGTAACTGATTTCATCTTTAACTGGTTTCATCGTTAACTGATTTCATCTTCATTTAACTGATTTCATCTTTAACTGATTTCATCGTTAACTGATTCCATCGTTAACTGATTTCATCTTTAACTGATTTCATCGTTAACTGATTTCATCTTCATTTAACTGATTTCATCGTTAACTGATTTCATCGTTAACTGATTTCATCGTTAACTGATTTCATCTTCATTTAACTGATTTCATCGTTAACTAATTTCATCGTTAACTGATTTCATCATTAACTGATTTCATCTTCATTTAACTGATTTCATCTTTAACTGATTTCATCGTTAACTGATTTCATCTTCAATTAACTGATTTCATCGTTAACTGATTTCATCTTCATTTAACTGATTTCATCTTTAACTGATTTCATCTTCATTTAACTGATTTCATCTTTAACTGATTTCATCGTTAACTGATTTCATCTTCATTTAACTGATTTCATCTTTAACTGATTTCATCGTTAACTGATTTCATCTTCATTTAACTGATTTCATCGTTAACTGATTTCATCTTCATTTAACTGATTTCATCGTTAACTGATTTCATCGTTAACTGATTTCATCTTCATTTAACTGATTTCATCTGTAACTGATTTCATCGTTAACTGATTTCATCTTCATTTAACTGATTTCATCGTTAACTGATTTCATCTTCATTTAACTGATTTCATCTTTAACTGATTTCATCGTTAACTGATTTCATCTTCATTTAACTGATTTCATTTTCATTCTTCATTTAACTGATTTCATCGTTAACTGATTTCATCTGTAACTGATTTCATCTTTAACTGATTTCATCGTTAACTGATTTCATCTTCATTTAACTGATTTCATCGTTAACTGATTTCATCGTTAACTGATTTCATCTTTAACTGATTTCATCGTTAACTGATTTCATCTTCATTTAACTGATTTCATCTTTAACTGATTTCATCGTTAACTGATTTCATCTTCAATTAACTGATTTCATCGTTAACTGATTTCATCTTCATTTAACTGATTTCATCTTCATTTAACTGATTTCATCGTTAACTGATTTCATCTTTAACTGATTTCATCGTTAACTGATTTAATCTTCATGTAACTGATTTCATCTGTAACTGATTTCATCTTTAACTGATTTCATCGTTAACTGATTTCATCTTCATTTATCTGATTTCATCTTTAACTGATTTCATCGTTAACTGATTTCATCTTCATTTAACTGATTTCATCTTCATTTAACTGATTTCATCTTTAACTGATTTCATCGTTAACTGATTTCATCTTCATTTAACTGATTTCATCGTTAACTGATTTCATCTTCATTTAACTGATTTCATCTTTAACTGATTTCATCGTTAACTGATTTCATCTTCATTTAACTGATTTCATCGTTAACTGATTTCATCTTCATTTAACTGATTTCATCTTCATTTAACTGATTTTGTCTCTAACTGATTTCATCGTTAACTGATTTCATCTTCATTTAACTGATTTCATCTTTAACTGATTTCATCGTTAACTGATTTCATCTTCATTTAACTGATTTCATCGTTAACTGATTTCATCTTTAACTGATTTCATCGTTAACTGATTTAATCTTCATGTAACTGATTTCATCTGTAACTGATTTCATCTTTAACTGATTTCATCGTTAACTGATTTCATCTTCATTTAACTGATTTCATCTTTAACTGATTTCATCGTTAACTGATTTCATCTTTAACTGATTTCATCGTTAACTGATTTAATCTTCATGTAACTGATTTCATCTGTAACTGATTTCATCTTCATGTAACTGATTTCATCTTCATGTAACTGATTTCATCGTTAACTGATTTCATCTTCATTTAACTGATTTCATCGTTAACTGATTTCATCGTTAACTGATTTCATCTTCATTTAACTGATTTCATCTTTAACTGATTTCATCGTTAACTGATTTCATCTTCATTTAACTGATTTCATCGTTAACTGATTTCATCTTCATTTAACTGATTTCATCTTTAACTGATTTCATCGTTAACTGATTTCATCTTCATTTAACTGATTTCATCGTTAACTGATTTAATCTTCATTTAACTGATTTCATCTTTAACTGATTTCATCGTTAACTGATTTCATCTTCATTTAACTGATTTCATCGTTAACTGATTTAATCTTCATGTAACTGATTTCATCTGTAACTGATTTCATCTTTAACTGATTTCATCGTTAACTGATTTCATCTTCATTTAACTGATTTCATCTTTAACTGATTTCATCGTTAACTGATTTCATCTTCATTTAACTGATTTCATCGTTAACTGATTTCATCTTCATTTAACTGATTTCATCGTTAACTGATTTCATCTTCATTTAACTGATTTTGTCTTTAACTGATTTCATCGTTAACTGATTTCATCTTCATTTAACTGATTTCATCTTTAACTGATTTCATCTTCATTCAACTGATTTCATCTTCATTTAACTGATTTCATCGTTAACTGATTTCATCTTCATTTAACTGATTTCATTTTCATTCTTCATTTAACTGATTTCATCTTTAACTGATTTCATCTTCATGTAACTGATTTAATCTTCATGTAACTGATTTCATCTTTACCTGATTTTATCGTTAACTGATTTCATCTTCATTTAACTGATTTCATCTTCATTTAACTGATTTCATCTTTAACTGATTTCATCGTTAACTGATTTCATCTTCATTTAACTGATTCCATCGTTAACTGATTTCATCTTCATTTAACTGATTTCATCTTTAACTGATTTCATCGTTAACTGAGTTCATCTTCATTTAACTGATTTCATTTTCATTCTTCATTTAACTGATTTCATCGTTAACTGATTTCATCTTTAACTGATTTCATCGTTAACTGATTTAATCTTCATGTAACTGATTTCATCTGTAACTGATTTCATCTTCATGTAACTGATTTCATCTTCATGTAACTGATTTCATTGTTAACTGATTTCATCTTCATTTAACTGATTTCATCGTTAACTGATTTCATCGTTAACTGATTTCATCTTCATTTAACTGATTTCATCTTCATTTAACTGATTTCATCTTTAACTGATTTCATCGTTAACTGATTTCATCTTCATTTAACTGATTTCATCGTTAACTGATTTCATCGTTAACTGATTTCATCTTCATTTAACTGATTTCATCTTCATTTAACTGATTTAATCTTTAACTGATTTCATCGTTAACTGATTTCATCTTTAACTGATTTCATCGTTAACTGATTTCATCTTCATTTAACTGATTTCATCTTTAACTGATTTCATCGTTAACTGATTTCATCTTCATTTAACTGATTTCATCGTTAACTGATTTCATCTTTAACTGATTTCATCGTTAACTGATTTAATCTTCATGTAACTGATTTCATCTGTAACTGATTTCATCTTTAACTGATTTCATCGTTAACTGATTTCATCTTCATTTAACTGATTTCATCTTTAACTGATTTCATCGTTAACTGATTTCATCTTCATTTAACTGATTTCATCGTTAACTGATTTCATCTTCATTTAACTGATTTCATCTTTAACTGATTTCATCGTTAACTGATTTCATCTTCATTTAACTGATTTCATCGTTAACTGATTTCATCTTCATTTAACTGATTTCATCTTTAACTGATTTCATCGTTAACTGATTTCATCTTCATTTAACTGATTTCATCGTTAACTGATTTCATCTTCATTTAACTGATTTCATCGTTAACTGATTTCATCTTCATTTAACTGATTTTGTCTTTAACTGATTTCATCGTTAACTGATTTCATCTTCATTCAACTGATTTCATCTTCATTTAACTGATTTCATCGTTAACTGATTTCATCTTCATTTAACTGATTTCATCTTCATTTAACTGATTTCATCGTTAACTGATTTCATCTTCATGTAACTGATTTCATCTTTAACTGATTTCATCGTTAACTGATTTCATCTTCATTTAACTGATTTCATTTTCATTCTTCATTTAAATGATTTCATCTTTAACTGATTTCATCTTCATTTAACTGATTTCATCGTTAACTGATTTCATCTTCATTTAACTGATTTCATTTTTAACTGATTTCATCTTCATTTAACTGATTTCATCGTTAACTGATTTCATCGTTAACTGATTTCATCTTCATTTAACTGATTTCATCTTTAACTGATTTCATCTTTAACTGATTTCATCTTCATTTAACTGATTTCATCGTTAACTGATTTCATCTTCATTTAACTGATTTCATCTTTAACTGATTTCATCGTTAACTGATTTCATCTTCATTTAACTGATTTCATCGTTAACTGATTTCATCTTCATTTAACTGATTTCATCGTTAACTGATTTCATCTTCATTTAACTGATTTCATCTGTAACTGATTTCATCGTTAACTGATTTCATCTTCATTTAACTGATTTCATCGTTAACTGATTTCATCTTCATTTAACTGATTTCATCTTTAACTGATTTCATCTTCATTTAACTGATTTCATCGTTAACTGATTTCATCTTCATTTAACTGATTTCATCTTTAACTGATTTCATCGTTAACTGATTTCATCTTCATTTAACTGATTTCATCGTTAACTGATTTCATCTTCATTTAACTGATTTCATCTTTAACTGATTTCATCGTTAACTGATTTCATCTTCATTTAACTGATTTCATCGTTAACTGATTTCATCTTCATTTAACTGATTTCATCTTTAACTGATTTCATCGTTAACTGATTTCATTTTCATTTAACTGATTTCATCGTTAACTGATTTCATCTTCATTTAACTGATTTCATCTTCATTTAACTAATTTCGTCGTTAACTGATTTCATCTTCATTTAACTGATTTCATCTTCATTTAACTAATTTCGTCGTTAACTGATTTCATCTTCATTTAACTGATTTCATCTTCATTTAACTGATTTCATCTTTAACTGATTTCATCTTCATTTAACTGATTTCATCTTCATTTAACTGATTTCATCGTTAACTGATTTCATCTTCATTTAACTGATTTCATCTTTAACTGATTTCATCGTTAACTGATTTCATCTTCATTTAACTGATTTCATTTTCATTCTTCATTTAACTGATTTAATCTTTAACTGATTTCATCTTCATTTAACTTATTTCATCGTTAACTGATTTCATCTTTAACTGATTTCATCGTTAACTGATTTCATCTTCATTTAACTGATTTCATCTTTAACTGATTTCATCTTTAACTGATTTCATCTTCATTTAACTGATTTCATCGTTAACTGATTTCATCTTCATTTAACTGATTTCATCTTTAACTGATTTCATCTTTAACTGATTTCATCTTCATTTAACTGATTTCATCTTTAACTGATTTCATCTTTAACTGATTTCATCTTCATTTAACTGATTTCATCGTTAACTGATTTCACCTTCATTTAACTGATTTCATCTTTAACTGATTTCATCGTTAACTGATTTCATCTTCATTTAACTGATTTCATCGTTAACTGATTTCATCTGTAACTGATTTCATCTTTAACTGATTTCATCTTCATTTAACTGATTTCATCGTTAACTGATTTCATCTTCATTTAACTGATTTCATCTTTAACTGATTTCATCGTTAACTGATTTCATCTTCATTTAACTGATTTCATCGTTAACTGATTTCATCTTCATTTAACTGATTTCATTTTCATTCTTCATTTACCTGATTTCATCTTTAACTGATTTCATCGTTAACTGATTTAATCTTCATGTAACTGATTTCATCTGTAACTGATTTCATCTTTAACTGATTTCATCTTCATTTAACTGATTTCATCGTTAACTGATTTCATCTTCATTTAACTGATTTCATCTTTAACTGATTTCATCGTTAACTGATTTCATCTTCATTTAACTGATTTCATCTTCATTTAACTGATTTCATCGTTAACTGATTTCATCTTCATTTAACTGATTTTGTCTTTAACTGATTTCATCGTTAACTGATTTCATCTTCATTTAACTGATTTCATATTTAACTGATTTCATCTTCATTCAACTGATTTCATCTTCATTGAACCGATTTCATCGTTAACTGATTTCATCTTCATTTAACTGATTTCATCTTCATTAAACTGATTTCATCGTTAACTGATTTCATCGTTAACTGATTTCATCTTCATTTAACTGATTTCATCTTTAACTGATTTCAGCGTTAACTGATTTCATCTTCATTTAACTGATTTCATTTTCATTCTTCATTTAACTGATCTCATCTTTAACTGATTTCATCTTCATTTAACTGATTTCATCGTTAACTGATTTCATCTTCATTTAACTGATTTCATTTTTAACTGATTTCATCTTCATTTAACTGATTTCATCGTTAACTGATTTCATCTTCATTTAACTGATTTCATCTTTAACTGATTTCATCTTTAACTGATTTCATCTTCATTTAACTGATTTCATCGTTAACTGATTTCATCTTCATTTAACTGATTTCATCTTTACCTGATTTCATCGTTAACTGATTTCATCTTCATTTAACTGATTTCATCGTTAACTGATTTCATCTGTAACTGATTTCATCTGTAACTGATTTCATCTGTAACTGATTTCATCTTTAACTGATTTCATCTTCATTTAACTGATTTCATCGTTAACTGATTTCATCTTCATTTAACTGATTTCATCTTTAACTGATTTCATCGTTAACTGATTTCATCTTCATTTAACTGATTTCATCTTTAACTGATTTCATCGTTAACTGAATTCATCTTCATTTAACTGATTTCATCGTTAACTGATTTCATCTTCATTTAACTGATTTCATCTTTAACTGATTTCATCGTTAACTGATTTCATCTTCATTTAACTGATTTCATCTTTAACTGATTTCATCTTTAACTGATTTCATCTTCATTTAACTGATTTCATCTTTAACTGATTTCATCTTGAACTGATTTCATCTTCATTTAACTGATTTCATCGTTAACTGATTTCATCTTTAACTGATTTCATCGTTAACTGATTTCATCTTCATTTAACTGATTTCATCGTTAACTGATTTCATCTTCATTTAACTGATTTCATCTTTAACTGATTTCATCTTCATTTAACTGATTTCATCTTTAACTGATTTCATCGTTAACTGATTTCATCTTCATTTAACTGATTTCATCGTTAACTGATTTCATCTTCATTTAACTGATTTCATCTTTAACTGATTTCATCGTTAACTGATTTCATCTTCATTTAACTGATTTCATCTTTAACTGATTTCATCGTTAACTGATTTCATCTTCATTTAACTGATTTCATCTTTAACTGATTTCATCGTTAACTGATTTCATTCTTCATTTAACTGATTTCATCTTTAACTGATTTCATCTTCATGTAACTGATTTCATCTGTAACTGATTTCATCGTTAACTGATTTCATCGTTAACTGATTTCATCTTCATTTAACTGATTTCATCTTTAACTGATTTCATCGTTAACTGATTTCATCTTCATTTAACTGATTTCATTTTCATTCTTCATTTAACTGATTTCATCTTTAACTGATTTCATCTTCATTTAACTGATTTAATCTTTAACTGATTTAATCTTCATGTAACTGATTTCATCTGTAACTGATTTCATCTTCATTTAACTGATTTCATCTTTAACTGATTTCATCGTTAACTGATTTCATCTTTATTTAACTGATTTCATCGTTAACTGATTTCATCTTTATTTAACTGATTTAGTCGTTAACTGATTTCATCTTCATTTAACTGATTTCATCTTTAACTGATTTCATCGTTAACTGATTTCATCTTTAACTGATTTCATCGTTAACTGATTTCATCTTCATTTAACTGATTTCATCGTTAACTGATTTCATCTTCATTTAACTGATTTCATCTTTATCTGATTTCATCGTTAACTGATTTCATCTTCATTTAACTGATTTCATCGTTAACTGATTTCATCTTCATTTAACTGATTTCATCTTTAACTGATTTCATCGTTAACTGATATCATCTTCATTTAACTGATTTCATCGTTAACTGATTTCATCTTCATTTAACTGATTTCATCTTTAACTTATTTCATCGTTAACTGATTTCATCTTCATTTAACTGATTTCATCGTTAACTGATTTCATTGTTAACTGATTTCATCTTCATGTAACTGATTTCATCTGTAACTGATTTCATCTTTAACTGATTTCATCGTTAACTGATTTCATCTTCATTTAACTGATTTCATCTTCATTTAACTGATTTCATCTTCATTTAACTGATTTCATCTTCATGTAACTGATTTCATCGTTAACTGATTTCATCTTCATTTAACTGATTTCATCGTTAACTGATTTCATCTTCATTTAACTGATTTCATTTTCATTCTTCATTTAACTGATTTCATCGTTAACTGATTTCATCTTTAACTGATTTCATCGTTAACTGATTTAATCTTAATGTAACTGATTTCATCTGTAACTGATTTCATCTTTAACTGATTTCATCGTTAACTGATTTCATCTTCATTTAACTGATTTCATCTTCATTTAACTGATTTCATCTTCATTTAACTGATTTCATCTTTAACTGATTTCATCGTTAACTGATTTCATCTTCATGTAACTGATTTCATCTGTAACTGATTTCATCTTTAACTGATTTCATCGGTAACTGATTTCATCTTCATTTAACTGATTTCATCTTTAACTGATTTCATCGTTAACTGATTTCATCTTCATTTAACTGATTTCATCTTTAACTGATTTCATCGTTAACTGATTTCATTCTTCATTTAATTGATTTCATCTTTAACTGATTTCATCTTCATGTAACTGATTTCATCTGTAACTGATTTTATCTTCATTTAACTGATTTCATCGTTAACTGATTACATCTTCATTCTTCATTTAACTGATTTCATCGTTAACTGATTTCATCTTTAACTGATTTCATCGTTAACTGATTTAATCTTCATGTAACTGATTTCATCTCTAACTGATTTCATCTTTAACTGATTTCATCTTCATTTAACTGATTTCATCTTTAACTGATTTCATCGTTAACTGATTTCATCTTCATTTAACTGATTTCATCTTTAACTGATTTCATTGTTCACTGATTTCATCGTTAACTGATTTCATCTTCATTTAACTGATTTCATCTTTAACTGATTTCATCGTTAACTGATTTAATCTTCATGTAACTGATTTCATCTGTAACTGATTTCATCTTTAACTGATTTCATCGTTAACTGATTTCATCTTCATTTAACTGATTTCTTCTTTAACTGATTTCATCGTTAACTGATTTCATCTTCATTTAACTGATTTCATCTTTAACTGATTTCATCGTTAACTGATTTCATCTTCATTTAACTGATTTCATTTTCATTCTTCATTTAACTGATTTCATCGTTAACTGATTTCATCTTTAACTGATTTCATCTTTAACTGATTTCATCTTCATGTAACTGATTTCATCTTTAACTGATTTCATCGTTAACTGATTTCATCTTCATTTAACTGATTTCATCTTTAACTGATTTCATCGTTAACTGATTTCATCGTTAACTGATTTCATCTTCATTTAACTGATTTCATCGTTAACTGATTTCATCTTTAACTGATTTCATCGTTAACTGATTTCATCTTTAACTGATTTCATCGTTAACTGATTTCATCTTTAACTGATTTCATCGTTAACTGATTTAATCTTCATGTAAGTGATTTAATCTGTAACTGATTTCATCTTTAACTGATTTCATCGTTAACTGATTTCATCTTCATTTAACTGATTTCATCGTTAACTGATTTCATCTTTAACTGATTTCATCGTTAACTGATTTCATCTTTTACTGATTTCATCGTTAACTGATTTCATCTTCATTTAACTGATTTCATCGTTAACTGATTTCATCTTCATTTAACTGATTTCATCGTTAACTGATTTCATCGTTAACTGATTTCATCTTTAACTGATTTCATCGTTAACTGATTTCATCTTCATTTAACTGATTTCATCTTTAACTGATTTCATCGTTAACTGATTTCATCTTCATTTAACTGATTTCATCGTTAACTGATTTCATCTTCATTTAACTGATTTCATCTTTAACTGATTTCATCGTTAACTGATTTCATATTCATTTAACTGATTTCATCGTTAACTGATTTCATCGTTAACTGATTTAATCTTCATGTAACTGATTTCATCTGTAACTGATTTCATCTTTAACTGATTTCTTCGTTAACTGATTTCATCTTCATTTAACTGATTTCATCGTTAACTGATTTCATCTTCATTTAACTGATTTCATCTTTAACTGATTTCATCGTTAACTGATTTCATCTTCATTTAACTGATTTCATCGTTAACTGATTTCATCTTCATTTAACTGATTTCATCTTTAACTGATTTCATCGTTAACTGATTTCATCTTCATTTAACTGATTTCATCTTTAACTGAATTCATCGTTAACTGATTTCATCTTCATTTAACTGATTTCATTTTCATTCTTCATTTAACTGATTTCATCTTTAACTGAATTCATCGTTAACTGATTTCATCTTCATTTAACTGATTTCATTTTCATTCTTCATTTAACTGATTTCATCTTTAACTGATTTCATCTTCATTTAACTGATTTCATCTTTAACTGATTTCATCGTTAACTGATTTCATCTTCATTTAACTGATTTCATCTTCATTTAACTGATTTCATCTTTAACTAATTTCATCTTCATTTAACTGATTTCATCTTTAACTGATTTCATCGTTAACTGATTTCATCTTCATTTAACTGATTTCATCGTTAACTGATTTCATCTTCATTTAACTGATTTCATTTTCATTCTTCATTTAACTGATTTCATCGTTAACTGATTTCATCTTTAACTGATTTCATCGTTAACTGATTTAATCTTAATGTAACTGATTTCATCTGTAACTGATTTCATCTTTAACTGATTTCATCGTTAACTGATTTCATCTTCATTTAACTGATTTCATCTTCATTTAACTGATTTCATCTTCATTTAACTGATTTCATCTTTAACTGATTTCATCGTTAACTGATTTCATCTTCATGTAACTGATTTCATCTGTAACTGATTTCATCTTTAACTGATTTCATCGTTAACTGATTTCATCTTCATTTAACTGATTTCATCTTTAACTGATTTCATCGTTAACTGATTTCATCTTCATTTAACTGATTTCATCTTTAACTGATTTCATCGTTAACTGATTTCATTCTTCATTTAACTGATTTCATCTTTAACTGATTTCATCTTCATGTAACTGATTTCATCTGTAACTGATTTTATCTTCATTTAACTGATTTCATCGTTAACTGATTTCATCTTCATTCTTCATTTAACTGATTTCATCGTTAACTGATTTCATCTTTAACTGATTTCATCGTTAACTGATTTAATCTTCATGTAACTGATTTCATCTCTAACTGATTTCATCTTTAACTGATTTCATCGTTAACTGATTTCATCTTCATTTAACTGATTTCATCTTCATTTAACTGATTTCATCTTTAACTGATTTCATCTTCATTTAACTGATTTCATCTTTAACTGATTTCATCGTTAACTGATTTCATCTTCATTTAACTGATTTCATCTTTAACTGATTTCATTGTTCACTGATTTCATCGTTAACTGATTTCATCTTCATTTAACTGATTTCATCTTTAACTGATTTCATCGTTAACTGATTTCATCTTCATTTAACTGATTTCATTTTCATTCTTCATTTAACTGATTTCATCGTTAACTGATTTCATCTTTAACTGATTTCATCTTTAACTGATTTCATCTTCATGTAACTGATTTCATCTTTAACTGATTTCATCGTTAACTGATTTCATCTTCATTTAACTGATTTCATCGTTAACTGATTTCATCTTTAACTGATTTCATCGTTAACTGATTTCATCTTTAACTGATTTCATCGTTAACTGATTTCATCTTTAACTGATTTCATCGTTAACTGATTTAATCTTCATGTAAGTGATTTAATCTGTAACTGATTTCATCTTTAACTGATTTCATCGTTAACTGATTTCATCGTTAACTGATTTCATCTTCATTTAACTGATTTCATCGTTAACTGATTTCATCTTCATTTAACTGATTTCATCGTTAACTGATTTCATCGTTAACTGATTTCATCTTCATTTAACTGATTTCATCTTTAACTGATTTCATCGTTAACTGATTTAATCTTCATGTAACTGATTTCATCTGTAACTGATTTCATCGTTAACTGATTTCATCGTTAACTGATTTCATCTTCATTTAACTGATTTCATCGTTAACTGATTTCATCGTTAACTTATTTCATCGTTAACTGATTTCATCTTCATTTAACTGATTTCATCTTTAACTGATTTCATCGTTAACTGATTTCATCTTCATTTAACTGATTTCATTTTCATTCTTCATTTAACTGATTTCATCGTTAACTGATTTCATCTTTAACTGATTTCATCTTTAACTGATTTAATCTTCATGTAACTGATTTCATCTGTAACTGTTTTCATCTTTAACTGATTTCATCGTTAACTGATTTCATCTTTAACTGATTTCATCGTTAACTGATTTCATCTGTAACTGATTTCATCTTTAACTGATTTCATCATTAACTGATTTAATCTTCATGTAACTGATTTCATCTGTAACTGATTTCATCTTCATTTAACTGATTTCATCTTTAACTGATTTCATCGTTAACTGATTTCATCTTCATTTAACTGATTTCATTTTCATTCTTCATTTAACTGATTTCATCGTTAACTGATTTCATCTTTAACTGATTTCATCTTTAACTGATTTAATCTTCATGTAACTGATTTCATCTGTAACTGTTTTCATCTTTAACTGATTTCATCGTTAACTGATTTCATCTTTAACTGATTTCATCGTTAACTGATTTCATCTGTAACTGATTTCATCTTTAACTGATTTCATCATTAACTGATTTAATCTTCATGTAACTGATTTCATCTGTAACTGATTTCATCGTTAACTGATTTCATCGTTAACTGATTTCATCTTCATTTAACTGATTTCATCTTCATTTAACTGATTTCATCGTTAACTGATTTCATCTTCATTTAACTAATTTCATTTTTAACTGATTTCATCTTCATTTAACTGATTTCATCTGTAACTGATTTCATCTTTAACTGATTTCATCTTCATTTAACTGATTTCATCGTTAACAGATTTCATCTTCATTTAACTGATTTCATCTTTAACTGATTTCATCTTCATGTAACTGATTTCATCGTTAACTGATTTCATCGTTAACTGATTTCATCTTCATTTAACTGATTTCATCTTTAACTGATTTCATCGTTAACTGATTTCATCTTCATTTAACTGATTTCATCGTTAACTGATTTCATCTTCATTTAACTGATTTCATCTTTAACTGATTTCATCGTTAACTGATTTCATCTTCATTTAACTGATTTCATCTTTAACTGATTTCATCGTTAACTGATTTCATCTTCATTTAACTGATTTCATCTTTAACTGATTTCATCGTTAACTGATTTCATCTTCATTTAACTGATTTCATTTTCATTCTTCATTTAACTGATTTCATCTTTAACTGATTTCATCTTCATTTAACTGATTTAATCTTTAACTGATTTCATCGTTAACTGATTTCATCTTCATTTAACTGATTTCATCGTTAACTGATTTCATCTTCATTTAACTGATTTCATCTTTAACTGATTTCATCGTTAACTGAGTTCATCTTCATTTAACTGATTTCATCTTCATTTAACTGATTTCATCTTTAACTGATTTCATCGTTAACTGATTTCATCTTCATTTAACTGATTTCATCTTCATTTAACTGATTTCATCTGTAACTGATTTCATCGTTAACTGATTTCATCTTCATTTAACTGATTTCATCTTCATTTAACTGATTTCATCTTTAACTGATTTCATCGTTAACTGATTTCATCTTCATTTAACTGATTTCATCTTCATTTAACTGATTTCATCTGTAACTGATTTCATCGTTAACTGATTTCATCTTCATTTAACTGATTTCATCTTCATTTAACTGATTTCATCTTTAACTGATTTCATCGTTAACTGATTTCATCTTTATTTAACTGATTTCATCGTTAACTGATTTCATCTTCATTTAACTGATTTCATCTTTAACTGATTTCATCGTTAACTGATTTCATCTTCATTTAACTGATTTCATCGTTAACTGATTTAATCTTCATGTAACTGATTTCATCTTCATGTAACTGATTTCATCTTCATGTAACTGATTTCATCGTTAACTGATTTCATCTTCATTTAACTGATTTCATCGTTAACTGATTTCATCGTTAACTGATTTCATCGTTAACTGATTTCATCTTCATTTAACTGATTTCATCTTCATTTAACTGATGTCATCTTTAACTGATTTCATCGTTAACTGATTTCATCGTTAACTGATTTCATCTTCATTTAACTGATTTCATCTTTAACTGATTTCATCGTTAACTGATTTCATCGTTAACTGATTTCATCTTCATTTAACTGATTTCATCTTTAACTGATTTCATCGTTAACTGATTTCATTCTTCATTTAACTGATTTCATCGTTAACTGATTTCATCGTTAACTGATTTCATCTTCATTTAACTGATTTCATTTTCATTCTTCATTTAACTGATTTCATCGTTAACTGATTTCATCGTTAACTGATTTCATCGTTAACTGATTTCATCTTCATTTAACTGATTTCATCTGTAACTGATTTCATCTTTAACTGATTTCATCTTCATTTAACTGATTTCATCTTCATTTAACTGATTTCATCTTTAACTGATTTCATCTTCATGTAACTGATTTCATCTGTAACTGATTTCATCGTTAACTGATTTCATCTTCATTTAACTGATTTCATCTTTAACTGATTTCATCGTTAACTGATTTCATCTTCATTTAACTGATTTCATCGTTAACTGATTTCATCTTCATTTAACTGATTTCATCTTTAACTGATTTCATCGTTAACTGATTTCATCTTCATTTAACTGATTTCATCTTTAACTGAATTCATCGTTAACTGATTTCATCTTCATTTAACTGATTTCATTTTCATTCTTCATTTAACTGATTTCATCTTTAACTGATTTCATCTTCATTTAACTGATTTAATCTTTAACTGATTTAATCTTCATGTAACTGGTTTCATCTGTAACTGATTTCATCTGTAACTGATTTCATCTTTAACTGATTTCATCTTCATTTAACTGATTTCATCGTTAACTGATTTCATCTTCATTTAACTGATTTCATCTTTAACTGATTTCATCGTTAACTGATTTCATCTTCATTTAACTGATTTCATCTTCATTTAACTGATTTCATCTTTAACTAATTTCATCTTCATTTAACTGATTTCATCTTTAACTGATTTCATCGTTAACTGATTTCATCTTCATTTAACTGATTTCATCGTTAACTGATTTCATCTTCATTTAACTGATTTCATCTTTAACTGATTTCATCGTTAACTGATTTCATCTTCATTTAACTGATTTCATTTTCATTCTTCATTTAACTGATTTCATCGTTAACTGATTTCATCTTTAACTGATTTCATCGTTAACTGATTTAATCTTAATGTAACTGATTTCATCTGTAACTGATTTCATCTTTAACTGATTTCATCGTTAACTGATTTCATCTTCATTTAACTGATTTCATCTTCATTTAACTGATTTCATCGTTAACTGATTTCATCGTTAACTGATTTCATCTTCATTTAACTGATTTCATCGTTAACTGATTTCATCTTCATTTAACTGATTTCATCTTTAACTGATTTCATCGTTAACTGATTTCATCTTCATTTAACTGATTTCATCGTTAACTGATTTCATCTTCATTTAACTGATTTCATCTTTAACTTATTTCATCGTTAACTGATTTCATCTTCATTTAACTGATTTCATCGTTAACTGATTTCATCTTCATTTAACTGATTTCATCTTTAACTGATTTCATCGTTAACTGATTTCATCTTCATGTAACTGATTTCATCTGTAACTGATTTCATCTTTAACTGATTTCATCGTTAACTGATTTCATCTTCATTTAACTGATTTCATCTTTAACTGATTTCATCGTTAACTGATTTCATCTTCATTTAACTGATTTCATCTTTAACTGATTTCATCGTTAACTGATTTCATTCTTCATTTAACTGATTTCATCTTTAACTGATTTCATCTTCATGTAACTGATTTCATCTGTAACTGATTTTATCTTCATTTAACTGATTTCATCGTTAACTGATTTCATATCCATTTAACTGATTTCATTTTCATTCTTCATTTAACTGATTTCATCGTTAACTGATTTCATCTTTAACTGATTTCATCGTTAACTGATTTAATCTTCATGTAACTGATTTCATCTCTAACTGATTTCATCTTTAACTGATTTCATCGTTAACTGATTTCATCTTCATTTAACTGATTTCATCTTCATTTAACTGATTTCATCTTTAACTTATTTCATCGTTAACTGATTTCATCTTCATTTAACTGATTTCATCGTTAACTGATTTCATCTTCATTTAACTGATTTCATCTTTAACTGATTTCATCGTTAACTGATTTCATCTTCATGTAACTGATTTCATCTGTAACTGATTTCATCTTTAACTGATTTCATCGTTAACTGATTTCATCTTCATTTAACTGATTTCATCTTTAACTGATTTCATCGTTAACTGATTTCATCTTCATTTAACTGATTTCATCTTTAACTGATTTCATCGTTAACTGAGTTCATCCTTCATTTAACTGATTTCATCTTCATTTAACTGATTTCATCGTTAACTGATTTCATCTTTAACTGATTTCATCGTTAACTGATTTAATCTTAATGTAACTGATTTCATCTGTAACTGATTTCATCTTTAACTGATTTCATCGTTAACTGATTTCATCTTCATTTAACTGATTTCATCTTCATTTAACTGATTTCATCGTTAACTGATTTCATCGTTAACTGATTTCATCTTCATTTAACTGATTTCATCGTTAACTGATTTCATCTTCATTTAACTGATTTCATCTTTAACTGATTTCATCGTTAACTGATTTCATCTTCATGTAACTGATTTCATCTGTAACTGATTTCATCTTTAACTGATTTCATCTTCATTTAACTGATTTCATCTTTAACTGATTTCATCGTTAACTGATTTCATCTTCATTTAACTGATTTCATCTTTAACTGATTTCATCGTTAACTGATTTCATTCTTCATTTAACTGATTTCATCTTTAACTGATTTCATCTTCATGTAACTGATTTCATCTGTAACTGATTTTATCTTCATTTAACTGATTTCATCGTTAACTGATTTCATCTTCATTTAACTGATTTCATTTTCATTCTTCATTTAACTGATTTCATCGTTAACTGATTTCATCTTTAACTGATTTCATCGTTAACTGATTTAATCTTCATGTAACTGATTTCATCTCTAACTGATTTCATCTTTAACTGATTTCATCGTTAACTGATTTCATCTTCATTTAACTGATTTCATCTTCATTTAACTGATTTCATCTTCATTTAACTGATTTCATCTTTAACTTATTTCATCGTTAACTGATTTCATCTTCATTTAACTGATTTCATCGTTAACTGATTTCATCTTCATTTAACTGATTTCATCTTTAATTGATTTCATCGTTAACTGATTTCATCTTCATGTAACTGATTTCATCTGTAACTGATTTCATCTTTAACTGATTTCATCGTTAACTGATTTCATCTTCATTTAACTGATTTCATCTTTAACTGATTTCATCGTTAACTGATTTCATCTTCATTTAACTGATTTCATCTTTAACTGATTTCATCGTTAACTGAGTTCATCCTTCATTTAACTGATTTCATCTTCATTTAACTGATTTCATCTTTAACTGATTTCATCGTTGACTGATTTCATCTTCATTTAACTGATTTCATCTTCATTTAACTGATTTCATCTTTAACTGATTTCATCGTTAACTGATTTCATCTTTATTTAACTGATTTCATCGTTAACTGATTTCATCTTCATTTAACTGATTTCATCTTTAACTGATTTCATCGTTAACTGATTTCATCTTCATTTAACTGATTTCATCGTTAACTGAGTTCATCTTCATTTAACTGATTTCATTTTCATTCTTCATTTAACTGATTTCATCGTTAACTGATTTCATCTTTAACTGATTTCATCGTTAACTGATTTAATCTTCATGTAACTGATTTCATCTTCATGTAACTGATTTCATCTTCATGTAACTGATTTCATCGTTAACTGATTTCATCGTTAACTGATTTCATCTTCATTTAACTGATTTCATCTTCATTTAACTGATGTCATCTTTAACTGATTTCATCGTTAACTGATTTCATCTTCATTTAACTGATTTCATTTTCATTCTTCATTTAACTGATTTCATCTTTAACTGATTTCATCTTCATGTAACTGATTTAATCTTCATGTAACTGATTTCATCTGTAACTGATTTCATCGTTAACTGATTTCATCTTCATTTAACTGATTTCATCTTCATTTAACTGATTTCATCTTTAACTGATTTCATCGTTAACTGATTTCATCTTTATTTAACTGATTTCATCGTTAACTGATTTCATCTTCATTTAACTGATTTCATCGTTAACTGATTTCATCTTCATTTAACTGATTTCATCTTTAACTGATTTCATCGTTAACTGAGTTCATCTTCATTTAACTGATTTCATTTTCATTCTTCATTTAACTGATTTCATCGTTAACTGATTTCATCTTTAACTGATTTCATCGTTAACTGATTTCATCTTCATTTAACTGATTTCATCTTTAACTGATTTCATCGTTAACTGATTTCATTCTTCATTTAACTGATTTCATCTTTAACTGATTTCATCTTCATGTAACTGATTTCATCTGTAACTGATTTCATCGTTGACTGATTTCATCTTCATTTAACTGATTTCATCTTTAACTGATTTCATCGTTAACTGATTTCATCTTCATTTAACTGATTTCATCGTTAACTGATTTCATCTTCATTTAACTGATTTCATCTTTAACTGATTTCATCGTTAACTGATTTCATTTTCATTTAACTGATTTCATCTTTAACTGATTTCATCGTTAACTGATTCCATCTTCATTTAACTGATTTCATCTTTAACTGATTTCATCGTTAACTGATTTCATCTTCATTTAACTGATTTCATTTTCATTCTTCATTTAACTGATTTCATCTTTAACTGATTTCATCTTCATTTAACTGATTTAATCTATAACTGATTTAATCTTCATGTAACTGATTTCATCTGTAACTGATTTCATCTTTATTTAACTGATTTCATCTTTAACTGATTTCATCTTCATTTAACTGATTTCATCGTTAACTGATTTCATCTTCATTTAACTGATTTCATCTTCATTTAACTGATTTCATCGTTAACTGATTTCATCTTCATTTAACTGATTTTGTCTTTAACTGATTTCATCGTTAACTGATTTCATCTTCATTTAACTGATTTCATCTTTAACTGATTTCATCTTCATTCAACTGATTTCATCTTCATTTAACTGATTTCATATGTAACTGATTTCATCTTCATGTAACTGATTTCATCTTCATGTAACTGATTTCATCGTTAACTGATTTCATCTTCATTTAACTGATTTCATCGTTAACTGATTTCATCTTCATTTAACTGATTTCATCGTTAACTGATATCATCGTTAACTGATTTCATCTTCATTTAACTGATTTCATCGTTAACTGATTTCATCGTTAACTGATTTCATCTTTAACTGATTTCATCGTTAACTGATTTCATCTTCATTTAACTGATTTCATCTTTAACTGATTTCATCGTTAACTAATTTCATCTTCATTTAACTGATTTCATCGTTAACTGATTTCATCTTCATGTAACTGATTTCATCTTTAACTGATTTCATCGTTAACTGATTTCATATTCATTTAACTGATTTCATCGTTAACTGATTTCATCGTTAACTGATTTAATCTTCATGTAACTGATTTCATCTGTAACTGATTCCATCTTTAACTGATTTCATCGTTAACTGATTTCATCTTCATTTAACTGATTTCATCGTTAACTGATTTCATCTTCATTTAACTGATTTCATCGTTAACTGATTTCATCTTCATTTAACTGATTTCATCTTTAACTGATTTCATCGTTAACTGATTTCATCTTCATTTAACTGATTTCATCTTTAACTGATTTCATCGTTAACTGATTTAATCTTCATGTAACTGATTTCATCTGTAACTGATTTCATCTTTAACTGATTTCATCGTTAACTGATTTCATCTTCATTTAACTGATTTCATCTTTAACTGATTTCATCGTTAACTGATTTCATCGTTAACTGATTTCATCTTCATTTAACTGATTTCATCTTTAACTGATTTCATCGTTAACTGATTTCATCTTCATTTAACTGATTTCATTTTCATTCTTCATTTAACTGATTTCATCGTTAACTGATTTCATCTTTAACTGATTTCATCTTTAACTGATTTAATCTTCATGTAACTGATTTCATCTGTAACTGTTTTCATCTTTAACTGATTTCATCGTTAACTGATTTCATCTTTAACTGATTTCATCGTTAACTGATTTCATCTGTAACTGATTTCATCTTTAACTGATTTCATCGTTAACTGATTTAATCTTCATGTAACTGATTTCATCTGTAACTGATTTCATCGTTAACTGATTTCATCGTTAACTGATTTCATCTTCATTTAACTGATTTCATCTTCATTTAACTGATTTCATCGTTAACTGATTTCATCTTCATTTAACTAATTTCATTTTTAACTGATTTCATCTTCATTTAACTGATTTCATCGTTAACTGATTTCATCGTTAACTGATTTCATCTTCATTTAACTGATTTCATCTTTAACTGATTTCATCTTTAACTGATTTCATCTTCATTTAACTGATTTCATCGTTAACTGATTTCATCTTCATTTAACTGATTTCATCTTTAACTGATTTCATCTTTAACTGATTTCATCTTCATTTAACTGATTTCATCGTTAACTGATTTCATCTTCATTTAACTGATTTCATCTTTAACTGATTTCATCGTTAACTGATTTCATCTTCATTTAACTGATTTCATCGTTAACTGATTTCATCTGTAACTGATTTCATCTTTAACTGATTTCATCTTCATTTAACTGATTTCATCGTTAACAGATTTCATCTTCATTTAACTGATTTCATCTTTAACTGATTTCATCGTTAACTGATTTCATCGTTAACTGATTTCATCTGTAACTGATTTCATCTTTAACTGATTTCATCTTCATTTAACTGATTTCATCGTTAACAGATTTCATCTTCATTTAACTGATTTCATCTTCATTTAACTGATTTCATCTTTAACTGATTTCATCGTTAACTGATTTCATCTTCATTTAACTGATTTCATCGTTAACTGATTTCATCTTCATTTAACTGATTTCATCTTTAACTGATTTCATCGTTAACTGATTTCATCTTCATTTAACTGATTTCATCTTTAACTGATTTCATCGTTAACTGATTTCATCTTCATTTAACTGATTTCATCTTTAACTGATTTCATCGTTAACTGATTTCATCTTCATTTAACTGATTTCATTTTCATTCTTCATTTAACTGATTTCATCTTTAACTGATTTCATCTTCATTTAACTGATTTAATCTTTAACTGATTTCATCGTTAACTGATTTCATCTTCATTTAACTGATTTCATCGTTAACTGATTTCATCTTCATTTAACTGATTTCATCTTTAACTGATTTCATCTTTAACTGAGTTCATCTTCATTTAACTGATTTCATCTTCATTTAACTGATTTCATCTTTAACTGATTTCATCGTTAACTGATTTCATCTTCATTTAACTGATTTCATCGTTAACTGATTTCATCTTCATTTAACTGATTTCATCTTTAACTGATTTCATCGTTAACTGATTTCATCTTCATTTAACTGATTTCATCGTTAACTGATTTCATCTTCATTTAACTGATTTCATCTTTAACTGATTTCATCGTTAACTGAGTTCATCTTCATTTAACTGATTTCATTTTCATTCTTCATTTAACTGATTTCATCGTTAACTGATTTCATCTTTAACTGATTTCATCGTTAACTGATTTAATCTTCATGTAACTGATTTCATCTGTAACTGATTTCATCTTCATGTAACTGATTTCATCGTTAACTGATTTCATCGTTAACTGATTTCATCTTCATTTAACTTATTTCATCTTTAACTGATTTCATCGTTAACTGATTTCATCTTTATTTAACTGATTTCATCGTTAACTGATTTCATCTTCATTTAACTGATTTCATCTTCATTTAACTGATTTCATCTTTAACTGATTTCATCGTTAACTGATTTCATCTTCATTTAACTGATTTCATCGTTAACTGATTTCATCTTCATTTAACTGATTTCATCGTTAACTGATTTCATCGTTAACTGATTTCATCTTCATTTAACTGATTTCATCTTTAACTGATTTCATCGTTAACTGATTTCATCTTCATTTAACTGATTTCATCGTTAACTGATTTCATCTTCATTTAACTGATTTCATCTTTAACTGATTTCATCTTCATTTAACTGATTTCATCGTTAACTGATTTCATCTTCATTTAACTGATTTCATCTTTAACTGATTTCATCGTTAACTGATTTCATCTTCATTTAACTGATTTCATCGTTAACTGATTTCATCTTCATTTAACTGATTTCATCGTTAACTGATTTCATCTTCATTTAACTGATTTTGTCTTTAACTGATTTCATCGTTAACTGATTTCATCTTCATTTAACTGATTTCATTTTCATTCTTCATTTAACTGATTTCATCGTTAACTGATTTCATCTGTAACTGATTTTATCTTCATTTAACTGATTTCATCGTTAACTGATTTCATCTTCATTTAACTGATTTCATTTTCATTCTTCATTTAACTGATTTCATCGTTAACTGATTTCATCTTTAACTGATTTCATCGTTAACTGATTTAATCTTCATGTAACTGATTTCATCTCTAACTGATTTCATCTTTAACTGATTTCATCGTTAACTGATTTCATCTTCATTTAACTGATTTCATCTTCATTTAACTGATTTCATCTTTAACTTATTTCATCGTTAACTGATTTCATCTTCATTTAACTGATTTCATCGTTAACTGATTTCATCTTCATTTAACTGATTTCATCTTTAACTGATTTCATCGTTAACTGATTTCATCTTCATGTAACTGATTTCATCTGTAACTGATTTCATCTTTAACTGATTTCATCGTTAACTGATTTCATCTTCATTTAACTGATTTCATCTTTAACTGATTTCATCGTTAACTGATTTCATCTTCATTTAACTGATTTCATCTTTAACTGATTTCATCGTTAACTGAGTTCATCCTTCATTTAACTGATTTCATCTTCATTTAACTGATTTCATCTTTAACTGATTTCATCGTTAACTGATTTCATCTTCATTTAACTGATTTCATCTTCATTTAACTGATTTCATCTTTAACTGATTTCATCGTTAACTGATTTCATCTTTATTTAACTGATTTCATCGTTAACTGATTTCATCTTCATTTAACTGATTTCATCTTTAACTGATTTCATCGTTAACTGATTTCATCTTCATTTAACTGATTTCATCGTTAACTGAGTTCATCTTCATTTAACTGATTTCATTTTCATTCTTCATTTAACTGATTTCATCGTTAACTGATTTCATCTTTAACTGATTTCATCGTTAACTGATTTAATCTTCATGTAACTGATTTCATCTTCATGTAACTGATTTCATCTTCATGTAACTGATTTCATCGTTAACTGATTTCATCTTCATTTAACTGATTTCATCGTTAACTGATTTCATCGTTAACTGATTTCATCGTTAACTGATTTCATCTTCATTTAACTGATTTCATCTTCATTTAACTGATGTCATCTTTAACTGATTTCATCGTTAACTGATTTCATCTTCATTTAACTGATTTCATTTTCATTCTTCATTTAACTGATTTCATCTTTAACTGATTTCATCTTCATGTAACTGATTTAATCTTCATGTAACTGATTTCATCTGTAACTGATTTCATCGTTAACTGATTTCATCTTCATTTAACTGATTTCATCTTCATTTAACTGATTTCATCTTTAACTGATTTCATCGTTAACTGATTTCATCTTTATTTAACTGATTTCATCGTTAACTGATTTCATCTTCATTTAACTGATTTCATCGTTAACTGATTTCATCTTCATTTAACTGATTTCATCTTTAACTGATTTCATCGTTAACTGAGTTCATCTTCATTTAACTGATTTCATTTTCATTCTTCATTTAACTGATTTCATCGTTAACTGATTTCATCTTTAACTGATTTCATCGTTAACTGATTTCATCTTCATTTAACTGATTTCATCTTTAACTGATTTCATCGTTAACTGATTTCATTCTTCATTTAACTGATTTCATCTTTAACTGATTTCATCTTCATGTAACTGATTTCATCTGTAACTGATTTCATCGTTGACTGATTTCATCTTCATTTAACTGATTTCATCTTTAACTGATTTCATCGTTAACTGATTTCATCTTCATTTAACTGATTTCATCGTTAACTGATTTCATCTTCATTTAACTGATTTCATCTTTAACTGATTTCATCGTTAACTGATTTCATTTTCATTTAACTGATTTCATCTTTAACTGATTTCATCGTTAACTGATTCCATCTTCATTTAACTGATTTCATCTTTAACTGATTTCATCGTTAACTGATTTCATCTTCATTTAACTGATTTCATTTTCATTCTTCATTTAACTGATTTCATCTTTAACTGATTTCATCTTCATTTAACTGATTTAATCTATAACTGATTTAATCTTCATGTAACTGATTTCATCTGTAACTGATTTCATCTTCATTTAACTGATTTCATCTTTAACTGATTTCATCGTTAACTGATTTCATCTTTATTTAACTGATTTCATCGTTAACTGATTTCATCTTTATTTAACTGATTTCATCTTTAACTGATTTCATCTTCATTTAACTGATTTCATCGTTAACTGATTTCATCTTCATTTAACTGATTTCATCGTTAACTGATTTCATCTTCTTTCAACTGATTTCATCGTTAACTGATTTCATCTTCATTTAACTGATTTCATCTTTAACTGATTTCATCGTTAACTGATTTCATCTTCATTTAACTGATTTCATCTTTAACTGATTTCATCGTTAACTGATTTAATCTTCATGTAACTGATTTCATCTGTAACTGATTTCATCTTTAACTGATTTCATCGTTAACTGATTTCATCTTCATTTAACTGATTTTGTCTTTAACTGATTTCATCGTTAACTGATTTCATCTTCATTTAACTGATTTCATCTTTAACTGATTTCATCTTCATTCAACTGATTTCATCTTCATTTAACTGATTTCATATGTAACTGATTTCATCTTCATGTAACTGATTTCATCTTCATGTAACTGATTTCATCGTTAACTGATTTCATCTTCATTTAACTGATTTCATCGTTAACTGATTTCATCTTCATTTAACTGATTTCATCGTTAACTGATATCATCGTTAACTGATTTCATCTTCATTTAACTGATTTCATCGTTAACTGATTTCATCGTTAACTGATTTCATCTTTAACTGATTTCATCGTTAACTGATTTCATCTTCATTTAACTGATTTCATCTTTAACTGATTTCATCGTTAACTAATTTCATCTTCATTTAACTGATTTCATCGTTAACTGATTTCATCTTCATTTAACTGATTTCATCTTTAACTGATTTCATCGTTAACTGATTTCATATTCATTTAACTGATTTCATCGTTAACTGATTTCATCGTTAACTGATTTAATCTTCATGTAACTGATTTCATCTGTAACTGATTTCATCTTTAACTGATTTCATCGTTAACTGATTTCATCTTCATTTAACTGATTTCATCGTTAACTGATTTCATCTTCATTTAACTGATTTCATCGTTAACTGATTTCATCTTCATTTAACTGATTTCATCTTTAACTGATTTCATCGTTAACTGATTTCATCTTCATTTAAGTGATTTCATCTTTAACTGATTTCATCGTTAACTGATTTAATCTTCATGTAACTGATTTCATCTGTAACTGATTTCATCTTTAACTGATTTCATCGTTAACTGATTTCATCTTCATTTAACTGATTTCATCTTTAACTGATTTCATCGTTAACTGATTTCATCGTTAACTGATTTCATCTTCATTTAACTGATTTCATCTTTAACTGATTTCATCGTTAACTGATTTCATCTTCATTTAACTGATTTCATTTTCATTCTTCATTTAACTGATTTCATCGTTAACTGATTTCATCTTTAACTGATTTCATCTTTAACTGATTTAATCTTCATGTAACTGATTTCATCTGTAACTGTTTTCATCTTTAACTGATTTCATCGTTAACTGATTTCATCTTTAACTGATTTCATCGTTAACTGATTTCATCTGTAACTGATTTCATCTTTAACTGATTTCATCGTTAACTGATTTAATCTTCATGTAACTGATTTCATCTGTAACTGATTTCATCGTTAACTGATTTCATCGTTAACTGATTTCATCGTTAACTGATTTCATCTTCATTTAACTGATTTCATCTTCATTTAACTGATTTCATCGTTAACTGATTTCATCTTCATTTAACTAATTTCATTTTTAACTGATTTCATCTTCATTTAACTGATTTCATCGTTAACTGATTTCATCGTTAACTGATTTCATCTTCATTTAACTGATTTCATCTTTAACTGATTTCATCTTTAACTGATTTCATCTTCATTTAACTGATTTCATCGTTAACTGATTTCATCTTCATTTAACTGATTTCATCTTTAACTGATTTCATCTTTAACTGATTTCATCTTCATTTAACTGATTTCATCGTTAACTGATTTCATCTTCATTTAACTGATTTCATCTTTAACTGATTTCATCGTTAACTGATTTCATCTTCATTAAACTGATTTCATCGTTAACTGATTTCATCTGTAACTGATTTCATCTTTAACTGATTTCATCTTCATTTAACTGATTTCATCGTTAACAGATTTCATCTTCATTTAACTGATTTCATCTTTAACTGATTTCATCGTTAACTGATTTCATCGTTAACTGATTTCATCTGTAACTGATTTCATCTTTAACTGATTTCATCTTCATTTAACTGATTTCATCGTTAACAGATTTCATCTTCATTTAACTGATTTCATCTTCATGTAACTGATTTCATCTGTAACTGATTTCATCGTTAACTGATTTCATCTTCATTTAACTGATTTCATCTTTAACTGATTTCATCGTTAACTGATTTCATCTTCATTTAACTGATTTCATCGTTAACTGATTTCATCTTCATTTAACTGATTTCATCTTTAACTGATTTCATCGTTAACTGATTTCATCTTCATTTAACTGATTTCATCTTTAACTGATTTCATCGTTAACTGATTTCATCTTCATTTAACTGATTTCATCTTTAACTGATTTCATCGTTAACTGATTTCATCTTCATTTAACTGATTTCATTTTCATTCTTCATTTAACTGATTTCATCGTTAACTGATTTCATCTTCATTTAACTGATTTCATCTTCATTTAACTGATTTCATCTTTAACTGATTTCATCGTTAACTGATTTCATCTTTATTTAACTGATTTCATCGTTAACTGATTTCATCTTCATTTAACTGATTTCATCGTTAACTGATTTCATCTTCATTTAACTGATTTCATCTTTAACTGATTTCATCGTTAACTGAGTTCATCTTCATTTAACTGATTTCATTTTCATTCTTCATTTAACTGATTTCATCGTTAACTGATTTCATCTTTAACTGATTTCATCGTTAACTGATTTCATCTTCATTTAACTGATTTCATCTTTAACTGATTTCATCGTTAACTGATTTCATTCTTCATTTAACTGATTTCATCTTTAACTGATTTCATCTTTAACTGATTTCATCTTCATGTAACTGATTTCATCTGTAACTAATTTCATCGTTAACTGATTTCATCTTCATTTAACTGATTTCATCTTTAACTGATTTCATCGTTAACTGATTTCATCTTCATTTAACTGATTTTATCGTTAACTGATTTCATCTTCATTTAACTGATTTCATCTTTAACTGATTTCATCGTTAACTGATTTCATTTTCATTTAACTGATTTCATCTTTAACTGATTTCATCGTTAACTGATTCCATCTTCATTTAACTGATTTCATCTTTAACTGATTTCATCGTTAACTGATTTCATCTTCATTTAACTGATTTCATTTTCATTCTTCATTTAACTGATTTCATCTTTAACTGATTTCATCTTCATTTAACTGATTTAATCTATAACTGATTTAATCTTCATGTAACTGATTTCATCTGTAACTGATTTCATCTTCATTTAACTGATTTCATCTTTAACTGATTTCATCGTTAACTGATTTCATCTTTATTTAACTGATTTCATCGTTAACTGATTTCATCTTTATTTAACTGATTTCATCGTTAACTGATTTCATCTTTATTTAACTGATTTCATCTTTAACTGATTTCATCTTCATTTAACTGATTTCATCGTTAACTGATTTCATCTTCATTTAACTGATTTCATCGTTAACTGATTTCATCTTCATTTAACTGATTTCATCTTCATTTAACTGATTTCATCGTTAACTGATTTCATCTTCATTTAACTGATTTTGTCTTTAACTGATTTCATCGTTAACTGATTTCATCTTCATTTAACTGATTTCATCTTTAACTGATTTCATCTTCATTCAACTGATTTCATATGTAACTGATTTCATCTTCATGTAACTGATTTCATCTTCATGTAACTGATTTCATCGTTAACTGATTTCATCTTCATTTAACTGATTTCATCGTTAACTGATTTCATCTTCATTTAACTGATTTCATCGTTAACTGATTTCATCGTTAACTGATTTCATCTTTAACTGATTTCATCGTTAACTGATTTCATCTTCATTTAACTGATTTCATCTTTAACTGATTTCATCGTTAACTGATTTCATCTTCATTTAACTGATTTCATCGTTAACTGATTTCATCGTTAACTGATTTCATATTCATTTAACTGATTTCATCGTTAACTGATTTCATCGTTAACTGATTTCATCGTTAACTGATTTAATCTTCATGTAACTGATTTCATCTGTAACTGATTTCATCTTTAACTGATTTCATCGTTAACTGATTTCATCTTCATTTAACTGATTTCATCGTTAACTGATTTCAACTTCATTTAACTGATTTCATCGTTAACTGATTTCATCGTTAACTGATTTCATCTTCATTTAACTGATTTCATCTTTAACTGATTTCATCGTTAACTGATTTCATCTTCATTTAACTGATTTCATCTTTAACTGATTTCATCGTTAACTGATTTAATCTTCATGTAACTGATTTCATCTGTAACTGATTTCATCTTTAACTGATTTCATCGTTAACTGATTTCATCTTCATTTAACTGATTTCATCTTTAACTGATTTCATCGTTAACTGATTTCATCGTTAACTGATTTCATCTTCATTTAACTGATTTCATCTTTAACTGATTTCATCGTTAACTGATTTCATCTTCATTTAACTGATTTCATTTTCATTCTTCATTTAACTGATTTCATCGTTAACTGATTTCATCTTTAACTGATTTCATCTTTAACTGACTTAATCTTCATGTAACTGATTTCATCTGTAACTGTTTTCATCTTTAACTGATTTCATCGTTAACTGATTTCATCTTTAACTGATTTCATCGTTAACTGATTTCATCTGTAACTGATTTCATCTTTAACTGATTTCATCGTTAACTGATTTAATCTTCATGTAACTGATTTCATCTGTAACTGATTTCATCTTTAACTGATTTCATCGTTAACTGATTTCATCGTTAACTGATTTCATCTTCATTTAACTGATTTCATCTTCATTTAACTGATTTCATCGTTAACTGATTTCATCTTCATTTAACTAATTTCATTTTTAACTGATTTCATCTTCATTTAACTGATTTCATCGTTAACTGATTTCATCGTTAACTGATTTCATCTTCATTTAACTGATTTCATCTTTAACTGATTTCATCTTTAACTGATTTCATCTTCATTTAACTGATTTCATCGTTAACTGATTTCATCTTCATTTAACTGATTTCATCGTTAACTGATTTCATCTGTAACTGATTTCATCTGTAACTGATTTCATCTTTAACTGATTTCATCTTCATTTAACTGATTTCATCGTTAACAGATTTCATCTTCATTTAACTGATTTCATCTTTAACTGATTTCATCTTCATGTAACTGATTTCATCTGTAACTGATTTCATCGTTAACTGATTTCATCTTCATTTAACTGATTTCATCTTTAACTGATTTCATCGTTAACTGATTTCATCTTCATTTAACTGATTTCATCGTTAACTGATTTCATCTTCATTTAACTGATTTCATCTTTAACTGATTTCATCGTTAACTGATTTCATCTTCATTTAACTGATTTCATCTTTAACTGATTTCATCGTTAACTGATTTCATCTTCATTTAACTGATTTCATCTTTAACTGATTTCATCGTTAACTGATTTCATCTTCATTTAACTGATTTCATTTTCATTCTTCATTTAACTGATTTCATCTTTAACTGATTTCATCTTCATTTAACTGATTTAATCTTTAACTGATTTCATCGTTAACTGATTTCATCTTCATTTAACTGATTTCATCGTTAACTGATTTCATCTTCATTTAACTGATTTCATCTTTAACTGATTTCATCGTTAACTGAGTTCATCTTCATTTAACTGATTTCATCTTCATTTAACTGATTTCATCTTTAACTGATTTCATCGTTAACTGATTTCATCTTCATTTAACTGATTTCATCTTCATTTAACTGATTTCATCTGTAACTGATTTCATCGTTAACTGATTTCATCTTCATTTAACTGATTTCATCTTCATTTAACTGATTTCATCTTTAACTGATTTCATCGTTAACTGATTTCATCTTTATTTAACTGATTTCATCGTTAACTGATTTCATCTTCATTTAACTGATTTCATCTTTAACTGATTTCATCGTTAACTGATTTCATCTTCATTTAACTGATTTCATCGTTAACTGATTTCATCTTCATTTAACTGATTTCATCTTTAACTGATTTCATCGTTAACTGAGTTCATCTTCATTTAACTGATTTCATTTTCATTCTTCATTTAACTGATTTCATCGTTAACTGATTTCATCTTTAACTGATTTCATCGTTAACTGATTTAATCTTCATGTAACTGATTTCATCTGTAACTGATTTCATCTTCATGTAACTGATTTCATCGTTAACTGATTTCATCTTCATTTAACTGATTTCATCTTCATTTAACTGATTTCATCGTTAACTGATTTCATCGTTAACTGATTTCATCTTCATTTAACTGATTTCATCTTCATTTAACTGATGTCATCTTTAACTGATTTCATCGTTAACTGATTTCATCTTCATTTAACTGATTTCATTTTCATTCTTCATTTAACTGATTTCATCTTTAACTGATTTCATCTTCATGTAACTGATTTAATCTTCATGTAACTGATTTCATCTGTAACTGATTTCATCGTTAACTGATTTCATCTTCATTTAACTGATTTCATCTTTATTTAACTGATTTCATCGTTAACTGATTTCATCTTCATTTAACTGATTTCATCGTTAACTGATTTCATCTTCATTTAACTGATTTCATCTTTAACTGATTTCATCGTTAACTGAGTTCATCTTCATTTAACTGATTTCATTTTCATTCTTCATTTAACTGATTTCATCGTTAACTGATTTCATCTTTAACTGATTTCATCGTTAACTGATTTCATCTTCATTTAACTGATTTCATCGTTAACTGATTTCATCTTCATTTAACTGATTTCATCTTTAACTGATTTCATCGTTAACTGATTTCATCTTCATTTAACTGATTTCATCTTTAACTGATTTCATCGTTAACTGATTTCATCTTCATTTAACTGATTTCATCTTTAACTGATTTCATCGTTAACTGATTTCATCTTCATTTAACTGATTTCATTTTCATTCTTCATTTAACTGATTTCATCTTTAACTGATTTCATCTTCATTTAACTGATTTAATCTTTAACTGATTTCATCGTTAACTGATTTCATCTTCATTTAACTGATTTCATCGTTAACTGATTTCATCTTCATTTAACTGATTTCATCTTTAACTGATTTCATCGTTAACTGAGTTCATCTTCATTTAACTGATTTCATCTTCATTTAACTGATTTCATCTTTAACTGATTTCATCGTTAACTGATTTCATCTTCATTTAACTGATTTCATCTTCATTTAACTGATTTCATCTGTAACTGATTTCATCGTTAACTGATTTCATCTTCATTTAACTGATTTCATCTTCATTTAACTGATTTCATCTTTAACTGATTTCATCGTTAACTGATTTCATCTTTATTTAACTGATTTCATCGTTAACTGATTTCATCTTCATTTAACTGATTTCATCTTTAACTGATTTCATCGTTAACTGATTTCATCTTCATTTAACTGATTTCATCGTTAACTGATTTCATCTTCATTTAACTGATTTCATCTTTAACTGATTTCATCGTTAACTGAGTTCATCTTCATTTAACTGATTTCATTTTCATTCTTCATTTAACTGATTTCATCGTTAACTGATTTCATCTTTAACTGATTTCATCGTTAACTGATTTAATCTTCATGTAACTGATTTCATCTGTAACTGATTTCATCTTCATGTAACTGATTTCATCGTTAACTGATTTCATCTTCATTTAACTGATTTCATCTTCATTTAACTGATTTCATCGTTAACTGATTTCATCGTTAACTGATTTCATCTTCATTTAACTGATTTCATCTTCATTTAACTGATGTCATCTTTAACTGATTTCATCGTTAACTGATTTCATCTTCATTTAACTGATTTCATTTTCATTCTTCATTTAACTGATTTCATCTTTAACTGATTTCATCTTCATGTAACTGATTTAATCTTCATGTAACTGATTTCATCTGTAACTGATTTCATCGTTAACTGATTTCATCTTCATTTAACTGATTTCATCTTCATTTAACTGATTTCATCTTTAACTGATTTCATCGTTAACTGATTTCATCTTTATTTAACTGATTTCATCGTTAACTGATTTCATCTTCATTTAACTGATTTCATCGTTAACTGATTTCATCTTCATTTAACTGATTTCATCTTTAACTGATTTCATCGTTAACTGAGTTCATCTTCATTTAACTGATTTCATTTTCATTCTTCATTTAACTGATTTCATCGTTAACTGATTTCATCTTTAACTGATTTCATCGTTAACTGATTTCATCTTCATTTAACTGATTTCATCTTTAACTGATTTCATCGTTAACTGATTTCATTCTTCATTTAACTGATTTCATCTTTAACTGATTTCATCTTTAACTGATTTCATCTTCATGTAACTGATTTCATCTGTAACTAATTTCATCGTTAACTGATTTCATCTTCATTTAACTGATTTCATCTTTAACTGATTTCATCGTTAACTGATTTCATCTTCATTTAACTGATTTTATCGTTAACTGATTTCATCTTCATTTAACTGATTTCATCTTTAACTGATTTCATCGTTAACTGATTTCATTTTCATTTAACTGATTTCATCTTTAACTGATTTCATCGTTAACTGATTCCATCTTCATTTAACTGATTTCATCTTTAACTGATTTCATCGTTAACTGATTTCATCTTCATTTAACTGATTTCATTTTCATTCTTCATTTAACTGATTTCATCTTTAACTGATTTCATCTTCATTTAACTGATTTAATCTATAACTGATTTAATCTTCATGTAACTGATTTCATCTGTAACTGATTTCATCTTCATTTAACTGATTTCATCTTTAACTGATTTCATCGTTAACTGATTTCATCTTTATTTAACTGATTTCATCGTTAACTGATTTCATCTTTATTTAACTGATTTCATCGTTAACTGATTTCATCTTTATTTAACTGATTTCATCTTTAACTGATTTCATCTTCATTTAACTGATTTCATCGTTAACTGATTTCATCTTCATTTAACTGATTTCATCTTCATTTAACTGATTTCATCGTTAACTGATTTCATCTTCATTTAACTGATTTTGTCTTTAACTGATTTCATCGTTAACTGATTTCATCTTCATTTAACTGATTTCATCTTTAACTGATTTCATCTTCATTCAACTGATTTCATATGTAACTGATTTCATCTTCATGTAACTGATTTCATCTTCATGTAACTGATTTCATCGTTAACTGATTTCATCTTCATTTAACTGATTTCATCGTTAACTGATTTCATCTTCATTTAACTGATTTCATCGTTAACTGATTTCATCGTTAACTGATTTCATCTTTAACTGATTTCATCGTTAACTGATTTCATCTTCATTTAACTGATTTCATCTTTAACTGATTTCATCGTTAACTGATTTCATCTTCATTTAACTGATTTCATCGTTAACTGATTTCATCGTTAACTGATTTCATATTCATTTAACTGATTTCATCGTTAACTGATTTCATCGTTAACTGATTTCATCGTTAACTGATTTAATCTTCATGTAACTGATTTCATCTGTAACTGATTTCATCTTTAACTGATTTCATCGTTAACTGATTTCATCTTCATTTAACTGATTTCATCGTTAACTGATTTCAACTTCATTTAACTGATTTCATCGTTAACTGATTTCATCTTCATTTAACTGATTTCATCTTTAACTGATTTCATCGTTAACTGATTTCATCTTCATTTAACTGATTTCATCTTTAACTGATTTCATCGTTAACTGATTTAATCTTCATGTAACTGATTTCATCTGTAACTGATTTCATCTTTAACTGATTTCATCGTTAACTGATTTCATCTTCATTTAACTGATTTCATCTTTAACTGATTTCATCGTTAACTGATTTCATCGTTAACTGATTTCATCTTCATTTAACTGATTTCATCTTTAACTGATTTCATCGTTAACTGATTTCATCTTCATTTAACTGATTTCATTTTCATTCTTCATTTAACTGATTTCATCGTTAACTGATTTCATCTTTAACTGATTTCATCTTTAACTGACTTAATCTTCATGTAACTGATTTCATCTGTAACTGTTTTCATCTTTAACTGATTTCATCGTTAACTGATTTCATCTTTAACTGATTTCATCGTTAACTGATTTCATCTGTAACTGATTTCATCTTTAACTGATTTCATCGTTAACTGATTTAATCTTCATGTAACTGATTTCATCTGTAACTGATTTCATCTTTAACTGATTTCATCGTTAACTGATTTCATCGTTAACTGATTTCATCTTCATTTAACTGATTTCATCTTCATTTAACTGATTTCATCGTTAACTGATTTCATCTTCATTTAACTAATTTCATTTTTAACTGATTTCATCTTCATTTAACTGATTTCATCGTTAACTGATTTCATCGTTAACTGATTTCATCTTCATTTAACTGATTTCATCTTTAACTGATTTCATCTTTAACTGATTTCATCTTCATTTAACTGATTTCATCGTTAACTGATTTCATCTTCATTTAACTGATTTCATCTTTAACTGATTTCATCGTTAACTGATTTCATCTTCATTTAACTGATTTCATCGTTAACTGATTTCATCTGTAACTGATTTCATCTGTAACTGATTTCATCTTTAACTGATTTCATCTTCATTTAACTGATTTCATCGTTAACAGATTTCATCTTCATTTAACTGATTTCATCTTTAACTGATTTCATCTTCATGTAACTGATTTCATCTGTAACTGATTTCATCGTTAACTGATTTCATCTTCATTTAACTGATTTCATCTTTAACTGATTTCATCGTTAACTGATTTCATCTTCATTTAACTGATTTCATCGTTAACTGATTTCATCTTCATTTAACTGATTTCATCTTTAACTGATTTCATCGTTAACTGATTTCATCTTCATTTAACTGATTTCATCTTTAACTGATTTCATCGTTAACTGATTTCATCTTCATTTAACTGATTTCATCTTTAACTGATTTCATCGTTAACTGATTTCATCTTCATTTAACTGATTTCATTTTCATTCTTCATTTAACTGATTTCATCTTTAACTGATTTCATCTTCATTTAACTGATTTAATCTTTAACTGATTTCATCGTTAACTGATTTCATCTTCATTTAACTGATTTCATCGTTAACTGATTTCATCTTCATTTAACTGATTTCATCTTTAACTGATTTCATCGTTAACTGAGTTCATCTTCATTTAACTGATTTCATCTTCATTTAACTGATTTCATCTTTAACTGATTTCATCGTTAACTGATTTCATCTTCATTTAACTGATTTCATCTTCATTTAACTGATTTCATCTGTAACTGATTTCATCGTTAACTGATTTCATCTTCATTTAACTGATTTCATCTTCATTTAACTGATTTCATCTTTAACTGATTTCATCGTTAACTGATTTCATCTTTATTTAACTGATTTCATCGTTAACTGATTTCATCTTCATTTAACTGATTTCATCTTTAACTGATTTCATCGTTAACTGATTTCATCTTCATTTAACTGATTTCATCGTTAACTGATTTCATCTTCATTTAACTGATTTCATCTTTAACTGATTTCATCGTTAACTGAGTTCATCTTCATTTAACTGATTTCATTTTCATTCTTCATTTAACTGATTTCATCGTTAACTGATTTCATCTTTAACTGATTTCATCGTTAACTGATTTAATCTTCATGTAACTGATTTCATCTGTAACTGATTTCATCTTCATGTAACTGATTTCATCGTTAACTGATTTCATCTTCATTTAACTGATTTCATCTTCATTTAACTGATTTCATCGTTAACTGATTTCATCGTTAACTGATTTCATCTTCATTTAACTGATTTCATCTTCATTTAACTGATGTCATCTTTAACTGATTTCATCGTTAACTGATTTCATCTTCATTTAACTGATTTCATTTTCATTCTTCATTTAACTGATTTCATCTTTAACTGAGTTCATCTTCATTTAACTGATTTAATCTTCATGTAACTGATTTCATCTGTAACTGATTTCATCGTTAACTGATTTCATCTTCATTTAACTGATTTCATCTTTATTTAACTGATTTCATCGTTAACTGATTTCATCTTCATTTAACTGATTTCATCGTTAACTGATTTCATCTTCATTTAACTGATTTCATCTTTAACTGATTTCATCGTTAACTGAGTTCATCTTCATTTAACTGATTTCATTTTCATTCTTCATTTAACTGATTTCATCGTTAACTGATTTCATCTTTAACTGATTTCATCGTTAACTGATTTCATCTTCATTTAACTGATTTCATCTTTAACTGATTTCATCGTTAACTGATTTCATTCTTCATTTAACTGATTTCATCTTTAACTGATTTCATCTTTAACTGATTTCATCTTCATGTAAGTGATTTCATCTGTAACTGATTTCATCGTTAACTGATTTCATCTTCATTTAACTGATTTCATCTTTAACTGATTTCATCGTTAACTGATTTCATCTTCATTTAACTGATTTCATCGTTAACTGATTTCATCTTCATTTAACTGATTTCATCTTTAACTGATTTCATCGTTAACTGATTTCATTTTCATTTAACTGATTTCATCTTTAACTGATTTCATCGTTAACTGATTCCATCTTCATTTAACTGATTTCATCTTTAACTGATTTCATCGTTAACTGATTTCATCTTCATTTAACTGATTTCATTTTCATTCTTCATTTAACTGATTTCATCTTTAACTGATTTCATCTTCATTTAACTGATTTAATCTATAACTGATTTAATCTTCATGTAACTGATTTCATCTGTAACTGATTTCATCTTCATTTAACTGATTTCATCTTTAACTGATTTCATCGTTAACTGATTTCATCTTTATTTAACTGATTTCATCGTTAACTGATTTCATCTTCATTTAACTGATTTCATCTTCATTTAACTGATTTCATCTTTAACTGATTTCATCGTTAACTGATTTCATCTTCATTTAACTGATTTCATCGTTAACTGATTTCATCTTCATTTAACTGATTTCATCGTTAACTGATTTCATCGTTAACTGATTTCATCTTCATTTAACTGATTTCATCTTTAACTGATTTCATCGTTAACTGATTTCATCTTCATTTAACTGATTTCATCGTTAACTGATTTCATCTTCATTTAACTGATTTCATCTTTAACTGATTTCATCGTTAACTGATTTCATCTTCATTTAACTGATTTCATCGTTAACTGATTTCATCTTCATTTAACTGATTTCATCTTTAACTGATTTCATCTTTAACTGATTTCATCGTTAACTGATTTCATCTTCATTTAACTGATTTCATCGTTAACTGATTTCATCTTCATTTAACTGATTTCATCGTTAACTGATTTCATCTTCATTTAACTGATTTTGTCTTTAACTGATTTCATCGTTAACTGATTTCATCTTCATTTAACTGATTTCATTTTCATTCTTCATTTAACTGATTTCATCTTTAACTGATTTCATCGTTAACTGATTTAATCTTAATGTAACTGATTTCATCTGTAACTGATTTCATCTTTAACTGATTTCATCGTTAACTGATTTCATCTTCATTTAACTGATTTCATCTTTAACTGATTTCATCGTTAACTGATTTCATCTTCATTTAACTGATTTCATCGTTAACTGATTTCATCTTCATTTAACTGATTTCATCTTTAACTGATTTCATCGTTAACTGATTTCATCTTCATTTAACTGATTTCATCGTTAACTGATTTCATCTTCATTTAACTGATTTCATCTTTAACTTATTTCATCGTTAACTGATTTCATCTTCATTTAACTGATTTCATCGTTAACTGATTTCATCTTCATTTAACTGATTTCATCTTTAACTGATTTCATCGTTAACTGATTTCATCTTCATTTAACTGATTTCATCTTTAACTGATTTCATCGTTAACTGATTTCATCTTCATTTAACTGATTTCATCTTTAACTGATTTCATCTTCATGTAACTGATTTCATCTGTAACTGATTTCATCGTTAACTGATTTCATCTTCATTTAACTGATTTCATCGTTAACTGATTTCATCTTTAACTGATTTCATCGTTAACTGATTTAATCTTCATGTAACTGATTTCATCTGTAACTGATTTCATCGTTAACTGATTTCATCGTTAACTGATTTCATCGTTAACTGATTTCATCTTCATTTAACTGATTTCATCTTTAACTGATTTCATCGTTAACTGATTTCATCTTCATTCTTCATTTAACTGATTTCATCGTTAACTGATTTCATCGTTAACTGATTTCATCGTTAACTGATTTCATCTTCATTTAACTGATTTCATCTTTAACTGATTTCATCGTTAACTGATTTCATTTTCATTCTTCATTTAACTGATTTCATCGTTAACTGATTTCATCTTTAACTGATTTCATCGTTAACTGATTTAATCTTCATGTAACTGATTTCATCTGTAACTGATTTCATCTTTAACTGATTTCATCGTTAACTGATTTCATCTTCATTTAACTGATTTCATCGTTAACTGATTTCATCTTCATTTAACTGATTTAATCTTTAACTGATTTCATCGTTAATTGATTTCATCTTCATTTAACTGATTTCATCTTTAACTGATTTCATCGTTAACTGATTTCATCTTCATTTAACTGATTTCATCTTCATTTAACTGATTTCATTTTCATTCTTCATTTAACTGATTTCATCGTTAACTGATTTAATCTTCATGTAACTGATTTCATCTGTAACTGATTTCATATTTAACTGATTTCATCGTTAACTGATTTCCTCTTCATTTAACTGATTTCCTCTTCATTTAACTGATTTCATCGTTAACTGATTTCATCGTTAACTGATTTCATCGTTAACTGATTTCATCGTTAACTGATTTCATCGTTAACTGATTTCATCTTCATTTAACTGATTTCATCTTCATTTAACTGATTTCATCTTTAACTGATTTCATCGTTAACTGATTTCATCTTCATTTAACTGATTTCATCGTTAACTAATTTCATCTTCATTTAACTGATTTCATCGTTAACTGATTTCATCGTTAACTGAATTCATCTTCATTTAACTGATTTCATCGTTAACTGATTTCATCGTTAACTGATTTCATCTTCATTTAACTGATTTCATCTTTAACTGATTTCATCGTTAACTGATTTCATCTTCATTCTTCATTTAACTGATTTCATCGTTAACTGATTTCATCGTTAACTGATTTCATCGTTAACTGATTTCATCTTCATTTAACTGATTTCATCTTTAACTGATTTCATCGTTAACTGATTTCATTTTCATTCTTCATTTAACTGATTTCATCGTTAACTGATTTCATCTTTAACTGATTTCATCGTTAACTGATTTAATCTTCATGTAACTGATTTCATCTGTAACTGATTTCATCTTTAACTGATTTCATCGTTAACTGATTTCATCTTCATTTAACTGATTTCATCGTTAACTGATTTCATCTTCATTTAACTGATTTAATCTTTAACTGATTTCATCGTTAATTGATTTCATCTTCATTTAACTGATTTCATCTTTAACTGATTTCATCGTTAACTGATTTCATCTTCATTTAACTGATTTCATCTTCATTTAACTGATTTCATTTTCATTCTTCATTTAACTGATTTCATCGTTAACTGATTTAATCTTCATTTAACTGATTTCCTCTTCATTTAACTGATTTCATCGTTAACTGATTTCATCGTTAACTGATTTCATCGTTAACTGATTTCATCGTTAACTGATTTCATCTTCATTTAACTGATTTCATCTTCATTTAACTGATTTCATCTTTAACTGATTTCATCGTTAACTGATTTCATCTTCATTTAACTGATTTCATCGTTAACTAATTTCATCTTCATTTAACTGATTTCATCGTTAACTGATTTCATCGTTAACTGAATTCATCTTCATTTAACTGATTTCATCGTTAACTGATTTCATCTTCATTTAACTGATTTCATCGTTAACTGATTTCATCTTCATTTAACTGATTTCATCTTTAACTGATTTCATCGTTAACTGATTTCATCTTCATTTAACTGATTTAATCTTTAACTGATTTAATCTTCATTTAACTGATTTCATCTGTAACTGATTTCATCTTCATGTAACTGATTTCATCTGTAACTGATTTCATCTTTAACTGATTTCATCTTCATTTAACTGATTTCATCGTTAACTGATTTCATCTTCATTTAACTGATTTCATCTTTAACTGATTTCATCGTTAACTGATTTCATCTTCATTTAACTGATTTCATCTGAAACTGATTTAATCTGTAACTGATTTCATCTTTAACTGATTTCATCTTCATTTAACTGATTTCATCGTTAACTGATTTCATCTTCATTTAACTGATTTCATCTTTAACTGATTTCATCTTCATTTAACTGATTTCATTTTCATTCTTCATTTAACTGATTTCATCTTTAACTGATTTCATCTACATTTAACTGATTTCATCGTTAACTGATTTCATCGTTAACTGATTTCATCTTCATTTAACTGATTTCATCTTTAACTGATTTCATCGTTAACTGATTTCATCTTCATTTAACTGATTTCATCATTAACTGATTTCATCTTCATTTAACTGATTTCATCGTTAACTGATTTCATCTTTAACTGATTTCATCGTTAACTGATTTAATCTTCATGTAACTGATTTCATCTGTAACTGATTTCATCGTTAACTGATTTCATCTTCATTTAACTGATTTCATCTTTAACTGATTTCATCGTTAACTGATTTCATCTTCATTTAACTGATTTCATCTTTAACTGATTTCATCGTTAACTGATTTCATCTTCATTTAACTGATTTAATCTTCATGTAACTGATTTCATCTTTAACTGATTTCATCGTTAACTGATTTCATCTTCATTTAACTGATTTCATCTTCATTTAACTGATTTCATCTTTAACTGATTTCATCGTTAACTGATCTCATCTTTATTTAACTGATTTCATCGTTAACTGATTTCGTCTTCATTTAACTGATTTCATCTTTAACTGATTTCATCGTTAACTGATTTCATCTTCATTTAACTGATTTCATCGTTAACTGATTTCATCTTCATTTAATTGATTTCATCTTTAACTGATTTCATCGTTAACTGAGTTCATCTTCATTTAACTGATTTCATTTTCATTCTTCATTTAACTGATTTCATCTTTAACTGATTTCATCTTTAACTGATTTCATCGTTAACTGATTTAATCTTCATGTAACTGATTTCATCTGTAACTGATTTCATCTTCATGTAACTGATTTCATCTTCATGTAACTGATTTCATCGTTAACTGATTTCATCTTCATTTAACTGATTTCATCGTTAACTGATTTCATCGTTAACTGATTTCATCTTCATTTAACTGATTTCATCTTCATTTAACTGATTTCATCTTTAACTGATTTCATCGTTAACTGATTTCATCTTCATTTAACTGATTTCATCGTTAACTGATTTCATCTTCATTTAACTGATTTCATCTTTAACTGATTTCATCGTTAACTGATTTCATCTTCATTTAACTGATTTCATCGTTAACTGATTTCATCTTCATTTAACTGATTTCATCTTTAACTGATTTCATCGTTAACTGATTTCATCTTCATTTAACTGATTTCATCGTTAACTGATTTCATCTTTAACTGATTTCATCGTTAACTGATTTAATCTTCATGTAACTGATTTCATCTGTAACTGATTTCATCTTTAACTGATTTCATCGTTAACTGATTTCATCTTCATTTAACTGATTTCATCTTTAACTGATTTCATCGTTAACTGATTTCATCTTCATTTAACTGATTTCATCGTTAACTGATTTCATCTTCATTTAACTGATTTCATCTTTAACTGATTTCATCGTTAACTGATTTCATCTTCATTTAACTGATTTCATCGTTAACTGATTTCATCTTCATTTAACTGATTTAATCTTTAACTGATTTCATCGTTAACTGATTTCATCTTCATTTAACTGATTTCATCGTTAACTGATTTCATCTTCATTTAACTGATTTCATCTTCATTTAACTGATTTCATCGTTAACTGATTTCATCTTCATTTAACTGATTTTGTCTTTAACTGATTTCATCGTTAACTGATTTCATCTTCATTTAACTGATTTCATCTTTAACTGATTTCATCTTCATTCAACTGATTTCATCTTCATTTAACTGATTTCATCGTTAACTGATTTCATCTTCATTTAACTGATTTCATCTTCATTTAACTGATTTCATCGTTAACTGATTTCATCTTCATTTAACTGATTTCATCGTTAACTGATTTCATCTTCATTTAACTGATTTCATCTTTAACTGATTTCATCGTTAACTGATTTCATCTTCATTTAACTGATTTCATCGTTAACTGATTTCATCTTCATGTAACTGATTTCATCTGTAACTGATTTCATCGTTAACTGATTTCATCTTCATTTAACTGATTTCATCTTTAACTTATTTCATCGTTAACTGATTTCATCTTCATTTAACTGATTTCATCGTTAACTGATTTCATCTTCATTTAACTGATTTCATCTTTAACTGATTTCATCGTTAACTGATTTCATCTTCATTTAACTGATTTCATCGTTAACTGATTTCATCTTCATTTAACTGATTTCATCTTTAACTGATTTCATCGTTAACTGATTTCATCTTCATTTAACTGATTTCATCGTTAACTGATTTCATCTTCATGTAACTGATTTCATCTGTAACTGATTTCATCGTTAACTGATTTCATCGTTAACTGATTTCATCTTCATTTAACTGATTTCATCGTTAACTGATTTCATCTTCATTTAACTGATTTTGTCTTTAACTGATTTCATCGTTAACTGATTTCATCTTCATTTAACTGATTTCATCTTTAACTGATTTCATCTTCATTCAACTGATTTCATCTTCATTTAACTGATTTCATCGTTAACTGATTTCATCTTCATTTAACTGATTTCATTTTCATTCTTCATTTAACTGATTTCATCTTTAACTGATTTCATCTTCATTTAACTGATTTAATCTTTAACTGATTTAATCTTCATGTAACTGATTTAATCTTTAACTGATTTAATCTTCATGTAACTGATTTCATCGTTAACTGATTTCATCTTCATTTAACTGATTTCATCTTTAACTGATTTCATCGTTAACTGAGTTCATCTTCATTTAACTGATTTCATTTTCATTCTTCATTTAACTGATTTCATCGTTAACTGATTTCATCTTTAACTGATTTCATCGTTAACTGATGTAATCTTCATGTAACTGATTCCATCTGTAACTGATTTCATCTTCATGTAACTGATTTCATCTTCATTTAACTGATTTCATCTTTAACTGATTTCATCGTTAACTGATTTCATCTTCATTTAACTGATTTCATCGTTAACTGATTTCATCTTCATTTAACTGATTTCGTCTTTAACTGATTTCATCGTTAACTGATTTCATCTTCATTTAACTGATTTCATCGTTAACTGATTTCATCGTTAACTGATTTAATCTTCATGTAACTGATTTCATCTGTAACTGATTTCATCTTTAACTGATTTCATCGTTAACTGATTTCATCTTCATTTAACTGATTTCATCTTTAACTGATTTCATCGTTAACTGATTTCATCTTCATTTAACTGATTTCATCGTTAACTGATTTCATCTTCATTTAACTGATTTCATCTTTAACTGATTTCATCGTTAACTGATTTCATCTTCATTTAACTGATTTCATCGTTAACTGATTTCATCTTCATTTAACTGATTTCATCTTTAACTGATTTCATCGTTAACTGATTTCATCTTCATTTAACTGATTTCATCGTTAACTGATTTCATCATCATTTAACTGATTTCATCGTTAACTGATTTCATCTTCATTTAACTGATTTTGTCTTTAACTGATTTCATCGTTAACTGATTTCATCTTCATTTAACTGATTTCATCTTTAACTGATTTCATCTTCATTCAACTGATTTCATCTTCATTTAACTGATTTCATCGTTAACTGATTTCATCTTCATTTAACTGATTTCATCTTCATTTAACTGATTTCATCGTTAACTGATTTCATCTTCATTTAACTTATTTCATCTTTAACTGATTTCATCGTTAACTGATTTCATCTTCATTTAACTGATTTCATTTTTAACTGATTTCATCTTCATTTAACTGATTTCATCGTTAACTGATTTCATCGTTAACTGATTTCATCTTCATTTAACTGATTTCATCTTTAACTGATTTCATCTTTAACTGATTTCATCTTCATTTAACTGATTTCATCGTTAACTGATTTCATCTTCATTTAACTGATTTCATCTTTAACTGATTTCATCGTTAACTGATTTCATCTTCATTTAACTGATTTCATCGTTAACTGATTTCATCTTCATTTAACTGATTTCATCGTTAACTGATTTCATCTTCATTTAACTGATTTCATCTTTAACTGATTTCATCGTTAACTGATTTCATCTTCATTTAACTGATTTCATCGTTAACTGATTTCATCTTCATTTAACTGATTTCATCTTTAACTGATTTCATCTTCATTTAACTGATTTCATCGTTAACTGATTTCATCTTCATTTAACTGATTTCATCGTTAACTGATTTCATCTTCATTTAACTGATTTCATCTTTAACTGATTTCATCGTTAACTGATTTCATCTTCATTTAACTGATTTCATCTTTAACTGATTTCATCGTTAACTGATTTCATTTTCATTTAACTGATTTCATCGTTAACTGATTTCATCTTCATTTAACTGATTTCATCTTCATTTAACTGATTTCGTCGTTAACTGATTTCATCTTCATTTAACTGATTTTATCTTTAACTGATTTCATCGTTAACTGATTTCATCTTCATTTAACTGATTTCATCGTTAACTGATTTCATCTTCATTTAACTGATTTCATCGTTAACTGATTTCATCTTCATTTAACTGATTTCATCTTTAACTGATTTCATCGTTAACTGATTTCATCTTCATTTAACTGATTTCATTTTCATTCTTCATTTAACTGATTTAATCTTTAACTGATTTCATCTTCATTTAACTGATTTCATCGTTATCTGATTTCATCTTCATTTAACTGATTTCATCGTTAACTGATTTCATATTCATTTAACTGATTTCATTTTTAACTGATTTCATCTTCATTTAACTTATTTCATCGTTAACTGATTTCATCTTCATTTAACTGATTTCATCTTTAACTGATTTCATCTTTAACTGATTTCATCTTTAACTGATTTCATCTTCATTTAACTGATTTCATCTTTAACTGATTTCATCTTTAACTGATTTCATCTTCATTTAACTGATTTCATCGTTAACTGATTTCATCTTCATTTAACTGATTTCATCTTTAACTGATTTCATCTTTAACTGATTTCATCTTCATTTAACTGATTTCATCTTTAACTGATTTCATCTTCATGTAACTGATTTCATCTTTAACTGATTTCATCTTCATGTAACTGATTTCATCTTTAACTGATTTCATCGTTAACTGATTTCATCTTCATTTAACTGATTTCATCTGTAACTGATTTCATCTGTAACTGATTTCATCTTTAACTGAATTCATCTTCATTTAACTGATTTCATCGTTAACTGATTTCATCTTCATTTAACTGATTTCATCTTTAACTGATTTCATCGTTAACTGATTTCATCTTCATTTAACTGATTTCATCGTTAACTGATTTCATCTTCATTTAACTGATTTCATTTTCATTCTTCATTTACCTGATTTCATCTTTAACTGATTTCATCGTTAACTGATTTAATCTTCATGTAACTGATTTCATCTGTAACTGATTTCATCTTTAACTGATTTCATCTTCATTTAACTGATTTCATCGTTAACTGATTTCATCTTCATTTAACTGATTTCATCGTTAACTGATTTCATCTTCATTTAACTGATTTCATCGTTAACTGATTTCATCTTCATTTAACTGATTTCATCTTTAACTGATTTCATCGTTAACTGATTTCATCTTCATTTAACTGATTTCATTTTCATTCTTCATTTAACTGATTTAATCTTTAACTGATTTCATCTTCATTTAACTGATTTCATCGTTATCTGATTTCATCTTCATTTAACTGATTTCATCGTTAACTGATTTCATCTTCATTTAACTGATTTCATTTTTAACTGATTTCATCTTCATTTAACTTATTTCATCGTTAACTGATTTCATCTTCATTTAACTGATTTCATCTTTAACTGATTTCATCTTTAACTGATTTCATCTTCATTTAACTGATTTCATCTTTAACTGATTTCATCTTTAACTGATTTCATCTTCATTTAACTGATTTCATCGTTAACTGATTTCATCTTCATTTAACTGATTTCATCTTTAACTGATTTCATCTTTAACTGATTTCATCTTCATTTAACTGATTTCATCTTTAACTGATTTCATCTTTAACTGATTTCATCTTCATTTAACTGATTTCATCGTTAACTGATTTCATCTTCATTTAACTGATTTCATCTTTAACTGATTTCATCTTCATGTAACTGATTTCATCTTTAACTGATTTCATCGTTAACTGATTTCATCTTCATTTAACTGATTTCATCGTTAACTGATTTCATCTGTAACTGATTTCATCTGTAACTGATTTCATCTTTAACTGATTTCATCTTCATTTAACTGATTTCATCGTTAACTGATTTCATCTTCATTTAACTGATTTCATCTTTAACTGATTTCATCGTTAACTGATTTCATCTTCATTTAACTGATTTCATCGTTAACTGATTTCATCTTCATTTAACTGATTTCATTTTCATTCTTCATTTACCTGATTTCATCTTTAACTGATTTCATCGTTAACTGATTTAATCTTCATGTAACTGATTTCATCTGTAACTGATTTCATCTTTAACTGATTTCATCTTCATTTAACTGATTTCATCGTTAACTGATTTCATCTTCATTTAACTGATTTCATCTTCATTTAACTGATTTCGTCGTTAACTGATTTCATTTTCATTTAACTGATTTTATCTTTAACTGATTTCATCGTTAACTGATTTCATCTTCATTTAACTGATTTCATCTTTAACTGATTTCATCTTCATTTAACTGATTTCATCTTCATTTAACTGATTTCATCGTTAACTAATTTCATCTTCATTTAACTGATTTCATCGTTAACTGATTTCATCGTTAACTGATTTCATCTTCATTTAACTGATTTCATCTTTAACTGATTTCATCGTTAACTGATTTCATCTTCATTTAACTGATTTCATTTTCATTCTTCATTTAACTGATTTAATCTTTAACTGATTTCATCTTCATTTAACTGATTTCATCGTTATCTGATTTCATCTTCATTTAACTGATTTCATCGTTAACTGATTTCATCTTCATTTAACTGATTTCATTTTTAACTGATTTCATCTTCATTTAACTTATTTCATCGTTAACTGATTTCATCTTCATTTAACTGATTTCATCTTTAACTGATTTCATCTTTAACTGATTTCATCTTCATTTAACTGATTTCATCTTTAACTGATTTCATCTTTAACTGATTTCATCTTCATTTAACTGATTTCATCGTTAACTGATTTCATCTTCATTTAACTGATTTCATCTTTAACTGATTTCATCTTTAACTGATTTCATCTTCATTTAACTGATTTCATCTTTAACTGATTTCATCTTTAACTGATTTCATCTTCATTTAACTGATTTCATCGTTAACTGATTTCATCTTCATTTAACTGATTTCATCTTTAACTGATTTCATCGTTAACTGATTTCATCTTCATTTAACTGATTTCATCGTTAACTGATTTCATCTGTAACTGATTTCATCTGTAACTGATTTCATCTTTAACTGATTTCATCTTCATTTAACTGATTTCATCGTTAACTGATTTCATCTTCATTTAACTGATTTCATCGTTAACTGATTTCATCTTCATTTAACTGATTTTGTCTTTAACTGATTTCATCGTTAACTGATTTCATCTTCATTTAACTGATTTCATCTTTAACTGATTTCATCTTCATTCAACTGATTTCATCTTCATTTAACTGATTTCATCGTTAACTGATTTCATCTTCATTTAACTGATTTCATCTTCATTTAACTGATTTCATCGTTAACTGATTTCATCTTCATTTAACTGATTTCATCTTTAACTGATTTCATCGTTAACTGATTTCATCTTCATTTAACTGATTTCATTTTCATTCTTCATTTAACTGATTTCATCTTTAACTGATTTCATCTTTAACTGATTTCATCTTCATTTAACTGATTTCATCGTTAACTGATTTCATCTTCATTTAACTGATTTCATCTTTACCTGATTTCATCGTTAACTGATTTCATCTTCATTTAACTGATTTCATCGTTAACTGATTTCATCTGTAACTGATTTCATCTTTAACTGATTTCATCTTCATTTAACTGATTTCATCGTTAACTGATTTCATCTTCATTTAACTGATTTCATCTTTAACTGATTTCATCGTTAACTGATTTCATCTTCATTTAACTGATTTCATCTTTAACTGATTTCATCGTTAACTGATTTCATCTTCATTTAACTGATTTCATCGTTAACTGATTTCATCTTCATTTAACTGATTTCATCTTTAACTGATTTCATCGTTAACTGATTTCATCTTCATTTAACTGATTTCATCGTTAACTGATTTCATCTTCATTTAACTGATTTCATTGTTAACTGATTTCATCTTCATTTAACTGATTTTATCATTAACTGATTTCATCGTTAACTGATTTCATCTTCATTTAACTGATTTCATCTTTAACTGATTTCATATTCATTTAACTGATTTCATCGTTAACTGATTTCATCGTTAACTGATTTAATCTTCATGTAACTGATTTCATCTGTAACTGATTTCATCTTTAACTGATTTCATCGTTAACTGATTTCATCTTCATTAAACTGATTTCATCGTTAACTGATTTCATCTTCATTTAACTGATTTCATCGTTAACTGATTTCATCGTTAACTGATTTCATCTTCATTTAACTGATTTCATCTTTAACTGATTTCATCTTCATTTAACTGATTTCATCGTTAACTGATTTCATCTTCATTTAACTGATTTCATCGTTAACTGATTTCATCGTTAACTGATTTCATCGTTAACTGATTTAATCTTCATGTAACTGATTTCATCTGTAACTGATTTCATCTTTAACTGATTTCATCGTTAACTGATTTCATCTTCATTTAACTGATTTCATCTTTAACTGATTTCATCGTTAACTGATTTCATCTTCATTTAACTGATTTCATTTTCATTCTTCATTTAACTGATTTCATCGTTAACTGATTTCATCTTTAACTGATTTCATCGTTAACTGATTTAATCTTCATGTAACTGAATTCATCTGTAACTGATTTCATCGTTAACTGATTTCATCGTTAACTGATTTCATCGTTAACTGATTTAATCTTCATGTAACTGATTTCATCTGTAACTGTTTTCATCTTTAACTGATTTCATCGTTAACTGATTTCATCTTTAACTGATTTCATCGTTAACTGATTTCATCTGTAACTGATTTCATCTTTAACTGATTTCATCTTCATGTAACTGATTTCATCTTCATGTAACTGATTTCATCTTTAACTGATTTCATCGTTAACTGATTTCATCTTCATTTAACTGATTTCATCTTCATTTAACTGATTTCATCTTTAACTGATTTCATCGTTAACTGATTTCATCTTCATTTAACTGATTTCATCGTTAACTGATTTCATCTTCATTTAACTGATTTCATCTTTAACTGATTTCATCTTCATTTAACTGATTTCATCTTTAACTGATTTCATCGTTAACTGATTTCATCTTCATTTAACTGATTTCATCGTTAACTGATTTTATCTTAATTTAACTGATTTCATCTTTAACTGATTTCATCGTTAACTGATTTCATCTTCATTTAACTGATTTCATCTGTAACTGATTTCATCTTTAACTGATTTCATCGTTAACTGATTTCATCTTCATTTAACTGATTTCATCTTTAACTGATTTCATCGTTAACTAATTTCATCTTCATTTAACTGATTTCATTTTCATTCTTCATTTAACTGATTTCATCTTTAACTGATTTCATCTTCATTTAACTGATTTCATCGTTAACTGATTTCATCTTCATTTAACTGATTTCATCTTTAACTGATTTCATCGTTAACTGATTTCATCTTCATTTAACTGATTTCATCTTTAACTGATTTCATCGTTAACTGATTTCATCTTCATTTAACTGATTTCATCGTTAACTGATTTCATCTTCATTTAACTGATTTCATCTTTAACTGATTTCATCGTTAACTGATTTCATCTTCATTTAACTGATTTCATCGTTAACTGATTTCATCTTCATTTAACTGATTTCATCTTTAACTGATTTCATCGTTAACTGATTTCATCTTCATTGAACTGATTTCATCTTTAACTGATTTCATCGTTAATTGATTTCATCTTCATTTAACTCATTTCATTTTCATTCTTCATTTAACTGATTTCATCGTTAACTGATTTCATCTTTAACTGATTTCATCGTTAACTGATTTAATCTTCATGTAGCTGATTTCATCTGTAACTGATTTCATCTTTAACTGATTTCATCGTTACCTGATTTCATCTTCATTTAACTGTTTTCATCTTTAACTGATTTCATCGTTAACTGATTTCATCGTTAACTGATTTCATCTTTAACTGATTTCATCGTTAACTGATTTCATCTTCATTTAACTGATTTCATCGTTAACTGATTTCATCGTTAACTGATTTCATCTTCATTTAACTGATTTCATCTTCATTTAACTGATTTCATCGTTAACTGATTTCATCTTCATTTAACTGATTTCATCTTTAACTGATTTCATCGTTAACTGATTTCATCTTCATTTAACTGATTTCATCTTTAACTGATTTCATCGTTAACTGATTTCATTCTTCATTTAACTGATTTCATCTTTAACTGATTTCATCTTCATTTAACTGATTTCATCTTTAACTGATTTCATCGTTAACTGATTTCATCTTCATTTAACTGATTTCATCTTTAACTGATTTCATCGTAAACTGATTTCATCTTCATTTAACTGATTTCATCGTTAACTGATTTCATCTTCATTTAACTGATTTCATCGTTAACTGATTTCATCGTTAACTGATTTAATCTTTAACTGATTTCATCGTTAACTGATTTCATCTTCATTTAACTGATTTCATCGTTAACTGATTTCATCGTTAACTGATTTCATCTTCATTTAACTGATTTCATCTTCATTTAACTGATTTCATCGTTAACTGATTTCATCTTCATTTAACTGATTTCATCTTTAACTGATTTCATCGTTAACTGATTTCATCTTCATTTAACTGATTTCATCTTTAACTGATTTCATCGTTAACTGATTTCATCTTCATTTAACTGATTTCATCTTTAACTGATTTAATCGTTAACTGATTTCATTCTTCATTTAACTGATTTCATCTTTAACTGATTTCATCTTCATGTAACTGATTTCATCTGTAACTGATTTCATCATTAACTGATTTCATCTTCATTTAACTGATTTCATCTTTAACTGATTTCATCTTCATTTAACTGATTTCATGTTCATTTAACTGATTTCATCGTTAACTGATTTCATCTTCATTTAACTGATTTCATCTTTAACTGATTTCATCGTTAACTGATTTCATCTTCATTTAACTGATTTCATCGTTAACTGATTTCATCTTCATTTAACTGATTTCATCTTTAACTAATTTCATCGTTAACTGATTTCATCTTCATTTAACTGATTTCATTTTCATTCTTCATTTAACTGATTTCATCGTTAACTGATTTCATCTTTAACTGATTTCATCGTTAACTGATTTAATCTTCATGTAACTGATTTCATCTGTAACTGATTTCATCGTTAACTGATTTCATCGTTAACTGATTTCATCTTCATTTAACTGATTTCATCTTTCACTGATTTCATCGTTAACTGATTTCATCTTCATTTAACTGATTTCATCTTTAACTGATTTCATCGTTAACTGATTTCATCTTCATTTAACTGATTTCATCGTTAACTGATTTCATCTTCATTTAACTGATTTCATCTTGAACTGATTTCATCTTCATTTAACTGATTTCATCTTTAACTGATTTCATCGTTAACTGATTTCATCTTCATTTAACTGATTTCATCTTTAACTGATTTCATCGTTAACTGATTTCATTCTTCATTTAACTGATTTCATCTTTAACTGATTTCATCTTCATGTAACTGATTTCATCTGTAACTGATTTCATCGTTAACTGATTTCATCTTCATTTAACTGATTTCATCTTTAACTGATTTCATCGTTAACTGATTTCATCTTCATTTAACTGATTTCATCGTTAACTGATTTCATCTTCATTTAACTGATTTCATCGTTAACTGATTTCATCTTCATTTAACTGATTTCATCGTTAACTGATTTTATCTTCATTTAACTGATTTCATCTTTAACTGATTTCATCGTTAACTGATTTCATCTTCATTTAACTGATTTCATCTGTAACTGATTTCATCTTTAACTGATTTCATCGTTAACTGATTTCATCTTCATTTAACTGATTTCATCTTTAACTGATTTCATCGTTAACTGATTTCATCTTCATTTAACTGATTTCATTTTCATTCTTCATTTAACTGATTTCATCTTTAACTGATTTCATCTTCATTTAACTGATTTCATCGTTAACTGATTTCATCTTCATTTAACTGATTTCATCGTTAACTGATTTCATCTTCATTTAACTGATTTCATCTTTAACTGATTTCATCGTTAACTGATTTCATCTTCATTTAACTGATTTCATCGTTAACTGATTTCATCTTAATGTAACTGATTTCATCGTTAACTGATTTCATCTTCATTTAACTGATTTCATCGTTAACTGATTTCATCTTAATGTAACTGATTTCATCTGTAACTGATTTCATCGTTAACTGATTTCATCGTTAACTGATTTAATCTTCATGTAACTGATTTCATCTGTAACTGATTTCATCTTTAACTGATTTCATCGTTAACTGATTTCATCTTCATTTAACTGATTTCATCGTTAACTGATTTCATCTTCATTTAACTGATTTCATCTTTAACTGATTTCATCGTTAACTGATTTCATTTTCATTCTTCATTTAACTGATTTCATCTGTAACTGATTTCATCGTTAACTGATTTCATCTTCATTTAACTGATTTCATCGTTAACTGATTTCATCTTCATTTAACTGATTTCATCTTTAACTGATTTCATCGTTAACTGATTTCATCGTTAACTGATTTCATCTTCATTTAACTGATTTCATCGTTAACTGATTTCATCTTCATTTAACTGATTTCATCTTTAACTGATTTCATCGTTAACTGATTTCATCTTCATTTAACTGATTTCATCTTTAACTGATTTCATCGTTAACTGATTTCATCTTCATTTAACTGATTTCATCTTTAACTGATTTCATCGTTAACTGATTTCATCTTCATTTAACTGATTTCATCGTTAACTGATTTCATCTTTAACTGATTTCATCGTTAACTGATTTAATCTTCATGTAACTGATTTCATCTGTAACTGTTTTCATCTTTAACTGATTTCATCTTCATTTAACTGATTTCATCTTCATTTAACTGATTTCCTCTTCATTTAACTGATTTCATCTTTAACTGATTTCATCGTTAACTGATTTCATCTTCATTTAACTGATTTCATCGTTAACTGATTTCATCTTCATTTAACTGATTTCATCTTTAACTGATTTCATCGTTAACTGATTTCATCTTCATTTAACTGATTTCATTGTTAACTGATTTTATCTTCATTTAACTGATTTCATCTTTAACTGATTTCATCGTTAACTGATTTCATCTTCATTTAACTGATTTCATCTGTAACTGATTTCATCTTTAACTGGTTTCATCGTTAACTGATTTCATTCTTCATTTAACTGATTTCATCTTTAACTGATTTCATCTTCATGTAACTGATTTCATCTGTAACTGATTTCATCGTTAACTGATTTCATCTTCATTTAACTGATTTCATCTTTAACTGATTTCATCGTTAACTGATTTCATCTTCATTTAACTGATTTCATCGTTAACTGATTTCATCTTCATTTAACTGATTTCATCTTTAACTGATTTCATCGTTAACTGATTTCATCTTCATTTAACTGATTTCATCGTTAACTGATTTCATCTTCATTTAACTGATTTCATCTTTAACTGATTTCATCGTTAACTGATTTCATCTTCATTTAACTGATTTCATCGTTAACTGATTTCATCTTCATGTAACTGATTTCATCTGTAACTGATTTCATCGTTAACTGATTTCATCTTCATTTAACTGATTTCATTTTCATTCTTCATTTAACTGATTTCATCTGTAACTGATTTCATCTTTAACTGATTTCATCGTTAACTGATTTCATCTTCATTTAACTGATTTCATCTTCATTTAACTGATTTCATCGTTAACTGATTTCATCGTTAACTGATTTCATCTTCATTTAACTGATTTCATCTTTAACTGATTTCATCGTTAACTGATTTCATCGTTAACTGATTTCATCTTCATTTAACTGATTTCATCGTTAACTGATTTCATCTTCATTTAACTGATTTCATCGTTAACTGATTTCATCTTCATTTAACTGATTTCATCTTCATTTAACTGATTTCATTTTCATTCTTCATTTAACTGATTTCATCGTTAACTGATTTCATCTTTAACTGATTTCATCGTTAACTGATTTAATCTTCATGTAACTGATTTCATCTGTAACTGATTTCATCTTCATGTAACTGATTTCATCGTTAACTGATTTCATCTTCATTTAACTGATTTCATCGTTAACTGATTTCATCTTCATTTAACTGATTTCATCTTCATTTAACTGATTTCATCTTTAACTGATTTCATCGTTAACTGATTTCATCTTCATTTAACTGATTTCATCGTTAACTGATTTCATCTTCATTTAACTGATTTCATCTTTAACTGATTTCATCGTTAACTGATTTCATATTCATTTAACTGATTTCATCGTTAACTGATTTCATCTTCATTTAACTGATTTCATCGTTAACTGATTTCATCTTTAACTGATTTCATCTTTAATTGATTTCATCGTTAACTGATTTCATCTTCATTTAACTGATTTCATCTTTAACTGATTTCATCGTTAACTGATTTCATCTTCATTTAACTGATTTCATCGTTAACTGATTTCATCTTCATTTAACTGATTTCATCTTTAACTGATTTCATCGTTAACTGATTTCATTTTCATTCTTCATTTAACTGATTTCATCTGTAACTGATTTCATCGTTAACTGATTTCATCTTCATTTAACTGATTTCATCGTTAACTGATTTCATCTTCATTTAACTGATTTCATCTTTAACTGATTTCATCGTTAACTGATTTCATCGTTAACTGATTTCATCTTCATTTAACTGATTTCATCGTTAACTGATTTCATCTTCATTTAACTGATTTCATCTTTAACTGATTTCATCGTTAACTGATTTCATCTTCATTTAACTGATTTCATCTTTAACTGATTTCATCGTTAACTGATTTCATCTTCATTTAACTGATTTCATCTTTAACTGATTTCATCGTTAACTGATTTCATCTTCATTTAACTGATTTCATCGTTAACTGATTTCATCTTTAACTGATTTCATCGTTAACTGATTTAATCTTCATGTAACTGATTTCATCTGTAACTGTTTTCATCTTTAACTGATTTCATCTTCATTTAACTGATTTCATCTTCATTTAACTGATTTCCTCTTCATTTAACTGATTTCATCTTTAACTGATTTCATCGTTAACTGATTTCATCTTCATTTAACTGATTTCATCGTTAACTGATTTCATCTTCATTTAACTGATTTCATCTTTAACTGATTTCATCGTTAACTGATTTCATCTTCATTTAACTGATTTCATTGTTAACTGATTTTATCTTCATTTAACTGATTTCATCTTTAACTGATTTCATCGTTAACTGATTTCATCTTCATTTAACTGATTTCATCTGTAACTGATTTCATCTTTAACTGGTTTCATCGTTAACTGATTTCATTCTTCATTTAACTGATTTCATCTTTAACTGATTTCATCTTCATGTAACTGATTTCATCTGTAACTGATTTCATCGTTAACTGATTTCATCTTCATTTAACTGATTTCATCTTTAACTGATTTCATCGTTAACTGATTTCATCTTCATTTAACTGATTTCATCGTTAACTGATTTCATCTTCATTTAACTGATTTCATCTTTAACTGATTTCATCGTTAACTGATTTCATCTTCATTTAACTGATTTCATCGTTAACTGATTTCATCTTCATTTAACTGATTTCATCTTTAACTGATTTCATCGTTAACTGATTTCATCTTCATTTAACTGATTTCATCGTTAACTGATTTCATCTTCATGTAACTGATTTCATCTGTAACTGATTTCATCGTTAACTGATTTCATCTTCATTTAACTGATTTCATTTTCATTCTTCATTTAACTGATTTCATCTGTAACTGATTTCATCTTTAACTGATTTCATCGTTAACTGATTTCATCTTCATTTAACTGATTTCATCTTTAACTGATTTCATCGTTAACTGATTTCATCGTTAACTGATTTCATCTTCATTTAACTGATTTCATCGTTAACTGATTTCATCTTCATTTAACTGATTTCATCGTTAACTGATTTCATCTTCATTTAACTGATTTCATCTTCATTTAACTGATTTCATTTTCATTCTTCATTTAACTGATTTCATCGTTAACTGATTTCATCTTTAACTGATTTCATCGTTAACTGATTTAATCTTCATGTAACTGATTTCATCTGTAACTGATTTCATCTTCATGTAACTGATTTCATCGTTAACTGATTTCATCTTCATTTAACTGATTTCATCGTTAACTGATTTCATCTTCATTTAACTGATTTCATCTTCATTTAACTGATTTCATCTTCATTTAACTGATTTCATCTTTAACTGATTTCATCGTTAACTGATTTCATCTTCATTTAACTGATTTCATCGTTTACTGATTTCATCTTCATTTAACTGATTTCATCTTCATTTAACTGATTTCATCTTCATTTAACTGATTTCATCGTTAACTGATTTCATCTTCATTTAACTGATTTCATCGTTAACTGATTTCATCTTCATTTAACTGATTTCATCTTCATTTAACTGATTTCATCGTTAACTGATTTCATCTTCATTTAACTGATTTTGTCTTTAACTGATTTCATCGTTAACTGATTTCATCTTCATTTAACTGATTTCATCTTTAACTGATTTCATCTTCATTCAACTGATTTCATCTTCATTTAACTGATTTCATTTTCATTCTTCATTTAACTGATTTCATCTTTAACTGATTTCATCTTCATTTAACTGATTTCATCGTTAACTGATTTCATCTTCATTTAACTGATTTCATTTTTAACTGATTTCATCTTCATTTAACTGATTTCATCGTTAACTGATTTCATCGTTAACTGATTTCATCTTCATTTAACTGATTTAATCTTTAACTGATTTCATCTTTAACTGATTTCATCTTCATTTAACTGATTTCATCGTTAACTGATTTCATCTTCATTTAACTGATTTCATCTTTAACTGATTTCATCGTTAACTGATTTCATCTTCATTTAACTGATTTCATCGTTAACTGATTTCATCTGTAACTGATTTCATCTGTAACTGATTTCATCTTTAACTGATTTCATCTTCATTAAACTGATTTCATCGTTATCTGATTTCATCTTCATTTAACTGATTTCATCTTTAACTGATTTCATCGTTAACTGATTTCATCTTCATTTAACTGATTTCATCTTTAACTGATTTCATCTTCATGTAACTGATTTCATCTGTAACTGATTTCATCGTTAACTGATTTCATCTTCATTTAACTGATTTCATCTTTAACTGATTTCATCGTTAACTGATTTCATCTTCATTTAACTGATTTCATCGTTAACTGATTTCATCTTCATTTAACTGATTTCATCTTTAACTGATTTCATCGTTAACTGATTTCATCTTCATTTAACTGATTTCATCGTTAACTGATTTCATCTTCATTTAACTGATTTCATCGTTAACTGATTTCATCTTCATGTAACTGATTTCATCTGTAACTGATTTCATCGTTAACTGATTTCATCTTCATTTAACTGATTTCATTTTCATTCTTCATTTAACTGATTTCATCTGTAACTGATTTCATCTTTAACTGATTTCATCGTTAACTGATTTCATCTTCATTTAACTGATTTCATCTTCATTTAACTGATTTCATCGTTAACTGATTTCATCGTTAACTGATTTCATCTTCATTTAACTGATTTCATCTTTAACTGATTTCATCGTTAACTGATTTCATCGTTAACTGATTTCATCTTCATTTAACTGATTTCATCGTTAACTGATTTCATCTTCATTTAACTGATTTCATCGTTAACTGATTTCATCTTCATTTAACTGATTTCATCTTCATTTAACTGATTTCATTTTCATTCTTCATTTAACTGATTTCATCGTTAACTGATTTCATCTTTAACTGATTTCATCGTTAACTGATTTAATCTTCATGTAACTGATTTCATCTGTAACTGATTTCATCTTCATGTAACTGATTTCATCGTTAACTGATTTCATCTTCATTTAACTGATTTCATCGTTAACTGATTTCATCTTCATTTAACTGATTTCATCTTTAACTGATTTCATCGTTAACTGATTTCATATTCATTTAACTGATTTCATCGTTAACTGATTTCATCTTCATTTAACTGATTTCATCGTTAACTGATTTCATCTTTAACTGATTTCATCTTTAATTGATTTCATCGTTAACTGATTTCATCTTCATTTAACTGATTTCATCTTTAACTGATTTCATCGTTAACTGATTTCATCTTCATTTAACTGATTTCATCGTTAACTGATTTCATCTTCATTTAACTGATTTCATCTTTAACTGATTTCATCGTTAACTTATTTCATCTTCATTTAACTGATTTCATCGTTAACTGATTTCATCTTCATTTAACTGATTTCATCTTTAACTGATTTCATCGTTAACTGATTTCATCTTCATTTAACTGATTTCATCGTTTACTGATTTCATCTTCATTTAACTGATTTCATCTTCATTTAACTGATTTCATCTTCATTTAACTGATTTCATCGTTAACTGATTTCATCTTCATTTAACTGATTTCATCTTCATTTAACTGATTTCATCGTTAACTGATTTCATCTTCATTTAACTGATTTTGTCTTTAACTGATTTCATCGTTAACTGATTTCATCTTCATTTAACTGATTTCATCTTTAACTGATTTCATCTTCATTCAACTGATTTCATCTTCATTTAACTGATTTCATTTTCATTCTTCATTTAACTGATTTCATCTTTAACTGATTTCATCTTCATTTAACTGATTTCATCGTTAACTGATTTCATCTTCATTTAACTGATTTCATTTTTAACTGATTTCATCTTCATTTAACTGATTTCATCGTTAACTGATTTCATCGTTAACTGATTTCATCTTCATTTAACTGATTTAATCTTTAACTGATTTCATCTTTAACTGATTTCATCTTCATTTAACTGATTTCATCGTTAACTGATTTCATCTTCATTTAACTGATTTCATCTTTAACTGATTTCATCGTTAACTGATTTCATCTTCATTTAACTGATTTCATCGTTAACTGATTTCATCTGTAACTGATTTCATCTGTAACTGATTTCATCTTTAACTGATTTCATCTTCATTAAACTGATTTCATCGTTATCTGATTTCATCTTCATTTAACTGATTTCATCTTTAACTGATTTCATCGTTAACTGATTTCATCTTCATTTAACTGATTTCATCTTTAACTGATTTCATCGTTAACTGATTGCATCTTCATTTAACTGATTTCATCGTTAACTGATTTCATCTTCATTTAACTGATTTCATCTTTAACTGATTTCATCGTTAACTGATTTCATCTTCATTTAACTGATTTCATCGTTAACTGATTTCATCTTCATTTAACTGATTTCATCGTTAACTGATTTCATCTTCATTTAACTGATTTTATCTTTAAATGATTTCATCGTTAACTGATTTCATCTTCATTTAACTGATTTCATCTTTAACTGATTTCATCTTCATTTAACTGATTTCATCTTCATTTAACTGATTTCATCGTTAACTGATTTCATCTTCATTTAACTGATTTCATCTTCATTTAACTGATTTCATCGTTAACTGATTTCATCTTCATTTAACTGATTTCATCGTTAACTGATTTCATCGTTAACTGATTTCATCTTCATTTAACTGATTTCATTTTCATTCTTCATTTAACTGATTTAATCTTTAACTGATTTCATCTTCATTTAACTGATTTCATCGTTATCTGATTTCATCTTCATTTAACTGATTTCATCGTTAACTGATTTCATCTTCATTTAACTGATTTCATTTTTAACTGATTTCATCTTCATTTAACTGATTTCATCGTTAACTGATTTCATCGTTAACTGATTTCATCTTCATTTAACTGATTTCATCTTTAACTGATTTCATCTTTAACTGATTTCATCTTCATTTAACTGATTTCATCTTTAACTGATTTCATCTTTAACTGATTTCATCTTCATTTAACTGATTTCATCGTTAACTGATTTCATCTTCATTTAACTGATTTCATCTTTAACTGATTTCATCTTTAACTGATTTCATCTTCATTTAACTGATTTCATCTTTAACTGATTTCATCTTTAACTGATTTCATCTTCATTTAACTGATTTCATCGTTAACTGATTTCATCTTCATTTAACTGATTTCATCTTTAACTGATTTCATCGTTAACTGATTTCATCTTCATTTAACTGATTTCATCGTTAACTGATTTAATCTGTAACTGATTTCATCTGTAACTGATTTCATCTTTAACTGATTTCATCTTCATTTAACTGATTTCATCGTTAACTGATTTCATCTTCATTTAACTGTTTTCATCTTTAACTGATTTCATCGTTAACTGATTTCATCTTCATTTAACTGATTTCATCGTTAACTGATTTCATCTTCATTTAACTGATTTCATCGTTAACTGATTTCATCTTCATTTAACTGATTTCATTTTCATTCTTCATTTACCTGATTTCATCGTTAACTGATTTAATCTTCATGTAACTGATTTCATCTGTAACTGATTTCATCTTTAACTGATTTCATCGTTAACTGATTTCATCTTCATTTAACTGATTTCATCTTCATTTAACTGATTTCATCGTTAACTGATTTCATCGTTAACTGATTTCATCTTCATTTAACTGATTTCATCGTTAACTAATTTCATCGTTAACTGATTTCATCATTAACTGATTTCATCTTCAATTAACTGATTTCATCGTTAACTGATTTCATCTTCATTTAACTGATTTCATCTTTAACTGATTTCATCGTTAACTGATTTCATCTTCATTTAACTGATTTCATCGTTAACTGATTTCATCTTCATTTAACTGATTTCATCGTTAACTGATTTCATCGTTAACTGATTTCATCTTCATTTAACTGATTTCATCTTTAACTGATTTCATCGTTAACTGATTTCATTTTTCATTTAACTGATTTCATCTTTAACTGATTTCATCTTCATGTAACTGATTTCATCTGTAACTGATTTCATCTTCATTTAACTGATTTCATTTTCATTCTTCATTTACCTGATTTCATCGTTAACTGATTTCATCTTTAACTGATTTCATCGTTAACTGATTTAATCTTCATGTAACTGATTTCATCGTTAACTGATTTCATCTTTAACTGATTTCATCGTTAACTGATTTCATCTTCATTTAACTGATTTCATCTTTAACTGATTTCATCGTTAACTGATTTCATCTTCATTTAACTGATTTCATTTTCATTCTTCATTTAACTGATTTCATCGTTAACTGATTTCATCTTTAACTGATTTCATCGTTAACTGATTTAATCTTCATGTAACTGATTTCATCTGTAACTGATTTCATCTTTAACTGATTTCATCGTTAACTGATTTCATCTTCATTTAACTGATTTCATCTTCATTTAACTGATTTCATCGTTAACTGATTTCATCGTTAACTGATTTCATCTTCATTTAACTGATTTCATCGTTAACTAATTTCATCGTTAACTGATTTCATCATTAACTGATTTCATCTTCATTTAACTGATTTCATCGTTAACTGATTTCATCTTCATTTAACTGATTTCATCTTTAACTGATTTCATCGTTAACTGATTTCATCTTCATTTAACTGATTTCATCTTTAACTGATTTCATCTTTAACTGATTTCATCGTTAACTGATTTCATCTTCATTTAACTGATTTCATCTTTAACTGATTTCATCGTTAACTGATTTCATCTTCATTTAACTGATTTCATTTTCATTCTTCATTTAACTGATTTCATCTTTAACTGATTTCATCTTCATTTAACTGATTTCATCTGTAACTGATTTCATCTTTAACTGATTTCATCGTTAACTGATTTCATCTTCATTTAACTGATTTCATCTTTAACTGATTTCATCGTTAACTGATTCCATCGTTAACTGATTTCATCTTTAACTGATTTCATCGTTAACTGATTTCATCTTCATTTAACTGATTTCATCGTTAACTGATTTCATCGTTAACTGATTTCATCGTTAACTGATTTCATCTTCATTTAACTGATTTCATCGTTAACTAATTTCATCGTTAACTGATTTCATCATTAACTGATTTCATCTTCATTTAACTGATTTCATCTTTAACTGATTTCATCGTTAACTGATTTCATCTTCAATTAACTGATTTCATCGTTAACTGATTTCATCTTCATTTAACTGATTTCATCTTTAACTGATTTCATCTTCATTTAACTGATTTCATCTTTAACTGATTTCATCGTTAACTGATTTCATCTTCATTTAACTGATTTCATCTTTAACTGATTTCATCGTTAACTGATTTCATCTTCATTTAACTGATTTCATCGTTAACTGATTTCATCTTCATTTAACTGATTTCATCGTTAACTGATTTCATCGTTAACTGATTTCATCTTCATTTAACTGATTTCATCTGTAACTGATTTCATCGTTAACTGATTTCATCTTCATTTAACTGATTTCATCGTTAACTGATTTCATCTTCATTTAACTGATTTCATCTTTAACTGATTTCATCGTTAACTGATTTCATCTTCATTTAACTGATTTCATTTTCATTCTTCATTTAACTGATTTCATCGTTAACTGATTTCATCTTCATTTAACTGATTTCATCGTTAACTGATTTCATCGTTAACTGATTTCATCGTTAACTGATTTCATCGTTAACTGATTTCATCGTTAACTGATTTCATCTTCATTTAACTGATTTCATCTTTAACTGATTTCATCGTTAACTGATTTCATCTTCATTTAACTGATTTCATTTTCATTCTTCATTTAACTGATTTCATCGTTAACTGATTTCATCTTCATTTAACTGATTTCATCTTTAACTGATTTCATCGTTAACTGATTTCATCTTCATTTAACTGATTTCATCGTTAACTGATTTCATCGTTAACTGATTTCATCTTTAACTGATTTCATCGTTAACTGATTTCATCTTCATTTAACTGATTTCATCTTTAACTGATTTCATCGTTAACTGATTTCATCTTCAATTAACTGATTTCATCGTTAACTGATTTCATCTTCATTTAACTGATTTCATCTTCATTTAACTGATTTCATCGTTAACTGATTTCATCTTTAACTGATTTCATCGTTAACTGATTTCATCTGTAACTGATTTCATCTGTAACTGATTTCATCTTCATTTAACTGATTTCATCTTCATTTAACTGATTTCATCTTTAACTGATTTCATCGTTAACTGATTTCATCTTCATTTAACTGATTTCATCGTTAACTGATTTCATCTTCATTTAACTGATTTCATCTTTAACTGATTTCATCGTTAACTGATTTCATCTTCATTTAACTGATTTCATCGTTAACTGATTTCATCTTCATTTAACTGATTTCATCTTCATTTAACTGATTTTGTCTCTAACTGATTTCATCGTTAACTGATTTCATCTTCATTTAACTGATTTCATCTTTAACTGATTTCATCGTTAACTGATTTCATCTTCATTTAACTGATTTCATCGTTAACTGATTTCATCTTTAACTGATTTCATCGTTAACTGATTTAATCTTCATGTAACTGATTTCATCTGTAACTGATTTCATCTTTAACTGATTTCATCGTTAACTGATTTCATCTTCATTTAACTGATTTCATCTTTAACTGATTTCATCGTTAACTGATTTCATCTTTAACTGATTTCATCGTTAACTGATTTAATCTTCATGTAACTGATTTCATCTGTAACTGATTTCATCTTCATGTAACTGATTTCATCTTCATGTAACTGATTTCATCGTTAACTGATTTCATCTTCATTTAACTGATTTCATCGTTAACTGATTTCATCGTTAACTGATTTCATCTTCATTTAACTGATTTCATCTTTAACTGATTTCATCGTTAACTGATTTCATCTTCATTTAACTGATTTCATCGTTAACTGATTTCATCTTCATTTAACTGATTTCATCTTTAACTGATTTCATCGTTAACTGATTTCATCTTCATTTAACTGATTTCATCGTTAACTGATTTAATCTTCATTTAACTGATTTCATCTTTAACTGATTTCATCGTTAACTGATTTCATCTTCATTTAACTGATTTCATCGTTAACTGATTTAATCTTCATGTAACTGATTTCATCTGTAACTGATTTCATCTTTAACTGATTTCATCGTTAACTGATTTCATCTTCATTTAACTGATTTCATCTTTAACTGATTTCATCGTTAACTGATTTCATCTTCATTTAACTGATTTCATCGTTAACTGATTTCATCTTCATTTAACTGATTTCATCGTAAACTGATTTCATCTTCATTTAACTGATTTTGTCTTTAACTGATTTCATCGTTAACTGATTTCATCTTCATTTAACTGATTTCATCTTTAACTGATTTCATCTTCATTCAACTGATTTCATCTTCATTTAACTGATTTCATCGTTAACTGATTTCATCTTCATTTAACTGATTTCATTTTCATTCTTCATTTAACTGATTTCATCTTTAACTGATTTCATCTTCATGTAACTGATTTAATCTTCATGTAACTGATTTCATCTTTACCTGATTTTATCGTTAACTGATTTCATCTTCATTTAACTGATTTCATCTTCATTTAACTGATTTCATCTTTAACTGATTTCATCGTTAACTGATTTCATCTTCATTTAACTGATTCCATCGTTAACTGATTTCATCTTCATTTAACTGATTTCATCTTTAACTGATTTCATCGTTAACTGAGTTCATCTTCATTTAACTGATTTCATTTTCATTCTTCATTTAACTGATTTCATCGTTAACTGATTTCATCTTTAACTGATTTCATCGTTAACTGATTTAATCTTCATGTAACTGATTTCATCTGTAACTGATTTCATCTTCATGTAACTGATTTCATCTTCATGTAACTGATTTCATTGTTAACTGATTTCATCTTCATTTAACTGATTTCATCGTTAACTGATTTCATCGTTAACTGATTTCATCTTCATTTAACTGATTTCATCTTCATTTAACTGATTTCATCTTTAACTGATTTCATCGTTAACTGATTTCATCTTCATTTAACTGATTTCATCGTTAACTGATTTCATCGTTAACTGATTTCATCTTCATTTAACTGATTTCATCTTCATTTAACTGATTTAATCTTTAACTGATTTCATCGTTAACTGATTTCATCTTCATTTAACTGATTTCATCGTTAACTGATTTCATCTTCATTTAACTGATTTCATCTTTAACTGATTTCATCGTTAACTGATTTCATCTTCATTTAACTGATTTCATCGTTAACTGATTTCATCTTTAACTGATTTCATCGTTAACTGATTTAATCTTCATGTAACTGATTTCATCTGTAACTGATTTCATCTTTAACTGATTTCATCGTTAACTGATTTCATCTTCATTTAACTGATTTCATCTTTAACTGATTTCATCGTTAACTGATTTCATCTTCATTTAACTGATTTCATCGTTAACTGATTTCATCTTCATTTAACTGATTTCATCTTTAACTGATTTCATCGTTAACTGATTTCATCTTCATTTAACTGATTTCATCGTTAACTGATTTCATCTTCATTTAACTGATTTCATCTTTAACTGATTTCATCGTTAACTGATTTCATCTTCATTTAACTGATTTCATCGTTAACTGATTTCATCTTCATTTAACTGATTTCATCGTTAACTGATTTCATCTTCATTTAACTGATTTTGTCTTTAACTGATTTCATCGTTAACTGATTTCATCTTCATTCAACTGATTTCATCTTCATTTAACTGATTTCATCGTTAACTGATTTCATCTTCATTTAACTGATTTCATCTTCATTTAACTGATTTCATCGTTAACTGATTTCATCTTCATTTAACTGATTTCATCTTTAACTGATTTCATCGTTAACTGATTTCATCTTCATTTAACTGATTTCATTTTCATTCTTCATTTAAATGATTTCATCTTTAACTGATTTCATCTTCATTTAACTGATTTCATCGTTAACTGATTTCATCTTCATTTAACTGATTTCATTTTTAACTGATTTCATCTTCATTTAACTGATTTCATCGTTAACTGATTTCATCGTTAACTGATTTCATCTTCATTTAACTGATTTCATCTTTAACTGATTTCATCTTTAACTGATTTCATCTTCATTTAACTGATTTCATCGTTAACTGATTTCATCTTCATTTAACTGATTTCATCTTTAACTGATTTCATCGTTAACTGATTTCATCTTCATTTAACTGATTTCATCGTTAACTGATTTCATCTTCATTTAACTGATTTCATCGTTAACTGATTTCATCTTCATTTAACTGATTTCATCTGTAACTGATTTCATCGTTAACTGATTTCATCTTCATTTAACTGATTTCATCGTTAACTGATTTCATCTTCATTTAACTGATTTCATCTTTAACTGATTTCATCTTCATTTAACTGATTTCATCGTTAACTGATTTCATCTTCATTTAACTGATTTCATCTTTAACTGATTTCATCGTTAACTGATTTCATCTTCATTTAACTGATTTCATCGTTAACTGATTTCATCTTCATTTAACTGATTTCATCTTTAACTGATTTCATCGTTAACTGATTTCATCTTCATTTAACTGATTTCATCGTTAACTGATTTCATCTTCATTTAACTGATTTCATCTTTAACTGATTTCATCGTTAACTGATTTCATTTTCATTTAACTGATTTCATCGTTAACTGATTTCATCTTCATTTAACTGATTTCATCTTCATTTAACTAATTTCGTCGTTAACTGATTTCATCTTCATTTAACTGATTTTATCTTTAACTGATTTCATCGTTAACTGATTTCATCTTCATTTAACTGATTTCATCTTTAACTGATTTCATCTTCATTTAACTGATTTCATCTTCATTTAACTGATTTCATCGTTAACTGATTTCATCTTCATTTAACTGATTTCATCTTTAACTGATTTCATCGTTAACTGATTTCATCTTCATTTAACTGATTTCATTTTCATTCTTCATTTAACTGATTTAATCTTTAACTGATTTCATCTTCATTTAACTGATTTCATCGTTATCTGATTTCATCTTCATTTAACTGATTTCATCGTTAACTGATTTCATCTTCATTTAACTGATTTCATTTTTAACTGATTTCATCTTCATTTAACTTATTTCATCGTTAACTGATTTCATCTTTAACTGATTTCATCGTTAACTGATTTCATCTTCATTTAACTGATTTCATCTTTAACTGATTTCATCTTTAACTGATTTCATCTTCATTTAACTGATTTCATCGTTAACTGATTTCATCTTCATTTAACTGATTTCATCTTTAACTGATTTCATCTTTAACTGATTTCATCTTCATTTAACTGATTTCATCTTTAACTGATTTCATCTTTAACTGATTTCATCTTCATTTAACTGATTTCATCGTTAACTGATTTCACCTTCATTTAACTGATTTCATCTTTAACTGATTTCATCGTTAACTGATTTCATCTTCATTTAACTGATTTCATCGTTAACTGATTTCATCTGTAACTGATTTCATCTTTAACTGATTTCATCTTCATTTAACTGATTTCATCGTTAACTGATTTCATCTTCATTTAACTGATTTCATCTTTAACTGATTTCATCGTTAACTGATTTCATCTTCATTTAACTGATTTCATCGTTAACTGATTTCATCTTCATTTAACTGATTTCATTTTCATTCTTCATTTACCTGATTTCATCTTTAACTGATTTCATCGTTAACTGATTTAATCTTCATGTAACTGATTTCATCTGTAACTGATTTCATCTTTAACTGATTTCATCTTCATTTAACTGATTTCATCGTTAACTGATTTCATCTTCATTTAACTGATTTCATCTTTAACTGATTTCATCGTTAACTGATTTCATCTTCATTTAACTGATTTCATCTTCATTTAACTGATTTCATCGTTAACTGATTTCATCTTCATTTAACTGATTTTGTCTTTAACTGATTTCATCGTTAACTGATTTCATCTTCATTTAACTGATTTCATATTTAACTGATTTCATCTTCATTCAACTGATTTCATCTTCATTGAACCGATTTCATCGTTAACTGATTTCATCTTCATTTAACTGATTTCATCTTCATTAAACTGATTTCATCGTTAACTGATTTCATCGTTAACTGATTTCATCTTCATTTAACTGATTTCATCTTTAACTGATTTCATCGTTAACTGATTTCATCTTCATTTAACTGATTTCATTTTCATTCTTCATTTAACTGATCTCATCTTTAACTGATTTCATCTTCATTTAACTGATTTCATCGTTAACTGATTTCATCTTCATTTAACTGATTTCATTTTTAACTGATTTCATCTTCATTTAACTGATTTCATCGTTAACTGATTTCATCTTCATTTAACTGATTTCATCTTTAACTGATTTCATCTTTAACTGATTTCATCTTCATTTAACTGATTTCATCGTTAACTGATTTCATCTTCATTTAACTGATTTCATCTTTACCTGATTTCATCGTTAACTGATTTCATCTTCATTTAACTGATTTCATCGTTAACTGATTTCATCTGTAACTGATTTCATCTGTAACTGATTTCATCTGTAACTGATTTCATCTTTAACTGATTTCATCTTCATTTAACTGATTTCATCGTTAACTGATTTCATCTTCATTTAACTGATTTCATCTTTAACTGATTTCATCGTTAACTGATTTCATCTTCATTTAACTGATTTCATCTTTAACTGATTTCATCGTTAACTGAATTCATCTTCATTTAACTGATTTCATCGTTAACTGATTTCATCTTCATTTAACTGATTTCATCTTTAACTGATTTCATCGTTAACTGATTTCATCTTCATTTAACTGATTTCATCTTTAACTGATTTCATCGTTAACTGAGTTCATCTTCATTTAACTGATTTCATTTTCATTCTTCATTTAACTGATTTCATCGTTAACTGATTTCATCTTTAACTGATTTCATCGTTAACTGATTTAATCTTCATGTAACTGATTTCATCTGTAACTGATTTCATCTTCATGTAACTGATTTCATCTTCATGTAACTGATTTCATTGTTAACTGATTTCATCTTCATTTAACTGATTTCATCGTTAACTGATTTCATCGTTAACTGATTTCATCTTCATTTAACTGATTTCATCTTCATTTAACTGATTTCATCTTTAACTGATTTCATCGTTAACTGATTTCATCTTCATTTAACTGATTTCATCGTTAACTGATTTCATCGTTAACTGATTTCATCTTCATTTAACTGATTTCATCGTTAACTGATTTCATCTGTAACTGATTTCATCTTTAACTGATTTCATCTTCATTTAACTGATTTCATCGTTAACTGATTTCATCTTCATTTAACTGATTTCATCTTTAACTGATTTCATCGTTAACTGATTTCATCTTCATTTAACTGATTTCATCGTTAACTGATTTCATCTTCATTTAACTGATTTCATTTTCATTCTTCATTTACCTGATTTCATCTTTAACTGATTTCATCGTTAACTGATTTAATCTTCATGTAACTGATTTCATCTGTAACTGATTTCATCTTTAACTGATTTCATCTTCATTTAACTGATTTCATCGTTAACTGATTTCATCTTCATTTAACTGATTTCATCTTTAACTGATTTCATCGTTAACTGATTTCATCTTCATTTAACTGATTTCATCTTCATTTAACTGATTTCATCGTTAACTGATTTCATCTTCATTTAACTGATTTCATCTTCATTTAACTGATTTCATCGTTAACTGATTTCATCTTCATTTAACTGATTTTGTCTTTAACTGATTTCATCGTTAACTGATTTCATCTTCATTTAACTGATTTCATATTTAACTGATTTCATCTTCATTCAACTGATTTCATCTTCATTGAACCGATTTCATCGTTAACTGATTTCATCTTCATTTAACTGATTTCATCTTCATTAAACTGATTTCATCGTTAACTGATTTCATCGTTAACTGATTTCATCTTCATTTAACTGATTTCATCTTTAACTGATTTCATCGTTAACTGATTTCATCTTCATTTAACTGATTTCATTTTCATTCTTCATTTAACTGATCTCATCTTTAACTGATTTCATCTTCATTTAACTGATTTCATCGTTAACTGATTTCATCTTCATTTAACTGATTTCATTTTTAACTGATTTCATCTTCATTTAACTGATTTCATCGTTAACTGATTTCATCTTCATTTAACTGATTTCATCTTTAACTGATTTCATCTTTAACTGATTTCATCTTCATTTAACTGATTTCATCGTTAACTGATTTCATCTTCATTTAACTGATTTCATCTTTACCTGATTTCATCGTTAACTGATTTCATCTTCATTTAACTGATTTCATCGTTAACTGATTTCATCTGTAACTGATTTCATCTGTAACTGATTTCATCTGTAACTGATTTCATCTTTAACTGATTTCATCTTCATTTAACTGATTTCATCGTTAACTGATTTCATCTTCATTTAACTGATTTCATCTTTAACTGATTTCATCGTTAACTGATTTCATCTTCATTTAACTGATTTCATCTTTAACTGATTTCATCGTTAACTGAATTCATCTTCATTTAACTGATTTCATCGTTAACTGATTTCATCTTCATTTAACTGATTTCATCTTTAACTGATTTCATCGTTAACTGATTTCATCTTCATTTAACTGATTTCATTTTCATTCTTCATTTAACTGATTTAATCTTTAACTGATTTCATCTTCATTTAAATGATTTCATCGTTAACTGATTTCATCTTCATTTAACTGATTTCATCTTTAACTGATTTCATCTTTAACTGATTTCATCTTCATTTAACTGATTTCATCTTTAACTGATTTCATCTTGAACTGATTTCATCTTCATTTAACTGATTTCATCGTTAACTGATTTCATCTTTAACTGATTTCATCGTTAACTGATTTCATCTTCATTTAACTGATTTCATCGTTAACTGATTTCATCTTCATTTAACTGATTTCATCTTTAACTGATTTCATCTTCATTTAACTGAATTCATCTTTAACTGATTTCATCGTTAACTGATTTCATCTTCATTTAACTGATTTCATCGTTAACTGATTTCATCTTCATTTAACTGATTTCATCTTTAACTGATTTCATCGTTAACTGATTTCATCTTCATTTAACTGATTTCATCTTTAACTGATTTCATCGTTAACTGATTTCATCTTCATTTAACTGATTTCATCTTTAACTGATTTCATCGTTAACTGATTTCATTCTTCATTTAACTGATTTCATCTTTAACTGATTTCATCTTCATGTAACTGATTTCATCTGTAACTGATTTCATCGTTAACTGATTTCATCGTTAACTGATTTCATCTTCATTTAACCGATTTCATCTTTAACTGATTTCATCGTTAACTGATTTCATCTTCATTTAACTGATTTCATTTTCATTCTTCATTTAACTGATTTCATCTTTAACTGATTTCATCTTCATTTAACTGATTTAATCTTTAACTGATTTAATCTTCATGTAACTGATTTCATCTGTAACTGATTTCATCTTCATTTAACTGATTTCATCTTTAACTGATTTCATCGTTAACTGATTTCATCTTTATTTAACTGATTTCATCGTTAACTGATTTCATCTTTATTTAACTGATTTAGTCGTTAACTGATTTCATCTTCATTTAACTGATTTCATCTTTAACTGATTTCATCGTTAACTGATTTCATCTTCATTTAACTGATTTCATCTTTAACTGATTTCATCGTTAACTGATTTCATCTTCATTTAACTGATTTCATCGTTAACTGATTTCATCTTCATTTAACTGATTTCATCTTTATCTGATTTCATCGTTAACTGATTTCATCTTCATTTAACTGATTTCATCGTTAACTGATTTCATCTTCATTTAACTGATTTCATCTTTAACTGATTTCATCGTTAACTGATTTCATCGTTAACTGATTTCATCTTCATTTAACTGATTTCATCTTCATTTAACTGATTTCATCGTTAACTGATTTCATCTTCATTTAACTGATTTTGTCTTTAACTGATTTCATCGTTAACTGATTTCATCTTCATTTAACTGATTTCATATTTAACTGATTTCATCTTCATTCAACTGATTTCATCTTCATTGAACCGATTTCATCGTTAACTGATTTCATCTTCATTTAACTGATTTCATCTTCATTAAACTGATTTCATCGTTAACTGATTTCATCGTTAACTGATTTCATCTTCATTTAACTGATTTCATCTTTAACTGATTTCATCGTTAACTGATTTCATCTTCATTTAACTGATTTCATTTTCATTCTTCATTTAACTGATCTCATCTTTAACTGATTTCATCTTCATTTAACTGATTTCATCGTTAACTGATTTCATCTTCATTTAACTGATTTCATTTTTAACTGATTTCATCTTCATTTAACTGATTTCATCGTTAACTGATTTCATCTTCATTTAACTGATTTCATCTTTAACTGATTTCATCTTTAACTGATTTCATCTTCATTTAACTGATTTCATCGTTAACTGATTTCATCTTCATTTAACTGATTTCATCTTTACCTGATTTCATCGTTAACTGATTTCATCTTCATTTAACTGATTTCATCGTTAACTGATTTCATCTGTAACTGATTTCATCTGTAACTGATTTCATCTGTAACTGATTTCATCTTTAACTGATTTCATCTTCATTTAACTGATTTCATCGTTAACTGATTTCATCTTCATTTAACTGATTTCATCTTTAACTGATTTCATCGTTAACTGATTTCATCTTCATTTAACTGATTTCATCTTTAACTGATTTCATCGTTAACTGAATTCATCTTCATTTAACTGATTTCATCGTTAACTGATTTCATCTTCATTTAACTGATTTCATCTTTAACTGATTTCATCGTTAACTGATTTCATCTTCATTTAACTGATTTCATTTTCATTCTTCATTTAACTGATTTAATCTTTAACTGATTTCATCTTCATTTAAATGATTTCATCGTTAACTGATTTCATCTTCATTTAACTGATTTCATCTTTAACTGATTTCATCTTTAACTGATTTCATCTTCATTTAACTGATTTCATCTTTAACTGATTTCATCTTGAACTGATTTCATCTTCATTTAACTGATTTCATCGTTAACTGATTTCATCTTTAACTGATTTCATCGTTAACTGATTTCATCTTCATTTAACTGATTTCATCGTTAACTGATTTCATCTTCATTTAACTGATTTCATCTTTAACTGATTTCATCTTCATTTAACTGAATTCATCTTTAACTGATTTCATCGTTAACTGATTTCATCTTCATTTAACTGATTTCATCGTTAACTGATTTCATCTTCATTTAACTGATTTCATCTTTAACTGATTTCATCGTTAACTGATTTCATCTTCATTTAACTGATTTCATCTTTAACTGATTTCATCGTTAACTGATTTCATCTTCATTTAACTGATTTCATCTTTAACTGATTTCATCGTTAACTGATTTCATTCTTCATTTAACTGATTTCATCTTTAACTGATTTCATCTTCATGTAACTGATTTCATCTGTAACTGATTTCATCGTTAACTGATTTCATCGTTAACTGATTTCATCTTCATTTAACCGATTTCATCTTTAACTGATTTCATCGTTAACTGATTTCATCTTCATTTAACTGATTTCATTTTCATTCTTCATTTAACTGATTTCATCTTTAACTGATTTCATCTTCATTTAACTGATTTAATCTTTAACTGATTTAATCTTCATGTAACTGATTTCATCTGTAACTGATTTCATCTTCATTTAACTGATTTCATCTTTAACTGATTTCATCGTTAACTGATTTCATCTTTATTTAACTGATTTCATCGTTAACTGATTTCATCTTTATTTAACTGATTTAGTCGTTAACTGATTTCATCTTCATTTAACTGATTTCATCTTTAACTGATTTCATCGTTAACTGATTTCATCTTCATTTAACTGATTTCATCTTTAACTGATTTCATCGTTAACTGATTTCATCTTCATTTAACTGATTTCATCGTTAACTGATTTCATCTTCATTTAACTGATTTCATCTTTATCTGATTTCATCGTTAACTGATTTCATCTTCATTTAACTGATTTCATCGTTAACTGATTTCATCTTCATTTAACTGATTTCATCTTTAACTGATTTCATCGTTAACTGATATCATCTTCATTTAACTGATTTCATCGTTAACTGATTTCATCTTCATTTAACTGATTTCATCTTTAACTTATTTCATCGTTAACTGATTTCATCTTCATTTAACTGATTTCATCGTTAACTGATTTCATCTTCATTTAACTGATTTCATCTTTAACTTATTTCATCGTTAACTGATTTCATCTTCATTTAACTGATTTCATCGTTAACTGATTTCATTGTTAACTGATTTCATCTTCATGTAACTGATTTCATCTGTAACTGATTTCATCTTTAACTGATTTCATCGTTAACTGATTTCATCTTCATTTAACTGATTTCATCTTCATTTAACTGATTTCATCTTCATTTAACTGATTTCATCTTCATGTAACTGATTTCATCGTTAACTGATTTCATCTTCATTTAACTGATTTCATCGTTAACTGATTTCATCTTCATTTAACTGATTTCATTTTCATTCTTCATTTAACTGATTTCATCGTTAACTGATTTCATCTTTAACTGATTTCATCGTTAACTGATTTAATCTTAATGTAACTGATTTCATCTGTAACTGATTTCATCTTTAACTGATTTCATCGTTAACTGATTTCATCTTCATTTAACTGATTTCATCTTCATTTAACTGATTTCATCTTTATTTAACTGATTTCATCTTTAACTGATTTCATCGTTAACTGATTTCATCTTCATGTAACTGATTTCATCTGTAACTGATTTCATCTTTAACTGATTTCATCGTTAACTGATTTCATCTTCATTTAACTGATTTCATCTTTAACTGATTTCATCGTTAACTGATTTCATCTTCATTTAACTGATTTCATCTTTAACTGATTTCATCGTTAACTGATTTCATTCTTCATTTAACTGATTTCATCTTTAACTGATTTCATCTTCATGTAACTGATTTCATCTGTAACTGATTTTATCTTCATTTAAATGATTTCATCGTTAACTGATTTCATCTTCATTCTTCATTTAACTGATTTCATCGTTAACTGATTTCATCTTTAACTGATTTCATCGTTAACTGATTTAATCTTCATGTAACTGATTTCATCTCTAACTGATTTCATCTTTAACTGATTTCATCTTCATTTAACTGATTTCATCTTTAACTGATTTCATCGTTAACTGATTTCATCTTCATTTAACTGATTTCATCTTTAACTGATTTCATTGTTCACTGATTTCATCGTTAACTGATTTCATCTTCATTTAACTGATTTCATCTTTAACTGATTTCATCGTTAACTGATTTAATCTTCATGTAACTGATTTCATCTGTAACTGATTTCATCTTTAACTGATTTCATCGTTAACTGATTTCATCTTCATTTAACTGATTTCATCGTTAACTGATTTCATCTTTAACTGATTTCATCGTTAACTGATTTCATCTTTTACTGATTTCATCGTTAACTGATTTCATCTTCATTTAACTGATTTCATCGTTAACTGATTTCATCTTCATTTAACTGATTTCATCGTTAACTGATTTCATCGTTAACTGATTTCATCTTTAACTGATTTCATCGTTAACTGATTTCATCTTCATTTAACTGATTTCATCTTTAACTGATTTCATCGTTAACTGATTTCATCTTCATTTAACTGATTTCATCGTTAACTGATTTCATATTCATTTAACTGATTTCATCGTTAACTGATTTCATCGTTAACTGATTTAATCTTCATGTAACTGATTTCATCTGTAACTGATTTCATCTTTAACTGATTTCTTCGTTAACTGATTTCATCTTCATTTAACTGATTTCATCGTTAACTGATTTCATCTTCATTTAACTGATTTCATCTTTAACTGATTTCATCGTTAACTGATTTCATCTTCATTTAACTGATTTCATCGTTAACTGATTTCATCTTCATTTAACTGATTTCATCTTTAACTGATTTCATCGTTAACTGATTTCATCTTCATTTAACTGATTTCATCTTTAACTGAATTCATCGTTAACTGATTTCATCTTCATTTAACTGATTTCATTTTCATTCTTCATTTAACTGATTTCATCTTTAACTGATTTCATCTTCATTTAACTGATTTCATCTTTAACTGATTTCATCGTTAACTGATTTCATCTTCATTTAACTGATTTCATCTTCATTTAACTGATTTCATCTTTAACTAATTTCATCTTCATTTAACTGATTTCATCTTTAACTGATTTCATCGTTAACTGATTTCATCTTCATTTAACTGATTTCATCGTTAACTGATTTCATCTTCATTTAACTGATTTCATTTTCATTCTTCATTTAACTGATTTCATCGTTAACTGATTTCATCTTTAACTGATTTCATCGTTAACTGATTTAATCTTAATGTAACTGATTTCATCTGTAACTGATTTCATCTTTAACTGATTTCATCGTTAACTGATTTCATCTTCATTTAACTGATTTCATCTTCATTTAACTGATTTCATCTTTAACTGATTTCATCGTTAACTGATTTCATCTTCATGTAACTGATTTCATCTGTAACTGATTTCATCTTTAACTGATTTCATCGTTAACTGATTTCATCTTCATTTAACTGATTTCATCTTTAACTGATTTCATCGTTAACTGATTTCATCTTCATTTAACTGATTTCATCTTTAACTGATTTCATCGTTAACTGATTTCATTCTTCATTTAACTGATTTCATCTTTAACTGATTTCATCTTCATGTAACTGATTTCATCTGTAACTGATTTTATCTTCATTTAACTGATTTCATCGTTAACTGATTTCATCTTCATTCTTCATTTAACTGATTTCATCGTTAACTGATTTCATCTTTAACTGATTTCATCGTTAACTGATTTAATCTTCATGTAACTGATTTCATCTCTAACTGATTTCATCTTTAACTGATTTCATCGTTAACTGATTTCATCTTCATTTAACTGATTTCATCTTCATTTAACTGATTTCATCTTTAACTGATTTCATCTTCATTTAACTGATTTCATCTTTAACTGATTTCATCGTTAACTGATTTCATCTTCATTTAACTGATTTCATCTTTAACTGATTTCATTGTTCACTGATTTCATCGTTAACTGATTTCATCTTCATTTAACTGATTTCATCTTTAACTGATTTCATCGTTAACTGATTTCATCTTCATTTAACTGATTTCATTTTCATTCTTCATTTAACTGATTTCATCGTTAACTGATTTCATCTTTAACTGATTTCATCTTTAACTGATTTCATCTTCATGTAACTGATTTCATCTTTAACTGATTTCATCGTTAACTGATTTCATCTTCATTTAACTGATTTCATCGTTAACTGATTTCATCTTCATTTAACTGATTTCATCGTTAACTGATTTCATCTTTAACTGATTTCATCGTTAACTGATTTCATCTTTAACTGATTTCATCGTTAACTGATTTCATCTTCATGTAAGTGATTTAATCTGTAACTGATTTCATCTTTAACTGATTTCATCGTTAACTGATTTCATCTTCATTTAACTGATTTCATCGTTAACTGATTTCATCTTTAACTGATTTCATCGTTAACTGATTTCATCTTTTACTGATTTCATCGTTAACTGATTTCATCTTCATTTAACTGATTTCATCGTTAACTGATTTCATCTTCATTTAACTGATTTCATCGTTAACTGATTTCATCGTTAACTGATTTCATCTTTAACTGATTTCATCGTTAACTGATTTCATCTTCATTTAACTGATTTCATCTTTAACTGATTTCATCGTTAACTGATTTCATCTTCATTTAACTGATTTCATCGTTAACTGATTTCATCTTCATTTAACTGATTTCATCTTTAACTGATTTCATCGTTAACTGATTTCATATTCATTTAACTGATTTCATCGTTAACTGATTTCATCGTTAACTGATTTAATCTTCTTGTAACTGATTTCATCTGTAACTGATTTCATCTTTAACTGATTTCTTCGTTAACTGATTTCATCTTCATTTAACTGATTTCATCGTTAACTGATTTCATCTTCATTTAACTGATTTCATCGTTAACTGATTTCATCTTCATTTAACTGATTTCATCGTTAACTGATTTCATCGTTAACTGATTTCATCGTTAACTGATTTCATCTTCATTTAACTGATTTCATCTTTAACTGATTTCATCGTTAACTGATTTAATCTTCATGTAACTGATTTCATCTGTAACTGATTTCATCGTTAACTGATTTCATCGTTAACTGATTTCATCTTCATTTAACTGATTTCATCGTTAACTGATTTCATCGTTAACTTATTTCATCGTTAACTGATTTCATCTTCATTTAACTGATTTCATCTTTAACTGATTTCATCGTTAACTGATTTCATCTTCATTTAACTGATTTCATTTTCATTCTTCATTTAACTGATTTCATCGTTAACTGATTTCATCTTTAACTGATTTCATCTTTAACTGATTTAATCTTCATGTAACTGATTTCATCTGTAACTGTTTTCATCTTTAACTGATTTCATCGTTAACTGATTTCATCTTTAACTGATTTCATCGTTAACTGATTTCATCTGTAACTGATTTCATCTTTAACTGATTTCATCATTAACTGATTTAATCTTCATGTAACTGATTTCATCTGTAACTGATTTCATCTTCATTTAACTGATTTCATCTTTAACTGATTTCATCGTTAACTGATTTCATCTTCATTTAACTGATTTCATTTTCATTCTTCATTTAACTGATTTCATCGTTAACTGATTTCATCTTTAACTGATTTCATCTTTAACTGATTTAATCTTCATGTAACTGATTTCATCTGTAACTGTTTTCATCTTTAACTGATTTCATCGTTAACTGATTTCATCTTTAACTGATTTCATCGTTAACTGATTTCATCTGTAACTGATTTCATCTTTAACTGATTTCATCATTAACTGATTTAATCTTCATGTAACTGATTTCATCTGTAACTGATTTCATCGTTAACTGATTTCATCGTTAACTGATTTCATCTTCATTTAACTGATTTCATCTTCATTTAACTGATTTCATCGTTAACTGATTTCATCTTCATTTAACTAATTTCATTTTTAACTGATTTCATCTTCATTTAACTGATTTCATCTGTAACTGATTTCATCTTTAACTGATTTCATCTTCATTTAACTGATTTCATCGTTAACAGATTTCATCTTCATTTAACTGATTTCATCTTTAACTGATTTCATCTTCATGTAACTGATTTCATCTGTAACTGATTTCATCGTTAACTGATTTCATCTTCATTTAACTGATTTCATCTTTAACTGATTTCATCGTTAACTGATTTCATCTTCATTTAACTGATTTCATCGTTAACTGATTTCATCTTCATTTAACTGATTTCATCTTTAACTGATTTCATCGTTAACTGATTTCATCTTCATTTAACTGATTTCATCTTTAACTGATTTCATCGTTAACTGATTTCATCTTCATTTAACTGATTTCATCTTTAACTGATTTCATCGTTAACTGATTTCATCTTCATTTAACTGATTTCATTTTCATTCTTCATTTAACTGATTTCATCTTTAACTGATTTCATCTTCATTTAACTGATTTAATCTTTAACTGATTTCATCGTTAACTGATTTCATCTTCATTTAACTGATTTCATCTTCATTTAACTGATTTCATCTTTAACTGATTTCATCTTCATTTAACTGATTTCATCTTTAACTGATTTCATCGTTAACTGATTTCATCTTCATTTAACTGATTTCATCTTTAACTGATTTCATTGTTCACTGATTTCATCGTTAACTGATTTCATCTTCATTTAACTGATTTCATCTTTAACTGATTTCATCGTTAACTGATTTCATCTTCATTTAACTGATTTCATTTTCATTCTTCATTTAACTGATTTCATCGTTAACTGATTTCATCTTTAACTGATTTCATCTTTAACTGATTTCATCTTCATGTAACTGATTTCATCTTTAACTGATTTCATCGTTAACTGATTTCATCTTCATTTAACTGATTTCATCGTTAACTGATTTCATCTTCATTTAACTGATTTCATCGTTAACTGATTTCATCTTTAACTGATTTCATCGTTAACTGATTTCATCTTTAACTGATTTCATCGTTAACTGATTTAATCTTCATGTAAGTGATTTAATCTGTAACTGATTTCATCTTTAACTGATTTCATCGTTAACTGATTTCATCTTCATTTAACTGATTTCATCGTTAACTGATTTCATCTTTAACTGATTTCATCGTTAACTGATTTCATCTTTTACTGATTTCATCGTTAACTGATTTCATCTTCATTTAACTGATTTCATCGTTAACTGATTTCATCTTCATTTAACTGATTTCATCGTTAACTGATTTCATCGTTAACTGATTTCATCTTTAACTGATTTCATCGTTAACTGATTTCATCTTCATTTAACTGATTTCATCTTTAACTGATTTCATCGTTAACTGATTTCATCTTCATTTAACTGATTTCATCGTTAACTGATTTCATCTTCATTTAACTGATTTCATCTTTAACTGATTTCATCGTTAACTGATTTCATATTCATTTAACTGATTTCATCGTTAACTGATTTCATCGTTAACTGATTTAATCTTCTTGTAACTGATTTCATCTGTAACTGATTTCATCTTTAACTGATTTCTTCGTTAACTGATTTCATCTTCATTTAACTGATTTCATCGTTAACTGATTTCATCTTCATTTAACTGATTTCATCGTTAACTGATTTCATCTTCATTTAACTGATTTCATCGTTAACTGATTTCATCGTTAACTGATTTCATCGTTAACTGATTTCATCTTCATTTAACTGATTTCATCTTTAACTGATTTCATCGTTAACTGATTTAATCTTCATGTAACTGATTTCATCTGTAACTGATTTCATCGTTAACTGATTTCATCGTTAACTGATTTCATCTTCATTTAACTGATTTCATCGTTAACTGATTTCATCGTTAACTTATTTCATCGTTAACTGATTTCATCTTCATTTAACTGATTTCATCTTTAACTGATTTCATCGTTAACTGATTTCATCTTCATTTAACTGATTTCATTTTCATTCTTCATTTAACTGATTTCATCGTTAACTGATTTCATCTTTAACTGATTTCATCTTTAACTGATTTAATCTTCATGTAACTGATTTCATCTGTAACTGTTTTCATCTTTAACTGATTTCATCGTTAACTGATTTCATCTTTAACTGATTTCATCGTTAACTGATTTCATCTGTAACTGATTTCATCTTTAACTGATTTCATCATTAACTGATTTAATCTTCATGTAACTGATTTCATCTGTAACTGATTTCATCTTCATTTAACTGATTTCATCTTTAACTGATTTCATCGTTAACTGATTTCATCTTCATTTAACTGATTTCATTTTCATTCTTCATTTAACTGATTTCATCGTTAACTGATTTCATCTTTAACTGATTTCATCTTTAACTGATTTAATCTTCATGTAACTGATTTCATCTGTAACTGTTTTCATCTTTAACTGATTTCATCGTTAACTGATTTCATCTTTAACTGATTTCATCGTTAACTGATTTCATCTGTAACTGATTTCATCTTTAACTGATTTCATCATTAACTGATTTAATCTTCATGTAACTGATTTCATCTGTAACTGATTTCATCGTTAACTGATTTCATCGTTAACTGATTTCATCTTCATTTAACTGATTTCATCTTCATTTAACTGATTTCATCGTTAACTGATTTCATCTTCATTTAACTAATTTCATTTTTAACTGATTTCATCTTCATTTAACTGATTTCATCTGTAACTGATTTCATCTTTAACTGATTTCATCTTCATTTAACTGATTTCATCGTTAACAGATTTCATCTTCATTTAACTGATTTCATCTTTAACTGATTTCATCTTCATGTAACTGATTTCATCTGTAACTGATTTCATCGTTAACTGATTTCATCTTCATTTAACTGATTTCATCTTTAACTGATTTCATCGTTAACTGATTTCATCTTCATTTAACTGATTTCATCGTTAACTGATTTCATCTTCATTTAACTGATTTCATCTTTAACTGATTTCATCGTTAACTGATTTCATCTTCATTTAACTGATTTCATCTTTAACTGATTTCATCGTTAACTGATTTCATCTTCATTTAACTGATTTCATCTTTAACTGATTTCATCGTTAACTGATTTCATCTTCATTTAACTGATTTCATTTTCATTCTTCATTTAACTGATTTCATCTTTAACTGATTTCATCTTCATTTAACTGATTTAATCTTTAACTGATTTCATCGTTAACTGATTTCATCTTCATTTAACTGATTTCATCGTTAACTGATTTCATCTTCATGTAAGTGATTTAATCTGTAACTGATTTCATCTTTAACTGATTTCATCGTTAACTGATTTCATCTTCATTTAACTGATTTCATCGTTAACTGATTTCATCTTTAACTGATTTCATCGTTAACTGATTTCATCTTTTACTGATTTCATCGTTAACTGATTTCATCTTCATGTAAGTGATTTAATCTGTAACTGATTTCATCTTTAACTGATTTCATCGTTAACTGATTTCATCTTCATTTAACTGATTTCATCGTTAACTGATTTCATCTTTAACTGATTTCATCGTTAACTGATTTCATCTTTTACTGATTTCATCGTTAACTGATTTCATCTTCATTTAACTGATTTCATCGTTAACTGATTTCATCTTCATTTAACTGATTTCATCGTTAACTGATTTCATCGTTAACTGATTTCATCTTTAACTGATTTCATCGTTAACTGATTTCATCTTCATTTAACTGATTTCATCTTTAACTGATTTCATCGTTAACTGATTTCATCTTCATTTAACTGATTTCATCGTTAACTGATTTCATCTTCATTTAACTGATTTCATCTTTAACTGATTTCATCGTTAACTGATTTCATATTCATTTAACTGATTTCATCGTTAACTGATTTCATCGTTAACTGATTTAATCTTCATGTAACTGATTTCATCTGTAACTGATTTCATCTTTAACTGATTTCTTCGTTAACTGATTTCATCTTCATTTAACTGATTTCATCGTTAACTGATTTCATCTTCATTTAACTGATTTCATCGTCAACTGATTTCATCTTCATTTAACTGATTTCATCGTTAACTGATTTCATCGTTAACTGATTTCATCGTTAACTGATTTCATCTTCATTTAACTGATTTCATCTTTAACTGATTTCATCGTTAACTGATTTAATCTTCATGTAACTGATTTCATCTGTAACTGATTTCATCGTTAACTGATTTCATCGTTAACTGATTTCATCTTCATTTAACTGATTTCATCGTTAACTGATTTCATCGTTAACTTATTTCATCGTTAACTGATTTCATCTTCATTTAACTGATTTCATCTTTAACTGATTTCATCGTTAACTGATTTCATCTTCATTTAACTGATTTCATTTTCATTCTTCATTTAACTGATTTCATCGTTAACTGATTTCATCTTTAACTGATTTCATCTTTAACTGATTTAATCTTCATGTAACTGATTTCATCTGTAACTGTTTTCATCTTTAACTGATTTCATCGTTAACTGATTTCATCTTTAACTGATTTCATCGTTAACTGATTTCATCTGTAACTGATTTCATCTTTAACTGATTTCATCATTAACTGATTTAATCTTCATGTAACTGATTTCATCTGTAACTGATTTCATCTTCATTTAACTGATTTCATCTTTAACTGATTTCATCGTTAACTGATTTCATCTTCATTTAACTGATTTCATTTTCATTCTTCATTTAACTGATTTCATCGTTAACTGATTTCATCTTTAACTGATTTCATCTTTAACTGATTTAATCTTCATGTAACTGATTTCATCTGTAACTGTTTTCATCTTTAACTGATTTCATCGTTAACTGATTTCATCTTTAACTGATTTCATCATTAACTGATTTAATCTTCATGTAACTGATTTCATCTGTAACTGATTTCATCGTTAACTGATTTCATCGTTAACTGATTTCATCTTCATTTAACTGATTTCATCTTCATTTAACTGATTTCATCGTTAACTGATTTCATCTTCATTTAACTAATTTCATTTTTAACTGATTTCATCTTCATTTAACTGATTTCATCTGTAACTGATTTCATCTTTAACTGATTTCATCTTCATTTAACTGATTTCATCGTTAACAGATTTCATCTTCATTTAACTGATTTCATCTTTAACTGATTTCATCTTCATGTAACTGATTTCATCTGTAACTGATTTCATCGTTAACTGATTTCATCTTCATTTAACTGATTTCATCTTTAACTGATTTCATCGTTAACTGATTTCATCTTCATTTAACTGATTTCATCGTTAACTGATTTCATCTTCATTTAACTGATTTCATCTTTAACTGATTTCATCGTTAACTGATTTCATCTTCATTTAACTGATTTCATCTTTAACTGATTTCATCGTTAACTGATTTCATCTTCATTTAACTGATTTCATCTTTAACTGATTTCATCGTTAACTGATTTCATCTTCATTTAACTGATTTCATTTTCATTCTTCATTTAACTGATTTCATCTTTAACTGATTTCATCTTCATTTAACTGATTTAATCTTTAACTGATTTCATCGTTAACTGATTTCATCTTCATTTAACTGATTTCATCTTCATTTAACTGATTTCATCTGTAACTGATTTCATCGTTAACTGATTTCATCTTCATTTAACTGATTTCATCGTTAACTGATTTCATCTTCATTTAACTGATTTCATCTTTAACTGATTTCATCGTTAACTGATTTCATCTTCATTTAACTGATTTCATCTTCATTTAACTGATTTCATCTGTAACTGATTTCATCGTTAACTGATTTCATCTTCATTTAACTGATTTCATCTTCATTTAACTGATTTCATCTTTAACTGATTTCATCGTTAACTGATTTCATCTTCATTTAACTGATTTCATCTTCATTTAACTGATTTCATCTGTAACTGATTTCATCGTTAACTGATTTCATCTTCATTTAACTGATTTCATCTTCATTTAACTGATTTCATCTTTAACTGATTTCATCGTTAACTGATTTCATCTTTATTTAACTGATTTCATCGTTAACTGATTTCATCTTCATTTAACTGATTTCATCTTTAACTGATTTCATCGTTAACTGATTTCATCTTCATTTAACTGATTTCATCGTTAACTGATTTAATCTTCATGTAACTGATTTCATCTTCATGTAACTGATTTCATCTTCATGTAACTGATTTCATCGTTAACTGATTTCATCTTCATTTAACTGATTTCATCGTTAACTGATTTCATCGTTAACTGATTTCATCGTTAACTGATTTCATCTTCATTTAACTGATTTCATCTTCATTTAACTGATGTCATCTTTAACTGATTTCATCGTTAACTGATTTCATCGTTAACTGATTTCATCTTCATTTAACTGATTTCATCTTTAACTGATTTCATCGTTAACTGATTTCATCGTTAACTGATTTCATCTTCATTTAACTGATTTCATCTTTAACTGATTTCATCGTTAACTGATTTCATTCTTCATTTAACTGATTTCATCGTTAACTGATTTCATCGTTAACTGATTTCATCTTCATTTAACTGATTTCATTTTCATTCTTCATTTAACTGATTTCATCGTTAACTGATTTCATCTTCATTCTTCATTTAACTGATTTCATCGTTAACTGATTTCATCTTTAACTGATTTCATCGTTAACTGATTTAATCTTCATGTAACTGATTTCATCTCTAACTGATTTCATCTTTAACTGATTTCATCGTTAACTGATTTCATCTTCATTTAACTGATTTCATCTTCATTTAACTGATTTCATCTTTAACTGATTTCATCTTCATTTAACTGATTTCATCTTTAACTGATTTCATCGTTAACTGATTTCATCTTCATTTAACTGATTTCATCTTTAACTGATTTCATTGTTCACTGATTTCATCGTTAACTGATTTCATCTTCATTTAACTGATTTCATCTTTAACTGATTTCATCGTTAACTGATTTCATCTTCATTTAACTGATTTCATTTTCATTCTTCATTTAACTGATTTCATCGTTAACTGATTTCATCTTTAACTGATTTCATCTTTAACTGATTTCATCTTCATGTAACTGATTTCATCTTTAACTGATTTCATCGTTAACTGATTTCATCTTCATTTAACTGATTTCATCGTTAACTGATTTCATCTTCATTTAACTGATTTCATCGTTAACTGATTTCATCTTTAACTGATTTCATCGTTAACTGATTTCATCTTTAACTGATTTCATCGTTAACTGATTTCATCTTCATGTAAGTGATTTAATCTGTAACTGATTTCATCTTTAACTGATTTCATCGTTAACTGATTTCATCTTCATTTAACTGATTTCATCGTTAACTGATTTCATCTTTAACTGATTTCATCGTTAACTGATTTCATCTTTTACTGATTTCATCGTTAACTGATTTCATCTTCATTTAACTGATTTCATCGTTAACTGATTTCATCTTCATTTAACTGATTTCATCGTTAACTGATTTCATCGTTAACTGATTTCATCTTTAACTGATTTCATCGTTAACTGATTTCATCTTCATTTAACTGATTTCATCTTTAACTGATTTCATCGTTAACTGATTTCATCTTCATTTAACTGATTTCATCGTTAACTGATTTCATCTTCATTTAACTGATTTCATCTTTAACTGATTTCATCGTTAACTGATTTCATATTCATTTAACTGATTTCATCGTTAACTGATTTCATCGTTAACTGATTTAATCTTCTTGTAACTGATTTCATCTGTAACTGATTTCATCTTTAACTGATTTCTTCGTTAACTGATTTCATCTTCATTTAACTGATTTCATCGTTAACTGATTTCATCTTCATTTAACTGATTTCATCGTTAACTGATTTCATCTTCATTTAACTGATTTCATCGTTAACTGATTTCATCGTTAACTGATTTCATCGTTAACTGATTTCATCTTCATTTAACTGATTTCATCTTTAACTGATTTCATCGTTAACTGATTTAATCTTCATGTAACTGATTTCATCTGTAACTGATTTCATCGTTAACTGATTTCATCGTTAACTGATTTCATCTTCATTTAACTGATTTCATCGTTAACTGATTTCATCGTTAACTTATTTCATCGTTAACTGATTTCATCTTCATTTAACTGATTTCATCTTTAACTGATTTCATCGTTAACTGATTTCATCTTCATTTAACTGATTTCATTTTCATTCTTCATTTAACTGATTTCATCGTTAACTGATTTCATCTTTAACTGATTTCATCTTTAACTGATTTAATCTTCATGTAACTGATTTCATCTGTAACTGTTTTCATCTTTAACTGATTTCATCGTTAACTGATTTCATCTTTAACTGATTTCATCGTTAACTGATTTCATCTGTAACTGATTTCATCTTTAACTGATTTCATCATTAACTGATTTAATCTTCATGTAACTGATTTCATCTGTAACTGATTTCATCTTCATTTAACTGATTTCATCTTTAACTGATTTCATCGTTAACTGATTTCATCTTCATTTAACTGATTTCATTTTCATTCTTCATTTAACTGATTTCATCGTTAACTGATTTCATCTTTAACTGATTTCATCTTTAACTGATTTAATCTTCATGTAACTGATTTCATCTGTAACTGTTTTCATCTTTAACTGATTTCATCGTTAACTGATTTCATCTTTAACTGATTTCATCGTTAACTGATTTCATCTGTAACTGATTTCATCTTTAACTGATTTCATCATTAACTGATTTAATCTTCATGTAACTGATTTCATCTGTAACTGATTTCATCGTTAACTGATTTCATCGTTAACTGATTTCATCTTCATTTAACTGATTTCATCTTCATTTAACTGATTTCATCGTTAACTGATTTCATCTTCATTTAACTAATTTCATTTTTAACTGATTTCATCTTCATTTAACTGATTTCATCTGTAACTGATTTCATCTTTAACTGATTTCATCTTCATTTAACTGATTTCATCGTTAACAGATTTCATCTTCATTTAACTGATTTCATCTTTAACTGATTTCATCTTCATGTAACTGATTTCATCTGTAACTGATTTCATCGTTAACTGATTTCATCTTCATTTAACTGATTTCATCTTTAACTGATTTCATCGTTAACTGATTTCATCTTCATTTAACTGATTTCATCGTTAACTGATTTCATCTTCATTTAACTGATTTCATCTTTAACTGATTTCATCGTTAACTGATTTCATCTTCATTTAACTGATTTCATCTTTAACTGATTTCATCGTTAACTGATTTCATCTTCATTTAACTGATTTCATCTTTAACTGATTTCATCGTTAACTGATTTCATCTTCATTTAACTGATTTCATTTTCATTCTTCATTTAACTGATTTCATCTTTAACTGATTTCATCTTCATTTAACTGATTTAATCTTTAACTGATTTCATCGTTAACTGATTTCATCTTCATTTAACTGATTTCATCTTCATTTAACTGATTTCATCTTTAACTGATTTCATCTTCATTTAACTGATTTCATCTTTAACTGATTCCATCGTTAACTGATTTCATCTTCATTTAACTGATTTCATCTTTAACTGATTTCATTGTTCACTGATTTCATCGTTAACTGATTTCATCTTCATTTAACTGATTTCATCTTTAACTGATTTCATCGTTAACTGATTTCATCTTCATTTAACTGATTTCATTTTCATTCTTCATTTAACTGATTTCATCGTTAACTGATTTCATCTTTAACTGATTTCATCTTTAACTGATTTCATCTTCATGTAACTGATTTCATCTTTAACTGATTTCATCGTTAACTGATTTCATCTTCATTTAACTGATTTCATCGTTAACTGATTTCATCTTCATTTAACTGATTTCATCGTTAACTGATTTCATCTTTAACTGATTTCATCGTTAACTGATTTCATCTTTAACTGATTTCATCGTTAACTGATTTAATCTTCATGTAAGTGATTTAATCTGTAACTGATTTCATCTTTAACTGATTTCATCGTTAACTGATTTCATCTTCATTTAACTGATTTCATCGTTAACTGATTTCATCTTTAACTGATTTCATCGTTAACTGATTTCATCTTTTACTGATTTCATCGTTAACTGATTTCATCTTCATTTAACTGATTTCATCGTTAACTGATTTCATCTTCATTTAACTGATTTCATCGTTAACTGATTTCATCGTTAACTGATTTCATCTTTAACTGATTTCATCGTTAACTGATTTCATCTTCATTTAACTGATTTCATCTTTAACTGATTTCATCGTTAACTGATTTCATCTTCATTTAACTGATTTCATCGTTAACTGATTTCATCTTCATTTAACTGATTTCATCTTTAACTGATTTCATCGTTAACTGATTTCATATTCATTTAACTGATTTCATCGTTAACTGATTTCATCGTTAACTGATTTAATCTTCTTGTAACTGATTTCATCTGTAACTGATTTCATCTTTAACTGATTTCTTCGTTAACTGATTTCATCTTCATTTAACTGATTTCATCGTTAACTGATTTCATCTTCATTTAACTGATTTCATCGTTAACTGATTTCATCGTTAACTGATTTCATCGTTAACTGATTTCATCTTCATTTAACTGATTTCATCTTTAACTGATTTCATCGTTAACTGATTTAATCTTCATGTAACTGATTTCATCTGTAACTGATTTCATCGTTAACTGATTTCATCGTTAACTGATTTCATCTTCATTTAACTGATTTCATCGTTAACTGATTTCATCGTTAACTTATTTCATCGTTAACTGATTTCATCTTCATTTAACTGATTTCATCTTTAACTGATTTCATCGTTAACTGATTTCATCTTCATTTAACTGATTTCATTTTCATTCTTCATTTAACTGATTTCATCGTTAACTGATTTCATCTTTAACTGATTTCATCTTTAACTGATTTAATCTTCATGTAACTGATTTCATCTGTAACTGTTTTCATCTTTAACTGATTTCATCGTTAACTGATTTCATCTTTAACTGATTTCATCGTTAACTGATTTCATCTGTAACTGATTTCATCTTTAACTGATTTCATCATTAACTGATTTAATCTTCATGTAACTGATTTCATCTGTAACTGATTTCATCTTCATTTAACTGATTTCATCTTTAACTGATTTCATCGTTAACTGATTTCATCTTCATTTAACTGATTTCATTTTCATTCTTCATTTAACTGATTTCATCGTTAACTGATTTCATCTTTAACTGATTTCATCTTTAACTGATTTAATCTTCATGTAACTGATTTCATCTGTAACTGTTTTCATCTTTAACTGATTTCATCGTTAACTGATTTCATCTTTAACTGATTTCATCGTTAACTGATTTCATCTGTAACTGATTTCATCTTTAACTGATTTCATCATTAACTGATTTAATCTTCATGTAACTGATTTCATCTGTAACTGATTTCATCGTTAACTGATTTCATCGTTAACTGATTTCATCTTCATTTAACTGATTTCATCTTCATTTAACTGATTTCATCGTTAACTGATTTCATCTTCATTTAACTAATTTCATTTTTAACTGATTTCATCTTCATTTAACTGATTTCATCTGTAACTGATTTCATCTTTAACTGATTTCATCTTCATTTAACTGATTTCATCGTTAACAGATTTCATCTTCATTTAACTGATTTCATCTTTAACTGATTTCATCTTCATGTAACTGATTTCATCTGTAACTGATTTCATCGTTAACTGATTTCATCTTCATTTAACTGATTTCATCTTTAACTGATTTCATCGTTAACTGATTTCATCTTCATTTAACTGATTTCATCGTTAACTGATTTCATCTTCATTTAACTGATTTCATCTTTAACTGATTTCATCGTTAACTGATTTCATCTTCATTTAACTGATTTCATCTTTAACTGATTTCATCGTTAACTGATTTCATCTTCATTTAACTGATTTCATCTTTAACTGATTTCATCGTTAACTGATTTCATCTTCATTTAACTGATTTCATTTTCATTCTTCATTTAACTGATTTCATCTTTAACTGATTTCATCTTCATTTAACTGATTTAATCTTTAACTGATTTCATCGTTAACTGATTTCATCTTCATTTAACTGATTTCATCGTTAACTGATTTCATCTTCATGTAAGTGATTTAATCTGTAACTGATTTCATCTTTAACTGATTTCATCGTTAACTGATTTCATCTTCATTTAACTGATTTCATCGTTAACTGATTTCATCTTTAACTGATTTCATCGTTAACTGATTTCATCTTTTACTGATTTCATCGTTAACTGATTTCATCTTCATGTAAGTGATTTAATCTGTAACTGATTTCATCTTTAACTGATTTCATCGTTAACTGATTTCATCTTCATTTAACTGATTTCATCGTTAACTGATTTCATCTTTAACTGATTTCATCGTTAACTGATTTCATCTTTTACTGATTTCATCGTTAACTGATTTCATCTTCATTTAACTGATTTCATCGTTAACTGATTTCATCTTCATTTAACTGATTTCATCGTTAACTGATTTCATCGTTAACTGATTTCATCTTTAACTGATTTCATCGTTAACTGATTTCATCTTCATTTAACTGATTTCATCTTTAACTGATTTCATCGTTAACTGATTTCATCTTCATTTAACTGATTTCATCGTTAACTGATTTCATCTTCATTTAACTGATTTCATCTTTAACTGATTTCATCGTTAACTGATTTCATATTCATTTAACTGATTTCATCGTTAACTGATTTCATCGTTAACTGATTTAATCTTCATGTAACTGATTTCATCTGTAACTGATTTCATCTTTAACTGATTTCTTCGTTAACTGATTTCATCTTCATTTAACTGATTTCATCGTTAACTGATTTCATCTTCATTTAACTGATTTCATCGTCAACTGATTTCATCTTCATTTAACTGATTTCATCGTTAACTGATTTCATCGTTAACTGATTTCATCGTTAACTGATTTCATCTTCATTTAACTGATTTCATCTTTAACTGATTTCATCGTTAACTGATTTAATCTTCATGTAACTGATTTCATCTGTAACTGATTTCATCGTTAACTGATTTCATCGTTAACTGATTTCATCTTCATTTAACTGATTTCATCGTTAACTGATTTCATCGTTAACTTATTTCATCGTTAACTGATTTCATCTTCATTTAACTGATTTCATCTTTAACTGATTTCATCGTTAACTGATTTCATCTTCATTTAACTGATTTCATTTTCATTCTTCATTTAACTGATTTCATCGTTAACTGATTTCATCTTTAACTGATTTCATCTTTAACTGATTTAATCTTCATGTAACTGATTTCATCTGTAACTGTTTTCATCTTTAACTGATTTCATCGTTAACTGATTTCATCTTTAACTGATTTCATCGTTAACTGATTTCATCTGTAACTGATTTCATCTTTAACTGATTTCATCATTAACTGATTTAATCTTCATGTAACTGATTTCATCTGTAACTGATTTCATCTTCATTTAACTGATTTCATCTTTAACTGATTTCATCGTTAACTGATTTCATCTTCATTTAACTGATTTCATTTTCATTCTTCATTTAACTGATTTCATCGTTAACTGATTTCATCTTTAACTGATTTCATCTTTAACTGATTTAATCTTCATGTAACTGATTTCATCTGTAACTGTTTTCATCTTTAACTGATTTCATCGTTAACTGATTTCATCTTTAACTGATTTCATCATTAACTGATTTAATCTTCATGTAACTGATTTCATCTGTAACTGATTTCATCGTTAACTGATTTCATCGTTAACTGATTTCATCTTCATTTAACTGATTTCATCTTCATTTAACTGATTTCATCGTTAACTGATTTCATCTTCATTTAACTAATTTCATTTTTAACTGATTTCATCTTCATTTAACTGATTTCATCTGTAACTGATTTCATCTTTAACTGATTTCATCTTCATTTAACTGATTTCATCGTTAACAGATTTCATCTTCATTTAACTGATTTCATCTTTAACTGATTTCATCTTCATGTAACTGATTTCATCTGTAACTGATTTCATCGTTAACTGATTTCATCTTCATTTAACTGATTTCATCTTTAACTGATTTCATCGTTAACTGATTTCATCTTCATTTAACTGATTTCATCGTTAACTGATTTCATCTTCATTTAACTGATTTCATCTTTAACTGATTTCATCGTTAACTGATTTCATCTTCATTTAACTGATTTCATCTTTAACTGATTTCATCGTTAACTGATTTCATCTTCATTTAACTGATTTCATCTTTAACTGATTTCATCGTTAACTGATTTCATCTTCATTTAACTGATTTCATTTTCATTCTTCATTTAACTGATTTCATCTTTAACTGATTTCATCTTCATTTAACTGATTTAATCTTTAACTGATTTCATCGTTAACTGATTTCATCTTCATTTAACTGATTTCATCTTCATTTAACTGATTTCATCTGTAACTGATTTCATCGTTAACTGATTTCATCTTCATTTAACTGATTTCATCGTTAACTGATTTCATCTTCATTTAACTGATTTCATCTTTAACTGATTTCATCGTTAACTGATTTCATCTTCATTTAACTGATTTCATCTTCATTTAACTGATTTCATCTGTAACTGATTTCATCGTTAACTGATTTCATCTTCATTTAACTGATTTCATCTTCATTTAACTGATTTCATCTTTAACTGATTTCATCGTTAACTGATTTCATCTTCATTTAACTGATTTCATCTTCATTTAACTGATTTCATCTGTAACTGATTTCATCGTTAACTGATTTCATCTTCATTTAACTGATTTCATCTTCATTTAACTGATTTCATCTTTAACTGATTTCATCGTTAACTGATTTCATCTTTATTTAACTGATTTCATCGTTAACTGATTTCATCTTCATTTAACTGATTTCATCTTTAACTGATTTCATCGTTAACTGATTTCATCTTCATTTAACTGATTTCATCGTTAACTGATTTAATCTTCATGTAACTGATTTCATCTTCATGTAACTGATTTCATCTTCATGTAACTGATTTCATCGTTAACTGATTTCATCTTCATTTAACTGATTTCATCGTTAACTGATTTCATCGTTAACTGATTTCATCGTTAACTGATTTCATCTTCATTTAACTGATTTCATCTTCATTTAACTGATGTCATCTTTAACTGATTTCATCGTTAACTGATTTCATCGTTAACTGATTTCATCTTCATTTAACTGATTTCATCTTTAACTGATTTCATCGTTAACTGATTTCATCGTTAACTGATTTCATCTTCATTTAACTGATTTCATCTTTAACTGATTTCATCGTTAACTGATTTCATTCTTCATTTAACTGATTTCATCGTTAACTGATTTCATCGTTAACTGATTTCATCTTCATTTAACTGATTTCATTTTCATTCTTCATTTAACTGATTTCATCGTTAACTGATTTCATCGTTAACTGATTTCATCGTTAACTGATTTCATCTTCATTTAACTGATTTCATCTGTAACTGATTTCATCTTTAACTGATTTCATCTTCATTTAACTGATTTCATCTTCATTTAACTGATTTCATCTTTAACTGATTTCATCTTCATGTAACTGATTTCATCTGTAACTGATTTCATCGTTAACTGATTTCATCTTCGTTTAACTGATTTCATCTTTAACTGATTTCATCGTTAACTGATTTCATCTTCATTTAACTGATTTCATCGTTAACTGATTTCATCTTCATTTAACTGATTTCATCTTTAACTGATTTCATCTTCATTTAACTGATTTCATCTTCATTTAACTGATTTCATCTTTAACTAATTTCATCTTCATTTAACTGATTTCATCTTTAACTGATTTCATCGTTAACTGATTTCATCTTCATTTAACTGATTTCATCGTTAACTGATTTCATCTTCATTTAACTGATTTCATCTTTAACTGATTTCATCGTTAACTGATTTCATCTTCATTTAACTGATTTCATTTTCATTCTTCATTTAACTGATTTCATCGTTAACTGATTTCATCTTTAACTGATTTCATCGTTAACTGATTTAATCTTAATGTAACTGATTTCATCTGTAACTGATTTCATCTTTAACTGATTTCATCGTTAACTGATTTCATCTTCATTTAACTGATTTCATCTTCATTTAACTGATTTCATCGTTAACTGATTTCATCGTTAACTGATTTCATCTTCATTTAACTGATTTCATCGTTAACTGATTTCATCTTCATTTAACTGATTTCATCTTTAACTGATTTCATCGTTAACTGATTTCATCTTCATTTAACTGATTTCATCGTTAACTGATTTCATCTTCATTTAACTGATTTCATCTTTAACTTATTTCATCGTTAACTGATTTCATCTTCATTTAACTGATTTCATCGTTAACTGATTTCATCTTCATTTAACTGATTTCATCTTTAACTGATTTCATCGTTAACTGATTTCATCTTCATGTAACTGATTTCATCTGTAACTGATTTCATCTTTAACTGATTTCATCGTTAACTGATTTCATCTTCATTTAACTGATTTCATCTTTAACTGATTTCATCGTTAACTGATTTCATCTTCATTTAACTGATTTCATCTTTAACTGATTTCATCGTTAACTGATTTCATTCTTCATTTAACTGATTTCATCTTTAACTGATTTCATCTTCATGTAACTGATTTCATCTGTAACTGATTTTATCTTCATTTAACTGATTTCATCTTTAACTGATTTCATCGTTAACTGATTTCATCGTTAACTGATTTCATCTTCATTTAACTGATTTCATCTTTAACTGATTTCATCGTTAACTGATTTCATCGTTAACTGATTTCATCTTCATTTAACTGATTTCATCTTTAACTGATTTCATCGTTAACTGATTTCATTCTTCATTTAACTGATTTCATCGTTAACTGATTTCATCGTTAACTGATTTCATCTTCATTTAACTGATTTCATTTTCATTCTTCATTTAACTGATTTCATCGTTAACTGATTTCATCGTTAACTGATTTCATCGTTAACTGATTTCATCTTCATTTAACTGATTTCATCTGTAACTGATTTCATCTTTAACTGATTTCATCTTCATTTAACTGATTTCATCTTCATTTAACTGATTTCATCTTTAACTGATTTCATCTTCATGTAACTGATTTCATCTGTAACTGATTTCATCGTTAACTGATTTCATCTTCGTTTAACTGATTTCATCTTTAACTGATTTCATCGTTAACTGATTTCATCTTCATTTAACTGATTTCATCGTTAACTGATTTCATCTTCATTTAACTGATTTCATCTTTAACTGATTTCATCGTTAACTGATTTCATCTTCATTTAACTGATTTCATCTTTAACTGAATTCATCGTTAACTGATTTCATCTTCATTTAACTGATTTCATTTTCATTCTTCATTTAACTGATTTCATCTTTAACTGATTTCATCTTCATTTAACTGATTTAATCTTTAACTGATTTAATCTTCATGTAACTGGTTTCATCTGTAACTGATTTCATCTGTAACTGATTTCATCTTTAACTGATTTCATCTTCATTTAACTGATTTCATCGTTAACTGATTTCATCTTCATTTAACTGATTTCATCTTTAACTGATTTCATCGTTAACTGATTTCATCTTCATTTAACTGATTTCATCTTCATTTAACTGATTTCATCTTTAACTAATTTCATCTTCATTTAACTGATTTCATCTTTAACTGATTTCATCGTTAACTGATTTCATCTTCATTTAACTGATTTCATCGTTAACTGATTTCATCTTCATTTAACTGATTTCATCTTTAACTGATTTCATCGTTAACTGATTTCATCTTCATTTAACTGATTTCATTTTCATTCTTCATTTAACTGATTTCATCGTTAACTGATTTCATCTTTAACTGATTTCATCGTTAACTGATTTAATCTTAATGTAACTGATTTCATCTGTAACTGATTTCATCTTTAACTGATTTCATCGTTAACTGATTTCATCTTCATTTAACTGATTTCATCTTCATTTAACTGATTTCATCGTTAACTGATTTCATCGTTAACTGATTTCATCTTCATTTAACTGATTTCATCGTTAACTGATTTCATCTTCATTTAACTGATTTCATCTTTAACTGATTTCATCGTTAACTGATTTCATCTTCATTTAACTGATTTCATCGTTAACTGATTTCATCTTCATTTAACTGATTTCATCTTTAACTTATTTCATCGTTAACTGATTTCATCTTCATTTAACTGATTTCATCGTTAACTGATTTCATCTTCATTTAACTGATTTCATCTTTAACTGATTTCATCGTTAACTGATTTCATCTTCATGTAACTGATTTCATCTGTAACTGATTTCATCTTTAACTGATTTCATCGTTAACTGATTTCATCTTCATTTAACTGATTTCATCTTTAACTGATTTCATCGTTAACTGATTTCATCTTCATTTAACTGATTTCATCTTTAACTGATTTCATCGTTAACTGATTTCATTCTTCATTTAACTGATTTCATCTTTAACTGATTTCATCTTCATGTAACTGATTTCATCTGTAACTGATTTTATCTTCATTTAACTGATTTCATCGTTAACTGATTTCATCTTCATTTAACTGATTTCATTTTCATTCTTCATTTAACTGATTTCATCGTTAACTGATTTCATCTTTAACTGATTTCATCGTTAACTGATTTAATCTTCATGTAACTGATTTCATCTCTAACTGATTTCATCTTTAACTGATTTCATCTTCATGTAACTGATTTCATCTGTAACTGATTTTATCTTCATTTAACTGATTTCATCGTTAACTGATTTCATCTTCATTTAACTGATTTCATTTTCATTCTTCATTTAACTGATTTCATCGTTAACTGATTTCATCTTTAACTGATTTCATCGTTAACTGATTTAATCTTCATGTAACTGATTTCATCTCTAACTGATTTCATCTTTAACTGATTTCATCGTTAACTGATTTCATCTTCATTTAACTGATTTCATCTTCATTTAACTGATTTCATCTTTAACTTATTTCATCGTTAACTGATTTCATCTTCATTTAACTGATTTCATCGTTAACTGATTTCATCGTTAACTGATTTCATCTTCATTTAACTGATTTCATCTTCATTTAACTGATTTCATCGTTAACTGATTTCATCGTTAACTGATTTCATCTTCATTTAACTGATTTCATCGTTAACTGATTTCATCTTCATTTAACTGATTTCATCTTTAACTGATTTCATCGTTAACTGATTTCATCTTCATTTAACTGATTTCATCGTTAACTGATTTCATCTTCATTTAACTGATTTCATCTTTAACTTATTTCATCGTTAACTGATTTCATCTTCATTTAACTGATTTCATCGTTAACTGATTTCATCTTCATTTAACTGATTTCATCTTTAACTGATTTCATCGTTAACTGATTTCATCTTCATGTAACTGATTTCATCTGTAACTGATTTCATCTTTAACTGATTTCATCGTTAACTGATTTCATCTTCATTTAACTGATTTCATCTTTAACTGATTTCATCGTTAACTGATTTCATCTTCATTTAACTGATTTCATCTTTAACTGATTTCATCGTTAACTGATTTCATTCTTCATTTAACTGATTTCATCTTTAACTGATTTCATCTTCATGTAACTGATTTCATCTGTAACTGATTTTATCTTCATTTAACTGATTTCATCGTTAACTGATTTCATCTTCATTTAACTGATTTCATTTTCATTCTTCATTTAACTGATTTCATCGTTAACTGATTTCATCTTTAACTGATTTCATCGTTAACTGATTTAATCTTCATGTAACTGATTTCATCTCTAACTGATTTCATCTTTAACTGATTTCATCGTTAACTGATTTCATCTTCATTTAACTGATTTCATCTTCATTTAACTGATTTCATCTTTAACTTATTTCATCGTTAACTGATTTCATCTTCATTTAACTGATTTCATCGTTAACTGATTTCATCTTCATTTAACTGATTTCATCGTTAACTGATTTCATCTTCATTTAACTGATTTCATCTTTAACTGATTTCATCGTTAACTGATTTCATCTTCATGTAACTGATTTCATCTGTAACTGATTTCATCTTTAACTGATTTCATCGTTAACTGATTTCATCTTCATTTAACTGATTTCATCTTTAACTGATTTCATCGTTAACTGATTTCATCTTCATTTAACTGATTTCATCTTTAACTGATTTCATCGTTAACTGAGTTCATCCTTCATTTAACTGATTTCATCTTCATTTAACTGATTTCATCTTTAACTGATTTCATCGTTGACTGATTTCATCTTCATTTAACTGATTTCATCTTCATTTAACTGATTTCATCTTTAACTGATTTCATCGTTAACTGATTTCATCTTTATTTAACTGATTTCATCGTTAACTGATTTCATCTTCATTTAACTGATTTCATCTTTAACTGATTTCATCGTTAACTGATTTCATCTTCATTTAACTGATTTCATCGTTAACTGAGTTCATCTTCATTTAACTGATTTCATTTTCATTCTTCATTTAACTGATTTCATCGTTAACTGATTTCATCTTTAACTGATTTCATCGTTAACTGATTTAATCTTCATGTAACTGATTTCATCTTCATGTAACTGATTTCATCTTCATGTAACTGATTTCATCGTTAACTGATTTCATCTTCATTTAACTGATTTCATCGTTAACTGATTTCATCGTTAACTGATTTCATCTTCATTTAACTGATTTCATCTTCATTTAACTGATGTCATCTTTAACTGATTTCATCGTTAACTGATTTCATCTTCATTTAACTGATTTCATTTTCATTCTTCATTTAACTGATTTCATCTTTAACTGATTTCATCTTCATGTAACTGATTTAATCTTCATGTAACTGATTTCATCTGTAACTGATTTCATCGTTAACTGATTTCATCTTCATTTAACTGATTTCATCTTCATTTAACTGATTTCATCTTTAACTGATTTCATCGTTAACTGATTTCATCTTTATTTAACTGATTTCATCGTTAACTGATTTCATCTTCATTTAACTGATTTCATCGTTAACTGATTTCATCTTCATTTAACTGATTTCATCTTTAACTGATTTCATCGTTAACTGAGTTCATCTTCATTTAACTGATTTCATTTTCATTCTTCATTTAACTGATTTCATCGTTAACTGATTTCATCTTTAACTGATTTCATCGTTAACTGATTTCATCTTCATTTAACTGATTTCATCTTTAACTGATTTCATCGTTAACTGATTTCATTCTTCATTTAACTGATTTCATCTTTAACTGATTTCATCTTCATGTAACTGATTTCATCTGTAACTGATTTCATCGTTGACTGATTTCATCTTCATTTAACTGATTTCATCTTTAACTGATTTCATCGTTAACTGATTTCATCTTCATTTAACTGATTTCATCGTTAACTGATTTCATCTTCATTTAACTGATTTCATCTTTAACTGATTTCATCGTTAACTGATTTCATTTTCATTTAACTGATTTCATCTTTAACTGATTTCATCGTTAACTGATTCCATCTTCATTTAACTGATTTCATCTTTAACTGATTTCATCGTTAACTGATTTCATCTTCATTTAACTGATTTCATTTTCATTCTTCATTTAACTGATTTCATCTTTAACTGATTTCATCTTCATTTAACTGATTTAATCTATAACTGATTTAATCTTCATTTAACTGATTTCATCTTTAACTGATTTCATCTTCATTCAACTGATTTCATCTTCATTTAACTGATTTCATATGTAACTGATTTCATCTTCATGTAACTGATTTCATCTTCATGTAACTGATTTCATCGTTAACTGATTTCATCTTCATTTAACTGATTTCATCGTTAACTGATTTCATCTTCATTTAACTGATTTCATCGTTAACTGATATCATCGTTAACTGATTTCATCTTCATTTAACTGATTTCATCGTTAACTGATTTCATCGTTAACTGATTTCATCTTTAACTGATTTCATCGTTAACTGATTTCATCTTCATTTAACTGATTTCATCTTTAACTGATTTCATCGTTAACTAATTTCATCTTCATTTAACTGATTTCATCGTTAACTGATTTCATCTTCATTTAACTGATTTCATCTTTAACTGATTTCATCGTTAACTGATTTCATATTCATTTAACTGATTTCATCGTTAACTGATTTCATCGTTAACTGATTTAATCTTCATGTAACTGATTTCATCTGTAACTGATTCCATCTTTAACTGATTTCATCGTTAACTGATTTCATCTTCATTTAACTGATTTCATCGTTAACTGATTTCATCTTCATTTAACTGATTTCATCTTTAACTGATTTCATCTTTAACTGATTTCATCTTCATTTAACTGATTTCATCGTTAACTGATTTCATCTTCATTTAACTGATTTCATCTTTAACTGATTTCATCGTTAACTGATTTCATCTTCATGTAACTGATTTCATCTGTAACTGATTTCATCTGTAACTGATTTCATCTTTAACTGATTTCATCTTCATTTAACTGATTTCATCGTTAACAGATTTCATCTTCATTTAACTGATTTCATCTTTAACTGATTTCATCTTTAACTGATTTCATCGTTAACTGATTTCATCGTTAACTGATTTCATCTGTAACTGATTTCATCTTTAACTGATTTCATCTTCATTTAACTGATTTCATCGTTAACAGATTTCATCTTCATTTAACTGATTTCATCTTCATGTAACTGATTTCATCTGTAACTGATTTCATCGTTAACTGATTTCATCTTCATTTAACTGATTTCATCTTTAACTGATTTCATCGTTAACTGATTTCATCTTCATTTAACTGATTTCATCGTTAACTGATTTCATCTTCATTTAACTGATTTCATCTTTAACTGATTTCATCGTTAACTGATTTCATCTTCATTTAACTGATTTCATCTTTAACTGATTTCATCGTTTACTGATTTCATCTTCATTTAACTGATTTCATCTTTAACTGATTTCATCGTTAACTGATTTCATCTTCATTTAACTGATTTCATTTTCATTCTTCATTTAACTGATTTCATCTTTAACTGATTTCATCTTCATTTAACTGATTTAATCTTTAACTGATTTCATCGTTAACTGATTTCATCTTCATTTAACTGATTTCATCGTTAACTGATTTCATCTTCATTTAACTGATTTCATCTTTAACTGATTTCATCGTTAACTGAGTTCATCTTCATTTAACTGATTTCATCTTCATTTAACTGATTTCATCTTTAACTGATTTCATCGTTAACTGATTTCATCTTCATTTAACTGATTTCATCTTCATTTAACTGATTTCATCTGTAACTGATTTCATCGTTAACTGATTTCATCTTCATTTAACTGATTTCATCTTCATTTAACTGATTTCATCTTTAACTGATTTCATCGTTAACTGATTTCATCTTTATTTAACTGATTTCATCGTTAACTGATTTCATCTTCATTTAACTGATTTCATCTTTAACTGATTTCATCGTTAACTGATTTCATCTTCATTTAACTGATTTCATCGTTAACTGATTTCATCTTCATTTAACTGATTTCATCGTTAACTGAGTTCATCTTCATTTAACTGATTTCATTTTCATTCTTCATTTAACTGATTTCATCGTTAACTGATTTCATCTTTAACTGATTTCATCGTTAACTGATTTAATCTTCATGTAACTGATTTCATCTGTAACTGATTTCATCTTCATGTAACTGATTTCATCGTTAACTGATTTCATCTTCATTTAACTGATTTCATCTTCATTTAACTGATTTCATCGTTAACTGATTTCATCGTTAACTGATTTCATCGTTAACTGATTTCATCTTCATTTAACTGATTTCATCTTCATTTAACTGATGTCATCTTTAACTGATTTCATCGTTAACTGATTTCATCTTCATTTAACTGATTTCATTTTCATTCTTCATTTAACTGATTTCATCTTTAACTGATTTCATCTTCATGTAACTGATTTAATCTTCATGTAACTGATTTCATCTGTAACTGATTTCATCGTTAACTGATTTCATCTTCATTTAACTGATTTCATCTTCATTTAACTGATTTCATCTTTAACTGATTTCATCGTTAACTGATTTCATCTTTATTTAACTGATTTCATCGTTAACTGATTTCATCTTCATTTAACTGATTTCATCGTTAACTGATTTCATCTTCATTTAACTGATTTCATCTTTAACTGATTTCATCGTTAACTGAGTTCATCTTCATTTAACTGATTTCATTTTCATTCTTCATTTAACTGATTTCATCGTTAACTGATTTCATCTTTAACTGATTTCATCGTTAACTGATTTCATCTTCATTTAACTGATTTCATCTTTAACTGATTTCATCGTTAACTGATTTCATTCTTCATTTAACTGATTTCATCTTTAACTGATTTCATCTTTAACTGATTTCATCTTCATGTAACTGATTTCATCTGTAACTGATTTCATCGTTAACTGATTTCATCTTCATTTAACTGATTTCATCTTTAACTGATTTCATCTTCATGTAACTGATTTCATCTGTAACTGATTTCATCGTTAACTGATTTCATCTTCATTTAACTGATTTCATCTTTAACTGATTTCATCGTTAACTGATTTCATCTTCATTTAACTGATTTCATCGTTAACTGATTTCATCTTCATTTAACTGATTTCATCTTTAACTGATTTCATCCTTAACTGATTTCATCTTCATTTAATTGATTTCATTTTCATTCTTCATTTAACTGATTTCATCGTTAACTGATTTCATCTTTAACTGATTTCATCGTTAACTGATTTAATCTTCATGTAACTGATTTCATCTGTAACTGATTTCATCTTTAACTGATTTCATCGTTAACTGATTTCATCTTCATTTAACTGATTTCATCGTTAACTGATTTCATCTTCATTTAACTGATTTCATCTTTAACTGATTTCATCGTTAACTGATTTCATCTTCATTTAACTGATTTCATCGTTAACTGATTTCATCTTCATTTAACTGATTTCATCTTTAACTGATTTCATCTTCATTTAACTGATTTCATGTTCATTTAACTGATTTCATCTTTAACTGATTTCATCGTTAACTGATTTCATCTTCATTTAACTGAATTCATCGTTAACTGATTTCATCTTCATTTAACTGATTTCATCTTTAACTAATTTCATCGTTAACTGATTTCATCTTCATTTAACTGATTTCATTTTCATTCTTCATGTAACTGATTTCATCTGTAACTGATTTCATCGTTAACTGATTTCATCGTTAAATGATTTCATCGTTAACTGATTTCATTTTCATTTAACTGATTTCATCTTCATTTAACTGATTTCATCGTTAACTGATTTCATCGTTAACTGATTTCATCTTCATTTAACTGATTTCATCGTTAACTGATTTCATCTTCATTTAACTGATTTCATCTTTCACTGATTTCATCGTTAACTGATTTCATCTTCATTTAACTGATTTCATCTTTAACTGATTTCATCGTTAACTGATTTCATCTTCATTTAACTGATTTCATCGTTAACTGATTTCATCTTCATTTAACTGATTTCATCTTTAACTGATTTCATCTTCATTTAACTGATTTCATCTTTAACTGATTTCATCGTTAACTGATTTCATCTTCATTTAACTGATTTCATCTTTAACTGATTTCATCGTTAACTGATTTCATCTTCATTTAACTGATTTCATCTTTAACTGATTTCATCGTTAACTGATTTCATCTTCATTTAACTGATTTCATCTTTAACTGATTTCATCTTCATGTAACTGATTTCATCTGTAACTGATTTCATCGTTAACTGATTTCATCTTCATTTAACTGATTTCATCTTTAACTGATTTCATCGTTAACTGATTTCATCTTCATTTAACTGATTTCATGTTCATTTAACTGATTTCATCGTTAACTGATTTCATCTTCATTTAACTGATTTCATCTTTAACTGATTTCATCGTTAACTGATTTCATCTTCATTTAACTGATTTCATCGTTAACTGATTTCATCTTCATTTAACTGATTTCATCTTTAACTAATTTCATCGTTAACTGATTTCATCTTCATTTAACTGATTTCATTTTCATTCTTCATTTAACTGATTTCATCGTTAACTGATTTCATCTTTAACTGATTTCATCGTTAACTGATTTAATCTTCATGTAACTGATTTCATCTGTAACTGATTTCATCGTTAACTGATTTCATCGTTAACTGATTTCATCTTCATTTAACTGATTTCATCTTCATTTAACTGATTTCATCGTTAACTGATTTCATCGTTAACTGATTTCATCTTCATTTAACTGATTTCATCTTTCACTGATTTCATCGTTAACTGATTTCATCTTCATTTAACTGATTTCATCTTTAACTGATTTCATCGTTAACTGATTTCATCTTCATTTAACTGATTTCATCGTTAACTGATTTCATCTTCATTTAACTGATTTCATCTTTAACTGATTTCATCGTTAACTGATTTCATCTTCATTTAACTGATTTCATCTTTAACTGATTTCATCGTTAACTGATTTCATCTTCATTTAACTGATTTCATCTTTAACTGATTTCATCTTCATGTAACTGATTTCATCTGTAACTGATTTCATCGTTAACTGATTTCATCTTCATTTAACTAATTTCATCGTTAACTGATTTCATCTTCATTTAACTGATTTCATCTTTAACTGATTTCATCCTTAACTGATTTCATCTTCATTTAATTGATTTCATTTTCATTCTTCATTTAACTGATTTCATCGTTAACTGATTTCATCTTTAACTGATTTCATCGTTAACTGATTTAATCTTCATGTAACTGATTTCATCTGTAACTGATTTCATCTTTAACTGATTTCATCGTTAACTGATTTCATCTTCATTTAACTGATTTCATCGTTAACTGATTTCATCTTCATTTAACTGATTTCATCTTTAACTGATTTCATCGTTAACTGATTTCATCTTCATTTAACTGATTTCATCGTTAACTGATTTCATCTTCATTTAACTGATTTCATCTTTAACTGATTTCATCTTCATTTAACTGATTTCATGTTCATTTAACTGATTTCATCTTTAACTGATTTCATCGTTAACTGATTTCATCTTCATTTAACTGATTTCATCGTTAACTGATTTCATCTTCATTTAACTGATTTCATCTTTAACTAATTTCATCGTTAACTGATTTCATCTTCATTTAACTGATTTCATTTTCATTCTTCATGTAACTGATTTCATCTGTAACTGATTTCATCGTTAACTGATTTCATCGTTAAATGATTTCATCGTTAACTGATTTCATCTTCATTTAACTGATTTCATCTTCATTTAACTGATTTCATCGTTAACTGATTTCATCTTCATTTAACTGATTTCATCTTTCACTGATTTCATCGTTAACTGATTTCATCTTCATTTAACTGATTTCATCTTTAACTGATTTCATCGTTAACTGATTTCATCTTCATTTACATGATTTCATCGTTAACTGATTTCATCTTCATTTAACTGATTTCATCTTTAACTGATTTCATCTTCATTTAACTGATTTCATCTTTAACTGATTTCATCGTTAACTGATTTCATCTTCATTTAACTGATTTCATCTTTAACTGATTTCATCGTTAACTGATTTCATCTTCATTTAACTGATTTCATCTTTAACTGATTTCATCGTTAACTGATTTCATCTTCATTTAACTGATTTCATCTTTAACTGATTTCATCTTCATGTAACTGATTTCATCTGTAACTGATTTCATCGTTAACTGATTTCATCTTCATTTAACTGATTTCATCTTTAACTGATTTCATCGTTAACTGATTTCATCTTCATTTAACTGATTTCATGTTCATTTAACTGATTTCATCGTTAACTGATTTCATCTTTAACTGATTTCATCGTTAACTGATTTAATCTTCATGTAACTGATTTCATCTGTAACTGATTTCATCGTTAACTGATTTCATCGTTAACTGATTTCATCTTCATTTAACTGATTTCATCTTCATTTAACTGATTTCATCGTTAACTGATTTCATCGTTAACTGATTTCATCTTCATTTAACTGATTTCATCGTTAACTGATTTCATCTTCATTTAACTGATTTCATCTTTCACTGATTTCATCGTTAACTGATTTCATCTTCATTTAACTGATTTCATCTTTAACTGATTTCATCGTTAACTGATTTCATCTTCATTTAACTGATTTCATCGTTAACTGATTTCATCGTTAACTGATTTCATCTTCATTTAACTGATTTCATCTTTAACTGATTTCATCGTTAACTGATTTCATCTTCATTTAACTGATTTCATCTTTAACTGATTTCATCGTTAACTGATTTCATCTTCATTTAACTGATTTCATCTTTAACTGATTTCATCTTCATGTAACTGATTTCATCTGTAACTGATTTCATCGTTAACTGATTTCATCTTCATTTAACTGATTTCATCTTTAACTGATTTCATCGTTAACTGATTTCATCTTCATTTAACTGATTTCATCGTTAACTGATTTCATCTTCATTTAACTGATTTCATCTTTAACTGATTTCATCCTTAACTGATTTCATCTTCATTTAACTGATTTCATTTTCATTCTTCATTTAACTGATTTCATCGTTAACTGATTTCATCTTTAATTGATTTCATCGTTAACTGATTTAATCTTCATGTAACTGATTTCATCTGTAACTGATTTCATCTTTAACTGATTTCATCGTTAACTGATTTCATCTTCATTTAACTGATTTCATCGTTAACTGATTTCATCTTCATTTAACTGATTTAATCTTTAACTGATTTCATCGTTAACTGATTTAATCTTCATTTAACTGATTTCATTTTCATTCTTCATTTAACTGATTTCATCTTTAACTGATTTCATCTTCATTTAACTGATTTCATCGTTAACTGATTTCATCTTCATTTAACTGATTTCATCTTTAACTGATTTCATCGTTAACTGATTTCATCTTCATTTAACTGATTTCATCGTTAACTGATTTCATCTTCATTTAACTGATTTCATCTTTAACTGATTTCATCTTCATTTAACTGATTTCATGTTCATTTAACTGATTTCATCGTTAACTGATTTCATCTTCATTTAACTGATTTCATCTTTAACTGATTTCATCGTTAACTGATTTCCTCTTCATTTAACTGATTTCATCTTTAACTGATTTCATCGTTAACTGATTTCATCTTCATTTAACTGATTTCATCGTTAACTGATTTCATCTTCATTTAACTGATTTCATCTTTAACTGATTTCATCCTTAACTGATTTCATCTTCATTTAACTGATTTCATTTTCATTCTTCATTTAACTGATTTCATCGTTAACTGATTTCATCTTTAATTGATTTCATCGTTAACTGATTTAATCTTCATGTAACTGATTTCATCTGTAACTGATTTCATCTTTAACTGATTTCATCGTTAACTGATTTCATCTTCATTTAACTGATTTCATCGTTAACTGATTTCATCTTCATTTAACTGATTTAATCTTTAACTGATTTCATCGTTAACTGATTTAATCTTCATTTAACTGATTTCATTTTCATTCTTCATTTAACTGATTTCATCTTTAACTGATTTCATCTTCATTTAACTGATTTCATCGTTAACTGATTTCATCTTCATTTAACTGATTTCATCTTTAACTGATTTCATCGTTAACTGATTTCATCTTCATTTAACTGATTTCATCGTTAACTGATTTCATCTTCATTTAACTGATTTCATCTTTAACTGATTTCATCTTCATTTAACTGATTTCATGTTCATTTAACTGATTTCATCGTTAACTGATTTCATCTTCATTTAACTGATTTCATCTTTAACTGATTTCATCGTTAACTGATTTCCTCTTCATTTAACTGATTTCATCGTTAACTGATTTCATCTTCATTTAACTGATTTCATCTTTAACTGATTTCATCGTTAACTGATTTCATCTTCATTTAACTGATTTCATTTTCATTCTTCATTTAACTGATTTCATCGTTAACTGATTTCATCTTTAACTGATTACATCGTTAACTGATTTAATCTTCATGTAACTGATTTCATCTGTAACTGATTTCATCTTTAACTGATTTCATCGTTAACTGATTAAATCTTCATTTAACTGATTTCATCGTTAACTGATTTCATCGTTAACTGATTTCATCTTCATTTAACTGATTTCATTTTCATTCTTCATTTAACTGATTTCATCGTTAACTGATTTCATCTTTAACTGATTTCATCGTTAACTGATTTAATCTTAATGTAACTGATTTCATCTGTAACTGATTTCATCGTTAACTGATTTCATCGTTAACTGATTTCATCGTTAACTGATTTCATCGTTAACTGATTTCATCTTCATTTAACTGATTTCATCTTTAACTGATTTCATCGTTAACTGATTTCATCTTTAACTGATTTCATCGTTAACTGATTTCATCTTCATTTAACTGATTTCATCTTTAACTGATTTCATCGTTAACTGATTTCATCTTCATTTAACTGATTTCATCGTTAACTGATTTCATCGTTAACTGATTTCATCTTCATTTAACTGATTTCATCGTTAACTGATTTCATCTTCATTTAACTGATTTCATCTTTAACTGATTTCATCGTTAACTGATTTAATCTTCATTTAACTGATTTCATCTTTAACTGATTTCATCGTTAACTGATTTCCTCTTCATTTAACTGATTTCATCGTTAACTGATTTCATCTTCATTTAACTGATTTCATCTTTAACTGATTTCATCGTTAACTGATTTCATCTTCATTTAACTGATTTCATTTTCATTCTTCATTTAACTGATTTCATCGTTAACTGATTTCATCTTTAACTGATTACATCGTTAACTGATTTAATCTTCATGTAACTGATTTCATCTGTAACTGATTTCATCGTTAACTGATTTCATCGTTAACTGATTAAATCTTCATTTAACTGATTTCATCGTTAACTGATTTCATCGTTAACTGATTTCATCGTTAACTGATTTCATCTTCATTTAACTGATTTCATTTTCATTCTTCATTTAACTGATTTCATCGTTAACTGATTTCATCTTTAACTGATTTCATCGTTAACTGATTTAATCTTCATGTAACTGATTTCATCTGTAACTGATTTCATCGTTAACTGATTTCATCTTCATTTAACTGATTTCATCGTTAACTGATTTCATCGTTAACTGATTTCATCGTTAACTGATTTCATCTTCATTTAACTGATTTCATCTTTAACTGATTTCATCGTTAACTGATTTCATCTTTAACTGATTTCATCGTTAACTGATTTCATCTTCATTTAACTGATTTCATCTTTAACTGATTTCATCGTTAACTGATTTCATCTTCATTTAACTGATTTCATCTTTAACTGATTTCATCTTTCACTGATTTCATCGTTAACTGATTTCATCTTCATTTAACTGATTTCATCTTTAACTGATTTCATCTTCATTTAACTGATTTCATCGTTAACTGATTTCATCTTCATTTAACTGATTTCATCTTTAACTGATTTCATCGTTAACTGATTTCATCTTCATTTAACTGATTTCATCTTTAACTGATTTCATCGTTAACTGATTTCATCTTCATTTAACTGATTTCATCGTTAACTGATTTCATCTTCATTTAACTGATTTCATCTTTAACTGATTTCATCGTTAACTGATTTCATCTTCATTTAACTGATTTCATCTTTAACTGATTTCATCGTTAACTGATTTCATCTTCATTTAACTGATTTCATCTTTAACTGATTTCATCGTTAACTGATTTCATTCTTCATTTAACTGATTTCATCTTTAACTGATTTCATCTTCATGTAACTGATTTCATCTGTAAATGATTTCATCGTTAAATGATTTCATCTTCATTTAACTGATTTCATCGTTAACTGATTTCATCTTCATTTAACTGATTTCATCTTCATTTAACTGATTTCATCGTTAACTGATTTCATCTTCATTTAACTGATTTCATCGTTAACTGATTTCATCGTTAACTGATTTAATCTTCATGTAACTGATTTCATCTTTAACTGATTTCATCGTTAACTGATTTCATCTTCATTTAACTGATTTCATCGTTAACTGATTTCATCTTCATTTAACTGATTTCATCTTTAACTGATTTCATCGTTAACTGATTTCATATTCATTTAACTGATTTCATCGTTAACTGATTTCATCGTTAACTGATTTAATCTTCATGTAACTGATTTCATCTGTAACTGATTTCATCTTTAACTGATTTCATCGTTAACTGATTTCATCTTCATTTAACTGATTTCATCGTTAACTGATTTCATCTTCATTTAACTGATTTCATCGTTAACTGATTTCATCTTCATTTAACTGATTTCATCGTTAACTGATTTCATCGTTAACTGATTTCATCTTCATTTAACTGATTTCATTTTCATTCTTCATTTAACTGATTTCATCGTTAACTGATTTCATCTTTAACTGATTTCATCGTTAACTGATTTAATCTTCATGTAACTGATTTCATCTGTAACTGATTTCATCGTTAACTGATTTCATCTTTAACTGATTTCATCTTCATTTAACTGATTTCATCGTTAACTGATTTCATCGTTAACTGATTTCATCTTCATTTAACTGATTTCATCGTTAACTGATTTCATCGTTAACTGATTTCATCTTCATTTAACTGATTTCATCTTTAACTGATTTCATCGTTAACTGATTTCATCTTCATTTAACTGATTTCATTTTCATTCTTCATTTAACTGATTTCATCGTTAACTGATTTCATATTTAACTGATTTCATCGTTAACTGATTTAATCTTCATGTAACTGATTTCATCTGTAACTGTTTTCATCGTTAACTGATTTCATCGTTAACTGATTTCATCGTTAACTGATTTCATCGTTAACTGATTTAATCTTCATGTAACTGATTTCATCTTCATGTAACTGATTTCATCTTTAACTGATTTCATCGTTCACTGATTTCATCTTCATTTAACTGTTTTCATCTTCATTCTTCATTTAACTGATTTCATCTTTAACTGATTTCATCTTCATTAACTGATTTCATCGTTAACTGATTTCATCTTCATTTAACTGATTTCATCTTTAACTGATTTCATCGTTAACTGATTTCATCTTCATTTAACTGATTTCATCTTTAACTGATTTCATCGTTAACTGATTTCATCTTCATTTAACTGATTTCATCTTTAACTGATTTCATCTTCATTTAACTGATTTCATCTTTCACTGATTTCATCGTTAACTGATTTCATCTTCATTTAACTGATTTCATCTTTCACTGATTTCATCTTCATTTAACTGATTTCATCTTTAACTGATTTCATCGTTAACTGATTTCATCTTCATTTAACTGATTTCATCGTTAACTGATTTCATCGTTAACTGATTTAATCTTCATGTAACTGATTTCATCTTTAACTGATTTCATCGTTAACTGATTTCATCTTCATTTAACTGATTTCATCGTTAACTGATTTCATCTTCATTTAACTGATTTCATCTTTAACTGATTTCATCGTTAACTGATTTCATATTCATTTAACTGATTTCATCGTTAACTGATTTCATCGTTAACTGATTTAATCTTCATGTAACTGATTTCATCTGTAACTGATTTCATCTTTAACTGATTTCATCGTTAACTGATTTCATCTTCATTTAACTGATTTCATCGTTAACTGATTTCATCTTCATTTAACTGATTTCATCGTTAACTGATTTCATCTTCATTTAACTGATTTCATCGTTAACTGATTTCATCGTTAACTGATTTCATCGTTAACTGATTTCATCTTCATTTAACTGATTTCATTTTCATTCTTCATTTAACTGATTTCATCGTTAACTGATTTCATCTGTAACTGATTTCATCGTTAACTGATTTCATCTTTAACTGATTTCATCTTCATTTAACTGATTTCATCTTTAACTGATTTCATCGTTAACTGATTTCATCTTCATTTAACTGATTTCATCGTTAACTGATTTCATCGTTAACTGATTTCATCTTCATTTAACTGATTTCATCTTTAACTGATTTCATCGTTAACTGATTTCATCTTCATTTAACTGATTTCATCGTTAACTGATTTCATCGTTAACTGATTTCATCTTCATTTAACTGATTTCATCTTTAACTGATTTCATCGTTAACTGATTTCATCTTCATTTAACTGATTTCATTTTCATTCTTCATTTAACTGATTTCATCGTTAACTGATTTCATCGTTAACTGATTTAATCTTCATGTAACTGATTTCATCTTCATGTAACTGATTTCATCTGTAACTGTTTTCATCGTTAACTGATTTCATCGTTAACTGATTTCATCGTTAACTGATTTCATCGTTAACTGATTTAATCTTCATGTAACTGATTTCATCTTCATGTAACTGATTTCATCTTTAACTGATTTCATCGTTCACTGATTTCATCTTCATTTAACTGTTTTCATCTTCATTCTTCATTTAACTGATTTCATCTTTAACTGATTTCATCTTCATTAACTGATTTCATCGTTAACTGATTTCATCTTCATTTAACTGATTTCATCTTTAACTGATTTCATCGTTAACTGATTTCATCTTCATTTAACTGATTTCATCTTTAACTGATTTCATCGTTAACTGATTTCATCTTCATTTAACTGATTTCATCTTTAACTGATTTCATCTTCATTTAACTGATTTCATCTTTCACTGATTTCATCGTTAACTGATTTCATCTTCATTTAACTGATTTCATCTTTCACTGATTTCATCTTCATTTAACTGATTTCATCTTTAACTGATTTCATCGTTAACTGATTTCATCTTCATTTAACTGATTTCATCGTTAACTGATTTCATCGTTAACTGATTTAATCTTCATGTAACTGATTTCATCTTTAACTGATTTCATCGTTAACTGATTTCATCTTCATTTAACTGATTTCATCGTTAACTGATTTCATCTTCATTTAACTGATTTCATCTTTAACTGATTTCATCGTTAACTGATTTCATATTCATTTAACTGATTTCATCGTTAACTGATTTCATCGTTAACTGATTTAATCTTCATGTAACTGATTTCATCTGTAACTGATTTCATCTTTAACTGATTTCATCGTTAACTGATTTCATCTTCATTTAACTGATTTCATCGTTAACTGATTTCATCTTCATTTAACTGATTTCATCGTTAACTGATTTCATCTTCATTTAACTGATTTCATCGTTAACTGATTTCATCGTTAACTTATTTCATCGTTAACTGATTTCATCTTCATTTAACTGATTTCATTTTCATTCTTCATTTAACTGATTTCATCGTTAACTGATTTCATCTGTAACTGATTTCATCGTTAACTGATTTCATCTTTAACTGATTTCATCTTCATTTAACTGATTTCATCGTTAACTGATTTCATCGTTAACTGATTTCATCTTCATTTAACTGATTTCATCGTTAACTGATTTCATCGTTAACTGATTTCATCTTCATTTAACTGATTTCATCTTTAACTGATTTCATCGTTAACTGATTTCATCTTCATTTAACTGATTTCATTTTCATTCTTCATTTAACTGATTTCATCGTTAACTGATTTCATCTTTAACTGATTACATCGTTAACTGATTTAATCTTCATGTAACTGATTTCATCTTTAACTGATTTCATCGTTAACTGATTAAATCTTCATTTAACTGATTTCATCGTTAACTGATTTCATCGTTAACTGATTTCATCGTTAACTGATTTCATTTTCATGTAACTGATTTCATCTTTAACTGATTTCATCGTTAACTGATTAAATCTTCATTTAACTGATTTCATCGTTAACTGATTTCATCGTTAACTGATTTAATCTTCATGTAACTGATTTCATCTGTAACTGATTTCATCGTTAACTGATTTCATCGTTAACTGATTTCATCTTCATTTAACTGATTTCATCGTTAACTGATTTCATCGTTAACTGATTTCATCGTTAACTGATTTCATCTTCATTTAACTGATTTCATCGTTAACTGATTTCATCGTTAACTGATTTCATCTTCATTTAACTGATTTCATCGTTAACTGATTTCATCGTTAACTGATTTCATCTTCATTTAACTGATTTCATCTTTAACTGATTTCATCGTTAACTGATTTCATCGTTAACTGATTTCATCTTTAACTGATTTCATCGTTAACTGATTTCATCTTCATTTAACTGATTTCATCTTTAACTGATTTCATCGTTAACTGATTTCATCTTCATTTAACTGATTTCATCGTTAACTGATTTCATCTTCATTTAACTGATTTCATCGTTAACTGATTTCATCTTCATTTAACTGATTTCATCTTTAACTGATTTCATCCTTAACTGATTTCATCTTCATTTAACTGATTTCATTTTCATTCTTCATTTAACTGATTTCATTGTTAACTGATTTAATCTTCATGTAACTGATTTCATCTGTAACTGATTTCATCTTTAACTGATTTCATCGTTAACTGATTTAATCTTCATTTAACTGATTTCATCTTTAACTGATTTCATCGTTAACTGATTTCATCTTCATTTAACTGATTTCATCTTTAACTGATTTCATCGTTAACTGATTTCATCTTCATTTAACTGATTTCATCTTTAACTGATTTCATCGTTAACCGATTTCATTCTTCATTTAACTGATTTCATCTTTAACTGATTTCATCTTCATGTAACTGATTTCATCTGTAACTGATTTCATCGTTAACTGATTTCATCTTCATTTAACTGATTTCATCTTTAACTGATTTCATCGTTAACTGATTTCATCTTCATTTAACTGATTTCATCGTTAACTGATTTCATCTTCATTTAACTGATTTCATCTTTCACTCATTTCATCGTTAACTGATTTCATCTTCATTTAACTGATTTCATCTTTAACTGATTTCATCTTCATTTAACTGATTTCATCGTTAACTGATTTCATCTTCATTTAACTGATTTCATCGTTAACTGATTTCATCTTCATTTAACTGATTTCATCTTTAACTGATTTCATCGTTAACTGATTTCATCTTCATTTAACTGATTTCATCTTTAACTGATTTCATCGTTAACTGATTTCATCTTCATTTAACTGATTTCATCGTTAACTGATTTCATCTTCATTTAACTGATTTCATCTTTAACTGATTTCATCGTTAACTGATTTCATCTTCATTTAACTGATTTCATCTTTAACTGATTTCATCGTTAACTGATTTCATCTTCATTTAACTGATTTCATCTTTAACTGATTTCATCTTCATGTAACTGATTTCATCTGTAACTGATTTCATCGTTAACTGATTTCATCTTCATTTAACTGATTTCATCTTTAACTGATTTCATCGTTAACTGATTTCATCTTCATTTAACTGATTTCATCGTTAACTGATTTCATCGTTAACTGATTTCATCTTCATTTAACTGATTTCATCTTTAACTGTTTTCATCGTTAACTGATTTAATCTTCATGTAACTGATTTCATCTGTAACTGTTTTCATCTTTAACTGATTTCATCTTCATTTAACTGATTTCATCTTCATTTAACTGATTTCATCTGTAACTGATTTCATCTTTAACTGATTTCATCGTTAACTGATTTAATCTTCATGTAACTGATTTCATCTTCATGTAACTGATTTCATCGTTAACTGATTTCATCGTTAACTGATTTCATCGTTACCTGATTTAATCTTCATGTAACTGATTTCATCTTCATGTAACTGATTTCATCTTTAACTGATTTCATCGTTCACTGATTTCATCTTCATTTAACTGTTTTCATCTTCATTTAACTGATTTCATCTTTAACTGATTTCATCGTTAACTGATTTCATCTTCATTTAACTGATTTCATCGTTAACTGATTTCATCTTCATTTAACTGATTTCATCTTTAACTGATTTCATCTTCATTTAACTGATTTCATCTTTAACTGATTTCATCGTTAACTGATTTCATCTTTATTTAACTGATTTCATCGTTAACTGATTTTATCTTCATTTAACTGATTTCATCTTTAACTGATTTCATCGTTAACTGATTTCATCTTCATTTAACTGATTTCATCTGTAACTGATTTCATCTTTAACTGATTTCATCGTTAACTGATTTCATCTTCATTTAACTGATTTCATCTTTAACTGATTTCATCGTTAACTGATTTCATCTTCATTTAACTGATTTCATTTTCATTCTTCATTTAACTGATTTCATCTTTAACTGATTTCATCTTCATTTAACTGATTTCATCTTTAACTGATTTCATCTTCATGTAACTGATTTCATCTGTAACTGATTTCATCGTTAACTGATTTCATCTTCATTTAACTGATTTCATCTTTAACTGATTTCATCGTTAACTGATTTCATCTTCATTTAACTGATTTCATCGTTAACTGATTTCATCTTCATTTAACTGATTTCATCTTTAACTGATTTCATCCTTAACTGATTTCATCTTCATTTAACTGATTTCATTTTCATTCTTCATTTAACTGATTTCATTGTTAACTGATTTAATCTTCATGTAACTGATTTCATCTGTAACTGATTTCATCTTTAACTGATTTCATCGTTAACTGATTTCATCTTCATTTAACTGATTTCATCGTTAACTGATTTCATCTTCATTTAACTGATTTAATCTTTAACTGATTTCATCGTTAACTGATTTAATCTTCATTTAACTGATTTCATTTTCATTCTTCATTTAACTGATTTCATCTTTAACTGATTTCATCTTCATTTAACTGATTTCATCGTTAACTGATTTCATCTTCATTTAACTGATTTCATCTTTAACTGATTTCATCGTTAACTGATTTCATCTTCATTTAACTGATTTCATCGTTAACTGATTTCATCTTCATTTAACTGATTTCATCTTTAACTGATTTCATCTTCATTTAACTGATTTCATGTTCATTTAACTGATTTCATCGTTAACTGATTTCATCTTCATTTAACTGATTTCATCTTTAACTGATTTCATCGTTAACTGATTTCCTCTTCATTTAACTGATTTCATCGTTAACTGATTTCATCTTCATTTAACTGATTTCATCTTTAACTGATTTCATCGTTAACTGATTTCATCTTCATTTAACTGATTTCATTTTCATTCTTCATTTAACTGATTTCATCGTTAACTGATTTCATCTTTAACTGATTACATCGTTAACTGATTTAATCTTCATGTAACTGATTTCATCTGTAACTGATTTCATCTTTAACTGATTTCATCGTTAACTGATTAAATCTTCATTTAACTGATTTCATCGTTAACTGATTTCATCGTTAACTGATTTCATCTTTAACTGATTTCATCGTTAACTGATTTCATCTTCATTTAACTGATTTCATCGTTAACTGATTTCATCGTTAACTGATTTCATCGTTAACTGATTTCATCTTCATTTAACTGATTTCATCTTTAACTGATTTCATCGTTAACTGATTTCATCGTTAACTGATTTCATCTTCATTTAACTGATTTCATCGTTAACTGATTTCATCGTTAACTGATTTCATCTTCATTTAACTGATTTCATCTTTAACTGATTTCATCGTTAACTGATTTCATCTTTAACTGATTTTATCGTTAACTGATTTCATCTTCATTTAACTGATTTCATCTTTAACTGATTTCATCGTTAACTGATTTCATCTTCATTTAACTGATTTCATCGTTAACTGATTTCATCTTCATTTAACTGATTTCATCTTTCACTGATTTCATCGTTAACTGATTTCATCTTCATTTAACTGATTTCATCTTTAACTGATTTCATCGTTAACTGATTTCATCTTCATTTAACTGATTTCATCTTTAACTGATTTCATCGTTAACTGATTTCATCTTCATTTAACTGATTTCATCTTCATTTAACTGATTTCATCTTTAACTGATTTCATCTTTAACTGATTTCATCGTTAACTGATTTCATCTTCATTTAACTGATTTCATCTTTAACTGATTTCATCGTTAACTGATTTCATCTTCATTTAACTGATTTCATCTTTAACTGATTTCATCGTTAACCGATTTCATTCTTCATTTAACTGATTTCATCTTTAACTGATTTCATCTTCATGTAACTGATTTCATCTGTAACTGATTTCATCGTTAACTGATTTCATCTTCATTTAACTGATTTCATCTTTAACTGATTTCATCGTTAACTGATTTCATCTTCATTTAACTGATTTCATCGTTAACTGATTTCATCTTCATTTAACTGATTTCATCTTTCACTCATTTCATCGTTAACTGATTTCATCTTCATTTAACTGATTTCATCTTTAACTGATTTCATCTTCATTTAACTGATTTCATCGTTAACTGATTTCATCTTCATTTAACTGATTTCATCGTTAACTGATTTCATCTTCATTTAACTGATTTCATCTTTAACTGATTTCATCGTTAACTGATTTCATCTTCATTTAACTGATTTCATCTTTAACTGATTTCATCGTTAACTGATTTCATCTTCATTTAACTGATTTCATCGTTAACTGATTTCATCTTCATTTAACTGATTTCATCTTTAACTGATTTCATCGTTAACTGATTTCATCTTCATTTAACTGATTTCATCTTTAACTGATTTCATCGTTAACTGATTTCATCTTCATTTAACTGATTTCATCTTTAACTGATTTCATCGGTAACTGATTTCATTCTTCATTTAACTGATTTCATCTTTAACTGATTTCATCTTCATGTAACTGATTTCATCTGTAACTGATTTCATCGTTAACTGATTTCATCTTCATTTAACTGATTTCATCTTTAACTGATTTCATCGTTAACTGATTTCATCTTCATTTAACTGATTTCATCGTTAACTGATTTCATCGTTAACTGATTTCATCGTTAACTGATTTCATCTTCATTTAACTGATTTCATCGTTAACTGATTTCATCTTCATTTAACTGATTTCATCTTTCACTGATTTCATCGTTAACTGATTTCATCTTCATTTAACTGATTTCATCTTTAACTGATTTCATCGTTAACTGATTTCATCTTCATTTAACTGATTTCATCGTTAACTGATTTCATCTTCATTTAACTGATTTCATCGTTAACTGATTTCATCTTCATTTAACTGATGTCATCGTTAACTGATTTCATCTTCATTTAACTGATTTCATCTTTAACTGATTTCATCGTTAACTGATTTCATCTTCATTTAACTGATTTCATCGTTAACTGATTTCATCTTCATTTAACTGATTTCATCTTTAACTGATTTCATCGTTAACTGATTTCATCTTCATTTAACTGATTTCATCGTTAACTGATTTCATCTTCATTTAACTGATTTCATCGTTAACTGATTTCATCTTCATTTAACTGATGTCATCGTTAACTGATTTCATCTTCATTTAACTGATTTCATCTTTAACTGATTTCATCGTTAACTGATTTCATCTTCATTTAACTGATTTCATCTTTAACTGATTTCATCGTTAACTGATTTCATCTTCATTTAACTGATTTCATCGTTAACTGATTTCATCTTCATGTAACTGATTTCATCTGTAACTGATTTCATCGTTAACTGATTTCATCGTTAAGTGATTTAATCTTCATGTAACTGATTTCATCTGTAACTGATTTCATCTTTAACTGATTTCATCATTAACTGATTTCATCTTCATTTAACTGATTTCATCGTTAACTGATTTCATCTTCATTTAACTGATTTCATCTTTAACTGATTTCATCGTTAACTGATTTCATCTTCATTTAACTGATTTCATTTTCATTCTTCATTTAACTGATTTCATCTGTAACTGATTTCATCATTAACTGATTTCATCGTCATTTAACTGATTTCATCTTTAACTGATTTCATCGTTAACTGATTTCATCTTTAACTGATTTCATCGTTAACTGATTTCATCTTCATTTAACTGATTTCATCTTTAACTGATTTCATCGTTAACTGATTTCATCTTCATTTAACTGATTTCATCGTTAACTGATTTCATCGTTAACTGATTTCATCGTTAACTGATTTCATCTTCATTTAACTGATTTCATCGTTAACTGATTTCATCTTCATTTAACTGATTTCATCTTTCACTGATTTCATCGTTAACTGATTTCATCTTCATTTAACTGATTTCATCTTTAACTGATTTCATCGTTAACTGATTTCATCTTCATTTAACTGATTTCATCGTTAACTGATTTCATCTTCATTTAACTGATTTCATCTGTAACTGATTTCATCTTTAACTGATTTCATCGTTAACTGATTTCATTCTTCATTTAACTGATTTCATCTTTAACTGATTTCATCTTCATGTAACTGATTTCATCTGTAACTGATTTCATCGTTAACTGATTTCATCTTCATTTAACTGATTTCATCTTTAACTGATTTCATCGTTAACTGATTTCTTCTTCATTTAACTGATTTCATCGTTAACTGATTTCATCTTCATTGAACTGATTTCATCTTTAACTGATTTCATCGTTAACTGATTTCATCTTCATTTAACTGATTTCATCTGTAACTGATTTCATCTTTAACTGATTTCATCGTTAACTGATTTCATCTTCATTTAACTGATTTCATCTTTAACTGATTTCATCGTTAACTGATTTCATCTTCATTTAACTTATTTCATTTTCATTCTTCATTTAACTGATTTCATCTTTAACTGATTTCATCTTCATTTAACTGATTTCATCTGTAACTGATTTCATCGTTAACTGATTTCATCGTTAACTGATTTCATCTTCATTTAACTGATTTCATCTTTAACTGATTTCATCGTTAACTGATTTCATCGTTAACTGATTTCATCTTTAACTGATTTCATCGTTAACTGATTTCATCTTCATTTAACTGATTTCATCGTTAACTGATTTCATCGTTAACTGATTTCATCGTTAACTGATTTCATCTTCATTTAACTGATTTCATCGTTAACTGATTTCATCTTCATTTAACTGATTTCATCGTTAACTGATTTCATCTTCATTTAACTGATTTCATCTTTAACTGATTTCATCGTTAACTGATTTCATCTTCATTTAACTGATTTCATCGTTAACTGATTTCATCTTCATTTAACTGATTTCATCTTGAACTGATTTCATCTTCATGTAACTGATTTCATCTGTAACTGATTTCATCGTTAACTGATTTCATCTTCATTTAACTGATTTCATCTTTAACTGATTTCATCGTTAACTGATTTCATCTTCATTTAACTGATTTCATCGTTAACTGATTTCATCTTCATTTAACTGATTTCATCTTTCACTCATTTCATGGTTAACTGATTTCATCTTCATTTAACTGATTTCATCTTTAACTGATTTCATCTTCATTTAACTGATTTCATCGTTAACTGATTTCATCTTCATTTAACTGATTTCATCGTTAACTGATTTCATCTTCATTTAACTGATTTCATCTTTAACTGATTTCATCGTTAACTGATTTCATCTTCATTTAACTGATTTCATCGTTAACTGATTTCATCTTCATTTAACTGATTTCATCTTTAACTGATTTCATCGTTAACTGATTTCATCTTCATTTAACTGATTTCATCTTTAACTGATTTCATCGTTAACTGATTTCATCTTCATTTAACTGATTTCATCTTTAACTGATTTCATCGTTAACTGATTTCATTCTTCATTTAACTGATTTCATCTTTAACTGATTTCATCTTCATGTAACTGATTTCATCTGTAACTGATTTCATCGTTAACTGATTTCATCTTCATTTAACTGATTTCATCTTTAACTGATTTCATCGTTAACTGATTTCATCTTCATTTAACTGATTTCATCGTTAACTGATTTCATCGTTAACTGATTTCATCGTTAACTGATTTCATCTTCATTTAACTGATTTCATCGTTAACTGATTTCATCTTCATTTAACTGATTTCATCTTTCACTGATTTCATCGTTAACTGATTTCATCTTCATTTAACTGATTTCATCGTTAACTGATTTCATCTTCATTTAACTGATTTCATCGTTAACTGATTTCATTTTCATTCTTCATTTAACTGATTTCATCTTTAACTGATTTCATCGTTAACTGATTTCATCTTCATTTAACTGATTTCATCGTTAACTGATTTCATCTTCATTTAACTGATTTCATCGTTAACTGATTTCATCTTCATTTAACTGATGTCATCGTTAACTGATTTCATCTTCATTTAACTGATTTCATCTTTAACTGATTTCATCGTTAACTGATTTCATCTTCATTTAACTGATTTCATCTTTAACTGATTTCATCGTTAACTGATTTCATCTTCATTTAACTGATTTCATCGTTAACTGATTTCATCTTCATGTAACTGATTTCATCTGTAACTGATTTCATCGTTAACTGATTTCATCGTTAAGTGATTTAATCTTCATGTAACTGATTTCATCTGTAACTGATTTCATCTTTAACTGATTTCATCGTTAACTGATTTCATCTTCATTTAACTGATTTCATCGTTAACTGATTTCATCTTCATTTAACTGATTTCATCTTTAACTGATTTCATCGTTAACTGATTTCATCTTCATTTAACTGATTTCATTTTCATTCTTCATTTAACTGATTTCATCTGTAACTGATTTCATCGTTAACTGATTTCATCTTCATTTAACTGATTTCATCTTCATTTAACTGATTTCATCTGTAACTGATTTCATCTTTAACTGATTTCATCGTTAACTGATTTAATCTTCATGTAACTGATTTCATCTTCATGTAACTGATTTCATCGTTAACTGATTTCATCGTTAACTGATTTCATCGTTAACTGATTTCATCTTCATTTAACTGATTTCATCTCCATTTAACTGATTTCATCTTTAACTGATTTCATCTTTAACTGATTTCATCGTTAACTGATTTCATCTTCATTTAACTGATTTCATCGTTAACTGATTTCATCTTCATTTAACTGATTTCATCTTTAACTGATTTCATCGTTAACTGATTTCATCTTCATTTAACTGATTTCATCGTTAACTGATTTTATCTTCATTTAACTGATTTCATCTTTAACTGATTTCATCGTTAACTGATTTCATCTTCATTTAACTGATTTCATCTGTAACTGATTTCATCTTTAACTGATTTCATCGTTAACTGATTTCATTCTTCATTTAACTGATTTCATCTTTAACTGATTTCATCTTCATGTAACTGATTTCATCTGTAACTGATTTCATCGTTAACTGATTTCATCTTCATTTAACTGATTTCATCTTTAACTGATTTCATCGTTAACTGATTTCTTCTTCATTTAACTGATTTCATCGTTAACTGATTTCATCTTCATTGAACTGATTTCATCTTTAACTGATTTCATCGTTAACTGATTTCATCTTCATTTAACTGATTTCATCTGTAACTGATTTCATCTTTAACTGATTTCATCGTTAACTGATTTCATCTTCATTTAACTTATTTCATCTTTAACTGATTTCATCGTTAACTGATTTCATCTTCATTTAACTTATTTCATTTTCATTCTTCATTTAACTGATTTCATCTTTAACTGATTTCATCTTCATTTAACTGATTTCATCTGTAACTGATTTCATCGTTAACTGATTTCATCGTTAACTGATTTCATCTTCATTTAACTGATTTCATCGTTAACTGATTTCATCGTTAACTGATTTCATCGTTAACTGATTTCATCTTCATTTAACTGATTTCATCTTTAACTGATTTCATCGTTAACTGATTTCATCGTTAACTGATTTCATCTTCATTTAACTGATTTCATCTTTAACTGATTTCATCGTTAACTGATTTCATCTTCATTTAACTGATTTCATCTGTAACTGATTTCATCATTAACTGATTTCATCGTTAACTGATTTCATTCTTCATTTAACTGATTTCATCTTTAACTGATTTCATCTTCATGTAACTGATTTCATCTGTAACTGATTTCATCGTTAACTGATTTCATCTTCATTTAACTGATTTCATCTTTAACTGATTTCATCGTTAACTGATTTCTTCTTCATTTAACTGATTTCATCGTTAACTGATTTCATCTTCATTGAACTGATTTCATCTTTAACTGATTTCATCGTTAACTGATTTCATCTTCATTTAACTGATTTCATCTGTAACTGATTTCATCTTTAACTGATTTCATCGTTAACTGATTTCATCTTCATTTAACTTATTTCATCTTTAACTGATTTCATCGTTAACTGATTTCATCTTCATTTAACTTATTTCATTTTCATTCTTCATTTAACTGATTTCATCTTTAACTGATTTCATCTTCATTTAACTGATTTCATCTGTAACTGATTTCATCGTTAACTGATTTCATCGTTAACTGATTTCATCTTCATTTAACTGATTTCATCTTTAACTGATTTCATCGTTAACTGATTTCATCGTTAACTGATTTCATCGTTAACTGATTTCATCGTTAACTGATTTCATCTTCATTTAACTGATTTCATCTTTAACTGATTTCATCGTTAACTGATTTCATCGTTAACTGATTTCATCTTCATTTAACTGATTTCATCGTTAACTGATTTCATCTTCATTTAACTGATTTCATCTTTCACTGATTTCATCGTTAACTGATTTCATCTTCATTTAACTGATTTCATCTTTAACTGATTTCATCGTTAACTGATTTCATCTTCATTTAACTGATTTCATCGTTAACTGATTTCATCTTCATTTAACTGATTTCATCTTGAACTGATTTCATCTTCATGTAACTGATTTCATCTGTAACTGATTTCATCGTTAACTGATTTCATCTTCATTTAACTGATTTCATCGTTAACTGATTTCATCTTCATGTAACTGATTTCATCTGTAACTGATTTCATCGTTAACTGATTTCATCTTCATTTAACTGATTTCATCGTTAACTGATTTCATCTTCATTTAACTGATTTCATCTTTAACTGATTTCATCTTCATTTAACTGATTTCATCGTTAACTGATTTCATCTTCATTTAACTGATTTCATCGTTAACTGATTTCATCTTCATTTAACTGATTTCATCTTTAACTGATTTCATCGTTAACTGATTTCATCTTCATTTAACTGATTTCATCTTTAACTGATTTCATCGTTAACTGATTTCATCTTCATTTAACTGATTTCATCTGTAACTGATTTCATCTTTAACTGATTTCATCGTTAACTGATTTCATCTTCATTTAACTGATTTCATCTTTAACTGATTTCATCGTTAACTGATTTCATCTTCATTTAACTGATTTCATTTTCATTCTTCATTTAACTGATTTCATCTTTAACTGATTTCATCTTCATTTAACTGATTTCATCGTTAACTGATTTCATCGTTAACTGATTTCATCGTTAACTGATTTCATCTTCATTTAACTGATTTCATCTTTAACTGATTTCATCGTTAACTGATTTCATCGTTAACTGATTTCATCTTTAACTGATTTCATCGTTAACTGATTTCATCTTCATTTAACTGATTTCATCTTTAACTGATTTCATCGTTAACTGATTTCATCTTCATTTAACTGATTTCATCGTTAACTGATTTCATCGTTAACTGATTTCATCTTCATTTAACTGATTTCATCGTTAACTGATTTCATCTTCATTTAACTGATTTCATCGTTAACTGATTTCATCTTCATTTAACTGATTTCATCTTCATTTAACTGATTTCATCGTTAACTGATTTCATCTTCATTTAACTGATTTCATCGTTAACTGATTTCATCTTCATTTAACTGATTTCATCGTTAACTGATTTCATCGTTAACTGATTTCATCTTCATTTAACTGATTTCATCGTTAACTGATTTCATCTTCATGTAACTGATTTCATCTGTAACTGATTTCATCGTTAACTGATTTCATCGTTAACTGATTTAATCTTCATGTAACTGATTTCATCTGTAACTGATTTCATCTTTAACTGATTTTATCGTTAACTGATTTCATCTTCATTTAACTGATTTCATCGTTAACTGATTTCATCTTCATTTAACTGATTTCATCTTTAACTGATTTCATCGTTAACTGATTTCATCTTCATTTAACTGATTTCATTTTCATTCTTCATTTAACTGATTTCATCTGTAACTGATTTCATCGTTAACTGATTTCATCTTCATTTAACTGATTTCATCTTCATTTAACTGATTTCATCTTTAACTGATTTCATCGTTAACTGATTTAATCGTTAACTGATTTCATCTTCATTTAACTGATTTCATCTTTAACTGATTTCATCGTTAACTGATTTCATCGTTAACTGATTTCATCTTCATTTAACTGATTTCATCGTTAACTGATTTCATCTTCATTTAACTGATTTCATCGTTAACTGATTTCATCTTCATTTAACTGATTTCATCTTTAACTGATTTCATCGTTAACTGATTTCATCTTCATTTAACTGATTTCATCTTTAACTGATTTCATCGTTAACTGATTTCATCTTCATTTAACTGATTTCATCGTTAACTGATTTCATCTTCATTTAACTGATTTCATCGTTAACTGATTTCATCTTCATTTAACTGATTTCATCTTTAACTGATTTCATCGTTAACTGATTTCATCTTCATTTAACTGATTTCATCTTTAACTGATTTCATCGTTAACTGATTTCATCTTCATTTAACTGATTTCATCGTTAACTTATTTCATCTTCATTTAACTGATTTCATCTTTAACTGATTTCATCGTTAACTGATTTCATCTTCATTTAACTGATTTCATCGTTAACTGATTTCATCTTCATTTAACTGATTTCATCTTTAACTGATTTCATCTTCATTTAACTGATTTCATTTTCATTCTTCATTTAACTGATTTCATCTTTAACTGATTTCATCGTTAACTGATTTAATCTTCATGTAACTGATTTCATCTGTAACTGATTTCATCTTTAACTGATTTCATCGTTAACTGATTTCATCTTCATTTAACTGATTTCATCTTCATTTAACTGATTTCATCTTTAACTGATTTCATCGTTAACTGATTTCATCTTTAACTGATTTCATCGTTAACTGATTTCATCTTCATTTAACTGATTTCATGGTTAACTGATTTCATCGTTAACTGATTTCATCTTCATTTAACTGATTTCATCGTTAACTGATTTCATCTTCATTTAACTGATTTCATCGTTAACTGATTTCATCTTCATTTAACTGATTTCATCTTTAACTGATTTCATCTTTAACTGATTTCATCTTCATTTAACTGATTTCATCGTTAATTGATTTCATCTTCATTTAACTGATTTCATCTTTAACTGATTTCATCGTTAACTGATTTCATCTTCATTTCACTGATTTCATCGTTAACTGATTTCATCTTTAACTGATTTCATCGTTAACTGATTTAATCTTCATGTAACTGATTTCATCTGTAACTGATTTCATCTTTAACTGATTTCATCGTTAACTGATTTCATCTTCATTTAACTGATTTCATCTTCATTTAACTGATTTCATCTTTAACTGATTTCATCGTTAACTGATTTCATCTTTAACTGATTTCATCGTTAACTGATTTCATCTTCATTTAACTGATTTCATCGTTAACTGATTTCATCTTCATTTAACTGATTTCATCGTTAACTGATTTCATCGTTAACTGATTTCATCGTTAACTAATTTCATCGTTAACTGATTTCATCATTAACTGATTTCATCTTCATTTAACTGATTTCATCGTTAACTGATTTCATCTTCATTTAACTGATTTCATCTTTAACTGATTTCATCTTCATTTAACTGATTTCATCGTTAACTGATTTCATCTTTAACTGATTTCATCGTTAACTAATTTCATCGTTAACTGATTTCATCATTAACTGATTTCATCTTCATTTAACTGATTTCATCGTTAACTGATTTCATCTTCATTTAACTGATTTCATCTTTCACTGATTTCATCGTTAACTGATTTCATCTTCATTTAACTGATTTCATCTTTAACTGATTTCATCGTTAACTGATTTCATCTTCAATTAACTGATTTCATCGTTAACTGATTTCATCTTCATTTAACTGATTTCATCTTTAACTGATTTCATCTTCATTTAACTGATTTCATCTTTAACTGATTTCATCGTTAACTGATTTCATCTTCATTTAATTGATTTCATCTTTAACTGATTTCATCGTTAACTGATTTCATCTTCATTTAACTGATTTCATCTTTAACTGATTTCATCGTTAACTGATTTCATCTTTAACTGATTTCATCGTTAACTGATTTCATCTTCATTTAACTGATTTCATCGTTAACTGATTTCATCGTTAACTGATTTCATCTTCATTTAACTGATTTCATCGTTAACTGATTTCATCTTCATTTAACTGATTTCATCTTTAACTGATTTCATCTTTAACTGATTTCATCTTCATTTAACTGATTTCATCGTTAATTGATTTCATCTTCATTTAACTGATTTCATCTTTAACTGATTTCATCGTTAACTGATTTCATCTTCATTTCACTGATTTCATCGTTAACTGATTTCATCTTTAACTGATTTCATCGTTAACTGATTTAATCTTCATGTAACTGATTTCATCTGTAACTGATTTCATCTTTAACTGATTTCATCGTTAACTGATTTCATCTTCATTTAACTGATTTCATCTTCATTTAACTGATTTCATCTTTAACTGATTTCATCGTTAACTGATTTCATCGTTAACTGATTTCATCTTTAACTGATTTCATCGTTAACTGATTTCATCTTCATTTAACTGATTTCATCGTTAACTGATTTCATCTTCATTTAACTGATTTCATCGTTAACTGATTTCATCGTTAACTGATTTCATCGTTAACTAATTTCATCGTTAACTGATTTCATCATTAACTGATTTCATCTTCATTTAACTGATTTCATCGTTAACTGATTTCATCTTCATTTAACTGATTTCATCGTTAACTGATTTCATCTTCATTTAACTGATTTCATCGTTAACTGATTTCATCTTTAACTGATTTCATCGTTAACTGATTTCATCGTTAACTAATTTCATCGTTAACTGATTTCATCATTAACTGATTTCATCTTCATTTAACTGATTTCATCGTTAACTGATTTCATCTTCATTTAACTGATTTCATCTTTCACTGATTTCATCGTTAACTGATTTCATCTTCATTTAACTGATTTCATCTTTAACTGATTTCATCGTTAACTGATTTCATCTTCATTTAACTGATTTCATCGTTAACTTATTTCATCTTCATTTAACTGATTTCATCTTTAACTGATTTCATCGTTAACTGATTTCATCTTCATTTAACTGATTTCATCGTTAACTGATTTCATCTTCATTTAACTGATTTCATCTTTAACTGATTTCATCGTTAACTGATTTCATCTTCATTTAACTGATTTCATCGTTAACTGATTTCATCTTCATTTAACTGATTTCATCTTTAACTGATTTCATCGTTAACTGATTTCATCTTCATTTAACTGATTTCATCTTTAACTGATTTCATCGTTAACTGATTTCATCTTCATTTAACTGATTTCATCGTTAACTTATTTCATCTTCATTTAACTGATTTCATCTTTAACTGATTTCATCGTTAACTGATTTCATCTTCATTTAACTGATTTCATCGTTAACTGATTTCATCTTCATTTAACTGATTTCATCTTTAACTGATTTCATCTTCATTTAACTGATTTCATTTTCATTCTTCATTTAACTGATTTCATCGTTAACTGATTTCATCTTTAACTGATTTCATCGTTAACTGATTTAATCTTCATGTAACTGATTTCATCTGTAACTGATTTCATCTTTAACTGATTTCATCGTTAACTGATTTCATCTTCATTTAACTGATTTCATCTTCATTTAACTGATTTCATCTTTAACTGATTTCATCGTTAACTGATTTCATCTTTAACTGATTTCATCGTTAACTGATTTCATCTTCATTTAACTGATTTCATCGTTAACTGATTTCATCGTTAACTGATTTCATCTTCATTTAACTGATTTCATCGTTAACTGATTTCATCTTCATTTAACTGATTTCATCGTTAACTGATTTCATCTTCATTTAACTGATTTCATCTTTAACTGATTTCATCTTTAACTGATTTCATCTTCATTTAACTGATTTCATCGTTAATTGATTTCATCTTCATTTAACTGATTTCATCTTTAACTGATTTCATCGTTAACTGATTTCATCTTCATTTCACTGATTTCATCGTTAACTGATTTCATCTTTAACTGATTTCATCGTTAACTGATTTAATCTTCATGTAACTGATTTCATCTGTAACTGATTTCATCTTTAACTGATTTCATCGTTAACTGATTTCATCTTCATTTAACTGATTTCATCTTCATTTAACTGATTTCATCGTTAACTGATTTCATCGTTAACTGATTTCATCGTTAACTGATTTCATCTTTAACTGATTTCATCGTTAACTGATTTCATCTTCATTTAACTGATTTCATCGTTAACTGATTTCATCGTTAACTGATTTCATCTTCATTTAACTGATTTCATCGTTAACTGATTTCATCGTTAACTGATTTCATCGTAAACTAATTTCATCGTTAACTGATTTCATCATTAACTGATTTCATCTTCATTTAACTGATTTCATCGTTAACTGATTTCATCTTCATTTAACTGATTTCATCGTTAACTGATTTCAACTTCATTTAACTGATTTCATCGTTAACTGATTTCATCGTTAACTGATTTCATCGTTAACTAATTTCATCGTTAACTGATTTCATCATTAACTGATTTCATCTTCATTTAACTGATTTCATCGTTAACTGATTTCATCTTCATTTAACTGATTTCATCTTTCACTGATTTCATCGTTAACTGATTTCATCTTCATTTAACTGATTTCATCTTTAACTGATTTCATCGTTAACTGATTTCATCGTTAACTGATTTCATCTTCATTTCACTGATTTCATCGTTAACTGATTTCATCTTTAACTGATTTCATCGTTAACTGATTTAATCTTCATGTAACTGATTTCATCTGTAACTGATTTCATCGTTAACTGATTTCATCGTTAACTGATTTCATCTTCATTTAACTGATTTCATCTTCATTTAACTGATTTCATCTTTAACTGATTTCATCGTTAACTGATTTCATCGTTAACTGATTTCATCTTCATTTAACTGATTTCATCGTTAACTGATTTCATCGTTAACTGATTTCATCTTCATTTAACTGATTTCATCGTTAACTGATTTCATCGTTAACTGATTTCATCGTTAACTAATTTCATCGTTAACTGATTTCATCATTAACTGATTTCATCTTCATTTAACTGAGTTCATCGTTAACTGATTTCATCTTCATTTAACTGATTTCATCTTTAACTGATTTCATCTTCATTTAACTGATTTCATCGTTAACTGATTTCATCTTTAACTGATTTCATCGTTAACTGATTTCATCGTTAACTAATTTCATCGTTAACTGATTTCATCATTAACTGATTTCATCTTCATTTAACTGATTTCATCGTTAACTGATTTCATCTTCATTTAACTGATTTCATCTTTAACTGATTTCATCGTTAACTGATTTCATCTTCAATTAACTGATTTCATCGTTAACTGATTTCATCTTCATTTAACTGATTTCATCTTTAACTGATTTCATCTTCATTTAACTGATTTCATCTTCATTTAACTGATTTCATCTTTAACTGATTTCATCTTCATTTAACTGATTTCATCGTTAACTGATTTCATCTTTAACTGATTTCATCGTTAACTGATTTCATCGTTAACTAATTTCATCGTTAACTGATTTCATCATTAACTGATTTCATCTTCATTTAACTGATTTCATCGTTAACTGATTTCATCTTCATTTAACTGATTTCATCTTTAACTGATTTCATCGTTAACTGATTTCATCTTCATTTAACTGATTTCATCGTTAACTGATTTCATCTTCATTTAACTGATTTCATCTTTAACTGATTTCATCGTTAACTGATTTCATTCTTCATTTAACTGATTTCATCTTTAACTGATTTCATCTTCATGTAACTGATTTCATCTGTAACTGATTTCATCGTTAACTGATTTCATCTTCATTTAACTGATTTCATCTTTAACTTATTTCATCGTTAACTGATTTCATCTTCATTTAACTGATTTCATCGTTAACTGATTTCATCTTCATTTAACTGATTTCATCTTTAACTGATTTCATCGTTAACTGATTTCATCTTCATTTAACTGATTTCATCGTTAACTGATTTCATCTTCATTTAACTGATTTCATCTTTAACTGATTTCATCGTTAACTGATTTCGTCTTCATTTAACTGATTTCATCGTTAACTGATTTCATCTTCATGTAACTGATTTCATCTGTAACTGATTTCATCGTTAACTGATTTCATCGTTAACTGATTTCATCTTTAACTGATTTCATCGTTAACTGATTTCATCTTCATTTAACTGATTTCATTTTCATTCTTCATTTAACTGATTTCATCGTTAACTGATTTCATCTTTAACTGATTTCATCGTTAACTGATTTAATCTTCATGTAACTGATTTCATCTGTAACTGATTTCATCATTAACTGATTTCATCGTTAACTGATTTCATCTTCATTTAACTGATTTCATCGTTAACTGATTTCATCTTCATTTAACTGATTTCATCGTTAACTGATTTCATCGTTAACTGATTTCATCTTCATTTAACTGATTTCATTTTCATTCTTCATTTAACTGATTTCATCGTTAACTGATTTCATCTTTAACTGATTTCATCGTTAACTGATTTAATCTTCATGTAACTGATTTCATCTTCATGTAACTGATTTCATCTTTAACTGATTTCATCGTTAACTGATTTCATCTTCATTTAACTGATTTCATCTTCATTTAACTGATTTCATCTTTAACTGATTTCATCGTTAACTGATTTCATCTTCATTTAACTGATTCCATCGTTAACTGATTTCATCTTCATTTAACTGATTTCATCGTTAACTGATTTCATCTTCATTTAACTGATTTCATCTTTAACTGATTTCATCGTTAACTGATTTCATCTTCATTTAACTGATTTCATCGTTAACTGATTTCATCTTCATTTAACTGATTTCATCTTTAACTGATTTCATCGTTAACTGATTTCATCTTCATTTAACTGATTTCATTTTCATTCTTCATTTAACTGATTTCATCGTTAACTGATTTCATCTTTAACTGATTTCATCGTTAACTGATTTAATCTTCATGTAACTGATTTCATCTGTAACTGATTTCATCTTTAACTGATTTCATCGTTAACTGATTTCATCTTCATTTAACTGATTTCATCTTCATTTAACTGATTTCATCGTTAACTGATTTCATCTTCATTTAACTGATTTCATCTTTAACTGATTTCATCGTTAACTGATTTCATCTTCATTTAACTGATTTCATCGTTAACTGATTTCATCTTCATTTAACTGATTTCATCTTTAACTGATTTCATCGTTAACTGATTTCATCTTCATTTAATTGATTTCATCTTTAACTGATTTCATCGTTAACTGATTTCATCTTCATTTAACTGATTTCATCGTTAACTGATTTCATCTTCATTTAACTGATTTCATCTTTAACTGATTTCATCGTTAACTGATTTCATCTTCATTTAACTGATTTCATCGTTAACTGATTTCATCTTCATTTAACTGATTTCATCTTTAACTGATTTCATCTTCATTTAACTGATTTCATTTTCATTCTTCATTTAACTGATTTCATCGTTAACTGATTTCATCTTTAACTGATTTCATCGTTAACTGATTTAATCTTCATGTAACTGATTTCATCTGTAACTGATTTCATCTTTAACTGATTTCATCGTTAACTGATTTCATCTTCATTTAACTGATTTCATCTTCATTTAACTGATTTCATCGTTAACTGATTTCATCTTCATTTAACTGATTTCATCTTTAACTGATTTCATCGTTAACTGATTTCATCTTCATTTAACTGATTTCATCGTTAACTGATTTCATCTTCATTTAACTGATTTCATCTTTAACTGATTTCATCGTTAACTGATTTCATCTTCATTTAATTGATTTCATCTTTAACTGATTTCATCGTTAACTGATTTCATCTTCATTTAACTGATTTCATCGTTAACTGATTTCATCTTCATTTAACTGATTTCATCTTTAACTGATTTCATCGTTAACTGATTTCATCTTCATTTAACTGATTTCATCGTTAACTGATTTCATCTTCATTTAACTGATTTCATCTTTAACTGATTTCATCTTCATTTAACTGATTTCATTTTCATTCTTCATTTAACTGATTTCATCGTTAACTGATTTCATCTTTAACTGATTTCATCGTTAACTGATTTAATCTTCATGTAACTGATTTCATCTGTAACTGATTTCATCTTTAACTGATTTCATCGTTAACTGATTTCATCTTCATTTAACTGATTTCATCTTCATTTAACTGATTTCATCTTTAACTGATTTCATCGTTAACTGATTTCATCTTTAACTGATTTCATCGTTAACTGATTTCATCTTCATTTAACTGATTTCATCGTTAACTGATTTCATCGTTAACTGATTTCATCTTCATTTAACTGATTTCATCGTTAACTGATTTCATCTTCATTTAACTGATTTCATCGTTAACTGATTTCATCTTCATTTAACTGATTTCATCTTTAACTGATTTCATCTTTAACTGATTTCATCTTCATTTAACTGATTTCATCGTTAATTGATTTCATCTTCATTTAACTGATTTCATCTTTAACTGATTTCATCGTTAACTGATTTCATCTTCATTTCACTGATTTCATCGTTAACTGATTTCATCTTTAACTGATTTCATCGTTAACTGATTTAATCTTCATGTAACTGATTTCATCTGTAACTGATTTCATCTTTAACTGATTTCATCGTTAACTGATTTCATCTTCATTTAACTGATTTCATCGTTAACTGATTTCATCGTTAACTGATTTCATCGTTAACTGATTTCATCTTTAACTGATTTCATCGTTAACTGATTTCATCTTCATTTAACTGATTTCATCGTTAACTGATTTCATCGTTAACTGATTTCATCTTCATTTAACTGATTTCATCGTTAACTGATTTCATCGTTAACTGATTTCATCGTAAACTAATTTCATCGTTAACTGATTTCATCATTAACTGATTTCATCTTCATTTAACTGATTTCATCGTTAACTGATTTCATCTTCATTTAACTGATTTCATCGTTAACTGATTTCAACTTCATTTAACTGATTTCATCGTTAACTGATTTCATCGTTAACTGATTTCATCGTTAACTAATTTCATCGTTAACTGATTTCATCATTAACTGATTTCATCTTCATTTAACTGATTTCATCGTTAACTGATTTCATCTTCATTTAACTGATTTCATCTTTCACTGATTTCATCGTTAACTGATTTCATCTTCATTTAACTGATTTCATCTTTAACTGATTTCATCGTTAACTGATTTCATCTTCATTTAACTGATTTCATCTTTAACTGATTTCATCGTTAACTGATTTCATCTTCATTTAACTGATTTCATCGTTAACTTATTTCATCTTCATTTAACTGATTTCATCTTTAACTGATTTCATCGTTAACTGATTTCATCTTCATTTAACTGATTTCATCGTTAACTGATTTCATCTTCATTTAACTGATTTCATCTTTAACTGATTTCATCTTCATTTAACTGATTTCATTTTCATTCTTCATTTAACTGATTTCATCGTTAACTGATTTCATCTTTAACTGATTTCATCGTTAACTGATTTAAACTTCATGTAACTGATTTCATCTGTAACTGATTTCATCTTTAACTGATTTCATCGTTAACTGATTTCATCTTCATTTAACTGATTTCATCGTTAACTGATTTCATCGTTAACTGATTTCATCTTCATTTAACTGATTTCATCGTTAACTGATTTCATCTTCATTTAACTGATTTCATCGTTAACTGATTTCATCTTCATTTAACTGATTTCATCTTTAACTGATTTCATCTTTAACTGATTTCATCTTCATTTAACTGATTTCATCGTTAATTGATTTCATCTTCATTTAACTGATTTCATCTTTAACTGATTTCATCGTTAACTGATTTCATCGTTAACTGATTTCATCTTCATTTCACTGATTTCATCGTTAACTGATTTCATCTTTAACTGATTTCATCGTTAACTGATTTAATCTTCATGTAACTGATTTCATCTTTAACTGATTTCATCTTCATTTAACTGATTTCATCGTTAACTGATTTCATCTTTAACTGATTTCATCGTTAACTGATTTCATCGTTAACTAATTTCATCGTTAACTGATTTCATCATTAACTGATTTCATCTTCATTTAACTGATTTCATCGTTAACTGATTTCATCTTCATTTAACTGATTTCATCTTTAACTGATTTCATCGTTAACTGATTTCATCTTCAATTAACTGATTTCATCGTTAACTGATTTCATCTTCATTTAACTGATTTCATCTTTAACTGATTTCATCTTCATTTAACTGATTTCATCTTCATTTAACTGATTTCATCTTTAACTGATTTCATCTTCATTTAACTGATTTCATCGTTAACTGATTTCATCTTTAACTGATTTCATCGTTAACTGATTTCATCGTTAACTAATTTCATCGTTAACTGATTTCATCATTAACTGATTTCATCTTCATTTAACTGATTTCATCGTTAACTGATTTCATCTTCATTTAACTGATTTCATCTTTAACTGATTTCATCGTTAACTGATTTCATCTTCATTTAACTGATTTCATCGTTAACTGATTTCATCTTCATTTAACTGATTTCATCTTTAACTGATTTCATCGTTAACTGATTTCATTCTTCATTTAACTGATTTCATCTTTAACTGATTTCATCTTCATGTAACTGATTTCATCTGTAACTGATTTCATCGTTAACTGATTTCATCTTCATTTAACTGATTTCATCTTTAACTTATTTCATCGTTAACTGATTTCATCTTCATTTAACTGATTTCATCGTTAACTGATTTCATCTTCATTTAACTGATTTCATCTTTAACTGATTTCATCGTTAACTGATTTCATCTTCATTTAACTGATTTCATCGTTAACTGATTTCATCTTCATTTAACTGATTTCATCTTTAACTGATTTCATCGTTAACTGATTTCGTCTTCATTTAACTGATTTCATCGTTAACTGATTTCATCTTCATGTAACTGATTTCATCTGTAACTGATTTCATCGTTAACTGATTTCATCGTTAACTGATTTCATCTTTAACTGATTTCATCGTTAACTGATTTCATCTTCATTTAACTGATTTCATCTTTAACTGATTTCATCGTTAACTGATTTCATCTTCATTTAACTGATTTCATCTTTAACTGATTTCATCGTTAACTGATTTCATCTTCATTTAACTGATTTCATCGTTAACTGATTTCATCTTCATTTAACTGATTTCATCTTTAACTGATTTCATCGTTAACTGATTTCGTCTTCATTTAACTGATTTCATCGTTAACTGATTTAATCTTCATGTAACTGATTTCATCTGTAACTGATTTCATCTTTAACTGATTTCATCGTTAACTGATTTCATCTTCATTTAACTGATTTCATCTTTAACTGATTTCATCGTTAACTGATTTCATCTTCATTTAACTGATTTCATCGTTAACTGATTTCATCTTCATTTAACTGATTTCATCTTTAACTGATTTCATCGTTAACTGATTTCATCTTCATTTAACTGATTTCATTTTCATTCTTCATTTAACTGATTTCATCGTTGACTGATTTCATCTTTAACTGATTTCATCGTTAACTGATTTAATCTTCATGTAACTGATTTCATCTGTAACTGATTTCATCATTAACTGATTTCATCGTTAACTGATTTCATCTTCATTTAACTGATTTCATCGTTAACTGATTTCATCTTCATTTAACTGATTTAATCTTTAACTGATTTCATCGTTAACTGATTTCATCTTCATTTAACTGATTTCATTTTCATTCTTCATTTAACTGATTTCATCGTTAACTGATTTCATCTTTAACTGATTTCATCGTTAACTGATTTAATCTTCATGTAACTGATTTCATCTTCATGTAACTGATTTCATCTTTAACTGATTTCATCGTTAACTGATTTCATCTTCATTTAACTGATTTCATCTTCATTTAACTGATTTCATCTTTAACTGATTTCATCGTTAACTGATTTCATCTTCATTTAACTGATTCCATCGTTAACTGATTTCATCTTCATTTAACTGATTTCATCGTTAACTGATTTCATCTTCATTTAACTGATTTCATCTTTAACTGATTTCATCGTTAACTGATTTCATCTTCATTTAACTGATTTCATCGTTAACTGATTTCATCTTCATTTAACTGATTTCATCTTTAACTGATTTCATCGTTAACTGATTTCATCTTCATTTAACTGATTTCATTTTCATTCTTCATTTAACTGATTTCATCGTTAACTGATTTCATCTGTAACTGATTTCATCTTTAACTGATTTCATCGTTAACTGATTTCATCTTCATTTAACTGATTTCATCTTCATTTAACTGATTTCATCTTTAACTGATTTCATCTTTAACTGATTCCATCGTTAACTGATTTCATCTTCATTTAACTGATTTCATCTTCATTTAACTGATTTCATCGTTAACTGATTTCATCGTTAACTGATTTCATCGTGAACTGATTTCATCTTTAACTGATTTCATCGTTAACTGATTTCATCTTCATTTAACTGATTTCATCTTTAACTGATTTCATCGTTAACTGATTTAATCTTCATGTAACTGATTTCATCTGTAACTGATTTCATCTTTAACTGATTTCATCGTTAACTGATTTCATCTTCATTTAACTGATTTCATCTTTAACTGATTTCATCGTTAACTGATTTCATCTTCATTTAACTGATTTCATCGTTAACTGATTTCATCTTCATTTAACTGATTTCATCTTTAACTGATTTCATCGTTAACTGATTTCATCTTCATTTAACTGATTTCATCGTTAACTGATTTCATCTTCATTTAACTGATTTCATCTTTAACTGATTTCATCGTTAACTGATTTCATCTTCATTTAACTGATTTCATCGTTAACTGATTTCATCTTCATTTAACTGATTTCATCTTCATTTAACTGATTTCATCGTTAACTGATTTCATCTTCATTTAACTGATTTCATCGTTAACTGATTTCATCTTCATTTAACTGATTTCATCTTCATTTAACTGATTTCATCTTTAACTGATTTCATCTTTAACTGATTTCATCTTCATTCAACTGATTTCATCTTCATTTAACTGATTTCATCGTTAACTGATTTCATCTTCATTTAACTGATTTCATCTTCATTTAACTGATTTCATCGTTAACTGATTTCATCTTCATTTAACTGATTTCATCGTTAACTGATTTCATCTTCATTTAACTGATTTCATCTTTAACTGATTTCATCGTTAACTGATTTCATCTTCATTTAACTGATTTCATCGTTAACTGATTTCATCGTTAACTGATTTCATCTTCATTAAACTGATTTCATCTTTAACTGATTTCATCGTTAACTGATTTCATCTTCATTTAACTGATTTCATTTTCATTCTTCATTTAACTGATTTCATCGTTAACTGATTTCATCTTCATTTAACTGATTTCATCTGTAACTGATTTCATCTTTAACTGATTTCATCGTTAACTGATTTCATCTTCATTTAACTGATTTCATCTTTAACTGATTTCATCGTTAACTGATTTCATCTTTAACTGATTTCATCGTTAACTGATTTCATCTTCATTTAACTGATTTCATCGTTAACTGATTTCATCTTCATTTAACTGATTTCATCGTTAACTGATTTCATTGTTAACTGATTTCATCTTCATTTAACTGATTTCATCGTTAACTGATTTCATCTTCATTTAACTGATTTCATCTTTCACTGATTTCATCGTTAACTGATTTCATCTTCATTTAACTGATTTCATCTTTAACTGATTTCATCGTTAACTGATTTCATCTTCATTTAACTGATTTCATCGTTAACTGATTTCATCTTCATTTAACTGATTTCATCTTTAACTGATTTCATCGTTAACTGATTTCATCTTCATTTAACTGATTTCATCTTTAACTGATTTCATCGTTAACTGATTTCATCTTCATTTAACTGATTTCATCGTTAACTGATTTCATCTTCATTTAACTGATTTCATCTTTAACTGATTTCATCGTTAACTGATTTCATCTTCATTTAACTGATTTCATCGTTAACTGATTTCATCTTCATTTAACTGATTTCATCTTTAACTGATTTCATCGTTAACTGATTTCATCTTCATTTAACTGATTTCATCTGTAACTGATTTCATCGTTAACTGATTTCATCTTCATTTAACTGATTTCATCTTCATTTAACTTATTTCATCTTTAACTGATTTCATCGTTAACTGATTTCATCTTCATTTAACTGATTTCATCGTTAACTGATTTCATCTTCATTTAACTGATTTCATCTTTAACTGATTTCATCGTTAACTGATTTCATCTTCATTTAACTGATTTCATCGTTAACTGATTTCATCTTTAACTGATTTCATCTTTAACTGATTTCATCTTCATTTAACTGATTTCATTTTCATTCTTCATTTAACTGATTTCATCGTTAACTGATTTCATCTTCATTTAACTGATTTCATCTTTAACTGATTTCATCTTCATTTAACTGATTTCATTTTCATTCTTCATTTAACTGATTTCATCGTTAACTGATTTCATCTTTAACTGATTTCATCGTTAACTGATTTAATCTTCATGTAACTGATTTCATCTGTAACTGATTTCATCTTTAACTGATTTCATCGTTAACTGATTTCATCTTCATTTAACTGATTTCATCGTTAACTGATTTCATCGTTAACTGATTTCATCGTTAACTGATTTCATCTTCATTTAACTGATTTCATCGTTAACTGATTTCATCGTTAACTGATTTCATCGTTAACTGATTTCATCTTCATTTAACTGATTTCATCGTTAACTGATTTCATCTTCATTTAACTGATTTCATCGTTAACTGATTTCATCTTCATTTAACTGATTTCATCTTTAACTGATTTCATCGTTAACTGATTTCATCTTCATTTAACTGATTTCATCTTTAACTGATTTCATCGTTAACTGATTTCATCTTCATTTAACTGATTTCATCTTTAACTGATTTCATCGTTAACTGATTTCATTCTTCATTTAACTGATTTCATCTTTAACTGATTTAATCTTCATGTAACTGATTTCATCTGTAACTGATTTCATCGTTAACTGATTTCATCTTCATTTAACTGATTTCATCTTTAACTTATTTCATCGTTTACTGATTTCATCTTCATTTAACTGATTTCATCGTTAACTGATTTCATCGTTAACTGATTTCATCTTCATTTAACTGATTTCATCGTTAACTGATTTCATCTTCATTTAATTGATTTCATCTTTAACTGATTTCATCGTTAACTGATTTCATCTTCATTTAACTGATTTCATCGTTAACTGATTTCATCTTCATGTAACTGATTTCATCTGTAACTGATTTCATCGTTAACTGATTTCATCGTTAACTGATTTCATCTTTAACTGATTTCATCGTTAACTGATTTAATCTTCATGTAACTGATTTCATCTGTAACTGATTTCATCTTTAACTGATTTCATCGTTAACTGATTTCATCTTCATTTAACTGATTTCATCTTTAACTGATTTCATCGTTAACTGATTTCATCTTCATTTAACTGATTTCATCGTTAACTGATTTCATCTTCATTTAACTGATTTCATCTTTAACTGATTTCATCGTTAACTGATTTCATCTTCATTTAACTGATTTCATTTTCATTCTTCATTTAACTGATTTCATCGTTAACTGATTTCATCTTTAACTGATTTCATCGTTAACTGATTTAATCTTCATGTAACTGATTTCATCTGTAACTGATTTCATCTTTAACTGATTTCATCGTTAACTGATTTCATCTTCATTTAACTGATTTCATCGTTAACTGATTTCATCTTCATTTAACTGATTTCATCTTTAACTGATTTCATCGTTAACTGATTTCATCTTCATTTAACTGATTTCATCTGTAACTGATTTCATCTGTAACTGATTTCATCGTTAACTGATTTCATCTTCATTTAACTGATTTCATCTTCATTTAACTGATTTCATCTTTAACTGATTTCATCGTTAACTGATTTCATCGTGAACTGATTTCATCTTTAACTGATTTCATCGTTAACTGATTTCATCTTCATTTAACTGATTTCATCGTTAACTGATTTCATCGTTAACTGATTTCATCTTCATTTAACTGATTTCATCGTTAACTGATTTCATCTTCATTTAACTGATTTCATCGTTAACTGATTTCATCTTCATTTAACTGATTTCATCTTTAACTGATTTCATCGTTAACTGATTTCATCTTCATTTAACTGATTTCATCTTTAACTGATTTCATCGTTAACTGATTTCATCTTCATTTAACTGATTTCATCGTTAACTGATTTCATCTTCATTTAACTGATTTCATCTTTAACTGATTTCATCGTTAACTGATTTCATCTTCATTTAACTGATTTCATCTTTAACTGATTTCATCGTTAACTGATTTCATCTTCATTTAACTGATTTCATCTTTAACTGATTTCATCTTCATGTAACTGATTTCATCTGTAACTGATTTCATCGTTAACTGATTTCATCTTCATTTAACTGATTTCATCTTTAACTGATTTCATCGTTAACTGATTTCATCTTCATTTAACTGATTTAATCTTCATGGAACTGATTTCATCTTTAACTGATTTCATCGTTAACTGATTTCATCTTCATTTAACTGATTTCATCTTCATTTAACTGATTTCATCTTTAACTGATTTCATCGTTAACTGATCTCATCTTTATTTAACTGATTTCATCGTTAACTGATTTCGTCTTCATTTAACTGATTTCATCTTTAACTGATTTCATCGTTAACTGATTTCATCTTCATTTAACTGATTTCATCGTTAACTGATTTCATCTTCATTTAATTGATTTCATCTTTAACTGATTTCATCGTTAACTGATTTCATCTTCATTTAACTGATTTCATCGTTAACTGATTTCATCTTCATTTAATTGATTTCATCTTTAACTGATTTCATCGTTAACTGAGTTCATCTTCATTTAACTGATTTCATTTTCATTCTTCATTTAACTGATTTCATCTTTAACTGATTTCATCTTTAACTGATTTCATCGTTAACTGATTTAATCTTCATGTAACTGATTTCATCTGTAACTGATTTCATCTTCATGTAACTGATTTCATCTTCATGTAACTGATTTCATCTTTAACTGATTTCATCGTTAACTGATTTCATCTTCATTTAACTGATTTCATCTTTAACTGATTTCATCGTTAACTGATTTCATCTTCATTTAACTGATTTCATCTTTAACTGATTTCATCGTTAACTGATTTCATTCTTCATTTAACTGATTTCATCTTTAACTGATTTAATCTTCATGTAACTGATTTCATCTGTAACTGATTTCATCGTTAACTGATTTCATCTTCATTTAACTGATTTCATCTTTAACTTATTTCATCGTTTACTGATTTCATCTTCATTTAACTGATTTCATCGTTAACTGATTTCATCGTTAACTGATTTCATCTTCATTTAACTGATTTCATCGTTAACTGATTTCATCTTCATTTAACTGATTTCATCTTTAACTGATTTCATCGTTAACTGATTTCATCTTCATTTAACTGATTTCATCGTTAACTGATTTCATCTTCATGTAACTGATTTCATCTGTAACTGATTTCATCGTTAACTGATTTCATCGTTAACTGATTTCATCTTTAACTGATTTCATCGTTAACTGATTTAATCTTCATGTAACTGATTTCATCTGTAACTGATTTCATCTTTAACTGATTTCATCGTTAACTGATTTCATCTTCATTTAACTGATTTCATCTTTAACTGATTTCATCGTTAACTGATTTCATCTTCATTTAACTGATTTCATCGTTAACTGATTTCATCTTCATTTAACTGATTTCATCTTTAACTGATTTCATCGTTAACTGATTTCATCTTCATTTAACTGATTTCATTTTCATTCTTCATTTAACTGATTTCATCGTTAACTGATTTCATCTTTAACTGATTTCATCGTTAACTGATTTAATCTTCATGTAACTGATTTCATCTGTAACTGATTTCATCTTTAACTGATTTCATCGTTAACTGATTTCATCTTCATTTAACTGATTTCATCGTTAACTGATTTCATCTTCATTTAACTGATTTAATCTTTAACTGATTTCATCGTTAACTCATTTCATCTTCATTTAACTGATTTCATTTTCATTCTTCATTTAACTGATTTCATCGTTAACTGATTTCATCTTTAACTGATTTCATCGTTAACTGATTTAATCTTCATGTAACTGATTTCATCTTCATGTAACTGATTTCATCTTTAACTGATTTCATCGTTAACTGATTTCATTTTCATTTAACTGATTTCATCTTCATTTAACTGATTTCATCTTTAACTGATTTCATCGTTAACTGATTTCATCTTCATTTAACTGATTCCATCGTTAACTGATTTCATCTTCATTTAACTGATTTCATCGTTAACTGATTTCATCTTCATTTAACTGATTTCATCTTTAACTGATTTCATCGTTAACTGATTTCATCTTCATTTAACTGATTTTATTTTCATTCTTCATTTAACTGATTTCATCGTTAACTGATTTCATCTTTAACTGATTTCATCGTTAACTGATTTAATCTTCATGTAACTGATTTCATCTGTAACTGATTTCATCTTTAACTGATTTCATCGTTAACTGATTTCATCTTCATTTAACTGATTTCATCTTCATTTAACTGATTTCATCTGTAACTGATTTCATCTGTAACTGATTTCATCGTTAACTGATTTCATCTTCATTTAACTGATTTCATCTTCATTTAACTGATTTCATCTTTAACTGATTTCATCGTTAACTGATTTCATCGTGAACTGATTTCATCTTTAACTGATTTCATCGTTAACTGATTTCATCTTCATTTAACTGATTTCATCGTTAACTGATTTCATCGTTAACTGATTTCATCTTCATTTAACTGATTTCATCGTTAACTGATTTCATCTTCATTTAACTGATTTCATCGTTAACTGATTTCATCTTCATTTAACTGATTTCATCGTTAACTGATTTCATCGTTAACTGATTTCATCTTCATTTAACTGATTTCATCTTTAACTGATTTCATCGTTAACTGATTTCATCTTCATTTAACTGATTTCATCGTTAACTGATTTCATCTTCATTTAACTGATTTCATCTTTAACTGATTTCATCGTTAACTGATTTCATCTTCATTTAACTGATTTCATCTTTAACTGATTTCATCGTTAACTGATTTCATCTTCATTTAACTGATTTCATCTTTAACTGATTTCATCTTCATGTAACTGATTTCATCTGTAACTGATTTCATCGTTAACTGATTTCATCTTCATTTAACTGATTTCATCTTTAACTGATTTCATCGTTAACTGATTTCATCTTCATTTAACTGATTTAATCTTCATGTAACTGATTTCATCTTTAACTGATTTCATCGTTAACTGATTTCATCTTCATTTAACTGATTTCATCTTCATTTAACTGATTTCATCTTTAACTGATTTCATCGTTAACTGATCTCATCTTTATTTAACTGATTTCATCGTTAACTGATTTCGTCTTCATTTAACTGATTTCATCTTTAACTGATTTCATCGTTAACTGATTTCATCTTCATTTAACTGATTTCATCGTTAACTGATTTCATCTTCATTTAATTGATTTCATCTTTAACTGATTTCATCGTTAACTGAGTTCATCTTCATTTAACTGATTTCATTTTCATTCTTCATTTAACTGATTTCATCTTTAACTGATTTCATCTTTAACTGATTTCATCGTTAACTGATTTAATCTTCATGTAACTGATTTCATCTGTAACTGATTTCATCTTCATGTAACTGATTTCATCTTCATGTAACTGATTTCATCGTTAACTGATTTCATCTTCATTTAACTGATTTCATCGTTAACTGATTTCATCGTTAACTGATTTCATCTTCATTTAACTGATTTCATCTTCATTTAACTGATTTCATCTTTAACTGATTTCATCGTTAACTGATTTCATCTTCATTTAACTGATTTCATCGTTAACTGATTTCATCTTCATTTAACTGATTTCATCGTTAACTGATTTCATCGTTAACTGATTTCATCTTCATTTAACTGATTTCATCGTTAACTGATTTCATCTTCATTTAACTGATTTCATCTTTAACTGATTTCATCGTTAACTGATTTCATCTTCATTTAACTGATTTCATCGTTAACTGATTTCATCTTTAACTGATTTCATCGTTAACTGATTTAATCTTCATGTAACTGATTTCATCTGTAACTGATTTCATCTTTAACTGATTTCATCGTTAACTGATTTCATCTTCATTTAACTGATTTCATCTTCATTTAACTGATTTCATCGTTAACTGATTTCATCTTCATTTAACTGATTTCATCGTTAACTGATTTCATCTTCATTTAACTGATTTCATCTTTAACTGATTTCATCGTTAACTGATTTCATCTTCATTTAACTGATTTCATCGTTAACTGATTTCATCTTCATTTAACTGATTTCATCTTTAACTGATTTCATCGTTAACTGATTTCATCTTCATTTAACTGATTTCATCGTTAACTGATTTCATCTTCATTTAACTGATTTCATCTTCATTTAACTGATTTCATCGTTAACTGATTTCATCTTCATTTAACTGATTTTGTCTTTAACTGATTTCATCGTTAACTGATTTCATCTTCATTTAACTGATTTCATCTTTAACTGATTTCATCTTCATTCAACTGATTTCATCTTCATTTAACTGATTTCATCGTTAACTGATTTCATCTTCATTTAACTGATTTCATCTTCATTTAATTGATTTCATCGTTAACTGATTTCATCTTCATTTAACTGATTTCATCGTTAACTGATTTCATCTTCATTTAACTGATTTCATCTTTAACTGATTTCATCGTTAACTGATTTCATCTTCATTTAACTGATTTCATCGTTAACTGATTTCATCTTCATGTAACTGATTTCATCTGTAACTGATTTCATCGTTAACTGATTTCATCTTCATTTAACTGATTTCATCTTTAACTTATTTCATCGTTAACTGATTTCATCTTCATTTAACTGATTTCATCGTTAACTGATTTCATCTTCATTTAACTGATTTCATCTTTAACTGATTTCATCGTTAACTGATTTCATCTTCATTTAACTGATTTCATCGTTAACTGATTTCATCTTCATTTAACTGATTTCATCTTTAACTGATTTCATCGTTAACTGATTTCATCTTCATTTAACTGATTTCATCGTTAACTGATTTCATCTTCATGTAACTGATTTCATCTGTAACTGATTTCATCGTTAACTGATTTCATCGTTAACTGATTTCATCGTTAACTGATTTCATCTTCATTTAACTGATTTCATCGTTAACTGATTTCATCTTCATTTAACTGATTTTGTCTTTAACTGATTTCATCGTTAACTGATTTCATCTTCATTTAACTGATTTCATCTTTAACTGATTTCATCTTCATTCAACTGATTTCATCTTCATTTAACTGATTTCATCGTTAACTGATTTCATCTTCATTTAACTGATTTCATTTTCATTCTTCATTTAACTGATTTCATCTTTAACTGATTTCATCTTCATTTAACTGATTTAATCTTTAACTGATTTAATCTTCATGTAACTGATTTAATCTTTAACTGATTTAATCTTCATGTAACTGATTTCATCGTTAACTGATTTCATCTTCATTTAACTGATTTCATCTTTAACTGATTTCATCGTTAACTGAGTTCATCTTCATTTAACTGATTTCATTTTCATTCTTCATTTAACTGATTTCATCGTTAACTGATTTCATCTTTAACTGATTTCATCGTTAACTGATGTAATCTTCATGTAACTGATTCCATCTGTAACTGATTTCATCTTCATGTAACTGATTTCATCGTTAACTGATTTCATCTTCATTTAACTGATTTCATCTTTAACTGATTTCATCGTTAACTGATTTCACCTTCATTTAACTGATTTCATCTTCATTTAACTGATTTCATCTTTAACTGATTTCATCGTTAACTGATTTCATCTTCATTTAACTGATTTCATCGTTAACTGATTTCATCTTCATTTAACTGATTTCGTCTTTAACTGATTTCATCGTTAACTGATTTCATCTTCATTTAACTGATTTCATCGTTAACTGATTTCATCGTTAACTGATTTCATCTTCATTTAACTGATTTCATCTTTAACTGATTTCATCGTTAACTGATTTCATCTTCATTTAACTGATTTCATCGTTAACTGATTTCATCTTCATGTAACTGATTTCATCTGTAACTGATTTCATCGTTAACTGATTTCATCTTCATTTAACTGATTTCATCTTTAACTTATTTCATCGTTAACTGATTTCATCTTCATTTAACTGATTTCATCGTTAACTGATTTCATCTTCATTTAACTGATTTCATCTTTAACTGATTTCATCGTTAACTGATTTCATCTTCATTTAACTGATTTCATCGTTAACTGATTTCATCTTCATTTAACTGATTTCATCTTTAACTGATTTCATCGTTAACTGATTTCATCTTCATTTAACTGATTTCATCGTTAACTGATTTCATCTTCATGTAACTGATTTCATCTGTAACTGATTTCATCGTTAACTGATTTCATCGTTAACTGATTTCATCGTTAACTGATTTCATCTTCATTTAACTGATTTCATCGTTAACTGATTTCATCTTCATTTAACTGATTTTGTCTTTAACTGATTTCATCGTTAACTGATTTCATCTTCATTTAACTGATTTCATCTTTAACTGATTTCATCTTCATTCAACTGATTTCATCTTCATTTAACTGATTTCATCGTTAACTGATTTCATCTTCATTTAACTGATTTCATTTTCATTCTTCATTTAACTGATTTCATCTTTAACTGATTTCATCTTCATTTAACTGATTTAATCTTTAACTGATTTAATCTTCATGTAACTGATTTAATCTTTAACTGATTTAATCTTCATGTAACTGATTTCATCTTCATTTAACTGATTTCATCTTCATTTAACTGATTTCATCTTTAACTGATTTCATCGTTAACTGAGTTCATCTTCATTTAACTGATTTCATTTTCATTCTTCATTTAACTGATTTCATCGTTAACTGATTTCATCTTTAACTGATTTCATCGTTAACTGATGTAATCTTCATGTAACTGATTCCATCTGTAACTGATTTCATCTTCATGTAACTGATTTCATCGTTAACTGATTTCATCTTCATTTAACTGATTTCATCTTTAACTGATTTCATCGTTAACTGATTTCACCTTCATTTAACTGATTTCATCTTCATTTAACTGATTTCATCTTTAACTGATTTCATCGTTAACTGATTTCATCTTCATTTAACTGATTTCATCGTTAACTGATTTCATCTTCATTTAACTGATTTCGTCTTTAACTGATTTCATCGTTAACTGATTTCATCTTCATTTAACTGATTTCATCGTTAACTGATTTCATCGTTAACTGATTTCATCGTTAACTGATTTAATCTTCATGTAACTGATTTCATCTGTAACTGATTTCATCTTTAACTGATTTCATCGTTAACTGATTTCATCTTCATTTAACTGATTTCATCGTTAACTGATTTCATCTTCATTTAACTGATTTCATCTTTAACTGATTTCATCGTTAACTGATTTCATCTTCATTTAACTGATTTCATCGTTAACTGATTTCATCTTCATTTAACTGATTTCATCTTTAACTGATTTCATCGTTAACTGATTTCATCTTCATTTAACTGATTTCATCGTTAACTGATTTCATCTTCATTTAACTGATTTCATCTTTAACTGATTTCATCGTTAACTGATTTCATCTTCATTTAACTGATTTCATCGTTAACTGATTTCATCATCATTTAACTGATTTCATCGTTAACTGATTTCATCTTCATTTAACTGATTTTGTCTTTAACTGATTTCATCGTTAACTGATTTCATCTTCATTTAACTGATTTCATCTTTAACTGATTTCATCTTCATTCAACTGATTTCATCTTCATTTAACTGATTTCATCGTTAACTGATTTCATCTTCATTTAACTGATTTCATCTTCATTTAACTGATTTCATCGTTAACTGATTTCATCTTCATTTAACTTATTTCATCTTTAACTGATTTCATCGTTAACTGATTTCATCTTCATTTAACTGATTTCATTTTCATTCTTCATTTAACTGATTTCATCTTTAACTGATTTCATCTTCATTTAACTGATTTCATCGTTAACTGATTTCATCTTCATTTAACTGATTTCATTTTTAACTGATTTCATCTTCATTTAACTGATTTCATCGTTAACTGATTTCATCGTTAACTGATTTCATCTTCATTTAACTGATTTCATCTTTAACTGATTTCATCTTTAACTGATTTCATCTTCATTTAACTGATTTCATCGTTAACTGATTTCATCTTCATTTAACTGATTTCATCTTTAACTGATTTCATCGTTAACTGATTTCATCTTCATTTAACTGATTTCATCGTTAACTGATTTCATCTTCATTTAACTGATTTCATCGTTAACTGATTTCATCTTCATTTAACTGATTTCATCTTTAACTGATTTCATCGTTAACTGATTTCATCTTCATTTAACTGATTTCATCGTTAACTGATTTCATCTTCATTTAACTGATTTCATCTTTAACTGATTTCATCTTCATTTAACTGATTTCATCGTTAACTGATTTCATCTTCATTTAACTGATTTCATCGTTAACTGATTTCATCTTCATTTAACTGATTTCATCTTTAACTGATTTCATCGTTAACTGATTTCATCTTCATTTAACTGATTTTGTCTTTAACTGATTTCATCGTTAACTGATTTCATCTTCATTTAACTGATTTCATCTTTAACTGATTTCATCTTCATTCAACTGATTTCATCTTCATTTAACTGATTTCATCGTTAACTGATTTCATCTTCATTTAACTGATTTCATCTTCATTTAACTGATTTCATCGTTAACTGATTTCATCTTCATTTAACTTATTTCATCGTTAACTGATTTCATCGTTAACTGATTTCATCGTTAACTGATTTAATCTTCATGTAACTGATTTCATCTGTAACTGATTTCATCTTTAACTGATTTCATCGTTAACTGATTTCATCTTCATTTAACTGATTTCATCGTTAACTGATTTCATCTTCATTTAACTGATTTCATCTTTAACTGATTTCATCGTTAACTGATTTCATCTTCATTTAACTGATTTCATCGTTAACTGATTTCATCTTCATTTAACTGATTTCATCTTTAACTGATTTCATCGTTAACTGATTTCATCTTCATTTAACTTATTTCATCGTTAACTGATTTCATCTTCATTTAACTGATTTCATCTTTAACTGATTTCATCGTTAACTGATTTCATCTTCATTTAACTGATTTCATCGTTAACTGATTTCATCATCATTTAACTGATTTCATCGTTAACTGATTTCATCTTCATTTAACTGATTTTGTCTTTAACTGATTTCATCGTTAACTGATTTCATCTTCATTTAACTGATTTCATCTTTAACTGATTTCATCTTCATTCAACTGATTTCATCTTCATTTAACTGATTTCATCGTTAACTGATTTCATCTACATTTAACTGATTTCATCTTCATTTAACTGATTTCATCGTTAACTGATTTCATCTTCATTTAACTTATTTCATCTTTAACTGATTTCATCGTTAACTGATTTCATCTTCATTTAACTGATTTCATTTTCATTCTTCATTTAACTGATTTCATCTTTAACTGATTTCATCTTCATTTAACTGATTTCATCGTTAACTGATTTCATCTTCATTTAACTGATTTCATTTTTAACTGATTTCATCTTCATTTAACTGATTTCATCGTTAACTGATTTCATCGTTAACTGATTTCATCTTCATTTAACTGATTTCATCTTTAACTGATTTCATCTTTAACTGATTTCATCTTCATTTAACTGATTTCATCGTTAACTGATTTCATCTTCATTTAACTGATTTCATCTTTAACTGATTTCATCGTTAACTGATTTCATCTTCATTTAACTGATTTCATCGTTAACTGATTTCATCTTCATTTAACTGATTTCATCGTTAACTGATTTCATCTTCATTTAACTGATTTCATCTTTAACTGATTTCATCGTTAACTGATTTCATCTTCATTTAACTGATTTCATCGTTAACTGATTTCATCTTCATTTAACTGATTTCATCTTTAACTGATTTCATCTTCATTTAACTGATTTCATCGTTAACTGATTTCATCTTCATTTAACTGATTTCATCGTTAACTGATTTCATCTTCATTTAACTGATTTCATCTTTAACTGATTTCATCGTTAACTGATTTCATCTTCATTTAACTGATTTTGTCTTTAACTGATTTCATCGTTAACTGATTTCATCTTCATTTAACTGATTTCATCTTTAACTGATTTCATCTTCATTCAACTGATTTCATCTTCATTTAACTGATTTCATCGTTAACTGATTTCATCTTCATTTAACTGATTTCATCTTCATTTAACTGATTTCATCGTTAACTGATTTCATCTTCATTTAACTTATTTCATCTTTAACTGATTTCATCGTTAACTGATTTCATCTTCATTTAACTGATTTCATTTTCATTCTTCATTTAACTGATTTCATCTTTAACTGATTTCATCTTCATTTAACTGATTTCATCGTTAACTGATTTCATCTTCATTTAACTGATTTCATTTTTAACTGATTTCATCTTCATTTAACTGATTTCATCGTTAACTGATTTCATCGTTAACTGATTTCATCTTCATTTAACTGATTTCATCTTTAACTGATTTCATCTTTAACTGATTTCATCTTCATTTAACTGATTTCATCGTTAACTGATTTCATCTTCATTTAACTGATTTCATCTTTAACTGATTTCATCGTTAACTGATTTCATCTTCATTTAACTGATTTCATCGTTAACTGATTTCATCTTCATTTAACTGATTTCATCGTTAACTGATTTCATCTTCATTTAACTGATTTCATCTTTAACTGATTTCATCGTTAACTGATTTCATCTTCATTTAACTGATTTCATCGTTAACTGATTTCATCTTCATTTAACTGATTTCATCTTTAACTGATTTCATCTTCATTTAACTGATTTCATCGTTAACTGATTTCATCTTCATTTAACTGATTTCATCGTTAACTGATTTCATCTTCATTTAACTGATTTCATCTTTAACTGATTTCATCGTTAACTGATTTCATCTTCATTTAACTGATTTCATCTTTAACTGATTTCATCGTTAACTGATTTCATTTTCATTTAACTGATTTCATCGTTAACTGATTTCATCTTCATTTAACTGATTTCATCTTCATTTAACTGATTTCGTCGTTAACTGATTTCATCTTCATTTAACTGATTTTATCTTTAACTGATTTCATCGTTAACTGATTTCATCTTCATTTAACTGATTTCATCGTTAACTGATTTCATCTTCATTTAACTGATTTCATCGTTAACTGATTTCATCTTCATTTAACTGATTTCATCTTTAACTGATTTCATCGTTAACTGATTTCATCTTCATTTAACTGATTTCATTTTCATTCTTCATTTAACTGATTTAATCTTTAACTGATTTCATCTTCATTTAACTGATTTCATCGTTATCTGATTTCATCTTCATTTAACTGATTTCATCGTTAACTGATTTCATATTCATTTAACTGATTTCATTTTTAACTGATTTCATCTTCATTTAACTTATTTCATCGTTAACTGATTTCATCTTCATTTAACTGATTTCATCTTTAACTGATTTCATCTTTAACTGATTTCATCTTCATTTAACTGATTTCATCTTTAACTGATTTCATCTTCATTTAACTGATTTCATCGTTAACTGATTTCATCTTCATTTAACTGATTTCATCTTTAACTGATTTCATCTTTAACTGATTTCATCTTCATTTAACTGATTTCATCTTTAACTGATTTCATCTTCATGTAACTGATTTCATCTTTAACTGATTTCATCGTTAACTGATTTCATCTTCATTTAACTGATTTCATCGTTAACTGATTTCATCTGTAACTGATTTCATCTTTAACTGATTTCATCTTCATTTAACTGATTTCATCGTTAACTGATTTCATCTTCATTTAACTGATTTCATCTTTGACTGATTTCATCGTTAACTGATTTCATCTTCATTTAACTGATTTCATCGTTAACTGATTTCATCTTCATTTAACTGATTTCATTTTCATTCTTCATTTACCTGATTTCATCTTTAACTGATTTCATCGTTAACTGATTTAATCTTCATGTAACTGATTTCATCTGTAACTGATTTCATCTTTAACTGATTTCATCTTCATTTAACTGATTTCATCGTTAACTGATTTCATCTTCATTTAACTGATTTCATCGTTAACTGATTTCATCTTCATTTAACTGATTTCATCGTTAACTGATTTCATCTTCATTTAACTGATTTCATCTTTAACTGATTTCATCGTTAACTGATTTCATCTTCATTTAACTGATTTCATTTTCATTCTTCATTTAACTGATTTAATCTTTAACTGATTTCATCTTCATTTAACTGATTTCATCGTTATCTGATTTCATCTTCATTTAACTGATTTCATCGTTAACTGATTTCATCTTCATTTAACTGATTTCATTTTTAACTGATTTCATCTTCATTTAACTTATTTCATCGTTAACTGATTTCATCTTCATTTAACTGATTTCATCTTTAACTGATTTCATCTTTAACTGATTTCATCTTCATTTAACTGATTTCATCTTTAACTGATTTCATCTTTAACTGATTTCATCTTTAACTGATTTCATCTTCATTTAACTGATTTCATCGTTAACTGATTTCATCTTCATTTAACTGATTTCATCTTTAACTGATTTCATCTTTAACTGATTTCATCTTCATTTAACTGATTTCATCTTTAACTGATTTCATCTTCATGTAACTGATTTCATCTTTAACTGATTTCATCGTTAACTGATTTCATCGTTAACTGATTTCATCTTCATTTAACTGATTTCATCGTTAACTGATTTCATCTTCATTTAACTGATTTCATCTTTAACTGATTTCATCGTTAACTGATTTCATCTTCATTTAACTGATTTCATCGTTAACTGATTTCATCTTCATGTAACTGATTTCATCTGTAACTGATTTCATCGTTAACTGATTTCATCGTTAACTGATTTCATCTTTAACTGATTTCATCGTTAACTGATTTAATCTTCATGTAACTGATTTCATCTGTAACTGATTTCATCTTTAACTGATTTCATCGTTAACTGATTTCATCTTCATTTAACTGATTTCATCTTTAACTGATTTCATCGTTAACTGATTTCATCTTCATTTAACTGATTTCATCGTTAACTGATTTCATCTTCATTTAACTGATTTCATTTTTAACTGATTTCATCGTTAACTGATTTCATCTTCATTTAACTGATTTCATTTTCATTCTTCATTTAACTGATTTCATCGTTAACTGATTTCATCTTTAACTGATTTCATCGTTAACTGATTTAATCTTCATGTAACTGATTTCATCTGTAACTGATTTCATCTTTAACTGATTTCATCGTTAACTGATTTCATCTTCATTTAACTGATTTCATCGTTAACTGATTTCATCTTCATTTAACTGATTTAATCTTTAACTGATTTCATCGTTAACTCATTTCATCTTCATTTAACTGATTTCATTTTCATTCTTCATTTAACTGATTTCATCGTTAACTGATTTCATCTTTAACTGATTTCATCGTTAACTGATTTAATCTTCATGTAACTGATTTCATCTTCATGTAACTGATTTCATCTTTAACTGATTTCATCGTTAACTGATTTCATCTTCATTTAACTGATTTCATCTTCATTTAACTGATTTCATCTTTAACTGATTTCATCGTTAACTGATTTCATCTTCATTTAACTGATTCCATCGTTAACTGATTTCATCTTCATTTAACTGATTTCATCGTTAACTGATTTCATCTTCATTTAACTGATTTCATCTTTAACTGATTTCATCGTTAACTGATTTCATCTTCATTTAACTGATTTCATCGTTAACTGATTTCATCTTCATTTAACTGATTTCATCTTTAACTGATTTCATCGTTAACTGATTTCATCTTCATTTAACTGATTTTATTTTCATTCTTCATTTAACTGATTTCATCGTTAACTGATTTCATCTTTAACTGATTTCATCGTTAACTGATTTAATCTTCATGTAACTGATTTCATCTGTAACTGATTTCATCTTTAACTGATTTCATCGTTAACTGATTTCATCTTCATTTAACTGATTTCATCTTCATTTAACTGATTTCATCTGTAACTGATTTCATCTGTAACTGATTTCATCGTTAACTGATTTCATCTTCATTTAACTGATTTCATCTTCATTTAACTGATTTCATCTTTAACTGATTTCATCGTTAACTGATTTCATCGTGAACTGATTTCATCTTTAACTGATTTCATCGTTAACTGATTTCATCTTCATTTAACTGATTTCATCGTTAACTGATTTCATCGTTAACTGATTTCATCTTCATTTAACTGATTTCATCGTTAACTGATTTCATCTTCATTTAACTGATTTCATCGTTAACTGATTTCATCTTCATTTAACTGATTTCATCTTTAACTGATTTCATCGTTAACTGATTTCATCTTCATTTAACTGATTTCATCTTTAACTGATTTCATCGTTAACTGATTTCATCTTCATTTAACTGATTTCATCGTTAACTGATTTCATCTTCATTTAACTGATTTCATCTTTAACTGATTTCATCGTTAACTGATTTCATCTTCATTTAACTGATTTCATCTTTAACTGATTTCATCGTTAACTGATTTCATCTTCATTTAACTGATTTCATCTTTAACTGATTTCATCTTCATGTAACTGATTTCATCTGTAACTGATTTCATCGTTAACTGATTTCATCTTCATTTAACTGATTTCATCTTTAACTGATTTCATCGTTAACTGATTTCATCTTCATTTAACTGATTTAATCTTCATGTAACTGATTTCATCTTTAACTGATTTCATCGTTAACTGATTTCATCTTCATTTAACTGATTTCATCTTCATTTAACTGATTTCATCTTTAACTGATTTCATCGTTAACTGATCTCATCTTTATTTAACTGATTTCATCGTTAACTGATTTCGTCTTCATTTAACTGATTTCATCTTTAACTGATTTCATCGTTAACTGATTTCATCTTCATTTAACTGATTTCATCGTTAACTGATTTCATCTTCATTTAATTGATTTCATCTTTAACTGATTTCATCGTTAACTGAGTTCATCTTCATTTAACTGATTTCATTTTCATTCTTCATTTAACTGATTTCATCTTTAACTGATTTCATCTTTAACTGATTTCATCGTTAACTGATTTAATCTTCATGTAACTGATTTCATCTGTAACTGATTTCATCTTCATGTAACTGATTTCATCTTCATGTAACTGATTTCATCGTTAACTGATTTCATCTTCATTTAACTGATTTCATCGTTAACTGATTTCATCGTTAACTGATTTCATCTTCATTTAACTGATTTCATCTTCATTTAACTGATTTCATCTTTAACTGATTTCATCGTTAACTGATTTCATCTTCATTTAACTGATTTCATCGTTAACTGATTTCATCTTCATTTAACTGATTTCATCTTTAACTGATTTCATCGTTAACTGATTTCATCTTCATTTAACTGATTTCATCGTTAACTGATTTCATCTTCATTTAACTGATTTCATCTTTAACTGATTTCATCGTTAACTGATTTCATCTTCATTTAACTGATTTCATCGTTAACTGATTTCATCTTTAACTGATTTCATCGTTAACTGATTTAATCTTCATGTAACTGATTTCATCTGTAACTGATTTCATCTTTAACTGATTTCATCGTTAACTGATTTCATCTTCATTTAACTGATTTCATCGTTAACTGATTTCATCGTTAACTGATTTCATCTTCATTTAACTGATTTCATCGTTAACTGATTTCATCTTCATTTAACTGATTTCATCTTTAACTGATTTCATCGTTAACTGATTTCATCTTCATTTAACTGATTTCATCGTTAACTGATTTCATCTTCATTTAACTGATTTCATCTTCATTTAACTGATTTCATCGTTAACTGATTTCATCTTCATTTAACTGATTTTGTCTTTAACTGATTTCATCGTTAACTGATTTCATCTTCATTTAACTGATTTCATCTTTAACTGATTTCATCTTCATTCAACTGATTTCATCTTCATTTAACTGATTTCATCGTTAACTGATTTCATCTTCATTTAACTGATTTCATCTTCATTTAACTGATTTCATCGTTAACTGATTTCATCTTCATTTAACTGATTTCATCGTTAACTGATTTCATCTTCATTTAACTGATTTCATCTTTAACTGATTTCATCGTTAACTGATTTCATCTTCATTTAACTGATTTCATCGTTAACTGATTTCATCTTCATGTAACTGATTTCATCTGTAACTGATTTCATCGTTAACTGATTTCATCTTCATTTAACTGATTTCATCTTTAACTTATTTCATCGTTAACTGATTTCATCTTCATTTAACTGATTTCATCTTTAACTGATTTCATCGTTAACTGATTTCATCTTCATTTAACTGATTTCATCGTTAACTGATTTCATCTTCATGTAACTGATTTCATCTGTAACTGATTTCATCGTTAACTGATTTCATCGTTAACTGATTTCATCGTTAACTGATTTCATCTTCATTTAACTGATTTCATCGTTAACTGATTTCATCTTCATTTAACTGATTTTGTCTTTAACTGATTTCATCGTTAACTGATTTCATCTTCATTTAACTGATTTCATCTTTAACTGATTTCATCTTCATTCAACTGATTTCATCTTCATTTAACTGATTTCATCGTTAACTGATTTCATCTTCATTTAACTGATTTCATTTTCATTCTTCATTTAACTGATTTCATCTTTAACTGATTTCATCTTCATTTAACTGATTTCATCTTTAACTGATTTCATCTTCATGTAACTGATTTAATCTTTAACTGATTTAATCTTCATGTAACTGATTTCATCGTTAACTGATTTCATCGTTAACTGAGTTCATCTTCATTTAACTGATTTCATTTTCATTCTTCATTTAACTGATTTCATCGTTAACTGATTTCATCTTTAACTGATTTCATCTTTAACTGATGTAATCTTCATGTAACTGATTCCATCTGTAACTGATTTCATCTTCATGTAACTGATTTCATCGTTAACTGATTTCATCTTCATTTAACTGATTTCATCTTTAACTGATTTCATCGTTAACTGATTTCACCTTCATTTAACTGATTTCATCTTTAACTGATTTCATCGTTAACTGATTTCATCTTCATTTAACTGATTTCATCGTTAACTGATTTCATCTTCATTTAACTGATTTCGTCTTTAACTGATTTCATCGTTAACTGATTTCATCTTCATTTAACTGATTTCATCGTTAACTGATTTCATCGTTAACTGATTTCATCGTTAACTGATTTCATCGTTAACTGATTTAATCTTCATGTAACTGATTTCATCTGTAACTGATTTCATCTTTAACTGATTTCATCGTTAACTGATTTCATCTTCATTTAACTGATTTCATCTTTAACTGATTTCATCGTTAACTGATTTCATCTTCATTTAACTGATTTCATCGTTAACTGATTTCATCTTCATTTAACTGATTTCATCTTTAACTGATTTCATCGTTAACTGATTTCATCTTCATTTAACTGATTTCATCGTTAACTGATTTCATCTTCATTTAACTGATTTCATCTTTAACTGATTTCATCGTTAACTGATTTCATCTTCATTTAACTGATTTCATCGTTAACTGATTTCATCATCATTTAACTGATTTCATCGTTAACTGATTTCATCTTCATTTAACTGATTTTGTCTTTAACTGATTTCATCGTTAACTGATTTCATCTTCATTTAACTGATTTCATCGTTAACTGATTTCATCTTCATTCAACTGATTTCATCTTCATTTAACTGATTTCATCGTTAACTGATTTCATCTTCATTTAACTGATTTCATCTTCATTTAACTGATTTCATCGTTAACTGATTTCATCTTCATTTAACTTATTTCATCTTTAACTGATTTCATCGTTAACTGATTTCATCTTCATTTAACTGATTTCATTTTCATTCTTCATTTAACTGATTTCATCTTTAACTGATTTCATCTTCATTTAACTGATTTCATCGTTAACTGATTTCATCTTCATTTAACTGATTTCATTTTTAACTGATTTCATCTTCATTTAACTGATTTCATCGTTAACTGATTTCATCGTTAACTGATTTCATCTTCATTTAACTGATTTCATCTTTAACTGATTTCATCTTTAACTGATTTCATCTTCATTTAACTGATTTCATCGTTAACTGATTTCATCTTCATTTAACTGATTTCATCTTTAACTGATTTCATCGTTAACTGATTTCATCTTCATTTAACTGATTTCATCGTTAACTGATTTCATCTTCATTTAACTGATTTCATCGTTAACTGATTTCATCTTCATTTAACTGATTTCATCTTTAACTGATTTCATCGTTAACTGATTTCATCTTCATTTAACTGATTTCATCGTTAACTGATTTCATCTTCATTTAACTGATTTCATCGTTAACTGATTTCATCTTCATTTAACTGATTTCATCTTTAACTGATTTCATCGTTAACTGATTTCATCTTCATTTAACTGATTTCATCTTTAACTGATTTCATCGTTAACTGATTTCATTTTCATTTAACTGATTTCATCGTTAACTGATTTCATCTTCATTTAACTGATTTCATCTTCATTTAACTGATTTCGTCGTTAACTGATTTCATCTTCATTTAACTGATTTTATCTTTAACTGATTTCATCGTTAACTGATTTCATCTTCATTTAACTGATTTCATCGTTAACTGATTTCATCTTCATTTAACTGATTTCATCGTTAACTGATTTCATCTTCATTTAACTGATTTCATCTTTAACTGATTTCATCGTTAACTGATTTCATCTTCATTTAACTGATTTCATTTTCATTCTTCATTTAACTGATTTAATCTTTAACTGATTTCATCTTCATTTAACTGATTTCATCGTTATCTGATTTCATCTTCATTTAACTGATTTCATCGTTAACTGATTTCATATTCATTTAACTGATTTCATTTTTAACTGATTTCATCTTCATTTAACTTATTTCATCGTTAACTGATTTCATCTTCATTTAACTGATTTCATCTTTAACTGATTTCATCTTTAACTGATTTCATCTTCATTTAACTGATTTCATCTTTAACTGATTTCATCTTTAACTGATTTCATCTTTAACTGATTTCATCTTCATTTAACTGATTTCATCTTTAACTGATTTCATCTTCATGTAACTGATTTCATCTTTAACTGATTTCATCGTTAACTGATTTCATCTTCATTTAACTGATTTCATCGTTAACTGATTTCATCTGTAACTGATTTCATCTGTAACTGATTTCATCTTTAACTGATTTCATCTTCATTTAACTGATTTCATCGTTAACTGATTTCATCTTCATTTAACTGATTTCATCTTTAACTGATTTCATCGTTAACTGATTTCATCTTCATTTAACTGATTTCATCGTTAACTGATTTCATCTTCATTTAACTGATTTCATCTTTAACTGATTTCATCTTCATTTAACTGATTTCATCGTTAACTGATTTCATCTTCATTTAACTGATTTCATCTTTAACTGATTTCATCGTTAACTGATTTAATCTTCATGTAACTGATTTCATCTGTAACTGATTTCATCTTTAACTGATTTCATCTTCATTTAACTGATTTCATCGTTAACTGATTTCATCTTCATTTAACTGATTTCATCGTTAACTGATTTCATCTTCATTTAACTGATTTCATCGTTAACTGATTTCATCTTCATTTAACTGATTTCATCTTTAACTGATTTCATCGTTAACTGATTTCATCTTCATTTAACTGATTTCATTTTCATTCTTCATTTAACTGATTTAATCTTTAACTGATTTCATCTTCATTTAACTGATTTCATCGTTATCTGATTTCATCTTCATTTAACTGATTTCATCGTTAACTGATTTCATCTTCATTTAACTGATTTCATTTTTAACTGATTTCATCTTCATTTAACTTATTTCATCGTTAACTGATTTCATCTTCATTTAACTGATTTCATCTTTAACTGATTTCATCTTTAACTGATTTCATCTTCATTTAACTGATTTCATCTTTAACTGATTTCATCTTTAACTGATTTCATCTTCATTTAACTGATTTCATCGTTAACTGATTTCATCTTCATTTAACTGATTTCATCTTTAACTGATTTCATCTTTAACTAATTTCATCTTCATTTAACTGATTTCATCTTTAACTGATTTCATCTTCATGTAACTGATTTCATCTTTAACTGATTTCATCGTTAACTGATTTCATCTTCATTTAACTGATTTCATCGTTAACTGATTTCATCTGTAACTGATTTCATCTGTAACTGATTTCATCTTTAACTGATTTCATCTTCATTTAACTGATTTCATCGTTAACTGATTTCATCTTCATTTAACTGATTTCATCTTTAACTGATTTCATCGTTAACTGATTTCATCTTCATTTAACTGATTTCATCGTTAACTGATTTCATCTTCATTTAACTGATTTCATTTTCATTCTTCATTTACCTGATTTCATCTTTAACTGATTTCATCGTTAACTGATTTAATCTTCATTTAACTGATTTCATCTGTAACTGATTTCATCTTTAACTGATTTCATCTTCATTTAACTGATTTCATCGTTAACTGATTTCATCTTCATTTAACTGATTTCATCTTCATTTAACTGATTTCGTCGTTAACTGATTTCATCTTCATTTAACTGATTTCATCGTTAACTGATTTCATCTTCATTTAACTGATTTTGTCTTTAACTGATTTCATCGTTAACTGATTTCATCTTCATTTAACTGATTTCATCTTTAACTGATTTCATCTTCATTCAACTGATTTCATCTTCATTTAACTGATTTCATCGTTAACTGATTTCATCTTCATTTAACTGATTTCATCTTCATTTAACTGATTTCATCGTTAACTGATTTCATCTTCATTTAACTTATTTCATCTTTAACTGATTTCATCGTTAACTGATTTCATCTTCATTTAACTGATTTCATTTTCATTCTTCATTTAACTGATTTCATCTTTAACTGATTTCATCTTCATTTAACTGATTTCATCGTTAACTGATTTCATCTTCATTTAACTGATTTCATTTTTAACTGATTTCATCTTCATTTAACTGATTTCATCGTTAACTGATTTCATCGTTAACTGATTTCATCTTCATTTAACTGATTTCATCTTTAACTGATTTCATCTTTAACTGATTTCATCTTCATTTAACTGATTTCATCGTTAACTGATTTCATCTTCATTTAACTGATTTCATCTTTAACTGATTTCATCGTTAACTGATTTCATCTTCATTTAACTGATTTCATCGTTAACTGATTTCATCTTCATTTAACTGATTTCATCGTTAACTGATTTCATCTTCATTTAACTGATTTCATCTTTAACTGATTTCATCGTTAACTGATTTCATCTTCATTTAACTGATTTCATCGTTAACTGATTTCATCTTCATTTAACTGATTTCATCTTTAACTGATTTCATCTTCATTTAACTGATTTCATCGTTAACTGATTTCATCTTCATTTAACTGATTTCATCGTTAACTGATTTCATCTTCATTTAACTGATTTCATCTTTAACTGATTTCATCGTTAACTGATTTCATCTTCATTTAACTGATTTCATCTTTAACTGATTTCATCGTTAACTGATTTCATTTTCATTTAACTGATTTCATCGTTAACTGATTTCATCTTCATTTAACTGATTTCATCTTCATTTAACTGATTTCGTCGTTAACTGATTTCATCTTCATTTAACTGATTTTATCTTTAACTGATTTCATCGTTAACTGATTTCATCTTCATTTAACTGATTTCATCGTTAACTGATTTCATCTTCATTTAACTGATTTCATCGTTAACTGATTTCATCTTCATTTAACTGATTTCATCTTTAACTGATTTCATCGTTAACTGATTTCATCTTCATTTAACTGATTTCATTTTCATTCTTCATTTAACTGATTTAATCTTTAACTGATTTCATCTTCATTTAACTGATTTCATCGTTATCTGATTTCATCTTCATTTAACTGATTTCATCGTTAACTGATTTCATATTCATTTAACTGATTTCATTTTTAACTGATTTCATCTTCATTTAACTTATTTCATCGTTAACTGATTTCATCTTCATTTAACTGATTTCATCTTTAACTGATTTCATCTTTAACTGATTTCATCTTCATTTAACTGATTTCATCTTTAACTGATTTCATCTTTAACTGATTTCATCTTCATTTAACTGATTTCATCGTTAACTGATTTCATCTTCATTTAACTGATTTCATCTTTAACTGATTTCATCTTTAACTGATTTCATCTTCATTTAACTGATTTCATCTTTAACTGATTTCATCTTCATGTAACTGATTTCATCTTTAACTGATTTCATCGTTAACTGATTTCATCTTCATTTAACTGATTTCATCGTTAACTGATTTCATCTGTAACTGATTTCATCTGTAACTGATTTCATCTTTAACTGATTTCATCTTCATTTAACTGATTTCATCGTTAACTGATTTCATCTTCATTTAACTGATTTCATCTTTAACTGATTTCATCGTTAACTGATTTCATCTTCATTTAACTGATTTCATCGTTAACTGATTTCATCTTCATTTAACTGATTTCATCTTTAACTGATTTCATCTTCATTTAACTGATTTCATCGTTAACTGATTTCATCTTCATTTAACTGATTTCATCTTTAACTGATTTCATCGTTAACTGATTTAATCTTCATGTAACTGATTTCATCTGTAACTGATTTCATCTTTAACTGATTTCATCTTCATTTAACTGATTTCATCGTTAACTGATTTCATCTTCATTTAACTGATTTCATCGTTAACTGATTTCATCTTCATTTAACTGATTTCATCGTTAACTGATTTCATCTTCATTTAACTGATTTCATCTTTAACTGATTTCATCGTTAACTGATTTCATCTTCATTTAACTGATTTCATTTTCATTCTTCATTTAACTGATTTAATCTTTAACTGATTTCATCTTCATTTAACTGATTTCATCGTTATCTGATTTCATCTTCATTTAACTGATTTCATCGTTAACTGATTTCATCTTCATTTAACTGATTTCATTTTTAACTGATTTCATCTTCATTTAACTTATTTCATCGTTAACTGATTTCATCTTCATTTAACTGATTTCATCTTTAACTGATTTCATCTTTAACTGATTTCATCTTCATTTAACTGATTTCATCTTTAACTGATTTCATCTTTAACTGATTTCATCTTCATTTAACTGATTTCATCGTTAACTGATTTCATCTTCATTTAACTGATTTCATCTTTAACTGATTTCATCTTTAACTAATTTCATCTTCATTTAACTGATTTCATCTTTAACTGATTTCATCTTCATGTAACTGATTTCATCTTTAACTGATTTCATCGTTAACTGATTTCATCTTCATTTAACTGATTTCATCGTTAACTGATTTCATCTGTAACTGATTTCATCTGTAACTGATTTCATCTTTAACTGATTTCATCTTCATTTAACTGATTTCATCGTTAACTGATTTCATCTTCATTTAACTGATTTCATCTTTAACTGATTTCATCGTTAACTGATTTCATCTTCATTTAACTGATTTCATCGTTAACTGATTTCATCTTCATTTAACTGATTTCATTTTCATTCTTCATTTACCTGATTTCATCTTTAACTGATTTCATCGTTAACTGATTTAATCTTCATGTAACTGATTTCATCTGTAACTGATTTCATCTTTAACTGATTTCATCTTCATTTAACTGATTTCATCGTTAACTGATTTCATCTTCATTTAACTGATTTCATCTTCATTTAACTGATTTCGTCGTTAACTGATTTCATCTTCATTTAACTGATTTTATCTTTAACTGATTTCATCGTTAACTGATTTCATCTTCATTTAACTGATTTCATCTTTAACTGATTTCATCTTCATTTAACTGATTTCATCTTCATTTAACTGATTTCATCGTTAACTAATTTCATCTTCATTTAACTGATTTCATCGTTAACTGATTTCATCGTTAACTGATTTCATCTTCATTTAACTGATTTCATCGTTAACTGATTTCATCGTTAACTGATTTCATCTTCATTTAACTGATTTCATTTTCATTCTTCATTTAACTGATTTAATCTTTAACTGATTTCATCTTCATTTAACTGATTTCATCGTTATCTGATTTCATCTTCATTTAACTGATTTCATCGTTAACTGATTTCATCTTCATTTAACTGATTTCATTTTTAACTGATTTCATCTTCATTTAACTTATTTCATCGTTAACTGATTTCATCTTCATTTAACTGATTTCATCTTTAACTGATTTCATCTTCATTTAACTGATTTCATCTTTAACTGATTTCATCTTTAACTGATTTCATCTTCATTTAACTGATTTCATCGTTAACTGATTTCATCTTCATTTAACTGATTTCATCTTTAACTGATTTCATCTTTAACTGATTTCATCTTCATTTAACTGATTTCATCTTTAACTGATTTCATCTTTAACTGATTTCATCTTCATTTAACTGATTTCATCGTTAACTGATTTCATCTTCATTTAACTGATTTCATCTTTAACTGATTTCATCGTTAACTGATTTCATCTTCATTTAACTGATTTCATCGTTAACTGATTTCATCTGTAACTGATTTCATCTGTAACTGATTTCATCTTTAACTGATTTCATCTTCATTTAACTGATTTCATCGTTAACTGATTTCATCTTCATTTAACTGATTTCATCGTTAACTGATTTCATCTTCATTTAACTGATTTTGTCTTTAACTGATTTCATCGTTAACTGATTTCATCTTCATTTAACTGATTTCATCTTTAACTGATTTCATCTTCATTCAACTGATTTCATCTTCATTTAACTGATTTCATCGTTAACTGATTTCATCTTCATTTAACTGATTTCATCTTCATTTAACTGATTTCATCGTTAACTGATTTCATCTTCATTTAACTGATTTCATCTTTAACTGATTTCATCGTTAACTGATTTCATCTTCATTTAACTGATTTCATTTTCATTCTTCATTTAACTGATTTCATCTTTAACTGATTTCATCTTTAACTGATTTCATCTTCATTTAACTGATTTCATCGTTAACTGATTTCATCTTCATTTAACTGATTTCATCTTTACCTGATTTCATCGTTAACTGATTTCATCTTCATTTAACTGATTTCATCGTTAACTGATTTCATCTGTAACTGATTTCATCTTTAACTGATTTCATCTTCATTTAACTGATTTCATCGTTAACTGATTTCATCTTCATTTAACTGATTTCATCTTTAACTGATTTCATCGTTAACTGATTTCATCTTCATTTAACTGATTTCATCTTTAACTGATTTCATCGTTAACTGATTTCATCTTCATTTAACTGATTTCATCGTTAACTGATTTCATCTTCATTTAACTGATTTCATCTTTAACTGATTTCATCGTTAACTGATTTCATCTTCATTTAACTGATTTCATCGTTAACTGATTTCATCTTCATTTAACTGATTTCATTGTTAACTGATTTCATCTTCATTTAACTGATTTTATCATTAACTGATTTCATCGTTAACTGATTTCATCTTCATTTAACTGATTTCATCTTTAACTGATTTCATATTCATTTAACTGATTTCATCGTTAACTGATTTCATCGTTAACTGATTTAATCTTCATGTAACTGATTTCATCTGTAACTGATTTCATCTTTAACTGATTTCATCGTTAACTGATTTCATCTTCATTAAACTGATTTCATCGTTAACTGATTTCATCTTCATTTAACTGATTTCATCGTTAACTGATTTCATCGTTAACTGATTTCATCTTCATTTAACTGATTTCATCTTTAACTGATTTCATCGTTAACTGATTTCATCTTCATGTAACTGATTTCATCTGTAACTGATTTCATCGTTAATTGATTTCATCTTCATTTAACTCATTTCATTTTCATTCTTCATTTAACTGATTTCATCGTTAACTGATTTCATCTTTAACTGATTTCATCGTTAACTGATTTAATCTTCATGTAGCTGATTTCATCTGTAACTGATTTCATCTTTAACTGATTTCATCGTTACCTGATTTCATCTTCATTTAACTGTTTTCATCTTTAACTGATTTCATCGTTAACTGATTTCATCGTTAACTGATTTCATCTTTAACTGATTTCATCGTTAACTGATTTCATCTTCATTTAACTGATTTCATCGTTAACTGATTTCATCGTTAACTGATTTCATCTTCATTTAACTGATTTCATCTTCATTTAACTGATTTCATCGTTAACTGATTTCATCTTCATTTAACTGATTTCATCTTTAACTGATTTCATCGTTAACTGATTTCATCTTCATTTAACTGATTTCATCTTTAACTGATTTCATCGTTAACTGATTTCATTCTTCATTTAACTGATTTCATCTTTAACTGATTTCATCTTCATTTAACTGATTTCATCTTTAACTGATTTCATCGTTAACTGATTTCATCTTCATTTAACTGATTTCATCTTTAACTGATTTCATCGTAAACTGATTTCATCTTCATTTAACTGATTTCATCGTTAACTGATTTCATCTTCATTTAACTGATTTCATCGTTAACTGATTTCATCGTTAACTGATTTCATCTTTAACTGATTTCATCGTTAACTGATTTCATCTTCATTTAACTGATTTCATCGTTAACTGATTTCATCGTTAACTGATTTCATCTTCATTTAACTGATTTCATCTTTAACTGATTTCATCGTTAACTGATTTCATCTTCATTTAACTGATTTCATCGTTAACTGATTTCATCTTCATTCTTCATTTAACTGATTTCATCTTTAACTGATTTCATCGTTAACTGATTTCATCTTCATTTAACTGATTTCATCTTCATTTAACTGATTTCATCGTTAATTGATTTCATCGTTAACTGATTTCATCGTTAACTGATTTCATCTTCATTTAACTGATTTCATCGTTAACTGATTTCATCGTTAACTGATTTCATCTTTAACTGATTTCATCTTCATTTAACTGATTTCATCGTTAACTGATTTCATCGTTAACTGATTTCATCTTCATTTAACTGATTTCATCGTTAACTGATTTCATCGTTAACTGATTTCATCGTTAACTGATTTCATCTTCATTTAACTGATTTCATCTTTAACTGATTTCATCTTCATTTAACTGATTTCATCTTTAACTGATTTCATCGTTAACTGATTTCATCTTCATTTAACTGATTTCATCTTTAACTGATTTCATCGTTAACTGATTTCATCTTCATTTAACTGATTTCATTTTCATTCTTCATTTAACTGATTTCATCTTTAACTGATTTCATCTTCATTTAACTGATTTCATCGTTAACTGATTTCATCTTCATTTAACTGATTTCATCGTTAACTGATTTCATCTTCATTTAACTGATTTCATCTTTAACTGATTTCATCGTTAACTGATTTCATCTTCATTTAACTGATTTCATCGTTAACTGATTTCATCTTAATGTAACTGATTTCATCGTTAACTGATTTCATCTTCATTTAACTGATTTCCTCGTTAACTGATTTCATCTTAATGTAACTGATTTCATCTGTAACTGATTTCATCGTTAACTGATTTCATCGTTAACTGATTTAATCTTCATGTAACTGATTTCATCTGTAACTGATTTCATCTTTAACTGATTTCATCGTTAACTGATTTCATCTTCATTTAACTGATTTCATCGTTAACTGATTTCATCTTCATTTAACTGATTTCATCTTTAACTGATTTCATCGTTAACTGATTTCATTTTCATTCTTCATTTAACTGATTTCATCTGTAACTGATTTCATCGTTAACTGATTTCATCTTCATTTAACTGATTTCATCGTTAACTGATTTCATCTTCATTTAACTGATTTCATCTTTAACTGATTTCATCGTTAACTGATTTCATCGTTAACTGATTTCATCTTCATTTAACTGATTTCATCGTTAACTGATTTCATCTTCATTTAACTGATTTCATCTTTAACTGATTTCATCGTTAACTGATTTCATCTTCATTTAACTGATTTCATCTTTAACTGATTTCATCGTTAACTGATTTCATCTTCATTTAACTGATTTCATCTTTAACTGATTTCATCGTTAACTGATTTCATCTTCATTTAACTGATTTCATCGTTAACTGATTTCATCTTTAACTGATTTCATCGTTAACTGATTTAATCTTCATGTAACTGATTTCATCTGTAACTGTTTTCATCTTTAACTGATTTCATCTTCATTTAACTGATTTCATCTTCATTTAACTGATTTCCTCTTCATTTAACTGATTTCATCTTTAACTGATTTCATCGTTAACTGATTTCATCTTCATTTAACTGATTTCATCGTTAACTGATTTCATCTTCATTTAACTGATTTCATCTTTAACTGATTTCATCGTTAACTGATTTCATCTTCATTTAACTGATTTCATTGTTAACTGATTTTATCTTCATTTAACTGATTTCATCTTTAACTGATTTCATCGTTAACTGATTTCATCTTCATTTAACTGATTTCATCTGTAACTGATTTCATCTTTAACTGGTTTCATCGTTAACTGATTTCATTCTTCATTTAACTGATTTCATCTTTAACTGATTTCATCTTCATGTAACTGATTTCATCTGTAACTGATTTCATCGTTAACTGATTTCATCTTCATGTAACTGATTTCATCTGTAACTGATTTCATCGTTAACTGATTTCATCGTTAACTGATTTCATCTTCATTTAACTGATTTCATTTTCATTCTTCATTTAACTGATTTCATCTGTAACTGATTTCATCTTTAACTGATTTCATCGTTAACTGATTTCATCTTCATTTAACTGATTTCATCTTCATTTAACTGATTTCATCGTTAACTGATTTCATCGTTAACTGATTTCATCTTCATTTAACTGATTTCATCGTTAACTGATTTCATCGTTAACTGATTTCATCGTTAACTGATTTCATCTTCATTTAACTGATTTCATCGTTAACTGATTTCATCTTCATTTAACTGATTTCATCGTTAACTGATTTCATCTTCATTTAACTGATTTCATCTTCATTTAACTGATTTCATTTTCATTCTTCATTTAACTGATTTCATCGTTAACTGATTTCATCTTTAACTGATTTCATCGTTAACTGATTTAATCTTCATGTAACTGATTTCATCTGTAACTGATTTCATCTTCATGTAACTGATTTCATCGTTAACTGATTTCATCTTCATTTAACTGATTTCATCGTTAACTGATTTCATCTTCATTTAACTGATTTCATCTTCATTTAACTGATTTCATCTTTAACTGATTTCATCGTTAACTGATTTCATCTTCATTTAACTGATTTCATCGTTAACTGATTTCATCTTCATTTAACTGATTTCATCTTTAACTGATTTCATCGTTAACTGATTTCATATTCATTTAACTGATTTCATCGTTAACTGATTTCATCTTCATTTAACTGATTTCATCGTTAACTGATTTCATCTTTAACTGATTTCATCTTTAATTGATTTCATCGTTAACTGATTTCATCTTCATTTAACTGATTTCATCTTTAACTGATTTCATCGTTAACTGATTTCATCTTCATTTAACTGATTTCATCGTTAACTGATTTCATCTTCATTTAACTGATTTCATCTTTAACTGATTTCATCGTTAACTGATTTCATCTTCATTTAACTGATTTCATCGTTAACTGATTTCATCTTCATTTAACTGATTTCATCTTTAACTGATTTCATCGTTAACTGATTTCATCTTCATTTAACTGATTTCATCGTTTACTGATTTCATCTTCATTTAACTGATTTCATCTTCATTTAACTGATTTCATCTTCATTTAACTGATTTCATCGTTAACTGATTTCATCTTCATTTAACTGATTTCATCTTCATTTAACTGATTTCATCTTCATTTAACTGATTTCATCTTCATTTAACTGATTTCATCGTTAACTGATTTCATCTTCATTTAACTGATTTTGTCTTTAACTGATTTCATCGTTAACTGATTTCATCTTCATTTAACTGATTTCATCTTTAACTGATTTCATCTTCATTCAACTGATTTCATCTTCATTTAACTGATTTCATTTTCATTCTTCATTTAACTGATTTCATCTTTAACTGATTTCATCTTCATTTAACTGATTTCATCGTTAACTGATTTCATCTTCATTTAACTGATTTCATTTTTAACTGATTTCATCTTCATTTAACTGATTTCATCGTTAACTGATTTCATCGTTAACTGATTTCATCTTCATTTAACTGATTTAATCTTTAACTGATTTCATCTTTAACTGATTTCATCTTCATTTAACTGATTTCATCGTTAACTGATTTCATCTTCATTTAACTGATTTCATCTTTAACTGATTTCATCGTTAACTGATTTCATCTTCATTTAACTGATTTCATCGTTAACTGATTTCATCTGTAACTGATTTCATCTGTAACTGATTTCATCTTTAACTGATTTCATCTTCATTAAACTGATTTCATCGTTATCTGATTTCATCTTCATTTAACTGATTTCATCTTTAACTGATTTCATCGTTAACTGATTTCATCTTCATTTAACTGATTTCATCTTTAACTGATTTCATCGTTAACTGATTGCATCTTCATTTAACTGATTTCATCGTTAACTGATTTCATCTTCATTTAACTGATTTCATCTTTAACTGATTTCATCGTTAACTGATTTCATCTTCATTTAACTGATTTCATTTTCATTCTTCATTTAACTGATTTCATCTTTAACTGATTTCATCGTTAACTGATTTAATCTTCATGTAACTGAATTCATCTGTAACTGATTTCATCGTTAACTGATGTCATCGTTAACTGATTTCATCGTTAACTGATTTAATCTTCATGTAACTGATTTCATCTGTAACTGTTTTCATCTTTAACTGATTTCATCGTTAACTGATTTCATCTTTAACTGATTTCATCGTTAACTGATTTCATCTGTAACTGATTTCATCTTTAACTGATTTCATCTTCATGTAACTGATTTCATCTTCATGTAACTGATTTCATCTTTAACTGATTTCATCGTTAACTGATTTCATCTTCATTTAACTGATTTCATCTTCATTTAACTGATTTCATCTTTAACTGATTTCATCGTTAACTGATTTCATCTTCATTTAACTGATTTCATCGTTAACTGATTTCATCTTCATTTAACTGATTTCATCTTTAACTGATTTCATCTTCATTTAACTGATTTCATCTTTAACTGATTTCATCGTTAACTGATTTCATCTTCATTTAACTGATTTCATCGTTAACTGATTTTATCTTAATTTAACTGATTTCATCTTTAACTGATTTCATCGTTAACTGATTTCATCTTCATTTAACTGATTTCATCTGTAACTGATTTCATCTTTAACTGATTTCATCGTTAACTGATTTCATCTTCATTTAACTGATTTCATCTTTAACTGATTTCATCGTTAACTAATTTCATCTTCATTTAACTGATTTCATTTTCATTCTTCATTTAACTGATTTCATCTTTAACTGATTTCATCTTCATTTAACTGATTTCATCGTTAACTGATTTCATCTTCATTTAACTGATTTCATCTTTAACTGATTTCATCGTTAACTGATTTCATCTTCATTTAACTGATTTCATCTTTAACTGATTTCATCGTTAACTGATTTCATCTTCATTTAACTGATTTCATCGTTAACTGATTTCATCTTCATTTAACTGATTTCATCTTTAACTGATTTCATCGTTAACTGATTTCATCTTCATTTAACTGATTTCATCGTTAACTGATTTCATCTTCATTTAACTGATTTCATCTTTAACTGATTTCATCGTTAACTGATTTCATCTTCATTGAACTGATTTCATCTTTAACTGATTTCATCGTTAATTGATTTCATCTTCATTTAACTCATTTCATTTTCATTCTTCATTTAACTGATTTCATCGTTAACTGATTTCATCTTTAACTGATTTCATCGTTAACTGATTTAATCTTCATGTAGCTGATTTCATCTGTAACTGATTTCATCTTTAACTGATTTCATCGTTACCTGATTTCATCTTCATTTAACTGTTTTCATCTTTAACTGATTTCATCGTTAACTGATTTCATCGTTAACTGATTTCATCTTTAACTGATTTCATCGTTAACTGATTTCATCTTCATTTAACTGATTTCATCGTTAACTGATTTCATCTTCATTTAACTGATTTCATCGTTAACTGATTTCATCGTTAACTGATTTCATCTTTAACTGATTTCATCTTCATTTAACTGATTTCATCGTTAACTGATTTCATCTTCATTTAACTGATTTCATCTTTAACTGATTTCATCGTTAACTGATTTCATCTTCATTTAACTGATTTCATCTTTAACTGATTTCATCGTTAACTGATTTCATCTTCATTTAACTGATTTCATCTTTAACTGATTTAATCGTTAACTGATTTCATTCTTCATTTAACTGATTTCATCTTTAACTGATTTCATCTTCATGTAACTGATTTCATCTGTAACTGATTTCATCATTAACTGATTTCATCTTCATTTAACTGATTTCATCTTTAACTGATTTCATCTTCATTTAACTGATTTCATGTTCATTTAACTGATTTCATCGTTAACTGATTTCATCTTCATTTAACTGATTTCATCTTTAACTGATTTCATCGTTAACTGATTTCATCTTCATTTAATTGATTTCATCGTTAACTGATTTCATCTTCATTTAACTGATTTCATCTTTAACTAATTTCATCGTTAACTGATTTCATCTTCATTTAACTGATTTCATTTTCATTCTTCATTTAACTGATTTCATCGTTAACTGATTTCATCTTTAACTGATTTCATCGTTAACTGATTTAATCTTCATGTAACTGATTTCATCTGTAACTGATTTCATCGTTAACTGATTTCATCGTTAACTGATTTCATCTTCATTTAACTGATTTCATCTTTCACTGATTTCATCGTTAACTGATTTCATCTTCATTTAACTGATTTCATCTTTAACTGATTTCATCGTTAACTGATTTCATCTTCATTTAACTGATTTCATCGTTAACTGATTTCATCTTCATTTAACTGATTTCATCTTGAACTGATTTCATCTTCATTTAACTGATTTCATCTTTAACTGATTTCATCGTTAACTGATTTCATCTTCATTTAACTGATTTCATCTTTAACTGATTTCATCTTCATGTAACTGATTTCATCTGTAACTGATTTCATCGTTAACTGATTTCATTCTTCATTTAACTGATTTCATCTTTAACTGATTTCATCTTCATGTAACTGATTTCATCTGTAACTGATTTCATCGTTAACTGATTTCATCTTCATTTAACTGATTTCATCTTTAACTGATTTCATCGTTAACTGATTTCATCTTCATTTAACTGATTTCATCGTTAACTGATTTCATCTTCATTTAACTGATTTCATCGTTAACTGATTTCATCTTCATTTAACTGATTTCATCGTTAACTGATTTTATCTTCATTTAACTGATTTCATCTTTAACTGATTTCATCGTTAACTGATTTCATCTTCATTTAACTGATTTCATCTGTAACTGATTTCATCTTTAACTGATTTCATCGTTAACTGATTTCATCTTCATTTAACTGATTTCATCTTTAACTGATTTCATCGTTAACTGATTTCATCTTCATTTAACTGATTTCATTTTCATTCTTCATTTAACTGATTTCATCTTTAACTGATTTCATCTTCATTTAACTGATTTCATCGTTAACTGATTTCATCTTCATTTAACTGATTTCATCGTTAACTGATTTCATCTTCATTTAACTGATTTCATCTTTAACTGATTTCATCGTTAACTGATTTCATCTTCATTTAACTGATTTCATCGTTAACTGATTTCATCTTAATGTAACTGATTTCATCGTTAACTGATTTCATCTTCATTTAACTGATTTCATCGTTAACTGATTTCATCTTAATGTAACTGATTTCATCTGTAACTGATTTCATCGTTAACTGATTTCATCGTTAACTGATTTAATCTTCATGTAACTGATTTCATCTGTAACTGATTTCATCTTTAACTGATTTCATCGTTAACTGATTTCATCTTCATTTAACTGATTTCATCGTTAACTGATTTCATCTTCATTTAACTGATTTCATCTTTAACTGATTTCATCGTTAACTGATTTCATTTTCATTCTTCATTTAACTGATTTCATCTGTAACTGATTTCATCGTTAACTGATTTCATCTTCATTTAACTGATTTCATCGTTAACTGATTTCATCTTCATTTAACTGATTTCATCTTTAACTGATTTCATCGTTAACTGATTTCATCGTTAACTGATTTCATCTTCATTTAACTGATTTCATCGTTAACTGATTTCATCTTCATTTAACTGATTTCATCTTTAACTGATTTCATCGTTAACTGATTTCATCTTCATTTAACTGATTTCATCTTTAACTGATTTCATCGTTAACTGATTTCATCTTCATTTAACTGATTTCATCTTTAACTGATTTCATCGTTAACTGATTTCATCTTCATTTAACTGATTTCATCGTTAACTGATTTCATCTTTAACTGATTTCATCGTTAACTGATTTAATCTTCATGTAACTGATTTCATCTGTAACTGTTTTCATCTTTAACTGATTTCATCTTCATTTAACTGATTTCATCTTCATTTAACTGATTTCCTCTTCATTTAACTGATTTCATCTTTAACTGATTTCATCGTTAACTGATTTCATCTTCATTTAACTGATTTCATCGTTAACTGATTTCATCTTCATTTAACTGATTTCATCTTTAACTGATTTCATCGTTAACTGATTTCATCTTCATTTAACTGATTTCATTGTTAACTGATTTTATCTTCATTTAACTGATTTCATCTTTAACTGATTTCATCGTTAACTGATTTCATCTTCATTTAACTGATTTCATCTGTAACTGATTTCATCTTTAACTGGTTTCATCGTTAACTGATTTCATTCTTCATTTAACTGATTTCATCTTTAACTGATTTCATCTTCATGTAACTGATTTCATCTGTAACTGATTTCATCGTTAACTGATTTCATCTTCATTTAACTGATTTCATCTTTAACTGATTTCATCGTTAACTGATTTCATCTTCATTTAACTGATTTCATCGTTAACTGATTTCATCTTCATGTAACTGATTTCATCTGTAACTGATTTCATCTTCATTTAACTGATTTCATTTTCATTCTTCATTTAACTGATTTCATCTGTAACTGATTTCATCTTTAACTGATTTCATCGTTAACTGATTTCATCTTCATTTAACTGATTTCATCTTCATTTAACTGATTTCATCGTTAACTGATTTCATCGTTAACTGATTTCATCTTCATTTAACTGATTTCATCTTTAACTGATTTCATCGTTAACTGATTTCATCGTTAACTGATTTCATCTTCATTTAACTGATTTCATCGTTAACTGATTTCATCTTCATTTAACTGATTTCATCGTTAACTGATTTCATCTTCATTTAACTGATTTCATCTTCATTTAACTGATTTCATCGTTTACTGATTTCATCTTCATTTAACTGATTTCATCTTCATTTAACTGATTTCATCTTCATTTAACTGATTTCATCGTTAACTGATTTCATCTTCATTTAACTGATTTCATCGTTAACTGATTTCATCTTCATTTAACTGATTTCATCTTCATTTAACTGATTTCATCGTTAACTGATTTCATCTTCATTTAACTGATTTTGTCTTTAACTGATTTCATCGTTAACTGATTTCATCTTCATTTAACTGATTTCATCTTTAACTGATTTCATCTTCATTCAACTGATTTCATCTTCATTTAACTGATTTCATTTTCATTCTTCATTTAACTGATTTCATCTTTAACTGATTTCATCTTCATTTAACTGATTTCATCGTTAACTGATTTCATCTTCATTTAACTGATTTCATTTTTAACTGATTTCATCTTCATTTAACTGATTTCATCGTTAACTGATTTCATCGTTAACTGATTTCATCTTCATTTAACTGATTTAATCTTTAACTGATTTCATCTTTAACTGATTTCATCTTCATTTAACTGATTTCATCGTTAACTGATTTCATCTTCATTTAACTGATTTCATCTTTAACTGATTTCATCGTTAACTGATTTCATCTTCATTTAACTGATTTCATCGTTAACTGATTTCATCTGTAACTGATTTCATCTGTAACTGATTTCATCTTTAACTGATTTCATCTTCATTAAACTGATTTCATCGTTATCTGATTTCATCTTCATTTAACTGATTTCATCTTTAACTGATTTCATCGTTAACTGATTTCATCTTCATTTAACTGATTTCATCTTTAACTGATTTCATCGTTAACTGATTGCATCTTCATTTAACTGATTTCATCGTTAACTGATTTCATCTTCATTTAACTGATTTCATCTTTAACTGATTTCATCGTTAACTGATTTCATCTTCATTTAACTGATTTCATTTTCATTCTTCATTTAACTGATTTCATCTTTAACTGATTTCATCGTTAACTGATTTAATCTTCATGTAACTGAATTCATCTGTAACTGATTTCATCGTTAACTGATTTCATCGTTAACTGATTTCATCGTTAACTGATTTAATCTTCATGTAACTGATTTCATCTGTAACTGTTTTCATCTTTAACTGATTTCATCGTTAACTGATTTCATCTTTAACTGATTTCATCGTTAACTGATTTCATCTGTAACTGATTTCATCTTTAACTGATTTCATCTTCATGTAACTGATTTCATCTTCATGTAACTGATTTCATCTTTAACTGATTTCATCGTTAACTGATTTCATCTTCATTTAACTGATTTCATCTTCATTTAACTGATTTCATCTTTAACTGATTTCATCGTTAACTGATTTCATCTTCATTTAACTGATTTCATCGTTAACTGATTTCATCTTCATTTAACTGATTTCATCTTTAACTGATTTCATCTTCATTTAACTGATTTCATCTTTAACTGATTTCATCGTTAACTGATTTCATCTTCATTTAACTGATTTCATCGTTAACTGATTTTATCTTAATTTAACTGATTTCATCTTTAACTGATTTCATCGTTAACTGATTTCATCTTCATTTAACTGATTTCATCTGTAACTGATTTCATCTTTAACTGATTTCATCGTTAACTGATTTCATCTTCATTTAACTGATTTCATCTTTAACTGATTTCATCGTTAACTAATTTCATCTTCATTTAACTGATTTCATTTTCATTCTTCATTTAACTGATTTCATCTTTAACTGATTTCATCTTCATTTAACTGATTTCATCGTTAACTGATTTCATCTTCATTTAACTGATTTCATCTTTAACTGATTTCATCGTTAACTGATTTCATCTTCATTTAACTGATTTCATCTTTAACTGATTTCATCGTTAACTGATTTCATCTTCATTTAACTGATTTCATCGTTAACTGATTTCATCTTCATTTAACTGATTTCATCTTTAACTGATTTCATCGTTAACTGATTTCATCTTCATTTAACTGATTTCATCGTTAACTGATTTCATCTTCATTTAACTGATTTCATCTTTAACTGATTTCATCGTTAACTGATTTCATCTTCATTGAACTGATTTCATCTTTAACTGATTTCATCGTTAATTGATTTCATCTTCATTTAACTCATTTCATTTTCATTCTTCATTTAACTGATTTCATCGTTAACTGATTTCATCTTTAACTGATTTCATCGTTAACTGATTTAATCTTCATGTAGCTGATTTCATCTGTAACTGATTTCATCTTTAACTGATTTCATCGTTACCTGATTTCATCTTCATTTAACTGTTTTCATCTTTAACTGATTTCATCGTTAACTGATTTCATCGTTAACTGATTTCATCTTTAACTGATTTCATCGTTAACTGATTTCATCTTCATTTAACTGATTTCATCGTTAACTGATTTCATCTTCATTTAACTGATTTCATCGTTAACTGATTTCATCGTTAACTGATTTCATCTTTAACTGATTTCATCGTTAACTGATTTCATCTTCATTTAACTGATTTCATCGTTAACTGATTTCATCGTTAACTGATTTCATCTTCATTTAACTGATTTCATCTTCATTTAACTGATTTCATCGTTAACTGATTTCATCTTCATTTAACTGATTTCATCTTTAACTGATTTCATCGTTAACTGATTTCATCTTCATTTAACTGATTTCATCTTTAACTGATTTCATCGTTAACTGATTTCATCTTCATTTAACTGATTTCATCTTTAACTGATTTAATCGTTAACTGATTTCATTCTTCATTTAACTGATTTCATCTTTAACTGATTTCATCTTCATGTAACTGATTTCATCTGTAACTGATTTCATCATTAACTGATTTCATCTTCATTTAACTGATTTCATCTTTAACTGATTTCATCTTCATTTAACTGATTTCATGTTCATTTAACTGATTTCATCGTTAACTGATTTCATCTTCATTTAACTGATTTCATCTTTAACTGATTTCATCGTTAACTGATTTCATCTTCATTTAATTGATTTCATCGTTAACTGATTTCATCTTCATTTAACTGATTTCATCTTTAACTAATTTCATCGTTAACTGATTTCATCTTCATTTAACTGATTTCATTTTCATTCTTCATTTAACTGATTTCATCGTTAACTGATTTCATCTTTAACTGATTTCATCGTTAACTGATTTAATCTTCATGTAACTGATTTCATCTGTAACTGATTTCATCGTTAACTGATTTCATCGTTAACTGATTTCATCTTCATTTAACTGATTTCATCTTTCACTGATTTCATCGTTAACTGATTTCATCTTCATTTAACTGATTTCATCTTTAACTGATTTCATCGTTAACTGATTTCATCTTCATTTAACTGATTTCATCGTTAACTGATTTCATCTTCATTTAACTGATTTCATCTTGAACTGATTTCATCTTCATTTAACTGATTTCATCTTTAACTGATTTCATCGTTAACTGATTTCATCTTCATTTAACTGATTTCATCTTTAACTGATTTCATCGTTAACTGATTTCATTCTTCATTTAACTGATTTCATCTTTAACTGATTTCATCTTCATGTAACTGATTTCATCTGTAACTGATTTCATCGTTAACTGATTTCATCTTCATTTAACTGATTTCATCTTTAACTGATTTCATCGTTAACTGATTTCATCTTCATTTAACTGATTTCATCGTTAACTGATTTCATCTTCATTTAACTGATTTCATCGTTAACTGATTTCATCTTCATTTAACTGATTTCATCGTTAACTGATTTTATCTTCATTTAACTGATTTCATCTTTAACTGATTTCATCGTTAACTGATTTCATCTTCATTTAACTGATTTCATCTGTAACTGATTTCATCTTTAACTGATTTCATCGTTAACTGATTTCATCTTCATTTAACTGATTTCATCTTTAACTGATTTCATCGTTAACTGATTTCATCTTCATTTAACTGATTTCATTTTCATTCTTCATTTAACTGATTTCATCTTTAACTGATTTCATCTTCATTTAACTGATTTCATCGTTAACTGATTTCATCTTCATTTAACTGATTTCATCGTTAACTGATTTCATCTTCATTTAACTGATTTCATCTTTAACTGATTTCATCGTTAACTGATTTCATCTTCATTTAACTGATTTCATCGTTAACTGATTTCATCTTAATGTAACTGATTTCATCGTTAACTGATTTCATCTTCATTTAACTGATTTCATCGTTAACTGATTTCATCTTAATGTAACTGATTTCATCTGTAACTGATTTCATCGTTAACTGATTTCATCGTTAACTGATTTAATCTTCATGTAACTGATTTCATCTGTAACTGATTTCATCTTTAACTGATTTCATCGTTAACTGATTTCATCTTCATTTAACTGATTTCATCGTTAACTGATTTCATCTTCATTTAACTGATTTCATCTTTAACTGATTTCATCGTTAACTGATTTCATTTTCATTCTTCATTTAACTGATTTCATCTGTAACTGATTTCATCGTTAACTGATTTCATCTTCATTTAACTGATTTCATCGTTAACTGATTTCATCTTCATTTAACTGATTTCATCTTTAACTGATTTCATCGTTAACTGATTTCATCGTTAACTGATTTCATCTTCATTTAACTGATTTCATCGTTAACTGATTTCATCTTCATTTAACTGATTTCATCTTTAACTGATTTCATCGTTAACTGATTTCATCTTCATTTAACTGATTTCATCTTTAACTGATTTCATCGTTAACTGATTTCATCTTCATTTAACTGATTTCATCTTTAACTGATTTCATCGTTAACTGATTTCATCTTCATTTAACTGATTTCATCGTTAACTGATTTCATCTTTAACTGATTTCATCGTTAACTGATTTAATCTTCATGTAACTGATTTCATCTGTAACTGTTTTCATCTTTAACTGATTTCATCTTCATTTAACTGATTTCATCTTCATTTAACTGATTTCCTCTTCATTTAACTGATTTCATCTTTAACTGATTTCATCGTTAACTGATTTCATCTTCATTTAACTGATTTCATCGTTAACTGATTTCATCTTCATTTAACTGATTTCATCTTTAACTGATTTCATCGTTAACTGATTTCATCTTCATTTAACTGATTTCATTGTTAACTGATTTTATCTTCATTTAACTGATTTCATCTTTAACTGATTTCATCGTTAACTGATTTCATCTTCATTTAACTGATTTCATCTGTAACTGATTTCATCTTTAACTGGTTTCATCGTTAACTGATTTCATTCTTCATTTAACTGATTTCATCTTTAACTGATTTCATCTTCATGTAACTGATTTCATCTGTAACTGATTTCATCGTTAACTGATTTCATCTTCATTTAACTGATTTCATCTTTAACTGATTTCATCGTTAACTGATTTCATCTTCATTTAACTGATTTCATCGTTAACTGATTTCATCTTCATTTAACTGATTTCATCTTTAACTGATTTCATCGTTAACTGATTTCATCTTCATTTAACTGATTTCATCGTTAACTGATTTCATCTTCATTTAACTGATTTCATCTTTAACTGATTTCATCGTTAACTGATTTCATATTCATTTAACTGATTTCATCGTTAACTGATTTCATCTTCATTTAACTGATTTCATCGTTAACTGATTTCATCTTTAACTGATTTCATCTTTAATTGATTTCATCGTTAACTGATTTCATCTTCATTTAACTGATTTCATCTTTAACTGATTTCATCGTTAACTGATTTCATCTTCATTTAACTGATTTCATCGTTAACTGATTTCATCTTCATTTAACTGATTTCATCTTTAACTGATTTCATCGTTAACTGATTTCATCTTCATTTAACTGATTTCATCGTTAACTGATTTCATCTTCATTTAACTGATTTCATCTTTAACTGATTTCATCGTTAACTGATTTCATCTTCATTTAACTGATTTCATCGTTTACTGATTTCATCTTCATTTAACTGATTTCATCTTCATTTAACTGATTTCATCGTTAACTGATTTCATCTTCATTTAACTGATTTCATCGTTAACTGATTTCATCTTCATTTAACTGATTTCATCTTCATTTAACTGATTTCATCGTTAACTGATTTCATCTTCATTTAACTGATTTTGTCTTTAACTGATTTCATCGTTAACTGATTTCATCTTCATTTAACTGATTTCATCTTTAACTGATTTCATCTTCATTCAACTGATTTCATCTTCATTTAACTGATTTCATTTTCATTCTTCATTTAACTGATTTCATCTTTAACTGATTTCATCTTCATTTAACTGATTTCATCGTTAACTGATTTCATCTTCATTTAACTGATTTCATTTTTAACTGATTTCATCTTCATTTAACTGATTTCATAGTTAACTGATTTCATCGTTAACTGATTTCATCTTCATTTAACTGATTTAATCTTTAACTGATTTCATCTTTAACTGATTTCATCTTCATTTAACTGATTTCATCGTTAACTGATTTCATCTTCATTTAACTGATTTCATCTTTAACTGATTTCATCGTTAACTGATTTCATCTTCATTTAACTGATTTCATCGTTAACTGATTTCATCTGTAACTGATTTCATCTGTAACTGATTTCATCTTTAACTGATTTCATCTTCATTAAACTGATTTCATCGTTATCTGATTTCATCTTCATTTAACTGATTTCATCTTTAACTGATTTCATCGTTAACTGATTTCATCTTCATTTAACTGATTTCATCTTTAACTGATTTCATCTTTAACTGATTTCATCGTTAACTGATTGCATCTTCATTTAACTGATTTCATCGTTAACTGATTTCATCTTCATTTAACTGATTTCATCTTTAACTGATTTCATCGTTAACTGATTTCATCTTCATTTAACTGATTTCATCGTTAACTGATTTCATCTTCATTTAACTGATTTCATCGTTAACTGATTTCATCTTCATTTAACTGATTTTATCTTTAAATGATTTCATCGTTAACTGATTTCATCTTCATTTAACTGATTTCATCTTTAACTGATTTCATCTTCATTTAACTGATTTCATCTTCATTTAACTGATTTCATCGTTAACTGATTTCATCTTCATTTAACTGATTTCATCTTCATTTAACTGATTTCATCGTTAACTGATTTCATCTTCATTTAACTGATTTCATCGTTAACTGGTTTCATCGTTAACTGATTTCATCTTCATTTAACTGATTTCATTTTCATTCTTCATTTAACTGATTTAATCTTTAACTGATTTCATCTTCATTTAACTGATTTCATCGTTATCTGATTTCATCTTCATTTAACTGATTTCATCGTTAACTGATTTCATCTTCATTTAACTGATTTCATTTTTAACTGATTTCATCTTCATTTAACTGATTTCATCGTTAACTGATTTCATCTTCATTTAACTGATTTCATCTTTAACTGATTTCATCTTTAACTGATTTCATCTTCATTTAACTGATTTCATCTTTAACTGATTTCATCTTTAACTGATTTCATCTTCATTTAACTGATTTCATCGTTAACTGATTTCATCTTCATTTAACTGATTTCATCTTTAACTGATTTCATCTTTAACTGATTTCATCTTCATTTAACTGATTTCATCTTTAACTGATTTCATCTTTAACTGATTTCATCTTCATTTAACTGATTTCATCGTTAACTGATTTCATCTTCATTTAACTGATTTCATCTTTAACTGATTTCATCGTTAACTGATTTCATCTTCATTTAACTGATTTCATCGTTAACTGATTTAATCTGTAACTGATTTCATCTGTAACTGATTTCATCTTTAACTGATTTCATCTTCATTTAACTGATTTCATCGTTAACTGATTTCATCTTCATTTAACTGTTTTCATCTTTAACTGATTTCATCGTTAACTGATTTCATCTTCATTTAACTGATTTCATCGTTAACTGATTTCATCTTCATTTAACTGATTTCATCGTTAACTGATTTCATCTTCATTTAACTGATTTCATTTTCATTCTTCATTTACCTGATTTCATCGTTAACTGATTTAATCTTCATGTAACTGATTTCATCTGTAACTGATTTCATCGTTAACTGATTTCATCTTCATTTAACTGATTTCATCTTCATTTAACTGATTTCATCGTTAACTGATTTCATCGTTAACTGATTTCATCGTTAACTGATTTCATCTTCATTTAACTGATTTCATCGTTAACTAATTTCATCGTTAACTGATTTCATCATTAACTGATTTCATCTTCAATTAACTGATTTCATCGTTAACTGATTTCATCTTCATTTAACTGATTTCATCTTTAACTGATTTCATCGTTAACTGATTTCATCTTCATTTAACTGATTTCATCGTTAACTGATTTCATCTTCATTTAACTGATTTCATCGTTAACTGATTTCATCGTTAACTGATTTCATCTTCATTTAACTGATTTCATCTTTAACTGATTTCATCGTTAACTGATTTCATTTTTCATTTAACTGATTTCATCTTTAACTGATTTCATCTTCATGTAACTGATTTCATCTGTAACTGATTTCATCTTCATTTAACTGATTTCATTTTCATTCTTCATTTACCTGATTTCATCGTTAACTGATTTCATCTTTAACTGATTTCATCGTTAACTGATTTAATCTTCATGTAACTGATTTCATCTGTAACTGATTTCATCTTTAACTGATTTCATCGTTAACTGATTTCATCTTCATTTAACTGATTTCATCTTTAACTGATTTCATCGTTAACTGATTTCATCTTCATTTAACTGATTTCATTTTCATTCTTCATTTACCTGATTTCATCGTTAACTGATTTCATCTTTAACTGATTTCATCGTTAACTGATTTAATCTTCATGTAACTGATTTCATCGTTAACTGATTTCATCTTTAACTGATTTCATCGTTAACTGATTTCATCTTCATTTAACTGATTTCATCTTTAACTGATTTCATCGTTAACTGATTTCATCTTCATTTAACTGATTTCATTTTCATTCTTCATTTAACTGATTTCATCGTTAACTGATTTCATCTTTAACTGATTTCATCGTTAACTGATTTAATCTTCATGTAACTGATTTCATCTGTAACTGATTTCATCTTTAACTGATTTCATCGTTAACTGATTTCATCTTCATTTAACTGATTTCATCTTCATTTAACTGATTTCATCGTTAACTGATTTCATCGTTAACTGATTTCATCTTCATTTAACTGATTTCATCGTTAACTAATTTCATCGTTAACTGATTTCATCATTAACTGATTTCATCTTCATTTAACTGATTTCATCGTTAACTGATTTCATCTTCATTTAACTGATTTCATCTTTAACTGATTTCATCGTTAACTGATTTCATCTTCATTTAACTGATTTCATCTTTAACTGATTTCATCTTTAACTGATTTCATCGTTAACTGATTTCATCTTCATTTAACTGATTTCATGTTTAACTGATTTCATCGTTAACTGATTTCATCTTCATTTAACTGATTTCATTTTCATTCTTCATTTAACTGATTTCATCTTTAACTGATTTCATCTTCATTTAACTGATTTCATCTGTAACTGATTTAATCTTTAACTGATTTCATCGTTAACTGATTTCATCTTCATTTAACTGATTTCATCTTTAACTGATTTCATCGTTAACTGATTCCATCGTTAACTGATTTCATCTTTAACTGATTTCATCGTTAACTGATTTCATCTTCATTTAACTGATTTCATCGTTAACTGATTTCATCGTTAACTGATTTCATCGTTAACTGATTTCATCTTCATTTAACTGATTTCATCGTTAACTAATTTCATCGTTAACTGATTTCATCATTAACTGATTTCATCTTCATTTAACTGATTTCATCTTTAACTGATTTCATCGTTAACTGATTTCATCTTCAATTAACTGATTTCATCGTTAACTGATTTCATCTTCATTTAACTGATTTCATCTTTAACTGATTTCATCTTCATTTAACTGATTTCATCTTTAACTGATTTCATCGTTAACTGATTTCATCTTCATTTAACTGATTTCATCTTTAACTGATTTCATCGTTAACTGATTTCATCTTCATTTAACTGATTTCATCGTTAACTGATTTCATCTTCATTTAACTGATTTCATCGTTAACTGATTTCATCGTTAACTGATTTCATCTTCATTTAACTGATTTCATCTGTAACTGATTTCATCGTTAACTGATTTCATCATTAACTGATTTCATCTTCATTTAACTGATTTCATCGTTAACTGATTTCATCTTCATTTAACTGATTTCATCTTTAACTGATTTCATCGTTAACTGATTTCATCTTCATTTAACTGATTTCATCTTTAACTGATTTCATCTTTAACTGATTTCATCTTTAACTGATTTCATCGTTAACTGATTTCATCTTCATTTAACTGATTTCATCTTTAACTGATTTCATCGTTAACTGATTTCATCTTCATTTAACTGATTTCATTTTCATTCTTCATTTAACTGATTTCATCTTTAACTGATTTCATCTTCATTTAACTGATTTCATCTGTAACTGATTTCATCTTTAACTGATTTCATCGTTAACTGATTTCATCTTCATTTAACTGATTTCATCTTTAACTGATTTCATCGTTAACTGATTCCATCGTTAACTGATTTCATCGTTAACTGATTTCATCGTTAACTGATTTCATCTTCATTTAACTGATTTCATCGTTAACTGATTTCATCGTTAACTGATTTCATCGTTAACTGATTTCATCTTCATTTAACTGATTTCATCGTTAACTAATTTCATCGTTAACTGATTTCATCATTAACTGATTTCATCTTCATTTAACTGATTTCATCTTTAACTGATTTCATCGTTAACTGATTTCATCTTCAATTAACTGATTTCATCGTTAACTGATTTCATCTTCATTTAACTGATTTCATCTTTAACTGATTTCATCTTCATTTAACTGATTTCATCTTTAACTGATTTCATCGTTAACTGATTTCATCTTCATTTAACTGATTTCATCTTTAACTGATTTCATCGTTAACTGATTTCATCTTCATTTAACTGATTTCATCGTTAACTGATTTCATCTTCATTTAACTGATTTCATCGTTAACTGATTTCATCGTTAACTGATTTCATCTTCATTTAACTGATTTCATCTGTAACTGATTTCATCGTTAACTGATTTCATCTTCATTTAACTGATTTCATCGTTAACTGATTTCATCTTCATTTAACTGATTTCATCTTTAACTGATTTCATCGTTAACTGATTTCATCTTCAATTAACTGATTTCATTTTCATTCTTCATTTAACTGATTTCATCGTTAACTGATTTCATCTGTAACTGATTTCATCTTTAACTGATTTCATCGTTAACTGATTTCATCTTCATTTAACTGATTTCATCGTTAACTGATTTCATCGTTAACTGATTTCATCTTTAACTGATTTCATCGTTAACTGATTTCATCTTCATTTAACTGATTTCATCTTTAACTGATTTCATCGTTAACTGATTTCATCTTCAATTAACTGATTTCATCGTTAACTGATTTCATCTTCATTTAACTGATTTCATCTTCATTTAACTGATTTCATCGTTAACTGATTTCATCTTTAACTGATTTCATCGTTAACTGATTTAATCTTCATGTAACTGATTTCATCTGTAACTGATTTCATCTTTAACTGATTTCATCGTTAACTGATTTCATCTTCATTTATCTGATTTCATCTTTAACTGATTTCATCGTTAACTGATTTCATCTTCATTTAACTGATTTCATCTTCATTTAACTGATTTCATCTTTAACTGATTTCATCGTTAACTGATTTCATCTTCATTTAACTGATTTCATCGTTAAATGATTTCATCTTCATTTAACTGATTTCATCTTTAACTGATTTCATCGTTAACTGATTTCATCTTCATTTAACTGATTTCATCGTTAACTGATTTCATCTTCATTTAACTGATTTCATCTTCATTTAACTGATTTTGTCTCTAACTGATTTCATCGTTAACTGATTTCATCTTCATTTAACTGATTTCATCTTTAACTGATTTCATCGTTAACTGATTTCATCTTCATTTAACTGATTTCATCGTTAACTGATTTCATCTTTAACTGATTTCATCGTTAACTGATTTAATCTTCATGTAACTGATTTCATCTGTAACTGATTTCATCTTTAACTGATTTCATCGTTAACTGATTTCATCTTCATTTAACTGATTTCATCTTTAACTGATTTCATCGTTAACTGATTTCATCTTTAACTGATTTCATCGTTAACTGATTTAATCTTCATGTAACTGATTTCATCTGTAACTGATTTCATCTTCATGTAACTGATTTCATCTTCATGTAACTGATTTCATCGTTAACTGATTTCATCTTCATTTAACTGATTTCATCGTTAACTGATTTCATCGTTAACTGATTTCATCTTCATTTAACTGATTTCATCTTTAACTGATTTCATCGTTAACTGATTTCATCTTCATTTAACTGATTTCATCGTTAACTGATTTCATCTTCATTTAACTGATTTCATCTTTAACTGATTTCATCGTTAACTGATTTCATCTTCATTTAACTGATTTCATCGTTAACTGATTTAATCTTCATTTAACTGATTTCATCTTTAACTGATTTCATCGTTAACTGATTTCATCTTCATTTAACTGATTTCATCGTTAACTGATTTAATCTTCATGTAACTGATTTCATCTGTAACTGATTTCATCTTTAACTGATTTCATCGTTAACTGATTTCATCTTCATTTAACTGATTTCATCTTTAACTGATTTCATCGTTAACTGATTTCATCTTCATTTAACTGATTTCATCGTTAACTGATTTCATCTTCATTTAACTGATTTCATCGTTAACTGATTTCATCTTCATTTAACTGATTTTGTCTTTAACTGATTTCATCGTTAACTGATTTCATCTTCATTTAACTGATTTCATCTTTAACTGATTTCATCTTCATTCAACTGATTTCATCTTCATTTAACTGATTTCATCGTTAACTGATTTCATCTTCATTTAACTGATTTCATTTTCATTCTTCATTTAACTGATTTCATCTTTAACTGATTTCATCTTCATGTAACTGATTTAATCTTCATGTAACTGATTTCATCTTTACCTGATTTTATCGTTAACTGATTTCATCTTCATTTAACTGATTTCATCTTCATTTAACTGATTTCATCTTTAACTGATTTCATCGTTAACTGATTTCATCTTCATTTAACTGATTCCATCGTTAACTGATTTCATCTTCATTTAACTGATTTCATCTTTAACTGATTTCATCGTTAACTGAGTTCATCTTCATTTAACTGATTTCATTTTCATTCTTCATTTAACTGATTTCATCGTTAACTGATTTCATCTTTAACTGATTTCATCGTTAACTGATTTAATCTTCATGTAACTGATTTCATCTGTAACTGATTTCATCTTCATGTAACTGATTTCATCTTCATGTAACTGATTTCATTGTTAACTGATTTCATCTTCATTTAACTGATTTCATCGTTAACTGATTTCATCGTTAACTGATTTCATCTTCATTTAACTGATTTCATCTTCATTTAACTGATTTCATCTTTAACTGATTTCATCGTTAACTGATTTCATCTTCATTTAACTGATTTCATCGTTAACTGATTTCATCGTTAACTGATTTCATCTTCATTTAACTGATTTCATCTTCATTTAACTGATTTAATCTTTAACTGATTTCATCGTTAACTGATTTCATCTTCATTTAACTGATTTCATCGTTAACTGATTTCATCTTCATTTAACTGATTTCATCTTTAACTGATTTCATCGTTAACTGATTTCATCTTCATTTAACTGATTTCATCGTTAACTGATTTCATCTTTAACTGATTTCATCGTTAACTGATTTAATCTTCATGTAACTGATTTCATCTGTAACTGATTTCATCTTTAACTGATTTCATCGTTAACTGATTTCATCTTCATTTAACTGATTTCATCTTTAACTGATTTCATCGTTAACTGATTTCATCTTCATTTAACTGATTTCATCGTTAACTGATTTCATCTTCATTTAACTGATTTCATCTTTAACTGATTTCATCGTTAACTGATTTCATCTTCATTTAACTGATTTCATCGTTAACTGATTTCATCTTCATTTAACTGATTTCATCTTTAACTGATTTCATCGTTAACTGATTTCATCTTCATTTAACTGATTTCATCGTTAACTGATTTCATCTTCATTTAACTGATTTCATCGTTAACTGATTTCATCTTCATTTAACTGATTTTGTCTTTAACTGATTTCATCGTTAACTGATTTCATCTTCATTCAATTGATTTCATCTTCATTTAACTGATTTCATCGTTAACTGATTTCATCTTCATTTAACTGATTTCATCTTCATTTAACTGATTTCATCGTTAACTGATTTCATCTTCATTTAACTGATTTCATCTTTAACTGATTTCATCGTTAACTGATTTCATCTTCATTTAACTGATTTCATTTTCATTCTTCATTTAAATGATTTCATCTTTAACTGATTTCATCTTCATTTAACTGATTTCATCGTTAACTGATTTCATCTTCATTTAACTGATTTCATTTTTAACTGATTTCATCTTCATTTAACTGATTTCATCGTTAACTGATTTCATCGTTAACTGATTTCATCTTCATTTAACTGATTTCATCTTTAACTGATTTCATCTTTAACTGATTTCATCTTCATTTAACTGATTTCATCGTTAACTGATTTCATCTTCATTTAACTGATTTCATCTTTAACTGATTTCATCGTTAACTGATTTCATCTTCATTTAACTGATTTCATCGTTAACTGATTTCATCTTCATTTAACTGATTTCATCGTTAACTGATTTCATCTTCATTTAACTGATTTCATCTGTAACTGATTTCATCGTTAACTGATTTCATCTTCATTTAACTGATTTCATCGTTAACTGATTTCATCTTCATTTAACTGATTTCATCTTTAACTGATTTCATCTTCATTTAACTGATTTCATCGTTAACTGATTTCATCTTCATTTAACTGATTTCATCTTTAACTGATTTCATCGTTAACTGATTTCATCTTCATTTAACTGATTTCATCGTTAACTGATTTCATCTTCATTTAACTGATTTCATCTTTAACTGATTTCATCGTTAACTGATTTCATCTTCATTTAACTGATTTCATCGTTAACTGATTTCATCTTCATTTAACTGATTTCATCTTTAACTGATTTCATCGTTAACTGATTTCATTTTCATTTAACTGATTTCATCGTTAACTGATTTCATCTTCATTTAACTGATTTCATCTTCATTTAACTAATTTCGTCGTTAACTGATTTCATCTTCATTTAACTGATTTCATCTTCATTTAACTAATTTCGTCGTTAACTGATTTCATCTTCATTTAACTGATTTCATCTTCATTTAACTGATTTCATCTTTAACTGATTTCATCTTCATTTAACTGATTTCATCTTCATTTAACTGATTTCATCGTTAACTGATTTCATCTTCATTTAACTGATTTCATCTTTAACTGATTTCATCGTTAACTGATTTCATCTTCATTTAACTGATTTCATTTTCATTCTTCATTTAACTGATTTAATCTTTAACTGATTTCATCTTCATTTAACTTATTTCATCGTTAACTGATTTCATCTTTAACTGATTTCATCGTTAACTGATTTCATCTTCATTTAACTGATTTCATCTTTAACTGATTTCATCTTTAACTGATTTCATCTTCATTTAACTGATTTCATCGTTAACTGATTTCATCTTCATTTAACTGATTTCATCTTTAACTGATTTCATCTTTAACTGATTTCATCTTCATTTAACTGATTTCATCTTTAACTGATTTCATCTTTAACTGATTTCATCTTTAACTGATTTCATCTTCATTTAACTGATTTCATCGTTAACTGATTTCACCTTCATTTAACTGATTTCATCTTTAACTGATTTCATCGTTAACTGATTTCATCTTCATTTAACTGATTTCATCGTTAACTGATTTCATCTGTAACTGATTTCATCTTTAACTGATTTCATCTTCATTTAACTGATTTCATCGTTAACTGATTTCATCTTCATTTAACTGATTTCATCTTTAACTGATTTCATCGTTAACTGATTTCATCTTCATTTAACTGATTTCATCGTTAACTGATTTCATCTTCATTTAACTGATTTCATTTTCATTCTTCATTTACCTGATTTCATCTTTAACTGATTTCATCGTTAACTGATTTAATCTTCATGTAACTGATTTCATCTGTAACTGATTTCATCTTTAACTGATTTCATCTTCATTTAACTGATTTCATCGTTAACTGATTTCATCTTCATTTAACTGATTTCATCTTTAACTGATTTCATCGTTAACTGATTTCATCTTCATTTAACTGATTTCATCTTCATTTAACTGATTTCATCGTTAACTGATTTCATCTTCATTTAACTGATTTTGTCTTTAACTGATTTCATCGTTAACTGATTTCATCTTCATTTAACTGATTTCATATTTAACTGATTTCATCTTCATTCAACTGATTTCATCTTCATTGAACCGATTTCATCGTTAACTGATTTCATCTTCATTTAACTGATTTCATCTTCATTAAACTGATTTCATCGTTAACTGATTTCATCGTTAACTGATTTCATCTTCATTTAACTGATTTCATCTTTAACTGATTTCATCGTTAACTGATTTCATCTTCATTTAACTGATTTCATTTTCATTCTTCATTTAACTGATCTCATCTTTAACTGATTTCATCTTCATTTAACTGATTTCATCGTTAACTGATTTCATCTTCATTTAACTGATTTCATTTTTAACTGATTTCATCTTCATTTAACTGATTTCATCGTTAACTGATTTCATCTTCATTTAACTGATTTCATCTTTAACTGATTTCATCGTTAACTGATTTCATCTTCATTTAACTGATTTCATCGTTAACTGATTTCATCTTCATTTAACTGATTTCATCTTTAACTGATTTCATCGTTAACTGATTTCATTTTCATTTAACTGATTTCATCGTTAACTGATTTCATCTTCATTTAACTGATTTCATCTTCATTTAACTAATTTCGTCGTTAACTGATTTCATCTTCATTTAACTGATTTCATCTTCATTTAACTAATTTCGTCGTTAACTGATTTCATCTTCATTTAACTGATTTCATCTTCATTTAACTGATTTCATCTTTAACTGATTTCATCTTCATTTAACTGATTTCATCTTCATTTAACTGATTTCATCGTTAACTGATTTCATCTTCATTTAACTGATTTCATCTTTAACTGATTTCATCGTTAACTGATTTCATCTTCATTTAACTGATTTCATTTTCATTCTTCATTTAACTGATTTAATCTTTAACTGATTTCATCTTCATTTAACTTATTTCATCGTTAACTGATTTCATCTTTAACTGATTTCATCGTTAACTGATTTCATCTTCATTTAACTGATTTCATCTTTAACTGATTTCATCTTTAACTGATTTCATCTTCATTTAACTGATTTCATCGTTAACTGATTTCATCTTCATTTAACTGATTTCATCTTTAACTGATTTCATCTTTAACTGATTTCATCTTCATTTAACTGATTTCATCTTTAACTGATTTCATCTTTAACTGATTTCATCTTCATTTAACTGATTTCATCGTTAACTGATTTCACCTTCATTTAACTGATTTCATCTTTAACTGATTTCATCGTTAACTGATTTCATCTTCATTTAACTGATTTCATCGTTAACTGATTTCATCTGTAACTGATTTCATCTTTAACTGATTTCATCTTCATTTAACTGATTTCATCGTTAACTGATTTCATCTTCATTTAACTGATTTCATCTTTAACTGATTTCATCGTTAACTGATTTCATCTTCATTTAACTGATTTCATCGTTAACTGATTTCATCTTCATTTAACTGATTTCATTTTCATTCTTCATTTACCTGATTTCATCTTTAACTGATTTCATCGTTAACTGATTTAATCTTCATGTAACTGATTTCATCTGTAACTGATTTCATCTTTAACTGATTTCATCTTCATTTAACTGATTTCATCGTTAACTGATTTCATCTTCATTTAACTGATTTCATCTTTAACTGATTTCATCGTTAACTGATTTCATCTTCATTTAACTGATTTCATCTTCATTTAACTGATTTCATCGTTAACTGATTTCATCTTCATTTAACTGATTTTGTCTTTAACTGATTTCATCGTTAACTGATTTCATCTTCATTTAACTGATTTCATATTTAACTGATTTCATCTTCATTCAACTGATTTCATCTTCATTGAACCGATTTCATCGTTAACTGATTTCATCTTCATTTAACTGATTTCATCTTCATTAAACTGATTTCATCGTTAACTGATTTCATCGTTAACTGATTTCATCTTCATTTAACTGATTTCATCTTTAACTGATTTCATCGTTAACTGATTTCATCTTCATTTAACTGATTTCATTTTCATTCTTCATTTAACTGATCTCATCTTTAACTGATTTCATCTTCATTTAACTGATTTCATCGTTAACTGATTTCATCTTCATTTAACTGATTTCATTTTTAACTGATTTCATCTTCATTTAACTGATTTCATCGTTAACTGATTTCATCTTCATTTAACTGATTTCATCTTTAACTGATTTCATCTTTAACTGATTTCATCTTCATTTAACTGATTTCATCGTTAACTGATTTCATCTTCATTTAACTGATTTCATCTTTACCTGATTTCATCGTTAACTGATTTCATCTTCATTTAACTGATTTCATCGTTAACTGATTTCATCTGTAACTGATTTCATCTGTAACTGATTTCATCTGTAACTGATTTCATCTTTAACTGATTTCATCTTCATTTAACTGATTTCATCGTTAACTGATTTCATCTTCATTTAACTGATTTCATCTTTAACTGATTTCATCGTTAACTGATTTCATCTTCATTTAACTGATTTCATCTTTAACTGATTTCATCGTTAACTGAATTCATCTTCATTTAACTGATTTCATCGTTAACTGATTTCATCTTCATTTAACTGATTTCATCTTTAACTGATTTCATCGTTAACTGATTTCATCTTCATTTAACTGATTTCATCTTTAACTGATTTCATCTTTAACTGATTTCATCTTCATTTAACTGATTTCATCTTTAACTGATTTCATCTTGAACTGATTTCATCTTCATTTAACTGATTTCATCGTTAACTGATTTCATCTTTAACTGATTTCATCGTTAACTGATTTCATCTTCATTTAACTGATTTCATCGTTAACTGATTTCATCTTCATTTAACTGATTTCATCTTTAACTGATTTCATCTTCATTTAACTGATTTCATCTTTAACTGATTTCATCGTTAACTGATTTCATCTTCATTTAACTGATTTCATCGTTAACTGATTTCATCTTCATTTAACTGATTTCATCTTTAACTGATTTCATCGTTAACTGATTTCATCTTCATTTAACTGATTTCATCTTTAACTGATTTCATCGTTAACTGATTTCATCTTCATTTAACTGATTTCATCTTTAACTGATTTCATCGTTAACTGATTTCATTCTTCATTTAACTGATTTCATCTTTAACTGATTTCATCTTCATGTAACTGATTTCATCTGTAACTGATTTCATCGTTAACTGATTTCATCGTTAACTGATTTCATCTTCATTTAACTGATTTCATCTTTAACTGATTTCATCGTTAACTGATTTCATCTTCATTTAACTGATTTCATTTTCATTCTTCATTTAACTGATTTCATCTTTAACTGATTTCATCTTCATTTAACTGATTTAATCTTTAACTGATTTAATCTTCATGTAACTGATTTCATCTGTAACTGATTTCATCTTCATTTAACTGATTTCATCTTTAACTGATTTCATCGTTAACTGATTTCATCTTTATTTAACTGATTTCATCGTTAACTGATTTCATCTTTATTTAACTGATTTAGTCGTTAACTGATTTCATCTTCATTTAACTGATTTCATCTTTAACTGATTTCATCGTTAACTGATTTCATCTTTAACTGATTTCATCGTTAACTGATTTCATCTTCATTTAACTGATTTCATCGTTAACTGATTTCATCTTCATTTAACTGATTTCATCTTTATCTGATTTCATCGTTAACTGATTTCATCTTCATTTAACTGATTTCATCGTTAACTGATTTCATCTTCATTTAACTGATTTCATCTTTAACTGATTTCATCGTTAACTGATATCATCTTCATTTAACTGATTTCATCGTTAACTGATTTCATCTTCATTTAACTGATTTCATCTTTAACTTATTTCATCGTTAACTGATTTCATCTTCATTTAACTGATTTCATCGTTAACTGATTTCATCTTCATTTAACTGATTTCATTTTCATTCTTCATTTAACTGATTTCATCGTTAACTGATTTCATCTTTAACTGATTTCATCGTTAACTGATTTAATCTTAATGTAACTGATTTCATCTGTAACTGATTTCATCTTTAACTGATTTCATCGTTAACTGATTTCATCTTCATTTAACTGATTTCATCTTCATTTAACTGATTTCATCTTCATTTAACTGATTTCATCTTTAACTGATTTCATCGTTAACTGATTTCATCTGTAACTGATTTCATCTTTAACTGATTTCATCGTTAACTGATTTCATCTTCATTTAACTGATTTCATCTTTAACTGATTTCATCGTTAACTGATTTCATCTTCATTTAACTGATTTCATCTTTAACTGATTTCATCGTTAACTGATTTCATTCTTCATTTAACTGATTTCATCTTTAACTGATTTCATCTTCATGTAACTGATTTCATCTGTAACTGATTTTATCTTCATTTAACTGATTTCATCGTTAACTGATTTCATCTTCATTCTTCATTTAACTGATTTCATCGTTAACTGATTTCATCTTTAACTGATTTCATCGTTAACTGATTTAATCTTCATGTAACTGATTTCATCTCTAACTGATTTCATCTTTAACTGATTTCATCTTCATTTAACTGATTTCATCTTTAACTGATTTCATCGTTAACTGATTTCATCTTCATTTAACTGATTTCATCTTTAACTGATTTCATTGTTCACTGATTTCATCGTTAACTGATTTCATCTTCATTTAACTGATTTCATCTTTAACTGATTTCATCGTTAACTGATTTAATCTTCATGTAACTGATTTCATCTGTAACTGATTTCATCTTTAACTGATTTCATCGTTAACTGATTTCATCTTCATTTAACTGATTTCATCTTTAACTGATTTCATCGTTAACTGATTTCATCTTCATTTAACTGATTTCATCTTTAACTGAATTCATCGTTAACTGATTTCATCTTCATTTAACTGATTTCATTTTCATTCTTCATTTAACTGATTTCATCTTTAACTGATTTCATCTTCATTTAACTGATTTCATCTTTAACTGATTTCATCGTTAACTGATTTCATCTTCATTTAACTGATTTCATCTTCATTTAACTGATTTCATCTTTAACTGATTTCATCGTTAACTGATTTCATCTTCATTTAACTGATTTCATTTTCATTCTTCATTTAACTGATTTCATCGTTAACTGATTTCATCTTTAACTGATTTCATCTTTAACTGATTTCATCTTCATGTAACTGATTTCATCTTTAACTGATTTCATCGTTAACTGATTTCATCTTCATTTAACTGATTTCATCGTTAACTGATTTCATCTTTAACTGATTTCATCGTTAACTGATTTCATCTTTAACTGATTTCATCGTTAACTGATTTCATCTTTAACTGATTTCATCGTTAACTGATTTAATCTTCATGTAAGTGATTTAATCTGTAACTGATTTCATCTTTAACTGATTTCATCGTTAACTGATTTCATCGTTAACTGATTTCATCTTCATTTAACTGATTTCATCGTTAACTGATTTCATCTTTAACTGATTTCATCGTTAACTGATTTCATCTTTTACTGATTTCATCGTTAACTGATTTCATCTTCATTTAACTGATTTCATCGTTAACTGATTTCATCTTCATTTAACTGATTTCATCGTTAACTGATTTCATCGTTAACTGATTTCATCTTTAACTGATTTCATCGTTAACTGATTTCATCTTCATTTAACTGATTTCATCTTTAACTGATTTCATCGTTAACTGATTTCATCTTCATTTAACTGATTTCATCGTTAACTGATTTCATCTTCATTTAACTGATTTCATCTTTAACTGATTTCATCGTTAACTGATTTCATATTCATTTAACTGATTTCATCGTTAACTGATTTCATCGTTAACTGATTTAATCTTCATGTAACTGATTTCATCTGTAACTGATTTCATCTTTAACTGATTTCTTCGTTAACTGATTTCATCTTCATTTAACTGATTTCATCGTTAACTGATTTCATCTTCATTTAACTGATTTCATCGTTAACTGATTTCATCTTCATTTAACTGATTTCATCGTTAACTGATTTCATCGTTAACTGATTTCATCGTTAACTGATTTCATCTTCATTTAACTGATTTCATCTTTAACTGATTTCATCGTTAACTGATTTAATCTTCATGTAACTGATTTCATCTGTAACTGATTTCATCGTTAACTGATTTCATCGATAACTGATTTCATCGTTAACTGATTTCATCTTCATTTAACTGATTTCATCGTTAACTGATTTCATCGTTAACTTATTTCATCGTTAACTGATTTCATCTTCATTTAACTGATTTCATCTTTAACTGATTTCATCGTTAACTGATTTCATCTTCATTTAACTGATTTCATTTTCATTCTTCATTTAACTGATTTCATCGTTAACTGATTTCATCTTTAACTGATTTCATCTTTAACTGATTTAATCTTCATGTAACTGATTTCATCTGTAACTGTTTTCATCTTTAACTGATTTCATCGTTAACTGATTTCATCTTTAACTGATTTCATCGTTAACTGATTTCATCTGTAACTGATTTCATCTTTAACTGATTTCATCATTAACTGATTTAATCTTCATGTAACTGATTTCATCTGTAACTGATTTCATCTTCATTTAACTGATTTCATCTTTAACTGATTTCATCGTTAACTGATTTCATCTTCATTTAACTGATTTCATTTTCATTCTTCATTTAACTGATTTCATCGTTAACTGATTTCATCTTTAACTGATTTCATCTTTAACTGATTTAATCTTCATGTAACTGATTTCATCTGTAACTGTTTTCATCTTTAACTGATTTCATCGTTAACTGATTTCATCTTTAACTGATTTCATCGTTAACTGATTTCATCTGTAACTGATTTCATCTTTAACTGATTTCATCATTAACTGATTTAATCTTCATGTAACTGATTTCATCTGTAACTGATTTCATCGTTAACTGATTTCATCGTTAACTGATTTCATCTTCATTTAACTGATTTCATCTTCATTTAACTGATTTCATCGTTAACTGATTTCATCTTCATTTAACTAATTTCATTTTTAACTGATTTCATCTTCATTTAACTGATTTCATCTGTAACTGATTTCATCTTTAACTGATTTCATCTTCATTTAACTAATTTCATTTTTAACTGATTTCATCTTCATTTAACTGATTTCATCTGTAACTGATTTCATCTTTAACTGATTTCATCTTCATTTAACTGATTTCATCGTTAACAGATTTCATCTTCATTTAACTGATTTCATCTTTAACTGATTTCATCTTCATGTAACTGATTTCATCGTTAACTGATTTCATCGTTAACTGATTTCATCTTCATTTAACTGATTTCATCTTTAACTGATTTCATCGTTAACTGATTTCATCTTCATTTAACTGATTTCATCTTTAACTGATTTCATCGTTAACTGATTTCATCTTCATTTAACTGATTTCATCTTTAACTGATTTCATCGTTAACTGATTTCATCTTCATTTAACTGATTTCATTTTCATTCTTCATTTAACTGATTTCATCTTTAACTGATTTCATCTTCATTTAACTGATTTAATCTTTAACTGATTTCATCGTTAACTGATTTCATCTTCATTTAACTGATTTCATCGTTAACTGATTTCATCTTCATTTAACTGATTTCATCTTTAACTGATTTCATCGTTAACTGAGTTCATCTTCATTTAACTGATTTCATCTTCATTTAACTGATTTCATCTTTAACTGATTTCATCGTTAACTGATTTCATCTTCATTTAACTGATTTCATCTTCATTTAACTGATTTCATCTGTAACTGATTTCATCGTTAACTGATTTCATCTTCATTTAACTGATTTCATCTTCATTTAACTGATTTCATCTTTAACTGATTTCATCGTTAACTGATTTCATCTTCATTTAACTGATTTCATCTTCATTTAACTGATTTCATCTGTAACTGATTTCATCGTTAACTGATTTCATCTTCATTTAACTGATTTCATCTTCATTTAACTGATTTCATCTTTAACTGATTTCATCGTTAACTGATTTCATCTTTATTTAACTGATTTCATCGTTAACTGATTTCATCTTCATTTAACTGATTTCATCTTTAACTGATTTCATCGTTAACTGATTTCATCTTCATTTAACTGATTTCATCGTTAACTGATTTAATCTTCATGTAACTGATTTCATCTTCATGTAACTGATTTCATCTTCATGTAACTGATTTCATCGTTAACTGATTTCATCTTCATTTAACTGATTTCATCGTTAACTGATTTCATCGTTAACTGATTTCATCGTTAACTGATTTCATCTTCATTTAACTGATTTCATCTTCATTTAACTGATGTCATCTTTAACTGATTTCATCGTTAACTGATTTCATCGTTAACTGATTTCATCTTCATTTAACTGATTTCATCTTTAACTGATTTCATCGTTAACTGATTTCATCGTTAACTGATTTCATCTTCATTTAACTGATTTCATCTTTAACTGATTTCATCGTTAACTGATTTCATCGTTAACTGATTTCATCTTCATTTAACTGATTTCATTTTCATTCTTCATTTAACTGATTTCATCGTTAACTGATTTCATCGTTAACTGATTTCATCGTTAACTGATTTCATCTTCATTTAACTGATTTCATCTGTAACTGATTTCATCTTTAACTGATTTCATCTTCATTTAACTGATTTCATCTTCATTTAACTGATTTCATCTTTAACTGATTTCATCTTCATGTAACTGATTTCATCTGTAACTGATTTCATCGTTAACTGATTTCATCTTCATTTAACTGATTTCATCTTTAACTGATTTCATCGTTAACTGATTTCTTCTTCATTTAACTGATTTCATCGTTAACTGATTTCATCTTCATTTAACTGATTTCATCTTTAACTGATTTCATCGTTAACTGATTTCATCTTCATTTAACTGATTTCATCTTTAACTGAATTCATCGTTAACTGATTTCATCTTCATTTAACTGATTTCATTTTCATTCTTCATTTAACTGATTTCATCTTTAACTGATTTCATCTTCATTTAACTGATTTAATCTTTAACTGATTTAATCTTCATGTAACTGGTTTCATCTGTAACTGATTTCATCTGTAACTGATTTCATCTTTAACTGATTTCATCTTCATTTAACTGATTTCATCGTTAACTGATTTCATCTTCATTTAACTGATTTCATCTTTAACTGATTTCATCTTCATTTAACTGATTTCATCTTTAACTAATTTCATCTTCATTTAACTGATTTCAACTTTAACTGATTTCATCGTTAACTGATTTCATCTTCATTTAACTGATTTCATCTTCATTTAACTGATTTCATCTTCATTTAACTGATTTCATCTTTAACTGATTTCATCGTTAACTGATTTCATCTTCATTTAACTGATTTCATTTTCATTCTTCATTTAACTGATTTCATCGTTAACTGATTTCATCTTTAACTGATTTCATCGTTAACTGATTTAATCTTAATGTAACTGATTTCATCTGTAACTGATTTCATCTTTAACTGATTTCATCGTTAACTGATTTCATCTTCATTTAACTGATTTCATCTTCATTTAACTGATTTCATCGTTAACTGATTTCATCGTTAACTGATTTCATCTTCATTTAACTGATTTCATCGTTAACTGATTTCATCTTCATTTAACTGATTTCATCTTTAACTGATTTCATCGTTAACTGATTTCATCTTCATTTAACTGATTTCATCGTTAACTGATTTCATCTTCATTTAACTGATTTCATCTTTAACTTATTTCATCGTTAACTGATTTCATCTTCATTTAACTGATTTCATCGTTAACTGATTTCATCTTCATTTAACTGATTTCATCTTTAACTGATTTCATCGTTAACTGATTTCATCTTCATGTAACTGATTTCATCTGTAACTGATTTCATCTTTAACTGATTTCATCGTTAACTGATTTCATCTTCATTTAACTGATTTCATCTTTAACTGATTTCATCGTTAACTGATTTCATCTTCATTTAACTGATTTCATCTTTAACTGATTTCATCGTTAACTGATTTCATTCTTCATTTAACTGATTTCATCTTTAACTGATTTCATCTTCATGTAACTGATTTCATCTGTAACTGATTTTATCTTCATTTAACTGATTTCATCGTTAACTGATTTCATATCCATTTAACTGATTTCATTTTCATTCTTCATTTAACTGATTTCATCGTTAACTGATTTCATCTTTAACTGATTTCATCGTTAACTGATTTAATCTTCATGTAACTGATTTCATCTCTAACTGATTTCATCTTTAACTGATTTCATCGTTAACTGATTTCATCTTCATTTAACTGATTTCATCTTCATTTAACTGATTTCATCTTTAACTTATTTCATCGTTAACTGATTTCATCTTCATTTAACTGATTTCATCGTTAACTGATTTCATCTTCATTTAACTGATTTCATCTTTAACTGATTTCATCGTTAACTGATTTCATCTTCATGTAACTGATTTCATCTGTAACTGATTTCATCTGTAACTGATTTCATCTTTAACTGATTTCATCGTTAACTGATTTCATCTTCATTTAACTGATTTCATCTTTAACTGATTTCATCGTTAACTGATTTCATCTTCATTTAACTGATTTCATCTTTAACTGATTTCATCGTTAACTGAGTTCATCCTTCATTTAACTGATTTCATCTTCATTTAACTGATTTCATCGTTAACTGATTTCATCTTTAACTGATTTCATCGTTAACTGAGTTCATCCTTCATTTAACTGATTTCATCTTCATTTAACTGATTTCATCGTTAACTGATTTCATCGTTAACTGATTTCATCTTCATTTAACTGATTTCATCGTTAACTGATTTCATCTTCATTTAACTGATTTCATCTTTAACTGATTTCATCGTTAACTGATTTCATCTTCATGTAACTGATTTCATCTGTAACTGATTTCATCTTTAACTGATTTCATCTTCATTTAACTGATTTCATCTTTAACTGATTTCATCGTTAACTGATTTCATCTTCATTTAACTGATTTCATCTTTAACTGATTTCATCGTTAACTGATTTCATTCTTCATTTAACTGATTTCATCTTTAACTGATTTCATCTTCATGTAACTGATTTCATCTGTAACTGATTTTATCTTCATTTAACTGATTTCATCGTTAACTGATTTCATCTTCATTTAACTGATTTCATTTTCATTCTTCATTTAACTGATTTCATCGTTAACTGATTTCATCTTTAACTGATTTCATCGTTAACTGATTTAATCTTCATGTAACTGATTTCATCTCTAACTGATTTCATCTTTAACTGATTTCATCGTTAACTGATTTCATCTTCATTTAACTGATTTCATCTTCATTTAACTGATTTCATCTTCATTTAACTGATTTCATCTTTAACTTATTTCATCGTTAACTGATTTCATCTTCATTTAACTGATTTCATCGTTAACTGATTTCATCTTCATTTAACTGATTTCATCTTTAACTGATTTCATCGTTAACTGATTTCATCTTCATGTAACTGATTTCATCTGTAACTGATTTCATCTTTAACTGATTTCATCGTTAACTGATTTCATCTTCATTTAACTGATTTCATCTTTAACTGATTTCATCGTTAACTGATTTCATCTTCATTTAACTGATTTCATCTTTAACTGATTTCATCGTTAACTGAGTTCATCCTTCATTTAACTGATTTCATCTTCATTTAACTGATTTCATCTTTAACTGATTTCATCGTTGACTGATTTCATCTTCATTTAACTGATTTCATCTTCATTTAACTGATTTCATCTTTAACTGATTTCATCGTTAACTGATTTCATCTTTATTTAACTGATTTCATCGTTAACTGATTTCATCTTCATTTAACTGATTTCATCTTTAACTGATTTCATCGTTAACTGATTTCATCTTCATTTAACTGATTTCATCGTTAACTGAGTTCATCTTCATTTAACTGATTTCATTTTCATTCTTCATTTAACTGATTTCATCGTTAACTGATTTCATCTTTAACTGATTTCATCGTTAACTGATTTAATCTTCATGTAACTGATTTCATCTTCATGTAACTGATTTAATCTTCATGTAACTGATTTCATCTGTAACTGATTTCATCGTTAACTGATTTCATCTTCATTTAACTGATTTCATCTTCATTTAACTGATTTCATCTTTAACTGATTTCATCGTTAACTGATTTCATCTTTATTTAACTGATTTCATCGTTAACTGATTTCATCTTCATTTAACTGATTTCATCGTTAACTGATTTCATCTTCATTTAACTGATTTCATCTTTAACTGATTTCATCGTTAACTGAGTTCATCTTCATTTAACTGATTTCATCTTCATTTAACTGATTTCATCTTTAACTGATTTCATCGTTAACTGATTTCATCTTCATTTAACTGATTTCATCTTCATTTAACTGATTTCATCTGTAACTGATTTCATCGTTAACTGATTTCATCTTCATTTAACTGATTTCATCTTCATTTAACTGATTTCATCTTTAACTGATTTCATCGTTAACTGATTTCATCTTCATTTAACTGATTTCATCTTCATTTAACTGATTTCATCTGTAACTGATTTCATCGTTAACTGATTTCATCTTCATTTAACTGATTTCATCTTCATTTAACTGATTTCATCTTTAACTGATTTCATCGTTAACTGATTTCATCTTTATTTAACTGATTTCATCGTTAACTGATTTCATCTTCATTTAACTGATTTCATCTTTAACTGATTTCATCGTTAACTGATTTCATCTTCATTTAACTGATTTCATCGTTAACTGATTTAATCTTCATGTAACTGATTTCATCTTCATGTAACTGATTTCATCTTCATGTAACTGATTTCATCGTTAACTGATTTCATCTTCATTTAACTGATTTCATCGTTAACTGATTTCATCGTTAACTGATTTCATCGTTAACTGATTTCATCTTCATTTAACTGATTTCATCTTCATTTAACTGATGTCATCTTTAACTGATTTCATCGTTAACTGATTTCATCGTTAACTGATTTCATCTTCATTTAACTGATTTCATCTTTAACTGATTTCATCGTTAACTGATTTCATCGTTAACTGATTTCATCTTCATTTAACTGATTTCATCTTTAACTGATTTCATCGTTAACTGATTTCATTCTTCATTTAACTGATTTCATCGTTAACTGATTTCATCGTTAACTGATTTCATCTTCATTTAACTGATTTCATTTTCATTCTTCATTTAACTGATTTCATCGTTAACTGATTTCATCGTTAACTGATTTCATCGTTAACTGATTTCATCTTCATTTAACTGATTTCATCTGTAACTGATTTCATCTTTAACTGATTTCATCTTCATTTAACTGATTTCATCTTCATTTAACTGATTTCATCTTTAACTGATTTCATCTTCATGTAACTGATTTCATCTGTAACTGATTTCATCGTTAACTGATTTCATCTTCATTTAACTGATTTCATCTTTAACTGATTTCATCGTTAACTGATTTCTTCTTCATTTAACTGATTTCATCGTTAACTGATTTCATCTTCATTTAACTGATTTCATCTTTAACTGATTTCATCGTTAACTGATTTCATCTTCATTTAACTGATTTCATCTTTAACTGAATTCATCGTTAACTGATTTCATCTTCATTTAACTGATTTCATTTTCATTCTTCATTTAACTGATTTCATCTTTAACTGATTTCATCTTCATTTAACTGATTTAATCTTTAACTGATTTAATCTTCATGTAACTGGTTTCATCTGTAACTGATTTCATCTGTAACTGATTTCATCTTTAACTGATTTCATCTTCATTTAACTGATTTCATCGTTAACTGATTTCATCTTCATTTAACTGATTTCATCTTTAACTGATTTCATCTTCATTTAACTGATTTCATCTTCATTTAACTGATTTCATCTTTAACTAATTTCATCTTCATTTAACTGATTTCAACTTTAACTGATTTCATCGTTAACTGATTTCATCTTCATTTAACTGATTTCATCGTTAACTGATTTCATCTTCATTTAACTGATTTCATCTTTAACTGATTTCATCGTTAACTGATTTCATCTTCATTTAACTGATTTCATTTTCATTCTTCATTTAACTGATTTCATCGTTAACTGATTTCATCTTTAACTGATTTCATCGTTAACTGATTTAATCTTAATGTAACTGATTTCATCTGTAACTGATTTCATCTTTAACTGATTTCATCGTTAACTGATTTCATCTTCATTTAACTGATTTCATCTTCATTTAACTGATTTCATCGTTAACTGATTTCATCGTTAACTGATTTCATCTTCATTTAACTGATTTCATCGTTAACTGATTTCATCTTCATTTAACTGATTTCATCTTTAACTGATTTCATCGTTAACTGATTTCATCTTCATTTAACTGATTTCATCGTTAACTGATTTCATCTTCATTTAACTGATTTCATCTTTAACTTATTTCATCGTTAACTGATTTCATCTTCATTTAACTGATTTCATCGTTAACTGATTTCATCTTCATTTAACTGATTTCATCTTTAACTGATTTCATCGTTAACTGATTTCATCTTCATGTAACTGATTTCATCTGTAACTGATTTCATCTTTAACTGATTTCATCGTTAACTGATTTCATCTTCATTTAACTGATTTCATCTTTAACTGATTTCATCGTTAACTGATTTCATCTTCATTTAACTGATTTCATCTTTAACTGATTTCATCGTTAACTGATTTCATTCTTCATTTAACTGATTTCATCTTTAACTGATTTCATCTTCATGTAACTGATTTCATCTGTAACTGATTTTATCTTCATTTAACTGATTTCATCGTTAACTGATTTCATATCCATTTAACTGATTTCATTTTCATTCTTCATTTAACTGATTTCATCGTTAACTGATTTCATCTTTAACTGATTTCATCGTTAACTGATTTAATCTTCATGTAACTGATTTCATCTCTAACTGATTTCATCTTTAACTGATTTCATCGTTAACTGATTTCATCTTCATTTAACTGATTTCATCTTCATTTAACTGATTTCATCTTTAACTTATTTCATCGTTAACTGATTTCATCTTCATTTAACTGATTTCATCGTTAACTGATTTCATCTTCATTTAACTGATTTCATCTTTAACTGATTTCATCGTTAACTGATTTCATCTTCATGTAACTGATTTCATCTGTAACTGATTTCATCTTTAACTGATTTCATCGTTAACTGATTTCATCTTCATTTAACTGATTTCATCTTTAACTGATTTCATCGTTAACTGATTTCATCTTCATTTAACTGATTTCATCTTTAACTGATTTCATCGTTAACTGAGTTCATCCTTCATTTAACTGATTTCATCTTCATTTAACTGATTTCATCGTTAACTGATTTCATCTTTAACTGATTTCATCGTTAACTGAGTTCATCCTTCATTTAACTGATTTCATCTTCATTTAACTGATTTCATCGTTAACTGATTTCATCGTTAACTGATTTCATCTTCATTTAACTGATTTCATCGTTAACTGATTTCATCTTCATTTAACTGATTTCATCTTTAACTGATTTCATCGTTAACTGATTTCATCTTCATGTAACTGATTTCATCTGTAACTGATTTCATCTTTAACTGATTTCATCTTCATTTAACTGATTTCATCTTTAACTGATTTCATCGTTAACTGATTTCATCTTCATTTAACTGATTTCATCTTTAACTGATTTCATCGTTAACTGATTTCATTCTTCATTTAACTGATTTCATCTTTAACTGATTTCATCTTCATGTAACTGATTTCATCTGTAACTGATTTTATCTTCATTTAACTGATTTCATCGTTAACTGATTTCATCTTCATTTAACTGATTTCATTTTCATTCTTCATTTAACTGATTTCATCGTTAACTGATTTCATCTTTAACTGATTTCATCGTTAACTGATTTAATCTTCATGTAACTGATTTCATCTCTAACTGATTTCATCTTTAACTGATTTCATCGTTAACTGATTTCATCTTCATTTAACTGATTTCATCTTCATTTAACTGATTTCATCTTCATTTAACTGATTTCATCTTTAACTTATTTCATCGTTAACTGATTTCATCTTCATTTAACTGATTTCATCGTTAACTGATTTCATCTTCATTTAACTGATTTCATCTTTAACTGATTTCATCGTTAACTGATTTCATCTTCATGTAACTGATTTCATCTGTAACTGATTTCATCTTTAACTGATTTCATCGTTAACTGATTTCATCTTCATTTAACTGATTTCATCTTTAACTGATTTCATCGTTAACTGATTTCATCTTCATTTAACTGATTTCATCTTTAACTGATTTCATCGTTAACTGAGTTCATCCTTCATTTAACTGATTTCATCTTCATTTAACTGATTTCATCTTTAACTGATTTCATCGTTGACTGATTTCATCTTCATTTAACTGATTTCATCTTCATTTAACTGATTTCATCTTTAACTGATTTCATCGTTAACTGATTTCATCTTTATTTAACTGATTTCATCGTTAACTGATTTCATCTTCATTTAACTGATTTCATCTTTAACTGATTTCATCGTTAACTGATTTCATCTTCATTTAACTGATTTCATCGTTAACTGAGTTCATCTTCATTTAACTGATTTCATTTTCATTCTTCATTTAACTGATTTCATCGTTAACTGATTTCATCTTTAACTGATTTCATCGTTAACTGATTTAATCTTCATGTAACTGATTTCATCTTCATGTAACTGATTTCATCTTCATGTAACTGATTTCATCGTTAACTGATTTCATCTTCATTTAACTGATTTCATCGTTAACTGATTTCATCGTTAACTGATTTCATCGTTAACTGATTTCATCTTCATTTAACTGATTTCATCTTCATTTAACTGATGTCATCTTTAACTGATTTCATCGTTAACTGATTTCATCTTCATTTAACTGATTTCATTTTCATTCTTCATTTAACTGATTTCATCTTTAACTGATTTCATCTTCATGTAACTGATTTAATCTTCATGTAACTGATTTCATCTGTAACTGATTTCATCGTTAACTGATTTCATCTTCATTTAACTGATTTCATCTTCATTTAACTGATTTCATCTTTAACTGATTTCATCGTTAACTGATTTCATCTTTATTTAACTGATTTCATCGTTAACTGATTTCATCTTCATTTAACTGATTTCATCGTTAACTGATTTCATCTTCATTTAACTGATTTCATCTTTAACTGATTTCATCGTTAACTGAGTTCATCTTCATTTAACTGATTTCATTTTCATTCTTCATTTAACTGATTTCATCGTTAACTGATTTCATCTTTAACTGATTTCATCGTTAACTGATTTCATCTTCATTTAACTGATTTCATCTTTAACTGATTTCATCGTTAACTGATTTCATTCTTCATTTAACTGATTTCATCTTTAACTGATTTCATCTTCATGTAACTGATTTCATCTGTAACTGATTTCATCGTTGACTGATTTCATCTTCATTTAACTGATTTCATCTTTAACTGATTTCATCGTTAACTGATTTCATCTTCATTTAACTGATTTCATCGTTAACTGATTTCATCTTCATTTAACTGATTTCATCTTTAACTGATTTCATCGTTAACTGATTTCATTTTCATTTAACTGATTTCATCTTTAACTGATTTCATCGTTAACTGATTCCATCTTCATTTAACTGATTTCATCTTTAACTGATTTCATCGTTAACTGATTTCATCTTCATTTAACTGATTTCATTTTCATTCTTCATTTAACTGATTTCATCTTTAACTGATTTCATCTTCATTTAACTGATTTAATCTATAACTGATTTAATCTTCATGTAACTGATTTCATCTGTAACTGATTTCATCTTCATTTAACTGATTTCATCTTTAACTGATTTCATCGTTAACTGATTTCATCTTTATTTAACTGATTTCATCGTTAACTGATTTCATCTTTATTTAACTGATTTCATCTTTAACTGATTTCATCTTCATTTAACTGATTTCATCGTTAACTGATTTCATCTTCATTTAACTGATTTCATCGTTAACTGATTTCATCTTCATTTAACTGATTTTGTCTTTAACTGATTTCATCGTTAACTGATTTCATCTTCATTTAACTGATTTCATCTTTAACTGATTTCATCTTCATTCAACTGATTTCATCTTCATTTAACTGATTTCATATGTAACTGATTTCATCTTCATGTAACTGATTTCATCTTCATGTAACTGATTTCATCGTTAACTGATTTCATCTTCATTTAACTGATTTCATCGTTAACTGATTTCATCTTCATTTAACTGATTTCATCGTTAACTGATATCATCGTTAACTGATTTCATCTTCATTTAACTGATTTCATCGTTAACTGATTTCATCGTTAACTGATTTCATCTTTAACTGATTTCATCGTTAACTGATTTCATCTTCATTTAACTGATTTCATCTTTAACTGATTTCATCGTTAACTAATTTCATCTTCATTTAACTGATTTCATCGTTAACTGATTTCATCTTCATTTAACTGATTTCATCTTTAACTGATTTCATCGTTAACTGATTTCATATTCATTTAACTGATTTCATCGTTAACTGATTTCATCGTTAACTGATTTAATCTTCATGTAACTGATTTCATCTGTAACTGATTCCATCTTTAACTGATTTCATCGTTAACTGATTTCATCTTCATTTAACTGATTTCATCGTTAACTGATTTCATCTTCATTTAACTGATTTCATCGTTAACTGATTTCATCTTCATTTAACTGATTTCATCTTTAACTGATTTCATCTTCATTTAACTGATTTCATCTTTAACTGATTTCATCGTTAACTGATTTAATCTTCATGTAACTGATTTCATCTGTAACTGATTTCATCTTTAACTGATTTCATCGTTAACTGATTTCATCTTCATTTAACTGATTTCATCTTTAACTGATTTCATCGTTAACTGATTTCATCGTTAACTGATTTCATCTTCATTTAACTGATTTCATCTTTAACTGATTTCATCGTTAACTGATTTCATCTTCATTTAACTGATTTCATTTTCATTCTTCATTTAACTGATTTCATCGTTAACTGATTTCATCTTTAACTGATTTCATCTTTAACTGATTTAATCTTCATGTAACTGATTTCATCTGTAACTGTTTTCATCTTTAACTGATTTCATCGTTAACTGATTTCATCTTTAACTGATTTCATCGTTAACTGATTTCATCTGTAACTGATTTCATCTTTAACTGATTTCATCGTTAACTGATTTAATCTTCATGTAACTGATTTCATCTGTAACTGATTTCATCGTTAACTGATTTCATCGTTAACTGATTTCATCTTCATTTAACTGATTTCATCTTCATTTAACTGATTTCATCGTTAACTGATTTCATCTTCATTTAACTGATTTCATTTTTAACTGATTTCATCTTCATTTAACTGATTTCATCGTTAACTGATTTCATCGTTAACTGATTTCATCTTCATTTAACTGATTTCATCTTCATTTAATTGATTTCATCGTTAACTGATTTCATCTTCATTTAACTGATTTCATCGTTAACTGATTTCATCTTCATTTAACTGATTTCATCTTTAACTGATTTCATCTTTAACTGATTTCATCTTCATTTAACTGATTTCATCGTTAACTGATTTCATCTTCATTTAACTGATTTCATCTTTAACTGATTTCATCGTTAACTGATTTCATCTTCATTTAACTGATTTCATCGTTAACTGATTTCATCTGTAACTGATTTCATCTTTAACTGATTTCATCTTCATTTAACTGATTTCATCGTTAACTGATTTCATCGTTAACTGATTTCATCTTCATTTAACTGATTTCATCGTTAACTGATTTCATCTTCATTTAACTGATTTCATCTTTAACTGATTTCATCGTTAACTGATTTCATCTTCATGTAACTGATTTCATCTGTAACTGATTTCATCTTTAACTGATTTCATCTTCATTTAACTGATTTCATCTTTAACTGATTTCATCGTTAACTGATTTCATCTTCATTTAACTGATTTCATCTTTAACTGATTTCATCGTTAACTGATTTCATTCTTCATTTAACTGATTTCATCTTTAACTGATTTCATCTTCATGTAACTGATTTCATCTGTAACTGATTTTATCTTCATTTAACTGATTTCATCGTTAACTGATTTCATCTTCATTTAACTGATTTCATTTTCATTCTTCATTTAACTGATTTCATCGTTAACTGATTTCATCTTTAACTGATTTCATCGTTAACTGATTTAATCTTCATGTAACTGATTTCATCTCTAACTGATTTCATCTTTAACTGATTTCATCGTTAACTGATTTCATCTTCATTTAACTGATTTCATCTTCATTTAACTGATTTCATCTTCATTTAACTGATTTCATCTTTAACTTATTTCATCGTTAACTGATTTCATCTTCATTTAACTGATTTCATCGTTAACTGATTTCATCTTCATTTAACTGATTTCATCTTTAACTGATTTCATCGTTAACTGATTTCATCTTCATGTAACTGATTTCATCTGTAACTGATTTCATCTTTAACTGATTTCATCGTTAACTGATTTCATCTTCATTTAACTGATTTCATCTTTAACTGATTTCATCGTTAACTGATTTCATCTTCATTTAACTGATTTCATCTTTAACTGATTTCATCGTTAACTGAGTTCATCCTTCATTTAACTGATTTCATCTTCATTTAACTGATTTCATCTTTAACTGATTTCATCGTTGACTGATTTCATCTTCATTTAACTGATTTCATCTTCATTTAACTGATTTCATCTTTAACTGATTTCATCGTTAACTGATTTCATCTTTATTTAACTGATTTCATCGTTAACTGATTTCATCTTCATTTAACTGATTTCATCTTTAACTGATTTCATCGTTAACTGATTTCATCTTCATTTAACTGATTTCATCGTTAACTGAGTTCATCTTCATTTAACTGATTTCATTTTCATTCTTCATTTAACTGATTTCATCGTTAACTGATTTCATCTTTAACTGATTTCATCGTTAACTGATTTAATCTTCATGTAACTGATTTCATCTTCATGTAACTGATTTCATCTTCATGTAACTGATTTCATCGTTAACTGATTTCATCTTCATTTAACTGATTTCATCGTTAACTGATTTCATCGTTAACTGATTTCATCGTTAACTGATTTCATCTTCATTTAACTGATTTCATCTTCATTTAACTGATGTCATCTTTAACTGATTTCATCGTTAACTGATTTCATCTTCATTTAACTGATTTCATTTTCATTCTTCATTTAACTGATTTCATCTTTAACTGATTTCATCTTCATGTAACTGATTTAATCTTCATGTAACTGATTTCATCTGTAACTGATTTCATCGTTAACTGATTTCATCTTCATTTAACTGATTTCATCTTCATTTAACTGATTTCATCTTTAACTGATTTCATCGTTAACTGATTTCATCTTTATTTAACTGATTTCATCGTTAACTGATTTCATCTTCATTTAACTGATTTCATCGTTAACTGATTTCATCTTCATTTAACTGATTTCATCTTTAACTGATTTCATCGTTAACTGAGTTCATCTTCATTTAACTGATTTCATTTTCATTCTTCATTTAACTGATTTCATCGTTAACTGATTTCATCTTTAACTGATTTCATCGTTAACTGATTTCATCTTCATTTAACTGATTTCATCTTTAACTGATTTCATCGTTAACTGATTTCATTCTTCATTTAACTGATTTCATCTTTAACTGATTTCATCTTCATGTAACTGATTTCATCTGTAACTGATTTCATCGTTGACTGATTTCATCTTCATTTAACTGATTTCATCTTTAACTGATTTCATCGTTAACTGATTTCATCTTCATTTAACTGATTTCATCGTTAACTGATTTCATCTTCATTTAACTGATTTCATCTTTAACTGATTTCATCGTTAACTGATTTCATTTTCATTTAACTGATTTCATCTTTAACTGATTTCATCGTTAACTGATTCCATCTTCATTTAACTGATTTCATCTTTAACTGATTTCATCGTTAACTGATTTCATCTTCATTTAACTGATTTCATTTTCATTCTTCATTTAACTGATTTCATCTTTAACTGATTTCATCTTCATTTAACTGATTTAATCTATAACTGATTTAATCTTCATGTAACTGATTTCATCTGTAACTGATTTCATCTTCATTTAACTGATTTCATCTTTAACTGATTTCATCGTTAACTGATTTCATCTTTATTTAACTGATTTCATCGTTAACTGATTTCATCTTTATTTAACTGATTTCATCTTTAACTGATTTCATCTTCATTTAACTGATTTCATCGTTAACTGATTTCATCTTCATTTAACTGATTTCATCTTCATTTAACTGATTTCATCGTTAACTGATTTCATCTTCATTTAACTGATTTTGTCTTTAACTGATTTCATCGTTAACTGATTTCATCTTCATTTAACTGATTTCATCTTTAACTGATTTCATCTTCATTCAACTGATTTCATCTTCATTTAACTGATTTCATATGTAACTGATTTCATCTTCATGTAACTGATTTCATCTTCATGTAACTGATTTCATCGTTAACTGATTTCATCTTCATTTAACTGATTTCATCGTTAACTGATTTCATCTTCATTTAACTGATTTCATCGTTAACTGATATCATCGTTAACTGATTTCATCTTCATTTAACTGATTTCATCGTTAACTGATTTCATCGTTAACTGATTTCATCTTTAACTGATTTCATCGTTAACTGATTTCATCTTCATTTAACTGATTTCATCTTTAACTGATTTCATCGTTAACTAATTTCATCTTCATTTAACTGATTTCATCGTTAACTGATTTCATCTTCATTTAACTGATTTCATCTTTAACTGATTTCATCGTTAACTGATTTCATATTCATTTAACTGATTTCATCGTTAACTGATTTCATCGTTAACTGATTTAATCTTCATGTAACTGATTTCATCTGTAACTGATTCCATCTTTAACTGATTTCATCGTTAACTGATTTCATCTTCATTTAACTGATTTCATCGTTAACTGATTTCATCTTCATTTAACTGATTTCATCGTTAACTGATTTCATCTTCATTTAACTGATTTCATCTTTAACTGATTTCATCGTTAACTGATTTCATCTTCATTTAACTGATTTCATCGTTAACTGATTTCATCGTTAACTGATTTAATCTTCATGTAACTGATTTCATCTGTAACTGATTTCATCTTTAACTGATTTCATCGTTAACTGATTTCATCTTCATTTAACTGATTTCATCTTTAACTGATTTCATCGTTAACTGATTTCATCGTTAACTGATTTCATCTTCATTTAACTGATTTCATCTTTAACTGATTTCATCGTTAACTGATTTCATCTTCATTTAACTGATTTCATTTTCATTCTTCATTTAACTGATTTCATCGTTAACTGATTTCATCTTTAACTGATTTCATCTTTAACTGATTTAATCTTCATGTAACTGATTTCATCTGTAACTGTTTTCATCTTTAACTGATTTCATCGTTAACTGATTTCATCTTTAACTGATTTCATCGTTAACTGATTTCATCTGTAACTGATTTCATCTTTAACTGATTTCATCGTTAACTGATTTAATCTTCATGTAACTGATTTCATCTGTAACTGATTTCATCGTTAACTGATTTCATCGTTAACTGATTTCATCTTCATTTAACTGATTTCATCTTCATTTAACTGATTTCATCGTTAACTGATTTCATCTTCATTTAACTAATTTCATTTTTAACTGATTTCATCTTCATTTAACTGATTTCATCGTTAACTGATTTCATCGTTAACTGATTTCATCTTCATTTAACTGATTTCATCTTCATTTAATTGATTTCATCGTTAACTGATTTCATCTTCATTTAACTGATTTCATCGTTAACTGATTTCATCTTCATTTAACTGATTTCATCTTTAACTGATTTCATCTTTAACTGATTTCATCTTCATTTAACTGATTTCATCGTTAACTGATTTCATCTTCATTTAACTGATTTCATCTTTAACTGATTTCATCGTTAACTGATTTCATCTTCATTTAACTGATTTCATCGTTAACTGATTTCATCTGTAACTGATTTCATCTTTAACTGATTTCATCTTCATTTAACTGATTTCATCGTTAACAGATTTCATCTTCATTTAACTGATTTCATCTTTAACTGATTTCATCGTTAACTGATTTCATCGTTAACTGATTTCATCTGTAACTGATTTCATCTTTAACTGATTTCATCTTCATTTAACTGATTTCATCGTTAACAGATTTCATCTTCATTTAACTGATTTCATCTTCATGTAACTGATTTCATCTGTAACTGATTTCATCGTTAACTGATTTCATCTTCATTTAACTGATTTCATCTTTAACTGATTTCATCGTTAACTGATTTCATCTTCATTTAACTGATTTCATCGTTAACTGATTTCATCTTCATTTAACTGATTTCATCTTTAACTGATTTCATCGTTAACTGATTTCATCTTCATTTAACTGATTTCATCTTTAACTGATTTCATCGTTAACTGATTTCATCTTCATTTAACTGATTTCATCTTTAACTGATTTCATCGTTAACTGATTTCATCTTCATTTAACTGATTTCATTTTCATTCTTCATTTAACTGATTTCATCTTTAACTGATTTCATCTTCATTTAACTGATTTAATCTTTAACTGATTTCATCGTTAACTGATTTCATCTTCATTTAACTGATTTCATCGTTAACTGATTTCATCTTCATTTAACTGATTTCATCTTTAACTGATTTCATCTTTAACTGAGTTCATCTTCATTTAACTGATTTCATCTTCATTTAACTGATTTCATCTTTAACTGATTTCATCGTTAACTGATTTCATCTTCATTTAACTGATTTCATCGTTAACTGATTTCATCTTCATTTAACTGATTTCATCTTTAACTGATTTCATCGTTAACTGATTTCATCTTCATTTAACTGATTTCATCGTTAACTGATTTCATCTTCATTTAACTGATTTCATCTTTAACTGATTTCATCGTTAACTGAGTTCATCTTCATTTAACTGATTTCATTTTCATTCTTCATTTAACTGATTTCATCGTTAACTGATTTCATCTTTAACTGATTTCATCGTTAACTGATTTAATCTTCATGTAACTGATTTCATCTGTAACTGATTTCATCTTCATGTAACTGATTTCATCGTTAACTGATTTCATCGTTAACTGATTTCATCTTCATTTAACTGATTTCATCTTTAACTGATTTCATCGTTAACTGATTTCATCTTTATTTAACTGATTTCATCGTTAACTGATTTCATCTTCATTTAACTGATTTCATCTTCATTTAACTGATTTCATCTTTAACTGATTTCATCGTTAACTGATTTCATCTTCATTTAACTGATTTCATCGTTAACTGATTTCATCTTCATTTAACTGATTTCATCGTTAACTGATTTCATCGTTAACTGATTTCATCTTCATTTAACTGATTTCATCTTTAACTGATTTCATCGTTAACTGATTTCATCTTCATTTAACTGATTTCATCGTTAACTGATTTCATCTTCATTTAACTGATTTCATCTTTAACTGATTTCATCGTTAACTGATTTCATCTTCATTTAACTGATTTCATCGTTAACTGATTTCATCTTCATTTAACTGATTTCATCTTTAACTGATTTCATCGTTAACTGATTTCATCTTCATTTAACTGATTTCATCGTTAACTGATTTCATCTTCATTTAACTGATTTCATCGTTAACTGATTTCATCTTCATTTAACTGATTTTGTCTTTAACTGATTTCATCGTTAACTGATTTCATCTTCATTTAACTGATTTCATTTTCATTCTTCATTTAACTGATTTCATCGTTAACTGATTTCATCTGTAACTGATTTTATCTTCATTTAACTGATTTCATCGTTAACTGATTTCATCTTCATTTAACTGATTTCATTTTCATTCTTCATTTAACTGATTTCATCGTTAACTGATTTCATCTTTAACTGATTTCATCGTTAACTGATTTAATCTTCATGTAACTGATTTCATCTCTAACTGATTTCATCTTTAACTGATTTCATCGTTAACTGATTTCATCTTCATTTAACTGATTTCATCTTCATTTAACTGATTTCATCTTTAACTTATTTCATCGTTAACTGATTTCATCTTCATTTAACTGATTTCATCGTTAACTGATTTCATCTTCATTTAACTGATTTCATCTTTAACTGATTTCATCGTTAACTGATTTCATCTTCATGTAACTGATTTCATCTGTAACTGATTTCATCTTTAACTGATTTCATCGTTAACTGATTTCATCTTCATTTAACTGATTTCATCTTTAACTGATTTCATCGTTAACTGATTTCATCTTCATTTAACTGATTTCATCTTTAACTGATTTCATCGTTAACTGAGTTCATCCTTCATTTAACTGATTTCATCTTCATTTAACTGATTTCATCTTTAACTGATTTCATCGTTAACTGATTTCATCTTCATTTAACTGATTTCATCTTCATTTAACTGATTTCATCTTTAACTGATTTCATCGTTAACTGATTTCATCTTTATTTAACTGATTTCATTGTTAACTGATTTCATCTTCATTTAACTGATTTCATCTTTAACTGATTTCATCGTTAACTGATTTCATCTTCATTTAACTGATTTCATCGTTAACTGAGTTCATCTTCATTTAACTGATTTCATTTTCATTCTTCATTTAACTGATTTCATCGTTAACTGATTTCATCTTTAACTGATTTCATCGTTAACTGATTTAATCTTCATGTAACTGATTTCATCTTCATGTAACTGATTTCATCTTCATGTAACTGATTTCATCGTTAACTGATTTCATCTTCATTTAACTGATTTCATCGTTAACTGATTTCATCGTTAACTGATTTCATCGTTAACTGATTTCATCGTTAACTGATTTCATCTTCATTTAACTGATTTCATCTTCATTTAACTGATGTCATCTTTAACTGATTTCATCGTTAACTGATTTCATCTTCATGTAACTGATTTAATCTTCATGTAACTGATTTCATCTGTAACTGATTTCATCGTTAACTGATTTCATCTTCATTTAACTGATTTCATCTTTAACTGATTTCATCGTTAACTGATTTCATCTTTATTTAACTGATTTCATCGTTAACTGATTTCATCTTCATTTAACTGATTTCATCGTTAACTGATTTCATCTTCATTTAACTGATTTCATCTTTAACTGATTTCATCGTTAACTGAGTTCATCTTCATTTAACTGATTTCATTTTCATTCTTCATTTAACTGATTTCATCGTTAACTGATTTCATCTTTAACTGATTTCATCGTTAACTGATTTCATCTTCATTTAACTGATTTCATCTTTAACTGATTTCATCGTTAACTGATTTCATTCTTCATTTAACTGATTTCATCTTTAACTGATTTCATCTTCATGTAACTGATTTCATCTGTAACTGATTTCATCGTTGACTGATTTCATCTTCATTTAACTGATTTCATCTTTAACTGATTTCATCGTTAACTGATTTCATCTTCATTTAACTGATTTCATCGTTAACTGATTTCATCTTCATTTAACTGATTTCATCTTTAACTGATTTCATCGTTAACTGATTTCATTTTCATTTAACTGATTTCATCTTTAACTGATTTCATCGTTAACTGATTCCATCTTCATTTAACTGATTTCATCTTTAACTGATTTCATCGTTAACTGATTTCATCTTCATTTAACTGATTTCATTTTCATTCTTCATTTAACTGATTTCATCTTTAACTGATTTCATCTTCATTTAACTGATTTAATCTATAACTGATTTAATCTTCATGTAACTGATTTCATCTGTAACTGATTTCATCTTCATTTAACTGATTTCATCTTTAACTGATTTCATCGTTAACTGATTTCATCTTTATTTAACTGATTTCATCGTTAACTGATTTCATCTTTATTTAACTGATTTCATCTTTAACTGATTTCATCTTCATTTAACTGATTTCATCGTTAACTGATTTCATCTTCATTTAACTGATTTCATCGTTAACTGATTTCATCTTCTTTCAACTGATTTCATCGTTAACTGATTTCATCTTCATTTAACTGATTTCATCTTTAACTGATTTCATCGTTAACTGATTTCATCTTCATTTAACTGATTTCATCTTTAACTGATTTCATCGTTAACTGATTTAATCTTCATGTAACTGATTTCATCTGTAACTGATTTCATCTTTAACTGATTTCATCGTTAACTGATTTCATCTTCATTTAACTGATTTTGTCTTTAACTGATTTCATCGTTAACTGATTTCATCTTCATTTAACTGATTTCATCTTTAACTGATTTCATCTTCATTCAACTGATTTCATCTTCATTTAACTGATTTCATATGTAACTGATTTCATCTTCATGTAACTGATTTCATCTTCATGTAACTGATTTCATCGTTAACTGATTTCATCTTCATTTAACTGATTTCATCGTTAACTGATTTCATCTTCATTTAACTGATTTCATCGTTAACTGATATCATCGTTAACTGATTTCATCTTCATTTAACTGATTTCATCGTTAACTGATTTCATCGTTAACTGATTTCATCTTTAACTGATTTCATCGTTAACTGATTTCATCTTCATTTAACTGATTTCATCTTTAACTGATTTCATCGTTAACTAATTTCATCTTCATTTAACTGATTTCATCGTTAACTGATTTCATCTTCATTTAACTGATTTCATCTTTAACTGATTTCATCGTTAACTGATTTCATATTCATTTAACTGATTTCATCGTTAACTGATTTCATCGTTAACTGATTTAATCTTCATGTAACTGATTTCATCGTTAACTGATTTCATCTTCATTTAACTGATTTCATCTTCATTTAACTGATGTCATCTTTAACTGATTTCATCGTTAACTGATTTCATCTTCATTTAACTGATTTCATCGTTAACTGATTTCATCTTCATTTAACTGATTTCATCGTTAACTGATTTCATCTTCATTTAACTGATTTCATCTTTAACTGATTTCATCGTTAACTGATTTCATCTTCATTTAACTGATTTCATCTTTAACTGATTTCATCGTTAACTGATTTAATCTTCATGTAACTGATTTCATCTGTAACTGATTTCATCTTTAACTGATTTCATCGTTAACTGATTTCATCTTCATTTAACTGATTTCATCTTTAACTGATTTCATCGTTAACTGATTTCATCGTTAACTGATTTCATCTTCATTTAACTGATTTCATCTTTAACTGATTTCATCGTTAACTGATTTCATCTTCATTTAACTGATTTCATTTTCATTCTTCATTTAACTGATTTCATCGTTAACTGATTTCATCTTTAACTGATTTCATCTTTAACTGACTTAATCTTCATGTAACTGATTTCATCTGTAACTGTTTTCATCTTTAACTGATTTCATCGTTAACTGATTTCATCTTTAACTGATTTCATCGTTAACTGATTTCATCTGTAACTGATTTCATCTTTAACTGATTTCATCGTTAACTGATTTAATCTTCATGTAACTGATTTCATCTGTAACTGATTTCATCTTTAACTGATTTCATCGTTAACTGATTTCATCGTTAACTGATTTCATCTTCATTTAACTGATTTCATCTTCATTTAACTGATTTCATCGTTAACTGATTTCATCTTCATTTAACTAATTTCATTTTTAACTGATTTCATCTTCATTTAACTGATTTCATCGTTAACTGATTTCATCGTTAACTGATTTCATCTTCATTTAACTGATTTCATCTTTAACTGATTTCATCTTTAACTGATTTCATCTTCATTTAACTGATTTCATCGTTAACTGATTTCATCTTCATTTAACTGATTTCATCTTTAACTGATTTCATCGTTAACTGATTTCATCTTCATTTAACTGATTTCATCGTTAACTGATTTCATCTGTAACTGATTTCATCTGTAACTGATTTCATCTTTAACTGATTTCATCTTCATTTAACTGATTTCATCGTTAACAGATTTCATCTTCATTTAACTGATTTCATCTTTAACTGATTTCATCTTCATGTAACTGATTTCATCTGTAACTGATTTCATCGTTAACTGATTTCATCTTCATTTAACTGATTTCATCTTTAACTGATTTCATCGTTAACTGATTTCATCTTCATTTAACTGATTTCATCGTTAACTGATTTCATCTTCATTTAACTGATTTCATCTTTAACTGATTTCATCGTTAACTGATTTCATCTTCATTTAACTGATTTCATCTTTAACTGATTTCATCGTTAACTGATTTCATCTTCATTTAACTGATTTCATCTTTAACTGATTTCATCGTTAACTGATTTCATCTTCATTTAACTGATTTCATTTTCATTCTTCATTTAACTGATTTCATCTTTAACTGATTTCATCTTCATTTAACTGATTTAATCTTTAACTGATTTCATCGTTAACTGATTTCATCTTCATTTAACTGATTTCATCGTTAACTGATTTCATCTTCATTTAACTGATTTCATCTTTAACTGATTTCATCGTTAACTGAGTTCATCTTCATTTAACTGATTTCATCTTCATTTAACTGATTTCATCTTTAACTGATTTCATCGTTAACTGATTTCATCTTCATTTAACTGATTTCATCTTCATTTAACTGATTTCATCTGTAACTGATTTCATCGTTAACTGATTTCATCTTCATTTAACTGATTTCATCTTCATTTAACTGATTTCATCTTTAACTGATTTCATCGTTAACTGATTTCATCTTTATTTAACTGATTTCATCATTAACTGATTTCATCTTCATTTAACTGATTTCATCTTTAACTGATTTCATCGTTAACTGATTTCATCTTCATTTAACTGATTTCATCGTTAACTGATTTCATCTTCATTTAACTGATTTCATCTTTAACTGATTTCATCGTTAACTGAGTTCATCTTCATTTAACTGATTTCATTTTCATTCTTCATTTAACTGATTTCATCGTTAACTGATTTCATCTTTAACTGATTTCATCGTTAACTGATTTAATCTTCATGTAACTGATTTCATCTGTAACTGATTTCATCTTCATGTAACTGATTTCATCGTTAACTGATTTCATCTTCATTTAACTGATTTCATCTTCATTTAACTGATTTCATCGTTAACTGATTTCATCGTTAACTGATTTCATCTTCATTTAACTGATTTCATCTTCATTTAACTGATGTCATCTTTAACTGATTTCATCGTTAACTGATTTCATCTTCATTTAACTGATTTCATTTTCATTCTTCATTTAACTGATTTCATCTTTAACTGATTTCATCTTCATGTAACTGATTTAATCTTCATGTAACTGATTTCATCTGTAACTGATTTCATCGTTAACTGATTTCATCTTCATTTAACTGATTTCATCTTTATTTAACTGATTTCATCGTTAACTGATTTCATCTTCATTTAACTGATTTCATCGTTAACTGATTTCATCTTCATTTAACTGATTTCATCTTTAACTGATTTCATCGTTAACTGAGTTCATCTTCATTTAACTGATTTCATTTTCATTCTTCATTTAACTGATTTCATCGTTAACTGATTTCATCTTTAACTGATTTCATCGTTAACTGATTTCATCTTCATTTAACTGATTTCATCTTTAACTGATTTCATCGTTAACTGATTTCATTCTTCATTTAACTGATTTCATCTTTAACTGATTTCATCTTTAACTGATTTCATCTTCATGTAAGTGATTTCATCTGTAACTGATTTCATCGTTAACTGATTTCATCTTCATTTAACTGATTTCATCTTTAACTGATTTCATCGTTAACTGATTTCATCTTCATTTAACTGATTTCATCGTTAACTGATTTCATCTTCATTTAACTGATTTCATCTTTAACTGATTTCATCGTTAACTGATTTCATTTTCATTTAACTGATTTCATCTTTAACTGATTTCATCGTTAACTGATTCCATCTTCATTTAACTGATTTCATCTTTAACTGATTTCATCGTTAACTGATTTCATCTTCATTTAACTGATTTCATTTTCATTCTTCATTTAACTGATTTCATCTTTAACTGATTTCATCTTCATTTAACTGATTTAATCTATAACTGATTTAATCTTCATGTAACTGATTTCATCTGTAACTGATTTCATCTTCATTTAACTGATTTCATCTTTAACTGATTTCATCGTTAACTGATTTCATCTTTATTTAACTGATTTCATCGTTAACTGATTTCATCTTCATTTAACTGATTTCATCTTCATTTAACTGATTTCATCTTTAACTGATTTCATCGTTAACTGATTTCATCTTCATTTAACTGATTTCATCGTTAACTGATTTCATCTTCATTTAACTGATTTCATCGTTAACTGATTTCATCTTCATTTAACTGATTTCATCTTTAACTGATTTCATCGTTAACTGATTTCATCTTCATTTAACTGATTTCATCGTTAACTGATTTCATCTTCATTTAACTGATTTCATCTTTAACTGATTTCATCGTTAACTGATTTCATCTTCATTTAACTGATTTCATCGTTAACTGATTTCATCTTCATTTAACTGATTTCATCTTTAACTGATTTCATCGTTAACTGATTTCATCTTCATTTAACTGATTTCATCGTTAACTGATTTCATCTTCATTTAACTGATTTCATCGTTAACTGATTTCATCTTCATTTAACTGATTTTGTCTTTAACTGATTTCATCGTTAACTGATTTCATCTTCATTTAACTGATTTCATTTTCATTCTTCATTTAACTGATTTCATCGTTAACTGATTTCATCTTTAACTGATTTCATCGTTAACTGATTTAATCTTAATGTAACTGATTTCATCTGTAACTGATTTCATCGTTAACTGATTTCATCGTTAACTGATTTCATCTTCATTTAACTGATTTCATCTTTAACTGATTTCATCGTTAACTGATTTCATCTTCATTTAACTGATTTCATCGTTAACTGATTTCATCTTCATTTAACTGATTTCATCTTTAACTGATTTCATCGTTAACTGATTTCATCTTCATTTAACTGATTTCATCGTTAACTGATTTCATCTTCATTTAACTGATTTCATCTTTAACTTATTTCATCGTTAACTGATTTCATCTTCATTTAACTGATTTCATCGTTAACTGATTTCATCTTCATTTAACTGATTTCATCTTTAACTGATTTCATCGTTAACTGATTTCATCTTCATTTAACTGATTTCATCTTTAACTGATTTCATCGTTAACTGATTTCATCTTCATTTAACTGATTTCATCTTTAACTGATTTCATCTTCATGTAACTGATTTCATCTGTAACTGATTTCATCGTTAACTGATTTCATCTTCATTTAACTGATTTCATCGTTAACTGATTTCATCTTTAACTGATTTCATCGTTAACTGATTTAATCTTCATGTAACTGATTTCATCTGTAACTGATTTCATCTTTAACTGATTTCATCGTTAACTGATTTCATCGTTAACTGATTTCATCTTCATTTAACTGATTTCATCTTTAACTGATTTCATCGTTAACTGATTTCATCTTCATTCTTCATTTAACTGATTTCATCGTTAACTGATTTCATCGTTAACTGATTTCATCGTTAACTGATTTCATCTTCATTTAACTGATTTCATCTTTAACTGATTTCATCGTTAACTGATTTCATTTTCATTCTTCATTTAACTGATTTCATCGTTAACTGATTTCATCTTTAACTGATTTCATCGTTAACTGATTTAATCTTCATGTAACTGATTTCATCTGTAACTGATTTCATCTTTAACTGATTTCATCGTTAACTGATTTCATCTTCATTTAACTGATTTCATCGTTAACTGATTTCATCTTCATTTAACTGATTTAATCTTTAACTGATTTCATCGTTAATTGATTTCATCTTCATTTAACTGATTTCATCTTTAACTGATTTCATCGTTAACTGATTTCATCTTCATTTAACTGATTTCATCTTCATTTAACTGATTTCATCGTTAACTGATTTCATCTCCATTTAACTGATTCCATCGTTAACTGATTTCATCGTTAACTGATTCCATCGTTAACTGATTTCATCGTTAACAGATTTCATCGTTAACTGATTTCATCTTCATTTAACTGATTTCATCATTAACTGATTTCATCGTTAACTGATTTCATCTTTAACTGATTTCATCGTTAACTGATTTCATCTTCATTTAACTGATTCCATCGTTAACTGATTTCATCGTTAACTGATTTCATCTTCATTTAACTGATTTCATCGTTAACTGATTTCATCGTTAACTGATTTCATCTTCATTCTTCATTTAACTGATTTCATCTTTAACTGATTTCATCGTTAACTGATTTCATCTTCATTTAACTGATTTCATCGTTAATTGATTTCATCGTTAACTGATTTCATCTTCATTTAACTGATTTCATCGTTAACTGATTTCATCGTTAACTGATTTCATCTTCATTTAACTGATTTCATCGTTAACTGATTTCATCGTTAACTGATTTCATCTTTAACTGATTTCATCGTTAACTGATTTCATCGTTAACTGATTTCATCTTCATTTAACTGATTTCATTTTCATTCTTCATTTAACTGATTTCATCGTTAACTGATTTAATCTTCATGTAACTGATTTCATCTGTAACTGATTTCATATTTAACTGATTTCATCGTTAACTGATTTCCTCTTCATTTAACTGATTTCCTCTTCATTTAACTGATTTCATCGTTAACTGATTTCATCGTTAACTGATTTCATCGTTAACTGATTTCATCTTCATTTAACTGATTTCATCTTCATTTAACTGATTTCATCTTTAACTGATTTCATCGTTAACTGATTTCATCTTCATTTAACTGATTTCATCGTTAACTAATTTCATCTTCATTTAACTGATTTCATCGTTAACTGATTTCATCGTTAACTGAATTCATCTTCATTTAACTGATTTCATCGTTAACTGATTTCATCTTCATTTAACTGATTTCATCGTTAACTGATTTCATCTTCATTTAACTGATTTCATCTTTAACTGATTTCATCGTTAACTGATTTCATCTTCATTTAACTGATTTAATCTTTAACTGATTTAATCTTCATTTAACTGATTTCATCTGTAACTGATTTCATCTTCATGTAACTGATTTCATCTGTAACTGATTTCATCTTTAACTGATTTCATCTTCATTTAACTGATTTCATCGTTAACTGATTTCATCTTCATTTAACTGATTTCATCTTTAACTGATTTCATCGTTAACTGATTTCATCTTCATTTAACTGATTTCATCTGAAACTGATTTAATCTGTAACTGATTTCATCTTTAACTGATTTCATCTTCATTTAACTGATTTCATCGTTAACTGATTTCATCTTCATTTAACTGATTTCATCTTTAACTGATTTCATCTTCATTTAACTGATTTCATTTTCATTCTTCATTTAACTGATTTCATCTTTAACTGATTTCATCTACATTTAACTGATTTCATCGTTAACTGATTTCATCGTTAACTGATTTCATCTTCATTTAACTGATTTCATCTTTAACTGATTTCATCGTTAACTGATTTCATCTTCATTTAACTGATTTCATCATTAACTGATTTCATCTTCATTTAACTGATTTCATCGTTAACTGATTTCATCTTTAACTGATTTCATCGTTAACTGATTTAATCTTCATGTAACTGATTTCATCTGTAACTGATTTCATCGTTAACTGATTTCATCTTCATTTAACTGATTTCATCTTTAACTGATTTCATCGTTAACTGATTTCATCTTCATTTAACTGATTTCATCTTCATTTAACTGATTTCATCGTTAACTGATTTCATCGTTAACTGATTTCATCTTCATTTAACTGATTTCATCTTTAACTGATTTCATCTTTAACTGATTTCATCGTTAACTGATTTCATCTTCATTTAACTGATTTCATCGTTAACTGATTTCATCGTTAACTGATTTAATCTTCATGTAACTGATTTCATCGTTAACTGATTTCATCTTCATTTAACTGATTTCATCTTTAACTGATTTCATCTGTAACTGATTTCATCGTTAACTGATTTCATCTTCATTTAACTGATTTCATCTTTAACTGATTTCATCGTTAACTGATTTCATCTTCATTTAACTGATTTCATTTTCATTCTTCATTTAACTGATTTCATCTTTAACTGATTTAATCTTCATGTAACTGATTTCATCTGTAACTGATTTCATCGTTAACTGATTTCATCTTCATTTAACTGATTTCATCTTCATTTAACTGATTTCATCTTTCACTGATTTCATCGTTAACTGATTTCATCTTCATTTAACTGATTTCATCGTTAACTGATTTCATCTTCATTTAACTGATTTCATCTTTAACTGATTTCATCTTCATTTAACTGATTTCATCTTCATTTAACTGATTTCATTTTCATTCTTCATTTAACTGATTTCATCGTTAACTGATTTCATCTTTAACTGATCTCATCGTTAACTGATTTAATCTTCATGTAACTGATTTCATCTTTAACTGATTTCATCGTTAACTGATTTCATCTTCATTTAACTGATTTCATCTTTAACTGATTTCATCGTTAACTGATTTCGACTTCATTTAACTGATTTCATTTTCATTCTTCATTGAACTGATTTCATCATTAACTGATTTCATCTTTAACTGATTTCATCGTTAACTGATTTAATCTTCATGTAACTGATTTCATCTGTAACTGATTTCATCTTCATTTAACTGATTTCATCGTTAACTGATTTCATCTTCATTTAACTGATTTCATCTTCATTTAACTGATTTCATCGTTAACTGATTTCATCGTTAACTGATTTCATCTTCATTTAACTGATTTCATCTTTAACTGATTTCATCGTTAACTGATTTCATCTGTAACTGATTTCATCTTTAACTGATTTCATCGTTAACTGATTTCATCTTTAACTGATTTCATCGTTAACTGATTTCATCTTCATTTAACTGATTTCATCGTTAACTGATTTCATCTTCATTTAACTGATTTCATCTTTAACTGATTTCATCGTTAGCTGATTTCATCTTCATTTAACTGATTTCATCGTTAACTGATTTCATCTTCATTTAAATGATTTCATCTTTAACTGATTTCATCGTTAACTGATTTCATCTTCATTTAAATGATTTCATCGTTAACTGATTTCATCTTCATTTAACTGATTTCATCTTTAACTGATTTCATCGTTAACTGATTTCATCTTCATTTAACTGATTTCATCGTTAACTGATTTCATCGTTAACTGATTTCATCTTCATTTAACTGATTTCATCGTTAACTGATTTCATCTTCATTTAACTGATTTCATCGTTAACTGATTTCATCGTTAACTGATTTCATCTTCATTTAACTGATTTCATCGTTAACTGATTTCATCTTCATTTAACTGATTTCATTTTCATTCTTCATTTAACTGATTTCATCGTTAACTGATTTCATCTTTAACTGATTTCATCGTTAACTGATTTCATCTTCATTTAACTGATTTCATCTTTAACTGATTTCATCGTTAACTGATTTCATCTTCATTTAACTGATTTCATCTTTAACTGATTTCATCGTTAACTGATTTCATCTTCATTTAACTGATTTCATCTTTAACTGATTTCATCTTCATGTAACTGATTTCATCTGTAACTGATTTCATCGTTAACTGATTTCATCTTCATTTAACTGATTTCATCGTTAACTGATTTCATCTTTAACTGATTTCATCGTTAACTGATTTAATCTTCATGTAACTGATTTCATCTGTAACTGATTTCATCTTTAACTGATTTCATCGTTAACTGATTTCATCGTTAACTGATTTCATCTTCATTTAACTGATTTCATCTTTAACTGATTTCATCGTTAACTGATTTCATCTTCATTCTTCATTTAACTGATTTCATCGTTAACTGATTTCATCGTTAACTGATTTCATCGTTAACTGATTTCATCTTCATTTAACTGATTTCATCTTTAACTGATTTCATCGTTAACTGATTTCATTTTCATTCTTCATTTAACTGATTTCATCGTTAACTGATTTCATCTTTAACTGATTTCATCGTTAACTGATTTAATCTTCATGTAACTGATTTCATCTGTAACTGATTTCATCTTTAACTGATTTCATCGTTAACTGATTTCATCTTCATTTAACTGATTTCATCGTTAACTGATTTCATCTTCATTTAACTGATTTAATCTTTAACTGATTTCATCGTTAACTCATTTCATCTTCATTTAACTGATTTCATTTTCATTCTTCATTTAACTGATTTCATCGTTAACTGATTTCATCTTTAACTGATTTCATCGTTAACTGATTTAATCTTCATGTAACTGATTTCATCTTCATGTAACTGATTTCATCTTTAACTGATTTCATCGTTAACTGATTTCATCTTCATTTAACTGATTTCATCTTTAACTGATTTCATCGTTAACTGATTTCATCTTCATTTAACTGATTTCATCGTTAACTGATTTCATCTTCATGTAACTGATTTCATCGTTAACTGATTTCATCTTCATTTAACTGATTTCATCTTTAACTGATTTCATCTTTAACTGATTTCATCTTTAACTGATTTCATCTTCATTTAACTGATTTCATCGTTAATTGATTTCATCTTCATTTAACTGATTTCATCTTTAACTGATTTCATCGTTAACTGATTTCATCTTCATTTAACTGATTTCATTTTCATTCTTCATTTAACTGATTTCATCTTTAACTGATTTCATCGTTAACTGATTTCATCTTCATGTAACTGATTTCATCTGTAACTGATTTCATCTGTAACTGATTTCATCGTTAACTGATTTCATCTTCATTTAACTGATTTCATCGTTAACTGATTTCATCGTTAACTGATTTCATCTTCATTTAACTGATTTCATCGTTAACTGATTTCATCTTCATTTAACTGATTTCATCTTTCACTGATTTCATCGTTAACTGATTTCATCTTCATTTAACTGATTTCATCTTTAACTGATTTCATCGTTAACTGATTTCATCTTCAATTAACTGATTTCATCGTTAACTGATTTCATCTTCATTTAACTGATTTCATCTTTAACTGATTTCATCTTCATTTAACTGATTTCATCTTTAACTGATTTCATCGTTAACTGATTTCATCTTCATTTAACTGATTTCATCTTTAACTGATTTCATCGTTAACTGATTTCATCGTTAACTGATTTCATCTTCATTTAACTGATTTCATCTTTAACTGATTTCATCGTTAACTGATTTAATCTTCATGTAACTGATTTCATCTGTAACTGATTTCATCGTTAACTGATTTCATCGTTAACTGATTTCATCTTCATTTAACTGATTTCATCGTTAACTGATTTCATCTTCATTTAACTGATTTCATTTTCATTCTTCATTTAACTGATTTCATCGTTAACTGATTTCATCTTTAACTGATTTCATCGTTAACTGATTTAATCTTCATGTAACTGATTTCATCTTCATGTAACTGATTTCATCTTTAACTGATTTCATCGTTAACTGATTTCATCTTCATTTAACTGATTTCATCTTCATTTAACTGATTTCATCTTTAACTGATTTCATCGTTGACTGATTTCATCTTCATTTAACTGATTTCATCGTTAACTGATTTTATCTTCATTTAACTGATTTCATCTTTAACTGATTTCATCGTTAACTGATTTCATCTTTAACTGATTTCATCGTTAACTGATTTCATCTTCATTTAACTGATTCCATCGTTAACTGATTCCATCGTTAACTGATTTCATCGTTAACTGATTTCATCTTCATTTAACTGATTTCATCGTGAACTGATTTCATCGTTAACTGATTTCATCTTTAACTGATTTCATCGTTAACTGATTTCATCTTCATTTAACTGATTCCATCGTTAACTGATTTCATCGTTAACTGATTTCATCTTCATTTAACTGATTTCATCGTTAACTGATTTCATCGTTAACTGATTTCATCTTCATTTAACTGATTTCATCGTTAACTGATTTCATCGTTTACTCATTTCATCTTCATTTAACTGATTTCATTTTCATTCTTCATTTAACTGATTTCATCGTTAACTGATTTCATTTTTAACTGATTTCATCGTTAACTGATTTCATCTTTAACTGATTTCATCGTTAACTGATTTCATCTTCATTTAACTGATTTCATCGTTAACTGATTTCATCTTCATTTAACTGATTCCATCGTTAACTGATTTCATCGTTAACTGATTCCATCGTTAACTGATTTCATCGTTAACTGATTTCATCTTCATTTAACTGATTTCATCGTTAACTGATTTCATCGTTAACTGATTTCGTCGTTAACTGATTTCATCGTTAACTGATTTCATCTTCATTTAACTGATTTCATTTTCATTCTTCATTTAACTGATTTCATCGTTAACTGATTTCATCTTTAACTTATTTCATCGTTAACTGATTTCATCTTTAACTGATTTCATCGTTAACTGATTTCATCTTCATTTAACTGATTTCATCGTTAACTGATTTCATCTTCATTTAACTGATTCCATCGTTAACTGATTTCATCGTTAACTGATTCCATCGTTAACTGATTTCATCGTTAACTGATTTCATCTTCATTTAACTGATTTCATCGTTAACTGATTTCATCGTTAACTGATTTCATCTTTAACTGATTTCATCGTTAACTGATTTCATCTTCATTTAACTGATTCCATCGTTAACTGATTTCATCGTTAACTGATTTCATCGTTAACTGATTTCATCTTCATTTAACTGATTTCATCGTTAACTGATTTCATCGTTAACTGATTTCATCGTTAACTGATTTCATCTTCATTTAACTGATTTCATTTTCATTCTTCATTTAACTGATTTCATCGTTAACTGATTTCATCTTTAACTGATTTCATCGTTAACTGATTTCATCTTCATTTAACTGATTTCATCGTTAACTGATTTCATCGTTAACTGATTTCATCTTTAACTGATTTCATCTTCATTTAACTGATTTCATCGTTAACTTATTTCATCTTCATTTAACTGATTTCATCGTTAACTGATTTCATCGTTAACTGATTTCATCTTCATTTAACTGATTTCATTTTCATTCTTCATTTAACTGATTTCATCGTTAACTGATTTCATCTTTAACTGATTTCATCGTTAACTGATTTAATCTTCATGTAACTGATTTCATCTGTAACTGATTTCATCGTTAACTGATTTCATCTTCATTTAACTGATTTCATCTGTAACTGATTTCATCGTTAACTGATTTCATCTTCATTTAACTGATTTCATCTTCATTTAACTGATTTCATCGTTAACTGATTTCATCGTTAACTGATTTCATCTTCATTTAACTGATTCCATCGTTAACTGATTTCATCTTTAACTGATTTCATCGTTAACTGATTTCATCATTAACTGATTTCATCTTCATTTAACTGATTTCATCGTTAACTGATTTCATCGTTGACTGATTTCATTTTCATTCTTCATTTAACTGATTTCATCGTTAACTGATTTCATCTTTAACTGATTTCATCGTTAACTGATTTAATCTTCATGTAACTGATTTCATCTGTAACTGATTTCATCTTTAACTGATTTCATCGTTAACTGATTTCATCTTCATTTAACTGATTTCATCTTCATTTAACTGATTTCATCGTTAACTGATTTCATCTCCATTTAACTGATTCCATCGTTAACTGATTTCATCGTTAACTGATTTCATCGTTAACTGATTTCATCTTCATTTAACTGATTTCATTTTCATTCTTCATTTATCTGATTTCATCGTTAACTGATTTCATCGTTAACTGATTCCATCGTTAACTGATTTCATCGTTAACTGATTTCATCGTTAACTGATTTCATCTTCATTTAACTGATTTCATCATTAACTGATTTCATCGTTAACTGATTTCATCTTTAACTGATTTCATCGTTAACTGATTTCATCTTCATTTAACTGATTCCATCGTTAACTGATTTCATCGTTAACTGATTTCATCTTCATTTAACTGATTTCATCGTTAACTGATTTCATCGTTAACTGATTTCATCTTCATTCTTCATTTAACTGATTTCATCTTTAACTGATTTCATCGTTAACTGATTTCATCTTCATTTAACTGATTTCATCGTTAATTGATTTCATCGTTAACTGATTTCATCTTCATTTAACTGATTTCATCGTTAACTGATTTCATCGTTAACTGATTTCATCTTCATTTAACTGATTTCATCGTTAACTGATTTCATCGTTAACTGATTTCATCTTTAACTGATTTCATCGTTAACTGATTTCATCTTCATTTAACTGATTTCATTTTCATTCTTCATTTAACTGATTTCATCGTTAACTGATTTAATCTTCATGTAACTGATTTCATCTGTAACTGATTTCATATTTAACTGATTTCATCTTTAACTGATTTCATCGTTAACTGATTTAATCTTCATGTAACTGATTTCATCTTCATTTAACTGATTTCATCGTTAACTGATTTCATCTCCATTTAACTGATTCCATCGTTAACTGATTTCATCGTTAACTGATTTCATCGTTAACTGATTTCATCTTCATTTAACTGATTTCATTTTCATTCTTCATTTAACTGATTTCATCGTTAACTGATTTCATCGTTAACTGATTCCATCGTTAACTGATTTCATCGTTAACAGATTTCATCGTTAACTGATTTCATCTTCATTTAACTGATTTCATCATTAACTGATTTCATCGTTAACTGATTTCATCTTTAACTGATTTCATCGTTAACTGATTTCATCTTCATTTAACTGATTCCATCGTTAACTGATTTCATCGTTAACTGATTTCATCTTCATTTAACTGATTTCATCGTTAACTGATTTCATCGTTAACTGATTTCATCTTCATTCTTCATTTAACTGATTTCATCTTTAACTGATTTCATCGTTAACTGATTTCATCTTCATTTAACTGATTTCATCGTTAATTGATTTCATCGTTAACTGATTTCATCTTCATTTAACTGATTTCATCGTTAACTGATTTCATCGTTAACTGATTTCATCTTCATTTAACTGATTTCATCGTTAACTGATTTCATCGTTAACTGATTTCATCGTTAACTGATTTCATCGTTAACTGATTTCATCTTCATTTAACTGATTTCATTTTCATTCTTCATTTAACTGATTTCATCGTTAACTGATTTAATCTTCATGTAACTGATTTCATCTGTAACTGATTTCATATTTAACTGATTTCATCGTTAACTGATTTCCTCTTCATTTAACTGATTTCCTCTTCATTTAACTGATTTCATCGTTAACTGATTTCATCGTTAACTGATTTCATCGTTAACTGATTTCATCTTCATTTAACTGATTTCATCTTCATTTAACTGATTTCATCTTTAACTGATTTCATCGTTAACTGATTTCATCTTCATTTAACTGATTTCATCGTTAACTGATTTCATCTTCATTTAACTGATTTCATCTTCATTTAACTGATTTCATCTTTAACTGATTTCATCGTTAACTGATTTCATCTTCATTTAACTGATTTCATCGTTAACTGATTTCATCTTCATTTAACTGATTTCATCGTTAACTAATTTCATCTTCATTTAACTGATTTCATCGTTAACTGATTTCATCGTTAACTGAATTCATCTTCATTTAACTGATTTCATCGTTAACTGATTTCATCTTCATTTAACTGATTTCATCGTTAACTGATTTCATCTTCATTTAACCGATTTCATCTTTAACTGATTTCATCGTTAACTGATTTCATCTTCATTTAACTGATTTAATCTTTAACTGATTTAATCTTCATTTAACTGATTTCATCTGTAACTGATTTCATCTTCATGTAACTGATTTCATCTGTAACTGATTTCATCTTTAACTGATTTCATCTTCATTTAACTGATTTCATCGTTAACTGATTTCATCTTCATTTAACTGATTTCATCTTTAACTGATTTCATCGTTAACTGATTTCATCTTCATTTAACTGATTTCATCTGAAACTGATTTAATCTGTAACTGATTTCATCTTTAACTGATTTCATCTTCATTTAACTGATTTCATCGTTAACTGATTTCATCTTCATTTAACTGATTTCATCTTTAACTGATTTCATCTTCATTTAACTGATTTCATTTTCATTCTTCATTTAACTGATTTCATCTTTAACTGATTTCATCTACATTTAACTGATTTCATCGTTAACTAATTTCATCGTTAACTGATTTCATCTTCATTTAACTGATTTCATCTTTAACTGATTTCATCGTTAACTGATTTCATCTTCATTTAACTGATTTCATCATTAACTGATTTCATCTTCATTTAACTGATTTCATCGTTAACTGATTTCATCTTTAACTGATTTCATCGTTAACTGATTTAATCTTCATGTAACTGATTTCATCTGTAACTGATTTCATCGTTAACTGATTTCATCTTCATTTAACTGATTTCATCTTTAACTGATTTCATCGTTAACTGATTTCATCTTCATTTAACTGATTTCATCTTCATTTAACTGATTTCATCGTTAACTGATTTCATCTTCATTTAACTGATTTCATCTTTAACTGATTTCATCTTTAACTGATTTCATCTTTACCTGATTTCATCGTTAACTGATTTCATCGTTAACTGATTTCATCGTTAACTGATTTCATCTTCATTTAACTGATTTCATCTTTAACTGATTTCATCGTTAACTGATTTCATCGTTAACTGATTTCATCTTTACCTGATTTCATCTTTAACTGATTTCATCGTTAACTGATTTCATCTTCATTTAACTGATTTCATCGTTAACTGATTTCATCGTTCACTGATTTCATCTTTAACTGATTTCATCGTTCACTGATTTCATCTTTAACTGATTACATCGTTAACTGATTTCATCTTCATTTAACTGATTTCATTTTCATTCTTCATTTAACTGATTTCATCGTTAACTGATTTCATCGTTAACTGATTTCATCTTCATTTAACTGATTTCATCGTTAACTGATTTCATCTTCATTTAGATTTCATCTTTAACTGATTTCATCTTTTAATGATTTCATCTTCATTTAACTGATTTCATCGTTAACTGATTTCTTCTTCATTTAACTGATTTCATCTTTAACTGATTTCATCGTTAACTGATTTCATCTTCATTTAACTGATTTCATTTTCATTCTTCATTTAACTGATTTCATCGTTAACTGATTTAATCTTCATGTAACTGATTTCATCTGTAACTGATTTCATCTTCATGTAACTGATTTCATTTTTATTCTTCATTTAACTGATTTCATCTTTAACTGATTTCATCGTTAACTGATTTCATCTTCATTTAACTGATTTCATCGTTAACTGATTTCATCGTTAACTGATTTCATCTTCATTTAACTGATTTCATCTTCATTTAACTGATTTCATCTTTAACTGATTTCATCGTTAACTGATTTCATCTTCATTTAACTGATTTCATCGTTAACTGATTTCATCTTCATTTAACTGATTTCATCTTTAACTGATTTCATCGTTAACTGATTTCATCTTCATTTAACTGATTTTATCGTTAACTGATTTCATCTTCATTTAACTGATTTCATCGTTAACTGATTTCATCGTTAACTGATTTCATCTTTAACTGATTTCATCGTTAACTGATTTAATCTTCATGTAACTGATTTCATCTGTAACTGATTTCATCTTTAACTGATTTCATCGTTAACTGATTTCATCTTCATTTAACTGATTTCATCGTTAACTGATTTCATCTTCATTTAACTGATTTCATCTTTAACTGATTTCATCGTTAACTGATTTCATCTTCATTTAACTGATTTCATCGTTAACTGATTTCATCTTCATTTAACTGATTTCATCTTTAACTGATTTAATCTTCATGTAACTGATTTCATCTGTAACTGATTTCATCGTTAACTGATTTCATCTTCATTTAACTGATTTCATCTTTAACTGATTTCATCGTTAACTGATTTCATCTTCATTTAACTGATTTCATCTTTAACTGATTTCATCGTTAACTGATTTCATCTTCATTTAACTGATTTCATCTTTAACTGATTTCATCGTTAACTGATTTCATCTTCATTTAACTGATTTCATCGTTAACTGATTTCATTCTTCATTTAACTGATTTCATCTTTAACTGATTTCATCTTCATGTAACTGATTTCATCTGTAAATGATTTCATCTGTAACTGATTTCATTCTTCATTTAACTGATTTCATCTTTAACTGATTTCATCTTCATGTAACTGATTTCATCTGTAACTGATTTCATCGTTAACTGATTTCATCTTTAACTGATTTCATCGTTAACTGATTTCATCGTTAACTGATTTCATCTTCATTTAACTGATTTCATCGTTAACTGATTTCATCTTCATTTAACTGATTTCATCTTTAACTGATTTCATCGTTAACTGATTTCATCTTCATTTAACTGATTTCATCTTTAACTGATTTCATCGTTAACTGATTTCATCTTCATTTAACTGATTTCATCGTTAACTGATTTCATCTTCATTTAACTGATTTCATCTTTAACTGATTTCATCGTTAACTGATTTCATCTTCATTTAACTGATTTCATTTTCATTCTTCATTTAACTGATTTCATCGTTAACTGATTTCATCTTTAACTGATCTCATCGTTAACTGATTTAATCTTCATGTAACTGATTTCATCTTTAACTGATTTCATCGTTAACTGATTTCATCTTCATTTAACTGATTTCATCTTTAACTGATTTCATCGTTAACTGATTTCATCTGTAACTGATTTCATCTTTAACTGATTTCATCGTTAACTGATTTCATCTTTAACTGATTTCATCTTCATGTAACTGATTTCATCTGTAACTGATTTCATCTTTAACTGATTTCATCGTTAACTGATTTAATCTTCATGTAACTGATTTCATCTGTAACTGATTTCATCTTTAACTGATTTCATCGTTAACTGATTTCATCTTCATTTAACTGATTTCATCGTTAACTGATTTCATCTTCATTTAACTGATTTCATCTTTAACTGATTTCATCGTTAACTGATTTCATCTTCATTTAACTGATTTTATTTTCATTCTTCATTTAACTGATTTCATCGTTAACTGATTTCATCTTTAACTGATTTCATCGTTAACTCATTTAATCTTCATGTAACTGATTTCATCTGTAACTGATTTCATCTTTAACTGATTTCATCGTTAACTGATTTCATCTTCATTTAACTGATTTCATCGTTAACTGATTTCATCTTCATTTAACTGATTTCATCGTTAACTGATTTCATCGTTAACTGATTTCATCTTTAACTGATTTCATCTTTAACTGATTTCATCGTTAACTGATTTCATCTTCATTTAACTGATTTCATCGTTAACTGATTTCATCGTTCACTGATTTCATCTTTAACTGATTTCATCGTTCACTGATTTCATCTTTAACTGATTACATCGTTAACTGATTTCATCTTCATTTAACTGATTTCATTTTCATTCTTCATTTAACTGATTTCATCGTTAACTGATTTCATCTTTAACTGATTTCATCTTCATGTAACTGATTTCATCTGTAACTGATTTCATCGTTAACTGATTTCATCTTTAACTGATTTCATCTTCATGTACCTGATTTCATCTGTAAATGATTTCATCTGTAACTGATTTCATTCTTCATTTAACTGATTTCATCTTTAACTGATTTCATCTTCATGTAACTGATTTCATCTGTAACTGATTTCATCGTTAACTGATTTCATCTTTAACTGATTTCATCGTTAACTGATTTCATCTTCATTTAACTGATTTCATCGTTAACTGATTTCATCTTCATTTAACTGATTTCATCTTTAACTGATTTCATCGTTAACTGATTTCATCTTCATTTAACTGATTTCATCTTTAACTGATTTCATCGTTAACTGATTTCATCTTCATTTAACTGATTTCATCGTTAACTGATTTCATCTTCATTTAACTGATTTCATCTTTAACTGATTTCATCGTTAACTGATTTCATCTTCATTTAACTGATTTCATTTTCATTCTTCATTTAACTGATTTCATCGTTAACTGATTTCATCTTTAACTGATCTCATCGTTAACTGATTTAATCTTCATGTAACTGATTTCATCTTTAACTGATTTCATCGTTAACTGATTTCATCTTCATTTAACTGATTTCATCTTTAACTGATTTCATCGTTAACTGATTTCGACTTCATTTAACTGATTTCATTTTCATTCTTCATTGAACTGATTTCATCATTAACTGATTTCATCTTTAACTGATTTCATCGTTAACTGATTTAATCTTCATGTAACTGATTTCATCTGTAACTGATTTCATCTTCATTTAACTGATTTCATCTTCATTTAACTGATTTCATCGTTAACTGATTTCATCGTTAACTGATTTCATCGTTAACTGATTTCATCTTCATTTAACTGATTTCATCTTTAACTGATTTCATCGTTAACTGATTTCATCTGTAACTGATTTCATCTTTAACTGATTTCATCGTTAACTGATTTCATCTTTAACTGATTTCATCTTCATGTAACTGATTTCATCTGTAACTGATTTCATCTTTAACTGATTTCATCGTTAACTGATTTAATCTTCATGTAACTGATTTCATCTGTAACTGATTTCATCTTTAACTGATTTCATCGTTAACTGATTTCATCTTCATTTAACTGATTTCATCTTTAACTGATTTCATCGTTAACTGATTTCATCTTCATTTAACTGATTTCATCGTTAACTGATTTCATCTTCATTTAACTGATTTCATCTTTAACTGATTTAATCTTCATGTAACTGATTTCATCTGTAACTGATTTCATCGTTAACTGATTTCATCTTCATTTAACTGATTTCATCTTTAACTGATTTCATCGTTAACTGATTTCATCTTCATTTAACTGATTTCATCGTTAACTGATTTCATCTTCATTTAACTGATTTCATCTTTAACTGATTTCATCGTTAACTGATTTCATCTTCATTTAACTGATTTCATCTTTAACTGATTTCATCGTTAACTGATTTCATCTTCATTTAACTGATTTCATCGTTAACTGATTTCATTCTTCATTTAACTGATTTCATCTTTAACTGATTTCATCTTCATGTAACTGATTTCATCTGTAAATGATTTCATCTGTAACTGATTTCATTCTTCATTTAACTGATTTCATCTTTAACTGATTTCATCTTCATGTAACTGATTTCATCTGTAACTGATTTCATCGTTAACTGATTTCATCTTTAACTGATTTCATCGTTAACTGATTTCATCTTCATTTAACTGATTTCATCGTTAACTGATTTCATCTTCATTTAACTGATTTCATCGTTAACTGATTTCATCTTCATTTAACTGATTTCATCTTTAACTGATTTCATCGTTAACTGATTTCATCTTCATTTAACTGATTTCATTTTCATTCTTCATTTAACTGATTTCATCTTTAACTGATTTCATCGTTAACTGATTTCGACTTCATTTAACTGATTTCATTTTCATTCTTCATTGAACTGATTTCATCATTAACTGATTTCATCTTTAACTGATTTCATCGTTAACTGATTTAATCTTCATGTAACTGATTTCATCTGTAACTGATTTCATCTTCATTTAACTGATTTCATCTTCATTTAACTGATTTCATCGTTAACTGATTTCATCGTTAACTGATTTCATCGTTAACTGATTTCATCTTCATTTAACTGATTTCATCTTTAACTGATTTCATCGTTAACTGATTTCATCTGTAACTGATTTCATCTTTAACTGATTTCATCGTTAACTGATTTCATCTTTAACTGATTTCATCTTCATGTAACTGATTTCATCTGTAACTGATTTCATCTTTAACTGATTTCATCGTTAACTGATTTAATCTTCATGTAACTGATTTCATCTGTAACTGATTTCATCTTTAACTGATTTCATCGTTAACTGATTTCATCTTCATTTAACTGATTTCATCGTTAACTGATTTCATCTTCATTTAACTGATTTCATCTTTAACTGATTTCATCTTCATTTAACTGATTTCATCGTTAACTGATTTCATCTTCATTTAACTGATTTCATCTTTAACTGATTTAATCTTCATGTAACTGATTTCATCTGTAACTGATTTCATCGTTAACTGATTTCATCTTCATTTAACTGATTTCATCTTTAACTGATTTCATCGTTAACTGATTTCATCTTCATTTAACTGATTTCATCGTTAACTGATTTCATCTTCATTTAACTGATTTCATCTTTAACTGATTTCATCGTTAACTGATTTCATCTTCATTTAACTGATTTCATCTTTAACTGATTTCATCTTCATGTAACTGATTTCATCTGTAAATGATTTCATCGTTAACTGATTTCATCTTCATTTAAATGATTTCATCGTTAACTGATTTCATCTTCATTTAACTGATTTCATCTTTAACTGATTTCATCGTTAACTGATTTCATCTTCATTTAACTGATTTCATCGTTAACTGATTTCATCGTTAACTGATTTCATCTTCATTTAACTGATTTCATCGTTAACTGATTTCATCGTTAACTGATTTCATCGTTAACTGATTTCATCTTCATTTAACTGATTTCATCGTTAACTGATTTCATCTTCATTTAACTGATTTCATTTTCATTCTTCATTTAACTGATTTCATCGTTAACTGATTTCATCTTTAACTGATTTCATCGTTAACTGATTTAATCTTCATGTAACTGATTTCATCTTTAACTGATTTCATCTTTAACTCATTTCATCGTTAACTGATTTCATCTTCATTTAACTCATTTCATCGTTAACTGATTTCATCTTCATTTAACTGATTTCATCTTCATTTAACTGATTTCATCGTTAACTGATTTCATCTTTAACTGATTTCATCGTTAACTGATTTCATCTTCATTTAACTGATTTCATCGTTAACTGATTTCATCGTTAACTGATTTCATCTTCATTTAACTGATTTCATCGTTAACTGATTTCATCTTCATTTAACTGATTTCATCTGTAACTGATTTCATCGTTAACTGATTTCATCTTCATTTAACTGATTTCATCTTTAACTGATTTCATCGTTAACTGATTTAATCTTCATTTAACTGATTTCATCGTTAACTGATTTCATCTTTAACTGATTTCATCGTTAACTGATTTAATCTTCATTTAACTGATTTCATCGTTAACTGATTTCATCTTTAACTGATTTCATCGTTAACTGATTTAATCTTCATTTAACTGATTTCATCGTTAACTGATTTCATCTTTAACTCATTTCATCGTTAACTGATTTCATCTGTAACTGATTTCATCTTTAACTGATATCATCGTTAACTGATTTCATCTTCATTTAACTGATTTCATCGTTAACTGATTTCATCTTTAACTGATTTCATCGTTAACTGATTTCATCTTTAACTGATTTCATCGTTAACTGATTTCATCTTCATTTAACTGATTTCATTTTCATTCTTCATTTAACTGATTTCATCGTTAACTGATTTCAACTTTAACTGATTTCATCGTTAACTGATTTCATCTTCATGTAACTGATTTCATCTGTAACTGATTTCATCTTTAACTGATTTCATCGTTAACTGATTTCATCTTCATTTAACTGATTTCATCTTTAACTGATTTCATCGTTAACTGATTTCATCTTCATTTAACTGATTTCATCGTTAACTGATTTCATCTTCATTTAACTGATTTCATCTTTAACTGATTTCATCGTTAACTGATTTCATCTTCATTTAACTGATTTCATCGTTAACTGATTTCATCTTCATTTAACTGATTTCATCTTCATTTAAATGATTTCATCGTTAACTGATTTCATCTTCATTTAACTGATTTCATCTTCATTTAACTGATTTCATCTTTAACTGATTTCATCGTTAACTGATTTCATCTTCATTTAACTGATTTCATTTTCATTCTTCATTTAACTGATTTCATCATTAACTGATTTCATCTTCATTTAACTGATTTAATCTTTAACTGATTTAATCTTCATGTAACTGATTTCATCTGTAACTGATTTCATCTTTCACTGATTTCATCGTTAACTGATTTCATCTTCATTTGACTGATTTCATCTTTAACTGATTTCATCGTTAACTGATTTCATCTTCATTTAACTGATTTTATTTTCATTCTTCATTTAACTGATTTCATCGTTAACTGATTTCATCTTTAACTGATTTCATCGTTAACTCATTTAATCTTCATGTAACTGATTTCATCTGTAACTGATTTCATCTTTAACTGATTTCATCGTTAACTGATTTCATCGTTAACTGATTTCATCTTCATTTAACTGATTTCATCGTTAACTGATTTCATCTTCATTTAACTGATTTCATCGTTAACTGATTTCATCGTTAACTGATTTCATCTTTAACTGATTTCATCTTTAACTGATTTCATCGTTAACTGATTTCATCTTCATTTAACTGATTTCATCGTTAACTGATTTCATCGTTAACTGATTTCATCTTTAACTGATTTCATCGTTCACTGATTTCATCTTTAACTGATTACATCGTTAACTGATTTCATCTTCATTTAACTGATTTCATTTTCATTCTTCATTTAACTGATTTCATCGTTAACTGATTTCATCTTTAACTGATTTCATCTTCATGTAACTGATTTCATCTGTAACTGATTTCATCGTTAACTGATTTCATCTTTAACTGATTTCATCGTTAACTGATTTCATCTTCATTTAACTGATTTCATCGTTAACTGATTTCATCTTCATTTAACTGATTTCATCTTTAACTGATTTCATCGTTAACTGATTTCATGTTCATTTAACTGATTTCATCTTTAACTGACTTCATCGTTAACTGATTTCATCTTCATTTAACTGATTTCATCGTTAACTGATTTCATCTTCATTTAACTGATTTCATCTTTAACTGATTTCATCGTTAACTGATTTCATCTTCATTTAACTGATTTCATTTTCATTCTTCATTTAACTGATTTCATCGTTAACTGATTTCATCTTTAACTGATCTCATCGTTAACTGATTTAATCTTCATGTAACTGATTTCATCTTTAACTGATTTCATCGTTAACTGATTTCATCTTTAACTGATTTCATCGTTAACTGATTTCGACTTCATTTAACTGATTTCATTTTCATTCTTCATTGAACTGATTTCATCATTAACTGATTTCATCTTTAACTGATTTCATCGTTAACTGATTTAATCTTCATGTAATTGATTTCATCTGTAACTGATTTCATCTTCATTTAACTGATTTCATCTTCATTTAACTGATTTCATCGTTAACTGATTTCATCGTTAACTGATTTCATCTTCATTTAACTGATTTCATCTTTAACTGATTTCATCGTTAACTGATTTCATCTGTAACTGATTTCATCGTTAACTGATTTCATCTTTAACTGATTTCATCGTTAACTGATTTCATCTTTAACTGATTTCATCGTTAACTGATTTCGACTTCATTTAACTGATTTCATTTTCATTCTTCATTGAACTGATTTCATCATTAACTGATTTCATCTTTAACTGATTTCATCGTTAACTGATTTAATCTTCATGTAATTGATTTCATCTGTAACTGATTTCATCTTCATTTAACTGATTTCATCTTCATTTAACTGATTTCATCGTTAACTGATTTCATCGTTAACTGATTTCATCTTCATTTAACTGATTTCATCTTTAACTTATTTCATCGTTAACTGATTTCATCGTTAACTGATTTCATCGTTAACTGATTTCATCTTTAACTGATTTCATCTTCATTTAACTGATTTCATCGTTAACTGATTTCATCTTCATTTAACTGATTTCATCGTTAACTGATTTCATCTTCATTTAACTGATTTCATCGTTAACTGATTTCATCTTTAACTGATTTCATCGTTAACTGATTTCATCTTCATTTAACTGATTTCATCTTTAACTGATTTCATCGTTAACTGATTTCGACTTCATTTAACTGATTTCATTTTCATTCTTCATTGAACTGATTTCATCATTAACTGATTTCATCTTTAACTGATTTCATCGTTAACTGATTTAATCTTCATGTAACTGATTTCATCTGTAACTGATTTCATCTTCATTTAACTGATTTCATCGTTAACTGATTTCATCGTTAACTGATTTCATCGTTAACTGATTTCATCTTCATTTAACTGATTTCATCTTTAACTGATTTCATCGTTAACTGATTTCATCTGTAACTGATTTCATCTTTAACTGATTTCATCGTTAACTGATTTCATCTTTAACTGATTTCATCGTTAACTGATTTCATCTTCATTTAACTGATTTCATCGTTAACTGATTTCATCTTCATTTAACTGATTTCATCTTTAACTGATTTCATCGTTAGCTGATTTCATCTTCATTTAACTGATTTCATCGTTAACTGATTTCATCTTCATTTAACTGATTTCATCTTTAACTGATTTCATCGTTAACTGATTTCATCTTCATTTAAATGATTTCATCGTTAACTGATTTCATCTTCATTTAACTGATTTCATCTTTAACTGATTTCATCGTTAACTGATTTCATCTTCATTTAACTGATTTCATCTTTAACTGATTTCATCGTTAACTGATTTCATCTTCATTTAACTGATTTCATCGTTAACTGATTTCATCTTCATTTAACTGATTTCATCGTTAACTGATTTCATCTTTAACTGATTTCATCTTTAACTGATTTCATCGTTAACTGATTTCATCTTCATTTAACTGATTTCATCGTTAACTGATTTCATCGTTAACTGATTTCATCTTTAACTGATTTCATCGTTCACTGATTTCATCTTTAACTGATTACATCGTTAACTGATTTCATCTTCATTTAACTGATTTCATTTTCATTCTTCATTTAACTGATTTCATCGTTAACTGATTTCATCTTTAACTGATTTCATCTTCATGTAACTGATTTCATCTGTAACTGATTTCATCGTTAACTGATTTCATCTTTAACTGATTTCATCGTTAACTGATTTCATCTTCATTTAACTGATTTCATCGTTAACTGATTTCATCTTCATTTAACTGATTTCATCTTTAACTGATTTCATCGTTAACTGATTTCATCTTCATTTAACTGATTTCATCTTTAACTGATTTCATCGTTAACTGATTTCATCTTCATTTAACTGATTTCATCGTTAACTGATTTCATCTTCATTTAACTGATTTCATCTTTAACTGATTTCATCGTTAACTGATTTCATCTTCATTTAACTGATTTCATCGTTAACTGATTTCATCTTCATTTAACTGATTTCATCTTTAACTGATTTCATCGTTAACTGATTTCATTCTTCATTTAACTGATTTCATCGTTAACTGATTTCATCTTTAACTGATCTCATCGTTAACTGATTTAATCTTCATGTAACTGATTTCATCTTTAACTGATTTCATCGTTAACTGATTTCATCTTCATTTAACTGATTTCATCTTTAACTGATTTCATCGTTAACTGATTTCGACTTCATTTAACTGATTTCATTTTCATTCTTCATTGAACTGATTTCATCATTAACTGATTTCATCTTTAACTGATTTCATCGTTAACTGATTTAATCTTCATGTAACTGATTTCATCTGTAACTGATTTCATCTTCATTTAACTGATTTCATCTTCATTTAACTGATTTCATCGTTAACTGATTTCATCTTTAACTGATTTCATCGTTAACTGATTTCATCTGTAACTGATTTCATCTTTAACTGATTTCATCGTTAACTGATTTCATCTTTAACTGATTTCATCGTTAACTGATTTCATCTTCATTTAACTGATTTCATCGTTAACTGATTTCATCTTCATTTAACTGATTTCATCTTTAACTGATTTCATCGTTAGCTGATTTCATCTTCATTTAACTGATTTCATCGTTAACTGATTTCATCTTCATTTAACTGATTTCATCTTTAACTGATTTCATCGTTAACTGATTTCATCTTCATTTAAATGATTTCATCGTTAACTGATTTCATCTTCATTTAACTGATTTCATCTTTAACTGATTTCATCGTTAACTGATTTCATCTTCATTTAACTGATTTCATCTTTAACTGATTTCATCGTTAACTGATTTCATCTTCATTTAACTGATTTCATCGTTAACTGATTTCATCGTTAACTGATTTCATCTTCATTTAACTGATTTCATCGTTAACTGATTTCATCGTTAACTGATTTCATCGTTAACTGATTTCATCTTCATTTAACTGATTTCATCGTTAACTGATTTCATCTTCATTTAACTGATTTCATTTTCATTCTTCATTTAACTGATTTCATCGTTAACTGATTTCATCTTTAACTGATTTCATCGTTAACTGATTTAATCTTCATGTAACTGATTTCATCTTTAACTGATTTCATCTTTAACTCATTTCATCGTTAACTGATTTCATCTTCATTTAACTCATTTCATCGTTAACTGATTTCATCTTCATTTAACTGATTTCATCTTCATTTAACTGATTTCATCGTTAACTGATTTCATCTTTAACTGATTTCATCGTTAACTGATTTCATCTTCATTTAACTGATTTCATCGTTAACTGATTTCATCGTTAACTGATTTCATCTTCATTTAACTGATTTCATCGTTAACTGATTTCATCTTCATTTAACTGATTTCATCTGTAACTGATTTCATCGTTAACTGATTTCATCTTCATTTAACTGATTTCATCTTTAACTGATTTCATCGTTAACTGATTTAATCTTCATGTAACTGATTTCATCTGTAACTGATTTCATCTTTAACTGATTTCATCGTTAACTGATTTCATCTTCATTTAACTGATTTCATCGTTAACTGATTTCATCTTTAACTGATTTCATCGTTAACTGATTTCATCTTTAACTGATTTCATCGTTAACTGATTTCATATTCATTTAACTGATTTCATTTTCATTCTTCATTTAACTGATTTCATCGTTAACTGATTTCAACTTTAACTGATTTCATCGTTAACTGATTTCATCTTCATGTAACTGATTTCATCTGTAACTGATTTCATCTTTAACTGATTTCATCGTTAACTGATTTCATCTTCATTTAACTGATTTCATCTTTAACTGATTTCATCGTTAACTGATTTCATCTTTAACTGATTTCATCGTTAACTGATTTCATCTTCATTTAACTGATTTCATCGTTAACTGATTTCATCTTCATTTAACTGATTTCATCTTTAACTGATTTCATCGTTAACTGATTTCATCTTCATTTAACTGATTTCATCGTTAACTGATTTCATCGTTAACTGATTTCATCTTCATTTAACTGATTTCATCGTTAACTGATTTCATCTTTAACTGATTTCATCGTTAACTGATTTCATCTTCATTTAACTGATTTCATCGTTAACTGATTTCATCGTTAACTGATTTCATCTTCATTTAACTGATTGCATCGTTAACTGATTTCATCTTTAACTGATTTCATCGTTAACTGATTTCATCTTCATTTAACTGATTTCATCGTTAACTGATTTCATCTTCATTTAACTGATTTCATCGTTAACTGATTTCATCGTTAACTGATTTCATCTTTAACTGATTTCATCGTTAACTGATTTCATCTTCATTTAACTGATTCCATCGTTAACTGATTTCATCTTCATTTAACTGATTCCATCGTTAACTGATTTCATCTTTAACTGATTTCATCGTTAACTGATTTCATCTTCATTTAACTGATTTCATCTTCATTTAACTGATTTCATCGTTAACTGATTTCATCTTCATTTAACTGATTTCATCGTTAACTGATTTCATCGTTAACTGATTTCATCTTCATTTAACTGATTTCATCGTTAACTGATTTCATCGTTAACTGATTTCATCGTTAACTGATTTCATCTTCATTTAACTGATTTCATCGTTAACTGATTTCATCGTTAACTGATTTCATCTTTAACTGATTTCATCGTTAACTGATTTCATCTTCATTTAACTGATTTCATTTTCATTCTTCATTTAACTGATTTCATCGTTAACTGATTTCATCTCTAACTGATTTCATCGTTAACTGATTTAATCTTCATGTAACTGATTTCATCTGTAACTGATTTCATCTTTAACTGATTTCATCGTTAACTGATTTCATCTTCATTTAACTGATTTCATCTTCATTTAACTGATTTCATCGTTAACTGATTTCATCTTCATTTAACTGATTTCATCTTCATTTAACTGATTTCATCGTTAACTGATTTCATCGTTAACTGATTTAATCTTCATGTAACTGATTTCATCTGTAACTGATTTCATCTTTAACTGATTTCATCGTTAACTGATTTCATCTTCATTTAACTGATTTCATCTTTAACTGATTTCATCTTCATTTAACTGATTTCATCTTTAACTGATTTCATCGTTAACTGATTTCATCTTCATTTAACTGATTTCATTTTCATTCTTCATTTAACTGATTTCATCGTTAACTGATTTCATGTTTAACTGATTTCATCGTTAACTGATTTAATCTTCATGTAACTGATTTCATCTGTAACTGATTTCATCTTTAACTGATTTCATCGTTAACTGATTTCATCTTCATTTAAGTGATTTCATCGTTAACTGATTTCATCTTCATTTAACTGATTTCATCTTTAACTGATTTCATCGTTAACTGATTTCATCTTCATTTAACTGATTTCATTTTCATTCTTCATTTAACTGATTTCATCGTTAACTGATTTCATCTTTAACTGATTTCATCGTTAACTGATTTAATCTTCATGTAACTGATTTCATCTGTAACTGATTTCATCTTCAACTGATTTCATCGTTAACTGATTTCATCTTCATTTAACTGATTTCATCTTCATTTAACTGATTTCATCTTTAACTGATTTCATCGTTAACTGATTTCATCTTCATTTAACTGATTTCATCTTTAACTGATTTCATCGTTAACTGATTTCATCGTTAACTGATTTCATCTTTAACTGATTTCATCGTTAACTGATTTAATCTTCATGTAACTGATTTCATCTGTAACTGATTTCATCTTTAACTGATTTCATCGTTAACTGATTTCATCTTCATTTAACTGATTTCATCGTTAACTGATTTCATCTTCATTTAACTGATTTCATCTTTAACTGATTTCATCGTTAACTGATTTCATCTTCATTTAACTGATTTCATCGTTAACTGATTTCATCTTTAACTGATTTCATCGTTAACTGATTTCATCTTTAACTGATTTCATCGTTAACTGATTTAATCTTCATGTAACTGATTTCATCTGTAACTGATTTCATCTTAAACTGATTTCATCGTTAACTGATTTCATCTTCATTTAACTGATTTCATCGTTAACTGATTTCATCTTCATTTAACTGATTTCATCTTTAACTGATTTCATCTTCATTGAACTGATTTCATCTTTAACTGATTTCATCGTTAACTGATTTCATCTTCATTTAACTGATTTCATTTTCATTCTTCATTTAACTGATTTCATCGTTAACTGATTTCATGTTTAACTGATTTCATCGTTAACTGATTTAATCTTCATGTAACTGATTTCATCTGTAACTGATTTCATCTTTAACTGATTTCATCGTTAACTGATTTCATCTTCATTTAACTGATTTCATCTTTAACTGATTTCATCGTTAACTGATTTCATCTTCATTTAACTGATTTCATCGTTAACTGATTTCATCGTTCACTGATTTCATCTTCATTTAACTGATTTCATTTTCATTCTTCATTTAACTGATTTCATCGTTAACTGATTTCATCTTTAACTGATTTCATCGTTAACTGATTTAATCTTCATGTAACTGATTTCATCTGTAACTGATTTCATCGTCAACTGATTTCATCGTTAACTGATTTCATCTTCATTTAACTGATTTCATCTTCATTTAACTGATTTCATCTTTAACTGATTTCATCGTTAACTGATTTCATCTTCATTTAACTGATTTCATCTTTAACTGATTTCATCGTTAACTGATTTCATCTTCATTTAACTGATTTCATCGTTAACTGATTTCATCTTTAACTGATTTCATCGTTAACTGATTTCATCTTCATTTAACTGATTTCATCGTTAACTGATTTCATCTTCATTTAACTGATTGCATCGTTAACTGATTTCATCTTTAACTGATTTCATCGTTAACTGATTTCATCTTCATTTAACTGATTTCATCGTTAACTGATTTCATCTTCATTTAACTGATTTCATCGTTAACTGATTTCATCGTTAACTGATTTCATCTTTAACTGATTTCATCGTTAACTGATTTCATCTTCATTTAACTGATTCCATCGTTAACTGATTTCATCTTCATTTAACTGATTCCATCGTTAACTGATTTCATCTTTAACTGATTTCATCGTTAACTGATTTCATCTTCATTTAACTGATTTCATCTTCATTTAACTGATTTCATCGTTAACTGATTTCATCGTTAACTGATTTCATCTTCATTTAACTGATTTCATCGTTAACTGATTTCATCGTTAACTGATTTCATCTTCATTTAACTGATTTCATCGTTAACTGATTTCATCGTTAACTGATTTCATCTTTAACTGATTTCATCGTTAACTGATTTCATCTTCATTTAACTGATTTCATTTTCATTCTTCATTTAACTGATTTCATCGTTAACTGATTTCATCTCTAACTGATTTCATCGTTAACTGATTTAATCTTCATGTAACTGATTTCATCTGTAACTGATTTCATCTTTAACTGATTTCATCGTTAACTGATTTCATCTTCATTTAACTGATTTCATCTTCATTTAACTGATTTCATCGTTAACTGATTTCATCTTCATTTAACTGGTTTCATCTTCATTTAACTGATTTCATCGTTAACTGATTTCATCGTTAACTGATTTAATCTTCATGTAACTGATTTCATCTGTAACTGATTTCATCTTTAACTGATTTCATCGTTAACTGATTTCATCTTCATTTAACTGATTTCATCGTTAACTGATTTCATCTTTAACTGATTTCATCGTTAACTGATTTAATCTTCATGTAACTGATTTCATCTGTAACTGATTTCATCTTTAACTGATTTCATCGTTAACTGATTTCATCTTCATTTAACTGATTTCATCGTTAACTGATTTCATCTTCATTTAACTGATTTCATCTTTAACTGATTTCATCTTCATTTAACTGATTTCATCTTTAACTGATTTCATCGTTAACTGATTTCATCTTCATTTAACTGATTTCATTTTCATTCTTCATTTAACTGATTTCATCGTTAACTGATTTCATGTTTAACTGATTTCATCGTTAACTGATTTAATCTTCATGTAACTGATTTCATCTGTAACTGATTTCATCTTTAACTGATTTCATCGTTAACTGATTTCATCTTCATTTAACTGATTTCATCGTTAACTGATTTCATCTTTAACTGATTTCATCGTTAACTGATTTAATCTTCATGTAACTGATTTCATCTGTAACTGATTTCATCTTCAACTGATTTCATCGTTAACTGATTTCATCTTCATTTAACTGATTTCATCTTCATTTAACTGATTTCATCTTTAACTGATTTCATCGTTAACTGATTTCATCGTTAACTGATTTCATCTTCATTTAACTGATTTCATCTTTAACTGATTTCATCGTTAACTGATTTCATCGTTAACTGATTTAATCTTCATGTAACTGATTTCATCTGTAACTGATTTCATCTTTAACTGATTTCATCGTTAACTGATTTCATCTTCATTTAACTGATTTCATCTTCATTTAACTGATTTCATCGTTAACTGATTTCATCTTCATTTAACTGATTTCATCTTTAACTGATTTCATCGTTAACTGATTTCATCTTCATTTAACTGATTTCATCGTTAACTGATTTCATCTTTAACTGATTTCATCGTTAACTGATTTCATCTTTAACTGATTTCATCGTTAACTGATTTAATCTTCATGTAACTGATTTCATCTGTAACTGATTTCATCTTAAACTGATTTCATCGTTAACTGATTTCATCTTCATTTAACTGATTTCATCGTTAACTGATTTCATCTTCATTTAACTGATTTCATCTTTAACTGATTTCATCTTCATTGAACTGATTTCATCTTTAACTGATTTCATCGTTAACTGATTTCATCTTCATTTAACTGATTTCATTTTCATTCTTCATTTAACTGATTTCATCTGTAACTGATTTCATCTTTAACTGATTTCATCGTTAACTGATTTCATCTTCATTTAACTGATTTCATCGTTAACTGATTTCATCTTCATTTAACTGATTTCATCTTTAACTGATTTCATCGTTAACTGATTTCATCTTCATTTAACTGATTTCATTTTAATTCTTCATTTAACTGATTTCATCGTTAACTGATTTCATCTTTAACTGATTTCATCGTTAACTGATTTAATCTTCATGTAACTGATTTCATCTGTAACTGATTTCATCGTCAACTGATTTCATCGTTAACTGATTTCATCTTCATTTAACTGATTTCATCGTTAACTGATTTCATCGTTAACTGATTTCATCTTTAACTGATTTCATCGTTAACTGATTTAATCTTCATGTAACTGATTTCATCTGTAACTGATTTCATCTTTAACTGATTTCATCGTTAACTGATTTCATCTTCATTTAACTGATTTCATCTTCATTTAACTGATTTCATCGTTAACTGATTTCATCTTTAACTGATTTCATCGTTAACTGATTTCATCTTCATTTAACTGATTTCATCTTTAACTGAATTCATCGTTAACTGATTTCATCTTTAACTGATTTCATCCTTAACTGATTTCATCTTCATTTAACTGATTTCATCTTTAACTGATTTCATCGTTAACTGATTTCATCTTCATTTAACTGATTTCATCGTTAACTGATTTCATCGTTAACTGATTTCATCTTCATTTAACTGATTCCATCGTTAACTGATTTCATCTTTAACTGATTTCATCGTTAACTGATTTCATCTTCATTTAACTGATTTCATCGTCAACTGATTTCATCGTTAACTGATTTCATCTTTAACTGATTTCATCGTTAACTGATTTCATCTTCATTTAACTGATTTCATCGTTAACTGATTTCATCGTTAACTGATTTCATCTTCATTTAACTGATTTCATCGTTAACTGATTTCATCTTTAACTGATTTCATCGTTAACTGATTTCATCTTCATTTAACTGATTCCATCGTTAACTGATTTCATCGTTAACTGATTTCATCGTTAACTGATTTCATCTTCATTTAACTGATTTCATCGTTAACTGATTTCATCTTCATTTAACTGATTCCATGGTTAACTGATTTCATCTTTAACTGATTTCATCTTCATTTAACTGATTTCATCGTTAAATGATTTCATCGTTAACTGATTTCATCTTTAACTGATTTCATCGTTAACTGATTTCATCTTCATTTAACTAATTTCATCGTTAACTGATTTAATCTTTAACTGATTTAATCGTTAACTGATTTCATCTTCATTTAACTGATTTCATCGTTAACTGATTTCATCTTTAACTGATTTCATCGTTAACTGATTTCATCTTCATTTAACTAATTTCATCGTTAACTGATTTCATCTTCATTTAACTGATTCCATCGTTAACTGATTTCATCGTTAACTGATTTCATCTTCATTTAACTGATTTCATCTTCATTTAACTGATTTCATCGTTAACTGATTTCATCGTTAACTGATTTCATCTTCATTTAACTGATTTCATCGTTAACTGATTTCATCGTTAACTGATTTCATCTTCATTTAACTGATTTCATCGTTAACTGATTTCATCGTTAACTGATTTCATCTTTAACTGATTTCATCTTCATTTAACTGATTTCATCGTTAACTGATTTCATCTTCATTTAACTGATTTCATCTTTAACTGATTTCATCGTTAACTGATTTCATCGTTAACTGATTTCATCTTTAACTGATTTAATCTTCATGTAACTGATTTCATCTGTAACTGATTTCATCTTTCACTGATTTCATCGTTAACTGATTTCATCTTCATTTGACTGATTTCATCTTTAACTGATTTCATCGTTAACTGATTTCATCTTCATTTAACTGATTTTATTTTCATTCTTCATTTAACTGATTTCATCGTTAACTGATTTCATCTTTAACTGATTTCATCGTTAACTCATTTAATCTTTATGTAACTGATTTCATCTGTAACTGATTTCATCTTTAACTGATTTCATCGTTAACTGATTTCATCTTCATTTAACTGATTTCATCGTTAACTGATTTCATCGTTAACTGATTTCATCGTTAACTGATTTCATCTTCATTTAACTGATTTCATCGTTAACTGATTTCATCGTTAACTGATTTCATCTTTAACTGATTTCATCGTTCACTGATTTCATCTTTAACTGATTACATCGTTAACTGATTTCATCTTCATTTAACTGATTTCATTTTCATTCTTCATTTAACTGATTTCATCGTTAACTGATTTCATCGTTAACTGATTTCATCTTCATTTAACTGATTTCATCGTTAACTGATTTCATCTTTAACTGATTTCATCGTTAACTGATTTCATCTTCATTTAACTGATTTCATCGTTAACTGATTTCATCGTTAACTGATTTAATCTTCATGTAACTGATTTCATCTGTAACTGATTTCATCTTTAACTGATTTCATCGTTAACTGATTTCATCTTCATTTAACTGATTTCATCTTTAACTGATTTCATCTTCATTTAACTGATTTCATTTTCATTCTTCATTTAACTGATTTCATCGTTAAATGATTTCATCTTTAACTGATTTCATCGTTAACTGATTTAATCTTCATGTAACTGATTTCATCTGTAACTGATTTCATCTTTAACTGATTTCATCTTCATTTAACTGATTTCATCGTTAACTGATTTCATCGTTAACTGATTTCATCTTCATGTAACTGATTTCATCTTTAACTGATTTCATTGTTAACTGATTTCATCTGTAACTGATTTCATCTTTAACTGATTTCATCGTTAACTGATTTCATCTTCATTTAACTGATTTCATCGTTAACTCATTTCATCTTCATTTAACTGATTTCATCTTTAACTGATTTCATCGTTAACTGATTTCATCTTCATTTAACTGATTTCACCTTCATTTGACTGATTTCATCTTTAACTGATTTCATCGTTAACTGATTTCATCTTCATTTAACTGATTTAATCGTTAACTGATTTCATCTTCATTTAACTGATTTCATTTTCATTCTTCATTTAACTGATTTCATCTTCATTTAACTGATTTTATCGTTAACTGATTTCATCGTTAACTGATTTCATTTTCATTTAACTGATTGCATCGTTAACTGATTTCATCGTTAACTGATTTCATCGTTAACTGATTTCATCTTCATTTAACTGATTTCATCGTTAACTGATTTCATCGTTAACTGATTTCATCTTTAACTGATTTCATCTTCATTTAACTGATTTCATCGTTAACTGATTTCATCTTCATTTAACTGATTTCATCGTTAACTGATTTCATCGTTAACTGATTTCATCGTTAACTGATTTCATCGTTAACTGATTTCATCTTTAACTGATTTAATCTTCATGTAACTGATTTCATCTGTAACTGATTTCATCTTTCACTGATTTCATCGTTAACTGATTTCATCTTCATTTGACTGATTTCATCTTTAACTGATTTCATCGTTAACTGATTTCATCTTCATTTAACTGATTTTATTTTCATTCTTCATTTAACTGATTTCATCGTTAACTGATTTCATCTTTAACTGATTTCATCGTTAACTCATTTAATCTTTATGTAACTGATTTCATCTGTAACTGATTTCATCTTTAACTGATTTCATCGTTAACTGATTTCATCTTCATTTAACTGATTTCATCGTTAACTGATTTCATCGTTAACTGATTTCATCTTTAACTGATTTCATCGTTAACTGATTTCATCTTCATTTAACTGATTTCATCGTTAACTGATTTCATCGTTAACTGATTTCATCTTTAACTGATTTCATCGTTCACTGATTTCATCTTTAACTGATTACATCGTTAACTGATTTCATCTTCATTTAACTGATTTCATTTTCATTCTTCATTTAACTGATTTCATCGTTAACTGATTTCATCGTTAACTGATTTCATCTTCATTTAACTGATTGCATCGTTAACTGATTTCATCGTTAACTGATTTCATCTTCATTTAACTGATTTCATCGTTAACTGATTTCATCTTCATTTAACTGATTCCATCGTTAACTGATTTCATCTTTAACTGATTTCATCGTTAACTGATTTCATCTTCATTTAACTGATTTCATCGTTAACTGATTTCATCGTTAACTGATTTCATCTTTAACTGATTTCATCGTTAACTGATTTCATCTTCATTTAACTGATTCCATCGTTAACTGATTTCATCTTTAACTGATTTCATCGTTAACTGATTTCATCTTCATTTAACTGATTTCATCTTCATTTAACTGATTTCATCGTTAACTGATTTCATCTTCATTTAACTGATTTCATCGTTAACTGATTTCATCGTTAACTGATTTCATCTTCATTTAACTGATTTCATCGTTAACTGATTTCATCGTTAACTGATTTCAACGTTAACTGATTTCATCTTCATTTAACTGATTTCATCGTTAACTGATTTCATCGTTAACTGATTTCATCTTTAACTGATTTCATCGTTAACTGATTTCATCTTCATTTAACTGATTTCATTTTCATTCTTCATTTAACTGATTTTATCGTTAACTGATTTCATCTCTAACTGATTTCATCGTTAACTGATTTAATCTTCATGTAACTGATTTCATCTGTAACTGATTTCATCATTAACTGATTTCATCGTTAACTGATTTCATCTTCATTTAACTGATTTCATCTTCATTTAACTGATTTCATCGTTAACTGATTTCATCTTCATTTAACTGATTTCATCTTCATTTAACTGATTTCATCGTTAACTGATTTCATCGTTAACTGATTTAATCTTCATGTAACTGATTTCATCTGTAACTGATTTCATCTTTAACTGATTTCATCGTTAACTGATTTCATCTTCATTTAACTGATTTCATCGTTAACTGATTTCATCTTTAACTGATTTCATCGTTAACTGATTTCATCTTTAACTGATTTCATCGTTAACTGATTTAATCTTCATGTAACTGATTTCATCTGTAACTGATTTCATCTTTAACTGATTTCATCGTTAACTGATTTCATCTTCATTTAACTGATTTCATCGTTAACTGATTTCATCTTCATTTAACTGATTTCATCTTTAACTGATTTCATCTTCATTTAACTTATTTCATCTTTAACTGATTTCATCGTTAACTGATTTCATCTTCATTTAACTGATTTCATTTTCATTCTTCATTTAACTGATTTCATCGTTAACTGATTTCATGTTTAACTGATTTCATCGTTAACTGATTTAATCTTCATGTAACTGATTTCATCTTTAACTGATTTCATCGTTAACTGATTTCATCTTCATTTAACTGATTTCATCGTTAACTGATTTCATCGTTAACTGATTTCATCTTCATTTAACTGATTTCATCGTTAACTGATTTCATCTTTAACTGATTTCATCGTTAACTGATTTCATCTTCATTTAACTGATTCCATCGTTAACTGATTTCATCGTTAACTGATTTCATCGTTAACTGATTTCATCGTTAACTGATTTCATCTTCATTTAACTGATTTCATCGTTAACTGATTTCATCTTCATTTAACTGATTCCATCGTTAACTGATTTCATCTTTAACTGATTTCATCTTCATTTAACTGATTTCATCGTTAACTGATTTCATCGTTAACTGATTTCATCGTTAACTGATTTCATCGTTAACTGATTTCATCTTCATTTAACTGATTGCATCGTTAACTGATTTCATCGTTAACTGATTTCATCTTCATTTAACTGATTTCATTGTTAACTGATTTCATCTTCATTTAACTGATTCCATCGTTAACTGATTTCATCTTTAACTGATTTCATCGTTAACTGATTTCATCTTCATTTAACTGATTTCATCGTTAACTGATTTCATCGTTAACTGATTTCATCTTTAACTGATTTCATCGTTAACTGATTTCATCTTCATTTAACTGATTCCATCGTTAACTGATTTCATCTTCATTTAACTGATTTCATCGTTAACTGATTTCATCGTTAACTGATTTCATCTTCATTTAACTGATTTCATCGTTAACTGATTTCATCGTTAACTGATTTCATCTTTAACTGATTTCATCGTTAACTGATTTCATCTTCATTTAACTGATTTCATTTTCATTCTTCATTTAACTGATTTTATGGTTAACTGATTTCATCTCTAACTGATTTCATCGTTAACTGATTTAATCTTCATGTAACTGATTTCATCTGTAACTGATTTCATCTTTAACTGATTTCATCGTTAACTGATTTCATCTTCATTTAACTGATTTCATCTTCATTTAACTGATTTCATCGTTAACTGATTTCATCTTCATTTAACTGATTTCATCTTCATTTAACTGATTTCATCGTTAACTGATTTCATCGTTAACTGATTTAATCTTCATGTAACTGATTTCATCTGTAACTGATTTCATCTTTAACTGATTTCATCGTTAACTGATTTCATCTTCATTTAACTGATTTCATCGTTAACTGATTTCATCTTTAACTGATTTCATCGTTAACTGATTTCATCTTTAACTGATTTCATCGTTAACTGATTTAATCTTCATGTAACTGATTTCATCTGTAACTGATTTCATCTTTAACTGATTTCATCGTTAACTGATTTCATCTTCATTTAACTGATTTCATCGTTAACTGATTTCATCTACATTTAACTGATTTCATCTTTAACTGATTTCATCTTCATTTAACTGATTTCATCTTTAACTGATTTCATCGTTAACTGATTTCATCTTCATTTAACTGATTTCATTTTCATTCTTCATTTAACTGATTTCATCGTTAACTGATTTCATGTTTAACTGATTTCATCGTTAACTGATTTAATCTTCATGTAACTGATTTCATCTTTAACTGATTTCATCGTTAACTGATTTCATCTTCATTTAACTGATTTCATCGTTAACTGATTTCATCGTTAACTGATTTCATCTTCATTTAACTGATTTCATCGTTAACTGATTTCATCTTTAACTGATTTCATCGTTAACTGATTTCATCTTCATTTAACTGATTTCATCGTTAACTGATTTCATCTTCATTTAACTGATTTCATCGTTAACTGATTTCATCTTTAACTGATTTCATCGTTAACTGATTTCATCTTCATTTAACTGATTCCATCGTTAACTGATTTCATCTTTAACTGATTTCATCTTCATTTAACTGATTTCATCGTTAACTGATTTCATCGTTAACTGATTTCATCTTTAACTGATTTCATCGTTAACTGATTTCATCTTCATTTAACTAATTTCATCGTTAACTGATTTAATCTTCAACTGATTTAATCGTTAACTGATTTCATCTTCATTTAACTGATTTCATCGTTAACTGATTTCATCTTTAACTGATTTCATCGTTAACTGATTTCATCTTCATTTAACTAATTTCATCGTTAACTGATTTCATCTTCATTGAACTGATTCCATCGTTAACTGATTTCATCGTTAACTGATTTCATCTTCATTTAACTGATTTCATCTTCATTTAACTGATTTCATCGTTAACTGATTTCATCGTTAACTGATTTCATCTTCATTTAACTGATTTCATCGTTAACTGATTTCATCGTTAACTGATTTCATCTTCATTTAACTAATTTCATCGTTAACTGATTTCATCTTTAACTGATTTCATCTTCATTTAACTGATTTCATCGTTAACTGATTTCATCTTCATTTAACTGATTTCATCTTTAACTGATTTCATCGTTAACTGATTTCATCGTTAACTGATTTCATCTTCATTTAACTGATTTCATCGTTAACTGATTTCATCTTCATTTAACTGATTTCATCTTTAACTGATTTCATCGTTAACTGATTTCATCTTCATGTAACTGATTTCATCTGTAACTGATTTCATCTTTAACTGATTTCATCGTTAACTGATTTCATCTTTAACTGATTTCATCTTCATTTAACTGATTTCATCGTTAACTGATTTCATCTTCATTTAACTGATTTCATCGTTAACTGATTTCATCTTTAACTGATTTCATCGTTAACTGATTTCATCTTTAACTGATTTCATCGTTAACTGATTTAATCTTCATGTAACTGATTTCATCTGTAACTGATTTCATCTTTAACTGATTTCATCGTTAACTGATTTCACCTTCATTTAACTGATTTCATCTTTAACTGATTTCATCGTTAACTGATTTCATCTTCATTTAACTGATTTCATCGTTAACTGATTTCATCGTTAACTAATTTCATCTTTAACTGATTTCATCGTTAACTGATTTCATCTTCATTTAACTGATTTCATCGTTAACTGATTTCATCGTTAACTGATTTCATCGTTAACTGATTTCATCTTCATGTAACTGATTTCATCTGTAACTGATTTCATCTTTAACTGATTTCATCGTTAACTGATTTCATCTTCATTTAACTGATTTCATCGTTAACTGATTTCATCTTCATTTAACTGATTTCACCGTTAACTGATTTCATCTTCATTTAACTGATTTCATTTTCATTCTTCATTTAACTGATTTCATCGTTAACTGATTTCAGCTTTAACTGATTTCATCGTTAACTGATTTAATCTTCATGTAACTGATTTCATCTGTAACTGATTTCATCGTTAACTGATTTCATCGTTAACTGATTTCATCTTTAACTGATTTCATCGTTAACTGATTTCATCTTCATTTAACTGATTCCATCGTTAACTGATTTCATCGTTAACTGATTTCATCGTTAACTGATTTCATCTTAATTTAACTGATTTCATCGTTAACTGATTTCATCGTTAACTTATTTCATCTTCATTTAACTGATTTCATCTTTAACTGATTTCATCGTTAACTGATTTCATCTTCATTTAACTGATTTCATCGTTAACTGATTTCATTTTTAACTGATTTCATCGTTCACTGATTTCATCTTTAACTGATTTCATCGTTAACTGATTTAATCTTCATGTAACTGATTTCATCGTTAACTGATTTCATCGTTAACTGATTTCATCTTCATTTAACTGATTTCATCGTTAACTGATTTCATCTTCATTTAACTGATTTCATCGTTAACTGATTTCATCTTTAACTGATTTCATCGTTAACTGATTTCATCTTCATTTAACTGATTTCATCGTTAACTGATTTCATCGTTAACTGATTTCATCTTCATTTAACTGATTGCATCGTTAACTGATTTCATCTTTAACTGATTTCATCGTTAACTGATTTCATCTTCATTTAACTGATTTCATCGTTAACTGATTTCATCTTCATTTAACTGATTCCATCGTTAACTGATTTCATCGTTAACTGATTTCATCGTTAACTGATTTCATCGTTAACTGATTTCATCGTTAACTGATTTCATCGTTAACTGATTTCATCTTCATTTAACTGATTGCATCGTTAACTGATTTCATCTTTAACTGATTTCATCGTTAACTGATTTCATCTTCATTTAACTGATTTCATCTTCATTTAACTGATTTCATCGTTAACTGATTTCATCTTCATTTAACTGATTTCATCGTTAACTGATTTCATCGTTAACTGATTTCATCTTCATTTAACTGATTTCATCGTTAACTGATTTCATCGTTAACTGATTTCATCTTCATTTAACTGATTTCATCGTTAACTGATTTCATCGTTAACTGATTTCATCGTTAACTGATTTCATCTTCATTTAACTGATTTCATTTTCATTCTTCATTTAACTGATTTCATCGTTAACTGATTTCATCTCTAACTGATTTCATCGTTAACTGATTTAATCTTCATGTAACTGATTTCATCTGTAACTGATTTCATCTTTAACTGATTTCATCGTTAACTGATTTCATCTTCATTTAACTGATTTCATCTTCATTTAACTGATTTCATCGTTAACTGATTTCATCTTCATTTAACTGATTTCATCTTCATTTAACTGATTTCATCGTTAACTGATTTCATCGTTAACTGATTTAATCTTCATGTAACTGATTTCATCTGTAACTGATTTCATCTTTAACTGATTTCATCGTTAACTGATTTCATCTTCATTTAACTGATTTCATCGTTAACTGATTTCATCTTTAACTGATTTCATCGTTAACTGATTTAATCTTCATGTAACTGATTTCATCTGTAACTGATTTCATCTTTAACTGATTTTATCATTAACTGATTTCATCTTCATTTAACTGATTTCATCGTTAACTGATTTCATCTTCATTTAACTGATTTCATCTTTAACTGATTTCATCTTCATTTAACTGATTTCATCTTTAACTGATTTCATCGTTAACTGATTTCATCTTCATTTAACTGATTTCATTTTCATTCTTCATTTAACTGATTTCATCGTTAACTGATTTCATGTTTAACTGATTTCATCGTTAACTGATTTAATCTTCATGTAACTGATTTCATCTGTAACTGATTTCATCTTAAACTGATTTCATCGTTAACTGATTTCATCTTCATTTAACTGATTTCATCGTTAACTGATTTCATCTTCATTTAACTGATTTCATCTTTAACTGATTTCATCTTCATTGAACTGATTTCATCTTTAACTGATTTCATCGTTAACTGATTTCATCTTCATTTAACTGATTTCATTTTCATTCTTCATTTAACTGATTTCATCGTTAACTGATTTCATGTTTAACTGATTTCATCGTTAACTGATTTAATCTTCATGTAACTGATTTCATCTGTAACTGATTTCATCTTTAACTGATTTCATCGTTAACTGATTTCATCTTCATTTAACTGATTTCATCGTTAACTGATTTCATCTTCATTTAACTGATTTCATCTTTAACTGATTTCATCGTTAACTGATTTCATCTTCATTTAACTGATTTCATTTTCATTCTTCATTTAACTGATTTCATCGTTAACTGATTTCATCTTTAACTGATTTCATCGTTAACTGATTTAATCTTCATGTAACTGATTTCATCTGTAACTGATTTCATCGTCAACTGATTTCATCGTTAACTGATTTCATCTTCATTTAACTGATTTCATCGTTAACTGATTTCATCGTTAACTGATTTCATCTTTAACTGATTTCATCGTTAACTGATTTAATCTTCATGTAACTGATTTCATCTGTAACTGATTTCATCTTTAACTGATTTCATCGTTAACTGATTTCATCTTCATTTAACTGATTTCATCTTCATTTAACTGATTTCATCGTTAACTGATTTCATCTTTAACTGATTTCATCCTTAACTGATTTCATCTTCATTTAACTGATTTCATCTTTAACTGATTTCATCGTTAACTGATTTCATCTTCATTTAACTGATTTCATCGTTAACTGATTTCATCGTTAACTGATTTCATCTTCATTTAACTGATTCCATCGTTAACTGATTTCATCTTTAACTGATTTCATCGTTAACTGATTTCATCTTCATTTAACTGATTTCATCGTCAACTGATTTCATCGTTAACTGATTTCATCTTTAACTGATTTCATCGTTAACTGATTTCATCTTCATTTAACTGATTTCATCGTTAACTGATTTCATCGTTAACTGATTTCATCTTCATTTAACTGATTTCATCGTTAACTGATTTCATCGTTAACTGATTTCATCGTTAACTGATTTCATCTTCATTTAACTGATTCCATCGTTAACTGATTTCATCGTTAACTGATTTCATCGTTAACTGATTTCATCTTCATTTAACTGATTTCATCGTTAACTGATTTCATCTTCATTTAACTGATTCCATCGTTAACTGATTTCATCTTTAACTGATTTCATCTTCATTTAACTGATTTCATCGTTAAATGATTTCATCGTTAACTGATTTCATCTTTAACTGATTTCATCGTTAACTGATTTCATCTTCATTTAACTAATTTCATCGTTAACTGATTTAATCTTTAACTGATTTAATCGTTAACTGATTTCATCTTCATTTAACTGATTTCATCGTTAACTGATTTCATCTTTAACTGATTTCATCGTTAACTGATTTCATCTTCATTTAACTAATTTCATCGTTAACTGATTTCATCTTCTTTTAACTGATTCCATCGTTAACTGATTTCATCGTTAACTGATTTCATCTTCATTTAACTGATTTCATCTTCATTTAACTGATTTCATCGTTAACTGATTTCATCGTTAACTGATTTCATCTTCATTTAACTGATTTCATCGTTAACTGATTTCATCGTTAACTGATTTCATCGTTAACTGATTTCATCTTTAACTGATTTCATCTTCATTTAACTGATTTCATCGTTAACTGATTTCATCTTCATTTAACTGATTTCATCTTTAACTGATTTCATCGTTAACTGATTTCATCGTTAACTGATTTCATCTTTAACTGATTTCATCTTTCACTGATTTCATCGTTAACTGATTTCATCTTCATTTGACTGATTTCATCTTTAACTGATTTCATCGTTAACTGATTTCATCTTCATTTAACTGATTTTATTTTCATTCTTCATTTAACTGATTTCATCGTTAACTGATTTCATCTTTAACTGATTTCATCGTTAACTCATTTAATCTTTATGTAACTGATTTCATCTGTAACTGATTTCATCTTTAACTGATTTCATCGTTAACTGATTTCATCTTCATTTAACTGATTTCATCGTTAACTGATTTCATCGTTAACTGATTTCATCTTTAACTGATTTCATCGTTAACTGATTTCATCTTCATTTAACTGATTTCATCGTTAACTGATTTCATCGTTCACTGATTTCATCTTTAACTGATTTCATCGTTCACTGATTTCATCTTTAACTGATTACATCGTTAACTGATTTCATCTTCATTTAACTGATTTCATTTTCATTCTTCATTTAACTGATTTCATCGTTAACTGATTTCATCGTTAACTGATTTCATCTTCATTTAACTGATTTCATCGTTAACTGATTTCATCTTTAACTGATTTCATCTTTAACTGATTTCATCGTTAACTGATTTCATCTTCATTTAACTGATTTCATCGTTAACTGATTTCATCGTTAACTGATTTAATCTTCATGTAAATGATTTCATCTGTAACTGATTTCATCTTTAACTGATTTCATCTTCATTTAACTGATTTCATTTTCATTCTTCATTTAACTGATTTCATCGTTAAATGATTTCATCTTTAACTGATTTCATCGTTAACTGATTTAATCTTCATGTAACTGATTTCATCTGTAACTGATTTCATCTTTAACTGATTTCATCTTCATTTAACTGATTTCATCTTCATTTAACTGATTTCATCGTTAACTGATTTCATCGTTAACTGATTTCATCTTCATTTAACTGATTTCATCTTTAACTGATTTCATTGTTAACTGATTTCATCTGTAACTGATTTCATCTTTAACTGATTTCATCGTTAACTGATTTCATCTTCATTTAACTGATTTCATCGTTAACTGATTTCATCTTCATTTAACTGATTTCATCTTTAACTGATTTCATCGTTAACTGATTTCATCTTCATTTAACTGATTTCACCTTCATTTGACTGATTTCATCTTTAACTGATTTCATCGTTAACTGATTTCATCTTCATTTAACTGATTTAATCGTTAACTGATTTCATCTTCATTTAACTGATTTCATTTTCATTCTTCATTTAACTGATTTCATCTTCATTTAACTGATTTCATCGTTAACTGATTTCATCGTTAACTGATTTCATCGTTAACTGATTTCATTTTCATTTAACTGATTGCATCGTTAACTGATTTCATCGTTAACTGATTTCATCGTTAACTGATTTCATCTTCATTTAACTGATTTCATCGTTAACTGATTTCATCGTTAACTGATTTCATCGTTAACTGATTTCATCTTCATTTAACTGATTTCATCGTTAACTGATTTCATCGTTAACTGATTTCATATTTAACTGATTTCATGGTAAACTGATTTCATCTTTAACTGATTTCATCGTTAACTGATTTCATCTTCATTTAACTGATTTCATCTTCATGTAACTGATTTCATCTGTAACTGATTTCATCGTTAACTGATTTCATCTTCATTTAACTGATTTCATCGTTAACTGATTTCATCTTCATTTAACTGATTTCACCGTTAACTGATTTCATCTTCATTTAACTGATTTCATTTTCATTCTTCATTTAACTGATTTCATCGTTAACTGATTTCATCTTTAACTGATTTCATCGTTAACTGATTTAATCTTCATGTAACTGATTTCATCTGTAACTGATTTCATCGTTAACTGATTTCATCGTTAACTGATTTCATCTTTAACTGATTTCATCGTTAACTGATTTCATCTTCATTTAACTGATTCCATCGTTAACTGATTTCATCGTTAACTGATTTCATCGTTAACTGATTTCATCTTAATTTAAGTGATTTCATCGTTAACTGATTTCATCGTTAACTTATTTCATCTTCATTTAACTGATTTCATCTTTAACTGATTTCATCGTTAACTGATTTCATCTTCATTTAACTGATTTCATCGTTAACTGATTTCATTTTTAACTGATTTCATCGTTCACTGATTTCATCTTTAACTGATTTCATCGTTAACTGATTTAATCTTCATGTAACTGATTTCATCGTTAACTGATTTCATCGTTAACTGATTTCATCTTCATTTAACTGATTTCATCGTTAACTGATTTCATCGTTAACTGATTTCATCATTAACTGATTTCATCGTTAACTGATTTCATCTTCATTTAACTGATTTCATTTTCATTCTTCATTTAACTGATTTCATCGTTAACTGATTTCATCTTTAACTGATTTCATCGTTAACTGATTTAATCTTCATGTAACTGATTTCATCTGTAACTGATTTCATCGTTAACTGATTTCATCTTCATTTAACTGATTTCATCGTTAACTGATTTCATCGTTAACTGATTTCATCTTTAACTGATTTCATCGTTAACTGATTTCATCTTCATTTAACTGATTTCATCGTTAACTGATTTCATTCTTCATTTAACTGATTTCATCGTTAACTGATTTCATCGTTAACTGATTTCATCTTCATTTAACTGATTTCATCGTTAACTGATTTCATCGTTAACTGATTTCATCGTTAACTGATTTCATCTTCATTTAACTGATTCCATCGTTAACTGATTTCATCTTCATTTAACTGATTTCATCTTCATTTAACTGATTTCATCGTTAACTGATTTCATCTTTAACTGATTTCATCTTTAACTGATTTCATCGTTAACTGATTTCATCTTCATTTAATTGATTTCATCGTTAACTGATTTCATCGTTAACTGATTTCATCTTCATTTAACTGATTCCATCGTTAACTGATTTCATCTTTAACTGATTTCATCGTTAACTGATTTCATCTTCAACTGATTTCATCGTTAACTGATTTCATCTTTAACTGATTTCATCCTCATTTAACTGATTCCATCGTTAACTGATTTCATCGTTAACTGATTTCATCGTTAACTGATTTCATCGTTAACTGATTTCATCTTCATTTAACTGATTTCATCTTTAACTGATTTCATCGTTAACTGATTTCATCTTCATTTAACTGATTTCATCGTTAACTGATTTCATCGTTAACTGATTTCATCTTCATTTAACTGATTTCATTTTCATTCTTCATTTAACTGATTTCATCGTTAACTGATTTCATCGTTAACTGATTTCATCGTTAACTGATTTCATCTTTAACTGATTTCATCTTCATTTAACTGATTTCATCGTTAACTGATTTCATCTTCATTTAACTGATTTCATCTTTAACTGATTTCATCGTTAACTGATTTCATCGTTAACTGATTTCATCTTTAACTGATTTCATCGTTAACTGATTTCATCTTCATGTAACTGATTTCATCTGTAACTGATTTCATCTTTAACTGATTTCATCGTTAACTGATTTCATCTTCATTTAACTGATTTCATCGTTAACTGATTTCATCTTCATTTAACTGATTTCATCTTTAACTGATTTCATCGTTAACTGATTTCATCTTCATTTAACTGATTTCATTTTCAGTCTTCATTTAACTGATTTCATCGTTAACTGATTTCATCTTTAACTGATTTCATCGTTAACTGATTTAATCTTCATGTAACTGATTTCATCTGTAACTGATTTCATCGTCAACTGATTTCATCGTTAACTGATTTCATCTTCATTTAACTGATTTCATCTTCATTTAACTGATTTCATCTTTAACTGATTTCATCGTTAACTGATTTCATCGTTAACTGATTTCATCTTTAACTGATTTCATCGTTAACTGATTTAATCTTCATGTAACTGATTTCATCTGTAACTGATTTCATCTTTAACTGATTTCATCGTTAACTGATTTCATCTTCATTTAACTGATTTCATCGTTAACTGATTTCATCTTTAACTGATTTCATCGTTAACTGATTTCATCTTCATTTAACTGATTTCATCTTTAACTGATTTCATCGTTAACTGATTTCATCTTCATTTAACTGATTTCATCGTTAACTGATTTCATCTTCATTTAACTGATTTCATCTTTAACTGATTTCATCGTTAACTGATTTCATCTTCATTTAACTGATTTCATCGTTAACTGATTTCATCTTCATTTAACTGATTTCATCGTTAACTGATTTCATCGTTAACTGATTTCATCGTTAACTGATTTCATCTTCATTTAACTGATTTCATCGTTAACTGATTTCATCGTTTACTGATTTCATCGTTAACTGATTTCATCTTCATTTAACTGATTTCATCGTTAACTGATTTCATCGTTAACTGATTTCATCTTCATTTAACTGATTTCATCGTTAACTGATTTCATCTTCATTTAACTGATTTCATCTTTAACTGATTTCATCGTTAACTGATTTAATCTTCATTTAACTGATTTCATCTGGAGCTGATTTCATCTTTAACTGATTTCATCGTTAACTGATTTCATCTTTAACTGATTTCATCTTCATTTAACTGATTTCATCGTTAACTGATTTCATCTTCATTTAACTGATTTCATCTTTAACTGATTTCACCTTCATTTAACTGATTTCATCTTTAACTGATTTCATCGTTAACTGATTTCATCTTCATTTAACTGATTTCATCTTTAACTGATTTCATCGTTAACTAATTTTATCTTCATTTAACTGATTTCATCTTTAACTGATTTCATCGTTAACTGATTTCATCTTCATTTAACTGATTTCATCGTTAACTGATTTCATCGTTAACTGATTTAATCTTCATGTAACTGATTTCATCTGTAACTGATTTCATCTTTAACTGATTTCATCGTTAACTGATTTCATCTTCATTTAACTGATTTCATCGTTAACTGATTTCATCTTCATTTAACTGATTTCAACGTTAACTGATTTCATCTTCATTTAACTGATTTCATTTTCATTCTTCATTTAACTGATTTCATCGTTAACTGATTTCATCTTTAACTGATTTCATCGTTAACTGATTTAATCTTCATGTAACTGATTTCATCTGTAACTGATTTCATCTTTAACTGATTTCATCGTTAACTGATTTCATCTTCATTTAACTGATTTCATCGTTAACTGATTTCATCGTTAACTGATTTCATCTTTAACTGATTTCATCGTTAACTGATTTCATCTTCATTTAACTGATTTCATCGTTAACTGATCTCATCGTTAACTGATTTCATCTTCATTTAACTGATTCCATCGTTAACTGATTTCATCGTTAACTGATTTCATCGTTAACTGATTTCATCTTAATTTAACTGATTTCATCGTTAACTGATTTCATCGTTAACTGATTTCATCTTTAACTGATTTCATCGTTAACTGATTTCATCTTCATTTAACTGATTTCATCGTTAACTGATTTCATCTTTAACTGATTTCATCTTTAACTGATTTCATCGTTAACTGATTTCATCTTTAACTGATTTCATCGTTAACTGATTTAATCTTCATGTAACTGATTTCATCTGGAGCTGATTTCATCTTTAACTGATTTCATCGTTAACTGATTTAATCTTCATTTAACTGATTTCATCGTTAACTGATTTCATCTTCATTTAACTGATTTCATCGTTAACTGATTTCATTTTTAACTGATTTCATCGTTCACTGATTTCATCTTTAACTGATTTCATCGTTAACTGATTTAATCTTCATGTAACTGATTTCATCGTTAACTGATTTCATCGTTAACTGATTTCATCTTCATTTAACTGATTTCATCGTTAACTGATTTCATCGTTAACTGATTTCATCATTAACTGATTTCATCGTTAACTGATTTCATCTTCATTTAACTGATTTCATTTTCATTCTTCATTTAACTGATTTCATCGTTAACTGATTTCATCTTTAACTGATTTCATCGTTAACTGATTTAATCTTCATGTAACTGATTTCATCTGTAACTGATTTCATCGTTAACTGATTTCATCTTCATTTAACTGATTTCATCGTTAACTGATTTCATCGTTAACTGATTTCATCTTTAACTGATTTCATCGTTAACTGATTTCATCTTCATTTAACTGATTTCATCGTTAACTGATTTCATTCTTCATTTAACTGATTTCATCGTTAACTGATTTCATCGTTAACTGATTTCATCTTCATTTAACTGATTTCATCGTTAACTGATTTCATCGTTAACTGATTTCATCGTTAACTGATTTCATCTTCATTTAACTGATTCCATCGTTAACTGATTTCATCTTCATTTAACTGATTTCATCTTCATTTAACTGATTTCATCGTTAACTGATTTCATCTTTAACTGATTTCATCTTTAACTGATTTCATCGTTAACTGATTTCATCTTCATTTAATTGATTTCATCGTTAACTGATTTCATCGTTAACTGATTTCATCTTCATTTAACTGATTCCATCGTTAACTGATTTCATCTTTAACTGATTTCATCGTTAACTGATTTCATCTTCAACTGATTTCATCGTTAACTGATTTCATCTTTAACTGATTTCATCTTCATTTAACTGATTCCATCGTTAACTGATTTCATCGTTAACTGATTTCATCGTTAACTGATTTCATCGTTAACTGATTTCATCTTCATTTAACTGATTTCATCTTTAACTGATTTCATCGTTAACTGATTTCATCTTCATTTAACTGATTTCATCGTTAACTGATTTCATCGTTAACTGATTTCATCTTCATTTAACTGATTTCATTTTCATTCTTCATTTAACTGATTTCATCGTTAACTGATTTCATCGTTAACTGATTTCATCTTTAACTGATTTCATCTTCATTTAACTGATTTCATCGTTAACTGATTTCATCTTCATTTAACTGATTTCATCGTTAACTGATTTCATCGTTAACTGATTTCATCGTTAACTGATTTCATCTTTAACTGATTTCATCGTTAACTGATTTCATCTTCATGTAACTGATTTCATCTGTAACTGATTTCATCTTTAACTGATTTCATCGTTAACTGATTTCATCTTCATTTAACTGATTTCATCGTTAACTGATTTCATCTTCATTTAACTGATTTCATCTTTAACTGATTTCATCGTTAACTGATTTCATCTTCATGTAACTGATTTCATCTGTAACTGATTTCATCGTCAACTGATTTCATCGTTAACTGATTTCATCTTCATTTAACTGATTTCATCTTCATTTAACTGATTTCATCTTTAACTGATTTCATCGTTAACTGATTTCATCGTTAACTGATTTCATCTTTAACTGATTTCATCGTTAACTGATTTAATCTTCATGTAACTGATTTCATCTGTAACTGATTTCATCTTTAACTGATTTCATCGTTAACTGATTTCATCTTCATTTAACTGATTTCATCGTTAACTGATTTCATCTTTAACTGATTTCATCGTTAACTGATTTCATCTTCATTTAACTGATTTCATCTTTAACTGATTTCATCGTTAACTGATTTCATCTTCATTTAACTGATTTCATCGTTAACTGATTTCATCTTCATTTAACTGATTTCATCTTTAACTGATTTCATCGTTAACTGATTTCATCTTCATTTAACTGATTTCATCGTTAACTGATTTCATCTTCATTTAACTGATTTCATCGTTAACTGATTTCATCGTTAACTGATTTCATCTTTAACTGATTTCATCGTTAACTGATTTCATCTTCATTTAACTGATTTCATCGTTAACTGATTTCATTCTTCATTTAACTGATTTCATCGTTAACTGATTTCATCGTTAACTGATTTCATCTTCATTTAACTGATTTCATCGTTAACTGATTTCATCGTTAACTGATTTCATCGTTAACTGATTTCATCTTCATTTAACTGATTCCATCGTTAACTGATTTCATCTTCATTTAACTGATTTCATCTTCATTTAACTGATTTCATCGTTAACTGATTTCATCTTTAACTGATTTCATCTTTAACTGATTTCATCGTTAACTGATTTCATCTTCATTTAATTGATTTCATCGTTAACTGATTTCATCGTTAACTGATTTCATCTTCATTTAACTGATTCCATCGTTAACTGATTTCATCTTTAACTGATTTCATCGTTAACTGATTTCATCTTCAACTGATTTCATCGTTAACTGATTTCATCTTTAACTGATTTCATCTTCATTTAACTGATTCCATCGTTAACTGATTTCATCGTTAACTGATTTCATCGTTAACTGATTTCATCGTTAACTGATTTCATCTTCATTTAACTGATTTCATCTTTAACTGATTTCATCGTTAACTGATTTCATCTTCATTTAACTGATTTCATCGTTAACTGATTTCATCGTTAACTGATTTCATCTTCATTTAACTGATTTCATTTTCATTCTTCATTTAACTGATTTCATCGTTAACTGATTTCATCGTTAACTGATTTCATCTTTAACTGATTTCATCTTCATTTAACTGATTTCATCGTTAACTGATTTCATCTTCATTTAACTGATTTCATCTTTAACTGATTTCATCGTTAACTGATTTCATCGTTAACTGATTTCATCTTTAACTGATTTCATCGTTAACTGATTTCATCTTCATGTAACTGATTTCATCTGTAACTGATTTCATCTTTAACTGATTTCATCGTTAACTGATTTCATCTTCATTTAACTGATTTCATCGTTAACTGATTTCATCTTCATTTAACTGATTTCATCTTTAACTGATTTCATCGTTAACTGATTTCATCTTCATGTAACTGATTTCATCTGTAACTGATTTCATCGTCAACTGATTTCATCGTTAACTGATTTCATCTTCATTTAACTGATTTCATCTTCATTTAACTGATTTCATCTTTAACTGATTTCATCGTTAACTGATTTCATCGTTAACTGATTTCATCTTTAACTGATTTCATCGTTAACTGATTTAATCTTCATGTAACTGATTTCATCTGTAACTGATTTCATCTTTAACTGATTTCATCGTTAACTGATTTCATCTTCATTTAACTGATTTCATCGTTAACTGATTTCATCTTTAACTGATTTCATCGTTAACTGATTTCATCTTCATTTAACTGATTTCATCTTTAACTGATTTCATCGTTAACTGATTTCATCTTCATTTAACTGATTTCATCGTTAACTGATTTCATCTTCATTTAACTGATTTCATCTTTAACTGATTTCATCGTTAACTGATTTCATCTTCATTTAACTGATTTCATCGTTAACTGATTTCATCTTCATTTAACTGATTTCATCGTTAACTGATTTCATCGTTAACTGATTTCATCTTTAACTGATTTCATCGTTAACTGATTTCATCTTCATTTAACTGATTTCATCGTTAACTGATTTCATCGTTTACTGATTTCATCGTTAACTGATTTCATCTTCATTTAACTGATTTCATCGTTAACTGATTTCATCGTTAACTGATTTCATCTTCATTTAACTGATTTCATCGTTAACTGATTTCATCTTCATTTAACTGATTTCATCTTTAACTGATTTCATCGTTAACTGATTTCATCTTCATTTAACTGATTTCATCGTTAACTGATTTCATCTTTAACTGATTTCATCTTTAACTGATTTCATCGTTAACTGATTTCATCTTTAACTGATTTCATCGTTAACTGATTTAATCTTCATGTAACTGATTTCATCTGGAGCTGATTTCATCTTTAACTGATTTCATCGTTAACTGATTTCATCTTTAACTGATTTCATCTTCATTTAACTGATTTCATCGTTAACTGATTTCATCTTCATTTAACTGATTTCATCTTTAACTGATTTCACCTTCATTTAACTGATTTCATCTTTAACTGATTTCATCGTTAACTGATTTCATCTTCATTTAACTGATTTCATCTTTAACTGATTTCATCGTTAACTAATTTTATCTTCATTTAACTGATTTCATCTTTAACTGATTTCATCGTTAACTGATTTCATCTTCATTTAACTGATTTCATCGTTAACTGATTTCATCGTTAACTGATTTAATCTTCATGTAACTGATTTCATCTGTAACTGATTTCATCTTTAACTGATTTCATCGTTAACTGATTTCATCTTCATTTAACTGATTTCATCGTTAACTGATTTCATCTTCATTTAACTGATTTCACCGTTAACTGATTTCATCTTCATTTAACTGATTTCATTTTCATTCTTCATTTAACTGATTTCATCGTTAACTGATTTCATCTTTAACTGATTTCATCGTTAACTGATTTAATCTTCATGTAACTGATTTCATCTGTAACTGATTTCATCTTTAACTGATTTCATCGTTAACTGATTTCATCTTCATTTAACTGATTTCATCTTTAACTGATTTCATCGTTAACTGATTTCATCTTCATTTAACTGATTTCATCGTTAACTGATTTCATCTTTAACTGATTTCATCTTTAACTGATTTCATCGTTAACTGATTTCATCTTTAACTGATTTCATCGTTAACTGATTTAATCTTCATGTAACTGATTTCATCTGGAGCTGATTTCATCTTTAACTGATTTCATCGTTAACTGATTTCATCTTTAACTGATTTCATCTTCATTTAACTGATTTCATCGTTAACTGATTTCATCTTCATTTAACTGATTTCATCTTTAACTGATTTCACCTTCATTTAACTGATTTCATCTTTAACTGATTTCATCGTTAACTGATTTCATCTTCATTTAACTGATTTCATCTTTAACTGATTTCATCGTTAACTAATTTTATCTTCATTTAACTGATTTCATCTTTAACTGATTTCATCGTTAACTGATTTCATCTTCATTTAACTGATTTCATCGTTAACTGATTTCATCGTTAACTGATTTAATCTTCATGTAACTGATTTCATCTGTAACTGATTTCATCTTTAACTGATTTCATCGTTAACTGATTTCATCTTCATTTAACTGATTTCATCGTTAACTGATTTCATCTTCATTTAACTGATTTCACCGTTAACTGATTTCATCTTCATTTAACTGATTTCATTTTCATTCTTCATTTAACTGATTTCATCGTTAACTGATTTCATCTTTAACTGATTTCATCGTTAACTGATTTAATCTTCATGTAACTGATTTCATCTGTAACTGATTTCATCTTTAACTGATTTCATCGTTAACTGATTTCATCTTCATTTAACTGATTTCATCGTTAACTGATTTCATCGTTAACTGATTTCATCTTTAACTGATTTCATCGTTAACTGATTTCATCTTCATTTAACTGATTTCATCGTTAACTGATCTCATCGTTAACTGATTTCATCTTCATTTAACTGATTCCATCGTTAACTGATTTCATCGTTAACTGATTTCATCGTTAACTGATTTCATCTTAATTTAACTGATTTCATCGTTAACTGATTTCATCGTTAACTGATTTCATCTTTAACTGATTTCATCGTTAACTGATTTCATCTTCATTTAACTGATTTCATCGTTAACTGATTTCATCTTTAACTGATTTCATCTTTAACTGATTTCATCGTTAACTGATTTCATCTTTAACTGATTTCATCGTTAACTGATTTAATCTTCATGTAACTGATTTCATCTGGAGCTGATTTCATCTTTAACTGATTTCATCGTTAACTGATTTAATCTTCATTTAACTGATTTCATCGTTAACTGATTTCATCTTCATTTAACTGATTTCATCGTTAACTGATTTCATCTTCATTTAACTGATTTCATTTTCATTCTTCATTTAACTGATTTCATCGTTAACTGATTTCATCGTTAACTGATTTGATCTTCATTTAACTGATTTCATCGTTAACTGATTTCATCTTCATTTAACTGATTTCATCGTTAACTGATTTCATCGTTTACTGATTTCATCGTTAACTGATTTCATCTTCATTTAACTGATTTCATCGTTAACTGATTTCATCGTTAACTGATTTCATCTTCATTTAACTGATTTCATCGTTAACTGATTTCATCTTCATTTAACTGATTTCATCTTTAACTGATTTCATCGTTAACTGATTTCATCTTCATTTAACTGATTTCATCGTTAACTGATTTCATCTTTAACTGATTTCATCTTTAACTGATTTCATCGTTAACTGATTTCATCTTTAACTGATTTCATCGTTAACTGATTTAATCTTCATGTAACTGATTTCATCTGGAGCTGATTTCATCGTTAACTGATTTCATCGTTAACTGATTTAATCTTCATTTAACTGATTTCATCGTTAACTGATTTCATCTTTAACTGATTTCATCTTTAACTGATTTCATCTTCATTTAACTGATTTCATCGTTAACTGATTTCATCTTCATTTAACTGATTTCATCTTTAACTGATTTCACCTTCATTTAACTGATTTCATCTTTAACTGATTTCATCGTTAACTGATTTCATCTTCATTTAACTGATTTCATCTTTAACTGATTTCATCGTTAACTAATTTCATCTTCATTTAACTGATTTCATCTTTAACTGATTTCATCGTTAACTGATTTCATCTTCATTTAACTGATTTCATCGTTAACTGATTTCATCGTTAACTGATTTAATCTTCATGTAACTGATTTCATCTGTAACTGATTTCATCTTTAACTGATTTCATCGTTAACTGATTTCATCTTCATTTAACTGATTTCATCGTTAACTGATTTCATCTTCATTTAACTGATTTCACCGTTAACTGATTTCATCTTCATTTAACTGATTTCATTTTCATTCTTCATTTAACTGATTTCATCGTTAACTGATTTCATCGTTAACTGATTTCATCGTTAACTGATTTAATCTTCATGTAACTGATTTCATCTGTAACTGATTTCATCTTTAACTGATTTCATCGTTAACTGATTTCATCTTCATTTAACTGATTTCATCGTTAACTGATTTCATCGTTAACTGATTTCATCTTTAACTGATTTCATCGTTAACTGATTTCATCTTCATTTAACTGATTTCATCGTTAACTGATCTCATCGTTAACTGATTTCATCTTCATTTAACTGATTCCATCGTTAACTGATTTCATCGTTAACTGATTTCATCGTTAACTGATTTCATCTTAATTTAACTGATTTCATCGTTAACTGATTTCATCGTTAACTTATTTCAACTTCATTTAACTGATTCCATCGTTAACTGATTTCATCTTTAACTGATTTCATCGTTAACTGATTTCATCTTCATTTAACTGATTTCATCGTTAACTGATTTCATTTTTAACTGATTTCATCGTTCACTGATTTCATCTTTAACTGATTTCATCGTTAACTGATTTAATCTTCATGTAACTGATTTCATCGTTAACTGATTTCATCGTTAACTGATTTCATCTTCATTTAACTGATTTCATCGTTAACTGATTTCATCGTTAACTGATTTCATCGTTAACTGATTTCATCTTCATTTAACTGATTTCATTTTCATTCTTCATTTAACTGATTTCATCGTTAACTGATTTCATCTTTAACTGATTTCATCGTTAACTGATTTAATCTTCATGTAACTGATTTCATCAGTAACTGATTTCATCTTCATTTAACTGATTTCATCGTTAACTGATTTCATCGTTAACTGATTTCATCTTCATTTAACTGATTTCATCGTTAACTGATTTCATTCTTCATTTAACTGATTTCATCGTTAACTGATTTCATCGTTAACTGATTTCATCTTCATTTAACTGATTTCATCGTTAACTGATTTCATCGTTAACTGATTTCATCTTCATTTAACTGATTCCATCGTTAACTGATTTCATCTTCATTTAACTGATTTCATCTTCATTTAACTGATTTCATCGTTAACTGATTTCATCTTTAACTGATTTCATCGTTAACTGATTTCATCTTCATTTAACTGATTTCATCGTTAACTGATTTCATCGTTAACTGATTTCATCTTCATTTAACTGATTCCATCGTTAACTGATTTCATCTTTAACTGATTTCATCGTTAACTGATTTCATCTTCAACTGATTTCATCGTTAACTGATTTCATCTTTAACTGATTTCATCTTCATTTAACTGATTCCATCGTTAACTGATTTCATCGTTAACTGATTTCATCTTCATTTAACTGATTTCATCGTTAACTGATTTCATCGTTAACTGATTTCATCTTCATTTAACTGATTTCATTTTCATTCTTCATTTAACTGATTTCATCGTTAACTGATTTCATCGTTAACTGATTTCATCGTTAACTGATTTCATCTTTAACTGATTTCATCTTCATTTAACTGATTTCATCGTTAACTGATTTCATCTTCATTTAACTGATTTCATCTTTAACTGATTTCATCGTTAACTGATTTCATCGTTAACTGATTTCATCTTTAACTGATTTCATCGTTAACTGATTTCATCTTCATGTAACTGATTTCATCGTTAACTGATTTCATCTTCATTTAACTGATTTCATCTTTAACTGATTTCATCGTTAACTGATTTCATCGTTAACTGATTTCATCTTCATTTAACTGATTCCATCGTTAACTGATTTCATCTTCATTTAACTGATTTCATCTTCATTTAACTGATTTCATCGTTAACTGATTTCATCTTTAACTGATTTCATCGTTAACTGATTTCATCTTCATTTAACTGATTTCATCGTTAACTGATTTCATCGTTAACTGATTTCATCTTCATTTAACTGATTCCATCGTTAACTGATTTCATCTTTAACTGATTTCATCGTTAACTGATTTCATCTTCAACTGATTTCATCGTTAACTGATTTCATCTTTAACTGATTTCATCTTCATTTAACTGATTCCATCGTTAACTGATTTCATCGTTAACTGATTTCATCTTCATTTAACTGATTTCATCGTTAACTGATTTCATCGTTAACTGATTTCATCGTTAACTGATTTCATCTTCATTTAACTGATTTCATCTTTAACTGATTTCATCGTTAACTGATTTCATCTTCATTTAACTGATTTCATCGTTAACTGATTTCATCGTTAACTGATTTCATCTTCATTTAACTGATTTCATTTTCATTCTTCATTTAACTGATTTCATCGTTAACTGATTTCATCGTTAACTGATTTCATCGTTAACTGATTTCATCTTTAACTGATTTCATCTTCATTTAACTGATTTCATCGTTAACTGATTTCATCTTCATTTAACTGATTTCATCTTTAACTGATTTCATCGTTAACTGATTTCATCGTTAACTGATTTCATCTTTAACTGATTTCATCGTTAACTGATTTCATCTTCATGTAACTGATTTCATCGTTAACTGATTTCATCTTCATTTAACTGATTTCATCTTTAACTGATTTCATCGTTAACTGATTTCATCTTTAACTGATTTCATCGTTAACTGATTTAATCTTCATGTAACTGATTTCATCTTTAACTGATTTCATCGTTAACTGATTTCATCTTCATTTAACTGATTTCATCTTTAACTGATTTCATCGTTAACTGATTTCATCTTCATTTAACTGATTTCATTTTCATTCTTCATTTAACTGATTTCATCGTTAACTGATTTCATGTTTAACTGATTTCATCGTTAACTGATTTAATCTTCATGTAACTGATTTCATCTGTAACTGATTTCATCTTTAACTGATTTCATCGCTAACTGATTTCATCTTCATTTAACTGATTTCATCGTTAACTGATTTCATCTTCATTTAACTGATTTCATCTTTAACTGATTTCATCGTTAACTGATTTCATCTTCATTTAACTGATTTCATTTTCATTCTTCATTTAACTGATTTCATCGTTAACTGATTTCATCTTTAACTGATTTCATCGTTAACTGATTTAATCTTCATGTAAATGATTTCATCTGTAACTGATTTCATCGTTAACTGATTTCATCTTCATTTAACTGATTTCATCTTCATTTAACTGATTTCATCTTTAACTGATTTCATCGTTAACTGATTTCATCTTTAACTGATTTCATCGTTAACTGATTTAATCTTCATGTAACTGATTTCATCTGTAACTGATTTCATCTTTAACTGATTTCATCGTTAACTGATTTCATCTTCATTTAACTGATTTCATCGTTAACTGATTTCATCTTTAACTGATTTCATCGTTAACTGATTTCATCTTCATTTAACTGATTTCATCTTTAACTGATTTCATCTTCATTTAACTGATTTCATCGTTAACTGATTTCATCGTTAACTGATTTCATCTTCATTTAACTGATTTCATCGTTAACTGATTTCATCGTTAACTGATTTCATCTTTAACTGATTTCATCGTTAACTGATTTCATCTTCATTTAACTGATTTCATTTTCATTCTTCATTTAACTGATTTCATCGTTAACTGATTTCATCTTTAACTGATTTCATCGTTAACTGATTTAATCTTCATGTAACTGATTTCATCTGTAACTGATTTCATCGTTAACTGATTTCATCTTCATTTAACTGATTTCATCGTTAACTGATTTCATCTTCATTTAACTGATTTCATCGTTAACTGATTTCATCGTTAACTGATTTCATCTTCATTTAACTGATTTCATCGTTAACTGATTTCATTCTTCATTTAACTGATTTCATCGTTAACTGATTTCATCGTTAACTGATTTCATCTTCATTTAACTGATTTCATCGTTAACTGATTTCATCGTTAACTGATTTCATCTTCATTTAACTGATTCCATCGTTAACTGATTTCATCTTCATTTAACTGATTTCATCTTCATTTAACTGATTTCATCGTTAACTGATTTCATCTTTAACTGATTTCATCTTTAACTGATTTCATCGTTAACTGATTTCATCTTCATTTAACTGATTTCATCGTTAACTGATTTCATCGTTAACTGATTTCATCGTTAACTGATTTCATCTTCATTTAACTGATTCCATCGTTAACTGATTTCATCTTTAACTGATTTCATCGTTAACTGATTTCATCTTCAACTGATTTCATCGTTAACTGATTTCATCTTTAACTGATTTCATCTCCATTTAACTGATTCCATCGTTAACTGATTTCATCGTTAACTGATTTCATCGTTAACTGATTTCATCTTCATTTAACTGATTTCATCGTTAACTGATTTCATCGTTAACTGATTTCATCGTTAACTGATTTCATCTTCATTTAACTGATTTCATCGTTAACTGATTTCATCGTTAACTGATTTCATCGTTAACTGATTTCATCTTTAACTGATTTCAACTTCATTTAACTGATTTCATCGTTAACTGATTTCATCGTTAACTGATTTCATCTTTAACTGATTTCATCTTCATTTAACTGATTTCATCGTTAACTGATTTCATCTTCATTTAACTGATTTCATCGTTAACTGATTTCATCTTCATTTAACTGATTTCATTTTCATTCTTCATTTAACTGATTTCATCGTTAACTGATTTCATCTTTAACTGATTTCATCGTTAACTGATTTCATCTTCATTTAACTGATTTCATCGTTAACTGATTTCATCTTCATTTAACTGATTTCATTTTCATTCTTCATTTAACTGATTTCATCGTTAACTGATTTCATCTTTAACTGATTTCATCGTTAACTGATTTAATCTTCATGTAACTGATTTCATCTGTAACTGATTTCATCGTTAACTGATTTCATCGTCATTTAACTGATTTCATCTTCATTTAACTGATTTCATCTTTAACTGATTTCATCGTTAACTGATTTCATCTTTAACTGATTTCATCGTTAACTGATTTAATCTTCATGTAACTGATTTCATCTGTAACTGATTTCATCTTTAACTGATTTCATCGTTAACTGATTTCATCTTTAACTGATTTCATCGTTAACTGATTTCATCTTCATTTAACTGATTTCATCGTTAACTGATTTCATCTTTAACTGATTTCATCGTTAACTGATTTCATCTTCATTTAACTGATTTCATCTTTAACTGATTTCATCTTCATTTAACTGATTTCATCGTTAACTGATTTCATCTTCATTTAACTGATTTCATCGTTAACTGATTTCATCGTTAACTGATTTCATCGTTAACTGATTTCATCTTTAACTGATTTCATCGTTAACTGATTTCATCTTCATTTAACTGATTTCATTTTCATTCTTCATTTAACTGATTTCATCGTTAACTGATTTCATCTTTAACTGATTTCATCGTTAACTGATTTAATCTTCATGTAACTGATTTCATCTGTAACTGATTTCATATTTAACTGATTTCATCGTTAACTGATTTCATCTTCATTTAACTGATTTCATCGTTAACTGATTTCATCTTTAACTGATTTCATCGTTAACTGATTTCATCTTCATTTAACTGATTTCATCGTTAACTGATTTCATCGTTAACTGATTTCATCTTCATTTAACTGATTTCATCGTTAACTGATTTCATCTTTAACTGATTCCATCGTTAACTGATTTCATCGTTAACTGATTTCATCTTCATTTAACTGATTTCATCGTTAACTGATTTCATCTTCATTTAACTGATTTCATCTTTAACTGATTTCATCTTTAACTGATTTCATCGTTAACTGATTTCATCTTCATTTAACTGATTTCATCGTTAACTGATTTCATCGTTAACTGATTTAATCTTCATTTAACTGATTTCATCGTTAACTGATTTCATCGTTAACTGATTTCATCTTCATTTAACTGATTTCATCGTTAACTGATTTCATATTCATTTAACTGATTTCATCTTTAACTGATTTCATCGTTAACTGATTTCATCTTCATTTAACTGATTTCATCGTTAACTGATTTCATCTTTAACTGATTTCATCGTTCACTGATTTCATCTTTAACTGATTTCATCGTTAACTGATTTAATCTTCATGTAACTGATTTCATCTGTAACTGATTTCATCTTCATTTAACTGATTTCATCGTTAACTGATTTCATCTTCATTTAACTGATTTCATCTTTAACTGATTTCATCTTCATTTAACTGATTTCATTTTCATTCTTCATTTAACTGATTTCATCGTTAACTGATTTCATCTTTAACTGATTTCATCGTTAACTGATTTAATCTTCATGTAACTGATTTCATCTGTAACTGATTTCATCTTTAACTGATTTCATCGTTAACTGATTTCATCTTCATTTAACTGATTTCATCGTTAACTGATTTCATCTTCATTTAACTGATTTCATCGTTAACTGATTTCATCTTTAACTGATTTCATCGTTAACTGATTTAATCTTCATGTAACTGATTTCATCTGTAACTGATTTCATCGTTAACTGATTTCATCTTTAATTGATTTCATCGTTAACTGATTTAATCTTCATGTAACTGATTTCATCTGTAACTGATTTCATCGTTAACTGATTTCATCGTTAACTGATTTCATTGTTAACTGATTTCATCTTCATTTAACTGATTTCATCGTTAACTGATTTCATCTGTAACTGATTTCATCGTTAACTGATTTCATCGTTAACTGATTTCATCGTTAACTGATTTCATCTTCATTTAACTGATTTCATCTTCATTTAACTGATTTCATCGTTAACTGATTTCATCTTCATTTAACTGATTTCATCGTTAACTGATTTCATCTTCATTTAACTGATTTCATCTTTAACTGATTTCATCGTTAACTGATTTCATCTTCATTTAACTGATTTCATCTTTAACTGATTTCAACGTTAAATGATTTCATCGTTAACTGATTTCATCGTTAACTGATTTCATCTTTAACTGATTTCATCGTTAACTGATTTAATCTTCATTTAACTGATTTCATCTGTAACTGATTTCATCTTTAACTGATTTCATCTTTAACTGATTTCATCTTCATTTAAATGATTTCATCTTCATTTAACTGATTTCATCGTTAACTGATTTCATCGTTAACTGATTTCATCGTTAACTGATTTCATCTTCATTTAACTGATTTCATCGTTAACTGATTTCATCGTTAACTGATTTAATCTTCATGTAACTGATTTCATCTGTAACTGATTTCATCTTTAACTGATTTCATCTTCATTTAACTGATTTCATCTTTAACTGATTTCATCGTTAACTGATTTCATCATTAACTGATTTCATCGTTAACTGATTTCATCTTCATTTAACTGATTTCATCGTTAACTGATTTCATCTTCATTTAACTGATTTCATCGTTAACTGATTTCATCTTCATTTAACTGATTTCATCCTTAACTGATTTCATCTACATTTAACTGATTTCATCTTTAACTGATTTCATCTTCATTTAACTGATTTCATCGTTAACTGATTTCATCGTTAACTGATTTCATCGTTAACTGATTTCATCTTCATTTAACTGATTTCATTTTCATTCTTCATTTAACTGATTTCATCGTTAACTGATTTCATCTTTAACTGATTTCATCGTTAACTTATTTAATCTTCATGTAACTGATTTCATCTGTAACTGATTTCATCTTTAACTGATTTCATCGTTAACTGATTTCATCTTCATTTAACTGATTTCATCTTCATTTAACTGATTTCATCTTTAACTGATTTCATCTTTAACTGATTTCATCGTTAACTGATTTCATCTTCATTTAACTGATTTCATCGTTAACTGATTTCATCGTTAACTGATTTCATCTCCATTTAACTGATTTCATCGTTAACTGATTTCATCTTCAATTAACTGATTTCATCTTTAACTGATTTCATCGTTAACTGATTTCATCGTTAACTGATTTCATCTTCATTTAACTGATTTCATTTTCATTCTTCATTTAACTGATTTCATCGTTAACTGATTTCATCTTTAACTGATTTCATCGTTAACTTATTTAATCTTCATGTAACTGATTTCATCTGTAACTGATTTCATCTTTAACTGATTTCATCGTTAACTGATTTCATCTTCATTTAACTGATTTCATCTTCATTTAACTGATCTCATCTTTAACTGATTTCATCGTTAACTGATTTCATCTTCATTTAACTGATTTCATCGTTAACTGATTTCATCGTTAACTGATTTCATCTTCATTTAACTGATTTCATCGTTAACTGATTTCATCTTTAACTGATTTCATCGTTAACTGATTTCATCTTCATTTAACTGATTTCATCGTTAACTGATTTCATCTTCATTTAACTGATTTCATCTTCATTTAACTGATTTCATCTTTAACTGATTTCATCGTTAACTGATTTCATCTTCATTTAACTGATTTCATTTTCATTCTTCATTTAACTGATTTCATCTTTAACTGTTTTCATCTTTAACTGATTTCATTCTTCATTTAACTGATTTCATCTTTAACTGATTTCATCTTTAACTGATTTCATCGTTAACTGATTTCATCTTCATTTAACTGATTTCATCGTTAACTGATTCCATCGTTAACTGATTTCATCGTTAACTGATTTCATCGTTAACTGATTTCATCTTCATTTAACTGATTTCATCGTTAACTGATTTCATCGTTAACTGATTTCATCGTTAACTGATTTCATCTTCATTTAACTGATTTCATCGTTAACTGATTTCATCGTTAACTGATTTCATCTTCATTTAACTGATTTCATCGTTAACTGATTTCATCGTTAACTGATTTCATCTTCATTTAACTGATTTCATTTTCATTCTTCATTTAACTGATTTCATCGTTAACTGATTTCATCGTTAACTGATTTCATCGTTAACTGATTTCATCTTTAACTGATTTCATCTTCATTTAACTGATTTCATCGTTAACTGATTTCATCTTCATTTAACTGATTTCATCTTTAACTGATTTCATCGTTAACTGATTTCATCGTTAACTGATTTCATCTTTAACTGATTTCATCGTTAACTGATTTCATCTTCATGTAACTGATTTCATCTTTAACTGATTTCATCGTTAACTGATTTCATCTTCATTTAACTGATTTCATCGTTAACTGATTTCATCTTCATTTAACTGATTTCATCTTTAACTGATTTCATCGTTAACTGATTTCATCTTCATTTAACTGATTTCATTTTCAGTCTTCATTTAACTGATTTCATCTTTAACTGATTTCATCGTTAACTGATTTCATCTTCATTTAACTGATTTCATTTTCAGTCTTCATTTAACTGATTTCATCGTTAACTGATTTCATCTTTAACTGATTTCATCGTTAACTGATTTAATCTTCATGTAACTGATTTCATCTGTAACTGATTTCATCGTCAACTGATTTCATCGTTAACTGATTTCATCTTCATTTAACTGATTTCATCTTCATTTAACTGATTTCATCGTTAACTGATTTCATCTTTAACTGATTTCATCGTTAACTGATTTTATCTTCATGTAACTGATTTCATCTGTAACTGATTTCATCTTTAACTGATTTCATCGTTAACTGATTTCATCTTCATTTAACTGATTTCATCGTTAACTGATTTCATCTTTAACTGATTTCATCGTTAACTGATTTCATCTTCATTTAACTGATTTCATCTTTAACTGATTTCATCGTTAACTGATTTCATCTTCATTTAACTGATTTCATCGTTAACTGATTTCATCTTCATTTAACTGATTTCATCTTTAACTGATTTCATCGTTAACTGATTTCATCTTTAACTGATTTCATCGTTAACTGATTTCATCTTCATTTAACTGATTTCATCGTTAACTGATTTCATCTTCATTTAACTGATTTCATCGTTAACTGATTTCATCGTTAACTGATTTCATCTTTAACTGATTTCATCGTTAACTGATTTCATCTTCATTTAACTGATTTCATCGTTAACTGATTTCATCGTTTACTGATTTCATCGTTAACTGATTTCATCTTCATTTAACTGATTTCATCGTTAACTGATTTCATCGTTAACTGATTTCATCGTTAACTGATTTCATCGTTAACTGATTTCATCTTCATTTAACTGATTTCATCTTTAACTGATTTCATCGTTAACTGATTTCATCTTCATTTAACTGATTTCATCGTTAACTGATTTCATCTTCATTTAACTGATTTCATCTTTAACTGATTTCATCGTTAACTGATTTCATCTTTAACTGATTTCATCGTTAACTGATTTCATCTTCATTTAACTGATTTCATCGTTAACTGATTTCATCTTCATTTAACTGATTTCATCGTTAACTGATTTCATCGTTAACTGATTTCATCTTTAACTGATTTCATCGTTAACTGATTTCATCTTCATTTAACTGATTTCATCGTTAACTGATTTCATCGTTTACTGATTTCATCGTTAACTGATTTCATCTTCATTTAACTGATTTCATCGTTAACTGATTTCATCGTTAACTGATTTCATCTTCATTTAACTGATTTCATCGTTAACTGATTTCATCTTCATTTAACTGATTTCATCTTTAACTGATTTCATCGTTAACTGATTTCATCTTCATTTAACTGATTTCATCGTTAACTGATTTCATCTTTAACTGATTTCATCTTTAACTGATTTCATCGTTAACTGATTTCATCTTTAACTGATTTCATCGTTAACTGATTTAATCTTCATGTAACTGATTTCATCTGGAGCTGATTTCATCTTTAACTGATTTCATCGTTAACTGATTTCATCTTTAACTGATTTCATCTTCATTTAACTGATTTCATCGTTAACTGATTTCATCTTCATTTAACTGATTTCATCTTTAACTGATTTCATCTTCATTTAACTGATTTCATCTTTAACTGATTTCATCGTTAACTAATTTTATCTTCATTTAACTGATTTCATCTTTAACTGATTTCATCGTTAACTGATTTCATCTTCATTTAACTGATTTCATCGTTAACTGATTTCATCGTTAACTGATTTAATCTTCATGTAACTGATTTCATCTGTAACTGATTTCATCTTTAACTGATTTCATCGTTAACTGATTTCATCTTCATTTAACTGATTTCATCGTTAACTGATTTCATCTTCATTTAACTGATTTCACCGTTAACTGATTTCATCTTCATTTAACTGATTCCATCGTTAACTGATTTCATCTTTAACTGATTTCATCGTTAACTGATTTCATCTTCAACTGATTTCATCGTTAACTGATTTCATCTTTAACTGATTTCATCTTCATTTAACTGATTCCATCGTTAACTGATTTCATCGTTAACTGATTTCATCGTTAACTGATTTCATCTTCATTTAACTGATTTCATCGTTAACTGATTTCATCGTTAACTGATTTCATCGTTAACTGATTTCATCTTCATTTAACTGATTTCATCTTTAACTGATTTCATCGTTAACTGATTTCATCGTTAACTGATTTCATCTTTAACTGATTTCAACTTCATTTAACTGATTTCATCGTTAACTGATTTCATCGTTAACTGATTTCATCTTTAACTGATTTCATCTTCATTTAACTGATTTCATCGTTAACTGATTTCATCTTCATTTAACTGATTTCATCGTTAACTGATTTCATCTTCATTTAACTGATTTCATCGTTAACTGATTTCATCTTCATTTAACTGATTTCATTTTCATTCTTCATTTAACTGATTTCATCGTTAACTGATTTCATCTTTAACTGATTTCATCGTTAACTGATTTCATCTTCATTTAACTGATTTCATCGTTAACTGATTTCATCTTCATTTAACTGATTTCATTTTCATTCTTCATTTAACTGATTTCATCGTTAACTGATTTCATCTTTAACTGATTTCATCGTTAACTGATTTAATCTTCATGTAACTGATTTCATCTGTAACTGATTTCATCGTTAACTGATTTCATCTTCATTTAACTGATTTCATCTTCATTTAACTGATTTCATCTTTAACTGATTTCATCGTTAACTGATTTCATCTTTAACTGATTTCATCGTTAACTGATTTAATCTTCATGTAACTGATTTCATCTGTAACTGATTTCATCTTTAACTGATTTCATCGTTAACTGATTTCATCTTCATTTAACTGATTTCATCGTTAACTGATTTCATCTTTAACTGATTTCATCGTTAACTGATTTCATCTTTAACTGATTTCATCGTTAACTGATTTCATCTTCATTTAACTGATTTCATCTTTAACTGATTTCATCTTCATTTAACTGATTTCATCGTTAACTGATTTCATCTTCATTTAACTGATTTCATCGTTAACTGATTTCATCGTTAACTGATTTCATCGTTAACTGATTTCATCTTCATTTAACTGATTCCATCGTTAACTGATTTCATCTTTAACTGATTTCATCGTTAACTGATTTCATCTTCAACTGATTTCATCGTTAACTGATTTCATCTTTAACTGATTTCATCTTCATTTAACTGATTCCATCGTTAACTGATTTCATCGTTAACTGATTTCATCGTTAACTGATTTCATCTTCATGTAACTGATTTCATCGTTAACTGATTTCATCGTTAACTGATTTCATCGTTAACTGATTTCATCTTCATTTAACTGATTTCATCTTTAACTGATTTCATCGTTAACTGATTTCATCTTCATTTAACTGATTTCATCGTTAACTGATTTCATCTTCATTTAACTGATTTCATCGTTAACTGATTTCATCGTTAACTGATTTCATCTTTAACTGATTTCATCGTTAACTGATTTCATCTTCATTTAACTGATTTCATCGTTAACTGATTTCATCGTTTACTGATTTCATCGTTAACTGATTTCATCTTCATTTAACTGATTTCATCGTTAACTGATTTCATCGTTAACTGATTTCATCTTCATTTAACTGATTTCATCGTTAACTGATTTCATCTTCATTTAACTGATTTCATCTTTAACTGATTTCATCGTTAACTGATTTCATCTTCATTTAACTGATTTCATCGTTAACTGATTTCATCTTTAACTGATTTCATCTTTAACTGATTTCATCGTTAACTGATTTCATCTTTAACTGATTTCATCGTTAACTGATTTAATCTTCATGTAACTGATTTCATCTGGAGCTGATTTCATCTTTAACTGATTTCATCGTTAACTGATTTCATCTTTAACTGATTTCATCTTCATTTAACTGATTTCATCGTTAACTGATTTCATCTTCATTTAACTGATTTCATCTTTAACTGATTTCACCTTCATTTAACTGATTTCATCTTTAACTGATTTCATCGTTAACTGATTTCATCTTCATTTAACTGATTTCATCTTTAACTGATTTCATCGTTAACTAATTTTATCTTCATTTAACTGATTTCATCTTTAACTGATTTCATCGTGAACTGATTTCATCTTCATTTAACTGATTTCATCGTTAACTGATTTCATCGTTAACTGATTTAATCTTCATGTAACTGATTTCATCTGTAACTGATTTCATCTTTAACTGATTTCATCGTTAACTGATTTCATCTTCATTTAACTGATTTCATCGTTAACTGATTTCATCTTCATTTAACTGATTTCACCGTTAACTGATTTCATCTTCATTTAACTGATTTCATTTTCATTCTTCATTTAACTGATTTCATCGTTAACTGATTTCATCTTTAACTGATTTCATCGTTAACTGATTTAATCTTCATGTAACTGATTTCATCTGTAACTGATTTCATCTTTAACTGATTTCATCGTTAACTGATTTCATCTTCATTTAACTGATTTCATCTTTAACTGATTTCATCGTTAACTGATTTCATCTTCATTTAACTGATTTCATCGTTAACTGATTTCATCTTTAACTGATTTCATCTTTAACTGATTTCATCGTTAACTGATTTCATCTTTAACTGATTTCATCGTTAACTGATTTAATCTTCATGTAACTGATTTCATCTGGAGCTGATTTCATCTTTAACTGATTTCATCGTTAACTGATTTCATCTTTAACTGATTTCATCTTCATTTAACTGATTTCATCGTTAACTGATTTCATCTTCATTTAACTGATTTCATCTTTAACTGATTTCACCTTCATTTAACTGATTTCATCTTTAACTGATTTCATCGTTAACTGATTTCATCTTCATTTAACTGATTTCATCTTTAACTGATTTCATCGTTAACTAATTTTATCTTCATTTAACTGATTTCATCTTTAACTGATTTCATCGTTAACTGATTTCATCTTCATTTAACTGATTTCATCGTTAACTGATTTCATCGTTAACTGATTTAATCTTCATGTAACTGATTTCATCTGTAACTGATTTCATCTTTAACTGATTTCATCGTTAACTGATTTCATCTTCATTTAACTGATTTCACCGTTAACTGATTTCATCTTCATTTAACTGATTTCACCGTTAACTGATTTCATCTTCATTTAACTGATTTCATCGTTAACTGATTTCATCTTCATTTAACTGATTTCACCGTTAACTGATTTCATCTTCATTTAACTGATTTCATTTTCATTCTTCATTTAACTGATTTCATCGTTAACTGATTTCATCTTTAACTGATTTCATCGTTAACTGATTTAATCTTCATGTAACTGATTTCATCTGTAACTGATTTCATCTTTAACTGATTTCATCGTTAACTGATTTCATCTTCATTTAACTGATTTCATCGTTAACTGATTTCATCGTTAACTGATTTCATCTTTAACTGATTTCATCGTTAACTGATTTCATCTTCATTTAACTGATTTCATCGTTAACTGATCTCATCGTTAACTGATTTCATCTTCATTTAACTGATTCCATCGTTAACTGATTTCATCGTTAACTGATTTCATCGTTAACTGATTTCATCTTAATTTAACTGATTTCATCGTTAACTGATTTCATCGTTAACTGATTTCATCTTTAACTGATTTCATCGTTAACTGATTTCATCTTCATTTAACTGATTTCATCGTTAACTGATTTCATCTTTAACTGATTTCATCTTTAACTGATTTCATCGTTAACTGATTTCATCTTTAACTGATTTCATCGTTAACTGATTTAATCTTCATGTAACTGATTTCATCTGGAGCTGATTTCATCTTTAACTGATTTCATCGTTAACTGATTTAATCTTCATTTAACTGATTTCATCGTTAACTGATTTCATCTTCATTTAACTGATTTCATCGTTAACTGATTTCATCTTCATTTAACTGATTTCATTTTCATTCTTCATTTAACTGATTTCATCGTTAACTGATTTCATCGTTAACTGATTTGATCTTCATTTAACTGATTTCATCGTTAACTGATTTCATCTTCATTTAACTGATTTCATCGTTAACTGATTTCATCGTTTACTGATTTCATCGTTAACTGATTTCATCTTCATTTAACTGATTTCATCGTTAACTGATTTCATCGTTAACTGATTTCATCTTCATTTAACTGATTTCATCGTTAACTGATTTCATCTTCATTTAACTGATTTCATCTTTAACTGATTTCATCGTTAACTGATTTCATCTTCATTTAACTGATTTCATCGTTAACTGATTTCATCTTTAACTGATTTCATCTTTAACTGATTTCATCGTTAACTGATTTCATCTTTAACTGATTTCATCGTTAACTGATTTAATCTTCATGTAACTGATTTCATCTGGAGCTGATTTCATCTTTAACTGATTTCATCGTTAACTGATTTAATCTTCATTTAACTGATTTCATCGTTAACTGATTTCATCTTTAACTGATTTCATCTTTAACTGATTTCATCTTCATTTAACTGATTTCATCGTTAACTGATTTCATCTTCATTTAACTGATTTCATCTTTAACTGATTTCACCTTCATTTAACTGATTTCATCTTTAACTGATTTCATCGTTAACTGATTTCATCTTCATTTAACTGATTTCATCTTTAACTGATTTCATCGTTAACTAATTTCATCTTCATTTAACTGATTTCATCTTTAACTGATTTCATCGTTAACTGATTTCATCTTCATTTAACTGATTTCATCGTTAACTGATTTCATCGTTAACTGATTTAATCTTCATGTAACTGATTTCATCTGTAACTGATTTCATCTTTAACTGATTTCATCGTTAACTGATTTCATCTTCATTTAACTGATTTCATCGTTAACTGATTTCATCTTCATTTAACTGATTTCACCGTTAACTGATTTCATCTTCATTTAACTGATTTCATTTTCATTCTTCATTTAACTGATTTCATCGTTAACTGATTTCATCGTTAACTGATTTCATCGTTAACTGATTTAATCTTCATGTAACTGATTTCATCTGTAACTGATTTCATCTTTAACTGATTTCATCGTTAACTGATTTCATCTTCATTTAACTGATTTCATCGTTAACTGATTTCATCGTTAACTGATTTCATCTTTAACTGATTTCATCGTTAACTGATTTCATCTTCATTTAACTGATTTCATCGTTAACTGATCTCATCGTTAACTGATTTCATCTTCATTTAACTGATTCCATCGTTAACTGATTTCATCGTTAACTGATTTCATCGTTAACTGATTTCATCTTAATTTAACTGATTTCATCGTTAACTGATTTCATCGTTAACTTATTTCAACTTCATTTAACTGATTCCATCGTTAACTGATTTCATCTTTAACTGATTTCATCGTTAACTGATTTCATCTTCATTTAACTGATTTCATCGTTAACTGATTTCATTTTTAACTGATTTCATCGTTCACTGATTTCATCTTTAACTGATTTCATCGTTAACTGATTTAATCTTCATGTAACTGATTTCATCGTTAACTGATTTCATCGTTAACTGATTTCATCTTCATTTAACTGATTTCATCGTTAACTGATTTCATCGTTAACTGATTTCATCGTTAACTGATTTCATCTTCATTTAACTGATTTCATTTTCATTCTTCATTTAACTGATTTCATCGTTAACTGATTTCATCTTTAACTGATTTCATCGTTAACTGATTTAATCTTCATGTAACTGATTTCATCAGTAACTGATTTCATCTTCATTTAACTGATTTCATCGTTAACTGATTTCATCGTTAACTGATTTCATCTTCATTTAACTGATTTCATCGTTAACTGATTTCATTCTTCATTTAACTGATTTCATCGTTAACTGATTTCATCGTTAACTGATTTCATCTTCATTTAACTGATTTCATCGTTAACTGATTTCATCGTTAACTGATTTCATCGTTAACTGATTTCATCTTCATTTAACTGATTCCATCGTTAACTGATTTCATCTTCATTTAACTGATTTCATCTTCATTTAACTGATTTCATCGTTAACTGATTTCATCTTTAACTGATTTCATCGTTAACTGATTTCATCTTCATTTAACTGATTTCATCGTTAACTGATTTCATCGTTAACTGATTTCATCGTTAACTGATTTCATCTTCATTTAACTGATTCCATCGTTAACTGATTTCATCTTTAACTGATTTCATCGTTAACTGATTTCATCTTCAACTGATTTCATCGTTAACTGATTTCATCTTTAACTGATTTCATCTTCATTTAACTGATTCCATCGTTAACTGATTTCATCGTTAACTGATTTCATCTTCATTTAACTGATTTCATCGTTAACTGATTTCATCGTTAACTGATTTCATCGTTAACTGATTTCATCTTCATTTAACTGATTTCATCTTTAACTGATTTCATCGTTAACTGATTTCATCTTCATTTAACTGATTTCATCGTTAACTGATTTCATCGTTAACTGATTTCATCTTCATTTAACTGATTTCATTTTCATTCTTCATTTAACTGATTTCATCGTTAACTGATTTCATCGTTAACTGATTTCATCGTTAACTGATTTCATCTTTAACTGATTTCATCTTCATTTAACTGATTTCATCGTTAACTGATTTCATCTTCATTTAACTGATTTCATCGTTAACTGATTTCATCGTTAACTGATTTCATCGTTAACTGATTTCATCTTTAACTGATTTCATCGTTAACTGATTTCATCTTCATGTAACTGATTTCATCGTTAACTGATTTCATCTTCATTTAACTGATTTCATCTTTAACTGATTTCATCGTTAACTGATTTCATCGTTAACTGATTTCATCTTCATTTAACTGATTCCATCGTTAACTGATTTCATCTTCATTTAACTGATTTCATCTTCATTTAACTGATTTCATCGTTAACTGATTTCATCTTTAACTGATTTCATCGTTAACTGATTTCATCTTCATTTAACTGATTTCATCGTTAACTGATTTCATCGTTAACTGATTTCATCTTCATGTAACTGATTCCATCGTTAACTGATTTCATCTTTAACTGATTTCATCGTTAACTGATTTCATCTTCAACTGATTTCATCGTTAACTGATTTCATCTTTAACTGATTTCATCTTCATTTAACTGATTCCATCGTTAACTGATTTCATCGTTAACTGATTTCATCTTCATTTAACTGATTTCATCGTTAACTGATTTCATCGTTAACTGATTTCATCGTTAACTGATTTCATCTTCATTTAACTGATTTCATCTTTAACTGATTTCATCTTCATTTAACTGATTTCATCGTTAACTGATTTCATCGTTAACTGATTTCATCTTCATTTAACTGATTTCATTTTCATTCTTCATTTAACTGATTTCATCGTTAACTGATTTCATCGTTAACTGATTTCATCGTTAACTGATTTCATCTTTAACTGATTTCATCTTCATTTAACTGATTTCATCGTTAACTGATTTCATCTTCATTTAACTGATTTCATCTTTAACTGATTTCATCGTTAACTGATTTCATCGTTAACTGATTTCATCTTTAACTGATTTCATCGTTAACTGATTTCATCTTCATGTAACTGATTTCATCGTTAACTGATTTCATCTTCATTTAACTGATTTCATCTTTAACTGATTTCATCGTTAACTGATTTCATCTTTAACTGATTTCATCGTTAACTGATTTAATCTTCATGTAACTGATTTCATCTTTAACTGATTTCATCGTTAACTGATTTCATCTTCATTTAACTGATTTCATCTTTAACTGATTTCATCGTTAACTGATTTCATCTTCATTTAACTGATTTCATTTTCATTCTTCATTTAACTGATTTCATCGTTAACTGATTTCATGTTTAACTGATTTCATCGTTAACTGATTTAATCTTCATGTAACTGATTTCATCTGTAACTGATTTCATCTTTAACTGATTTCATCGCTAACTGATTTCATCTTCATTTAACTGATTTCATCGTTAACTGATTTCATCTTCATTTAACTGATTTCATCTTTAACTGATTTCATCGTTAACTGATTTCATCTTCATTTAACTGATTTCATTTTCATTCTTCATTTAACTGATTTCATCGTTAACTGATTTCATCTTTAACTGATTTCATCGTTAACTGATTTAATCTTCATGTAAATGATTTCATCTGTAACTGATTTCATCGTTAACTGATTTCATCTTCATTTAACTGATTTCATCTTCATTTAACTGATTTCATCTTTAACTGATTTCATCGTTAACTGATTTCATCTTTAACTGATTTCATCGTTAACTGATTTAATCTTCATGTAACTGATTTCATCTGTAACTGATTTCATCTTTAACTGATTTCATCGTTAACTGATTTCATCTTCATTTAACTGATTTCATCGTTAACTGATTTCATCTTTAACTGATTTCATCGTTAACTGATTTCATCTTCATTTAACTGATTTCATCTTTAACTGATTTCATCTTCATTTAACTGATTTCATCGTTAACTGATTTCATCGTTAACTGATTTCATCTTCATTTAACTGATTTCATCGTTAACTGATTTCATCGTTAACTGATTTCATCTTTAACTGATTTCATCGTTAACTGATTTCATCTTCATTTAACTGATTTCATTTTCATTCTTCATTTAACTGATTTCATCGTTAACTGATTTCATCTTTAACTGATTTCATCGTTAACTGATTTAATCTTCATGTAACTGATTTCATCTGTAACTGATTTCATCGTTAACTGATTTCATCTTCATTTAACTGATTTCATCGTTAACTGATTTCATCTTCATTTAACTGATTTCATCGTTAACTGATTTCATCGTTAACTGATTTCATCTTCATTTAACTGATTTCATCGTTAACTGATTTCATTCTTCATTTAACTGATTTCATCGTTAACTGATTTCATCGTTAACTGATTTCATCTTCATTTAACTGATTTCATCGTTAACTGATTTCATCGTTAACTGATTTCATCTTCATTTAACTGATTCCATCGTTAACTGATTTCATCTTCATTTAACTGATTTCATCTTCATTTAACTGATTTCATCGTTAACTGATTTCATCTTTAACTGATTTCATCTTTAACTGATTTCATCGTTAACTGATTTCATCTTCATTTAACTGATTTCATCGTTAACTGATTTCATCGTTAACTGATTTCATCTTCATTTAACTGATTCCATCGTTAACTGATTTCATCTTTAACTGATTTCATCGTTAACTGATTTCATCTTCAACTGATTTCATCGTTAACTGATTTCATCTTTAACTGATTTCATCTTCATTTAACTGATTCCATCGTTAACTGATTTCATCGTTAACTGATTTCATCGTTAACTGATTTCATCTTCATTTAACTGATTTCATCGTTAACTGATTTCATCGTTAACTGATTTCATCGTTAACTGATTTCATCTTCATTTAACTGATTTCATCTTTAACTGATTTCATCGTTAACTGATTTCATCGTTAACTGATTTCATCTTTAACTGATTTCAACTTCATTTAACTGATTTCATCGTTAACTGATTTCATCGTTAACTGATTTCATCTTTAACTGATTTCATCTTCATTTAACTGATTTCATCGTTAACTGATTTCATCTTCATTTAACTGATTTCATCGTTAACTGATTTCATCTTCATTTAACTGATTTCATTTTCATTCTTCATTTAACTGATTTCATCGTTAACTGATTTCATCTTTAACTGATTTCATCGTTAACTGATTTCATCTTCATTTAACTGATTTCATCGTTAACTGATTTCATCTTCATTTAACTGATTTCATTTTCATTCTTCATTTAACTGATTTCATCGTTAACTGATTTCATCTTTAACTGATTTCATCGTTAACTGATTTAATCTTCATGTAACTGATTTCATCTGTAACTGATTTCATCGTTAACTGATTTCATCTTCATTTAACTGATTTCATCTTCATTTAACTGATTTCATCTTTAACTGATTTCATCGTTAACTGATTTCATCTTTAACTGATTTCATCGTTAACTGATTTAATCTTCATGTAACTGATTTCATCTGTAACTGATTTCATCTTTAACTGATTTCATCGTTAACTGATTTCATCTTTAACTGATTTCATCGTTAACTGATTTCATCTTCATTTAACTGATTTCATCGTTAACTGATTTCATCTTTAACTGATTTCATCGTTAACTGATTTCATCTTCATTTAACTGATTTCATCTTTAACTGATTTCATCTTCATTTAACTGATTTCATCGTTAACTGATTTCATCTTCATTTAACTGATTTCATCGTTAACTGATTTCATCGTTAACTGATTTCATCGTTAACTGATTTCATCTTTAACTGATTTCATCGTTAACTGATTTAATCTTCATGTAACTGATTTCATCTGTAACTGATTTCATCTTTAACTGATTTCATCGTTAACTGATTTCATCTTCATTTAACTGATTTCATCGTTAACTGATTTCATCTTTAACTGATTTCATCGTTAACTGATTTCATCTTCATTTAACTGATTTCATCTTTAACTGATTTCATCTTCATTTAACTGATTTCATCGTTAACTGATTTCATCGTTAACTGATTTCATCTTCATTTAACTGATTTCATCGTTAACTGATTTCATCGTTAACTGATTTCATCTTTAACTGATTTCATCGTTAACTGATTTCATCTTCATTTAACTGATTTCATTTTCATTCTTCATTTAACTGATTTCATCGTTAACTGATTTCATCTTTAACTGATTTCATCGTTAACTGATTTAATCTTCATGTAACTGATTTCATCTGTAACTGATTTCATCGTTAACTGATTTCATCTTCATTTAACTGATTTCATCGTTAACTGATTTCATCTTCATTTAACTGATTTCATCGTTAACTGATTTCATCTTCATTTAACTGATTTCATCGTTAACTGATTTCATTCTTCATTTAACTGATTTCATCGTTAACTGATTTCATCGTTAACTGATTTCATCTTCATTTAACTGATTTCATCGTTAACTGATTTCATCGTTAACTGATTTCATCTTCATTTAACTGATTCCATCGTTAACTGATTTCATCTTCATTTAACTGATTTCATCTTCATTTAACTGATTTCATCGTTAACTGATTTCATCTTTAACTGATTTCATCGTTAACTGATTTCATCTTCATTTAACTGATTTCATCGTTAACTGATTTCATCGTTAACTGATTTCATCGTTAACTGATTTCATCTTCATTTAACTGATTCCATCGTTAACTGATTTCATCTTTAACTGATTTCATCGTTAACTGATTTCATCTTCAACTGATTTCATCGTTAACTGATTTCATCTTTAACTGATTTCATCTTCATTTAACTGATTCCATCGTTAACTGATTTCATCGTTAACTGATTTCATCGTTAACTGATTTCATCTTCATTTAACTGATTTCATCGTTAACTGATTTCATCGTTAACTGATTTCATCGTTAACTGATTTCATCTTCATTTAACTGATTTCATCTTTAACTGATTTCATCGTTAACTGATTTCATCGTTAACTGATTTCATCTTTAACTGATTTCAACTTCATTTAACTGATTTCATCGTTAACTGATTTCATCGTTAACTGATTTCATCTTTAACTGATTTCATCTTCATTTAACTGATTTCATCGTTAACTGATTTCATCTTCATTTAACTGATTTCATCGTTAACTGATTTCATCTTCATTTAACTGATTTCATTTTCATTCTTCATTTAACTGATTTCATCGTTAACTGATTTCATCTTTAACTGATTTCATCGTTAACTGATTTCATCTTCATTTAACTGATTTCATCGTTAACTGATTTCATCTTCATTTAACTGATTTCATTTTCATTCTTCATTTAACTGATTTCATCGTTAACTGATTTCATCTTTAACTGATTTCATCGTTAACTGATTTAATCTTCATGTAACTGATTTCATCTTCATTTAACTGATTTCATCTTTAACTGATTTCATCGTTAACTGATTTCATCTTTAACTGATTTCATCGTTAACTGATTTAATCTTCATGTAACTGATTTCATCTGTAACTGATTTCATCTTTAACTGATTTCATCGTTAACTGATTTCATCTTTAACTGATTTCATCGTTAACTGATTTCATCTTCATTTAACTGATTTCATCGTTAACTGATTTCATCTTTAACTGATTTCATCGTTAACTGATTTCATCTTCATTTAACTGATTTCATCTTTAACTGATTTCATCTTCATTTAACTGATTTCATCGTTAACTGATTTCATCTTCATTTAACTGATTTCATCGTTAACTGATTTCATCGTTAACTGATTTCATCGTTAACTGATTTCATCTTTAACTGATTTCATCGTTAACTGATTTCATCTTCATTTAACTGATTTCATTTTCATTCTTCATTTAACTGATTTCATCGTTAACTGATTTCATCTTTAACTGATTTCATCGTTAACTGATTTAATCTTCATGTAACTGATTTCATCTGTAACTGATTTCATATTTAACTGATTTCATCGTTAACTGATTTCATCTTCATTTAACTGATTTCATCGTTAACTGATTTCATCTTTAACTGATTTCATCGTTAACTGATTTCATCTTCATTTAACTGATTTCATCGTTAACTGATTTCATCGTTAACTGATTTCATCTTCATTTAACTGATTTCATCGTTAACTGATTTCATCTTCATTTAACTGATTTCATCTTTAACTGATTTCATCTTTAACTGATTTCATCGTTAACTGATTTCATCTTCATTTAACTGATTTCATCGTTAACTGATTTCATCGTTAACTGATTTCATCTTCATTTAACTGATTTCATCGTTAACTGATTTCATCGTTAACTGATTTCATCTTCATTTAACTGATTTCATCGTTAACTGATTTCATATTCATTTAACTGATTTCATCTTTAACTGATTTCATCGTTAACTGATTTCATCTTCATTTAACTGATTTCATCGTTAACTGATTTCATCTTTAACTGATTTCATCGTTCACTGATTTCATCTTTAACTGATTTCATCGTTAACTGATTTAATCTTCATGTAACTGATTTCATCTGTAACTGATTTCATCTTCATTTAACTGATTTCATCGTTAACTGATTTCATCTTCATTTAACTGATTTCATCTTTAACTGATTTCATCTTCATTTAACTGATTTCATCGTTAACTGATTTCATCGTTAACTGATTTCATCTTCATTTAACTGATTTCATCTTTAACTGATTTCATCGTTAACTGATTTCATCTTTAACTGATTTCATCTTTAACTGATTTCATCTTTAACTGATTTCATCTTTAACTGATTTCATCTTCATTTAACTGATTTCATTTTCATTCTTCATTTAACTGATTTCATCGTTAACTGATTTCATCTTTAACTGATTTCATCGTTAACTGATTTAATCTTCATGTAACTGATTTCATCTGTAACTGATTTCATATTTAACTGATTTCATCGTTAACTGATTTCATCTTCATTTAACTGATTTCATCGTTAACTGATTTCATCTTCATTTAACTGATTTCATTTTCATTCTTCATTTAACTGATTTCATCGTTAACTGATTTCATCTTTAACTGATTTCATCGTTAACTGATTTAATCTTCATGTAACTGATTTCATCTGTAACTGATTTCATCTTTAACTGATTTCATCGTTAACTGATTTCATCTTCATTTAACTGATTTCATCGTTAACTGATTTCATCTTCATTTAACTGATTTCATCGTTAACTGATTTCATCTTTAACTGATTTCATCGTTAACTGATTTAATCTTCATGTAACTGATTTCATCTGTAACTGATTTCATCGTTAACTGATTTCATCTTTAATTGATTTCATCGTTAACTGATTTAATCTTCATGTAACTGATTTCATCTGTAACTGATTTCATCGTTAACTGATTTCATCGTTAACTGATTTCATTGTTAACTGATTTCATCTTCATTTAACTGATTTCATCGTTAACTGATTTCATCTGTAACTGATTTCATCGTTAACTGATTTCATCGTTAACTGATTTCATCGTTAACTGATTTCATCTTCATTTAACTGATTTCATCTTCATTTAACTGATTTCATCGTTAACTGATTTCATCTTCATTTAACTGATTTCATCGTTAACTGATTTCATCTTCATTTAACTGATTTCATCTTTAACTGATTTCATCGTTAACTGATTTCATCTTCATTTAACTGATTTCATCTTTAACTGATTTCAACGTTAACTGATTTCATCGTTAACTGATTTCATCGTTAACTGATTTCATCTTTAACTGATTTCATCGTTAACTGATTTCATCTTCATGTAACTGATTTCATCTTTAACTGATTTCATCGTTAACTGATTTCATCTTCATTTAACTGATTTCATCGTTAACTGATTTCATCTTCATTTAACTGATTTCATCTTTAACTGATTTCATCGTTAACTGATTTCATCTTCATTTAACTGATTTCATTTTCAGTCTTCATTTAACTGATTTCATCTTTAACTGATTTCATCGTTAACTGATTTCATCTTCATTTAACTGATTTCATTTTCAGTCTTCATTTAACTGATTTCATCGTTAACTGATTTCATCTTTAACTGATTTCATCGTTAACTGATTTAATCTTCATGTAACTGATTTCATCTGTAACTGATTTCATCGTCAACTGATTTCATCGTTAACTGATTTCATCTTCATTTAACTGATTTCATCTTCATTTAACTGATTTCATCGTTAACTGATTTCATCTTTAACTGATTTCATCGTTAACTGATTTAATCTTCATGTAACTGATTTCATCTGTAACTGATTTCATCTTTAACTGATTTCATCGTTAACTGATTTCATCTTCATTTAACTGATTTCATCGTTAACTGATTTCATCTTTAACTGATTTCATCGTTAACTGATTTCATCTTCATTTAACTGATTTCATCTTTAACTGATTTCATCGTTAACTGATTTCATCTTCATTTAACTGATTTCATCGTTAACTGATTTCATCTTCATTTAACTGATTTCATCTTTAACTGATTTCATCGTTAACTGATTTCATCTTTAACTGATTTCATCGTTAACTGATTTCATCTTCATTTAACTGATTTCATCGTTAACTGATTTCATCTTCATTTAACTGATTTCATCGTTAACTGATTTCATCGTTAACTGATTTCATCTTTAACTGATTTCATCGTTAACTGATTTAATCTTCATGTAACTGATTTCATCTGTAACTGATTTCATCTTTAACTGATTTCATCGTTAACTGATTTCATCTTCATTTAACTGATTTCATCGTTAACTGATTTCATCTTCATTTAACTGATTTCACCGTTAACTGATTTCATCTTCATTTAACTGATTTCATTTTCATTCTTCATTTAACTGATTTCATCGTTAACTGATTTCATCTTTAACTGATTTCATCGTTAACTGATTTAATCTTCATGTAACTGATTTCATCTGTAACTGATTTCATCTTTAACTGATTTCATCGTTAACTGATTTCATCTTCATTTAACTGATTTCATCTTTAACTGATTTCATCGTTAACTGATTTCATCTTCATTTAACTGATTTCATCGTTAACTGATTTCATCTTTAACTGATTTCATCTTTAACTGATTTCATCGTTAACTGATTTCATCTTTAACTGATTTCATCGTTAACTGATTTCATCTTCATTTAACTGATTTCATCGTTAACTGATTTCATTCTTCATTTAACTGATTTCATCGTTAACTGATTTCATCGTTAACTGATTTCATCTTCATTTAACTGATTTCATCGTTAACTGATTTCATCGTTAACTGATTTCATCTTCATTTAACTGATTCCATCGTTAACTGATTTCATCTTCATTTAACTGATTTCATCTTCATTTAACTGATTTCATCGTTAACTGATTTCATCTTTAACTGATTTCATCTTTAACTGATTTCATCGTTAACTGATTTCATCTTCATTTAACTGATTTCATCGTTAACTGATTTCATCGTTAACTGATTTCATCTTCATTTAACTGATTCCATCGTTAACTGATTTCATCTTTAACTGATTTCATCGTTAACTGATTTCATCTTCAACTGATTTCATCGTTAACTGATTTCATCTTTAACTGATTTCATCTTCATTTAAGTGATTCCATCGTTAACTGATTTCATCGTTAACTGATTTCATCGTTAACTGATTTCATCTTCATTTAACTGATTTCATCGTTAACTGATTTCATCGTTAACTGATTTCATCGTTAACTGATTTCATCTTCATTTAACTGATTTCATCTTTAACTGATTTCATCGTTAACTGATTTCATCGTTAACTGATTTCATCGTTAACTGATTTCATCTTTAACTGATTTCAACTTCATTTAACTGATTTCATCGTTAACTGATTTCATCGTTAACTGATTTCATCTTTAACTGATTTCATCTTCATTTAACTGATTTCATCGTTAACTGATTTCATCTTCATTTAACTGATTTCATCGTTAACTGATTTCATCTTCATTTAACTGATTTCATCGTTAACTGATTTCATCTTCATTTAACTGATTTCATTTTCATTCTTCATTTAACTGATTTCATCGTTAACTGATTTCATCTTTAACTGATTTCATCGTTAACTGATTTCATCTTCATTTAACTGATTTCATCGTTAACTGATTTCATCTTCATTTAACTGATTTCATTTTCATTCTTCATTTAACTGATTTCATCGTTAACTGATTTCATCTTTAACTGATTTCATCGTTAACTGATTTAATCTTCATGTAACTGATTTCATCTGTAACTGATTTCATCGTTAACTGATTTCATCTTCATTTAACTGATTTCATCTTCATTTAACTGATTTCATCTTTAACTGATTTCATCGTTAACTGATTTCATCTTTAACTGATTTCATCGTTAACTGATTTAATCTTCATGTAACTGATTTCATCTGTAACTGATTTCATCTTTAACTGATTTCATCGTTAACTGATTTCATCTTCATTTAACTGATTTCATCTTTAACTGATTTCATCTTCATTTAACTGATTTCATCGTTAACTGATTTCATCTTCATTTAACTGATTTCATCGTTAACTGATTTCATCGTTAACTGATTTCATCTTCATTTAACTGATTCCATCGTTAACTGATTTCATCTTTAACTGATTTCATCGTTAACTGATTTCATCTTCAACTGATTTCATCGTTAACTGATTTCATCTTTAACTGATTTCATCTTCATTTAACTGATTCCATCGTTAACTGATTTCATCGTTAACTGATTTCATCGTTAACTGATTTCATCTTCATGTAACTGATTTCATCGTTAACTGATTTCATCGTTAACTGATTTCATCGTTAACTGATTTCATCTTCATTTAACTGATTTCATCTTTAACTGATTTCATCGTTAACTGATTTCATCGTTAACTGATTTCATCTTTAACTGATTTCATCTTCATTTAACTGATTTCATCGTTAACTGATTTCATCGTTAACTGATTTCATCTTTAACTGATTTCATCTTCATTTAACTGATTTCATCGTTAACTGATTTCATCTTCATTTAACTGATTTCATCGTTAACTGATTTCATCTTCATTTAACTGATTTCATTTTCATTCTTCATTTAACTGATTTCATCGTTAACTGATTTCATCTTTAACTGATTTCATCTTTATCTGATTTCATCGTTAACTGATTTCATCTTCATTTAACTGATTTCATCGTTAACTGATTTCATCTTCATTTAACTGATTTCATTTTCATTCTTCATTTAACTGATTTCATCGTTAACTGATTTCATCTTTAACTGATTTCATCGTTAACTGATTTAATCTTCATGTAACTGATTTCATCTGTAACTGATTTCATCGTTAACTGATTTCATCTTCATTTAACTGATTTCATCTTCATTTAACTGATTTCATCTTTAACTGATTTCATCGTTAACTGATTTCATCTTTAACTGATTTCATCGTTAACTGATTTAATCTTCATGTAACTGATTTCATCTGTAACTGATTTCATCTTTAACTGATTTCATCGTTAACTGATTTCATCTTCATTTAACTGATTTCATCGTTAACTGATTTCATCTTTAACTGATTTCATCGTTAACTGATTTCATCTTCATTTAACTGATTTCATCTTTAACTGATTTCATCTTCATTTAACTGATTTCATCGTTAACTGATTTCATCTTCATTTAACTGATTTCATCGTTAACTGATTTCATCGTTAACTGATTTCATCGTTAACTGATTTCATCTTTAACTGATTTCATCGTTAACTGATTTCATCTTCATTTAACTGATTTCATTTTCATTCTTCATTTAACTGATTTCATCGTTAACTGATTTCATCTTTAACTGATTTCATCGTTAACTGATTTAATCTTCATGTAACTGATTTCATCTGTAACTGATTTCATCGTTAACTGATTTCATCTTCATTTAACTGATTTCATCGTTAACTGATTTCATCGTTAACTGATTTCATCGTTAACTGATTTCATCTTCATTTAACTGATTTCATCGTTAACTGATTTCATTCTTCATTTAACTGATTTCATCGTTAACTGATTTCATCGTTAACTGATTTCATCTTCATTTAACTGATTTCATCGTTAACTGATTTCATCGTTAACTGATTTCATCGTTAACTGATTTCATCTTCATTTAACTGATTCCATCGTTAACTGATTTCATCTTCATTTAACTGATTTCATCTTCATTTAACTGATTTCATCGTTAACTGATTTCATCTTTAACTGATTTCATCGTTAACTGATTTCATCTTCATTTAACTGATTTCATCGTTAACTGATTTCATCGTTAACTGATTTCATCGTTAACTGATTTCATCTTCATTTAACTGATTCCATCGTTAACTGATTTCATCTTTAACTGATTTCATCGTTAACTGATTTCATCTTCAACTGATTTCATCGTTAACTGATTTCATCTTTAACTGATTTCATCTTCATTTAACTGATTCCATCGTTAACTGATTTCATCGTTAACTGATTTCATCGTTAACTGATTTCATCGTTAACTGATTTCATCTTCATTTAACTGATTTCATCGTTAACTGATTTCATCGTTAACTGATTTCATCGTTAACTGATTTCATCTTCATTTAACTGATTTCATCGTTAACTGATTTCATCTTCATTTAACTGATTTCATCGTTAACTGATTTCATCGTTAACTGATTTCATCTTCATTTAACTGATTTCATTTTCATTCTTCATTTAACTGATTTCATCGTTAACTGATTTCATCGTTAACTGATTTCATCGTTAACTGATTTCATCTTTAACTGATTTCATCTTCATTTAACTGATTTCATCGTTAACTGATTTCATCTTCATTTAACTGATTTCATCTTTAACTGATTTCATCGTTAACTGATTTCATCGTTAACTGATTTCATCTTTAACTGATTTCATCGTTAACTGATTTCATCTTCATGTAACTGATTTCATCGTTAACTGATTTCATCTTCATTTAACTGATTTCATCTTTAACTGATTTCATCGTTAACTGATTTCATCTTTAACTGATTTCATCTTCATTTAACTGATTTCATCGTTAACTGATTTCATCTTCATTTAACTGATTTCATCGTTAACTGATTTCATCTTTAACTGATTTCATCGTTAACTGATTTAATCTTCATGTAACTGATTTCATCTGTAACTGATTTCATCGTTAACTGATTTCATCTTCATTTAACTGATTTCATCTTTAACTGATTTCATCGTTAACTGATTTCATCTTCATTTAACTGATTTCATTTTCATTCTTCATTTAACTGATTTCATCGTTAACTGATTTCATGTTTAACTGATTTCATCGTTAACTGATTTAATCTTCATGTAACTGATTTCATCTGTAACTGATTTCATCTTTAACTGATTTCATCGTTAACTGATTTCATCTTCATTTAACTGATTTCATCGTTAACTGATTTCATCTTCATTTAACTGATTTCATCTTTAACTGATTTCATCGTTAACTGATTTCATCTTCATTTAACTGATTTCATTTTCATTCTTCATTTAACTGATTTCATCGTTAACTGATTTCATCTTTAACTGATTTCATCGTTAACTGATTTAATCTTCATGTAACTGATTTCATCTGTAACTGATTTCATCGTTAACTGATTTCATCTTCATTTAACTGATTTCATCTTCATTTAACTGATTTCATCTTTAACTGATTTCATCGTTAACTGATTTCATCTTTAACTGATTTCATCGTTAACTGATTTAATCTTCATGTAACTGATTTCATCTGTAACTGATTTCATCTTTAACTGATTTCATCGTTAACTGATTTCATCTTCATTTAACTGATTTCATCGTTAACTGATTTCATCTTTAACTGATTTCATCGTTAACTGATTTCATCTTCATTTAACTGATTTCATCTTTAACTGATTTCATCTTCATTTAACTGATTTCATCGTTAACTGATTTCATCGTTAACTGATTTCATCTTCATTTAACTGATTTCATCTTTAACTGATTTCATCGTTAACTGATTTCATCTTCATTTAACTGATTCCATCGTTAACTGATTTCATCGTTAACTGATTTCATCTTTAACTGATTTCATCGTTAACTGATTTCATCTTCATTTAACTGATTTCATTTTCATTCTTCATTTAACTGATTTCATCGTTAACTGATTTCATCTTTAACTGATTTCATCGTTAACTGATTTAATCTTCATGTAACTGATTTCATCTGTAACTGATTTCATCGTTAACTGATTTCATCTTCATTTAACTGATTTCATCGTTAACTGATTTCATCGTTAACTGATTTCATTGTTAACTGATTTCATCTTCATTTAACTGATTTCATCGTTAACTGATTTCATTCTTCATTTAACTGATTTCATCGTTAACTGATTTCATCGTTAACTGATTTCATCGTTAACTGATTTCATCGTTAACTGATTTCATCGTTAACTGATTTCATCTTCATTTAACTGATTCCATCGTTAACTGATTTCATCTTCATTTAACTGATTTCATCGTTAACTGATTTCATCTTTAACTGATTTCATCTTTAACTGATTTCATCGTTAACTGATTTCATCTTCATTTAACTGATTTCATCGTTAACTGATTTCATCGTTAACTGATTTCATCTTCATTTAACTGATTCCATCGTTAACTGATTTCATCTTTAACTGATTTCATCGTTAACTGATTTCATCTTCAACTGATTTCATCGTTAACTGATTTCATCTTTAACTGATTTCATCTTCATTTAACTGATTTCATCGTTAACTGATTTCATCGTTAACTGATTTCATCGTTAACTGATTTCATCTTCATTTAACTGATTTCATCGTTAACTGATTTCATCGTTAACTGATTTCATCGTTAACTGATTTCATCTTCATTTAACTGATTTCATCGTTAACTGATTTCATCTTCATTTAACTGATTTCATCGTTAACTGATTTCATCGTTAACTGATTTCATCTTCATTTAACTGATTTCATTTTCATTCTTCATTTAACTGATTTCATCGTTAACTGATTTCATCGTTAACTGATTTCATCGTTAACTGATTTCATCTTTAACTGATTTCATCTTCATTTAACTGATTTCATCGTTAACTGATTTCATCTTCATTTAACTGATTTCATCTTTAACTGATTTCATCGTTAACTGATTTCATCGTTAACTGATTTCATCTTTAACTGATTTCATCGTTAACTGATTTCATCTTCATGTAACTGATTTCATCGTTAACTGATTTCATCTTCATTTAACTGATTTCATCTTTAACTGATTTCATCGTTAACTGATTTCATCTTTAACTGATTTCATCTTCATTTAACTGATTTCATCGTTAACTGATTTCATCTTCATTTAACTGATTTCATCGTTAACTGATTTCATCTTTAACTGATTTCATCGTTAACTGATTTAATCTTCATGTAACTGATTTCATCTGTAACTGATTTCATCGTTAACTGATTTCATCTTCATTTAACTGATTTCATCTTTAACTGATTTCATCGTTAACTGATTTCATCTTCATTTAACTGATTTCATTTTCATTCTTCATTTAACTGATTTCATCGTTAACTGATTTCATGTTTAACTGATTTCATCGTTAACTGATTTAATCTTCATGTAACTGATTTCATCTGTAACTGATTTCATCTTTAACTGATTTCATCGTTAACTGATTTCATCTTCATTTAACTGATTTCATCGTTAACTGATTTCATCTTCATTTAACTGATTTCATCTTTAACTGATTTCATCGTTAACTGATTTCATCTTCATTTAACTGATTTCATTTTCATTCTTCATTTAACTGATTTCATCGTTAACTGATTTCATCTTTAACTGATTTCATCGTTAACTGATTTAATCTTCATGTAACTGATTTCATCTGTAACTGATTTCATCGTTAACTGATTTCATCTTCATTTAACTGATTTCATCTTCATTTAACTGATTTCATCTTTAACTGATTTCATCGTTAACTGATTTCATCTTTAACTGATTTCATCGTTAACTGATTTAATCTTCATGTAACTGATTTCATCTGTAACTGATTTCATCTTTAACTGATTTCATCGTTAACTGATTTCATCTTCATTTAACTGATTTCATCGTTAACTGATTTCATCTTTAACTGATTTCATCGTTAACTGATTTCATCTTCATTTAACTGATTTCATCTTTAACTGATTTCATCTTCATTTAACTGATTTCATCGTTAACTGATTTCATCGTTAACTGATTTCATCTTCATTTAATTGATTTCATCTTTAACTGATTTCATCGTTAACTGATTTCATCTTCATTTAACTGATTTCATCGTTAACTGATTTCATCGTTAACTGATTTCATCTTCATTTAACTGATTTCATTTTCATTTTTCATTTAACTGATTTCATCGTTAACTGATTTCATCGTTAACTGATTTCATCTTTAACTGATTTCATCTTCATTTAACTGATTTCATCGTTAACTGATTTCATCTTCATTTAACTGATTTCATCTTTAACTGATTTCATCGTTAACTGATTTCATCGTTAACTGATTTCATCGTTAACTGATTTCATCTTTAACTGATTTCATCGTTAACTGATTTCATCTTCATGTAACTGATTTCATCGTTAACTGATTTCATCTTCATTTAACTGATTTCATCTTTAACTGATTTCATCGTTAACTGATTTCATCTTTAACTGATTTCATCGTTAACTGATTTCATCTTTAACTGATTTCATCTTCATTTAACTGATTTCATCGTTAACTGATTTCATCTTCATTTAACTGATTTCATCGTTAACTGATTTCATCTTTAACTGATTTCATCGTTAACTGATTTAATCTTCATGTAACTGATTTCATCTGTAACTGATTTCATCTTTAACTGATTTCATCGTTAACTGATTTCATCTTCATTTAACTGATTTCATCGTTAACTGATTTCATCGTTAACTGATTTCATCTTCATTTAACTGATTTCATCGTTAACTGATTTCATCTTTAACTGATTCCATCGTTAACTGATTTCATCGTTAACTGATTTCATCTTCATTTAACTGATTTCATCGTTAACTGATTTCATCTTCATTTAACTGATTTCATCTTTAACTGATTTCATCTTTAACTGATTTCATCTTCATTTAACTGATTTCATCGTTAACTGATTTCATCGTTAACTGATTTAATCTTCATTTAACTGATTTCATCGTTAACTGATTTCATCGTTAACTGATTTCATCTTCATTTAACTGATTTCATCGTTAACTGATTTCATCTTCATTTAACTGATTTCATCTTTAACTGATTTCATTGTTAACTGATTTCATCTTCATTTAACTGATTTCATCGTTAACTGATTTCATCTTTAACTGATTTCATCGTTCACTGATTTCATCTTTAACTGATTTCATCGTTCACTGATTTAATCTTCATGTAACTGATTTCATCTGTAACTGATTTCATCTTCATTTAACTGATTTCATCGTTAACTGATTTCATCTTCATTTAACTGATTTCATCTTTAACTGATTTCATCTTCATTTAACTGATTTCATCGTTAACTGATTTCATCTTCATTTAACTGATTTCATCTTCATTTAACTGATTTCATCTTTAACTGATTTCATCGTTAACTGATTTCATCTTCATTTAACTGATTTCATCGTTAACTGATTTCATCGTTAACTGATTTCATCTTTAACTGATTTCATCGTTAACTGATTTCATCTTCATTTAACTGATTTCATTTTCATTCTTCATTTAACTGATTTCATCGTTAACTGATTTCATCTTTAACTGATTTCATCGTTAACTGATTTAATCTTCATTTAACTGATTTCATCTTTAACTGATTTCATCGTTAACTGATTTCATCTTCATTTAACTGATTTCATTTTCATTCTTCATTTAACTGATTTCATCGTTAACTGATTTCATCTTTAACTGATTTCATCGTTAACTGATTTAATCTTCATGTAACTGATTTCATCTGTAACTGATTTCATCGTTAACTGATTTCATCTTCATTTAACTGATTTCATCTTCATTTAACTGATTTCATCTTTAACTGATTTCATCGTTAACTGATTTCATCTTTAACTGATTTCATCGTTAACTGATTTAATCTTCATGTAACTGATTTCATCTGTAACTGATTTCATCTTTAACTGATTTCATCGTTAACTGATTTCATCTTCATTTAACTGATTTCATCGTTAACTGATTTCATCTTTAACTGATTTCATCGTTAACTGATTTCATCTTCATTTAACTGATTTCATCTTTAACTGATTTCATCTTCATTTAACTGATTTCATCGTTAACTGATTTCATCGTTAACTGATTTCATCTTCATTTAACTGATTTCATCTTTAACTGATTTCATCGTTAACTGATTTCATCTTCATTTAACTGATTTCATCGTTAACTGATTTCATCGTTAACTGATTTCATCTTCATTTAACTGATTTCATTTTCATTTTTCATTTAACTGATTTCATCGTTAACTGATTTCATCGTTAACTGATTTCATCTTTAACTGATTTCATCTTCATTTAACTGATTTCATCGTTAACTGATTTCATCTTCATTTAACTGATTTCATCTTTAACTGATTTCATCGTTAACTGATTTCATCGTTAACTGATTTCATCGTTAACTGATTTCATCTTTAACTGATTTCATCGTTAACTGATTTCATCTTCATGTAACTGATTTCATCGTTAACTGATTTCATCTTCATTTAACTGATTTCATCTTTAACTGATTTCATCGTTAACTGATTTCATCTTTAACTGATTTCATCGTTAACTGATTTCATCTTTAACTGATTTCATCTTCATTTAACTGATTTCATCGTTAACTGATTTCATCTTCATTTAACTGATTTCATCGTTAACTGATTTCATCTTTAACTGATTTCATCGTTAACTGATTTAATCTTCATGTAACTGATTTCATCTGTAACTGATTTCATCTTTAACTGATTTCATCGTTAACTGATTTCATCTTCATTTAACTGATTTCATCGTTAACTGATTTCATCGTTAACTGATTTCATCTTCATTTAACTGATTTCATCGTTAACTGATTTCATCTTTAACTGATTCCATCGTTAACTGATTTCATCGTTAACTGATTTCATCTTCATTTAACTGATTTCATCGTTAACTGATTTCATCTTCATTTAACTGATTTCATCTTTAACTGATTTCATCTTTAACTGATTTCATCTTCATTTAACTGATTTCATCGTTAACTGATTTCATCGTTAACTGATTTAATCTTCATTTAACTGATTTCATCGTTAACTGATTTCATCGTTAACTGATTTCATCTTCATTTAACTGATTTCATCGTTAACTGATTTCATCTTTAACTGATTTCATCGTTCACTGATTTCATCTTTAACTGATTTCATCGTTAACTGATTTCATCTTCATTTAACTGATTTCATTTTCATTCTTCATTTAACTGATTTCATCGTTAACTGATTTCATCTTTAACTGATTTCATCGTTAACTGATTTAATCTTCATGTAACTGATTTCATTTGTAACTGATTTCATATTTAACTGATTTCATCGTTAACTGATTTCATCTTCATTTAACTGATTTCATCGTTAACTGATTTCATCTTTAACTGATTTCATCGTTAACTGATTTCATCTTCATTTAACTGATTTCATCGTTAACTGATTTCATCTTCATTTAACTGATTTCATCTTCATTTAACTGATTTCATCTTTAACTGATTTCATCGTTCACTGATTTCATCTTTAACTGATTTCATCGTTAACTGATTTAATCTTCATGTAACTGATTTCATCTTTAACTGATTTCATCTTTAACTGATTTCATCTTTAACTGATTTCATCTTCATTTAACTGATTTCATCTTTAACTGATTTCATCTTCATTTAACTGATTTCATCGTTAACTGATTTCATCGTTAACTGATTTAATCTTCATTTAACTGATTTCATCGTTAACTGATTTCATCGTTAACTGATTTCATCTTCATTTAACTGATTTCATCGTTAACTGATTTCATCTTCATTTAACTGATTTCATCTTTAACTGATTTCATTGTTAACTGATTTCATCTTCATTTAACTGATTTCATCGTTAACTGATTTCATCTTTAACTGATTTCATCGTTCACTGATTTCATCTTTAACTGATTTCATCGTTCACTGATTTAATCTTCATGTAACTGATTTCATCTGTAACTGATTTCATCTTCATTTAACTGATTTCATCGTTAACTGATTTCATCTTCATTTAACTGATTTCATCTTTAACTGATTTCATCTTCATTTAACTGATTTCATCGTTAACTGATTTCATCGTTAACTGATTTCATCTTCATTTAACTGATTTCATCTTTAACTGATTTCATCGTTAACTGATTTCATCTTCATTTAACTGATTTCATCGTTAACTGATTTCATCGTTAACTGATTTCATCTTTAACTGATTTCATCGTTAACTGATTTCATCTTCATTTAACTGATTTCATTTTCATTCTTCATTTAACTGATTTCATCGTTAACTGATTTCATCTTTAACTGATTTCATCGTTAACTGATTTAATCTTCATGTAACTGATTTCATCTGTAACTGATTTCATATTTAACTGATTTCATCGTTAACTGATTTCATCTTCATTTAACTGATTTCATCGTTAACTGATTTCATCTTTAACTGATTTCATCGTTAACTGATTTCATCTTCATTTAACTGATTTCATCGTTAACTGATTTCATCGTTAACTGATTTCATCTTCATTTAACTGATTTCATCGTTAACTGATTTCATCTTTAACTGATTCCATCGTTAACTGATTTCATCGTTAACTGATTTCATCTTCATTTAACTGATTTCATCTTTAACTGATTTCATCTTTAACTGATTTCATCGTTAACTGATTTCATCTTCATTTAACTGATTTCATCGTTAACTGATTTCATCTTCATTTAACTGATTTCATCTTTAACTGATTTCATCGTTAACTGATTTCATCTTCATTTAACTGATTTCATCGTTAACTGATTTCATCTTTAACTGATTTCATCGTTCACTGATTTCATCTTTAACTGATTTCATCGTTAACTGATTTAATCTTCATGTAACTGATTTCATCTGTAACTGATTTCATCTTCATTTAACTGATTTCATCGTTAACTGATTTCATCTTCATTTAACTGATTTCATCTTTAACTGATTTCATCTTCATTTAACTGATTTCATCGTTAACTGATTTCATCGTTAACTGATTTCATCTTCATTTAACTGATTTCATCTTTAACTGATTTCATCGTTAACTGATTTCATCTTCATTTAACTGATTTCATCGTTAACTGATTTCATCGTTAACTGATTTCATCTTTAACTGATTTCATCGTTAACTGATTTCATCTTCATTTAACTGATTTCATTTTCATTCTTCATTTAACTGATTTCATCGTTAACTGATTTCATCTTTAACTGATTTCATCGTTAACTGATTTAATCTTCATGTAACTGATTTCATCTGTAACTGATTTCATATTTAACTGATTTCATCGTTAACTGATTTCATCTTCATTTAACTGATTTCATCGTAAACTGATTTCATCTTCATTTAACTGATTTCATCGTTAACTGATTTCATCTTCATTTAACTGATTTCATCTTTAACTGATTTCATCGTTAACTGATTTCATCTTCATTTAACTGATTTCATCGTTAACTGATTTCATCTTTAACTGATTTCATCGTTCACTGATTTCATCTTTAACTGATTTCATCGTTAACTGATTTAATCTTCATGTAACTGATTTCATCTGTAACTGATTTCATCTTCATTTAACTGATTTCATCGTTAACTGATTTCATCTTCATTTAACTGATTTCATCTTTAACTGATTTCATCTTCATTTAACTGATTTCATCGTTAACTGATTTCATCGTTAACTGATTTCATCTTCATTTAACTGATTTCATCTTTAACTGATTTCATCGTTAACTGATTTCATCTTCATTTAACTGATTTCATCGTTAACTGATTTCATCGTTAACTGATTTCATCTTTAACTGATTTCATCGTTAACTGATTTCATCTTCATTTAACTGATTTCATTTTCGTTCTTCATTTAACTTATTTCATCGTTAACTGATTTCATCTTTAACTGATTTCATCGTTAACTGATTTAATCTTCATGTAACTGATTTCATCTGTAACTGATTTCATATTTAACTGATTTCATCGTTAACTGATTTCATCTTCATTTAACTGATTTCATCGTTAACTGATTTCATCTTTAACTGATTTCATCTTCATTTAACTGATTTCATCTTCATTTAACTGATTTCATCTTTAACTGATTTCATCGTTCACTGATTTCATCTTTAACTGATTTAATCTTCATGTAACTGATTTCATCTTTAACTGATTTCATCTTTAACTGATTTCATCGTTAACTGATTTCATCTTCATTTAACTGATTTCATCGTTAACTGATTTCATCTTCATTTAACTGATTTCATCTTCATTTAACTGATTTCATCTTTAACTGATTTCATCGTTCACTGATTTCATCGTTAACTGATTTAATCTTCATGTAACTGATTTCATCTTTAACTGATTTCATCTTTAACTGATTTCATCGTTAACTGATTTCATCTTCATTTAACTGATTTCATCGTTAACTGATTTCATCGTTAACTGATTTCATCTTTAACTGATTTCATCGTTAACTGATTTCATCTTCATTTAACTGATTTCATTTTCATTCTTCATTTAACTGATTTCATCGTTAACTGATTTCATCTTTAACTGATTTCATCGTTAACTGATTTCATCTTCATTTAACTGATTTCATTTTCATTCTTCATTTAACTGATTTCATCGTTAACTGATTTCATCTTTAACTGATTTCATCGTTAACTGATTTAATCTTCATGTAACTGATTTCATCTGTAACTGATTTCATCTTTAACTGATTTCATCGTTAACTGATTTCATCTTCATTTAACTGATTTCATCGTTAACTGATTTCATCTTCATTTAACTGATTTCATCGTTAACTGATTTCATCTTTAACTGATTTCATCGTTAACTGATTTAATCTTCATGTAACTGATTTCATCTGTAACTGATTTCATCGTTAACTGATTTCATCTTTAACTGATTTCATCGTTAACTGATTTAATCTTCATGTAACTGATTTCATCTGTAACTGATTTCATCGTTAACTGATTTCATCGTTAACTGATTTCATTGTTAACTGATTTCATCTTCATTTAACTGATTTCATCGTTAACTGATTTCATCTGTAACTGATTTCATCATTAACTGATTTCATCGTTAACTGATTTCATCGTTAACTGATTTCATCTTCATTTAACTGATTCCATCGTTAACTGATTTCATCATTAACTGATTCCATCGTTAACTGATTTCATCGTTAACTGATTTCATCTTCATTTAACTGATTTCATCGTTAACTGATTTCATCTTCATTTAACTGATTTCATCGTTAACTGATTTCATCTTCATTTAACTGATTTCATCTTTAACTGATTTCATCGTTAACTGATTTCATCTTCATTTAACTGATTTCATCTTTAAATGATTTCAACGTTAAATGATTTCATCGTTAACTGATTTCATCGTTAACTGATTTCATCTTTAACTGATTTCATCGTTAACTGATTTAATCTTCATTTAACTGATTTCATCTGTAACTGATTTCATCTTTAACTTATTTCATCTTTAACTGATTTCATATTCATTTAAATGATTTCATCTTCATTTAACTGATTTCATCGTTAACTGATTTCATCGTTAACTGATTTCATCGTTAACTGATTTCATCTTCATTTAACTGATTTCATCGTTAACTGATTTCATCTTCATTTAACTGATTTCATCTTCATTTAACTGATTTCATCTTTAACTGTTTTCATCGTTAACTGATTTCATCATTAACTGATTTCATCGTTAACTGATTTCATCTTCATTTAACTGATTTCATCGTTAACTGATTTCATCTTCATTTAACTGATTTCATCCTTAACTGATTTCATCTACATTTAACTGATTTCATCTTTAACTGATTTCATCTTCATTTAACTGATTTCATCTTTAACTGGTTTCATCGTTAACTGATTTCATCGTTAACTGATTTCATCTTCATTTAACTGATTTCATTTTCATTCTTCATTTAACTGATTTCATCGTTAACTGATTTCATCTTTAACTGATTTCATCGTTAACTTATTTAATCTTCATGTAACTGATTTCATCTGTAACTGATTTCATCTTTAACTGATTTCATCGTTAACTGATTTCATCTTCATTTAACTGATTTCATCTTCATTTAACTGATTTCATCTTTAACTGATTTCATCTTTAACTGATTTCATCGTTAACTGATTTCATCTTCATTTAACTGATTTCATCGTTAACTGATTTCATCGTTAACTGATTTCATCTCCATTTAACTGATTTCATCGTTAACTGATTTCATCTTCAATTAACTGATTTCATCGTTAACTGATTTCATCGTTAACTGATTTCATCGTTAACTGATTTCATCTTCATTTAACTGATTTCATTTTCATTCTTCATTTAACTGATTTCATCGTTAACTGATTTCATCTTTAACTGATTTCATCGTTAACTTATTTAATCTTCATGTAACTGATTTCATCTGTAACTGATTTCATCTTTAACTGATTTCATCGTTAACTGATTTCATCTTCATTTAACTGATTTCATCTTCATTTAACTGATTTCATCTTTAACTGATTTCATCTTTAACTGATTTCATCGTTAACTGATTTCATCTTCATTTAACTGATTTCATCGTTAACTGATTTCATCTTTAACTGATTTCATCGTTAACTGATTTAATCTTCATGTAACTGATTTCATCTTTAACTGATTTCATCGTTAACTGATTTCATCTTCATTTAACTGATTTCATCTTCATTTAACTGATTTCATCGTTAACTGATTTCATCTTCATTTAACTGATTTCATCTTTAACTGATTTCATCGTTAACTGATTTCATCTTCATTTAACTGATTTCATCATTAACTGATTTCATCGTTAACTGATTTCATCTTTAACTGATTTCATCGTTAACTGATTTCATCTTCATTTAACTGATTTCATCGTTAACTGATTTCATTCTTCATTTAACTGATTTCATCGTTAACTGATTTCATCGTTAACTGATTTCATCTTCATTTAACTGATTTCATCTTCATTTAACTGATTTCATCGTTAACTGATTTCATCGTTAACTGATTTCATCGTTAACTGATTTCATCTTCATTTAACTGATTCCATCGTTAACTGATTTCATCTTCATTTAACTGATTTCATCTTCATTTAACTGATTTCATCGTTAACTGATTTCATCGTTAACTGATTTCATCTTTAACTGATTTCATCGTTAACTGATTTCATCTTCATTTAACTGATTCCATCGTTAACTGATTTCATCGTTAACTGATTTCATCGTTAACTGATTTCATCTTCATTTAACTGATTTCATCGTTAACTGATTTCATCGTTAACTGATTTCATCTTCATTTTACTGATTCCATCGTTAACTGATTTCATCTTTAACTGATTTCCTCGTTAACTGATTTCATCTTCATTTAACTGATTTCATCGTTAACTGATTTCATCGTTAACTGATTTCATCGTTAACTGATTTCATCTTCATGTAACTGATTTCATCTGTAACTGATTTCATCTGTAACTGATTTCATCTTTAACTGATTTCATCTTCATTTAACTGATTTCATCTTTAACTGATTTCATCGTTAACTGATTTCATCTTCATTTAACTGATTTCATCGTTAACTGATTTCATCTTTAACTGATTTCATCGTTAACTGATTTAATCTTCATGTAACTGATTTCATCGTTAACTGATTTCATCTTCATGTAACTGATTTCATCTGTAACTGATTTCATCTGTAACTGATTTCATCTTTAACTGATTTCATCTTCATTTAACTGATTTCATCTTTAACTGATTTCATCGTTAACTGATTTCATCTTCATTTAACTGATTTCATCGTTAACTGATTTCATCTTTAACTGATTTCATCGTTAACTGATTTAATCTTCATGTAACTGATTTCATCTTTAACTGATTTCATCTTCATTTAACTGATTTCATCTTCATTTAACTGATTTCATCGTTAACTGATTTCATCTTCATTTAACTGATTTCATCTTTAACTGATTTCATCGTTAACTGATTTCATCTTCATTTAACTGATTTCATCGTTAACTGATTTCATCTTCATTTAACTGATTTCATCTTTAACTGATTTCATCGTTAACTGATTTCATCTTCATTTAACTGATTTCATCTTTAACTGATTTCATCGTTAACTGATTTCATCTTCATTTAACTGATTTCATCTTTAACTGATTTCATCTTTAACTGATTTCATCGTTAACTGATTTCATCTTCATTTAACTGATTTCATTTTCATTCTTCATTTAACTAGTTTCATCTTTAACTGATTTCATCTTCATTTAACTGATTTAATCTTTAACTGATTTAATCTTCATGTAACTGATTTAATCTTTAACTGATTTCATCTTCATGTAACTGATTTCATCTGTAACTGATTTCATCTGTAACTGATTTCATCTTTAACTGATTTCATCTTTAACTGATTTCATCTTCATTTAACTGATTTCATCGTTAACTGATTTCATCTTCATTTAACTGATTTCATCTTTAACTGATTTCATCGTTAACTGATTTCATCTTCATTTAACTGATTTCATTTTCATTCGTCATTTAACTGATTTCATCTTTAACTGATTTCATCTACATTTAACTGATTTCATCTTTAACTGATTTCATCTTCATTTAACTGATTTCATCTTTATCTGATTTCATCGTTAACTGATTTCATCTCCATTTAACTGATTTCATCGTTAACTGATTTCATCTTCAATTAACTGATTTCATCTTTATCTGATTTCATCGTTAACTGATTTCATCGTTAACTGATTTCATCTTCATTTAACTGATTTCATTTTCATTCTTCATTTAACTGATTTCATCGTTAACTGATTTCATCTTTAACTGATTTCATCGTTAACTTATTTAATCTTCATGTAACTGATTTCATCTGTAACTGATTTCATCTTTAACTGATTTCATCGTTAACTGATTTCATCTTCATTTAACTGATTTCATCTTCATTTAACTGATTTCATCTTCAACTGATTTCATCTTTAACTGATTTCATCTTTAACTGATTTCATCTTCATTTAACTGATTTCATCGTTAACTGATTTCATCGTTAACTGATTTCATCGTTAACTGATTTCATCTTTAACTGATTTCATCGTTAACTGATTTCATCTGCATTTAACTGATTTCATCGTTAACTGATTTCATCTTCATTCAACTGATTTCATCTTTAACTGATTTCATCGTTAACTGATTTCATCTTCATTTAACTGATTTCATTTTCATTCTTCATTTAACTGATTTCATCTTTAACTGATTTCATCGTTAACTGATTTCATCGTTAACTGATTCCATCGTTAACTGATTTCATCGTTAACTGATTTCATCTTCATTTAACTGATTTCATCGTTAACTGATTTCATCGTTAACTGATTTCATCGTTAACTGATTTCATCTTCATTTAACTGATTCCATCGTTAACTGATTTCATCGTTTACTGATTTCATCGTTAACTGATTTCATCTTCATTTAACTGATTTCATTTTCATTCTTCATTTAACTGATTTCATCGTTAACTGATTTCATCGTTAACTGATTTCATCTTCATTTAACTGATTTCATCGTTAACTGATTTCATCGTTAACTGATTTCATCGTTAACTGATTTCATCTTCATTTAACTGATTTCATCTTCATTTAACTGATTTCATCTTCATTTAACTGATTTCATCGTTAACTGATTTCATCTTTTACTGATTTCATCGTTAACTGATTTCATCTTTAACTGATTTCATCGTTAACTGATTTCATCTTCATTTAACTGATTTCATCGTTGACTGATTTCATCTTCATTTAACTGATTCCATCGTTAACTGATTTCATCTTCATTTAACTGATTCCATCATTAACTGATCTCATCGTTAACTGATTTCATCGTTAACTGATTCCATCGTTAACTGATTTCACCGTTAACTGATTTCACCGTTAACTGATTTCATCTTCATTTAACTGATTCCATCGTTAACTGATTTCATCGTTAACTGATTTCATCTTCATTTAACTGATTTCATTTTCATTCTTCATTTAACTGATTTCATCGTTAACTGATTTCATCGTTAACTGATTTCATCGTTAACTGATTTCATCTTCATTTAACTGATTTCATCGTTAACTGATTTCGTCGTTAACTGATTTCATCTTTAACTGATTTCATCGTTAACTGATTTCATCTTCATTTAACTGATTTCATCGTTAACTGATTTCATCGTTTACTGATTTCATCTTCATTTAACTGATTTCATCGTTAACTGATTTCATCGTTAACTGATTTCATCTTTAACTGATTTCATCGTTAACTGATTTCATCTTCATTTAACGGATTTCATCGTTAACGGATCTCATCGTTAACGGATTTCATCGTTAACGGATTTCATCGTTAACGGATTCCATCGTTAACGGATTTCATCGTTAACTGATTTCATCTTCATTTAACTGATTTCATCGTTAACTGATTTCATCTTCATTTAACTGATTTCATCGTTAACTGATTTCATCGTTAACTGATTTCATCGTTTACTGATTTCATCGTTAACTGATTTCATCTTCATTTAACTGATTTCATTTTCATTCTTCATTTAACTGATTTCATCGTTAACTGATTTCATCGTTAACTGATTTCATCTTCATTTAACTGATTTCATCGTTAACTGATTTCATCGTTAACTGATTTCATCGTTAACTGATTTCATCTTCATTTAACTGATTTCATCTGTAACTGATTTCATCGTTAACTGATTTCATCTTCATTTAACTGATTTCATCTTCATTTAACTGATTTCATCGTTAACTGATGTCATCTTCATTTAACTGATTTCATCGTTAACTGATTTCATCGTTAACTGATTTAATCTTCATGTAACTGATTTCATCTGTAACTGATTTCATCTTCATTTAACTGATTTCATCTTCATTTAACTGATTTCATCGTTAACTGATTTCATCTTCATTTAACTGATTTCATCGTTAACTGATTTCATTGTTAACTGATTTCATCTTTAACTGATTTCATCGTTAACTGATTTCATCTTCATTTAACTGATTTCATCGTTAACTGATTTCATCGTTAACTGATTTCATCTTCATTTAACTGATTCCATCGTTAACTGATTTCATCTTTAACTGATTTCATCGTTAACTGATTTCATCTTCATTTAACTGATTTCATCGTTAACTGATTTCATCGTTAACTGATTTCATCTTCATTTAACTGATTCCATCGTTAACTGATTTCATCTTTAACTGATTTCATCTTCATTTAACTGATTTCATCTTCATTTAACTGATTTCATCGTTAACTGATTTCATCGTTAACTGATTTAATCTTTAACTGATTTCATCGTTAACTGATTTAATCTTCATGTAACTGATTTCATCTGTAACTGATTTCATCTTTAACTGATTTCATCGTTAACTGATTTCATCTTCATTTAACTGATTTCATCTTCATTTAACTGATTTCATCGTTAACTGATTTCATCTTCATTTAACTGATTCCATCGTTAACTGATTTCATCGTTAACTGATTTCATCGTTAACTGATTTCATCTTCATTTAACTGATTTCATCGTTAACTGATTTCATCTTCATTTAACTGATTTCATCGTTAACTGATTTCATCGTTAACTGATTCCATCGTTAACTGATTTCATCGTTAACTGATTTCATATTCATTTAACTGATTTCATCGTTAACTGATTTCATCGTTAACTGATTTCATCTTCATTTAACTGATTCCATCGTTAACTGATTTCATCGTTAACTGATTTCATCTTCATTTAACTGATTTCATCGTTAACTGATTTCATCGTTAACTGATTCCATCGTTAACTGATTTCATCGTTAACTGATTTCATCTTCATTTAACTGATTTCATCGTTAACTGATTTCATCGTTAACTGATTTCATCGTTAACTGATTTCATCTTCATTTAACTGATTCCATCGTTAACTGATTTCATCGTTTACTGATTTCATCGTTAACTGATTTCATCTTCATTTAACTGATTTCATTTTCATTCTTCATTTAACTGATTTCATCGTTAACTGATTTCATCGTTTACTGATTTCATCTTCATTTAACTGATTTCATCGTTAACTGATTTCATCTTCATTTAACTGATTTCATCTTTAACTGATTTCATCGTTCACTGATTTCATCTTCATTTAACTGATTTCATCTTCATTTAACTGATTTCATCGTTAACTGATTTCATCTTTAACTGATTTCATCTTCATTTAACTGATTTCATCTTTAACTGATTTCATCGTTAACTGATTTCATCTTCATTTAACTGATTTCATCGTTGACTGATTTCATCTTCATTTAACTGATTCCATCGTTAACTGATTTCATCTTCATTTAACTGATTCCATCATTAACTGATCTCATCGTTAACTGATTTCATCGTTAACTGATTCCATCGTTAACTGATTTCACCGTTAACTGATTTCACCGTTAACTGATTTCATCTTCATTTAACTGATTCCATCGTTAACAGATTTCATCTTTAACTGATTTCATCGTTAACTGATTTCATCTTTAACTGATTTCATCGTTAACTGATTTCATCTTCATTTAACTGATTTCATCTTCATTTAACTGATTTCATCGTTAACTGATTTCATCGTTAACTGATTTCATCTTCATTTAACTGATTTCATTTTCATTCTTCATTTAACTGATTTCATCGTTAACTGATTTCATCGTTAACTGATTTCATCGTTAACTGATTTCATCTTCATTTAACTGATTTCATCGTTAACTGATTTCGTCGTTAACTGATTTCATCTTTAACTGATTTCATCGTTAACTGATTTCATCTTCATTTAACTGATTTCATCGTTAACTGATTTCATCGTTTACTGATTTCATCTTCATTTAACTGATTTCATCGTTAACTGATTTCATCGTTAACTGATTTCATCTTTAACTGATTTCATCGTTAACTGATTTCATCTTCATTTAACTGATTTCATCGTTAACTGATCTCATCGTTAACGGATTTCATCGTTAACGGATTTCATCGTTAACGGATTCCATCGTTAACGGATTTCATCGTTAACGGATTTCATCGTTAACTGATTTCATCTTCATTTAACTGATTTCATCGTTAACTGATTTCATCTTCATTTAACTGATTTCATCGTTAACTGATTTCATCGTTAACTGATTTCATTTTCATTCTTCATTTAACTGATTTCATCGTTAACTGATTTCATCTTTAACTGATTTTATCGTTAACTGATTTCAACTTCATGTAAATGATTTCATCTGTAACTGATTTCATCGTTAACTGATTTCATCTTCATTGAACTGATTTCATCTTCATTTAACTGATTTCATCGTTAACTGATGTCATCTTCATTTAACTGATTTCATCGTTAACTGATGTCATCTTCATTTAACTGATTTTATCGTTAACTGATTTCATCTTCATTTAACTGATTTCATCTGTAACTGATTTCATCGTTAACTGATTTCATCTTCATTGAACTGATTTCATCTTCATTTAACTGATTTCATCGTTAACTGATGTCATCTTCATTTAACTGATTTCATCGTTAACTGATTTCATCGTTAACTGATTTAATCTTCATGTAACTGATTTCATCTGTAACTGATTTCATCGTTAACTGATTTCATCTTCATTTAACTGATTTCATCGTTAACTGATTTCATCTTCATTTAACTGATTTCATCGTTAACTGATTTCATCGTTAACTGATTTCATCTTCATTTAACTGATTCCATCGTTAACTGATTTCATCTTTAACTGATTTCATCGTTAACTGATTTCATCTTCATTTAACTGATTTCATCGTTAACTGATTTCATCGTTAACTGATTTCATCTTCATTTAACTGATTCCATCGTTAACTGATTTCATCTTTAACTGATTTCATCTTCATTTAACTGATTCCATCGTTAACTGATTTCATCTTTAACTGATTTCATCTTCATTTAACTGATTCCATCGTTAACTGATTTCATCTTTAACTGATTTCATCGTTAACTGATTTCATCTTCATTTAACTGATTTCATCGTTAACTGATTTCATCGTTAACTGATTTCATCTTCATTTAACTGATTCCATCGTTAACTGATTTCATCTTTAACTGATTTCATCTTCATTTAACTGATTCCATCGTTAACTGATTTCATCTTTAACTGATTTCATCTTCATTTAACTGATTCCATCGTTAACTGATTTCATCTTTAACTGATTTCATCGTTAACTGATTTCATCTTCATTTAACTGATTTCATCGTTAACTGATTTCATCGTTAACTGATTTCATCTTCATTTAACTGATTTCATCGTTAACTGATTTCATCTTCATTTAACTGATTTCATCGTTAACTGATTTCATCGTTAACTGATTTCATCTTCATTTAACTGATTCCATCGTTAACTGATTTCATCTTTAACTGATTTCATCGTTAACTGATTTCATCTTCATTTAACTGATTTCATCGTTAACTGATTTCATCGTTAACTGATTTCATCTTCATTTAACTGATTCCATCGTTAACTGATTTCATCTTTAACTGATTTCATCATTAACTGATTTCATCTTCATTTAACTGATTTCATCGTTAACTGATTTCATCGTTAACTGATTTAATCTTTAACTGATTTCATCGTTAACTGATTTAATCTTCATGTAACTGATTTCATCTGTAACTGATTTCATCTTTAACTGATTTCATCGTTAACTGATTTCATCTTCATTTAACTGATTTCATCTTCATTTAACTGATTTCATCGTTAACTGATTTCATCTTCATTTAACTGATTCCATCGTTAACTGATTTCATCGTTAACTGATTTCATCGTTAACTGATTTCATCTTCATTTAACTGATTTCATCGTTAACTGATTTCATCTTCATTTAACTGATTTCATCGTTAACTGATTTCATCGTTAACTGATTCCATCGTTAACTGATTTCATCGTTAACTGATTTCATATTCATTTAACTGATTTCATCGTTAACTGATTTCATCTTTAACTGATTTCATCGTTAACTGATTTCATCGTTAACTGATTTCATCTTCATTTAACTGATTTCATCGTTAACTGATTTCATCGTTAACTGATTTCATCTTCATTTAACTGATTTCATCGTTAACTGATTTCATCGTTAACTGATTTCATCTTCATTTAACTGATTTCATCGTTAACTGATTTCATCGTTAACTGATTTCATCTTCATTTAACTGATTTCATCGTTAACTGATTTCATCTTCATTTAACTGATTCCATCGTTAACTGATTTCATCGTTAACTGATTTCATCTTCATTTAACTGATTTCATCGTTAACTGATTTCATCGTTAACTGATCTCATCGTTAACGGATTCCATCGTGAACTGATTTCACCGTGAACTGATTTCATCTTCATTTAACTGATTCCATCGTTAACTGATTTCATCGTTAACTGATTTCATCGTTAACTGATTTCATCTTCATTTAACTGATTTCATTTTCATTCTTCATTTAACTGATTTCATCGTTAACTGATTTCATCTTCATTTAACTGATTTCATCGTTAACTGATTTCATCGTTAACTGATTTCATCGTTAACTGATTTCATCTTCATTTAACTGATTTCATCGTTAACTGATTTCATCGTTAACTGATTTCATCTTTAACTGATTTCATCGTTAACTGATTTCATCTTCATTTAACTGATTTCATCGTTAACTGATTTCATCTTCATTTAATTGATTTCATCGTTAACTGATTTCATCGTTAACTGATTTCATCGTTAACTGATTTCATCTTCATTTAACTGATTTCATCGTTAACTGATTTCATCGTTAACTGATTTCATCTTCATTTAACTGATTTCATCGTTAACTGATTTCATCGTTAACTGATTCCATCGTTAACTGATTTCATCTTTAACTGATTTCATCGTTAACTGATTTCATCTTCATTTAACTGATTTCATCGTTAACTGATTTCATCTTCATTTAACTGATTTCATCGTTAAGTGATTTCATCGTTAACTGATTTCATCGTTAACTGATTTCATCTTCATTTAACTGATTTCATCGTTAACTGATTTCATCGTTAACTGATTTCATCTTCATTTAACTGATTTCATCGTTAACTGATTTCATCGTTAACTGATTTCATCTTCATTTAACTGATTTCATCGTTAACTGATTTCATCGTTAACTGATTTCATCGTTAACTGATTTCATCTTCATTCTTCATTTAACTGATTTCATCGTTAACTGATTTCATCGTTAACTGATTTCATCTTCATTTAACTGATTTCATCGTTAATTGATTTCATCGTTAACTGATTTCATCGTTAACTGATTTCATCTTCATTTAACTGATTTCATCGTTAACTGATTTCATCGTTAACTGATTTCATCTTTAACTGATTTCATCTTCATTTAACTGATTTCATCGTTAACTGATTTCATCGTTAACTGATTTCATCTTTAACTGATTTCATCTTTAACTGATTTCATCGTTAACTGATTTCATCTTCATTTAACTGATTTCATCGTTAACTGATTTCATCGTTAACTGATTTCATCTTTAACTGATTTCATCGTTAACTGATTTCATCTTCATTTAACTGATTCCATCGTTAACTGATTTCATCGTTAACTGATTTCATCTTCATTTAACTGATTTCATCGTTAACTGATTTCATCGTTAACTGATTTCATCTTTAACTGATTTCATCGTTAACTGATTTCATCTTCATTTAACTGATTTCATCTTCATTTAACTGATTTCATCGTTAACTGATTCCATCGTTAACTGATTTCATCGTTAACTGATTTCATCTTCATTTAACTGATTTCATCTTTAACTGATTTCATCGTTAACTGATTTCATCTTCATTTAACTGATTTCATCGTTAACTGATTTCATCGTTAACTGATTTCATCTTCATTTAACTGATTTCATCGTTAACTGATTTCATCTTCATTTAATTGATTTCATCGTTAACTGATTTCATCGTTAACTGATTTCATCTTCATTTAACTGATTTCATCGTTAACTGATTTCATCGTTAACTGATTCCATCGTTAACTGATTTCATCGTTAACTGATTTCATCGTTAACTGATTTCATCTTCATTTAACTGATTTCATCGTTAACTGATTTCATCGTTAACTGATTTCATCTTCATTTAACTGATTTCATCGTTAACTGATTTCATCGTTAACTGATTTCATCTTCATTTAACTGATTTCATCTTCATTTAACTGATTTCATCGTTAACTGATTCCATCGTTAACTGATTTCATCTTTAACTGATTTCATCGTTAACTGATTTCATCTTCATTTAACTGATTTCATCGTTAACTGATTTCATCTTCATTTAACTGATTTCATCGTTAAGTGATTTCATCGTTAACTGATTTCATCGTTAACTGATTTCATCGTTAATTGATTTCATCTTCATTTAACTGATTTCATCGTTAACTGATTTCATCTTCATTTAACTGATTTCATCGTTAACTGATTTCATCGTTAACTGATTCCATCGTTAACTGATTTCATCGTTAACTGATTCCATCGTTAACTGATTTCATCGTTAACTGATTTCATCGTTAACTGATTTCATCTTCATTTAACTGATTTCATCGTTAACTGATTTCATCTTCATTTAACTGATTTCATCGTTAACTGATTTCATCTTCATTTAACTGATTCCATCGTTAACTGATTTCATCGTTAACTGATTTCATCTTCATTTAACTGATTTCATCGTTAACTGATTTCATCGTTAACTGATTTCATCTTCATTTAACTGATTCCATCGTTAACTGATTTCATCGTTAACTGATTCCATCGTTAACTGATTTCATCGTTAACTGATTTCATCTTCATTTAACTGATTCCATCGTTAACTGATTTCATCGTTAACTGATTTCATCGTTAACTGATTTCATCTTCATTTAACTGATTTCATCGTTAACTGATTTCATCTTCATTTAACTGATTTCATCGTTAACTGATTCCATCGTTAACTGATTTCATCGTTAACTGATTTCATCTTCATTTAACTGATTTCATCGTTAACTGATTTCATCGTTAACTGATTTCATCTTCATTTAACTGATTCCATCGTTAACTGATTTCATCGTTTACTGATTTCATCGTTAACTGATTTCATCTTCATTTAACTGATTTCATTTTCATTCTTCATTTAACTGATTTCATCGTTAACTGATTTCATCGTTAACTGATTTCATCTTCATTTAACTGATTTCATCGTTAACTGATTTCATCGTTAACTGATTTCATCTTCATTTAACTGATTTCATCGTTAACTGATTTCATCGTTAACTGATTTCATCGTTAACTGATTTCATCTTTTACTGATTTCATCGTTAACTGATTTCATCTTTAACTGATTTCATCGTTAACTGATTTCATCTTCATTTAACTGATTTCATCGTTGACTGATTTCATCTTCATTTAACTGATTCCATCGTTAACTGATTTCATCTTCATTTAACTGATTCCATCGTTAACTGATCTCATCGTTAACTGATTCCATCGTTAACTGATTTCACCGTTAACTGATTTCACCGTTAACTGATTTCATCTTCATTTAACTGATTCCATCGTTAACAGATTTCATCTTTAACTGATTTCATCGTTAACTGATTTCATCTTTAACTGATTTCATCGTTAACTGATTTCATCTTCATTTAACTGATTTCATCGTTAACTGATTTCATCGTTAACTGATTTCATCGTTAACTGATTTCATCTTCATTTAACTGATTTCATTTTCATTCTTCATTTAACTGATTTCATCGTTAACTGATTTCATCGTTAACTGATTTCATCGTTAACTGATTTCATCTTCATTTAACTGATTTCATCGTTAACTGATTTCATCTTTAACTGATTTCATCGTTAACTGATTTCATCTTCATTTAACTGATTTCATCGTTAACTGATTTCATCGTTTACTGATTTCATCTTCATTTAACTGATTTCATCGTTAACTGATTTCATCGTTAACTGATTTCATCTTTAACTGATTTCATCGTTAACTGATTTCATCTTCTTTTAACTGATTTCATCGTTAACGGATCTCATCGTTAACGGATTTCATCGTTAACGGATTTCATCGTTAATGGATTCCATCGTTAACGGATTTCATCGTTAACTGATTTCATCTTCATTTAACTGATTTCATCGTTAACTGATTTCATCTTCATTTAACTGATTTCATCGTTAACTGATTTCATCGTTAACTGATTTCATTTTCATTCTTCATTTAACTGATTTCATCGTTAACTGATTTCATCTTTAACTGATTTTATCGTTAACTGATTTCATCTTCATGTAACTGATTTCATCTGTAACTGATTTCATCGTTAACTGATTTCATCTTCATTTAACTGATTTCATCTGTAACTGATTTCATCGTTAACTGATTTCATCTTCATTTAACTGATTTCATCTTCATTTAACTGATTTCATCGTTAACTGATGTCATCTTCATTTAACTGATTTCATCGTTAACTGATTTCATCGTTACCTGATTTCATCTTCATTTAACTGATTCCATCGTTAACTGATTTCATCGTTAACTGATTTCATCTTCATTTAACTGATTTCATCTTCATTTAACTGATTTCATCGTTAACTGATTCCATCGTTAACTGATTTCATCTTCATTTAACTGATTTCATCGTTAACTGATTTCATCTTCATTTAACTGATTTCATCGTTAACTGATTTCATCGTTAACTGATTTCATCGTTAACTGATTTCATCTTCATTTATCTGATTTCATCGTTAACTGATTTCATCTTCATTTAACTGATTCCATCGTTAACTGATTTCATCGTTAACTGATTTCATCTTCATTTAACTGATTTCATCGTTAACTGATTTCATCGTTAACTGATTTCATCTTCATTTAACTGATTCCATCGTTAACTGATTTCATCGTTAACTGATTTCATCGTTAACTGATTTCATCTTCATTTAACTGATTTCATCGTTAACTGATTTCATCGTTAACTGATTTCATCGTTAACTGATTCCATCGTTAACTGATTTCATCGTTAACTGATTTCATCTTCATTTAACTGATTTCATCGTTAACTGATTTCATCGTTAACTGATTTCATCGTTAACTGATTTCATCTTCATTTAACTGATTCCATCGTTAACTGATTTCATCGTTTACTGATTTCATCGTTAACTGATTTCATCTTCATTTAACTGATTTCATTTTCATTCTTCATTTAACTGATTTCATCGTTAACTGATTTCATCGTTAACTGATTTCATCTTCATTTAACTGATTTCATCGTTAACTGATTTCATCGTTAACTGATTTCATCTTCATTTAACTGATTTCATCGTTAACTGATTTCATCGTTAACTGATTTCATCTTTTACTGATTTCATCGTTAACTGATTTCATCTTTAACTGATTTCATCGTTAACTGATTTCATCTTCATTTAACTGATTTCATCGTTGACTGATTTCATCTTCATTTAACTGATTCCATCGTTAACTGATTTCATCTTCATTTAACTGATTCCATCGTTAACTGATCTCATCGTTAACTGATTTCATCGTTAACTGATTCCATCGTTAACTGATTTCACCGTTAACTGATTTCACCGTTAACTGATTTCATCTTCATTTAACTGATTCCATCGTTAACAGATTTCATCTTTAACTGATTTCATCGTTAACTGATTTCATCTTTAACTGATTTCATCTTCATTTAACTGATTTCATCGTTAACTGATTTCATCGTTAACTGATTTCATCGTTAACTGATTTCATCTTCATTTAACTGATTTCATTTTCATTCTTCATTTAACTGATTTCATCGTTAACTGATTTCATCGTTAACTGATTTCATCGTTAACTGATTTCATCTTCATTTAACTGATTTCATCGTTAACTGATTTCGTCGTTAACTGATTTCATCTTTAACTGATTTCATCGTTAACTGATTTCATCTTCATTTAACTGATTTCATCGTTAACTGATTTCATCGTTTACTGATTTCATCTTCATTTAACTGATTTCATCGTTAACTGATTTCATCTTTAACTGATTTCATCGTTAACTGATTTCATCTTCATTTAACTGATTTCATCGTTAACTGATCTCATCGTTAACTGATTTCATCGTTAACGGATTCCATCGTTAACGGATTTCATCGTTAACGGATTTCATCGTTAACTGATTTCATCTTCATTTAACTGATTTCATCGTTAACTGATTTCATCTTCATTTAACTGATTTCATCGTTAACTGATTTCATTTTCATTCTTCATTTAACTGATTTCATCGTTAACTGATTTCATCTTTAACTGATTTTATCGTTAACTGATTTCAACTTCATGTAAATGATTTCATCTGTAACTGATTTCATCGTTAACTGATTTCATCTTCATTTAACTGATTTCATCTGTAACTGATTTCATCGTTAACTGATTTCATCTTCATTTAACTGATTTCATCTTCATTTAACTGATTTCATCGTTAACTGATGTCATCTTCATTTAACTGATTTCATCGTTAACTGATTTCATCGTTAACTGATTTAATCTTCATGTAACTGATTTCATCTGTAACTGATTTCATCGTTAACTGATTTCATCTTCATTTAACTGATTTCATCTTCATTTAACTGATTTCATCGTTAACTGATTTCATCTTCATTTAACTGATTTCATCGTTAACTGATTTCATTGTTAACTGATTTCATCTTTAACTGATTTCATCGTTAACTGATTTCATCTTCATTTAACTGATTTCATCGTTAACTGATTTCATCGTTAACTGATTTCATCTTCATTTAACTGATTCCATCGTTAACTGATTTCATCTTTAACTGATTTCATCGTTAACTGATTTCATCTTCATTTAACTGATTTCATCGTTAACTGATTTCATCGTTAACTGATTTCATCTTCATTTAACTGATTCCATCGTTAACTGATTTCATCTTTAACTGATTTCATCATTAACTGATTTCATCTTCATTTAACTGATTTCATCGTTAACTGATTTCATCGTTAACTGATTTAATCTTTAACTGATTTCATCGTTAACTGATTTAATCTTCATGTAACTGATTTCATCTGTAACTGATTTCATCTTTAACTGATTTCATCGTTAACTGATTTCATCTTCATTTAACTGATTTCATCTTCATTTAACTGATTTCATCGTTAACTGATTTCATCTTCATTTAACTGATTCCATCGTTAACTGATTTCATCGTTAACTGATTTCATCGTTTACTGATTTCATCTTCATTTAACTGATTTCATCGTTAACTGATTTCATCTTCATTTAACTGATTTCATCGTTAACTGATTTCATCGTTAACTGATTCCATCGTTAACTGATTTCATCGTTAACTGATTTCATATTCATTTAACTGATTTCATCGTTAACTGATTTCATCGTTAACTGATTTCATCGTTAACTGATTTCATCTTCATTTAACTGATTCCATCGTTAACTGATTTCATCGTTAACTGATTTCATCGTTAACTGATTTCATCTTCATTTAACTGATTTCATCGTTAACTGATTTCATCGTTAACTGATTTCATCGTTAACTGATTCCATCGTTAACTGATTTCATCGTTAACTGATTTCATCTTCATTTAACTGATTTCATCGTTAACTGATTTCATCGTTAACTGATTTCATCGTTAACTGATTTCATCTTCATTTAACTGATTTCATTTTCATTCTTCATTTAACTGATTTCATCGTTAACTGATTTCATCGTTAACTGATTTCATCTTCATTTAACTGATTTCATCGTTAACTGATTTCATCGTTAACTGATTTCATCGTTAACTGATTTCATCGTTAACTGATTTCATCTTTTACTGATTTCATCGTTAACTGATTTCATCTTTTACTGATTTCATCGTTAACTGATTTCATCTTTAACTGATTTCATCGTTAACTGATTTCATCTTCATTTAACTGATTTCATCGTTGACTGATTTCATCTTCATTTAACTGATTCCATCGTTAACTGATTTCATCTTCATTTAACTGATTCCATCGTTAACTGATCTCATCGTTAACTGATTTCATCGTTAACTGATTCCATCGTTAACTGATTTCACCGTTAACTGATTTCACCGTTAACTGATTTCATCTTCATTTAACTGATTCCATCGTTAACAGATTTCATCGTTAACTGATTTCATCGTTAACTGATTTCATCGTTAACTGATTTCATCTTCATTTAACTGATTTCATCGTTAACTGATTTCATCGTTAACTGATTTCATCGTTAACTGATTTCATCTTCATTTAACTGATTTCATTTTCATTCTTCATTTAACTGATTTCATCGTTAACTGATTTCATCGTTAACTGATTTCATCGTTAACTGATTTCATCTTCATTTAACTGATTTCATCGTTAACTGATTTCGTCGTTAACTGATTTCATCTTTAACTGATTTCATCGTTAACTGATTTCATCTTCATTTAACTGATTTCATCGTTAACTGATTTCATCGTTTACTGATTTCATCTTCATTTAACTGATTTCATCGTTAACTGATTTCATCGTTAACTGATTTCATCTTTAACTGATTTCATCGTTAACTGATTTCATCTTCATTTAACTGATTTCATCGTTAACTGATCTCATCGTTAACGGATTTCATCGTTAACGGATTTCATCGTTAACGGATTCCATCGTTAACGGATTTCATCGTTAACGGATTTCATCGTTAACTGATTTCATCTTCATTTAACTGATTTCATCGTTAACTGATTTCATCTTCATTTAACTGATTTCATCGTTAACTGATTTCATCGTTAACTGATTTCATTTTCATTCTTCATTTAACTGATTTCATCGTTAACTGATTTCATCTTTAACTGATTTTATCGTTAACTGATTTCAACTTCATGTAAATGATTTCATCTCTAACTGATTTCATCGTTAACTGATTTCATCTTCATTTAACTGATTTCATCTGTAACTGATTTCATCGTTAACTGATTTCATCTTCATTTAACTGATTTCATCTTCATTTAACTGATTTCATCGTTAACTGATGTCATCTTCATTTAACTGATTTCATCGTTAACTGATTTCACCGTTAACTGATTTAATCTTCATGTAACTGATTTCATCTGTAACTGATTTCATCGTTAACTGATTTCATCTTCATTTAACTGATTTCATCTTCATTTAACTGATTTCATCGTTAACTGATTTCATCTTCATTTAACTGATTTCATCGTTAACTGATTTCATTGTTAACTGATTTCATCTTTAACTGATTTCATCGTTAACTGATTTCATCTTCATTTAACTGATTTCATCGTTAACTGATTTCATCGTTAACTGATTTCATCTTCATTTAACTGATTCCATCGTTAACTGATTTCATCTTTAACTGATTTCATCGTTAACTGATTTCATCTTCATTTAACTGATTTCATCGTTAACTGATTTCATCGTTAACTGATTTCATCTTCATTTAACTGATTCCATCGTTAACTGATTTCATCTTTAACTGATTTCATCATTAACTGATTTCATCTTCATTTAACTGATTTCATCGTTAACTGATTTCATCGTTAACTGATTTAATCTTTAACTGATTTCATCGTTAACTGATTTAATCTTCATGTAACTGATTTCATCTGTAACTGATTTCATCTTTAACTGATTTCATCGTTAACTGATTTCATCTTCATTTAACTGATTTCATCTTCATTTAACTGATTTCATCGTTAACTGATTTCATCTTCATTTAACTGATTCCATCGTTAACTGATTTCATCGTTAACTGATTTCATCGTTAACTGATTTCATCTTCATTTAACTGATTTCATCGTTAACTGATTTCATCTTCATTTAACTGATTTCATCGTTAACTGATTTCATCGTTAACTGATTCCATCGTTAACTGATTTCATCGTTAACTGATTTCATATTCATTTAACTGATTTCATCGTTAACTGATTTCATCGTTAACTGATTTCATCTTTAACTGATTTCATCGTTAACTGATTTCATCTTCATTTAACTGATTTCATCGTTAACTGATTTCATCGTTAACTGATTTCATCTTCATTTAACTGATTTCATCGTTAACTGATTTCATCGTTAACTGATTTCATCTTCATTTAACTGATTTCATCGTTAACTGATTTCATCGTTAACTGATTTCATCTTCATTTAACTGATTTCATTTTCATTCTTCATTTAACTGATTTCATCGTTAACTGATTTCATCTTCATTTAACTGATTTCATCGTTAACTGATTTCATCGTTTACTGATTTCATCTTCATTTAACTGATTTCATCGTTAACTGATTTCATCGTTAACTGATTTCATCTTTAACTGATTTCATCGTTAACTGATTTCATCTTCTTTTAACTGATTTCATCGTTAACGGATCTCATCGTTAACGGATTTCATCGTTAACGGATTTCATCGTTAATGGATTCCATCGTTAACGGATTTCATCGTTAACTGATTTCATCTTCATTTAACTGATTTCATCGTTAACTGATTTCATCTTCATTTAACTGATTTCATCGTTAACTGATTTCATCGTTAACTGATTTCATTTTCATTCTTCATTTAACTGATTTCATCGTTAACTGATTTCATCTTTAACTGATTTTATCGTTAACTGATTTCATCTTCATGTAACTGATTTCATCTGTAACTGATTTCATCGTTAACTGATTTCATCTTCATTTAACTGATTTCATCTGTAACTGATTTCATCGTTAACTGATTTCATCTTCATTTAACTGATTTCATCTTCATTTAACTGATTTCATCGTTAACTGATGTCATCTTCATTTAACTGATTTCATCGTTAACTGATTTCATCGTTACCTGATTTCATCTTCATTTAACTGATTCCATCGTTAACTGATTTCATCGTTAACTGATTTCATCTTCATTTAACTGATTTCATCTTCATTTAACTGATTTCATCGTTAACTGATTCCATCGTTAACTGATTTCATCTTCATTTAACTGATTTCATCGTTAACTGATTTCATCTTCATTTAACTGATTTCATCGTTAACTGATTTCATCGTTAACTGATTTCATCGTTAACTGATTTCATCTTCATTTATCTGATTTCATCGTTAACTGATTTCATCTTCATTTAACTGATTCCATCGTTAACTGATTTCATCGTTAACTGATTTCATCTTCATTTAACTGATTTCATCGTTAACTGATTTCATCGTTAACTGATTTCATCTTCATTTAACTGATTCCATCGTTAACTGATTTCATCGTTAACTGATTTCATCGTTAACTGATTTCATCTTCATTTAACTGATTTCATCGTTAACTGATTTCATCGTTAACTGATTTCATCGTTAACTGATTCCATCGTTAACTGATTTCATCGTTAACTGATTTCATCTTCATTTAACTGATTTCATCGTTAACTGATTTCATCGTTAACTGATTTCATCGTTAACTGATTTCATCTTCATTTAACTGATTCCATCGTTAACTGATTTCATCGTTTACTGATTTCATCGTTAACTGATTTCATCTTCATTTAACTGATTTCATTTTCATTCTTCATTTAACTGATTTCATCGTTAACTGATTTCATCGTTAACTGATTTCATCTTCATTTAACTGATTTCATCGTTAACTGATTTCATCGTTAACTGATTTCATCTTCATTTAACTGATTTCATCGTTAACTGATTTCATCGTTAACTGATTTCATCTTTTACTGATTTCATCGTTAACTGATTTCATCTTTAACTGATTTCATCGTTAACTGATTTCATCTTCATTTAACTGATTTCATCGTTGACTGATTTCATCTTCATTTAACTGATTCCATCGTTAACTGATTTCATCTTCATTTAACTGATTCCATCGTTAACTGATCTCATCGTTAACTGATTTCATCGTTAACTGATTCCATCGTTAACTGATTTCACCGTTAACTGATTTCACCGTTAACTGATTTCATCTTCATTTAACTGATTCCATCGTTAACAGATTTCATCTTTAACTGATTTCATCGTTAACTGATTTCATCTTTAACTGATTTCATCTTCATTTAACTGATTTCATCGTTAACTGATTTCATCGTTAACTGATTTCATCGTTAACTGATTTCATCTTCATTTAACTGATTTCATTTTCATTCTTCATTTAACTGATTTCATCGTTAACTGATTTCATCGTTAACTGATTTCATCGTTAACTGATTTCATCTTCATTTAACTGATTTCATCGTTAACTGATTTCGTCGTTAACTGATTTCATCTTTAACTGATTTCATCGTTAACTGATTTCATCTTCATTTAACTGATTTCATCGTTAACTGATTTCATCGTTTACTGATTTCATCTTCATTTAACTGATTTCATCGTTAACTGATTTCATCTTTAACTGATTTCATCGTTAACTGATTTCATCTTCATTTAACTGATTTCATCGTTAACTGATCTCATCGTTAACTGATTTCATCGTTAACGGATTCCATCGTTAACGGATTTCATCGTTAACGGATTTCATCGTTAACTGATTTCATCTTCATTTAACTGATTTCATCGTTAACTGATTTCATCTTCATTTAACTGATTTCATCGTTAACTGATTTCATTTTCATTCTTCATTTAACTGATTTCATCGTTAACTGATTTCATCTTTAACTGATTTTATCGTTAACTGATTTCAACTTCATGTAAATGATTTCATCTGTAACTGATTTCATCGTTAACTGATTTCATCTTCATTTAACTGATTTCATCTGTAACTGATTTCATCGTTAACTGATTTCATCTTCATTTAACTGATTTCATCTTCATTTAACTGATTTCATCGTTAACTGATGTCATCTTCATTTAACTGATTTCATCGTTAACTGATTTCATCGTTAACTGATTTAATCTTCATGTAACTGATTTCATCTGTAACTGATTTCATCGTTAACTGATTTCATCTTCATTTAACTGATTTCATCTTCATTTAACTGATTTCATCGTTAACTGATTTCATCTTCATTTAACTGATTTCATCGTTAACTGATTTCATTGTTAACTGATTTCATCTTTAACTGATTTCATCGTTAACTGATTTCATCTTCATTTAACTGATTTCATCGTTAACTGATTTCATCGTTAACTGATTTCATCTTCATTTAACTGATTCCATCGTTAACTGATTTCATCTTTAACTGATTTCATCGTTAACTGATTTCATCTTCATTTAACTGATTTCATCGTTAACTGATTTCATCGTTAACTGATTTCATCTTCATTTAACTGATTCCATCGTTAACTGATTTCATCTTTAACTGATTTCATCATTAACTGATTTCATCTTCATTTAACTGATTTCATCGTTAACTGATTTCATCGTTAACTGATTTAATCTTTAACTGATTTCATCGTTAACTGATTTAATCTTCATGTAACTGATTTCATCTGTAACTGATTTCATCTTTAACTGATTTCATCGTTAACTGATTTCATCTTCATTTAACTGATTTCATCTTCATTTAACTGATTTCATCGTTAACTGATTTCATCTTCATTTAACTGATTCCATCGTTAACTGATTTCATCGTTAACTGATTTCATCGTTTACTGATTTCATCTTCATTTAACTGATTTCATCGTTAACTGATTTCATCTTCATTTAACTGATTTCATCGTTAACTGATTTCATCGTTAACTGATTCCATCGTTAACTGATTTCATCGTTAACTGATTTCATATTCATTTAACTGATTTCATCGTTAACTGATTTCATCGTTAACTGATTTCATCGTTAACTGATTTCATCTTCATTTAACTGATTCCATCGTTAACTGATTTCATCGTTAACTGATTTCATCGTTAACTGATTTCATCTTCATTTAACTGATTTCATCGTTAACTGATTTCATCGTTAACTGATTTCATCGTTAACTGATTCCATCGTTAACTGATTTCATCGTTAACTGATTTCATCTTCATTTAACTGATTTCATCGTTAACTGATTTCATCGTTAACTGATTTCATCGTTAACTGATTTCATCTTCATTTAACTGATTTCATTTTCATTCTTCATTTAACTGATTTCATCGTTAACTGATTTCATCGTTAACTGATTTCATCTTCATTTAACTGATTTCATCGTTAACTGATTTCATCGTTAACTGATTTCATCGTTAACTGATTTCATCGTTAACTGATTTCATCTTTTACTGATTTCATCGTTAACTGATTTCATCTTTTACTGATTTCATCGTTAACTGATTTCATCTTTAACTGATTTCATCGTTAACTGATTTCATCTTCATTTAACTGATTTCATCGTTGACTGATTTCATCTTCATTTAACTGATTCCATCGTTAACTGATTTCATCTTCATTTAACTGATTCCATCGTTAACTGATCTCATCGTTAACTGATTTCATCGTTAACTGATTCCATCGTTAACTGATTTCACCGTTAACTGATTTCACCGTTAACTGATTTCATCTTCATTTAACTGATTCCATCGTTAACAGATTTCATCGTTAACTGATTTCATCGTTAACTGATTTCATCGTTAACTGATTTCATCTTCATTTAACTGATTTCATCGTTAACTGATTTCATCGTTAACTGATTTCATCGTTAACTGATTTCATCTTCATTTAACTGATTTCATTTTCATTCTTCATTTAACTGATTTCATCGTTAACTGATTTCATCGTTAACTGATTTCATCGTTAACTGATTTCATCTTCATTTAACTGATTTCATCGTTAACTGATTTCGTCGTTAACTGATTTCATCTTTAACTGATTTCATCGTTAACTGATTTCATCTTCATTTAACTGATTTCATCGTTAACTGATTTCATCGTTTACTGATTTCATCTTCATTTAACTGATTTCATCGTTAACTGATTTCATCGTTAACTGATTTCATCTTTAACTGATTTCATCGTTAACTGATTTCATCTTCATTTAACTGATTTCATCGTTAACTGATCTCATCGTTAACGGATTTCATCGTTAACGGATTTCATCGTTAACGGATTCCATCGTTAACGGATTTCATCGTTAACGGATTTCATCGTTAACTGATTTCATCTTCATTTAACTGATTTCATCGTTAACTGATTTCATCTTCATTTAACTGATTTCATCGTTAACTGATTTCATCGTTAACTGATTTCATTTTCATTCTTCATTTAACTGATTTCATCGTTAACTGATTTCATCTTTAACTGATTTTATCGTTAACTGATTTCAACTTCATGTAAATGATTTCATCTCTAACTGATTTCATCGTTAACTGATTTCATCTTCATTTAACTGATTTCATCTGTAACTGATTTCATCGTTAACTGATTTCATCTTCATTTAACTGATTTCATCTTCATTTAACTGATTTCATCGTTAACTGATGTCATCTTCATTTAACTGATTTCATCGTTAACTGATTTCACCGTTAACTGATTTAATCTTCATGTAACTGATTTCATCTGTAACTGATTTCATCGTTAACTGATTTCATCTTCATTTAACTGATTTCATCTTCATTTAACTGATTTCATCGTTAACTGATTTCATCTTCATTTAACTGATTTCATCGTTAACTGATTTCATTGTTAACTGATTTCATCTTTAACTGATTTCATCGTTAACTGATTTCATCTTCATTTAACTGATTTCATCGTTAACTGATTTCATCGTTAACTGATTTCATCTTCATTTAACTGATTCCATCGTTAACTGATTTCATCTTTAACTGATTTCATCGTTAACTGATTTCATCTTCATTTAACTGATTTCATCGTTAACTGATTTCATCGTTAACTGATTTCATCTTCATTTAACTGATTCCATCGTTAACTGATTTCATCTTTAACTGATTTCATCATTAACTGATTTCATCTTCATTTAACTGATTTCATCGTTAACTGATTTCATCGTTAACTGATTTAATCTTTAACTGATTTCATCGTTAACTGATTTAATCTTCATGTAACTGATTTCATCTGTAACTGATTTCATCTTTAACTGATTTCATCGTTAACTGATTTCATCTTCATTTAACTGATTTCATCTTCATTTAACTGATTTCATCGTTAACTGATTTCATCTTCATTTAACTGATTCCATCGTTAACTGATTTCATCGTTAACTGATTTCATCGTTAACTGATTTCATCTTCATTTAACTGATTTCATCGTTAACTGATTTCATCTTCATTTAACTGATTTCATCGTTAACTGATTTCATCGTTAACTGATTCCATCGTTAACTGATTTCATCGTTAACTGATTTCATATTCATTTAACTGATTTCATCGTTAACTGATTTCATCGTTAACTGATTTCATCTTTAACTGATTTCATCGTTAACTGATTTCATCTTCATTTAACTGATTTCATCGTTAACTGATTTCATCGTTAACTGATTTCATCTTCATTTAACTGATTTCATCGTTAACTGATTTCATCGTTAACTGATTTCATCTTCATTTAACTGATTTCATCGTTAACTGATTTCATCGTTAACTGATTTCATCTTCATTTAACTGATTTCATTTTCATTCTTCATTTAACTGATTTCATCGTTAACTGATTTCATCTTCATTTAACTGATTTCATCGTTAACTGATTTCATCTTCATTTAACTGATTTCATCGTTAACTGATTTCATCGTTAACTGATTTCATCTTCATTTAACTGATTTCATCATTAACTGATTTCATCGTTAACTGATTTCATCGTTAACTGATTTAATCTTCATGTAACTGATTTCATCTGTAACTGATTTCATCTTTAACTGATTTCATCGTTAACTGATTTCATCTTCATTTAACTGATTCCATCGTTAACTGATTTCATCTTTAACTGATTTCATCGATAACTGATTTCATCTTCATTTAACTGATTTCATCGTTAACTGATTTCATCGTTAACTGATTTCATCTTCATTTAACTGATTTCATCGTTAACTGATTTCATCGTTAACTGATTTCATCTTTAACTGATTTCATCGTTAACTGATTTCATCTTCATTTAACTGATTTCATCTTCATTTAACTGATTTCATCGTTAACTGATTTCATCTTCATTTAACTGATTTCATCGTTAACTGATTTCATCTTCATTTAACTGATTCCATCGTTAGCTGATTTCATCTTTAACTGATTTCATCGTTAACTGATTTCATCTTCATTTAACTGATTTCATCGTTAACTGATTTCATCGTTAACTGATTTCATCTTCATTTAACTGATTTCATCGTTAACTGATTTCATCTTCATTTAACTGATTTCATCGTTAACTGATTTCATCGTTAACTGATCTCATCGTTAACTGATTTCATCGTTAACTGATTTCATCGTTAACTGATTTCATCGTTAACTGATTTCATCTTCATTTAACTGATTTCATCGTTAACTGATTTCATCGTTAACTGATTCCATCGTTAACTGATTTCATCGTTAACTGATTCCATCGTTAACTGATTTCATCGTTAACTGATTCCATCGTTAACTGATTTCATCGTTAACTGATTTCATCGTTAACTGATTTCATCGTTAAGTGATTTCATCGTTAACTGATTTCATCGTTAACTGATTTCATCGTTAACTGATTTCATCTTCATTTAACTGATTTCATCGTTAACTGATTTCATCTTCATTTAACTGATTTCATCGTTAAGTGATTTCATCGTTAACTGATTTCATCTTTAACTGATTTCATCGTTAACTGATTTCATCTTCATTTAACTGATTTCATCGTTAACTGATTTCATCGTTAACTGATTCCATCGTTAACTGATTTCATCGTTAACTGATTCCATCGTTAACTGATTTCATCGTTAACTGATTTCATCTTCATTTAACTGATTTCATCGTTAACTGATTTCATCTTCATTTAACTGATTTCATTTTCATTCTTCATTTAACTGATTTCATCGTTAACTGATTTCATCTTCATTTAACTGATTTCATCGTTAACTGATTTCATCTTCATTTAACTGATTTCATCTTCTTTTAACTGATTTCATCGTTAACTGATTTCATCTTCATTTAACTGATTCCATCGTTAACTGATTTCATCGTTAACTGATTTCATCGTTAACTGATTTCATCGTTAACTGATTTCATCTTTAACTGATTTCATCGTTAACTGATTTCATCTTCATTTAACTGATTTCATCGTTAACTGATTTCATCGTTAACTGATTTCATCTTCATTTAACTGATTTCATTTTCATTCTTCATTTAACTGATTTCATCGTTAACTGATTTCATCTTCATTTAACTGATTTCATCGTTAACTGATTTCATCGTTAACTGATTTCATCTTCATTTAACTGATTCCATCGTTAACTGATTTCATCGTTAACTGATTTCATCTTCATTTAACTGATTTCCTCGTTAAGTGATTTCATCGTTAACTGATTTCATCGTTAACTGATTTCATCGTTAACTGATTTCATCGTTAACTGATTTCATCTTCATTTAACTGATTTCATCTTCATTTAACTGATTTCATCGTTAAGTGATTTCATCTTCATTTAACTGATTTCATCGTTAACTGATTTCATCGTTAACTGATTTCATCTTCATTTAACTGATTTCATTTTCATTCTTCATTTAACTGATTTCATCGTTAACTGATTTCATCTTTAACTGATTTCATCGTTAACTGATTTCATCTTCATTTAACTGATTTCCTCGTTAAGTGATTTCATCGTTAACTGATTTCATCGTTAACTGATTTCATCGTTAACTGATTTCATCGTTAACTGATTTCATCTTCATTTAACTGATTTCATTGTTAACTGATTTCATCGTTAACTGATTTCATCTTCATTTAACTGATTTCATCGTTAACTGATTTCATCGTTAACTGATTCCATCGTTAACTGATTTCATCGTTAACTGATTCCATCGTTAACTGATTTCATCGTTAACTGATTTCATCTTCATTTAACTGATTTCATCGTTAACTGATTTCATCTTCATTTAACTGATTTCATTTTCATTCTTCATTTGACTGATTTCATCGTTAACTGATTTCATCTTCATTTAACTGATTTCATCGTTAACTGATTTCATCGTTAACTGATTTCATCTTCTTTTAACTGATTTCATCGTTAACTGATTTCATCTTCATTTAATTGATTTCATCGTTAACTGATTTCATCGTTAACTGATTTCATCTTCATTTAACTGATTTCATCGTTAACTGATTTCATCGTTAACTGATTTCATCTTCATTTAACTGATTTCATCGTTAACTGATTTCATCTTCATTTAACTGATTCCATCGTTAACTGATTTCATCGTTAACTGATTTCATCGTTAACTGATTTCATCTTCATTTAACTGATTTCATCGTTAACTGATTTCATCGTTAACTGATTTCATCTTCATTTAACTGATTTCATTTTCATTCTTCATTTAACTGATTTCATCGTTAACTGATTTCATCTTCATTTAACTGATTTCATCGTTAACTGATTTCATCGTTAACTGATTTCATCTTCATTTAACTGATTCCATCGTTAACTGATTTCATCGTTAACTGATTTCATCTTCATTTAACTGATTTCATCGTTAACTGATTTCATCGTTAACTGATTCCATCGTTAACTGATTTCATCGTTAACTGATTTCATCTTCATTTAACTGATTTCATCGTTAACTGATTTCATCTTCATTTAACTGATTTCATCGTTAACTGATTTCATCGTTAACTGATTTCATCGTTAACTGATTTCATCTTCATTTAACTGATTTCATCGTTAACTGATTCCATCGTTAACTGATTTCATCTTTAACTGATTTCATCGTTAACTGATTTCATCTTCATTTAACTGATTTCATCGTTAACTGATTTCATCGTTAACTGATTTCATCTTTAACTGATTTCATCGTTAACTGATTTCATCTTCATTTAACTGATTTCATCGTTAACTGATTTCATCGCTAACTGATTTCATCTTCATTTAACTGATTTCATCGTTAACTGATTTCATCGTTAACTGATTCCATCGTTAACTGATTTCATCTTCATTTAACTGATTTCATCGTTAACTGATTCCATCGTTAACTGATTTCATCTTTAACTGATTTCATCGTTAACTGATTTCATCTTCATTTAACTGATTTCATCGTTAACTGATTTCATCGTTAACTGATTTCATCTTTAACTGATTTCATCGTTAACTGATTTCATCTTCATTTAACTGATTTCATCGTTAACTGATTTCATCGCTAACTGATTTCATCTTCATTTAACTGATTTCATCGTTAACTGATTTCATCGTTAACTGATTCCATCGTTAACTGATTTCATCTTTAACTGATTTCATCGTTAACTGATTTCATCTTCATTTAACTGATTTCATCGTTAAGTGATTTCATCGTTAACTGATTTCATCGTTAACTGATTTCATCGTTAACTGATTTCATCTTCATTTAACTGATTTCATCGTTAACTGATTTCATCGTTAACTGATTTCATCTTCATTTAACTGATTTCATTGTTAACTGATTTCATCGTTAACTGATTTCATCTTCATTTAACTGATTTCATCGTTAACTGATTTCATCGTTAACTGATTCCATCGTTAACTGATTTCATCGTTAACTGATTTCATCGTTAACTGATTTCATCTTCATTTAACTGATTTCATTTTCATTCTTCATTTAACTGATTTCATCGTTAACTGATTTCATCGTTAACTGATTTCATCTTCATTTAACTGATTTCATCGTTAACTGATTTCATCGTTAACTGATTTCATCTTCATTTAACTGATTTCATCGTTAACTGATTTCATCGTTAACTGATTTCATCGTTAACTGATTTCATCTTCATTTAACTGATTTCATCGTTAACTGATTTCATCGTTAACTGATTTCATCTTTAACTGATTTCATCGTTAACTGATTTCATCTTCATTTAACTGATTTCATCGTTAACTGATTTCATCGTTAACTGATTTCATCTTTAACTGATTTCATCGTTAACTGATTTCATCTTCATTTAACTGATTTCATCGTTAACTGATTTCATCTTCATTTAACTGATTTCATCGTTAACTGATTTCATCGTTAACTGATTTCATCGTTAACTGATTTCATCTTCATTTAACTGATTCCATCGTTAACTGATTTCATCGTTAACTGATTTCATCGTTAACTGATTTCATCTTCATTTAACTGATTTCATCGTTAACTGATTTCATCGTTAACTGATTTCATCTTTAACTGATTTCATCGTTAACTGATTTCATCTTTAACTGATTTCATCGTTAACTGATTTCATCTTCATTTAACTGATTTCATCTTCATTTAACTGATTTCATCGTTAAGTGATTTCATCGTTAACTGATTTCATCGTTAACTGATTTCATCTTCATTTAACTGATTTCATCGTTAACTGATTTCATCGTTAACTGATTTCATCTTCATTTAACTGATTTCATCGTTAACTGATTTCATCTTCATTTAACTGATTTCATTGTTAACTGATTTTATCGTTAACTGATTTCATCTTCATTTAACTGATTTCATCGTTAACTGATTTCATCGTTAACTGATTCCATCGTTAACTGATTTCATCGTTAACTGATTTCATCGTTAACTGATTTCATCTTCATTTAACTGATTTCATTTTCATTCTTCATTTAACTGATTTCATCGTTAACTGATTTCATCGTTAACTGATTTCATCTTCATTTAACTGATTTCATCGTTAACTGATTTCATCGTTAACTGATTTCATCTTCATTTAACTGATTTCATCGTTAACTGATTTCATCGTTAACTGATTTCATCTTTAACTGATTTCATCGTTAACTGATTTCATCTTCATTTAACTGATTTCATCGTTAACTGATTTCATCGTTAACTGATTTCATCGTTAACTGATTTCATCGTTAACTGATTTCATCTTCATTTAACTGATTTCATCGTTAACTGATTTCATCTTCATTTAACTGATTTCATCGTTAACTGATTTCATCGTTAACTGATTTCATCGTTAACTGATTTCATCTTCATTTAACTGATTCCATCGTTAACTGATTTCATCGTTAACTGATTTCATCGTTAACTGATTTCATCTTCATTTAACTGATTTCATCGTTAACTGATTTCATCGTTAACTGATTTCATCTTTAACTGATTTCATCGTTAACTGATTTCATCTTTAACTGATTTCATCGTTAACTGATTTCATCTTCATTTAACTGATTTCATCGTTAACTGATTTCATCGTTAACTGATTTCATCGTTAACTGATTTCATCTTCATTTAACTGATTTCATCGTTAACTGATTTCATCGTTAACTGATTTCATCGTTAACTGATTTCATCTTCATTTAACTGATTTCATCGTTAACTGATTTCATCGTTAACTGATTTCATCTTCATTTAAAGGATTTCATCGTTAACTGATTTCATCGTTAACTGATTTCATCTTTAACTGATTTCATCGTTAACTGATTTCATCTTCATTTAACTGATTTCATCGTTAACTGATTTCATCTTTAACTGATTTCATCGTTAACTGATTTCATCTTCATTTAACTGATTTCATCGTTAACTGATTTCATCTTCATTTAACTGATTTCATCGTTAACTGATTTCATCGTTAACTGATTTCATCGTTAACTGATTTCATCTTCATTTAACTGATTCCATCGTTAACTGATTTCATCGTTAACTGATTTCATCGTTAACTGATTTCATCTTCATTTAACTGATTTCATCGTTAACTGATTTCATCTTCATTTAACTGATTTCATCGTTAACTGATTTCATCGTTAACTGATTTAATCGTTAACTGATTTCATCTTCATTTAACTGATTTCATTTTCATTCTTCATTTAACTGATTTCATCGTTAACTGATTTCATCTTCATTTAATTGATTTCATCGTTAACTGATTTCATCGTTAACTGATTTCATCGTTAACTGATTTCATCTTCATTTAACTGATTTCATCGTTAACTGATTTCATCGTTAACTGATTTCATCTTCATTTAACTGATTTCATCGTTAACTGATTTCATCGTTAACTGATTTCATCTTCATTTAACTGATTTCATCGTTAACTGATTTCATCGTTAACTGATTTCATCTTTAACTGATTTCATCGTTAACTGATTTCATCGTTAACTGATTTCATCTTTAACTGATTTCATCGTTAACTGATTTCATCTTCATTTAACTGATTTCATCGTTAACTGATTTCATCTTCATTTAACTGATTTCATCGTTAACTGATTTCATCGTTAACTGATTTCATCGTTAACTGATTTCTTCGTTAACTGATTTCATCTTCATTTAACTGATTTCATCGTTAACTGATTTCATCGTTAACTGATTTCATCTTCATTTAACTGATTCCATCGTTAACTGATTTCATCGTTAACTGATTTCATCGTTAACTGATTTCATCTTCATTTAACTGATTTCATCGTTAACTGATTTCATCGTTAACTGATTTCATCTTTAACTGATTTCATCGTTAACTGATTTCATCTTCATTTAACTGATTTCATCGTTAACTGATTTCATCGTTAACTGATTTCATCGTTAACTGATTTCATCTTCATTTAACTGATTTCATCGTTAACTGATTTCATCGTTAACTGATTCCATCGTTAACTGATTTCATCGTTAACTGATTTCATCTTCATTTAACTGATTTCATCGTTAACTGATTTCATCTTCATTTAACTGATTTCATCGTTAACTGATTCCATCGTTAACTGATTTCATCTTCATTTAACTGATTTCATCGTTAACTGATTTCATCGTTAACTGATTTCATCTTCATTTAACTGATTTCATCGTTAACTGATTTCATCGTTAACTGATTTCATCGTTAACTGATTTCATCTTCATTTAACTGATTTCATCGTTAACTGATTTCATCGTTAACTGATTTCATCTTCATTTAACTGATTTCATCGTTAACTGATTTCATCGTTAACTGATTCCATCGTTAACTGATTTCATCTTTAACTGATTTCATCGTTAACTGATTTCATCTTCATTTAACTGATTTCATCGTTAAGTGATTTCATCGTTAACTGATTTCATCTTCATTTAACTGATTCCATCGTTAACTGATTTCATCGTTAACTGATTTCATCGTTAACTGATTTCATCGTTAACTGATTTCATCTTTAACTGATTTCATCTTCATTTAACTGATTTCATCGTTAACTGATTTCATCGTTAACTGATTTCATCTTCATTTAACTGATTTCATCGTTAACTGATTTCATCGTTAACTGATTTCATCGTTAACTGATTTCATCTTCATTTAACTGATTTCATCGTTAACTGATTTCATCGTTAACTGATTCCATCGTTAACTGATATCATCGTTAACTGATTTCATCTTCATTTAACTGATTTAATTTTCATTCTTCATTTAACTGATTTCATCGTTAACTGATTTCATCTTCATTTAACTGATTTCATCGTTAACTGATTTCATCGTTAACTGATTTCATCGTTAACTGATTTCATCTTCATTTAACTGATTTCATCGTTAACTGATTTCATCTTCATTTAATTGATTTCATCGTTAACTGATTTCATCGTTAACTGATTTCATCGTTAACTGATTTCATCTTCATTTAACTGATTTCATCGTTAACTGATTTCATCGTTAACTGATTCCATCGTTAACTGATTTCATCGTTAACTGATTTCATCGTTAACTGATTTCATCTTCATTTAACTGATTTCATCGTTAACTGATTTCATCGTTAACTGATTTCGTCGTTAACTGATTTCATCTTTAACTGATTTCATCGTTAACTGATTTCATCTTCATTTAACTGATTTCATCGTTAACTGATTTCATCTTCATTTAATTGATTTCATCGTTAACTGATTTCATCGTTAACTGATTTCATCGTTAACTGATTTCATCTTCATTTAACTGATTTCATCGTTAACTGATTTCATCTTCATTTAACTGATTTCATCGTTAACTGATTTCATCGTTAACTGATTTCATCTTCATTTAACTGATTTCATTTTCATTCTTCATTTAACTGATTTCATCGTTAACTGATTTCATCTTCATTTAATTGATTTCATCGTTAACTGATTTCATCGTTAACTGATTTCATCTTCATTTAACTGATTTCATCGTTAACTGATTTCATCGTTAACTGATTTCATCTTCATTTAACTGATTTCATCGTTAACTGATTTCATCGTTAACTGATTTCATCGTTAACTGATTTCATCTTCATTTAACTGATTTCATCGTTAACTGATTTCATCGTTAACTGATTTCATCTTTAACTGATTTCATCTTCATTTAACTGATTTCATCGTTAACTGATTTCATCGTTAACTGATTTCATCTTTAACTGATTTCATCGTTAACTGATTTCATCTTCATTTAACTGATTTCATCGTTAAATGATTTCATCTTCATTTAACTGATTTCATCGTTAACTGATTTCATCGTTAACTGATTTCATCTTCATTTAACTGATTCCATCGTTAACTGATTTCATCGTTAACTGATTTCATCGTTAACTGATTTCATCTTCATTTAACTGATTTCATCGTTAACTGATTTCATCGTTAACTGATTTCATCTTTAACTGATTTCATCGTTAACTGATTTCATCTTCATTTAACTGATTTCATCGTTAACTGATTTCATCGTTAACTGATTTCATCGTTAACTGATTTCATCTTCATTTAACTGATTTCATCGTTAACTGATTTCATCGTTAACTGATTCCATCGTTAACTGATTTCATCGTTAACTGATTTCATCTTCATTTAACTGATTTCATCGTTAACTGATTTCATCTTCATTTAACTGATTTCATCGTTAACTGATTCCATCGTTAACTGATTTCATCTTCATTTAACTGATTTCATCGTTAACTGATTTCATCGTTAACTGATTTCATCTTCATTTAACTGATTTCATCGTTAACTGATTTCATCGTTAACTGATTTCATCGTTAACTGATTTCATCTTCATTTAACTGATTTCATCGTTAACTGATTTCATCGTTAACTGATTTCATCTTCATTTAACTGATTTCATCGTTAACTGATTTCATCGTTAACTGATTCCATCGTTAACTGATTTCATCTTTAACTGATTTCATCGTTAACTGATTTCATCTTCATTTAACTGATTTCATCGTTAAGTGATTTCATCGTTAACTGATTTCATCTTCATTTAACTGATTTCATCGTTAACTGATTTCATCTTCATTTAACTGATTCCATCGTTAACTGATTTCATCGTTAACTGATTTCATCGTTAACTGATTTCATCTTTAACTGATTTCATCTTCATTTAACTGATTTCATCGTTAACTGATTTCATCGTTAACTGATTTCATCGTTAACTGATTTCATCTTCATTTAACTGATTTCATCGTTAACTGATTTCATCGTTAACTGATTCCATCGTTAACTGATATCATCGTTAACTGATTTCATCTTCATTTAACTGATTTAATTTTCATTCTTCATTTAACTGATTTCATCGTTAACTGATTTCATCTTCATTTAACTGATTTCATCGTTAACTGATTTCATCTTTAACTGATTTCATCGTTAACTGATTTCATCTTCATTTAACTGATTTCATCGTTAACTGATTTCATCTTCATTTAATTGATTTCATCGTTAACTGATTTCATCGTTAACTGATTTCATCGTTAACTGATTTCATCTTCATTTAACTGATTTCATCGTTAACTGATTTCATCTTCATTTAACTGATTTCATCGTTAACTGATTTCATCGTTAACTGATTCCATCGTTAACTGATTTCATCGTTAACTGATTTCATCGTTAACTGATTTCATCTTCATTTAACTGATTTCATCGTTAACTGATTTCATCGTTAACTGATTTCATTTTTAACTGATTTCATCGTTAACTGATTTCATCTTCATTTAACTGATTTCATCGTTAACTGATTTCATCGTTAACTGATTTCATCTTCATTTAACTGATTTCATCGTTAACTGATTTCATCGTTAACTGATTCCATCGTTAACTGATTTCATCTTTAACTGATTTCATCGTTAACTGATTTCATCTTCATTTAACTGATTTCATCGTTAAGTGATTTCATCGTTAACTGATTTCATCGTTAACTGATTTCATCGTTAACTGATTTCATCTTCATTTAACTGATTTCATCGTTAACTGATTTCATCGTTAACTGATTTCATCTTCATTTAACTGATTTCATTGTTAACTGATTTCATCGTTAACTGATTTCATCTTCATTTAACTGATTTCATCGTTAACTGATTTCATCGTTAACTGATTCCATCGTTAACTGATTTCATCTTTAACTGATTTCATCGTTAACTGATTTCATCTTCATTTAACTGATTTCATCGTTAAGTGATTTCATCGTTAACTGATTTCATCGTTAACTGATTTCATCTTCATTTAACTGATTTCATCTTCATTTAACTGATTTCATCGTTAACTGATTTCATCTTCATTTAACTGATTTCATCGTTAACTGATTTCATCGTTAACTGATTTCATCGTTAACTGATTTCATCTTCATTTAACTGATTCCATTGTTAACTGATTTCATCGTTAACTGATTTCATCGTTAACTGATTTCATCGTTAACTGATTTCATCTTTAACTGATTTCATCGTTAACTGATTTCATCTTCATTTAACTGATTTCATCGTTAACTGATTTCATCGTTAACTGATTTCATCGTTAACTGATTTCATCTTCATTTAACTGATTTCATCGTTAACTGATTTCATCGTTAACTGATTTCATCGTTAACTGATTTCATCTTCATTTAACTGATTTCATCTTCATTTAACTGATTTCATCGTTAACTGATTTCATCGTTAACTGATTTCATCTTCATTTAACTGATTTCATTTTCATTCTTCATTTAACTGATTTCATCGTTAACTGATTTCATCTTCATTTAACTGATTTCATCGTTAACTGATTTCATCGTTAACTGATTTCATCTTTAACTGATTTCATCGTTAACTGATTTCATCTTCATTTAACTGATTTCATCGTTAACTGATTTCATCTTCATTTAATTGATTTCATCGTTAACTGATTTCATCGTTAACTGATTTCATCGTTAACTGATTTCATCTTCATTTAACTGATTTCATCGTTAACTGATTCCATCGTTAACTGATTTCATCATTAACTGATTTCATCTTCATTTAACTGATTTCATCGTTAACTGATTTCATCGTTAACTGATTTCATCTTTAACTGATTTCATCGTTAACTGATTTCATCTTCATTTAACTGATTTCATCGTTAACTGATTTCATCGTTAACTGATTTCATCTTTAACTGATTTCATCGTTAACTGATTTCATCTTCATTTAACTGATTTCATCGTTAACTGATTTCATCGTTAACTGATTTCATCTTCATTTAACTGATTTCATCGTTAACTGATTTCATCGTTAACTGATTCCATCGTTAACTGATTTCATCTTTAACTGATTTCATCGTTAACTGATTTCATCTTCATTTAACTGATTTCATCGTTAAGTGATTTCATCGTTAACTGATTTCATCGTTAACTGATTTCATCGTTAACTGATTTCATCTTCATTTAACTGATTTCATTTTCATTCTTCATTTAACTGATTTCATCGTTAACTGATTTCATCGTTAACTGATTTCATCTTTAACTGATTTCATCGTTAACTGATTTCATCTTCATTTAACTGATTTCATCTTCATTTAATTGATTTCATCGTTAACTGATTTCATCGTTAACTGATTTCATCGTTAACTGATTTCATCTTCATTTCACTGATTTCATCGTTAACTGATTTCATCGTTAACTGATTTCATCTTTAACTGATTTCATCGTTAACTGATTTCATCTTCATTTAACTGATTTCATCGTTAACTGATTTCATCGTTAACTGATTTCATCTTCATTTAACTGATTTCATCGTTAACTGATTTCATCGTTAACTGATTTCATCTTCATTTAACTGATTCCATCGTTAACTGATTTCATCTTCATTTAACTGATTCCATCGTTAACTGATTTCATCGTTAACTGATTTCATCGTTAACTGATTTCATCTTCATTTAACTGATTTCATCGTTAACTGATTTCATCGTTAACTGATTTCATCTTTAACTGATTTCATCGTTAACTGATTTCATCTTCATTTAACTGATTTCATCGTTAACTGATTTCATCGTTAACTGATTTCATCTTCATTTAACTGATTTCATCGTTAACTGATTTCATCGTTAACTGATTCCATCGTTAACTGATTTCATCGTTAACTGATTTCATCGTTAACTGATTTCATCTTCATTTAACTGATTTCATCGTTAACTGATTTCATCTTCATTTAACTGATTTCATCGTTAACTGATTTCATCGTTAACTGATTTCATCGTTAACTGATTTCATCTTCATTTAACTGATTTCATTTTCATTCTTCATTTAACTGATTTCATCGTTAACTGATTTCATCTTCATTTAATTGATTTCATCGTTAACTGATTTCATCGTTAACTGATTTCATCTTCATTTAACTGATTTCATCGTTAACTGATTTCATCGTTAACTGATTTCATCTTCATTTAACTGATTTCATCGTTAACTGATTTCATCGTTAACTGATTTCATCGTTAACTGATTTCATCTTCATTTAACTGATTTCATCGTTAACTGATTTCATCGTTAACTGATTTCATCTTTAACTGATTTCATCGTTAACTGATTTCATCTTCATTTAACTGATTTCATCGTTAACTGATTTCATCGTTAACTGATTTCATCTTTAACTGATTTCATCGTTAACTGATTTCATCTTTAACTGATTTCATCGTTAACTGATTTCATCTTCATTTAACTGATTTCATCGTTAACTGATTTCATCTTCATTTAACTGATTTCATCGTTAACTGATTTCATCTTTAACTGATTTCATCGTTAACTGATTTCATCTTCATTTAACTGATTTCATCGTTAACTGATTTCATCTTCATTTAATTGATTTCATCGTTAACTGATTTCATCGTTAACTGATTTCATCGTTAACTGATTTCATCGTTAACTGATTTCATCTTCATTTAACTGATTTCATCGTTAACTGATTCCATCGTTAACTGATTTCATCTTCATTTAACTGATTTCATCGTTAACTGATTTCATCGTTAACTGATTCCATCGTTAACTGATTTCATCTTTAACTGATTTCATCGTTAACTGATTTCATCTTCATTTAACTGATTTCATCGTTAAGTGATTTCATCGTTAACTGATTTCATCTTCATTTAACTGATTTCATTGTTAACTGATTACATCGTTAACTGATTTCATCTTCATTTAACTGATTTCATCGTTAACTGATTTCATCGTTAACTGATTCCATCGTTAACTGATTTCATCGTTAACTGATTTCATCGTTAACTGATTTCATCTTCATTTAACTGATTTCATCGTTAACTGATTTCATCTTCATTTAACTGATTTCATTTTCATTCTTCATTTAACTGATTTCATCGTTAACTGATTTCATCTTCATTTAACTGATTTCATCGTTAACTGATTTCATCGTTAACTGATTTCATCTTCATTTAACTGATTTCATCGTTAACTGATTTCATCGTTAACTGATTTCATCGTTAACTGATTTCATCTTCATTTAACTGATTTCATCGTTAACTGATTTCATCGTTAACTGATTCCATCGTTAACTGATTTCATCTTTAACTGATTTCATCGTTAACTGATTTCATCTTCATTTAACTGATTTCATCGTTAAGTGATTTCATCGTTAACTGATTTCATCTTCATTTAACTGATTTCATTGTTAACTGATTTCATCGTTAACTGATTTCATCTTCATTTAACTGATTTCATCGTTAACTGATTTCATCGTTAACTGATTCCATCGTTAACTGATTTCATCTTCATTTAACTGATTTCATCGTTAACTGATTTCATCTTCATTTAACTGATTTCATTTTCATTCTTCATTTAACTGATTTCATCGTTAACTGATTTCATCTTCATTTAACTGATTTCATCGTTAACTGATTTCATCGTTAACTGATTTCATCGTTAACTGATTTCATCTTCTTTTAACTGATTTCATCGTTAACTGATTTCATCTTCATTTAATTGATTTCATCGTTAACTGATTTCATCGTTAACTGATTTCATCTTCATTTAACTGATTTCATCGTTAACTGATTTCATCTTCATTTAACTGATTTCATCGTTAACTGATTTCATCTTCATTTAACTGATTTCATCGTTAACTGATTTCATCTTCATTTAACTGATTTCATCGTTAACTGATTTCATCGTTAACTGATTTCATCTTCATTTAACTGATTCCATCGTTAACTGATTTCATCGTTAACTGATTTCATCGTTAACTGATTTCATCTTTAACTGATTTCATCGTTTACTGATTTCATCTTCATTTAACTGATTTCATCGTTAACTGATTTCATCTTCATTTAACTGATTTCATTTTCATTCTTCATTTAACTGATTTCATCGTTAACTGATTTCATCTTCATTTAACTGATTTCATCGTTAACTGATTTCATCGTTAACTGATTTCATCTTCATTTAACTGATTTCATCGTTAACTGATTTCATCGTTAACTGATTCCATCGTTAACTGATTTCATCTTTAACTGATTTCATCGTTAACTGATTTCATCTTCATTTAACTGATTTCATCGTTAAGTGATTTCATCGTTAACTGATTTCATCTTCATTTAACTGATTTCATTGTTAACTGATTTCATCGTTAACTGATTTCATCTTCATTTAACTGATTTCATCGTTAACTGATTTCATCGTTAACTGATTCCATCGTTAACTGATTTCATCTTCATTTAACTGATTTCATCGTTAACTGATTTCATCTTCATTTAACTGATTTCATTTTCATTCTTCATTTAACTGATTTCATCGTTAACTGATTTCATCTTCATTTAACTGATTTCATCGTTAACTGATTTCATCGTTAACTGATTTCATCGTTAACTGATTTCATCTTCATTTAACTGATTTCATTTTCATTCTTCATTTAACTGATTTCATCGTTAACTGATTTCATCTTCATTTAACTGATTTCATCGTTAACTGATTTCATCTTCATTTAACTGATTTCATCGTTAACTGATTTCATCGTTAACTGATTTCATCGTTAACTGATTTCATCTTCATTTAACTGATTTCATCGTTAACTGATTTCATCGTTAACTGATTCCATCGTTAACTGATTTCATCGTTAACTGATTTCATCTTCATTTAACTGATTTCATCGTTAACTGATTTCATCGTTAACTGATTTCATCTTCATTTAACTGATTTCATCGTTAACTGATTTCATCTTTAACTGATTTCATCGTTAACTGATTTCATCTTCATTTAACTGATTTCATCGTTAACTGATTTCATCGTTAACTGATTTCATCGTTAACTGATTTCATCTTCATTTAACTGATTTCATCGTTAACTGATTTCATCGTTAACTGATTTCATCTTCATTTAACTGATTTCATCGTTAACTGATTTCATCGTTAACTGATTCCATCGTTAACTGATTTCATCTTTAACTGATTTCATCGTTAACTGATTTCATCTTCATTTAACTGATTTCATCGTTAACTGATTTCATCTTCATTCAACTGATTTCATCGTTAACTGATTTCGTCTTCATTTAACTGATTTCATCGTTAACTGATTTCATCTTTAACTGATTTCATCGTTAACTGATTTCATCTTCATTTAACTGATTTCATCGTTAACTGATTTCATCGTTAACTGATTTCATCGTTAACTGATTTCATCTTCATTTAACTGATTTCATCGTTAACTGATTTCATCGTTAACTGATTTCATCGTTAACTGATTTCATCTTCATTTAACTGATTTCATCGTTCACTGATTTCATCGTTCACTGATTTCATCTTCATTTAACTGATTTCATCGTTAACTGATTTCATCGTTAACTGATTTCATCGTTAACTGATTTCATCTTCATTTAACTGATTTCATCGTTAACTGATTTCATCTTCATTCAACTGATTTCATCGTTAACTGATTTCGTCTTCATTTAACTGATTTCATCGTTAACTGATTTCATCTTTAACTGATTTCATCGTTAACTGATTTCATCTTCATTTAACTGATTTCATCGTTAACTGATTTCATCGTTAACTGATTTCATCGTTAACTGATTTCATCTTCATTTAACTGATTCCATCGTTAACTGATTTCATCGTTAACTGATTTCATCTTCATTTAACTGATTTCATCGTTAACTTATTTCATCGTTAACTGATTCCATCGTTAACTGATTTCATCTTTAACTGATTTCATCGTTAACTGATTTCATCTTCATTTAACTGATTTCATCGTTAACTGATTTCATCTTCATTTAATTGATTTCATCGTTAACTGATTTCATCCTTAACTGATTTCATCTTCATTTAACTGATTTCATCGTTAACTGATTTCATCGTTAACTGATTTCATCTTCATTTAACTGATTTCATCGTTAACTGATTTCATCGTTAACTGATTTCATCGTTAACTGATTTCATCTTCATTTAACTGATTTCATCGTTAACTGATTTCATCTTCATTTAACTGATTTCATCGTTAACTGATTTCATCGTTAACTGATTTCATCGTTAACTGATTTCATCTTCATTTAACTGATTTCATTGTTAACTGATTTCATCGTTAACTGATTTCATCTTCATTTAACTGATTTCATCGTTAACTGATTTCATCGTTAACTGATTTCATCGTTAACTGATTTCATCTTCATTTAACTGATTTCATTTTCATTCTTCATTTAACTGATTTCATCGTTAACTGATTTCATCTTCATTTAACTGATTTCATCGTTAACTGATTTCATCGTTAACTGATTTCATCGTTAACTGATTTCATCTTTAACTGATTTCATCGTTAACTGATTTCATCTTCATTTAACTGATTTCATCGTTAACTGATTTCATCTTCATTTAATTGATTTCATCGTTAACTGATTTCATCGTTAACTGATTTCATCGTTAACTGATTTCATCTTCATTTAACTGATTTCATTTTCATTCTTCATTTAACTGATTTCATCGTTTACTGATTTCATCGTTAACTGATTTCATCTTCATTTAACTGATTTCATTTTCATTCTTCATTTAACTGATTTCATCGTTAACTGATTTCATCGTTAACTGATTTCATCTTCATTTAACTGATTTCATCGTTAACTGATTTCATCGTTAACTGATTTCATCTTCATTTAACTGATTTCATCGTTAACTGATTTCATCGTTAACTGATTTCATCTTTTACTGATTTCATCGTTAACTGATTTCATCTTTAACTGATTTCATCGTTAACTGATTTCATCTTCATTTAACTGATTTCATCGTTGACTGATTTCATCTTCATTTAACTGATTCCATCGTTAACTGATTTCATCTTCATTTAACTGATTCCATCGTTAACTGATCTCATCGTTAACTGATTCCATCGTTAACTGATTTCACCGTTAACTGATTTCACCGTTAACTGATTTCATCTTCATTTAACTGATTCCATCGTTAACAGATTTCATCTTTAACTGATTTCATCGTTAACTGATTTCATCTTTAACTGATTTCATCGTTAACTGATTTCATCTTCATTTAACTGATTTCATCGTTAACTGATTTCATCGTTAACTGATTTCATCGTTAACTGATTTCATCTTCATTTAACTGATTTCATTTTCATTCTTCATTTAACTGATTTCATCGTTAACTGATTTCATCGTTAACTGATTTCATCGTTAACTGATTTCATCTTCATTTAACTGATTTCATCGTTAACTGATTTCATCTTTAACTGATTTCATCGTTAACTGATTTCATCTTCATTTAACTGATTTCATCGTTAACTGATTTCATCGTTTACTGATTTCATCTTCATTTAACTGATTTCATCGTTAACTGATTTCATCGTTAACTGATTTCATCGTTAACTGATTTCATCTTCTTTTAACTGATTTCATCGTTAACTGATCTCATCGTTAACGGATTTCATCGTTAACGGATTTCATCGTTAACGGATTCCATCGTTAACGGATTTCATCGTTAACTGATTTCATCTTCATTTAACTGATTTCATCGTTAACTGATTTCATCTTCATTTAACTGATTTCATCGTTAACTGATTTCATCGTTAACTGATTTCATTTTCATTCTTCATTTAACTGATTTCATCGTTAACTGATTTCATCTTTAACTGATTTTATCGTTAACTGATTTCATCTTCATGTAACTGATTTCATCTGTAACTGATTTCATCGTTAACTGATTTCATCTTCATTTAACTGATTTCATCTGTAACTGATTTCATCGTTAACTGATTTCATCTTCATTTAACTGATTTCATCTTCATTTAACTGATTTCATCGTTAACTGATGTCATCTTCATTTAACTGATTTCATCGTTAACTGATTTCATCGTTACCTGATTTCATCTTCATTTAACTGATTCCATCGTTAACTGATTTCATCGTTAACTGATTTCATCTTTAACTGATTTCATCTTCATTTAACTGATTTCATCTTCATTTAACTGATTTCATCGTTAACTGATTCCATCGTTAACTGATTTCATCTTCATTTAACTGATTTCATCGTTAACTGATTTCATCTTCATTTAACTGATTTCATCGTTAACTGATTTCATCGTTAACTGATTTCATCGTTAACTGATTTCATCTTCATTTATCTGATTTCATCGTTAACTGATTTCATCTTCATTTAACTGATTCCATCGTTAACTGATTTCATCGTTAACTGATTTCATCTTCATTTAACTGATTTCATCGTTAACTGATTTCATCGTTAACTGATTTCATCTTCATTTAACTGATTCCATCGTTAACTGATTTCATCGTTAACTGATTTCATCGTTAACTGATTTCATCTTCATTTAACTGATTTCATCGTTAACTGATTTCATCGTTAACTGATTTCATCGTTAACTGATTCCATCGTTAACTGATTTCATCGTTAACTGATTTCATCTTCATTTAACTGATTTCATCGTTAACTGATTTCATCGTTAACTGATTTCATCGTTAACTGATTTCATCTTCATTTAACTGATTCCATCGTTAACTGATTTCATCGTTTACTGATTTCATCGTTAACTGATTTCATCTTCATTTAACTGATTTCATTTTCATTCTTCATTTAACTGATTTCATCGTTAACTGATTTCATCGTTAACTGATTTCATCTTCATTTAACTGATTTCATCGTTAACTGATTTCATCGTTAACTGATTTCATCTTCATTTAACTGATTTCATCGTTAACTGATTTCATCGTTAACTGATTTCATCTTTTACTGATTTCATCGTTAACTGATTTCATCTTTAACTGATTTCATCGTTAACTGATTTCATCTTCATTTAACTGATTTCATCGTTGACTGATTTCATCTTCATTTAACTGATTCCATCGTTAACTGATTTCATCTTCATTTAACTGATTCCATCGTTAACTGATCTCATCGTTAACTGATTCCATCGTTAACTGATTTCACCGTTAACTGATTTCACCGTTAACTGATTTCATCTTCATTTAACTGATTCCATCGTTAACAGATTTCATCTTTAACTGATTTCATCGTTAACTGATTTCATCTTTAACTGATTTCATCGTTAACTGATTTCATCTTCATTTAACTGATTTCATCGTTAACTGATTTCATCGTTAACTGATTTCATCGTTAACTGATTTCATCTTCATTTAACTGATTTCATTTTCATTCTTCATTTAACTGATTTCATCGTTAACTGATTTCATCGTTAACTGATTTCATCGTTAACTGATTTCATCTTCATTTAACTGATTTCATCGTTAACTGATTTCATCTTTAACTGATTTCATCGTTAACTGATTTCATCTTCATTTAACTGATTTCATCGTTAACTGATTTCATCGTTTACTGATTTCATCTTCATTTAACTGATTTCATCGTTAACTGATTTCATCGTTAACTGATTTCATCTTTAACTGATTTCATCGTTAACTGATTTCATCTTCTTTTAACTGATTTCATCGTTAACTGATCTCATCGTTAACGGATTTCATCGTTAACGGATTTCATCGTTAACGGATTCCATCGTTAACGGATTTCATCGTTAACTGATTTCATCTTCATTTAACTGATTTCATCGTTAACTGATTTCATCTTCATTTAACTGATTTCATCGTTAACTGATTTCATCGTTAACTGATTTCATTTTCATTCTTCATTTAACTGATTTCATCGTTAACTGATTTCATCTTTAACTGATTTTATCGTTAACTGATTTCATCTTCATGTAACTGATTTCATCTGTAACTGATTTCATCGTTAACTGATTTCATCTTCATTTAACTGATTTCATCTGTAACTGATTTCATCGTTAACTGATTTCATCTTCATTTAACTGATTTCATCTTCATTTAACTGATTTCATCGTTAACTGATGTCATCTTCATTTAACTGATTTCATCGTTAACTGATTTCATCGTTACCTGATTTCATCTTCATTTAACTGATTCCATCGTTAACTGATTTCATCGTTAACTGATTTCATCTTTAACTGATTTCATCTTCATTTAACTGATTTCATCTTCATTTAACTGATTTCATCGTTAACTGATTCCATCGTTAACTGATTTCATCTTCATTTAACTGATTTCATCGTTAACTGATTTCATCTTCATTTAACTGATTTCATCGTTAACTGATTTCATCGTTAACTGATTTCATCGTTAACTGATTTCATCTTCATTTATCTGATTTCATCGTTAACTGATTTCATCTTCATTTAACTGATTCCATCGTTAACTGATTTCATCGTTAACTGATTTCATCTTCATTTAACTGATTTCATCGTTAACTGATTTCATCGTTAACTGATTTCATCTTCATTTAACTGATTCCATCGTTAACTGATTTCATCGTTAACTGATTTCATCGTTAACTGATTTCATCTTCATTTAACTGATTTCATCGTTAACTGATTTCATCGTTAACTGATTTCATCGTTAACTGATTCCATCGTTAACTGATTTCATCGTTAACTGATTTCATCTTCATTTAACTGATTTCATCGTTAACTGATTTCATCGTTAACTGATTTCATCGTTAACTGATTTCATCTTCATTTAACTGATTCCATCGTTAACTGATTTCATCGTTTACTGATTTCATCGTTAACTGATTTCATCTTCATTTAACTGATTTCATTTTCATTCTTCATTTAACTGATTTCATCGTTAACTGATTTCATCGTTAACTGATTTCATCTTCATTTAACTGATTTCATCGTTAACTGATTTCATCGTTAACTGATTTCATCTTCATTTAACTGATTTCATCGTTAACTGATTTCATCGTTAACTGATTTCATCTTTTACTGATTTCATCGTTAACTGATTTCATCTTTAACTGATTTCATCGTTAACTGATTTCATCTTCATTTAACTGATTTCATCGTTGACTGATTTCATCTTCATTTAACTGATTCCATCGTTAACTGATTTCATCTTCATTTAACTGATTCCATCGTTAACTGATCTCATCGTTAACTGATTTCATCGTTAACTGATTCCATCGTTAACTGATTTCACCGTTAACTGATTTCACCGTTAACTGATTTCATCTTCATTTAACTGATTCCATCGTTAACAGATTTCATCTTTAACTGATTTCATCGTTAACTGATTTCATCTTTAACTGATTTCATCTTCATTTAACTGATTTCATCGTTAACTGATTTCATCGTTAACTGATTTCATCGTTAACTGATTTCATCTTCATTTAACTGATTTCATTTTCATTCTTCATTTAACTGATTTCATCGTTAACTGATTTCATCGTTAACTGATTTCATCGTTAACTGATTTCATCTTCATTTAACTGATTTCATCGTTAACTGATTTCGTCGTTAACTGATTTCATCTTTAACTGATTTCATCGTTAACTGATTTCATCTTCATTTAACTGATTTCATCGTTAACTGATTTCATCGTTTACTGATTTCATCTTCATTTAACTGATTTCATCGTTAACTGATTTCATCTTTAACTGATTTCATCGTTAACTGATTTCATCTTCATTTAACTGATTTCATCGTTAACTGATCTCATCGTTAACTGATCTCATCGTTAACTGATTTCATCGTTAACGGATTTCATCGTTAACGGATTCCATCGTTAACGGATTTCATCGTTAACGGATTTCATCGTTAACTGATTTCATCTTCATTTAACTGATTTCATCGTTAACTGATTTCATCTTCATTTAACTGATTTCATCGTTAACTGATTTCATTTTCATTCTTCATTTAACTGATTTCATCGTTAACTGATTTCATCTTTAACTGATTTTATCGTTAACTGATTTCAACTTCATGTAAATGATTTCATCTGTAACTGATTTCATCGTTAACTGATTTCATCTTCATTTAACTGATTTCATCTGTAACTGATTTCATCGTTAACTGATTTCATCTTCATTTAACTGATTTCATCTTCATTTAACTGATTTCATCGTTAACTGATGTCATCTTCATTTAACTGATTTCATCGTTAACTGATTTCATCGTTAACTGATTTAATCTTCATGTAACTGATTTCATCTGTAACTGATTTCATCGTTAACTGATTTCATCTTCATTTAACTGATTTCATCTTCATTTAACTGATTTCATCGTTAACTGATTTCATCTTCATTTAACTGATTTCATCGTTAACTGATTTCATTGTTAACTGATTTCATCTTTAACTGATTTCATCGTTAACTGATTTCATCTTCATTTAACTGATTTCATCGTTAACTGATTTCATCGTTAACTGATTTCATCTTCATTTAACTGATTCCATCGTTAACTGATTTCATCTTTAACTGATTTCATCGTTAACTGATTTCATCTTCATTTAACTGATTTCATCGTTAACTGATTTCATCGTTAACTGATTTCATCTTCATTTAACTGATTCCATCGTTAACTGATTTCATCTTTAACTGATTTCATCATTAACTGATTTCATCTTCATTTAACTGATTTCATCGTTAACTGATTTCATCGTTAACTGATTTAATCTTTAACTGATTTCATCGTTAACTGATTTAATCTTCATGTAACTGATTTCATCTGTAACTGATTTCATCTTTAACTGATTTCATCGTTAACTGATTTCATCTTCATTTAACTGATTTCATCTTCATTTAACTGATTTCATCGTTAACTGATTTCATCTTCATTTAACTGATTCCATCGTTAACTGATTTCATCGTTAACTGATTTCATCGTTAACTGATTTCATCTTCATTTAACTGATTTCATCGTTAACTGATTTCATCTTCATTTAACTGATTTCATCGTTAACTGATTTCATCGTTAACTGATTCCATCGTTAACTGATTTCATCGTTAACTGATTTCATATTCATTTAACTGATTTCATCGTTAACTGATTTCATCGTTAACTGATTCCATCGTTAACTGATTTCATCGTTAACTGATTTCATCTTCATTTAACTGATTTCATCGTTAACTGATTTCATCGTTAACTGATTTCATCTTCATTTAACTGATTTCATTTTCATTCTTCATTTAACTGATTTCATCGTTAACTGATTTCATCGTTAACTGATTTCATCTTCATTTAACTGATTTCATCGTTAACTGATTTCATCGTTAACTGATTTCATCGTTAACTGATTTCATCGTTAACTGATTTCATCTTTTACTGATTTCATCGTTAACTGATTTCATCTTTTACTGATTTCATCGTTAACTGATTTCATCTTCATTTAACTGATTTCATCGTTGACTGATTTCATCTTCATTTAACTGATTCCATCGTTAACTGATTTCATCTTCATTTAACTGATTCCATCGTTAACTGATCTCATCGTTAACTGATTTCATCGTTAACTGATTCCATCGTTAACTGATTTCACCGTTAACTGATTTCACCGTTAACTGATTTCATCTTCATTTAACTGATTCCATCGTTAACAGATTTCATCGTTAACTGATTTCATCGTTAACTGATTTCATCGTTAACTGATTTCATCGTTAACTGATTTCATCTTCATTTAACTGATTTCATCGTTAACTGATTTCATCGTTAACTGATTTCATCGTTAACTGATTTCATCTTCATTTAACTGATTTCATTTTCATTCTTCATTTAACTGATTTCATCGTTAACTGATTTCATCGTTAACTGATTTCATCGTTAACTGATTTCATCTTCATTTAACTGATTTCATCGTTAACTGATTTCGTCGTTAACTGATTTCATCTTTAACTGATTTCATCGTTAACTGATTTCATCTTCATTTAACTGATTTCATCGTTAACTGATTTCATCGTTTACTGATTTCATCTTCATTTAACTGATTTCATCGTTAACTGATTTCATCGTTAACTGATTTCATCTTTAACTGATTTCATCGTTAACTGATTTCATCTTCATTTAACTGATTTCATCGTTAACTGATCTCATCGTTAACGGATTTCATCGTTAACGGATTTCATCGTTAACGGATTCCATCGTTAACGGATTTCATCGTTAACGGATTTCATCGTTAACTGATTTCATCTTCATTTAACTGATTTCATCGTTAACTGATTTCATCTTCATTTAACTGATTTCATCGTTAACTGATTTCATCGTTAACTGATTTCATTTTCATTCTTCATTTAACTGATTTCATCGTTAACTGATTTCATCTTTAACTGATTTTATCGTTAACTGATTTCAACTTCATGTAAATGATTTCATCTCTAACTGATTTCATCGTTAACTGATTTCATCTTCATTTAACTGATTTCATCTGTAACTGATTTCATCGTTAACTGATTTCATCTTCATTTAACTGATTTCATCTTCATTTAACTGATTTCATCGTTAACTGATGTCATCTTCATTTAACTGATTTCATCGTTAACTGATTTCACCGTTAACTGATTTAATCTTCATGTAACTGATTTCATCTGTAACTGATTTCATCGTTAACTGATTTCATCTTCATTTAACTGATTTCATCTTCATTTAACTGATTTCATCGTTAACTGATTTCATCTTCATTTAACTGATTTCATCGTTAACTGATTTCATTGTTAACTGATTTCATCTTTAACTGATTTCATCGTTAACTGATTTCATCTTCATTTAACTGATTTCATCGTTAACTGATTTCATCGTTAACTGATTTCATCTTCATTTAACTGATTCCATCGTTAACTGATTTCATCTTTAACTGATTTCATCATTAACTGATTTCATCTTCATTTAACTGATTTCATCGTTAACTGATTTAATCTTCATGTAACTGATTTCATCTGTAACTGATTTCATCTTTAACTGATTTCATCGTTAACTGATTTCATCTTCATTTAACTGATTTCATCTTCATTTAACTGATTTCATCGTTAACTGATTTCATCTTCATTTAACTGATTCCATCGTTAACTGATTTCATCGTTAACTGATTTCATCGTTAACTGATTTCATCTTCATTTAACTGATTTCATCGTTAACTGATTTCATCTTCATTTAACTGATTTCATCGTTAACTGATTTCATCGTTAACTGATTCCATCGTTAACTGATTTCATCGTTAACTGATTTCATCGTTAACTGATTTCATCTTCATTTAACTGATTTCATCGTTAACTGATTTCATCGTTAACTGATTTCATCGTTAACTGATTCCATCGTTAACTGATTTCATCGTTAACTGATTTCATCTTCATTTAACTGATTTCATCGTTAACTGATTTCATCGTTAACTGATTTCATCTTCATTTAACTGATTTCATTTTCATTCTTCATTTAACTGATTTCATCGTTAACTGATTTCATCGTTAACTGATTTCATCTTCATTTAACTGATTTCATCGTTAACTGATTTCATCGTTAACTGATTTCATCTTCATTTAACTGATTTCATCGTTAACTGATTTCATCGTTAACTGATTTCATCTTTTACTGATTTCATCGTTAACTGATTTCATCTTTTACTGATTTCATCGTTAACTGATTTCATCTTTAACTGATTTCATCGTTAACTGATTTCATCTTCATTTAACTGATTTCATCGTTGACTGATTTCATCTTCATTTAACTGATTCCATCGTTAACTGATTTCATCTTCATTTAACTGATTCCATCGTTAACTGATCTCATCGTTAACTGATTTCATCGTTAACTGATTCCATCGTTAACTGATTTCACCGTTAACTGATTTCACCGTTAACTGATTTCATCTTCATTTAACTGATTCCATCGTTAACAGATTTCATCGTTAACTGATTCCATCGTTAACTGATTTCATCGTTAACTGATTTCATCGTTAACTGATTTCATCTTCATTTAACTGATTCCATCGTTAACTGATTTCATCTTTAACTGATTTCATCATTAACTGATTTCATCTTCATTTAACTGATTTCATCGTTAACTGATTTCATCGTTAACTGATTTAATCTTTAACTGATTTCATCGTTAACTGATTTAATCTTCATGTAACTGATTTCATCTGTAACTGATTTCATCTTTAACTGATTTCATCGTTAACTGATTTCATCTTCATTTAACTGATTTCATCTTCATTTAACTGATTTCATCGTTAACTGATTTCATCTTCATTTAACTGATTCCATCGTTAACTGATTTCATCGTTAACTGATTTCATCGTTAACTGATTTCATCTTCATTTAACTGATTTCATCGTTAACTGATTTCATCTTCATTTAACTGATTTCATCGTTAACTGATTTCATCGTTAACTGATTCCATCGTTAACTGATTTCATCGTTAACTGATTTCATATTCATTTAACTGATTTCATCGTTAACTGATTTCATCGTTAACTGATTTCATCTTTAACTGATTTCATCGTTAACTGATTTCATCTTCATTTAACTGATTTCATCGTTAACTGATTTCATCGTTAACTGATTTCATCTTCATTTAACTGATTTCATCGTTAACTGATTTCATCGTTAACTGATTTCATCTTCATTTAACTGATTTCATCGTTAACTGATTTCATCGTTAACTGATTTCATCTTCATTTAACTGATTTCATTTTCATTCTTCATTTAACTGATTTCATCGTTAACTGATTTCATCTTCATTTAACTGATTTCATCGTTAACTGATTTCATCTTCATTTAACTGATTTCATCGTTAACTGATTTCATCGTTAACTGATTTCATCTTCATTTAACTGATTTCATCATTAACTGATTTCATCGTTAACTGATTTCATCGTTAACTGATTTCATCTTCATTTAACTGATTTCATCGTTAACTGATTTCATCGTTAACTGATTTAATCTTCATGTAACTGATTTCATCTGTAACTGATTTCATCTTTAACTGATTTCATCGTTAACTGATTTCATCTTCATTTAACTGATTCCATCGTTAACTGATTTCATCTTTAACTGATTTCATCGATAACTGATTTCATCTTCATTTAACTGATTTCATCGTTAACTGATTTCATCGTTAACTGATTTCATCTTCATTTAACTGATTTCATCGTTAACTGATTTCATCGTTAACTGATTTCATCTTTAACTGATTTCATCGTTAACTGATTTCATCTTCATTTAACTGATTTCATCTTCATTTAACTGATTTCATCGTTAACTGATTTCATCTTCATTTAACTGATTTCATCGTTAACTGATTTCATCTTCATTTAACTGATTCCATCGTTAGCTGATTTCATCTTTAACTGATTTCATCGTTAACTGATTTCATCTTCATTTAACTGATTTCATCGTTAACTGATTTCATCGTTAACTGATTTCATCTTCATTTAACTGATTTCATCGTTAACTGATTTCATCTTCATTTAACTGATTTCATCGTTAACTGATTTCATCGTTAACTGATCTCATCGTTAACTGATTTCATCGTTAACTGATTTCATCGTTAACTGATTTCATCTTCATTTAACTGATTTCATCGTTAACTGATTTCATCGTTAACTGATTTCATCTTCATTTAACTGATTTCATCGTTAACTGATTTCATCGTTAACTGATTCCATCGTTAACTGATTTCATCGTTAACTGATTCCATCGTTAACTGATTTCATCGTTAACTGATTCCATCGTTAACTGATTTCATCTTTAACTGATTTCATCGTTAACTGATTTCATCTTCATTTAACTGATTTCATCGTTAAGTGATTTCATCGTTAACTGATTTCATCGTTAACTGATTTCATCGTTAACTGATTTCATCTTCATTTAACTGATTTCATCGTTAACTGATTTCATCTTCATTTAACTGATTTCATCGTTAAGTGATTTCATCGTTAACTGATTTCATCTTTAACTGATTTCATCGTTAACTGATTTCATCTTCATTTAACTGATTTCATCGTTAACTGATTTCATCGTTAACTGATTCCATCGTTAACTGATTTCATCGTTAACTGATTCCATCGTTAACTGATTTCATCGTTAACTGATTTCATCTTCATTTAACTGATTTCATCGTTAACTGATTTCATCTTCATTTAACTGATTTCATTTTCATTCTTCATTTAACTGATTTCATCGTTAACTGATTTCATCTTCATTTAACTGATTTCATCGTTAACTGATTTCATCGTTAACTGATTTCATCTTCTTTTAACTGATTTCATCGTTAACTGATTTCATCGTTAACTGATTTCATCTTCATTTAACTGATTTCATCGTTAACTGATTTCATCGTTAACTGATTTCATCTTCATTTAACTGATTTCATCGTTAACTGATTTCATCTTCATTTAACTGATTTCATCGTTAACTGATTTCATCGTTAACTGATTTCATCTTCATTTAACTGATTCCATCGTTAACTGATTTCATCGTTAACTGATTTCATCGTTAACTGATTTCATCGTTAACTGATTTCATCTTTAACTGATTTCATCGTTAACTGATTTCATCTTCATTTAACTGATTTCATCGTTAACTGATTTCATCGTTAACTGATTTCATCTTCATTTAACTGATTTCATTTTCATTCTTCATTTAACTGATTTCATCGTTAACTGATTTCATCTTCATTTAACTGATTTCATCGTTAACTGATTTCATCGTTAACTGATTTCATCTTCATTTAACTGATTCCATCGTTAACTGATTTCATCGTTAACTGATTTCATCTTCATTTAACTGATTTCCTCGTTAAGTGATTTCATCGTTAACTGATTTCATCGTTAACTGATTTCATCGTTAACTGATTTCATCGTTAACTGATTTCATCTTCATTTAACTGATTTCATCTTCATTTAACTGATTTCATCGTTAAGTGATTTCATCTTCATTTAACTGATTTCATCGTTAACTGATTTCATCGTTAACTGATTTCATCTTCATTTAACTGATTTCATTTTCATTCTTCATTTAACTGATTTCATCGTTAACTGATTTCATCTTTAACTGATTTCATCGTTAACTGATTTCATCTTCATTTAACTGATTTCCTCGTTAAGTGATTTCATCGTTAACTGATTTCATCGTTAACTGATTTCATCGTTAACTGATTTCATCGTTAACTGATTTCATCTTCATTTAACTGATTTCATTGTTAACTGATTTCATCGTTAACTGATTTCATCTTCATTTAACTGATTTCATCGTTAACTGATTTCATCGTTAACTGATTCCATCGTTAACTGATTCCATCGTTAACTGATTTCATCGTTAACTGATTTCATCGTTAACTGATTTCATCTTCATTTAACTGATTTCATCGTTAACTGATTTCATCTTCATTTAACTGATTTCATTTTCATTCTTCATTTGACTGATTTCATCGTTAACTGATTTCATCTTCATTTAACTGATTTCATCGTTAACTGATTTCATCGTTAACTGATTTCATCTTCATTTAACTGATTCCATCGTTAACTGATTTCATCGTTAACTGATTTCATCTTCATTTAACTGATTTCATCGTTAACTGATTTCATCGTTAACTGATTCCATCGTTAACTGATTTCATCGTTAACTGATTTCATCTTCATTTAACTGATTTCATCGTTAACTGATTTCATCTTCATTTAACTGATTTCATCGTTAACTGATTTCATCGTTAACTGATTTCATCGTTAACTGATTTCATCTTCATTTAACTGATTTCATCGTTAACTGATTCCATCGTTAACTGATTTCATCTTTAACTGATTTCATCGTTAACTGATTTCATCTTCATTTAACTGATTTCATCGTTAACTGATTTCATCGTTAACTGATTTCATCTTCATTTAACTGATTTCATCGTTAACTGATTTCATCGCTAACTGATTTCATCTTCATTTAACTGATTTCATCGTTAACTGATTTCATCGTTAACTGATTCCATCGTTAACTGATTTCATCTTTAACTGATTTCATCGTTAACTGATTTCATCTTCATTTAACTGATTTCATCTTTAACTGATTTCATCGTTAACTGATTTCATCTTCATTTAACTGATTTCATCGTTAACTGATTTCATCGCTAACTGATTTCATCTTCATTTAACTGATTTCATCGTTAACTGATTTCATCGTTAACTGATTCCATCGTTAACTGATTTCATCTTTAACTGATTTCATCGTTAACTGATTTCATCTTCATTTAACTGATTTCATCGTTAAGTGATTTCATCGTTAACTGATTTCATCGTTAACTGATTTCATCGTTAACTGATTTCATCTTCATTTAACTGATTTCATCGTTAACTGATTTCATCGTTAACTGATTTCATCTTCATTTAACTGATTTCATTGTTAACTGATTTCATCGTTAACTGATTTCATCTTCATTTAACTGATTTCATCGTTAACTGATTTCATCGTTAACTGATTCCATCGTTAACTGATTTCATCGTTAACTGATTTCATCGTTAACTGATTTCATCTTCATTTAACTGATTTCATTTTCATTCTTCATTTAACTGATTTCATCGTTAACTGATTTCATCGTTAACTGATTTCATCTTCATTTAACTGATTTCATCGTTAACTGATTTCATCGTTAACTGATTTCATCTTCATTTAACTGATTTCATCGTTAACTGATTTCATCGTTAACTGATTTCATCGTTAACTGATTTCATCTTCATTTAACTGATTTCATCGTTAACTGATTTCATCGTTAACTGATTTCATCTTTAACTGATTTCATCGTTAACTGATTTCATCTTCATTTAACTGATTTCATCGTTAACTGATTTCATCGTTAACTGATTTCATCTTTAACTGATTTCATCGTTAACTGATTTCATCTTCATTTAACTGATTTCATCGTTAACTGATTTCATCTTCATTTAACTGATTTCATCGTTAACTGATTTCATCGTTAACTGATTTCATCTTCATTTAACTGATTCCATCGTTAACTGATTTCATCGTTAACTGATTTCATCGTTAACTGATTTCATCTTCATTTAACTGATTTCATCGTTAACTGATTTCATCGTTAACTGATTTCATCTTTAACTGATTTCATCGTTAACTGATTTCATCTTTAACTGATTTCATCGTTAACTGATTTCATCTTCATTTAACTGATTTCATCTTCATTTAACTGATTTCATCGTTAAGTGATTTCATCGTTAACTGATTTCATCTTCATTTAACTGATTTCATCGTTAACTGATTTCATCGTTAACTGATTTCATCTTCATTTAACTGATTTCATCGTTAACTGATTTCATCTTCATTTAACTGATTTCATTGTTAACTGATTTCATCGTTAACTGATTTCATCTTCATTTAACTGATTTCATCGTTAACTGATTTCATCGTTAACTGATTCCATCGTTAACTGATTTCATCGTTAACTGATTTCATCGTTAACTGATTTCATCTTCATTTAACTGATTTCATTTTCATTCTTCATTTAACTGATTTCATCGTTAACTGATTTCATCGTTAACTGATTTCATCTTCATTTAACTGATTTCATCGTTAACTGATTTCATCGTTAACTGATTTCATCGTTAACTGATTTCATCTTCATTTAACTGATTTCATCGTTAACTGATTTCATCGTTAACTGATTTCATCGTTAACTGATTTCATCGTTAACTGATTTCATCTTCATTTAACTGATTTCATCGTTAACTGATTTCATCGTTAACTGATTTCATCGTTAACTGATTTCATCTTCATTTAACTGATTTCATCGTTAACTGATTTCATCTTCATTTAACTGATTTCATCGTTAACTGATTTCATCGTTAACTGATTTCATCGTTAACTGATTTCATCGTTAACTGATTTCATTTTCATTCTTCATTTAACTGATTTCATCGTTAACTGATTTCATCTTCATTTAATTGATTTCATCGTTAACTGATTTCATCGTTAACTGATTTCATCGTTAACTGATTTCATCTTCATTTAACTGATTTCATCGTTAACTGATTTCATCGTTAACTGATTTCATCGTTAACTGATTTCATCTTCATTTAACTGATTTCATCGTTAACTGATTTCATCGTTAACTGATTTCATCGTTAACTGATTTCATCTTCATTTAACTGATTTCATCGTTAACTGATTTCATCGTTAACTGATTTCATCTTTAACTGATTTCATCGTTAACTGATTTCATCTTCATTTAACTGATTTCATCGTTAACTGATTTCATCGTTAACTGATTTCATCTTTAACTGATTTCATCGTTAACTGATTTCATCTTCATTTAACTGATTTCATCGTTAACTGATTTCATCGTTAACTGATTTCATCTTCATTTAACTGATTTCATCGTTAACTGATTTCACCGTTAACTGATTCCATCGTTAACTGATTTCATCGTTAACTGATTTCATCGTTAACTGATTTCATCTTCATTTAACTGATTTCATCGTTAACTGATTTCATCGTTAACTGATTTCATCTTCATTTAACTGATTTCATCGTTAACTGATTTCATCGTTAACTGATTTCATCTTCATTTAACTGATTTCATCGTTAACTGATTTCATCGTTAACTGATTCCATCGTTAACTGATTTCATCTTTAACTGATTTCATCGTTAACTGATTTCATCTTCATTTAACTGATTTCATCGTTAAGTGATTTCATCGTTAACTGATTTCATCGTTAACTGATTTCATCGTTAACTGATTTCATCTTCATTTAACTGATTTCATTGTTAACTGATTTCATCGTTAACTGATTTCATCTTCATTTAACTGATTTCATCGTTAACTGATTTCATCGTTAACTGATTTCATCGTTAACTGATTTCATCTTCATTTAACTGATTTCATCGTTAACTGATTTCATCTTCATTTAACTGATTTCATTTTCATTCTTCATTTAACTGATTTCATCGTTAACTGATTTCATCTTCATTTAACTGATTTCATCGTTAACTGATTTCATCGTTAACTGATTTCATCGTTAACTGATTTCATCTTCTTTTAACTGATTTCATCGTTAACTGATTTCATCTTCATTTAATTGATTTCATCGTTAACTGATTTCATCGTTAACTGATTTCATCTTCATTTAACTGATTTCATCGTTAACTGATTTCATCTTTAACTGATTTCATCGTTAACTGATTTCATCTTCATTTAACTGATTTCATCGTTAACTGATTTCATCGTTAACTGATTTCATCTTTAACTGATTTCATCGTTAACTGATTTCATCTTCATTTAACTGATTTCATCGTTAACTGATTTCATCGTTAACTGATTTCATCTTCATTTAACTGATTTCATCGTTAACTGATTTCACCGTTAACTGATTCCATCGTTAACTGATTTCATCGTTAACTGATTTCATCGTTAACTGATTTCATCTTCATTTAACTGATTTCATCGTTAACTGATTTCATCGTTAACTGATTTCATCTTCATTTAACTGATTTCATCGTTAACTGATTTCATCTTCATTTAACTGATTTCATCGTTAACTGATTTCATCGTTAACTGATTCCATCGTTAACTGATTTCATCTTTAACTGATTTCATCGTTAACTGATTTCATCTTCATTTAACTGATTTCATCGTTAAGTGATTTCATCGTTAACTGATTTCATCGTTAACTGATTTCATCGTTAACTGATTTCATCTTCATTTAACTGATTTCATTGTTAACTGATTTCATCGTTAACTGATTTCATCTTCATTTAACTGATTTCATCGTTAACTGATTTCATCGTTAACTGATTTCATCGTTAACTGATTTCATCTTCATTTAACTGATTTCATCGTTAACTGATTTCATCTTCATTTAACTGATTTCATTTTCATTCTTCATTTAACTGATTTCATCGTTAACTGATTTCATCTTCATTTAACTGATTTCATCGTTAACTGATTTCATCGTTAACTGATTTCATCGTTAACTGATTTCATCTTCTTTTAACTGATTTCATCGTTAACTGATTTCATCTTCATTTAATTGATTTCATCGTTAACTGATTTCATCGTTAACTGATTTCATCTTCATTTAACTGATTTCATCGTTAACTGATTTCATCGTTAACTGATTTCATCTTCATTTAACTGATTTCATCGTTAACTGATTTCATCTTCATTTAACTGATTTCATCGTTAACTGATTTCATCGTTAACTGATTTCATCTTCATTTAACTGATTCCATCGTTAATTGATTTCATCGTTAACTGATTTCATCGTTAACTGATTTCATCGTTAACTGATTTCATCTTCATTTAACTGATTTCATCGTTAACTGATTTCATCGTTAACTGATTTCATCTTCATTTAACTGATTTCATTTTCATTCTTCATTTAACTGATTTCATCGTTAACTGATTTCATCTTCATTTAACTGATTTCATCGTTAACTGATTTCATCGTTAACTGATTTCATCGTTAACTGATTTCATCTTCATTTAACTGATTCCATCGTTAACTGATTTCATCGTTAACTGATTTCATCTTCATTTAACTGATTTCATCGTTAACTGATTTCATCGTTAACTGATTTCATCGTTAACTGATTTCATCTTCATTTAACTGATTTCATCGTTAACTGATTTCATCGTTAACTGATTTCATCTTCATTTAACTGATTTCATCTTCATTTAACTGATTTCATCGTTAACTGATTTCATCGTTAACTGATTTCATCTTCATTTAACTGATTTCATTTTCATTCTTCATTTAACTGATTTCATCGTTAACTGATTTCATCTTCATTTAACTGATTTCATCGTTAACTGATTTCATCGTTAACTGATTTCATCTTTAACTGATTTCATCGTTAACTGATTTCATCTTCATTTAACTGATTTCATCGTTAACTGATTTCATCTTCATTTAATTGATTTCATCGTTAACTGATTTCATCGTTAACTGATTTCATCGTTAACTGATTTCATCTTCATTTAACTGATTTCATCGTTAACTGATTTCATCGTTAACTGATTCCATCGTTAACTGATTTCATCATTAACTGATTTCATCTTCATTTAACTGATTTCATCGTTAACTGATTTCATCGTTAACTGATTTCATCGTTAACTGATTTCATCTTCATTTAACTGATTTCATCGTTAACTGATTTCATCGTTAACTGATTTCATCTTTAACTGATTTCATCGTTAACTGATTTCATCTTTAACTGATTTCATCGTTAACTGATTTCATCTTCATTTAACTGATTTCATCGTTAACTGATTTCATCGTTAACTGATTTCATCGTTAACTGATTTCATCTTCATTTAACTGATTTCATTGTTAACTGATTTCATCGTTAACTGATTTCATCTTCATTTAACTGATTTCATCGTTAACTGATTTCATCGTTAACTGATTCCATCGTTAACTGATTTCATCGTTAACTGATTTCATCGTTAACTGATTTCATCTTCATTTAACTGATTTCATTTTCATTCTTCATTTAACTGATTTCATCGTTAACTGATTTCATCGTTAACTGATTTCATCTTCATTTAACTGATTTCATCGTTAACTGATTTCATCGTTAACTGATTTCATCGTTAACTGATTTCATCTTTAACTGATTTCATCGTTAACTGATTTCATCTTCATTTAACTGATTTCATCGTTAACTGATTTCATCGTTAACTGATTTCATCGTTAACTGATTTCATCTTCATTTAACTGATTTCATCTTCATTTAACTGATTTCATCGTTAAGTGATTTCATCTTCATTTAACTGATTTCATCGTTAACTGATTTCATCGTTAACTGATTTCATCTTCATTTAACTGATTTCATTTTCATTCTTCATTTAACTGATTTCATCGTTAACTGATTTCATCGTTAACTGATTTCATCGTTAACTGATTTCATCTTCATTTAACTGATTTCCTCGTTAAGTGATTTCATCGTTAACTGATTTCATCGTTAACTGATTTCATCGTTAACTGATTTCATCGTTAACTGATTTCATCTTCATTTAACTGATTTCATTGTTAACTGATTTCATCGTTAACTGATTTCATCTTCATTTAACTGATTTCATCGTTAACTGATTTCATCGTTAACTGATTCCATCGTTAACTGATTTCATCGTTAACTGATTCCATCGTTAACTGATTTCATCGTTAACTGATTTCATCGTTAACTGATTTCATCTTCATTTAACTGATTTCATCGTTAACTGATTTCATCTTCATTTAACTGATTTCATTTTCATTCTTCATTTGACTGATTTCATCGTTAACTGATTTCATCTTCATTTAACTGATTTCATCGTTAACTGATTTCATCGTTAACTGATTTCATCTTCTTTTAACTGATTTCATCGTTAACTGATTTCATCTTCATTTAATTGATTTCATCGTTAACTGATTTCATCGTTAACTGATTTCATCTTCATTTAACTGATTTCATCGTTAACTGATTTCATCGTTAACTGATTTCATCTTCATTTAACTGATTTCATCGTTAACTGATTTCATCTTCATTTAACTGATTCCATCGTTAACTGATTTCATCGTTAACTGATTTCATCGTTAACTGATTTCATCTTCATTTAACTGATTTCATCGTTAACTGATTTCATCGTTAACTGATTTCATCTTCATTTAACTGATTTCATTTTCATTCTTCATTTAACTGATTTCATCGTTAACTGATTTCATCTTCATTTAACTGATTTCATCGTTAACTGATTTCATCGTTAACTGATTTCATCTTCATTTAACTGATTCCATCGTTAACTGATTTCATCGTTAACTGATTTCATCTTCATTTAACTGATTTCATCGTTAACTGATTTCATCGTTAACTGATTCCATCGTTAACTGATTTCATCGTTAACTGATTTCATCTTCATTTAACTGATTTCATCGTTAACTGATTTCATCTTCATTTAACTGATTTCATCGTTAACTGATTTCATCGTTAACTGATTTCATCGTTAACTGATTTCATCTTCATTTAACTGATTTCATCGTTAACTGATTCCATCGTTAACTGATTTCATCTTTAACTGATTTCATCGTTAACTGATTTCATCTTCATTTAACTGATTTCATCGTTAACTGATTTCATCGTTAACTGATTTCATCTTCATTTAACTGATTTCATCGTTAACTGATTTCATCGCTAACTGATTTCATCTTCATTTAACTGATTTCATCGTTAACTGATTTCATCGTTAACTGATTCCATCGTTAACTGATTTCATCTTTAACTGATTTCATCGTTAACTGATTTCATCTTCATTTAACTGATTTCATCTTTAACTGATTTCATCGTTAACTGATTTCATCTTCATTTAACTGATTTCATCGTTAACTGATTTCATCGCTAACTGATTTCATCTTCATTTAACTGATTTCATCGTTAACTGATTTCATCGTTAACTGATTCCATCGTTAACTGATTTCATCTTTAACTGATTTCATCGTTAACTGATTTCATCTTCATTTAACTGATTTCATCGTTAAGTGATTTCATCGTTAACTGATTTCATCGTTAACTGATTTCATCGTTAACTGATTTCATCTTCATTTAACTGATTTCATCGTTAACTGATTTCATCGTTAACTGATTTCATCTTCATTTAACTGATTTCATTGTTAACTGATTTCATCGTTAACTGATTTCATCTTCATTTAACTGATTTCATCGTTAACTGATTTCATCGTTAACTGATTCCATCGTTAACTGATTTCATCGTTAACTGATTTCATCGTTAACTGATTTCATCTTCATTTAACTGATTTCATTTTCATTCTTCATTTAACTGATTTCATCGTTAACTGATTTCATCGTTAACTGATTTCATCTTCATTTAACTGATTTCATCGTTAACTGATTTCATCGTTAACTGATTTCATCTTCATTTAACTGATTTCATCTTCATTTAACTGATTTCATCGTTAACTGATTTCATCGTTAACTGATTTCATCTTCATTTAACTGATTTCATCGTTAACTGATTTCATCGTTAACTGATTTCATCTTTAACTGATTTCATCGTTAACTGATTTCATCTTCATTTAACTGATTTCATCGTTAACTGATTTCATCGTTAACTGATTTCATCTTTAACTGATTTCATCGTTAACTGATTTCATCTTCATTTAACTGATTTCATCGTTAACTGATTTCATCTTCATTTAACTGATTTCATCGTTAACTGATTTCATCGTTAACTGATTTCATCGTTAACTGATTTCATCTTCATTTAACTGATTCCATCGTTAACTGATTTCATCGTTAACTGATTTCATCGTTAACTGATTTCATCTTCATTTAACTGATTTCATCGTTAACTGATTTCATCGTTAACTGATTTCATCTTTAACTGATTTCATCGTTAACTGATTTCATCTTTAACTGATTTCATCGTTAACTGATTTCATCTTCATTTAACTGATTTCATCTTCATTTAACTGATTTCATCGTTAAGTGATTTCATCGTTAACTGATTTCATCGTTAACTGATTTCATCTTCATTTAACTGATTTCATCGTTAACTGATTTCATCGTTAACTGATTTCATCTTCATTTAACTGATTTCATCGTTAACTGATTTCATCTTCATTTAACTGATTTCATTGTTAACTGATTTCATCGTTAACTGATTTCATCTTCATTTAACTGATTTCATCGTTAACTGATTTCATCGTTAACTGATTCCATCGTTAACTGATTTCATCGTTAACTGATTTCATCGTTAACTGATTTCATCTTCATTTAACTGATTTCATTTTCATTCTTCATTTAACTGATTTCATCGTTAACTGATTTCATCGTTAACTGATTTCATCTTCATTTAACTGATTTCATCGTTAACTGATTTCATCGTTAACTGATTTCATCGTTAACTGATTTCATCGTTAACTGATTTCATCTTCATTTAACTGATTTCATCGTTAACTGATTTCATCGTTAACTGATTTCATCTTCATTTAACTGATTTCATCGTTAACTGATTTCATCGTTAACTGATTTCATCTTTAACTGATTTCATCGTTAACTGATTTCATCTTCATTTAACTGATTTCATCGTTAACTGATTTCATCGTTAACTGATTTCATCTTTAACTGATTTCATCGTTAACTGATTTCATCTTCATTTAACTGATTTCATCGTTAACTGATTTCATCTTCATTTAACTGATTTCATCGTTAACTGATTTCATCGTTAACTGATTTCATCGTTAACTGATTTCATCTTCATTTAACTGATTCCATCGTTAACTGATTTCATCGTTAACTGATTTCATCGTTAACTGATTTCATCTTCATTTAACTGATTTCATCGTTAACTGATTTCATCGTTAACTGATTTCATCGTTAACTGATTTCATCGTTAACTGATTTCATCTTTAACTGATTTCATCGTTAACTGATTTCATCGTTAACTGATTTCATCGTTAACTGATTTCATCTTCATTTAACTGATTTCATCGTTAACTGATTTCATCGTTAACTGATTTCATCGTTAACTGATTTCATCTTCATTTAACTGATTTCATCGTTAACTGATTTCATCTTCATTTAACTGATTTCATCGTTAACTGATTTCATCGTTAACTGATTTCATCGTTAACTGATTTCATCGTTAACTGATTTCATTTTCATTCTTCATTTAACTGATTTCATCGTTAACTGATTTCATCTTCATTTAATTGATTTCATCGTTAACTGATTTCATCGTTAACTGATTTCATCGTTAACTGATTTCATCTTCATTTAACTGATTTCATCGTTAACTGATTTCATCGTTAACTGATTTCATCGTTAACTGATTTCATCTTCATTTAACTGATTTCATCGTTAACTGATTTCATCGTTAACTGATTTCATCGTTAACTGATTTCATCTTCATTTAACTGATTTCATCGTTAACTGATTTCATCGTTAACTGATTTCATCTTTAACTGATTTCATCGTTAACTGATTTCATCTTCATTTAACTGATTTCATCGTTAACTGATTTCATCGTTAACTGATTTCATCTTCATTTAACTGATTTCATCGTTAACTGATTTCACCGTTAACTGATTCCATCGTTAACTGATTTCATCGTTAACTGATTTCATCGTTAACTGATTTCATCGTTAACTGATTTCATCTTCATTTAACTGATTTCATCGTTAACTGATTTCATCGTTAACTGATTTCATCTTCATTTAACTGATTTCATCGTTAACTGATTTCATCGTTAACTGATTTCATCGTTAACTGATTTCATCGTTAACTGATTCCATCGTTAACTGATTTCATCTTTAACTGATTTCATCGTTAACTGATTTCATCTTCATTTAACTGATTTCATCGTTAAGTGATTTCATCGTTAACTGATTTCATCGTTAACTGATTTCATCGTTAACTGATTTCATCTTCATTTAACTGATTTCATTGTTAACTGATTTCATCGTTAACTGATTTCATCTTCATTTAACTGATTTCATCGTTAACTGATTTCATCGTTAACTGATTTCATCGTTAACTGATTTCATCTTCATTTAACTGATTTCATCGTTAACTGATTTCATCTTCATTTAACTGATTTCATTTTCATTCTTCATTTAACTGATTTCATCGTTAACTGATTTCATCTTCATTTAACTGATTTCATCGTTAACTGATTTCATCGTTAACTGATTTCATCTTCTTTTAACTGATTTCATCGTTAACTGATTTCATCTTCATTTAATTGATTTCATCGTTAACTGATTTCATCGTTAACTGATTTCATCGTTAACTGATTTCATCTTCATTTAACTGATTTCATCGTTAACTGATTTCATCGTTAACTGATTTCATCTTCATTTAACTGATTTCATCGTTAACTGATTTCATCTTCATTTAACTGATTTCATCGTTAACTGATTTCATCGTTAACTGATTTCATCTTCATTTAACTGATTCCATCGTTAATTGATTTCATCGTTAACTGATTTCATCGTTAACTGATTTCATCGTTAACTGATTTCATCTTCATTTAACTGATTTCATCGTTAACTGATTTCATCGTTAACTGATTTCATCTTCATTTAACTGATTTCATTTTCATTCTTCATTTAACTGATTTCATCGTTAACTGATTTCATCTTCATTTAACTGATTTCATCGTTAACTGATTTCATCGTTAACTGATTTCATCGTTAACTGATTTCATCTTCATTTAACTGATTCCATCGTTAACTGATTTCATCGTTAACTGATTTCATCTTCATTTAACTGATTTCATCGTTAACTGATTTCATCGTTAACTGATTTCATCGTTAACTGATTTCATCTTCATTTAACTGATTTCATCGTTAACTGATTTCATCGTTAACTGATTTCATCTTCATTTAACTGATTTCATCTTCATTTAACTGATTTCATCGTTAACTGATTTCATCGTTAACTGATTTCATCTTCATTTAACTGATTTCATTTTCATTCTTCATTTAACTGATTTCATCGTTAACTGATTTCATCTTCATTTAACTGATTTCATCGTTAACTGATTTCATCGTTAACTGATTTCATCTTTAACTGATTTCATCGTTAACTGATTTCATCTTCATTTAACTGATTTCATCGTTAACTGATTTCATCTTCATTTAATTGATTTCATCGTTAACTGATTTCATCGTTAACTGATTTCATCTTCATTTAACTGATTTCATCGTTAACTGATTTCATCGTTAACTGATTCCATCGTTAACTGATTTCATCATTAACTGATTTCATCTTCATTTAACTGATTTCATCGTTAACTGATTTCATCGTTAACTGATTTCATCTTTAACTGATTTCATCGTTAACTGATTTCATCTTCATTTAACTGATTTCATCGTTAACTGATTTCATCGTTAACTGATTTCATCTTTAACTGATTTCATCGTTAACTGATTTCATCTTTAACTGATTTCATCGTTAACTGATTTCATCTTCATTTAACTGATTTCATCGTTAAGTGATTTCATCGTTAACTGATTTCATCGTTAACTGATTTCATCGTTAACTGATTTCATCTTCATTTAACTGATTTCATTGTTAACTGATTTCATCGTTAACTGATTTCATCTTCATTTAACTGATTTCATCGTTAACTGATTTCATCGTTAACTGATTCCATCGTTAACTGATTTCATCGTTAACTGATTTCATCGTTAACTGATTTCATCTTCATTTAACTGATTTCATTTTCATTCTTCATTTAACTGATTTCATCGTTAACTGATTTCATCGTTAACTGATTTCATCTTCATTTAACTGATTTCATCGTTAACTGATTTCATCGTTAACTGATTTCATCGTTAACTGATTTCATCTTTAACTGATTTCATCGTTAACTGATTTCATCTTCATTTAACTGATTTCATCGTTAACTGATTTCATCTTCATTTAATTGATTTCATCGTTAACTGATTTCATCGTTAACTGATTTCATCGTTAACTGATTTCATCTTCATTTAACTGATTTCATCGTTAACTGATTTCATCGTTAACTGATTTCATCGTTAACTGATTTCATCTTCATTTAACTGATTTCATCGTTAACTGATTTCATCGTTAACTGATTTCATCTTCATTTAAAGGATTTCATCGTTAACTGATTTCATCGTTAACTGATTTCATCTTTAACTGATTTCATCGTTAACTGATTTCATCTTCATTTAACTGATTTCATCGTTAACTGATTTCATCGTTAACTGATTTCATCTTTAACTGATTTCATCGTTAACTGATTTCATCTTCATTTAACTGATTTCATCGTTAACTGATTTCATCTTCATTTAACTGATTTCATCGTTAACTGATTTCATCGTTAACTGATTTCATCGTTAACTGATTTCATCTTCATTTAACTGATTCCATCGTTAACTGATTTCATCGTTAACTGATTTCATCGTTAACTGATTTCATCTTCATTTAACTGATTTCATCGTTAACTGATTTCATCTTCATTTAACTGATTTCATCGTTAACTGATTTCATCGTTAACTGATTTAATCGTTAACTGATTTCATCTTCATTTAACTGATTTCATTTTCATTCTTCATTTAACTGATTTCATCGTTAACTGATTTCATCTTCATTTAATTGATTTCATCGTTAACTGATTTCATCGTTAACTGATTTCATCGTTAACTGATTTCATCTTCATTTAACTGATTTCATCGTTAACTGATTTCATCGTTAACTGATTTCATCTTCATTTAACTGATTTCATCGTTAACTGATTTCATCGTTAACTGATTTCATCGTTAACTGATTTCATCTTCATTTAACTGATTTCATCGTTAACTGATTTCATCGTTAACTGATTTCATCTTTAACTGATTTCATCGTTAACTGATTTCATCGTTAACTGATTTCATCTTTAACTGATTTCATCGTTAACTGATTTCATCTTCATTTAACTGATTTCATCGTTAACTGATTTCATCTTCATTTAACTGATTTCATCGTTAACTGATTTCATCGTTAACTGATTTCATCGTTAACTGATTTCTTCGTTAACTGATTTCATCTTCATTTAACTGATTTCATCGTTAACTGATTTCATCGTTAACTGATTTCATCTTCATTTAACTGATTCCATCGTTAACTGATTTCATCGTTAACTGATTTCATCGTTAACTGATTTCATCTTCATTTAACTGATTTCATCGTTAACTGATTTCATCGTTAACTGATTTCATCTTTAACTGATTTCATCGTTAACTGATTTCATCTTCATTTAACTGATTTCATCGTTAACTGATTTCATCGTTAACTGATTTCATCGTTAACTGATTCCATCGTTAACTGATTTCATCGTTAACTGATTTCATCTTCATTTAACTGATTTCATCGTTAACTGATTTCATCTTCATTTAACTGATTTCATCGTTAACTGATTCCATCGTTAACTGATTTCATCTTCATTTAACTGATTTCATCGTTAACTGATTTCATCGTTAACTGATTTCATCTTCATTTAACTGATTTCATCGTTAACTGATTTCATCGTTAACTGATTTCATCGTTAACTGATTTCATCTTCATTTAACTGATTTCATCGTTAACTGATTTCATCGTTAACTGATTTCATCTTCATTTAACTGATTTCATCGTTAACTGATTTCATCGTTAACTGATTCCATCGTTAACTGATTTCATCTTTAACTGATTTCATCGTTAACTGATTTCATCTTCATTTAACTGATTTCATCGTTAAGTGATTTCATCGTTAACTGATTTCATCTTCATTTAACTGATTCCATCGTTAACTGATTTCATCGTTAACTGATTTCATCGTTAACTGATTTCATCGTTAACTGATTTCATCTTTAACTGATTTCATCTTCATTTAACTGATTTCATCGTTAACTGATTTCATCGTTAACTGATTTCATCTTCATTTAACTGATTTCATCGTTAACTGATTTCATCGTTAACTGATTTCATCGTTAACTGATTTCATCTTCATTTAACTGATTTCATCGTTAACTGATTTCATCGTTAACTGATTCCATCGTTAACTGATATCATCGTTAACTGATTTCATCTTCATTTAACTGATTTAATTTTCATTCTTCATTTAACTGATTTCATCGTTAACTGATTTCATCTTCATTTAACTGATTTCATCGTTAACTGATTTCATCGTTAACTGATTTCATCGTTAACTGATTTCATCTTCATTTAACTGATTTCATCGTTAACTGATTTCATCTTCATTTAATTGATTTCATCGTTAACTGATTTCATCGTTAACTGATTTCATCGTTAACTGATTTCATCTTCATTTAACTGATTTCATCGTTAACTGATTTCATCGTTAACTGATTCCATCGTTAACTGATTTCATCGTTAACTGATTTCATCGTTAACTGATTTCATCTTCATTTAACTGATTTCATCGTTAACTGATTTCATCGTTAACTGATTTCATCGTTAACTGATTTCATCGTTAACTGATTTCATCGTTAACTGATTTCATCTTCATTTAACTGATTTCATCGTTAACTGATTTCATCTTCATTTAATTGATTTCATCGTTAACTGATTTCATCGTTAACTGATTTCATCGTTAACTGATTTCATCTTCATTTAACTGATTTCATCGTTAACTGATTTCATCTTCATTTAACTGATTTCATCGTTAACTGATTTCATCGTTAACTGATTTCATCGTTAACTGATTTCATCTTCATTTAACTGATTTCATTTTCATTCTTCATTTAACTGATTTCATCGTTAACTGATTTCATCTTCATTTAATTGATTTCATCGTTAACTGATTTCATCGTTAACTGATTTCATCGTTAACTGATTTCATCTTCATTTAACTGATTTCATCGTTAACTGATTTCATCGTTAACTGATTTCATCTTCATTTAACTGATTTCATCGTTAACTGATTTCATCGTTAACTGATTTCATCGTTAACTGATTTCATCTTCATTTAACTGATTTCATCGTTAACTGATTTCATCGTTAACTGATTTCATCTTTAACTGATTTCATCGTTAACTGATTTCATCTTCATTTAACTGATTTCATCGTTAACTGATTTCATCGTTAACTGATTTCATCTTTAACTGATTTCATCGTTAACTGATTTCATCTTCATTTAACTGATTTCATCGTTAACTGATTTCATCTTCATTTAACTGATTTCATCGTTAACTGATTTCATCGTTAACTGATTTCATCTTCATTTAACTGATTCCATCGTTAACTGATTTCATCGTTAACTGATTTCATCGTTAACTGATTTCATCTTCATTTAACTGATTTCATCGTTAACTGATTTCATCGTTAACTGATTTCATCTTTAACTGATTTCATCGTTAACTGATTTCATCTTCATTTAACTGATTTCATCGTTAACTGATTTCATCGTTAACTGATTTCATCGTTAACTGATTTCATCTTCATTTAACTGATTTCATCGTTAACTGATTTCATCGTTAACTGATTCCATCGTTAACTGATTTCATCGTTAACTGATTTCATCTTCATTTAACTGATTTCATCGTTAACTGATTTCATCTTCATTTAACTGATTTCATCGTTAACTGATTCCATCGTTAACTGATTTCATCTTCATTTAACTGATTTCATCGTTAACTGATTTCATCGTTAACTGATTTCATCTTCATTTAACTGATTTCATCGTTAACTGATTTCATCGTTAACTGATTTCATCGTTAACTGATTTCATCTTCATTTAACTGATTTCATCGTTAACTGATTTCATCGTTAACTGATTTCATCTTCATTTAACTGATTTCATCGTTAACTGATTTCATCGTTAACTGATTCCATCGTTAACTGATTTCATCTTTAACTGATTTCATCGTTAACTGATTTCATCTTCATTTAACTGATTTCATCGTTAAGTGATTTCATCGTTAACTGATTTCATCTTCATTTAACTGATTTCATTGTTAACTGATTTCATCGTTAACTGATTTCATCTTCATTTAACTGATTCCATCGTTAACTGATTTCATCGTTAACTGATTTCATCGTTAACTGATTTCATCGTTAACTGATTTCATCTTTAACTGATTTCATCTTCATTTAACTGATTTCATCGTTAACTGATTTCATCGTTAACTGATTTCATCTTCATTTAACTGATTTCATCGTTAACTGATTTCATCGTTAACTGATTCCATCGTTAACTGATATCATCGTTAACTGATTTCATCTTCATTTAACTGATTTAATTTTCATTCTTCATTTAACTGATTTCATCGTTAACTGATTTCATCTTCATTTAACTGATTTCATCGTTAACTGATTTCATCTTTAACTGATTTCATCGTTAACTGATTTCATCTTCATTTAACTGATTTCATCGTTAACTGATTTCATCTTCATTTAATTGATTTCATCGTTAACTGATTTCATCGTTAACTGATTTCATCGTTAACTGATTTCATCTTCATTTAACTGATTTCATCGTTAACTGATTTCATCTTCATTTAACTGATTTCATCGTTAACTGATTTCATCGTTAACTGATTCCATCGTTAACTGATTTCATCGTTAACTGATTTCATCGTTAACTGATTTCATCTTCATTTAACTGATTTCATCGTTAACTGATTTCATCGTTAACTGATTTCATTTTTAACTGATTTCATCGTTAACTGATTTCATCTTCATTTAACTGATTTCATCGTTAACTGATTTCATCGTTAACTGATTTCATCTTCATTTAACTGATTTCATCGTTAACTGATTTCATCGTTAACTGATTCCATCGTTAACTGATTTCATCTTTAACTGATTTCATCGTTAACTGATTTCATCTTCATTTAACTGATTTCATCGTTAAGTGATTTCATCGTTAACTGATTTCATCGTTAACTGATTTCATCGTTAACTGATTTCATCTTCATTTAACTGATTTCATCGTTAACTGATTTCATCGTTAACTGATTTCATCTTCATTTAACTGATTTCATTGTTAACTGATTTCATCGTTAACTGATTTCATCTTCATTTAACTGATTTCATCGTTAACTGATTTCATCGTTAACTGATTCCATCGTTAACTGATTTCATCTTTAACTGATTTCATCGTTAACTGATTTCATCTTCATTTAACTGATTTCATCGTTAAGTGATTTCATCGTTAACTGATTTCATCGTTAACTGATTTCATCTTCATTTAACTGATTTCATCTTCATTTAACTGATTTCATCGTTAACTGATTTCATCTTCATTTAACTGATTTCATCGTTAACTGATTTCATCGTTAACTGATTTCATCGTTAACTGATTTCATCTTCATTTAACTGATTCCATCGTTAACTGATTTCATCGTTAACTGATTTCATCGTTAACTGATTTCATCGTTAACTGATTTCATCTTTAACTGATTTCATCGTTAACTGATTTCATCTTCATTTAACTGATTTCATCGTTAACTGATTTCATCGTTAACTGATTTCATCTTCATTTAACTGATTTCATCTTCATTTAACTGATTTCATCGTTAACTGATTTCATCGTTAACTGATTTCATCTTCATTTAACTGATTTCATTTTCATTCTTCATTTAACTGATTTCATCGTTAACTGATTTCATCTTCATTTAACTGATTTCATCGTTAACTGATTTCATCGTTAACTGATTTCATCTTTAACTGATTTCATCGTTAACTGATTTCATCTTCATTTAACTGATTTCATCGTTAACTGATTTCATCTTCATTTAATTGATTTCATCGTTAACTGATTTCATCGTTAACTGATTTCATCGTTAACTGATTTCATCTTCATTTAACTGATTTCATCGTTAACTGATTCCATCGTTAACTGATTTCATCATTAACTGATTTCATCTTCATTTAACTGATTTCATCGTTAACTGATTTCATCGTTAACTGATTTCATCTTTAACTGATTTCATCGTTAACTGATTTCATCTTCATTTAACTGATTTCATCGTTAACTGATTTCATCGTTAACTGATTTCATCGTTAACTGATTTCATCTTTAACTGATTTCATCGTTAACTGATTTCATCTTCATTTAACTGATTTCATCGTTAACTGATTTCATCGTTAACTGATTTCATCTTCATTTAACTGATTTCATCGTTAACTGATTTCATCGTTAACTGATTCCATCGTTAACTGATTTCATCTTTAACTGATTTCATCGTTAACTGATTTCATCTTCATTTAACTGATTTCATCGTTAAGTGATTTCATCGTTAACTGATTTCATCGTTAACTGATTTCATCGTTAACTGATTTCATCGTTAACTGATTTCATCTTCATTTAACTGATTTCATTTTCATTCTTCATTTAACTGATTTCATCGTTAACTGATTTCATCGTTAACTGATTTCATCTTCATTTAACTGATTTCATCGTTAACTGATTTCATCGTTAACTGATTTCATCGTTAACTGATTTCATCTTCATTTAACTGATTTCATCGTTAACTGATTTCATCGTTAACTGATTTCATCGTTAACTGATTTCATCTTCATTTAAATGATTTCATCGTTAACTGATTTCATCGTTAACTGATTTCATCTTTAACTGATTTCATCGTTAACTGATTTCATCTTCATTTAACTGATTTCATCGTTAACTGATTTCATCGTTAACTGATTTCATCTTCATTTAACTGATTTCATCGTTAACTGATTTCATCGTTAACTGATTTCATCTTCATTTAACTGATTCCATCGTTAACTGATTTCATCGTTAACTGATTTCATCGTTAACTGATTTCATCTTCATTTAACTGATTTCATCGTTAACTGATTTCATCGTTAACTGATTTCATCTTTAACTGATTTCATCGTTAACTGATTTCATCTTCATTTAACTGATTTCATCGTTAACTGATTTCATCGTTAACTGATTTCATCTTCATTTAACTGATTTCATCGTTAACTGATTTCATCGTTAACTGATTCCATCGTTAACTGATTTCATCGTTAACTGATTTCATCTTCATTTAACTGATTTCATCGTTAACTGATTTCATCTTCATTTAACTGATTTCATCGTTAACTGATTTCATCGTTAACTGATTTCATCGTTAACTGATTTCATCGTTAACTGATTCCATCGTTAACTGATTTCATCGTTAACTGATTTCATCTTCATTTAACTGATTTCATCGTTAACTGATTTCATCTTCATTTAACTGATTTCATCGTTAACTGATTTCATCTTCATTTAACTGATTTCATCGTTAACTGATTTCATCGTTAACTGATTTCATCGTTAACTGATTTCATCTTCATTTAACTGATTTCATTTTCATTCTTCATTTAACTGATTTCATCGTTAACTGATTTCATCTTCATTTAATTGATTTCATCGTTAACTGATTTCATCGTTAACTGATTTCATCTTCATTTAACTGATTTCATCGTTAACTGATTTCATCGTTAACTGATTTCATCGTTAACTGATTTCATCGTTAACTGATTTCATCGTTAACTGATTTCATCTTCATTTAACTGATTTCATCGTTAACTGATTTCATCGTTAACTGATTTCATCTTTAACTGATTTCATCGTTAACTGATTTCATCTTCATTTAACTGATTTCATCGTTAACTGATTTCATCGTTAACTGATTTCATCTTTAACTGATTTCATCGTTAACTGATTTCATCTTTAACTGATTTCATCGTTAACTGATTTCATCTTCATTTAACTGATTTCATCGTTAACTGATTTCATCTTCATTTAACTGATTTCATCGTTAACTGATTTCATCTTTAACTGATTTCATCGTTAACTGATTTCATCTTCATTTAACTGATTTCATCGTTAACTGATTTCATCTTCATTTAATTGATTTCATCGTTAACTGATTTCATCGTTAACTGATTTCATCGTTAACTGATTTCATCGTTAACTGATTTCATCGTTAACTGATTTCATCTTCATTTAACTGATTTCATCGTTAACTGATTCCATCGTTAACTGATTTCATCTTCATTTAACTGATTTCATCGTTAACTGATTTCATCTTCATTTAACTGATTTCATCGTTAACTGATTTCATCGTTAACTGATTTCATCTTTAACTGATTTCATCGTTAACTGATTTCATCTTCATTTAACTGATTTCATCGTTAACTGATTTCATCGTTAACTGATTTCATCTTCATTTAACTGATTTCATCGTTAACTGATTCCATCGTTAACTGATTTCATCTTTAACTGATTTCATCGTTAACTGATTTCATCTTCATTTAACTGATTTCATCGTTAAGTGATTTCATCGTTAACTGATTTCATCTTCATTTAACTGATTTCATTGTTAACTGATTTCATCGTTAACTGATTTCATCTTCATTTAACTGATTTCATCGTTAACTGATTTCATCGTTAACTGATTCCATCGTTAACTGATTTCATCGTTAACTGATTTCATCGTTAACTGATTTCATCTTCATTTAACTGATTTCATCGTTAACTGATTTCATCTTCATTCAACTGATTTCATTTTCATTCTTCATTTAACTGATTTCATCGTTAACTGATTTCATCTTCATTTAACTGATTTCATCGTTAACTGATTTCATCGTTAACTGATTTCATCTTCATTTAACTGATTTCATCGTTAACTGATTTCATCGTTAACTGATTTCATCTTCATTTAACTGATTTCATCGTTAACTGATTTCATCGTTAACTGATTCCATCGTTAACTGATTTCATCTTTAACTGATTTCATCGTTAACTGATTTCATCTTCATTTAACTGATTTCATTTCATCGTTAACTGATTTCATCTTCATTTAACTGATTTCATCGTTAACTGATTTCATCGTTAACTGATTCCATCGTTAACTGATTTCATCGTTAACTGATTTCATCGTTAACTGATTTCATCTTCATTTAACTGATTTCATCGTTAACTGATTTCATCGTTAACTGATTTCATCTTCATTTAACTGATTTCATCGTTAACTGATTTCATCGTTAACTGATTCCATCGTTAACTGATTTCATCGTTAACTGATTTCATCGTTAACTGATTTCATCTTCATTTAACTGATTTCATCGTTAACTGATTTCATCTTCATTTAACTGATTTCATCGTTAACTGATTTCATCGTTAACTGATTTCATCGTTAACTGATTTCATCTTCATTTAATTGATTTCATCGTTAACTGATTTCATCGTTAACTGATTTCATCGTTAACTGATTTCATCTTCATTTAACTGATTTCATCGTTAACTGATTTCATCGTTAACTGATTTCATCTTCATTTAACTGATTTCATCGTTAACTGATTTCATCGTTAACTGATTTCATCGTTAACTGATTTCATCTTTAACTGATTTCATCGTTAACTGATTTCATCTTCATTTAACTGATTTCATCGTTAACTGATTTCATCGTTAACTGATTTCATCTTTAACTGATTTCATCGTTAACTGATTTCATCTTCATTTAACTGATTTCATCGTTAACTGATTTCATCTTCATTTAACTGATTTCATCGTTAACTGATTTCATCGTTAACTGATTTCATCTTCATTTAACTGATTCCATCGTTAACTGATTTCATCGTTAACTGATTTCATCGTTAACTGATTTCATCTTCATTTAACTGATTTCATCGTTAACTGATTTCATCGTTAACTGATTTCATCTTTAACTGATTTCATCGTTAACTGATTTCATCTTCATTTAACTGATTTCATCGTTAACTGATTTCATCGTTTACTGATTTCATCGTTAACTGATTTCATCTTCATTTAACTGATTTCATCGTTAACTGATTTCATCGTTAACTGATTCCATCGTTAACTGATTTCATCGTTAACTGATTTCATCGTTTACTGATTTCATCGTTAACTGATTTCATCTTCATTTAACTGATTTCATCGTTAACTGATTTCATCGTTAACTGATTCCATCGTTAACTGATTTCATCGTTAACTGATTTCATCTTCATTTAACTGATTTCATCGTTAACTGATTTCATCTTCATTTAACTGATTTCATCGTTAACTGATTTCATCGTTAACTGATTTCATCGTTAACTGATTTCCTCTTCATTTAACTGATTTCATTTTCATTCTTCATTTAACTGATTTCATCGTTAACTGATTTCATCTTCATTTAACTGATTTCATCGTTAACTGATTTCATCGTTAACTGATTTCATCTTTAACTGATTTCATCGTTAACTGATTTCATCTTCATTTAACTGATTTCATCGTTAACTGATTTCATCGTTAACTGATTTCATCTTTAACTGATTTCATCGTTAACTGATTTCATCTTCATTTAACTGATTTCATCGTTAACTGATTTCATCTTCATTTAATTGATTTCATCGTTAACTGATTTCATCGTTAACTGATTTCATCTTCATTTAACTGATTTCATCGTTAACTGATTTCATCGTTAACTGATTCCATCGTTAACTGATTTCATCATTAACTGATTTCATCTTCATTTAACTGATTTCATCGTTAACTGATTTCATCGTTAACTGATTTCATCTTTAACTGATTTCATCGTTAACTGATTTCATCTTCATTTAACTGATTTCATCGTTAACTGATTTCATCGTTAACTGATTTCATCTTTAACTGATTTCATCGTTAACTGATTTCATCTTCATTTAACTGATTTCATCGTTAACTGATTTCATCGTTAACTGATTTCATCTTCATTTAACTGATTTCATCGTTAACTGATTTCATCGTTAACTGATTCCATCGTTAACTGATTTCATCTTTAACTGATTTCATCGTTAACTGATTTCATCTTCATTTAACTGATTTCATCGTTAACTGATTTCATCTTCATTTAATTGATTTCATCGTTAACTGATTTCATCGTTAACTGATTTCATCGTTAACTGATTTCATCTTCATTTAACTGATTTCATCGTTAACTGATTCCATCGTTAACTGATTTCATCTTCATTTAACTGATTTCATCGTTAACTGATTTCATCGTTAACTGATTTCATCTTCATTTAACTGATTTCATCGTTAACTGATTTCATCGTTAACTGATTTCATCGTTAACTGATTTCATCGTTAACTGATTTCATCGTTAACTGATTTCATCGTTAACTGATTTCATCTTCATTTAACTGATTTCATCGTTAACTGATTTCATCGTTAACTGATTTCATCTTCATTTAACTGATTTCATCGTTAACTGATTTCATCGTTAACTGATTCCATCGTTAACTGATTTCATCTTTAACTGATTTCATCGTTAACTGATTTCATCTTCATTTAACTGATTTCATCGTTAAGTGATTTCATCGTTAACTGATTTCATCTTCATTTAACTGATTTCATTGTTAACTGATTTCATCGTTAACTGATTTCATCTTCATTTAACTGATTTCATCGTTAACTGATTTCATCGTTAACTGATTCCATCGTTAACTGATTTCATCATTAACTGATTTCATCGTTAACTGATTTCATCTTCATTTAACTGATTTCATCGTTAACTGATTTCATCTTCATTTAACTGATTTCATTTTCATTCTTCATTTAACTGATTTCATCGTTAACTGATTTCATCTTCATTTAACTGATTTCATCGTTAACTGATTTCATCGTTAACTGATTTCATCTTCATTTAACTGATTTCATCGTTAACTGATTTCATCGTTAACTGATTCCATCGTTAACTGATTTCATCTTTAACTGATTTCATCGTTAACTGATTTCATCTTCATTTAACTGATTTCATCGTTAAGTGATTTCATCGTTAACTGATTTCATCTTCATTTAACTGATTTCATTGTTAACTGATTTCATCGTTAACTGATTTCATCTTCATTTAACTGATTTCATCGTTAACTGATTTCATCGTTAACTGATTCCATCGTTAACTGATTTCATCTTCATTTAACTGATTTCATCGTTAACTGATTTCATCTTCATTTAACTGATTTCATTTTCATTCTTCATTTAACTGATTTCATCGTTAACTGATTTCATCTTCATTTAACTGATTTCATCGTTAACTGATTTCATCTTCTTTTAACTGATTTCATCGTTAACTGATTTCATCTTCATTTAATTGATTTCATCGTTAACTGATTTCATCGTTAACTGATTTCATCTTCATTTAACTGATTTCATCGTTAACTGATTTCATCTTCATTTAACTGATTTCATCTTCATTTAACTGATTTCATCGTTAACTGATTTCATCTTCATTTAACTGTTTTCATCGTTAACTGATTTCATCGTTAACTGATTTCATCTTCATTTAACTGATTCCATCGTTAACTGATTTCATCGTTAACTGATTTCATCGTTAACTGATTTCATCTTTAACTGATTTCATCGTTAACTGATTTCATCTTCATTTAACTGATTTCATCGTTAACTGATTTCATCGTTAACTGATTTCATCTTCATTTAACTGATTTCATTTTCATTCTTCATTTAACTGATTTCATCGTTAACTGATTTCATCTTCATTTAACTGATTTCATCGTTAACTGATTTCATCGTTAACTGATTTCATCTTCTTTTAACTGATTTCATCGTTAACTGATTTCATCTTCATTTAATTGATTTCATCGTTAACTGATTTCATCGTTAACTGATTTCATCTTCATTTAACTGATTTCATCGTTAACTGATTTCATCGTTAACTGATTTCATCTTCATTTAACTGATTTCATCGTTAACTGATTTCATCTTCATTTAACTGATTTCATCGTTAACTGATTTCATCGTTAACTGATTTCATCTTCATTTAACTGATTCCATCGTTAACTGATTTCATCGTTAACTGATTTCATCGTTAACTGATTTCATCTTTAACTGATTTCATCGTTAACTGATTTCATCTTCATTTAACTGATTTCATCGTTAACTGATTTCATCTTCATTTAACTGATTTCATTTTCATTCTTCATTTAACTGATTTCATCGTTAACTGATTTCATCTTCATTTAACTGATTTCATCGTTAACTGATTTTATCGTTAACTGATTTCATCGTTAACTGATTTCATCTTCATTTAACTGATTCCATCGTTAACTGATTTCATCGTTAACTGATTTCATCTTCATTTAACTGATTTCATCGTTAACTGATTCCATCGTTAACTGATTTCATCGTTAACTGATTTCATCGTTAACTGATTTCATCTTCATTTAACTGATTTCATCGTTAACTGATTTCATCTTCATTTAACTGATTTCATCGTTAACTGATTTCATCGTTAACTGATTTCATCTTCATTTAACTGATTTCATTTTCATTCTTCATTTAACTGATTTCATCGTTAACTGATTTCATCTTCATTTAACTGATTTCATCGTTAACTGATTTCATCGTTAACTGATTTCATCTTTAACTGATTTCATCGTTAACTGATTTCATCTTCATTTAACTGATTTCATCGTTAACTGATTTCATCTTCATTTAATTGATTTCATCGTTAACTGATTTCATCGTTAACTGATTTCATCGTTAACTGATTTCATCTTCATTTAACTGATTTCATCGTTAACTGATTTCATCGTTAACTGATTCCATCGTTAACTGATTTCATCGTTAACTGATTTCATCTTCATTTAACTGATTTCATCGTTAACTGATTTCATCGTTAACTGATTTCATCTTTAACTGATTTCATCGTTAACTGATTTCATCTTCATTTAACTGATTTCATCGTTAACTGATTTCATCGTTAACTGATTTCATCTTTAACTGATTTCATCGTTAACTGATTTCATCTTCATTTAACTGATTTCATCGTTAACTGATTTCATCGTTAACTGATTTCATCTTCATTTAACTGATTTCATCGTTAACTGATTTCATCGTTAACTGATTCCATCGTCAACTGATTTCATCTTTAACTGATTTCATCGTTAACTGATTTCATCTTCATTTAACTGATTTCATCGTTAACTGATTTCATCGTTAACTGATTCCATCGTTAACTGATTTCATCTTCATTTAACTGATTTCATTGTTAACTGATTTCATCGTTAACTGATTTCATCGTTAACTGATTTCATCTTCATTTAACTGATTTCATCGTTAACTGATTTCATCGTTAACTGATTCCATCGTTAACTGATTTCATCGTTAACTGATTTCATCGTTAACTGATTTCATCGTTAACTGATTTCATCTTCATTTAACTGATTTCATCGTTAACTGATTTCATCTTCATTTAATTGATTTCATCGTTAACTGATTTCATCGTTAACTGATTTCATCGTTAACTGATTTCATCTTCATTTAACTGATTTCATCGTTAACTGATTTCATCGTTAACTGATTTCATCGTTAACTGATTTCATCTTCGTTTAACTGATTTCATCGTTAACTGATTTCATCGTTAACTGATTTCATCTTTAACTGATTTCATCGTTAACTGATTTCATCTTCATTTAACTGATTTCATCTTTAACTGATTTCATCGTTAACTGATTTCATCGTTAACTGATTTCATCTTCATTTAACTGATTTCATCGTTAACTGATTTCATCTTCATTTAACTGATTTCATCGTTAACTGATTTCATCGTTAACTGATTTCATCGTTAACTGATTTCATCTTCATTTAACTGATTCCATCGTTAACTGATTTCATCGTTAACTGATTTCATCGTTAACTGATTTCATCTTCATTTAACTGATTTCATCGTTAACTGATTTCATCGTTAACTGATTTCATCTTTAACTGATTTCGTCGTTAACTGATTTCATCTTCATTTAACTGATTTCATCGTTAACTGATTTCATCGTTAACTGATTTCATCGTTAACTGATTTCATCTTCATTTAACTGATTTCATCGTTAACTGATTTCATCGTTAACTGATTCCATCGTTAACTGATTTCATCGTTAACTGATTTCATCTTCATTTAACTGATTTCATCGTTAACTGATTTCATCTTCATTTAACTGATTTCATCGTTAACTGATTTCATCGTTAACTGATTTCATCGTTAACTGATTTCATCTTCATTTAACTGATTTCATTTTCATTCTTCATTTAACTGATTTCATCGTTAACTGATTTCATCTTCATTTAACTGATTTCATCGTTAACTGATTTCATCTTCATTTAACTGATTTCATCGTTAACTGATTTCATCTTCATTTAATTGATTTCATCGTTAACTGATTTCATCGTTAAATGATTTCATCGTTAACTGATTTCATCGTTAACTGATTTCATCTTCATTTAACTGATTCCATCGTTAACTGATTTCATCGTTAACTGATTTCATCTTCATTTAACTGATTTCATCGTTAACTGATTTCATCGTTAACTGATTTCATCTTCATTTAACTGATTTCATCGTTAACTGATTTCATCTTTAACTGATTTCATCGTTAACTGATTTCATCGTTAACTGATTTCATCGTTAACTGATTTCATCTTCATTTAACTGATTTCATCGTTAACTGATTTCATCGTTAACTGATTTCATCGTTAACTGATTTCATCTTCATTTAACTGATTTCATCGTTAACTGATTTCATCGTTAACTGATTTCATCTTCATTTAACTGATTTCATCTTTAACTGATTTCATCGTTAACTGATTTCATCTTCATTTAACTGATTTCATCGTTAAGTGATTTCATCGTTAACTGATTTCATCGTTAACTGATTTCATCGTTAACTGATTTCATCTTCATTTAACTGATTTCATCGTTCACTGATTTCATCGTTAACTGATTTCATCGTTAACTGATTTCATCTTCATTTAACTGATTTCATCGTTAACTGATTTCATCGTTAACTGATTTCATCTTCATTTAACTGATTTCATCGTTAACTGATTTCATCGTTAACTGATTTCATCTTCATTTAACTGATTTCATCGTTAACTGATTTCATCTTCATTTAACTGATTTCATCGTTAACTGATTTCGTCTTCATTTAACTGATTTCATCGTTAACTGATTTCGTCTTCATTTAACTGATTTCATCGTTAACTGATTTCATCTTTAACTGATTTCATCGTTAACTGATTTCATCGTTAACTGATTTCATCGTTAACTGATTTCATCTTCATTTAACTGATTTCATCGTTAACTGATTTCATCGTTAACTGATTTCATCTTCATTTAACTGATTTCATCGTTAACTGATTTCATCTTCATTTAACTGATTTCATCGTTAACTGATTTCATCTTCATTTAACTGATTTCATCGTTAACTGATTTCATCTTCATTTAACTGATTTCATCGTTAACTGATTTCATCTTCATTTAATTGATTTCATCGTTAACTGATTTCATCTTCATTTAACTGATTTCATCGTTAACTGATTTCATCTTTAACTGATTTCATCGTTAACTGATTTCATCTTCATTTAACTGATTTCATCGTTAACTGATTTCATCTTCATTTAACTGATTTCATCGTTCACTGATTTCATCCTTAACTGATTTCATCTTCATTTAACTGATTTCATCGTTAACTGATTTCATCGTTAACTGATTTCATCTTCATTTAATTGATTTCATCGTTAACTGATTTCATCGTTAACTGATTTCATCTTCATTTAACTGATTTCATCGTTAACTGATTTCATCGTTAACTGATTTCATCTTCATTTAACTGATTTCATCGTTAACTGATTTCATCGTTAACTGATTTCATCGTTAACTGATTTCATCTTCATTTAACTGATTTCATCGTTAACTGATTTCATCGTTAACTGATTTCATCTTCATTTAACTGATTTCATCGTTAACTGATTTCATCGTTAACTGATTTCATCGTTAACTGATTTCATCTTCATTTAACTGATTTCATCGTTAACTGATTTCATCGTTAACTGATTTCATCTTTAACTGATTTCATCGTTAACTGATTTCATCTTCATTTAACTGATTTCATCGTTAACTGATTTCATCTTCATTTAACTGATTTCATCGTTAACTGATTTCATCGTTAACTGATTTCATCTTCATTTAACTGATTCCATCGTTAACTGATTTCATCGTTCACTGATTTCATCGTTAACTGATTTCATCTTCATTTAACTGATTTCATCATTAACTGATTTCATCGTTAACTGATTTCATCTTTAACTGATTTCATCTTCATTTAACTGATTCCATCGTTAACTGATTTCATCGTTAACTGATTTCATCTTCATTTAACTGATTTCATCGTTAACTGATTTCATCGTTAACTGATTTCATCTTCATTTAACTGATTTCATCGTTAACTGATTTCATCTTTAACTGATTTCATCGTTAACTGATTTCATCTTCATTTAACTGATTTCATCGTTAACTGATTTCATCGTTAACTGATTTCATCTTCATTTAACTGATTCCATCGTTAACTGATTTCATCGTTAACTGATTTCATCTTCATTTAACTGATTCCATCGTTAACTGATTTCATCGTTAACTGATTTCATCGTTAACTGATTTCATCTTCATTTAACTGATTTCATCGTTAACTGATTTCATCTTCATTTAACTGATTTCATCGTTAACTGATTTCATCGTTAACTGATTTCATCTTCATTTAACTGATTTCATCGTTAACTGATTTCATCGTTAACTGATTCCATCGTTAACTGATTTCATCTTCATTTAACTGATTTCATCGTTAACTGATTTCATCTTCATTTAACTGATTCCATCGTTAACTGATTCCATCGTTAACTGATTTCATCGTTAACTGATTTCATCTTCATTTAACTGATTTCATTTTCATTCTTCATTTAACTGATTTCATCGTTAACTGATTTCATCTTCATTTAACTGATTTCATCGTTAACTGATTTCATCGTTAACTGATTTCATCTTCATTTAACTGATTTCATTTTCATTCTTCATTTAACTGATTTCATCTTCATTTAACTGATTTCATCGTTAACTGATTTCATCGTTAACTGATTTCATCTTCATTTAACTGATTTCATCGTTAACTGATTTCATCTTCATTTAACTGATTTCATCGTTAACTGATTTCATCTTCATTTAACTGATTTCATTTTCATTCTTCATTTAACTGATTTCATCGTTAACTGATTTCATCTTCATTTAACTGATTTCATCGTTAACTGATTTCATCGTTAACTGATTTCATCTTTAACTGATTTCATCGTTAACTGATTTCATCTTCATTTAACTGATTTCATCGTTAACTGATTTCATCTTCATTTAATTGATTTCATCGTTAACTGATTTCATCGTTAACTGATTTCATCGTTAACTGATTTCATCTTCATTTAACTGATTTCATCGTTAACTGATTTCATCGTTAACTGATTTCATCTTCATTTAACTGATTTCATTTTCATTCTTCATTTAACTGATTTCATCGTTAACTGATTTCATCTTCATTTAATTGATTTCATCGTTAACTGATTTCATCGTTAACTGATTTCATCGTTAACTGATTTCATCTTCATTTAACTGATTTCATCGTTAACTGATTTCATCGTTAACTGATTTCATCGTTAACTGATTTCATCTTCATTTAACTGATTTCATCGTTAACTGATTTCATCGTTAACTGATTTCATCTTCATTTAACTGATTTCATCGTTAACTGATTTCATCGTTAATTGATTTCATCGTTAACTGATTTCATTTTCATTCTTCATTTAACTGATTTCATCGTTAACTGATTTCATCGTTAACTGATTTCATCTTCATTTAACTGATTTCATCGTTAACTGATTTCATCGTTAATTGATTTCATCGTTAACTGATTTCATCTTCATTCTTCATTTAACTGATTTCATCGTTAACTGATTTCATCTTCATTTAACTGATTTCATCGTTAACTGATTTCATCGTTAACTGATTTCATCGTTAACTGATTTCATCTTCATTTAACTGATTTCATCGTTAACTGATTTCATCTTCATTCTTCATTTAACTGATTTCATCTTTAACTGATTTCATCGTTAACTGATTTCATCTTCATTTAACTGATTTCATCGTTAATTGATTTCATCGTTAACTGATTTCATCTTCATTTAACTGATTTCATCGTTAACTGATTTCATCTTCATTCTTCATTTAACTGATTTCATCTTTAACTGATTTCATCGTTAACTGATTTCATCTTCATTTAACTGATTTCATCGTTAATTGATTTCATCGTTAACTGATTTCATCGTTAACTGATTTCATCTTCATTTAACTGATTTCATCGTTAACTGATTTCATCGTTAACTGATTTCATCTTTAACTGATTTCATCTTCATTTAACTGATTTCATCGTTAACTGATTTCATCGTTAACTGATTTCATCGTTAACTGATTTCATCTTCATTTAACTGATTTCATCTTCATTTAACTGATTTCATCGTTAACTGATTTCATCGTTAACTGATTTCATCTTCATTTAATTGATTTCATCGTTAACTGATTTCATCGTTAACTGATTTCATCGTTAACTGATTTCATCTTCATTTAACTGATTTCATCGTTAACTGATTTCATCGTTAACTGATTTCATCGTTAACTGATTTCATCTTCATTTAACTGATTTCATCGTTAACTGATTTCATCGTTAACTGATTTCATCTTCATTTAACTGATTTCATCGTTAATTGATTTCATCGTTAACTGATTTCATTTTCATTCTTCATTTAACTGATTTCATCGTTAACTGATTTCATCGTTAACTGATTTCATCTTCATTTAACTGATTTCATCGTTAACTGATTTCATCGTTAATTGATTTCATCGTTAACTGATTTCATCTTCATTCTTCATTTAACTGATTTCATCGTTAACTGATTTCATCTTCATTTAACTGATTTCATCGTTAACTGATTTCATCGTTAATTGATTTCATCGTTAACTGATTTCATCTTCATTCTTCATTTAACAGATTTCATCGTTAACTGATTTCATCGTTAACTGATTTCATCGTTAACTGATTTCATCGTTAACTGATTTCATCTTCATTTAACTGATTTCATCGTTAACTGATTTCATCTTCATTCTTCATTTAACTGATTTCATCTTTAACTGATTTCATCGTTAACTGATTTCATCTTCATTTAACTGATTTCATCGTTAATTGATTTCATCGTTAACTGATTTCATCGTTAACTGATTTCATCTTCATTTAACTGATTTCATCGTTAACTGATTTCATCGTTAACTGATTTCATCTTTAACTGATTTCATCTTCATTTAACTGATTTCATCGTTAACTAATTTCATCGTTAACTGATTTCATCGTTAACTGATTTCATCTTCATTTAACTGATTTCATTGTTAACTGATTTCATCGTTAACTGATTTCATCTTCATTTAACTGATTTCATCGTTAACTGATTTCATCGTTAACTGATTTCATCGTTAACTGATTTCATCTTCATTTAACTGATTTCATTTTCATTCTTCATTTAACTGATTTCATCGTTAACTGATTTCATCTTCATTTAACTGATTTCATCGTTAACTGATTTCATCGTTAACTGATTTCATCGTTAACTGATTTCATCTTTAACTGATTTCATCGTTAACTGATTTCATCTTCATTTCACTGATTTCATCGTTAACTGATTTCATCTTCATTTAATTGATTTCATCGTTAACTGATTTCATCGTTAACTGATTTCATCGTTAACTGATTTCATCTTCATTTAACTGATTTCATCGTTAACTGATTTCATCGTTAACTGATTTCATCTTCATTTAACTGATTTCATTTTCATTCTTCATTTAACTGATTTCATCGTTAACTGATTTCATCTTCATTTAATTGATTTCATCGTTAACTGATTTCATCGTTAACTGATTTCATCGTTAACTGATTTTATCTTCATTTAACTGATTTCATCGTTAACTGATTTCATCGTTAACTGATTTCATCTTCATTTAACTGATTTCATCGTTAACTGATTTCATCGTTAATTGATTTCATCGTTAACTGATTTCATTTTCATTCTTCATTTAACTGATTTCATCGTTAACTGATTTCATCGTTAACTGATTTCATCTTCATTTAACTGATTTCATTGTTAACTGATTTCATCGTTAACTGATTTCATCTTCATTTAACTGATTTCATCGTTAACTGATTTCATCGTTAACTGATTTCATCGTTAACTGATTTCATCTTCATTTAACTGATTTCATTTTCATTCTTCATTTAACTGATTTCATCGTTAACTGATTTCATCTTCATTTAATTGATTTCATCGTTAACTGATTTCATCGTTAAGTGATTTCATCGTTAACTGATTTCATCTTCATTTAACTGATTTCATCGTTAACTGATTTCATCGTTAACTGATTTCATCGTTAACTGATTTCATCTTCATTTAACTGATTTCATCGTTAACTGATTTCATCGTTAACTGATTTCATCTTCATTTAACTGATTTCATCGTTAACTGATTTCATCGTTAATTGATTTCATCGTTAACTGATTTCATTTTCATTCTTCATTTAACTGATTTCATCTTCATTTAACTGATTTCATCGTTAACTGATTTCATCGTTAATTGATTTCATCGTTAACTGATTTCATCTTCATTCTTCATTTAACTGATTTCATCGTTAACTGATTTCATCTTCATTTAACTGATTTCATCGTTAACTGATTTCATCGTTAACTGATTTCATCGTTAACTGATTTCATCTTCATTTAACTGATTTCATCGTTAACTGATTTCATCTTCATTCTTCATTTAACTGATTTCATCTTTAACTGATTTCATCGTTAACTGATTTCATCTTCATTTAACTGATTTCATCGTTAATTGATTTCATCGTTAACTGATTTCATCGTTAACTGATTTCATCGTTAACTGATTTCATCTTCATTTAACTGATTTCATCGTTAATTGATTTCATCGTTAACTGATTTCATCGTTAATTGATTTCATCGTTAACTGATTTCATCTTCATTTAACTGATTTCATCGTTAACTGATTTCATCTTCATTCTTCATTTAACTGATTTCATCTTTAACTGATTTCATCGTTAACTGATTTCATCTTCATTTAACTGATTTCATCGTTAATTGATTTCATCGTTAACTGATTTCATCGTTAATTGATTTCATCGTTAACTGATTTCATCTTCATTTAACTGATTTCATCGTTAACTGATTTCATCTTCATTCTTCATTTAACTGATTTCATCTTTAACTGATTTCATCGTTAACTGATTTCATCTTCATTTAACTGATTTCATCGTTAATTGATTTCATCGTTAACTGATTTCATCGTTAACTGATTTCATCTTCATTTAACTGATTTCATCGTTAACTGATTTCATCGTTAACTGATTTCATCTTTAACTGATTTCATCTTCATTTAACTGATTTCATCGTTAACTGATTTCATCGTTAACTGATTTCATCTTCATTTAACTGATTTCATCTTCATTTAACTGATTTCATCGTTAACTGATTTCATCGTTAACTGATTTCATCTTCATTTAATTGATTTCATCGTTAACTGATTTCATCGTTAACTGATTTCATCGTTAACTGATTTCATCTTCATTTAACTGATTTCATCGTTAACTGATTTCATCGTTAACTGATTTCATCGTTAACTGATTTCATCTTCATTTAACTGATTTCATCGTTAACTGATTTCATCGTTAACTGATTTCATCTTCATTTAACTGATTTCATCGTTAACTGATTTCATCGTTAATTGATTTCATCGTTAACTGATTTCATTTTCATTCTTCATTTAACTGATTTCATCGTTAACTGATTTCATCGTTAACTGATTTCATCTTCATTTAACTGATTTCATCGTTAACTGATTTCATCGTTAATTGATTTCATCGTTAATTGATTTCATCTTCATTCTTCATTTAACTGATTTCATCGTTAACTGATTTCATCTTCATTTAACTGATTTCATCGTTAACTGATTTCATCGTTAACTGATTTCATCGTTAACTGATTTCATCTTCATTTAACTGATTTCATCGTTAACTGATTTCATCTTCATTCTTCATTTAACTGATTTCATCTTTAACTGATTTCATCGTTAACTGATTTCATCTTCATTTAACTGATTTCATCGTTAATTGATTTCATCGTTAACTGATTTCATCGTTAACTGATTTCATCTTCATTTAACTGATTTCATCGTTAACTGATTTCATCGTTAACTGATTTCATCGTTAACTGATTTCATCTTCATTTAACTGATTTCATTGTTAACTGATTTCATCGTTAACTGATTTCATCTTCATTTAACTGATTTCATCGTTAACTGATTTCATCGTTAACTGATTTCATCGTTAACTGATTTCATCTTCATTTAACTGATTTCATCGTTAACTGATTTCATCGTTAACTGATTTCATCGTTAACTGATTTCATCGTTAACTGATTTCATCGTTAACTGATTTCATCTTCATTTAACTGATTTCATCGTTAACTGATTTCATCGTTAACTGATTTCATCTTCATTTAACTGATTTCATCGTTAACTGATTTCATCGTTAATTGATTTCATCGTTAACTGATTTCATTTTCATTCTTCATTTAACTGATTTCATCGTTAACTGATTTCATCGTTAACTGATTTCATCTTCATTTAACTGATTTCATCGTTAACTGATTTCATCGTTAATTGATTTCATCGTTAACTGATTTCATCTTCATTCTTCATTTAACTGATTTCATCGTTAACTGATTTCATCTTCATTTAACTGATTTCATCGTTAACTGATTTCATCGTTAACTGATTTCATCTTCATTTAACTGATTTCATCGTTAACTGATTTCATCTTCATTCTTCATTTAACTGATTTCATCTTTAACTGATTTCATCGTTAACTGATTTCATCTTCATTTAACTGATTTCATCGTTAATTGATTTCATCGTTAACTGATTTCATCGTTAACTGATTTCATCTTCATTTAACTGATTTCATCGTTAACTGATTTCATCGTTAACTGATTTCATCTTTAACTGATTTCATCTTCATTTAACTGATTTCATCGTTAACTGATTTCATCGTTAACTGATTTCATCTTCATTTAACTGATTTCATCGTTAACTGATTTCATCGTTAACTGATTTCATCGTTAACTGATTTCATCTTTAACTGATTTCATCGTTAACTGATTTCATCTTCATTTAACTGATTTCATCGTTAACTGATTTCATCTTCATTTAATTGATTTCATCGTTAACTGATTTCATCGTTAACTGATTTCATCGTTAACTGATTTCATCTTCATTTAACTGATTTCATCGTTAACTGATTTCATCGTTAACTGATTTCATCTTCATTTAACTGATTTCATTTTCATTCTTCATTTAACTGATTTCATCGTTAACTGATTTCATCTTCATTTAATTGATTTCATCGTTAACTGATTTCATCGTTAACTGATTTCATCGTTAACTGATTTCATCTTCATTTAACTGATTTCATCGTTAACTGATTTCATCGTTAACTGATTTCATCGTTAACTGATTTCATCTTCATTTAACTGATTTCATCGTTAACTGATTTCATCGTTAACTGATTTCATCTTCATTTAACTGATTTCATCGTTAACTGATTTCATCGTTAATTGATTTCATCGTTAACTGATTTCATTTTCATTCTTCATTTAACTGATTTCATCGTTAACTGATTTCATCGTTAACTGATTTCATCTTCATTTAACTGATTTCATCGTTAACTGATTTCATCGTTAATTGATTTCATCGTTAACTGATTTCATCTTCATTCTTCATTTAACTGATTTCATCGTTAACTGATTTCATCTTCATTTAACTGATTTCATCGTTAACTGATTTCATCGTTAACTGATTTCATCGTTAACTGATTTCATCTTCATTTAACTGATTTCATCGTTAACTGATTTCATCTTCATTCTTCATTTAACTGATTTCATCGTTAACTGATTTCATCTTCATTTAACTGATTTCATCGTTAATTGATTTCATCGTTAACTGATTTCATCGTTAACTGATTTCATCTTCATTTAACTGATTTCATCGTTAACTGATTTCATCGTTAACTGATTTCATCTTTAACTGATTTCATCTTCATTTAACTGATTTCATCGTTAACTGATTTCATCGTTAACTGATTTCATCGTTAACTGATTTCATCTTCATTTAACTGATTTCATCTTCATTTAACTGATTTCATCGTTAACTGATTTCATCGTTAACTGATTTCATCTTCATTTAATTGATTTCATCGTTAACTGATTTCATCGTTAACTGATTTCATCGTTAACTGATTTCATCTTCATTTAACTGATTTCATCGTTAACTGATTTCATCGTTAACTGATTTCATCGTTAACTGATTTCATCTTCATTTAACTGATTTCATCGTTAACTGATTTCATCGTTAACTGATTTCATCTTCATTTAACTGATTTCATCGTTAACTGATTTCATCGTTAATTGATTTCATCGTTAACTGATTTCATTTTCATTCTTCATTTAACTGATTTCATCGTTAACTGATTTCATCGTTAACTGATTTCATCTTCATTTAACTGATTTCATCGTTAACTGATTTCATCGTTAATTGATTTCATCGTTAACTGATTTCATCTTCATTCTTCATTTAATTGATTTCATCGTTAACTGATTTCATCTTCATTTAACTGATTTCATCGTTAACTGATTTCATCGTTAACTGATTTCATCGTTAACTGATTTCATCGTTAACTGATTTCATCGTTAACTGATTTCATCTTCATTTAACTGATTTCATCGTTAACTGATTTCATCTTCATTCTTCATTTAACTGATTTCATCTTTAACTGATTTCATCGTTAACTGATTTCATCTTCATTTAACTGATTTCATCGTTAATTGATTTCATCGTTAACTGATTTCATCGTTAACTGATTTCATCTTCATTTAACTGATTTCATCGTTAACTGATTTCATCGTTAACTGATTTCATCTTTAACTGATTTCATCTTCATTTAACTGATTTCATCGTTAACTGATTTCATCGTTAACTGATTTCATCGTTAACTGATTTCATCGTTAACTGATTTCATCTTCATTTAACTGATTTCATTGTTAACTGATTTCATCGTTAACTGATTTCATCTTCATTTAACTGATTTCATCGTTAACTGATTTCATCGTTAACTGATTTCATCGTTAACTGATTTCATCTTCATTTAACTGATTTCATTTTCATTCTTCATTTAACTGATTTCATCGTTAACTGATTTCATCTTCATTTAACTGATTTCATCGTTAACTGATTTCATCGTTAACTGATTTCATCGTTAACTGATTTCATCTTTAACTGATTTCATCGTTAACTGATTTCATCTTCATTTAACTGATTTCATCGTTAACTGATTTCATCTTCATTTAATTGATTTCATCGTTAACTGATTTCATCGTTAACTGATTTCATCGTTAACTGATTTCATCTTCATTTAACTGATTTCATCGTTAACTGATTTCATCGTTAACTGATTTCATCTTCATTTAACTGATTTCATTTTCATTCTTCATTTAACTGATTTCATCGTTAACTGATTTCATCTTCATTTAATTGATTTCATCGTTAACTGATTTCATCGTTAACTGATTTCATCGTTAACTGATTTCATCTTCATTTAACTGATTTCATCGTTAACTGATTTCATCGTTAACTGATTTCATCTTCATTTAACTGATTTCATCGTTAACTGATTTCATCGTTAATTGATTTCATCGTTAACTGATTTCATTTTCATTCTTCATTTAACTGATTTCATCGTTAACTGATTTCATCGTTAACTGATTTCATCTTCATTTAACTGATTTCATCGTTAACTGATTTCATCGTTAATTGATTTCATCGTTAACTGATTTCATCTTCATTCTTCATTTAACTGATTTCATCGTTAACTGATTTCATCTTCATTTAACTGATTTCATCGTTAACTGATTTCATCGTTAACTGATTTCATCTTCATTTAACTGATTTCATCTTCATTTAACTGATTTCATCGTTAACTGATTTCATCGTTAACTGATTTCATCTTCATTTAATTGATTTCATCGTTAACTGATTTCATCGTTAATTGATTTCATCGTTAACTGATTTCATTTTCATTCTTCATTTAACTGATTTCATCGTTAACTGATTTCATCGTTAACTGATTTCATCTTCATTTAACTGATTTCATCGTTAACTGATTTCATCGTTAATTGATTTCATCGTTAACTGATTTCATCTTCATTCTTCATTTAACTGATTTCATCGTTAACTGATTTCATCTTCATTTAACTGATTTCATCGTTAACTGATTTCATCGTTAACTGATTTCATCGTTAACTGATTTCATCTTCATTTAACTGATTTCATCGTTAACTGATTTCATCGTTAACTGATTTCATCGTTAACTGATTTCATCTTCATTTAACTGATTTCATTGTTAACTGATTTCATTGTTAACTGATTTCATCGTTAACTGATTTCATCTTCATTTAACTGATTTCATCGTTAACTGATTTCATCGTTAACTGATTTCATCTTCATTTAACTGATTTCATTTTCATTCTTCATTTAACTGATTTCATCGTTAACTGATTTCATCTTCATTTAACTGATTTCATCGTTAACTGATTTCATCGTTAACTGATTTCATCGTTAACTGATTTCATCTTCATTTAACTGATTTCATCGTTAACTGATTTCATCGTTAACTGATTTCATCGTTAACTGATTTCATCTTCATTTAACTGATTTCATCGTTAACTGATTTCATCGTTAACTGATTTCATCGTTAACTGATTTCATCTTCATTTAACTGATTTCATTGTTAACTGATTTCATTGTTAACTGATTTCATCGTTAACTGATTTCATCTTCATTTAACTGATTTCATCGTTAACTGATTTCATCGTTAACTGATTTCATCTTCATTTAACTGATTTCATTTTCATTCTTCATTTAACTGATTTCATCGTTAACTGATTTCATCTTCATTTAACTGATTTCATCGTTAACTGATTTCATCTTTAACTGATTTCATCGTTAACTGATTTCATCTTCATTTAACTGATTTCATCGTTAACTGATTTCATCTTCATTTAATTGATTTCATCGTTAACTGATTTCATCGTTAACTGATTTCATCGTTAACTGATTTCATCTTCATTTAACTGATTTCATCGTTAACTGATTTCATCGTTAACTGATTTCATCTTCATTTAACTGATTTCATCGTTAACTGATTTCATCGTTAACTGATTTCATCTTCATTTAACTGATTTCATTTTCATTCTTCATTTAACTGATTTCATCGTTAACTGATTTCATCTTCATTTAATTGATTTGATCGTTAACTGATTTCATCGTTAACTGATTTCATCGTTAACTGATTTCATCTTCATTTAACTGATTTCATCGTTAACTGATTTCATCGTTAACTGATTTCATCTTCATTTAACTGATTTCATCGTTAACTGATTTCATCGTTAATTGATTTCATCGTTAACTGATTTCATTTTCATTCTTCATTTAACTGATTTCATCGTTAACTGATTTCATCGTTAACTGATTTCATCTTCATTTAACTGATTTCATCGTTAACTGATTTCATCGTTAATTGATTTCATCGTTAACTGATTTCATCTTCATTCTTCATTTAACTGATTTCATCGTTAACTGATTTCATCTTCATTTAACTGATTTCATCTTCATTTAACTGATTTCATCGTTAACTGATTTCATCGTTAACTGATTTCATCTTCATTTAACTGATTTCATCGTTAACTGATTTCATCGTTAACTGATTTCATCGTTAACTGATTTCATCTTCATTTAACTGATTTCATCGTTAACTGATTTCATCGTTAACTGATTTCATCGTTAACTGATTTCATCTTTAACTGATTTCATCGTTAACTGATTTCATCTTCATTTAACTGATTTCATCGTTAACTGATTTCATCTTCATTTAATTGATTTCATCGTTAACTGATTTCATCGTTAACTGATTTCATCGTTAACTGATTTCATCTTCATTTAACTGATTTCATCGTTAACTGATTTCATCGTTAACTGATTTCATCTTCATTTAACTGATTTCATTTTCATTCTTCATTTAACTGATTTCATCGTTAACTGATTTCATCTTCATTTAATTGATTTCATCGTTAACTGATTTCATCGTTAACTGATTTCATCGTTAACTGATTTCATCTTCATTTAACTGATTTCATCGTTAACTGATTTCATCGTTAACTGATTTCATCGTTAACTGATTTCATCTTCATTTAACTGATTTCATCGTTAACTGATTTCATCGTTAATTGATTTCATCGTTAACTGATTTCATTTTCATTCTTCATTTAACTGATTTCATCGTTAACTGATTTCATCGTTAACTGATTTCATCTTCATTTAACTGATTTCATCGTTAACTGATTTCATCGTTAATTGATTTCATCGTTAACTGATTTCATCTTCATTCTTCATTTAACTGATTTCATCGTTAACTGATTTCATCTTCATTTAACTGATTTCATCGTTAACTGATTTCATCGTTAACTGATTTCATCGTTAACTGATTTCATCTTCATTTAACTGATTTCATCGTTAACTGATTTCATCTTCATTCTTCATTTAACTGATTTCATCTTTAACTGATTTCATCGTTAACTGATTTCATCTTCATTTAACTGATTTCATCGTTAATTGATTTCATCGTTAACTGATTTCATCGTTAACTGATTTCATCTTCATTTAACTGATTTCATCGTTAACTGATTTCATCGTTAACTGATTTCATCTTTAACTGATTTCATCTTCATTTAACTGATTTCATCGTTAACTGATTTCATCGTTAACTGATTTCATCTTCATTTAACTGATTTCATCGTTAACTGATTTCATCGTTAACTGATTTCATCGTTAACTGATTTCATCTTCATTTAACTGATTTCATCGTTAACTGATTTCATCGTTAACTGATTTCATCGTTAACTGATTTCATCGTTAACTGATTTCATCTTCATTTAACTGATTTCATCGTTAACTGATTTCATCGTTAATTGATTTCATCGTTAACTGATTTCATCTTCATTCTTCATTTAATTGATTTCATCGTTAACTGATTTCATCTTCATTTAACTGATTTCATCGTTAACTGATTTCATCGTTAACTGATTTCATCGTTAACTGATTTCATCGTTAACTGATTTCATCGTTAACTGATTTCATCTTCATTTAACTGATTTCATCGTTAACTGATTTCATCTTCATTCTTCATTTAACTGATTTCATCTTTAACTGATTTCATCGTTAACTGATTTCATCTTCATTTAACTGATTTCATCGTTAATTGATTTCATCGTTAACTGATTTCATCGTTAACTGATTTCATCTTCATTTAACTGATTTCATCGTTAACTGATTTCATCGTTAACTGATTTCATCTTTAACTGATTTCATCTTCATTTAACTGATTTCATCGTTAACTGATTTCATCGTTAACTGATTTCATCGTTAACTGATTTCATCGTTAACTGATTTCATCTTCATTTAACTGATTTCATTGTTAACTGATTTCATCGTTAACTGATTTCATCTTCATTTAACTGATTTCATCGTTAACTGATTTCATCGTTAACTGATTTCATCGTTAACTGATTTCATCTTCATTTAACTGATTTCATTTTCATTCTTCATTTAACTGATTTCATCGTTAACTGATTTCATCTTCATTTAACTGATTTCATCGTTAACTGATTTCATCGTTAACTGATTTCATCGTTAACTGATTTCATCTTTAACTGATTTCATCGTTAACTGATTTCATCTTCATTTAACTGATTTCATCGTTAACTGATTTCATCTTCATTTAATTGATTTCATCGTTAACTGATTTCATCGTTAACTGATTTCATCGTTAACTGATTTCATCTTCATTTAACTGATTTCATCGTTAACTGATTTCATCGTTAACTGATTTCATCTTCATTTAACTGATTTCATTTTCATTCTTCATTTAACTGATTTCATCGTTAACTGATTTCATCTTCATTTAATTGATTTCATCGTTAACTGATTTCATCGTTAACTGATTTCATCGTTAACTGATTTCATCTTCATTTAACTGATTTCATCGTTAACTGATTTCATCGTTAACTGATTTCATCTTCATTTAACTGATTTCATCGTTAACTGATTTCATCGTTAATTGATTTCATCGTTAACTGATTTCATTTTCATTCTTCATTTAACTGATTTCATCGTTAACTGATTTCATCGTTAACTGATTTCATCTTCATTTAACTGATTTCATCGTTAACTGATTTCATCGTTAATTGATTTCATCGTTAACTGATTTCATCTTCATTCTTCATTTAACTGATTTCATCGTTAACTGATTTCATCTTCATTTAACTGATTTCATCGTTAACTGATTTCATCGTTAACTGATTTCATCTTCATTTAACTGATTTCATCTTCATTTAACTGATTTCATCGTTAACTGATTTCATCGTTAACTGATTTCATCTTCATTTAATTGATTTCATCGTTAACTGATTTCATCGTTAATTGATTTCATCGTTAACTGATTTCATTTTCATTCTTCATTTAACTGATTTCATCGTTAACTGATTTCATCGTTAACTGATTTCATCTTCATTTAACTGATTTCATCGTTAACTGATTTCATCGTTAATTGATTTCATCGTTAACTGATTTCATCTTCATTCTTCATTTAACTGATTTCATCGTTAACTGATTTCATCTTCATTTAACTGATTTCATCGTTAACTGATTTCATCGTTAACTGATTTCATCGTTAACTGATTTCATCTTCATTTAACTGATTTCATCGTTAACTGATTTCATCGTTAACTGATTTCATCGTTAACTGATTTCATCTTCATTTAACTGATTTCATTGTTAACTGATTTCATTGTTAACTGATTTCATCGTTAACTGATTTCATCTTCATTTAACTGATTTCATCGTTAACTGATTTCATCGTTAACTGATTTCATCTTCATTTAACTGATTTCATTTTCATTCTTCATTTAACTGATTTCATCGTTAACTGATTTCATCTTCATTTAACTGATTTCATCGTTAACTGATTTCATCGTTAACTGATTTCATCGTTAACTGATTTCATCTTCATTTAACTGATTTCATCGTTAACTGATTTCATCGTTAACTGATTTCATCGTTAACTGATTTCATCTTCATTTAACTGATTTCATCGTTAACTGATTTCATCGTTAACTGATTTCATCGTTAACTGATTTCATCTTCATTTAACTGATTTCATTGTTAACTGATTTCATTGTTAACTGATTTCATCGTTAACTGATTTCATCTTCATTTAACTGATTTCATCGTTAACTGATTTCATCGTTAACTGATTTCATCTTCATTTAACTGATTTCATTTTCATTCTTCATTTAACTGATTTCATCGTTAACTGATTTCATCTTCATTTAACTGATTTCATCGTTAACTGATTTCATCTTTAACTGATTTCATCGTTAACTGATTTCATCTTCATTTAACTGATTTCATCGTTAACTGATTTCATCTTCATTTAATTGATTTCATCGTTAACTGATTTCATCGTTAACTGATTTCATCGTTAACTGATTTCATCTTCATTTAACTGATTTCATCGTTAACTGATTTCATCGTTAACTGATTTCATCTTCATTTAACTGATTTCATCGTTAACTGATTTCATCGTTAACTGATTTCATCTTCATTTAACTGATTTCATTTTCATTCTTCATTTAACTGATTTCATCGTTAACTGATTTCATCTTCATTTAATTGATTTGATCGTTAACTGATTTCATCGTTAACTGATTTCATCGTTAACTGATTTCATCTTCATTTAACTGATTTCATCGTTAACTGATTTCATCGTTAACTGATTTCATCTTCATTTAACTGATTTCATCGTTAACTGATTTCATCGTTAATTGATTTCATCGTTAACTGATTTCATTTTCATTCTTCATTTAACTGATTTCATCGTTAACTGATTTCATCGTTAACTGATTTCATCTTCATTTAACTGATTTCATCGTTAACTGATTTCATCGTTAATTGATTTCATCGTTAACTGATTTCATCTTCATTCTTCATTTAACTGATTTCATCGTTAACTGATTTCATCTTCATTTAACTGATTTCATCTTCATTTAACTGATTTCATCGTTAACTGATTTCATCGTTAACTGATTTCATCTTCATTTAACTGATTTCATCGTTAACTGATTTCATCGTTAACTGATTTCATCGTTAACTGATTTCATCTTCATTTAACTGATTTCATCGTTAACTGATTTCATCGTTAACTGATTTCATCGTTAACTGATTTCATCTTTAACTGATTTCATCGTTAACTGATTTCATCTTCATTTAACTGATTTCATCGTTAACTGATTTCATCTTCATTTAATTGATTTCATCGTTAACTGATTTCATCGTTAACTGATTTCATCGTTAACTGATTTCATCTTCATTTAACTGATTTCATCGTTAACTGATTTCATCGTTAACTGATTTCATCTTCATTTAACTGATTTCATTTTCATTCTTCATTTAACTGATTTCATCGTTAACTGATTTCATCTTCATTTAATTGATTTCATCGTTAACTGATTTCATCGTTAACTGATTTCATCGTTAACTGATTTCATCTTCATTTAACTGATTTCATCGTTAACTGATTTCATCGTTAACTGATTTCATCGTTAACTGATTTCATCTTCATTTAACTGATTTCATCGTTAACTGATTTCATCGTTAATTGATTTCATCGTTAACTGATTTCATTTTCATTCTTCATTTAACTGATTTCATCGTTAACTGATTTCATCGTTAACTGATTTCATCTTCATTTAACTGATTTCATCGTTAACTGATTTCATCGTTAATTGATTTCATCGTTAACTGATTTCATCTTCATTCTTCATTTAACTGATTTCATCGTTAACTGATTTCATCTTCATTTAACTGATTTCATCGTTAACTGATTTCATCGTTAACTGATTTCATCGTTAACTGATTTCATCTTCATTTAACTGATTTCATCGTTAACTGATTTCATCTTCATTCTTCATTTAACTGATTTCATCTTTAACTGATTTCATCGTTAACTGATTTCATCTTCATTTAACTGATTTCATCGTTAATTGATTTCATCGTTAACTGATTTCATCGTTAACTGATTTCATCTTCATTTAACTGATTTCATCGTTAACTGATTTCATCGTTAACTGATTTCATCTTTAACTGATTTCATCTTCATTTAACTGATTTCATCGTTAACTGATTTCATCGTTAACTGATTTCATCTTCATTTAACTGATTTCATCGTTAACTGATTTCATCGTTAACTGATTTCATCGTTAACTGATTTCATCTTCATTTAACTGATTTCATCGTTAACTGATTTCATCGTTAACTGATTTCATCGTTAACTGATTTCATCTTCATTTAACTGATTTCATCGTTAACTGATTTCATCGTTAACTGATTTCATCGTTAACTGATTTCATCTTTAACTGATTTCATCGTTAACTGATTTCATCTTCATTTAACTGATTTCATCGTTAACTGATTTCATCTTCATTTAATTGATTTCATCGTTAACTGATTTCATCGTTAACTGATTTCATCGTTAACTGATTTCATCTTCATTTAACTGATTTCATCGTTAACTGATTTCATCGTTAACTGATTTCATCTTCATTTAACTGATTTCATTTTCATTCTTCATTTAACTGATTTCATCGTTAACTGATTTCATCTTCATTTAATTGATTTCATCGTTAACTGATTTCATCGTTAACTGATTTCATCGTTAACTGATTTCATCTTCATTTAACTGATTTCATCGTTAACTGATTTCATCGTTAACTGATTTCATCGTTAACTGATTTCATCTTCATTTAACTGATTTCATCGTTAACTGATTTCATCGTTAACTGATTTCATCTTCATTTAACTGATTTCATCGTTAACTGATTTCATCGTTAATTGATTTCATCGTTAACTGATTTCATTTTCATTCTTCATTTAACTGATTTCATCTTCATTTAACTGATTTCATCTTCATTTAACTGATTTCATCTTCATTTAACTGATTTCATCGTTAACTGATTTCATCGTTAACTGATTTCATCTTTAACTGATTTCATCTTCATTTAACTGATTTCATCGTTAACTGATTTCATCGTTAACTGATTTCATCTTCATTTAACTGATTTCATCTTCATTTAACTGATTTCATCGTTAACTGATTTCATCGTTAATTGATTTCATCGTTAACTGATTTCATCTTCATTCTTCATTTAACTGATTTCATCGTTAACTGATTTCATCTTCATTTAACTGATTTCATCGTTAACTGATTTCATCGTTAACTGATTTCATCGTTAACTGATTTCATCTTCATTTAACTGATTTCATCGTTAACTGATTTCATCGTTAACTGATTTCATCGTTAACTGATTTCATCGTTAACTGATTTCATCTTCATTTAACTGATTTCATTGTTAACTGATTTCATTGTTAACTGATTTCATCGTTAACTGATTTCATCTTCATTTAACTGATTTCATCGTTAACTGATTTCATCGTTAACTGATTTCATCTTCATTTAACTGATTTCATTTTCATTCTTCATTTAACTGATTTCATCGTTAACTGATTTCATCTTCATTTAACTGATTTCATCGTTAACTGATTTCATCGTTAACTGATTTCATCGTTAACTGATTTCATCTTTAACTGATTTCATCGTTAACTGATTTCATCTTCATTTAACTGATTTCATCGTTAACTGATTTCATCTTCATTTAATTGATTTCATCGTTAACTGATTTCATCGTTAACTGATTTCATCGTTTACTGATTTCATCTTCATTTAACTGATTTCATCGTTAACTGATTTCATCGTTAACTGATTTCATCTTCATTTAACTGATTTCATCGTTAACTGATTTCATCGTTAACTGATTTCATCTTCATTTAACTGATTTCATTTTCATTCTTCATTTAACTGATTTCATCGTTAACTGATTTCATCTTCATTTAATTGATTTCATCGTTAACTGATTTCATCGTTAACTGATTTCATCGTTAACTGATTTCATCTTCATTTAACTGATTTCATCGTTAACTGATTTCATCGTTAACTGATTTCATCTTCATTTAACTGATTTCATCGTTAACTGATTTCATCGTTAATTGATTTCATCGTTAACTGATTTCATTTTCATTCTTCATTTAACTGATTTCATCGTTAACTGATTTCATCGTTAACTGATTTCATCTTCATTTAACTGATTTCATCGTTAACTGATTTCATCGTTAATTGATTTCATCGTTAACTGATTTCATCTTCATTCTTCATTTAACTGATTTCATCGTTAACTGATTTCATCTTCATTTAACTGATTTCATCTTCATTTAACTGATTTCATCGTTAACTGATTTCATCGTTAACTGATTTCATCTTCATTTAACTGATTTCATCGTTAACTGATTTCATCGTTAACTGATTTCATCGTTAACTGATTTCATCTTCATTTAACTGATTTCATCGTTAACTGATTTCATCGTTAACTGATTTCATCGTTAACTGATTTCATCTTTAACTGATTTCATCGTTAACTGATTTCATCTTCATTTAACTGATTTCATCGTTAACTGATTTCATCTTCATTTAATTGATTTCATCGTTAACTGATTTCATCGTTAACTGATTTCATCGTTAACTGATTTCATCTTCATTTAACTGATTTCATCGTTAACTGATTTCATCGTTAACTGATTTCATCTTCATTTAACTGATTTCATTTTCATTCTTCATTTAACTGATTTCATCGTTAACTGATTTCATCTTCATTTAATTGATTTCATCGTTAACTGATTTCATCGTTAACTGATTTCATCGTTAACTGATTTCATCTTCATTTAACTGATTTCATCGTTAACTGATTTCATCGTTAACTGATTTCATCGTTAACTGATTTCATCTTCATTTAACTGATTTCATCGTTAACTGATTTCATCGTTAATTGATTTCATCGTTAACTGATTTCATTTTCATTCTTCATTTAACTGATTTCATCGTTAACTGATTTCATCGTTAACTGATTTCATCTTCATTTAACTGATTTCATCGTTAACTGATTTCATCGTTAATTGATTTCATCGTTAACTGATTTCATCTTCATTCTTCATTTAACTGATTTCATCGTTAACTGATTTCATCTTCATTTAACTGATTTCATCGTTAACTGATTTCATCGTTAACTGATTTCATCGTTAACTGATTTCATCTTCATTTAACTGATTTCATCGTTAACTGATTTCATCTTCATTCTTCATTTAACTGATTTCATCTTTAACTGATTTCATCGTTAACTGATTTCATCTTCATTTAACTGATTTCATCGTTAATTGATTTCATCGTTAACTGATTTCATCGTTAACTGATTTCATCTTCATTTAACTGATTTCATCGTTAACTGATTTCATCGTTAACTGATTTCATCTTTAACTGATTTCATCTTCATTTAACTGATTTCATCGTTAACTGATTTCATCGTTAACTGATTTCATCTTCATTTAACTGATTTCATCGTTAACTGATTTCATCGTTAACTGATTTCATCTTTAACTGATTTCATCTTCATTTAACTGATTTCATCGTTAACTGATTTCATCGTTAACTGATTTCATCGTTAACTGATTTCATCTTCATTTAACTGATTTCATCGTTAACTGATTTCATCGTTAACTGATTTCATCGTTAACTGATTTCATCTTTAACTGATTTCATCGTTAACTGATTTCATCTTCATTTAACTGATTTCATCGTTAACTGATTTCATCTTCATTTAATTGATTTCATCGTTAACTGATTTCATCGTTAACTGATTTCATCGTTAACTGATTTCATCTTCATTTAACTGATTTCATCGTTAACTGATTTCATCGTTAACTGATTTCATCTTCATTTAACTGATTTCATTTTCATTCTTCATTTAACTGATTTCATCGTTAACTGATTTCATCTTCATTTAATTGATTTCATCGTTAACTGATTTCATCGTTAACTGATTTCATCGTTAACTGATTTCATCTTCATTTAACTGATTTCATCGTTAACTGATTTCATCGTTAACTGATTTCATCGTTAACTGATTTCATCTTCATTTAACTGATTTCATCGTTAACTGATTTCATCGTTAACTGATTTCATCTTCATTTAACTGATTTCATCGTTAACTGATTTCATCGTTAATTGATTTCATCGTTAACTGATTTCATTTTCATTCTTCATTTAACTGATTTCATCTTCATTTAACTGATTTCATCTTCATTTAACTGATTTCATCGTTAACTGATTTCATCGTTAACTGATTTCATCTTTAACTGATTTCATCTTCATTTAACTGATTTCATCGTTAACTGATTTCATCGTTAACTGATTTCATCTTCATTTAACTGATTTCATCGTTAACTGATTTCATCGTTAACTGATTTCATCGTTAACTGATTTCATCTTCATTTAACTGATTTCATCGTTAACTGATTTCATCTTCATTCTTCATTTAACTGATTTCATCTTTAACTGATTTCATCGTTAACTGATTTCATCTTCATTTAACTGATTTCATCGTTAATTGATTTCATCGTTAACTGATTTCATCGTTAACTGATTTCATCTTCATTTAACTGATTTCATCGTTAACTGATTTCATCGTTAACTGATTTCATCTTTAACTGATTTCATCTTCATTTAACTGATTTCATCGTTAACTGATTTCATCGTTAACTGATTTCATCTTCATTTAACTGATTTCATTGTTAACTGATTTCATCGTTAACTGATTTCATCTTCATTTAACTGATTTCATCGTTAACTGATTTCATCGTTAACTGATTTCATCGTTAACTGATTTCATCTTCATTTAACTGATTTCATCGTTAACTGATTTCATCGTTAACTGATTTCATCTTCATTTAACTGATTTCATTTTCATTCTTCATTTAACTGATTTCATCGTTAACTGATTTCATCTTCATTTAATTGATTTCATCGTTAACTGATTTCATCGTTAACTGATTTCATCTTCATTTAACTGATTTCATCGTTAACTGATTTCATCGTTAACTGATTTCATCTTCATTTAACTGATTTCATCGTTAACTGATTTCATCGTTAATTGATTTCATCGTTAACTGATTTCATTTTCATTCTTCATTTAACTGATTTCATCGTTAACTGATTTCATCGTTAACTGATTTCATCTTCATTTAACTGATTTCATCGTTAACTGATTTCATCGTTAACTGATTTCATCTTCATTTAACTGATTTCATCGTTAACTGATTTCATCTTTAACTGATTTCATCGTTAACTGATTTCATCTTCATTTAACTGATTTCATCGTTAATTGATTTCATCGTTAACTGATTTCATCGTTAACTGATTTCATCTTCATTTAACTGATTTCATCGTTAACTGATTTCATCGTTAACTGATTTCATCTTTAACTGATTTCATCTTCATTTAACTGATTTCATCGTTAACTGATTTCATCGTTAACTGATTTCATCGTTAACTGATTTCATCGTTAACTGATTTCATCTTCATTTAACTGATTTCATCTTCATTTAACTGATTTCATCGTTAACTGATTTCATCGTTAACTGATTTCATCTTCATTTAATTGATTTCATCGTTAACTGATTTCATCGTTAACTGATTTCATCGTTAACTGATTTCATCTTCATTTAACTGATTTCATCGTTAACTGATTTCATCGTTAACTGATTTCATCGTTAACTGATTTCATCTTCATTTAACTGATTTCATCGTTAACTGATTTCATCGTTAACTGATTTCATCTTCATTTAACTGATTTCATCGTTAACTGATTTCATCGTTAATTGATTTCATCGTTAACTGATTTCATTTTCATTCTTCATTTAACTGATTTCATCGTTAACTGATTTCATCGTTAACTGATTTCATCTTCATTTAACTGATTTCATCGTTAACTGATTTCATCGTTAATTGATTTCATCGTTAACTGATTTCATCTTCATTCTTCATTTAACTGATTTCATCGTTAACTGATTTCATCTTCATTTAACTGATTTCATCGTTAACTGATTTCATCGTTAACTGATTTCATCGTTAACTGATTTCATCTTCATTTAACTGATTTCATCGTTAACTGATTTCATCTTCATTCTTCATTTAACTGATTTCATCTTTAACTGATTTCATCGTTAACTGATTTCATCTTCATTTAACTGATTTCATCGTTAATTGATTTCATCGTTAACTGATTTCATCGTTAACTGATTTCATCTTCATTTAACTGATTTCATCGTTAACTGATTTCATCGTTAACTGATTTCATCTTTAACTGATTTCATCTTCATTTAACTGATTTCATCGTTAACTGATTTCATCGTTAACTGATTTCATCGTTAACTGATTTCATCGTTAACTGATTTCATCTTCATTTAACTGATTTCATTGTTAACTGATTTCATCGTTAACTGATTTCATCTTCATTTAACTGATTTCATCGTTAACTGATTTCATCGTTAACTGATTTCATCTTCATTTAACTGATTTCATTTTCATTCTTCATTTAACTGATTTCATCGTTAACTGATTTCATCTTCATTTAACTGATTTCATCGTTAACTGATTTCATCGTTAACTGATTTCATCGTTAACTGATTTCATCTTCATTTAACTGATTTCATCGTTAACTGATTTCATCGTTAATTGATTTCATCGTTAACTGATTTCATCTTCATTTAACTGATTTCATCGTTAATTGATTTCATCGTTAACTGATTTCATCGTTAACTGATTTCATCGTTAACTGATTTCATCTTCATTCTTCATTTAACTGATTTCATCTTTAACTGATTTCATCGTTAACTGATTTCATCTTCATTTAACTGATTTCATCGTTAATTGATTTCATCGTTAACTGATTTCATCGTTAATTGATTTCATCGTTAACTGATTTCATCTTCATTTAACTGATTTCATCGTTAACTGATTTCATCTTCATTCTTCATTTAACTGATTTCATCTTTAACTGATTTCATCGTTAACTGATTTCATCTTCATTTAACTGATTTCATCGTTAATTGATTTCATCGTTAACTGATTTCATCGTTAACTGATTTCATGTTCATTTAACTGATTTCATCGTTAACTGATTTCATCGTTAACTGATTTCATCTTTAACTGATTTCATCTTCATTTAACTGATTTCATCGTTAACTGATTTCATCGTTAACTGATTTCATCGTTAACTGATTTCATCTTCATTTAACTGATTTCATCTTCATTTAACTGATTTCATCGTTAACTGATTTCATCGTTAACTGATTTCATCTTCAATTAATTGATTTCATCGTTAACTGATTTCATCGTTAACTGATTTCATCGTTAACTGATTTCATCTTCATTTAACTGATTTCATCGTTAACTGATTTCATCGTTAACTGATTTCATCGTTAACTGATTTCATCTTCATTTAACTGATTTCATCGTTAACTGATTTCATCTTCATTTAACTGATTTCATCGTTAACTGATTTCATTTTCATTCTTCATTTAACTGATTTCATCGTTAACTGATTTCATCGTTAACTGATTTCATCTTCATTTAACTGATTTCATCGTTAACTGATTTCATCGTTAATTGATTTCATCGTTAACTGATTTCATCTTCATTCTTCATTTAACTGATTTCATCGTTAACTGATTTCATCTTCATTTAACTGATTTCATCGTTAACTGATTTCATCGTTAACTGATTTCATCGTTAACTGATTTCATCTTCATTTAACTGATTTCATCGTTAACTGATTTCATCTTCATTCTTCATTTAACTGATTTCATCTTTAACTGATTTCATCGTTAACTGATTTCATCTTCATTTAACTGATTTCATCGTTAATTGATTTCATCGTTAACTGATTTCATCGTTAACTGATTTCATCTTCATTTAACTGATTTCATCGTTAACTGATTTCATCGTTAACTGATTTCATCTTTAACTGATTTCATCTTCATTTAACTGATTTCATCGTTAACTGATTTCATCGTTAACTGATTTCATCTTCATTTAACTGATTTCATTGTTAACTGATTTCATCGTTAACTGATTTCATCTTCATTTAACTGATTTCATCGTTAACTGATTTCATCGTTAACTGATTTCATCGTTAACTGATTTCATCTTCATTTAACTGATTTCATTTTCATTCTTCATTTAACTGATTTCATCGTTAACTGATTTCATCTTCATTTAACTGATTTCATCGTTAACTGATTTCATCGTTAACTGATTTCATCGTTAACTGATTTCATCTTTAACTGATTTCATCGTTAACTGATTTCATCTTCATTTAACTGATTTCATCGTTAACTGATTTCATCTTCATTTAATTGATTTCATCGTTAACTGATTTCATCATTAACTGATTTCATCGTTAACTGATTTCATCTTCATTTAACTGATTTCATCGTTAACTGATTTCATCGTTAACTGATTTCATCTTCATTTAACTGATTTCATTTTCATTCTTCATTTAACTGATTTCATCGTTAACTGATTTCATCTTCATTTAATTGATTTCATCGTTAACTGATTTCATCGTTAACTGATTTCATCTTCATTTAACTGATTTCATCGTTAACTGATTTCATCGTTAACTGATTTCATCTTCATTTAACTGATTTCATCGTTAACTGATTTCATCGTTAATTGATTTCATCGTTAACTGATTTCATTTTCATTCTTCATTTAACTGATTTCATCGTTAACTGATTTCATCGTTAACTGATTTCATCTTCATTTAACTGATTTCATCGTTAACTGATTTCATCGTTAACTGATTTCATCTTCATTTAACTGATTTCATCGTTAACTGATTTCATCGTTAACTGATTTCATCTTCATTTAACTGATTTCATTGTTAACTGATTTCATCGTTAACTGATTTCATCTTCATTTAACTGATTTCATCGTTAACTGATTTCATCGTTAACTGATTTCATCGTTAACTGATTTCATCTTCATTTAACTGATTTCATTTTCATTCTTCATTTAACTGATTTCATCGTTAACTGATTTCATCTTCATTTAACTGATTTCATCGTTAACTGATTTCATCGTTAACTGATTTCATCTTCATTTAACTGATTTCATTGTTAACTGATTTCATCGTTAACTGATTTCATCTTCATTTAACTGATTTCATCGTTAACTGATTTCATCGTTAACTGATTTCATCTTCATTTAACTGATTTCATCGTTAACTGATTTCATCGTTAATTGATTTCATCGTTAACTGATTTCATTTTCATTCTTCATTTAACTGATTTCATCGTTAACTGATTTCATCGTTAACTGATTTCATCGTTAATTGATTTCATCGTTAACTGATTTCATCTTCATTTAACTGATTTCATCGTTAATTGATTTCATCGTTAACTGATTTCATCGTTAACTGATTTCATCGTTAACTGATTTCATCTTCATTCTTCATTTAACTGATTTCATCTTTAACTGATTTCATCGTTAACTGATTTCATCTTCATTTAACTGATTTCATCGTTAATTGATTTCATCGTTAACTGATTTCATCGTTAATTGATTTCATCGTTAACTGATTTCATCTTCATTTAACTGATTTCATCGTTAACTGATTTCATCTTCATTCTTCATTTAACTGATTTCATCTTTAACTGATTTCATCGTTAACTGATTTCATCTTCATTTAACTGATTTCATCGTTAATTGATTTCATCGTTAACTGATTTCATCGTTAACTGATTTCATCTTCATTTAACTGATTTCATCGTTAACTGATTTCATCGTTAACTGATTTCATCTTTAACTGATTTCATCTTCATTTAACTGATTTCATCGTTAACTGATTTCATCGTTAACTGATTTCATCTTCATTTAACTGATTTCATCTTCATTTAACTGATTTCATCGTTAACTGATTTCATCGTTAACTGATTTCATCTTCATTTAATTGATTTCATCGTTAACTGATTTCATCGTTAACTGATTTCATCGTTAACTGATTTCATCTTCATTTAACTGATTTCATCGTTAACTGATTTCATCGTTAACTGATTTCATCGTTAACTGATTTCATCTTCATTTAACTGATTTCATCGTTAACTGATTTCATCGTTAACTGATTTCATCTTCATTTAACTGATTTCATCGTTAACTGATTTCATCGTTAATTGATTTCATCGTTAACTGATTTCATTTTCATTCTTCATTTAACTGATTTCATCGTTAACTGATTTCATCGTTAACTGATTTCATCTTCATTTAACTGATTTCATCGTTAACTGATTTCATCGTTAATTGATTTCATCGTTAACTGATTTCATCTTCATTCTTCATTTAACTGATTTCATCGTTAACTGATTTCATCTTCATTTAACTGATTTCATCGTTAACTGATTTCATCGTTAACTGATTTCATCTTCATTTAACTGATTTCATCGTTAACTGATTTCATCTTCATTCTTCATTTAACTGATTTCATCTTTAACTGATTTCATCGTTAACTGATTTCACCTTCATTTAACTGATTTCATCGTTAATTGATTTCATCGTTAACTGATTTCATCGTTAACTGATTTCATCTTCATTTAACTGATTTCATCGTTAACTGATTTCATCGTTAACTGATTTCATCTTTAACTGATTTCATCTTCATTTAACTGATTTCATCGTTAACTGATTTCATCGTTAACTGATTTCATCTTCATTTAATTGATTTCATCGTTAACTGATTTCATCGTTAACTGATTTCATCGTTAACTGATTTCATCTTCATTTAACTGATTTCATCGTTAACTGATTTCATCGTTAACTGATTTCATCGTTAACTGATTTCATCTTCATTTAACTGATTTCATCGTTAACTGATTTCATCGTTAACTGATTTCATCTTCATTTAACTGATTTCATCGTTAACTGATTTCATCGTTAATTGATTTCATCGTTAACTGATTTCATTTTCATTCTTCATTTAACTGATTTCATCGTTAACTGATTTCATCGTTAACTGATTTCATCTTCATTTAACTGATTTCATCGTTAACTGATTTCATCGTTAATTGATTTCATCGTTAACTGATTTCATCTTCATTCTTCATTTAACTGATTTCATCGTTAACTGATTTCATCGTTAACTGATTTCATCTTCATTTAACTGATTTCATCGTTAACTGATTTCATCGTTAACTGATTTCATCGTTAACTGATTTCATCTTCATTTAACTGATTTCATCGTTAACTGATTTCATCGTTAACTGATTTCATCTTCATTTAACTGATTTCATCGTTAACTGATTTCATCGTTAATTGATTTCATCGTTAACTGATTTCATTTTCATTCTTCATTTAACTGATTTCATCGTTAACTGATTTCATCGTTAACTGATTTCATCTTCATTTAACTGATTTCATCGTTAACTGATTTCATCGTTAATTGATTTCATCGTTAACTGATTTCATCTTCATTCTTCATTTAACTGATTTCATCGTTAACTGATTTCATCTTCATTTAACTGATTTCATCGTTAACTGATTTCATCGTTAACTGATTTCATCGTTAACTGATTTCATCTTCATTTAACTGATTTCATCGTTAACTGATTTCATCTTCATTCTTCATTTAACTGATTTCATCTTTAACTGATTTCATCGTTAACTGATTTCATCTTCATTTAACTGATTTCATCGTTAATTGATTTCATCGTTAACTGATTTCATCGTTAACTGATTTCATCTTCATTTAACTGATTTCATCGTTAACTGATTTCATCGTTAACTGATTTCATCTTTAACTGATTTCATCTTCATTTAACTGATTTCATCGTTAACTGATTTCATCGTTAACTGATTTCATCGTTAACTGATTTCATCTTTAACTGATTTCATCGTTAACTGATTTCATCTTCATTTAACTGATTTCATCGTTAACTGATTTCATCTTCATTTAATTGATTTCATCGTTAACTGATTTAATCGTTAACTGATTTCATCGTTAACTGATTTCATCTTCATTTAACTGATTTCATCGTTAACTGATTTCATCGTTAACTGATTTCATCGTTAACTGATTTCATCTTCATTTAACTGATTTCATCGTTAACTGATTTCATCTTCATTTAACTGATTTCATCGTTAACTGATTTCATCGTTAACTGATTTCATCGTTAACTGATTTCATCGTTAACTGATTTCATCTTCATTTAACTGATTTCATTGTTAACTGATTTCATCGTTAACTGATTTCATCTTCATTTAACTGATTTCATCGTTAACTGATTTCATCGTTAACTGATTTCATCGTTAACTGATTTCATCTTCATTTAACTGATTTCATTTTCATTCTTCATTTAACTGATTTCATCGTTAACTGATTTCATCTTCATTTAACTGATTTCATCGTTAACTGATTTCATCGTTAACTGATTTCATCGTTAACTGATTTCATCTTTAACTGATTTCATCGTTAACTGATTTCATCTTCATTTAACTGATTTCATCGTTAACTGATTTCATCTTCATTTAATTGATTTCATCGTTAACTGATTTCATCGTTAACTGATTTCATCGTTAACTGATTTCATCTTCATTTAACTGATTTCATCGTTAACTGATTTCATCGTTAACTGATTTCATCTTCATTTAACTGATTTCATTTTCATTCTTCATTTAACTGATTTCATCGTTAACTGATTTCATCTTCATTTAATTGATTTCATCGTTAACTGATTTCATCGTTAACTGATTTCATCGTTAACTGATTTCATCTTCATTTAACTGATTTCATCGTTAACTGATTTCATCGTTAATTGATTTCATCGTTAACTGATTTCATTTTCATTCTTCATTTAACTGATTTCATCGTTAACTGATTTCATCGTTAACTGATTTCATCTTCATTTAACTGATTTCATCTTCATTTAACTGATTTCATCGTTAACTGATTTCATCGTTAATTGATTTCATCGTTAACTGATTTCATCTTCATTCTTCATTTAACTGATTTCATCGTTAACTGATTTCATCTTCATTTAACTGATTTCATCGTTAACTGATTTCATCGTTAACTGATTTCATCGTTAACTGATTTCATCTTCATTTAACTGATTTCATCGTTAACTGATTTCATCTTCATTCTTCATTTAACTGATTTCATCTTTAACTGATTTCATCGTTAACTGATTTCATCTTCATTTAACTGATTTCATCGTTAATTGATTTCATCGTTAACTGATTTCATCGTTAATTGATTTCATCGTTAACTGATTTCATCTTCATTTAACTGATTTCATCGTTAACTGATTTCATCTTCATTCTTCATTTAACTGATTTCATCTTTAACTGATTTCATCGTTAACTGATTTCATCTTCATTTAACTGATTTCATCGTTAATTGATTTCATCGTTAACTGATTTCATCGTTAATTGATTTCATCGTTAACTGATTTCATCTTCATTTAACTGATTTCATCGTTAACTGATTTCATCTTCATTCTTCATTTAACTGATTTCATCTTTAACTGATTTCATCGTTAACTGATTTCATCTTCATTTAACTGATTTCATCGTTAACTGATTTCATCGTTAATTGATTTCATCGTTAACTGATTTCATCTTCATTTAACTGATTTCATCGTTAACTGATTTCATCTTCATTCTTCATTTAACTGATTTCATCTTTAACTGATTTCATCGTTAACTGATTTCATCTTCATTTAACTGATTTCATCGTTAATTGATTTCATCGTTAACTGATTTCATCGTTAACTGATTTCATCTTCATTTAACTGATTTCATCGTTAACTGATTTCATCGTTAACTGATTTCATCTTTAACTGATTTCATCTTCATTTAACTGATTTCATCGTTAACTGATTTCATCGTTAACTGATTTCATCTTCATTTAACTGATTTCATCTTCATTTAACTGATTTCATCTTCATTTAACTGATTTCATCGTTAACTGATTTCATCGTTAACTGATTTCATCTTCATTTAATTGATTTCATCGTTAACTGATTTCATCGTTAACTGATTTCATCGTTAACTGATTTCATCTTCATTTAACTGATTTCATCGTTAACTGATTTCATCGTTAACTGATTTCATCGTTAACTGATTTCATCTTCATTTAACTGATTTCATCGTTAACTGATTTCATCGTTAACTGATTTCATCTTCATTTAACTGATTTCATCGTTAACTGATTTCATCGTTAATTGATTTCATCGTTAACTGATTTCATTTTCATTCTTCATTTAACTGATTTCATCGTTAACTGATTTCATCGTTAACTGATTTCATCTTCATTTAACTGATTTCATCGTTAACTGATTTCATCGTTAATTGATTTCATCGTTAACTGATTTCATCTTCATTCTTCATTTAACTGATTTCATCGTTAACTGATTTCATCTTCATTTAACTGATTTCATCGTTAACTGATTTCATCGTTAACTGATTTCATCTTCATTTAACTGATTTCATCGTTAACTGATTTCATCTTCATTCTTCATTTAACTGATTTCATCTTTAACTGATTTCATCGTTAACTGATTTCATCTTCATTTAACTGATTTCATCGTTAATTGATTTCATCGTTAACTGATTTCATCGTTAACTGATTTCATCTTCATTTAACTGATTTCATCGTTAACTGATTTCATCGTTAACTGATTTCATCGTTAACTGATTTCATCTTCATTTAACTGATTTCATCGTTAACTGATTTCATCGTTAACTGATTTCATCTTCATTTAACTGATTTCATCGTTAACTGATTTCATCGTTAACTGATTTCATCTTCATTTAACTGATTTCATCGTTAACTGATTTCATCGTTAACTGATTTCATCGTTAACTGATTTCATCGTTAACTGATTTCATCTTCATTTAACTGATTTCATTGTTAACTGATTTCATCGTTAACTGATTTCATCTTCATTTAACTGATTTCATCGTTAACTGATTTCATCGTTAACTGATTTCATCGTTAACTGATTTCATCTTCATTTAACTGATTTCATTTTCATTCTTCATTTAACTGATTTCATCGTTAACTGATTTCATCTTCATTTAACTGATTTCATCGTTAACTGATTTCATCGTTAACTGATTTCATCGTTAACTGATTTCATCTTTAACTGATTTCATCGTTAACTGATTTCATCTTCATTTAACTGATTTCATCGTTAACTGATTTCATCTTCATTTAATTGATTTCATCGTTAACTGATTTCATCGTTAACTGATTTCATCTTCATTTAACTGATTTCATCGTTAACTGATTTCATCGTTAACTGATTTCATCTTCATTTAACTGATTTCATTTTCATTCTTCATTTAACTGATTTCATCGTTAACTGATTTCATCTTCATTTAATTGATTTCATCGTTAACTGATTTCATCGTTAACTGATTTCATCGGTAACTGATTTCATCTTCATTTAACTGATTTCATCGTTAACTGATTTCATCGTTAACTGAATTCATCGTTAACTGATTTCATCTTCATTTAACTGATTTCATCGTTAACTGATTTCATCGTTAACTGATTTCATCGTTAACTGATTTCATCTTCATTTAACTGATTTCATCGTTAACTGATTTCATCGTTAACTGATTTCATCGTTAACTGATTTCATCGTTAACTGATTTCATCTTCATTTAACTGATTTCATTGTTAACTGATTTCATCGTTAACTGATTTCATCTTCATTTAACTGATTTCATCGTTAACTGATTTCATCGTTAACTGATTTCATCGTTAACTGATTTCATCTTCATTTAACTGATTTCATTTTCATTCTTCATTTAACTGATTTCATCGTTAACTGATTTCATCTTCATTTAACTGATTTCATCGTTAACTGATTTCATCGTTAACTGATTTCATCGTTAACTGATTTCATCGTTAACTGATTTCATCGTTAACTGATTTCATCTTCATTTAACTGATTTCATCGTTAACTGATTTCATCTTCATTTAATTGATTTCATCGTTAACTGATTTCATCGTTAACTGATTTCATCGTTAACTGATTTCATCTTCATTTAACTGATTTCATCGTTAACTGATTTCATCGTTAACTGATTTCATCTTCATTTAACTGATTTCATTTTCATTCTTCATTTAACTGATTTCATCGTTAACTGATTTCATCTTCATTTAATTGATTTCATCGTTAACTGATTTCATCGTTAACTGATTTCATCGTTAACTGATTTCATCTTCATTTAACTGATTTCATCGTTAACTGATTTCATCGTTAACTGATTTCATCGTTAACTGATTTCATCTTCATTTAACTGATTTCATCGTTAACTGATTTCATCGTTAACTGATTTCATCTTCATTTAACTGATTTCATCGTTAACTGATTTCATCGTTAATTGATTTCATCGTTAACTGATTTCATTTTCATTCTTCATTTAACTGATTTCATCGTTAACTGATTTCATCGTTAACTGATTTCATCTTCATTTAACTGATTTCATCGTTAACTGATTTCATCGTTAATTGATTTCATCGTTAACTGATTTCATCTTCATTCTTCATTTAACTGATTTCATCGTTAACTGATTTCATCTTCATTTAACTGATTTCATCGTTAACTGATTTCATCTTTAACTGATTTCATCGTTAACTGATTTCATCTTCATTTAACTGATTTCATCGTTAACTGATTTCATCTTCATTCTTCATTTAACTGATTTCATCTTTAACTGATTTCATCGTTAACTGATTTCATCTTCATTTAACTGATTTCATCGTTAATTGATTTCATCGTTAACTGATTTCATCGTTAATTGATTTCATCGTTAACTGATTTCATCTTCATTTAACTGATTTCATCGTTAACTGATTTCATCTTCATTCTTCATTTAACTGATTTCATCTTTAACTGATTTCATCGTTAACTGATTTCATCTTCATTTAACTGATTTCATCGTTAACTGATTTCATCGTTAACTGATTTCATCGTTAACTGATTTCATCTTTAACTGATTTCATCTTCATTTAACTGATTTCATCGTTAACTGATTTCATCGTTAACTGATTTCATCTTCATTTAACTGATTTCATCTTCATTTAACTGATTTCATCGTTAACTGATTTCATCGTTAACTGATTTCATCTTCATTTAATTGATTTCATCGTTAACTGATTTCATCGTTAACTGATTTCATCGTTAACTGATTTCATCTTCATTTAACTGATTTCATCGTTAACTGATTTCATCGTTAACTGATTTCATCTTCATTTAACTGATTTCATCGTTAACTGATTTCATCTTCATTTAACTGATTTCATCGTTAACTGATTTCATCGTTAATTGATTTCATCGTTAACTGATTTCATTTTCATTCTTCATTTAACTGATTTCATCGTTAACTGATTTCATCGTTAACTGATTTCATCTTCATTTAACTGATTTCATCGTTAACTGATTTCATCGTTAATTGATTTCATCGTTAACTGATTTCATCTTCATTCTTCATTTAACTGATTTCATCGTTAACTGATTTCATCTTCATTTAACTGATTTCATCGTTAACTGATTTCATCGTTAACTGATTTCATCGTTAACTGATTTCATCTTCATTTAACTGATTTCATCGTTAACTGATTTCATCTTCATTCTTCATTTAACTGATTTCATCTTTAACTGATTTCATCGTTAACTGATTTCATCTTCATTTAACTGATTTCATCGTTAATTGATTTCATCGTTAACTGATTTCATCGTTAACTGATTTCATCTTCATTTAACTGATTTCATCGTTAACTGATTTCATCGTTAACTGATTTCATCTTTAACTGATTTCATCTTCATTTAACTGATTTCATCGTTAACTGATTTCATCGTTAACTGATTTCATCGTTAACTGATTTCATCTTCATTTAACTGATTTCATTGTTAACTGATTTCATCGTTAACTGATTTCATCTTCATTTAACTGATTTCATCGTTAACTGATTTCATCGTTAACTGATTTCATCGTTAACTGATTTCATCTTCATTTAACTGATTTCATTTTCATTCTTCATTTAACTGATTTCATCGTTAACTGATTTCATCTTCATTTAACTGATTTCATCGTTAACTGATTTCATCGTTAACTGATTTCATCGTTAACTGATTTCATCTTTAACTGATTTCATCGTTAACTGATTTCATCTTCATTTAACTGATTTCATCGTTAACTGATTTCATCTTCATTTAATTGATTTCATCGTTAACTGATTTCATCGTTAACTGATTTCATCGTTAACTGATTTCATCTTCATTTAACTGATTTCATCGTTAACTGATTTCATCGTTAACTGATTTCATCTTCATTTAACTGATTTCATTTTCATTCTTCATTTAACTGATTTCATCGTTAACTGATTTCATCTTCATTTAATTGATTTCATCGTTAACTGATTTCATCGTTAACTGATTTCATCTTCATTTAACTGATTTCATCGTTAACTGATTTCATCGTTAACTGATTTCATCTTCATTTAACTGATTTCATCGTTAACTGATTTCATCGTTAATTGATTTCATCGTTAACTGATTTCATTTTCATTCTTCATTTAACTGATTTCATCGTTAACTGATTTCATCGTTAACTGATTTCATCTTCATTTAACTGATTTCATCGTTAATTGATTTCATCGTTAACTGATTTCATCTTCATTTAACTGATTTCATCGTTAACTGATTTCATCGTTAACTGATTTCATCGTTAACTGATTTCATCTTTAACTGATTTCATCGTTAACTGATTTCATCGTTAACTGATTTCATCTTCATTTAACTGATTTCATTGTTAACTGATTTCATCGTTAACTGATTTCATCTTCATTTAATTGATTTCATCGTTAACTGATTTCATCTTCATTTAATTGATTTCATCGTTAACTGATTTCATCGTTAACTGATTTCATCGTTAACTGATTTCATCTTCATTTAACTGATTTCATCGTTAACTGATTTCATCGTTAACTGATTTCATCTTCATTTAACTGATTTCATCGTTAACTGATTTCATCGTTAACTGATTTCATCTTCATTTAACTGATTTCATCGTTAACTGATTTCATCGTTAACTGATTTCATCGTTAACTGATTTCATCTTCATTTAACTGATTTCATTGTTAACTGATTTCATCGTTAACTGATTTCATCTTCATTTAACTGATTTCATCGTTAACTGATTTCATCGTTAACTGATTTCATCGTTAACTGATTTCATCTTCATTTAACTGATTTCATTTTCATTCTTCATTTAACTGATTTCATCGTTAACTGATTTCATCTTCATTTAACTGATTTCATCGTTAACTGATTTCATCGTTAACTGATTTCATCTTTAACTGATTTCATCGTTAACTGATTTCATCTTCATTTAACTGATTTCATCGTTAACTGATTTCATCTTCATTTAATTGATTTCATCGTTAACTGATTTCATCGTTAACTGATTTCATCGTTAATTGATTTCATCGTTAACTGATTTCATCTTCATTTAACTGATTTCATCGTTAATTGATTTCATCGTTAACTGATTTCATCGTTAACTGATTTCATCGTTAACTGATTTCATCTTCATTCTTCATTTAACTGATTTCATCTTTAACTGATTTCATCGTTAACTGATTTCATCGTTAATTGATTTCATCGTTAACTGATTTCATCTTCATTTAACTGATTTCATCGTTAATTGATTTCATCGTTAACTGATTTCATCGTTAATTGATTTCATCGTTAACTGATTTCATCTTCATTTAACTGATTTCATCGTTAACTGATTTCATCTTCATTCTTCATTTAACTGATTTCATCTTTAACTGATTTCATCGTTAACTGATTTCATCTTCATTTAACTGATTTCATCGTTAATTGATTTCATCGTTAACTGATTTCATCGTTAACTGATTTCATCTTCATTTAACTGATTTCATCGTTAACTGATTTCATCGTTAACTGATTTCATCTTTAACTGATTTCATCTTCATTTAACTGATTTCATCGTTAACTGATTTCATCGTTAACTGATTTCATCGTTAACTGATTTCATCTTCATTTAACTGATTTCATCTTCATTTAACTGATTTCATCGTTAACTGATTTCATCGTTAACTGATTTCATCTTCATTTAATTGATTTCATCGTTAACTGATTTCATCGTTAACTGATTTCATCTTCATTTAACTGATTTCATCGTTAACTGATTTCATCGTTAACTGATTTCATCTTCATTTAACTGATTTCATCGTTAACTGATTTCATCGTTAACTGATTTCATCTTCATTTAACTGATTTCATCGTTAACTGATTTCATCGTTAATTGATTTCATCGTTAACTGATTTCATTTTCATTCTTCATTTAACTGATTTCATCGTTAACTGATTTCATCGTTAACTGATTTCATCTTCATTTAACTGATTTCATCGTTAACTGATTTCATCGTTAATTGATTTCATCGTTAACTGATTTCATCTTCATTCTTCATTTAACTGATTTCATCGTTAACTGATTTCATCTTCATTTAACTGATTTCATCGTTAACTGATTTCATCGTTAACTGATTTCATCGTTAACTGATTTCATCTTCATTTAACTGATTTCATCGTTAACTGATTTCATCTTCATTCTTCATTTAACTGATTTCATCTTTAACTGATTTCATCGTTAACTGATTTCATCGTTAACTGATTTCATCTTCATTTAACTGATTTCATCGTTAATTGATTTCATCGTTAACTGATTTCATCGTTAACTGATTTCATCTTCATTTAACTGATTTCATCGTTAACTGATTTCATCGTTAACTGATTTCATCTTTAACTGATTTCATCTTCATTTAACTGATTTCATCGTTAACTGATTTCATCGTTAACTGATTTCATCGTTAACTGATTTCATCTTCATTTAAATGATTTCATCTTCATTTAACTGATTTCATCGTTAACTGATTTCATCGTTAACTGATTTCATCTTCATTTAATTGATTTCATCGTTAACTGATTTCATCGTTAACTGATTTCATCGTTAACTGATTTCATCTTCATTTAACTGATTTCATCGTTAACTGATTTCATCGTTAACTGATTTCATCGTTAACTGATTTCATCTTCATTTAACTGATTTCATCGTTAACTGATTTCATCGTTAACTGATTTCATCTTCATTTAACTGATTTCATCGTTAACTGATTTCATCGTTAATTGATTTCATCGTTAACTGATTTCATTTTCATTCTTCATTTAACTGATTTCATCGTTAACTGATTTCATCGTTAACTGATTTCATCTTCATTTAACTGATTTCATCGTTAACTGATTTCATCGTTAATTGATTTCATCGTTAACTGATTTCATCTTCATTCTTCATTTAACTGATTTCATCGTTAACTGATTTCATCTTCATTTAACTGATTTCATCGTTAACTGATTTCATCGTTAACTGATTTCATCGTTAACTGATTTCATCTTCATTTAACTGATTTCATCGTTAACTGATTTCATCTTCATTCTTCATTTAACTGATTTCATCGTTAACTGATTTCATCGTTAACTGATTTCATCTTCATTTAACTGATTTCATCGTTAATTGATTTCATCGTTAACTGATTTCATCGTTAACTGATTTCATCTTCATTTAACTGATTTCATCGTTAACTGATTTCATCTTTAACTGATTTCATCTTCATTTAACTGATTTCATCGTTAACTGATTTCATCGTTAACTGATTTCATCGTTAACTGATTTCATCGTTAACTGATTTCATCTTCATTTAACTGATTTCATTGTTAACTGATTTCATCGTTAACTGATTTCATCTTCATTTAACTGATTTCATCGTTAACTGATTTCATCGTTAACTGATTTCATCGTTAACTGATTTCATCTTCATTTAACTGATTTCATTTTCATTCTTCATTTAACTGATTTCATCGTTAACTGATTTCATCTTCATTTAACTGATTTCATCGTTAACTGATTTCATCGTTAACTGATTTCATCGTTAACTGATTTCATCGTTAACTGATTTCATCGTTAACTGATTTCATCTTCATTTAACTGATTTCATTTTCATTCTTCATTTAACTGATTTCATCGTTAACTGATTTCATCTTCATTTAACTGATTTCATCGTTAACTGATTTCATCGTTAACTGATTTCATCGTTAACTGATTTCATCTTCATTTAACTGATTTCATCGTTAACTGATTTCATCGTTAACTGATTTCATCGTTAACTGATTTCATCGTTAACTGATTTCATCGTTAACTGATTTCATCTTCATTTAACTGATTTCATTTTCATTCTTCATTTAACTGATTTCATCGTTAACTGATTTCATCGTTAACTGATTTCATCGTTAACTGATTTCATCGTTAACTGATTTCATCGTTAACTGATTTCATCTTCATTTAACTGATTTCATCGTTAACTGATTTCATCTTCATTTAATTGATTTCATCGTTAACTGATTTCATCGTTAACTGATTTCATCGTTAACTGATTTCATCTTCATTTAACTGATTTCATCGTTAACTGATTTCATCGTTAACTGATTTCATCTTCATTTAATTGATTTCATTTTCATTCTTCATTTAACTGATTTCATCGTTAACTGATTTCATCTTCATTTAATTGATTTCATCGTTAACTGATTTCATCGTTAACTGATTTCATCTTCATTTAACTGATTTCATCGTTAACTGATTTCATCTTCATTTAACTGATTTCATTTTCATTCTTCATTTAACTGATTTCATCGTTAACTGATTTCATCTTCATTTAATTGATTTCATCGTTAACTGATTTCATCGTTAACTGATTTCATCTTCATTTAACTGATTTCATTGTTAACTGATTTCATCGTTAACTGATTTCATCTTCATTTAACTGATTTCATCGTTAACTGATTTCATCGTTAACTGATTTCATCGTTAACTGATTTCATCTTCATTTAACTGATTTCATTTTCATTCTTCATTTAACTGATTTCATCGTTAACTGATTTCATCTTCATTTAACTGATTTCATCGTTAACTGATTTCATCGTTAACTGATTTCATCTTCATTTAACTGATTTCATCGTTAACTGATTTCATCGTTAACTGATTTCATCGTTAACTGATTTCATCTTCATTTAACTGATTTCATCGTTAACTGATTTCATCTTCATTTAATTGATTTCATCGTTAACTGATTTCATCGTTAACTGATTTCATCGTTAACTGATTTCATCTTCATTTAACTGATTTCATCGTTAACTGATTTCATCGTTAACTGATTTCATCTTCATTTAACTGATTTCATTTTCATTCTTCATTTAACTGATTTCATCGTGAACTGATTTCATCTTCATTTAACTGATTTCATCGTTAACTGATTTCATCGTTAATTGATTTCATCGTTAACTGATTTCATTTTCATTCTTCATTTAACTGATTTCATCGTTAACTGATTTCATCGTTAACTGATTTCATCTTCATTTAACTGATTTCATCGTTAATTGATTTAATCGTTAACTGATTTCATCTTCATTTAACTGATTTCATCGTTAACTGATTTCATCGTTAACTGATTTCATCGTTAACTGATTTCATCGTTAACTGATTTCATCTTCATTTAACTGATTTCATTGTTAACTGATTTCATCGTTAACTGATTTCATCTTCATTTAATTGATTTCATCGTTAACTGATTTCATCTTCATTTAATTGATTTCATCGTTAACTGATTTCATCGTTAACTGATTTCATCGTTAACTGATTTCATCTTCATTTAACTGATTTCATCGTTAACTGATTTCATCGTTAACTGATTTCATCTTCATTTAACTGATTTCATCGTTAACTGATTTCATCGTTAACTGATTTCATCGTCATTTAACTGATTTCATCGTTAACTGATTTCATCGTTAACTGATTTCATCGTTAACTGATTTCATCGTTAACTGATTTCATCTTCATTTAACTGATTTCATTGTTAACTGATTTCATCGTTAACTGATTTCATCTTCATTTAACTGATTTCATCGTTAACTGATTTCATCGTTAACTGATTTCATCGTTAACTGATTTCATCTTCATTTAACTGATTTCATTTTCATTCTTCATTTAACTGATTTCATCGTTAACTGATTTCATCTTCATTTAACTGATTTCATCGTTAACTGATTTCATCGTTAACTGATTTCATCGTTAACTGATTTCATCTTTAACTGATTTCATCGTTAACTGATTTCATCTTCATTTAACTGATTTCATCGTTAACTGATTTCATCTTCATTTAATTGATTTCATCGTTAACTGATTTCATCGTTAACTGATTTCATCGTTAACTGATTTCATCTTCATTTAACTGATTTCATCGTTAACTGATTTCATCGTTAACTGATTTCATCTTCATTTAACTGATTTCATTTTCATTCTTCATTTAACTGATTTCATCGTTAACTGATTTCATCTTCATTTAATTGATTTCATCGTTAACTGATTTCATCGTTAACTGATTTCATCGTTAACTGATTTCATCTTCATTTAACTGATTTCATCGTTAACTGATTTCATCGTTAACTGATTTCATCGTTAACTGATTTCATCTTCATTTAACTGATTTCATCGTTAACTGATTTCATCGTTAACTGATTTCATCTTCATTTAACTGATTTCATCGTTAACTGATTTCATCGTTAATTGATTTCATCGTTAACTGATTTCATTTTCATTCTTCATTTAACTGATTTCATCGTTAACTGATTTCATCGTTAACTGATTTCATCGTTAACTGATTTCATCTTCATTTAACTGATTTCATCGTTAACTGATTTCATCGTTAATTGATTTCATCGTTAACTGATTTCATCTTCATTCTTCATTTAACTGATTTTATCGTTAACTGATTTCATCTTCATTTAACTGATTTCATCGTTAACTGATTTCATCGTTAACTGATTTCATCGTTAACTGATTTCATCTTCATTTAACTGATTTCATCGTTAACTGATTTCATCTTCATTCTTCATTTAACTGATTTCATCTTTAACTGATTTCATCGTTAACTGATTTCATCTTCATTTAACTGATTTCATCGTTAATTGATTTCATCGTTAACTGATTTCATCGTTAATTGATTTCATCGTTAACTGATTTCATCTTCATTTAACTGATTTCATCGTTAACTGATTTCATCTTCATTCTTCATTTAACTGATTTCATCTTTAACTGATTTCATCGTTAACTGATTTCATCTTCATTTAACTGATTTCATCGTTAATTGATTTCATCGTTAACTGATTTCATCGTTAATTGATTTCATCGTTAACTGATTTCATCTTCATTTAACTGATTTCATCGTTAACTGATTTCATCTTCATTTAACTGATTTCATCGTTAACTGATTTCATCTTCATTTAACTGATTTCATCGTTAACTGATTTCATCGTTAACTGATTTCATCTTCATTTAACTGATTTCATCGTTAACTGATTTCATCGTTAACTGATTTCATCTTCATTTAACTGATTTCATCGTTAACTGATTTCATCGTTAATTGATTTCATCGTTAACTGATTTCATTTTCATTCTTCATTTAACTGATTTCATCGTTAACTGATTTCATCGTTAACTGATTTCATCTTCATTTAACTGATTTCATCGTTAACTGATTTCATCGTTAATTGATTTCATCGTTAACTGATTTCATCTTCATTCTTCATTTAACTGATTTCATCGTTAACTGATTTCATCTTCATTTAACTGATTTCATCGTTAACTGATTTCATCGTTAACTGATTTCATCGTTAACTGATTTCATCTTCATTTAACTGATTTCATTGTTAACTGATTTCATCGTTAACTGATTTCATCTTCATTTAACTGATTTCATCGTTAACTGATTTCATCGTTAACTGATTTCATCGTTAACTGATTTCATCTTCATTTAACTGATTTCATTTTCATTCTTCATTTAACTGATTTCATCGTTAACTGATTTCATCTTCATTTAACTGATTTCATCGTTAACTGATTTCATCGTTAACTGATTTCATCTTTAACTAATTTCATCGTTAACTGATTTCATCTTCATTTAACTGATTTCATCTTCATTTAACTGATTTCATCGTTAACTGATTTCATCTTCATTTAATTGATTTCATCGTTAACTGATTTCATCGTTAACTGATTTCATCGTTAACTGATTTCATCGTTAACTGATTTCATCTTCATTTAACTGATTTCATCGTTAACTGATTTCATCGTTAACTGATTTCATCTTCATTTAACTGATTTCATTTTCATTCTTCATTTAACTGATTTCATCGTTAACTGATTTCATCTTCATTTAATTGATTTCATCGTTAACTGATTTCATCGTTAACTGATTTCATCGTTAACTGATTTCATCTTCATTTAACTGATTTCATCGTTAACTGATTTCATCGTTAACTGATTTCATCTTCATTTAACTGATTTCATCGTTAACTGATTTCATCGTTAACTGATTTCATCGTTAACTGATTTCATCTTCATTTAACTGATTTCATCGTTAACTGATTTCATCGTTAACTGATTTCATCTTCATTTAACTGATTTCATCGTTAACTGATTTCATCGTTAATTGATTTCATCGTTAACTGATTTCATTTTCATTCTTCATTTAACTGATTTCATCGTTAACTGATTTCATCGTTAACTGATTTCATCTTCATTTAACTGATTTCATCGTTAACTGATTTCATCGTTAATTGATTTCATCGTTAACTGATTTCATCTTCATTCTTCATTTAACTGATTTCATCGTTAACTGATTTCATCTTCATTTAACTGATTTCATCGTTAACTGATTTCATCGTTAACTGATTTCATCGTTAACTGATTTCATCTTCATTTAACTGATTTCATCGTTAACTGATTTCATCTTCATTCTTCATTTAACTGATTTCATCTTTAACTGATTTCATCGTTAACTGATTTCATCTTCATTTAACTGATTTCATCGTTAATTGATTTCATCGTTAACTGATTTCATCGTTAACTGATTTCATCGTTAACTGATTTCATCTTCATTTAACTGATTTCATCGTTAATTGATTTCATCGTTAACTGATTTCATCGTTAATTGATTTCATCGTTAACTGATTTCATCTTCATTTAACTGATTTCATCGTTAACTGATTTCATCTTCATTCTTCATTTAACTGATTTCATCTTTAACTGATTTCATCGTTAACTGATTTCATCTTCATTTAACTGATTTCATCGTTAACTGATTTCATCTTCATTCTTCATTTAACTGATTTCATCTTTAACTGATTTCATCGTTAACTGATTTCATCTTCATTTAACTGATTTCATCGTTAATTGATTTCATCGTTAACTGATTTCATCGTTAATTGATTTCATCGTTAACTGATTTCATCTTCATTTAACTGATTTCATCGTTAACTGATTTCATCTTCATTCTTCATTTAACTGATTTCATCTTTAACTGATTTCATCGTTAACTGATTTCATCTTCATTTAACTGATTTCATCGTTAATTGATTTCATCGTTAACTGATTTCATCGTTAACTGATTTCATCTTCATTTAACTGATTTCATCGTTAACTGATTTCATCGTTAACTGATTTCATCTTTAACTGATTTCATCGTTAACTGATTTCATCGTTAACTGATTTCATCTTCATTTAACTGATTTCATCGTTAATTGATTTCATCGTTAACTGATTTCATCGTTAATTGATTTCATCGTTAACTGATTTCATCTTCATTTAACTGATTTCATCGTTAACTGATTTCATCTTCATTCTTCATTTAACTGATTTCATCTTTAACTGATTTCATCGTTAACTGATTTCATCTTCATTTAACTGATTTCATCGTTAATTGATTTCATCGTTAACTGATTTCATCGTTAATTGATTTCATCGTTAACTGATTTCATCTTCATTTAACTGATTTCATCGTTAACTGATTTCATCTTCATTCTTCATTTAACTGATTTCATCTTTAACTGATTTCATCGTTAACTGATTTCATCTTCATTTAACTGATTTCATCGTTAATTGATTTCATCGTTAATTGATTTCATCGTTAATTGATTTCATCTTCATTTAACTGATTTCATCGTTAATTGATTTCATCTTCATTTAACTGATTTCATCGTTAATTGATTTCATCGTTAACTGATTTCATCGTTAACTGATTTCATCGTTAACTGATTTCATCTTCATTTAACTGATTTCATCGTTAATTGATTTCATCGTTAACTGATTTCATCTTCATTTAACTGATTTCATCGTTAACTGATTTCATCTTCATTTAACTGATTTCATCGTTAATTGATTTCATCGTTAACTGATTTCATCGTTAACTGATTTCATCGTTAACTGATTTCATCTTCATTTAACTGATTTCATCGTTAATTGATTTCATCGTTAACTGATTTCATCGTTAATTGATTTCATCGTTAACTGATTTCATCTTCATTTAACTGATTTCATCGTTAACTGATTTCATCTTCATTCTTCATTTAACTGATTTCATCTTTAACTGATTTCATCGTTAACTGATTTCATCTTCATTTAACTGATTTCATCGTTAATTGATTTCATCGTTAACTGATTTCATCGTTAATTGATTTCATCGTTAACTGATTTCATCTTCATTTAACTGATTTCATCGTTAACTGATTTCATCTTCATTCTTCATTTAACTGATTTCATCTTTAACTGATTTCATCGTTAACTGATTTCATCTTCATTTAACTGATTTCATCGTTAATTGATTTCATCGTTAACTGATTTCATCGTTAACTGATTTCATCTTCATTTAACTGATTTCATCGTTAACTGATTTCATCGTTAACTGATTTCATCTTTAACTGATTTCATCTTCATTTAACTGATTTCATCGTTAACTGATTTCATCGTTAACTGATTTCATCGTTAACTGATTTCATCTTCATTTAACTGATTTCATCTTCATTTAATTGATTTCATCGTTAACTGATTTCATCGTTAACTGATTTCATCGTTAACTGATTTCATCTTCATTTAACTGATTTCATCGTTAACTGATTTCATCGTTAACTGATTTCATCGTTAACTGATTTCATCTTCATTTAACTGATTTCATCGTTAACTGATTTCATCGTTAACTGATTTCATCTTCATTTAACTGGTTTCATCGTTAACTGATTTCATCGTTAATTGATTTCATCGTTAACTGATTTCATTTTCATTCTTCATTTAACTGATTTCATCGTTAACTGATTTCATCGTTAACTGATTTCATCTTCATTTAACTGATTTCATCGTTAACTGATTTCATCGTTAATTGATTTCATCGTTAACTGATTTCATCTTCATTCTTCATTTAACTGATTTCATCTTTAACTGATTTCATCGTTAACTGATTTCATCTTCATTTAACTGATTTCATCGTTAATTGATTTCATCGTTAACTGATTTCATCGTTAACTGATTTCATCTTCATTTAACTGATTTCATCGTTAACTGATTTCATCGTTAACTGATTTCATCGTTAACTGATTTCATCTTCATTTAACTGATTTCATCGTTAACTGATTTCATCGTTAACTGATTTCATCTTCATTTAACTGATTTCCTCGTTAACTGATTTCATCGTTAACTGATTTCATCGTTAACTGATTTCATCTTCATTTAACTGATTTCATTTTCATTCTTCATTTAACTGATTTCATCGTTAACTGATTTCATCTTCATTTAACTGATTTCATCGTTAACTGATTTCATCGTTAACTGATTTCATCGTTAACTGATTTCATCTTTAACTGATTTCATCGTTAACTGATTTCATCTTCATTTAACTGATTTCATCGTTAACTGATTTCATCTTCATTTAATTGATTTCATCGTTAACTGATTTCATCGTTAACTGATTTCATCGTTAACTGATTTCATCTTCATTTAACTGATTTCATCGTTAACTGATTTCATCGTTAACTGATTTCATCTTCATTTAACTGATTTCATTTTCATTCTTCATTTAACTGATTTCATCGTTAACTGATTTCATCTTCATTTAATTGATTTCATCGTTAACTGATTTCATCGTTAACTGATTTCATCGTTAACTGATTTCATCTTCATTTAACTGATTTCATCGTTAACTGATTTCATCTTCATTTAACTGATTTCATCGTTAACTGATTTCATCGTTAATTGATTTCATCGTTAACTGATTTCATTTTCATTCTTCATTTAACTGATTTCATCGTTAACTGATTTCATCGTTAACTGATTTCATCTTCATTTAACTGATTTCATCGTTAACTGATTTCATCGTTAATTGATTTCATCGTTAACTGATTTCATCTTCATTCTTCATTTAACTGATTTCATCGTTAACTGATTTCATCTTCATTTAACTGATTTCATCGTTAACTGATTTCATCGTTAACTGATTTCATCTTCATTTAACTGATTTCATTGTTAACTGATTTCATCGTTAACTGATTTCATCTTCATTTAACTGATTTCATCGTTAACTGATTTCATCGTTAACTGATTTCATCGTTAACTGATTTCATCTTCATTTAACTGATTTCATTTTCATTCTTCATTTAACTGATTTCATCGTTAACTGATTTCATCTTCATTTAACTGATTTCATCGTTAACTGATTTCATCGTTAACTGATTTCATCTTTAACTGATTTCATCGTTAACTGATTTCATCTTCATTTAACTGATTTCATCGTTAACTGATTTCATCTTCATTTAATTGATTTCATCGTTAACTGATTTCATCGTTAACTGATTTCATCGTTAACTGATTTCATCTTCATTTAACTGATTTCATCGTTAACTGATTCCATCGTTAACTGATTTCATCTTCATTTAACTGATTTCATTTTCATTCTTCATTTAACTGATTTCATCGTTAACTGATTTCATCTTCATTTAATTGATTTCATCGTTAACTGATTTCATCGTTAACTGATTTCATCGTTAACTGATTTCATCTTCATTTAACTGATTTCATCGTTAACTGATTTCATCGTTAACTGATTTCATCGTTAACTGATTTCATCTTCATTTAACTGATTTCATCGTTAACTGATTTCATCGTTAACTGATTTCATCTTCATTTAACTGATTTCATCGTTAACTGATTTCATCGTTAATTGATTTCATCGTTAACTGATTTCATTTTCATTCTTCATTTAACTGATTTCATCGTTAACTGATTTCATCTTCATTTAACTGATTTCATCGTTAACTGATTTCATCGTTAATTGATTTCATCGTTAACTGATTTCATCTTCATTCTTCATTTAACTGATTTCATCGTTAACTGATTTCATCTTCATTTAACTGATTTCATCGTTAACTGATTTCATCGTTAACTGATTTCATCGTTAACTGATTTCATCTTCATTTAACTGATTTCATCGTTAACTGATTTCATCTTCATTCTTCATTTAACTGATTTCATCTTTAACTGATTTCATCGTTAACTGATTTCATCTTCATTTAACTGATTTCATCGTTAATTGATTTCATCGTTAACTGATTTCATCGTTAACTGATTTCATCGTTAACTGATTTCATCTTCATTTAACTGATTTCATCGTTAATTGATTTCATCGTTAACTGATTTCATCGTTAATTGATTTCATCGTTAACTGATTTCATCTTCATTTAACTGATTTCATCGTTAACTGATTTCATCTTCATTCTTCATTTAACTGATTTCATCTTTAACTGATTTCATCGTTAACTGATTTCATCTTCATTTAACTGATTTCATCGTTAATTGATTTCATCGTTAACTGATTTCATCGTTAATTGATTTCATCGTTAACTGATTTCATCTTCATTTAACTGATTTCATCGTTAACTGATTTCATCTTCATTCTTCATTTAACTGATTTCATCTTTAACTGATTTCATCGTTAACTGATTTCATCTTCATTTAACTGATTTCATCGTTAATTGATTTCATCGTTAACTGATTTCATCGTTAATTGATTTCATCGTTAACTGATTTCATCTTCATTTAACTGATTTCATCGTTAACTGATTTCATCTTCATTCTTCATTTAACTGATTTCATCTTTAACTGATTTCATCGTTAACTGATTTCATCTTCATTTAACTGATTTCATCGTTAATTGATTTCATCGTTAACTGATTTCATCGTTAACTGATTTCATCTTCATTTAACTGATTTCATCGTTAACTGATTTCATCGTTAACTGATTTCATCTTTAACTGATTTCATCTTCATTTAACTGATTTCATCGTTAATTGATTTCATCGTTAACTGATTTCATCGTTAACTGATTTCATCGTTAACTGATTTCATCTTCATTTAACTGATTTCATCGTTAATTGATTTCATCGTTAACTGATTTCATCGTTAATTGATTTCATCGTTAACTGATTTCATCTTCATTTAACTGATTTCATCGTTAACTGATTTCATCTTCATTCTTCATTTAACTGATTTCATCTTTAACTGATTTCATCGTTAACTGATTTCATCTTCATTTAACTGATTTCATCGTTAATTGATTTCATCGTTAACTGATTTCATCGTTAATTGATTTCATCGTTAACTGATTTCATCTTCATTTAACTGATTTCATCGTTAACTGATTTCATCTTCATTCTTCATTTAACTGATTTCATCTTTAACTGATTTCATCGTTAACTGATTTCATCTTCATTTAACTGATTTCATCGTTAATTGATTTCATCGTTAACTGATTTCATCGTTAACTGATTTCATCTTCATTTAACTGATTTCATCGTTAACTGATTTCATCGTTAACTGATTTCATCTTTAACTGATTTCATCTTCATTTAACTGATTTCATCGTTAACTGATTTCATCGTTAACTGATTTCATCGTTAACTGATTTCATCTTCATTTAACTGATTTCATCTTCATTTAACTGATTTCATCGTTAACTGATTTCATCGTTAACTGATTTCATCTTCATTTAATTGATTTCATCGTTAACTGATTTCATCGTTAACTGATTTCATCGTTAACTGATTTCATCTTCATTTAACTGATTTCATCGTTAACTGATTTCATCGTTAACTGATTTCATCGTTAACTGATTTCATCTTCATTTAACTGATTTCATCGTTAACTGATTTCATCGTTAACTGATTTCATCTTCATTTAACTGATTTCATCGTTAACTGATTTCATAGTTAATTGATTTCATCGTTAACTGATTTCATTTTCATTCTTCATTTAACTGATTTCATCGTTAACTGATTTCATCGTTAACTGATTTCATCTTCATTTAACTGATTTCATCGTTAACTGATTTCATCGTTAATTGATTTCATCGTTAACTGATTTCATCTTCATTCTTCATTTAACTGATTTCATCTTTAACTGATTTCATCGTTAACTGATTTCATCTTCATTTAACTGATTTCATCGTTAATTGATTTCATCGTTAACTGATTTCATCGTTAACTGATTTCATCTTCATTTAACTGATTTCATCGTTAACTGATTTCATCTTTAACTGATTTCATCTTCATTTAACTGATTTCATCGTTAACTGATTTCATCGTTAACTGATTTCATCGTTAACTGATTTCATCTTCATTTAACTGATTTCATTGTTAACTGATTTCATCGTTAACTGATTTCATCTTCATTTAACTGATTTCCTCGTTAACTGATTTCATCGTTAACTGATTTCATCGTTAACTGATTTCATCTTCATTTAACTGATTTCATTTTCATTCTTCATTTAACTGATTTCATCGTTAACTGATTTCATCTTCATTTAACTGATTTCATCGTTAACTGATTTCATCGTTAACTGATTTCATCGTTAACTGATTTCATCTTTAACTGATTTCATCGTTAACTGATTTCATCTTCATTTAACTGATTTCATCGTTAACTGATTTCATCTTCATTTAATTGATTTCATCGTTAACTGATTTCATCGTTAACTGATTTCATCTTCATTTAACTGATTTCATCGTTAACTGATTTCATCGTTAACTGATTTCATCTTCATTTAACTGATTTCATTTTCATTCTTCATTTAACTGATTTCATCGTTAACTGATTTCATCTTCATTTAATTGATTTCATCGTTAACTGATTTCATCGTTAACTGATTTCATCGTTAACTGATTTCATCTTCATTTAACTGATTTCATCGTTAACTGATTTCATCGTTAACTGATTTCATCGTTAACTGATTTCATCTTCATTTAACTGATTTCATCGTTAACTGATTTCATCGTTAACTGATTTCATCTTCATTTAACTGATTTCATCGTTAACTGATTTCATCGTTAATTGATTTCATCGTTAACTGATTTCATTTTCATTCTTCATTTAACTGATTTCATCGTTAACTGATTTCATCGTTAACTGATTTCATCTTCATTTAACTGATTTCATCGTTAACTGATTTCATCGTTAATTGATTTCATCGTTAACTGATTTCATCTTCATTCTTCATTTAACTGATTTCATCGTTAACTGATTTCATCTTCATTTAACTGATTTCATCGTTAACTGATTTCATCTTCATTTAACTGATTTCATTGTTAACTGATTTCATCGTTAACTGATTTCATCTTCATTTAACTGATTTCATCGTTAACTGATTTCATCGTTAACTGATTTCATCGTTAACTGATTTCATCTTCATTTAACTGATTTCATTTTCATTCTTCATTTAACTGATTTCATCGTTAACTGATTTCATCTTCATTTAACTGATTTCATCGTTAACTGATTTCATCGTTAACTGATTTCATCGTTAACTGATTTCATCTTTAACTGATTTCATCGTTAACTGATTTCATCTTCATTTAACTGATTTCATCGTTAACTGATTTCATCTTCATTTAATTGATTTCATCGTTAACTGATTTCATCGTTAACTGATTTCATCGTTAACTGATTTCATCTTCATTTAACTGATTTCATCGTTAACTGATTTCATCTTCATTCTTCATTTAACTGATTTCATCTTTAACTGATTTCATCGTTAACTGATTTCATCTTCATTTAACTGATTTCATCGTTAATTGATTTCATCGTTAACTGATTTCATCGTTAACTGATTTCATCGTTAACTGATTTCATCTTCATTCTTCATTTAACTGATTTCATCTTTAACTGATTTCATCGTTAACTGATTTCATCTTCATTTAACTGATTTCATCGTTAATTGATTTCATCGTTACCTGATTTCATCGTTAATTGATTTCATCGTTAACTGATTTCATCTTCATTTAACTGATTTCATCGTTAACTGATTTCATCTTCATTCTTCATTTAACTGATTTCATCTTTAACTGATTTCATCGTTAACTGATTTCATCTTCATTTAACTGATTTCATCGTTAATTGATTTCATCGTTAACTGATTTCATCGTTAACTGATTTCATCTTCATTTAACTGATTTCATCGTTAACTGATTTCATCGTTAACTGATTTCATCGTTAACTGATTTCATCTTCATTTAACTGATTTCATTTTCATTCTTCATTTAACTGATTTCATCGTTAACTGATTTCATCTTCATTTAACTGATTTCATCGTTAACTGATTTCATCGTTAACTGATTTCATCGTTAACTGATTTCATCGTTAACTGATTTCATCTTCATTTAACTGATTTCATCGTTAACTGATTTCATCTTCATTTAATTGATTTCATCGTTAACTGATTTCATCGTTAACTGATTTCATCGTTAACTGATTTCATCTTCATTTAACTGATTTCATCGTTAACTGATTTCATCTTCATTTAACTGATTTCATTTTCATTCTTCATTTAACTGATTTCATCGTTAACTGATTTCATCTTCATTTAATTGATTTCATCGTTAACTGATTTCATCGTTAACTGATTTCATCGTTAACTGATTTCATCTTCATTTAACTGATTTCATCGTTAACTGATTTCATCGTTAACTGATTTCATCGTTAACTGATTTCATCTTCATTTAACTGATTTCATCGTTAACTGATTTCATCGTTAACTGATTTCATCTTCATTTAACTGATTTCATCGTTAACTGATTTCATCGTTAATTGATTTCATCGTTAACTGATTTCATTTTCATTCTTCATTTAACTGATTTCATCGTTAACTGATTTCATCTTCATTTAACTGATTTCATCGTTAACTGATTTCATCGTTAATTGATTTCATCGTTAACTGATTTCATCTTCATTCTTCATTTAACTGATTTCATCGTTAACTGATTTCATCTTCATTTAACTGATTTCATCGTTAACTGATTTCATCGTTAACTGATTTCATCGTTAACTGATTTCATCGTTAACTGATTTCATCTTCATTTAACTGATTTCATTGTTAACTGATTTCATCGTTAACTGATTTCATCTTCATTTAACTGATTTCATCGTTAACTGATTTCATCGTTAACTGATTTCATCGTTAACTGATTTCATCGTTAACTGATTTCATCTTCATTTAACTGATTTCATTTTCATTCTTCATTTAACTGATTTCATCGTTAACTGATTTCATCTTCATTTAACTGATTTCATCGTTAACTGATTTCATCGTTAACTGATTTCATCTTTAACTGATTTCATCGTTAACTGATTTCATCTTCATTTAACTGATTTCATCGTTAACTGATTTCATCTTCATTTAATTGATTTCATCGTTAACTGATTTCATCGTTAACTGATTTCATCGTTAACTGATTTCATCGTTAACTGATTTCATCTTCATTTAACTGATTTCATCGTTAACTGATTTCATCTTCATTCTTCATTTAACTGATTTCATCTTTAACTGATTTCATCGTTAACTGATTTCATCTTCATTTAACTGATTTCATCGTTAATTGATTTCATCGTTAACTGATTTCATCGTTAACTGATTTCATCGTTAACTGATTTCATCTTCATTCTTCATTTAACTGATTTCATCTTTAACTGATTTCATCGTTAACTGATTTCATCTTCATTTAACTGATTTCATCGTTAATTGATTTCATCGTTAACTGATTTCATCGTTAATTGATTTCATCGTTAACTGATTTCATCTTCATTTAACTGATTTCATCGTTAACTGATTTCATCTTCATTCTTCATTTAACTGATTTCATCTTTAACTGATTTCATCGTTAACTGATTTCATCTTCATTTAACTGATTTCATCGTTAATTGATTTCATCGTTAACTGATTTCATCGTTAACTGATTTCATCTTCATTTAACTGATTTCATCGTTAACTGATTTCATCGTTAACTGATTTCATCGTTAACTGATTTCATCTTCATTTAACTGATTTCATTTTCATTCTTCATTTAACTGATTTCATCGTTAACTGATTTCATCTTCATTTAACTGATTTCATCGTTAACTGATTTCATCGTTAACTGATTTCATCTTTAACTGATTTCATCGTTAACTGATTTCATCTTCATTTAACTGATTTCATCGTTAACTGATTTCATCTTCATTTAATTGATTTCATCGTTAACTGATTTCATCGTTAACTGATTTCATCGTTAACTGATTTCATCTTCATTTAACTGATTTCATCGTTAACTGATTTCATCGTTAACTGATTTCATCTTCATTTAACTGATTTCATTTTCATTCTTCATTTAACTGATTTCATCGTTAACTGATTTCATCTTCATTTAATTGATTTCATCGTTAACTGATTTCATCGTTAACTGATTTCATCGTTAACTGATTTCATCTTCATTTAACTGATTTCATCGTTAACTGATTTCATCGTTAACTGATTTCATCGTTAACTGATTTCATCTTCATTTAACTGATTTCATCGTTAACTGATTTCATCGTTAACTGATTTCATCTTCATTTAACTGATTTCATCGTTAACTGATTTCATCGTTAATTGATTTCATCGTTAACTGATTTCATTTTCATTCTTCATTTAACTGATTTCATCGTTAACTGATTTCATCGTTAACTGATTTCATCTTCATTTAACTGATTTCATCGTTAACTGATTTCATCGTTAATTGATTTCATCGTTAACTGATTTCATCTTCATTCTTCATTTAACTGATTTCATCGTTAACTGATTTCATCTTCATTTAACTGATTTCATCGTTAACTGATTTCATCGTTAACTGATTTCATCTTCATTTAACTGATTTCATTGTTAACTGATTTCATCGTTAACTGATTTCATCTTCATTTAACTGATTTCATCGTTAACTGATTTCATCGTTAACTGATTTCATCGTTAACTGATTTCATCTTCATTTAACTGATTTCATCGTTAACTGATTTCATCGTTAACTGATTTCATCGTTAACTGATTTCATCTTCATTTAACTGATTTCATTGTTAACTGATTTCATCGTTAACTGATTTCATCTTCATTTAACTGATTTCATCGTTAACTGATTTCATCGTTAACTGATTTCATCTTCATTTAACTGATTTCATTTTCATTCTTCATTTAACTGATTTCATCGTTAACTGATTTCATCTTCATTTAACTGATTTCATCGTTAACTGATTTCATCGTTAACTGATTTCATCGTTAACTGATTTCATCTTTAACTGATTTCATCGTTAACTGATTTCATCTTCATTTAACTGATTTCATCGTTAACTGATTTCATCTTCATTTAATTGATTTCATCGTTAACTGATTTCATCGTTAACTGATTTCATCGTTAACTGATTTCATCTTCATTTAACTGATTTCATCGTTAACTGATTTCATCGTTAACTGATTTCATCTTCATTTAACTGATTTCATCGTTAACTGATTTCATCGTTAATTGATTTCATCGTTAACTGATTTCATTTTCATTCTTCATTTAACTGATTTCATCGTTAACTGATTTCATCGTTAACTGATTTCATCTTCATTTAACTGATTTCATCGTTAACTGATTTCATCTTCATTTAACTGATTTCATCGTTAACTGATTTCATCGTTAACTGATTTCATCTTCATTTAACTGATTTCATCGTTAACTGATTTCATCGTTAACTGATTTCATCGTTAACTGATTTCATCGTTAACTGATTTCATCTTCATTTAACTGATTTCATTGTTAACTGATTTCATCGTTAACTGATTTCATCTTCATTTAACTGATTTCATCGTTAACTGATTTCATCGTTAACTGATTTCATCGTTAACTGATTTCATCTTCATTTAACTGATTTCATTTTCATTCTTCATTTAACTGATTTCATCGTTAACTGATTTCATCTTCATTTAACTGATTTCATCGTTAACTGATTTCATCGTTAACTGATTTCATCGTTAACTGATTTCATCTTTAACTGATTTCATCGTTAACTGATTTCATCTTCATTTAACTGATTTCATCGTTAACTGATTTCATCTTCATTTAATTGATTTCATCGTTAACTGATTTCATCGTTAACTGATTTCATCGTTAACTGATTTCATCTTCATTTAACTGATTTCATCGTTAACTGATTTCATCGTTAACTGATTTCATCTTCATTTAACTGATTTCATTTTCATTCTTCATTTAACTGATTTCATCGTTAACTGATTTCATCTTCATTTAATTGATTTCATCGTTAACTGATTTCATCGTTAACTGATTTCATCGTTAACTGATTTCATCTTCATTTAACTGATTTCATCGTTAACTGATTTCATCGTTAACTGATTTCATCGTTAACTGATTTCATCTTCATTTAACTGATTTCATCGTTAACTGATTTCATCGTTAACTGATTTCATCTTCATTTAACTGATTTCATCGTTAACTGATTTCATCGTTAATTGATTTCATCGTTAACTGATTTCATTTTCATTCTTCATTTAACTGATTTCATCGTTAACTGATTTCATCGTTAACTGATTTCATCTTCATTTAACTGATTTCATCGTTAATTGATTTCATCGTTAACTGATTTCATCGTTAATTGATTTCATCGTTAACTGATTTCATCGTTAACTGATTTCATCTTCATTTAACTGATTTCATCGTTAACTGATTTCATCGTTAACTGATTTCATCTTTAACTGATTTCATCTTCATTTAACTGATTTCATCGTTAACTGATTTCATCGTTAACTGATTACATCGTTAACTGATTTCATCTTCATTTAACTGATTTCATCTTCATTTAACTGATTTCATCGTTAACTGATTTCATCGTTAACTGATTTCATCTTCATTTAATTGATTTCATCGTTAACTGATTTCATCTTCATTTAACTGATTTCATCGTTAACTGATTTCATCGTTAACTGATTTCATCTTCATTTAACTGATTTCATTGTTAACTGATTTCATCGTTAACTGATTTCATCTTCATTTAACTGATTTCATCGTTAACTGATTTCATCGTTAACTGATTTCATCGTTAACTGATTTCATCTTCATTTAACTGATTTCATCGTTAACTGATTTCATCGTTAACTGATTTCATCGTTAACTGATTTCATCGTTAACTGATTTCATCTTCATTTAACTGATTTCATTGTTAACTGATTTCATCGTTAACTGATTTCATCTTCATTTAACTGATTTCATCGTTAACTGATTTCATCGTTAACTGATTTCATCTTCATTTAACTGATTTCATTTTCATTCTTCATTTAACTGATTTCATCGTTAACTGATTTCATCTTCATTTAACTGATTTCATCGTTAACTGATTTCATCGTTAACTGATTTCATCGTTAACTGATTTCATCTTTAACTGATTTCATCGTTAACTGATTTCATCTTCATTTAACTGATTTCATCGTTAACTGATTTCATCTTCATTTAATTGATTTCATCGTTAACTGATTTCATCGTTAACTGATTTCATCGTTAACTGATTTCATCTTCATTTAACTGATTTCATCGTTAACTGATTTCATCGTTAACTGATTTCATCTTCATTTAACTGATTTCATCGTTAACTGATTTCATCGTTAATTGATTTCATCGTTAACTGATTTCATTTTCATTCTTCATTTAACTGATTTCATCGTTAACTGATTTCATCGTTAACTGATTTCATCTTCATTTAACTGATTTCATCGTTAACTGATTTCATCTTCATTTAACTGATTTCATCGTTAACTGATTTCATCGTTAACTGATTTCATCTTCATTTAACTGATTTCATCGTTAACTGATTTCATCGTTAACTGATTTCATCGTTAACTGATTTCATCGTTAACTGATTTCATCTTCATTTAACTGATTTCATTGTTAACTGATTTCATCGTTAACTGATTTCATCTTCATTTAACTGATTTCATCGTTAACTGATTTCATCGTTAACTGATTTCATCGTTAACTGATTTCATCTTCATTTAACTGATTTCATTTTCATTCTTCATTTAACTGATTTCATCGTTAACTGATTTCATCTTCATTTAACTGATTTCATCGTTAACTGATTTCATCGTTAACTGATTTCATCGTTAACTGATTTCATCTTTAACTGATTTCATCGTTAACTGATTTCATCTTCATTTAACTGATTTCATCGTTAACTGATTTCATCTTCATTTAATTGATTTCATCGTTAACTGATTTCATCGTTAACTGATTTCATCGTTAACTGATTTCATCTTCATTTAACTGATTTCATCGTTAACTGATTTCATCGTTAACTGATTTCATCTTCATTTAACTGATTTCATTTTCATTCTTCATTTAACTGATTTCATCGTTAACTGATTTCATCTTCATTTAATTGATTTCATCGTTAACTGATTTCATCGTTAACTGATTTCATCGTTAACTGATTTCATCTTCATTTAACTGATTTCATCGTTAACTGATTTCATCGTTAACTGATTTCATCGTTAACTGATTTCATCTTCATTTAACTGATTTCATCGTTAACTGATTTCATCGTTAACTGATTTCATCTTCATTTAACTGATTTCATCGTTAACTGATTTCATCGTTAATTGATTTCATCGTTAACTGATTTCATTTTCATTCTTCATTTAACTGATTTCATCGTTAACTGATTTCATCGTTAACTGATTTCATCTTCATTTAACTGATTTCATCGTTAATTGATTTCATCGTTAACTGATTTCATCGTTAATTGATTTCATCGTTAACTGATTTCATCGTTAACTGATTTCATCTTCATTTAACTGATTTCATCGTTAACTGATTTCATCGTTAACTGATTTCATCTTTAACTGATTTCATCTTCATTTAACTGATTTCATCGTTAACTGATTTCATCGTTAACTGATTACATCGTTAACTGATTTCATCTTCATTTAACTGATTTCATCGTTAACTGATTTCATCGTTAACTGATTTCATCTTCATTTAATTGATTTCATCGTTAACTGATTTCATCGTTAACTGATTTCATCGTTAACTGATTTCATCTTCATTTAACTGATTTCATCGTTAACTGATTTCATCGTTAACTGATTTCATCGTTAACTGATTTCATCTTCATTTAACTGATTTCATCGTTAACTGATTTCATCGTTAACTGATTTCATCTTCATTTAACTGATTTCATCGTTAACTGATTTCATCGTTAATTGATTTCATCGTTAACTGATTTCATTTTCATTCTTCATTTAACTGATTTCATCGTTAACTGATTTCATCGTTAACTGATTTCATCTTCATTTAACTGATTTCATCGTTAACTGATTTCATCGTTAATTGATTTCATCGTTAACTGATTTCATCTTCATTTAACTGATTTCATCGTTAATTGATTTCATCGTTAACTGATTTCATCGTTAACTGATTTCATCGTTAACTGATTTCATCTTCATTCTTCATTTAACTGATTTCATCTTTAACTGATTTCATCGTTAACTGATTTCATCTTCATTTAACTGATTTCATCGTTAATTGATTTCATCGTTAACTGATTTCATCGTTAATTGATTTCATCGTTAACTGATTTCATCTTCATTTAACTGATTTCATCGTTAACTGATTTCATCTTCATTCTTCATTTAACTGATTTCATCTTTAACTGATTTCATCGTTAACTGATTTCATCTTCATTTAACTGATTTCATCGTTAATTGATTTCATCGTTAACTGATTTCATCGTTAACTGATTTCATCTTCATTTAACTGATTTCATCGTTAACTGATTTCATCGTTAACTGATTTCATCTTTAACTGATTTCATCTTCATTTAACTGATTTCATCGTTAACTGATTTCATCGTTAACTGATTTCATCGTTAACTGATTTCATCTTCATTTAACTGATTTCATCTTCATTTAACTGATTTCATCGTTAACTGATTTCATCGTTAACTGATTTCATCTTCATTTAATTGATTTCATCGTTAACTGATTTCATCGTTAACTGATTTCATCGTTAACTGATTTCATCTTCATTTAACTGATTTCATCGTTAACTGATTTCATCGTTAACTGATTTCATCGTTAACTGATTTCATCTTCATTTAACTGATTTCATCGTTAACTGATTTCATCGTTAACTGATTTCATCTTCATTTAACTGATTTCATCGTTAACTGATTTCATTTTCATTCTTCATTTAACTGATTTCATCGTTAACTGATTTCATCGTTAACTGATTTCATCTTCATTTAACTGATTTCATCGTTAACTGATTTCATCGTTAATTGATTTCATCGTTAACTGATTTCATCTTCATTCTTCATTTAACTGATTTCATCGTTAACTGATTTCATCTTCATTTAACTGATTTCATCGTTAACTGATTTCATCGTTAACTGATTTCATCTTCATTTAACTGATTTCATCGTTAACTGATTTCATCTTCATTCTTCATTTAACTGATTTCATCTTTAACTGATTTCATCGTTAACTGATTTCATCTTCATTTAACTGATTTCATCGTTAATTGATTTCATCGTTAACTGATTTCATCGTTAACTGATTTCATCTTCATTTAACTGATTTCATCGTTAACTGATTTCATCGTTAACTGATTTCATCGTTAACTGATTTCATCTTCATTTAACTGATTTCATTGTTAACTGATTTCATCGTTAACTGATTTCATCTTCATTTAACTGATTTCATCGTTAACTGATTTCATCGTTAACTGATTTCATCGTTAACTGATTTCATCGTTAACTGATTTCATCTTCATTTAACTGATTTCATTTTCATTCTTCATTTAACTGATTTCATCGTTAACTGATTTCATCTTCATTTAACTGATTTCATCGTTAACTGATTTCATCGTTAACTGATTTCATCTTTAACTGATTTCATCGTTAACTGATTTCATCTTCATTTAACTGATTTCATCGTTAACTGATTTCATCTTCATTTAATTGATTTCATCGTTAACTGATTCCATCGTTAACTGATTTCATCTTCATTTAACTGATTTCATTTTCATTCTTCATTTAACTGATTTCATCGTTAACTGATTTCATCTTCATTTAATTGATTTCATCGTTAACTGATTTCATCGTTAACTGATTTCATCTTCATTTAACTGATTTCATCGTTAACTGATTTCATCGTTAACTGATTTCATCTTCATTTAACTGATTTCATCGTTAACTGATTTCATCGTTAACTGATTTCATCTTCATTTAACTGATTTCATTTTCATTCTTCATTTAACTGATTTCATCGTTAACTGATTTCATCTTCATTTAATTGATTTCATCGTTAACTGATTTCATCGTTAACTGATTTCATCTTCATTTAACTGATTTCATCGTTAACTGATTTCATCGTTAACTGATTTCATCTTCATTTAACTGATTTCATCGTTAACTGATTTCATCGTTAATTGATTTCATCGTTAACTGATTTCATTTTCATTCTTCATTTAACTGATTTCATCGTTAACTGATTTCATCGTTAACTGATTTCATCTTTAACTGATTTCATCGTTAACTGATTTCATCGTTAACTGATTTCATCTTCATTTAACTGATTTCATTGTTAACTGATTTCATCGTTAATTGATTTCATCGTTAACTGATTTCATCTTCATTTAACTGATTTCATCGTTAACTGATTTCATCGTTAACTGATTTCATCTTTAACTGATTTCATCGTTAACTGATTTCATCGTTAACTGATTTCATCTTCATTTAACTGATTTCATTGTTAACTGATTTCATCGTTAACTGATTTCATCTTCATTTAATTGATTTCATCGTTAACTGATTTCATCTTCATTTAATTGATTTCATCGTTAACTGATTTCATCGTTAACTGATTTCATCGTTAACTGATTTCATCTTCATTTAACTGATTTCATCGTTAACTGATTTCATCGTTAACTGATTTCATCTTCATTTAACTGATTTCATCGTTAACTGATTTCATCGTTAACTGATTTCATCTTCATTTAACTGATTTCATTGTTAACTGATTTCATCGTTAACTGATTTCATCTTCATTTAACTGATTTCATCGTTAACTGATTTCATCGTTAACTGATTTCATCGTTAACTGATTTCATCTTCATTTAACTGATTTCATTTTCATTCTTCATTTAACTGATTTCATCGTTAACTGATTTCATCTTCATTTAACTGATTTCATCGTTAACTGATTTCATCGTTAACTGATTTCATCGTTAACTGATTTCATCTTTAACTGATTTCATCGTTAACTGATTTCATCTTCATTTAACTGATTTCATCGTTAACTGATTTCATCTTCATTTAATTGATTTCATCGTTAACTGATTTCATCGTTAACTGATTTCATCGTTAACTGATTTCATCTTCATTTAACTGATTTCATCGTTAACTGATTTCATCGTTAACTGATTTCATCTTCATTTAACTGATTTCATTTTCATTCTTCATTTAACTGATTTCATCGTTAACTGATTTCATCTTCATTTAACTGATTTCATCGTTAACTGATTTCATCGTTAACTGATTTCATCTTCATTTAACTGATTTCATCGTTAACTGATTTCATCGTTAACTGATTTCATCTTCATTTAACTGATTTCATCGTTAACTGATTTCATCGTTAACTGATTTCATCGTTAACTGATTTCATCTTCATTTAACTGATTTCATTGTTAACTGATTTCATCGTTAACTGATTTCATCTTCATTTAACTGATTTCATTTTCATTCTTCATTTAACTGATTTCATCGTTAACTGATTTCATCTTCATTTAACTGATTTCATCGTTAACTGATTTCATCGTTAACTGATTTCATCGTTAACTGATTTCATCGTTAACTGATTTCATCTTCATTTAACTGATTTCATTGTTAACTGATTTCATCGTTAATTGATTTCATCGTTAACTGATTTCATCTTCATTTAACTGATTTCATCGTTAACTGATTTCATCGTTAACTGATTTCATCGTTAACTGATTTCATCTTTAACTGATTTCATCGTTAACTGATTTCATCGTTAACTGATTTCATCTTCATTTAACTGATTTCATTGTTAACTGATTTCATCGTTAACTGATTTCATCTTCATTTAATTGATTTCATCGTTAACTGATTTCATCTTCATTTAATTGATTTCATCGTTAACTGATTTCATCGTTAACTGATTTCATCGTTAACTGATTTCATCTTCATTTAACTGATTTCATCGTTAACTGATTTCATCGTTAACTGATTTCATCGTTAACTGATTTCATCTTCATTTAACTGATTTCATCGTTAACTGATTTCATCGTTAACTGATTTCATCTTCATTTAACTGATTTCATCGTTAACTGATTTCATCGTTAACTGATTTCATCGTTAACTGATTTCATCTTCATTTAACTGATTTCATTGTTAACTGATTTCATCGTTAACTGATTTCATCTTCATTTAACTGATTTCATCGTTAACTGATTTCATCGTTAACTGATTTCATCGTTAACTGATTTCATCTTCATTTAACTGATTTCATTTTCATTCTTCATTTAACTGATTTCATCGTTAACTGATTTCATCTTCATTTAACTGATTTCATCGTTAACTGATTTCATCGTTAACTGATTTCATCTTTAACTGATTTCATCGTTAACTGATTTCATCTTCATTTAACTGATTTCATCGTTAACTGATTTCATCTTCATTTAATTGATTTCATCGTTAACTGATTTCATCGTTAACTGATTTCATCGTTAACTGATTTCATCGTTAACTGATTTCATCTTCATTTAACTGATTTCATCGTTAACTGATTTCATCGTTAACTGATTTCATCTTCATTTAACTGATTTCATTTTCATTCTTCATTTAACTGATTTCATCGTTAACTGATTTCATCTTCATTTAATTGATTTCATCGTTAACTGATTTCATCGTTAACTGATTTCATCGTTAACTGATTTCATCTTCATTTAACTGATTTCATCGTTAACTGATTTCATCGTTAACTGATTTCATCGTTAACTGATTTCATCTTCATTTAACTGATTTCATCGTTAACTGATTTCATCGTTAACTGATTTCATCTTCATTTAACTGATTTCATCGTTAACTGATTTCATCGTTAATTGATTTCATCGTTAACTGATTTCATTTTCATTCTTCATTTAACTGATTTCATCGTTAACTGATTTCATCGTTAACTGATTTCATCTTCATTTAACTGATTTCATCGTTAATTGATTTCATCGTTAACTGATTTCATCGTTAATTGATTTCATCGTTAACTGATTTCATCTTCATTTAACTGATTTCATCGTTAACTGATTTCATCTTCATTCTTCATTTAACTGATTTCATCTTTAACTGATTTCATCGTTAACTGATTTCATCTTCATTTAACTGATTTCATCGTTAATTGATTTCATCGTTAACTGATTTCATCGTTAACTGATTTCATCTTCATTTAACTGATTTCATCGTTAACTGATTTCATCGTTAACTGATTTCATCTTTAACTGATTTCATCTTCATTTAACTGATTTCATCGTTAACTGATTTCATCGTTAACTGATTTCATCGTTAACTGATTTCATCTTCATTTAACTGATTTCATCTTCATTTAACTGATTTCATCGTTAACTGATTTCATCGTTAACTGATTTCATCTTCATTTAATTGATTTCATCGTTAACTGATTTCATCGTTAACTGATTTCATCGTTAACTGATTTCATCTTCATTTAACTGATTTCATCGTTAACTGATTTCATCGTTAACTGATTTCATCGTTAACTGATTTCATCTTCATTTAACTGATTTCATCGTTAACTGATTTCATCGTTAACTGATTTCATCTTCATTTAACTGATTTCATCGTTAACTGATTTCATCGTTAATTGATTTCATCGTTAACTGATTTCATTTTCATTCTTCATTTAACTGATTTCATCGTTAACTGATTTCATCGTTAACTGATTTCATCTTCATTTAACTGATTTCATCGTTAACTGATTTCATCGTTAACTGATTTCATCTTCATTTAACTGATTTCATTTTCATTCTTCATTTAACTGATTTCATCGTTAACTGATTTCATCTTCATTTAATTGATTTCATCGTTAACTGATTTCATCGTTAACTGATTTCATCGTTAACTGATTTCATCTTCATTTAACTGATTTCATCGTTAACTGATTTCATCGTTAACTGATTTCATCGTTAACTGATTTCATCTTCATTTAACTGATTTCATCGTTAACTGATTTCATCGTTAACTGATTTCATCTTCATTTAACTGATTTCATCGTTAACTGATTTCATCGTTAATTGATTTCATCGTTAACTGATTTCATTTTCATTCTTCATTTAACTGATTTCATCGTTAACTGATTTCATCGTTAACTGATTTCATCTTCATTTAACTGATTTCATCGTTAACTGATTTCATCGTTAATTGATTTCATCGTTAACTGATTTCATCTTCATTCTTCATTTAACTGATTTCATCGTTAACTGATTTCATCTTCATTTAACTGATTTCATCGTTAACTGATTTCATCGTTAACTGATTTCATCGTTAACTGATTTCATCTTCATTTAACTGATTTCATCGTTAACTGATTTCATCTTCATTCTTCATTTAACTGATTTCATCTTTAACTGATTTCATCGTTAACTGATTTCATCTTCATTTAACTGATTTCATCGTTAATTGATTTCATCGTTAACTGATTTCATCGTTAATTGATTTCATCGTTAACTGATTTCATCTTCATTTAACTGATTTCATCGTTAACTGATTTCATCTTCATTCTTCATTTAACTGATTTCATCTTTAACTGATTTCATCGTTAACTGATTTCATCTTCATTTAACTGATTTCATCGTTAATTGATTTCATCGTTAACTGATTTCATCGTTAATTGATTTCATCGTTAACTGATTTCATCTTCATTTAACTGATTTCATCGTTAACTGATTTCATCGTTAACTGATTTCATCTTTAACTGATTTCATCTTCATTTAACTGATTTCATCGTTAACTGATTTCATCGTTAACTGATTTCATCGTTAACTGATTTCATCTTCATTTAACTGATTTCATCTTCATTTAACTGATTTCATCGTTAACTGATTTCATCGTTAACTGATTTCATCTTCATTTAATTGATTTCATCGTTAACTGATTTCATCGTTAACTGATTTCATCGTTAACTGATTTCATCTTCATTTAACTGATTTCATCGTTAACTGATTTCATCGTTAACTGATTTCATCGTTAACTGATTTCATCGTTAACTGATTTCATCTTCATTTAACTGATTTCATCGTTAACTGATTTCATCGTTAATTGATTTCATCGTTAACTGATTTCATTTTCATTCTTCATTTAACTGATTTCATCGTTAACTGATTTCATCGTTAACTGATTTCATCTTCATTTAACTGATTTCATCGTTAACTGATTTCATCGTTAATTGATTTCATCGTTAACTGATTTCATCTTCATTCTTCATTTAACTGATTTCATCGTTAACTGATTTCATCTTCATTTAACTGATTTCATCGTTAACTGATTTCATCGTTAACTGATTTCATCGTTAACTGATTTCATCTTCATTTAACTGATTTCATCGTTAACTGATTTCATCTTCATTCTTCATTTAACTGATTTCATCTTTAACTGATTTCATCGTTAACTGATTTCATCTTCATTTAACTGATTTCATCGTTAATTGATTTCATCGTTAACTGATTTCATCGTTAACTGATTTCATCTTCATTTAACTGATTTCATCGTTAACTGATTTCATCTTCATTTAACTGATTTCATCTTCATTTAACTGATTTCATCGTTAACTGATTTCATCGTTAACTGATTTCATCGTTAACTGATTTCATCTTCATTTAACTGATTTCATTGTTAACTGATTTCATCGTTAACTGATTTCATCTTCATTTAACTGATTTCATCGTTAACTGATTTCATCGTTAACTGATTTCATCGTTAACTGATTTCATCTTCATTTAACTGATTTCATTTTCATTCTTCATTTAACTGATTTCATCGTTAACTGATTTCATCTTCATTTAACTGATTTCATCGTTAACTGATTTCATCGTTAACTGATTTCATCGTTAACTGATTTCATCTTTAACTGATTTCATCGTTAACTGATTTCATCTTCATTTAACTGATTTCATCGTTAACTGATTTCATCTTCATTTAATTGATTTCATCGTTAACTGATTTCATCGTTAACTGATTTCATCGTTAACTGATTTCATCTTCATTTAACTGATTTCATCGTTAACTGATTTCATCGTTAACTGATTTCATCTTCATTTAACTGATTTCATTTTCATTCTTCATTTAACTGATTTCATCGTTAACTGATTTCATCTTCATTTAATTGATTTCATCGTTAACTGATTTCATCGTTAACTGATTTCATCTTCATTTAACTGATTTCATCGTTAACTGATTTCATCGTTAACTGATTTCATCTTCATTTAACTGATTTCATCGTTAACTGATTTCATCGTTAATTGATTTCATCGTTAACTGATTTCATTTTCATTCTTCATTTAACTGATTTCATCGTTAACTGATTTCATCGTTAACTGATTTCATCTTCATTTAACTGATTTCATCGTTAACTGATTTCATCGTTAACTGATTTCATCTTCATTTAACTGATTTCATCGTTAACTGATTTCATCGTTAACTGATTTCATCGTTAACTGATTTCATCTTCATTTAACTGATTTCATCTTTAACTGATTTCATCGTTAACTGATTTCATCTTCATTTAACTGATTTCATCGTTAATTGATTTCATCGTTAACTGATTTCATCGTTAATTGATTTCATCGTTAACTGATTTCATCTTCATTTAACTGATTTCATCGTTAACTGATTTCATCTTCATTCTTCATTTAACTGATTTCATCTTTAACTGATTTCATCGTTAACTGATTTCATCTTCATTTAACTGATTTCATCGTTAATTGATTTCATCGTTAACTGATTTCATCGTTAATTGATTTCATCGTTAACTGATTTCATCTTCATTTAACTGATTTCATCGTTAACTGATTTCATCTTCATTCTTCATTTAACTGATTTCATCTTTAACTGATTTCATCGTTAACTGATTTCATCTTCATTTAACTGATTTCATCGTTAATTGATTTCATCGTTAACTGATTTCATCGTTAACTGATTTCATCTTCATTTAACTGATTTCATCGTTAACTGATTTCATCGTTAACTGATTTCATCTTTAACTGATTTCATCTTCATTTAACTGATTTCATCGTTAACTGATTTCATCTTCATTTAACTGATTTCATCTTCATTTAACTGATTTCATCGTTAACTGATTTCATCGTTAACTGATTTCATCTTCATTTAATTGATTTCATCGTTAACTGATTTCATCGTTAACTGATTTCATCGTTAACTGATTTCATCTTCATTTAACTGATTTCATCGTTAACTGATTTCATCGTTAACTGATTTCATCGTTAACTGATTTCATCGTTAACTGATTTCATCTTCATTTAACTGATTTCATCGTTAACTGATTTCATCGTTAATTGATTTCATCGTTAACTGATTTCATTTTCATTCTTCATTTAACTGATTTCATCGTTAACTGATTTCATCGTTAACTGATTTCATCTTCATTTAACTGATTTCATCGTTAACTGATTTCATCGTTAATTGATTTCATCGTTAACTGATTTCATCTTCATTCTTCATTTAACTGATTTCATCGTTAACTGATTTCATCTTCATTTAACTGATTTCATCGTTAACTGATTTCATCGTTAACTGATTTCATCGTTAACTGATTTCATCTTCATTTAACTGATTTCATCGTTAACTGATTTCATCTTCATTCTTCATTTAACTGATTTCATCTTTAACTGATTTCATCGTTAACTGATTTCATCTTCATTTAACTGATTTCATCGTTAATTGATTTCATCGTTAACTGATTTCATCGTTAACTGATTTCATCTTCATTTAACTGATTTCATCGTTAACTGATTTCATCGTTAACTGATTTCATCTTTAACTGATTTCATCTTCATTTAACTGATTTCATCGTTAACTGATTTCATCGTTAACTGATTTCATCGTTAACTGATTTCATCTTCATTTAACTGATTTCATTGTTAACTGATTTCATCGTTAACTGATTTCATCTTCATTTAACTGATTTCATCGTTAACTGATTTCATCGTTAACTGATTTCATCGTTAACTGATTTCATCTTCATTTAACTGATTTCATTTTCATTCTTCATTTAACTGATTTCATCGTTAACTGATTTCATCTTCATTTAACTGATTTCATCGTTAACTGATTTCATCGTTAACTGATTTCATCGTTAACTGATTTCATCTTTAACTGATTTCATCGTTAACTGATTTCATCTTCATTTAACTGATTTCATCGTTAACTGATTTCATCTTCATTTAATTGATTTCATCGTTAACTGATTTCATCGTTAACTGATTTCATCGTTAACTGATTTCATCTTCATTTAACTGATTTCATCGTTAACTGATTTCATCGTTAACTGATTTCATCTTCATTTAACTGATTTCATTTTCATTCTTCATTTAACTGATTTCATCGTTAACTGATTTCATCTTCATTTAATTGATTTCATCGTTAACTGATTTCATCGTTAACTGATTTCATCTTCATTTAACTGATTTCATCGTTAACTGATTTCATCGTTAACTGATTTCATCTTCATTTAACTGATTTCATCGTTAACTGATTTCATCGTTAATTGATTTCATCGTTAACTGATTTCATTTTCATTCTTCATTTAACTGATTTCATCGTTAACTGATTTCATCGTTAACTGATTTCATCTTCATTTAACTGATTTCATCGTTAACTGATTTCATCTTCATTCTTCATTTAACTGATTTCATCTTTAACTGATTTCATCGTTAACTGATTTCATCTTCATTTAACTGATTTCATCGTTAATTGATTTCATCGTTAACTGATTTCATCGTTAATTGATTTCATCGTTAACTGATTTCATCTTCATTTAACTGATTTCATCGTTAACTGATTTCATCGTTAACTGATTTCATCTTTAACTGATTTCATCGTTAACTGATTTCATCTTCATTTAACTGATTTCATCGTTAACTGATTTCATCTTCATTTAATTGATTTCATCGTTAACTGATTTCATCGTTAACTGATTTCATCGTTAACTGATTTCATCGTTAACTGATTTCATCGTTAACTGATTTCATCTTCATTTAACTGATTTCATCTTCATTTAACTGATTTCATCGTTAACTGATTTCATCGTTAACTGATTTCATCTTCATTTAATTGATTTCATCGTTAACTGATTTCATCGTTAACTGATTTCATCGTTAACTGATTTCATCTTCATTTAACTGATTTCATCGTTAACTGATTTCATCGTTAACTGATTTCATCGTTAACTGATTTCATCTTCATTTAACTGATTTCATCGTTAACTGATTTCATCGTTAACTGATTTCATCTTCATTTAACTGATTTCATCGTTAACTGATTTCATCGTTAATTGATTTCATCGTTAACTGATTTCATTTTCATTCTTCATTTAACTGATTTCATCGTTAACTGATTTCATCGTTAACTGATTTCATCTTCATTTAACTGATTTCATCGTTAACTGATTTCATCGTTAACTGATTTCATCTTCATTTAACTGATTTCATTTTCATTCTTCATTTAACTGATTTCATCGTTAACTGATTTCATCTTCATTTAATTGATTTCATCGTTAACTGATTTCATCGTTAACTGATTTCATCGTTAACTGATTTCATCTTCATTTAACTGATTTCATCGTTAACTGATTTCATCGTTAACTGATTTCATCGTTAACTGATTTCATCTTCATTTAACTGATTTCATCGTTAACTGATTTCATCGTTAACTGATTTCATCTTCATTTAACTGATTTCATCGTTAACTGATTTCATCGTTAATTGATTTCATCGTTAACTGATTTCATTTTCATTCTTCATTTAACTGATTTCATCGTTAACTGATTTCATCGTTAACTGATTTCATCTTCATTTAACTGATTTCATCGTTAACTGATTTCATCGTTAATTGATTTCATCGTTAACTGATTTCATCTTCATTCTTCATTTAACTGATTTCATCGTTAACTGATTTCATCTTCATTTAACTGATTTCATCGTTAACTGATTTCATCGTTAACTGATTTCATCGTTAACTGATTTCATCTTCATTTAACTGATTTCATCGTTAACTGATTTCATCTTCATTCTTCATTTAACTGATTTCATCTTTAACTGATTTCATCGTTAACTGATTTCATCTTCATTTAACTGATTTCATCGTTAATTGATTTCATCGTTAACTGATTTCATCGTTAATTGATTTCATCGTTAACTGATTTCATCTTCATTTAACTGATTTCATCGTTAACTGATTTCATCTTCATTCTTCATTTAACTGATTTCATCTTTAACTGATTTCATCGTTAACTGATTTCATCTTCATTTAACTGATTTCATCGTTAATTGATTTCATCGTTAACTGATTTCATCGTTAATTGATTTCATCGTTAACTGATTTCATCTTCATTTAACTGATTTCATCGTTAACTGATTTCATCTTCATTCTTCATTTAACTGATTTCATCTTTAACTGATTTCATCGTTAACTGATTTCATCTTCATTTAACTGATTTCATCGTTAATTGATTTCATCGTTAACTGATTTCATCGTTAACTGATTTCATCTTCATTTAACTGATTTCATCGTTAACTGATTTCATCGTTAACTGATTTCATCTTTAACTGATTTCATCTTCATTTAACTGATTTCATCGTTAACTGATTTCATCGTTAACTGATTTCATCGTTAACTGATTTCATCTTCATTTAACTGATTTCATCTTCATTTAACTGATTTCATCGTTAACTGATTTCATCGTTAACTGATTTCATCTTCATTTAATTGATTTCATCGTTAACTGATTTCATCGTTAACTGATTTCATCGTTAACTGATTTCATCTTCATTTAACTGATTTCATCGTTAACTGATTTCATCGTTAACTGATTTCATCGTTAACTGATTTCATCGTTAACTGATTTCATCTTCATTTAACTGATTTCATCGTTAACTGATTTCATCGTTAATTGATTTCATCGTTAACTGATTTCATTTTCATTCTTCATTTAACTGATTTCATCGTTAACTGATTTCATCGTTAACTGATTTCATCTTCATTTAACTGATTTCATCGTTAACTGATTTCATCGTTAATTGATTTCATCGTTAACTGATTTCATCTTCATTCTTCATTTAACTGATTTCATCGTTAACTGATTTCATCTTCATTTAACTGATTTCATCGTTAACTGATTTCATCGTTAACTGATTTCATCGTTAACTGATTTCATCTTCATTTAACTGATTTCATCGTTAACTGATTTCATCTTCATTCTTCATTTAACTGATTTCATCTTTAACTGATTTCATCGTTAACTGATTTCATCTTCATTTAACTGATTTCATCGTTAATTGATTTCATCGTTAACTGATTTCATCGTTAACTGATTTCATCTTCATTTAACTGATTTCATCGTTAACTGATTTCATCTTCATTTAACTGATTTCATCTTCATTTAACTGATTTCATCGTTAACTGATTTCATCGTTAACTGATTTCATCGTTAACTGATTTCATCTTCATTTAACTGATTTCATTGTTAACTGATTTCATCGTTAACTGATTTCATCTTCATTTAACTGATTTCATCGTTAACTGATTTCATCGTTAACTGATTTCATCGTTAACTGATTTCATCTTCATTTAACTGATTTCATTTTCATTCTTCATTTAACTGATTTCATCGTTAACTGATTTCATCTTCATTTAACTGATTTCATCGTTAACTGATTTCATCGTTAACTGATTTCATCGTTAACTGATTTCATCGTTAACTGATTTCATCGTTAACTGATTTCATCTTCATTTAACTGATTTCATCGTTAACTGATTTCATCTTCATTTAATTGATTTCATCGTTAACTGATTTCATCGTTAACTGATTTCATCGTTAACTGATTTCATCTTCATTTAACTGATTTCATCGTTAACTGATTTCATCGTTAACTGATTTCATCTTCATTTAACTGATTTCATTTTCATTCTTCATTTAACTGATTTCATCGTTAACTGATTTCATCTTCATTTAATTGATTTCATCGTTAACTGATTTCATCGTTAACTGATTTCATCTTCATTTAACTGATTTCATCGTTAACTGATTTCATCGTTAACTGATTTCATCTTCATTTAACTGATTTCATCGTTAACTGATTTCATCGTTAATTGATTTCATCGTTAACTGATTTCATTTTCATTCTTCATTTAACTGATTTCATCGTTAACTGATTTCATCGTTAACTGATTTCATCTTCATTTAACTGATTTCATCGTTAACTGATTTCATCGTTAACTGATTTCATCTTCATTTAACTGATTTCATCGTTAACTGATTTCATCGTTAACTGATTTCATCGTTAACTGATTTCATCTTCATTTAACTGATTTCATCTTTAACTGATTTCATCGTTAACTGATTTCATCTTCATTTAACTGATTTCATCGTTAATTGATTTCATCGTTAACTGATTTCATCGTTAATTGATTTCATCGTTAACTGATTTCATCTTCATTTAACTGATTTCATCGTTAACTGATTTCATCTTCATTCTTCATTTAACTGATTTCATCTTTAACTGATTTCATCGTTAACTGATTTCATCTTCATTTAACTGATTTCATCGTTAATTGATTTCATCGTTAACTGATTTCATCGTTAATTGATTTCATCGTTAACTGATTTCATCTTCATTTAACTGATTTCATCGTTAACTGATTTCATCTTCATTCTTCATTTAACTGATTTCATCTTTAACTGATTTCATCGTTAACTGATTTCATCTTCATTTAACTGATTTCATCGTTAATTGATTTCATCGTTAACTGATTTCATCGTTAACTGATTTCATCTTCATTTAACTGATTTCATCGTTAACTGATTTCATCGTTAACTGATTTCATCTTTAACTGATTTCATCTTCATTTAACTGATTTCATCGTTAACTGATTTCATCTTCATTTAACTGATTTCATCTTCATTTAACTGATTTCATCGTTAACTGATTTCATCGTTAACTGATTTCATCTTCATTTAATTGATTTCATCGTTAACTGATTTCATCGTTAACTGATTTCATCGTTAACTGATTTCATCTTCATTTAACTGATTTCATCGTTAACTGATTTCATCGTTAACTGATTTCATCGTTAACTGATTTCATCGTTAACTGATTTCATCTTCATTTAACTGATTTCATCGTTAACTGATTTCATCGTTAATTGATTTCATCGTTAACTGATTTCATTTTCATTCTTCATTTAACTGATTTCATCGTTAACTGATTTCATCGTTAACTGATTTCATCTTCATTTAACTGATTTCATCGTTAACTGATTTCATCGTTAATTGATTTCATCGTTAACTGATTTCATCTTCATTCTTCATTTAACTGATTTCATCGTTAACTGATTTCATCTTCATTTAACTGATTTCATCGTTAACTGATTTCATCGTTAACTGATTTCATCGTTAACTGATTTCATCTTCATTTAACTGATTTCATCGTTAACTGATTTCATCTTCATTCTTCATTTAACTGATTTCATCTTTAACTGATTTCATCGTTAACTGATTTCATCTTCATTTAACTGATTTCATCGTTAATTGATTTCATCGTTAACTGATTTCATCGTTAACTGATTTCATCTTCATTTAACTGATTTCATCGTTAACTGATTTCATCGTTAACTGATTTCATCTTTAACTGATTTCATCTTCATTTAACTGATTTCATCGTTAACTGATTTCATCGTTAACTGATTTCATCGTTAACTGATTTCATCTTCATTTAACTGATTTCATTGTTAACTGATTTCATCGTTAACTGATTTCATCTTCATTTAACTGATTTCATCGTTAACTGATTTCATCGTTAACTGATTTCATCGTTAACTGATTTCATCTTCATTTAACTGATTTCATTTTCATTCTTCATTTAACTGATTTCATCGTTAACTGATTTCATCTTCATTTAACTGATTTCATCGTTAACTGATTTCATCGTTAACTGATTTCATCGTTAACTGATTTCATCTTTAACTGATTTCATCGTTAACTGATTTCATCTTCATTTAACTGATTTCATCGTTAACTGATTTCATCTTCATTTAATTGATTTCATCGTTAACTGATTTCATCGTTAACTGATTTCATCGTTAACTGATTTCATCTTCATTTAACTGATTTCATCGTTAACTGATTTCATCGTTAACTGATTTCATCTTCATTTAACTGATTTCATTTTCATTCTTCATTTAACTGATTTCATCGTTAACTGATTTCATCTTCATTTAATTGATTTCATCGTTAACTGATTTCATCGTTAACTGATTTCATCTTCATTTAACTGATTTCATCGTTAACTGATTTCATCGTTAACTGATTTCATCTTCATTTAACTGATTTCATCGTTAACTGATTTCATCGTTAATTGATTTCATCGTTAACTGATTTCATTTTCATTCTTCATTTAACTGATTTCATCGTTAACTGATTTCATCGTTAACTGATTTCATCTTCATTTAACTGATTTCATCGTTAACTGATTTCATCTTCATTCTTCATTTAACTGATTTCATCTTTAACTGATTTCATCGTTAACTGATTTCATCTTCATTTAACTGATTTCATCGTTAATTGATTTCATCGTTAACTGATTTCATCGTTAATTGATTTCATCGTTAACTGATTTCATCTTCATTTAACTGATTTCATCGTTAACTGATTTCATCGTTAACTGATTTCATCTTTAACTGATTTCATCGTTAACTGATTTCATCTTCATTTAACTGATTTCATCGTTAACTGATTTCATCTTCATTTAATTGATTTCATCGTTAACTGATTTCATCGTTAACTGATTTCATCTTCATTTAACTGATTTCATCGTTAACTGATTTCATCGTTAACTGATTTCATCTTCATTTAACTGATTTCATTTTCATTCTTCATTTAACTGATTTCATCGTTAACTGATTTCATCTTCATTTAATTGATTTCATCGTTAACTGATTTCATCGTTAACTGATTTCATCGTTAACTGATTTCATCGTTAACTGATTTCATCTTCATTTAACTGATTTCATCGTTAACTGATTTCATCGTTAACTGATTTCATCGTTAACTGATTTCATCTTCATTTAACTGATTTCATCGTTAACTGATTTCATCGTTAACTGATTTCATCTTCATTTAACTGATTTCATCGTTAACTGATTTCATCGTTAATTGATTTCATCGTTAACTGATTTCATTTTCATTCTTCATTTAACTGATTTCATCGTTAACTGATTTCATCGTTAACTGATTTCATCGTTAATTGATTTCATCGTTAACTGATTTCATCTTCATTCTTCATTTAACTGATTTCATCGTTAACTGATTTCATCTTCATTTAACTGATTTCATCGTTAACTGATTTCATCTTCATTTAACTGATTTCATCGTTAACTGATTTCATCGTTAACTGATTTCATCGTTAACTGATTTCATCTTCATTTAACTGATTTCATCGTTAACTGATTTCATCTTCATTCTTCATTTAACTGATTTCATCTTTAACTGATTTCATCGTTAACTGATTTCATCGTTAACTGATTTCATCGTTAACTGATTTCATCTTCATTTAATTGATTTCATCGTTAACTGATTTCATCGTTAACTGATTTCATCGTTAACTGATTTCATCTTCATTTAACTGATTTCATCGTTAACTGATTTCATCGTTAACTGATTTCATCGTTAACTGATTTCATCTTCATTTAACTGATTTCATCGTTAACTGATTTCATCGTTAACTGATTTCATCGTTAACTGATTTCATCGTTAATTGATTTCATCGTTAACTGATTTCATTTTCATTCTTCATTTAACTGATTTCATCGTTAACTGATTTCATCGTTAACTGATTTCATCTTCATTTAACTGATTTCATCGTTAACTGATTTCATCGTTAATTGATTTCATCGTTAACTGATTTCATCTTCATTCTTCATTTAACTGATTTCATCGTTAACTGATTTCATCTTCATTTAACTGATTTCATCGTTAACTGATTTCATCGTTAACTGATTTCATCGTTAACTGATTTCATCTTCATTTAACTGATTTCATCGTTAACTGATTTCATCTTTAACTGATTTCATCGTTAACTGATTTCATCGTTAACTGATTTCATCTTCATTTAACTGATTTCATTGTTAACTGATTTCATCGTTAACTGATTTCATCTTCATTCTTCATTTAACTGATTTCATCGTTAACTGATTTCATCTTCATTTAACTGATTTCATCGTTAACTGATTTCATCGTTAACTGATTTCATCGTTAACTGATTTCATCTTCATTTAACTGATTTCATCGTTAACTGATTTCATCTTCATTCTTCATTTAACTGATTTCATCTTTAACTGATTTCATCGTTAACTGATTTCATCGTTAACTGATTTCATCGTTAACTGATTTCATCTTCATTTAATTGATTTCATCGTTAACTGATTTCATCGTTAACTGATTTCATCGTTAACTGATTTCATCTTCATTTAACTGATTTCATCGTTAACTGATTTCATCGTTAACTGATTTCATCGTTAACTGATTTCATCTTCATTTAACTGATTTCATCGTTAACTGATTTCATCGTTAACTGATTTCATCGTTAACTGATTTCATCGTTAATTGATTTCATCGTTAACTGATTTCATTTTCATTCTTCATTTAACTGATTTCATCGTTAACTGATTTCATCGTTAACTGATTTCATCTTCATTTAACTGATTTCATCGTTAACTGATTTCATCGTTAATTGATTTCATCGTTAACTGATTTCATCTTCATTCTTCATTTAACTGATTTCATCGTTAACTGATTTCATCTTCATTTAACTGATTTCATCGTTAACTGATTTCATCGTTAACTGATTTCATCGTTAACTGATTTCATCTTCATTTAACTGATTTCATCGTTAACTGATTTCATCTTTAACTGATTTCATCGTTAACTGATTTCATCGTTAACTGATTTCATCTTCATTTAACTGATTTCATTGTTAACTGATTTCATCGTTAATTGATTTCATCGTTAACTGATTTCATCTTCATTTAACTGATTTCATCGTTAACTGATTTCATCGTTAACTGATTTCATCGTTAACTGATTTCATCTTTAACTGATTTCATCGTTAACTGATTTCATCGTTAACTGATTTCATCTTCATTTAACTGATTTCATTGTTAACTGATTTCATCGTTAACTGATTTCATCTTCATTTAATTGATTTCATCGTTAACTGATTTCATCTTCATTTAATTGATTTCATCGTTAACTGATTTCATCGTTAACTGATTTCATCGTTAACTGATTTCATCTTCATTTAACTGATTTCATCGTTAACTGATTTCATCGTTAACTGATTTCATCTTCATTTAACTGATTTCATCGTTAACTGATTTCATCGTTAACTGATTTCATCTTCATTTAACTGATTTCATCGTTAACTGATTTCATCGTTAACTGATTTCATCGTTAACTGATTTCATCTTCATTTAACTGATTTCATTGTTAACTGATTTCATCGTTAACTGATTTCATCTTCATTTAACTGATTTCATCGTTAACTGATTTCATCGTTAACTGATTTCATCGTTAACTGATTTCATCTTCATTTAACTGATTTCATCGTTAACTGATTTCATCTTCATTTAACTGATTTCATCGTTAACTGATTTCATCGTTAACTGATTTCATCTTTAACTGATTTCATCGTTAACTGATTTCATCTTCATTTAACTGATTTCATCGTTAACTGATTTCATCTTCATTTAATTGATTTCATCGTTAACTGATTTCATCGTTAACTGATTTCATCTTCATTTAACTGATTTCATCGTTAACTGATTTCATCGTTAACTGATTTCATCGTTAACTGATTTCATCTTTAACTGATTTCATCGTTAACTGATTTCATCTTCATTTAACTGATTTCATCGTTAACTGATTTCATCTTCATTTAATTGATTTCATCGTTAACTGATTTCATCGTTAACTGATTTCATCGTTAACTGATTTCATCTTCATTTAACTGATTTCATCGTTAACTGATTTCATCGTTAACTGATTTCATCTTCATTTAACTGATTTCATCGTTAACTGATTTCATCGTTAATTGATTTCATCGTTAACTGATTTCATTTTCATTCTTCATTTAACTGATTTCATCGTTAACTGATTTCATCGTTAACTGATTTCATCTTCATTTAACTGATTTCATCGTTAACTGATTTCATCGTTAATTGATTTCATCGTTAACTGATTTCATCTTCATTCTTCATTTAACTGATTTCATCGTTAACTGATTTCATCTTCATTTAACTGATTTCATCGTTAACTGATTTCATCGTTAACTGATTTCATCGTTAACTGATTTCATCTTCATTTAACTGATTTCATTGTTAACTGATTTCATCGTTAACTGATTTCATCTTCATTTAACTGATTTCATCGTTAACTGATTTCATCGTTAACTGATTTCATCGTTAACTGATTTCATCTTCATTTAACTGATTTCATTTTCATTCTTCATTTAACTGATTTCATCGTTAACTGATTTCATCTTCATTTAACTGATTTCATCGTTAACTGATTTCATCGTTAACTGATTTCATCGTTAACTGATTTCATCTTTAACTGATTTCATCGTTAACTGATTTCATCTTCATTTAACTGATTTCATCGTTAACTGATTTCATCTTCATTTAATTTATTTCATCGTTAACTGATTTCATCGTTAACTGATTTCATCGTTAACTGATTTCATCTTCATTTAACTGATTTCATCGTTAACTGATTTCATCGTTAACTGATTTCATCTTCATTTAACTGATTTCATTTTCATTCTTCATTTAACTGATTTCATCGTTAACTGATTTCATCTTCATTTAATTGATTTCATCGTTAACTGATTTCATCGTTAACTGATTTCATCGTTAACTGATTTCATCTTCATTTAACTGATTTCATCGTTAACTGATTTCATCGTTAACTGATTTCATCGTTAACTGATTTCATCGTTAACTGATTTCATCTTCATTTAACTGATTTCATCGTTAACTGATTTCATCGTTAACTGATTTCATCGTTAACTGATTTCATCTTCATTTAACTGATTTCATCGTTAACTGATTTCATCGTTAATTGATTTCATCGTTAACTGATTTCATTTTCATTCTTCATTTAACTGATTTCATCGTTAACTGATTTCATCGTTAACTGATTTCATCTTCATTTAACTGATTTCATCGTTAACTGATTTCATCGTTAATTGATTTCATCGTTAACTGATTTCATTTTCATTCTTCATTTAACTGATTTCATCGTTAACTGATTTCATCGTTAACTGATTTCATCTTCATTTAACTGATTTCATCGTTAACTGATTTCATCGTTAATTGATTTCATCGTTAACTGATTTCATCTTCATTCTTCATTTAACTGATTTCATCGTTAACTGATTTCATCTTCATTTAACTGATTTCATCGTTAACTGATTTCATCGTTAACTGATTTCATCGTTAACTGATTTCATCTTCATTTAACTGATTTCATCGTTAACTGATTTCATCTTCATTCTTCATTTAACTGATTTCATCTTTAACTGATTTCATCGTTAACTGATTTCATCGTTAACTGATTTCATCGTTAACTGATTTCATCTTCATTTAATTGATTTCATCGTTAACTGATTTCATCGTTAACTGATTTCATCGTTAACTGATTTCATCTTCATTTAACTGATTTCATCGTTAACTGATTTCATCGTTAACTGATTTCATCGTTAACTGATTTCATCTTCATTTAACTGATTTCATCGTTAACTGATTTCATCGTTAACTGATTTCATCGTTAATTGATTTCATCGTTAACTGATTTCATTTTCATTCTTCATTTAACTGATTTCATCGTTAACTGATTTCATCGTTAACTGATTTCATCTTCATTTAACTGATTTCATCGTTAACTGATTTCATCGTTAATTGATTTCATCGTTAACTGATTTCATCTTCATTCTTCATTTAACTGATTTCATCGTTAACTGATTTCATCTTCATTTAACTGATTTCATCGTTAACTGATTTCATCGTTAACTGATTTCATCGTTAACTGATTTCATCTTCATTTAACTGATTTCATCGTTAACTGATTTCATCTTTAACTGATTTCATCGTTAACTGATTTCATCGTTAACTGATTTCATCTTCATTTAACTGATTTCATTGTTAACTGATTTCATCGTTAATTGATTTCATCGTTAACTGATTTCATCTTCATTTAACTGATTTCATCGTTAACTGATTTCATCGTTAACTGATTTCATCGTTAACTGATTTCATCTTTAACTGATTTCATCGTTAACTGATTTCATCGTTAACTGATTTCATCTTCATTTAACTGATTTCATTGTTAACTGATTTCATCGTTAACTGATTTCATCTTCATTTAATTGATTTCATCGTTAACTGATTTCATCTTCATTTAATTGATTTCATCGTTAACTGATTTCATCGTTAACTGATTTCATCGTTAACTGATTTCATCTTCATTTAACTGATTTCATCGTTAACTGATTTCATCGTTAACTGATTTCATCTTCATTTAACTGATTTCATCGTTAACTGATTTCATCGTTAACTGATTTCATCTTCATTTAACTGATTTCATCGTTAACTGATTTCATCGTTAACTGATTTCATCGTTAACTGATTTCATCTTCATTTAACTGATTTCATTGTTAACTGATTTCATCGTTAACTGATTTCATCTTCATTTAACTGATTTCATCGTTAACTGATTTCATCGTTAACTGATTTCATCGTTAACTGATTTCATCTTCATTTAACTGATTTCATCGTTAACTGATTTCATCTTCATTTAACTGATTTCATCGTTAACTGATTTCATCGTTAACTGATTTCATCGTTAACTGATTTCATCTTTAACTGATTTCATCGTTAACTGATTTCATCTTCATTTAACTGATTTCATCGTTAACTGATTTCATCTTCATTTAATTGATTTCATCGTTAACTGATTTCATCGTTAACTGATTTCATCTTCATTTAACTGATTTCATCGTTAACTGATTTCATCGTTAACTGATTTCATCGTTAACTGATTTCATCTTTAACTGATTTCATCGTTAACTGATTTCATCTTCATTTAACTGATTTCATCGTTAACTGATTTCATCTTCATTTAATTGATTTCATCGTTAACTGATTTCATCGTTAACTGATTTCATCGTTAACTGATTTCATCTTCATTTAACTGATTTCATCGTTAACTGATTTCATCGTTAACTGATTTCATCTTCATTTAACTGATTTCATCGTTAACTGATTTCATCGTTAATTGATTTCATCGTTAACTGATTTCATTTTCATTCTTCATTTAACTGATTTCATCGTTAACTGATTTCATCGTTAACTGATTTCATCTTCATTTAACTGATTTCATCGTTAACTGATTTCATCGTTAATTGATTTCATCGTTAACTGATTTCATCTTCATTCTTCATTTAACTGATTTCATCGTTAACTGATTTCATCTTCATTTAACTGATTTCATCGTTAACTGATTTCATCGTTAACTGATTTCATCGTTAACTGATTTCATCTTCATTTAACTGATTTCATTGTTAACTGATTTCATCGTTAACTGATTTCATCTTCATTTAACTGATTTCATCGTTAACTGATTTCATCGTTAACTGATTTCATCGTTAACTGATTTCATCTTCATTTAACTGATTTCATTTTCATTCTTCATTTAACTGATTTCATCGTTAACTGATTTCATCTTCATTTAACTGATTTCATCGTTAACTGATTTCATCGTTAACTGATTTCATCGTTAACTGATTTCATCTTTAACTGATTTCATCGTTAACTGATTTCATCTTCATTTAACTGATTTCATCGTTAACTGATTTCATCTTCATTTAATTTATTTCATCGTTAACTGATTTCATCGTTAACTGATTTCATCGTTAACTGATTTCATCTTCATTTAACTGATTTCATCGTTAACTGATTTCATCGTTAACTGATTTCATCGTTAACTGATTTCATCTTTAACTGATTTCATCGTTAACTGATTTCATCTTCATTTAACTGATTTCATCGTTAACTGATTTCATCTTCATTTAATTGATTTCATCGTTAACTGATTTCATCGTTAACTGATTTCATCGTTAACTGATTTCATCTTCATTTAACTGATTTCATCGTTAACTGATTTCATCGTTAACTGATTTCATCTTCATTTAACTGATTTCATCGTTAACTGATTTCATCGTTAATTGATTTCATCGTTAACTGATTTCATTTTCATTCTTCATTTAACTGATTTCATCGTTAACTGATTTCATCGTTAACTGATTTCATCTTCATTTAACTGATTTCATCGTTAACTGATTTCATCGTTAACTGATTTCATCTTCATTTAACTGATTTCATCGTTAACTGATTTCATCGTTAATTGATTTCATCGTTAACTGATTTCATTTTCATTCTTCATTTAACTGATTTCATCGTTAACTGATTTCATCGTTAACTGATTTCATCTTCATTTAACTGATTTCATCGTTAACTGATTTCATCGTTAATTGATTTCATCGTTAACTGATTTCATCTTCATTCTTCATTTAACTGATTTCATCGTTAACTGATTTCATCTTCATTTAACTGATTTCATCGTTAACTGATTTCATCGTTAACTGATTTCATCGTTAACTGATTTCATCGTTAACTGATTTCATCTTCATTTAACTGATTTCATTGTTAACTGATTTCATCGTTAACTGATTTCATCTTCATTTAACTGATTTCATCGTTAACTGATTTCATCGTTAACTGATTTCATCGTTAACTGATTTGATCTTCATTTAACTGATTTCATTTTCATTCTTCATTTAACTGATTTCATCGTTAACTGATTTCATCTTCATTTAACTGATTTCATCGTTAACTGATTTCATCGTTAACTGATTTCATCGTTAACTGATTTCATCTTTAACTGATTTCATCGTTAACTGATTTCATCTTCATTTAACTGATTTCATCGTTAACTGATTTCATCTTCATTTAATTGATTTCATCGTTAACTGATTTCATCGTTAACTGATTTCATCTTCATTTAACTGATTTCATCGTTAACTGATTTCATCGTTAACTGATTTCATCGTTAACTGATTTCATCTTCATTTAACTGATTTCATTTTCATTCTTCATTTAACTGATTTCATCGTTAACTGATTTCATCTTCATTTAATTGATTTCATCGTTAACTGATTTCATCGTTAACTGATTTCATCGTTAACTGATTTCATCTTCATTTAACTGATTTCATCGTTAACTGATTTCATCGTTAACTGATTTCATCGTTAACTGATTTCATCTTCATTTAACTGATTTCATCGTTAACTGATTTCATCGTTAACTGATTTCATCTTCATTTAACTGATTTCATCGTTAACTGATTTCATCGTTAATTGATTTCATCGTTAACTGATTTCATTTTCATTCTTCATTTAACTGATTTCATCGTTAACTGATTTCATCGTTAACTGATTTCATCTTCATTTAACTGATTTCATCGTTAACTGATTTCATCGTTAATTGATTTCATCGTTAACTGATTTCATCTTCATTCTTCATTTAACTGATTTCATCGTTAACTGATTTCATCTTCATTTAACTGATTTCATCGTTAACTGATTTCATCGTTAACTGATTTCATCGTTAACTGATTTCATCTTCATTTAACTGATTTCATCGTTAACTGATTTCATCTTCATTCTTCATTTAACTGATTTCATCTTTAACTGATTTCATCGTTAACTGATTTCATCTTCATTTAACTGATTTCATCGTTAATTGATTTCATCGTTAACTGATTTCATCTTCATTTAACTGATTTCATCGTTAACTGATTTCATCTTCATTCTTCATTTAACTGATTTCATCTTTAACTGATTTCATCGTTAACTGATTTCATCGTTAACTGATTTCATCTTCATTTAACTGATTTCATCTTCATTTAACTGATTTCATCGTTAACTGATTTCATCGTTAACTGATTTCATCTTCATTTAATTGATTTCATCGTTAACTGATTTCATCGTTAACTGATTTCATCTTCATTTAACTGATTTCATCGTTAACTGATTTCATCGTTAACTGATTTCATCGTTAACTGATTTCATCTTCATTTAACTGATTTCATCGTTAACTGATTTCATCGTTAACTGATTTCATCTTCATTTAACTGATTTCATCGTTAACTGATTTCATCGTTAATTGATTTCATCGTTAACTGATTTCATTTTCATTCTTCATTTAACTGATTTCATCGTTAACTGATTTCATCGTTAACTGATTTCATCTTCATTTAACTGATTTCATCGTTAACTGATTTCATCGTTAATTGATTTCATCGTTAACTGATTTCATCTTCATTCTTCATTTAACTGATTTCATCGTTAACTGATTTCATCTTCATTTAACTGATTTCATCGTTAACTGATTTCATCGTTAACTGATTTCATCGTTAACTGATTTCATCTTCATTTAACTGATTTCATCGTTAACTGATTTCATCTTCATTCTTCATTTAACTGATTTCATCTTTAACTGATTTCATCGTTAACTGATTTCATCTTCATTTAACTGATTTCATCGTTAATTGATTTCATCGTTAACTGATTTCATCGTTAACTGATTTCATCTTCATTTAACTGATTTCATCGTTAACTGATTTCATCGTTAACTGATTTCATCTTTAACTGATTTCATCTTCATTTAACTGATTTCATCGTTAACTGATTTCATCGTTAACTGATTTCATCGTTAACTGATTTCATCTTCATTTAACTGATTTCATCTTCATTTAACTGATTTCATCGTTAACTGATTTCATCGTTAACTGATTTCATCTTCATTTAATTGATTTCATCGTTAACTGATTTCATCGTTAACTGATTTAATCGTTAACTGATTTCATCTTCATTTAACTGATTTCATCGTTAACTGATTTCATCGTTAACTGATTTCATCTTCATTTAATTGATTTCATCGTTAACTGATTTCATCGTTAACTGATTTCATCGTTAACTGATTTCATCTTCATTTAACTGATTTCATCGTTAACTGATTTCATCGTTAACTGATTTCATCGTTAACTGATTTCATCTTCATTTAACTGATTTCATCGTTAACTGATTTCATCGTTAACTGATTTCATCTTCATTTAACTGATTTCATCGTTAACTGATTTCATCGTTAATTGATTTCATCGTTAACTGATTTCATTTTCATTCTTCATTTAACTGATTTCATCGTTAACTGATTTCATCGTTAACTGATTTCATCTTCATTTAACTGATTTCATCGTTAACTGATTTCATCGTTAATTGATTTCATCGTTAACTGATTTCATCTTCATTCTTCATTTAACTGATTTCATCGTTAACTGATTTCATCTTCATTTAACTGATTTCATCGTTAACTGATTTCATCGTTAACTGATTTCATCGTTAACTGATTTCATCTTCATTTAACTGATTTCATCGTTAACTGATTTCATCTTCATTCTTCATTTAACTGATTTCATCTTTAACTGATTTCATCGTTAACTGATTTCATCTTCATTTAACTGATTTCATCGTTAATTGATTTCATCGTTAACTGATTTCATCGTTAACTGATTTCATCTTCATTTAACTGATTTCATCGTTAACTGATTTCATCGTTAACTGATTTCATCTTTAACTGATTTCATCTTCATTTAACTGATTTCATCGTTAACTGATTTCATCGTTAACTGATTTCATCGTTAACTGATTTCATCTTCATTTAACTGATTTCATTGTTAACTGATTTCATCGTTAACTGATTTCATCTTCATTTAACTGATTTCATCGTTAACTGATTTCATCGTTAACTGATTTCATCGTTAACTGATTTCATCTTCATTTAACTGATTTCATTTTCATTCTTCATTTAACTGATTTCATCGTTAACTGATTTCATCTTCATTTAACTGATTTCATCGTTAACTGATTTCATCGTTAACTGATTTCATCGTTAACTGATTTCATCTTTAACTGATTTCATCGTTAACTGATTTCATCTTCATTTAACTGATTTCATCGTTAACTGATTTCATCTTCATTTAATTGATTTCATCGTTAACTGATTTCATCGTTAACTGATTTCATCGTTAACTGATTTCATCTTCATTTAACTGATTTCATCGTTAACTGATTTCATCGTTAACTGATTTCATCGTTAACTGATTTCATCTTTAACTGATTTCATCGTTAACTGATTTCATCTTCATTTAACTGATTTCATCGTTAACTGATTTCATCTTCATTTAATTGATTTCATCGTTAACTGATTTCATCGTTAACTGATTTCATCGTTAACTGATTTCATCTTCATTTAACTGATTTCATCGTTAACTGATTTCATCGTTAACTGATTTCATCTTCATTTAACTGATTTCATCGTTAACTGATTTCATCGTTAATTGATTTCATCGTTAACTGATTTCATCTTCATTTAACTGATTTCATCGTTAACTGATTTCATCTTTAACTGATTTCATCTTCATTTAACTGATTTCATCGTTAACTGATTTCATCGTTAACTGATTTCATCTTCATTTAATTGATTTCATCGTTAACTGATTTCATCGTTAACTGATTTCATCGTTAACTGATTTCATCTTCATTTAACTGATTTCATCGTTAACTGATTTCATCGTTAACTGATTTCATCGTTAACTGATTTCATCTTCATTTAACTGATTTCATCGTTAACTGATTTCATCGTTAACTGATTTCATCTTCATTTAACTGATTTCATCGTTAACTGATTTCATCGTTAATTGATTTCATCGTTAACTGATTTCATTTTCATTCTTCATTTAACTGATTTCATCGTTAACTGATTTCATCGTTAACTGATTTCATCTTCATTTAACTGATTTCATCGTTAACTGATTTCATCGTTAATTGATTTCATCGTTAACTGATTTCATCTTCATTCTTCATTTAACTGATTTCATCGTTAACTGATTTCATCTTCATTTAACTGATTTCATCGTTAACTGATTTCATCGTTAACTGATTTCATCGTTAACTGATTTCATCTTCATTTAACTGATTTCATTGTTAACTGATTTCATCTTCATTCTTCATTTAACTGATTTCATCTTTAACTGATTTCATCGTTAACTGATTTCATCTTCATTTAACTGATTTCATCGTTAATTGATTTCATCGTTAACTGATTTCATCGTTAACTGATTTCATCTTCATTTAACTGATTTCATCGTTAACTGATTTCATCGTTAACTGATTTCATCTTTAACTGATTTCATCTTCATTTAACTGATTTCATCGTTAACTGATTTCATCGTTAACTGATTTCATCTTCATTTAACTGATTTCATTGTTAACTGATTTCATCGTTAACTGATTTCATCTTCATTTAACTGATTTCATCGTTAACTGATTTCATCGTTAACTGATTTCATCGTTAACTGATTTCATCTTCATTTAACTGATTTCATTTTCATTCTTCATTTAACTGATTTCATCGTTAACTGATTTCATCTTCATTTAACTGATTTCATCGTTAACTGATTTCATCGTTAACTGATTTCATCGTTAACTGATTTCATCTTTAACTGATTTCATCGTTAACTGATTTCATCTTCATTTAACTGATTTCATCGTTAACTGATTTCATCTTCATTTAATTGATTTCATCGTTAACTGATTTCATCGTTAACTGATTTCATCGTTAACTGATTTCATCTTCATTTAACTGATTTCATCGTTAACTGATTTCATCGTTAACTGATTTCATCTTCATTTAACTGATTTCATCTTCATTTAACTGATTTCATCGTTAACTGATTTCATCTTCATTTAATTGATTTCATCGTTAACTGATTTCATCGTTAACTGATTTCATCGTTAACTGATTTCATCTTCATTTAACTGATTTCATCGTTAACTGATTTCATCGTTAACTGATTTCATCTTCATTTAATTGATTTCATCGTTAACTGATTTCATCGTTAACTGATTTCATCGTTAACTGATTTCATCTTCATTTAACTGATTTCATCGTTAACTGATTTCATCGTTAACTGATTTCATCGTTAACTGATTTCATCTTCATTTAACTGATTTCATCGTTAACTGATTTCATCGTTAACTGATTTCATCTTCATTTAACTGATTTCATCGTTAACTGATTTCATCGTTAATTGATTTCATCGTTAACTGATTTCATTTTCATTCTTCATTTAACTGATTTCATCGTTAACTGATTTCATCGTTAACTGATTTCATCTTCATTTAACTGATTTCATCGTTAACTGATTTCATCGTTAATTGATTTCATCGTTAACTGATTTCATCTTCATTCTTCATTTAACTGATTTCATCGTTAACTGATTTCATCTTCATTTAACTGATTTCATCGTTAACTGATTTCATCGTTAACTGATTTCATCGTTAACTGATTTCATCTTCATTTAACTGATTTCATCGTTAACTGATTTCATCTTCATTCTTCATTTAACTGATTTCATCTTTAACTGATTTCATCGTTAACTGATTTCATCTTCATTTAACTGATTTCATCGTTAATTGATTTCATCGTTAACTGATTTCATCGTTAACTGATTTCATCTTCATTTAACTGATTTCATCGTTAACTGATTTCATCGTTAACTGATTTCATCTTTAACTGATTTCATCTTCATTTAACTGATTTCATCGTTAACTGATTTCATCGTTAACTGATTTCATCTTCATTTAACTGATTTCATTTTCATTCTTCATTTAACTGATTTCATCGTTAACTGATTTCATCTTCATTTAACTGATTTCATCTTCATTTAACTGATTTCATCGTTAACTGATTTCATCGTTAACTGATTTCATCTTTAACTGATTTCATCGTTAACTGATTTCATCTTCATTTAACTGATTTCATCGTTAACTGATTTCATCTTCATTTAATTGATTTCATCGTTAACTGATTTCATCGTTAACTGATTTCATCGTTAACTGATTTCATCTTCATTTAACTGATTTCATCGTTAACTGATTTCATCGTTAACTGATTTCATCGTTAACTGATTTCATCTTTAACTGATTTCATCGTTAACTGATTTCATCTTCATTTAACTGATTTCATCGTTAACTGATTTCATCTTCATTTAATTGATTTCATCGTTAACTGATTTCATCGTTAACTGATTTCATCGTTAACTGATTTCATCTTCATTTAACTGATTTCATCGTTAACTGATTTCATCGTTAACTGATTTCATCTTCATTTAACTGATTTCATCGTTAACTGATTTCATCTTCATTTAATTGATTTCATCGTTAACTGATTTCATCGTTAACTGATTTCATCGTTAACTGATTTCATCTTCATTTAACTGATTTCATCGTTAACTGATTTCATCGTTAACTGATTCCATCGTTAACTGATTTCATCGTTAACTGATTTCATCTTCATTTAACTGATTTCATCGTTAACTGATTTCATCGTTAACTGATTTCATCTTCATTTAACTGATTTCATTGTTAACTGATTTCATCGTTAACTGATTTCATCTTCATTTAACTGATTTCATCGTTAACTGATTTCATCGTTAACTGATTTCATCGTTAACTGATTTCATCTTCATTTAACTGATTTCATTTTCATTCTTCATTTAACTGATTTCATCGTTAACTGATTTCATCTTCATTTAACTGATTTCATCGTTAACTGATTTCATCGTTAACTGATTTCATCGTTAACTGATTTCATCTTTAACTGATTTCATCGTTAACTGATTTCATCTTCATTTAACTGATTTCATCGTTAACTGATTTCATCTTCATTTAATTGATTTCATCGTTAACTGATTTCATCGTTAACTGATTTCATCGTTAACTGATTTCATCTTCATTTAACTGATTTCATCGTTAACTGATTTCATCGTTAACTGATTTCATCTTCATTTAACTGATTTCATTTTCATTCTTCATTTAACTGATTTCATCGTTAACTGATTTCATCTTCATTTAATTGATTTCATCGTTAACTGATTTCATCGTTAACTGATTTCATCGTTAACTGATTTCATCTTCATTTAACTGATTTCATCGTTAACTGATTTCATCGTTAACTGATTTCATCTTCATTTAACTGATTTCATCGTTAACTGATTTCATCGTTAACTGATTTCATCTTCATTTAACTGATTTCATCGTTAACTGATTTCATCGTTAATTGATTTCATCGTTAACTGATTTCATTTTCATTCTTCATTTAACTGATTTCATCGTTAACTGATTTCATCGTTAACTGATTTCATCTTCATTTAACTGATTTCATCGTTAACTGATTTCATCGTTAATTGATTTCATCGTTAACTGATTTCATCTTCATTCTTCATTTAACTGATTTCATCGTTAACTGATTTCATCTTCATTTAACTGATTTCATCGTTAACTGATTTCATCGTTAACTGATTTCATCTTCATTTAACTGATTTCATCGTTAACTGATTTCATCGTTAATTGATTTCATCGTTAACTGATTTCATCTTCATTCTTCATTTAACTGATTTCATCGTTAACTGATTTCATCTTCATTTAACTGATTTCATCGTTAACTGATTTCATCGTTAACTGATTTCATCGTTAACTGATTTCATCTTCATTTAACTGATTTCATTGTTAACTGATTTCATCTTCATTCTTCATTTAACTGATTTCATCTTTAACTGATTTCATCGTTAACTGATTTCATCTTCATTTAACTGATTTCATCGTTAATTGATTTCATCGTTAACTGATTTCATCGTTAACTGATTTCATCTTCATTTAACTGATTTCATCGTTAACTGATTTCATCGTTAACTGATTTCATCTTTAACTGATTTCATCTTCATTTAACTGATTTCATCGTTAACTGATTTCATCGTTAACTGATTTCATCTTCATTTAACTGATTTCATTGTTAACTGATTTCATCGTTAACTGATTTCATCTTCATTTAACTGATTTCATCGTTAACTGATTTCATCGTTAACTGATTTCATCGTTAACTGATTTCATCTTCATTTAACTGATTTCATTTTCATTCTTCATTTAACTGATTTCATCGTTAACTGATTTCATCTTCATTTAACTGATTTCATCGTTAACTGATTTCATCGTTAACTGATTTCATCTTTAACTGATTTCATCGTTAACTGATTTCATCTTCATTTAACTGATTTCATCGTTAACTGATTTCATCTTCATTTAATTGATTTCATCGTTAACTGATTTCATCGTTAACTGATTTCATCGTTAACTGATTTCATCTTCATTTAACTGATTTCATCGTTAACTGATTTCATCGTTAACTGATTTCATCGTTAACTGATTTCATCTTCATTTAACTGATTTCATCTTCATTTAACTGATTTCATCGTTAACTGATTTCATCTTCATTTAATTGATTTCATCGTTAACTGATTTCATCGTTAACTGATTTCATCGTTAACTGATTTCATCTTCATTTAACTGATTTCATCGTTAACTGATTTCATCGTTAACTGATTTCATCTTCATTTAATTGATTTCATCGTTAACTGATTTCATCGTTAACTGATTTCATCGTTAACTGATTTCATCTTCATTTAACTGATTTCATCGTTAACTGATTTCATCGTTAACTGATTTCATCTTCATTTAACTGATTTCATCGTTAACTGATTTCATCGTTAACTGATTTCATCTTCATTTAACTGATTTCATCGTTAACTGATTTCATCGTTAATTGATTTCATCGTTAACTGATTTCATTTTCATTCTTCATTTAACTGATTTCATCGTTAACTGATTTCATCGTTAACTGATTTCATCTTCATTTAACTGATTTCATCGTTAACTGATTTCATCGTTAATTGATTTCATCGTTAACTGATTTCATCTTCATTCTTCATTTAACTGATTTCATCGTTAACTGATTTCATCTTCATTTAACTGATTTCATCGTTAACTGATTTCATCGTTAACTGATTTCATCGTTAACTGATTTCATCTTCATTTAACTGATTTCATCGTTAACTGATTTCATCTTCATTCTTCATTTAACTGATTTCATCTTTAACTGATTTCATCGTTAACTGATTTCATCTTCATTTAACTGATTTCATCGTTAATTGATTTCATCGTTAACTGATTTCATCGTTAACTGATTTCATCTTCATTTAACTGATTTCATCGTTAACTGATTTCATCGTTAACTGATTTCATCTTTAACTGATTTCATCTTCATTTAACTGATTTCATCGTTAACTGATTTCATCGTTAACTGATTTCATCGTTAACTGATTTCATCTTCATTTAACTGATTTCATTGTTAACTGATTTCATCGTTAACTGATTTCATCTTCATTTAACTGATTTCATCGTTAACTGATTTCATCGTTAACTGATTTCATCGTTAACTGATTTCATCTTCATTTAACTGATTTCATTTTCATTCTTCATTTAACTGATTTCATCGTTAACTGATTTCATCTTCATTTAACTGATTTCATCTTCATTTAACTGATTTCATCGTTAACTGATTTCATCGTTAACTGATTTCATCTTTAACTGATTTCATCGTTAACTGATTTCATCTTCATTTAACTGATTTCATCGTTAACTGATTTCATCTTCATTTAATTGATTTCATCGTTAACTGATTTCATCGTTAACTGATTTCATCGTTAACTGATTTCATCTTCATTTAACTGATTTCATCGTTAACTGATTTCATCGTTAACTGATTTCATCGTTAACTGATTTCATCGTTAACTGATTTCATCTTTAACTGATTTCATCGTTAACTGATTTCATCTTCATTTAACTGATTTCATCGTTAACTGATTTCATCTTCATTTAATTGATTTCATCGTTAACTGATTTCATCGTTAACTGATTTCATCGTTAACTGATTTCATCTTCATTTAACTGATTTCATCGTTAACTGATTTCATCGTTAACTGATTTCATCTTCATTTAACTGATTTCATCGTTAACTGATTTCATCTTCATTTAATTGATTTCATCGTTAACTGATTTCATCGTTAACTGATTTCATCGTTAACTGATTTCATCTTCATTTAACTGATTTCATCGTTAACTGATTTCATCGTTAACTGATTCCATCGTTAACTGATTTCATCGTTAACTGATTTCATCTTCATTTAACTGATTTCATCGTTAACTGATTTCATCGTTAACTGATTTCATCTTCATTTAACTGATTTCATTGTTAACTGATTTCATCGTTAACTGATTTCATCTTCATTTAACTGATTTCATCGTTAACTGATTTCATCGTTAACTGATTTCATCGTTAACTGATTTCATCTTCATTTAACTGATTTCATTTTCATTCTTCATTTAACTGATTTCATCGTTAACTGATTTCATCTTCATTTAACTGATTTCATCGTTAACTGATTTCATCGTTAACTGATTTCATCGTTAACTGATTTCATCTTTAACTGATTTCATCGTTAACTGATTTCATCTTCATTTAACTGATTTCATCGTTAACTGATTTCATCTTCATTTAATTGATTTCATCGTTAACTGATTTCATCGTTAACTGATTTCATCGTTAACTGATTTCATCTTCATTTAACTGATTTCATCGTTAACTGATTTCATCGTTAACTGATTTCATCTTCATTTAACTGATTTCATTTTCATTCTTCATTTAACTGATTTCATCGTTAACTGATTTCATCTTCATTTAATTGATTTCATCGTTAACTGATTTCATCGTTAACTGATTTCATCGTTAACTGATTTCATCTTCATTTAACTGATTTCATCGTTAACTGATTTCATCGTTAACTGATTTCATCTTCATTTAACTGATTTCATCGTTAACTGATTTCATCGTTAACTGATTTCATCTTCATTTAACTGATTTCATCGTTAACTGATTTCATCGTTAATTGATTTCATCGTTAACTGATTTCATTTTCATTCTTCATTTAACTGATTTCATCGTTAACTGATTTCATCGTTAACTGATTTCATCGTTAACTGATTTCATCTTCATTTAACTGATTTCATCGTTAACTGATTTCATCGTTAATTGATTTCATCGTTAACTGATTTCATCTTCATTCTTCATTTAACTGATTTCATCGTTAACTGATTTCATCTTCATTTAACTGATTTCATCGTTAACTGATTTCATCGTTAACTGATTTCATCGTTAACTGATTTCATCTTCATTTAACTGATTTCATCGTTAACTGATTTCATCTTCATTCTTCATTTAACTGATTTCATCGTTAACTGATTTCATCTTTAACTGATTTCATCGTTAACTGATTTCATCGTTAACTGATTTCATCTTCATTTAACTGATTTCATCGTTAACTGATTTCATCTTTAACTGATTTCATCGTTAACTGATTTCATCTTCATTTAACTGATTTCATCGTTAACTGATTTCATCTTCATTTAACTGATTTCATCGTTAACTGATTTCATCGTTAACTGATTTCATCGTTAACTGATTTCATCTTCATTTAACTGATTCCATCGTTAACTGATTTCATCGTTAACTGATTTCATCGTTAACTGATTTCATCTTCATTTAACTGATTTCATCGTTAACTGATTTCATCGTTAACTGATTTCATCTTTAACTGATTTCATCGTTAACTGATTTCATCTTCATTTAACTGATTTCATCGTTAACTGATTTCATCGTTAACTGATTTCATCGTTAACTGATTTCATCTTCATTTAACTGATTTCATCGTTAACTGATTTCATCGTTAACTGATTCCATCGTTAACTGATTTCATCGTTAACTGATTTCATCTTCATTTAACTGATTTCATCGTTAACTGATTTCATCTTCATTTAACTGATTTCATCGTTAACTGATTTCATCGTTAACTGATTTCATCGTTAACTGATTTCATCTTCATTTAACTGATTTCATTTTCATTCTTCATTTAACTGATTTCATCGTTAACTGATTTCATCTTCATTTAACTGATTTCATCGTTAACTGATTTCATCTTCATTTAATTGATTTCATCGTTAACTGATTTCATCGTTAACTGATTTCATCGTTAACTGATTTCATCTTCATTTAACTGATTTCATCGTTAACTGATTTCATCGTTAACTGATTCCATCGTTAACTGATTTCATCGTTAACTGATTTCATCTTCATTTAACTGATTTCATCGTTAACTGATTTCATCGTTAACTGATTTCATCTTCATTTAACTGATTTCATCGTTAACTGATTTCATCTTTAACTGATTTCATCGTTAACTGATTTCATCGTTAACTGATTTCATCTTCATTTAACTGATTTCATCGTTAACTGATTTCATCGTTAACTGATTTCATCTTCATTTAACTGATTTCATCGTTAACTGATTTCATCGTTAACTGATTTCATCTTCATTTAACTGATTTCATCGTTAACTGATTTCATCGTTAACTGATTCCATCGTTAACTGATTTCATCTTTAACTGATTTCATCGTTAACTGATTTCATCTTCATTTAACTGATTTCATCGTTAACTGATTTCATCTTCATTCAACTGATTTCATCGTTAACTGATTTCGTCTTCATTTAACTGATTTCATCGTTAACTGATTTCATCTTTAACTGATTTCATCGTTAACTGATTTCATCTTCATTTAACTGATTTCATCGTTAACTGATTTCATCGTTAACTGATTTCATCTTCATTTAACTGATTTCATCGTTAACTGATTTCATCGTTAACTGATTTCATCGTTAACTGATTTCATCTTCATTTAACTGATTTCATCGTTCACTGATTTCATCGTTAACTGATTTCATCTTCATTTAACTGATTTCATCGTTAACTGATTTCATCGTTAACTGATTTCATCTTCATTTAACTGATTTCATCGTTAACTGATTTCATCTTCATTCAACTGATTTCATCGTTAACTGATTTCGTCTTCATTTAACTGATTTCATCGTTAACTGATTTCATCTTTAACTGATTTCATCGTTAACTGATTTCATCTTCATTTAACTGATTTCATCGTTAACTGATTTCATCGTTAACTGATTTCATCGTTAACTGATTTCATCTTCATTTAACTGATTCCATCGTTAACTGATTTCATCGTTAACTGATTTCATCTTCATTTAACTGATTTCATCGTTAACTTATTTCATCGTTAACTGATTCCATCGTTAACTGATTTCATCTTTAACTGATTTCATCGTTAACTGATTTCATCTTCATTTAACTGATTTCATCGTTAACTGATTTCATCTTCATTTAATTGATTTCATCGTTAACTGATTTCATCCTTAACTGATTTCATCTTCATTTAACTGATTTCATCGTTAACTGATTTCATCGTTAACTGATTTCATCTTCATTTAACTGATTTCATCGTTAACTGATTTCATCGTTAACTGATTTCATCTTCATTTAACTGATTTCATCGTTAACTGATTTCATCGTTAACTGATTTCATCTTCATTTAACTGATTTCATCGTTAACTGATTTCATCTTCATTTAACTGATTTCATCGTTAACTGATTTCATCGTTAACTGATTTCATCTTCATTTAACTGATTTCATCGTTAACTGATTTCATCGTTAACTGATTTCATCTTCATTTAACTGATTTCATCGTTAACTGATTTCATCGTTAACTGATTTCATCTTTAACTGATTTCATCGTTAACTGATTTCATCTTCATTTAACTGATTTCATCGTTAACTGATTTCATCTTCATTTAACTGATTTCATCGTTAACTGATTTCATCGTTAACTGATTTCATCTTCATTTAACTGATTTCATCGTTAACTGATTTCATCGTTAACTGATTTCATCTTTAACTGATTTCATCGTTAACTGATTTCATCTTCATTTAACTGATTTCATCGTTAACTGATTTCATCGTTAACTGATTTCATCTTCATTTAACTGATTTCATCGTTAACTGATTTCATCTTTAACTGATTTCATCGTTAACTGATTTCATCTTCATTTAACTGATTTCATCGTTAACTGATTTCATCGTTAACTGATTTCATCTTAATTTAACTGATTTCATCTTCATTTAACTGATTTCATCGTTAACTGATTTCATCTTCATTTAACTGATTTCATCGTTAACTGATTTCATCGTTAACTGATTTCATCTTCATTTAACTGATTCCATCGTTAACTGATTTCATCGTTAACTGATTTCATCTTCATTTAACTGATTCCATCGTTAACTGATTTCATCGTTAACTGATTTCATCGTTAACTGATTTCATCTTCATTTAACTGATTTCATCTTCATTTAACTGATTTCATCGTTAACTGATTTCATCTTCATTTAACTGATTTCATCGTTAACTGATTTCATCGTTAACTGATTTCATCTTCATTTAACTGATTTCATCGTTAACTGATTTCATCGTTAACTGATTCCATCGTTAACTGATTTCATCTTCATTTAACTGATTTCATCGTTAACTGATTTCATCTTCATTTAACTGATTCCATCGTTAACTGATTCCATCGTTAACTGATTTCATCGTTAACTGATTTCATCTTCATTTAACTGATTTCATTTTCATTCTTCATTTAACTGATTTCATCGTTAACTGATTTCATCTTCATTTAACTGATTTCATCGTTAACTGATTTCATCGTTAACTGATTTCATGGTTAACTGATTTCATCTTCATTTAACTGATTTCATCGTTAACTGATTTCATCGTTAACTGATTTCATCGTTAACTGATTTCATCTTTAACTGATTTCATCGTTAACTGATTTCATCTTCATTTAACTGATTTCATCGTTAACTGATTTCATCTTCATTTAACTGATTCCATCGTTAACTGATTTCATCGTTAACTGATTTCATCGTTAACTGATTTCATCTTCATTTAACTGATTTCATCGTTAACTGATCTCATCGTTAACTGATCTCATCGTTAACTGATTCCATCGTTAACTGATTTCACCGTGAACTGATTTCATCTTCATTTAACTGATTCCATCGTTAACTGATTTCATCGTTAACTGATTTCATCGTTAACTGATTTCATCTTTAACTGATTTCATCGTTAACTGATTTCATCTTCATTTAACTGATTTCATTTTCATTCTTCATTTAACTGATTTCATCGTTAACTGATTTCATCGTTAACTGATTTCATCTTCATTTAACTGATTTCATCGTTAACTGATTTCATCGTTAATTGATTTCATCGTTAACTGATTTCATCTTCATTCTTCATTTAACTGATTTCATCGTTAACTGATTTCATCGTTAACTGATTTCATCTTCATTCTTCATTTAACTGATTTCATCTTTAACTGATTTCATCGTTAACTGATTTCATCTTCATTTAACTGATTTCATCGTTAATTGATTTCATCGTTAACTGATTTCATCGTTAACTGATTTCATCTTCATTTAACTGATTTCATCGTTAAATGATTTCATCGTTAACTGATTTCATCTTTAACTGATTTCATCTTCATTTAACTGATTTCATCGTTAACTGATTTCATCGTTAACTGATTTCATCGTTAACTGATTTCATCGTTAACTGATTTCATCTTCATTTAACTGATTCCATCGTTAACTGATTTCATCGTTAACTGATTTCATCTTCATTTAACTGATTTCATCGTTAACTGATTTCATCGTTAACTGATTTCATCTTCATTTAACTGATTTCATCGTTAACTGATTTCATCTTCATTTAACTGATTTCCTCGTTAACTGATTTCATCGTTAACTGATTTCATCTTCATTTAACTGATTCCATCGTTAACTGATTTCATCGTTAACTGATTTCATCGTTAACTGATTTCATCTTTAACTGATTTCATCGTTAACTGATTTCATCTTCATTTAACTGATTTCATCGTTAACTGATTTCATCGTTAACTGATTTCATCTTCATTTAACTGATTTCATTTTCATTCTTCATTTAACTGATTTCATCGTTAACTGATTTCATCTTCATTTAACTGATTTCATTTTCATTCTTCATTTAACTGATTTCATCGTTAACTGATTTCATCTTCATTTAACTGATTTCATCGTTAACTGATTTCATCGTTAACTGATTTCATCTTCATTTAACTGATTTCATCGTTAACTGATTTCATCGTTAACTGATTTCATCGTTAACTGATTTCATCTTCATTTAACTGATTCCATCGTTAACTGATTTCATCGTTAACTGATTTCATCGTTAACTGATTTCATCTTCATTTAACTGATTTCATCGTTAACTGATTTCATCGTTAACTGATTTCATCTTTAACTGATTTCATCGTTAACTGATTTCATCTTCATTTAACTGATTTCATCGTTAACTGATTTCATCGTTAACTGATTTCATCGTTAACTGATTTCATCTTCATTTAACTGATTTCATCGTTAACTGATTTCATCGTTAACTGATTCCATCGTTAACTGATTTCATCGTTAACTGATTTCATCTTCATTTAACTGATTTCATCGTTAACTGATTTCATCTTCATTTAACTGATTTCATCGTTAACTGATTTCATCGTTAACTGATTTCATCGTTAACTGATTTCATCTTCATTTAACTGATTTCATTTTCATTCTTCATTTAACTGATTTCATCGTTAACTGATTTCATCTTCATTTAACTGATTTCATCGTTAACTGATTTCATCTTCATTTAACTGATTTCATCGTTAACTGATTTCATCGTTAACTGATTTCATCTTCATTTAACTGATTTCATCGTTAACTGATTTCATCGTTAACTGATTCCATCGTTAACTGATTTCATCGTTAACTGATTTCATCTTCATTTAACTGATTTCATCGTTAACTGATTTCATCGTTAACTGATTTCATCTTCATTTAACTGATTTCATCGTTAACTGATTTCATCTTTAACTGATTTCATCGTTAACTGATTTCATCGTTAACTGATTTCATCTTCATTTAACTGATTTCATCGTTAACTGATTTCATCGTTAACTGATTTCATCTTCATTTAACTGATTTCATCGTTAACTGATTTCATCGTTAACTGATTTCATCTTCATTTAACTGATTTCATCGTTAACTGATTTCATCTTCATTTAACTGATTTCATCGTTAACTGATTTCATCGTTAACTGATTCCATCGTTAACTGATTTCATCTTCATTTAACTGATTTCATCGTTAACTGATTTCATCTTCATTTAACTGATTCCATCGTTAACTGATTCCATCGTTAACTGATTTCATCGTTAACTGATTTCATCTTCATTTAACTGATTTCATTTTCATTCTTCATTTAACTGATTTCATCGTTAACTGATTTCATCTTCATTTAACTGATTTCATCGTTAACTGATTTCATCGTTAACTGATTTCATGGTTAACTGATTTCATCTTCATTTAACTGATTTCATCGTTAACTGATTTCATCGTTAACTGATTTCATCTTTAACTGATTTCATCGTTAACTGATTTCATCTTCATTTAACTGATTTCATCGTTAACTGATTTCATCTTCATTTAACTGATTCCATCGTTAACTGATTTCATCGTTAACTGATTTCATCGTTAACTGATTTCATCTTCATTTAACTGATTTCATCGTTAACTGATCTCATCGTTAACTGATCTCATCGTTAACTGATTCCATCGTTAACTGATTTCACCGTGAACTGATTTCATCTTCATTTAACTGATTCCATCGTTAACTGATTTCATCGTTAACTGATTTCATCGTTAACTGATTTCATCTTTAACTGATTTCATCGTTAACTGATTTCATCTTCATTTAACTGATTTCATTTTCATTCTTCATTTAACTGATTTCATCGTTAACTGATTTCATCGTTAACTGATTTCATCTTCATTTAACTGATTTCATCGTTAACTGATTTCATCGTTAATTGATTTCATCGTTAACTGATTTCATCTTCATTCTTCATTTAACTGATTTCATCGTTAACTGATTTCATCGTTAACTGATTTCATCTTCATTTAACTGATTTCATCGTTAACTGATTTCATCTTCATTCTTCATTTAACTGATTTCATCTTTAACTGATTTCATCGTTAACTGATTTCATCTTCATTTAACTGATTTCATCGTTAATTGATTTCATCGTTAACTGATTTCATCGTTAACTGATTTCATCTTCATTTAACTGATTTCATCGTTAAATGATTTCATCGTTAACTGATTTCATCTTTAACTGATTTCATCTTCATTTAACTGATTTCATCGTTAACTGATTTCATCGTTAACTGATTTCATCGTTAACTGATTTCATCTTCATTTAACTGATTCCATCGTTAACTGATTTCATCGTTAACTGATTTCATCTTCATTTAACTGATTTCATCGTTAACTGATTTCATCGTTAACTGATTTCATCTTCATTTAACTGATTTCATCGTTAACTGATTTCATCTTCATTTAACTGATTTCCTCGTTAACTGATTTCATCGTTAACTGATTTCATCTTCATTTAACTGATTCCATCGTTAACTGATTTCATCGTTAACTGATTTCATCGTTAACTGATTTCATCTTTAACTGATTTCATCGTTAACTGATTTCATCTTCATTTAACTGATTTCATCGTTAACTGATTTCATCGTTAACTGATTTCATCTTCATTTAACTGATTTCATTTTCATTCTTCATTTAACTGATTTCATCGTTAACTGATTTCATCTTCATTTAACTGATTTCATTTTCATTCTTCATTTAACTGATTTCATCGTTAACTGATTTCATCTTCATTTAACTGATTTCATCGTTAACTGATTTCATCGTTAACTGATTTCATCTTCATTTAACTGATTTCATCGTTAACTGATTTCATCGTTAACTGATTTCATCTTCATTTAACTGATTTCATCGTTAACTGATTTCATCGTTAACTGATTTCATCGTTAACTGATTTCATCTTCATTTAACTGATTTCATCGTTAACTGATTTCATCTTTAACTGATTTCATCGTTAACTGATTTCATCGTTAACTGATTTCATCTTCATTTAACTGATTTCATCGTTAACTGATTTCATCGTTAACTGATTTCATCTTTAACTGATTTCATCGTTAACTGATTTCATCTTCATTTAACTGATTTCATCGTTAACTGATTTCATCTTCATTTAACTGATTTCATCGTTAACTGATTTCATCGTTAACTGATTTCATCGTTAACTGATTTCATCTTCATTTAACTGATTCCATCGTTAACTGATTTCATCGTTAACTGATTTCATCGTTAACTGATTTCATCTTCATTTAACTGATTTCATCGTTAACTGATTTCATCGTTAACTGATTTCATCTTTAACTGATTTCATCGTTAACTGATTTCATCTTCATTTAACTGATTTCATCGTTAACTGATTTCATCGTTAACTGATTTCATCGTTAACTGATTTCATCTTCATTTAACTGATTTCATCGTTAACTGATTTCATCGTTAACTGATTCCATCGTTAACTGATTTCATCGTTAACTGATTTCATCTTCATTTAACTGATTTCATCGTTAACTGATTTCATCTTCATTTAACTGATTTCATCGTTAACTGATTTCATCGTTAACTGATTTCATCGTTAACTGATTTCATCTTCATTTAACTGATTTCATTTTCATTCTTCATTTAACTGATTTCATCGTTAACTGATTTCATCTTCATTTAACTGATTTCATCGTTAACTGATTTCATCTTCATTTAACTGATTTCATCGTTAACTGATTTCATCGTTAACTGATTTCATCGTTAACTGATTTCATCTTCATTTAACTGATTTCATCGTTAACTGATTTCATCGTTAACTGATTCCATCGTTAACTGATTTCATCGTTAACTGATTTCATCTTCATTTAACTGATTTCATCGTTAACTGATTTCATCGTTAACTGATTTCATCTTCATTTAACTGATTTCATCGTTAACTGATTTCATCTTTAACTGATTTCATCGTTAACTGATTTCATCTTCATTTAACTGATTTCATCGTTAACTGATTTCATCGTTAACTGATTTCATCGTTAACTGATTTCATCTTCATTTAACTGATTTCATCGTTAACTGATTTCATCGTTAACTGATTTCATCTTCATTTAACTGATTTCATCGTTAACTGATTTCATCGTTAACTGATTCCATCGTTAACTGATTTCATCTTTAACTGATTTCATCGTTAACTGATTTCATCTTCATTTAACTGATTTCATCGTTAACTGATTTCATCTTCATTCAACTGATTTCATCGTTAACTGATTTCGTCTTCATTTAACTGATTTCATCGTTAACTGATTTCATCTTTAACTGATTTCATCGTTAACTGATTTCATCTTCATTTAACTGATTTCATCGTTAACTGATTTCATCGTTAACTGATTTCATCTTCATTTAACTGATTTCATCGTTAACTGATTTCATCGTTAACTGATTTCATCGTTAACTGATTTCATCTTCATTTAACTGATTTCATCGTTCACTGATTTCATCGTTAACTGATTTCATCTTCATTTAACTGATTTCATCGTTAACTGATTTCATCGTTAACTGATTTCATCGTTAACTGATTTCATCTTCATTTAACTGATTTCATCGTTAACTGATTTCATCTTCATTCAACTGATTTCATCGTTAACTGATTTCGTCTTCATTTAACTGATTTCATCGTTAACTGATTTCATCTTTAACTGATTTCATCGTTAACTGATTTCATCTTCATTTAACTGATTTCATCGTTAACTGATTTCATCGTTAACTGATTTCATCGTTAACTGATTTCATCTTCATTTAACTGATTCCATCGTTAACTGATTTCATCGTTAACTGATTTCATCTTCATTTAACTGATTTCATCGTTAACTTATTTCATCGTTAACTGATTCCATCGTTAACTGATTTCATCTTTAACTGATTTCATCGTTAACTGATTTCATCTTCATTTAACTGATTTCATCGTTAACTGATTTCATCTTCATTTAATTGATTTCATCGTTAACTGATTTCATCCTTAACTGATTTCATCTTCATTTAACTGATTTCATCGTTAACTGATTTCATCGTTAACTGATTTCATCTTCATTTAACTGATTTCATCGTTAACTGATTTCATCGTTAACTGATTTCATCGTTAACTGATTTCATCTTCATTTAACTGATTTCATCGTTAACTGATTTCATCTTCATTTAACTGATTTCATCGTTAACTGATTTCATCGTTAACTGATTTCATCGTTAACTGATTTCATCTTCATTTAACTGATTTCATTGTTAACTGATTTCATCGTTAACTGATTTCATCTTCATTTAACTGATTTCATCGTTAACTGATTTCATCGTTAACTGATTTCATCGTTAACTGATTTCATCTTCATTTAACTGATTTCATTTTCATTCTTCATTTAACTGATTTCATCGTTAACTGATTTCATCTTCATTTAACTGATTTCATCTTCATTTAACTGATTTCATCGTTAACTGATTTCATCTTCATTTAATTGATTTCATCGTTAACTGATTTCATCGTTAACTGATTTCATCGTTAACTGATTTCATCTTCATTTAACTGATTTCATCGTTAACTGATTTCATCGTTAACTGATTTCATCGTTAACTGATTTCATCGTTAACTGATTTCATCTTCATTTAACTGATTTCATCGTTAACTGATTTCATCGTTAATTGATTTCATCGTTAACTGATTTCATTTTCATTCTTCATTTAACTGATTTCATCGTTAACTGATTTCATCGTTAACTGATTTCATCTTCATTTAACTGATTTCATCGTTAACTGATTTCATCGTTAATTGATTTCATCGTTAACTGATTTCATCTTCATTCTTCATTTAACTGATTTCATCGTTAACTGATTTCATCTTCATTTAACTGATTTCATCGTTAACTGATTTCATCGTTAACTGATTTCATCGTTAACTGATTTCATCTTCATTTAACTGATTTCATCGTTAACTGATTTCATCTTCATTCTTCATTTAACTGATTTCATCTTTAACTGATTTCATCGTTAACTGATTTCATCTTCATTTAACTGATTTCATCGTTAATTGATTTCATCGTTAACTGATTTCATCGTTAACTGATTTCATCTTCATTTAACTGATTTCATCGTTAACTGATTTCATCGTTAACTGATTTCATCTTTAACTGATTTCATCTTCATTTAACTGATTTCATCGTTAACTGATTTCATCGTTAACTGATTTCATCGTTAACTGATTTCATCTTCATTTAACTGATTTCATTGTTAACTGATTTCATCGTTAACTGATTTCATCTTCATTTAACTGATTTCATCGTTAACTGATTTCATCGTTAACTGATTTCATCGTTAACTGATTTCATCTTCATTTAACTGATTTCATCGTTAACTGATTTCATCGTTAACTGATTTCATCGTTAACTGATTTCATCTTTAACTGATTTCATCGTTAACTGATTTCATCTTCATTTAACTGATTTCATCGTTAACTGATTTCATCTTCATTTAATTGATTTCATCGTTAACTGATTTCATCGTTAACTGATTTCATCGTTAACTGATTTCATCTTCATTTAACTGATTTCATCGTTAACTGATTTCATCGTTAACTGATTTCATCTTCATTTAACTGATTTCATTTTCATTCTTCATTTAACTGATTTCATCGTTAACTGATTTCATCTTCATTTAATTGATTTCATCGTTAACTGATTTCATCGTTAACTGATTTCATCTTCATTTAACTGATTTCATCGTTAACTGATTTCATCGTTAACTGATTTCATCTTCATTTAACTGATTTCATCGTTAACTGATTTCATCGTTAATTGATTTCATCGTTAACTGATTTCATTTTCATTCTTCATTTAACTGATTTCATCGTTAACTGATTTCATCGTTAACTGATTTCATCTTCATTTAACTGATTTCATCGTTAACTGATTTCATCGTTAACTGATTTCATCTTCATTTAACTGATTTCATCGTTAACTGATTTCATCGTTAACTGATTTCATCGTTAACTGATTTCATCTTCATTTAACTGATTTCATTGTTAACTGATTTCATCGTTAACTGATTTCATCTTCATTTAACTGATTTCATCGTTAACTGATTTCATCGTTAACTGATTTCATCGTTAACTGATTTCATCTTCATTTAACTGATTTCATTTTCATTCTTCATTTAACTGATTTCATCGTTAACTGATTTCATCTTCATTTAACTGATTTCATCGTTAACTGATTTCATCGTTAACTGATTTCATCGTTAACTGATTTCATCTTCATTTAATTGATTTCATCGTTAACTGATTTCATCTTCATTTAACTGATTTCATCGTTAACTGATTTCATCGTTAATTGATTTCATCGTTAACTGATTTCATCTTCATTTAACTGATTTCATCGTTAACTGATTTCATCGTTAACTGATTTCATCGTTAACTGATTTCATCTTCATTTAACTGATTTCATCGTTAACTGATTTCATCGTTAATTGATTTCATCGTTAACTGATTTCATTTTCATTCTTCATTTAACTGATTTCATCGTTAACTGATTTCATCGTTAACTGATTTCATCTTCATTTAACTGATTTCATCGTTAACTGATTTCATCGTTAATTGATTTCATCGTTAACTGATTTCATCTTCATTCTTCATTTAACTGATTTCATCGTTAACTGATTTCATCTTCATTTAACTGATTTCATCGTTAACTGATTTCATCGTTAACTGATTTCATCTTCATTTAACTGATTTCATCGTTAACTGATTTCATCTTCATTCTTCATTTAACTGATTTCATCTTTAACTGATTTCATCGTTAACTGATTTCATCTTCATTTAACTGATTTCATCGTTAATTGATTTCATCGTTAACTGATTTCATCGTTAACTGATTTCATCGTTAACTGATTTCATCTTCATTTAACTGATTTCATCGTTAATTGATTTCATCGTTAACTGATTTCATCGTTAATTGATTTCATCGTTAACTGATTTCATCTTCATTTAACTGATTTCATCGTTAACTGATTTCATCTTTAACTGATTTCATCGTTAACTGATTTCATCTTCATTTAACTGATTTCATCGTTAATTGATTTCATCGTTAACTGATTTCATCGTTAATTGATTTCATCGTTAACTGATTTCATCTTCATTTAACTGATTTCATCGTTAACTGATTTCATCTTCATTCTTCATTTAACTGATTTCATCTTTAACTGATTTCATCGTTAACTGATTTCATCTTCATTTAACTGATTTCATCGTTAATTGATTTCATCGTTAACTGATTTCATCGTTAATTGATTTCATCGTTAACTGATTTCATCTTCATTTAACTGATTTCATCGTTAACTGATTTCATCTTCATTCTTCATTTAACTGATTTCATCTTTAACTGATTTCATCGTTAACTGATTTCATCTTCATTTAACTGATTTCATCGTTAATTGATTTCATCGTTAACTGATTTCATCGTTAACTGATTTCATCTTCATTTAACTGATTTCATCGTTAACTGATTTCATCGTTAACTGATTTCATCTTTAACTGATTTCATCTTCATTTAACTGATTTCATCGTTAACTGATTTCATCGTTAACTGATTTCATCGTTAACTGATTTCATCTTCATTTAATTGATTTCATCGTTAACTGATTTCATCGTTAACTGATTTCATCGTTAACTGATTTCATCTTCATTTAACTGATTTCATCGTTAACTGATTTCATCGTTAATTGATTTCATCGTTAACTGATTTCATTTTCATTCTTCATTTAACTGATTTCATCGTTAACTGATTTCATCGTTAACTGATTTCATCTTCATTTAACTGATTTCATCGTTAACTGATTTCATCGTTAATTGATTTCATCGTTAACTGATTTCATCTTCATTCTTCATTTAACTGATTTCATCGTTAACTGATTTCATCTTCATTTAACTGATTTCATCGTTAACTGATTTCATCGTTAACTGATTTCATCGTTAACTGATTTCATCTTCATTTAACTGATTTCATCGTTAACTGATTTCATCTTTAACTGATTTCATCGTTAACTGATTTCATCGTTAACTGATTTCATCTTCATTTAACTGATTTCATTGTTAACTGATTTCATCGTTAATTGATTTCATCGTTAACTGATTTCATCTTCATTTAACTGATTTCATCGTTAACTGATTTCATCGTTAACTGATTTCATCGTTAACTGATTTCATCTTTAACTGATTTCATCGTTAACTGATTTCATCGTTAACTGATTTCATCTTCATTTAACTGATTTCATTGTTAACTGATTTCATCGTTAACTGATTTCATCTTCATTTAATTGATTTCATCGTTAACTGATTTCATCTTCATTTAATTGATTTCATCGTTAACTGATTTCATCGTTAACTGATTTCATCGTTAACTGATTTCATCTTCATTTAACTGATTTCATCGTTAACTGATTTCATCGTTAACTGATTTCATCTTCATTTAACTGATTTCATCGTTAACTGATTTCATCGTTAACTGATTTCATCTTCATTTAACTGATTTCATCGTTAACTGATTTCATCGTTAACTGATTTCATCGTTAACTGATTTCATCTTCATTTAACTGATTTCATTGTTAACTGATTTCATCGTTAACTGATTTCATCGTTAACTGATTTCATCGTTAACTGATTTCATCTTCATTTAACTGATTTCATTTTCATTCTTCATTTAACTGATTTCATCGTTAACTGATTTCATCTTCATTTAACTGATTTCATCGTTAACTGATTTCATCGTTAACTGATTTCATCGTTAACTGATTTCATCTTTAACTGATTTCATCGTTAACTGATTTCATCTTCATTTAACTGATTTCATCGTTAACTGATTTCATCTTCATTTAATTGATTTCATCGTTAACTGATTTCATCGTTAACTGATTTCATCGTTAACTGATTTCATCTTCATTTAACTGATTTCATCGTTAACTGATTTCATCGTTAACTGATTTCATCTTCATTTAACTGATTTCATTTTCATTCTTCATTTAACTGATTTCATCGTTAACTGATTTCATCTTCATTTAATTGATTTCATCGTTAACTGATTTCATCGTTAACTGATTTCATCGTTAACTGATTTCATCGTTAACTGATTTCATCTTCATTTAACTGATTTCATCGTTAACTGATTTCATCGTTAACTGATTTCATCGTTAACTGATTTCATCTTCATTTAACTGATTTCATCGTTAACTGATTTCATCGTTAACTGATTTCATCTTCATTTAACTGATTTCATCGTTAACTGATTTCATCGTTAATTGATTTCATTTTCATTCTTCATTTAACTGATTTCATCGTTAACTGATTTCATCGTTAACTGATTTCATCTTCATTTAACTGATTTCATCGTTAACTGATTTCATCGTTAATTGATTTCATCGTTAACTGATTTCATCTTCATTCTTCATTTAACTGATTTCATCGTTAACTGATTTCATCTTCATTTAACTGATTTCATCGTTAACTGATTTCATCGTTAACTGATTTCATCGTTAACTGATTTCATCTTCATTTAACTGATTTCATCGTTAACTGATTTCATCTTCATTCTTCATTTAACTGATTTCATCTTTAACTGATTTCATCGTTAACTGATTTCATCGTTAACTGATTTCATCTTCATTTAACTGATTTCATCGTTAATTGATTTCATCGTTAACTGATTTCATCGTTAACTGATTTCATCTTCATTTAACTGATTTCATCGTTAACTGATTTCATCGTTAACTGATTTCATCTTTAACTGATTTCATCTTCATTTAACTGATTTCATCGTTAACTGATTTCATCGTTAACTGATTTCATCTTCATTTAACTGATTTCATCTTCATTTAACTGATTTCATCGTTAACTGATTTCATCGTTAACTGATTTCATCTTCATTTAATTGATTTCATCGTTAACTGATTTCATCGTTAACTGATTTCATCGTTAACTGATTTCATCTTCATTTAACTGATTTCATCGTTAACTGATTTCATCGTTAACTGATTTCATCGTTAACTGATTTCATCTTCATTTAACTGATTTCATCGTTAACTGATTTCATCGTTAACTGATTTCATCTTCATTTAACTGATTTCATCGTTAACTGATTTCATCGTTAATTGATTTCATCGTTAACTGATTTCATTTTCATTCTTCATTTAACTGATTTCATCGTTAACTGATTTCATCGTTAACTGATTTCATCTTCATTTAACTGATTTCATCGTTAACTGATTTCATCGTTAATTGATTTCATCGTTAACTGATTTCATCTTCATTCTTCATTTAACTGATTTCATCGTTAACTGATTTCATCTTCATTTAACTGATTTCATCGTTAACTGATTTCATCGTTAACTGATTTCATCGTTAACTGATTTCATCTTCATTTAACTGATTTCATCGTTAACTGATTTCATCTTCATTCTTCATTTAACTGATTTCATCTTTAACTGATTTCATCGTTAACTGATTTCATCTTCATTTAACTGATTTCATCGTTAATTGATTTCATCGTTAACTGATTTCATCGTTAACTGATTTCATCTTCATTTAACTGATTTCATCGTTAACTGATTTCATCGTTAACTGATTTCATCTTTAACTGATTTCATCTTCATTTAACTGATTTCATCGTTAACTGATTTCATCGTTAACTGATTTCATCTTCATTTAACTGATTTCATTGTTAACTGATTTCATCGTTAACTGATTTCATCTTCATTTAACTGATTTCATCGTTAACTGATTTCATCGTTAACTGATTTCATCGTTAACTGATTTCATCTTCATTTAACTGATTTCATTTTCATTCTTCATTTAACTGATTTCATCGTTAACTGATTTCATCTTCATTTAACTGATTTCATCGTTAACTGATTTCATCGTTAACTGATTTCATCTTTAACTGATTTCATCGTTAACTGATTTCATCTTCATTTAACTGATTTCATCGTTAACTGATTTCATCTTCATTTAATTGATTTCATCTTCATTTAACTGATTTCATCGTTAACTGATTTCATCGTTAACTGATTTCATCTTCATTTAACTGATTTCATCGTTAACTGATTTCATCGTTAACTGATTTCATCTTTAACTGATTTCATCGTTAACTGATTTCATCTTCATTTAACTGATTTCATCGTTAACTGATTTCATCTTCATTTAATTGATTTCATCGTTAACTGATTTCATCGTTAACTGATTTCATCGTTAACTGATTTCATCTTCATTTAACTGATTTCATCGTTAACTGATTTCATCGTTAACTGATTTCATCTTCATTTAACTGATTTCATCGTTAACTGATTTCATCGTTAATTGATTTCATCGTTAACTGATTTCATTTTCATTCTTCATTTAACTGATTTCATCGTTAACTGATTTCATCGTTAACTGATTTCATCGTTAACTGATTTCATCTTCATTTAACTGATTTCATCGTTAACTGATTTCATCGTTAACTGATTTCATCTTCATTTAACTGATTTCATCGTTAACTGATTTCATCGTTAATTGATTTCATCGTTAACTGATTTCATCGTTAACTGATTTCATCTTCATTTAACTGATTTCATCGTTAACTGATTTCATCTTTAACTGATTTCATCGTTAACTGATTTCATCTTCATTTAACTGATTTCATCGTTAACTGATTTCATCTTCATTTAATTGATTTCATCGTTAACTGATTTCATCGTTAACTGATTTCATCGTTAACTGATTTCATCTTCATTTAACTGATTTCATCGTTAACTGATTTCATCGTTAACTGATTTCATCTTCATTTAACTGATTTCATCGTTAACTGATTTCATCGTTAATTGATTTCATCGTTAACTGATTTCATTTTCATTCTTCATTTAACTGATTTCATCGTTAACTGATTTCATCGTTAACTGATTTCATCTTCATTTAACTGATTTCATCGTTAACTGATTTCATCGTTAACTGATTTCATCTTCATTTAACTGATTTCATCGTTAACTGATTTCATCGTTAATTGATTTCATCGTTAACTGATTTCATTTTCATTCTTCATTTAACTGATTTCATCGTTAACTGATTTCATCGTTAACTGATTTCATCTTCATTTAACTGATTTCATCGTTAACTGATTTCATCGTTAATTGATTTCATCGTTAACTGATTTCATCTTCATTCTTCATTTAACTGATTTCATCGTTAACTGATTTCATCTTCATTTAACTGATTTCATCGTTAACTGATTTCATCGTTAACTGATTTCATCGTTAACTGATTTCATCTTCATTTAACTGATTTCATTGTTAACTGATTTCATCGTTAACTGATTTCATCTTCATTTAACTGATTTCATCGTTAACTGATTTCATCGTTAACTGATTTCATCGTTAACTGATTTCATCTTCATTTAACTGATTTCATTTTCATTCTTCATTTAACTGATTTCATCGTTAACTGATTTCATCTTCATTTAACTGATTTCATCGTTAACTGATTTCATCGTTAACTGATTTCATCGTTAACTGATTTCATCGTTAACTGATTTCATCGTTAACTGATTTCATCTTCATTTAACTGATTTCATTTTCATTCTTCATTTAACTGATTTCATCGTTAACTGATTTCATTCTTCATTTAACTGATTTCATCTTTAACTGATTTCATCGTTAACTGATTTCATCTTCATTTAACTGATTTCATCGTTAACTGATTTCATCTTCATTTAATTGATTTCATCGTTAACTGATTTCATCGTTAACTGATTTCATCGTTAACTGATTTCATCTTCATTTAACTGATTTCATCGTTAACTGATTTCATCGTTAACTGATTTCATCTTCATTTAACTGATTTCATTTTCATTCTTCATTTAACTGATTTCATCGTTAACTGATTTCATCTTCATTTAATTGATTTCATCGTTAACTGATTTCATCGTTAACTGATTTCATCGTTAACTGATTTCATCTTCATTTAACTGATTTCATCGTTAACTGATTTCATCGTTAACTGATTTCATCGTTAACTGATTTCATCGTTAACTGATTTCATCTTCATTTAACTGATTTCATCGTTAACTGATTTCATCGTTAACTGATTTCATCGTTAACTGATTTCATCTTCATTTAACTGATTTCATCGTTAACTGATTTCATCGTTAACTGATTTCATCTTCATTTAACTGATTTCATCGTTAACTGATTTCATCGTTAATTGATTTCATCGTTAACTGATTTCATTTTCATTCTTCATTTAACTGATTTCATCGTTAACTGATTTCATCGTTAACTGATTTCATCTTCATTTAACTGATTTCATCGTTAACTGATTTCATCGTTAATTGATTTCATCGTTAACTGATTTCATCTTCATTCTTCATTTAACTGATTTCATCGTTAACTGATTTCATCGTTAACTGATTTCATCGTTAATTGATTTCATCGTTAACTGATTTCATCTTCATTTAACTGATTTCATCGTTAACTGATTTCATCTTCATTCTTCATTTAACTGATTTCATCTTTAACTGATTTCATCGTTAACTGATTTCATCTTCATTTAACTGATTTCATCGTTAACTGATTTCATCGTTAACTGATTTCATCTTCATTTAATTGATTTCATCGTTAACTGATTTCATCGTTAACTGATTTCATCGTTAACTGATTTCATCTTCATTTAACTGATTTCATCGTTAACTGATTTCATCGTTAACTGATTTCATCTTCATTTAACTGATTTCATCGTTAACTGATTTCATCGTTAATTGATTTCATCGTTAACTGATTTCATTTTCATTCTTCATTTAACTGATTTCATCGTTAACTGATTTCATCGTTAACTGATTTCATCTTCATTTAACTGATTTCATCGTTAACTGATTTCATCGTTAATTGATTTCATCGTTAACTGATTTCATCTTCATTCTTCATTTAACTGATTTCATCGTTAACTGATTTCATCTTCATTTAACTGATTTCATCGTTAACTGATTTCATCGTTAACTGATTTCATCGTTAACTGATTTCATCTTCATTTAACTGATTTCATCGTTAACTGATTTCATCTTCATTCTTCATTTAACTGATTTCATCTTTAACTGATTTCATCGTTAACTGATTTCATCTTCATTTAACTGATTTCATCGTTAATTGATTTCATCGTTAACTGATTTCATCGTTAACTGATTTCATCTTCATTTAACTGATTTCATCGTTAACTGATTTCATCGTTAACTGATTTCATCTTTAACTGATTTCATCTTCATTTAACTGATTTCATCGTTAACTGATTTCATCGTTAACTGATTTCATCGTTAACTGATTTCATCTTCATTTAACTGATTTCATTGTTAACTGATTTCATCGTTAACTGATTTCATCTTCATTTAACTGATTTCATCGTTAACTGATTTCATCGTTAACTGATTTCATCGTTAACTGATTTCATCTTCATTTAACTGATTTCATTTTCATTCTTCATTTAACTGATTTCATCGTTAACTGATTTCATCTTCATTTAACTGATTTCATCGTTAACTGATTTCATCGTTAACTGATTTCATCTTTAACTGATTTCATCGTTAACTGATTTCATCTTCATTTAACTGATTTCATCGTTAACTGATTTCATCTTCATTTAATTGATTTCATCGTTAACTGATTTCATCGTTAACTGATTTCATCGTTAACTGATTTCATCGTTAACTGATTTCATCTTCATTTAACTGATTTCATCGTTAACTGATTTCATCGTTAACTGATTTCATCGTTAACTGATTTCATCTTTAACTGATTTCATCGTTAACTGATTTCATCTTCATTTAACTGATTTCATCGTTAACTGATTTCATCTTCATTTAATTGATTTCATCGTTAACTGATTTCATCGTTAACTGATTTCATCGTTAACTGATTTCATCTTCATTTAACTGATTTCATCGTTAACTGATTTCATCGTTAACTGATTTCATCTTCATTTAACTGATTTCATCGTTAACTGATTTCATCGTTAATTGATTTCATCGTTAACTGATTTCATTTTCATTCTTCATTTAACTGATTTCATCGTTAACTGATTTCATCGTTAACTGATTTCATCTTCATTTAACTGATTTCATCGTTAACTGATTTCATCGTTAACTGATTTCATCTTCATTTAACTGATTTCATCGTTAACTGATTTCATCGTTAATTGATTTCATCGTTAACTGATTTCATTTTCATTCTTCATTTAACTGATTTCATCGTTAACTGATTTCATCGTTAACTGATTTCATCTTCATTTAACTGATTTCATCGTTAACTGATTTCATCGTTAATTGATTTCATCGTTAACTGATTTCATCTTCATTCTTCATTTAACTGATTTCATCGTTAACTGATTTCATCTTCATTTAACTGATTTCATCGTTAACTGATTTCATCGTTAACTGATTTCATCGTTAACTGATTTCATCTTCATTTAACTGATTTCATTGTTAACTGATTTCATCGTTAACTGATTTCATCTTCATTTAACTGATTTCATTGTTAACTGATTTCATCGTTAACTGATTTCATCTTCATTTAACTGATTTCATCGTTAACTGATTTCATCGTTAACTGATTTCATCGTTAACTGATTTCATCTTCATTTAACTGATTTCATTTTCATTCTTCATTTAACTGATTTCATCGTTAACTGATTTCATCTTCATTTAACTGATTTCATCGTTAACTGATTTCATCGTTAACTGATTTCATCGTTAACTGATTTCATCTTTAACTGATTTCATCGTTAACTGATTTCATCTTCATTTAACTGATTTCATCGTTAACTGATTTCATCTTCATTTAATTGATTTCATCGTTAACTGATTTCATCGTTAACTGATTTCATCGTTAACTGATTTCATCTTCATTTAACTGATTTCATCGTTAACTGATTTCATCGTTAACTGATTTCATCGTTAACTGATTTCATCTTCATTTAACTGATTTCATTTTCATTCTTCATTTAACTGATTTCATCGTTAACTGATTTCATCTTCATTTAATTGATTTCATCGTTAACTGATTTCATCGTTAACTGATTTCATCGTTAACTGATTTCATCTTCATTTAACTGATTTCATCGTTAACTGATTTCATCGTTAACTGATTTCATCTTCATTTAACTGATTTCATCGTTAACTGATTTCATCGTTAACTGATTTCATCTTCATTTAACTGATTTCATCGTTAACTGATTTCATCGTTAATTGATTTCATCGTTAACTGATTTCATTTTCATTCTTCATTTAACTGATTTCATCGTTAACTGATTTCATCGTTAACTGATTTCATCTTCATTTAACTGATTTCATCGTTAACTGATTTCATCGTTAATTGATTTCATCGTTAACTGATTTCATCTTCATTCTTCATTTAACTGATTTCATCGTTAACTGATTTCATCTTCATTTAACTGATTTCATCGTTAACTGATTTCATCGTTAACTGATTTCATCGTTAACTGATTTCATCTTCATTTAACTGATTTCATCGTTAACTGATTTCATCTTCATTCTTCATTTAACTGATTTCATCTTTAACTGATTTCATCGTTAACTGATTTCATCTTCATTTAACTGATTTCATCGTTAATTGATTTCATCGTTAACTGATTTCATCTTCATTTAACTGATTTCATCGTTAACTGATTTCATCTTCATTCTTCATTTAACTGATTTCATCTTTAACTGATTTCATCGTTAACTGATTTCATCGTTAACTGATTTCATCTTCATTTAACTGATTTCATCTTCATTTAACTGATTTCATCGTTAACTGATTTCATCGTTAACTGATTTCATCTTCATTTAATTGATTTCATCGTTAACTGATTTCATCGTTAACTGATTTCATCGTTAACTGATTTCATCTTCATTTAACTGATTTCATCGTTAACTGATTTCATCGTTAACTGATTTCATCGTTAACTGATTTCATCTTCATTTAACTGATTTCATCGTTAACTGATTTCATCGTTAACTGATTTCATCTTCATTTAACTGATTTCATCGTTAACTGATTTCATCGTTAATTGATTTCATCGTTAACTGATTTCATTTTCATTCTTCATTTAACTGATTTCATCGTTAACTGATTTCATCGTTAACTGATTTCATCTTCATTTAACTGATTTCATCGTTAACTGATTTCATCGTTAATTGATTTCATCGTTAACTGATTTCATCTTCATTCTTCATTTAACTGATTTCATCGTTAACTGATTTCATCTTCATTTAACTGATTTCATCGTTAACTGATTTCATCGTTAACTGATTTCATCGTTAACTGATTTCATCTTCATTTAACTGATTTCATCGTTAACTGATTTCATCTTCATTCTTCATTTAACTGATTTCATCTTTAACTGATTTCATCGTTAACTGATTTCATCTTCATTTAACTGATTTCATCGTTAACTGATTTCATCGTTAACTGATTTCATCTTCATTTAACTGATTTCATCGTTAACTGATTTCATCGTTAACTGATTTCATCTTTAACTGATTTCATCTTCATTTAACTGATTTCATCGTTAACTGATTTCATCGTTAACTGATTTCATCGTTAACTGATTTCATCTTCATTTAACTGATTTCATCTTCATTTAACTGATTTCATCGTTAACTGATTTCATCGTTAACTGATTTCATCTTCATTTAATTGATTTCATCGTTAACTGATTTCATCGTTAACTGATTTCATCGTTAACTGATTTCATCTTCATTTAACTGATTTCATCGTTAACTGATTTCATCGTTAACTGATTTCATCTTCATTTAATTGATTTCATCGTTAACTGATTTCATCGTTAACTGATTTCATCGTTAACTGATTTCATCTTCATTTAACTGATTTCATCGTTAACTGATTTCATCGTTAACTGATTTCATCTTCATTTAACTGATTTCATCGTTAACTGATTTCATCGTTAACTGATTTCATCTTCATTTAACTGATTTCATCGTTAACTGATTTCATCGTTAATTGATTTCATCGTTAACTGATTTCATTTTCATTCTTCATTTAACTGATTTCATCGTTAACTGATTTCATCGTTAACTGATTTCATCTTCATTTAACTGATTTCATCGTTAACTGATTTCATCGTTAATTGATTTCATCGTTAACTGATTTCATCTTCATTCTTCATTTAACTGATTTCATCGTTAACTGATTTCATCTTCATTTAACTGATTTCATCGTTAACTGATTTCATCGTTAACTGATTTCATCGTTAACTGATTTCATCTTCATTTAACTGATTTCATCGTTAACTGATTTCATCTTCATTCTTCATTTAACTGATTTCATCTTTAACTGATTTCATCGTTAACTGATTTCATCTTCATTTAACTGATTTCATCGTTAATTGATTTCATCGTTAACTGATTTCATCGTTAACTGATTTCATCTTCATTTAACTGATTTCATCGTTAACTGAATTCATCGTTAACTGATTTCATCTTTAACTGATTTCATCTTCATTTAACTGATTTCATCGTTAACTGATTTCATCGTTAACTGATTTCATCGTTAACTGATTTCATCTTCATTTAACTGATTTCATTGTTAACTGATTTCATCGTTAACTGATTTCATCTTCATTTAACTGATTTCATCGTTAACTGATTTCATCGTTAACTGATTTCATCGTTAACTGATTTCATCTTCATTTAACTGATTTCATTTTCATTCTTCATTTAACTGATTTCATCGTTAACTGATTTCATCTTCATTTAACTGATTTCATCGTTAACTGATTTCATCGTTAACTGATTTCATCGTTAACTGATTTCATCTTTAACTGATTTCATCGTTAACTGATTTCATCTTCATTTAACTGATTTCATCGTTAACTGATTTCATCTTCATTTAATTGATTTCATCGTTAACTGATTTCATCGTTAACTGATTTCATCGTTAACTGATTTCATCTTCATTTAACTGATTTCATCGTTAACTGATTTCATCGTTAACTGATTTCATCGTTAACTGATTTCATCTTTAACTGATTTCATCGTTAACTGATTTCATCTTCATTTAACTGATTTCATCGTTAACTGATTTCATCTTCATTTAATTGATTTCATCGTTAACTGATTTCATCGTTAACTGATTTCATCGTTAACTGATTTCATCTTCATTTAACTGATTTCATCGTTAACTGATTTCATCGTTAACTGATTTCATCTTCATTTAACTGATTTCATCGTTAACTGATTTCATCGTTAATTGATTTCATCGTTAACTGATTTCATCTTCATTTAACTGATTTCATCGTTAACTGATTTCATCGTTAACTGATTTCATCTTTAACTGATTTCATCTTCATTTAACTGATTTCATCGTTAACTGATTTCATCGTTAACTGATTTCATCTTCATTTAATTGATTTCATCGTTAACTGATTTCATCGTTAACTGATTTCATCGTTAACTGATTTCATCTTCATTTAACTGATTTCATCGTTAACTGATTTCATCGTTAACTGATTTCATCGTTAACTGATTTCATCTTCATTTAACTGATTTCATCGTTAACTGATTTCATCGTTAACTGATTTCATCTTCATTTAACTGATTTCATCGTTAACTGATTTCATCGTTAATTGATTTCATCGTTAACTGATTTCATTTTCATTCTTCATTTAACTGATTTCATCGTTAACTGATTTCATCGTTAACTGATTTCATCTTCATTTAACTGATTTCATCGTTAACTGATTTCATCGTTAATTGATTTCATCGTTAACTGATTTCATCTTCATTCTTCATTTAACTGATTTCATCGTTAACTGATTTCATCTTCATTTAACTGATTTCATCGTTAACTGATTTCATCGTTAACTGATTTCATCGTTAACTGATTTCATCTTCATTTAACTGATTTCATCGTTAACTGATTTCATCTTCATTCTTCATTTAACTGATTTCATCTTTAACTGATTTCATCGTTAACTGATTTCATCTTCATTTAACTGATTTCATCGTTAATTGATTTCATCGTTAACTGATTTCATCGTTAACTGATTTCATCTTCATTTAACTGATTTCATCGTTAACTGATTTCATCGTTAACTGATTTCATCTTTAACTGATTTCATCTTCATTTAACTGATTTCATCGTTAACTGATTTCATCGTTAACTGATTTCATCTTCATTTAACTGATTTCATTGTTAACTGATTTCATCGTTAACTGATTTCATCTTCATTTAACTGATTTCATCGTTAACTGATTTCATCGTTAACTGATTTCATCGTTAACTGATTTCATCTTCATTTAACTGATTTCATTTTCATTCTTCATTTAACTGATTTCATCGTTAACTGATTTCATCTTCATTTAACTGATTTCATCGTTAACTGATTTCATCGTTAACTGATTTCATCGTTAACTGATTTCATCTTTAACTGATTTCATCGTTAACTGATTTCATCTTCATTTAACTGATTTCATCGTTAACTGATTTCATCTTCATTTAATTGATTTCATCGTTAACTGATTTCATCGTTAACTGATTTCATCTTCATTTAACTGATTTCATCGTTAACTGATTTCATCGTTAACTGATTTCATCGTTAACTGATTTCATCTTCATTTAACTGATTTCATCTTCATTTAACTGATTTCATCGTTAACTGATTTCATCTTCATTTAATTGATTTCATCGTTAACTGATTTCATCGTTAACTGATTTCATCGTTAACTGATTTCATCTTCATTTAACTGATTTCATCGTTAACTGATTTCATCGTTAACTGATTTCATCTTCATTTAATTGATTTCATCGTTAACTGATTTCATCGTTAACTGATTTCATCGTTAACTGATTTCATCTTCATTTAACTGATTTCATCGTTAACTGATTTCATCGTTAACTGATTTCATCTTCATTTAACTGATTTCATCGTTAACTGATTTCATCTTCATTTAACTGATTTCATCGTTAACTGATTTCATCGTTAATTGATTTCATCGTTAACTGATTTCATTTTCATTCTTCATTTAACTGATTTCATCGTTAACTGATTTCATCGTTAACTGATTTCATCTTCATTTAACTGATTTCATCGTTAACTGATTTCATCGTTAATTGATTTCATCGTTAACTGATTTCATCTTCATTCTTCATTTAACTGATTTCATCGTTAACTGATTTCATCTTCATTTAACTGATTTCATCGTTAACTGATTTCATCGTTAACTGATTTCATCGTTAACTGATTTCATCTTCATTTAACTGATTTCATCGTTAACTGATTTCATCTTCATTCTTCATTTAACTGATTTCATCTTTAACTGATTTCATCGTTAACTGATTTCATCTTCATTTAACTGATTTCATCGTTAATTGATTTCATCGTTAACTGATTTCATCGTTAACTGATTTCATCTTCATTTAACTGATTTCATCGTTAACTGATTTCATCGTTAACTGATTTCATCTTCATTTAACTGATTTCATCGTTAACTGATTTCATCGTTAACTGATTTCATCGTTAACTGATTTCATCTTCATTTAACTGATTTCATTGTTAACTGATTTCATCGTTAACTGATTTCATCTTCATTTAACTGATTTCATCGTTAACTGATTTCATCGTTAACTGATTTCATCGTTAACTGATTTCATCTTCATTTAACTGATTTCATTTTCATTCTTCATTTAACTGATTTCATCGTTAACTGATTTCATCTTCATTTAACTGATTTCATCGTTAACTGATTTCATCGTTAACTGATTTCATCTTTAACTGATTTCATCGTTAACTGATTTCATCTTCATTTAACTGATTTCATCGTTAACTGATTTCATCTTCATTTAATTGATTTCATCGTTAACTGATTTGATCGTTAACTGATTTCATCGTTAACTGATTTCATCTTCATTTAACTGATTTCATCGTTAACTGATTTCATCGTTAACTGATTTCATCGTTAACTGATTTCATCTTTAACTGATTTCATCGTTAACTGATTTCATCTTCATTTAACTGATTTCATCGTTAACTGATTTCATCTTCATTTAATTGATTTCATCGTTAACTGATTTCATCGTTAACTGATTTCATCGTTAACTGATTTCATCTTCATTTAACTGATTTCATCGTTAACTGATTTCATCGTTAACTGATTTCATCTTCATTTAACTGATTTCATCGTTAACTGATTTCATCTTCATTTAATTGATTTCATCGTTAACTGATTTCATCGTTAACTGATTTCATCGTTAACTGATTTCATCTTCATTTAACTGATTTCATCGTTAACTGATTTCATCGTTAACTGATTCCATCGTTAACTGATTTCATCGTTAACTGATTTCATCTTCATTTAACTGATTTCATCGTTAACTGATTTCATCGTTAACTGATTTCATCTTCATTTAACTGATTTCATTGTTAACTGATTTCATCGTTAACTGATTTCATCTTCATTTAACTGATTTCATCGTTAACTGATTTCATCGTTAACTGATTTCATCGTTAACTGATTTCATCTTTAACTGATTTCATCGTTAACTGATTTCATCTTCATTTAACTGATTTCATCGTTAACTGATTTCATCTTCATTTAATTGATTTCATCGTTAACTGATTTCATCGTTAACTGATTTCATCGTTAACTGATTTCATCTTCATTTAACTGATTTCATCGTTAACTGATTTCATCGTTAACTGATTTCATCTTCATTTAACTGATTTCATTTTCATTCTTCATTTAACTGATTTCATCGTTAACTGATTTCATCTTCATTTAATTGATTTCATCGTTAACTGATTTCATCGTTAACTGATTTCATCGTTAACTGATTTCATCTTCATTTAACTGATTTCATCGTTAACTGATTTCATCGTTAACTGATTTCATCGTTAACTGATTTCATCTTCATTTAACTGATTTCATCGTTAACTGATTTCATCGTTAACTGATTTCATCTTCATTTAACTGATTTCATCGTTAACTGATTTCATCGTTAACTGATTTCATTTTCATTCTTCATTTAACTGATTTCATCGTTAACTGATTTCATCGTTAACTGATTTCATCGTTAACTGATTTCATCTTCATTTAACTGATTTCATCGTTAACTGATTTCATCGTTAATTGATTTCATCGTTAACTGATTTCATCTTCATTCTTCATTTAACTGATTTCATCGTTAACTGATTTCATCTTCATTTAACTGATTTCATCGTTAACTGATTTCATCGTTAACTGATTTCATCGTTAACTGATTTCATCTTCATTTAACTGATTTCATCGTTAACTGATTTCATCTTCATTCTTCATTTAACTGATTTCATCGTTAACTGATTTCATCTTTAACTGATTTCATCGTTAACTGATTTCATCGTTAACTGATTTCATCTTCATTTAACTGATTTCATCGTTAACTGATTTCATCGTTAACTGATTTCATCTTTAACTGATTTCATCGTTAACTGATTTCATCTTCATTTAACTGATTTCATCGTTAACTGATTTCATTTTCATTCTTCATTTAACTGATTTCATCGTTAACTGATTTCATCGTTAACTGATTTCATCTTCATTTAACTGATTTCATCGTTAACTGATTTCATCGTTAATTGATTTCATCGTTAACTGATTTCATCTTCATTCTTCATTTAACTGATTTCATCGTTAACTGATTTCATCTTCATTTAACTGATTTCATCGTTAACTGATTTCATCGTTAACTGATTTCATCTTCATTTAACTGATTTCATCGTTAACTGATTTCATCTTCATTCTTCATTTAACTGATTTCATCTTTAACTGATTTCATCGTTAACTGATTTCATCTTCATTTAACTGATTTCATCGTTAATTGATTTCATCGTTAACTGATTTCATCGTTAACTGATTTCATCTTCATTTAACTGATTTCATCGTTAACTGAATTCATCGTTAACTGATTTCATCTTTAACTGATTTCATCTTCATTTAACTGATTTCATCGTTAACTGATTTCATCGTTAACTGATTTCATCGTTAACTGATTTCATCTTCATTTAACTGATTTCATTGTTAACTGATTTCATCGTTAACTGATTTCATCTTCATTTAACTGATTTCATCGTTAACTGATTTCATCGTTAACTGATTTCATCTTCATTTAACTGATTTCATTTTCATTCTTCATTTAACTGATTTCATCGTTAACTGATTTCATCTTCATTTAACTGATTTCATCGTTAACTGATTTCATCGTTAACTGATTTCATCGTTAACTGATTTCATCTTTAACTGATTTCATCGTTAACTGATTTCATCTTCATTTAACTGATTTCATCGTTAACTGATTTCATCTTCATTTAATTGATTTCATCGTTAACTGATTTCATCGTTAACTGATTTCATCGTTAACTGATTTCATCTTCATTTAACTGATTTCATCGTTAACTGATTTCATCGTTAACTGATTTCATCGTTAACTGATTTCATCTTTAACTGATTTCATCGTTAACTGATTTCATCTTCATTTAACTGATTTCATCGTTAACTGATTTCATCTTCATTTAATTGATTTCATCGTTAACTGATTTCATCGTTAACTGATTTCATCGTTAACTGATTTCATCTTCATTTAACTGATTTCATCGTTAACTGATTTCATCGTTAACTGATTTCATCTTCATTTAACTGATTTCATCGTTAACTGATTTCATCGTTAATTGATTTCATCGTTAACTGATTTCATCTTCATTTAACTGATTTCATCGTTAACTGATTTCATCGTTAACTGATTTCATCTTTAACTGATTTCATCTTCATTTAACTGATTTCATCGTTAACTGATTTCATCGTTAACTGATTTCATCTTCATTTAATTGATTTCATCGTTAACTGATTTCATCGTTAACTGATTTCATCGTTAACTGATTTCATCTTCATTTAACTGATTTCATCGTTAACTGATTTCATCGTTAACTGATTTCATCGTTAACTGATTTCATCTTCATTTAACTGATTTCATCGTTAACTGATTTCATCGTTAACTGATTTCATCTTCATTTAACTGATTTCATCGTTAACTGATTTCATCGTTAATTGATTTCATCGTTAACTGATTTCATTTTCATTCTTCATTTAACTGATTTCATCGTTAACTGATTTCATCGTTAACTGATTTCATCTTCATTTAACTGATTTCATCGTTAACTGATTTCATCGTTAATTGATTTCATCGTTAACTGATTTCATCTTCATTCTTCATTTAACTGATTTCATCGTTAACTGATTTCATCTTCATTTAACTGATTTCATCGTTAACTGATTTCATCGTTAACTGATTTCATCGTTAACTGATTTCATCTTCATTTAACTGATTTCATCGTTAACTGATTTCATCTTCATTCTTCATTTAACTGATTTCATCTTTAACTGATTTCATCGTTAACTGATTTCATCTTCATTTAACTGATTTCATCGTTAATTGATTTCATCGTTAACTGATTTCATCGTTAACTGATTTCATCTTCATTTAACTGATTTCATCGTTAACTGATTTCATCGTTAACTGATTTCATCTTTAACTGATTTCATCTTCATTTAACTGATTTCATCGTTAACTGATTTCATCGTTAACTGATTTCATCTTCATTTAACTGATTTCATTGTTAACTGATTTCATCGTTAACTGATTTCATCTTCATTTAACTGATTTCATCGTTAACTGATTTCATCGTTAACTGATTTCATCGTTAACTGATTTCATCTTCATTTAACTGATTTCATTTTCATTCTTCATTTAACTGATTTCATCGTTAACTGATTTCATCTTCATTTAACTGATTTCATCGTTAACTGATTTCATCGTTAACTGATTTCATCGTTAACTGATTTCATCTTTAACTGATTTCATCGTTAACTGATTTCATCTTCATTTAACTGATTTCATCGTAAACTGATTTCATCTTCATTTAATTGATTTCATCGTTAACTGATTTCATCGTTAACTGATTTCATCGTTAACTGATTTCATCTTCATTTAACTGATTTCATCGTTAACTGATTTCATCGTTAACTGATTTCATCGTTAACTGATTTCATCTTCATTTAACTGATTTCATCTTCATTTAACTGATTTCATCGTTAACTGATTTCATCTTCATTTAATTGATTTCATCGTTAACTGATTTCATCGTTAACTGATTTCATCTTCATTTAACTGATTTCATCGTTAACTGATTTCATCGTTAACTGATTTCATCTTCATTTAATTGATTTCATCGTTAACTGATTTCATCTTCATTTAATTGATTTCATCGTTAACTGATTTCATCGTTAACTGATTTCATCGTTAACTGATTTCATCGTTAACTGATTTCATCGTTAACTGATTTCATCTTCATTTAACTGATTTCATCGTTAACTGATTTCATCGTTAATTGATTTCATCGTTAACTGATTTCATTTTCATTCTTCATTTAACTGATTTCATCGTTAACTGATTTCATCGTTAACTGATTTCATCTTCATTTAACTGATTTCATCGTTAACTGATTTCATCGTTAATTGATTTCATCGTTAACTGATTTCATCTTCATTCTTCATTTAACTGATTTCATCGTTAACTGATTTCATCTTCATTTAACTGATTTCATCGTTAACTGATTTCATCGTTAACTGATTTCATCGTTAACTGATTTCATCTTCATTTAACTGATTTCATCGTTAACTGATTTCATCTTCATTCTTCATTTAACTGATTTCATCTTTAACTGATTTCATCGTTAACTGATTTCATCTTCATTTAACTGATTTCATCGTTAATTGATTTCATCGTTAACTGATTTCATCGTTAACTGATTTCATCTTCATTTAACTGATTTCATCGTTAACTGATTTCATCGTTAACTGATTTCATCTTCATTTAACTGATTTCATCGTTAACTGATTTCATCGTTAACTGATTTCATCTTCATTTAACTGATTTCATCGTTAACTGATTTCATCGTTAACTGATTTCATCGTTAACTGATTTCATCTTCATTTAACTGATTTCATTTTCATTCTTCATTTAACTGATTTCATCGTTAACTGATTTCATCTTCATTTAACTGATTTCATCTTCATTTAACTGATTTCATCGTTAACTGATTTCATCGTTAACTGATTTCATCTTTAACTGATTTCATCGTTAACTGATTTCATCTTCATTTAACTGATTTCATCGTTAACTGATTTCATCTTCATTTAATTGATTTCATCGTTAACTGATTTCATCGTTAACTGATTTCATCGTTAACTGATTTCATCTTCATTTAACTGATTTCATCGTTAACTGATTTCATCGTTAACTGATTTCATCGTTAACTGATTTCATCTTTAACTGATTTCATCGTTAACTGATTTCATCTTCATTTAACTGATTTCATCGTTAACTGATTTCATCTTCATTTAATTGATTTCATCGTTAACTGATTTCATCGTTAACTGATTTCATCGTTAACTGATTTCATCTTCATTTAACTGATTTCATCGTTAACTGATTTCATCGTTAACTGATTTCATCTTCATTTAACTGATTTCATCGTTAACTGATTTCATCTTCATTTAATTGATTTCATCGTTAACTGATTTCATCGTTAACTGATTTCATCGTTAACTGATTTCATCTTCATTTAACTGATTTCATCGTTAACTGATTTCATCGTTAACTGATTCCATCGTTAACTGATTTCATCGTTAACTGATTTCATCTTCATTTAACTGATTTCATCGTTAACTGATTTCATCGTTAACTGATTTCATCTTCATTTAACTGATTTCATTGTTAACTGATTTCATCGTTAACTGATTTCATCTTCATTTAACTGATTTCATCGTTAACTGATTTCATCGTTAACTGATTTCATCGTTAACTGATTTCATCTTCATTTAACTGATTTCATTTTCATTCTTCATTTAACTGATTTCATCGTTAACTGATTTCATCTTCATTTAACTGATTTCATCGTTAACTGATTTCATCGTTAACTGATTTCATCGTTAACTGATTTCATCTTTAACTGATTTCATCGTTAACTGATTTCATCTTCATTTAACTGATTTCATCGTTAACTGATTTCATCTTCATTTAATTGATTTCATCGTTAACTGATTTCATCGTTAACTGATTTCATCGTTAACTGATTTCATCTTCATTTAACTGATTTCATCGTTAACTGATTTCATCGTTAACTGATTTCATCTTCATTTAACTGATTTCATTTTCATTCTTCATTTAACTGATTTCATCGTTAACTGATTTCATCTTCATTTAATTGATTTCATCGTTAACTGATTTCATCGTTAACTGATTTCATCGTTAACTGATTTCATCTTCATTTAACTGATTTCATCGTTAACTGATTTCATCGTTAACTGATTTCATCGTTAACTGATTTCATCTTCATTTAACTGATTTCATCGTTAACTGATTTCATCGTTAACTGATTTCATCTTCATTTAACTGATTTCATCGTTAACTGATTTCATCGTTAATTGATTTCATCGTTAACTGATTTCATTTTCATTCTTCATTTAACTGATTTCATCGTTAACTGATTTCATCGTTAACTGATTTCATCGTTAACTGATTTCATCTTCATTTAACTGATTTCATCGTTAACTGATTTCATCGTTAATTGATTTCATCGTTAACTGATTTCATCTTCATTCTTCATTTAACTGATTTCATCGTTAACTGATTTCATCTTCATTTAACTGATTTCATCGTTAACTGATTTCATCGTTAACTGATTTCATCGTTAACTGATTCCATCTTCATTTAACTGATTTCATCGTTAACTGATTTCATCTTCATTCTTCATTTAACTGATTTCATCGTTAACTGATTTCATCTTTAACTGATTTCATCGTTAACTGATTTCATCGTTAACTGATTTCATCTTCATTTAACTGATTTCATCGTTAACTGATTTCATCGTTAACTGATTTCATCTTTAACTGATTTCATCGTTAACTGATTTCATCTTCATTTAACTGATTTCATCGTTAACTGATTTCATCTTCATTTAACTGATTTCATCGTTAACTGATTTCATCGTTAACTGATTTCATCGTTAACTGATTTCATCTTCATTTAACTGATTCCATCGTTAACTGATTTCATCGTTAACTGATTTCATCGTTAACTGATTTCATCTTCATTTAACTGATTTCATCGTTAACTGATTTCATCGTTAACTGATTTCATCTTTAACTGATTTCATCGTTAACTGATTTCATCTTCATTTAACTGATTTCATCGTTAACTGATTTCATCGTTAACTGATTTCATCGTTAACTGATTTCATCTTCATTTAACTGATTTCATCGTTAACTGATTTCATCGTTAACTGATTCCATCGTTAACTGATTTCATCGTTAACTGATTTCATCTTCATTTAACTGATTTCATCGTTAACTGATTTCATCTTCATTTAACTGATTTCATCGTTAACTGATTTCATCGTTAACTGATTTCATCGTTAACTGATTTCATCTTCATTTAACTGATTTCATTTTCATTCTTCATTTAACTGATTTCATCGTTAACTGATTTCATCTTCATTTAACTGATTTCATCGTTAACTGATTTCATCTTCATTTAACTGATTTCATCGTTAACTGATTTCATCTTCATTTAATTGATTTCATCGTTAACTGATTTCATCGTTAACTGATTTCATCGTTAACTGATTTCATCTTCATTTAACTGATTTCATCGTTAACTGATTTCATCGTTAACTGATTCCATCGTTAACTGATTTCATCTTCATTTAACTGATTTCATCGTTAACTGATTTCATCGTTAACTGATTTCATCTTCATTTAACTGATTTCATCGTTAACTGATTTCATCTTTAACTGATTTCATCGTTAACTGATTTCATCGTTAACTGATTTCATCTTCATTTAACTGATTTCATCGTTAACTGATTTCATCGTTAACTGATTTCATCGTTAACTGATTTCATCTTCATTTAACTGATTTCATCGTTAACTGATTTCATCGTTAACTGATTTCATCTTCATTTAACTGATTTCATCGTTAACTGATTTCATCGTTAACTGATTCCATCGTTAACTGATTTCATCTTTAACTGATTTCATCGTTAACTGATTTCATCTTCATTTAACTGATTTCATCGTTAACTGATTTCATCTTCATTCAACTGATTTCATCGTTAACTGATTTCGTCTTCATTTAACTGATTTCATCGTTAACTGATTTCATCTTTAACTGATTTCATCGTTAACTGATTTCATCTTCATTTAACTGATTTCATCGTTAACTGATTTCATCGTTAACTGATTTCATCGTTAACTGATTTCATCTTCATTTAACTGATTTCATCGTTAACTGATTTCATCGTTAACTGATTTCATCGTTAACTGATTTCATCTTCATTTAACTGATTTCATCGTTAACTGATTTCATCTTCATTCAACTGATTTCATCGTTAACTGATTTCGTCTTCATTTAACTGATTTCATCGTTAACTGATTTCATCTTTAACTGATTTCATCGTTAACTGATTTCATCTTCATTTAACTGATTTCATCGTTAACTGATTTCATCGTTAACTGATTTCATCTTCATTTAACTGATTCCATCGTTAACTGATTTCATCGTTAACTGATTTCATCTTCATTTAACTGATTTCATCGTTAACTTATTTCATCGTTAACTGATTCCATCGTTAACTGATTTCATCTTTAACTGATTTCATCGTTAACTGATTTCATCTTCATTTAACTGATTTCATCGTTAACTGATTTCATCTTCATTTAATTGATTTCATCGTTAACTGATTTCATCCTTAACTGATTTCATCTTCATTTAACTGATTTCATCGTTAACTGATTTCATCGTTAACTGATTTCATCTTCATTTAACTGATTTCATCGTTAACTGATTTCATCGTTAACTGATTTCATCTTCATTTAACTGATTTCATCGTTAACTGATTTCATCTTCATTTAACTGATTTCATCGTTAACTGATTTCATCGTTAACTGATTTCATCTTCATTTAACTGATTTCATCGTTAACTGATTTCATCGTTAACTGATTTCATCTTCATTTAACTGATTTCATCGTTAACTGATTTCATCGTTAACTGATTTCATCTTTAACTGATTTCATCGTTAACTGATTTCATCTTCATTTAACTGATTTCATCGTTAACTGATTTCATCTTCATTTAACTGATTTCATCGTTAACTGATTTCATCGTTAACTGATTTCATCTTCATTTAACTGATTTCATCGTTAACTGATTTCATCGTTAACTGATTTCATCTTTAACTGATTTCATCGTTAACTGATTTCATCTTCATTTAACTGATTTCATCGTTAACTGATTTCATCGTTAACTGATTTCATCTTCATTTAACTGATTTCATCGTTAACTGATTTCATCTTTAACTGATTTCATCGTTAACTGATTTCATCTTCATTTAACTGATTTCATCGTTAACTGATTTCATCGTTAACTGATTTCATCTTCATTTAACTGATTTCATCTTCATTTAACTGATTTCATCGTTAACTGATTTCATCTTCATTTAACTGATTTCATCGTTAACTGATTTCATCGTTAACTGATTTCATCTTCATTTAACTGATTCCATCGTTAACTGATTTCATCGTTAACTGATTTCATCTTCATTTAACTGATTCCATCGTTAACTGATTTCATCGTTAACTGATTTCATCGTTAACTGATTTCATCTTCATTTAACTGATTTCATCTTCATTTAACTGATTTCATCGTTAACTGATTTCATCTTCATTTAACTGATTTCATCGTTAACTGATTTCATCGTTAACTGATTTCATCTTCATTTAACTGATTTCATCGTTAACTGATTTCATCGTTAACTGATTCCATCGTTAACTGATTTCATCTTCATTTAACTGATTTCATCGTTAACTGATTTCATCTTCATTTAACTGATTCCATCGTTAACTGATTCCATCGTTAACTGATTTCATCGTTAACTGATTTCATCTTCATTTAACTGATTTCATTTTCATTCTTCATTTAACTGATTTCATCGTTAACTGATTTCATCTTCATTTAACTGATTTCATCGTTAACTGATTTCATCGTTAACTGATTTCATGGTTAACTGATTTCATCTTCATTTAACTGATTTCATCGTTAACTGATTTCATCGTTAACTGATTTCATCTTTAACTGATTTCATCGTTAACTGATTTCATCTTCATTTAACTGATTTCATCGTTAACTGATTTCATCTTCATTTAACTGATTCCATCGTTAACTGATTTCATCGTTAACTGATTTCATCGTTAACTGATTTCATCTTCATTTAACTGATTTCATCGTTAACTGATCTCATCGTTAACTGATCTCATCGTTAACTGATTCCATCGTTAACTGATTTCACCGTGAACTGATTTCATCTTCATTTAACTGATTCCATCGTTAACTGATTTCATCGTTAACTGATTTCATCTTTAACTGATTTCATCGTTAACTGATTTCATCTTCATTTAACTGATTTCATTTTCATTCTTCATTTAACTGATTTCATCGTTAACTGATTTCATCGTTAACTGATTTCATCTTCATTTAACTGATTTCATCGTTAACTGATTTCATCGTTAATTGATTTCATCGTTAACTGATTTCATCTTCATTCTTCATTTAACTGATTTCATCGTTAACTGATTTCATCGTTAACTGATTTCATCTTCATTCTTCATTTAACTGATTTCATCTTTAACTGATTTCATCGTTAACTGATTTCATCTTCATTTAACTGATTTCATCGTTAATTGATTTCATCGTTAACTGATTTCATCGTTAACTGATTTCATCTTCATTTAACTGATTTCATCGTTAAATGATTTCATCGTTAACTGATTTCATCTTCATTTAACTGATTTCATCGTTAACTGATTTCATCGTTAACTGATTTCATCGTTAACTGATTTCATCGTTAACTGATTTCATCTTCATTTAACTGATTCCATCGTTAACTGATTTCATCGTTAACTGATTTCATCTTCATTTAACTGATTTCATCGTTAACTGATTTCATCGTTAACTGATTTCATCTTCATTTAACTGATTTCATCGTTAACTGATTTCATCTTCATTTAACTGATTTCCTCGTTAACTGATTTCATCGTTAACTGATTTCATCTTCATTTAACTGATTCCATCGTTAACTGATTTCATCGTTAACTGATTTCATCGTTAACTGATTTCATCTTTAACTGATTTCATCGTTAACTGATTTCATCTTCATTTAACTGATTTCATCGTTAACTGATTTCATCGTTAACTGATTTCATCTTCATTTAACTGATTTCATTTTCATTCTTCATTTAACTGATTTCATCGTTAACTGATTTCATCTTCATTTAACTGATTTCATTTTCATTCTTCATTTAACTGATTTCATCGTTAACTGATTTCATCTTCATTTAACTGATTTCATCGTTAACTGATTTCATCGTTAACTGATTTCATCTTCATTTAACTGATTTCATCGTTAACTGATTTCATCGTTAACTGATTTCATCTTCATTTAACTGATTTCATCGTTAACTGATTTCATCGTTAACTGATTTCATCGTTAACTGATTTCATCTTCATTTAACTGATTTCATCGTTAACTGATTTCATCTTTAACTGATTTCATCGTTAACTGATTTCATCGTTAACTGATTTCATCTTCATTTAACTGATTTCATCGTTAACTGATTTCATCGTTAACTGATTTCATCTTTAACTGATTTCATCGTTAACTGATTTCATCTTCATTTAACTGATTTCATCGTTAACTGATTTCATCTTCATTTAACTGATTTCATCGTTAACTGATTTCATCGTTAACTGATTTCATCGTTAACTGATTTCATCTTCATTTAACTGATTCCATCGTTAACTGATTTCATCGTTAACTGATTTCATCGTTAACTGATTTCATCTTCATTTAACTGATTTCATCGTTAACTGATTTCATCGTTAACTGATTTCATCTTTAACTGATTTCATCGTTAACTGATTTCATCTTCATTTAACTGATTTCATCGTTAACTGATTTCATCGTTAACTGATTTCATCGTTAACTGATTTCATCTTCATTTAACTGATTTCATCGTTAACTGATTTCATCGTTAACTGATTCCATCGGTAACTGATTTCATCGTTAACTGATTTCATCTTCATTTAACTGATTTCATCGTTAACTGATTTCATCTTCATTTAACTGATTTCATCGTTAACTGATTTCATCGTTAACTGATTTCATCGTTAACTGATTTCATCTTCATTTAACTGATTTCATTTTCATTCTTCATTTAACTGATTTCATCGTTAACTGATTTCATCTTCATTTAACTGATTTCATCGTTAACTGATTTCATCTTCATTTAACTGATTTCATCGTTAACTGATTTCATCGTTAACTGATTTCATCTTCATTTAACTGATTTCATCGTTAACTGATTTCATCGTTAACTGATTCCATCGTTAACTGATTTCATCGTTAACTGATTTCATCTTCATTTAACTGATTTCATCGTTAACTGATTTCATCGTTAACTGATTTCATCTTCATTTAACTGATTTCATCGTTAACTGATTTCATCGTTAACTGATTTCATCGTTAACTGATTTCATCGTTAACTGATTTCATCTTCATTTAACTGATTTCATCGTTAACTGATTTCATCGTTAACTGATTTCATCTTCATTTAACTGATTTCATCGTTAACTGATTTCATCGTTAACTGATTTCATCTTCATTTAACTGATTTCATCGTTAACTGATTTCATCTTCATTTAACTGATTTCATCGTTAACTGATTTCATCGTTAACTGATTCCATCGTTAACTGATTTCATCTTCATTTAACTGATTTCATCGTTAACTGATTTCATCTTCATTTAACTGATTCCATCGTTAACTGATTCCATCGTTAACTGATTTCATCGTTAACTGATTTCATCTTCATTTAACTGATTTCATTTTCATTCTTCATTTAACTGATTTCATCGTTAACTGATTTCATCTTCATTTAACTGATTTCATCGTTAACTGATTTCATCGTTAACTGATTTCATGGTTAACTGATTTCATCTTCATTTAACTGATTTCATCGTTAACTGATTTCATCGTTAACTGATTTCATCTTTAACTGATTTCATCGTTAACTGATTTCATCTTCATTTAACTGATTTCATCGTTAACTGATTTCATCTTCATTTAACTGATTCCATCGTTAACTGATTTCATCGTTAACTGATTTCATCGTTAACTGATTTCATCTTCATTTAACTGATTTCATCGTTAACTGATCTCATCGTTAACTGATCTCATCGTTAACTGATTCCATCGTTAACTGATTTCACCGTGAACTGATTTCATCTTCATTTAACTGATTCCATCGTTAACTGATTTCATCGTTAACTGATTTCATCGTTAACTGATTTCATCTTTAACTGATTTCATCGTTAACTGATTTCATCTTCATTTAACTGATTTCATTTTCATTCTTCATTTAACTGATTTCATCGTTAACTGATTTCATCGTTAACTGATTTCATCTTCATTTAACTGATTTCATCGTTAACTGATTTCATCGTTAATTGATTTCATCGTTAACTGATTTCATCTTCATTCTTCATTTAACTGATTTCATCGTTAACTGATTTCATCGTTAACTGATTTCATCTTCATTTAACTGATTTCATCGTTAACTGATTTCATCTTCATTCTTCATTTAACTGATTTCATCTTTAACTGATTTCATCGTTAACTGATTTCATCTTCATTTAACTGATTTCATCGTTAATTGATTTCATCGTTAACTGATTTCATCGTTAACTGATTTCATCTTCATTTAACTGATTTCATCGTTAAATGATTTCATCGTTAACTGATTTCATCTTTAACTGATTTCATCTTCATTTAACTGACTTCATCGTTAACTGATTTCATCGTTAACTGATTTCATCGTTAACTGATTTCATCTTCATTTAACTGATTCTATCGTTAACTGATTTCATCGTTAACTGATTTCATCTTCATTTAACTGATTTCATCGTTAACTGATTTCATCGTTAACTGATTTCATCTTCATTTAACTGATTTCATCGTTAACTGATTTCATCTTCATTTAACTGATTTCCTCGTTAACTGATTTCATCGTTAACTGATTTCATCTTTAACTGATTTCATCGTTAACTGATTTCATCGTTAACTGATTTCATCGTTAACTGATTTCATCTTTAACTGATTTCATCGTTAACTGATTTCATCTTCATTTAACTGATTTCATCGTTAACTGATTTCATCGTTAACTGATTTCATCTTCATTTAACTGATTTCATTTTCATTCTTCATTTAACTGATTTCATCGTTAACTGATTTCATCTTCATTTAACTGATTTCATTTTCATTCTTCATTTAACTGATTTCATCGTTAACTGATTTCATCTTCATTTAACTGATTTCATCGTTAACTGATTTCATCGTTAACTGATTTCATCTTCATTTAACTGATTTCATCGTTAACTGATTTCATCGTTAACTGATTTCATCGTTAACTGATTTCATCGTTAACTGATTTCATCGTTAACTGATTTCATCTTCATTTAACTGATTTCATCGTTAACTGATTTCATCTTTAACTGATTTCATCGTTAACTGATTTCATCGTTAACTGATTTCATCTTCATTTAACTGATTTCATCGTTAACTGATTTCATCGTTAACTGATTTCATCTTTAACTGATTTCATCGTTAACTGATTTCATCTTCATTTAACTGATTTCATCGTTAACTGATTTCATCTTCATTTAACTGATTTCATCGTTAACTGATTTCATCGTTAACTGATTTCATCGTTAACTGATTTCATCTTCATTTAACTGATTCCATCGTTAACTGATTTCATCGTTAACTGATTTCATCGTTAACTGATTTCATCTTCATTTAACTGATTTCATCGTTAACTGATTTCATCGTTAACTGATTTCATCTTTAACTGATTTCATCGTTAACTGATTTCATCTTCATTTAACTGATTTCATCGTTAACTGATTTCATCGTTAACTGATTTCATCGTTAACTGATTTCATCTTCATTTAACTGATTTCATCGTTAACTGATTTCATCGTTAACTGATTCCATCGTTAACTGATTTCATCGTTAACTGATTTCATCTTCATTTAACTGATTTCATCGTTAACTGATTTCATCTTCATTTAACTGATTTCATCGTTAACTGATTTCATCGTTAACTGATTTCATCGTTAACTGATTTCATCTTCATTTAACTGATTTCATTTTCATTCTTCATTTAACTGATTTCATCGTTAACTGATTTCATCTTCATTTAACTGATTTCATCGTTAACTGATTTCATCTTCATTTAACTGATTTCATCGTTAACTGATTTCATCGTTAACTGATTTCATCGTTAACTGATTTCATCTTCATTTAACTGATTTCATCGTTAACTGATTTCATCGTTAACTGATTCCATCGTTAACTGATTTCATCGTTAACTGATTTCATCTTCATTTAACTGATTTCATCGTTAACTGATTTCATCGTTAACTGATTTCATCTTCATTTAACTGATTTCATCGTTAACTGATTTCATCTTTAACTGATTTCATCGTTAACTGATTTCATCTTCATTTAACTGATTTCATCGTTAACTGATTTCATCGTTAACTGATTTCATCGTTAACTGATTTCATCTTCATTTAACTGATTTCATCGTTAACTGATTTCATCGTTAACTGATTTCATCTTCATTTAACTGATTTCATCGTTAACTGATTTCATCGTTAACTGATTCATCGTTAACTGATTTCATCTTTAACTGATTTCATCGTTAACTGATTTCATCTTCATTTAACTGATTTCATCGTTAACTGATTTCATCTTCATTCAACTGATTTCATCGTTAACTGATTTCGTCTTCATTTAACTGATTTCATCGTTAACTGATTTCATCTTTAACTGATTTCATCGTTAACTGATTTCATCTTCATTTAACTGATTTCATCGTTAACTGATTTCATCGTTAACTGATTTCATCGTTAACTGATTTCATCTTCATTTAACTGATTTCATCGTTAACTGATTTCATCGTTAACTGATTTCATCGTTAACTGATTTCATCTTCATTTAACTGATTTCATCGTTCACTGATTTCATCGTTAACTGATTTCATCTTCATTTAACTGATTTCATCGTTAACTGATTTCATCGTTAACTGATTTCATCTTCATTTAACTGATTTCATCGTTAACTGATTTCATCTTCATTCAACTGATTTCATCGTTAACTGATTTCGTCTTCATTTAACTGATTTCATCGTTAACTGATTTCATCTTTAACTGATTTCATCGTTAACTGATTTCATCTTCATTTAACTGATTTCATCGTTAACTGATTTCATCGTTAACTGATTTCATCGTTAACTGATTTCATCTTCATTTAACTGATTTCATCGTTAACTTATTTCATCGTTAACTGATTCCATCGTTAACTGATTTCATCTTTAACTGATTTCATCGTTAACTGATTTCATCTTCATTTAACTGATTTCATCGTTAACTGATTTCATCTTCATTTAATTGATTTCATCGTTAACTGATTTCATCCTTAACTGATTTCATCTTCATTTAACTGATTTCATCGTTAACTGATTTCATCGTTAACTGATTTCATCTTCATTTAACTGATTTCATCGTTAACTGATTTCATCGTTAACTGATTTCATCGTTAACTGATTTCATCTTCATTTAACTGATTTCATCGTTAACTGATTTCATCTTCATTTAACTGATTTCATCGTTAACTGATTTCATCGTTAACTGATTTCATCTTCATTTAACTGATTTCATTGTTAACTGATTTCATCGTTAACTGATTTCATCTTCATTTAACTGATTTCATCGTTAACTGATTTCATCGTTAACTGATTTCATCGTTAACTGATTTCATCTTCATTTAACTGATTTCATTTTCATTCTTCATTTAACTGATTTCATCGTTAACTGATTTCATCTTCATTTAACTGATTTCATCGTTAACTGATTTCATCGTTAACTGATTTCATCGTTAACTGATTTCATCTTTAACTGATTTCATCGTTAACTGATTTCATCTTCATTTAACTGATTTCATCGTTAACTGATTTCATCTTCATTTAATTGATTTCATCGTTAACTGATTTCATCGTTAACTGATTTCATCTTCATTTAACTGATTTCATCGTTAACTGATTTCATCGTTAATTGATTTCATCGTTAACTGATTTCATCTTCATTTAACTGATTTCATCGTTAACTGATTTCATCGTTAACTGATTTCATCGTTAACTGATTTCATCTTTAACTGATTTCATCTTCATTTAACTGATTTCATCGTTAACTGATTTCATCGTTAACTGATTTCATCTTCATTTAATTGATTTCATCGTTAACTGATTTCATCGTTAACTGATTTCATCGTTAACTGATTTCATCTTCATTTAACTGATTTCATCGTTAACTGATTTCATCGTTAACTGATTTCATCTTCATTTAACTGATTTCATCGTTAACTGATTTCATCGTTAACTGATTTCATCTTCATTTAACTGATTTCATCGTTAACTGATTTCATCGTTAATTGATTTCATCGTTAACTGATTTCATCTTCATTTAACTGATTTCATCGTTAACTGATTTCATCGTTAATTGATTTCATCGTTAACTGATTTCATCTTCATTTAACTGATTTCATTTTCATTCTTCATTTAACTGATTTCATCGTTAACTGATTTCATCGTTAACTGATTTCATCTTCATTTAACTGATTTCATCGTTAACTGATTTCATCGTTAATTGATTTCATCGTTAACTGATTTCATCTTCATTCTTCATTTAACTGATTTCATCGTTAACTGATTTCATCTTCATTTAACTGATTTCATCGTTAACTGATTTCATCGTTAACTGATTTCATCGTTAACTGATTTCATCTTCATTTAACTGATTTCATCGTTAACTGATTTCATCTTCATTCTTCATTTAACTGATTTCATCTTTAACTGATTTCATCGTTAACTGATTTCATCTTCATTTAACTGATTTCATCGTTAATTGATTTCATCGTTAACTGATTTCATCGTTAACTGATTTCATCTTCATTTAACTGATTTCATCGTTAACTGATTTCATCGTTAACTGATTTCATCTTTAACTGATTTCATCTTCATTTAACTGATTTCATCGTTAACTGATTTCATCGTTAACTGATTTCATCTTCATTTAACTGATTTCATTGTTAACTGATTTCATCGTTAACTGATTTCATCTTCATTTAACTGATTTCATCGTTAACTGATTTCATCGTTAACTGATTTCATCGTTAACTGATTTCATCTTCATTTAACTGATTTCATTTTCATTCTTCATTTAACTGATTTCATCGTTAACTGATTTCATCGTTAACTGATTTCATCTTCATTTAACTGATTTCATCGTTAACTGATTTCATCGTTAACTGATTTCATCGTTAACTGATTTCATCTTTAACTGATTTCATCGTTAACTGATTTCATCTTCATTTAACTGATTTCATCGTTAACTGATTTCATCTTCATTTAATTGATTTCATCGTTAACTGATTTCATCGTTAACTGATTTCATCGTTAACTGATTTCATCTTCATTTAACTGATTTCATCGTTAACTGATTTCATCGTTAACTGATTTCATCGTTAACTGATTTCATCTTCATTTAACTGATTTCATCTTCATTTAACTGATTTCATCGTTAACTGATTTCATCGTTAACTGATTTCATCTTCATTTAATTGATTTCATCGTTAACTGATTTCATCGTTAACTGATTTCATCGTTAACTGATTTCATCTTCATTTAACTGATTTCATCGTTAACTGATTTCATCTTCATTTAATTGATTTCATCGTTAACTGATTTCATCGTTAACTGATTTCATCTTCATTTAACTGATTTCATCGTTAACTGATTTCATCGTTAACTGATTTCATCGTTAACTGATTTCATCTTCATTTAACTGATTTCATCGTTAACTGATTTCATCTTCATTTAACTGATTTCATCGTTAACTGATTTCATCGTTAACTGATTTCATCTTCATTTAACTGATTTCATTGTTAACTGATTTCATCGTTAACTGATTTCATCTTCATTTAACTGATTTCATCGTTAACTGATTTCATCGTTAACTGATTTCATCGTTAACTGATTTCATCTTCATTTAACTGATTTCATTTTCATTCTTCATTTAACTGATTTCATCGTTAACTGATTTCATCTTCATTTAACTGATTTCATCGTTAACTGATTTCATCGTTAACTGATTTCATCGTTAACTGATTTCATCTTTAACTGATTTCATCGTTAACTGATTTCATCTTCATTTAACTGATTTCATCGTTAACTGATTTCATCTTCATTTAATTGATTTCATCGTTAACTGATTTCATCGTTAACTGATTTCATCGTTAACTGATTTCATCTTCATTTAACTGATTTCATCGTTAACTGATTTCATCGTTAACTGATTTCATCGTTAACTGATTTCATCTTTAACTGATTTCATCGTTAACTGATTTCATCTTCATTTAACTGATTTCATCGTTAACTGATTTCATCTTCATTTAATTGATTTCATCGTTAACTGATTTCATCGTTAACTGATTTCATCGTTAACTGATTTCATCTTCATTTAACTGATTTCATCGTTAACTGATTTCATCGTTAACTGATTTCATCTTCATTTAACTGATTTCATCGTTAACTGATTTCATCGTTAATTGATTTCATCGTTAACTGATTTCATCTTCATTTAACTGATTTCATCGTTAACTGATTTCATCGTTAACTGATTTCATCGTTAACTGATTTCATCTTTAACTGATTTCATCTTCATTTAACTGATTTCATCGTTAACTGATTTCATCGTTAACTGATTTCATCTTCATTTAATTGATTTCATCGTTAACTGATTTCATCGTTAACTGATTTCATCGTTAACTGATTTCATCTTCATTTAACTGATTTCATCGTTAACTGATTTCATCGTTAACTGATTTCATCTTCATTTAACTGATTTCATCGTTAACTGATTTCATCGTTAACTGATTTCATCTTCATTTAACTGATTTCATCGTTAACTGATTTCATCGTTAATTGATTTCATCGTTAACTGATTTCATCTTCATTTAACTGATTTCATCGTTAACTGATTTCATCGTTAATTGATTTCATCGTTAACTGATTTCATCTTCATTTAACTGATTTCATTTTCATTCTTCATTTAACTGATTTCATCGTTAACTGATTTCATCGTTAACTGATTTCATCTTCATTTAACTGATTTCATCGTTAACTGATTTCATCGTTAATTGATTTCATCGTTAACTGATTTCATCTTCATTCTTCATTTAACTGATTTCATCGTTAACTGATTTCATCTTCATTTAACTGATTTCATCGTTAACTGATTTCATCGTTAACTGATTTCATCGTTAACTGATTTCATCTTCATTTAACTGATTTCATCGTTAACTGATTTCATCTTCATTCTTCATTTAACTGATTTCATCTTTAACTGATTTCATCGTTAACTGATTTCATCTTCATTTAACTGATTTCATCGTTAATTGATTTCATCGTTAACTGATTTCATCGTTAACTGATTTCATCTTCATTTAACTGATTTCATCGTTAACTGATTTCATCGTTAACTGATTTCATCTTTAACTGATTTCATCTTCATTTAACTGATTTCATCGTTAACTGATTTCATCGTTAACTGATTTCATTGTTAACTGATTTCATCGTTAACTGATTTCATCTTCATTTAACTGATTTCATCGTTAACTGATTTCATCGTTAACTGATTTCATCGTTAACTGATTTCATCTTCATTTAACTGATTTCATTTTCATTCTTCATTTAACTGATTTCATCGTTAACTGATTTCATCTTCATTTAACTGATTTCATCGTTAACTGATTTCATCGTTAACTGATTTCATCGTTAACTGATTTCATCTTTAACTGATTTCATCGTTAACTGATTTCATCTTCATTTAACTGATTTCATCGTTAACTGATTTCATCTTCATTTAATTGATTTCATCGTTAACTGATTTCATCGTTAACTGATTTCATCGTTAACTGATTTCATCTTCATTTAACTGATTTCATCGTTAACTGATTTCATCGTTAACTGATTTCATCGTTAACTGATTTCATCTTCATTTAACTGATTTCATCTTCATTTAACTGATTTCATCGTTAACTGATTTCATCGTTAACTGATTTCATCTTCATTTAATTGATTTCATCGTTAACTGATTTCATCGTTAACTGATTTCATCGTTAACTGATTTCATCTTCATTTAACTGATTTCATCGTTAACTGATTTCATCGTTAACTGATTTCATCGTTAACTGATTTCATCTTCATTTAATTGATTTCATCGTTAACTGATTTCATCGTTAACTGATTTCATCGTTAACTGATTTCATCTTCATTTAACTGATTTCATCGTTAACTGATTTCATCGTTAACTGATTTCATCTTCATTTAACTGATTTCATCGTTAACTGATTTCATCGTTAACTGATTTCATCTTCATTTAACTGATTTCATCGTTAACTGATTTCATCGTTAATTGATTTCATCGTTAACTGATTTCATTTTCATTCTTCATTTAACTGATTTCATCGTTAACTGATTTCATCGTTAACTGATTTCTTCTTCATTTAACTGATTTCATCGTTAACTGATTTCATCGTTAACTGATTTCATCGTTAACTGATTTCATCTTCATTTAACTGATTTCATCGTTAACTGATTTCATCGTTAACTGATTTCATCGTTAACTGATTTCATCGTTAACTGATTTCATCTTCATTTAACTGATTTCATTGTTAACTGATTTCATCGTTAACTGATTTCATCTTCATTTAACTGATTTCATCGTTAACTGATTTCATCGTTAACTGATTTCATCTTCATTTAACTGATTTCATTTTCATTCTTCATTTAACTGATTTCATCGTTAACTGATTTCATCTTCATTTAACTGATTTCATCGTTAACTGATTTCATCGTTAACTGATTTCATCGTTAACTGATTTCATCTTTAACTGATTTCATCGTTAACTGATTTCATCTTCATTTAACTGATTTCATCGTTAACTGATTTCATCTTCATTTAATTGATTTCATCGTTAACTGATTTCATCGTTAACTGATTTCATCGTTAACTGATTTCATCTTCATTTAACTGATTTCATCGTTAACTGATTTCATCGTTAACTGATTTCATCTTCATTTAACTGATTTCATTTTCATTCTTCATTTAACTGATTTCATCGTTAACTGATTTCATCTTCATTTAATTGATTTCATCGTTAACTGATTTCATCGTTAACTGATTTCATCTTCATTTAACTGATTTCATCGTTAACTGATTTCATCGTTAACTGATTTCATCGTTAACTGATTTCATCTTCATTTAACTGATTTCATCGTTAACTGATTTCATCGTTAACTGATTTCATCTTCATTTAACTGATTTCATCGTTAACTGATTTCATCGTTAATTGATTTCATCGTTAACTGATTTCATTTTCATTCTTCATTTAACTGATTTCATCGTTAACTGATTTCATCGTTAACTGATTTCATCTTCATTTAACTGATTTCATCGTTAACTGATTTCATCGTTAATTGATTTCATCGTTAACTGATTTCATCTTCATTCTTCATTTAACTGATTTCATCGTTAACTGATTTCATCTTCATTTAACTGATTTCATCGTTAACTGATTTCATCGTTAACTGATTTCATCGTTAACTGATTTCATCTTCATTTAACTGATTTCATCGTTAACTGATTTCATCTTCATTCTTCATTTAACTGATTTCATCTTTAACTGATTTCATCGTTAACTGATTTCATCTTCATTTAACTGATTTCATCGTTAATTGATTTCATCGTTAACTGATTTCATCGTTAACTGATTTCATCTTCATTTAACTGATTTCATCGTTAACTGATTTCATCGTTAACTGATTTCATCTTTAACTGATTTCATCTTCATTTAACTGATTTCATCGTTAACTGATTTCATCGTTAACTGATTTCATCGTTAACTGATTTCATCTTCATTTAACTGATTTCATTGTTAACTGATTTCATCGTTAACTGATTTCATCTTCATTTAACTGATTTCATCGTTAACTGATTTCATCGTTAACTGATTTCATCGTTAACTGATTTCATCTTCATTTAACTGATTTCATTTTCATTCTTCATTTAACTGATTTCATCTTTAACTGATTTCATCTTCATTTAACTGATTTCATCGTTAACTGATTTCATCGTTAACTGATTTCATCGTTAACTGATTTCATCTTCATTTAACTGATTTCATTGTTAACTGATTTCATCGTTAACTGATTTCATCTTCATTTAACTGATTTCATCGTTAACTGATTTCATCGTTAACTGATTTCATCGTTAACTGATTTCATCTTCATTTAACTGATTTCATCGTTAACTGATTTCATCGTTAACTGATTTCATCGTTAACTGACTTCATCTTTAACTGATTTCATCGTTAACTGATTTCATCTTCATTTAACTGATTTCATCGTTAACTGATTTCATCTTCATTTAATTGATTTCATCGTTAACTGATTTCATCGTTAACTGATTTCATCGTTAACTGATTTCATCTTCATTTAACTGATTTCATCGTTAACTGATTTCATCGTTAACTGATTTCATCTTCATTTAACTGATTTCATTTTCATTCTTCATTTAACTGATTTCATCGTTAACTGATTTCATCTTCATTTAATTGATTTCATCGTTAACTGATTTCATCGTTAACTGATTTCATCGTTAACTGATTTCATCTTCATTTAACTGATTTCATCGTTAACTGATTTCATCGTTAACTGATTTCATCTTCATTTAACTGATTTCATTTTCATTCTTCATTTAACTGATTTCATCGTTAACTGATTTCATCTTCATTTAATTGATTTCATCGTTAACTGATTTCATCGTTAACTGATTTCATCGTTAACTGATTTCATCGTTAACTGATTTCATCTTCATTTAACTGATTTCATCGTTAACTGATTTCATCGTTAACTGATTTCATCTTCATTTAACTGATTTCATCGTTAACTGATTTCATCGTTAATTGATTTCATCGTTAACTGATTTCATCTTCATTCTTCATTTAACTGATTTCATCGTTAACTGATTTCATCTTCATTTAACTGATTTCATCGTTAACTGATTTCATCGTTAACTGATTTCATCTTCATTTAACTGATTTCATTGTTAACTGATTTCATCGTTAACTGATTTCATCTTCATTTAACTGATTTCATCGTTAACTGATTTCATCGTTAACTGATTTCATCGTTAACTGATTTCATCTTCATTTAACTGATTTCATTTTCATTCTTCATTTAACTGATTTCATCGTTAACTGATTTCATCTTCATTTAACTGATTTCATCGTTAACTGATTTCATCGTTAACTGATTTCATCGTTAACTGATTTCATCTTTAACTGATTTCATCGTTAACTGATTTCATCTTCATTTAACTGATTTCATCGTTAACTGATTTCATCTTCATTTAATTGATTTCATCGTTAACTGATTTCATCGTTAACTGATTTCATCGTTAACTGATTTCATCTTCATTTAACTGATTTCATCGTTAACTGATTTCATCGTTAACTGATTTCATCTTCATTTAACTGATTTCATTTTCATTCTTCATTTAACTGATTTCATCGTTAACTGATTTCATCTTCATTTAATTGATTTCATCGTTAACTGATTTCATCGTTAACTGATTTCATCGTTAACTGATTTCATCTTCATTTAACTGATTTCATCGTTAACTGATTTCATCGTTAACTGATTTCATCGTTAACTGATTTCATCTTCATTTAACTGATTTCATCGTTAACTGATTTCATCGTTAATTGATTTCATCGTTAACTGATTTCATTTTCATTCTTCATTTAACTGATTTCATCGTTAACTGATTTCATCGTTAACTGATTTCATCTTCATTTAACTGATTTCATCGTTAACTGATTTCATCGTTAATTGATTTCATCGTTAACTGATTTCATCTTCATTCTTCATTTAACTGATTTCATCGTTAACTGATTTCATCTTCATTTAACTGATTTCATCGTTAACTGATTTCATCGTTAACTGATTTCATCGTTAACTGATTTCATCTTCATTTAACTGATTTCATCGTTAACTGATTTCATCTTCATTCTTCATTTAACTGATTTCATCTTTAACTGATTTCATCGTTAACTGATTTCATCTTCATTTAACTGATTTCATCGTTAATTGATTTCATCGTTAACTGATTTCATCGTTAACTGATTTCATCGTTAACTGATTTCATCTTCATTTAACTGATTTCATTTTCATTCTTCATTTAACTGATTTCATCGTTAACTGATTTCATCTTCATTTAACTGATTTCATCGTTAACTGATTTCATCGTTAACTGATTTCATCGTTAACTGATTTCATCTTTAACTGATTTCATCGTTAACTGATTTCATCTTCATTTAACTGATTTCATCGTTAACTGATTTCATCTTCATTTAATTGATTTCATCGTTAACTGATTTCATCGTTAACTGATTTCATCGTTAACTGATTTCATCTTCATTTAACTGATTTCATCGTTAACTGATTTCATCGTTAACTGATTTCATCTTCATTTAACTGATTTCATTTTCATTCTTCATTTAACTGATTTCATCGTTAACTGATTTCATCTTCATTTAATTGATTTCATCGTTAACTGATTTCATCGTTAACTGATTTCATCGTTAACTGATTTCATCTTCATTTAACTGATTTCATCGTTAACTGATTTCATCGTTAACTGATTTCATCTTCATTTAACTGATTTCATCGTTAACTGATTTCATCTTCATTCTTCATTTAACTGATTTCATCTTTAACTGATTTCATCGTTAACTGATTTCATCTTCATTTAACTGATTTCATCGTTAATTGATTTCATCGTTAACTGATTTCATCGTTAACTGATTTCATCGTTAACTGATTTCATCTTCATTTAACTGATTTCATCGTTAATTGATTTCATCGTTAACTGATTTCATCGTTAATTGATTTCATCGTTAACTGATTTCATCTTCATTTAACTGATTTCATCGTTAACTGATTTCATCTTCATTCTTCATTTAACTGATTTCATCTTTAACTGATTTCATCGTTAACTGATTTCATCTTCATTTAACTGATTTCATCGTTAATTGATTTCATCGTTAACTGATTTCATCGTTAATTGATTTCATCGTTAACTGATTTCATCTTCATTTAACTGATTTCATCGTTAACTGATTTCATCTTCATTATTCATTTAACTGATTTCATCTTTAACTGATTTCATCGTTAACTGATTTCATCTTCATTTAACTGATTTCATCGTTAATTGATTTCATCGTTAACTGATTTCATCGTTAACTGATTTCATCTTCATTTAACTGATTTCATCGTTAACTGATTTCATCGTTAACTGATTTCATCTTTAACTGATTTCATCTTCATTTAACTGATTTCATCGTTAACTGATTTCATCGTTAACTGATTTCATCGTTAACTGATTTCATCTTCATTTAACTGATTTCATCTTCATTTAACTGATTTCATCGTTAACTGATTTCATCGTTAACTGATTTCATCTTCATTTAATTGATTTCATCGTTAACTGATTTCATCGTTAACTGATTTCATCGTTAACTGATTTCATCTTCATTTAACTGATTTCATCGTTAACTGATTTCATCGTTAACTGATTTCATCGTTAACTGATTTCATCTTCATTTAACTGATTTCATCGTTAACTGATTTCATCGTTAACTGATTTCATCTTCATTTAACTGATTTCATCGTTAACTGATTTCATCGTTAATTGATTTCATCGTTAACTGATTTCATTTTCATTCTTCATTTAACTGATTTCATCGTTAACTGATTTCATCGTTAACTGATTTCATCTTCATTTAACTGATTTCATCGTTAACTGATTTCATCGTTAATTGATTTCATCGTTAACTGATTTCATCTTCATTCTTCATTTAACTGATTTCATCGTTAACTGATTTCATCTTCATTTAACTGATTTCATCGTTAACTGATTTCATCGTTAACTGATTTCATCGTTAACTGATTTCATCTTCATTTAACTGATTTCATCGTTAACTGATTTCATCTTCATTCTTCATTTAACTGATTTCATCTTTAACTGATTTCATCGTTAACTGATTTCATCTTCATTTAACTGATTTCATCGTTAATTGATTTCATCGTTAACTGATTTCATCGTTAACTGATTTCATCTTCATTTAACTGATTTCATCGTTAACTGATTTCATCGTTAACTGATTTCATCTTTAACTGATTTCATCTTCATTTAACTGATTTCATCGTTAACTGATTTCATCGTTAACTGATTTCATCGTTAACTGATTTCATCTTCATTTAACTGATTTCATTGTTAACTGATTTCATCGTTAACTGATTTCATCTTCATTTAACTGATTTCATCGTTAACTGATTTCATCGTTAACTGATTTCATCGTTAACTGATTTCATCTTCATTTAACTGATTTCATTTTCATTCTTCATTTAACTGATTTCATCGTTAACTGATTTCATCTTCATTTAACTGATTTCATCGTTAACTGATTTCATCGTTAACTGATTTCATCGTTAACTGATTTCATCGTTAACTGATTTCATCTTCATTTAACTGATTTCATCGTTAACTGATTTCATCTTCATTTAATTGATTTCATCGTTAACTGATTTCATCGTTAACTGATTTCATCGTTAACTGATTTCATCGTTAACTGATTTCATCTTCATTTAACTGATTTCATCGTTAACTGATTTCATCGTTAACTGATTTCATCTTCATTTAACTGATTTCATTTTCATTCTTCATTTAACTGATTTCATCGTTAACTGATTTCATCTTCATTTAATTGATTTCATCGTTAACTGATTTCATCGTTAACTGATTTCATCGTTAACTGATTTCATCTTCATTTAACTGATTTCATCGTTAACTGATTTCATCGTTAACTGATTTCATCTTCATTTAACTGATTTCATCGTTAACTGATTTCATCGTTAATTGATTTCATCGTTAACTGATTTCATTTTCATTCTTCATTTAACTGATTTCATCGTTAACTGATTTCATCGTTAACTGATTTCATCTTCATTTAACTGATTTCATCGTTAACTGATTTCATCGTTAACTGATTTCATCTTCATTTAACTGATTTCATCGTTAACTGATTTCATCGTTAATTGATTTCATCGTTAACTGATTTCATTTTCATTCTTCATTTAACTGATTTCATCGTTAACTGATTTCATCGTTAACTGATTTCATCTTCATTTAACTGATTTCATCGTTAACTGATTTCATCGTTAATTGATTTCATCGTTAACTGATTTCATCTTCATTCTTCATTTAACTGATTTCATCGTTAACTGATTTCATCTTCATTTAACTGATTTCATCGTTAACTGATTTCATCGTTAACTGATTTCATCGTTAACTGATTTCATCTTCATTTAACTGATTTCATCGTTAACTGATTTCATCTTCATTCTTCATTTAACTGATTTCATCTTTAACTGATTTCATCGTTAACTGATTTCATCTTCATTTAACTGATTTCATCGTTAATTGATTTCATCGTTAACTGATTTCATCGTTAACTGATTTCATCTTCATTTAACTGATTTCATCGTTAACTGATTTCATCGTTAACTGATTTCATCTTTAACTGATTTCATCTTCATTTAACTGATTTCATCGTTAACTGATTTCATCGTTAACTGATTTCATCGTTAACTGATTTCATCTTCATTTAACTGATTTCATTGTTAACTGATTTCATCGTTAACTGATTTCATCTTCATTTAACTGATTTCATCGTTAACTGATTTCATCGTTAACTGATTTCATCTTCATTTAACTGATTTCATTTTCATTCTTCATTTAACTGATTTCATCGTTAACTGATTTCATCTTCATTTAACTGATTTCATCGTTAACTGATTTCATCGTTAACTGATTTCATCGTTAACTGATTTCATCTTCATTTAACTGATTTCATTTTCATTCTTCATTTAACTGATTTCATCGTTAACTGATTTCATCTTCATTTAACTGATTTCATCGTTAACTGATTTCATCGTTAACTGATTTCATCGTTAACTGATTTCATCTTTAACTGATTTCATCGTTAACTGATTTCATCTTCATTTAACTGATTTCATCGTTAACTGATTTCATCTTCATTTAATTGATTTCATCGTTAACTGATTTCATCGTTAACTGATTTCATCGTTAACTGATTTCATCTTCATTTAACTGATTTCATCGTTAACTGATTTCATCGTTAACTGATTTCATCTTCATTTAACTGATTTCATTTTCATTCTTCATTTAACTGATTTCATCGTTAACTGATTTCATCTTCATTTAATTGATTTCATCGTTAACTGATTTCATCGTTAACTGATTTCATCGTTAACTGATTTCATCTTCATTTAACTGATTTCATCGTTAACTGATTTCATCGTTAACTGATTTCATCGTTAACTGATTTCATCTTCATTTAACTGATTTCATCGTTAACTGATTTCATCGTTAACTGATTTCATCTTCATTTAACTGATTTCATCGTTAACTGATTTCATCGTTAATTGATTTCATCGTTAACTGATTTCATTTTCATTCTTCATTTAACTGATTTCATCGTTAACTGATTTCATCGTTAACTGATTTCATCTTCATTTAACTGATTTCATCGTTAACTGATTTCATCGTTAATTGATTTCATCGTTAACTGATTTCATCTTCATTCTTCATTTAACTGATTTCATCGTTAACTGATTTCATCTTCATTTAACTGATTTCATCGTTAACTGATTTCATCGTTAACTGATTTCATCGTTAACTGATTTCATCTTCATTTAACTGATTTCATCGTTAACTGATTTCATCTTCATTCTTCATTTAACTGATTTCATCTTTAACTGATTTCATCGTTAACTGATTTCATCTTCATTTAACTGATTTCATCGTTAATTGATTTCATCGTTAACTGATTTCATCGTTAACTGATTTCATCTTCATTTAACTGATTTCATCGTTAACTGATTTCATCGTTAACTGATTTCATCTTTAACTGATTTCATCTTCATTTAACTGATTTCATCGTTAACTGATTTCATCGTTAACTGATTTCATCTTCATTTAACTGATTTCATCTTCATTTAACTGATTTCATCGTTAACTGATTTCATCGTTAACTGATTTCATCTTCATTTAATTGATTTCATCGTTAACTGATTTCATCGTTAACTGATTTCATCGTTAACTGATTTCATCTTCATTTAACTGATTTCATCGTTAACTGATTTCATCGTTAACTGATTTCATCGTTAACTGATTTCATCTTCATTTAACTGATTTCATCGTTAACTGATTTCATCGTTAACTGATTTCATCTTCATTTAACTGATTTCATCGTTAACTGATTTCATCGTTAATTGATTTCATCGTTAACTGATTTCATTTTCATTCTTCATTTAACTGATTTCATCGTTAACTGATTTCATCGTTAACTGATTTCATCTTCATTTAACTGATTTCATCGTTAACTGATTTCATCGTTAATTGATTTCATCGTTAACTGATTTCATCTTCATTCTTCATTTAACTGATTTCATCGTTAACTGATTTCATCTTCATTTAACTGATTTCATCGTTAACTGATTTCATCGTTAACTGATTTCATCGTTAACTGATTTCATCTTCATTTAACTGATTTCATCGTTAACTGATTTCATCTTCATTCTTCATTTAACTGATTTCATCTTTAACTGATTTCATCGTTAACTGATTTCATCTTCATTTAACTGATTTCATCTTCATTTAACTGATTTCATCGTTAATTGATTTCATCGTTAACTGATTTCATCGTTAACTGATTTCATCTTCATTTAACTGATTTCATCGTTAACTGATTTCATCGTTAACTGATTTCATCTTTAACTGATTTCATCTTCATTTAACTGATTTCATCGTTAACTGATTTCATCGTTAACTGATTTCATCTTCATTTAACTGATTTCATCGTTAACTGATTTCATCGTTAACTGATTTCATCGTTAACTGATTTCATCTTTAACTGATTTCATCGTTAACTGATTTCATCTTCATTTAACTGATTTCATCGTTAACTGATTTCATCTTCATTTAATTGATTTCATCGTTAACTGATTTCATCGTTAACTGATTTCATCGTTAACTGATTTCATCTTCATTTAACTGATTTCATCGTTAACTGATTTCATCGTTAACTGATTTCATCTTCATTTAACTGATTTCATTTTCATTCTTCATTTAACTGATTTCATCGTTAACTGATTTCATCTTCATTTAATTGATTTCATCGTTAACTGATTTCATCGTTAACTGATTTCATCTTCATTTAACTGATTTCATCGTTAACTGATTTCATCGTTAACTGATTTCATCGTTAACTGATTTCATCTTCATTTAACTGATTTCATCGTTAACTGATTTCATCGTTAACTGATTTCATCTTCATTTAACTGATTTCATCGTTAACTGATTTCATCGTTAATTGATTTCATCGTTAACTGATTTCATTTTCATTCTTCATTTAACTGATTTCATCGTTAACTGATTTCATCGTTAACTGATTTCATCTTCATTTAACTGATTTCATCGTTAACTGATTTCATCGTTAATTGATTTCATCGTTAACTGATTTCATCTTCATTCTTCATTTAACTGATTTCATCGTTAACTGATTTCATCTTCATTTAACTGATTTCATCGTTAACTGATTTCATCGTTAACTGATTTCATCGTTAACTGATTTCATCTTCATTTAACTGATTTCATCGTTAACTGATTTCATCTTCATTCTTCATTTAACTGATTTCATCGTTAACTGATTTCATCGTTAACTGATTTCATCTTCATTTAACTGATTTCATCGTTAATTGATTTCATCGTTAACTGATTTCATCGTTAACTGATTTCATCTTCATTTAACTGATTTCATCGTTAACTGATTTCATCGTTAACTGATTTCATCTTTAACTGATTTCATCTTCATTTAACTGATTTCATCGTTAACTGATTTCATCGTTAACTGATTTCATCGTTAACTGATTTCATCTTCATTTAACTGATTTCATCGTTAACTGATTTCATCGTTAACTGATTTCATCTTCATTTAATTGATTTCATCGTTAACTGATTTCATCGTTAACTGATTTCATCGTTAACTGATTTCATCTTCATTTAACTGATTTCATCGTTAACTGATTTCATCGTTAACTGATTTCATCGTTAACTGATTTCATCTTCATTTAACTGATTTCATCGTTAACTGATTTCATCGTTAACTGATTTCATCGTTAACTGATTTCATCTTCATTTAACTGATTTCATCGTTAAATGATTTCATCGTTAATTGATTTCATCGTTAACTGATTTCATTTTCATTCTTCATTTAACTGATTTCATCGTTAACTGATTTCATCGTTAACTGATTTCATCTTCATTTAACTGATTTCATCGTTAACTGATTTCATCGTTAATTGATTTCATCGTTAACTGATTTCATCTTCATTCTTCATTTAACTGATTTCATCGTTAACTGATTTCATCTTCATTTAACTGATTTCATCGTTAACTGATTTCATCGTTAACTGATTTCATCGTTAACTGATTTCATCTTCATTTAACTGATTTCATCGTTAACTGATTTCATCTTCATTCTTCATTTAACTGATTTCATCTTTAACTGATTTCATCGTTAACTGATTTCATCTTCATTTAACTGATTTCATCGTTAATTGATTTCATCGTTAACTGATTTCATCGTTAACTGATTTCATCTTCATTTAACTGATTTCATCGTTAACTGATTTCATCGTTAACTGATTTCATCTTTAACTGATTTCATCTTCATTTAACTGATTTCATCGTTAACTGATTTCATCGTTAACTGATTTCATCGTTAACTGATTTCATCTTCATTTAACTGATTTCATTGTTAACTGATTTCATCGTTAACTGATTTCATCTTCATTTAACTGATTTCATCGTTAACTGATTTCATCGTTAACTGATTTCATCTTCATTTAACTGATTTCATTTTCATTCTTCATTTAACTGATTTCATCGTTAACTGATTTCATCTTCATTTAACTGATTTCATCGTTAACTGATTTCATCGTTAACTGATTTCATCGTTAACTGATTTCATCTTTAACTGATTTCATCGTTAACTGATTTCATCTTCATTTAACTGATTTCATCGTTAACTGATTTCATCTTCATTTAATTGATTTCATCGTTAACTGATTTCATCGTTAACTGATTTCATCGTTAACTGATTTCATCTTCATTTAACTGATTTCATCGTTAACTGATTTCATCGTTAACTGATTTCATCTTCATTTAACTGATTTCATTTTCATTCTTCATTTAACTGATTTCATCGTTAACTGATTTCATCTTCATTTAATTGATTTCATCGATAACTGATTTCATCGTTAACTGATTTCATCGTTAACTGATTTCATCTTCATTTAACTGATTTCATCGTTAACTGATTTCATCGTTAACTGATTTCATCTTCATTTAACTGATTTCATCGTTAACTGATTTCATCGTTAATTGATTTCATCGTTAACTGATTTCATTTTCATTCTTCATTTAACTGATTTCATCTTCATTTAACTGATTTCATCGTTAACTGATTTCATCTTCATTTAACTGATTTCATCGTTAACTGATTTCATCGTTAATTGATTTCATCGTTAACTGATTTCATCTTCATTCTTCATTTAACTGATTTCATCGTTAACTGATTTCATCTTCATTTAACTGATTTCATCTTCATTTAACTGATTTCATCGTTAACTGATTTCATCGTTAACTGATTTCATCGTTAACTGATTTCATCTTCATTTAACTGATTTCATCTTCATTTAACTGATTTCATCGTTAACTGATTTCATCGTTAACTGATTTCATCTTCATTTAATTGATTTCATCGTTAACTGATTTCATCGTTAACTGATTTCATCGTTAACTGATTTCATCTTCATTTAACTGATTTCATCGTTAACTGATTTCATCGTTAACTGATTTCATCGTTAACTGATTTCATCTTCATTTAACTGATTTCATCGTTAACTGATTTCATCGTTAACTGATTTCATCTTCATTTAACTGATTTCATCGTTAACTGATTTCATCGTTAATTGATTTCATCGTTAACTGATTTCATTTTCATTCTTCATTTAACTGATTTCATCGTTAACTGATTTCATCGTTAACTGATTTCATCTTCATTTAACTGATTTCATCGTTAACTGATTTCATCGTTAATTGATTTCATCGTTAACTGATTTCATCTTCATTCTTCATTTAACTGATTTCATCGTTAACTGATTTCATCTTCATTTAATTGATTTCATCGTTAACTGATTTCATCGTTAACTGATTTCATCGTTAACTGATTTCATCTTCATTTAACTGATTTCATCGTTAACTGATTTCATCGTTAACTGATTTCATCTTCATTTAACTGATTTCATCGTTAACTGATTTCATCGTTAACTGATTTCATCTTCATTTAACTGATTTCATCGTTAACTGATTTCATCGTTAACTGATTTCATCGTTAACTGATTTCATCGTTAACTGATTTCATCTTCATTTAACTGATTTCATTGTTAACTGATTTCATCGTTAACTGATTTCATCTTCATTTAACTGATTTCATCGTTAACTGATTTCATCGTTAACTGATTTCATCGTTAACTGATTTCATCTTCATTTAACTGATTTCATTTTCATTCTTCATTTAACTGATTTCATCGTTAACTGATTTCATCTTCATTTAACTGATTTCATCGTTAACTGATTTCATCGTTAACTGATTTCATCGTTAACTGATTTCATCTTTAACTGATTTCATCGTTAACTGATTTCATCTTCATTTAACTGATTTCATCGTTAACTGATTTCATCTTCATTTAATTGATTTCATCGTTAACTGATTTCATCGTTAACTGATTTCATCGTTAACTGATTTCATCTTCATTTAACTGATTTCATCGTTAACTGATTTCATCGTTAACTGATTTCATCGTTAACTGATTTCATCTTCATTTAACTGATTTCATCGTTAACTGATTTCATCGTTAACTGATTTCATCTTCATTTAACTGATTTCATTTTCATTCTTCATTTAACTGATTTCATCGTTAACTGATTTCATCTTCATTTAATTGATTTCATCGTTAACTGATTTCATCGTTAACTGATTTCATCGTTAACTGATTTCATCTTCATTTAACTGATTTCATCGTTAACTGATTTCATCGTTAACTGATTTCATCTTCATTTAACTGATTTCATCGTTAACTGATTTCATCGTTAATTGATTTCATCGTTAACTGATTTCATTTTCATTCTTCATTTAACTGATTTCATCGTTAACTGATTTCATCGTTAACTGATTTCATCTTCATTTAACTGATTTCATCGTTAACTGATTTCATCGTTAATTGATTTCATCGTTAACTGATTTCATCTTCATTCTTCATTTAACTGATTTCATCGTTAACTGATTTCATCTTCATTTAACTGATTTCATCTTCATTTAACTGATTTCATCGTTAACTGATTTCATCGTTAACTGATTTCATCTTCATTTAACTGATTTCATCGTTAACTGATTTCATCGTTAACTGATTTCATCGTTAACTGATTTCATCTTCATTTAACTGATTTCATCGTTAACTGATTTCATCGTTAACTGATTTCATCGTTAACTGATTTCATCTTTAACTGATTTCATCGTTAACTGATTTCATCTTCATTTAACTGATTTCATCGTTAACTGATTTCATCTTCATTTAATTGATTTCATCGTTAACTGATTTCATCGTTAACTGATTTCATCGTTAACTGATTTCATCTTCATTTAACTGATTTCATCGTTAACTGATTTCATCGTTAACTGATTTCATCTTCATTTAACTGATTTCATTTTCATTCTTCATTTAACTGATTTCATCGTTAACTGATTTCATCTTCATTTAATTTATTTCATCGTTAACTGATTTCATCGTTAACTGATTTCATCTTCATTTAACTGATTTCATCGTTAACTGATTTCATCGTTAACTGATTTCATCGTTAACTGATTTCATCTTCATTTAACTGATTTCATCGTTAACTGATTTCATCGTTAACTGATTTCATCTTCATTTAACTGATTTCATCGTTAACTGATTTCATCGTTAATTGATTTCATCGTTAACTGATTTCATTTTCATTCTTCATTTAACTGATTTCATCGTTAACTGATTTCATCGTTAACTGATTTCATCTTCATTTAACTGATTTCATCGTTAACTGATTTCATCGTTAATTGATTTCATCGTTAACTGATTTCATCTTCATTCTTCATTTAACTGATTTCATCGTTAACTGATTTCATCTTCATTTAACTGATTTCATCGTTAACTGATTTCATCGTTAACTGATTTCATCGTTAACTGATTTCATCTTCATTTAACTGATTTCATCGTTAACTGATTTCATCTTCATTCTTCATTTAACTGATTTCATCTTTAACTGATTTCATCGTTAACTGATTTCATCTTCATTTAACTGATTTCATCGTTAATTGATTTCATCGTTAACTGATTTCATCGTTAACTGATTTCATCTTCATTTAACTGATTTCATCGTTAACTGATTTCATCGTTAACTGATTTCATCTTCATTTAACTGATTTCATCGTTAACTGATTTCATCGTTAACTGATTTCATCTTCATTTAACTGATTTCATCGTTAACTGATTTCATCGTTAACTGATTTCATCGTTAACTGATTTCATCTTCATTTAACTGATTTCATCGTTAACTGATTTCATCGTTAACTGATTTCATCGTTAACTGATTTCATCTTTAACTGATTTCATCGTTAACTGATTTCATCTTCATTTAACTGATTTCATCGTTAACTGATTTCATCTTCATTTAATTGATTTCATCGTTAACTGATTTCATCGTTAACTGATTTCATCGTTAACTGATTTCATCTTCATTTAACTGATTTCATCGTTAACTGATTTCATCGTTAACTGATTTCATCTTCATTTAACTGATTTCATTTTCATTCTTCATTTAACTGATTTCATCGTTAACTGATTTCATCTTCATTTAATTGATTTCATCGTTAACTGATTTCATCGTTAACTGATTTCATCGTTAACTGATTTCATCTTCATTTAACTGATTTCATCGTTAACTGATTTCATCGTTAACTGATTTCATCGTTAACTGATTTCATCTTCATTTAACTGATTTCATCGTTAACTGATTTCATCGTTAACTGATTTCATCTTCATTTAACTGATTTCATCGTTAACTGATTTCATCGTTAATTGATTTCATCGTTAACTGATTTCATTTTCATTCTTCATTTAACTGATTTCATCTTCATTTAACTGATTTCATCTTCATTTAACTGATTTCATCTTCATTTAACTGATTTCATCGTTAACTGATTTCATCTTTAACTGATTTCATCTTCATTTAACTGATTTCATCGTTAACTGATTTCATCGTTAACTGATTTCATCTTCATTTAACTGATTTCATCGTTAACTGATTTCATCGTTAACTGATTTCATCTTTAACTGATTTCATCGTTAACTGATTTCATCTTCATTTAACTGATTCCATCGTTAACTGATTTCATCGTTAACTGATTTCATCTTCATTTAACTGATTTCATCGTTATCTGATTTCATCGTTAACTGATTTCATCTTTAACTGATTTCATCTTCATTTAACTGATTTCATCGTTAACTGATTTCATCTTCATTTAACTGATTTCATCGTTAACTGATTTCATCGTTAACTGATTTCATCTTCATTTAACTGATTTCATTTTCATTCTTCATTTAACTGATTTCATCGTTAACTGATTTCATCTTCATTTAATTGATTTCATCGTTAACTGATTTCATCGTTAACTGATTTCATCTTCATTTAACTGATTTCATCGTTAACTGATTTCATCGTTAACTGATTTCATCTTCATTTAACTGATTTCATCGTTAACTGATTTCATCGTTAATTGATTTCATCGTTAACTGATTTCATTTTCATTCTTCATTTAACTGATTTCATCGTTAACTGATTTCATCGTTAACTGATTTCATCTTCATTTAACTGATTTCATCGTTAACTGATTTCATCGTTAACTGATTTCATCTTCATTTAACTGATTTCATCGTTAACTGATTTCATCTTTAACTGATTTCATCGTTAACTGATTTCATCTTCATTTAACTGATTTCATCGTTAATTGATTTCATCGTTAACTGATTTCATCGTTAACTGATTTCATCTTCATTTAACTGATTTCATCGTTAACTGATTTCATCGTTAACTGATTTCATCTTTAACTGATTTCATCTTCATTTAACTGATTTCATCGTTAACTGATTTCATCGTTAACTGATTTCATCGTTAACTGATTTCATCTTCATTTAACTGATTTCATCGTTAACTGATTTCATCGTTAACTGATTTCATCTTCATTTAATTGATTTCATCGTTAACTGATTTCATCGTTAACTGATTTCATCGTTAACTGATTTCATCTTCATTTAACTGATTTCATCGTTAACTGATTTCATCGTTAACTGATTTCATCGTTAACTGATTTCATCTTCATTTAACTGATTTCATCGTTAACTGATTTCATCGTTAACTGATTTCATCTTCATTTAACTGATTTCATCGTTAACTGATTTCATCGTTAATTGATTTCATCGTTAACTGATTTCATTTTCATTCTTCATTTAACTGATTTCATCGTTAACTGATTTCATCGTTAACTGATTTCATCTTCATTTAACTGATTTCATCGTTAACTGATTTCATCGTTAATTGATTTCATCGTTAACTGATTTCATCTTCATTCTTCATTTAACTGATTTCATCGTTAACTGATTTCATCTTCATTTAACTGATTTCATCGTTAACTGATTTCATCGTTAACTGATTTCATCGTTAACTGATTTCATCTTCATTTAACTGATTTCATCGTTAACTGATTTCATCTTCATTCTTCATTTAACTGATTTCATCTTTAACTGATTTCATCGTTAACTGATTTCATCTTCATTTAACTGATTTCATCGTTAATTGATTTCATCGTTAACTGATTTCATCGTTAACTGATTTCATCTTCATTTAACTGATTTCATCGTTAACTGATTTCATCGTTAACTGATTTCATCTTTAACTGATTTCATCTTCATTTAACTGATTTCATCGTTAACTGATTTCATCGTTAACTGATTTCATCGTTAACTGATTTCATCTTCATTTAACTGATTTCATTGTTAACTGATTTCATCGTTAACTGATTTCATCTTCATTTAACTGATTTCATCGTTAACTGATTTCATCGTTAACTGATTTCATCTTCATTTAACTGATTTCATTTTCATTCTTCATTTAACTGATTTCATCGTTAACTGATTTCATCTTCATTTAACTGATTTCATCGTTAACTGATTTCATCGTTAACTGATTTCATCGTTAACTGATTTCATCGTTAACTGATTTCATCTTCATTTAACTGATTTCATTTTCATTCTTCATTTAACTGATTTCATCGTTAACTGATTTCATCTTCATTTAACTGATTTCATCGTTAACTGATTTCATCGTTAACTGATTTCATCTTCATTTAACTGATTTCATCGTTAACTGATTTCATCTTTAACTGATTTCATCGTTAACTGATTTCATCTTCATTTAACTGATTTCATCGTTAACTGATTTCATCTTCATTTAATTGATTTCATCGTTAACTGATTTCATCGTTAACTGATTTCATCGTTAACTGATTTCATCTTCATTTAACTGATTTCATCGTTAACTGATTTCATCGTTAACTGATTTCATCTTCATTTAACTGATTTCATTTTCATTCTTCATTTAACTGATTTCATCGTTAACTGATTTCATCTTCATTTAATTGATTTCATCGTTAACTGATTTCATCGTTAACTGATTTCATCTTCATTTAACTGATTTCATCGTTAACTGATTTCATCGTTAACTGATTTCATCTTCATTTAACTGATTTCATCGTTAACTGATTTCATCGTTAACTGATTTCATCTTTAACTGATTTCATCTTCATTTAACTGATTTCATCGTTAACTGATTTCATCGTTAACTGATTTCATCTTCATTTAATTGATTTCATCGTTAACTGATTTCATCGTTAACTGATTTCATCGTTAACTGATTTCATCTTCATTTAACTGATTTCATCGTTAACTGATTTCATCGTTAACTGATTTCATCTTCATTTAACTGATTTCATCGTTAACTGATTTCATCGTTAACTGATTTCATCTTCATTTAACTGATTTCATCGTTAACTGATTTCATCTTCATTTAACTGATTTCATCGTTAACTGATTTCATCGTTAATTGATTTCATCGTTAACTGATTTCATTTTCATTCTTCATTTAACTGATTTCATCGTTAACTGATTTCATCGTTAACTGATTTCATCTTCATTTAACTGATTTCATCGTTAACTGATTTCATCGTTAACTGATTTCATCGTTAACTGATTTCATCTTCATTCTTCATTTAACTGATTTCATCGTTAACTGATTTCATCTTCATTTAACTGATTTCATCGTTAACTGATTTCATCGTTAACTGATTTCATCTTCATTTAACTGATTTCATCGTTAACTGATTTCATCTTCATTCTTCATTTAACTGATTTCATCTTTAACTGATTTCATCGTTAACTGATTTCATCTTCATTTAACTGATTTCATCGTTAATTGATTTCATCGTTAACTGATTTCATCGTTAACTGATTTCATCTTCATTTAACTGATTTCATCGTTAACTGATTTCATCGTTAACTGATTTCATCTTTAACTGATTTCATCTTCATTTAACTGATTTCATCGTTAACTGATTTCATCTTCATTTAACTGATTTCATTGTTAACTGATTTCATCGTTAACTGATTTCATCTTCATTTAACTGATTTCATCGTTAACTGATTTCATCGTTAACTGATTTCATCGTTAACTGATTTCATCTTCATTTAACTGATTTCATTTTCATTCTTCATTTAACTGATTTCATCGTTAACTGATTTCATCTTCATTTAACTGATTTCATCGTTAACTGATTTCATCGTTAACTGATTTCATCGTTAACTGATTTCATCTTTAACTGATTTCATCGTTAACTGATTTCATCTTCATTTAACTGATTTCATCGTTAACTGATTTCATCTTCATTTAATTGATTTCATCGTTAACTGATTTCATCGTTAACTGATTTCATCGTTAACTGATTTCATCTTCATTTAACTGATTTCATCGTTAACTGATTTCATCGTTAACTGATTTCATCTTCATTTAACTGATTTCATCGTTAACTGATTTCATCGTTAACTGATTTCATCTTCATTTAACTGATTTCATCGTTAACTGATTTCATCGTTAACTGATTTCATCGTTAACTGATTTCATCGTTAACTGATTTCATCTTCATTTAACTGATTTCATTGTTAACTGATTTCATCGTTAACTGATTTCATCTTCATTTAACTGATTTCATCGTTAACTGATTTCATCGTTAACTGATTTCATCGTTAACTGATTTCATCTTCATTTAACTGATTTCATTTTCATTCTTCATTTAACTGATTTCATCGTTAACTGATTTCATCTTCATTTAACTGATTTCATCGTTAACTGATTTCATCGTTAACTGATTTCATCGTTAACTGATTTCATCTTTAACTGATTTCATCGTTAACTGATTTCATCTTCATTTAACTGATTTCATCGTTAACTGATTTCATCTTCATTTAATTGATTTCATCGTTAACTGATTTCATCGTTAACTGATTTCATCTTCATTTAACTGATTTCATCGTTAACTGATTTCATCGTTAACTGATTTCATCTTCATTTAACTGATTTCATTTTCATTCTTCATTTAACTGATTTCATCGTTAACTGATTTCATCTTCATTTAATTGATTTCATCGTTAACTGATTTCATCGTTAACTGATTTCATCGTTAACTGATTTCATCTTCATTTAACTGATTTCATCGTTAACTGATTTCATCGTTAACTGATTTCATCTTCATTTAACTGATTTCATCGTTAACTGATTTCATCGTTAACTGATTTCATCTTCATTTAACTGATTTCATCGTTAACTGATTTCATCGTTAATTGATTTCATCGTTAACTGATTTCATTTCATTCTTCATTTAACTGATTTCATCGTTAACTGATTTCATCGTTAACTGATTTCATCTTCATTTAACTGATTTCATCGTTAACTGATTTCATCGTTAATTGATTTCATCGTTAACTGATTTCATCTTCATTCTTCATTTAACTGATTTCATCGTTAACTGATTTCATCTTCATTTAACTGATTTCATCGTTAACTGATTTCATCGTTAACTGATTTCATCGTTAACTGATTTCATCTTCATTTAACTGATTTCATCGTTAACTGATTTCATCTTCATTCTTCATTTAACTGATTTCATCTTTAACTGATTTCATCGTTAACTGATTTCATCTTCATTTAACTGATTTCATCGTTAATTGATTTCATCGTTAACTGATTTCATCGTTAATTGATTTCATCGTTAACTGATTTCATCTTCATTTAACTGATTTCATCGTTAACTGATTTCATCTTCATTCTTCATTTAACTGATTTCATCTTTAACTGATTTCATCGTTAACTGATTTCATCTTCATTTAACTGATTTCATCGTTAATTGATTTCATCGTTAACTGATTTCATCGTTAATTGATTTCATCGTTAACTGATTTCATCTTCATTTAACTGATTTCATCGTTAACTGATTTCATCTTCATTCTTCATTTAACTGATTTCATCTTTAACTGATTTCATCGTTAACTGATTTCATCTTCATTTAACTGATTTCATCGTTAATTGATTTCATCGTTAACTGATTTCATCGTTAATTGATTTCATCGTTAACTGATTTCATCTTCATTTAACTGATTTCATCGTTAACTGATTTCATCTTCATTCTTCATTTAACTGATTTCATCTTTAACTGATTTCATCGTTAACTGATTTCATCTTCATTTAACTGATTTCATCGTTAATTGATTTCATCGTTAACTGATTTCATCGTTAACTGATTTCATCGTTAACTGATTTCATCTTCATTTAACTGATTTCATCGTTAACTGATTTCATCTTCATTCTTCATTTAACTGATTTCATCTTTAACTGATTTCATCGTTAACTGATTTCATCTTCATTTAACTGATTTCATCGTTAATTGATTTCATCGTTAACTGATTTCATCGTTAATTGATTTCATCGTTAACTGATTTCATCTTCATTTAACTGATTTCATCGTTAACTGATTTCATCTTCATTCTTCATTTAACTGATTTCATCTTTAACTGATTTCATCGTTAACTGATTTCATCTTCATTTAACTGATTTCATCGTTAATTGATTTCATCGTTAACTGATTTCATCGTTAACTGATTTCATCGTTAACTGATTTCATCTTCATTTAACTGATTTCATCGTTAACTGATTTCATCGTTAACTGATTTCATCTTTAACTGATTTCATCTTCATTTAACTGATTTCATCGTTAACTGATTTCATCGTTAACTGATTTCATCTTCATTTAACTGATTTCATCTTCATTTAACTGATTTCATCGTTAACTGATTTCATCGTTAACTGATTTCATCTTCATTTAATTGATTTCATCGTTAACTGATTTCATCGTTAACTGATTTCATCGTTAACTGATTTCATCGTTAACTGATTTCATCTTCATTTAACTGATTTCATCGTTAACTGATTTCATCGTTAACTGATTTCATCGTTAACTGATTTCATCTTCATTTAACTGATTTCATCGTTAACTGATTTCATCGTTAACTGATTTCATCTTCATTTAACTGATTTCATCGTTAACTGATTTCATCGTTAATTGATTTCATCGTTAACTGATTTCATTTTCATTCTTCATTTAACTGATTTCATCGTTAACTGATTTCATCGTTAACTGATTTCATCTTCATTTAACTGATTTCATCGTTAACTGATTTCATCGTTAATTGATTTCATCGTTAACTGATTTCATCTTCATTCTTCATTTAACTGATTTCATCGTTAACTGATTTCATCTTCATTTAACTGATTTCATCGTTAACTGATTTCATCGTTAACTGATTTCATCGTTAACTGATTTCATCTTCATTTAACTGATTTCATCGTTAACTGATTTCATCTTCATTCTTCATTTAACTGATTTCATCTTTAACTGATTTCATCGTTAACTGATTTCATCTTCATTTAACTGATTTCATCGTTAATTGATTTCATCGTTAACTGATTTCATCGTTAACTGATTTCATCTTCATTTAACTGATTTCATCGTTAACTGATTTCATCGTTAACTGATTTCATCTTTAACTGATTTCATCTTCATTTAACTGATTTCATCGTTAACTGATTTCATCGTTAACTGATTTCATCGTTAACTGATTTCATCGTTAACTGATTTCATTGTTAACTGATTTCATCGTTAACTGATTTCATCTTCATTTAACTGATTTCATCGTTAACTGATTTCATCGTTAACTGATTTCATCGTTAACTGATTTCATCTTTAACTGATTTCATCGTTAACTGATTTCATCTTCATTTAACTGATTTCATCGTTAACTGATTTCATCTTCATTTAATTGATTTCATCGTTAACTGATTTCATCGTTAACTGATTTCATCGTTAACTGATTTCATCTTCATTTAACTGATTTCATCGTTAACTGATTTCATCGTTAACTGATTTCATCTTCATTTAACTGATTTCATTTTCATTCTTCATTTAACTGATTTCATCGTTAACTGATTTCATCTTCATTTAATTGATTTCATCGTTAACTGATTTCATCGTTAACTGATTTCATCTTCATTTAACTGATTTCATCGTTAACTGATTTCATCGTTAACTGATTTCATCTTCATTTAACTGATTTCATCGTTAACTGATTTCATCGTTAATTGATTTCATCGTTAACTGATTTCATTTTCATTCTTCATTTAACTGATTTCATCGTTAACTGATTTCATCGTTAACTGATTTCATCGTTAACTGATTTCATCTTCATTTAACTGATTTCATTTTCATTCTTCATTTAACTGATTTCATCGTTAACTGATTTCATCTTCATTTAACTGATTTCATCGTTAACTGATTTCATCGTTAACTGATTTCATCGTTAACTGATTTCATCTTTAACTGATTTCATCGTTAACTGATTTCATCTTCATTTAACTGATTTCATCGTTAACTGATTTCATCTTCATTTAATTGATTTCATCGTTAACTGATTTCATCGTTAACTGATTTCATCGTTAACTGATTTCATCTTCATTTAACTGATTTCATCGTTAACTGATTTCATCGTTAACTGATTTCATCGTTAACTGATTTCATCTTCATTTAACTGATTTCATCGTTAACTGATTTCATCGTTAACTGATTTCATCTTCATTTAACTGATTTCATCGTTAACTGATTTCATCGTTAACTGATTTCATCGTTAACTGATTTCATCGTTAACTGATTTCATCTTCATTTAACTGATTTCATTGTTAACTGATTTCATCGTTAACTGATTTCATCTTCATTTAACTGATTTCATCGTTAACTGATTTCATCGTTAACTGATTTCATCGTTAACTGATTTCATCTTCATTTAACTGATTTCATTTTCATTCTTCATTTAACTGATTTCATCGTTAACTGATTTCATCTTCATTTAACTGATTTCATCGTTAACTGATTTCATCTTCATTTAACTGATTTCATCGTTAACTGATTTCATCGTTAACTGATTTCATCGTTAACTGATTTCAACTTTAACTGATTTCATCGTTAACTGATTTCATCTTCATTTAACTGATTTCATCGTTAACTGATTTCATCTTCATTTAATTGATTTCATCGTTAACTGATTTCATCGTTAACTGATTTCATCGTTAACTGATTTCATCTTCATTTAACTGATTTCATCGTTAACTGATTTCATTGTTAACTGATTTCATCTTCATTTAACTGATTTCATTTTCATTCTTCATTTAACTGATTTCATCGTTAACTGATTTCATCTTCATTTAATTGATTTCATCGTTAACTGATTTCATCGTTAACTGATTTCATCGTTAACTGATTTCATCTTCATTTAACTGATTTCATCGTTAACTGATTTCATCGTTAACTGAATTCATCGTTAACTGATTTCATCTTCATTTAACTGATTTCATCGTTAACTGATTTCATCGTTAACTGATTTCATCTTCATTTAACTGATTTCATCGTTAACTGATTTCATCGTTAATTGATTTCATCGTTAACTGATTTCATTTTCATTCTTCATTTAACTGATTTCATCGTTAACTGATTTCATCGTTAACTGATTTCATCGTTAACTGATTTCATCTTCATTTAACTGATTTCATCGTTAACTGATTTCATCGTTAATTGATTTCATCGTTAACTGATTTCATCTTCATTCTTCATTTAACTGATTTCATCGTTAACTGATTTCATCTTCATTTAACTGATTTCATCGTTAACTGATTTCATCGTTAACTGATTTCATCGTTAACTGATTTCATCTTCATTTAACTGATTTCATCGTTAACTGATTTCATCTTCATTCTTCATTTAACTGATTTCATCTTTAACTGATTTCATCGTTAACTGATTTCATCTTCATTTAACTGATTTCATCGTTAATTGATTTCATCGTTAACTGATTTCATCGTTAATTGATTTCATCGTTAACTGATTTCATCTTCATTTAACTGATTTCATCGTTAACTGATTTCATCTTCATTCTTCATTTAACTGATTTCATCTTTAACTGATTTCATCGTTAACTGATTTCATCTTCATTTAACTGATTTCATCGTTAATTGATTTCATCGTTAACTGATTTCATCGTTAATTGATTTCATCGTTAACTGATTTCATCTTCATTTAACTGATTTCATCGTTAACTGATTTCATCTTCATTCTTCATTTAACTGATTTCATCTTTAACTGATTTCATCGTTAACTGATTTCATCTTCATTTAACTGATTTCATCGTTAATTGATTTCATCGTTAACTGATTTCATCGTTAATTGATTTCATCGTTAACTGATTTCATCTTCATTTAACTGATTTCATCGTTAACTGATTTCATCTTCATTCTTCATTTAACTGATTTCATCTTTAACTGATTTCATCGTTAACTGATTTCATCTTCATTTAACTGATTTCATCGTTAATTGATTTCATCGTTAACTGATTTCATCGTTAACTGATTTCATCTTCATTTAACTGATTTCATCGTTAACTGATTTCATCTTCATTTAACTGATTTCATCGTTAACTGATTTCATCGTTAACTGATTTCATCTTTAACTGATTTCATCTTCATTTAACTGATTTCATCGTTAACTGATTTCATCGTTAACTGATTTCATCTTCATTTAACTGATTTCATCGTTAACTGATTTCATCGTTAATTGATTTCATCGTTAACTGATTTCATTTTCATTCTTCATTTAACTGATTTCATCGTTAACTGATTTCATCTTCATTTAACTGATTTCATCGTTAACTGATTTCATCGTTAATTGATTTCATCGTTAACTGATTTCATCTTCATTCTTCATTTAACTGATTTCATCGTTAACTGATTTCATCTTCATTTAACTGATTTCATCGTTAACTGATTTCATCGTTAACTGATTTCATCGTTAACTGATTTCATCTTCATTTAACTGATTTCATCGTTAACTGATTTCATCTTCATTCTTCATTTAACTGATTTCATCTTTAACTGATTTCATCGTTAACTGATTTCATCTTCATTTAACTGATTTCATCGTTAATTGATTTCATCGTTAACTGATTTCATCGTTAATTGATTTCATCGTTAACTGATTTCATCTTCATTTAACTGATTTCATCGTTAACTGATTTCATCTTCATTCTTCATTTAACTGATTTCATCTTTAACTGATTTCATCGTTAACTGATTTCATCTTCATTTAACTGATTTCATCGTTAATTGATTTCATCGTTAACTGATTTCATCGTTAATTGATTTCATCGTTAACTGATTTCATCTTCATTTAACTGATTTCATCGTTAACTGATTTCATCTTCATTCTTCATTTAACTGATTTCATCTTTAACTGATTTCATCGTTAACTGATTTCATCTTCATTTAACTGATTTCATCGTTAATTGATTTCATCGTTAACTGATTTCATCGTTAATTGATTTCATCGTTAACTGATTTCATCTTCATTTAACTGATTTCATCGTTAACTGATTTCATCTTCATTCTTCATTTCTGATTTCATCTTTAACTGATTTCATCGTTAACTGATTTCATCTTCATTTAACTGATTTCATCGTTAATTGATTTCATCGTTAACTGATTTCATCGTTAACTGATTTCATCTTCATTTAACTGATTTCATCGTTAACTGATTTCATCTTCATTTAACTGATTTCATCGTTAACTGATTTCATCGTTAACTGATTTCATCTTTAACTGATTTCATCTTCATTTAACTGATTTCATCGTTAACTGATTTCATCGTTAACTGATTTCATCTTCATTTAACTGATTTCATCTTCATTTAACTGATTTCATCGTTAACTGATTTCATCGTTAACTGATTTCATCTTCATTTAATTGATTTCATCGTTAACTGATTTCATCGTTAACTGATTTCATCGTTAACTGATTTCATCTTCATTTAACTGATTTCATCGTTAACTGATTTCATCGTTAACTGATTTCATCGTTAACTGATTTCATCTTCATTTAACTGATTTCATCGTTAACTGATTTCATCGTTAATTGATTTCATCGTTAACTGATTTCATTTTCATTCTTCATTTAACTGATTTCATCGTTAACTGATTTCATCGTTAACTGATTTCATCTTCATTTAACTGATTTCATCGTTAACTGATTTCATCGTTAATTGATTTCATCGTTAACTGATTTCATCTTCATTCTTCATTTAACTGATTTCATCGTTAACTGATTTCATCTTCATTTAACTGATTTCATCGTTAACTGATTTCATCGTTAACTGATTTCATCGTTAACTGATTTCATCGTTAACTGATTTCATCTTCATTTAACTGATTTCATCGTTAACTGATTTCATCTTCATTCTTCATTTAACTGATTTCATCTTTAACTGATTTCATCGTTAACTGATTTCATCTTCATTTAACTGATTTCATCGTTAATTGATTTCATCGTTAACTGATTTCATCGTTAACTGATTTCATCTTCATTTAACTGATTTCATCGTTAACTGATTTCATCGTTAACTGATTTCATCTTCATTTAACTGATTTCATCGTTAACTGATTTCATCGTTAACTGATTTCATCTTCATTTAACTGATTTCATCGTTAACTGATTTCATCGTTAACTGATTTCATCTTCATTTAACTGATTTCATCGTTAACTGATTTCATCGTTAACTGATTTCATCGTTAACTGATTTCATCTTCATTTAACTGATTTCATTGTTAACTGATTTCATCGTTAACTGATTTCATCTTCATTTAACTGATTTCATCGTTAACTGATTTCATCGTTAACTGATTTCATCTTCATTTAATTGATTTCATCGTTAACTGATTTCATCGTTAACTGATTTCTCATCGTTAACTGATTTCATCTTCATTTAACTGATTTCATCGTTAACTGATTTCATCTTTAACTGATTTCATCGTTAAATGATTTCATCGTTAACTGATTTCATCGTTAACTGATTTCATCTTCATTTAACTGATTTCATCGTTAACTGATTTCATCGTTAATTGATTTCATCGTTAACTGATTTCATCTTCATTCTTCATTTAACTGATTTCATCGTTAACTGATTTCATCTTCATTTAACTGATTTCATCGTTAACTGATTTCATCGTTAACTGATTTCATCGTTAACTGATTTCATCTTCATTTAACTGATTTCATCGTTAACTGATTTCATCTTCATTCTTCATTTAACTGATTTCATCTTTAACTGATTTCATCGTTAACTGATTTCATCTTCATTTAACTGATTTCATCGTTAATTGATTTCATCGTTAACTGATTTCATCGTTAACTGATTTCATCTTCATTTAACTGATTTCATCGTTAACTGATTTCATCGTTAACTGATTTCATCTTTAACTGATTTCATCTTCATTTAACTGATTTCATCGTTAACTGATTTCATCGTTAACTGATTTCATCGTTAACTGATTTCATCGTTAACTGATTTCATCTTCATTTAACTGATTTCATTGTTAACTGATTTCATCGTTAACTGATTTCATCTTCATTTAACTGATTTCATCGTTAACTGATTTCATCGTTAACTGATTTCATCGTTAACTGATTTCATCTTTAACTGATTTCATCGTTAACTGATTTCATCTTCATTTAACTGATTTCATCGTTAACTGATTTCATCTTCATTTAATTGATTTCATCGTTAACTGATTTCATCGTTAACTGATTTCATCGTTAACTGATTTCATCTTCATTTAACTGATTTCATCGTTAACTGATTTCATCGTTAACTGATTTCATCTTCATTTAACTGATTTCATTTTCATTCTTCATTTAACTGATTTCATCGTTAACTGATTTCATCTTCATTTAATTGATTTCATCGTTAACTGATTTCATCGTTAACTGATTTCATCTTCATTTAACTGATTTCATCGTTAACTGATTTCATCGTTAACTGATTTCATCTTCATTTAACTGATTTCATCGTTAACTGATTTCATCGTTAATTGATTTCATCGTTAACTGATTTCATTTTCATTCTTCATTTAACTGATTTCATCGTTAACTGATTTCATCGTTAACTGATTTCATCGTTAACTGATTTCATCTTCATTTAACTGATTTCATTTTCATTCTTCATTTAACTGATTTCATCGTTAACTGATTTCATCTTCATTTAACTGATTTCATCGTTAACTGATTTCATCGTTAACTGATTTCATCGTTAACTGATTTCATCTTTAACTGATTTCATCGTTAACTGATTTCATCTTCATTTAACTGATTTCATCGTTAACTGATTTCATCTTCATTTAATTGATTTCATCGTTAACTGATTTCATCGTTAACTGATTTCATCGTTAACTGATTTCATCTTCATTTAACTGATTTCATCGTTAACTGATTTCATCGTTAACTGATTTCATCGTTAACTGATTTCATCTTCATTTAACTGATTTCATCGTTAACTGATTTCATCGTTAACTGATTTCATCTTCATTTAACTGATTTCATCGTTAACTGATTTCATCGTTAACTGATTTCATCGTTAACTGATTTCATCTTCATTTAACTGATTTCATTGTTAACTGATTTCATCGTTAACTGATTTCATCTTCATTTAACTGATTTCATCGTTAACTGATTTCATCGTTAACTGATTTCATCGTTAACTGATTTCATCTTCATTTAACTGATTTCATTTTCATTCTTCATTTAACTGATTTCATCGTTAACTGATTTCATCTTCATTTAACTGATTTCATCGTTAACTGATTTCATCGTTAACTGATTTCATCGTTAACTGATTTCAACTTTAACTGATTTCATCGTTAACTGATTTCATCTTCATTTAACTGATTTCATCGTTAACTGATTTCATCTTCATTTAATTGATTTCATCGTTAACTGATTTCATCGTTAACTGATTTCATCGTTAACTGATTTCATCTTCATTTAACTGATTTCATCGTTAACTGATTTCATTGTTAACTGATTTCATCTTCATTTAACTGATTTCATTTTCATTCTTCATTTAACTGATTTCATCGTTAACTGATTTCATCTTCATTTAATTGATTTCATCGTTAACTGATTTCATCGTTAACTGATTTCATCGTTAACTGATTTCATCTTCATTTAACTGATTTCATCGTTAACTGATTTCATCGTTAACTGAATTCATCGTTAACTGATTTCATCTTCATTTAACTGATTTCATCGTTAACTGATTTCATCGTTAACTGATTTCATCTTCATTTAACTGATTTCATCGTTAACTGATTTCATCGTTAATTGATTTCATCGTTAACTGATTTCATTTTCATTCTTCATTTAACTGATTTCATCGTTAACTGATTTCATCGTTAACTGATTTCATCTTCATTTAACTGATTTCATCGTTAACTGATTTCATCGTTAATTGATTTCATCGTTAACTGATTTCATCGTTAACTGATTTCATCTTCATTCTTCATTTAACTGATTTCATCGTTAACTGATTTCATCTTCATTTAACTGATTTCATCGTTAACTGATTTCATCGTTAACTGATTTCATCGTTAACTGATTTCATCTTCATTTAACTGATTTCATCGTTAACTGATTTCATCTTCATTCTTCATTTAACTGATTTCATCTTTAACTGATTTCATCGTTAACTGATTTCATCTTCATTTAACTGATTTCATCGTTAATTGATTTCATCGTTAACTGATTTCATCGTTAATTGATTTCATCGTTAACTGATTTCATCTTCATTTAACTGATTTCATCGTTAACTGATTTCATCTTCATTCTTCATTTAACTGATTTCATCTTTAACTGATTTCATCGTTAACTGATTTCATCTTCATTTAACTGATTTCATCGTTAATTGATTTCATCGTTAACTGATTTCATCGTTAATTGATTTCATCGTTAACTGATTTCATCTTCATTTAACTGATTTCATCGTTAACTGATTTCATCTTCATTCTTCATTTAACTGATTTCATCTTTAACTGATTTCATCGTTAACTGATTTCATCTTCATTTAACTGATTTCATCGTTAATTGATTTCATCGTTAACTGATTTCATCGTTAATTGATTTCATCGTTAACTGATTTCATCTTCATTTAACTGATTTCATCGTTAACTGATTTCATCTTCATTCTTCATTTAACTGATTTCATCTTTAACTGATTTCATCGTTAACTGATTTCATCTTCATTTAACTGATTTCATCGTTAATTGATTTCATCGTTAACTGATTTCATCGTTAACTGATTTCATCTTCATTTAACTGATTTCATCGTTAACTGATTTCATCGTTAACTGATTTCATCGTTAACTGATTTCATCTTCATTTAACTGATTTCATCGTTAACTGATTTCATCGTTAACTGATTTCATCTTCATTTAACTGATTTCATTGTTAACTGATTTCATCGTTAACTGATTTCATCTTCATTTAACTGATTTCATCGTTAACTGATTTCATCGTTAACTGATTTCATCGTTAACTGATTTCATCTTCATTTAACTGATTTCATTTTCATTCTTCTTTTAACTGATTTCATCGTTAACTGATTTCATCTTCATTTAATTGATTTCATCGTTAACTGATTTCATCGTTAACTGATTTCATCGTTAACTGATTTCATCTTCATTTAACTGATTTCATCGTTAACTGATTTCATCGTTAACTGATTTCATCGTTAACTGATTTCATCTTCATTTAACTGATTTCATCGTTAACTGATTTCATCGTTAACTGATTTCATCTTCATTTAACTGATTTCATCGTTAACTGATTTCATCGTTAATTGATTTCATCGTTAACTGATTTCATTTTCATTCTTCATTTAACTGATTTCATCGTTAACTGATTTCATCGTTAACTGATTTCATTTTCATTCTTCATTTAACTGATTCATCGTTAACTGATTTCATTCTTCATTTAACTGATTTCATCGTTAACTGATTTCATCTTCATTTAACTGATTTCATCGTTAACTGATTTCATCGTTAACTGATTTCATCGTTAACTGATTTCATCTTTAACTGATTTCATCGTTAACTGATTTCATCTTCATTTAACTGATTTCATCGTTAACTGATTTCATCTTCATTTAATTGATTTCATCGTTAACTGATTTCATCGTTAACTGATTTCATCGTTAACTGATTTCATCTTCATTTAACTGATTTCATCGTTAACTGATTTCATCGTTAACTGATTTCATCTTCATTTAACTGATTTCATCGTTAACTGATTTCATCGTTAACTGATTTCATCGTTAACTGATTTCATCTTCATTTAACTGATTTCATTGTTAACTGATTTCATCGTTAACTGATTTCATCTTCATTTAACTGATTTCATCGTTAACTGATTTCATCGTTAACTGATTTCATCGTTAACTGATTTCATCTTCATTTAACTGATTTCATTTTCATTCTTCATTTAACTGATTTCATCGTTAACTGATTTCATCTTCATTTAACTGATTTCATCGTTAACTGATTTCATCGTTAACTGATTTCATCGTTAACTGATTTCATCTTTAACTGATTTCATCGTTAACTGATTTCATCTTCATTTAACTGATTTCATCGTTAACTGATTTCATCTTCATTTAATTGATTTCATCGTTAACTGATTTCATCGTTAACTGATTTCATCGTTAACTGATTTCATCTTCATTTAACTGATTTCATCGTTAACTGATTTCATCGTTAATTGATTTCATCGTTAACTGATTTCATCGTTAACTGATTTCATCGTTAACTGATTTCATCTTCATTTAACTGATTTCATCGTTAACTGATTTCATCGTTAACTGATTTCATCTTCATTTAACTGATTTCATCGTTAACTGATTTCATCGTTAATTGATTTCATCGTTAACTGATTTCATTTTCATTCTTCATTTAACTGATTTCATCGTTAACTGATTTCATCGTTAATTGATTTCATCGTTAACTGATTTCATCTTCATTTAACTGATTTCATCGTTAACTGATTTCATCTTCATTCTTCATTTAACTGATTTCATCTTTAACTGATTTCATCGTTAACTGATTTCATCTTCATTTAACTGATTTCATCGTTAATTGATTTCATCTTCATTTAACTGATTTCATCGTTAATTGATTTCATCGTTAACTGATTTCATCGTTAATTGATTTCATCGTTAACTGATTTCATCTTCATTCTTCATTTAACTGATTTCATCTTTAACTGATTTCATCGTTAACTGATTTCATCTTCATTTAACTGATTTCATCGTTAATTGATTTCATCGTTAACTGATTTCATCGTTAATTGATTTCATCGTTAACTGATTTCATCTTCATTTAACTGATTTCATCGTTAACTGATTTCATCTTCATTCTTCATTTAACTGATTTCATCTTTAACTGATTTCATCGTTAACTGATTTCATCTTCATTTAACTGATTTCATCGTTAATTGATTTCATCGTTAACTGATTTCATCGTTAATTGATTTCATCGTTAACTGATTTCATCGTTAACTGATTTCATCTTCATTTAACTGATTTCATCGTTAACTGATTTCATCTTCATTTAACTGATTTCATCGTTAACTGATTTCATCTTCATTTAACTGATTTCATCGTTAACTGATTTCATCGTTAACTGATTTCATCTTTAACTGATTTCATCTTCATTTAACTGATTTCATCGTTAACTGATTTCATCGTTAACTGATTTCATCTTCATTTAACTGATTTCATCTTCATTTAACTGATTTCATCGTTAACTGATTTCATCGTTAACTGATTTCATCTTCATTTAATTGATTTCATCGTTAACTGATTTCATCGTTAACTGATTTCATCGTTAACTGATTTCATCTTCATTTAACTGATTTCATCGTTAACTGATTTCATCGTTAACTGATTTCATCGTTAACTGATTTTATCTTCATTTAACTGATTTCATCGTTAACTGATTTCATCGTTAATTGATTTCATCGTTAACTGATTTCATCTTCATTCTTCATTTAACTGATTTCATCGTTAACTGATTTCATCTTCATTTAACTGATTTCATCGTTAACTGATTTCATCGTTAACTGATTTCATCGTTAACTGATTTCATCTTCATTTAACTGATTTCATCGTTAACTGATTTCATCTTCATTCTTCATTTAACTGATTTCATCTTTAACTGATTTCATCGTTAACTGATTTCATCTTCATTTAACTGATTTCATCGTTAATTGATTTCATCGTTAACTGATTTCATCGTTAACTGATTTCATCTTCATTTAACTGATTTCATCGTTAACTGATTTCATCGTTAACTGATTTCATCTTTAACTGATTTCATCTTCATTTAACTGATTTCATCGTTAACTGATTTCATCGTTAACTGATTTCATCGTTAACTGATTTCATCTTCATTTAACTGATTTCATTGTTAACTGATTTCATCGTTAACTGATTTCATCTTCATTTAACTGATTTCATCGTTAACTGATTTCATCGTTAACTGATTTCATCGTTAACTGATTTCATCTTCATTTAACTGATTTCATTTTCATTCTTCATTTAACTGATTTCATCGTTAACTGATTTCATCTTCATTTAACTGATTTCATCGTTAACTGATTTCATCGTTAACTGATTTCATCGTTAACTGATTTCATCTTTAACTGATTTCATCGTTAACTGATTTCATCTTCATTTAACTGATTTCATCGTTAACTGATTTCATCTTCATTTAATTGATTTCATCGTTAACTGATTTCATCGTTAACTGATTTCATCGTTAACTGATTTCATCGTTAACTGATTTCATCTTCATTTAACTGATTTCATTTTCATTCTTCATTTAACTGATTTCATCGTTAACTGATTTCATCTTCATTTAATTGATTTCATCGTTAACTGATTTCATCGTTAACTGATTTCATCTTCATTTAACTGATTTCATCGTTAACTGATTTCATCGTTAACTGATTTCATCTTCATTTAACTGATTTCATCGTTAACTGATTTCATCGTTAATTGATTTCATCGTTAACTGATTTCATTTTCATTCTTCATTTAACTGATTTCATCGTTAACTGATTTCATCGTTAACTGATTTCATCTTCATTTAACTGATTTCATCGTTAATTGATTTCATCGTTAACTGATTTCATCTTCATTTAACTGATTTCATCGTTAACTGATTTCATCTTCATTTAACTGATTTCATCTTCATTTAACTGATTTCATCGTTAACTGATTTCATCGTTAACTGATTTCATCTTTAACTGATTTCATCTTCATTTAACTGATTTCATCGTTAACTGATTTCATCTTCATTTAACTGATTTCATCTTCATTTAACTGATTTCATCGTTAACTGATTTCATCGTTAACTGATTTCATCTTTAACTGATTTCATCGTTAACTGATTTCATCTTCATTTAACTGATTTCATCGTTAACTGATTTCATCTTCATTTAATTGATTTCATCGTTAACTGATTTCATCGTTAACTGATTTCATCGTTAATTGATTTCATCGTTAACTGATTTCATCTTCATTTAACTGATTTCATCGTTAATTGATTTCATCGTTAACTGATTTCATCGTTAACTGATTTCATCGTTAACTGATTTCATCTTTAACTGATTTCATCGTTAACTGATTTCATCTTCATTTAACTGATTTCATCGTTAATTGATTTCATCGTTAACTGATTTCATCGTTAATTGATTTCATCGTTAACTGATTTCATCTTCATTTAACTGATTTCATCGTTAACTGATTTCATCTTCATTCTTCATTTAACTGATTTCATCTTTAACTGATTTCATCGTTAACTGATTTCATCTTCATTTAACTGATTTCATCGTTAATTGATTTCATCGTTAACTGATTTCATCGTTAACTGATTTCATCTTCATTTAACTGATTTCATCGTTAACTGATTTCATCGTTAACTGATTTCATCTTTAACTGATTTCATCTTCATTTAACTGATTTCATCGTTAACTGATTTCATCGTTAACTGATTTCATCTTCATTTAACTGATTTCATCTTCATTTAACTGATTTCATCGTTAACTGATTTCATCGTTAACTGATTTCATCTTCATTTAATTGATTTCATCGTTAACTGATTTCATCGTTAACTGATTTAATCTTCATTTAACTGATTTCATCGTTAACTGATTTCATCGTTAACTGATTTCATCTTCATTTAACTGATTTCATCGTTAACTGATTTCATCGTTAACTGATTTCATCTTCATTTAACTGATTTCATCGTTAACTGATTTCATCGTTAATTGATTTCATCGTTAACTGATTTCATTTTCATTCTTCATTTAACTGATTTCATCGTTAACTGATTTCATCGTTAACTGATTTCATCTTCATTTAACTGATTTCATCGTTAATTGATTTCATCGTTAACTGATTTCATCTTCATTCTTCATTTAACTGATTTCATCGTTAACTGATTTCATCTTCATTTAACTGATTTCATCGTTAACTGATTTCATCGTTAACTGATTTCATCGTTAACTGATTTCATCTTCATTCTTCATTTAACTGATTTCATCTTTAACTGATTTCATCGTTAACTGATTTCATCTTCATTTAACTGATTTCATCGTTAATTGATTTCATCGTTAACTGATTTCATCGTTAACTGATTTCATCTTCATTTAACTGATTTCATCGTTAACTGATTTCATCGTTAACTGATTTCATCTTTAACTGATTTCATCTTCATTTAACTGATTTCATCGTTAACTGATTTCATCGTTAACTGATTTCATCTTCATTTAACTGATTTCATCTTCATTTAACTGATTTCATCGTTAACTGATTTCATCGTTAACTGATTTCATCTTCATTTAATTGATTTCATCGTTAACTGATTTCATCGTTAACTGATTTCATCTTCATTTAACTGATTTCATCGTTAACTGATTTCATCGTTAACTGATTTCATCGTTAACTGATTTCATCTTCATTTAACTGATTTCATCGTTAACTGATTTCATCGTTAACTGATTTCATCGTTAACTGATTTCATCTTCATTTAACTGATTTCATCGTTAACTGATTTCATCGTTAATTGATTTCATCGTTAACTGATTTCATTTTCATTCTTCATTTAACTGATTTCATCGTTAACTGATTTCATCGTTAACTGATTTCATTCTTCATTTAACTGATTTCATCGTTAACTGATTTCATCTTCATTTAATTGATTTCATCGTTAACTGATTTCATCGTTAACTGATTTCATCTTCATTTAACTGATTTCATCGTTAACTGATTTCATCTTCATTTAACTGATTTCATTTTCATTCTTCATTTAACTGATTTCATCGTTAACTGATTTCATCTTCATTTAACTGATTTCATTTTCATTCTTCATTTAACTGATTTCATCGTGAACTGATTTCATCTTCATTTAACTGATTTCATCGTTAACTGATTTCATCGTTAATTGATTTCATCGTTAACTGATTTCATTTTCATTCTTCATTTAACTGATTTCATCGTTAACTGATTTCATCTTCATTTAACTGATTTCATCGTTAACTGATTTCATCGTTAACTGATTTCATCGTTAACTGATTTCATCTTCATTTAACTGATTTCATCGTTAACTGATTTCATCTTCATTCTTCATTTAACTGATTTCATCTTTAACTGATTTCATCGTTAACTGATTTCATCTTCATTTAACTGATTTCATCGTTAATTGATTTCATCGTTAACTGATTTCATCGTTAACTGATTTCATCTTCATTTAACTGATTTCATCGTTAACTGATTTCATCGTTAACTGATTTCATCTTTAACTGATTTCATCTTCATTTAACTGATTTCATCGTTAACTGATTTCATCGTTAACTGATTTCATCTTCATTTAACTGATTTCTTCGTTAACTGATTTCATCTTCATTTAATTGATTTCATCGTTAACTGATTTCATCGTTAACTGATTTCATCGTTAACTGATTTCATCTTCATTTAACTGATTTCATCGTTAACTGATTTCATCGTTAACTGATTTCATCTTCATTTAACTGATTTCATTTTCATTCTTCATTTAACTGATTTCATCGTTAACTGATTTCATCTTCATTTAACTGATTTCATCGTTAACTGATTTCATCGTTAACTGATTTCATCTTCATTTAACTGATTTCATCGTTAACTGATTTCATCGTTAATTGATTTCATCGTTAACTGATTTCATTTTCATTCTTCATTTAACTGATTTCATCGTTAACTGATTTCATCGTTAACTGATTTCATCTTCATTTAACTGATTTCATCGTTAACTGATTTCATCGTTAATTGATTTCATCGTTAACTGATTTCATCTTCATTCTTCATTTAACTGATTTTATCGTTAACTGATTTCATCTTCATTTAACTGATTTCATCGTTAACTGATTTCATCGTTAACTGATTTCATCGTTAACTGATTTCATCTTCATTTAACTGATTTCATCGTTAACTGATTTCATCTTCATTCTTCATTTAACTGATTTCATCTTTAACTGATTTCATCGTTAACTGATTTCATCTTCATTTAACTGATTTCATCGTTAATTGATTTCATCGTTAACTGATTTCATCGTTAATTGATTTCATCGTTAACTGATTTCATCTTCATTTAACTGATTTCATCGTTAACTGATTTCATCTTCATTCTTCATTTAACTGATTTCATCTTTAACTGATTTCATCGTTAACTGATTTCATCTTCATTTAACTGATTTCATCGTTAATTGATTTCATCGTTAACTGATTTCATCGTTAATTGATTTCATCGTTAACTGATTTCATCTTCATTTAACTGATTTCATCGTTAACTGATTTCATCTTCATTCTTCATTTAACTGATTTCATCTTTAACTGATTTCATCGTTAACTGATTTCATCTTCATTTAACTGATTTCATCGTTAATTGATTTCATCGTTAACTGATTTCATCGTTAATTGATTTCATCGTTAACTGATTTCATCTTCATTTAACTGATTTCATCGTTAACTGATTTCATCTTCATTCTTCATTTAACTGATTTCATCTTTAACTGATTTCATCGTTAACTGATTTCATCTTCATTTAACTGATTTCATCGTTAATTGATTTCATCGTTAACTGATTTCATCGTTAACTGATTTCATCTTCATTTAACTGATTTCATCGTTAACTGATTTCATCGTTAACTGATTTCATCTTTAACTGATTTCATCTTCATTTAACTGATTTCATCGTTAACTGATTTCATCGTTAACTGATTTCATCGTTAACTGATTTCATCGTTAACTGATTTCATCTTCATTTAACTGATTTCATCTTCATTTAACTGATTTCATCGTTAACTGATTTCATCGTTAACTGATTTCATCTTCATTTAATTGATTTCATCTTCATTTAATTGATTTCATCGTTAACTGATTTCATCGTTAACTGATTTCATCGTTAACTGATTTCATCTTCATTTAACTGATTTCATCGTTAACTGATTTCATCGTTAACTGATTTCATCTTCATTTAACTGATTTCATCGTTAACTGATTTCATCGTTAACTGATTTCATCTTCATTTAACTGATTTCATCGTTAACTGATTTCATCGTTAATTGATTTCATCGTTAACTGATTTCATCTTCATTCTTCATTTAACTGATTTCATCGTTAACTGATTTCATCTTCATTTAACTGATTTCATCGTTAACTGATTTCATCGTTAACTGATTTCATCTTCATTTAACTGATTTCATCGTTAACTGATTTCATCTTCATTCTTCATTTAACTGATTTCATCTTTAACTGATTTCATCGTTAACTGATTTCATCTTCATTTAACTGATTTCATCGTTAATTGATTTCATCGTTAACTGATTTCATCGTTAATTGATTTCATCGTTAACTGATTTCATCTTCATTTAACTGATTTCATCGTTAACTGATTTCATCTTCATTCTTCATTTAACTGATTTCATCTTTAACTGATTTCATCGTTAACTGATTTCATCTTCATTTAACTGATTTCATCGTTAATTGATTTCATCGTTAACTGATTTCATCGTTAATTGATTTCATCGTTAACTGATTTCATCTTCATTTAACTGATTTCATCGTTAACTGATTTCATCTTCATTCTTCATTTAACTGATTTCATCTTTAACTGATTTCATCGTTAACTGATTTCATCTTCATTTAACTGATTTCATCGTTAATTGATTTCATCGTTAACTGATTTCATCGTTAACTGATTTCATCTTCATTTAACTGATTTCATCGTTAACTGATTTCATCGTTAACTGATTTCATCGTTAACTGATTTCATCTTCATTTAACTGATTTCATCGTTAACTGATTTCATCTTCATTTAATTGATTTCATCGTTAACTGATTTCATCGTTAACTGATTTCATCGTTAACTGATTTCATCTTCATTTAACTGATTTCATCGTTAACTGATTTCATCGTTAACTGATTTCATCGTTAACTGATTTCATCTTCATTTAACTGATTTCATCGTTAACTGATTTCATCGTTAACTGATTTCATCTTCATTTAACTGATTTCATCGTTAACTGATTTCATCGTTAATTGATTTCATCGTTAACTGATTTCATTTTCATTCTTCATTTAACTGATTTCATCGTTAACTGATTTCATCGTTAACTGATTTCATCTTCATTTAACTGATTTCATCGTTAACTGATTTCATCGTTAATTGATTTCATCGTTAACTGATTTCATCTTCATTCTTCATTTAACTGATTTCATCGTTAACTGATTTCATCTTCATTTAACTGATTTCATCGTTAACTGATTTCATCGTTAACTGATTTCATCGTTAACTGATTTCATCTTCATTTAACTGATTTCATCGTTAACTGATTTCATCTTCATTCTTCATTTAACTGATTTCATCTTTAACTGATTTCATCGTTAACTGATTTCATCTTCATTTAACTGATTTCATCGTTAATTGATTTCATCGTTAACTGATTTCATCGTTAACTGATTTCATCTTCATTTAACTGATTTCATCGTTAACTGATTTCATCGTTAACTGATTTCATCTTTAACTGATTTCATCTTCATTTAACTGATTTCATCGTTAACTGATTTCATCGTTAACTGATTTCATCGTTAACTGATTTCATCTTCATTTAACTGATTTCATCGTTAACTGATTTCATCGTTAACTGATTTCATCGTTAACTGATTTCATCTTCATTTAACTGATTTCATCGTTAACTGATTTCATCTTCATTCTTCATTTAACTGATTTCATCTTTAACTGATTTCATCGTTAACTGATTTCATCTTCATTTAACTGATTTCATCGTTAATTGATTTCATCGTTAACTGATTTCATCGTTAACTGATTTCATCTTCATTTAACTGATTTCATCGTTAACTGATTTCATCGTTAACTGATTTCATCTTTAACTGATTTCATCTTCATTTAACTGATTTCATCGTTAACTGATTTCATCGTTAACTGATTTCATCGTTAACTGATTTCATCTTCATTTAACTGATTTCATTGTTAACTGATTTCATCGTTAACTGATTTCATCTTCATTTAACTGATTTCATCGTTAACTGATTTCATCGTTAACTGATTTCATCTTCATTTAACTGATTTCATTTTCATTCTTCATTTAATTGATTTCATCGTTAACTGATTTCATCTTCATTTAACTGATTTCATCGTTAACTGATTTCATCGTTAATTGATTTCATCGTTAACTGATTTCATTTTCATTCTTCATTTAACTGATTTCATCGTTAACTGATTTCATCGTTAACTGATTTCATCTTCATTTAACTGATTTCATCGTTAACTGATTTCATCGTTAATTGATTTCATCGTTAACTGATTTCATCTTCATTCTTCATTTAACTGATTTCATCGTTAACTGATTTCATCTTCATTTAACTGATTTCATCGTTAACTGATTTCATCGTTAACTGATTTCATCGTTAACTGATTTCATCTTCATTTAACTGATTTCATCGTTAACTGATTTCATCTTCATTCTTCATTTAACTGATTTCATCTTTAACTGATTTCATCGTTAACTGATTTCATCTTCATTTAACTGATTTCATCGTTAATTGATTTCATCGTTAACTGATTTCATCGTTAACTGATTTCATCTTCATTTAACTGATTTCATCGTTAACTGATTTCATCGTTAACTGATTTCATCTTTAACTGATTTCATCTTCATTTAACTGATTTCATCGTTAACTGATTTCATCGTTAACTGATTTCATCGTTAACTGATTTCATCTTCATTTAACTGATTTCATCGTTAACTGATTTCATCGTTAACTGATTTCATCGTTAACTGATTTCATCTTCATTTAACTGATTTCATCGTTAACTGATTTCATCTTCATTCTTCATTTAACTGATTTCATCTTTAACTGATTTCATCGTTAACTGATTTCATCTTCATTTAACTGATTTCATCGTTAATTGATTTCATCGTTAACTGATTTCATCGTTAACTGATTTCATCTTCATTTAACTGATTTCATCGTTAACTGATTTCATCGTTAACTGATTTCATCTTTAACTGATTTCATCTTCATTTAACTGATTTCATCGTTAACTGATTTCATCGTTAACTGATTTCATCGTTAACTGATTTCATCTTCATTTAACTGATTTCATTGTTAACTGATTTCATCGTTAACTGATTTCATCTTCATTTAACTGATTTCATCGTTAACTGATTTCATCGTTAACTGATTTCATCTTCATTTAACTGATTTCATTTTCATTCTTCATTTAATTGATTTCATCGTTAACTGATTTCATCGTTAACTGATTTCATCGTTAACTGATTTCATCGTTAACTGATTTCATCTTCATTTAACTGATTTCATCGTTAACTGATTTCATCGTTAACTGATTTCATCTTCATTTAACTGATTTCATTTTCATTCTTCATTTAACTGATTTCATCGTTAACTGATTTCATCTTCATTTAATTGATTTCATCGTTAACTGATTTCATCGTTAACTGATTTCATCGTTAACTGATTTCATCTTCATTTAACTGATTTCATCGTTAACTGATTTCATCGTTAACTGATTTCATCGTTAACTGATTTCATCTTCATTTAACTGATTTCATCGTTAACTGATTTCATCGTTAACTGATTTCATCTTCATTTAACTGATTTCATCGTTAACTGATTTCATCGTTAATTGATTTCATCGTTAACTGATTTCATTTTCATTCTTCATTTAACTGATTTCATCGTTAACTGATTTCATCGTTAACTGATTTCATCTTCAGTTAACTGATTTCATCGTTAACTGATTTCATCGTTAACTGATTTCATCGTTAATTGATTTCATCGTTAATTGATTTCATCGTTAACTGATTTCATTTTCATTCTTCATTTAACTGATTTCATCGTTAACTGATTTCATCTTCATTTAACTGATTTCATCGTTAACTGATTTCATCGTTAACTGATTTCATCGTTAACTGATTTCATCGTTAACTGATTTCATCTTCATTTAACTGATTTCATCGTTAACTGATTTCATCTTCATTCTTCATTTAACTGATTTCATCTTTAACTGATTTCATCGTTAACTGATTTCATCTTCATTTAACTGATTTCATCGTTAATTGATTTCATCGTTAACTGATTTCATCGTTAACTGATTTCATCGTTAACTGATTTCATCTTCATTTAACTGATTTCATCGTTAATTGATTTCATCGTTAACTGATTTCATCGTTAATTGATTTCATCGTTAACTGATTTCATCTTCATTTAACTGATTTCATCGTTAACTGATTTCATCTTCATTCTTCATTTAACTGATTTCATCTTTAACTGATTTCATCGTTAACTGATTTCATCTTCATTTAACTGATTTCATCGTTAATTGATTTCATCGTTAACTGATTTCATCGTTAATTGATTTCATCGTTAACTGATTTCATCTTCATTTAACTGATTTCATCGTTAACTGATTTCATCTTCATTCTTCATTTAACTGATTTCATCTTTAACTGATTTCATCGTTAACTGATTTCATCTTCATTTAACTGATTTCATCGTTAATTGATTTCATCGTTAACTGATTTCATCGTTAATTGATTTCATCGTTAACTGATTTCATCTTCATTTAACTGATTTCATCGTTAACTGATTTCATCTTCATTCTTCATTTAACTGATTTCATCTTTAACTGATTTCATCGTTAACTGATTTCATCTTCATTTAACTGATTTCATCGTTAATTGATTTCATCGTTAACTGATTTCATCGTTAACTGATTTCATCTTCATTTAACTGATTTCATCGTTAACTGATTTCATCGTTAACTGATTTCATCTTTAACTGATTTCATCTTCATTTAACTGATTTCATCGTTAATTGATTTCATCGTTAACTGATTTCATCGTTAACTGATTTCATCGTTAACTGATTTCATCTTCATTTAACTGATTTCATCGTTAATTGATTTCATCGTTAACTGATTTCATCGTTAATTGATTTCATCGTTAACTGATTTCATCTTCATTTAACTGATTTCATCGTTAACTGATTTCATCTTCATTCTTCATTTAACTGATTTCATCTTTAACTGATTTCATCGTTAACTGATTTCATCTTCATTTAACTGATTTCATCGTTAATTGATTTCATCGTTAACTGATTTCATCGTTAATTGATTTCATCGTTAACTGATTTCATCTTCATTTAACTGATTTCATCGTTAACTGATTTCATCTTCATTCTTCATTTAACTGATTTCATCTTTAACTGATTTCATCGTTAACTGATTTCATCTTCATTTAACTGATTTCATCGTTAATTGATTTCATCGTTAACTGATTTCATCGTTAACTGATTTCATCTTCATTTAACTGATTTCATCGTTAACTGATTTCATCGTTAACTGATTTCATCTTTAACTGATTTCATCTTCATTTAACTGATTTCATCGTTAACTGATTTCATCGTTAACTGATTTCATCGTTAACTGATTTCATCTTCATTTAACTGATTTCATCTTCATTTAACTGATTTCATCGTTAACTGATTTCATCGTTAACTGATTTCATCTTCATTTAATTGATTTCATCGTTAACTGATTTCATCGTTAACTGATTTCATCGTTAACTGATTTCATCTTCATTTAACTGATTTCATCGTTAACTGATTTCATCGTTAACTGATTTCATCGTTAACTGATTTCATCTTCATTTAACTGATTTCATCGTTAACTGATTTCATCGTTAACTGATTTCATCTTCATTTAACTGATTTCATCGTTAACTGATTTCATCGTTAATTGATTTCATCGTTAACTGATTTCATTTTCATTCTTCATTTAACTGATTTCATCGTTAACTGATTTCATCGTTAACTGATTTCATCTTCATTTAACTGATTTCATCGTTAACTGATTTCATCGTTAATTGATTTCATCGTTAACTGATTTCATCTTCATTCTTCATTTAACTGATTTCATCTTTAACTGATTTCATCGTTAACTGATTTCATCTTCATTTAACTGATTTCATCGTTAATTGATTTCATCGTTAACTGATTTCATCGTTAACTGATTTCATCTTCATTTAACTGATTTCATCGTTAACTGATTTCATCGTTAACTGATTTCATCTTTAACTGATTTCATCTCCATTTAACTGATTTTATCGTTAACTGATTTCATCGTTAACTGATTTCATCGTTAACTGATTTCATCGTTAACTGATTTCATCGTTAACTGATTTCATCTTCATTTAACTGATTTCATTGTTAACTGATTTCATCGTTAACTGATTTCATCTTCATTTAACTGATTTCCTCGTTAACTGATTTCATCGTTAACTGATTTCATCGTTAACTGATTTCATCTTCATTTAACTGATTTCATTTTCATTCTTCATTTAACTGATTTCATCGTTAACTGATTTCATCTTCATTTAACTGATTTCATCGTTAACTGATTTCATCGTTAACTGATTTCATCGTTAACTGATTTCATCGTTAACTGATTTCATCTTCATTTAACTGATTTCATCGTTAACTGATTTCATCTTCATTTAATTGATTTCATCGTTAACTGATTTCATCGTTAACTGATTTCATCGTTAACTGATTTCATCTTCATTTAACTGATTTCATCGTTAACTGATTTCATCGTTAACTGATTTCATCTTCATTTAACTGATTTCATTTTCATTCTTCATTTAACTGATTTCATCGTTAACTGATTTCATCTTCATTTAATTGATTTCATCGTTAACTGATTTCATCGTTAACTGATTTCATCGTTAACTGATTTCATCTTCATTTAACTGATTTCATCGTTAACTGATTTCATCTTCATTTAACTGATTTCATCGTTAACTGATTTCATCGTTAATTGATTTCATCGTTAACTGATTTCATTTTCATTCTTCATTTAACTGATTTCATCGTTAACTGATTTCATCGTTAACTGATTTCATCTTCATTTAACTGATTTCATCGTTAACTGATTTCATCGTTAATTGATTTCATCGTTAACTGATTTCATCTTCATTCTTCATTTAACTGATTTCATCGTTAACTGATTTCATCTTCATTTAACTGATTTCATCGTTAACTGATTTCATCGTTAACTGATTTCATCGTTAACTGATTTCATCTTCATTTAACTGATTTCATTGTTAACTGATTTCATCGTTAACTGATTTCATCTTCATTTAACTGATTTCATCGTTAACTGATTTCATCGTTAACTGATTTCATCGTTAACTGATTTCATCTTCATTTAACTGATTTCATTTTCATTCTTCATTTAACTGATTTCATCGTTAACTGATTTCATCTTCATTTAACTGATTTCATCGTTAACTGATTTCATCGTTAACTGATTTCATCTTTAACTGATTTCATCGTTAACTGATTTCATCTTCATTTAACTGATTTCATCGTTAACTGATTTCATCTTCATTTAATTGATTTCATCGTTAACTGATTTCATCGTTAACTGATTTCATCGTTAACTGATTTCATCTTCATTTAACTGATTTCATCGTTAACTGATTTCATCGTTAACTGATTTCATCTTCATTTAACTGATTTCATTTTCATTCTTCATTTAACTGATTTCATCGTTAACTGATTTCATCTTCATTTAATTGATTTCATCGTTAACTGATTTCATCGTTAACTGATTTCATCGTTAACTGATTTCATCTTCATTTAACTGATTTCATCGTTAACTGATTTCATCGTTAACTGATTTCATCGTTAACTGATTTCATCTTCATTTAACTGATTTCATCGTTAACTGATTTCATCGTTAACTGATTTCATCTTCATTTAACTGATTTCATCGTTAACTGATTTCATCGTTAATTGATTTCATCGTTAACTGATTTCATTTTCATTCTTCATTTAACTGATTTCATCGTTAACTGATTTCATCGTTAACTGATTTCATCTTCATTTAACTGATTTCATCGTTAACTGATTTCATCGTTAATTGATTTCATCGTTAACTGATTTCATCTTCATTCTTCATTTAACTGATTTCATCGTTAACTGATTTCATCTTCATTTAACTGATTTCATCGTTAACTGATTTCATCGTTAACTGATTTCATCGTTAACTGATTTCATCTTCATTTAACTGATTTCATCGTTAACTGATTTCATCTTCATTCTTCATTTAACTGATTTCATCTTTAACTGATTTCATCGTTAACTGATTTCATCTTCATTTAACTGATTTCATCGTTAATTGATTTCATCGTTAACTGATTTCATCGTTAACTGATTTCATCGTTAACTGATTTCATCTTCATTTAACTGATTTCATCGTTAATTGATTTCATCGTTAACTGATTTCATCGTTAATTGATTTCATCGTTAACTGATTTCATCTTCATTTAACTGATTTCATCGTTAACTGATTTCATCTTCATTCTTCATTTAACTGATTTCATCTTTAACTGATTTCATCGTTAACTGATTTCATCTTCATTTAACTGATTTCATCGTTAATTGATTTCATCGTTAACTGATTTCATCGTTAATTGATTTCATCGTTAACTGATTTCATCTTCATTTAACTGATTTCATCGTTAACTGATTTCATCTTCATTCTTCATTTAACTGATTTCATCTTTAACTGATTTCATCGTTAACTGATTTCATCTTCATTTAACTGATTTCATCGTTAATTGATTTCATCGTTAACTGATTTCATCGTTAATTGATTTCATCGTTAACTGATTTCATCTTCATTTAACTGATTTCATCGTTAACTGATTTCATCTTCATTCTTCATTTAACTGATTTCATCTTTAACTGATTTCATCGTTAACTGATTTCATCTTCATTTAACTGATTTCATCGTTAATTGATTTCATCGTTAACTGATTTCATCGTTAACTGATTTCATCTTCATTTAACTGATTTCATCGTTAACTGATTTCATCGTTAACTGATTTCATCGTTAACTGATTTCATCGTTAACTGATTTCATCTTTAACTGATTTCATCTTCATTTAACTGATTTCATCGTTAATTGATTTCATCGTTAACTGATTTCATCGTTAACTGATTTCATCGTTAACTGATTTCATCTTCATTTAACTGATTTCATCGTTAATTGATTTCATCGTTAACTGATTTCATCGTTAATTGATTTCATCGTTAACTGATTTCATCTTCATTTAACTGATTTCATCGTTAACTGATTTCATCTTCATTCTTCATTTAACTGATTTCATCTTTAACTGATTTCATCGTTAACTGATTTCATCTTCATTTAACTGATTTCATCGTTAATTGATTTCATCGTTAACTGATTTCATCGTTAATTGATTTCATCGTTAACTGATTTCATCTTCATTTAACTGATTTCATCGTTAACTGATTTCATCTTCATTCTTCATTTAACTGATTTCATCTTTAACTGATTTCATCGTTAACTGATTTCATCTTCATTTAACTGATTTCATCGTTAATTGATTTCATCGTTAACTGATTTCATCGTTAACTGATTTCATCTTCATTTAACTGATTTCATCGTTAACTGATTTCATCGTTAACTGATTTCATCTTTAACTGATTTCATCTTCATTTAACTGATTTCATCGTTAACTGATTTCATCGTTAACTGATTTCATCGTTAACTGATTTCATCTTCATTTAACTGATTTCATCTTCATTTAACTGATTTCATCGTTAACTGATTTCATCGTTAACTGATTTCATCTTCATTTAATTGATTTCATCGTTAACTGATTTCATCGTTAACTGATTTCATCGTTAACTGATTTCATCTTCATTTAACTGATTTCATCGTTAACTGATTTCATCGTTAACTGATTTCATCGTTAACTGATTTCATCTTCATTTAACTGATTTCATCGTTAACTGATTTCATCGTTAACTGATTTCATCTTCATTTAACTGATTTCATCGTTAACTGATTTCATCGTTAATTGATTTCATCGTTAACTGATTTCATTTTCATTCTTCATTTAACTGATTTCATCGTTAACTGATTTCATCGTTAACTGATTTCATCTTCATTTAACTGATTTCATCGTTAACTGATTTCATCGTTAATTGATTTCATCGTTAACTGATTTCATCTTCATTCTTCATTTAACTGATTTCATCTTTAACTGATTTCATCGTTAACTGATTTCATCTTCATTTAACTGATTTCATCGTTAATTGATTTCATCGTTAACTGATTTCATCGTTAACTGATTTCATCTTCATTTAACTGATTTCATCGTTAACTGATTTCATCGTTAACTGATTTCATCGTTAACTGATTTCATCTTTAACTGATTTCATCTTCATTTAACTGATTTCATCGTTAACTGATTTCATCGTTAACTGATTTCATCGTTAACTGATTTCATCTTCATTTAACTGATTTCATTGTTAACTGATTTCATCGTTAACTGATTTCATCTTCATTTAACTGATTTCCTCGTTAACTGATTTCATCGTTAACTGATTTCATCGTTAACTGATTTCATCTTCATTTAACTGATTTCATTTTCATTCTTCATTTAACTGATTTCATCGTTAACTGATTTCATCTTCATTTAACTGATTTCATCGTTAACTGATTTCATCGTTAACTGATTTCATCTTTAACTGATTTCATCGTTAACTGATTTCATCTTCATTTAACTGATTTCATCGTTAACTGATTTCATCTTCATTTAATTGATTTCATCGTTAACTGATTTCATCGTTAACTGATTTCATCGTTAACTGATTTCATCTTCATTTAACTGATTTCATCGTTAACTGATTTCATCGTTAACTGATTTCATCTTCATTTAACTGATTTCATTTTCATTCTTCATTTAACTGATTTCATCGTTAACTGATTTCATCTTCATTTAATTGATTTCATCGTTAACTGATTTCATCGTTAACTGATTTCATCGTTAACTGATTTCATCTTCATTTAACTGATTTCATCGTTAACTGATTTCATCGTTAACTGATTTCATCGTTAACTGATTTCATCTTCATTTAACTGATTTCATCGTTAACTGATTTCATCGTTAACTGATTTCATCTTCATTTAACTGATTTCATCGTTAACTGATTTCATCGTTAATTGATTTCATCGTTAACTGATTTCATCTTCATTCTTCATTTAACTGATTTCATCGTTAACTGATTTCATCTTCATTTAACTGATTTCATCGTTAACTGATTTCATCGTTAACTGATTTCATCGTTAACTGATTTCATCGTTAACTGATTTCATCTTCATTTAACTGATTTCATTGTTAACTGATTTCATCGTTAACTGATTTCATCTTCATTTAACTGATTTCATCGTTAACTGATTTCATCGTTAACTGATTTCATCTTCATTTAACTGATTTCATTTTCATTCTTCATTTAACTGATTTCATCGTTAACTGATTTCATCTTCATTTAACTGATTTCATCGTTAACTGATTTCATCGTTAACTGATTTCATCGTTAACTGATTTCATCTTTAACTGATTTCATCGTTAACTGATTTCATCTTCATTTAACTGATTTCATCGTTAACTGATTTCATCTTCATTTAATTGATTTCATCGTTAACTGATTTCATCGTTAACTGATTTCATCGTTAACTGATTTCATCGTTAACTGATTTCATCTTCATTTAACTGATTTCATCGTTAACTGATTTCATCTTCATTCTTCATTTAACTGATTTCATCTTTAACTGATTTCATCGTTAACTGATTTCATCGTTAATTGATTTCATCGTTAACTGATTTCATCGTTAACTGATTTCATCGTTAACTGATTTCATCTTCATTCTTCATTTAACTGATTTCATCTTTAACTGATTTCATCGTTAACTGATTTCATCTTCATTTAACTGATTTCATCGTTAATTGATTTCATCGTTAACTGATTTCATCGTTAATTGATTTCATCGTTAACTGATTTCATCTTCATTTAACTGATTTCATCGTTAACTGATTTCATCTTCATTCTTCATTTAACTGATTTCATCTTTAACTGATTTCATCGTTAACTGATTTCATCTTCATTTAACTGATTTCATCGTTAATTGATTTCATAGTTAACTGATTTCATCGTTAACTGATTTCATCTTCATTTAACTGATTTCATCGTTAACTGATTTCATCGTTAACTGATTTCATCGTTAACTGATTTCATCTTCATTTAACTGATTTCATTTTCATTCTTCATTTAACTGATTTCATCGTTAACTGATTTCATCTTCATTTAACTGATTTCATCGTTAACTGATTTCATCGTTAACTGATTTCATCTTTAACTGATTTCATCGTTAACTGATTTCATCTTCATTTAACTGATTTCATCGTTAACTGATTTCATCTTCATTTAATTGATTTCATCGTTAACTGATTTCATCGTTAACTGATTTCATCGTTAACTGATTTCATCTTCATTTAACTGATTTCATCGTTAACTGATTTCATCGTTAACTGATTTCATCTTCATTTAACTGATTTCATTTTCATTCTTCATTTAACTGATTTCATCGTTAACTGATTTCATCTTCATTTAATTGATTTCATCGTTAACTGATTTCATCGTTAACTGATTTCATCGTTAACTGATTTCATCTTCATTTAACTGATTTCATCGTTAACTGATTTCATCGTTAACTGATTTCATCGTTAACTGATTTCATCGTTAACTGATTTCATCGTTAACTGATTTCATCTTCATTTAACTGATTTCATCGTTAACTGATTTCATCGTTAACTGATTTCATCTTCATTTAACTGATTTCATCGTTAACTGATTTCATCGTTAATTGATTTCATCGTTAACTGATTTCATTTTCATTCTTCATTTAACTGATTTCATCGTTAACTGATTTCATCGTTAACTGATTTCATCTTCATTTAACTGATTTCATCGTTAACTGATTTCATCGTTAATTGATTTCATCGTTAACTGATTTCATCTTCATTCTTCATTTAACTGATTTCATCGTTAACTGATTTCATCTTCATTTAACTGATTTCATCGTTAACTGATTTCATCGTTAACTGATTTCATCGTTAACTGATTTCATCTTCATTTAACTGATTTCATTGTTAACTGATTTCATCGTTAACTGATTTCATCTTCATTTAACTGATTTCATCGTTAACTGATTTCATCGTTAACTGATTTCATCGTTAACTGATTTCATCTTCATTTAACTGATTTCATTTTCATTCTTCATTTAACTGATTTCATCGTTAACTGATTTCATCGTTAACTGATTTCATCTTTAACTGATTTCATCGTTAACTGATTTCATCTTCATTTAACTGATTTCATCGTTAACTGATTTCATCTTCATTTAATTGATTTCATCGTTAACTGATTTCATCGTTAACTGATTTCATCGTTAACTGATTTCATCTTCATTTAACTGATTTCATCGTTAACTGATTTCATCTTCATTCTTCATTTAACTGATTTCATCTTTAACTGATTTCATCGTTAACTGATTTCATCTTCATTTAACTGATTTCATCGTTAATTGATTTCATCGTTAACTGATTTCATCGTTAACTGATTTCATCGTTAACTGATTTCATCTTCATTCTTCATTTAACTGATTTCATCTTTAACTGATTTCATCGTTAACTGATTTCATCTTCATTTAACTGATTTCATCATTAATTGATTTCATCGTTAACTGATTTCATCGTTAATTGATTTCATCGTTAACTGATTTCATCTTCATTTAACTGATTTCATCGTTAACTGATTTCATCTTCATTCTTCATTTAACTGATTTCATCTTTAACTGATTTCATCGTTAACTGATTTCATCTTCATTTAACTGATTTCATCGTTAATTGATTTCATCGTTAACTGATTTCATCGTTAACTGATTTCATCTTCATTTAACTGATTTCATCGTTAACTGATTTCATCGTTAACTGATTTCATCTTTAACTGATTTCATCTTCATTTAACTGATTTCATCGTTAACTGATTTCATCGTTAACTGATTTCATCGTTAATTGATTTCATCGTTAACTGATTTCATCTTCATTTAACTGATTTCATCGTTAACTGATTTCATCTTCATTCTTCATTTAACTGATTTCATCTTTAACTGATTTCATCGTTAACTGATTTCATCTTCATTTAACTGATTTCATCGTTAATTGATTTCATCGTTAACTGATTTCATCGTTAACTGATTTCATCTTCATTTAACTGATTTCATCGTTAACTGATTTCATCGTTAACTGATTTCATCTTTAACTGATTTCATCTTCATTTAACTGATTTCATCGTTAACTGATTTCATCGTTAACTGATTTCATCGTTAACTGATTTCATCTTCATTTAACTGATTTCATCTTCATTTAACTGATTTCATCGTTAACTGATTTCATCGTTAACTGATTTCATCGTTAACTGATTTCATCTTCATTTAACTGATTTCATCGTTAACTGATTTCATCGTTAACTGATTTCATCGTTAACTGATTTCATCTTCATTTAACTGATTTCATCGTTAACTGATTTCATCGTTAACTGATTTCATCTTCATTTAACTGATTTCATCGTTAACTGATTTCATCGTTAATTGATTTCATCGTTAACTGATTTCATTTTCATTCTTCATTTAACTGATTTCATCGTTAACTGATTTCATCTTCATTTAACTGATTTCATCGTTAACTGATTTCATCGTTAACTGATTTCATCGTTAACTGATTTCATCTTCATTTAACTGATTTCATCGTTAACTGATTTCATCTTCATTCTTCATTTAACTGATTTCATCTTTAACTGATTTCATCGTTAACTGATTTCATCTTCATTTAACTGATTTCATCGTTAACTGATTTCATCGTTAATTGATTTCATCGTTAACTGATTTCATCTTCATTCTTCATTTAACTGATTTCATCGTTAACTGATTTCATCTTCATTTAACTGATTTCATCGTTAACTGATTTCATCGTTAACTGATTTCATCGTTAACTGATTTCATCTTCATTTAACTGATTTCATCGTTAACTGATTTCATCTTCATTCTTCATTTAACTGATTTCATCTTTAACTGATTTCATCGTTAACTGATTTCATCTTCATTTAACTGATTTCATCGTTAATTGATTTCATCGTTAACTGATTTCATCGTTAACTGATTTCATCGTTAACTGATTTCATCGTTAACTGATTTCATCGTTAACTGATTTCATCTTCATTTAACTGATTTCATCGTTAATTGATTTCATCGTTAACTGATTTCATCGTTAATTGATTTCATCGTTAACTGATTTCATCTTCATTTAACTGATTTCATCGTTAACTGATTTCATCTTCATTCTTCATTTAACTGATTTCATCTTTAACTGATTTCATCGTTAACTGATTTCATCTTCATTTAACTGATTTCATCGTTAATTGATTTCATCGTTAACTGATTTCATCGTTAATTGATTTCATCGTTAACTGATTTCATCTTCATTTAACTGATTTCATCGTTAACTGATTTCATCTTCATTCTTCATTTAACTGATTTCATCTTTAACTGATTTCATCGTTAACTGATTTCATCTTCATTTAACTGATTTCATCGTTAATTGATTTCATCGTTAACTGATTTCATCGTTAATTGATTTCATCGTTAACTGATTTCATCTTCATTTAACTGATTTCATCGTTAACTGATTTCATCTTCATTCTTCATTTAACTGATTTCATCTTTAACTGATTTCATCGTTAACTGATTTCATCTTCATTTAACTGATTTCATCGTTAATTGATTTCATCGTTAACTGATTTCATCGTTAACTGATTTCATCTTCATTTAACTGATTTCATCGTTAACTGATTTCATCGTTAACTGATTTCATCGTTAACTGATTTCATCGTTAACTGATTTCATCTTTAACTGATTTCATCTTCATTTAACTGATTTCATCGTTAATTGATTTCATCGTTAACTGATTTCATCGTTAACTGATTTCATCGTTAACTGATTTCATCTTCATTTAACTGATTTCATCGTTAATTGATTTCATCGTTAACTGATTTCATCGTTAATTGATTTCATCGTTAACTGATTTCATCTTCATTTAACTGATTTCATCGTTAACTGATTTCATCTTCATTCTTCATTTAACTGATTTCATCTTTAACTGATTTCATCGTTAACTGATTTCATCTTCATTTAACTGATTTCATCGTTAATTGATTTCATCGTTAACTGATTTCATCGTTAATTGATTTCATCGTTAACTGATTTCATCTTCATTTAACTGATTTCATCGTTAACTGATTTCATCTTCATTCTTCATTTAACTGATTTCATCTTTAACTGATTTCATCGTTAACTGATTTCATCTTCATTTAACTGATTTCATCGTTAATTGATTTCATCGTTAACTGATTTCATCGTTAACTGATTTCATCTTCATTTAACTGATTTCATCGTTAACTGATTTCATCGTTAACTGATTTCATCTTTAACTGATTTCATCTTCATTTAACTGATTTCATCGTTAACTGATTTCATCGTTAACTGATTTCATCGTTAACTGATTTCATCTTCATTTAACTGATTTCATCTTCATTTAACTGATTTCATCGTTAACTGATTTCATCGTTAACTGATTTCATCTTCATTTAATTGATTTCATCGTTAACTGATTTCATCGTTAACTGATTTCATCGTTAACTGATTTCATCTTCATTTAACTGATTTCATCGTTAACTGATTTCATCGTTAACTGATTTCATCGTTAACTGATTTCATCTTCATTTAACTGATTTCATCGTTAACTGATTTCATCGTTAACTGATTTCATCTTCATTTAACTGATTTCATCGTTAACTGATTTCATCGTTAATTGATTTCATCGTTAACTGATTTCATTTTCATTCTTCATTTAACTGATTTCATCGTTAACTGATTTCATCGTTAACTGATTTCATCTTCATTTAACTGATTTCATCGTTAACTGATTTCATCGTTAATTGATTTCATCGTTAACTGATTTCATCTTCATTCTTCATTTAACTGATTTCATCTTTAACTGATTTCATCGTTAACTGATTTCATCTTCATTTAACTGATTTCATCGTTAATTGATTTCATCGTTAACTGATTTCATCGTTAACTGATTTCATCTTCATTTAACTGATTTCATCGTTAACTGATTTCATCGTTAACTGATTTCATCGTTAACTGATTTCATCTTTAACTGATTTCATCTTCATTTAACTGATTTCATCGTTAACTGATTTCATCGTTAACTGATTTCATCGTTAACTGATTTCATCTTCATTTAACTGATTTCATTGTTAACTGATTTCATCGTTAACTGATTTCATCTTCATTTAACTGATTTCCTCGTTAACTGATTTCATCGTTAACTGATTTCATCGTTAACTGATTTCATCTTCATTTAACTGATTTCATTTTCATTCTTCATTTAACTGATTTCATCGTTAACTGATTTCATCTTCATTTAACTGATTTCATCGTTAACTGATTTCATCGTTAACTGATTTCATCTTTAACTGATTTCATCGTTAACTGATTTCATCTTCATTTAACTGATTTCATCGTTAACTGATTTCATCTTCATTTAATTGATTTCATCGTTAACTGATTTCATCGTTAACTGATTTCATCGTTAACTGATTTCATCTTCATTTAACTGATTTCATCGTTAACTGATTTCATCGTTAACTGATTTCATCTTCATTTAACTGATTTCATTTTCATTCTTCATTTAACTGATTTCATCGTTAACTGATTTCATCTTCATTTAATTGATTTCATCGTTAACTGATTTCATCGTTAACTGATTTCATCGTTAACTGATTTCATCTTCATTTAACTGATTTCATCGTTAACTGATTTCATCGTTAACTGATTTCATCGTTAACTGATTTCATCTTCATTTAACTGATTTCATCGTTAACTGATTTCATCGTTAACTGATTTCATCTTCATTTAACTGATTTCATCGTTAACTGATTTCATCGTTAATTGATTTCATCGTTAACTGATTTCATCTTCATTCTTCATTTAACTGATTTCATCGTTAACTGATTTCATCTTCATTTAACTGATTTCATCGTTAACTGATTTCATCGTTAACTGATTTCATCGTTAACTGATTTCATCGTTAACTGATTTCATCTTCATTTAACTGATTTCATTGTTAACTGATTTCATCGTTAACTGATTTCATCTTCATTTAACTGATTTCATCGTTAACTGATTTCATCGTTAACTGATTTCATCTTCATTTAACTGATTTCATTTTCATTCTTCATTTAACTGATTTCATCGTTAACTGATTTCATCTTCATTTAACTGATTTCATCGTTAACTGATTTCATCGTTAACTGATTTCATCGTTAACTGATTTCATCTTTAACTGATTTCATCGTTAACTGATTTCATCTTCATTTAACTGATTTCATCGTTAACTGATTTCATCTTCATTTAATTGATTTCATCGTTAACTGATTTCATCGTTAACTGATTTCATCGTTAACTGATTTCATCGTTAACTGATTTCATCTTCATTTAACTGATTTCATCGTTAACTGATTTCATCTTCATTCTTCATTTAACTGATTTCATCTTTAACTGATTTCATCGTTAACTGATTTCATCTTCATTTAACTGATTTCATCGTTAATTGATTTCATCGTTAACTGATTTCATCGTTAACTGATTTCATCGTTAACTGATTTCATCTTCATTCTTCATTTAACTGATTTCATCTTTAACTGATTTCATCGTTAACTGATTTCATCTTCATTTAACTGATTTCATCGTTAATTGATTTCATCGTTAACTGATTTCATCGTTAATTGATTTCATCGTTAACTGATTTCATCTTCATTTAACTGATTTCATCGTTAACTGATTTCATCTTCATTCTTCATTTAACTGATTTCATCTTTAACTGATTTCATCGTTAACTGATTTCATCTTCATTTAACTGATTTCATCGTTAATTGATTTCATAGTTAACTGATTTCATCGTTAACTGATTTCATCTTCATTTAACTGATTTCATCGTTAACTGATTTCATCGTTAACTGATTTCATCGTTAACTGATTTCATCTTCATTTAACTGATTTCATTTTCATTCTTCATTTAACTGATTTCATCGTTAACTGATTTCATCTTCATTTAACTGATTTCATCGTTAACTGATTTCATCGTTAACTGATTTCATCTTTAACTGATTTCATCGTTAACTGATTTCATCTTCATTTAACTGATTTCATCGTTAACTGATTTCATCTTCATTTAATTGATTTCATCGTTAACTGATTTCATCGTTAACTGATTTCATCGTTAACTGATTTCATCTTCATTTAACTGATTTCATCGTTAACTGATTTCATCGTTAACTGATTTCATCTTCATTTAACTGATTTCATTTTCATTCTTCATTTAACTGATTTCATCGTTAACTGATTTCATCTTCATTTAATTGATTTCATCGTTAACTGATTTCATCGTTAACTGATTTCATCGTTAACTGATTTCATCTTCATTTAACTGATTTCATCGTTAACTGATTTCATCGTTAACTGATTTCATCGTTAACTGATTTCATCGTTAACTGATTTCATCGTTAACTGATTTCATCTTCATTTAACTGATTTCATCGTTAACTGATTTCATCGTTAACTGATTTCATCTTCATTTAACTGATTTCATCGTTAACTGATTTCATCGTTAATTGATTTCATCGTTAACTGATTTCATTTTCATTCTTCATTTAACTGATTTCATCGTTAACTGATTTCATCGTTAACTGATTTCATCTTCATTTAACTGATTTCATCGTTAACTGATTTCATCGTTAATTGATTTCATCGTTAACTGATTTCATCTTCATTCTTCATTTAACTGATTTCATCGTTAACTGATTTCATCTTCATTTAACTGATTTCATCGTTAACTGATTTCATCGTTAACTGATTTCATCGTTAACTGATTTCATCTTCATTTAACTGATTTCATTGTTAACTGATTTCATCGTTAACTGATTTCATCTTCATTTAACTGATTTCATCGTTAACTGATTTCATCGTTAACTGATTTCATCGTTAACTGATTTCATCTTCATTTAACTGATTTCATTTTCATTCTTCATTTAACTGATTTCATCGTTAACTGATTTCATCGTTAACTGATTTCATCTTTAACTGATTTCATCGTTAACTGATTTCATCTTCATTTAACTGATTTCATCGTTAACTGATTTCATCTTCATTTAATTGATTTCATCGTTAACTGATTTCATCGTTAACTGATTTCATCGTTAACTGATTTCATCTTCATTTAACTGATTTCATCGTTAACTGATTTCATCTTCATTCTTCATTTAACTGATTTCATCTTTAACTGATTTCATCGTTAACTGATTTCATCTTCATTTAACTGATTTCATCGTTAATTGATTTCATCGTTAACTGATTTCATCGTTAACTGATTTCATCGTTAACTGATTTCATCTTCATTCTTCATTTAACTGATTTCATCTTTAACTGATTTCATCGTTAACTGATTTCATCTTCATTTAACTGATTTCATCATTAATTGATTTCATCGTTAACTGATTTCATCGTTAATTGATTTCATCGTTAACTGATTTCATCTTCATTTAACTGATTTCATCGTTAACTGATTTCATCTTCATTCTTCATTTAACTGATTTCATCTTTAACTGATTTCATCGTTAACTGATTTCATCTTCATTTAACTGATTTCATCGTTAATTGATTTCATCGTTAACTGATTTCATCGTTAACTGATTTCATCTTCATTTAACTGATTTCATCGTTAACTGATTTCATCGTTAACTGATTTCATCTTTAACTGATTTCATCTTCATTTAACTGATTTCATCGTTAACTGATTTCATCGTTAACTGATTTCATCGTTAATTGATTTCATCGTTAACTGATTTCATCTTCATTTAACTGATTTCATCGTTAACTGATTTCATCTTCATTCTTCATTTAACTGATTTCATCTTTAACTGATTTCATCGTTAACTGATTTCATCTTCATTTAACTGATTTCATCGTTAATTGATTTCATCGTTAACTGATTTCATCGTTAACTGATTTCATCTTCATTTAACTGATTTCATCGTTAACTGATTTCATCGTTAACTGATTTCATCTTTAACTGATTTCATCTTCATTTAACTGATTTCATCGTTAACTGATTTCATCGTTAACTGATTTCATCGTTAACTGATTTCATCTTCATTTAACTGATTTCATCTTCATTTAACTGATTTCATCGTTAACTGATTTCATCGTTAACTGATTTCATCGTTAACTGATTTCATCGTTAACTGATTTCATCTTCATTTAACTGATTTCATCGTTAACTGATTTCATCGTTAACTGATTTCATCGTTAACTGATTTCATCTTCATTTAACTGATTTCATCGTTAACTGATTTCATCGTTAACTGATTTCATCTTCATTTAACTGATTTCATCGTTAACTGATTTCATCGTTAATTGATTTCATCGTTAACTGATTTCATTTTCATTCTTCATTTAACTGATTTCATCGTTAACTGATTTCATCTTCATTTAACTGATTTCATCGTTAACTGATTTCATCGTTAACTGATTTCATCGTTAACTGATTTCATCTTCATTTAACTGATTTCATCGTTAACTGATTTCATCTTCATTCTTCATTTAACTGATTTCATCTTTAACTGATTTCATCGTTAACTGATTTCATCTTCATTTAACTGATTTCATCGTTAATTGATTTCATCGTTAACTGATTTCATCGTTAACTGATTTCATCTTCATTTAACTGATTTCATCGTTAACTGATTTCATCGTTAACTGATTTCATCTTCATTTAACTGATTTCATCGTTAACTGATTTCATCGTTAACTGATTTCATCGTTAACTGATTTCATCTTCATTTAACTGATTTCATTGTTAACTGATTTCATCGTTAACTGATTTCATCTTCATTTAACTGATTTCATCGTTAACTGATTTCATCGTTAACTGATTTCATCGTTAACTGATTTCATCTTCATTTAACTGATTTCATTTTCATTCTTCATTTAACTGATTTCATCGTTAACTGATTTCATCTTCATTTAACTGATTTCATCGTTAACTGATTTCATCGTTAACTGATTTCATCGTTAACTGATTTCATCTTTAACTGATTTCATCGTTAACTGATTTCATCTTCATTTAACTGATTTCATCGTTAATTGATTTCATCGTTAACTGATTTCATTTTCATTCTTCATTTAACTGATTTCATCGTTAACTGATTTCATCGTTAACTGATTTCATCTTCATTTAACTGATTTCATCGTTAACTGATTTCATCGTTAACTGATTTCATCTTCATTTAACTGATTTCATCGTTAACTGATTTCATCGTTAACTGATTTCATCGTTAACTGATTTCATCTTCATTTAACTGATTTCATTGTTAACTGATTTCATCGTTAACTGATTTCATCTTCATTTAACTGATTTCATCTTCATTTAACTGATTTCATCGTTAACTGATTTCATCTTCATTTAACTGATTTCATTTTCATTCTTCATTTAACTGATTTCATCGTTAACTGATTTCATCTTCATTTAACTGATTTCATCGTTAACTGATTTCATCGTTAACTGATTTCATCGTTAACTGATTTCATCTTTAACTGATTTCATCGTTAACTGATTTCATCTTCATTTAACTGATTTCATCGTTAACTGATTTCATCTTCATTTAATTGATTTCATCGTTAACTGATTTCATCGTTAACTGATTTCATCGTTAACTGATTTCATCTTCATTTAACTGATTTCATCGTTAACTGATTTCATCGTTAACTGATTTCATCTTCATTTAACTGATTTCATTTTCATTCTTCATTTAACTGATTTCATCGTTAACTGATTTCATCTTCATTTAATTGATTTCATCGTTAACTGATTTCATCGTTAACTGATTTCATCGTTAACTGATTTCATCTTCATTTAACTGATTTCATCGTTAACTGATTTCATCGTTAACTGATTTCATCGTTAACTGATTTCATCTTCATTTAACTGATTTCATCGTTAACTGATTTCATCGTTAACTGATTTCATCTTCATTTAACTGATTTCATCGTTAACTGATTTCATCGTTAATTGATTTCATCGTTAACTGATTTCATTTTCATTCTTCATTTAACTGATTTCATCGTTAACTGATTTCATCGTTAACTGATTTCATCTTCATTTAACTGATTTCATCGTTAACTGATTTCATCGTTAATTGATTTCATCGTTAACTGATTTCATCTTCATTCTTCATTTAACTGATTTCATCGTTAACTGATTTCATCTTCATTTAACTGATTTCATCGTTAACTGATTTCATCGTTAACTGATTTCATCTTCATTTAACTGATTTCATCGTTAACTGATTTCATCTTCATTCTTCATTTAACTGATTTCATCTTTAACTGATTTCATCGTTAACTGATTTCATCTTCATTTAACTGATTTCATCGTTAATTGATTTCATCGTTAACTGATTTCATCGTTAATTGATTTCATCGTTAACTGATTTCATCTTCATTTAACTGATTTCATCGTTAACTGATTTCATCTTCATTCTTCATTTAACTGATTTCATCTTTAACTGATTTCATCGTTAACTGATTTCATCTTCATTTAACTGATTTCATCGTTAATTGATTTCATCGTTAACTGATTTCATCGTTAACTGATTTCATCTTCATTTAACTGATTTCATCGTTAACTGATTTCATCGTTAACTGATTTCATCGTTAACTGATTTCATCTTCATTCTTCATTTAACTGATTTCATCTTTAACTGATTTCATCGTTAACTGATTTCATCTTCATTTAACTGATTTCATCGTTAATTGATTTCATCGTTAACTGATTTCATCGTTAATTGATTTCATCGTTAACTGATTTCATCTTCATTTAACTGATTTCATCGTTAACTGATTTCATCTTCATTCTTCATTTAACTGATTTCATCTTTAACTGATTTCATCGTTAACTGATTTCATCTTCATTTAACTGATTTCATCGTTAATTGATTTCATCGTTAACTGATTTCATCGTTAATTGATTTCATCGTTAACTGATTTCATCTTCATTTAACTGATTTCATCGTTAACTGATTTCATCTTCATTCTTCATTTAACTGATTTCATCTTTAACTGATTTCATCGTTAACTGATTTCATCTTCATTTAACTGATTTCATCGTTAATTGATTTCATCGTTAACTGATTTCATCGTTAACTGATTTCATCTTCATTTAACTGATTTCATCGTTAACTGATTTCATCGTTAACTGATTTCATCTTTAACTGATTTCATCTTCATTTAACTGATTTCATCGTTAACTGATTTCATCGTTAACTGATTTCATCGTTAACTGATTTCATCTTCATTTAACTGATTTCATCGTTAACTGATTTCATCTTCATTTAATTGATTTCATCGTTAACTGATTTCATCGTTAACTGATTTCATCGTTAACTGATTTCATCTTCATTTAACTGATTTCATCGTTAACTGATTTCATCTTCATTTAACTGATTTCATCGTTAACTGATTTCATCGTTAACTGATTTCATCTTCATTTAACTGATTTCATCGTTAACTGATTTCATCGTTAATTGATTTCATCGTTAACTGATTTCATTTTCATTCTTCATTTAACTGATTTCATCGTTAACTGATTTCATCGTTAACTGATTTCATCTTCATTTAACTGATTTCATCGTTAACTGATTTCATCGTTAATTGATTTCATCGTTAACTGATTTCATCTTCATTCTTCATTTAACTGATTTCATCGTTAACTGATTTCATCTTCATTTAACTGATTTCATCGTTAACTGATTTCATCGTTAACTGATTTCATCGTTAACTGATTTCATCTTCATTTAACTGATTTCATCGTTAACTGATTTCATCTTCATTCTTCATTTAACTGATTTCATCTTTAACTGATTTCATCGTTAACTGATTTCATCTTCATTTAACTGATTTCATCGTTAATTGATTTCATCGTTAACTGATTTCATCGTTAACTGATTTCATCTTCATTTAACTGATTTCATCGTTAACTGATTTCATCTTTAACTGATTTCATCTTCATTTAACTGATTTCATCTTTAACTGATTTCATCTTCATTTAACTGATTTCATCGTTAACTGATTTCATCGTTAACTGATTTCATCGTTAACTGATTTCATCTTCATTTAACTGATTTCATCGTTAACTGATTTCATCGTTAACTGATTTCATCTTCATTTAACTGATTTCATTTTCATTCTTCATTTAATTGATTTCATCGTTAACTGATTTCATCGTTAACTGATTTCATCGTTAACTGATTTCATCGTTAACTGATTTCATCTTCATTTAACTGATTTCATCGTTAACTGATTTCATCGTTAACTGATTTCATCTTCATTTAACTGATTTCATTTTCATTCTTCATTTAACTGATTTCATCGTTAACTGATTTCATCTTCATTTAATTGATTTCATCGTTAACTGATTTCATCGTTAACTGATTTCATCTTCATTTAACTGATTTCATCGTTAACTGATTTCATCGTTAACTGATTTCATCGTTAACTGATTTCATCTTCATTTAACTGATTTCATCGTTAACTGATTTCATCGTTAACTGATTTCATCTTCATTTAACTGATTTCATCGTTAACTGATTTCATCGTTAATTGATTTCATCGTTAACTGATTTCATTTTCATTCTTCATTTAACTGATTTCATCGTTAACTGATTTCATCGTTAACTGATTTCATCTTCATTTAACTGATTTCATCGTTAATTGATTTCATCGTTAACTGATTTCATCTTCATTCTTCATTTAACTGATTTCATCGTTAACTGATTTCATCTTCATTTAACTGATTTCATCGTTAACTGATTTCATCGTTAACTGATTTCATCGTTAACTGATTTCATCTTCATTTAACTGATTTCATCGTTAACTGATTTCATCTTCATTTAACTGATTTCATCGTTAACTGATTTCATCTTCATTCTTCATTTAACTGATTTCATCTTTAACTGATTTCATCGTTAACTGATTTCATCTTCATTTAACTGATTTCATCGTTAATTGATTTCATCGTTAACTGATTTCATCGTTAACTGATTTCATCGTTAACTGATTTCATCTTCATTTAACTGATTTCATCGTTAATTGATTTCATCGTTAACTGATTTCATCGTTAATTGATTTCATCGTTAACTGATTTCATCTTCATTTAACTGATTTCATCGTTAACTGATTTCATCTTCATTCTTCATTTAACTGATTTCATCTTTAACTGATTTCATCGTTAACTGATTTCATCTTCATTTAACTGATTTCATCGTTAATTGATTTCATCGTTAACTGATTTCATCGTTAATTGATTTCATCGTTAACTGATTTCATCTTCATTTAACTGATTTCATCGTTAACTGATTTCATCTTCATTCTTCATTTAACTGATTTCATCTTTAACTGATTTCATCGTTAACTGATTTCATCTTCATTTAACTGATTTCATCGTTAATTGATTTCATCGTTAACTGATTTCATCGTTAATTGATTTCATCGTTAACTGATTTCATCTTCATTTAACTGATTTCATCGTTAACTGATTTCATCTTCATTCTTCATTTAACTGATTTCATCTTTAACTGATTTCATCGTTAACTGATTTCATCTTCATTTAACTGATTTCATCGTTAATTGATTTCATCGTTAACTGATTTCATCGTTAACTGATTTCATCTTCATTTAACTGATTTCATCGTTAACTGATTTCATCGTTAACTGATTTCATCTTTAACTGATTTCATCTTCATTTAACTGATTTCATCGTTAATTGATTTCATCGTTAACTGATTTCATCGTTAACTGATTTCATCGTTAACTGATTTCATCTTCATTTAACTGATTTCATCGTTAATTGATTTCATCGTTAACTGATTTCAACGTTAATTGATTTCATCGTTAACTGATTTCATCTTCATTTAACTGATTTCATCGTTAACTGATTTCATCTTCATTCTTCATTTAACTGATTTCATCTTTAACTGATTTCATCGTTAACTGATTTCATCTTCATTTAACTGATTTCATCGTTAATTGATTTCATCGTTAACTGATTTCATCGTTAACTGATTTCATCTTCATTTAACTGATTTCATCGTTAACTGATTTCATCGTTAACTGATTTCATCTTTAACTGATTTCATCTTCATTTAACTGATTTCATCGTTAACTGATTTCATCGTTAACTGATTTCATCGTTAACTGATTTCATCTTCATTTAACTGATTTCATCTTCATTTAACTGATTTAATCGTTAACTGATTTCATCGTTAACTGATTTCATCTTCATTTAATTGATTTCATCGTTAACTGATTTCATCGTTAACTGATTTCATCGTTAACTGATTTCATCTTCATTTAACTGATTTCATCGTTAACTGATTTCATCGTTAACTGATTTCATCGTTAACTGATTTCATCGTTAACTGATTTCATCGTTAACTGATTTCATCTTCATTTAACTGATTTCATCGTTAACTGATTTCATCGTTAACTGATTTCATCTTCATTTAACTGATTTCATCGTTAACTGATTTCATCGTTAATTGATTTCATCGTTAACTGATTTCATTTTCATTCTTCATTTAACTGATTTCATCGTTAACTGATTTCATCGTTAACTGATTTCATCTTCATTTAACTGATTTCATCGTTAACTGATTTCATCGTTAATTGATTTCATCGTTAACTGATTTCATCTTCATTCTTCATTTAACTGATTTCATCTTTAACTGATTTCATCGTTAACTGATTTCATCTTCATTTAACTGATTTCATCGTTAATTGATTTCATCGTTAACTGATTTCATCGTTAACTGATTTCATCTTCATTTAACTGATTTCATCGTTAACTGATTTCATCGTTAACTGATTTCATCTTTAACTGATTTCATCTTCATTTAACTGATTTCATCGTTAACTGATTTCATCGTTAACTGATTTCATCGTTAACTGATTTCATCTTCATTTAACTGATTTCATTGTTAACTGATTTCATCGTTAACTGATTTCATCTTCATTTAACTGATTTCCTCGTTAACTGATTTCATCGTTAACTGATTTCATCGTTAACTGATTTCATCTTCATTTAACTGATTTCATTTTCATTCTTCATTTAACTGATTTCATCGTTAACTGATTTCATCTTCATTTAACTGATTTCATCGTTAACTGATTTCATCGTTAACTGATTTCATCGTTAACTGATTTCATCTTTAACTGATTTCATCGTTAACTGATTTCATCTTCATTTAACTGATTTCATCGTTAACTGATTTCATCTTCATTTAATTGATTTCATCGTTAACTGATTTCATCGTTAACTGATTTCATCGTTAACTGATTTCATCTTCATTTAACTGATTTCATCGTTAACTGATTTCATCGTTAACTGATTTCATCTTCATTTAACTGATTTCATTTTCATTCTTCATTTAACTGATTTCATCGTTAACTGATTTCATCTTCATTTAATTGATTTCATCGTTAACTGATTTCATCGTTAACTGATTTCATCGTTAACTGATTTCATCTTCATTTAACTGATTTCATCGTTAACTGATTTCATCTTCATTTAACTGATTTCATCGTTAACTGATTTCATCGTTAATTGATTTCATCGTTAACTGATTTCATTTTCATTCTTCATTTAACTGATTTCATCGTTAACTGATTTCATCGTTAACTGATTTCATCTTCATTTAACTGATTTCATCGTTAACTGATTTCATCGTTAATTGATTTCATCGTTAACTGATTTCATCTTCATTCTTCATTTAACTGATTTCATCGTTAACTGATTTCATCTTCATTTAACTGATTTCATCGTTAACTGATTTCATCGTTAACTGATTTCATCTTCATTTAACTGATTTCATTGTTAACTGATTTCATCGTTAACTGATTTCATCTTCATTTAACTGATTTCATCGTTAACTGATTTCATCGTTAACTGATTTCATCGTTAACTGATTTCATCTTCATTTAACTGATTTCATTTTCATTCTTCATTTAACTGATTTCATCGTTAACTGATTTCATCTTCATTTAACTGATTTCATCGTTAACTGATTTCATCGTTAACTGATTTCATCTTTAACTGATTTCATCGTTAACTGATTTCATCTTCATTTAACTGATTTCATCGTTAACTGATTTCATCTTCATTTAATTGATTTCATCGTTAACTGATTTCATCGTTAACTGATTTCATCGTTAACTGATTTCATCTTCATTTAACTGATTTCATCGTTAACTGATTTCATCGTTAACTGATTTCATCTTCATTTAACTGATTTCATTTTCATTCTTCATTTAACTGATTTCATCGTTAACTGATTTCATCTTCATTTAATTGATTTCATCGTTAACTGATTTCATCGTTAACTGATTTCATCGTTAACTGATTTCATCTTCATTTAACTGATTTCATCGTTAACTGATTTCATCGTTAACTGATTTCATCTTCATTTAACTGATTTCATCGTTAACTGATTTCATCGTTAACTGATTTCATCGTTAACTGATTTCATCTTCATTTAACTGATTTCATCGTTAACTGATTTCATCGTTAACTGATTTCATCTTCATTTAACTGATTTCATCGTTAACTGATTTCATCGTTAATTGATTTCATCGTTAACTGATTTCATTTTCATTCTTCATTTAACTGATTTCATCGTTAACTGATTTCATCGTTAACTGATTTCATCTTCATTTAACTGATTTCATCGTTAACTGATTTCATCGTTAATTGATTTCATCGTTAACTGATTTCATCTTCATTCTTCATTTAACTGATTTCATCGTTAACTGATTTCATCTTCATTTAACTGATTTCATCGTTAACTGATTTCATCGTTAACTGATTTCATCGTTAACTGATTTCATCTTCATTTAACTGATTTCATCGTTAACTGATTTCATCTTCATTCTTCATTTAACTGATTTCATCTTTAACTGATTTCATCGTTAACTGATTTCATCTTCATTTAACTGATTTCATCGTTAATTGATTTCATCGTTAACTGATTTCATCGTTAACTGATTTCATCGTTAACTGATTTCATCTTCATTTAACTGATTTCATCGTTAATTGATTTCATCGTTAACTGATTTCATCGTTAATTGATTTCATCGTTAACTGATTTCATCTTCATTTAACTGATTTCATCGTTAACTGATTTCATCTTCATTCTTCATTTAACTGATTTCATCTTTAACTGATTTCATCGTTAACTGATTTCATCTTCATTTAACTGATTTCATCGTTAATTGATTTCATCGTTAACTGATTTCATCGTTAATTGATTTCATCGTTAACTGATTTCATCTTCATTTAACTGATTTCATCGTTAACTGATTTCATCTTCATTCTTCATTTAACTGATTTCATCTTTAACTGATTTCATCGTTAACTGATTTCATCTTCATTTAACTGATTTCATCGTTAATTGATTTCATCGTTAACTGATTTCATCGTTAATTGATTTCATCGTTAACTGATTTCATCTTCATTTAACTGATTTCATCGTTAACTGATTTCATCTTCATTCTTCATTTAACTGATTTCATCTTTAACTGATTTCATCGTTAACTGATTTCATCTTCATTTAACTGATTTCATCGTTAATTGATTTCATCGTTAACTGATTTCATCGTTAACTGATTTCATCTTCATTTAACTGATTTCATCGTTAACTGATTTCATCGTTAACTGATTTCATCTTTAACTGATTTCATCTTCATTTAACTGATTTCATCGTTAATTGATTTCATCGTTAACTGATTTCATCGTTAACTGATTTCATCGTTAACTGATTTCATCTTCATTTAACTGATTTCATCGTTAATTGATTTCATCGTTAACTGATTTCATCGTTAATTGATTTCATCGTTAACTGATTTCATCTTCATTTAACTGATTTCATCGTTAACTGATTTCATCTTCATTCTTCATTTAACTGATTTCATCTTTAACTGATTTCATCGTTAACTGATTTCATCTTCATTTAACTGATTTCATCGTTAATTGATTTCATCGTTAACTGATTTCATCGTTAATTGATTTCATCGTTAACTGATTTCATCTTCATTTAACTGATTTCATCGTTAACTGATTTCATCTTCATTCTTCATTTAACTGATTTCATCTTTAACTGATTTCATCGTTAACTGATTTCATCTTCATTTAACTGATTTCATCGTTAATTGATTTCATCGTTAACTGATTTCATCGTTAACTGATTTCATCTTCATTTAACTGATTTCATCGTTAACTGATTTCATCGTTAACTGATTTCATCTTTAACTGATTTCATCTTCATTTAACTGATTTCATCGTTAACTGATTTCATCGTTAACTGATTTCATCGTTAACTGATTTCATCTTCATTTAACTGATTTCATCTTCATTTAACTGATTTCATCGTTAACTGATTTCATCGTTAACTGATTTCATCTTCATTTAATTGATTTCATCGTTAACTGATTTCATCGTTAACTGATTTCATCGTTAACTGATTTCATCTTCATTTAACTGATTTCATCGTTAACTGATTTCATCGTTAACTGATTTCATCGTTAACTGATTTCATCTTCATTTAACTGATTTCATCGTTAACTGATTTCATCGTTAACTGATTTCATCTTCATTTAACTGATTTCATCGTTAACTGATTTCATCGTTAATTGATTTCATCGTTAACTGATTTCATTTTCATTCTTCATTTAACTGATTTCATCGTTAACTGATTTCATCGTTAACTGATTTCATCTTCATTTAACTGATTTCATCGTTAACTGATTTCATCGTTAATTGATTTCATCGTTAACTGATTTCATCTTCATTCTTCATTTAACTGATTTCATCTTTAACTGATTTCATCGTTAACTGATTTCATCTTCATTTAACTGATTTCATCGTTAATTGATTTCATCGTTAACTGATTTCATCGTTAACTGATTTCATCTTCATTTAACTGATTTCATCGTTAACTGATTTCATCGTTAACTGATTTCATCTTTAACTGATTTCATCTTCATTTAACTGATTTCATCGTTAACTGATTTCATCGTTAACTGATTTCATCGTTAACTGATTTCATCGTTAACTGATTTCATCTTCATTTAACTGATTTCATTGTTAACTGATTTCATCGTTAACTGATTTCATCTTCATTTAACTGATTTCCTCGTTAACTGATTTCATCGTTAACTGATTTCATCGTTAACTGATTTCATCTTCATTTAACTGATTTCATTTTCATTCTTCATTTAACTGATTTCATCGTTAACTGATTTCATCTTCATTTAACTGATTTCATCGTTAACTGATTTCATCGTTAACTGATTTCATCTTTAACTGATTTCATCGTTAACTGATTTCATCTTCATTTAACTGATTTCATCGTTAACTGATTTCATCTTCATTTAATTGATTTCATCGTTAACTGATTTCATCGTTAACTGATTTCATCTTCATTTAACTGATTTCATCGTTAACTGATTTCATCGTTAACTGATTTCATCTTCATTTAACTGATTTCATTTTCATTCTTCATTTAACTGATTTCATCGTTAACTGATTTCATCTTCATTTAATTGATTTCATCGTTAACTGATTTCATCGTTAACTGATTTCATCGTTAACTGATTTCATCTTCATTTAACTGATTTCATCGTTAACTGATTTCATCGTTAACTGATTTCATCGTTAACTGATTTCATCTTCATTTAACTGATTTCATCGTTAACTGATTTCATCGTTAACTGATTTCATCTTCATTTAACTGATTTCATCGTTAACTGATTTCATCGTTAATTGATTTCATCGTTAACTGATTTCATTTTCATTCTTCATTTAACTGATTTCATCGTTAACTGATTTCATCGTTAACTGATTTCATCTTCATTTAACTGATTTCATCGTTAACTGATTTCATCGTTAATTGATTTCATCGTTAACTGATTTCATCTTCATTCTTCATTTAACTGATTTCATCGTTAACTGATTTCATCTTCATTTAACTGATTTCATCGTTAACTGATTTCATCGTTAACTGATTTCATCGTTAACTGATTTCATCTTCATTTAACTGATTTCATTGTTAACTGATTTCATCGTTAACTGATTTCATCTTCATTTAACTGATTTCATCGTTAACTGATTTCATCGTTAACTGATTTCATCGTTAACTGATTTCATCTTCATTTAACTGATTTCATTTTCATTCTTCATTTAACTGATTTCATCGTTAACTGATTTCATCTTCATTTAACTGATTTCATCGTTAACTGATTTCATCGTTAACTGATTTCATCGTTAACTGATTTCATCTTTAACTGATTTCATCGTTAACTGATTTCATCTTCATTTAACTGATTTCATCGTTAACTGATTTCATCTTCATTTAATTGATTTCATCGTTAACTGATTTCATCGTTAACTGATTTCATCGTTAACTGATTTCATCGTTAACTGATTTCATCTTCATTTAACTGATTTCATCGTTAACTGATTTCATCTTCATTCTTCATTTAACTGATTTCATCTTTAACTGATTTCATCGTTAACTGATTTCATCTTCATTTAACTGATTTCATCGTTAATTGATTTCATCGTTAACTGATTTCATCGTTAACTGATTTCATCGTTAACTGATTTCATCTTCATTCTTCATTTAACTGATTTCATCTTTAACTGATTTCATCGTTAACTGATTTCATCTTCATTTAACTGATTTCATCGTTAATTGATTTCATCGTTAACTGATTTCATCGTTAATTGATTTCATCGTTAACTGATTTCATCTTCATTTAACTGATTTCATCGTTAACTGATTTCATCTTCATTCTTCATTTAACTGATTTCATCTTTAACTGATTTCATCGTTAACTGATTTCATCTTCATTTAACTGATTTCATCGTTAATTGATTTCATAGTTAACTGATTTCATCGTTAACTGATTTCATCTTCATTTAACTGATTTCATCGTTAACTGATTTCATCGTTAACTGATTTCATCGTTAACTGATTTCATCTTCATTTAACTGATTTCATTTTCATTCTTCATTTAACTGATTTCATCGTTAACTGATTTCATCTTCATTTAACTGATTTCATCGTTAACTGATTTCATCTTTAACTGATTTCATCGTTAACTGATTTCATCTTCATTTAACTGATTTCATCGTTAACTGATTTCATCTTCATTTAATTGATTTCATCGTTAACTGATTTCATCGTTAACTGATTTCATCGTTAACTGATTTCATCGTTAACTGATTTCATCTTCATTTAACTGATTTCATCGTTAACTGATTTCATCGTTAACTGATTTCATCGTTAACTGATTTCATCGTTAACTGATTTCATCTTCATTTAACTGATTTCATCTTCATTCTTCATTTAACTGATTTCATCGTTAACTGATTTCATCTTCATTTAACTGATTTCATCGTTAACTGATTTCATCGTTAACTGATTTCATCGTTAACTGATTTCATCTTCATTTAACTGATTTCATTGTTAACTGATTTCATCGTTAACTGATTTCATCTTCATTTAACTGATTTCATCGTTAACTGATTTCATCGTTAACTGATTTCATCGTTAACTGATTTCATCTTCATTTAACTGATTTCATTTTCATTCTTCATTTAACTGATTTCATCGTTAACTGATTTCATCTTCATTTAACTGATTTCATCGTTAACTGATTTCATCGTTAACTGATTTCATCTTTAACTGATTTCATCGTTAACTGATTTCATCTTCATTTAACTGATTTCATCGTTAACTGATTTCATCTTCATTTAATTGATTTCATCGTTAACTGATTTCATCGTTAACTGATTTCATCTTCATTTAACTGATTTCATCGTTAACTGATTTCATCGTTAACTGATTTCATCTTCATTTAACTGATTTCATTTTCATTCTTCATTTAACTGATTTCATCGTTAACTGATTTCATCTTCATTTAATTGATTTCATCGTTAACTGATTTCATCGTTAACTGATTTCATCGTTAACTGATTTCATCTTCATTTAACTGATTTCATCGTTAACTGATTTCATCGTTAACTGATTTCATCGTTAACTGATTTCATCTTCATTTAACTGATTTCATCGTTAACTGATTTCATCGTTAACTGATTTCATCTTCATTTAACTGATTTCATCGTTAACTGATTTCATCGTTAATTGATTTCATCGTTAACTGATTTCATTTTCATTCTTCATTTAACTGATTTCATCGTTAACTGATTTCATCGTTAACTGATTTCATCTTCATTTAACTGATTTCATCGTTAACTGATTTCATCGTTAATTGATTTCATCGTTAACTGATTTCATCTTCATTCTTCATTTAACTGATTTCATCGTTAACTGATTTCATCTTCATTTAACTGATTTCATCGTTAACTGATTTCATCGTTAACTGATTTCATCGTTAACTGATTTCATCGTTAACTGATTTCATCTTCATTTAACTGATTTCATTGTTAACTGATTTCATCGTTAACTGATTTCATCTTCATTTAACTGATTTCATCGTTAACTGATTTCATCGTTAACTGATTTCATCGTTAACTGATTTCATCTTCATTTAACTGATTTCATTTTCATTCTTCATTTAACTGATTTCATCGTTAACTGATTTCATCTTCATTTAACTGATTTCATCGTTAACTGATTTCATCGTTAACTGATTTCATCGTTAACTGATTTCATCTTTAACTGATTTCATCGTTAACTGATTTCATCTTCATTTAACTGATTTCATCGTTAACTGATTTCATCTTCATTTAATTGATTTCATCGTTAACTGATTTCATCGTTAACTGATTTCATCGTTAACTGATTTCATCGTTAACTGATTTCATCTTCATTTAACTGATTTCATCGTTAACTGATTTCATCTTCATTCTTCATTTAACTGATTTCATCTTTAACTGATTTCATCGTTAACTGATTTCATCTTCATTTAACTGATTTCATCGTTAATTGATTTCATCGTTAACTGATTTCATCGTTAACTGATTTCATCGTTAACTGATTTCATCTTCATTCTTCATTTAACTGATTTCATCTTTAACTGATTTCATCGTTAACTGATTTCATCTTCATTTAACTGATTTCATCGTTAATTGATTTCATCGTTAACTGATTTCATCGTTAATTGATTTCATCGTTAACTGATTTCATCTTCATTTAACTGATTTCATCGTTAACTGATTTCATCTTCATTCTTCATTTAACTGATTTCATCTTTAACTGATTTCATCGTTAACTGATTTCATCTTCATTTAACTGATTTCATCGTTAATTGATTTCATAGTTAACTGATTTCATCGTTAACTGATTTCATCTTCATTTAACTGATTTCATCGTTAACTGATTTCATCGTTAACTGATTTCATCGTTAACTGATTTCATCTTCATTTAACTGATTTCATTTTCATTCTTCATTTAACTGATTTCATCGTTAACTGATTTCATCTTCATTTAACTGATTTCATCGTTAACTGATTTCATCGTTAACTGATTTCATCTTTAACTGATTTCATCGTTAACTGATTTCATCTTCATTTAACTGATTTCATCGTTAACTGATTTCATCTTCATTTAATTGATTTCATCGTTAACTGATTTCATCGTTAACTGATTTCATCGTTAACTGATTTCATCGTTAACTGATTTCATCTTCATTTAACTGATTTCATCGTTAACTGATTTCATCGTTAACTGATTTCATCGTTAACTGATTTCATCTTCATTTAACTGATTTCATCGTTAACTGATTTCATCGTTAACTGATTTCATCTTCATTTAACTGATTTCATCGTTAACTGATTTCATCGTTAATTGATTTCATCGTTAACTGATTTCATTTTCATTCTTCATTTAACTGATTTCATCGTTAACTGATTTCATCGTTAACTGATTTCATCTTCATTTAACTGATTTCATCGTTAACTGATTTCATCGTTAATTGATTTCATCGTTAACTGATTTCATCTTCATTCTTCATTTAACTGATTTCATCGTTAACTGATTTCATCTTCATTTAACTGATTTCATCGTTAACTGATTTCATCGTTAACTGATTTCATCTTCATTTAACTGATTTCATTGTTAACTGATTTCATCGTTAACTGATTTCATCTTCATTTAACTGATTTCATCGTTAACTGATTTCATCGTTAACTGATTTCATCGTTAACTGATTTCATCTTCATTTAACTGATTTCATTTTCATTCTTCATTTAACTGATTTCATCGTTAACTGATTTCATCTTCATTTAACTGATTTCATCGTTAACTGATTTCATCGTTAACTGATTTCATCGTTAACTGATTTCATCTTTAACTGATTTCATCGTTAACTGATTTCATCTTCATTTAACTGATTTCATCGTTAACTGATTTCATCTTCATTTAATTGATTTCATCGTTAACTGATTTCATCGTTAACTGATTTCATCGTTAACTGATTTCATCGTTAACTGATTTCATCTTCATTTAACTGATTTCATCGTTAACTGATTTCATCTTCATTCTTCATTTAACTGATTTCATCTTTAACTGATTTCATCGTTAACTGATTTCATCTTCATTTAACTGATTTCATCGTTAATTGATTTCATCGTTAACTGATTTCATCGTTAACTGATTTCATCGTTAACTGATTTCATCTTCATTCTTCATTTAACTGATTTCATCTTTAACTGATTTCATCGTTAACTGATTTCATCTTCATTTAACTGATTTCATCGTTAATTGATTTCATCGTTAACTGATTTCATCGTTAATTGATTTCATCGTTAACTGATTTCATCTTCATTTAACTGATTTCATCGTTAACTGATTTCATCTTCATTCTTCATTTAACTGATTTCATCTTTAACTGATTTCATCGTTAACTGATTTCATCTTCATTTAACTGATTTCATCGTTAATTGATTTCATAGTTAACTGATTTCATCGTTAACTGATTTCATCTTCATTTAACTGATTTCATCGTTAACTGATTTCATCGTTAACTGATTTCATCGTTAACTGATTTCATCTTCATTTAACTGATTTCATTTTCATTCTTCATTTAACTGATTTCATCGTTAACTGATTTCATCTTCATTTAACTGATTTCATCGTTAACTGATTTCATCTTTAACTGATTTCATCGTTAACTGATTTCATCTTCATTTAACTGATTTCATCGTTAACTGATTTCATCTTCATTTAATTGATTTCATCGTTAACTGATTTCATCGTTAACTGATTTCATCGTTAACTGATTTCATCGTTAACTGATTTCATCTTCATTTAACTGATTTCATCGTTAACTGATTTCATCGTTAACTGATTTCATCGTTAACTGATTTCATCGTTAACTGATTTCATCTTCATTTAACTGATTTCATCTTCATTCTTCATTTAACTGATTTCATCGTTAACTGATTTCATCTTCATTTAACTGATTTCATCGTTAACTGATTTCATCGTTAACTGATTTCATCGTTAACTGATTTCATCTTCATTTAACTGATTTCATTGTTAACTGATTTCATCGTTAACTGATTTCATCTTCATTTAACTGATTTCATCGTTAACTGATTTCATCGTTAACTGATTTCATCGTTAACTGATTTCATCTTCATTTAACTGATTTCATTTTCATTCTTCATTTAACTGATTTCATCGTTAACTGATTTCATCTTCATTTAACTGATTTCATCGTTAACTGATTTCATCGTTAACTGATTTCATCTTTAACTGATTTCATCGTTAACTGATTTCATCTTCATTTAACTGATTTCATCGTTAACTGATTTCATCTTCATTTAATTGATTTCATCGTTAACTGATTTCATCGTTAACTGATTTCATCTTCATTTAACTGATTTCATCGTTAACTGATTTCATCGTTAACTGATTTCATCTTCATTTAACTGATTTCATTTTCATTCTTCATTTAACTGATTTCATCGTTAACTGATTTCATCTTCATTTAATTGATTTCATCGTTAACTGATTTCATCGTTAACTGATTTCATCGTTAACTGATTTCATCTTCATTTAACTGATTTCATCGTTAACTGATTTCATCGTTAACTGATTTCATCGTTAACTGATTTCATCTTCATTTAACTGATTTCATCGTTAACTGATTTCATCGTTAACTGATTTCATCTTCATTTAACTGATTTCATCGTTAACTGATTTCATCGTTAATTGATTTCATCGTTAACTGATTTCATTTTCATTCTTCATTTAACTGATTTCATCGTTAACTGATTTCATCGTTAACTGATTTCATCTTCATTTAACTGATTTCATCGTTAACTGATTTCATCGTTAATTGATTTCATCGTTAACTGATTTCATCTTCATTCTTCATTTAACTGATTTCATCGTTAACTGATTTCATCTTCATTTAACTGATTTCATCGTTAACTGATTTCATCGTTAACTGATTTCATCGTTAACTGATTTCATCGTTAACTGATTTCATCTTCATTTAACTGATTTCATTGTTAACTGATTTCATCGTTAACTGATTTCATCTTCATTTAACTGATTTCATCGTTAACTGATTTCATCGTTAACTGATTTCATCGTTAACTGATTTCATCTTCATTTAACTGATTTCATTTTCATTCTTCATTTAACTGATTTCATCGTTAACTGATTTCATCTTCATTTAACTGATTTCATCGTTAACTGATTTCATCGTTAACTGATTTCATCGTTAACTGATTTCATCTTTAACTGATTTCATCGTTAACTGATTTCATCTTCATTTAACTGATTTCATCGTTAACTGATTTCATCTTCATTTAATTGATTTCATCGTTAACTGATTTCATCGTTAACTGATTTCATCGTTAACTGATTTCATCGTTAACTGATTTCATCTTCATTTAACTGATTTCATCGTTAACTGATTTCATCTTCATTCTTCATTTAACTGATTTCATCTTTAACTGATTTCATCGTTAACTGATTTCATCTTCATTTAACTGATTTCATCGTTAATTGATTTCATCGTTAACTGATTTCATCGTTAACTGATTTCATCGTTAACTGATTTCATCTTCATTCTTCATTTAACTGATTTCATCTTTAACTGATTTCATCGTTAACTGATTTCATCTTCATTTAACTGATTTCATCGTTAATTGATTTCATCGTTAACTGATTTCATCGTTAATTGATTTCATCGTTAACTGATTTCATCTTCATTTAACTGATTTCATCGTTAACTGATTTCATCTTCATTCTTCATTTAACTGATTTCATCTTTAACTGATTTCATCGTTAACTGATTTCATCTTCATTTAACTGATTTCATCGTTAATTGATTTCATAGTTAACTGATTTCATCGTTAACTGATTTCATCTTCATTTAACTGATTTCATCGTTAACTGATTTCATCGTTAACTGATTTCATCGTTAACTGATTTCATCTTCATTTAACTGATTTCATTTTCATTCTTCATTTAACTGATTTCATCGTTAACTGATTTCATCTTCATTTAACTGATTTCATCGTTAACTGATTTCATCGTTAACTGATTTCATCTTTAACTGATTTCATCGTTAACTGATTTCATCTTCATTTAACTGATTTCATCGTTAACTGATTTCATCTTCATTTAATTGATTTCATCGTTAACTGATTTCATCGTTAACTGATTTCATCGTTAACTGATTTCATCTTCATTTAACTGATTTCATCGTTAACTGATTTCATCGTTAACTGATTTCATCGTTAACTGATTTCATCTTCATTTAACTGATTTCATCGTTAACTGATTTCATCGTTAACTGATTTCATCTTCATTTAACTGATTTCATCGTTAACTGATTTCATCGTTAATTGATTTCATCGTTAACTGATTTCATTTTCATTCTTCATTTAACTGATTTCATCGTTAACTGATTTCATCGTTAACTGATTTCATCTTCATTTAACTGATTTCATCGTTAACTGATTTCATCGTTAATTGATTTCATCGTTAACTGATTTCATCTTCATTCTTCATTTAACTGATTTCATCGTTAACTGATTTCATCTTCATTTAACTGATTTCATCGTTAACTGATTTCATCGTTAACTGATTTCATCTTCATTTAACTGATTTCATTGTTAACTGATTTCATCGTTAACTGATTTCATCTTCATTTAACTGATTTCATCGTTAACTGATTTCATCGTTAACTGATTTCATCGTTAACTGATTTCATCTTCATTTAACTGATTTCATTTTCATTCTTCATTTAACTGATTTCATCGTTAACTGATTTCATCTTCATTTAACTGATTTCATCGTTAACTGATTTCATCGTTAACTGATTTCATCTTTAACTGATTTCATCGTTAACTGATTTCATCTTCATTTAACTGATTTCATCGTTAACTGATTTCATCTTCATTTAATTGATTTCATCGTTAACTGATTTCATCGTTAACTGATTTCATCGTTAACTGATTTCATCGTTAACTGATTTCATCTTCATTTAACTGATTTCATCGTTAACTGATTTCATCTTCATTCTTCATTTAACTGATTTCACCTTTAACTGATTTCATCGTTAACTGATTTCATCTTCATTTAACTGATTTCATCGTTAATTGATTTCATCGTTAACTGATTTCATCGTTAACTGATTTCATCGTTAACTGATTTCATCTTCATTCTTCATTTAACTGATTTCATCTTTAACTGATTTCATCGTTAACTGATTTCATCTTCATTTAACTGATTTCATCATTAATTGATTTCATCGTTAACTGATTTCATCGTTAATTGATTTCATCGTTAACTGATTTCATCTTCATTTAACTGATTTCATCGTTAACTGATTTCATCTTCATTCTTCATTTAACTGATTTCATCTTTAACTGATTTCATCGTTAACTGATTTCATCTTCATTTAACTGATTTCATCGTTAATTGATTTCATCGTTAACTGATTTCATCGTTAACTGATTTCATCTTCATTTAACTGATTTCATCGTTAACTGATTTCATCGTTTACTGATTTCATCTTTAACTGATTTCATCTTCATTTAACTGATTTCATCGTTAACTGATTTCATCGTTAACTGATTTCATCTTCATTTAACTGATTTCATCTTCATTTAACTGATTTCATCGTTAACTGATTTCATCGTTAACTGATTTCATCTTCATTTAATTGATTTCATCGTTAACTGATTTCATCGTTAACTGATTTCATCGTTAACTGATTTCATCTTCATTTAACTGATTTCATCGTTAACTGATTTCATCGTTAACTGATTTCATCGTTAACTGATTTCATCTTCATTTAACTGATTTCATCGTTAACTGATTTCATCGTTAACTGATTTCATCTTCATTTAACTGATTTCATCGTTAACTGATTTCATCGTTAATTGATTTCATCGTTAACTGATTTCATTTTCATTCTTCATTTAACTGATTTCATCGTTAACTGATTTCATCTTCATTTAACTGATTTCATCGTTAACTGATTTCATCGTTAACTGATTTCATCGTTAACTGATTTCATCTTCATTTAACTGATTTCATCGTTAACTGATTTCATCTTCATTCTTCATTTAACTGATTTCATCTTTAACTGATTTCATCGTTAACTGATTTCATCTTCATTTAACTGATTTCATCGTTAATTGATTTCATCGTTAACTGATTTCATCGTTAACTGATTTCATCTTCATTTAACTGATTTCATCGTTAACTGATTTCATCGTTAACTGATTTCATCTTTAACTGATTTCATCTTCATTTAACTGATTTCATCGTTAACTGATTTCATCGTTAACTGATTTCATCGTTAACTGATTTCATCTTCATTTAACTGATTTCATTGTTAACTGATTTCATCGTTAATTGATTTCATCGTTAACTGATTTCATTTTCATTCTTCATTTAACTGATTTCATCGTTAACTGATTTCATCGTTAACTGATTTCATCTTCATTTAACTGATTTCATCGTTAACTGATTTCATCGTTAACTGATTTCATCTTCATTTAACTGATTTCATCGTTAACTGATTTCATCGTTAACTGATTTCATCGTTAACTGATTTCATCTTCATTTAACTGATTTCATTGTTAACTGATTTCATCGTTAACTGATTTCATCTTCATTTAACTGATTTCATCTTCATTTAACTGATTTCATCGTTAACTGATTTCATCGTTAACTGATTTCATCTTCATTTAACTGATTTCATCGTTAACTGATTTCATCGTTAACTGATTTCATCGTTAACTGATTTCATCTTTAACTGATTTCATCGTTAACTGATTTCATCTTCATTTAACTGATTTCATCGTTAACTGATTTCATCTTCATTTAATTGATTTCATCGTTAACTGATTGCATCGTTAACTGATTTCATCGTTAACTGATTTCATCTTCATTTAACTGATTTCATCGTTAACTGATTTCATCGTTAACTGATTTCATCTTCATTTAACTGATTTCATTTTCATTCTTCATTTAACTGATTTCATCGTTAACTGATTTCATCTTCATTTAATTGATTTCATCGTTAACTGATTTCATCGTTAACTGATTTCATCGTTAACTGATTTCATCTTCATTTAACTGATTTCATCGTTAACTGATTTCATCGTTAACTGATTTCATCGTTAACTGATTTCATCTTCATTTAACTGATTTCATCGTTAACTGATTTCATCGTTAACTGATTTCATCTTCATTTAACTGATTTCATCGTTAACTGATTTCATCGTTAATTGATTTCATCGTTAACTGATTTCATTTTCATTCTTCATTTAACTGATTTCATCGTTAACTGATTTCATCGTTAACTGATTTCATCTTCATTTAACTGATTTCATCGTTAACTGATTTCATCGTTAATTGATTTCATCGTTAACTGATTTCATCTTCATTCTTCATTTAACTGATTTCATCGTTAACTGATTTCATCTTCATTTAACTGATTTCATCGTTAACTGATTTCATCGTTAACTGATTTCATCGTTAACTGATTTCATCTTCATTTAACTGATTTCATCGTTAACTGATTTCATCTTCATTCTTCATTTAACTGATTTCATCTTTAACTGATTTCATCGTTAACTGATTTCATCTTCATTTAACTGATTTCATCGTTAATTGATTTCATCGTTAACTGATTTCATCGTTAACTGATTTCATCGTTAACTGATTTCATCTTCATTTAACTGATTTCATCGTTAATTGATTTCATCGTTAACTGATTTCATCGTTAATTGATTTCATCGTTAACTGATTTCATCGTTAACTGATTTCATCGTTAACTGATTTCATCTTCATTTAATTGATTTCATCGTTAACTGATTTCATCGTTAACTGATTTCATCGTTAACTGATTTCATCTTCATTTAACTGATTTCATCGTTAACTGATTTCATCGTTAACTGATTTCATCTTCATTTAACTGATTTCATCGTTAACTGATTTCATCGTTAACTGATTTCATCTTCATTTAACTGATTTCATCGTTAACTGATTTCATCGTTAATTGATTTCATCGTTAACTGATTTCATTTTCATTCTTCATTTAACTGATTTCATCGTTAACTGATTTCATCGTTAACTGATTTCATCTTCATTTAACTGATTTCATCGTTAATTGATTTCATCGTTAACTGATTTCATCTTCATTCTTCATTTAACTGATTTCATCGTTAACTGATTTCATCTTCATTTAACTGATTTCATCGTTAACTGATTTCATCGTTAACTGATTTCATCGTTAACTGATTTCATCTTCATTTAACTGATTTCATCGTTAACTGATTTCATCTTCATTCTTCATTTAACTGATTTCATCTTTAACTGATTTCATCGTTAACTGATTTCATCTTCATTTAACTGATTTCATCGTTAATTGATTTCATCGTTAACTGATTTCATCGTTAACTGATTTCATCGTTAACTGATTTCATCTTCATTTAACTGATTTCATCGTTAATTGATTTCATCGTTAACTGATTTCATCGTTAATTGATTTCATCGTTAACTGATTTCATCTTCATTTAATTGATTTCATCGTTAACTGATTTCATCGTTAACTGATTTCATCGTTAACTGATTTCATCTTCATTTAACTGATTTCATCGTTAACTGATTTCATCGTTAACTGATTTCATCGTTAACTGATTTCATCGTTAACTGATTTCATCTTCATTTAACTGATTTCATCGTTAACTGATTTCATCGTTAACTGATTTCATCTTCATTTAACTGATTTCATCGTTAACTGATTTCATCGTTAACTGATTTCATCTTCATTTAACTGATTTCATCGTTAACTGATTTCATCGTTAATTGATTTCATCGTTAACTGATTTCATTTTCATTCTTCATTTAACTGATTTCATCGTTAACTGATTTCATCGTTAACTGATTTCATCTTCATTTAACTGATTTCATCGTTAACTGATTTCATCGTTAACTGATTTCATCGTTAACTGATTTCATCGTTAACTGATTTCATCTTCATTTAACTGATTTCATCGTTAACTGATTTCATCGTTAACTGATTTCATCTTCATTTAACTGATTTCATCGTTAACTGATTTCATCGTTAACTGATTTCATCTTCATTTAACTGATTTCATCGTTAACTGATTTCATCGTTAATTGATTTCATCGTTAACTGATTTCATTTTCATTCTTCATTTAACTGATTTCATCGTTAACTGATTTCATCGTTAACTGATTTCATCTTCATTTAACTGATTTCATCGTTAACTGATTTCATCGTTAATTGATTTCATCGTTAACTGATTTCATCTTCATTCTTCATTTAACTGATTTCATCGTTAACTGATTTCATCTTCATTTAACTGATTTCATCGTTAACTGATTTCATCGTTAACTGATTTCATCGTTAACTGATTTCATCTTCATTTAACTGATTTCATCGTTAACTGATTTCATCTTCATTCTTCATTTAACTGATTTCATCTTTAACTGATTTCATCGTTAACTGATTTCATCTTCATTTAACTGATTTCATCGTTAATTGATTTCATCGTTAACTGATTTCATCGTTAACTGATTTCATCTTCATTTAACTGATTTCATCGTTAACTGATTTCATCGTTAACTGATTTCATCTTTAACTGATTTCATCTTCATTTAACTGATTTCATCGTTAACTGATTTCATCGTTAACTGATTTCATCGTTAACTGATTTCATCTTCATTTAACTGATTTCATTGTTAACTGATTTCATCGTTAACTGATTTCATCTTCATTTAACTGATTTCATCGTTAACTGATTTCATCGTTAACTGATTTCATCTTCATTTAACTGATTTCATTTTCATTCTTCATTTAACTGATTTCATCGTTAACTGATTTCATCTTCATTTAACTGATTTCATCGTTAACTGATTTCATCGTTAACTGATTTCATCTTTAACTGATTTCATCGTTAACTGATTTCATCTTCATTTAACTGATTTCATCGTTAACTGATTTCATCTTCATTTAATTGATTTCATCGTTAACTGATTTCATCGTTAACTGATTTCATCGTTAACTGATTTCATCTTCATTTAACTGATTTCATCGTTAACTGATTTCATCGTTAACTGATTTCATCTTCATTTAACTGATTTCATCGTTAACTGATTTCATCGTTAATTGATTTCATCGTTAACTGATTTCATTTTCATTCTTCATTTAACTGATTTCATCGTTAACTGATTTCATCGTTAACTGATTTCATCTTCATTTAACTGATTTCATCGTTAATTGATTTCATCGTTAACTGATTTCATCGTTAACTGATTTCATCGTTAACTGATTTCATCGTTAACTGATTTCATCTTCATTTAACTGATTTCATCGTTAACTGATTTCATCGTTAACTGATTTCATCGTTAACTGATTTCATCGTTAACTGATTTCATCGTTAACTGATTTCATCTTTAACTGATTTCATCGTTAACTGATTTCATCTTCATTTAACTGATTTCATCGTTAACTGATTTCATCTTCATTTAATTGATTTCATCGTTAACTGATTTCATCGTTAACTGATTTCATCGTTAACTGATTTCATCTTCATTTAACTGATTTCATCGTTAACTGATTTCATCGTTAACTGATTTCATCTTCATTTAACTGATTTCATTTTCATTCTTCATTTAACTGATTTCATCGTTAACTGATTTCATCTTCATTTAATTGATTTCATCGTTAACTGATTTCATCGTTAACTGATTTCATCGTTAACTGATTTCATCTTCATTTAACTGATTTCATCGTTAACTGATTTCATCGTTAACTGATTTCATCGTTAACTGATTTCATCTTCATTTAACTGATTTCATCGTTAACTGATTTCATCGTTAACTGATTTCATCTTCATTTAACTGATTTCATCGTTAACTGATTTCATCGTTAATTGATTTCATCGTTAACTGATTTCATTTTCATTCTTCATTTAACTGATTTCATCGTTAACTGATTTCATCGTTAACTGATTTCATCTTCATTTAACTGATTTCATCGTTAACTGATTTCATCGTTAATTGATTTCATCGTTAACTGATTTCATCTTCATTCTTCATTTAACTGATTTCATCGTTAACTGATTTCATCTTCATTTAACTGATTTCATCGTTAACTGATTTCATCGTTAACTGATTTCATCGTTAACTGATTTCATCTTCATTTAACTGATTTCATCGTTAACTGATTTCATCTTCATTCTTCATTTAACTGATTTCATCTTTAACTGATTTCATCGTTAACTGATTTCATCTTCATTTAACTGATTTCATCGTTAATTGATTTCATCGTTAACTGATTTCATCGTTAACTGATTTCATCGTTAACTGATTTCATCTTCATTTAACTGATTTCATCGTTAATTGATTTCATCGTTAACTGATTTCATCGTTAATTGATTTCATCGTTAACTGATTTCATCGTTAACTGATTTCATCGTTAACTGATTTCATCTTCATTTAATTGATTTCATCGTTAACTGATTTCATCGTTAACTGATTTCATCTTCATTTAATTGATTTCATCGTTAACTGATTTCATCGTTAACTGATTTCATCGTTAACTGATTTCATCTTCATTTAACTGATTTCATCGTTAACTGATTTCATCTTCATTCTTCATTTAACTGATTTCATCTTTAACTGATTTCATCGTTAACTGATTTCATCTTCATTTAACTGATTTCATCGTTAATTGATTTCATCGTTAACTGATTTCATCGTTAACTGATTTCATCGTTAACTGATTTCATCTTCATTTAACTGATTTCATCGTTAATTGATTTCATCGTTAACTGATTTCATCGTTAATTGATTTCATCGTTAACTGATTTCATCGTTAACTGATTTCATCGTTAACTGATTTCATCTTCATTTAATTGATTTCATCGTTAACTGATTTCATCGTTAACTGATTTCATCTTCATTTAATTGATTTCATCGTTAACTGATTTCATCGTTAACTGATTTCATCGTTAACTGATTTCATCTTCATTCTTCATTTAACTGATTTCATCTTTAACTGATTTCATCGTTAACTGATTTCATCTTCATTTAACTGATTTCATCGTTAACTGATTTCATCGTTAATTGATTTCATCGTTAACTGATTTCATTTTCATTCTTCATTTAACTGATTTCATCGTTAACTGATTTCATCGTTAACTGATTTCATCTTCATTTAACTGATTTCATCGTTAACTGATTTCATCGTTAATTGATTTCATCGTTAACTGATTTCATCTTCATTCTTCATTTAACTGATTTCATCGTTAACTGATTTCATCGTTAACTGATTTCATCTTCATTTAACTGATTTCATCGTTAACTGATTTCATCGTTAACTGATTTCATCGTTAACTGATTTCATCTTCATTTAACTGATTTCATCGTTAACTGATTTCATCTTCATTCTTCATTTAACTGATTTCATCTTTAACTGATTTCATCGTTAACTGATTTCATCTTCATTTAACTGATTTCATCGTTAACTGATTTCATCTTCATTCTTCATTTAACTGATTTCATCTTTAACTGATTTCATCGTTAACTGATTTCATCTTCATTTAACTGATTTCATCGTTAATTGATTTCATCGTTAACTGATTTCATCGTTAACTGATTTCATCTTCATTTAACTGATTTCATCGTTAACTGATTTCATCTTTAACTGATTTCATCTTCATTTAACTGATTTCATCGTTAACTGATTTCATCGTTAACTGATTTCATCGTTAACTGATTTCATCTTCATTTAACTGATTTCATTGTTAACTGATTTCATCGTTAACTGATTTCATCTTCATTTAACTGATTTCATCGTTAACTGATTTCATCGTTAACTGATTTCATCTTCATTTAACTGATTTCATTTTCATTCTTCATTTAACTGATTTCATCGTTAACTGATTTCATCTTCATTTAACTGATTTCATCGTTAACTGATTTCATCGTTAACTGATTTCATCTTTAACTGATTTCATCGTTAACTGATTTCATCTTCATTTAACTGATTTCATCGTTAACTGATTTCATCTTCATTTAATTGATTTCATCGTTAACTGATTTCATCGTTAACTGATTTCATCGTTAACTGATTTCATCTTCATTTAACTGATTTCATCGTTAACTGATTTCATCGTTAACTGATTTCATCTTCATTTAACTGATTTCATCGTTAACTGATTTCATCGTTAATTGATTTCATCGTTAACTGATTTCATTTTCATTCTTCATTTAACTGATTTCATCGTTAACTGATTTCATCGTTAACTGATTTCATCTTCATTTAACTGATTTCATCGTTAACTGATTTCATCGTTAACTGATTTCATCGTTAACTGATTTCATCGTTAACTGATTTCATCTTCATTTAACTGATTTCATTGTTAACTGATTTCATCGTTAACTGATTTCATCTTCATTTAACTGATTTCATCGTTAACTGATTTCATCGTTAACTGATTTCATCGTTAACTGATTTCATCTTCATTTAACTGATTTCATTTTCATTCTTCATTTAACTGATTTCATCGTTAACTGATTTCATCTTCATTTAACTGATTTCATCGTTAACTGATTTCATCGTTAACTGATTTCATCGTTAACTGATTTCATCTTTAACTGATTTCATCGTTAACTGATTTCATCTTCATTTAACTGATTTCATCGTTAACTGATTTCATCGTTAACTGATTTCATCTTCATTTAACTGATTTCATTTTCATTCTTCATTTAACTGATTTCATCGTTAACTGATTTCATCTTCATTTAATTGATTTCATCGTTAACTGATTTCATCGTTAACTGATTTCATCGTTAACTGATTTCATCGTTAACTGATTTCATCTTCATTTAACTGATTTCATCGTTAACTGATTTCATCGTTAACTGATTTCATCGTTAACTGATTTCATCTTCATTTAACTGATTTCATCGTTAACTGATTTCATCGTTAACTGATTTCATCTTCATTTAACTGATTTCATCGTTAACTGATTTCATCGTTAATTGATTTCATCGTTAACTGATTTCATTTTCATTCTTCATTTAACTGATTTCATCGTTAACTGATTTCATCGTTAACTGATTTCATCTTCATTTAACTGATTTCATCGTTAACTGATTTCATCGTTAATTGATTTCATCGTTAACTGATTTCATCTTCATTCTTCATTTAACTGATTTCATCGTTAACTGATTTCATCTTCATTTAACTGATTTCATCGTTAACTGATTTCATCGTTAACTGATTTCATCGTTAACTGATTTCATCTTCATTTAACTGATTTCATCGTTAACTGATTTCATCTTCATTCTTCATTTAACTGATTTCATCTTTAACTGATTTCATCGTTAACTGATTTCATCTTCATTTAACTGATTTCATCGTTAATTGATTTCATCGTTAACTGATTTCATCGTTAACTGATTTCATCGTTAACTGATTTCATCTTCATTTAACTGATTTCATCGTTAATTGATTTCATCGTTAACTGATTTCATCGTTAATTGATTTCATCGTTAACTGATTTCATCGTTAACTGATTTCATCGTTAACTGATTTCATCTTCATTTAATTGATTTCATCGTTAACTGATTTCATCGTTAACTGATTTCATCGTTAACTGATTTCATCTTCATTTAACTGATTTCATCGTTAACTGATTTCATCGTTAACTGATTTCATCTTCATTTAACTGATTTCATCGTTAACTGATTTCATCGTTAACTGATTTCATCTTCATTTAACTGATTTCATCGTTAACTGATTTCATCGTTAATTGATTTCATCGTTAACTGATTTCATTTTCATTCTTCATTTAACTGATTTCATCGTTAACTGATTTCATCGTTAACTGATTTCATCTTCATTTAACTGATTTCATCGTTAATTGATTTCATCGTTAACTGATTTCATCTTCATTCTTCATTTAACTGATTTCATCGTTAACTGATTTCATCTTCATTTAACTGATTTCATCGTTAACTGATTTCATCGTTAACTGATTTCATCGTTAACTGATTTCATCTTCATTTAACTGATTTCATCGTTAACTGATTTCATCTTCATTCTTCATTTAACTGATTTCATCTTTAACTGATTTCATCGTTAACTGATTTCATCTTCATTTAACTGATTTCATCGTTAATTGATTTCATCGTTAACTGATTTCATCGTTAACTGATTTCATCGTTAACTGATTTCATCTTCATTTAACTGATTTCATCGTTAATTGATTTCATCGTTAACTGATTTCATCGTTAATTGATTTCATCGTTAACTGATTTCATCTTCATTTAATTGATTTCATCGTTAACTGATTTCATCGTTAACTGATTTCATCGTTAACTGATTTCATCTTCATTTAACTGATTTCATCTTCATTTAACTGATTTCATCGTTAACTGATTTCATCGTTAACTGATTTCATCGTTAACTGATTTCATCGTTAACTGATTTCATCTTCATTTAACTGATTTCATCGTTAACTGATTTCATCGTTAACTGATTTCATCTTCATTTAACTGATTTCATCGTTAACTGATTTCATCGTTAACTGATTTCATCTTCATTTAACTGATTTCATCGTTAACTGATTTCATCGTTAATTGATTTCATCGTTAACTGATTTCATTTTCATTCTTCATTTAACTGATTTCATCGTTAACTGATTTCATCGTTAACTGATTTCATCTTCATTTAACTGATTTCATCGTTAACTGATTTCATCGTTAACTGATTTCATCGTTAACTGATTTCATCGTTAACTGATTTCATCTTCATTTAACTGATTTCATCGTTAACTGATTTCATCGTTAACTGATTTCATCTTCATTTAACTGATTTCATCGTTAACTGATTTCATCGTTAACTGATTTCATCTTCATTTAACTGATTTCATCGTTAACTGATTTCATCGTTAATTGATTTCATCGTTAACTGATTTCATTTTCATTCTTCATTTAACTGATTTCATCGTTAACTGATTTCATCGTTAACTGATTTCATCTTCATTTAACTGATTTCATCGTTAACTGATTTCATCGTTAATTGATTTCATCGTTAACTGATTTCATCTTCATTCTTCATTTAACTGATTTCATCGTTAACTGATTTCATCTTCATTTAACTGATTTCATCGTTAACTGATTTCATCGTTAACTGATTTCATCGTTAACTGATTTCATCTTCATTTAACTGATTTCATCGTTAACTGATTTCATCTTCATTCTTCATTTAACTGATTTCATCTTTAACTGATTTCATCGTTAACTGATTTCATCTTCATTTAACTGATTTCATCGTTAATTGATTTCATCGTTAACTGATTTCATCGTTAACTGATTTCATCTTCATTTAACTGATTTCATCGTTAACTGATTTCATCGTTAACTGATTTCATCTTTAACTGATTTCATCTTCATTTAACTGATTTCATCGTTAACTGATTTCATCGTTAACTGATTTCATCGTTAACTGATTTCATCTTCATTTAACTGATTTCATTGTTAACTGATTTCATCGTTAACTGATTTCATCTTCATTTAACTGATTTCATCGTTAACTGATTTCATCGTTAACTGATTTCATCTTCATTTAACTGATTTCATTTTCATTCTTCATTTAACTGATTTCATCGTTAACTGATTTCATCTTCATTTAACTGATTTCATCGTTAACTGATTTCATCGTTAACTGATTTCATCGTTAACTGATTTCATCTTTAACTGATTTCATCGTTAACTGATTTCATCTTCATTTAACTGATTTCATCGTTAACTGATTTCATCTTCATTTAATTGATTTCATCGTTAACTGATTTCATCGTTAACTGATTTCATCGTTAACTGATTTCATCTTCATTTAACTGATTTCATCGTTAACTGATTTCATCGTTAACTGATTTCATCTTCATTTAACTGATTTCATCGTTAACTGATTTCATCGTTAATTGATTTCATCGTTAACTGATTTCATTTTCATTCTTCATTTAACTGATTTCATCGTTAACTGATTTCATCGTTAACTGATTTCATCTTCATTTAACTGATTTCATCGTTAATTGATTTCATCGTTAACTGATTTCATCGTTAACTGATTTCATCGTTAACTGATTTCATCTTCATTTAACTGATTTCATCGTTAATTGATTTCATCGTTAACTGATTTCATCGTTAACTGATTTCATCGTTAACTGATTTCATCGTTAACTGATTTCATCGTTAACTGATTTCATCTTTAACTGATTTCATCGTTAACTGATTTCATCTTCATTTAACTGATTTCATCGTTAACTGATTTCATCTTCATTTAATTGATTTCATCGTTAACTGATTTCATCGTTAACTGATTTCATCGTTAACTGATTTCATCTTCATTTAACTGATTTCATCGTTAACTGATTTCATCGTTAACTGATTTCATCTTCATTTAACTGATTTCATTTTCATTCTTCATTTAACTGATTTCATCGTTAACTGATTTCATCTTCATTTAATTGATTTCATCGTTAACTGATTTCATCGTTAACTGATTTCATCGTTAACTGATTTCATCTTCATTTAACTGATTTCATCGTTAACTGATTTCATCGTTAACTGATTTCATCGTTAACTGATTTCATCTTCATTTAACTGATTTCATCGTTAACTGATTTCATCGTTAACTGATTTCATCTTCATTTAACTGATTTCATCGTTAACTGATTTCATCGTTAATTGATTTCATCGTTAACTGATTTCATTTTCATTCTTCATTTAACTGATTTCATCGTTAACTGATTTCATCGTTAACTGATTTCATCTTCATTTAACTGATTTCATCGTTAACTGATTTCATCGTTAATTGATTTCATCGTTAACTGATTTCATCTTCATTCTTCATTTAACTGATTTCATCGTTAACTGATTTCATCTTCATTTAACTGATTTCATCGTTAACTGATTTCATCGTTAACTGATTTCATCGTTAACTGATTTCATCTTCATTTAACTGATTTCATCGTTAACTGATTTCATCTTCATTCTTCATTTAACTGATTTCATCTTTAACTGATTTCATCGTTAACTGATTTCATCTTCATTTAACTGATTTCATCGTTAATTGATTTCATCGTTAACTGATTTCATCGTTAACTGATTTCATCGTTAACTGATTTCATCTTCATTTAACTGATTTCATCGTTAATTGATTTCATCGTTAACTGATTTCATCGTTAATTGATTTCATCGTTAACTGATTTCATCGTTAACTGATTTCATCGTTAACTGATTTCATCTTCATTTAATTGATTTCATCGTTAACTGATTTCATCGTTAACTGATTTCATCTTCATTTAATTGATTTCATCGTTAACTGATTTCATCGTTAACTGATTTCATCGTTAACTGATTTCATCTTCATTTAACTGATTTCATCGTTAACTGATTTCATCTTCATTCTTCATTTAACTGATTTCATCTTTAACTGATTTCATCGTTAACTGATTTCATCTTCATTTAACTGATTTCATCGTTAATTGATTTCATCGTTAACTGATTTCATCGTTAACTGATTTCATCGTTAACTGATTTCATCTTCATTTAACTGATTTCATCGTTAATTGATTTCATCGTTAACTGATTTCATCGTTAATTGATTTCATCGTTAACTGATTTCATCGTTAACTGATTTCATCGTTAACTGATTTCATCTTCATTTAATTGATTTCATCGTTAACTGATTTCATCGTTAACTGATTTCATCTTCATTTAATTGATTTCATCGTTAACTGATTTCATCGTTAACTGATTTCATCGTTAACTGATTTCATCTTCATTCTTCATTTAACTGATTTCATCTTTAACTGATTTCATCGTTAACTGATTTCATCTTCATTTAACTGATTTCATCGTTAACTGATTTCATCGTTAATTGATTTCATCGTTAACTGATTTCATTTTCATTCTTCATTTAACTGATTTCATCGTTAACTGATTTCATCGTTAACTGATTTCATCTTCATTTAACTGATTTCATCGTTAACTGATTTCATCGTTAATTGATTTCATCGTTAACTGATTTCATCTTCATTCTTCATTTAACTGATTTCATCGTTAACTGATTTCATCGTTAACTGATTTCATCTTCATTTAACTGATTTCATCGTTAACTGATTTCATCGTTAACTGATTTCATCGTTAACTGATTTCATCTTCATTTAACTGATTTCATCGTTAACTGATTTCATCTTCATTCTTCATTTAACTGATTTCATCTTTAACTGATTTCATCGTTAACTGATTTCATCTTCATTTAACTGATTTCATCTTCATTTAACTGATTTCATCGTTAACTGATTTCATCTTCATTCTTCATTTAACTGATTTCATCTTTAACTGATTTCATCGTTAACTGATTTCATCTTCATTTAACTGATTTCATCGTTAATTGATTTCATCGTTAACTGATTTCATCGTTAACTGATTTCATCTTCATTTAACTGATTTCATCGTTAACTGATTTCATCTTTAACTGATTTCATCTTCATTTAACTGATTTCATCGTTAACTGATTTCATCGTTAACTGATTTCATCGTTAACTGATTTCATCTTCATTTAACTGATTTCATTGTTAACTGATTTCATCGTTAACTGATTTCATCTTCATTTAACTGATTTCATCGTTAACTGATTTCATCGTTAACTGATTTCATCTTCATTTAACTGATTTCATTTTCATTCTTCATTTAACTGATTTCATCGTTAACTGATTTCATCTTCATTTAACTGATTTCATCGTTAACTGATTTCATCGTTAACTGATTTCATCTTTAACTGATTTCATCGTTAACTGATTTCATCTTCATTTAACTGATTTCATCGTTAACTGATTTCATCTTCATTTAATTGATTTCATCGTTAACTGATTTCATCGTTAACTGATTTCATCGTTAACTGATTTCATCTTCATTTAACTGATTTCATCGTTAACTGATTTCATCGTTAACTGATTTCATCTTCATTTAACTGATTTCATCGTTAACTGATTTCATCGTTAATTGATTTCATCGTTAACTGATTTCATTTTCATTCTTCATTTAACTGATTTCATCGTTAACTGATTTCATCGTTAACTGATTTCATCGTTAACTGATTTCATCGTTAACTGATTTCATCTTCATTTAACTGATTTCATTGTTAACTGATTTCATCGTTAACTGATTTCATCTTCATTTAACTGATTTCATCGTTAACTGATTTCATCGTTAACTGATTTCATCGTTAACTGATTTCATCGTTAATTGATTTCATCGTTAACTGATTTCATTTTCATTCTTCATTTAACTGATTTCATCGTTAACTGATTTCATCGTTAACTGATTTCATCGTTAACTGATTTCATCGTTAACTGATTTCATTGTTAACTGATTTCATCTTCATTTAACTGATTTCATCGTTAACTGATTTCATCGTTAACTGATTTCATCGTTAACTGATTTCATCGTTAACTGATTTCATCTTCATTTAACTGATTTCATTGTTAACTGATTTCATCGTTAACTGATTTCATCTTCATTTAACTGATTTCATCGTTAACTGATTTCATCGTTAACTGATTTCATCGTTAACTGATTTCATCTTCATTTAACTGATTTCATTTTCATTCTTCATTTAACTGATTTCATCGTTAACTGATTTCATCTTCATTTAACTGATTTCATCGTTAACTGATTTCATCGTTAACTGATTTCATCGTTAACTGATTTCATCTTTAACTGATTTCATCGTTAACTGATTTCATCTTCATTTAACTGATTTCATCGTTAACTGATTTCATCTTCATTTAATTGATTTCATCGTTAACTGATTTCATCGTTAACTGATTTCATCGTTAACTGATTTCATCTTCATTTAACTGATTTCATCGTTAACTGATTTCATCGTTAACTGATTTCATCTTCATTTAACTGATTTCATTTTCATTCTTCATTTAACTGATTTCATCGTTAACTGATTTCATCTTCATTTAATTGATTTCATCGTTAACTGATTTCATCGTTAACTGATTTCATCGTTAACTGATTTCATCTTCATTTAACTGATTTCATCGTTAACTGATTTCATCGTTAACTGATTTCATCGTTAACTGATTTCATCTTCATTTAACTGATTTCATCGTTAACTGATTTCATCGTTAACTGATTTCATCTTCATTTAACTGATTTCATCGTTAACTGATTTCATCGTTAATTGATTTCATCGTTAACTGATTTCATTTTCATTCTTCATTTAACTGATTTCATCGTTAACTGATTTCATCGTTAACTGATTTCATCTTCATTTAACTGATTTCATCGTTAATTGATTTCATCGTTAACTGATTTCATCGTTAATTGATTTCATCGTTAACTGATTTCATCTTCATTTAACTGATTTCATCGTTAACTGATTTCATCTTCATTCTTCATTTAACTGATTTCATCTTTAACTGATTTCATCGTTAACTGATTTCATCTTCATTTAACTGATTTCATCGTTAATTGATTTCATCGTTAACTGATTTCATCGTTAACTGATTTCATCTTCATTTAACTGATTTCATCTTCATTTAACTGATTTCATCGTTAACTGATTTCATCGTTAACTGATTTCATCTTCATTTAATTGATTTCATCGTTAACTGATTTCATCGTTAACTGATTTCATCGTTAACTGATTTCATCTTCATTTAACTGATTTCATCGTTAACTGATTTCATCGTTAACTGATTTCATCGTTAACTGATTTCATCTTTAACTGATTTCATCTTCATTTAACTGATTTCATCGTTAACTGATTTCATCGTTAACTGATTTCATCGTTAACTGATTTCATCTTCATTTAACTGATTTCATCTTCATTTAACTGATTTCATCGTTAACTGATTTCATCTTCATTTAATTGATTTCATCGTTAACTGATTTCATCGTTAACTGATTTCATCGTTAACTGATTTCATCTTCATTTAACTGATTTCATCGTTAACTGATTTCATCGTTAACTGATTTCATCGTTAACTGATTTCATCTTCATTTAACTGATTTCATCGTTAACTGATTTCATCGTTAACTGATTTCATCTTCATTTAACTGATTTCATCGTTAACTGATTTCATCGTTAATTGATTTCATCGTTAACTGATTTCATTTTCATTCTTCATTTAACTGATTTCATCGTTAACTGATTTCATCGTTAACTGATTTCATCTTCATTTAACTGATTTCATCGTTAACTGATTTCATCGTTAATTGATTTCATCGTTAACTGATTTCATCTTCATTTAACTGATTTCATCGTTAACTGATTTCATCGTTAACTGATTTCATCGTTAACTGATTTCATCTTCATTTAACTGATTTCATCGTTAACTGATTTCATCTTCATTCTTCATTTAACTGATTTCATCTTTAACTGATTTCATCGTTAACTGATTTCATCTTGATTTAACTGATTTCATCGTTAATTGATTTCATCGTTAACTGATTTCATCGTTAACTGATTTCATCTTCATTTAACTGATTTCATCGTTAACTGATTTCATCGTTAACTGATTTCATCTTTAACTGATTTCATCTTCATTTAACTGATTTCATCGTTAACTGATTTCATCGTTAACTGATTTCATTCTATGATGATCATTCTTAACGATGAAATCAGTTAACGATGAAATCAGTTAACGATGAAATCAGTTAAATGAAGATGAAATCAGTTAACGATGAAATCAGTTAAATGAAGAATGAAAATGAAATCAGTTAAATGAAGAGGAAATCAGTTAACGATGAAATCAGTTAACGATGAAATCAGTTAACGATGAAATCAGTTAAATGAAGATGAAATCAGTTAACGATGAAATCAGTTAAATGAAGATGAAATCAGTTAACGATGAAATCAGTTAACGATGGAATCAGTTAACGATGAAATCAGTTAACGATGAAATCAGTTAAATGAAGATGAAATCAGTTAACGATGAAATCAGTAAACGATGAAATCAGTTAACGATGAAATCAGTTAAATGAAGATGAAATCAGTTAACGATGAAATCAGTTAAAGATGAAATCAGTTAACGATGAAATCAGTTAACGATGAAATCAGTTAAATGAAGATGAAATCAGTTAACGATGAAATCAGTTAACGATGAAATCAGTTAACGATGGAATCAGTTAAATGAAGATGAAATCAGTTAACGATGAAATCAGTTAACGATGAAATCAGTTAACGATGAAATCAGTTAAATGAAGATGAAATCAGTTAACGATGAAATCAGTTAAATGAAGATGAAATCAGTTAACGATGAAATCAGTTAAAGATGAAATCAGTTAACGATGAAATCAGTTAACGATGAAATCAGTTAAATGAAGATGAAATCAGTTAACGATGAAATCAGTTAAAGATGAAATCAGTTAACGATGAAATCAGTTAACGATGAAATCAGTTAACGATGAAATCAGTTAAATGAAGATGAAATCAGTTAACGATGAAATCAGTTAACGATGAAATCAGTTAAATGAAGATGAAATCAGTTAACGATGAAATCAGTTAACGATGAAATCAGTTAACGATGAAATCAATTAAATGAAGATGAAATCAGTTAACGATGAAATCAGTTAACGATGAAATCAGTTAACGATGAAATCAGTTAAATGAAGATGAAATCAGTTAACGATGAAATCAGTTAAATGAAGATGAAATCAGTTAACGATGAAATCAGTTAACGATGAAATCAGTTAACGATGGAATCAGTTAACGATGAAATCAGTTAACGATGAAATCAGTTAAATGAAGATGAAATCAGTTAACGATGAAATCAGTTAACGATGAAATCAGTTAAATGAAGATGAAATCAGTTAACGATGAAATCAGTTAACGATGAAATCAGTTAACGATGGAATCAGTTAACGATGAAATCAGTTAACGATGAAATCAGTTAAATGAAGATGAAATCAGTTAACGATGAAATGAAATCAGTTAAATGAAGATGAAATCAGTTAACGATGAAATCAGTTAAATGAAGATGAAATCAGTTAACGATGAAATCAGTTAAAGATGAAATCAGTTAACGATGGAATCAGTTAACGATGAAATCAGTTAACGATGAAATCAGTTAAATGAAGATGAAATCAGTTAACGATGAAATCAGTTAACGATGAAATCAGTTAAATGAAGATGAAATCAGTTAACGATGAAATCAGTTAACGATGAAATCAGTTAAATGAAGATGAAATCAGTTAACGATGAAATCAGTTAAATGAAGAATGAAAATGAAATCAGTTAAATGAAGATGAAATCAGTTAACGATGAAATCAGTTAAATGAAGATGAAATCAGTTAACGATGAAATCAGTTAACGATGAAATCAGTTAACGATGGAATCAGTTAACGATGAAATCAGTTAAATGAAGATGAAATCAGTTAACGATGAAATCAGTTAAATGAAGATGAAATCAGTTAACGATGAAATGAAATCAGTTAAATGAAGATGAAATCAGTTAACGATGAAATCAGTTAAATGAAGATGAAATCAGTTAACGATGAAATCAGTTAAAGATGAAATCAGTTAACGATGGAATCAGTTAACGATGAAATCAGTTAACGATGAAATCAGTTAAATGAAGATGAAATCAGTTAACGATGAAATCAGTTAAATGAAGATGAAATCAGTTAACGATGAAATCAGTTAACGATGAAATCAGTTAACGATGGAATCAGTTAACGATGAAATCAGTTAACGATGAAATCAGTTAAATGAAGATGAAATCAGTTAACGATGAAATCAGTTAACGATGAAATCAGTTAAATGAAGATGAAATCAGTTAACGATGAAATCAGTTAACGATGAAATCAGTTAACGATGGAATCAGTTAACGATGAAATCAGTTAACGATGAAATCAGTTAAATGAAGATGAAATCAGTTAACGATGAAATGAAATCAGTTAAATGAAGATGAAATCAGTTAACGATGAAATCAGTTAAATGAAGATGAAATCAGTTAACGATGAAATCAGTTAAAGATGAAATCAGTTAACGATGGAATCAGTTAACGATGAAATCAGTTAACGATGAAATCAGTTAAATGAAGATGAAATCAGTTAACGATGAAATCAGTTAACGATGAAATCAGTTAAATGAAGATGAAATCAGTTAACGATGAAATCAGTTAACGATGAAATCAGTTAAATGAAGATGAAATCAGTTAACGATGAAATCAGTTAACAATGAAATCAGTTAAATGAAGATGAAATCAGTTAACGATGAAATCACTTAACGATGAAATCAGTTAAATGAAGATGAAATCAGTTAACGATGAAATCAGTTAAAGATGAAATCAGTTAACGATGGAATCAGTTAACGATGAAATCAGTTAACGATGAAATCAGTTAAATGAAGATGAAATCAGTTAACGATGAAATCAGTTAACGATGAAATCAGTTAAATGAAGATGAAATCAGTTAACGATGAAATCAGTTAACGATGAAATCAGTTAACGATGAAATCAGTTAACGATGAAATCAGTTAAATGAAGATGAAATCAGTTAACGATGAAATCAGTTAAATGAAGATGAAATCAGTTAACGATGGAATCAGTTAACGATGAAATCAGTTAAATGAAGATGAAATCAGTTAACGATGAAATCAGTTAACGATGAAATCAGTTAACGATGAAATCAATTAAATGAAGATGAAATCAGTTAACGATGAAATCAGTTAAATGAAGATGAAATCAGTTAACGATGAAATCAGTTAAAGATGAAATCAGTTAACGATGAAATCAGTTAAATGAAGATGAAATCAGTTAACGATGAAATCAGTTAAATGAAGATGAAATCAGTTAACGATGAAATCAGTTAAAGATGAAATCAGTTAACGATGAAATCAGTTAAAGATGAAATCAGTTAACGATGAAATCAGTTAACGATGAAATCAGTTAAATGAAGATGAAATCAGTTAACGATGAAATCAGTTAAAGATGAAATCAGTTAACGATGAAATCAGTTAACGATGAAATCAGTTAAATGAAGATGAAATCAGTTAACGATGAAATCAGTTAACGATGAAATCAGTTAAATGAAGATGAAATCAGTTAACGATGAAATCAGTTAACGATGAAATCAGTTAAATGAAGATGAAATCAGTTAACGATGAAATCAGTTAACGATGAAATCAATTAAATGAAGATGAAATCAGTTAACGATGAAATCAGTTAAATGAAGAATGAAAATGAAATCAGTTAAATGAAGATGAAATCAGTTAACGATGAAATCAGTTAACGATGAAATCAGTTAACGATGAAATCAGTTAAATGAAGATGAAATCAGTTAACGATGAAATCAGTTAAATGAAGATGAAATCAGTTAACGATGAAATCAGTTAAATGAAGATGAAATCAGTTAACGATGAAATCAGTTAACGATGGAATCAGTTAACGATGAAATCAGTTAACGATGAAATCAGTTAACGATGAAATCAGTTAACGATGAAATCAGTTAAATGAAGATGAAATCAGTTAACGATGAAATCAGTTAAATGAAGATGAAATCAGTTAACGATGAAATCAGTTAACGATGAAATCAGTTAACGATGGAATCAGTTAACGATGAAATCAGTTAACGATGAAATCAGTTAAATGAAGATGAAATCAGTTAACGATGAAATCAGTTAACGATGAAATCAGTTAAATGAAGATGAAATCAGTTAACGATGAAATCAGTTAAAGATGAAATCAGTTAACGATGAAATCAGTTAACGATGAAATCAGTTAAATGAAGATGAAATCAGTTAACGATGAAATCAGTTAACGATGAAATCAGTTAACGATGGAATCAGTTAAATGAAGATGAAATCAGTTAACGATGAAATCAGTTAACGATGAAATCAGTTAAATGAAGATGAAATCAGTTAACGATGAAATCAGTTAACGATGAAATCAGTTAAATGAAGATGAAATCAGTTAACGATGAAATCAGTTAAAGATGAAATCAGTTAACGATGAAATCAGTTAACGATGAAATCATTTAAATGAAGATGAAATCAGTTAACGATGAAATCAGTTAACGATGAAATCAGTTAACGATGAAATCAGTTAAATGAAGATGAAATCAGTTAACGATGAAATCAGTTAACGATGAAATCAGTTAACGATGAAATCAGTTAAATGAAGATGAAATCAGTTAACGATGAAATCAGTTAACGATGAAATCAGTTAAATGAAGATGAAATCAGTTAACGATGAAATCAGTTAACGATGAAATCAGTTAAATGAAGATGAAATCAGTTAACGATGAAATCAGTTAAAGATGAAATCAGTTAACGATGAAATCAGTTAACGATGAAATCAGTTAAATGAAGATGAAATCAGTTAACGATGAAATCAGTTAAAGATGAAATCAGTTAACGATGAAATCAGTTAACGATGAAATCAGTTAAATGAAGATGAAATCAGTTAATGATGAAATCAGTTAACGATGGAATCAGTTAACGATGAAATCAGTTAAATGAAGATGAAATCAGTTAACGATGAAATCAGTTAACGATGAAATCAGTTAACGATGAAATCAGTTAACGATGAAATCAATTAAATGAAGATGAAATCAGTTAACGATGAAATCAGTTAAATGAAGATGAAATCAGTTAACGATGAAATCAGTTAAAGATGAAATCAGTTAACGATGAAATCAGTTAACGATGAAATCAGTTAAATGAAGATGAAATCAGTTAACGATGAAATCAGTTAAATGAAGAATGAAAATGAAATCAGTTAAATGAAGATGAAATCAGTTAACGATGAAATCAGTTAACGATGAAATCAGTTAAATGAAGATGAAATCAGTTAACGATGAAATCAGTTAACGATGAAATCAGTTAAATGAAGATGAAATCAGTTAACGATGAAATCAGTTAACGATGAAATCAGTTAACGATGAAATCAGTTAAATGAAGATGAAATCAGTTAAATGAAGATGAAATCAGTTAACGATGAAATCAGTTAACGATGAAATCAGTTAACGATGAAATCAGTTAAATGAAGATGAAATCAGTTAACGATGAAATCAGTTAACGATGAAATCAGTTAACGATGAAATCAGTTAAATGAAGATGAAATCAGTTAACGATGAAATCAGTTAAAGATGAAATCAGTTAACGATGAAATCAGTTAACGATGAAATCAGTTAACGATGAAATCAGTTAACGATGGAATCAGTTAAATGAAGATGAAATCAGTTAACGATGAAATCAGTTAACGATGAAATCAGTTAACGATGAAATCAGTTAACGATGAAATCAGTTAAATGAAGATGAAATCAGTTAACGATGAAATCAGTTAAATGAAGATGAAATCAGTTAAATGAAGATGAAATCAGTTAACGATGAAATCAGTTAACGATGAAATCACTTAACGATGAAATCAGTTAAATGAAGATGAAATCAGTTAACGATGAAATCAGTTAAAGATGAAATCAGTTAACGATGGAATCAGTTAACGATGAAATCAGTTAACGATGAAATCAGTTAAATGAAGATGAAATCAGTTAACGATGAAATCAGTTAACAATGAAATCAGTTAAATGAAGATGAAATCAGTTAACGATGAAATCAGTTAACGATGAAATCAGTTAAATGAAGATGAAATCAGTTAACGATGAAATCAGTTAACGATGAAATCAGTTAACGATGAAATCACTTAACGATGAAATCAGTTAAATGAAGATGAAATCAGTTAACGATGAAATCAGTTAAAGATGAAATCAGTTAACGATGGAATCAGTTAACGATGAAATCAGTTAACGATGAAATCAGTTAAATGAAGATGAAATCAGTTAACGATGAAATCAGTTAACGATGAAATCAGTTAAATGAAGATGAAATCAGTTAACGATGAAATCAGTTAAAGATGAAATCAGTTAACGATGAAATCAGTTAACGATGAAATCAGTTAAATGAAGATGAAATCAGTTAACGATGAAATCAGTTAAAGATGAAATCAGTTAACGATGAAATCAGTTAACGATGAAATCAGTTAAATGAAGATGAAATCAGTTAATGATGAAATCAGTTAACGATGGAATCAGTTAACGATGAAATCAGTTAAATGAAGATGAAATCAGTTAACGATGAAATCAGTTAACGATGAAATCAGTTAACGATGAAATCAATTAAATGAAGATGAAATCAGTTAACGATGAAATCAGTTAAATGAAGATGAAATCAGTTAACGATGAAATCAGTTAAAGATGAAATCAGTTAACGATGAAATCAGTTAACGATGAAATCAGTTAAATGAAGATGAAATCAGTTAACGATGAAATCAGTTAAATGAAGAATGAAAATGAAATCAGTTAAATGAAGATGAAATCAGTTAACGATGAAATCAGTTAACGATGAAATCAGTTAAATGAAGATGAAATCAGTTAAATGAAGATGAAATCAGTTAACGATGAAATCAGTTAACGATGAAATCAGTTAAATGAAGATGAAATCAGTTAACGATGAAATCAGTTAACGATGAAATCAGTTAACGATGAAATCAGTTAAATGAAGATGAAATCAGTTAAATGAAGATGAAATCAGTTAACGATGAAATCAGTTAACGATGAAATCAGTTAAATGAAGATGAAATCAGTTAACGATGAAATCAGTTAACGATGAAATCAGTTAACGATGAAATCAGTTAAATGAAGATGAAATCAGTTAACGATGAAATCAGTTAAAGATGAAATCAGTTAACGATGAAATCAGTTAACGATGAAATCAGTTAACGATGAAATCAGTTAACGATGGAATCAGTTAAATGAAGATGAAATCAGTTAACGATGAAATCAGTTAACGATGAAATCAGTTAACGATGAAATCAGTTAAATGAAGATGAAATCAGTTAACGATGAAATCAGTTAAATGAAGATGAAATCAGTTAAATGAAGATGAAATCAGTTAACGATGAAATCAGTTAACGATGAAATCACTTAACGATGAAATCAGTTAAATGAAGATGAAATCAGTTAACGATGAAATCAGTTAAAGATGAAATCAGTTAACGATGGAATCAGTTAACGATGAAATCAGTTAACGATGAAATCAGTTAAATGAAGATGAAATCAGTTAACGATGAAATCAGTTAACAATGAAATCAGTTAAATGAAGATGAAATCAGTTAACGATGAAATCAGTTAACGATGAAATCAGTTAAATGAAGATGAAATCAGTTAACGATGAAATCAGTTAACGATGAAATCAGTTAACGATGAAATCAGTTAACGATGAAATCACTTAACGATGAAATCAGTTAAATGAAGATGAAATCAGTTAACGATGAAATCAGTTAAAGATGAAATCAGTTAACGATGGAATCAGTTAACGATGAAATCAGTTAACGATGAAATCAGTTAAATGAAGATGAAATCAGTTAACGATGAAATCAGTTAACGATGAAATCAGTTAAATGAAGATGAAATCAGTTAACGATGAAATCAGTTAAAAATGAAATCAGTTAACGATGAAATCAGTTAACGATGAAATCAGTTAAATGAAGATGAAATCAGTTAACGATGAAATCAGTTAACGATGAAATCAGTTAACGATGAAATCAGTTAACGATGAAATCAGTTAACGATGGAATCAGTTAACGATGAAATCAGTTAACGATGAAATCAGTTAAATGAAGATGAAATCAGTTAACGATGAAATCAGTTAAATGAAGATGAAATCAGTTAACGATGAAATCAGTTAACGATGAAATCAGTTAACGATGAAATCAATTAAATGAAGATGAAATCAGTTAACGATGAAATCAGTTAAATGAAGATGAAATCAGTTAACGATGAAATCAGTTAAAGATGAAATCAGTTAACGATGAAATCAGTTAAATGAAGAATGAAAATGAAATCAGTTAAATGAAGATGAAATCAGTTAACGATGAAATCAGTTAACGATGAAATCAGTTAAATGAAGATGAAATCAGTTAACGATGAAATCAGTTAACGATGAAATCAGTTAACGATGGAATCAGTTAAATGAAGATGAAATCAGTTAACGATGAAATCAGTTAAATGAAGATGAAATCAGTTAACGATGAAATCAGTTAACGATGAAATCAGTTAAATGAAGATGAAATCAGTTAACGATGAAATCAGTTAACGATGAAATCAATTAAATGAAGATGAAATCAGTTAACGATGAAATCAGTTAAAAGAAGATGAAATCAGTTAACGATGAAATCAGTTAACGATGAAATCAGTTAAATGAAGATGAAATCAGTTAACGATGAAATCAGTCAAATGAAGAATGAAAATGAAATCAGTTAAATGAAGATGAAATCAGTTAACGATGAAATCAGTTAAATGAAGATGAAATCAGTTAACGATGAAATCAGTTAACGATGAAATCAGTTAACGATGGAATCAGTTAACGATGAAATCAGTTAACGATGGAATCAGTTAACGATGAAATCAGTTAACGATGAAATCAGTTAAATGAAGATGAAATCAGTTAACGATGAAATCAGTTAACAATGAAATCAGTTAAATGAAGATGAAATCAGTTAACGATGAAATCAGTTAACGATGAAATCAGTTAACGATGAAATCAGTTAACGATGAAATCACTTAACGAGGAAATCAGTTAAATGAAGATGAAATCAGTTAACGATGAAATCAGTTAAAGATGAAATCAGTTAACGATGAAATCAGTTAAATGAAGAATGAAAATGAAATCAGTTAAATGAAGATGAAATCAGTTAACGATGAAATCAGTTAACGATGAAATCAGTTAAATGAAGATGAAATCACTTAACGATGAAATCAGTTAAATGAAGATGAAATCAGTTAAATGAAGATGAAATCAGTTAACGATGAAATCAGTTAACGATGAAATCAGTTAACGATGAAATCAGTTAACGATGAAATCACTTAACGAGGAAATCAGTTAAATGAAGATGAAATCAGTTAACGATGAAATCAGTTAACGATGGAATCAGTTAAATGAAGATGAAATCAGTTAACGATGAAATCAGTTAACGATGAAATCAGTTAAATGAAGATGAAATCAGTTAACGATGAAATCAGTTAAATGAAGAATGAAAATGAAATCAGTTAAATGAAGATGAAATCAGTTAACGATGAAATCAGTTAACGATGAAATCAGTTAAATGAAGATGAAATCAGTTAACGATGAAATCAGTTAACGATGAAATCAGTTAACGATGGAATCAGTTAAATGAAGATGAAATCAGTTAACGATGAAATCAGTTAACGATGAAATCAGTTAAATGAAGATGAAATCAGTTAACGATGAAATCAGTTAAATGAAGATGAAATCAGTTAACGATGAAATCAGTTAACGATGAAATCAGTTAAATGAAGATGAAATCAGTTAACGATGAAATCAGTTAACGATGAAATCAGTTAACGATGAAATCAGTTAAAAGAAGATGAAATCAGTTAACGATGAAATCAGTTAACGATGAAATCAGTTAAATGAAGATGAAATCAGTTAACGATGAAATCAGTTAAATGAAGAATGAAAATGAAATCAGTTAAATGAAGATGAAATCAGTTAACGATGAAATCAGTTAAATGAAGATGAAATCAGTTAACGATGAAATCAGTTAACGATGGAATCAGTTAACGATGAAATCAGTTAACGATGGAATCAGTTAACGATGAAATCAGTTAACGATGAAATCAGTTAAATGAAGATGAAATCAGTTAACGATGAAATCAGTTAAAGATGAAATCAGTTAACGATGAAATCACTTAACGATGAAATCAGTTAAATGAAGATGAAATCAGTTAACGATGAAATCAGTTAAATGAAGATGAAATCAGTTAACGATGAAATCAGTTAACGATGAAATCAGTTAACGATGAAATCACTTAACGATGAAATCAGTTAAATGAAGATGAAATCAGTTAACGATGAAATCAGTTAAAGATGAAATCAGTTAACGATGGAATCAGTTAACGATGAAATCAGTTAACGATGGAATCAGTTAACGATGAAATCAGTTAACGATGGAATCAGTTAACGATGAAATCAGTTAACGATGAAATCAGTTAACGATGAAATCAGTTAAATGAAGATGAAATCAGTTAACGATGAAATCAGTTAACGATGAAATCAGTTAACGATGAAATCAGTTAAATGAAGATGAAATCAGTTAACGATGAAATCAGTTAACGATGAAATCAGTTAAATGAAGATGAAATCAGTTAACGATGAAATCAGTTAACGATGAAATCAGTTAACGATGAGATCAGTTAACGATGAAATCAGTTAACGATGAAATCAGTTAAATGAAGATGAAATCAGTTAACGATGAAATCAGTTAAATGAAGATGAAATCAGTTAACGATGAAATCAGTTAACGATGAAATCAGTTAAATGAAGATGAAATCAGTTAACGATGAAATCAGTTAAAGATGAAATCAGCTAACGATGGAATCAGTTAAATGAAGATGAAATCAGTTAACGATGAAATCAGTTAAATGAAGATGAAATCAGTTAACGATGAAATCAGTTAAATGAAGATGAAATCAGTTAAATGAAGATGAAATCAGTTAACGATGAAATCAGTTAAAGATGAAATCAGTTAACGATGAAATCAGTTAACGATGAAATCAGTTAAATGAAGATGAAATCAGTTAACGATGAAATCAGTTAACGATGAAATCAGTTAAATGAAGATGAAATCAGTTATCGATGAAATCAGTTAAAGATGAAATCAGTTAACGATGGAATCAGTTAAATGAAGATGAAATCAGTTAACGATGAAATCAGTTAAAGATGAAATCAGTTACAGATGAAATCAGTTACATGAAGATTAAATCAGTTAACGATGAAATCAGTTAACGATGAAATCAGTTAATGATGAAATCAGTTAAATGAAGATGAAATCAGTTAACGATGAAATCAGTTAACGATGAAATCAGTTAAATGAAGATGAAATCAGTTAAATGAAGATGAAATCAGTTAACGATGAAATCAGTTAAATGAAGAATGAAAATGAAATCAGTTAAATGAAGATGAAATCAGTTAACGATGAAATCAGTTAACGATGAAATCAGTTAAATGAAGATGAAATCAGTTAACGATGAAATCAGTTAACGATGAAATCAGTTAAATGAAGATGAAATCAGTTAACGATGAAATCAGTTAACGATGAAATCAGTTAAATGAAGATGAAATCAGTTAACGATGAAATCAGTTAAAGATGAAATCAGTTAACGATGAAATCAGTTAACGATGAAATCAGTTAAATGAATATGAAATCAGTTAACGATGAAATCAGTTAACGATGGAATCAGTTAACGATGAAATCAGTTAACGATGAAATCAGTTAAATGAAGATGAAATCAGTTAACGATGAAATCAGTTAAATGAAGATGAAATCAGTTAACGATGAAATCAGTTAACGATGAAATCAGTTAACGATGGAATCAGTTAAATGAAGATGAAATCAGTTAACGATGAAATCAGTTAAATGAAGATGAAATCAGTTAAATGAAGATGAAATCAGTTAACGATGAAATCAGTTAAAGATGAAATCAGTTACAGATGAAATCAGTTACATGAAGATTAAATCAGTTAACGATGAAATCAGTTAAAGATTAAATCAGTTAACGATGAAATCAGTTAACGATGAAATCAGTTAAATGAAGATGAAATCAGTTAATGATGAAATCAGTTAAAGATGAAATCAGTTAACGATGGAATCAGTTAAATGAAGATGAAATCAGTTAACGATGAAATCAGTTAACGATGAAATCAGTTAACGATGAAATCAGTTAACGATGGAATCAGTTAACGATGAAATCTGTTAACGATGGAATCAGTTAAATGAAGATGAAATCAGTTAACGGTGAAATCAGTTAACGGTGAAATCAGTTAACGATGGAATCAGTTAACGATGAAATCAGTTAACGATGAGATCAGTTAACGATGGAATCAGTTAAATGAAGATGAAATCAGTTAACGATGGAATCAGTTAAATGAAGATGAAATCAGTCAACGATGAAATCAGTTAAATGAAGATGAAATCAGTTAACGATGAAATCAGTTAAAGATGAAATCAGTTAACGATGAAATCAGTAAAAGATGAAATCAGTTAACGATGAAATCAGTAAAAGATGAAATCAGTTAACGATGAAATCAGTTAACGATGAAATCAGTTAAATGAAGATGAAATCAGTTAACGATGAAATCAGTTAACGATGAAATCAGTTAAATGAAGATGAAATCAGTTAACGATGAAATCAGTTAACGATGAAATCAGTTAAATGAAGAATGAAAATGAAATCAGTTAAATGAAGATGAAATCAGTTAACGATGAAATCAGTTAACGATGAAATCAGTTAAATGAAGATGAAATCAGTTAACGATGAAATCAGTTAACGATGGAATCAGTTAACGATGAAATCAGTTAACGATGAAATCAGTTAACGATGAAATCAGTTAAATGAAGATGAAATCAGTTAACGATGAAATCAGTTAACGATGGAATCAGTTAACGATGAAATCAGTTAACGATGAAATCAGTTAAATGAAGATGAAATCAGTTAACGATGAAATCAGTTAAATGAAGATGAAATCAGTTAACGATGAAATCAGTTAACGATGAAATCAGTTAACGATGGAATCAGTTAAATGAAGATGAAATCAGTTAACGATGAAATCAGTTAAATGAAGATGAAATCAGTTAAATGAAGATGAAATCAGTTAACGATGAAATCAGTTAAAGATGAAATCAGTTACAGATGAAATCAGTTACATGAAGATTAAATCAGTTAACGATGAAATCAGTTAAAGATTAAATCAGTTAACGATGAAATCAGTTAACGATGAAATCAGTTAAATGAAGATGAAATCAGTTAATGATGAAATCAGTTAAAGATGAAATCAGTTAACGATGGAATCAGTTAAATGAAGATGAAATCAGTTAACGATGAAATCAGTTAACGATGAAATCAGTTAAATGAAGATGAAATCAGTTAACGATGAAATCAGTTAAAGATGAAATCAGTTAATGAAATCAGTTAACGATGAAATCAGTTAAATGAAGATGAAATCAGTTAACGATGAAATCAGTTAAATGAAGATGAAATCAGTTAAATGAAGATGAAATCAGTTAACGATGAAATCAGTTAAATGAAGATGAAATCAGTTAAATGAAGATGAAATCAGTTAACGATGAAATCAGTTACAGATGAAATCAGTTACATGAAGATTAAATCAGTTAACGATGAAATCAGTTAAAGATTAAATCAGTTAACGGTGAAATCAGTTAACGATGAAATCAGTTAAATGAAGATGACATCAGTTAACGATGAAATCAGTTAAATGAAGATGAAATCAGTTAAATGAAGATGAAATCAGTTAACGATGAAATCAGTTAGAGATGAAATCATTTACATGAAGTTGAAATCAGTTAACGATAAAATCAGTTAAAGATGAAATCAGTTAAATGAAGAATGAAAATGAAATCAGTTAACGATGAAATCAGTTAACGATGAAATCAGTTAAATGAAGATGAAATCAGTTAACGATGAAATCAGTTAAATGAAGATGAAATCAGTTAACGATGAAATCCGTTAACGATGAAATCCGTTAACGATGGAATCCGTTAACGATGGAATCCGTTAACGATGAAATCCGTTAACGATGAAATCCGTTAACGATGAGATCAGTTAACGATGAAATCAGTTAAATGAAGATGAAATCAGTTAACGATGAAATCAGTTAACGATGAAATCAGTTAACGATGAAATCAGTTAACGATGAAATCAGTTAAATGAAGATGAAATCAGTAAACGATGAAATCAGTTAACGATGAAATCAGTTAAATGAAGATGAAATCAGTTAACGATGAAATCAGTTAAAGATGAAATCAGTTAACGACGAAATCAGTTAACGATGAAATCAGTTAAATGAAGATGAAATCAGTTAACGATGAAATCAGTTAACGATGAAATCAGTTAACGATGAAATCAGTTAAATGAAGAATGAAAATGAAATCAGTTAAATGAAGATGAAATCAGTTAACGATGAAATCAGTTAACGATGAAATCAGTTAACGATGAAATCAGTTAAATGAAGATGAAATCAGTTAACGATGAAATCAGTTAACGATGAAATCAGTTAACGATGAAATCTGTTAACGATGGAATCAGTTAAATGAAGATGAAATCAGTTAACGGTGAAATCAGTTAACGGTGAAATCAGTTAACGATGGAATCAGTTAACGATGAAATCAGTTAACGATGAGATCAGTTAACGATGGAATCAGTTAAATGAAGATGAAATCAGTTAACGATGGAATCAGTTAAATGAAGATGAAATCAGTCAACGATGAAATCAGTTAAATGAAGATGAAATCAGTTAACGATGAAATCAGTTAAAGATGAAATCAGTTAACGATGAAATCAGTAAAAGATGAAATCAGTTAACGATGAAATCAGTAAAAGATGAAATCAGTTAACGATGAAATCAGTTAACGATGAAATCAGTTAACGATGAAATCAGTTAACGATGAAATCAGTTAAATGAAGATGAAATCAGTTAACGATGAAATCAGTTAACGATGAAATCAGTTAAATGAAGAATGAAAATGAAATCAGTTAAATGAAGATGAAATCAGTTAACGATGAAATCAGTTAACGATGAAATCAGTTAAATGAAGATGAAATCAGTTAACGATGAAATCAGTTAACGATGGAATCAGTTAACGATGAAATCAGTTAACGATGAAATCAGTTAACGATGAAATCAGTTAAATGAAGATGAAATCAGTTAACGATGAAATCAGTTAACGATGAAATCAGTTAACGATGGAATCAGTTAAATGAAGATGAAATCAGTTAACGATGAAATCAGTTAACGATGAAATCAGTTAACGATGAAATCAGTTAAATGAATATGAAATCAGTTAACGATGAAATCAGTTAACGATGGAATCAGTTAACGATGAAATCAGTTAACGATGAAATCAGTTAAATGAAGATGAAATCAGTTAACGATGAAATCAGTTAAATGAAGATGAAATCAGTTAACGATGAAATCAGTTAACGATGAAATCAGTTAACGATGGAATCAGTTAAATGAAGATGAAATCAGTTAACGATGAAATCAGTTAAATGAAGATGAAATCAGTTAAATGAAGATGAAATCAGTTAACGATGAAATCAGTTAAAGATGAAATCAGTTACAGATGAAATCAGTTACATGAAGATTAAATCAGTTAACGATGAAATCAGTTAAAGATTAAATCAGTTAACGATGAAATCAGTTAACGATGAAATCAGTTAAATGAAGATGAAATCAGTTAATGATGAAATCAGTTAAAGATGAAATCAGTTAACGATGGAATCAGTTAAATGAAGATGAAATCAGTTAACGATGAAATCAGTTAACGATGAAATCAGTTAAATGAAGATGAAATCAGTTAACGATGAAATCAGTTAAAGATGAAATCAGTTAACGATGGAATCAGTTAAATGAAGATGAAATCAGTTAACGATGAAATCAGTTAACGATGAAATCAGTTAAATGAAGATGAAATCAGTTAACGATGAAATCAGTTAAAGATGAAATCAGTTAACAATGAAATCAGTTAACGATGAAATCAGTTAAATGAAGATGAAATCAGTTAACGATGAAATCAGTTAAATGAAGATGAAATCAGTTAAATGAAGATGAAATCAGTTAACGATGAAATCAGTTACAGATGAAATCAGTTACATGAAGATTAAATCAGTTAACGATGAAATCAGTTAACGATGAAATCAGTTAAATGAAGATGACATCAGTTAACGATGAAATCAGTTAAATGAAGATGAAATCAGTTAAATGAAGATGAAATCAGTTAACGATGAAATCAGTTACAGATGAAATCAGTTAAATGAAGATGAAATCAGTTAACGATGAAATCAGTTACAGATGAAATCATTTACATGAAGTTGAAATCAGTTAACGATAAAATCAGTTAAAGATGAAATCAGTTAACGATGAAATCAGTTAAATGAAGAATGAAAATGAAATCAGTTAACGATGAAATCAGTTAAATGAAGATGAAATCAGTTAACGATGAAATCAGTTAAATGAAGATGAAATCAGTTAACGATGAAATCCGTTAACGATGAAATCCGTTAACGATGGAATCCGTTAACGATGAAATCCGTTAACGATGAAATCAGTTAACGATGAGATCAGTTAACGATGAAATCAGTTAAATGAAGATGAAATCAGTTAACGATGAAATCAGTTAAAGATGAAATCAGTTAACGATGAAATCAGTTAAATGAAGATGAAATCAGTAAACGATGAAATCAGTTAACGATGAAATCAGTTAACGATGAAATCAGTTAAATGAAGATGAAATCAGTAAACGATGAAATCAGTTAACGATGAAATCAGTTAAATGAAGATGAAATCAGTTAACGATGAAATCAGTTAAAGATGAAATCAGTTAACGACGAAATCAGTTAACGATGAAATCAGTTAAATGAAGATGAAATCAGTTAACGATGAAATCAGTTAACGATGAAATCAGTTAACGATGAAATCAGTTAAATGAAGAATGAAAATGAAATCAGTTAAATGAAGATGAAATCAGTTAACGATGAAATCAGTTAACGATGAAATCAGTTAACGATGAAATCAGTTAAATGAAGATGAAATCAGTTAAAGATGAAATCAGTTAACGATGAAATCAGTTAAAGATGAAATCTGTTAACGATGGAATCAGTTAAATGAAGATGAAATCAGTTAACGGTGAAATCAGTTAACGGTGAAATCAGTTAACGATGGAATCAGTTAACGATGAAATCAGTTAACGATGAGATCAGTTAACGATGGAATCAGTTAAATGAAGATGAAATCAGTTAACGATGGAATCAGTTAAATGAAGATGAAATCAGTCAACGATGAAATCAGTTAAATGAAGATGAAATCAGTTAACGATGAAATCAGTTAAAGATGAAATCAGTTAACGATGAAATCAGTAAAAGATGAAATCAGTTAACGATGAAATCAGTTAACGATGAAATCAGTTAAATGAAGAATGAAAATGAAATCAGTTAAATGAAGATGAAATCAGTTAACGATGAAATCAGTAAACGATGAAATCAGTTAACGATGGAATCAGTTAAATGAAGATGAAATCAGTTAACGATGAAATCAGTTAACGATGAAATCAGTTAACGATGAAATCAGTTAACGATGAAATCAGTTAAATGAAGATGAAATCAGTTAACGATGAAATCAGTTAACGATGGAATCAGTTAACGATGAAATCAGTTAACGATGAAATCAGTTAACGATGAAATCAGTTAAATGAAGATGAAATCAGTTAACGATGAAATCAGTTAACGATGAAATCAGTTAACGATGGAATCAGTTAAATGAAGATGAAATCAGTTAACGATGAAATCAGTTAACGATGAAATCAGTTAAATGAAGATGAAATCAGTTAACGATGAAATCAGTTAACGATGGAATCAGTTAAATGAAGATGAAATCAGTTAACGATGAAATCAGTTAACGATGGAATCAGTTAAATGAAGATGAAATCAGTTAACGATGAAATCAGTTAAATGAAGATGAAATCAGTTAACGATGAAATCAGTTAAATGAAGATGAAATCAGTTAACGATGAAATCAGTTAACGATGAAATCAGTTAACGATGGAATCAGTTAACGATGAAATCAGTTAACGATGGAATCAGTTAACGATGAAATCAGTTAACGATGAAATCAGTTAAATGAAGATGAAATCAGTTAACGATGAAATCAGTTAAATGAAGATGAAATCAATTAACGATGAAATCAGTTAACGATGAAATCAGTTAACGATGAAATCACTTAACGATGAAATCAGTTAAATGAAGATGAAATCAGTTAACGATGAAATCAGTTAAATGAAGATGAAATCAGTTAACGATGAAATCAGTTAAAGATGAAATCAGTTAACGATGGAATCAGTTAACGATGAAATCAGTTAAATGAAGATGAAATCAGTTAAATGAAGATGAAATCAGTTAACGATGAAATCAGTTAACGATGAAATCAGTTAAATGAAGATGAAATCAGTTAACGATGAAATCAGTTAACGATGAAATCAGTTAAATGAAGATGAAATCAGTTAACGATGAAATCAGTTAACGATGAAATCAGTTAACGATGGAATCAGTTAACGATGAAATCAGTTAACGATGAAATCAGTTAAATGAAGATGAAATCAGTTAACGATGAAATCAGTTAACGATGAAATCAATTAAATGAAGATGAAATCAGTTAACGATGAAATCAGTTAAATGAAGATGAAATCAGTTAACGATGAAATCAGTTAAAGATGAAATCAGTTAACGATGAAATCAGTTAACGATGAAATCAGTTAAATGAAGATGAAATCAGTTAACGATGAAATCAGTTAAAGATGAAATCAGTTAAATGAAGATGAAATCAGTTAACGATGAAATCAGTTAACGATGGAATCAGTTAACGATGTAATCAGTTAAATGAAGATGAAATCAGTTAAATGAAGATGAAATCAGTTAACGATGAAATCAGTTAAAGATGAAATCAGTTAACGATGAAATCAGTTAACGATGAAATCAGTTAAATGAAGATGAAATCAGTTAACGATGAAATCAGTTAACGATGGAATCAGTTAAATGAAGATGAAATCAGTTAACGATGAAATCAGTTAAAGATGAAATCAGTTAACGATGAAATCAGTTAACGATGAAATCAGTTAAATGAAGATGAAATCAGTTAACGATGAAATCAGTTAAAGATGAAATCAGTTAAAGATGAAATCAGTTAACGATGAAATCAGTTAACGATGAAATCAGTTAAATGAAGATGAAATCAGTTAACGATGAAATCAGTTAACGATGGAATCAGTTAAATGAAGATGAAATCAGTTAACGATGAAATCAGTTAAAGATGAAATCAGTTAACGATGAAATCAGTTAACGATGAAATCAGTTAAATGAAGATGAAATCAGTTAACGATGAAATCAGTTAAAGATGAAATCAGTTAAAGATGAAATCAGTTAACGATGAAATCAGTTAACGATGAAATCAGTTAAATGAAGATGAAATCAGTTAAAGATGAAATCAGTTAACGATGAAATCAGTTAACGATGAAATCAGTTAAATGAAGATGAAATCAGTTAACGATGAAATCAGTTAACGATGAAATCAATTAACGATGAAATCAGTTAAATGAAGATGAAATCAGTTAACGATGAAATCAGTTAACGATGAAATCAGTTAAATGAAGAATGAAGATGAAATCAGTTAACGATGAAATCAGTTAACGATGAAATCAGTTAACGATGAAATCAGTTAAATGAAGATGAAATCAGTTAACGATGAAATCAGTTAACGATGAAATCAGTTAACGATGAAATCAGTTAAATGAAGATGAAATCAGTTAACGATGAAATCAGTTAACGATGAAATCAGTTAAATGAAGATGAAATCAGTTAACGATGAAATCAGTTAACGATGAAATCACTTAACGATGAAATCAGTTAAATGAAGATGAAATCAGTTAACGATGAAATCAGTTAAATGAAGATGAAATCAGTTAACGATGAAATCAGTTAAAGATGAAATCAGTTAACGATGGAATCAGTTAACGTTGAAATCAGTTAACGATGAAATCAGTTAAATGAAGATGAAATCAGTTAACGATGAAATCAGTTAACGATGAAATCAGTTAAATGAAGAATGAAAATGAAATCAGTTAAATGAAGATGAAATCAGTTAACGATGAAATCAGTTAACGATGAAATCAGTTAACGATGGAATCAGTTAAATGAAGATGAAATCAGTTCACGGTGAAATCAGTTCACGATGGAATCAGTTAACGATGAGATCAGTTAAAGATGAAATCAGTTAACGATGAAATCAGTTAAATGAAGATGAAATCAGTTAACGATGAAGTCAGTTAACGATGGAATCAGTTAACGATGAAATCAGTTAACGATGAAATCAGTTAAATGAAGATGAAATCAGTTAACGATGAAATCAGTTAAATGAAGATGAAATCAGTTAACGATGAAATCAGTTAACGATGAAATCAGTTAACGATGGAATCAGTTAAATGAAGATGAAATCAGTTAACGATGAAATCAGTTAAATGAAGATGAAATCAGTTAACGATGAAATCAGTTAAAGATGAAATCAGTTACAGATGAAATCAGTTACATGAAGATTAAATCAGTTAACGATGAAATCAGTTAAAGATTAAATCAGTTAACGATGAAATCAGTTAACGATGAAATCAGTTAAATGAAGATGAAATCAGTTAATGATGAAATCAGTTAAAGATGAAATCAGTTAACGATGGAATCAGTTAAATGAAGATGAAATCAGTTAACGATGAAATCAGTTAACGATGAAATCAGTTAAATGAAGATGAAATCAGTTAACGATGAAATCAGTTAAAGATGAAATCAGTTAACGATGGAATCAGTTAAATGAAGATGAAATCAGTTAACGATGAAATCAGTTAACGATGAAATCAGTTAAATGAAGATGAAATCAGTTAACGATGAAATCAGTTAAAGATGAAATCAGTTAACGATGGAATCAGTTAAATGAAGATGAAATCAGTTAACGATGAAATCAGTTAACGATGAAATCAGTTAAATGAAGATGAAATCAGTTAACGATGAAATCAGTTAAATGAAGATGAAATCAGTTAACGATGAAATCAGTTACAGATGAAATCAGTTACATGAAGATTAAATCAGTTAACGATGAAATCAGTTAACGATGAAATCAGTTAAATGAAGATGACATCAGTTAACGATGAAATCAGTTAAATGAAGATGAAATCAGTTCAATGAAGATGAAATCAGTTAACGATGAAATCAGTTACAGATGAAATCAGTTAAATGAAGATGAAATCAGTTAACGATAAAATCAGTTAAATGAAGATGACATCAGTTAACGATGAAATCAGTTAAATGAAGATGACATCAGTTAACGATGAAATCAGTTAAATGAAGATGAAATCAGTTCAATGAAGATGAAATCAGTTAACGATGAAATCAGTTACAGATGAAATCATTTACATGAAGTTGAAATCAGTTAACGATAAAATCAGTTAAAGATGAAATCAGTTAACGATGAAATCAGTTAAATGAAGAATGAAAATGAAATCAGTTAACGATGAAATCAGTTAACGATGAAATCAGTTAAATGAAGATGAAATCAGTTAACGATGAAATCAGTTAAATGAAGATGAAATCAGTTAACGATGAAATCCGTTAACGATGAAATCCGTTAACGATGGAATCCGTTAACGATGAAATCCGTTAACGATGAAATCAGTTAACGATGAGATCAGTTAACGATGAAATCAGTTAAATGAAGATGAAATCAGTTAACGATGAAATCAGTTAAAGATGAAATCAGTTAACGATGAAATCAGTTAACGATGAAATCAGTTAAATGAAGATGAAATCAGTAAACGATGAAATCAGTTAACGATGAAATCAGTTAAATGAAGATGAAATCAGTTAACGATGAAATCAGTTAAAGATGAAATCAGTTAACGACGAAATCAGTTAACGATGAAATCAGTTAAATGAAGATGAAATCAGTTAACGATGAAATCAGTTAACGATGAAATCAGTTAACGATGAAATCAGTTAAATGAAGAATGAAAATGAAATCAGTTAAATGAAGATGAAATCAGTTAACGATGAAATCAGTTAACGATGAAATCAGTTAACGATGAAATCAGTTAAATGAAGATGAAATCAGTTAACGATGAAATCAGTTAAAGATGAAATCAGTTAACGATGAAATCAGTTAAAGATGAAATCTGTTAACGATGGAATCAGTTAAATGAAGATGAAATCAGTTAACGGTGAAATCAGTTAACGGTGAAATCAGTTAACGATGGAATCAGTTAACGATGAAATCAGTTAACGATGAGATCAGTTAATGATGGAATCAGTTAAATGAAGATGAAATCAGTTAACGATGGAATCAGTTAAATGAAGATGAAATCAGTCAACGATGAAATCAGTTAAATGAAGATGAAATCAGTTAACGATGAAATCAGTTAAAGATGAAATCAGTTAACGATGAAATCAGTAAAAGATGAAATCAGTTAACGATGAAATCAGTTAAATGAAGATGAAATCAGTTAAATGAAGATGAAATCAGTTAACGATGAAATCAGTTAACGATGAAATCAGTTAACGATGAAATCAGTTAAATGAAGATGAAATCAGTTAACGATGAAATCAGTTAAATGAAGAATGAAAATGAAATCAGTTAAATGAAGATGAAATCAGTTAACGATGAAATCAGTTAACGATGAAATCAGTTAACGATGGAATCAGTTAAATGAAGATGAAATCAGTTCACGGTGAAATCAGTTCACGATGGAATCAGTTAACGATGAGATCAGTTAACGATGAAATCAGTTAACGATGAAATCAGTTAAATGAAGATGAAATCAGTTAACGATGAAATCAGTTAACGATGGAATCAGTTAAATGAAGATGAAATCAGTTAACGATGAAATCAGTTAAATGAAGATGAAATCAGTTAACGATGAAATCAGTTAACGATGAAATCAGTTAAATGAAGATGAAATCAGTTAACGATGAAATCAGTTAACGATGAAATCAGTTAAATGAAGATGAAATCAGTTAACGATGAAATCAGTTAACGATGAAATCAGTTAAATGAAGATGAAATCAGTTAACGATGAAATCAGTTAACGATGAAATCAGTTAACGATGAAATCAGTTAACGATGAAATCAGTTAAATGAATATGAAATCAGTTAACGATGAAATCAGTTAACGATGGAATCAGTTAACGATGAAATCAGTTAACGATGAAATCAGTTAAATGAAGATGAAATCAGTTAACGATGAAATCAGTTAAATGAAGATGAAATCAGTTAACGATGAAATCAGTTAACGATGAAATCAGTTAACGATGAAATCAGTTAACGATGGAATCAGTTAAATGAAGATGAAATCAGTTAACGATGAAATCAGTTAAATGAAGATGAAATCAGTTAACGATGAAATCAGTTAAAGATGAAATCAGTTACAGATGAAATCAGTTACATGAAGATTAAATCAGTTAACGATGAAATCAGTTAAAGATTAAATCAGTTAACGATGAAATCAGTTAACGATGAAATCAGTTAAATGAAGATGAAATCAGTTAATGATGAAATCAGTTAAAGATGAAATCAGTTAACGATGGAATCAGTTAAATGAAGATGAAATCAGTTAACGATGAAATCAGTTAACGATGAAATCAGTTAAATGAAGATGAAATCAGTTAACGATGAAATCAGTTAAAGATGAAATCAGTTAACGATGGAATCAGTTAAATGAAGATGAAATCAGTTAACGATGAAATCAGTTAACGATGAAATCAGTTAAATGAAGATGAAATCAGTTAACGATGAAATCAGTTAAATGAAGATGAAATCAGTTAACGATGAAATCAGTTAACGATGAAATCAGTTAAATGAAGATGAAATCAGTTAACGATGAAATCAGTTAAAGATGAAATCAGTTAACGATGGAATCAGTTAAATGAAGATGAAATCAGTTAAAGATGAAATCAGTTAACGATGGAATCAGTTAAATGAAGATGAAATCAGTTAAAGATGAAATCAGTTAACGATGGAATCAGTTAAATGAAGATGAAATCAGTTAACGATGAAATCAGTTAACGATGAAATCAGTTAAATGAAGATGAAATCAGTTAACGATGAAATCAGTTAAAGATGAAATCAGTTAACGATGGAATCAGTTAAATGAAGATGAAATCAGTTAACGATGAAATCAGTTAACGATGAAATCAGTTAAATGAAGATGAAATCAGTTAACGATGAAATCAGTTAAATGAAGATGAAATCAGTTAACGATGAAATCAGTTACAGATGAAATCAGTTACATGAAGATTAAATCAGTTAACGATGAAATCAGTTAACGATGAAATCAGTTAAATGAAGATGACATCAGTTAACGATGAAATCAGTTAAATGAAGATGAAATCAGTTCAATGAAGATGAAATCAGTTAACGATGAAATCAGTTACAGATGAAATCAGTTAAATGAAGATGAAATCAGTTAACGATAAAATCAGTTAAATGAAGATGACATCAGTTAACGATGAAATCAGTTAAATGAAGATGACATCAGTTAACGATGAAATCAGTTAAATGAAGATGAAATCAGTTCAATGAAGATGAAATCAGTTAACGATGAAATCAGTTACAGATGAAATCATTTACATGAAGTTGAAATCAGTTAACGATAAAATCAGTTAAAGATGAAATCAGTTAACGATGAAATCAGTTAAATGAAGAATGAAAATGAAATCAGTTAACGATGAAATCAGTTAACGATGAAATCAGTTAAATGAAGATGAAATCAGTTAACGATGAAATCAGTTAAATGAAGATGAAATCAGTTAACGATGAAATCCGTTAACGATGAAATCCGTTAACGATGGAATCCGTTAACGATGAAATCCGTTAACGATGAAATCCGTTAACGATGAGATCAGTTAACGATGAAATCAGTTAAATGAAGATGAAATCAGTTAACGATGAAATCAGTTAAAGATGAAATCAGTTAACGATGAAATCAGTTAACGATGAAATCAGTTAAATGAAGATGAAATCAGTAAACGATGAAATCAGTTAACGATGAAATCAGTTAAATGAAGATGAAATCAGTTAACGATGAAATCAGTTAAAGATGAAATCAGTTAACGACGAAATCAGTTAACGATGAAATCAGTTAAATGAAGATGAAATCAGTTAACGATGAAATCAGTTAACGATGAAATCAGTTAACGATGAAATCAGTTAAATGAAGAATGAAAATGAAATCAGTTAAATGAAGATGAAATCAGTTAACGATGAAATCAGTTAACGATGAAATCAGTTAACGATGAAATCAGTTAAATGAAGATGAAATCAGTTAACGATGAAATCAGTTAAAGATGAAATCAGTTAACGATGAAATCAGTTAAAGATGAAATCTGTTAACGATGGAATCAGTTAAATGAAGATGAAATCAGTTAACGGTGAAATCAGTTAACGGTGAAATCAGTTAACGATGGAATCAGTTAACGATGAAATCAGTTAACGATGAGATCAGTTAATGATGGAATCAGTTAAATGAAGATGAAATCAGTTAACGATGGAATCAGTTAAATGAAGATGAAATCAGTCAACGATGAAATCAGTTAAATGAAGATGAAATCAGTTAACGATGAAATCAGTTAAAGATGAAATCAGTTAACGATGAAATCAGTAAAAGATGAAATCAGTTAACGATGAAATCAGTTAAATGAAGATGAAATCAGTTAAATGAAGATGAAATCAGTTAACGATGAAATCAGTTAAAGATTAAATCAGTTAACGATGAAATCAGTTAACGATGAAATCAGTTAAATGAAGATGAAATCAGTTAAATGAAGATGAAATCAGTTAAAGATGAAATCAGTTAACGATGGAATCAGTTAAATGAAGATGAAATCAGTTAACGATGAAATCAGTTAACGATGAAATCAGTTAAATGAAGATGAAATCAGTTAACGATGAAATCAGTTAAAGATGAAATCAGTTAACGATGGAATCAGTTAAATGAAGATGAAATCAGTTAACGATGAAATCAGTTAACGATGAAATCAGTTAAATGAAGATGAAATCAGTTAACGATGAAATCAGTTAAAGATGAAATCAGTTAACAATGAAATCAGTTAACGATGAAATCAGTTAAATGAAGATGAAATCAGTTAACGATGAAATCAGTTAAATGAAGATGAAATCAGTTAAATGAAGATGAAATCAGTTACAGATGAAATCAGTTACATGAAGATTAAATCAGTTAACGATGAAATCAGTTAACGATGAAATCAGTTAAATGAAGATGACATCAGTTAACGATGAAATCAGTTAAATGAAGATGAAATCAGTTAAATGAAGATGAAATCAGTTAACGATGAAATCAGTTACAGATGAAATCAGTTAAATGAAGATGAAATCAGTTAACGATGAAATCAGTTAACGATGAAATCAGTTAACGATGAAATCAGTTAAATGAAGATGAAATCAGTTAACGATGAAATCAGTTAACGATGAAATCAGTTAAATGAAGAATGAAAATGAAATCAGTTAAATGAAGATGAAATCAGTTAACGATGAAATCAGTAAACGATGAAATCAGTTAACGATGAAATCAGTTAACGATGAAATCAGTTAAATGAAGATGAAATCAGTTAACGATGAAATCAGTTAAATGAAGATGAAATCAGTTAACGATGAAATCCGTTAACGATGGAATCCGTTAACGATGAAATCCGTTAACGATGAAATCCGTTAACGATGAGATCCGTTAACTATGAAATCCGTTAAATGAAGATGAAATCAGTTAACGATGAAATCAGTTAAAGATGAAATCAGTTAACGATGAAATCAGTTAACGATGAAATCAGTTAAATGAAGATGAAATCAGTAAACGATGAAATCAGTTAACGATGAAATCAGTTAAATGAAGATGAAATCAGTTAACGATGAAATCAGTTAAAGATGAAATCAGTTAACGACGAAATCAGTTAACGATGAAATCAGTTAAATGAAGATGAAATCAGTTAACGATGAAATCAGTTAACGATGAAATCAGTTAACGATGAAATCAGTTAACGATGAAATCAGTTAAATGAAGAATGAAAATGAAATCAGTTAAATGAAGATGAAATCAGTTAACGATGAAATCAGTTAACGATGAAATCAGTTAACGATGAAATCAGTTAAATGAAGATGAAATCAGTTAACGATGAAATCAGTTAAAGATGAAATCAGTTAACGATGAAATCAGTTAAAGATGAAATCTGTTAACGATGGAATCAGTTAAATGAAGATGAAATCAGTTAACGGTGAAATCAGTTAACGGTGAAATCAGTTAACGATGGAATCAGTTAACGATGAGATCAGTTAACGATGGAATCAGTTAAATGAAGATGAAATCAGTTAACGATGGAATCAGTTAAATGAAGATGAAATCAGTCAACGATGAAATCAGTTAAATGAAGATGAAATCAGTTAAAGATGAAATCAGTTAACGATGAAATCAGTTAAAGATGAAATCAGTTAACGATGAAATCAGTTAACGATGAAATCAGTTAAATGAAGATGAAATCAGTTAACGATGAAATCAGTTAACGATGAAATCAGTTAAATGAAGAATGAAAATGAAATCAGTTAAATGAAGATGAAATCAGTTAACGATGAAATCAGTAAACGATGAAATCAGTTAACGATGGAATCAGTTAAATGAAGATGAAATCAGTTAACGATGAAATCAGTTAACGATGAAATCAGTTAAATGAAGATGAAATCAGTTAACGATGAAATCAGTTAACGATGGAATCAGTTAACGATGAAATCAGTTAAATGAAGATGAAATCAGTTAACGATGAAATCAGTTAAATGAAGATGAAATCAGTTAACGATGAAATCAGTTAACGATGAAATCAGTTAACGATGGAATCAGTTAAATGAAGATGAAATCAGTTAACGATGAAATCAGTTAACGATGGAATCAGTTAACGATGAAATCAGTTAACGATGGAATCAGTTAAATGAAGATGAAATCAGTTAACGATGAAATCAGTTAAATGAAGATGAAATCAGTTAACGATGAAATCAGTTAACGATGGAATCAGTTAAATGAAGATGAAATCAGTTAACGATGAAATCAGTTAAATGAAGATGAAATCAGTTAACGATGAAATCAGTTAAATGAAGATGAAATCAGTTAACGATGAAATCAGTTAACGATGGAATCAGTTAACGATGAAATCAGTTAACGATGGAATCAGTTAACGATGGAATCAGTTAACGATGAAATCAGTTAACGATGAAATCAGTTAAATGAAGATGAAATCAGTTAACGATGAAATCAGTTAACGATGAAATCAGTTAAATGAAGATGAAATCAATTAACGATTTAATCAGTTAACGATGAAATCAGTTAACGATGAAATCAGTTAAATGAAGATGAAATCAATTAACGATTTAATCAGTTAACGATGAAATCAGTTAACGATGAAATCAGTTAAATGAAGATGAAATCAGTTAACGATGAAATCAGTTAAATGAAGATGAAATCAGTTAACGATGAAATCAGTTAAAGATGAAATCAGTTAACGATGGAATCAGTTAACGATGAAATCAGTTAAATGAAGATGAAATCAGTTAAATGAAGATGAAATCAGTTAAATGAAGATGAAATCAGTTAACGATGAAATCAGTTAACGATGAAATCAGTTAAATGAAGATGAAATCAGTTAACGATGAAATCAGTTAACGATGAAATCAGTTAAATGAAGATGAAATCAGTTAACGATGAAATCAGTTAACGATGAAATCAGTTAACGATGGAATCAGTTAACGATGAAATCAGTTAACGATGAAATCAGTTAAATGAAGATGAAATCAGTTAACGATGAAATCAGTTAACGATGAAATCAGTTAACGATGAAATCAATTAAATGAAGATGAAATCAGTTAACGATGAAATCAGTTAAATGAAGATGAAATCAGTTAACGATGAAATCAGTTAAAGATGAAATCAGTTAACGATGAAATCAGTTAACGATGAAATCAGTTAAATGAAGATGAAATCAGTTAACGATGAAATCAGTTAAAGATGAAATCAGTTAAATGAAGATGAAATCAGTTAACGATGAAATCAGTTAACGATGGAATCAGTTAACGATGAAATCAGTTAAATGAAGATGAAATCAGTTAACGATGAAATCAGTTAAAGATGAAATCAGTTAACGATGAAATCAGTTAACGATGAAATCAGTTAAATGAAGATGAAATCAGTTAACGATGAAATCAGTTAACGATGGAATCAGTTAAATGAAGATGAAATCAGTTAACAATGAAATCAGTTAAAGATGAAATCAGTTAACGATGAAATCAGTTAACGATGAAATCAGTTAAATGAAGATGAAATCAGTTAAATGAAGATGAAATCAGTTAACGATGAAATCAGTTAACGATGAAATCAGTTAAATGAAGATGAAATCAGTTAAAGATGAAATCAGTTAACGATGAAATCAGTTAACGATGAAATCAGTTAAATGAAGATGAAATCAGTTAACGATGAAATCAGTTAACGATGAAATCAATTAACGATGAAATCAGTTAAATGAAGATGAAATCAGTTAACGATGAAATCAGTTAACGATGAAATCAGTTAAATGAAGAATGAAGATGAAATCAGTTAACGATGAAATCAGTTAACGATGAAATCAGTTAAATGAAGATGAAATCAGTTAACGATGAAATCAGTTAACGATGAAATCAGTTAACGATGAAATCAGTTAAATGAAGATGAAATCAGTTAACGATGAAATCAGTTAACGATGAAATCAGTTAAATGAAGATGAAATCAGTTAACGATGAAATCAGTTAACGATGAAATCACTTAACGATGAAATCAGTTAAATGAAGATGAAATCAGTTAACGATGAAATCAGTTAAATGAAGATGAAATCAGTTAACGATGAAATCAGTTAAAGATGAAATCAGTTAACGATGGAATCAGTTAACGATGAAATCAGTTAAATGAAGATGAAATCAGTTAACGATGAAATCAGTTAACGATGAAATCAGTTAAATGAAGATGAAATCAGTTAACGATGAAATCAGTTAACGATGAAATCAGTTAACGATGGAATCAGTTAACGATGAAAGCAGTTAACGATGAAATCAGTTAAATGAAGATGAAATCAGTTAACGATGAAATCAGTTAACGATGAAATCAGTTAACGATGAAATCAATTAAATGAAGATGAAATCAGTTAACGATGAAATCAGTTAAATGAAGATGAAATCAGTTAACGATGAAATCAGTTAAAGATGAAATCAGTTAACGATGAAATCAGTTAACGATGAAATCAGTTAAATGAAGATGAAATCAGTTAACGATGAAATCAGTTAACGATGAAATCAGTTAACGATGAAATCAGTTAAATGAAGATGAAATCAGTTAACGATGAAATCAGTTAACGATGAAATCAGTTAACGATGGAATCAGTTAACGATGGAATCAGTTAAATGAAGATGAAATCAGTTCACGGTGAAATCAGTTCACGATGGAATCAGTTAACGATGAGATCAGTTAACGATGAAATCAGTTAACGATGAAATCAGTTAAATGAAGATGAAATCAGTTAACGATGAAATCAGTTAACGATGGAATCAGTTAAATGAAGATGAAATCAGTTAACGATGAAATCAGTTAAATGAAGATGAAATCAGTTAACGATGAAATCAGTTAACGATGAAATCAGTTAAATGAAGATGAAATCAGTTAACGATGAAATCAGTTAACGATGAAATCAGTTAAATGAAGATGAAATCAGTTAACGATGAAATCAGTTAACGATGAAATCAATTAAATGAAGATGAAATCAGTTAACGATGAAATCAGTTAAATGAAGATGAAATCAGTTAAAGATGAAATCAGTTAAAGATGAAATCAGTTAACGATGAAATCAGTTAACGATGAAATCAGTTAAATGAAGATGAAATCAGTTAACGATGAAATCAGTTAAAGATGAAATCAGTTAACGATGAAATCAGTTAACGATGAAATCAGTTAAATGAAGATGAAAACAGTTAACGATGAAATCAGTTAAATGAAGAATGAAAATGAAATCAGTTAAATGAAGATGAAATCAGTTAACGATGAAATCAGTTAACGATGAAATCAGTTAACGATGAAATCAGTTAACGATGGAATCAGTTAAATGAAGATGAAATCAGTTCACGGTGAAATCAGTTAACGATGGAATCAGTTAACGATGAGATCAGTTAACGATGAAATCAGTTAACGATGAAATCAGTTAAATGAAGATGAAATCAGTTAACGATGAAATCAGTTAACGATGGAATCAGTTAAATGAAGATGAAATCAGTTAACGATGAAATCAGTTAAATGAAGATGAAATCAGTTAACGATGAAATCAGTTAACGATGAAATCAGTTAAATGAAGATGAAATCAGTTAACGATGAAATCAGTTAACGATGAAATCAGTTAAATGAAGATGAAATCAGTTAACGATGAAATCAGTTAACGATGGAATCAGTTAACGATGGAATCAGTTAAATGAAGATGAAATCAGTTAACGATGAAATCAGTTAAATGAAGATGAAATCAGTTAACGATGAAATCAGTTAAAGATGAAATCAGTTAACGATGAAATCAGTTAACGATGAAATCAGTTAAATGAAGATGAAATCAGTTAACGATGAAATCAGTTAAAGATGAAATCAGTTAACGATGAAATCAGTTAACGATGGAATCAGTTAAATGAAGATGAAATCAGTTAACGATGAAATCAGTTAACGATGAAATCAGTTAACGATGAAATCAGTTAAATGAAGATGAAATCAGTTAAATGAAGATGAAATCAGTTAACGATGAAATCAGTTAAATGAAGATGAAATCAGTTAAATGAAGATGAAATCAGTTAAAGATGAAATCAGTTAACAATGAAATCAGTTAACGATGAAATCAGTTAAATGAAGATGAAATCAGTTAACGATGAAATCAGTTAACGATGAAATCAATTAACGATGAAATCAGTTAAATGAAGATGAAATCAGTTAACGATGAAATCAGTTAAAGATGAAATCAGTTAAATGAAGAATGAAGATGAAATCAGTTAACGATGAAATCAGTTAAATGAAGATGAAATCAGTTAACGATGAAATCAGTTAACGATGAAATCAGTTAAATGAAGAATGAAGATGAAATCAGTTAACGATGAAATCAATTAACGATGAAATCAGTTAACGATGAAATCAGTTAAATGAAGATGAAATCAGTTAACGATGAAATCAGTTAACGATGAAATCAGTTAAATGAAGAATGAAAATGAAATCAGTTAAATGAAGATGAAATCAGTTAACGATGAAATCAGTTAAAGATGAAATCAGTTAACGATGAAATCAGTTAACGATGAAATCAGTTAACGATGGAATCAGTTAAATGAAGATGAAATCAGTTCACGGTGAAATCAGTTAACGATGGAATCAGTTAACGATGAGATCAGTTAACGATGAAATCAGTTAAATGAAGATGAAATCAGTTAACGATGAAATCAGTTAACGATGGAATCAGTTAAATGAAGATGAAATCAGTTAACGATGAAATCAGTTAAATGAAGATGAAAACAGTTAACGATGAAATCAGTTAAAGATGAAATCAGTTAACGATGAAATCAGTTAACGATGAAATCAGTTAAATGAAGATGAAATCAGTTAACGATGAAATCAGTTAACGATGAAATCAGTTAAATGAAGATGAAATCAGTTAACGATGAAATCAGTTAAATGAAGAATGAAAATGAAATCAGTTAAATGAAGATGAAATCAGTTAACGATGAAATCAGTTAACGATGGAATCAGTTAACGATGGAATCAGTTAAATGAAGATGAAATCAGTTAACGATGAAATCAGTTAAATGAAGATGAAATCAGTTAACGATGGAATCAGTTAACGATGAAATCAGTTAACGATGAAATCAGTTAAATGAAGATGAAATCAGTTAACGATGAAATCAGTTAACGATGAAATCAGTTAAATGAAGATGAAATCAGTTAACGATGAAATCAGTTAAATGAAGATGAAATCAGTTAACGATGAAATCAGTTAACGATGAAATCAGTTAACGATGGAATCAGTTAAATGAAGATGAAATCAGTTAACGATGAAATCAGTTAACGATGGAATCAGTTAAATGAAGATGAAATCAGTTAACGATGAAATCAGTTAAAGATGAAATCAGTTAACGATGGAATCAGTTAACGATGAAATCAGTTAACGATGAAATCAGTTAAATGAAGATGAAATCAGTTAACGATGAAATCAGTTAACGATGAAATCAGTTAACGATGAAATCAGTTAAATGAAGACGAAATCAGTTAACGATGAAATCAGTTAAATGAAGACGAAATCAGTTAACGATGAAATCAGTTAAATGAAGATGAAATCAGTTAACGATGAAATCAGTTAACGATGAAATCAGTTAAATGAAGATGAAATCAGTTAACGATGAAATCAGTGAACGATGAAATCAGTTAAATGAAGATGAAATCAGTTAACGATGAAATCAGTTAACGATGAAATCAGTTAACGATGAAATCAGTTAAATGAAGATGAAATCAGTTAACGATGAAATCAGTTAACGATGAAATCACTTAACGATGAAATCAGTTAAATGAAGATGAAATCAGTTAACGATGAAATCAGTTAAAGATGAAATCAGTTAACGATGGAATCAGTTAACGATGAAATCAGTTAACGATGAAATCAGTTAAATGAAGATGAAATCAGTTAACGATGAAATCAGTTAACGATGAAATCAGTTAAATGAAGATGAAATCAGTTAACGATGAAATCAGTTAACGATGAAATCAGTTAAATGAAGATGAAATCAGTTAACGATGAAATCAGTTAACGATGAAATCAGTTAACGATGAAATCAGTTAAAGATGAAATCAGTTAACGATGAAATCAGTTAAATGAAGATGAAATCAGTTAACGATAAAATCAGTTAACGATGAAATCAGTTAAATGAAGATGAAATCAGTTAACGATGAAATCAGTTAACGATGGAATCAGTTAACGATGAAATCAGTTAAAGATGAAATCAGTTAACGATGAAATCAGTTAACGATGAAATCAGTTAAATGAAGATGAAATCAGTTAACGATGAAATCAGTTAACGATGAAATCAGTTAACGATGGAATCAGTTAAATGAAGATGAAATCAGTTAACGATGAAATCAGTTAACGATGAAATCAGTTAACGATGAAATCAGTTAAATGAAGATGAAATCAGTTAACGATGAAATCAGTTAAAGATGAAATCAGTTAACGATGAAATCAGTTAACGATGAAATCAATTAAATGAAGATGAAATCAGTTAACGATGAAATCAGTTAAATGAAGATGAAATCAGTTAACGATGAAATCAGTTAAAGATGAAATCAGTTAACGATGAAATCAGTTAACGATGAAATCAGTTAAATGAAGATGAAATCAGTTAACGATGAAATCAGTTAACGATGAAATCAGTTAACGATGAAATCAGTTAAATGAAGATGAAATCAGTTAACGATGAAATCAGTTAACGATGAAATCAGTTAACGATGAAATCAGTTAACGATGGAATCAGTTAACGATGGAATCAGTTAAATGAAGATGAAATCAGTTCACGGTGAAATCAGTTCACGATGGAATCAGTTAACGATGAGATCAGTTAACGATGAAATCAGTTAACGATGAAATCAGTTAAATGAAGATGAAATCAGTTAACGATGAAATCAGTTAACGATGGAATCAGTTAAATGAAGATGAAATCAGTTAACGATGAAATCAGTTAAATGAAGATGAAATCAGTTAACGATGAAATCAGTTAACGATGAAATCAGTTAAATGAAGATGAAATCAGTTAACGATGAAATCAGTTAACGATGAAATCAGTTAAATGAAGATGAAATCAGTTAACGATGAAATCAGTTAACGATGAAATCAATTAAATGAAGATGAAATCAGTTAACGATGAAATCAGTTAAATGAAGATGAAATCAGTTAAAGATGAAATCAGTTAAAGATGAAATCAGTTAACGATGAAATCAGTTAACGATGAAATCAGTTAAATGAAGATGAAATCAGTTAACGATGAAATCAGTTAAAGATGAAATCAGTTAACGATGAAATCAGTTAACGATGAAATCAGTTAAATGAAGATGAAAACAGTTAACGATGAAATCAGTTAAATGAAGAATGAAAATGAAATCAGTTAAATGAAGATGAAATCAGTTAACGATGAAATCAGTTAACGATGAAATCAGTTAACGATGAAATCAGTTAACGATGGAATCAGTTAAATGAAGATGAAATCAGTTCACGGTGAAATCAGTTAACGATGGAATCAGTTAACGATGAGATCAGTTAACGATGAAATCAGTTAACGATGAAATCAGTTAAATGAAGATGAAATCAGTTAACGATGAAATCAGTTAACGATGGAATCAGTTAAATGAAGATGAAATCAGTTAACGATGAAATCAGTTAAATGAAGATGAAATCAGTTAACGATGAAATCAGTTAACGATGAAATCAGTTAAATGAAGATGAAATCAGTTAACGATGAAATCAGTTAACGATGAAATCAGTTAAATGAAGATGAAATCAGTTAACGATGAAATCAGTTAACGATGGAATCAGTTAACGATGGAATCAGTTAAATGAAGATGAAATCAGTTAACGATGAAATCAGTTAAATGAAAATGAAATCAGTTAACGATGAAATCAGTTAAAGATGAAATCAGTTAACGATGAAATCAGTTAACGATGAAATCAGTTAAATGAAGATGAAATCAGTTAACGATGAAATCAGTTAAAGATGAAATCAGTTAACGATGAAATCAGTTAACGATGGAATCAGTTAAATGAAGATGAAATCAGTTAACGATGAAATCAGTTAACGATGAAATCAGTTAACGATGAAATCAGTTAAATGAAGATGAAATCAGTTAAATGAAGATGAAATCAGTTAACGATGAAATCAGTTAAAGATGAAATCAGTTAACGATGAAATCAGTTAACGATGAAATCAGTTAAATGAAGATGAAATCAGTTAACGATGAAATCAGTTAAAGATGAAATCAGTTAACGATGAAATCAGTTAACGATGAAATCAGTTAAATGAAGATGAAATCAGTTAAATGAAGATGAAATCAGTTAAAGATGAAATCAGTTAACAATGAAATCAGTTAACGATGAAATCAGTTAAATGAAGATGAAATCAGTTAACGATGAAATCAGTTAACGATGAAATCAATTAACGATGAAATCAGTTAAATGAAGATGAAATCAGTTAACGATGAAATCAGTTAAAGATGAAATCAGTTAAATGAAGAATGAAGATGAAATCAGTTAACGATGAAATCAGTTAAATGAAGATGAAATCAGTTAACGATGAAATCAGTTAACGATGAAATCAGTTAAATGAAGAATGAAGATGAAATCAGTTAACGATGAAATCAATTAACGATGAAATCAGTTAACGATGAAATCAGTTAAATGAAGATGAAATCAGTTAACGATGAAATCAGTTAACGATGAAATCAGTTAAATGAAGAATGAAAATGAAATCAGTTAAATGAAGATGAAATCAGTTAACGATGAAATCAGTTAAAGATGAAATCAGTTAACGATGAAATCAGTTAACGATGAAATCAGTTAACGATGGAATCAGTTAAATGAAGATGAAATCAGTTCACGGTGAAATCAGTTAACGATGGAATCAGTTAACGATGAGATCAGTTAACGATGAAATCAGTTAAATGAAGATGAAATCAGTTAACGATGAAATCAGTTAACGATGGAATCAGTTAAATGAAGATGAAATCAGTTAACGATGAAATCAGTTAAATGAAGATGAAAACAGTTAACGATGAAATCAGTTAAAGATGAAATCAGTTAACGATGAAATCAGTTAACGATGAAATCAGTTAAATGAAGATGAAATCAGTTAACGATGAAATCAGTTAACGATGAAATCAGTTAAATGAAGATGAAATCAGTTAACGATGAAATCAGTTAAATGAAGAATGAAAATGAAATCAGTTAAATGAAGATGAAATCAGTTAACGATGAAATCAGTTAACGATGGAATCAGTTAACGATGGAATCAGTTAAATGAAGATGAAATCAGTTAACGATGAAATCAGTTAAATGAAGATGAAATCAGTTAACGATGGAATCAGTTAACGATGAAATCAGTTAACGATGAAATCAGTTAAATGAAGATGAAATCAGTTAACGATGAAATCAGTTAACGATGAAATCAGTTAAATGAAGATGAAATCAGTTAACGATGAAATCAGTTAAATGAAGATGAAATCAGTTAACGATGAAATCAGTTAACGATGAAATCAGTTAACGATGGAATCAGTTAAATGAAGATGAAATCAGTTAACGATGAAATCAGTTAACGATGGAATCAGTTAAATGAAGATGAAATCAGTTAACGATGAAATCAGTTAAAGATGAAATCAGTTAACGATGGAATCAGTTAACGATGAAATCAGTTAACGATGAAATCAGTTAAATGAAGATGAAATCAGTTAACGATGAAATCAGTTAACGATGGAATCAGTTAAATGAAGATGAAATCAGTTAACGATGAAATCAGTTAAATGAAGATGAAATCAGTTAACGATGAAATCAGTTAACGATGAAATCAGTTAAATGAAGATGAAATCAGTTAACGATGAAATCAGTTAACGATGAAATCAGTTAAATGAAGATGAAATCAGTTAACGATGAAATCAGTTAACGATGGAATCAGTTAACGATGGAATCAGTTAAATGAAGATGAAATCAGTTAACGATGAAATCAGTTAAATGAAGATGAAATCAGTTAACGATGAAATCAGTTAAAGATGAAATCAGTTAACGATGAAATCAGTTAACGATGAAATCAGTTAAATGAAGATGAAATCAGTTAACGATGAAATCAGTTAAAGATGAAATCAGTTAACGATGAAATCAGTTAACGATGGAATCAGTTAAATGAAGATGAAATCAGTTAACGATGAAATCAGTTAACGATGAAATCAGTTAACGATGAAATCAGTTAAATGAAGATGAAATCAGTTAAATGAAGATGAAATCAGTTAACGATGAAATCAGTTAAATGAAGATGAAATCAGTTAAATGAAGATGAAATCAGTTAAAGATGAAATCAGTTAACAATGAAATCAGTTAACGATGAAATCAGTTAAATGAAGATGAAATCAGTTAACGATGAAATCAGTTAACGATGGAATCAGTTAAATGAAGATGAAATCAGTTAACGATGAAATCAGTTAAATGAAGATGAAAACAGTTAACGATGAAATCAGTTAAAGATGAAATCAGTTAACGATGAAATCAGTTAACGATGAAATCAGTTAAATGAAGATGAAATCAGTTAACGATGAAATCAGTTAACGATGAAATCAGTTAAATGAAGATGAAATCAGTTAACGATGAAATCAGTTAAATGAAGAATGAAAATGAAATCAGTTAAATGAAGATGAAATCAGTTAACGATGAAATCAGTTAACGATGGAATCAGTTAACGATGGAATCAGTTAAATGAAGATGAAATCAGTTAACGATGAAATCAGTTAAATGAAGATGAAATCAGTTAACGATGGAATCAGTTAACGATGAAATCAGTTAACGATGAAATCAGTTAAATGAAGATGAAATCAGTTAACGATGAAATCAGTTAACGATGAAATCAGTTAAATGAAGATGAAATCAGTTAACGATGAAATCAGTTAAATGAAGATGAAATCAGTTAACGATGAAATCAGTTAACGATGAAATCAGTTAACGATGAAATCAGTTAACGATGGAATCAGTTAAATGAAGATGAAATCAGTTAACGATGAAATCAGTTAACGATGGAATCAGTTAAATGAAGATGAAATCAGTTAACGATGAAATCAGTTAAAGATGAAATCAGTTAACGATGGAATCAGTTAACGATGAAATCAGTTAACGATGAAATCAGTTAAATGAAGATGAAATCAGTTAACGATGAAATCAGTTAACGATGGAATCAGTTAAATGAAGATGAAATCAGTTAACGATGAAATCAGTTAAATGAAGATGAAATCAGTTAACGATGAAATCAGTTAACGATGAAATCAGTTAAATGAAGATGAAATCAGTTAACGATGAAATCAGTTAACGATGAAATCAGTTAAATGAAGATGAAATCAGTTAACGATGAAATCAGTTAACGATGGAATCAGTTAACGATGGAATCAGTTAAATGAAGATGAAATCAGTTAACGATGAAATCAGTTAAATGAAGATGAAATCAGTTAACGATGAAATCAGTTAAAGATGAAATCAGTTAACGATGAAATCAGTTAACGATGAAATCAGTTAAATGAAGATGAAATCAGTTAACGATGAAATCAGTTAAAGATGAAATCAGTTAACGATGAAATCAGTTAACGATGGAATCAGTTAAATGAAGATGAAATCAGTTAACGATGAAATCAGTTAACGATGAAATCAGTTAACGATGAAATCAGTTAAATGAAGATGAAATCAGTTAAATGAAGATGAAATCAGTTAACGATGAAATCAGTTAAATGAAGATGAAATCAGTTAAATGAAGATGAAATCAGTTAAAGATGAAATCAGTTAACAATGAAATCAGTTAACGATGAAATCAGTTAAATGAAGATGAAATCAGTTAACGATGAAATCAGTTAACGATGAAATCAATTAACGATGAAATCAGTTAAATGAAGATGAAATCAGTTAACGATGAAATCAGTTAAAGATGAAATCAGTTAAATGAAGAATGAAGATGAAATCAGTTAACGATGAAATCAGTTAAATGAAGATGAAATCAGTTAACGATGAAATCAGTTAACGATGAAATCAGTTAAATGAAGAATGAAGATGAAATCAGTTAACGATGAAATCAATTAACGATGAAATCAGTTAACGATGAAATCAGTTAAATGAAGATGAAATCAGTTAACGATGAAATCAGTTAACGATGAAATCAGTTAAATGAAGAATGAAAATGAAATCAGTTAAATGAAGATGAAATCAGTTAACGATGAAATCAGTTAACGATGGAATCAGTTAAATGAAGATGAAATCAGTTAACGATGAAATCAGTTAAATGAAGATGAAAAGAGTTAACGATGAAATCAGTTAAAGATGAAATCAGTTAACGATGAAATCAGTTAACGATGAAATCAGTTAAATGAAGATGAAATCAGTTAACGATGAAATCAGTTAACGATGAAATCAGTTAAATGAAGATGAAATCAGTTAACGATGAAATCAGTTAAATGAAGAATGAAAATGAAATCAGTTAAATGAAGATGAAATCAGTTAACGATGAAATCAGTTAACGATGGAATCAGTTAACGATGGAATCAGTTAAATGAAGATGAAATCAGTTAACGATGAAATCAGTTAAATGAAGATGAAATCAGTTAACGATGGAATCAGTTAACGATGAAATCAGTTAACGATGAAATCAGTTAAATGAAGATGAAATCAGTTAACGATGAAATCAGTTAACGATGAAATCAGTTAAATGAAGATGAAATCAGTTAACGATGAAATCAGTTAAATGAAGATGAAATCAGTTAACGATGAAATCAGTTAACGATGAAATCAGTTAACGATGAAATCAGTTAACGATGGAATCAGTTAAATGAAGATGAAATCAGTTAACGATGAAATCAGTTAACGATGGAATCAGTTAAATGAAGATGAAATCAGTTAACGATGAAATCAGTTAAAGATGAAATCAGTTAACGATGGAATCAGTTAACGATGAAATCAGTTAACGATGAAATCAGTTAAATGAAGATGAAATCAGTTAACGATGAAATCAGTTAACGATGGAATCAGTTAAATGAAGATGAAATCAGTTAACGATGAAATCAGTTAAATGAAGATGAAATCAGTTAACGATGAAATCAGTTAAATGAAGACGAAATCAGTTAACGATGAAATCAGTTAAATGAAGATGAAATCAGTTAACGATGAAATCAGTTAAATGAAGATGAAATCAGTTAACGATGAAATCAGTTAACGATGAAATCAGTTAAATGAAGATGAAATCAGTTAACGATGAAATCAGTGAACGATGAAATCAGTTAAATGAAGATGAAATCAGTTAACGATGAAATCAGTTAACGATGAAATCAGTTAACGATGAAATCAGTTAAATGAAGATGAAATCAGTTAACGATGAAATCAGTTAACGATGAAATCACTTAACGATGAAATCAGTTAAATGAAGATGAAATCAGTTAACGATGAAATCAGTTAAAGATGAAATCAGTTAACGATGGAATCAGTTAACGATGAAATCAGTTAACGATGAAATCAGTTAAATGAAGATGAAATCAGTTAACGATGAAATCAGTTAACGATGAAATCAGTTAAATGAAGATGAAATCAGTTAACGATGAAATCAGTTAACGATGAAATCAGTTAAATGAAGATGAAATCAGTTAACGATGAAATCAGTTAACGATGAAATCAGTTAACGATGAAATCAGTTAAAGATGAAATCAGTTAACGATGAAATCAGTTAAATGAAGATGAAATCAGTTAACGATAAAATCAGTTAACGATGAAATCAGTTAAATGAAGATGAAATCAGTTAACGATGAAATCAGTTAACGATGGAATCAGTTAACGATGAAATCAGTTAAAGATGAAATCAGTTAACGATGAAATCAGTTAAATGAAGATGAAATCAGTTAACGATGAAATCAGTTAACGATGAAATCAGTTAACGATGGAATCAGTTAAATGAAGATGAAATCAGTTAACGATGAAATCAGTTAACGATGAAATCAGTTAACGATGAAATCAGTTAAATGAAGATGAAATCAGTTAACGATGAAATCAGTTAAAGATGAAATCAGTTAACGATGAAATCAGTTAACGATGGAATCAGTTAAATGAAGATGAAATCAGTTAACGATGAAATCAGTTAACGATGAAATCAGTTAAATGAAGATGAAATCAGTTAACGATGAAATCAGTTAAATGAAGATGAAATCAGTTAACGATGAAATCAGTTAACGATGAAATCAGTTACATGAAGATGAAATCAGTTAACGATGAAATCAGTTAACGATGAAATCAATTAAATGAAGATGAAATCAGTTAACGATGAAATCAGTTAAAAGAAGATGAAATCAGTTAACGATGAAATCAGTTAACGATGAAATCAGTTAAATGAAGATGAAATCAGTTAACGATGAAATCAGTTAAATGAAGAATGAAAATGAAATCAGTTAAATGAAGATGAAATCAGTTAACGATGAAATCAGTTAAATGAAGATGAAATCAGTTAACGATGAAATCAGTTAACGATGAAATCAGTTAACGATGGAATCAGTTAACGATGAAATCAGTTAACGATGAAATCAGTTAACGATGAAATCAGTTAAATGAAGATGAAATCAGTTAACGATGAAATCAGTTAACAATGAAATCAGTTAAATGAAGATGAAATCAGTTAACGATGAAATCACTTAACGATGAAATTAGTTAAATGAAGATGAAATCAGTTAACGATGAAATTAGTTAAATGAAGATGAAATCAGTTAACGATGAAATCAGTTAACGATGGAATCAGTTAACGATGAAATCAGTTAAATGAAGATGAAATCAGTTAACGATGAAATCAGTTAACGATGAAATCAGTTAAATGAAGATGAAATCAGTTAACGATGAAATCAGTTAAAGATGAAATCAGTTAACGATGAAATCAGTTAACGATGAAATCAGTTAACGATGAAATCAGTTAACGATGGAATCAGTTAAATGAAGATGAAATCAGTTAACGATGAAATCAGTTAACGATGAAATCAGTTAACGATGAAATCAGTTAAATGAAGATGAAATCAGTTAACGATGAAATCAGTTAAAGATGAAATCAGTTAACGATGAAATCAGTTAACGATGAAATCAGTTAACGATGGAATCAGTTAAATGAAGATGAAATCAGTTAACGATGAAATCAGTTAACGATGAAATCAGTTAAATGAAGATGAAATCAGTTAACGATGAAATCAGTTAAATGAAGATGAAATCAGTTAACGATGAAATCAGTTAACGATGAAATCAGTTACATGAAGATGAAATCAGTTAACGATGAAATCAGTTAACGATGAAATCAATTAAATGAAGATGAAATCAGTTAACGATGAAATCAGTTAAAAGAAGATGAAATCAGTTAACGATGAAATCAGTTAACGATGAAATCAGTTAAATGAAGATGAAATCAGTTAACGATGAAATCAGTTAAATGAAGAATGAAAATGAAATCAGTTAAATGAAGATGAAATCAGTTAACGATGAAATCAGTTAAATGAAGATGAAATCAGTTAACGATGAAATCAGTTAACGATGAAATCAGTTAACGATGGAATCAGTTAACGATGAAATCAGTTAACGATGAAATCAGTTAAATGAAGATGAAATCAGTTAACGATGAAATCAGTTAACAATGAAATCAGTTAAATGAAGATGAAATCAGTTAACGATGAAATCACTTAACGATGAAATCAGTTAAATGAAGATGAAATCAGTTAACGATGAAATCAGTTAAAGATGAAATCAGTTAACGATGGAATCAGTTAACGATGAAATCAGTTAACGATGAAATCAGTTAAATGAAGATGAAATCAGTTAACGATGAAATCAGTTAACGATGAAATCAGTTAAATGAAGATGAAATCAGTTAACGATGAAATCAGTTAACGATGAAATCAGTTAAATGAAGATGAAATCAGTTAACGATGAAATCAGTTAAATGAAGAATGAAAATGAAATCAGTTAAATGAAGATGAAATCAGTTAACGATGAAATCAGTTAAATGAAGATGAAATCAGTTAACGATGAAATCAGTTAACGATGGAATCAGTTAACGATGAAATCAGTTAACGATGAAATCAGTTAAATGAAGATGAAATCAGTTAACGATGAAATCAGTTAACAATGAAATCAGTTAAATGAAGATGAAATCAGTTAACGATGAAATCACTTAACGATGAAATCAGTTAAATGAAGATGAAATCAGTTAACGATGAAATCAGTTAAAGATGAAATCAGTTAACGATGGAATCAGTTAACGATGAAATCAGTTAACGATGAAATCAGTTAAATGAAGATGAAATCAGTTAACGATGAAATCAGTTAACGATGAAATCAGTTAAATGAAGATGAAATCAGTTAACGATGAAATCAGTTAACGATGAAATCAGTTAACGATGAAATCAGTTAACGATGAAATCAGTTAAATGAAGATGAAATCAGTTAACGATGGAATCAGTTAACGATGAAATCAGTTAAATGAAGATGAAATCAGTTAACGATGAAATCAGTTAAATGAAGATGAAATCAGTTAACGATGAAATCAGTTAACGATGAAATCAATTAAATGAAGATGAAATCAGTTAACGATGAAATCAGTTAAATGAAGATGAAATCAGTTAACGATGAAATCAGTTAAAGATGAAATCAGTTAACGATGAAATCAGTTAACGATGAAATCAGTTAACGATGAAATCAGTTAAATGAAGATGAAATCAGTTAACGATGAAATCAGTTAAAGATGAAATCATCTGATGAATCATCGATGAAATCGATGAAATCAGTTAAAGATGAAATCAGTTAACGATGAAATCAGTTAACGATGAAATCAGTTAACGATGAAATCAGTTAACGATGGAATCAGTTAACGATGAAATCAGTTAACGATGAAATCAGTTAAATGAAGATGAAATCAGTTAACGATGAAATCAGTTAACAATAAAATCAGTTAAATGAAGATGAAATCAGTTAACGATGAAATCACTTAACGATGAAATCAGTTAAATGAAGATGAAATCAGTTAACGATGAAATCAGTTAAAGATGAAATCAGTTAACGATGGAATCAGTTAACGATGAAATCAGTTAACGATGAAATCAGTTAAATGAAGATGAAATCAGTTAACGATGAAATCAGTTAACGATGAAATCAGTTAAATGAAGATGAAATCAGTTAACGATGAAATCAGTTAAAGATGAAATCAGTTAACGATGAAATCAGTTAACGATGAAATCAGTTAAATGAAGATGAAATCAGTTAACGATGAAATCAGTTAAAGATGAAATCAGTTAACGATGAAATCAGTTAACGATGAAATCAGTTAAATGAAGATGAAATCAGTTAATGATGAAATCAGTTAACGATGGAATCAGTTAACGATGAAATCAGTTAAATGAAGATGAAATCAGTTAACGATGAAATCAGTTAACGATGAAATCAGTTAACGATGAAATCAATTAAATGAAGATGAAATCAGTTAACGATGAAATCAGTTAAATGAAGATGAAATCAGTTAACGATGAAATCAGTTAAAGATGAAATCAGTTAACGATGAAATCAGTTAACGATGAAATCAGTTAAATGAAGATGAAATCAGTTAACGATGAAATCAGTTAAATGAAGAATGAAAATGAAATCAGTTAAATGAAGATGAAATCAGTTAACGATGAAATCAGTTAACGATGAAATCAGTTAACGATGAAATCAGTTAAATGAAGATGAAATCAGTTAACGATGAAATCAGTTAACGATGAAATCAGTTAACGATGAAATCAGTTAAATGAAGATGAAATCAGTTAACGATGAAATCAGTTAACGATGAAATCAGTTAACGATGAAATCAGTTAAATGAAGATGAAATCAGTTAACGATGAAATCAGTTAACGATGAAATCAGTTAACGATGGAATCAGTTAAATGAAGATGAAATCAGTTAACGATGAAATCAGTTAACGATGAAATCAGTTAAATGAAGATGAAATCAGTTAACGATGAAATCAGTTAAATGAAGATGAAATCAGTTAACGATGAAATCAGTTAACGATGGAATCAGTTAACGATGAAATCAGTTAACGATGAAATCAGTTAAATGAAGATGAAATCAGTTAACGATGAAATCAGTTAACGATGGAATCAGTTAAATGAAGATGAAATCAGTTAACGATGAAATCAGTTAACGATGAAATCAGTTAAATGAAGATGAAATCAGTTAACGATGAAATCAGTTAACGATGAAATCAGTTAACGATGGAATCAGTTAAATGAAGATGAAATCAGTTAACGATGAAATCAGTTAACGATGAAATCAGTTAAATGAAGATGAAATCAGTTAACGATGAAATCAGTTAAATGAAGATGAAATCAGTTAACGATGAAATCAGTTAAATGAAGATGAAATCAGTTAACGATGAAATCAGTTAACGATGAAATCAGTTAAATGAAGATGAAATCAGTTAACGATGAAATCAGTTAACGATGAAATCAATTAAATGAAGATGAAATCAGTTAAATGAAGAATGAAAATGAAATCAGTTAAATGAAGATGAAATCAGTTAACGATGAAATCAGTTAACGATGAAATCAGTTAACGATGGAATCAGTTAACGATGGAATCAGTTAAATGAAGATGAAATCAGTTAACGATGAAATCAGTTAACGATGAAATCAGTTAACGATGAAATCAGTTAAATGAAGATGAAATCAGTTAACGATGAAATCAGTTAACGATGAAATCAGTTAACGATGAAATCAGTTAAATGAAGATGAAATCAGTTAACGATGAAATCAGTTAAATGAAGATGAAATCAGTTAACGATGAAATCAGTTAAATGAAGATGAAATCAGTTAACGATGAAATCAGTTAAAGATGAAATCAGTTAACGATGAAATCAGTTAACGATGAAATCAGTTAAATGAAGATGAAATCAGTTAACGATGAAATCAGTTAAAGATGAAATCAGTTAACGATGAAATCAGTTAACGATGAAATCAGTTAACGATGAAATCAATTAAATGAAGATGAAATCAGTTAACGATGAAATCAGTTAAATGAAGATGAAATCAGTTAACGATGAAATCAGTTAAAGATGGAATCAGTTAACGATGAAATCAGTTAACGATGAAATCAGTTAACGATGAAATCAGTTAAATGAAGATGAAATCAGTTAACGATGAAATCAGTTAACGATGAAATCAGTTAAATGAAGAATGAAAATGAAATCAGTTAAATGAAGATGAAATCAGTTAACGATGAAATCAGTTAACGATGAAATCAGTTAACGATGGAATCAGTTAACGATGAAATCAGTTAAATGAAGATGAAATCAGTTAACGATGAAATCAGTTAACGATGAAATCAGTTAACGATGAAATCACTTAACGATGAAATCAGTTAAATGAAGATGAAATCAGTTAACGATGAAATCAGTTAAAGATGAAATCAGTTAACGATGGAATCAGTTAACGATGAAATCAGTTAACGATGAAATCAGTTAAATGAAGATGAAATCAGTTAACGATGAAATCAGTTAACGATGAAATCAGTTAAATGAAGATGAAATCAGTTAACGATGAAATCAGTTAAAGATGAAATCAGTTAACGATGAAATCAGTTAACGATGAAATCAGTTAAATGAAGATGAAATCAGTTAACGATGAAATCAGTTAAAGATGAAATCAGTTAACGATGAAATCAGTTAACGATGAAATCAGTTAAATGAAGATGAAATCAGTTAACGATGAAATCAGTTAACGATGGAATCAGTTAACGATGAAATCAGTTAACGATGAAATCAGTTAAATGAAGATGAAATCAGTTAACGATGAAATCAGTTAACGATGAAATCAGTTAACGATGAAATCAATTAAATGAAGATGAAATCAGTTAACGATGAAATCAGTTAAATGAAGATGAAATCAGTTAACGATGAAATCAGTTAAAGATGAAATCAGTTAACGATGAAATCAGTTAACGATGAAATCAGTTAAATGAAGATGAAATCAGTTAACGATGAAATCAGTTAAATGAAGAATGAAAATTAAATCAGTTAAATGAAGATGAAATCAGTTAACGATGAAATCAGTTAACGATGGAATCAGTTAACGATGAAATCAGTTAACGATGAAATCAGTTAAATGAAGATGAAATCAGTTAACGATGAAATCAGTTAACGATGAAATCAGTTAACGATGAAATCAGTTAAATGAAGATGAAATCAGTTAAAGATGAAATCAGTTAACGATGAAATCAGTTAACGATGAAATCAGTTAACGATGAAATCAGTTAACGATGGAATCAGTTAAATGAAGATGAAATCAGTTAACGATGAAATCAGTTAACAATGAAATCAGTTAAATGAAGATGAAATCAGTTAACGATGAAATCACTTAACGATGAAATCAGTTAAATGAAGATGAAATCAGTTAACGATGAAATCAGTTAACGATGGAATCAGTTAACGATGAAATCAGTTAAATGAAGATGAAATCAGTTAACGATGAAATCAGTTAACGATGAAATCAGTTAACGATGAAATCATTTAAATGAAGATGAAATCAGTTAACGATGAAATCAGTTAAATGAAGATGAAATCAGTTAACGATGAAATCAGTTAACGATGAAATCAGTTAAATGAAGATGAAATCAGTTAACGATGAAATCAGTTAAATGAAGAATGAAAATGAAATCAGTTAAATGAAGATGAAATCAGTTAACGATGAAATCAGTTAACGATGAAATCAGTTAACGATGAAATCAGTTAACGATGAAATCAGTTAAATGAAGATGAAATCAGTTAAATGAAGATGAAATCAGTAAACGATGAAATCAGTTAACGATGAAATCAGTTAAATGAAGATGAAATCAGTTAACGATGAAATCAGTTAACGATGAAATCAGTTAACGATGAAATCAGTTAAATGAAGATGAAATCAGTTAACGATGAAATCAGTTAAAGATGAAATCAGTTAACGATGAAATCAGTTAACGATGAAATCAGTTAACGATGGAATCAGTTAAATGAAGATGAAATCAGTTAACGATGAAATCAGTTAACGATGAAATCAGTTAAATGAAGATGAAATCAGTTAACGATGAAATCAGTTAAATGAAGATGAAATCAGTTAACGATGAAATCAGTTAACGATGGAATCAGTTAACGATGAAATCAGTTAACGATGAAATCAGTTAAATGAAGATGAAATCAGTTAACGATGAAATCAGTTAACGATGGAATCAGTTAAATGAAGATGAAATCAGTTAACGATGAAATCAGTTAACGATGAAATCAGTTAAATGAAGATGAAATCAGTTAACGATGAAATCAGTTAAATGAAGAATGAAAATGAAATCAGTTAAATGAAGATGAAATCAGTTAACGATGAAATCAGTTAACGATGAAATCAGTTAAATGAAGATGAAATCAGTTAACGATGAAATCAGTTAACGATGAAATCAGTTAACGATGGAATCAGTTAAATGAAGATGAAATCAGTTAACGATGAAATCAGTTAACGATGAAATCAGTTAAATGAAGATGAAATCAGTTAACGATGAAATCAGTTAAATGAAGATGAAATCAGTTAACGATGAAATCAGTTAACGATGAAATCAGTTAACGATGGAATCAGTTAAATGAAGATGAAATCAGTTAACGATGGAATCAGTTAAATGAAGATGAAATCAGTTAACGATGAAATCAGTTAACGATGAAATCAGTTAACGATGAAATCAGTTAAATGAAGATGAAATCAGTTAACGATGAAATCAGTTAAATGAAGATGAAATCAGTTAACGATGAAATCAGTTAAAGATGAAATCAGTTAACGATGAAATCAGTTAACGATGAAATCAGTTAAATGAAGATGAAATCAGTTAACGATGAAATCAGTTAACGATGAAATCAGTTAACGATGAAATCAGTTAAATGAAGAATGAAAATGAAATCAGTTAAATGAAGATGAAATCAGTTAACGATGAAATCAGTTAACGATGAAATCAGTTAACGATGAAATCAGTTAACGATGAAATCAGTTAAATGAAGATGAAATCAGTTAACGATGAAATCAGTTAACAATGAAATCAGTTAAATGAAGATGAAATCAGTTAACGATGAAATCAGTTAACGATGAAATCAGTTAACGATGAAATCAGTTAACGATGAAATCAGTTAAATGAAGATGAAATCAGTTAACGATGAAATCAGTTAACGATGAAATCAGTTAAATGAAGATGAAATCAGTTAACGATGAAATCAGTTAAAGATGAAATCAGTTAACGATGAAATCAGTTAACGATGAAATCAGTTAACGATGGAATCAGTTAAATGAAGATGAAATCAGTTAACGATGAAATCAGTTAACGATGAAATCAGTTAACGATGAAATCAGTTAAATGAAGATGAAATCAGTTAACGATGAAATCAGTTAAATGAAGAATGAAAATGAAATCAGTTAAATGAAGATGAAATCAGTTAACGATGAAATCAGTTAACGATGAAATCAGTTAAATGAAGATGAAATCAGTTAACGATGAAATCAGTTAACGATGAAATCAGTTAACGATGAAATCAGTTAACGATGGAATCAGTTAAATGAAGATGAAATCAGTTAACGATGAAATCAGTTAACGATGAAATCAGTTAAATGAAGATGAAATCAGTTAACGATGAAATCAGTTAAATGAAGATGAAATCAGTTAACGATGAAATCAGTTAACGATGAAATCAGTTAACGATGGAATCAGTTAAATGAAGATGAAATCAGTTAACGATGGAATCAGTTAAATGAAGATGAAATCAGTTAACGATGAAATCAGTTAACGATGAAATCAGTTAAATGAAGATGAAATCAGTTAACGATGAAATCAGTTAAATGAAGATGAAATCAGTTAACGATGAAATCAGTTAAAGATGAAATCAGTTAACGATGAAATCAGTTAACGATGAAATCAGTTAAATGAAGATGAAATCAGTTAACGATGAAATCAGTTAAAGATGAAATCAGTTAACGATGAAATCAGTTAACGATGAAATCAGTTAAATGAAGATGAAATCAGTTAACGATGAAATCAGTTAAAGATGAAATCAGTTAACGATGAAATCAATTAACGATGAAATCATTTAAATGAAGATGAAATCAGTTAACGATGAAATCAGTTAACGATGAAATCAGTTAACGATGAAATCAGTTAAATGAAGATGAAATCAGTTAACGATGAAATCAGTTAACGATGAAATCAGTTAAATGAAGATGAAATCAGTTAACGATGAAATCAGTTAACGATGAAATCAATTAAATGAAGATGAAATCAGTTAACGATGAAATCAGTTAAATGAAGATGAAATCAGTTAACGATGAAATCAGTTAAAGATGAAATCAGTTAACGATGAAATCAGTTAACGATGAAATCAGTTAAATGAAGATGAAATCAGTTAACGATGAAATCAGTTAACGATGAAATCAGTTAAATGAAGAATGAAAATGAAATCAGTTAAATGAAGATGAAATCAGTTAACGATGAAATCAGTTAACGATGAAATCAGTTAACGATGGAATCAGTTAACGATGAAATCAGTTAACGATGAAATCAGTTAAATGAAGATGAAATCAGTTAACGATGAAATCAGTTAACAATGAAATCAGTTAAATGAAGATGAAATCAGTTAACGATGAAATCAGTTAACGATGAAATCAGTTAACGATGAAATCACTTAACGATGAAATCAGTTAAATGAAGATGAAATCAGTTAACGATGAAATCAGTTAAAGATGAAATCAGTTAACGATGGAATCAGTTAACGATGAAATCAGTTAACGATGAAATCAGTTAAATGAAGATGAAATCAGTTAACGATGAAATCAGTTAACGATGAAATCAGTTAAATGAAGATGAAATCAGTTAACGATGAAATCAGTTAAAGATGAAATCAGTTAACGATGAAATCAGTTAACGATGAAATCAGTTAAATGAAGATGAAATCAGTTAACGATGAAATCAGTTAAAGATGAAATCAGTTAACGATGAAATCAGTTAACGATGAAATCAGTTAAATGAAGATGAAATCAGTTAATGATGAAATCAGTTAAATGAAGATGAAATCAGTTAACGATGAAATCAGTTAAATGAAGATGAAATCAGTTAACGATGAAATCAGTTAACAATGAAATCAACTAAATGAAGATGAAATCAGTTAACGATGAAATCAGTTAAATGAAGATGAAATCAGTTAACGATGAAATCAGTTAAAGATGAAATCAGTTAACGATGAAATCAGTTAACGATGAAATCAGTTAAATGAAGATGAAATCAGTTAACGATGAAATCAGTTAACGATGAAATCAGTTAACGATGAAATCAGTTAAATGAAGATGAAATCAGTTAAATGAAGATGAAATCAGTTAACGATGAAATCAGTTAAATGAAGATGAAATCAGTTAACGATGAAATCAGTTAACGATGAAATCAGTTAAATGAAGATGAAATCAGTTAACGATGAAATCAGTTAAAGATGAAATCAGTTAACGATGAAATCAGTTAACGATGAAATCAGTTAACGATGGAATCAGTTAAATGAAGATGAAATCAGTTAACGATGAAATCAGTTAACGATGAAATCAGTTAAATGAAGATGAAATCAGTTAACGATGAAATCAGTTAAATGAAGATGAAATCAGTTAACGATGAAATCAGTTAACGATGAAATCAGTTAACGATGGAATCAGTTAACGATGAAATCAGTTAACGATGAAATCAGTTAAATGAAGATGAAATCAGTTAACGATGAAATCAGTTAACGATGGAATCAGTTAAATGAAGATGAAATCAGTTAACGATGAAATCAGTTAAATGAAGATGAAATCAGTTAACGATGAAATCAGTTAAATGAAGAATGAAAATGAAATCAGTTAAATGAAGATGAAATCAGTTAACGATGAAATCAGTTAACGATGAAATCAGTTAAATGAAGATGAAATCAGTTAACGATGAAATCAGTTAACGATGAAATCAGTTAACGATGGAATCAGTTAAATGAAGATGAAATCAGTTAACGATGAAATCAGTTAACGATGAAATCAGTTAAATGAAGATGAAATCAGTTAACGATGAAATCAGTTAAATGAAGATGAAATCAGTTAACGATGAAATCAGTTAACGATGAAATCAGTTAAATGAAGATGAAATCAGTTAACGATGAAATCAGTTAACGATGAAATCAATTAAATGAAGATGAAATCAGTTAACGATGAAATCAGTTAAAAGAAGATGAAATCAGTTAACGATGAAATCAGTTAACGATGAAATCAGTTAAATGAAGATGAAATCAGTTAACGATGAAATCAGTTAAATGAAGAATGAAAATGAAATCAGTTAAATGAAGATGAAATCAGTTAACGATGAAATCAGTTAAATGAAGATGAAATCAGTTAACGATGAAATCAGTTAACGATGAAATCAGTTAACGATGGAATCAGTTAACGATGAAATCAGTTAACGATGGAATCAGTTAACGATGAAATCAGTTAACGATGAAATCAGTTAAATGAAGATGAAATCAGTTAACGATGAAATCAGTTAACAATGAAATCAGTTAAATGAAGATGAAATCAGTTAACGATGAAATCAGTTAACGATGAAATCAGTTAACGATGAAATCACTTAACGATGAAATCAGTTAAATGAAGATGAAATCAGTTAACGATGAAATCAGTTAAAGATGAAATCAGTTAACGATGGAATCAGTTAACGATGAAATCAGTTAACGATGAAATCAGTTAAATGAAGATGAAATCAGTTAACGATGAAATCAGTTAACGATGAAATCAGTTAAATGAAGATGAAATCAGTTAACGATGAAATCAGTTAACGATGGAATCAGTTAACGATGAAATCAGTTAACGATGAAATCAGTTAAATGAAGATGAAATCAGTTAACGATGAAATCAGTTAAAGATGAAATCAGTTAACGATGAAATCAGTTAACGATGAAATCAGTTAAATGAAGATGAAATCAGTTAACGATGAAATCAGTTAACGATGAAATCAGTTAACGATGAAATCAGTTAAATGAAGATGAAATCAGTTAACGATGAAATCAGTTAACGATGAAATCAGTTAACGATGAAATCAATTAAATGAAGATGAAATCAGTTAACGATGAAATCAGTTAAATGAAGAATGAAAATGAAATCAGTTAAATGAAGATGAAATCAGTTAACGATGAAATCAGTTAACGATGAAATCAGTTAACGATGAAATCAGTTAAATGAAGATGAAATCAGTTAACGATGAAATCAGTTAAATGAAGATGAAATCAGTTAACGATGAAATCAGTTAACGATGAAATCAGTTAACGATGGAATCAGTTAACGATGAAATCAGTTAACGATGAAATCAGTTAAATGAAGATGAAATCAGTTAACGATGAAATCAGTTAACGATGAAATCAGTTAACGATGAAATCAGTTAAATGAAGATGAAATCAGTTAACGATGAAATCAGTTAAAGATGAAATCAGTTAACGATGAAATCAGTTAACGATGAAATCAGTTAAATGAAGATGAAATCAGTTAACGATGAAATCAGTTAACGATGAAATCAGTTAACGATGGAATCAGTTAAATGAAGATGAAATCAGTTAACGATGAAATCAGTTAACGATGAAATCAGTTAACGATGAAATCAGTTAAATGAAGATGAAATCAGTTAACGATGAAATCAGTTAAATGAAGATGAAATCAGTTAACGATGAAATCAGTTAAATGAAGATGAAATCAGTTAACGATGAAATCAGTTAACGATGGAATCAGTTAACGATGAAATCAGTTAAGGATGAAATCAGTTAAATGAAGATGAAATCAGTTAACGATGAAATCAGTTAACGATGAAATCAGTTAAATGAAGATGAAATCAGTTAACGATGAAATCAGTTAAAGATGAAATCAGTTAACGATGAAATCAGTTAACGATGAAATCAGTTAACGATGGAATCAGTTAAATGAAGATGAAATCAGTTAACGATGAAATCAGTTAACGATGAAATCAGTTAACGATGAAATCAGTTAAATGAAGATGAAATCAGTTAACGATGAAATCAGTTAAATGAAGATGAAATCAGTTAACGATGAAATCAGTTAACGATGAAATCAGTTAAAGATGAAATCAGTTAACGATGAAATCAGTTAAATGAAGAATGAAGATGAAATCAGTTAACGATGAAATCAGTTAAATGAAGATGAAATCAGTTAACGATGAAATCAGTTAACGATGAAATCAGTTAAATGAAGATGAAATCAGTTAACGATGAAATCAGTTAAATGAAGAATGAAGATGAAATCAGTTAACGATGAAATCAATTAACGATGAAATCAGTTAACGATGAAATCAGTTAAATGAAGATGAAATCAGTTAACGATGAAATCAGTTAACGATGAAATCAGTTAAATGAAGAATGAAAATGAAATCAGTTAACGATGAAATCAATTAACGATGAAATCAGTTAACGATGAAATCAGTTAAATGAAGATGAAATCAGTTAACGATGAAATCAGTTAACGATGAAATCAGTTAAATGAAGATGAAATCAGTTAACGATGAAATCAGTTAACGATGAAATCAGTTAACGATGAAATCAGTTAAATGAAGATGAAATCAGTTAACGATGAAATCAGTTAACGATGAAATCAGTTAACGATGAAATCAATTAAATGAAGATGAAATCAGTTAACGATGAAATCAGTTAAATGAAGAATGAAAATGAAATCAGTTAAATGAAGATGAAATCAGTTAACGATGAAATCAGTTAACGATGAAATCAGTTAAATGAAGATGAAATCAGTTAACGATGAAATCAGTTAACGATGAAATCAGTTAACGATGAAATCAATTAAATGAAGATGAAATCAGTTAACGATGAAATCAGTTAAATGAAGATGAAATCAGTTAACGATGAAATCAGTTAAAGATGAAATCAGTTAACGATGAAATCAGTTAACGATGAAATCAGTTAACGATGAAATCAGTTAAATGAAGATGAAATCAGTTAACGATGAAATCAGTTAACGATGAAATCAATTAAATGAAGATGAAATCAGTTAACGATGAAATCAGTTAAATGAAGAATGAAAATGAAATCAGTTAAATGAAGATGAAATCAGTTAACGATGAAATCAGTTAACGATGAAATCAGTTAAATGAAGATGAAATCAGTTAACGATGAAATCAGTTAACGATGAAATCAGTTAACGATGAAATCAATTAAATGAAGATGAAATCAGTTAACGATGAAATCAGTTAAATGAAGATGAAATCAGTTAACGATGAAATCAGTTAACGATGAAATCAGTTAACGATGAAATCAGTTAAATGAAGATGAAATCAGTTAACGATGAAATCAGTTAACAATGAAATCAGTTAAATGAAGATGAAATCAGTTAACGATGAAATCAGTTAACGATGAAATCAGTTAACGATGAAATCAGTTAAATGAAGATGAAATCAGTTAACGATGAAATCAGTTAACGATGGAATCAGTTAACGATGAAATCAGTTAACGATGAAATCAGTTAAATGAAGATGAAATCAGTTAACGATGAAATCAGTTAACGATGAAATCAGTTAACGATGAAATCAGTTAACGATGAAATCAATTAAATGAAGATGAAATCAGTTAACGATGAAATCAGTTAAATGAAGATGAAATCAGTTAACGATGAAATCAGTTAACGATGAAATCAGTTAAATGAAGATGAAATCAGTTAACGATGAAATCAGTTAACGATGAAATCAGTTAACGATGAAATCAATTAAATGAAGATGAAATCAGTTAACGATGAAATCAGTTAAATGAAGATGAAATCAGTTAACGATGAAATCAGTTAAAGATGAAATCAGTTAACGATGAAATCAGTTAACGATGAAATCAGTTAACGATGAAATCAGTTAAATGAAGATGAAATCAGTTAACGATGAAATCAGTTAACGATGAAATCAGTTAACGATGAAATCAATTAAATGAAGATGAAATCAGTTAACGATGAAATCAGTTAAATGAAGATGAAATCAGTTAACGATGAAATCAGTTAAAGATGAAATCAGTTAACGATGAAATCAGTTAACGATGAAATCAGTTAAATGAAGATGAAATCAGTTAAATGAAGATGAAATCAGTTAACGATGAAATCAGTTAAATGAAGAATGAAAATGAAATCAGTTAAATGAAGATGAAATCAGTTAACGATGAAATCAGTTAACGATGAAATCAGTTAACGATGAAATCAGTTAAATGAAGATGAAATCAGTTAACGATGAAATCAGTTAACAATGAAATCAGTTAAATGAAGATGAAATCAGTTAACGATGAAATCAGTTAACGATGAAATCAGTTAACGATGAAATCAGTTAAATGAAGATGAAATCAGTTAAAGATGAAATCAGTTAACGATGAAATCAGTTAACGATGAAATCAGTTAAATGAAGATGAAATCAGTTAACGATGAAATCAGTTAACGATGAAATCAATTAACGATGAAATCAGTTAAATGAAGATGAAATCAGTTAACGATGAAATCAGTTAAAGATGAAATCAGTTAAATGAAGAATGAAGATGAAATCAGTTAACGATGAAATCAGTTAAATGAAGATGAAATCAGTTAACGATGAAATCAGTTAACGATGAAATCAGTTAAATGAAGATGAAATCAGTTAACGATGAAATCAGTTAAATGAAGAATGAAGATGAAATCAGTTAACGATGAAATCAATTAACGATGAAATCAGTTAACGATGAAATCAGTTAAATGAAGATGAAATCAGTTAACGATGAAATCAGTTAACGATGAAATCAGTTAAATGAAGAATGAAAATGAAATCAGTTAACGATGAAATCAATTAACGATGAAATCAGTTAACGATGAAATCAGTTAAATGAAGATGAAATCAGTTAACGATGAAATCAGTTAACGATGAAATCAGTTAAATGAAGATGAAATCAGTTAACGATGAAATCAGTTAACGATGAAATCAGTTAAATGAAGATGAAATCAGTTAACGATGAAATCAGTTAACGATGAAATCAGTTAACGATGAAATCAATTAAATGAAGATGAAATCAGTTAACGATGAAATCAGTTAACGATGAAATCAGTTAAATGAAGATGAAATCAGTTAACGATGAAATCAGTTAACGATGAAATCAGTTAACGATGAAATCAATTAAATGAAGATGAAATCAGTTAACGATGAAATCAGTTAACGATGAAATCAGTTAAATGAAGATGAAATCAGTTAAATGAAGATGAAATCAGTTAACGATGAAATCAGTTAACGATGAAATCAGTTAACGATGAAATCAGTTAAATGAAGATGAAATCAGTTAACGATGAAATCAGTTAACGATGAAATCAGTTAACGATGAAATCAATTAAATGAAGATGAAATCAGTTAACGATGAAATCAGTTAAATGAAGATGAAATCAGTTAACGATGAAATCAGTTAAAGATGAAATCAGTTAACGATGAAATCAGTTAACGATGAAATCAGTTAACGATGAAATCAGTTAAATGAAGATGAAATCAGTTAAAGATGAAATCAGTTAACGATGAAATCAGTTAACGATGAAATCAGTTAAATGAAGATGAAATCAGTTAACGATGAAATCAGTTAACGATGAAATCAATTAACGATGAAATCAGTTAAATGAAGATGAAATCAGTTAACGATGAAATCAGTTAAAGATGAAATCAGTTAAATGAAGAATGAAGATGAAATCAGTTAACGATGAAATCAGTTAAATGAAGATGAAATCAGTTAACGATGAAATCAGTTAACGATGAAATCAGTTAACGATGAAATCAGTTAAATGAAGATGAAATCAGTTAACGATGAAATCAGTTAAATGAAGAATGAAGATGAAATCAGTTAACGATGAAATCAATTAACGATGAAATCAGTTAACGATGAAATCAGTTAAATGAAGATGAAATCAGTTAACGATGAAATCAGTTAACGATGAAATCAGTTAAATGAAGAATGAAAATGAAATCAGTTAACGATGAAATCAATTAACGATGAAATCAGTTAACGATGAAATCAGTTAAATGAAGATGAAATCAGTTAACGATGAAATCAGTTAACGATGAAATCAGTTAAATGAAGATGAAATCAGTTAACGATGAAATCAGTTAACGATGAAATCAGTTAACGATGAAATCAGTTAAATGAAGATGAAATCAGTTAACGATGAAATCAGTTAACGATGAAATCAGTTAACGATGAAATCAATTAAATGAAGATGAAATCAGTTAACGATGAAATCAGTTAACGATGAAATCAGTTAAATGAAGATGAAATCAGTTAAAGATGAAATCAGTTAACGATGAAATCAGTTAACGATGAAATCAGTTAAATGAAGATGAAATCAGTTAACGATGAAATCAATTAACGATGAAATCAGTTAACGATGAAATCAGTTAAATGAAGATGAAATCAGTTAACGATGAAATCAGTTAACGATGAAATCAGTTAAATGAAGATGAAATCAGTTAACGATGAAATCAGTTAACGATGAAATCAGTTAACGATGAAATCAATTAAATGAAGATGAAATCAGTTAACGATGAAATCAGTTAACGATGAAATCAGTTAAAGATGAAATCAGTTAACGATGAAATCAGTTAACGATGAAATCAGTTAACGATGAAATCAGTTAAAGATGAAATCAGTTAACGATGAAATCAGTTAACGATGAAATCAGTTAAATGAAGATGAAATCAGTTAACGATGAAATCAGTTAACGATGAAATCAGTTAACGATGAAATCAATTAAATGAAGATGAAATCAGTTAACGATGAAATCAGTTAAATGAAGATGAAATCAGTTAACGATGAAATCAGTTAAAGATGAAATCAGTTAACGATGAAATCAGTTAACGATGAAATCAGTTAAATGAAGATGAAATCAGTTAACGATGAAATCAGTTAAATGAAGAATGAAAATGAAATCAGTTAAATGAAGATGAAATCAGTTAACGATGAAATCAGTTAACGATGAAATCAGTTAAATGAAGATGAAATCAGTTAACGATGAAATCAGTTAAATGAAGATGAAATCAGTTAACGATGAAATCAGTTAAAGATGAAATCAGTTAACGATGAAATCAGTTAACGATGAAATCAGTTAAATGAAGATGAAATCAGTTAACGATGAAATCAGTTAAATGAAGAATGAAAATGAAATCAGTTAAATGAAGATGAAATCAGTTAACGATGAAATCAGTTAACGATGAAATCAGTTAAATGAAGATGAAATCAGTTAACGATGAAATCAGTTAAATGAAGATGAAATCAGTTAACGATGAAATCAGTTAACGATGAAATCAGTTAACGATGAAATCAGTTAACGATGAAATCAGTTAAATGAAGATGAAATCAGTTAAAGATGAAATCAGTTAACGATGAAATCAGTTAACGATGAAATCAGTTAAATGAAGATGAAATCAGTTAACGATGAAATCAGTTAACGATGAAATCAATTAACGATGAAATCAGTTAAATGAAGATGAAATCAGTTAACGATGAAATCAGTTAAAGATGAAATCAGTTAAATGAAGAATGAAGATGAAATCAGTTAACGATGAAATCAGTTAAATGAAGATGAAATCAGTTAACGATGAAATCAGTTAACGATGAAATCAGTTAAATGAAGATGAAATCAGTTAACGATGAAATCAGTTAAATGAAGAATGAAGATGAAATCAGTTAACGATGAAATCAATTAACGATGAAATCAGTTAACGATGAAATCAGTTAAATGAAGATGAAATCAGTTAACGATGAAATCAGTTAACGATGAAATCAGTTAAATGAAGAATGAAAATGAAATCAGTTAACGATGAAATCAATTAACGATGAAATCAGTTAACGATGAAATCAGTTAAATGAAGATGAAATCAGTTAACGATGAAATCAGTTAACGATGAAATCAGTTAAATGAAGATGAAATCAGTTAACGATGAAATCAGTTAAATGAAGAATGAAAATGAAATCAGTTAAATGAAGATGAAATCAGTTAACGATGAAATCAGTTAACGATGAAATCAGTTAAATGAAGATGAAATCAGTTAACGATGAAATCAGTTAACAATGAAATCAGTTAAATGAAGATGAAATCAGTTAACGATGAAATCAGTTAACGATGAAATCAGTTAACGATGAAATCAGTTAACGATGAAATCAGTTAAATGAAGATGAAATCAGTTAAAGATGAAATCAGTTAACGATGAAATCAGTTAACGATGAAATCAGTTAAATGAAGATGAAATCAGTTAACGATGAAATCAGTTAACGATGAAATCAATTAACGATGAAATCAGTTAAATGAAGATGAAATCAGTTAACGATGAAATCAGTTAAAGATGAAATCAGTTAAATGAAGAATGAAGATGAAATCAGTTAACGATGAAATCAGTTAAATGAAGATGAAATCAGTTAACGATGAAATCAGTTAACGATGAAATCAGTTAAATGAAGATGAAATCAGTTAACGATGAAATCAGTTAAATGAAGAATGAAGATGAAATCAGTTAACGATGAAATCAATTAACGATGAAATCAGTTAACGATGAAATCAGTTAAATGAAGATGAAATCAGTTAACGATGAAATCAGTTAACGATGAAATCAGTTAAATGAAGAATGAAAATGAAATCAGTTAACGATGAAATCAATTAACGATGAAATCAGTTAACGATGAAATCAGTTAAATGAAGATGAAATCAGTTAACGATGAAATCAGTTAACGATGAAATCAGTTAAATGAAGATGAAATCAGTTAACGATGAAATCAGTTAACGATGAAATCAGTTAACGATGAAATCAGTTAAATGAAGATGAAATCAGTTAACGATGAAATCAGTTAACGATGAAATCAGTTAACGATGAAATCAATTAAATGAAGATGAAATCAGTTAACGATGAAATCAGTTAACGATGAAATCAGTTAAATGAAGATGAAATCAGTTAACGATGAAATCAGTTAACGATGAAATCAGTTAACGATGAAATCAATTAAATGAAGATGAAATCAGTTAACGATGAAATCAGTTAACGATGAAATCAGTTAAATGAAGATGAAATCAGTTAAATGAAGATGAAATCAGTTAACGATGAAATCAGTTAACGATGAAATCAGTTAAATGAAGATGAAATCAGTTAAAGATGAAATCAGTTAACGATGAAATCAGTTAACGATGAAATCAGTTAAATGAAGATGAAATCAGTTAACGATGAAATCAGTTAACGATGAAATCAATTAACGATGAAATCAGTTAAATGAAGATGAAATCAGTTAACGATGAAATCAGTTAAAGATGAAATCAGTTAAATGAAGAATGAAGATGAAATCAGTTAACGATGAAATCAGTTAAATGAAGATGAAATCAGTTAACGATGAAATCAGTTAACGATGAAATCAGTTAAATGAAGATGAAATCAGTTAACGATGAAATCAGTTAAATGAAGAATGAAGATGAAATCAGTTAACGATGAAATCAATTAACGATGAAATCAGTTAACGATGAAATCAGTTAAATGAAGATGAAATCAGTTAACGATGAAATCAGTTAACGATGAAATCAGTTAAATGAAGAATGAAAATGAAATCAGTTAACGATGAAATCAATTAACGATGAAATCAGTTAACGATGAAATCAGTTAAATGAAGATGAAATCAGTTAACGATGAAATCAGTTAACGATGAAATCAGTTAAATGAAGATGAAATCAGTTAACGATGAAATCAGTTAACGATGAAATCAGTTAAATGAAGATGAAATCAGTTAACGATGAAATCAGTTAACGATGAAATCAGTTAATGATGAAATCAATTAAATGAAGATGAAATCAGTTAACGATGAAATCAGTTAACGATGAAATCAGTTAAATGAAGATGAAATCAGTTAAATGAAGATGAAATCAGTTAACGATGAAATCAGTTAACGATGAAATCAGTTAACGATGAAATCAGTTAAATGAAGAATGAAGATGAAATCAGTTAACGATGAAATCAGTTAAATGAAGATGAAATCAGTTAAATGAAGATGAAATCAGTTAACGATGAAATCAGTTAAATGAAGATGAAATCAGTTAACGATGAAATCAGTTAACGATGAAATCAGTTAAATGAAGATGAAATCAGTTAACGATGAAATCAGTTAAATGAAGAATGAAGATGAAATCAGTTAACGATGAAATCAATTAACGATGAAATCAGTTAACGATGAAATCAGTTAAATGAAGATGAAATCAGTTAACGATGAAATCAGTTAACGATGAAATCAGTTAAATGAAGAATGAAAATGAAATCAGTTAACGATGAAATCAATTAACGATGAAATCAGTTAACGATGAAATCAGTTAAATGAAGATGAAATCAGTTAACGATGAAATCAGTTAACGATGAAATCAGTTAACGATGAAATCAGTTAAATGAAGATGAAATCAGTTAACGATGAAATCAGTTAAATGAAGAATGAAAATGAAATCAGTTAAATGAAGATGAAATCAGTTAACGATGAAATCAGTTAACGATGAAATCAGTTAAATGAAGATGAAATCAGTTAACGATGAAATCAGTTAACAATGAAATCAGTTATATGAAGATGAAATCAGTTAACGATGAAATCAGTTAACGATGAAATCAGTTAACGATGAAATCAGTTAAATGAAGATGAAATCAGTTAAAGATGAAATCAGTTAACGATGAAATCAGTTAAATGAAGATGAAATCAGTTAACGATGAAATCAGTTAACGATGAAATCAATTAACGATGAAATCAGTTAAATGAAGATGAAATCAGTTAACGATGAAATCAGTTAAAGATGAAATCAGTTAAATGAAGAATGAAGATGAAATCAGTTAACGATGAAATCAGTTAAATGAAGATGAAATCAGTTAACGATGAAATCAGTTAACGATGAAATCAGTTAAATGAAGATGAAATCAGTTAACGATGAAATCAGTTAAATGAAGAATGAAGATGAAATCAGTTAACGATGAAATCAATTAACGATGAAATCAGTTAACGATGAAATCAGTTAAATGAAGATGAAATCAGTTAACGATGAAATCAGTTAACGATGAAATCAGTTAAATGAAGAATGAAAATGAAATCAGTTAACGATGAAATCAATTAACGATGAAATCAGTTAACGATGAAATCAGTTAAATGAAGATGAAATCAGTTAACGATGAAATCAGTTAACGATGAAATCAGTTAAATGAAGATGAAATCAGTTAACGATGAAATCAGTTAACGATGAAATCAGTTAACGATGAAATCAGTTAAATGAAGATGAAATCAGTTAACGATGAAATCAGTTAACGATGAAATCAGTTAACGATGAAATCAATTAAATGAAGATGAAATCAGTTAACGATGAAATCAGTTAACGATGAAATCAGTTAAATGAAGATGAAATCAGTTAACGATGAAATCAGTTAACGATGAAATCAGTTAACGATGAAATCAATTAAATGAAGATGAAATCAGTTAACGATGAAATCAGTTAACGATGAAATCAGTTAAATGAAGATGAAATCAGTTAAATGAAGATGAAATCAGTTAACGATGAAATCAGTTAACGATGAAATCAGTTAACCATGAAATCAGTTAAATGAAGATGAAATCAGTTAAAGATGAAATCAGTTAACGATGAAATCAGTTAACGATGAAATCAGTTAAATGAAGATGAAATCAGTTAACGATGAAATCAGTTAACGATGAAATCAATTAACGATGAAATCAGTTAAATGAAGATGAAATCAGTTAACGATGAAATCAGTTAAAGATGAAATCAGTTAAATGAAGAATGAAGATGAAATCAGTTAACGATGAAATCAGTTAAATGAAGATGAAATCAGTTAACGATGAAATCAGTTAACGATGAAATCAGTTAAATGAAGATGAAATCAGTTAACGATGAAATCAGTTAAATGAAGAATGAAGATGAAATCAGTTAACGATGAAATCAATTAACGATGAAATCAGTTAACGATGAAATCAGTTAAATGAAGATGAAATCAGTTAACGATGAAATCAGTTAACGATGAAATCAGTTAAATGAAGAATGAAAATGAAATCAGTTAACGATGAAATCAGTTAACGATGAAATCAATTAACGATGAAATCAGTTAACGATGAAATCAGTTAAATGAAGATGAAATCAGTTAACGATGAAATCAGTTAACGATGAAATCAGTTAAATGAAGATGAAATCAGTTAACGATGAAATCAGTTAACGATGAAATCAGTTAAATGAAGATGAAATCAGTTAACGATGAAATCAGTTAACGATGAAATCAGTTAACGATGAAATCAATTAAATGAAGATGAAATCAGTTAACGATGAAATCAGTTAACGATGAAATCAGTTAAATGAAGATGAAATCAGTTAAATGAAGATGAAATCAGTTAACGATGAAATCAGTTAACGATGAAATCAGTTAAAGATGAAATCAGTTAAATGAAGAATGAAGATGAAATCAGTTAACGATGAAATCAGTTAAATGAAGATGAAATCAGTTAACGATGAAATCAATTAACGATGAAATCAGTTAAATGAAGATGAAATCAGTTAACGATGAAATCAGTTAAAGATGAAATCAGTTAAATGAAGAATGAAGATGAAATCAGTTAACGATGAAATCAGTTAAATGAAGATGAAATCAGTTAACGATGAAATCAGTTAACGATGAAATCAGTTAACGATGAAATCAGTTAAATGAAGATGAAATCAGTTAACGATGAAATCAGTTAAATGAAGAATGAAGATGAAATCAGTTAACGATGAAATCAATTAACGATGAAATCAGTTAACGATGAAATCAGTTAAATGAAGATGAAATCAGTTAACGATGAAATCAGTTAACGATGAAATCAGTTAAATGAAGAATGAAAATGAAATCAGTTAACGATGAAATCAATTAACGATGAAATCAGTTAACGATGAAATCAGTTAAATGAAGATGAAATCAGTTAACGATGAAATCAGTTAACGATGAAATCAGTTAAATGAAGATGAAATCAGTTAACGATGAAATCAGTTAACGATGAAATCAGTTAACGATGAAATCAGTTAAATGAAGATGAAATCAGTTAACGATGAAATCAGTTAACGATGAAATCAGTTAACGATGAAATCAATTAAATGAAGATGAAATCAGTTAACGATGAAATCAGTTAAATGAAGATGAAATCAGTTAACGATGAAATCAGTTAAAGATGAAATCAGTTAACGATGAAATCAGTTAACGATGAAATCAGTTAACGATGAAATCAGTTAAATGAAGATGAAATCAGTTAACGATGAAATCAGTTAAATGAAGAATGAAAATGAAATCAGTTAAATGAAGATGAAATCAGTTAACGATGAAATCAGTTAACGATGAAATCAGTTAACGATGAAATCAGTTAAATGAAGATGAAATCAGTTAACGATGAAATCAGTTAACAATGAAATCAGTTAAATGAAGATGAAATCAGTTAACGATGAAATCAGTTAACGATGAAATCAGTTAACGATGAAATCAGTTAAATGAAGATGAAATCAGTTAACGATGAAATCAGTTAAATGAAGAATGAAGATGAAATCAGTTAACGATGAAATCAATTAACGATGAAATCAGTTAACGATGAAATCAGTTAAATGAAGATGAAATCAGTTAACGATGAAATCAGTTAACGATGAAATCAGTTAAATGAAGAATGAAAATGAAATCAGTTAACGATGAAATCAATTAACGATGAAATCAGTTAACGATGAAATCAGTTAAATGAAGATGAAATCAGTTAACAATGAAATCAGTTAACGATGAAATCAGTTAAATGAAGATGAAATCAGTTAACGATGAAATCAGTTAACGATGAAATCAGTTAAATGAAGAATGAAAATGAAATCAGTTAACGATGAAATCAATTAACGATGAAATCAGTTAACGATGAAATCAGTTAAATGAAGATGAAATCAGTTAACGATGAAATCAGTTAACGATGAAATCAGTTAACGATGAAATCAGTTAAATGAAGATGAAATCAGTTAACGATGAAATCAGTTAACGATGAAATCAGTTAACGATGAAATCAATTAAATGAAGATGAAATCAGTTAACGATGAAATCAGTTAAATGAAGATGAAATCAGTTAACGATGAAATCAGTTAAAGATGAAATCAGTTAACGATGAAATCAGTTAACGATGAAATCAGTTAACGATGAAATCAGTTAAATGAAGATGAAATCAGTTAACGATGAAATCAGTTAACGATGAAATCAGTTAACGATGAAATCAATTAAATGAAGATGAAATCAGTTAACGATGAAATCAGTTAAATGAAGATGAAATCAGTTAACGATGAAATCAGTTAAAGATGAAATCAGTTAACGATGAAATCAGTTAACGATGAAATCAGTTAACGATGAAATCAGTTAAATGAAGATGAAATCAGTTAACGATGAAATCAGTTAACGATGAAATCAGTTAACGATGAAATCAATTAAATGAAGATGAAATCAGTTAACGATGAAATCAGTTAAATGAAGATGAAATCAGTTAACGATGAAATCAGTTAAAGATGAAATCAGTTAACGATGAAATCAGTTAACGATGAAATCAGTTAACGATGAAATCAGTTAAATGAAGATGAAATCAGTTAACGATGAAATCAGTTAAATGAAGAATGAAAATGAAATCAGTTAAATGAAGATGAAATCAGTTAACGATGAAATCAGTTAAATGAAGATGAAATCAGTTAACGATGAAATCAGTTAACAATGAAATCAGTTAAATGAAGATGAAATCAGTTAACGATGAAATCAGTTAACGATGAAATCAATTAACGATGAAATCAGTTAAATGAAGATGAAATCAGTTAACGATGAAATCAGTTAACAATGAAATCAGTTAAATGAAGATGAAATCAGTTAACGATGAAATCAGTTAACGATGAAATCAGTTAACGATGAAATCAGTTAACGATGAAATCAGTTAAATGAAGATGAAATCAGTTAAAGATGAAATCAGTTAACGATGAAATCAGTTAACGATGAAATCAGTTAAATGAAGATGAAATCAGTTAACGATGAAATCAGTTAACGATGAAATCAATTAACGATGAAATCAGTTAAATGAAGATGAAATCAGTTAACGATGAAATCAGTTAAAGATGAAATCAGTTAAATGAAGAATGAAGATGAAATCAGTTAACGATGAAATCAGTTAAATGAAGATGAAATCAGTTAACGATGAAATCAGTTAACGATGAAATCAGTTAACGATGAAATCAGTTAAATGAAGATGAAATCAGTTAACGATGAAATCAGTTAAATGAAGAATGAAGATGAAATCAGTTAACGATGAAATCAATTAACGATGAAATCAGTTAACGATGAAATCAGTTAAATGAAGATGAAATCAGTTAACGATGAAATCAGTTAACGATGAAATCAGTTAAATGAAGAATGAAAATGAAATCAGTTAACGATGAAATCAATTAACGATGAAATCAGTTAACGATGAAATCAGTTAAATGAAGATGAAATCAGTTAACGATGAAATCAGTTAACGATGAAATCAGTTAAATGAAGATGAAATCAGTTAACGATGAAATCAGTTAACGATGAAATCAGTTAACGATGAAATCAGTTAAATGAAGATGAAATCAGTTAACGATGAAATCAGTTAACGATGAAATCAGTTAACGATGAAATCAATTAAATGAAGATGAAATCAGTTAACGATGAAATCAGTTAAATGAAGATGAAATCAGTTAACGATGAAATCAGTTAAAGATGAAATCAGTTAACGATGAAATCAGTTAACGATGAAATCAGTTAACGATGAAATCAGTTAAATGAAGATGAAATCAGTTAACGATGAAATCAGTTAAATGAAGAATGAAAATGAAATCAGTTAAATGAAGATGAAATCAGTTAACGATGAAATCAGTTAACGATGAAATCAGTTAACGATGAAATCAGTTAAATGAAGATGAAATCAGTTAACGATGAAATCAGTTAACAATGAAATCAGTTAAATGAAGATGAAATCAGTTAACGATGAAATCAGTTAACGATGAAATCAGTTAACGATGAAATCAGTTAAATGAAGATGAAATCAGTTAACGATGAAATCAGTTAAATGAAGAATGAAGATGAAATCAGTTAACGATGAAATCAATTAACGATGAAATCAGTTAACGATGAAATCAGTTAAATGAAGATGAAATCAGTTAACGATGAAATCAGTTAACGATGAAATCAGTTAAATGAAGAATGAAAATGAAATCAGTTAACGATGAAATCAATTAACGATGAAATCAGTTAACGATGAAATCAGTTAAATGAAGATGAAATCAGTTAACAATGAAATCAGTTAACGATGAAATCAGTTAAATGAAGATGAAATCAGTTAACGATGAAATCAGTTAACGATGAAATCAGTTAAATGAAGAATGAAAATGAAATCAGTTAACGATGAAATCAATTAACGATGAAATCAGTTAACGATGAAATCAGTTAAATGAAGATGAAATCAGTTAACGATGAAATCAGTTAACGATGAAATCAGTTAAATGAAGATGAAATCAGTTAACGATGAAATCAGTTAACGATGAAATCAGTTAACGATGAAATCAATTAAATGAAGATGAAATCAGTTAACGATGAAATCAGTTAAATGAAGATGAAATCAGTTAACGATGAAATCAGTTAAAGATGAAATCAGTTAACGATGAAATCAGTTAACGATGAAATCAGTTAACGATGAAATCAGTTAAATGAAGATGAAATCAGTTAACGATGAAATCAGTTAACGATGAAATCAGTTAACGATGAAATCAATTAAATGAAGATGAAATCAGTTAACGATGAAATCAGTTAAATGAAGATGAAATCAGTTAACGATGAAATCAGTTAAAGATGAAATCAGTTAACGATGAAATCAGTTAACGATGAAATCAGTTAACGATGAAATCAGTTAAATGAAGATGAAATCAGTTAACGATGAAATCAGTTAACGATGAAATCAGTTAACGATGAAATCAATTAAATGAAGATGAAATCAGTTAACGATGAAATCAGTTAAATGAAGATGAAATCAGTTAACGATGAAATCAGTTAAAGATGAAATCAGTTAACGATGAAATCAGTTAACGATGAAATCAGTTAACGATGAAATCAGTTAAATGAAGATGAAATCAGTTAACGATGAAATCAGTTAAATGAAGAATGAAAATGAAATCAGTTAAATGAAGATGAAATCAGTTAACGATGAAATCAGTTAACGATGAAATCAGTTAAATGAAGATGAAATCAGTTAACGATGAAATCAGTTAACAATGAAATCAGTTAAATGAAGATGAAATCAGTTAACGATGAAATCAGTTAACGATGAAATCAATTAACGATGAAATCAGTTAAATGAAGATGAAATCAGTTAACGATGAAATCAGTTAACAATGAAATCAGTTAAATGAAGATGAAATCAGTTAACGATGAAATCAGTTAACGATGAAATCAGTTAACGATGAAATCAGTTAACGATGAAATCAGTTAAATGAAGATGAAATCAGTTAAAGATGAAATCAGTTAACGATGAAATCAGTTAACGATGAAATCAGTTAAATGAAGATGAAATCAGTTAACGATGAAATCAGTTAACGATGAAATCAATTAACGATGAAATCAGTTAAATGAAGATGAAATCAGTTAACGATGAAATCAGTTAAAGATGAAATCAGTTAAATGAAGAATGAAGATGAAATCAGTTAACGATGAAATCAGTTAAATGAAGATGAAATCAGTTAACGATGAAATCAGTTAACGATGAAATCAGTTAACGATGAAATCAGTTAAATGAAGATGAAATCAGTTAACGATGAAATCAGTTAAATGAAGAATGAAGATGAAATCAGTTAACGATGAAATCAATTAACGATGAAATCAGTTAACGATGAAATCAGTTAAATGAAGATGAAATCAGTTAACGATGAAATCAGTTAACGATGAAATCAGTTAAATGAAGAATGAAAATGAAATCAGTTAACGATGAAATCAATTAACGATGAAATCAGTTAAATGAAGATGAAATCAGTTAAATGAAGATGAAATCAGTTAACGATGAAATCAGTTAACGATGAAATCAGTTAAATGAAGATGAAATCAGTTAACGATGAAATCAGTTAACGATGAAATCAGTTAAATGAAGATGAAATCAGTTAACGATGAAATCAGTTAACGATGAAATCAGTTAAATGAAGATGAAATCAGTTAACGATGAAATCAGTTAACGATGAAATCAGTTAACGATGAAATCAATTAAATGAAGATGAAATCAGTTAACGATGAAATCAGTTAACGATGAAATCAGTTAAATGAAGATGAAATCAGTTAAATGAAGATGAAATCAGTTAACGATGAAATCAGTTAACGATGAAATCAGTTAACGATGAAATCAGTTAAATGAAGATGAAATCAGTTAAAGATGAAATCAGTTAACGATGAAATCAGTTAACGATGAAATCAGTTAAATGAAGATGAAATCAGTTAACGATGAAATCAGTTAACGATGAAATCAATTAACGATGAAATCAGTTAAATGAAGATGAAATCAGTTAACGATGAAATCAGTTAAAGATGAAATCAGTTAAATGAAGAATGAAGATGAAATCAGTTAACGATGAAATCAGTTAAATGAAGATGAAATCAGTTAACGATGAAATCAGTTAACGATGAAATCAGTTAAATGAAGATGAAATCAGTTAACGATGAAATCAGTTAAATGAAGAATGAAGATGAAATCAGTTAACGATGAAATCAATTAACGATGAAATCAGTTAACGATGAAATCAGTTAAATGAAGATGAAATCAGTTAACGATGAAATCAGTTAACGATGAAATCAGTTAAATGAAGATGAAATCAGTTAACGATGAAATCAGTTAACGATGAAATCAGTTAAATGAAGATGAAATCAGTTAACGATGAAATCAGTTAACGATGAAATCAGTTAACGATGAAATCAATTAAATGAAGATGAAATCAGTTAACGATGAAATCAGTTAACGATGAAATCAGTTAAATGAAGATGAAATCAGTTAACGATGAAATCAGTTAACGATGAAATCAGTTAAATGAAGATGAAATCAGTTAACGATGAAATCAGTTAACGATGAAATCAGTTAAATGAAGAATGAAAATGAAATCAGTTAACGATGAAATCAATTAACGATGAAATCAGTTAACGATGAAATCAGTTAAATGAAGATGAAATCAGTTAACGATGAAATCAGTTAACGATGAAATCAGTTAAATGAAGATGAAATCAGTTAACGATGAAATCAGTTAACGATGAAATCAGTTAACGATGAAATCAATTAAATGAAGATGAAATCAGTTAACGATGAAATCAGTTAAATGAAGATGAAATCAGTTAACGATGAAATCAGTTAAAGATGAAATCAGTTAACGATGAAATCAGTTAACGATGAAATCAGTTAACGATGAAATCAGTTAAATGAAGATGAAATCAGTTAACGATGAAATCAGTTAACGATGAAATCAATTAAATGAAGATGAAATCAGTTAACGATGAAATCAGTTAAATGAAGATGAAATCAGTTAACGATGAAATCAGTTAAAGATGAAATCAGTTAACGATGAAATCAGTTAACGATGAAATCAGTTAACGATGAAATCAGTTAAATGAAGATGAAATCAGTTAACGATGAAATCAGTTAAATGAAGAATGAAAATGAAATCAGTTAAATGAAGATGAAATCAGTTAACGATGAAATCAGTTAACGATGAAATCAGTTAACGATGAAATCAGTTAAATGAAGATGAAATCAGTTAACGATGAAATCAGTTAACAATGAAATCAGTTAAATGAAGATGAAATCAGTTAACGATGAAATCAGTTAACGATGAAATCAGTTAACGATGAAATCAGTTAAATGAAGATGAAATCAGTTAAAGATGAAATCAGTTAACGATGAAATCAGTTAACGATGAAATCAGTTAAATGAAGATGAAATCAGTTAACGATGAAATCAGTTAACGATGAAATCAATTAACGATGAAATCAGTTAACGATGAAATCAGTTAAATGAAGATGAAATCAGTTAACGATGAAATCAGTTAAATGAAGAATGAAGATGAAATCAGTTAACGATGAAATCAATTAACGATGAAATCAGTTAACGATGAAATCAGTTAAATGAAGATGAAATCAGTTAACGATGAAATCAGTTAAATGAAGAATGAAAATGAAATCAGTTAACGATGAAATCAATTAACGATGAAATCAGTTAACGATGAAATCAGTTAAATGAAGATGAAATCAGTTAACGATGAAATCAGTTAACGATGAAATCAGTTAAATGAAGATGAAATCAGTTAACGATGAAATCAGTTAACGATGAAATCAGTTAACGATGAAATCAGTTAAATGAAGATGAAATCAGTTAACGATGAAATCAGTTAACGATGAAATCAGTTAACGATGAAATCAATTAAATGAAGATGAAATCAGTTAACGATGAAATCAGTTAACGATGAAATCAGTTAAATGAAGATGAAATCAGTTAACGATGAAATCAGTTAAAGATGAAATCAGTTAAATGAAGAATGAAGATGAAATCAGTTAACGATGAAATCAGTTAAATGAAGATGAAATCAGTTAACGATGAAATCAATTAACGATGAAATCAGTTAACGATGAAATCAATTAACGATGAAATCAGTTAAATGAAGATGAAATCAGTTAACGATGAAATCAGTTAAAGATGAAATCAGTTAAATGAAGAATGAAGATGAAATCAGTTAACGATGAAATCAGTTAAATGAAGATGAAATCAGTTAACGATGAAATCAATTAACGATGAAATCAGTTAACGATGAAATCAATTAACAATGAAATCAGTTAAATGAAGATGAAATCAGTTAACGATGAAATCAGTTAACGATGAAATCAATTAACGATGAAATCAGTTAAATGAAGATGAAATCAGTTAACGATGAAATCAGTTAAAGATGAAATCAGTTAAATGAAGAATGAAGATGAAATCAGTTAACGATGAAATCAGTTAAATGAAGATGAAATCAGTTAACGATGAAATCAGTTAACGATGAAATCAGTTAACGATGAAATCAGTTAAATGAAGATGAAATCAGTTAACGATGAAATCAGTTAAATGAAGAATGAAGATGAAATCAGTTAACGATGAAATCAATTAACGATGAAATCAGTTAACGATGAAATCAGTTAAATGAAGATGAAATCAGTTAACGATGAAATCAGTTAACGATGAAATCAGTTAAATGAAGAATGAAAATGAAATCAGTTAACGATGAAATCAATTAACGATGAAATCAGTTAACGATGAAATCAGTTAAATGAAGATGAAATCAGTTAACGATGAAATCAGTTAACGATGAAATCAGTTAAATGAAGATGAAATCAGTTAACGATGAAATCAGTTAACGATGAAATCAGTTAACGATGAAATCAGTTAAATGAAGATGAAATCAGTTAACGATGAAATCAGTTAACGATGAAATCAGTTAACGATGAAATCAATTAAATGAAGATGAAATCAGTTAACGATGAAATCAGTTAAATGAAGATGAAATCAGTTAACGATGAAATCAGTTAAATGAAGATGAAATCAGTTAACGATGAAATCAGTTAACGATGAAATCAGTTAACGATGAAATCAGTTAACGATGAAATCAGTTAAATGAAGAATGAAAATGAAATCAGTTAAATGAAGATGAAATCAGTTAACGATGAAATCAGTTAACGATGAAATCAGTTAACGATGAAATCAGTTAAATGAAGATGAAATCAATTAACGATGAAATCAGTTAACGATGAAATCAGTTAAATGAAGATGAAATCAGTTAACGATGAAATCAGTTAACGATGAAATCAGTTAAATGAAGAATGAAAATGAAATCAGTTAACGATGAAATCAATTAACGATGAAATCAGTTAACGATGAAATCAGTTAAATGAAGATGAAATCAGTTAACGATGAAATCAGTTAACGATGAAATCAGTTAAATGAAGATGAAATCAGTTAACGATGAAATCAGTTAACGATGAAATCAGTTAAATGAAGAATGAAAATGAAATCAGTTAACGATGAAATCAATTAACGATGAAATCAGTTAACGATGAAATCAGTTAAATGAAGATGAAATCAGTTAACGATGAAATCAGTTAACGATGAAATCAGTTAAATGAAGATGAAATCAGTTAACGATGAAATCAGTTAACGATGAAATCAGTTAACGATGAAATCAATTAAATGAAGATGAAATCAGTTAACGATGAAATCAGTTAAATGAAGATGAAATCAGTTAACGATGAAATCAGTTAAAGATGAAATCAGTTAACGATGAAATCAGTTAACGATGAAATCAGTTAAATGAAGATGAAATCAGTTAACGATGAAATCAGTTAACGATGAAATCAGTTAACGATGAAATCAATTAAATGAAGATGAAATCAGTTAACGATGAAATCAGTTAAATGAAGATGAAATCAGTTAACGATGAAATCAGTTAAAGATGAAATCAGTTAACGATGAAATCAGTTAACGATGAAATCAGTTAAATGAAGATGAAATCAGTTAACGATGAAATCAGTTAAATGAAGAATGAAAATGAAATCAGTTAAATGAAGATGAAATCAGTTAACGATGAAATCAGTTAACGATGAAATCAGTTAACGATGAAATCAGTTAAATGAAGATGAAATCAGTTAACGATGAAATCAGTTAACAATGAAATCAGTTAAATGAAGATGAAATCAGTTAACGATGAAATCAGTTAACGATGAAATCAGTTAAATGAAGATGAAATCAGTTAAAGATGAAATCAGTTAACGATGAAATCAGTTAACGATGAAATCAGTTAAATGAAGATGAAATCAGTTAACGATGAAATCAGTTAACGATGAAATCAATTAACGATGAAATCAGTTAAATGAAGATGAAATCAGTTAACGATGAAATCAGTTAAATGAAGATGAAATCAGTTAAATGAAGATGAAATCAGTTAACGATGAAATCAGTTAACGATGAAATCAGTTAACGATGAAATCAGTTAAATGAAGATGAAATCAGTTAAAGATGAAATCAGTTAACGATGAAATCAGTTAACGATGAAATCAGTTAAATGAAGAATGAAGATGAAATCAGTTAACGATGAAATCAGTTAAATGAAGATGAAATCAGTTAACGATGAAATCAGTTAACGATGAAATCAGTTAAATGAAGATGAAATCAGTTAACGATGAAATCAGTTAAATGAAGAATGAAGATGAAATCAGTTAACGATGAAATCAATTAACGATGAAATCAGTTAACGATGAAATCAGTTAAATGAAGATGAAATCAGTTAACGATGAAATCAGTTAACGATGAAATCAGTTAAATGAAGAATGAAAATGAAATCAGTTAACGATGAAATCAATTAACGATGAAATCAGTTAACGATGAAATCAGTTAAATGAAGATGAAATCAGTTAACGATGAAATCAGTTAACGATGAAATCAGTTAAATGAAGATGAAATCAGTTAACGATGAAATCAGTTAACGATGAAATCAGTTAACGATGAAATCAGTTAAATGAAGATGAAATCAGTTAACGATGAAATCAGTTAACGATGAAATCAGTTAACGATGAAATCAATTAAATGAAGATGAAATCAGTTAACGATGAAATCAGTTAACGATGAAATCAGTTAAATGAAGATGAAATCAGTTAAATGAAGATGAAATCAGTTAACGATGAAATCAGTTAACGATGAAATCAGTTAACGATGAAATCAGTTAAATGAAGATGAAATCAGTTAAAGATGAAATCAGTTAACGATGAAATCAGTTAACGATGAAATCAGTTAAATGAAGATGAAATCAGTTAACGATGAAATCAGTTAACGATGAAATCAGTTAACGATGAAATCAATTAACGATGAAATCAGTTAAATGAAGATGAAATCAGTTAACGATGAAATCAGTTAAAGATGAAATCAGTTAAATGAAGAATGAAGATGAAATCAGTTAACGATGAAATCAGTTAAATGAAGATGAAATCAGTTAACGATGAAATCAATTAACGATGAAATCAGTTAACGATGAAATCAATTAACGATGAAATCAGTTAAATGAAGATGAAATCAGTTAACGATGAAATCAGTTAAAGATGAAATCAGTTAAATGAAGAATGAAGATGAAATCAGTTAACGATGAAATCAGTTAACGATGAAATCAGTTAACGATGAAATCAATTAACGATGAAATCAGTTAAATGAAGATGAAATCAGTTAACGATGAAATCAATTAACGATGAAATCAGTTAACGATGAAATCAGTTAAATGAAGATGAAATCAGTTAACGATGAAATCAGTTAACGATGAAATCAGTTAAATGAAGAATGAAAATGAAATCAGTTAACGATGAAATCAATTAACGATGAAATCAGTTAACGATGAAATCAGTTAAATGAAGATGAAATCAGTTAACGATGAAATCAGTTAACGATGAAATCAGTTAAATGAAGATGAAATCAGTTAACGATGAAATCAGTTAACGATGAAATCAGTTAACGATGAAATCAGTTAAATGAAGATGAAATCAGTTAACGATGAAATCAGTTAACGATGAAATCAGTTAACGATGAAATCAGTTAACGATGAAATCAATTAAATGAAGATGAAATCAGTTAACGATGAAATCAGTTAACGATGAAATCAGTTAAATGAAGATGAAATCAGTTAAATGAAGATGAAATCAGTTAACGATGAAATCAGTTAACGATGAAATCAGTTAACGATGAAATCAGTTAAATGAAGATGAAATCAGTTAAAGATGAAATCAGTTAACGATGAAATCAGTTAACGATGAAATCAGTTAACGATGAAATCAGTTAACGATGAAATCAGTTAACGATGAAATCAGTTAAATGAAGATGAAATCAGTTAACGATGAAATCAGTTAACGATGAAATCAGTTAACGATGAAATCAATTAAATGAAGATGAAATCAGTTAACGATGAAATCAGTTAACGATGAAATCAGTTAAATGAAGATGAAATCAGTTAAATGAAGATGAAATCAGTTAACGATGAAATCAGTTAACGATGAAATCAATTAACGATGAAATCAGTTAAATGAAGATGAAATCAGTTAACGATGAAATCAGTTAAAGATGAAATCAGTTAAATGAAGAATGAAGATGAAATCAGTTAACGATGAAATCAGTTAAATGAAGATGAAATCAGTTAACGATGAAATCAATTAACGATGAAATCAGTTAACGATGAAATCAATTAACGATGAAATCAGTTAAATGAAGATGAAATCAGTTAACGATGAAATCAGTTAACGATGAAATCAGTTAAATGAAGAATGAAAATGAAATCAGTTAACGATGAAATCAATTAACGATGAAATCAGTTAACGATGAAATCAGTTAAATGAAGATGAAATCAGTTAACGATGAAATCAGTTAACGATGAAATCAGTTAAATGAAGATGAAATCAGTTAACGATGAAATCAGTTAACGATGAAATCAGTTAACGATGAAATCAGTTAAATGAAGATGAAATCAGTTAACGATGAAATCAGTTAACGATGAAATCAATTAAATGAAGATGAAATCAGTTAACGATGAAATCAGTTAAATGAAGAATGAAAATGAAATCAGTTAAATGAAGATGAAATCAGTTAACGATGAAATCAGTTAACGATGAAATCAGTTAAATGAAGATGAAATCAGTTAACGATGAAATCAGTTAACGATGAAATCAGTTAACGATGAAATCAATTAAATGAAGATGAAATCAGTTAACGATGAAATCAGTTAAATGAAGATGAAATCAGTTAACGATGAAATCAGTTAAAGATGAAATCAGTTAACGATGAAATCAGTTAACGATGAAATCAGTTAACGATGAAATCAGTTAAATGAAGATGAAATCAGTTAACGATGAAATCAGTTAAATGAAGAATGAAAATGAAATCAGTTAAATGAAGATGAAATCAGTTAACGATGAAATCAGTTAACGATGAAATCAGTTAAATGAAGATGAAATCAGTTAACGATGAAATCAGTTAACAATGAAATCAGTTAAATGAAGATGAAATCAGTTAACGATGAAATCAGTTAACGATGAAATCAGTTAACGATGAAATCAGTTAAATGAAGATGAAATCAGTTAACGATGAAATCAGTTAACGATGAAATCAGTTAAATGAAGAATGAAAATGAAATCAGTTAACGATGAAATCAATTAACGATGAAATCAGTTAACGATGAAATCAGTTAAATGAAGATGAAATCAGTTAACGATGAAATCAGTTAACGATGAAATCAGTTAAATGAAGATGAAATCAGTTAACGATGAAATCAGTTAACGATGAAATCAGTTAACGATGAAATCAATTAAATGAAGATGAAATCAGTTAACGATGAAATCAGTTAAATGAAGATGAAATCAGTTAACGATGAAATCAGTTAAAGATGAAATCAGTTAACGATGAAATCAGTTAACGATGAAATCAGTTAAATGAAGATGAAATCAGTTAACGATGAAATCAGTTAAATGAAGAATGAAAATGAAATCAGTTAAATGAAGATGAAATCAGTTAACGATGAAATCAGTTAACGATGAAATCAGTTAAATGAAGATGAAATCAGTTAACGATGAAATCAGTTAACAATGAAATCAGTTAAATGAAGATGAAATCAGTTAACGATGAAATCAGTTAACGATGAAATCAGTTAAATGAAGAATGAAATCAGTTAAAGATGAAATCAGTTAACGATGAAATCAGTTAACGATGAAATCAGTTAAATGAAGATGAAATCAGTTAACGATGAAATCAGTTAACGATGAAATCAATTAACGATGAAATCAGTTAAATGAAGATGAAATCAGTTAACGATGAAATCAGTTAAAGATGAAATCAGTTAAATGAAGAATGAAGATGAAATCAGTTAACGATGAAATCAGTTAAATGAAGATGAAATCAGTTAACGATGAAATCAGTTAACGATGAAATCAGTTAACGATGAAATCAGTTAAATGAAGATGAAATCAGTTAACGATGAAATCAGTTAACGATGAAATCAGTTAAATGAAGAATGAAGATGAAATCAGTTAACGATGAAATCAATTAACGATGAAATCAGTTAACGATGAAATCAGTTAAATGAAGATGAAATCAGTTAACGATGAAATCAGTTAACGATGAAATCAGTTAAATGAAGAATGAAAATGAAATCAGTTAACGATGAAATCAATTAACGATGAAATCAGTTAACGATGAAATCAGTTAAATGAAGATGAAATCAGTTAACGATGAAATCAGTTAACGATGAAATCAGTTAAATGAAGATGAAATCAGTTAACGATGAAATCAGTTAACGATGAAATCAGTTAACGATGAAATCAGTTAAATGAAGATGAAATCAGTTAACGATGAAATCAGTTAACGATGAAATCAGTTAACGATGAAATCAATTAAATGAAGATGAAATCAGTTAACGATGAAATCAGTTAACGATGAAATCAGTTAAATGAAGATGAAATCAGTTAACGATGAAATCAGTTAACGATGAAATCAGTTAACGATGAAATCAATTAAATGAAGATGAAATCAGTTAACGATGAAATCAGTTAAATGAAGAATGAAAATGAAATCAGTTAAATGAAGATGAAATCAGTTAACGATGAAATCAGTTAACGATGAAATCAGTTAAATGAAGATGAAATCAGTTAACGATGAAATCAGTTAACGATGAAATCAGTTAACGATGAAATCAATTAAATGAAGATGAAATCAGTTAACGATGAAATCAGTTAAATGAAGATGAAATCAGTTAACGATGAAATCAGTTAAAGATGAAATCAGTTAACGATGAAATCAGTTAACGATGAAATCAGTTAACGATGAAATCAGTTAAATGAAGATGAAATCAGTTAACGATGAAATCAGTTAAATGAAGAATGAAAATGAAATCAGTTAAATGAAGATGAAATCAGTTAACGATGAAATCAGTTAACGATGAAATCAGTTAACGATGAAATCAGTTAAATGAAGATGAAATCAGTTAACGATGAAATCAGTTAACAATGAAATCAGTTAAATGAAGATGAAATCAGTTAACGATGAAATCAGTTAACGATGAAATCAGTTAACGATGAAATCAGTTAACGATGAAATCAGTTAAATGAAGATGAAATCAGTTAACGATGAAATCAGTTAACGATGAAATCAGTTAAATGAAGAATGAAAATGAAATCAGTTAACGATGAAATCAATTAACGATGAAATCAGTTAACGATGAAATCAGTTAAATGAAGATGAAATCAGTTAACGATGAAATCAGTTAACGATGAAATCAGTTAAATGAAGATGAAATCAGTTAACGATGAAATCAGTTAACGATGAAATCAGTTAACGATGAAATCAATTAAATGAAGATGAAATCAGTTAACGATGAAATCAGTTAAATGAAGATGAAATCAGTTAACGATGAAATCAGTTAAATGAAGATGAAATCAGTTAACGATGAAATCAGTTAACGATGAAATCAGTTAACGATGAAATCAGTTAACGATGAAATCAGTTAAATGAAGATGAAATCAGTTAACGATGAAATCAGTTAAATGAAGAATGAAAATGAAATCAGTTAAATGAAGATGAAATCAGTTAACGATGAAATCAGTTAACGATGAAATCAGTTAAATGAAGATGAAATCAGTTAACGATGAAATCAGTTAACGATGAAATCAGTTAACGATGAAATCAGTTAAATGAAGATGAAATCAGTTAAAGATGAAATCAGTTAACGATGAAATCAGTTAACGATGAAATCAGTTAAATGAAGATGAAATCAGTTAACGATGAAATCAGTTAACGATGAAATCAATTAACGATGAAATCAGTTAAATGAAGATGAAATCAGTTAACGATGAAATCAGTTAAAGATGAAATCAGTTAAATGAAGAATGAAGATGAAATCAGTTAACGATGAAATCAGTTAAATGAAGATGAAATCAGTTAAATGAAGATGAAATCAGTTAACGATGAAATCAGTTAAAGATGAAATCAGTTAAATGAAGAATGAAGATGAAATCAGTTAACGATGAAATCAGTTAAATGAAGATGAAATCAGTTAACGATGAAATCAGTTAACGATGAAATCAGTTAACGATGAAATCAGTTAAATGAAGATGAAATCAGTTAACGATGAAATCAGTTAACGATGAAATCAGTTAAATGAAGAATGAAGATGAAATCAGTTAACGATGAAATCAATTAACGATGAAATCAGTTAACGATGAAATCAGTTAAATGAAGATGAAATCAGTTAACGATGAAATCAGTTAACGATGAAATCAGTTAAATGAAGAATGAAAATGAAATCAGTTAACGATGAAATCAATTAACGATGAAATCAGTTAACGATGAAATCAGTTAAATGAAGATGAAATCAGTTAACGATGAAATCAGTTAAAGATGAAATCAGTTAAATGAAGAATGAAGATGAAATCAGTTAACGATGAAATCAGTTAACGATGAAATCAGTTAACGATGAAATCAATTAAATGAAGATGAAATCAGTTAACGATGAAATCAGTTAACGATGAAATCAATTAAATGAAGATGAAATCAGTTAACGATGAAATCAGTTAACGATGAAATCAGTTAACGATGAAATCAATTAACGATGAAATCAGTTAACGATGAAATCAATTAACGATGAAATCAGTTAAATGAAGATGAAATCAGTTAACGATGAAATCAGTTAACGATGAAATCAGTTAACGATGAAATCAATTAACGATGAAATCAGTTAAATGAAGATGAAATCAGTTAACGATGAAATCAGTTAAAGATGAAATCAGTTAAATGAAGAATGAAGATGAAATCAGTTAACGATGAAATCAGTTAAATGAAGATGAAATCAGTTAACGATGAAATCAGTTAACGATGAAATCAGTTAACGATGAAATCAATTAAATGAAGATGAAATCAGTTAACGATGAAATCAGTTAACGATGAAATCAATTAAATGAAGATGAAATCAGTTAACGATGAAATCAGTTAACGATGAAATCAGTTAACGATGAAATCAATTAACGATGAAATCAGTTAACGATGAAATCAATTAACGATGAAATCAGTTAAATGAAGATGAAATCAGTTAACGATGAAATCAGTTAACGATGAAATCAGTTAACGATGAAATCAATTAACGATGAAATCAGTTAAATGAAGATGAAATCAGTTAACGATGAAATCAGTTAAAGATGAAATCAGTTAAATGAAGAATGAAGATGAAATCAGTTAACGATGAAATCAGTTAAATGAAGATGAAATCAGTTAACGATGAAATCAGTTAACGATGAAATCAGTTAACGATGAAATCAGTTAAATGAAGATGAAATCAGTTAACGATGAAATCAGTTAAATGAAGAATGAAGATGAAATCAGTTAACGATGAAATCAATTAACGATGAAATCAGTTAACGATGAAATCAGTTAAATGAAGATGAAATCAGTTAACGATGAAATCAGTTAACGATGAAATCAGTTAAATGAAGAATGAAAATGAAATCAGTTAACGATGAAATCAATTAACGATGAAATCAGTTAACGATGAAATCAGTTAAATGAAGATGAAATCAGTTAACGATGAAATCAGTTAACGATGAAATCAGTTAAATGAAGATGAAATCAGTTAACGATGAAATCAGTTAACGATGAAATCAGTTAACGATGAAATCAGTTAAATGAAGATGAAATCAGTTAACGATGAAATCAGTTAACGATGAAATCAGTTAACGATGAAATCAATTAAATGAAGATGAAATCAGTTAACGATGAAATCAGTTAAATGAAGAATGAAAATGAAATCAGTTAAATGAAGATGAAATCAGTTAACGATGAAATCAGTTAACGATGAAATCAGTTAAATGAAGATGAAATCAGTTAACGATGAAATCAGTTAACGATGAAATCAGTTAACGATGAAATCAATTAAATGAAGATGAAATCAGTTAACGATGAAATCAGTTAAATGAAGATGAAATCAGTTAACGATGAAATCAGTTAAAGATGAAATCAGTTAACGATGAAATCAATTAACGATGAAATCAGTTAAATGAAGATGAAATCAGTTAACGATGAAATCAGTTAACGATGAAATCAGTTAAATGAAGAATGAAAATGAAATCAGTTAACGATGAAATCAATTAACGATGAAATCAGTTAACGATGAAATCAGTTAAATGAAGATGAAATCAGTTAACGATGAAATCAGTTAACGATGAAATCAGTTAAATGAAGATGAAATCAGTTAACGATGAAATCAGTTAACGATGAAATCAGTTAACGATGAAATCAATTAAATGAAGATGAAATCAGTTAACGATGAAATCAGTTAAATGAAGATGAAATCAGTTAACGATGAAATCAGTTAAAGATGAAATCAGTTAACGATGAAATCAGTTAACGATGAAATCAGTTAAATGAAGATGAAATCAGTTAACGATGAAATCAGTTAAATGAAGAATGAAAATGAAATCAGTTAAATGAAGATGAAATCAGTTAACGATGAAATCAGTTAACGATGAAATCAGTTAAATGAAGATGAAATCAGTTAACGATGAAATCAGTTAACAATGAAATCAGTTAAATGAAGATGAAATCAGTTAACGATGAAATCAGTTAACGATGAAATCAGTTAACGATGAAATCAGTTAAATGAAGATGAAATCAGTTAAAGATGAAATCAGTTAACGATGAAATCAGTTAAATGAAGATGAAATCAGTTAAAGATGAAATCAGTTAACGATGAAATCAGTTAACGATGAAATCAGTTAAATGAAGATGAAATCAGTTAACGATGAAATCAGTTAACGATGAAATCAATTAACGATGAAATCAGTTAAATGAAGATGAAATCAGTTAACGATGAAATCAGTTAAAGATGAAATCAGTTAAATGAAGAATGAAGATGAAATCAGTTAACGATGAAATCAGTTAAATGAAGATGAAATCAGTTAACGATGAAATCAGTTAACGATGAAATCAGTTAACGATGAAATCAGTTAAATGAAGATGAAATCAGTTAACGATGAAATCAGTTAAATGAAGAATGAAGATGAAATCAGTTAACGATGAAATCAATTAACGATGAAATCAGTTAACGATGAAATCAGTTAAATGAAGATGAAATCAGTTAACGATGAAATCAGTTAACGATGAAATCAGTTAAATGAAGAATGAAATGAAATCAGTTAACGATGAAATCAATTAACGATGAAATCAGTTAACGATGAAATCAGTTAAATGAAGATGAAATCAGTTAACGATGAAATCAGTTAACGATGAAATCAGTTAAATGAAGATGAAATCAGTTAACGATGAAATCAGTTAACGATGAAATCAATTAACGATGAAATCAGTTAACGATGAAATCAGTTAAATGAAGATGAAATCAGTTAACGATGAAATCAGTTAACGATGAAATCAGTTAACGATGAAATCAGTTAAATGAAGATGAAATCAGTTAAAGATGAAATCAGTTAACGATGAAATCAGTTAACGATGAAATCAGTTAAATGAAGATGAAATCAGTTAACGATGAAATCAGTTAACGATGAAATCAATTAACGATGAAATCAGTTAAATGAAGATGAAATCAGTTAACGATGAAATCAGTTAAAGATGAAATCAGTTAAATGAAGAATGAAGATGAAATCAGTTAACGATGAAATCAGTTAAATGAAGATGAAATCAGTTAATGAAGATGAAATCAGTTAACGATGAAATCAGTTAACGATGAAATCAGTTAAATGAAGAATGAAGATGAAATCAGTTAACGATGAAATCAGTTAAATGAAGATGAAATCAGTTAACGATGAAATCAGTTAACGATGAAATCAGTTAACGATGAAATCAGTTAAATGAAGATGAAATCAGTTAACGATGAAATCAGTTAACGATGAAATCAGTTAAATGAAGAATGAAGATGAAATCAGTTAACGATGAAATCAATTAACGATGAAATCAGTTAACGATGAAATCAGTTAAATGAAGATGAAATCAGTTAACGATGAAATCAGTTAACGATGAAATCAGTTAAATGAAGAATGAAAATGAAATCAGTTAACGATGAAATCAATTAACGATGAAATCAGTTAACGATGAAATCAGTTAAATGAAGATGAAATCAGTTAACGATGAAATCAGTTAACGATGAAATCAGTTAAATGAAGAATGAAGATGAAATCAGTTAACGATGAAATCAGTTAACGATGAAATCAGTTAACGATGAAATCAATTAAATGAAGATGAAATCAGTTAACGATGAAATCAGTTAACGATGAAATCAATTAAATGAAGATGAAATCAGTAACGATGAAATCAGTTAACGATGAAATCAGTTAACGATGAAATCAATTAACGATGAAATCAGTTAACGATGAAATCAATTAACGATGAAATCAGTTAAATGAAGATGAAATCAGTTAACGATGAAATCAGTTAACGATGAAATCAGTTAACGATGAAATCAATTAACGATGAAATCAGTTAAATGAAGATGAAATCAGTTAACGATGAAATCAGTTAAAGATGAAATCAGTTAAATGAAGAATGAAGATGAAATCAGTTAACGATGAAATCAGTTAAATGAAGATGAAATCAGTTAACGATGAAATCAGTTAACGATGAAATCAGTTAACGATGAAATCAATTAAATGAAGATGAAATCAGTTAACGATGAAATCAGTTAACGATGAAATCAATTAAATGAAGATGAAATCAGTTAACGATGAAATCAGTTAACGATGAAATCAGTTAACGATGAAATCATTAACGATGAAATCAGTTAACGATGAAATCAATTAACGATGAAATCAGTTAAATGAAGATGAAATCAGTTAACGATGAAATCAGTTAACGATGAAATCAGTTAACGATGAAATCAATTAACGATGAAATCAGTTAAATGAAGATGAAATCAGTTAACGATGAAATCAGTTAAAGATGAAATCAGTTAAATGAAGAATGAAGATGAAATCAGTTAACGATGAAATCAGTTAAATGAAGATGAAATCAGTTAACGATGAAATCAGTTAACGATGAAATCAGTTAACGATGAAATCAGTTAAATGAAGATGAAATCAGTTAACGATGAAATCAGTTAAATGAAGAATGAAGATGAAATCAGTTAACGATGAAATCAATTAACGATGAAATCAGTTAACGATGAAATCAGTTAAATGAAGATGAAATCAGTTAACGATGAAATCAGTTAACGATGAAATCAGTTAAATGAAGAATGAAAATGAAATCAGTTAACGATGAAATCAATTAACGATGAAATCAGTTAACGATGAAATCAGTTAAATGAAGATGAAATCAGTTAACGATGAAATCAGTTAACGATGAAATCAGTTAAATGAAGATGAAATCAGTTAACGATGAAATCAGTTAACGATGAAATCAGTTAACGATGAAATCAGTTAAATGAAGATGAAATCAGTTAACGATGAAATCAGTTAACGATGAAATCAGTTAACGATGAAATCAATTAAATGAAGATGAAATCAGTTAACGATGAAATCAGTTAAATGAAGAATGAAAATGAAATCAGTTAAATGAAGATGAAATCAGTTAACGATGAAATCAGTTAACGATGAAATCAGTTAAATGAAGATGAAATCAGTTAACGATGAAATCAGTTAACGATGAAATCAGTTAACGATGAAATCAATTAAATGAAGATGAAATCAGTTAACGATGAAATCAGTTAAAGGAAGATGAAATCAGTTAACGATGAAATCAGTTAACGATGAAATCAGTTAAAGATGAAATCAGTTAACGATGAAATCAGTTAACGATGAAATCAGTTAACGATGAAATCAGTTAACGATGAAATCAGTTAACGATGAAATCAATTAACGATGAAATCAGTTAAATGAAGATGAAATCAGTTAACGATGAAATCAGTTAACGATGAAATCAGTTAACGATGAAATCAATTAACGATGAAATCAGTTAAATGAAGATGAAATCAGTTAACGATGAAATCAGTTAACGATGAAATCAGTTAAATGAAGAATGAAAATGAAATCAGTTAACGATGAAATCAATTAACGATGAAATCAGTTAACGATGAAATCAGTTAAATGAAGATGAAATCAGTTAACGATGAAATCAGTTAACGATGAAATCAGTTAAATGAAGATGAAATCAGTTAACGATGAAATCAGTTAACGATGAAATCAGTTAACGATGAAATCAATTAAATGAAGATGAAATCAGTTAACGATGAAATCAGTTAAATGAAGATGAAATCAGTTAACGATGAAATCAGTTAAAGATGAAATCAGTTAACGATGAAATCAGTTAACGATGAAATCAGTTAAATGAAGATGAAATCAGTTAACGATGAAATCAGTTAAATGAAGAATGAAAATGAATCAGTTAAATGAAGATGAAATCAGTTAACGATGAAATCAGTTAACGATGAAATCAGTTAAATGAAGATGAAATCAGTTAACGATGAAATCAGTTAACAATGAAATCAGTTAAATGAGATGAAATCAGTTAACGATGAAATCAGTTAACGATGAAATCAGTTAACGATGAAATCAGTTAAATGAAGATGAAATCAGTTAAAGATGAAATCAGTTAACGATGAAATCAGTTAAATGAAGATGAAATCAGTTAAAGATGAAATCAGTTAACGATGAAATCAGTTAACGATGAAATCAGTTAAATGAAGATGAAATCAGTTAACGATGAAATCAGTTAACGATGAAATCAGTTAACGATGAAATCAGTTAAATGAAGATGAAATCAGTAACGATGAAATCAGTTAAAGATGAAATCAGTTAAATGAAGAATGAAGATGAAATCAGTTAACGATGAAATCAGTTAAATGAAGATGAAATCAGTTAACGATGAAATCAGTTAACGATGAAATCAGTTAACGATGAAATCAGTTAATGAAGATGAAATCAGTTAACGATGAAATCAGTTAAATGAAGAATGAAGATGAAATCAGTTAACGATGAAATCAATTAACGATGAAATCAGTTAACGATGAAATCAGTTAAATGAAGATGAAATCAGTTAACGATGAAATCAGTTAACGATGAAATCAGTTAAATGAAGAATGAAAATGAAATCAGTTAACGATGAAATCAATTAACGATGAAATCAGTTAACGATGAAATCAGTTAAATGAAGATGAAATCAGTTAACGATGAAATCAGTTAACGATGAAATCAGTTAAATGAAGATGAAATCAGTTAACGATGAAATCAGTTAACGATGAAATCAGTTAACGATGAAATCAGTTAAATGAAGATGAAATCAGTTAACGATGAAATCAGTTAACGATGAAATCAGTTAACGATGAAATCAATTAAATGAAGATGAAATCAGTTAACGATGAAATCAGTTAACGATGAAATCAGTTAACGATGAAATCAATTAACGATGAAATCAGTTAAATGAAGATGAAATCAGTTAACGATGAAATCAGTTAACGATGAAATCAGTTAACGATGAAATCAATTAACGATGAAATCAGTTAAATGAAGATGAAATCAGTTAACGATGAAATCAGTTAAAGATGAAATCAGTTAAATGAAGAATGAAGATGAAATCAGTTAACGATGAAATCAGTTAAATGAAGATGAAATCAGTTAACGATGAAATCAGTTAACGATGAAATCAGTTAACGATGAAATCAGTTAAATGAAGATGAAATCAGTTAACGATGAAATCAGTTAAATGAAAGAATGAAGATGAAATCAGTTAACGATGAAATCAATTAACGATGAAATCAGTTAACGATGAAATCAGTTAAATGAAGATGAAATCAGTTAACGATGAAATCAGTTAACGATGAAATCAGTTAAATGAAGAATGAAAATGAAATCAGTTAACGATGAAATCAATTAACGATGAAATCAGTTAACGATGAAATCAGTTAAATGAAGATGAAATCAGTTAACGATGAAATCAGTTAACGATGAAATCAGTTAAATGAAGATGAAATCAGTTAACGATGAAATCAGTTAACGATGAAATCAGTTAAATGAAGATGAAATCAGTTAACGATGAAATCAGTTAACGATGAAATCAGTTAACGATGAAATCAATTAAATGAAGATGAAATCAGTTAACGATGAAATCAGTTAACGATGAAATCAGTTAACGATGAAATCAGTTAACTGAGATGAAATCAGTTAACGATGAAATCAGTTAACGATGAAATCAGTTAAATGAAGATGAAATCAGTTAACGATGAAATCAGTTAACGATGAAATCAGTTAACGATGAATCAATTAACGATGAAATCAGTTAACGATGAAATCAGTTAACGATGAAATCAGTTAACGATGAAATCAGTAATGAAGATAAGATGAAATCAGTTAACGATGAAATCAGTTAAATGAAGATGAAATCAGTTAACGATGAAATCAGTTAACGATGAAATCAGTTAACGATGAAATCAGTTAAATGAAGATGAAATCAGTTAACGATGAAATCAGTTAAATGAAGATGAAATCAGTTAACGATGAAATCATTTAACGATGAAATCAGTTAACGATGAAATCAGTTAAATGAAGATGAAATCAGTTAACGATGAAATCAGTTAACGATGAAATCAGTTAAATGAAGATGAAATCAGTTAACGATGAAATCAGTTAACGATGAAATCAGTTAACGATGAAATCAGTTAAATGAAGATGAAATCAGTTAACGATGAAATCAGTTAACGATGAAATCAGTTAAATGAAGATGAAATCAGTTAACGATGAAATCAGTTAACGATGAAATCAGTTAACGATGAAATCAGTTAAATGAAGATGAAATCAGTTAACGATGAAATCAGTTAACGATGAAATCAGTTAACGATGAAATCAGTAAATGAAGATGAAATCAGTTAACGATGAAATCAGTTAAATGAAGAATGAAAATGAAATCAGTTAAATGAAGATGAAATCAGTTAACGATGAAATCAGTTAACGATGAAATCAGTTAAATGAAGATGAAATCAGTTAACGATGAAATCAGTTAACGATGAAATCAGTTAACGATGAAATCAATTAAATGAAGATGAAATCAGTTAACGATGAAATCAGTTAAATGAAGATGAAATCAGTTAACGATGAAATCAGTTAAAGATGAAATCAGTTAACGATGAAATCAGTTAACGATGAAATCAGTTAAAGATGAATCAGTTAAAGATGAAATCAGTTAACGATGAAATCAGTTAAATGAAGAATGAAAATTAATGAAATCAGTTAAAATGAAGATGAAATCAGTTAACGATGAAATCAGTTAACGATGAAATCATGAAATCAGTTAACGATGAAATCAGTTAAATGAAGATGAAATCAGTTAAATGAAGATGAAATCAGTTAACGATGAAATCAGTTAACAATGAAATCAGTTAAATGAAGATGAAATCAGTTAACGATGAAATCAGTTAACGATGAAATCAGTTAACGATGAAATCAGTTAAATGAAGATGAAATCAGTTAACGATGAAATCAGTTAACGATGAAATCAGTTAAATGAAGATGAAATCAGTTAACGATGAAATCAGTTAACGATGAAATCAGTTAAATGAAGAATGAAAATGAAATCAGTTAACGATGAAATCAATTAACGATGAAATCAGTTAACAATGAAATCAGTTAAATGAAGATGAAATCAGTTAACGATGAAATCAGTTAACGATGAAATCAGTTAACGATGAAATCAGTTAAATGAAGATGAAATCAGTTAAAGATGAAATCAGTTAACGATGAAATCAGTTAACGATGAAATCAGTTAAATGAAGATGAAATCAGTTAACGATGAAATCAGTTAACGATGAAATCAATTAACGATGAAATCAGTTAAATGAAGATGAAATCAGTTAACGATGAAATCAGTTAAAGATGAAATCAGTTAAATGAAGAATGAAGATGAAATCAGTTAACGATGAAATCAGTTAAATGAAGATGAAATCAGTTAACGATGAAATCAGTTAACGATGAAATCAGTTAACGATGAAATCAGTTAAATGAAGATGAAATCAGTTAACGATGAAATCAGTTAAATGAAGAATGAAAATGAAATCAGTTAACGATGAAATCAATTAACGATGAAATCAGTTAACGATGAAATCAGTTAAATGAAGATGAAATCAGTTAACGATGAAATCAGTTAACGATGAAATCAGTTAAATGAAGATGAAATCAGTTAACGATGAAATCAGTTAACGATGAAATCAGTTAACGATGAAATCAGTTAAATGAAGATGAAATCAGTTAACGATGAAATCAGTTAACGATGAAATCAGTTAACGATGAAATCAATTAAATGAAGATGAAATCAGTTAACGATGAAATCAGTTAACGATGAAATCAGTTAAATGAAGATGAAATCAGTTAAATGAAGATGAAATCAGTTAACGATGAAATCAGTTAACGATGAAATCAGTTAAATGAAGATGAAATCAGTTAAAGATGAAATCAGTAAACGATGAAATCAGTTAACGATGAAATCAGTTAAATGAAGATGAAATCAGTTAACGATGAAATCAGTTAACGATGAAATCAATTAACGATGAAATCAGTTAAATGAAGATGAAATCAGTTAACGATGAAATCAGTTAAAGATGAAATCAGTTAAATGAAGAATGAAGATGAAATCAGTTAACGATGAAATCAGTTAAATGAAGATGAAATCAGTTAACGATGAAATCAATTAACGATGAAATCAGTTAACGATGAAATCAATTAATGATGAAATCAGTTAAATGAAGATGAAATCAGTTAACGATGAAATCAGTTAAAGATGAAATCAGTTAAATGAAGAATGAAGATGAAATCAGTTAACGATGAAATCAGTTAACGATGAAATCAGTTAACGATGAAATCAATTAACGATGAAATCAGTTAAATGAAGATGAAATCAGTTAACGATGAAATCAGTTAAAGATGAAATCAGTTAAATGAAGAATGAAGATGAAATCAGTTAACGATGAAATCAGTTAAATGAAGATGAAATCAGTTAACGATGAAATCAGTTAACGATGAAATCAGTTAACGATGAAATCAGTTAACGATGAAATCAATTAAATGAAGATGAAATCAGTTAACGATGAAATCAGTTAAATGAAGATGAAATCAGTTAACGATGAAATCAGTTAAAGATGAAATCAGTTAACGATGAAATCAGTTAACGATGAAATCAGTTAAATGAAGATGAAATCAGTTAACGATGAAATCAGTTAAATGAAGAATGAAAATGAAATCAGTTAAATGAAGATGAAATCAGTTAACGATGAAATCAGTTAACGATGAAATCAGTTAACGATGAAATCAGTTAAATGAAGATGAAATCAGTTAACGATGAAATCAGTTAACAATGAAATCAGTTAAATGAAGATGAAATCAGTTAACGATGAAATTAGTTAACGATGAAATCAGTTAACGATGAAATCAGTTAAATGAAGATGAAATCAGTTAACGATGAAATCAGTTAAATGAAGAATGAAGATGAAATCAGTTAACGATGAAATCAATTAACGATGAAATCAGTTAACGATGAAATCAGTTAAATGAAGATGAAATCAGTTAACGATGAAATCAGTTAACGATGAAATCAGTTAAATGAAGAATGAAAATGAAATCAGTTAACGATGAAATCAATTAACGATGAAATCAGTTAACGATGAAATCAGTTAAATGAAGATGAAATCAGTTAACGATGAAATCAGTTAACGATGAAATCAGTTAAATGAAGATGAAATCAGTTAACGATGAAATCAGTTAACGATGAAATCAGTTAACGATGAAATCAGTTAAATGAAGATGAAATCAGTTAACGATGAAATCAGTTAACGATGAAATCAGTTAACGATGAAATCAATTAAATGAAGATGAAATCAGTTAACGATGAAATCAGTTAAATGAAGAATGAAAATGAAATCAGTTAAATGAAGATGAAATCAGTTAACGATGAAATCAGTTAACGATGAAATCAGTTAAATGAAGATGAAATCAGTTAACGATGAAATCAGTTAACGATGAAATCAGTTAACGATGAAATCAATTAAATGAAGATGAAATCAGTTAACGATGAAATCAGTTAAATGAAGATGAAATCAGTTAACGATGAAATCAGTTAAAGATGAAATCAGTTAACGATGAAATCAGTTAACGATGAAATCAGTTAAATGAAGATGAAATCAGTTAACGATGAAATCAGTTAAATGAAGAATGAAAATGAAATCAGTTAAATGAAGATGAAATCAGTTAACGATGAAATCAGTTAACGATGAAATCAGTTAACGATGAAATCAGTTAAATGAAGATGAAATCAGTTAACGATGAAATCAGTTAACTATGAAACAATTAACGATGAAATCAGTTAAATGAAGATGAAATCAGTTAACGATGAAATCAGTTAAAGATGAAATCAGTTAAATGAAGAATGAAGATGAAATCAGTTAACGATGAAATCAGTTAAATGAAGATGAAATCAGTTAACGATGAAATCAATTAACGATGAAATCAGTTAACGATGAAATCAATTAACGATGAAATCAGTTAAATGAAGATGAAATCAGTTAACGATGAAATCAGTTAAAGATGAAATCAGTTAAATGAAGAATGAAGATGAAATCAGTTAACGATGAAATCAGTTAACGATGAAATCAGTTAACGATGAAATCAATTAACGATGAAATCAGTTAAATGAAGATGAAATCAGTTAACGATGAAATCAGTTAAAGATGAAATCAGTTAAATGAAGAATGAAGATGAAATCAGTTAACGATGAAATCAGTTAAATGAAGATGAAATCAGTTAACGATGAAATCAGTTAACGATGAAATCAGTTAACGATGAAATCAGTTAACGATGAAATCAATTAAATGAAGATGAAATCAGTTAACGATGAAATCAGTTAAATGAAGATGAAATCAGTTAACGATGAAATCAGTTAAAGATGAAATCAGTTAACGATGAAATCAGTTAACGATGAAATCAGTTAACGATGAAATCAGTTAACAATGAAATCAGTTAAATGAAGATGAAATCAGTTAACGATGAAATCAGTTAACGATGAAATCAGTTAAATGAAGATGAAATCAGTTAACGATGAAATCAGTTAAATGAAGAATGAAGATGAAATCAGTTAACGATGAAATCAATTAACGATGAAATCAGTTAACGATGAAATCAGTTAAATGAAGATGAAATCAGTTAACGATGAAATCAGTTAACGATGAAATCAGTTAAATGAAGAATGAAAATGAAATCAGTTAACGATGAAATCAATTAACGATGAAATCAGTTAACGATGAAATCAGTTAAATGAAGATGAAATCAGTTAACGATGAAATCAGTTAACGATGAAATCAGTTAAATGAAGATGAAATCAGTTAACGATGAAATCAGTTAACGATGAAATCAGTTAAATGAAGATGAAATCAGTTAACGATGAAATCAGTTAACGATGAAATCAGTTAACGATGAAATCAATTAAATGAAGATGAAATCAGTTAACGATGAAATCAGTTAAATGAAGAATGAAAATGAAATCAGTTAAATGAAGATGAAATCAGTTAACGATGAAATCAGTTAACGATGAAATCAGTTAAATGAAGATGAAATCAGTTAACGATGAAATCAGTTAACGATGAAATCAGTTAACGATGAAATCAATTAAATGAAGATGAAATCAGTTAACGATGAAATCAGTTAAATGAAGATGAAATCAGTTAACGATGAAATCAGTTAAAGATGAAATCAGTTAACGATGAAATCAGTTAACGATGAAATCAGTTAAATGAAGATGAAATCAGTTAACGATGAAATCAGTTAACGATGAAATCAGTTAAATGAAGATGAAATCAGTTAAAGATGAAATCAGTTAACGATGAAATCAGTTAACGATGAAATCAGTTAAATGAAGATGAAATCAGTTAACGATGAAATCAGTTAACGATGAAATCAATTAACGATGAAATCAGTTAAATGAAGATGAAATCAGTTAACGATGAAATCAGTTAAAGATGAAATCAGTTAAATGAAGAATGAAGATGAAATCAGTTAACGATGAAATCAATTAACGATGAAATCAGTTAACGATGAAATCAGTTAAATGAAGATGAAATCAGTTAACGATGAAATCAGTTAACGATGAAATCAGTTAAATGAAGAATGAAAATGAAATCAGTTAACGATGAAATCAATTAACGATGAAATCAGTTAACGATGAAATCAGTTAAATGAAGATGAAATCAGTTAACGATGAAATCAGTTAACGATGAAATCAGTTAAATGAAGATGAAATCAGTTAACGATGAAATCAGTTAACGATGAAATCAGTTAACGATGAAATCAGTTAAATGAAGATGAAATCAGTTAACGATGAAATCAGTTAACAATGAAATCAGTTAACGATGAAATCAATTAAATGAAGATGAAATCAGTTAACGATGAAATCAGTTAACGATGAAATCAGTTAAATGAAGATGAAATCAGTTAAATGAAGATGAAATCAGTTAACGATGAAATCAGTTAACGATGAAATCAGTTAACGATGAAATCAGTTAAATGAAGATGAAATCAGTTAAAGATGAAATCAGTTAACGATGAAATCAGTTAACGATGAAATCAGTTAAATGAAGATGAAATCAGTTAACGATGAAATCAGTTAACGATGAAATCAATTAACGATGAAATCAGTTAAATGAAGATGAAATCAGTTAACGATGAAATCAGTTAAAGATGAAATCAGTTAAATGAAGAATGAAGATGAAATCAGTTAACGATGAAATCAGTTAAATGAAGATGAAATCAGTTAACGATGAAATCAATTAACGATGAAATCAGTTAACGATGAAATCAATTAACGATGAAATCAGTTAAATGAAGATGAAATCAGTTAACGATGAAATCAGTTAAAGATGAAATCAGTTAAATGAAGAATGAAGATGAAATCAGTTAACGATGAAATCAGTTAAATGAAGATGAAATCAGTTAACGATGAAATCAATTAACGATGAAATCAGTTAACGATGAAATCAATTAACGATGAAATCAGTTAAATGAAGATGAAATCAGTTAACGATGAAATCAGTTAACGATGAAATCAGTTAACGATGAAATCAATTAACGATGAAATCAGTTAAATGAAGATGAAATCAGTTAAAGATGAAATCAGTTAACGATGAAATCAGTTAACGATGAAATCAGTTAACGATGAAATCAGTTAACGATGAAATCAGTTAAATGAAGATGAAATCAGTTAACGATGAAATCAGTTAACGATGAAATCAATTAACGATGAAATCAGTTAAATGAAGATGAAATCAGTTAACGATGAAATCAGTTAAAGATGAAATCAGTTAAATGAAGAATGAAGATGAAATCAGTTAACGATGAAATCAGTTAAATGAAGATGAAATCAGTTAACGATGAAATCAATTAACGATGAAATCAGTTAACGATGAAATCAATTAACGATGAAATCAGTTAAATGAAGATGAAATCAGTTAACGATGAAATCAGTTAAAGATGAAATCAGTTAAATGAAGAATGAAGATGAAATCAGTTAACGATGAAATCAGTTAAATGAAGATGAAATCAGTTAACGATGAAATCAATTAACGATGAAATCAGTTAACGATGAAATCAATTAACGATGAAATCAGTTAAATGAAGATGAAATCAGTTAACGATGAAATCAGTTAAAGATGAAATCAGTTAAATGAAGAATGAAGATGAAATCAGTTAACGATGAAATCAGTTAAATGAAGATGAAATCAGTTAACGATGAAATCAATTAACGATGAAATCAGTTAACGATGAAATCAATTAACGATGAAATCAGTTAAATGAAGATGAAATCAGTTAACGATGAAATCAGTTAACGATGAAATCAGTTAACGATGAAATCAATTAACGATGAAATCAGTTAAATGAAGATGAAATCAGTTAACGATGAAATCAGTTAAAGATGAAATCAGTTAAATGAAGAATGAAGATGAAATCAGTTAACGATGAAATCAGTTAAATGAAGATGAAATCAGTTAACGATGAAATCAGTTAACGATGAAATCAGTTAACGATGAAATCAGTTAAATGAAGATGAAATCAGTTAACGATGAAATCAGTTAAATGAAGAATGAAGATGAAATCAGTTAACGATGAAATCAATTAACGATGAAATCAGTTAACGATGAAATCAGTTAAATGAAGATGAAATCAGTTAACGATGAAATCAGTTAACGATGAAATCAGTTAAATGAAGAATGAAAATGAAATCAGTTAACGATGAAATCAATTAACGATGAAATCAGTTAACGATGAAATCAGTTAAATGAAGATGAAATCAGTTAACGATGAAATCAGTTAACGATGAAATCAGTTAAATGAAGATGAAATCAGTTAACGATGAAATCAGTTAACGATGAAATCAGTTAAATGAAGATGAAATCAGTTAACGATGAAATCAGTTAACGATGAAATCAATTAAATGAAGATGAAATCAGTTAACGATGAAATCAGTTAAATGAAGAATGAAAATGAAATCAGTTAAATGAAGATGAAATCAGTTAACGATGAAATCAGTTAACGATGAAATCAGTTAAATGAAGATGAAATCAGTTAACGATGAAATCAGTTAACGATGAAATCAGTTAACGATGAAATCAATTAACGATGAAATCAGTTAAATGAAGATGAAATCAGTTAACGATGAAATCAGTTAAAGATGAAATCAGTTAAATGAAGAATGAAGATGAAATCAGTTAACGATGAAATCAGTTAAATGAAGATGAAATCAGTTAACGATGAAATCAGTTAACGATGAAATCAGTTAACGATGAAATCAGTTAAATGAAGATGAAATCAGTTAACGATGAAATCAGTTAAATGAAGAATGAAGATGAAATCAGTTAACGATGAAATCAATTAACGATGAAATCAGTTAACGATGAAATCAGTTAAATGAAGATGAAATCAGTTAACGATGAAATCAGTTAACGATGAAATCAGTTAAATGAAGAATGAAAATGAAATCAGTTAACGATGAAATCAATTAACGATGAAATCAGTTAACGATGAAATCAGTTAAATGAAGATGAAATCAGTTAACGATGAAATCAGTTAACGATGAAATCAGTTAAATGAAGATGAAATCAGTTAACGATGAAATCAGTTAACGATGAAATCAGTTAACGATGAAATCAGTTAAATGAAGATGAAATCAGTTAACGATGAAATCAGTTAACGATGAAATCAATTAAATGAAGATGAAATCAGTTAACGATGAAATCAGTTAAATGAAGAATGAAAATGAAATCAGTTAAATGAAGATGAAATCAGTTAACGATGAAATCAGTTAACGATGAAATCAGTTAAATGAAGATGAAATCAGTTAACGATGAAATCAGTTAACGATGAAATCAGTTAACGATGAAATCAATTAAATGAAGATGAAATCAGTTAACGATGAAATCAGTTAAATGAAGATGAAATCAGTTAACGATGAAATCAGTTAAAGATGAAATCAGTTAACGATGAAATCAGTTAACGATGAAATCAGTTAACGATGAAATCAGTTAAATGAAGATGAAATCAGTTAACGATGAAATCAGTTAACAATGAAATCAGTTAAATGAAGATGAAATCAGTTAACGATGAAATCAGTTAACGATGAAATCAGTTAACGATGAAATCAGTTAAATGAAGATGAAATCAGTTAACGATGAAATCAGTTAAATGAAGAATGAAGATGAAATCAGTTAACGATGAAATCAATTAACGATGAAATCAGTTAACGATGAAATCAGTTAAATGAAGATGAAATCAGTTAACGATGAAATCAGTTAACGATGAAATCAGTTAAATGAAGAATGAAAATGAAATCAGTTAACGATGAAATCAATTAACGATGAAATCAGTTAACGATGAAATCAGTTAAATGAAGATGAAATCAGTTAACGATGAAATCAGTTAAATGAAGATGAAATCAGTTAACGATGAAATCAGTTAACGATGAAATCAGTTAACGATGAAATCAATTAAATGAAGATGAAATCAGTTAACGATGAAATCAGTTAAATGAAGAATGAAAATGAAATCAGTTAAATGAAGATGAAATCAGTTAACGATGAAATCAGTTAACGATGAAATCAGTTAAATGAAGATGAAATCAGTTAACGATGAAATCAGTTAACGATGAAATCAGTTAACGATGAAATCAATTAAATGAAGATGAAATCAGTTAACGATGAAATCAGTTAAATGAAGATGAAATCAGTTAACGATGAAATCAGTTAACGATGAAATCAGTTAACGATGAAATCAGTTAACGATGAAATCAGTTAACGATGAAATCAGTTAAATGAAGATGAAATCAGTTAACGATGAAATCAGTTAAATGAAGAATGAAAATGAAATCAGTTAAATGAAGATGAAATCAGTTAACGATGAAATCAGTTAACGATGAAATCAGTTAACGAGGAAATCAGTTAAATGAAGATGAAATCAGTTAACGATGAAATCAGTTAACAATGAAATCAGTTAAATGAAGATGAAATCAGTTAACGATGAAATCAGTTAACGATGAAATCAGTTAACGATGAAATCAGTTAACGATAAAATCAGTTAAATGGAGATGAAATCAGTTAAAGATGAAATCAGTTAACGATGAAATCAGTTAACGATGAAATCAGTTAAATGAAGATGAAATCAGTTAACGATGAAATCAGTTAACGATGAAATCAATTAACGATGAAATCAGTTAAATGAAGATGAAATCAGTTAACGATGAAATCAGTTAAAGATGAAATCAGTTAAATGAAGAATGAAGATGAAATCAGTTAACGATGAAATCAATTAACGATGAAATCAGTTAACGATGAAATCAGTTAAATGAAGATGAAATCAGTTAACGATGAAATCAGTTAACGATGAAATCAGTTAAATGAAGAATGAAAATGAAATCAGTTAACGATGAAATCAATTAACGATGAAATCAGTTAACGATGAAATCAGTTAAATGAAGATGAAATCAGTTAACGATGAAATCAGTTAACGATGAAATCAGTTAAATGAAGATGAAATCAGTTAACGATGAAATCAGTTAACGATGAAATCAGTTAACGATGAAATCAGTTAAATGAAGATGAAATCAGTTAACGATGAAATCAGTTAACGATGAAATCAGTTAACGATGAAATCAATTAAATGAAGATGAAATCAGTTAACGATGAAATCAGTTAACGATGAAATCAGTTAAATGAAGATGAAATCAGTTAAATGAAGATGAAATCAGTTAACGATGAAATCAGTTAACGATGAAATCAGTTAACGATGAAATCAGTTAAATGAAGATGAAATCAGTTAAAGATGAAATCAGTTAACGATGAAATCAGTTAACGATGAAATCAGTTAAATGAAGATGAAATCAGTTAACGATGAAATCAGTTAACGATGAAATCAATTAACGATGAAATCAGTTAAATGAAGATGAAATCAGTTAACGATGAAATCAGTTAAATGAAGATGAAATCAGTTAACGATGAAATCAGTTAAAGATGAAATCAGTTAAATGAAGAATGAAGATGAAATCAGTTAACGATGAAATCAGTTAAATGAAGATGAAATCAGTTAACGATGAAATCAATTAACGATGAAATCAGTTAACGATGAAATCAATTAACGATGAAATCAGTTAAATGAAGATGAAATCAGTTAACGATGAAATCAGTTAAAGATGAAATCAGTTAAATGAAGAATGAAGATGAAATCAGTTAACGATGAAATCAGTTAAATGAAGATGAAATCAGTTAACGATGAAATCAATTAACGATGAAATCAGTTAACGATGAAATCAATTAACGATGAAATCAGTTAAATGAAGATGAAATCAGTTAACGATGAAATCAGTTAACGATGAAATCAGTTAACGATGAAATCAATTAACGATGAAATCAGTTAAATGAAGATGAAATCAGTTAAAGATGAAATCAGTTAAGGATGAAATCAGTTAACGATGAAATCAGTTAAATGAAGATGAAATCAGTTAACGATGAAATCAGTTAACGATGAAATCAATTAACGATGAAATCAGTTAAATGAAGATGAAATCAGTTAACGATGAAATCAGTTAAAGATGAAATCAGTTAAATGAAGAATGAAGATGAAATCAGTTAACGATGAAATCAGTTAAATGAAGATGAAATCAGTTAACGATGAAATCAATTAACGATGAAATCAGTTAACGATGAAATCAATTAACGATGAAATCAGTTAAATGAAGATGAAATCAGTTAACGATGAAATCAGTTAAAGATGAAATCAGTTAAATGAAGAATGAAGATGAAATCAGTTAACGATGAAATCAGTTAAATGAAGATGAAATCAGTTAACGATGAAATCAATTAACGATGAAATCAGTTAACGATGAAATCAATTAACGATGAAATCAGTTAAATGAAGATGAAATCAGTTAACGATGAAATCAGTTAAAGATGAAATCAGTTAAATGAAGAATGAAGATGAAATCAGTTAACGATGAAATCAGTTAAATGAAGATGAAATCAGTTAACGATGAAATCAATTAACGATGAAATCAGTTAACGATGAAATCAATTAACGATGAAATCAGTTAAATGAAGATGAAATCAGTTAACGATGAAATCAGTTAACGATGAAATCAGTTAACGATGAAATCAATTAACGATGAAATCAGTTAAATGAAGATGAAATCAGTTAACGATGAAATCAGTTAAAGATGAAATCAGTTAAATGAAGAATGAAGATGAAATCAGTTAACGATGAAATCAGTTAAATGAAGATGAAATCAGTTAACGATGAAATCAGTTAACGATGAAATCAGTTAACGATGAAATCAGTTAAATGAAGATGAAATCAGTTAACGATGAAATCAGTTAAATGAAGAATGAAGATGAAATCAGTTAACGATGAAATCAATTAACGATGAAATCAGTTAACGATGAAATCAGTTAACTGAAGATGAAATCAGTTAACGATGAAATCAGTTAACGATGAAATCAGTTAAATGAAGAATGAAAATGAAATCAGTTAACGATGAAATCAATTAACGATGAAATCAGTTAACGATGAAATCAGTTAAATGAAGATGAAATCAGTTAACGATGAAATCAGTTAACGATGAAATCAGTTAAATGAAGATGAAATCAGTTAACGATGAAATCAGTTAACGATGAAATCAGTTAACGATGAAATCAGTTAAATGAAGATGAAATCAGTTAACGATGAAATCAGTTAACGATGAAATCAGTTAACGATGAAATCAATTAAATGAAGATGAAATCAGTTAACGATGAAATCAGTTAAATGAAGAATGAAAATGAAATCAGTTAAATGAAGATCAAATCAGTTAACGATGAAATCAGTTAACGATGAAATCAGTTAAATGAAGATGAAATCAGTTAACGATGAAATCAGTTAACGATGAAATCAGTTAACGATGAAATCAATTAAATGAAGAATGAAAATGAAATCAGTTAAATGAAGATGAAATCAGTTAACGATGAAATCAGTTAACGATGAAATCAGTTAAATGAAGATGAAATCAGTTAACGATGAAATCAGTTAACAATGAAATCAGTTAAATGAAGATGAAATCAGTTAACGATGAAATCAGTTAACGATGAAATCAGTTAACGATGAAATCAGTTAACGATGAAATCAGTTAAATGAAGATGAAATCAGTTAAAGATGAAATCAGTTAACGATGAAATCAGTTAACGATGAAATCAGTTAAATGAAGATGAAATCAGTTAACGATGAAATCAGTTAACGATGAAATCAATTAATGATGAAATCAGTTAAATGAAGATGAAATCAGTTAACGATGAAATCAGTTAAAGATGAAATCAGTTAAATGAAGAATGAAGATGAAATCAGTTAACGATGAAATCAGTTAAATGAAGATGAAATCAGTTAACGATGAAATCAGTTAACGATGAAATCAGTTAACGATGAAATCAGTTAAATGAAGATGAAATCAGTTAACGATGAAATCAGTTAAATGAAGAATGAAGATGAAATCAGTTAACGATGAAATCAATTAACGATGAAATCAGTTAACGATGAAATCAGTTAAATGAAGATGAAATCAGTTAACGATGAAATCAGTTAACGATGAAATCAGTTAAATGAAGAATGAAAATGAAATCAGTTAACGATGAAATCAATTAACGATGAAATCAGTTAACGATGAAATCAGTTAAATGAAGATGAAATCAGTTAACGATGAAATCAGTTAACGATGAAATCAGTTAAATGAAGATGAAATCAGTTAACGATGAAATCAGTTAACGATGAAATCAGTTAACGATGAAATCAGTTAAATGAAGATGAAATCAGTTAATGATGAAATCAGTTAACGATGAAATCAGTTAACGATGAAATCAATTAAATGAAGATGAAATCAGTTAACGATGAAATCAGTTAAATGAAGATGAAATCAGTTAACGATGAAATCAGTTAACGATGAAATCAGTTAACGATGAAATCAGTTAAATGAAGATGAAATCAGTTAACGATGAAATCAGTTAACGATGAAATCAATTAACGATGAAATCAGTTAAATGAAGATGAAATCAGTTAACGATGAAATCAGTTAAAGATGAAATCAGTTAAATGAAGAATGAAGATGAAATCAGTTAACGATGAAATCAGTTAAATGAAGATGAAATCAGTTAACGATGAAATCAATTAACGATGAAATCAGTTAACGATGAAATCAATTAACGATGAAATCAGTTAAATGAAGATGAAATCAGTTAACGATGAAATCAGTTAAAGATGAAATCAGTTAAATGAAGAATGAAGATGAAATCAGTTAACGATGAAATCAGTTAAATGAAGATGAAATCAGTTAACGATGAAATCAATTAACGATGAAATCAGTTAACGATGAAATCAATTAACGATGAAATCAGTTAAATGAAGATGAAATCAGTTAACGATGAAATCAGTTAAAGATGAAATCAGTTAAATGAAGAATGAAGATGAAATCAGTTAACGATGAAATCAGTTAAATGAAGATGAAATCAGTTAACGATGAAATCAGTTAACGATGAAATCAGTTAAATGAAGATGAAATCAGTTAACGATGAAATCAGTTAAATGAAGAATGAAGATGAAATCAGTTAACGATGAAATCAATTAACGATGAAATCAGTTAACGATGAAATCAGTTAAATGAAGATGAAATCAGTTAACGATGAAATCAGTTAACGATGAAATCAGTTAAATGAAGATGAAATCAGTTAACGATGAAATCAGTTAACGATGAAATCAGTTAACGATGAAATCAATTAAATGAAGATGAAATCAGTTAACGATGAAATCAGTTAACGATGAAATCAGTTAAATGAAGATGAAATCAGTTAAATGAAGATGAAATCAGTTAACGATGAAATCAGTTAACGATGAAATCAGTTAACGATGAAATCAGTTAAATGAAGATGAAATCAGTTAAAGATGAAATCAGTTAACGATGAAATCAGTTAACGATGAAATCAGTTAAATGAAGATGAAATCAGTTAACGATGAAATCAGTTAACGATGAAATCAATTAACGATGAAATCAGTTAAATGAAGATGAAATCAGTTAACGATGAAATCAGTTAAAGATGAAATCAGTTAAATGAAGAATGAAGATGAAATCAGTTAACGATGAAATCAGTTAAATGAAGATGAAATCAGTTAACGATGAAATCAATTAACGATGAAATCAGTTAACGATGAAATCAATTAACGATGAAATCAGTTAAATGAAGATGAAATCAGTTAACGATGAAATCAGTTAAAGATGAAATCAGTTAAATGAAGAATGAAGATGAAATCAGTTAACGATGAAATCAGTTAAATGAAGATGAAATCAGTTAACGATGAAATCAATTAACGATGAAATCAATTAACGATGAAATCAGTTAAATGAAGATGAAATCAGTTAACGATGAAATCAGTTAAAGATGAAATCAGTTAAATGAAGAATGAAGATGAAATCAGTTAACGATGAAATCAGTTAAATGAAGATGAAATCAGTTAACGATGAAATCAATTAACGATGAAATCAGTTAACGATGAAATCAATTAACGATGAAATCAGTTAAATGAAGATGAAATCAGTTAACGATGAAATCAGTTAAAGATGAAATCAGTTAAATGAAGAATGAAGATGAAATCAGTTAACGATGAAATCAGTTAAATGAAGATGAAATCAGTTAACGATGAAATCAGTTAACGATGAAATCAGTTAACGATGAAATCAGTTAAATGAAGATGAAATCAGTTAACGATAAAATCAGTTAAATGAAGAATGAAGATGAAATCAGTTAACGATGAAATCAATTAACGATGAAATCAGTTAACGATGAAATCAGTTAAATGAAGATGAAATCAGTTAACGATGAAATCAGTTAACGATGAAATCAGTTAAATGAAGAATGAAAATGAAATCAGTTAACGATGAAATCAATTAACGATGAAATCAGTTAACGATGAAATCAGTTAAATGAAGATGAAATCAGTTAACGATGAAATCAGTTAACGATGAAATCAGTTAAATGAAGATGAAATCAGTTAACGATGAAATCAGTTAACGATGAAATCAGTTAACGATGAAATCAGTTAAATGAAGATGAAATCAGTTAACGATGAAATCAGTTAACGATGAAATCAGTTAACGATGAAATCAATTAAATGAAGATGAAATCAGTTAACGATGAAATCAGTTAAATGAAGAATGAAAATGAAATCAGTTAAATGAAGATGAAATCAGTTAACGATGAAATCAGTTAACGATGAAATCAGTTAAATGAAGATGAAATCAGTTAACGATGAAATCAGTTAACGATGAAATCAGTTAACGATGAAATCAATTAAATGAAGATGAAATCAGTTAACGATGAAATCAGTTAAATGAAGATGAAATCAGTTAACGATGAAATCAGTTAACGATGAAATCAGTTAAATGAAGATGAAATCAGTTAACGATGAAATCAGTTAACGATGAAATCAGTTAACGATGAAATCAGTTAAATGAAGATGAAATCAGTTAACGATGAAATCAGTTAACGATGAAATCAATTAACGATGAAATCAGTTAAATGAAGATGAAATCAGTTAACGATGAAATCAGTTAAAGATGAAATCAGTTAAATGAAGAATGAAGATGAAATCAGTTAACGATGAAATCAGTTAAATGAAGATGAAATCAGTTAACGATGAAATCAGTTAACGATGAAATCAGTTAACGATGAAATCAGTTAAATGAAGATGAAATCAGTTAACGATGAAATCAGTTAAATGAAGAATGAAAATGAAATCAGTTAACGATGAAATCAATTAACGATGAAATCAGTTAACGATGAAATCAGTTAAATGAAGATGAAATCAGTTCACGATGAAATCAGTTAAATGAAGAATGAAAATGAAATCAGTTAAATGAAGATGAAATCAGTTAACGATGAAATCAGTTAAATGAAGAATGAAAATGAAATCAGTTAAATGAAGATGAAATCAGTTAACGATGAAATCAGTTAAATGAAGATGAAATCAGTTAACGATGAAATCAGTTAACGATGAAATCAATTAAATGAAGATGAAATCAGTTAACGATGAAATCAGTTAAATGAAGAATGAAATCAGTTAACGATGAAATCAGTTAACGATGAAATCAGTTAAATGAAGAATGAAAATGAAATCAGTTAACGATGAAATCAATTAACGATGAAATCAGTTAACGATGAAATCAGTTAAATGAAGATGAAATCAGTTAACGATGAAATCAGTTAACGATGAAATCAGTTAACGATGAAATCAGTTAAATGAAGATGAAATCAGTTAACGATGAAATCAGTTAACGATGAAATCAGTTAACGATGAAATCAGTTAAATGAAGATGAAATCAGTTAACGATGAAATCAGTTAACGATGAAATCAGTTAACGATGAAATCAATTAAATGAAGATGAAATCAGTTAACGATGAAATCAGTTAACGATGAAATCAGTTAAATGAAGATGAAATCAGTTAAATGAAGATGAAATCAGTTAACGATGAAATCAGTTAACGATGAAATCAGTTAAATGAAGATGAAATCAGTTAAAGATGAAATCAGTTAACGATGAAATCAGTTAACGATGAAATCAGTTAAATGAAGATGAAATCAGTTAACGATGAAATCAGTTAACGATGAAATCAATTAACGATGAAATCAGTTAAATGAAGATGAAATCAGTTAACGATGAAATCAGTTAAAGATGAAATCAGTTAAATGAAGAATGAAGATGAAATCAGTTAACGATGAAATCAGTTAACGATGAAATCAGTTAACGATGAAATCAGTTAAATGAAGATGAAATCAGTTAACGATGAAATCAGTTAAATGAAGAATGAAGATGAAATCAGTTAACGATGAAATCAATTAACGATGAAATCAGTTAAATGAAGATGAAATCAGTTAACGATGAAATCAGTTAACGATGAAATCAGTTAAATGAAGAATGAAAATGAAATCAGTTAACGATGAAATCAATTAACGATGAAATCAGTTAACGATGAAATCAGTTAAATGAAGATGAAATCAGTTAACGATGAAATCAGTTAACGATGAAATCAGTTAAATGAAGATGAAATCAGTTAACGATGAAATCAGTTAACGATGAAATCAGTTAACGATGAAATCAGTTAAATGAAGATGAAATCAGTTAACGATGAAATCAGTTAACGATGAAATCAATTAAATGAAGATGAAATCAGTTAACGATGAAATCAGTTAACGATGAAATCAGTTAAATGAAGATGAAATCAGTTAAATGAAGATGAAATCAGTTAACGATGAAATCAGTTAACGATGAAATCAGTTAACGATGAAATCAGTTAAATGAAGATGAAATCAGTTAAAGATGAAATCAGTTAACGATGAAATCAGTTAACGATGAAATCAGTTAAATGAAGATGAAATCAGTTAACGATGAAATCAGTTAACGATGAAATCAATTAACGATGAAATCAGTTAAATGAAGATGAAATCAGTTAACGATGAAATCAGTTAAAGATGAAATCAGTTAAATGAAGAATGAAGATGAAATCAGTTAACGATGAAATCAGTTAAATGAAGATGAAATCAGTTAACGATGAAATCAATTAACGATGAAATCAGTTAACGATGAAATCAATTAACGATGAAATCAGTTAAATGAAGATGAAATCAGTTAACGATGAAATCAGTTAACGATGAAATCAATTAAATGAAGATGAAATCAGTTAACGATGAAATCAGTTAAATGAAGATGAAATCAGTTAACGATGAAATCAGTTAAAGATGAAATCAGTTAACGATGAAATCAGTTAACGATGAAATCAGTTAAATGAAGATGAAATCAGTTAAATGAAGATGAAATCAGTTAACGATGAAATCAGTTAAATGAAGATGAAATCAGTTAAAGATGAAATCAGTTAACGATGAAATCAGTTAACGATGAAATCAGTTAAATGAAGATGAAATCAGTTAAATGAAGATGAAATCAGTTAACGATGAAATCAGTTAAATGAAGATGAAATCAGTTAACGATGAAATCAATTAACGATGAAATCAGTTAAATGAAGATGAAATCAGTTAACGATGAAATCAGTTAAATGAAGATGAAATCAGTTAACGATGAAATCAGTTAACGATGAAATCAGTTAACGATGAAATCAGTTAAATGAAGATGAAATCAGTTAACGATGAAATCAGTTAACGATGAAATCAGTTAACGATGAAATCAGTTAAATGAAGATGAAATCAGTTAACGATGAAATCAGTTAACGATGAAATCAGTTAACGATGAAATCAGTTAAATGAAGATGAAATCAGTTAACGTTGAAATCAGTTAACGATGAAATCAGTTAACGATGAAATCAATTAAATGAAGATGAAATCAGTTAACGATGAAATCAGTTAACGATGAAATCAGTTAAATGAAGATGAAATCAGTTAAATGAAGATGAAATCAGTTAACGATGAAATCAGTTAACGATGAAATCAGTTAAATGAAGATGAAATCAGTTAAAGATGAAATCAGTTAACGATGAAATCAGTTAACGATGAAATCAGTTAAATGAAGATGAAATCAGTTAACGATGAAATCAGTTAACGATGAAATCAATTAACGATGAAATCAGTTAAATGAAGATGAAATCAGTTAACGATGAAATCAGTTAAAGATGAAATCAGTTAAATGAAGAATGAAGATGAAATCAGTTAACGATGAAATCAGTTAACGATGAAATCAGTTAACGATGAAATCAGTTAAATGAAGATGAAATCAGTTAACGATGAAATCAGTTAAATGAAGAATGAAGATGAAATCAGTTAACGATGAAATCAATTAACGATGAAATCAGTTAAATGAAGATGAAATCAGTTAACGATGAAATCAGTTAACGATGAAATCAGTTAAATGAAGAATGAAAATGAAATCAGTTAACGATGAAATCAATTAACGATGAAATCAGTTAACGATGAAATCAGTTAAATGAAGATGAAATCAGTTAACGATGAAATCAGTTAACGATGAAATCAGTTAAATGAAGATGAAATCAGTTAACGATGAAATCAGTTAACGATGAAATCAGTTAACGATGAAATCAGTTAAATGAAGATGAAATCAGTTAACGATGAAATCAGTTAACGATGAAATCAATTAAATGAAGATGAAATCAGTTAACGATGAAATCAGTTAACGATGAAATCAGTTAAATGAAGATGAAATCAGTTAAATGAAGATGAAATCAGTTAACGATGAAATCAGTTAACGATGAAATCAGTTAACGATGAAATCAGTTAAATGAAGATGAAATCAGTTAAAGATGAAATCAGTTAACGATGAAATCAGTTAACGATGAAATCAGTTAAATGAAGATGAAATCAGTTAACGATGAAATCAGTTAACGATGAAATCAATTAACGATGAAATCAGTTAAATGAAGATGAAATCAGTTAACGATGAAATCAGTTAAAGATGAAATCAGTTAAATGAAGAATGAAGATGAAATCAGTTAACGATGAAATCAGTTAAATGAAGATGAAATCAGTTAACGATGAAATCAATTAACGATGAAATCAGTTAACGATGAAATCAATTAACGATGAAATCAGTTAAATGAAGATGAAATCAGTTAACGATGAAATCAGTTAACGATGAAATCAATTAAATGAAGATGAAATCAGTTAACGATGAAATCAGTTAAATGAAGATGAAATCAGTTAACGATGAAATCAGTTAAAGATGAAATCAGTTAACGATGAAATCAGTTAACGATGAAATCAGTTAAATGAAGATGAAATCAGTTAAATGAAGATGAAATCAGTTAACGATGAAATCAGTTAAATGAAGATGAAATCAGTTAAAGATGAAATCAGTTAACGATGAAATCAGTTAACGATGAAATCAGTTAAATGAAGATGAAATCAGTTAAATGAAGATGAAATCAGTTAACGATGAAATCAGTTAAATGAAGATGAAATCAGTTAACGATGAAATCAATTAACGATGAAATCAGTTAAATGAAGATGAAATCAGTTAACGATGAAATCAGTTAACGATGAAATCAGTTAAATGAAGAATGAAAATGAAATCAGTTAACGATGAAATCAATTAACGATGAAATCAGTTAACGATGAAATCAGTTAAATGAAGATGAAATCAGTTAACGATGAAATCAGTTAACGATGAAATCAGTTAAATGAAGATGAAATCAGTTAACGATGAAATAAGTTAACGATGAAATCAATTAAATGAAGATGAAATCAGTTAACGATGAAATCAGTTAAATGAAGAATGAAAATGAAATCAGTTAAATGAAGATGAAATCAGTTAACGATGAAATCAGTTAACGATGAAATCAGTTAAATGAAGATGAAATCAGTTAACGATGAAATCAGTTAACGATGAAATCAGTTAACGATGAAATCAATTAAATGAAGATGAAATCAGTTAACGATGAAATCAGTTAAATGAAGATGAAATCAGTTAACGATGAAATCAGTTAAAGATGAAATCAGTTAACGATGAAATCAGTTAACGATGAAATCAGTTAACGATGAAATCAGTTAAATGAAGATGAAATCAGTTAACGATGAAATCAGTTAAATGAAGAATGAAAATGAAATCAGTTAAATGAAGATGAAATCAGTTAACGATGAAATCAGTTAACGATGAAATCAGTTAACGATGAAATCAGTTAAATGAAGATGAAATCAGTTAACGATGAAATCAGTTAACAATGAAATCAGTTAAATGAAGATGAAATCAGTTAACGATGAAATCAGTTAACGATGAAATCAGTTAACGATGAAATCAGTTAACGATGAAATCAGTTAAATGAAGATGAAATCAGTTAAAGATGAAATCAGTTAACGATGAAATCAGTTAACGATGAAATCAGTTAAATGAAGATGAAATCAGTTAACGATGAAATCAGTTAACGATGAAATCAATTAACGATGAAATCAGTTAAATGAAGATGAAATCAGTTAACGATGAAATCAGTTAAAGATGAAATCAGTTAAATGAAGAATGAAGATGAAATCAGTTAACGATGAAATCAGTTAAATGAAGATGAAATCAGTTAACGATGAAATCAGTTAACGATGAAATCAGTTAACGATGAAATCAGTTAAATGAAGATGAAATCAGTTAACGATGAAATCAGTTAAATGAAGAATGAAGATGAAATCAGTTAACGATGAAATCAATTAACGATGAAATCAGTTAACGATGAAATCAGTTAAATGAAGATGAAATCAGTTAACGATGAAATCAGTTAACGATGAAATCAGTTAACGATGAAATCAGTTAAATGAAGATGAAATCAGTTAACGATGAAATCAGTTAACGATGAAATCAGTTAACGATGAAATCAATTAAATGAAGATGAAATCAGTTAACGATGAAATCAGTTAACGATGAAATCAGTTAAATGAAGATGAAATCAGTTAAATGAAGATGAAATCAGTTAACGATGAAATCAGTTAACGATGAAATCAGTTAACGATGAAATCAGTTAAATGAAGATGAAATCAGTTAAAGATGAAATCAGTTAACGATGAAATCAGTTAACGATGAAATCAGTTAAATGAAGATGAAATCAGTTAACGATGAAATCAGTTAAATGAAGATGAAATCAGTTAACGATGAAATCAGTTAAATGAAGATGAAATCAGTTAACGATGAAATCAGTTAACGATGAAATCAATTAACGATGAAATCAGTTAACGATGAAATCAATTAACGATGAAATCAGTTAAATGAAGATGAAATCAGTTAACGATGAAATCAGTTAAAGATGAAATCAGTTAAATGAAGAATGAAGATGAAATCAGTTAACGATGAAATCAGTTAAATGAAGATGAAATCAGTTAACGATGAAATCAATTAACGATGAAATCAGTTAACGATGAAATCAATTAACGATGAAATCAGTTAAATGAAGATGAAATCAGTTAACGATGAAATCAGTTAAAGATGAAATCAGTTAAATGAAGAATGAAGATGAAATCAGTTAACGATGAAATCAGTTAAATGAAGATGAAATCAGTTAACGATGAAATCAATTAACGATGAAATCAGTTAACGATGAAATCAATTAACGATGAAATCAGTTAAATGAAGATGAAATCAGTTAACGATGAAATCAGTTAAAGATGAAATCAGTTAAATGAAGAATGAAGATGAAATCAGTTAACGATGAAATCAGTTAAATGAAGATGAAATCAGTTAACGATGAAATCAATTAACGATGAAATCAGTTAACGATGAAATCAGTTAAATGAAGAATGAAAATGAAATCAGTTAACGATGAAATCAATTAACGATGAAATCAGTTAACGATGAAATCAGTTAAATGAAGATGAAATCAGTTAACGATGAAATCAGTTAACGATGAAATCAGTTAAATGAAGATGAAATCAGTTAACGATGAAATCAGTTAACGATGAAATCAGTTAACGATGAAATCAATTAACGATGAAATCAGTTAACGATGAAATCAGTTAACGATGAAATCAGTTAAATGAAGATGAAATCAGTTAACGATGAAATCAGTTAACGATGAAATCAGTTAACGATGAAATCAATTAAATGAAGATGAAATCAGTTAACGATGAAATCAGTTAAATGAAGAATGAAAATGAAATCAGTTAAATGAAGATGAAATCAGTTAACGATGAAATCAGTTAACGATGAAATCAGTTAAATGAAGATGAAATCAGTTAACGATGAAATCAGTTAACGATGAAATCAGTTAACGATGAAATCAATTAAATGAAGATGAAATCAGTTAACGATGAAATCAGTTAAATGAAGATGAAATCAGTTAACGATGAAATCAGTTAAAGATGAAATCAGTTAACGATGAAATCAGTTAACGATGAAATCAGTTAACGATGAAATCAGTTAAATGAAGATGAAATCAGTTAACGATGAAATCAGTTAAATGAAGAATGAAAATGAAATCAGTTAAATGAAGATGAAATCAGTTAACGATGAAATCAGTTAACGATGAAATCAGTTAACGATGAAATCAGTTAAATGAAGATGAAATCAGTTAACGATGAAATCAGTTAACAATGAAATCAGTTAAATGAAGATGAAATCAGTTAACGATGAAATCAGTTAACGATGAAATCAGTTAACGATGAAATCAGTTAAATGAAGATGAAATCAGTTAACGATGAAATCAGTTAACGATGAAATCAGTTAAATGAAGATGAAATCAGTTAACGATGAAATCAGTTAACGATGAAATCAGTTAAATGAAGATGAAATCAGTTAACGATGAAATCAGTTAACGATGAAATCAGTTAACGATGAAATCAATTAAATGAAGATGAAATCAGTTAACGATGAAATCAGTTAAATGAAGATGAAATCAGTTAACGATGAAATCAGTTAAAGATGAAATCAGTTAACGATGAAATCAGTTAACGATGAAATCAGTTAACGATGAAATCAGTTAAATGAAGATGAAATCAGTTAACGATGAAATCAGTTAAATGAAGAATGAAAATGAAATCAGTTAAATGAAGATGAAATCAGTTAACGATGAAATCAGTTAACGATGAAATCAGTTAACGATGAAATCAGTTAAATGAAGAATGAAAATGAAATCAGTTAACGATGAAATCAATTAACGATGAAATCAGTTAACGATGAAATCAGTTAAATGAAGATGAAATCAGTTAACGATGAAATCAGTTAACGATGAAATCAGTTAAATGAAGATGAAATCAGTTAACGATGAAATCAGTTAACGATGAAATCAGTTAACGATGAAATCAGTTAAATGAAGATGAAATCAGTTAACGATGAAATCAGTTAACGATGAAATCAGTTAACGATGAAATCAATTAAATGAAGATGAAATCAGTTAACGATGAAATCAGTTAAATGAAGAATGAAAATGAAATCAGTTAAATGAAGATGAAATCAGTTAACGATGAAATCAGTTAACGATGAAATCAGTTAAATGAAGATGAAATCAGTTAACGATGAAATCAGTTAACGATGAAATCAGTTAACGATGAAATCAATTAAATGAAGATGAAATCAGTTAACGATGAAATCAGTTAAATGAAGATGAAATCAGTTAACGATGAAATCAGTTAAAGATGAAATCAGTTAACGATGAAATCAGTTAACGATGAAATCAGTTAACGATGAAATCAGTTAAATGAAGATGAAATCAGTTAACGATGAAATCAGTTAAAAGAAGAATGAAAATGAAATCAGTTAAATGAAGATGAAATCAGTTAACGATGAAATCAGTTAACGATGAAATCAGTTAAATGAAGATGAAATCAGTTAACGATGAAATCAGTTAACAATGAAATCAGTTAAATGAAGATGAAATCAGTTAACGATGAAATCAGTTAACGATGAAATCAGTTAAATGAAGATGAAATCAGTTAACGATGAAATCAGTTAACGATGAAATCAGTTAAATGAAGATGAAATCAGTTAACGATGAAATCAGTTAACGATGAAATCAGTTAAATGAAGATGAAATCAGTTAACGATGAAATCAGTTAACGATGAAATCAGTTAACGATGAAATCAGTTAAATGAAGATGAAATCAGTTAACGATGAAATCAGTTAACGATGAAATCAATTAACGATGAAATCAGTTAAATGAAGATGAAATCAGTTAACGATGAAATCAGTTAAAGATGAAATCAGTTAAATGAAGAATGAAGATGAAATCAGTTAACGATGAAATCAGTTAAATGAAGATGAAATCAGTTAACGATGAAATCAATTAACGATGAAATCAGTTAACGATGAAATCAATTAACGATGAAATCAGTTAAATGAAGATGAAATCAGTTAACGATGAAATCAGTTAAAGATGAAATCAGTTAAATGAAGAATGAAGATGAAATCAGTTAACGATGAAATCAGTTAAATGAAGATGAAATCAGTTAACGATGAAATCAATTAACGATGAAATCAGTTAACGATGAAATCAATTAACGATGAAATCAGTTAAATGAAGATGAAATCAGTTAACGATGAAATCAGTTAAAGATGAAATCAGTTAAATGAAGAATGAAGATGAAATCAGTTAACGATGAAATCAGTTAAATGAAGATGAAATCAGTTAACGATGAAATCAATTAACGATGAAATCAGTTAACGATGAAATCAATTAACGATGAAATCAGTTAAATGAAGATGAAATCAGTTAACGATGAAATCAGTTAAAGATGAAATCAGTTAAATGAAGAATGAAGATGAAATCAGTTAACGATGAAATCAGTTAAATGAAGATGAAATCAGTTAACGATGAAATCAGTTAACGATGAAATCAGTTAACGATGAAATCAGTTAAATGAAGATGAAATCAGTTAACGATGAAATCAGTTAAATGAAGAATGAAGATGAAATCAGTTAACGATGAAATCAATTAACGATGAAATCAGTTAACGATGAAATCAGTTAAATGAAGATGAAATCAGTTAACGATGAAATCAGTTAACGATGAAATCAGTTAAATGAAGAATGAAAATGAAATCAGTTAACGATGAAATCAATTAACGATGAAATCAGTTAACGATGAAATCAGTTAAATGAAGATGAAATCAGTTAACGATGAAATCAGTTAACGATGAAATCAGTTAAATGAAGATGAAATCAGTTAACGATGAATTCAGTTAACGATGAAATCAGTTAAATGAAGATGAAATCAGTTAACGATGAAATCAATTAACGATGAAATCAGTTAACGATGAAATCAATTAACGATGAAATCAGTTAAATGAAGATGAAATCAGTTAACGATGAAATCAGTTAAAGATGAAATCAGTTAAATGAAGAATGAAGATGAAATCAGTTAACGATGAAATCAGTTAAATGAAGATGAAATCAGTTAACGATGAAATCAATTAACGATGAAATCAGTTAACGATGAAATCAATTAACGATGAAATCAGTTAAATGAAGATGAAATCAGTTAACGATGAAATCAGTTAAAGATGAAATCAGTTAAATGAAGAATGAAGATGAAATCAGTTAACGATGAAATCAGTTAAATGAAGATGAAATCAGTTAACGATGAAATCAGTTAACGATGAAATCAGTTAACGATGAAATCAGTTAAATGAAGATGAAATCAGTTAACGATGAAATCAGTTAAATGAAGAATGAAGATGAAATCAGTTAACGATGAAATCAATTAACGATGAAATCAGTTAACGATGAAATCAGTTAAATGAAGATGAAATCAGTTAACGATGAAATCAGTTAACGATGAAATCAGTTAAATGAAGAATGAAAATGAAATCAGTTAACGATGAAATCAATTAACGATGAAATCAGTTAACGATGAAATCAGTTAAATGAAGATGAAATCAGTTAACGATGAAATCAGTTAACGATGAAATCAGTTAAATGAAGATGAAATCAGTTAACGATGAATTCAGTTAACGATGAAATCAGTTAACGATGAAATCAGTTAAATGAAGATGAAATCAGTTAACGATGAAATCAGTTAACGATGAAATCAGTTAACGATGAAATCAATTAAATGAAGATGAAATCAGTTAACGATGAAATCAGTTAAATGAAGAATGAAAATGAAATCAGTTAAATGAAGATGAAATCAGTTAACAATGAAATCAGTTAACGATGAAATCAGTTAAATGAAGATGAAATCAGTTAACGATGAAATCAGTTAACGATGAAATCAGTTAACGATGAAATCAATTAAATGAAGATGAAATCAGTTAACGATGAAATCAGTTAAATGAAGATGAAATCAGTTAACGATGAAATCAGTTAAAGTTGAAATCAGTTAACGATGAAATCAGTTAACGATGAAATCAGTTAACGATGAAATCAGTTAAATGAAGATGAAATCAGTTAACGATGAAATCAGTTAAATGAAGAATGAAAATGAAATCAGTTAAATGAAGATGAAATCAGTTAACGATGAAATCAGTTAACGATGAAATCAGTTAACGATGAAATCAGTTAAATGAAGATGAAATCAGTTAACGATGAAATCAGTTAACAATGAAATCAGTTAAATGAAGATGAAATCAGTTAACGATGAAATCAGTTAACGATGAAATCAGTTAACGATGAAATCAGTTAAATGAAGATGAAATCAGTTAACGATGAAATCAGTTAACGATGAAATCAGTTAAATGAAGATGAAATCAGTTAACGATGAAATCAGTTAACGATGAAATCAGTTAAATGAAGATGAAATCAGTTAACGATGAAATCAGTTAACGATGAAATCAGTTAACGATGAAATCAATTAAATGAAGATGAAATCAGTTAACGATGAAATCAGTTAAATGAAGATGAAATCAGTTAACGATGAAATCAGTTAAAGATGAAATCAGTTAACGATGAAATCAGTTAACGATGAAATCAGTTAACGATGAAATCAGTTAAATGAAGATGAAATCAGTTAACGATGAAATCAGTTAAATGAAGAATGAAAATGAAATCAGTTAAATGAAGATGAAATCAGTTAACGATGAAATCAGTTAACGATGAAATCAGTTAACGATGAAATCAGTTAAATGAAGAATGAAAATGAAATCAGTTAACGATGAAATCAATTAACGATGAAATCAGTTAACGATGAAATCAGTTAAATGAAGATGAAATCAGTTAACGATGAAATCAGTTAACGATGAAATCAGTTAAATGAAGATGAAATCAGTTAACGATGAAATCAGTTAACGATGAAATCAATTAAATGAAGATGAAATCAGTTAACGATGAAATCAGTTAAATGAAGAATGAAAATGAAATCAGTTAAATGAAGATGAAATCAGTTAACGATGAAATCAGTTAACGATGAAATCAGTTAAATGAAGATGAAATCAGTTAACGATGAAATCAGTTAACGATGAAATCAGTTAACGATGAAATCAATTAAATGAAGATGAAATCAGTTAACGATGAAATCAGTTAAATGAAGATGAAATCAGTTAACGATGAAATCAGTTAAAGATGAAATCAGTTAACGATGAAATCAGTTAACGATGAAATCAGTTAACGATGAAATCAGTTAAATGAAGATGAAATCAGTTAACGATGAAATCAGTTAACAATGAAATCAGTTAAATGAAGATGAAATCAGTTAACGATGAAATCAGTTAACGATGAAATCAGTTAACGATGAAATCAGTTAAATGAAGATGAAATCAGTTAAAGATGAAATCAGTTAACGATGAAATCAGTTAACGATGAAATCAGTTAAATGAAGATGAAATCAGTTAACGATGAAATCAGTTAACGATGAAATCAATTAACGATGAAATCAGTTAAATGAAGATGAAATCAGTTAACGATGAAATCAGTTAAAGATGAAATCAGTTAAATGAAGAATGAAGATGAAATCAGTTAACGATGAAATCAGTTAAATGAAGATGAAATCAGTTAACGATGAAATCAGTTAACGATGAAATCAGTTAACGATGAAATCAGTTAAATGAAGATGAAATCAGTTAACGATGAAATCAGTTAAATGAAGAATGAAGATGAAATCAGTTAACGATGAAATCAATTAACGATGAAATCAGTTAACGATGAAATCAGTTAAATGAAGATGAAATCAGTTAACGATGAAATCAGTTAACGATGAAATCAGTTAACGATGAAATCAGTTAAAGATGAAATCAGTTAACGATGAAATCAGTTAAATGAAGATGAAATCAGTTAACGATGAAATCAGTTAACGATGAAATCAGTTAACGATGAAATCAATTAAATGAAGATGAAATCAGTTAACGATGAAATCAGTTAACGATGAAATCAGTTAAATGAAGATGAAATCAGTTAACGATGAAATCAGTTAACAATGAAATCAGTTAAATGAAGATGAAATCAGTTAACGATGAAATCAGTTAACGATGAAATCAGTTAACGATGAAATCAGTTAACGATGAAATCAGTTAAATGAAGATGAAATCAGTTAACGATGAAATCAGTTAACGATGAAATCAGTTAAATGAAGATGAAATCAGTTAACGATGAAATCAGTTAACGATGAAATCAGTTAAATGAAGATGAAATCAGTTAACGATGAAATCAGTTAACGATGAAATCAGTTAACGATGAAATCAGTTAAATGAAGATGAAATCAGTTAACGATGAAATCAATTAACGATGAAATCAGTTAAATGAAGATGAAATCAGTTAACGATGAAATCAGTTAAAGATGAAATCAGTTAAATGAAGAATGAAGATGAAATCAGTTAACGATGAAATCAGTTAAATGAAGATGAAATCAGTTAACGATGAAATCAGTTAACGATGAAATCAGTTAACGATGAAATCAGTTAACGATGAAATCAGTTAAATGAAGATGAAATCAGTTAACGATGAAATCAGTTAAATGAAGATGAAATCAGTTAACGATGAAATCAGTTAACGATGAAATCAGTTAAATGAAGATGAAATCAGTTAACGATGAAATCAGTTAACGATGAAATCAGTTAACGATGAAATCAGTTAAATGAAGATGAAATCAGTTAACGATGAAATCAGTTAACGATGAAATCAGTTAACGATGAAATCAATTAAATGAAGATGAAATCAGTTAACGATGAAATCAGTTAACGATGAAATCAGTTAAATGAAGATGAAATCAGTTAAAGATGAAATCAGTTAACGATGAAATCAGTTAACGATGAAATCAGTTAAATGAAGATGAAATCAGTTAACGATGAAATCAGTTAACGATGAAATCAATTAACGATGAAATCAGTTAAATGAAGATGAAATCAGTTAACGATGAAATCAGTTAAAGATGAAATCAGTTAAATGAAGAATGAAGATGAAATCAGTTAACGATGAAATCAGTTAAATGAAGATGAAATCAGTTAACGATGAAATCAGTTAACGATGAAATCAGTTAAATGAAGATGAAATCAGTTAACGATGAAATCAGTTAAATGAAGAATGAAGATGAAATCAGTTAACGATGAAATCAATTAACGATGAAATCAGTTAACGATGAAATCAGTTAAATGAAGATGAAATCAGTTAACGATGAAATCAGTTAACGATGAAATCAGTTAAATGAAGAATGAAAATGAAATCAGTTAACGATGAAATCAATTAACGATGAAATCAGTTAACGATGAAATCAGTTAAATGAAGATGAAATCAGTTAACGATGAAATCAGTTAACGATGAAATCAGTTAAATGAAGATGAAATCAGTTAACGATGAAATCAGTTAACGATGAAATCAGTTAACGATGAAATCAGTTAAATGAAGATGAAATCAGTTAACGATGAAATCAGTTAACGATGAAATCAGTTAACGATGAAATCAATTAAATGAAGATGAAATCAGTTAACGATGAAATCAGTTAACGATGAAATCAGTTAAATGAAGATGAAATCAGTTAAATGAAGATGAAATCAGTTAACGATGAAATCAGTTAACGATGAAATCAGTTAAATGAAGATGAAATCAGTTAAAGATGAAATCAGTTAACGATGAAATCAGTTAACGATGAAATCAGTTAAATGAAGATGAAATCAGTTAACGATGAAATCAGTTAACGATGAAATCAATTAACGATGAAATCAGTTAAATGAAGATGAAATCAGTTAACGATGAAATCAGTTAAAGATGAAATCAGTTAAATGAAGAATGAAGATGAAATCAGTTAACGATGAAATCAGTTAAATGAAGATGAAATCAGTTAACGATGAAATCAATTAACGATGAAATCAGTTAACGATGAAATCAATTAACGATGAAATCAGTTAAATGAAGATGAAATCAGTTAACGATGAAATCAGTTAAAGATGAAATCAGTTAAATGAAGAATGAAGATGAAATCAGTTAACGATGAAATCAGTTAACGATGAAATCAGTTAACGATGAAATCAATTAACGATGAAATCAGTTAAATGAAGATGAAATCAGTTAACGATGAAATCAGTTAACGATGAAATCAGTTAACGATGAAATCAGTTAACGATGAAATCAGTTAAATGAAGAATGAAAATGAAATCAGTTAACGATGAAATCAATTAACGATGAAATCAGTTAACGATGAAATCAGTTAAATGAAGATGAAATCAGTTAACGATGAAATCAGTTAACGATGAAATCAGTTAACGATGAAATCAGTTAAATGAAGATGAAATCAGTTAACGATGAAATCAGTTAACAATGAAATCAGTTAAATGAAGATGAAATCAGTTAACGATGAAATCAGTTAACGATGAAATCAGTTAACGATGAAATCAGTTAAATGAAGATGAAATCAGTTAACGATGAAATCAGTTAAATGAAGATGAAATCAGTTAACGATGAAATCAGTTAACGATGAAATCAGTTAAATGAAGAATGAAAATGAAATCAGTTAACGATGAAATCAATTAACGATGAAATCAGTTAACGATGAAATCAGTTAAATGAAGATGAAATCAGTTAACGATGAAATCAGTTAACGATGAAATCAGTTAAATGAAGATGAAATCAGTTAACGATGAAATCAGTTAACGATGAAATCAATTAAATGAAGATGAAATCAGTTAACGATGAAATCAGTTAAATGAAGAATGAAAATGAAATCAGTTAAATGAAGATGAAATCAGTTAACGATGAAATCAGTTAACGATGAAATCAGTTAAATGAAGATGAAATCAGTTAACGATGAAATCAGTTAATGATGAAATCAGTTAACGATGAAATCAATTAAATGAAGATGAAATCAGTTAACGATGAAATCAGTTAAATGAAGATGAAATCAGTTAACGATGAAATCAGTTAAAGATGAAATCAGTTAACGATGAAATCAGTTAACGATGAAATCAGTTAACGATGAAATCAGTTAAATGAAGATGAAATCAGTTAACGATGAAATCAGTTAAATGAAGAATGAAAATGAAATCAGTTAAATGAAGATGAAATCAGTTAACGATGAAATCAGTTAACGATGAAATCAGTTAACGATGAAATCAGTTAAATGAAGATGAAATCAGTTAACGATGAAATCAGTTAACAATGAAATCAGTTAAATGAAGATGAAATCAGTTAACGATGAAATCAGTTAACGATGAAATCAGTTAAATGAAGATGAAATCAGTTAAAGATGAAATCAGTTAACGATGAAATCAGTTAACGATGAAATCAGTTAAATGAAGATGAAATCAGTTAACGATGAAATCAGTTAACGATGAAATCAATTAACGATGAAATCAGTTAAATGAAGATGAAATCAGTTAACGATGAAATCAGTTAAAGATGAAATCAGTTAAATGAAGAATGAAGATGAAATCAGTTAACGATGAAATCAGTTAAATGAAGATGAAATCAGTTAACGATGAAATCAGTTAACGATGAAATCAGTTAACGATGAAATCAGTTAAATGAAGATGAAATCAGTTAACGATGAAATCAGTTAAATGAAGAATGAAGATGAAATCAGTTAACGATGAAATCAATTAACGATGAAATCAGTTAACGATGAAATCAGTTAAATGAAGATGAAATCAGTTAACGATGAAATCAGTTAACGATGAAATCAGTTAAATGAAGAATGAAAATGAAATCAGTTAACGATGAAATCAATTAACGATGAAATCAGTTAACGATGAAATCAGTTAACGATGAAATCAGTTAAATGAAGATGAAATCAGTTAACGATGAAATCAGTTAACGATGAAATCAGTTAACGATGAAATCAGTTAAATGAAGATGAAATCAGTTAACGATGAAATCAGTTAACGATGAAATCAGTTAACGATGAAATCAGTTAACGATGAAATCAATTAAATGAAGATGAAATCAGTTAACGATGAAATCAGTTAAATGAAGATGAAATCAGTTAACGATGAAATCAATTAACGATGAAATCAGTTAAATGAAGATGAAATCAGTTAAATGAAGATGAAATCAGTTAACGATGAAATCAGTTAACGATGAAATCAGTTAACGATGAAATCAGTTAAATGAAGATGAAATCAGTTAAAGATGAAATCAGTTAACGATGAAATCAGTTAACGATGAAATCAGTTAACGATGAAATCAGTTAACGATGAAATCAATTAACGATGAAATCAGTTAAATGAAGATGAAATCAGTTAACGATGAAATCAGTTAAAGATGAAATCAGTTAAATGAAGAATGAAGATGAAATCAGTTAACGATGAAATCAGTTAAATGAAGATGAAATCAGTTAACGATGAAATCAATTAACGATGAAATCAGTTAACGATGAAATCAATTAACGATGAAATCAGTTAAATGAAGATGAAATCAGTTAACGATGAAATCAGTTAAAGATGAAATCAGTTAAATGAAGAATGAAGATGAAATCAGTTAACGATGAAATCAGTTAACGATGAAATCAGTTAACGATGAAATCAATTAACGATGAAATCAGTTAAATGAAGATGAAATCAGTTAACGATGAAATCAATTAACGATGAAATCAGTTAACGATGAAATCAGTTAAATGAAGATGAAATCAGTTAACGATGAAATCAGTTAACGATGAAATCAGTTAAATGAAGAATGAAAATGAAATCAGTTAACGATGAAATCAATTAACGATGAAATCAGTTAACGATGAAATCAGTTAAATGAAGATGAAATCAGTTAACGATGAAATCAGTTAACGATGAAATCAGTTAACGATGAAATCAGTTAAATGAAGATGAAATCAGTTAACGATGAAATCAGTTAACAATGAAATCAGTTAAATGAAGATGAAATCAGTTAACGATGAAATCAGTTAACGATGAAATCAGTTAAATGAAGATGAAATCAGTTAACGATGAAATCAGTTAAATGAAGAATGAAAATGAAATCAGTTAAATGAAGATGAAATCAGTTAACGATGAAATCAGTTAACGATGAAATCAGTTAACGATGAAATCAGTTAAATGAAGATGAAATCAGTTAACGATGAAATCAGTTAACGATGAAATCAGTTAAATGAAGATGAAATCAGTTAACGATGAAATCAGTTAAATGAAGATGAAATCAGTTAACGATGAAATCAGTTAACGATGAAATCAGTTAAATGAAGAATGAAAATGAAATCAGTTAACGATGAAATCAATTAACGATGAAATCAGTTAACGATGAAATCAGTTAAATGAAGATGAAATCAGTTAACGATGAAATCAGTTAACGATGAAATCAGTTAAATGAAGATGAAATCAGTTAACGATGAAATCAGTTAACGATGAAATCAATTAAATGAAGATGAAATCAGTTAACGATGAAATCAGTTAAATGAAGAATGAAAATGAAATCAGTTAAATGAAGATGAAATCAGTTAACGATGAAATCAGTTAACGATGAAATCAGTTAAATGAAGATGAAATCAGTTAACGATGAAATCAGTTAACGATGAAATCAGTTAACGATGAAATCAATTAAATGAAGATGAAATCAGTTAACGATGAAATCAGTTAAATGAAGATGAAATCAGTTAACGATGAAATCAGTTAAAGATGAAATCAGTTAACGATGAAATCAGTTAACGATGAAATCAGTTAAATGAAGATGAAATCAGTTAACGATGAAATCAGTTAAATGAAGAATGAAAATGAAATCAGTTAAATGAAGATGAAATCAGTTAACGATGAAATCAGTTAACGATGAAATCAGTTAAATGAAGATGAAATCAGTTAACGATGAAATCAGTTAACAATGAAATCAGTTAAATGAAGATGAAATCAGTTAACGATGAAATCAGTTAACGATGAAATCAGTTAACGATGAAATCAGTTAAATGAAGATGAAATCAGTTAAAGATGAAATCAGTTAACGATGAAATCAGTTAACGATGAAATCAGTTAAATGAAGATGAAATCAGTTAACGATGAAATCAGTTAACGATGAAATCAATTAACGATGAAATCAGTTAAATGAAGATGAAATCAGTTAACGATGAAATCAGTTAAAGATGAAATCAGTTAAATGAAGAATGAAGATGAAATCAGTTAACGATGAAATCAGTTAAATGAAGATGAAATCAGTTAACGATGAAATCAGTTAACGATGAAATCAGTTAACGATGAAATCAGTTAAATGAAGATGAAATCAGTTAACGATGAAATCAGTTAAATGAAGAATGAAGATGAAATCAGTTAACGATGAAATCAATTAACGATGAAATCAGTTAACGATGAAATCAGTTAAATGAAGATGAAATCAGTTAACGATGAAATCAGTTAACGATGAAATCAGTTAAATGAAGATGAAATCAGTTAACGATGAAATCAGTTAACGATGAAATCAGTTAACGATGAAATCAGTTAAATGAAGATGAAATCAGTTAACGATGAAATCAGTTAACGATGAAATCAGTTAACGATGAAATCAATTAAATGAAGATGAAATCAGTTAACGATGAAATCAGTTAAATGAAGAATGAAAATGAAATCAGTTAAATGAAGATGAAATCAGTTAACGATGAAATCAGTTAACGATGAAATCAGTTAAATGAAGATGAAATCAGTTAACGATGAAATCAGTTAACGATGAAATCAGTTAACGATGAAATCAATTAAATGAAGATGAAATCAGTTAACGATGAAATCAGTTAAATGAAGATGAAATCAGTTAACGATGAAATCAGTTAAAGATGAAATCAGTTAACGATGAAATCAGTTAACGATGAAATCAGTTAACGATGAAATCAGTTAAATGAAGATGAAATCAGTTAACGATGAAATCAGTTAAAAGAAGAATGAAAATGAAATCAGTTAAATGAAGATGAAATCAGTTAACGATGAAATCAGTTAACGATGAAATCAGTTAAATGAAGATGAAATCAGTTAACGATGAAATCAGTTAACAATGAAATCAGTTAAATGAAGATGAAATCAGTTAACGATGAAATCAGTTAACGATGAAATCAGTTAAATGAAGATGAAATCAGTTAACGATGAAATCAGTTAACGATGAAATCAGTTAAATGAAGATGAAATCAGTTAACGATGAAATCAGTTAACGATGAAATCAATTAAATGAAGATGAAATCAGTTAACGATGAAATCAGTTAAATGAAGAATGAAAATGAAATCAGTTAAATGAAGATGAAATCAGTTAACGATGAAATCAGTTAACGATGAAATCAGTTAAATGAAGATGAAATCAGTTAACGATGAAATCAGTTAACGATGAAATCAGTTAACGATGAAATCAATTAAATGAAGATGAAATCAGTTAACGATGAAATCAGTTAAATGAAGATGAAATCAGTTAACGATGAAATCAGTTAAAGATGAAATCAGTTAACGATGAAATCAGTTAACGATGAAATCAGTTAAATGAAGATGAAATCAGTTAACGATGAAATCAGTTAAATGAAGAATGAAAATGAAATCAGTTAAATGAAGATGAAATCAGTTAACGATGAAATCAGTTAACGATGAAATCAGTTAAATGAAGATGAAATCAGTTAACGATGAAATCAGTTAACAATGAAATCAGTTAAATGAAGATGAAATCAGTTAACGATGAAATCAGTTAACGATGAAATCAGTTAACGATGAAATCAGTTAAATGAAGATGAAATCAGTTAAAGATGAAATCAGTTAACGATGAAATCAGTTAACGATGAAATCAGTTAAATGAAGATGAAATCAGTTAACGATGAAATCAGTTAACGATGAAATCAATTAACGATGAAATCAGTTAAATGAAGATGAAATCAGTTAACGATGAAATCAGTTAAAGATGAAATCAGTTAAATGAAGAATGAAGATGAAATCAGTTAACGATGAAATCAGTTAAATGAAGATGAAATCAGTTAACGATGAAATCAGTTAACGATGAAATCAGTTAACGATGAAATCAGTTAAATGAAGATGAAATCAGTTAACGATGAAATCAGTTAAATGAAGAATGAAGATGAAATCAGTTAACGATGAAATCAATTAACGATGAAATCAGTTAACGATGAAATCAGTTAAATGAAGATGAAATCAGTTAACGATGAAATCAGTTAACGATGAAATCAGTTAAATGAAGATGAAATCAGTTAACGATGAAATCAGTTAACGATGAAATCAGTTAACGATGAAATCAGTTAAATGAAGATGAAATCAGTTAACGATGAAATCAGTTAACGATGAAATCAGTTAACGATGAAATCAATTAAATGAAGATGAAATCAGTTAACGATGAAATCAGTTAAATGAAGAATGAAAATGAAATCAGTTAAATGAAGATGAAATCAGTTAACGATGAAATCAGTTAACGATGAAATCAGTTAAATGAAGATGAAATCAGTTAACGATGAAATCAGTTAACGATGAAATCAGTTAACGATGAAATCAGTTAACGATGAAATCAATTAAATGAAGATGAAATCAGTTAACGATGAAATCAGTTAAATGAAGATGAAATCAGTTAACGATGAAATCAGTTAAAGATGAAATCAGTTAAAGATGAAATCAGTTAACGATGAAATCAGTTAACGATGAAATCAGTTAAATGAAGATGAAATCAGTTAACGATGAAATCAGTTAAAAGAAGAATGAAAATGAAATCAGTTAAATGAAGATGAAATCAGTTAACGATGAAATCAGTTAACGATGAAATCAGTTAAATGAAGATGAAATCAGTTAACGATGAAATCAGTTAACAATGAAATCAGTTAAATGAAGATGAAATCAGTTAACGATGAAATCAGTTAACGATGAAATCAGTTAAATGAAGATGAAATCAGTTAACGATGAAATCAGTTAACGATGAAATCAGTTAAATGAAGATGAAATCAGTTAACGATGAAATCAGTTAACGATGAAATCAGTTAAATGAAGATGAAATCAGTTAACGATGAAATCAGTTAACGATGAAATCAGTTAACGATGAAATCAGTTAAATGAAGATGAAATCAGTTAACGATGAAATCAGTTAACGATGAAATCAATTAACGATGAAATCAGTTAAATGAAGATGAAATCAGTTAACGATGAAATCAGTTAAAGATGAAATCAGTTAAATGAAGAATGAAGATGAAATCAGTTAACGATGAAATCAGTTAAATGAAGATGAAATCAGTTAACGATGAAATCAATTAACGATGAAATCAGTTAACGATGAAATCAATTAACGATGAAATCAGTTAAATGAAGATGAAATCAGTTAACGATGAAATCAGTTAAAGATGAAATCAGTTAAATGAAGAATGAAGATGAAATCAGTTAACGATGAAATCAGTTAAATGAAGATGAAATCAGTTAACGATGAAATCAATTAACGATGAAATCAGTTAACGATGAAATCAATTAACGATGAAATCAGTTAAATGAAGATGAAATCAGTTAACGATGAAATCAGTTAAAGATGAAATCAGTTAAATGAAGAATGAAGATGAAATCAGTTAACGATGAAATCAGTTAAATGAAGATGAAATCAGTTAACGATGAAATCAATTAACGATGAAATCAGTTAACGATGAAATCAATTAACGATGAAATCAGTTAAATGAAGATGAAATCAGTTAACGATGAAATCAGTTAAAGATGAAATCAGTTAAATGAAGAATGAAGATGAAATCAGTTAACGATGAAATCAGTTAAATGAAGATGAAATCAGTTAACGATGAAATCAGTTAACGATGAAATCAGTTAACGATGAAATCAGTTAACGATGAAATCAGTTAACGATGAAATCAGTTAAATGAAGATGAAATCAGTTAACGATGAAATCAGTTAAATGAAGAATGAAGATGAAATCAGTTAACGATGAAATCAATTAACGATGAAATCAGTTAACGATGAAATCAGTTAAATGAAGATGAAATCAGTTAACGATGAAATCAGTTAACGATGAAATCAGTTAAATGAAGAATGAAAATGAAATCAGTTAACGATGAAATCAATTAACGATGAAATCAGTTAACGATGAAATCAGTTAAATGAAGATGAAATCAGTTAACGATGAAATCAGTTAACGATGAAATCAGTTAAATGAAGATGAAATCAGTTAACGATGAATTCAGTTAACGATGAAATCAGTTAACGATGAAATCAGTTAAATGAAGATGAAATCAGTTAACGATGAAATCAGTTAACGATGAAATCAGTTAACGATGAAATCAATTAAATGAAGATGAAATCAGTTAACGATGAAATCAGTTAAATGAAGAATGAAAATGAAATCAGTTAAATGAAGATGAAATCAGTTAACAATGAAATCAGTTAACGATGAAATCAGTTAAATGAAGATGAAATCAGTTAACGATGAAATCAGTTAACGATGAAATCAGTTAACGATGAAATCAATTAAATGAAGATGAAATCAGTTAACGATGAAATCAGTTAAATGAAGATGAAATCAGTTAACGATGAAATCAGTTAAAGTTGAAATCAGTTAACGATGAAATCAGTTAACGATGAAATCAGTTAAATGAAGATGAAATCAGTTAACGATGAAATCAGTTAAATGAAGAATGAAAATGAAATCAGTTAAATGAAGATGAAATCAGTTAACGATGAAATCAGTTAACGATGAAATCAGTTAACGATGAAATCAGTTAAATGAAGATGAAATCAGTTAACGATGAAATCAGTTAACAATGAAATCAGTTAAATGAAGATGAAATCAGTTAACGATGAAATCAGTTAACGATGAAATCAGTTAACGATGAAATCAGTTAACGATGAAATCAGTTAAATGAAGATGAAATCAGTTAACAATGAAATCAGTTAACGATGAAATCAGTTAAATGAAGATGAAATCAGTTAACGATGAAATCAGTTAACGATGAAATCAGTTAACGATGAAATCAGTTAAATGAAGATGAAATCAGTTAACGATGAAATCAGTTAACGATGAAATCAGTTAACGATGAAATCAATTAAATGAAGATGAAATCAGTTAACGATGAAATCAGTTAAATGAAGATGAAATCAGTTAACGATGAAATCAGTTAAAGATGAAATCAGTTAACGATGAAATCAGTTAACGATGAAATCAGTTAACGATGAAATCAGTTAAATGAAGATGAAATCAGTTAACGATGAAATCAGTTAAATGAAGAATGAAAATGAAATCAGTTAAATGAAGATGAAATCAGTTAACGATGAAATCAGTTAACGATGAAATCAGTTAACGATGAAATCAGTTAAATGAAGAATGAAAATGAAATCAGTTAACGATGAAATCAATTAACGATGAAATCAGTTAACGATGAAATCAGTTAAATGAAGATGAAATCAGTTAACGATGAAATCAGTTAACGATGAAATCAGTTAAATGAAGATGAAATCAGTTAACGATGAAATCAGTTAACGATGAAATCAATTAAATGAAGATGAAATCAGTTAACGATGAAATCAGTTAAATGAAGAATGAAAATGAAATCAGTTAAATGAAGATGAAATCAGTTAACGATGAAATCAGTTAACGATGAAATCAGTTAAATGAAGATGAAATCAGTTAACGATGAAATCAGTTAACGATGAAATCAGTTAACGATGAAATCAATTAAATGAAGATGAAATCAGTTAACGATGAAATCAGTTAAATGAAGATGAAATCAGTTAACGATGAAATCAGTTAAAGATGAAATCAGTTAACGATGAAATCAGTTAACGATGAAATCAGTTAAATGAAGATGAAATCAGTTAAATGAAGATGAAATCAGTTAACGATGAAATCAGTTAACAATGAAATCAGTTAAATGAAGATGAAATCAGTTAACGATGAAATCAGTTAACGATGAAATCAGTTAACGATGAAATCAGTTAAATGAAGATGAAATCAGTTAAAGATGAAATCAGTTAACGATGAAATCAGTTAACGATGAAATCAGTTAAATGAAGATGAAATCAGTTAACGATGAAATCAGTTAACGATGAAATCAATTAACGATGAAATCAGTTAAATGAAGATGAAATCAGTTAACGATGAAATCAGTTAAAGATGAAATCAGTTAAATGAAGAATGAAGATGAAATCAGTTAACGATGAAATCAGTTAAATGAAGATGAAATCAGTTAACGATGAAATCAGTTAACGATGAAATCAGTTAACGATGAAATCAGTTAAATGAAGATGAAATCAGTTAACGATGAAATCAGTTAAATGAAGAATGAAGATGAAATCAGTTAACGATGAAATCAATTAACGATGAAATCAGTTAACGATGAAATCAGTTAAATGAAGATGAAATCAGTTAACGATGAAATCAGTTAACGATGAAATCAGTTAACGATGAAATCAGTTAAAGATGAAATCAGTTAACGATGAAATCAGTTAAATGAAGATGAAATCAGTTAACGATGAAATCAGTTAACGATGAAATCAGTTAACGATGAAATCAATTAAATGAAGATGAAATCAGTTAACGATGAAATCAGTTAACGATGAAATCAGTTAAATGAAGATGAAATCAGTTAACGATGAAATCAGTTAACAATGAAATCAGTTAAATGAAGATGAAATCAGTTAACGATGAAATCAGTTAACGATGAAATCAGTTAACGATGAAATCAGTTAAATGAAGATGAAATCAGTTAACGATGAAATCAGTTAACGATGAAATCAGTTAAATGAAGATGAAATCAGTTAACGATGAAATCAGTTAACGATGAAATCAGTTAAATGAAGATGAAATCAGTTAACGATGAAATCAGTTAACGATGAAATCAGTTAACGATGAAATCAGTTAAATGAAGATGAAATCAGTTAACGATGAAATCAGTTAACGATGAAATCAATTAACGATGAAATCAGTTAAATGAAGATGAAATCAGTTAACGATGAAATCAGTTAAAGATGAAATCAGTTAAATGAAGAATGAAGATGAAATCAGTTAACGATGAAATCAGTTAAATGAAGATGAAATCAGTTAACGATGAAATCAGTTAACGATGAAATCAGTTAACGATGAAATCAGTTAACGATGAAATCAGTTAAATGAAGATGAAATCAGTTAACGATGAAATCAGTTAAATGAAGATGAAATCAGTTAACGATGAAATCAGTTAACGATGAAATCAGTTAAATGAAGATGAAATCAGTTAACGATGAAATCAGTTAACGATGAAATCAGTTAACGATGAAATCAGTTAAATGAAGATGAAATCAGTTAACGATGAAATCAGTTAACGATGAAATCAGTTAACGATGAAATCAATTAAATGAAGATGAAATCAGTTAACGATGAAATCAGTTAACGATGAAATCAGTTAAATGAAGATGAAATCAGTTAAAGATGAAATCAGTTAACGATGAAATCAGTTAACGATGAAATCAGTTAAATGAAGATGAAATCAGTTAACGATGAAATCAGTTAACGATGAAATCAATTAACGATGAAATCAGTTAAATGAAGATGAAATCAGTTAACGATGAAATCAGTTAAAGATGAAATCAGTTAAATGAAGAATGAAGATGAAATCAGTTAACGATGAAATCAGTTAAATGAAGATGAAATCAGTTAACGATGAAATCAGTTAACGATGAAATCAGTTAAATGAAGATGAAATCAGTTAACGATGAAATCAGTTAAATGAAGAATGAAGATGAAATCAGTTAACGATGAAATCAATTAACGATGAAATCAGTTAACGATGAAATCAGTTAAATGAAGATGAAATCAGTTAACGATGAAATCAGTTAACGATGAAATCAGTTAAATGAAGAATGAAAATGAAATCAGTTAACGATGAAATCAATTAACGATGAAATCAGTTAACGATGAAATCAGTTAAATGAAGATGAAATCAGTTAACGATGAAATCAGTTAACGATGAAATCAGTTAAATGAAGATGAAATCAGTTAACGATGAAATCAGTTAACGATGAAATCAGTTAACGATGAAATCAGTTAAATGAAGATGAAATCAGTTAACGATGAAATCAGTTAACGATGAAATCAGTTAACGATGAAATCAATTAAATGAAGATGAAATCAGTTAACGATGAAATCAGTTAACGATGAAATCAGTTAAATGAAGATGAAATCAGTTAAATGAAGATGAAATCAGTTAACGATGAAATCAGTTAACGATGAAATCAGTTAAATGAAGATGAAATCAGTTAAAGATGAAATCAGTTAACGATGAAATCAGTTAACGATGAAATCAGTTAAATGAAGATGAAATCAGTTAACGATGAAATCAGTTAACGATGAAATCAATTAACGATGAAATCAGTTAAATGAAGATGAAATCAGTTAACGATGAAATCAGTTAAAGATGAAATCAGTTAAATGAAGAATGAAGATGAAATCAGTTAACGATGAAATCAGTTAAATGAAGATGAAATCAGTTAACGATGAAATCAATTAACGATGAAATCAGTTAACGATGAAATCAATTAACGATGAAATCAGTTAAATGAAGATGAAATCAGTTAACGATGAAATCAGTTAAAGATGAAATCAGTTAAATGAAGAATGAAGATGAAATCAGTTAACGATGAAATCAGTTAACGATGAAATCAGTTAACGATGAAATCAATTAACGATGAAATCAGTTAAATGAAGATGAAATCAGTTAACGATGAAATCAGTTAAATGAAGAATGAAAATGAAATCAGTTAACGATGAAATCAATTAACGATGAAATCAGTTAACGATGAAATCAGTTAAATGAAGATGAAATCAGTTAACGATGAAATCAGTTAACGATGAAATCAGTTAACGATGAAATCAGTTAAATGAAGATGAAATCAGTTAACGATGAAATCAGTTAACAATGAAATCAGTTAAATGAAGATGAAATCAGTTAACGATGAAATCAGTTAACGATGAAATCAGTTAAATGAAGATGAAATCAGTTAACTATGAAATCAGTTAACGATGAAATCAGTTAAATGAAGATGAAATCAGTTAACGATGAAATCAGTTAACGATGAAATCAGTTAAATGAAGAATGAAAATGAAATCAGTTAACGATGAAATCAATTAACGATGAAATCAGTTAACGATGAAATCAGTTAAATGAAGATGAAATCAGTTAACGATGAAATCAGTTAACGATGAAATCAGTTAAATGAAGATGAAATCAGTTAACGATGAAATCAGTTAACGATGAAATCAATTAAATGAAGATGAAATCAGTTAACGATGAAATCAGTTAAATGAAGAATGAAAATGAAATCAGTTAAATGAAGATGAAATCAGTTAACGATGAAATCAGTTAACGATGAAATCAGTTAAATGAAGATGAAATCAGTTAACGATGAAATCAGTTAATGATGAAATCAGTTAACGATGAAATCAATTAAATGAAGATGAAATCAGTTAACGATGAAATCAGTTAAATGAAGATGAAATCAGTTAACGATGAAATCAGTTAAAGATGAAATCAGTTAACGATGAAATCAGTTAACGATGAAATCAGTTAAATGAAGATGAAATCAGTTAACGATGAAATCAGTTAAATGAAGAATGAAAATGAAATCAGTTAAATGAAGATGAAATCAGTTAACGATGAAATCAGTTAACGATGAAATCAGTTAACGATGAAATCAGTTAAATGAAGATGAAATCAGTTAACGATGAAATCAGTTAACAATGAAATCAGTTAAATGAAGATGAAATCAGTTAAAGATGAAATCAGTTAACGATGAAATCAGTTAACGATGAAATCAGTTAAATGAAGATGAAATCAGTTAACGATGAAATCAGTTAACGATGAAATCAATTAACGATGAAATCAGTTAAATGAAGATGAAATCAGTTAACGATGAAATCAGTTAAAGATGAAATCAGTTAAATGAAGAATGAAGATGAAATCAGTTAACGATGAAATCAGTTAAATGAAGATGAAATCAGTTAACGATGAAATCAGTTAACGATGAAATCAGTTAACGATGAAATCAGTTAAATGAAGATGAAATCAGTTAACGATGAAATCAGTTAAATGAAGAATGAAGATGAAATCAGTTAACGATGAAATCAATTAACGATGAAATCAGTTAACGATGAAATCAGTTAAATGAAGATGAAATCAGTTAACGATGAAATCAGTTAACGATGAAATCAGTTAAATGAAGAATGAAAATGAAATCAGTTAACGATGAAATCAATTAACGATGAAATCAGTTAACGATGAAATCAGTTAACGATGAAATCAGTTAAATGAAGATGAAATCAGTTAACGATGAAATCAGTTAACGATGAAATCAGTTAACGATGAAATCAGTTAAATGAAGATGAAATCAGTTAACGATGAAATCAGTTAACGATGAAATCAGTTAACGATGAAATCAATTAAATGAAGATGAAATCAGTTAACGATGAAATCAGTTAAATGAAGATGAAATCAGTTAACGATGAAATCAATTAACGATGAAATCAGTTAAATGAAGATGAAATCAGTTAAATGAAGATGAAATCAGTTAACGATGAAATCAGTTAACGATGAAATCAGTTAACGATGAAATCAGTTAAATGAAGATGAAATCAGTTAAAGATGAAATCAGTTAACGATGAAATCAGTTAACGATGAAATCAGTTAAATGAAGATGAAATCAGTTAACGATGAAATCAGTTAACGATGAAATCAATTAACGATGAAATCAGTTAAATGAAGATGAAATCAGTTAACGATGAAATCAGTTAAAGATGAAATCAGTTAAATGAAGAATGAAGATGAAATCAGTTAACGATGAAATCAGTTAAATGAAGATGAAATCAGTTAACGATGAAATCAATTAACGATGAAATCAGTTAACGATGAAATCAATTAACGATGAAATCAGTTAAATGAAGATGAAATCAGTTAACGATGAAATCAGTTAAAGATGAAATCAGTTAAATGAAGAATGAAGATGAAATCAGTTAACGATGAAATCAGTTAACGATGAAATCAGTTAACGATGAAATCAATTAACGATGAAATCAGTTAAATGAAGATGAAATCAGTTAACGATGAAATCAATTAACGATGAAATCAGTTAACGATGAAATCAGTTAAATGAAGATGAAATCAGTTAACGATGAAATCAGTTAACGATGAAATCAGTTAAATGAAGAATGAAAATGAAATCAGTTAACGATGAAATCAATTAACGATGAAATCAGTTAACGATGAAATCAGTTAAATGAAGATGAAATCAGTTAACGATGAAATCAGTTAACGATGAAATCAGTTAACGATGAAATCAGTTAAATGAAGATGAAATCAGTTAACGATGAAATCAGTTAACAATGAAATCAGTTAAATGAAGATGAAATCAGTTAACGATGAAATCAGTTAACGATGAAATCAGTTAAATGAAGATGAAATCAGTTAACGATGAAATCAGTTAAATGAAGAATGAAAATGAAATCAGTTAAATGAAGATGAAATCAGTTAACGATGAAATCAGTTAACGATGAAATCAGTTAACGATGAAATCAGTTAAATGAAGATGAAATCAGTTAACGATGAAATCAGTTAACGATGAAATCAGTTAACGATGAAATCAGTTAAATGAAGATGAAATCAGTTAACGATGAAATCAGTTAAATGAAGATGAAATCAGTTAACGATGAAATCAGTTAACGATGAAATCAGTTAAATGAAGAATGAAAATGAAATCAGTTAACGATGAAATCAATTAACGATGAAATCAGTTAACGATGAAATCAGTTAAATGAAGATGAAATCAGTTAACGATGAAATCAGTTAACGATGAAATCAGTTAAATGAAGATGAAATCAGTTAACGATGAAATCAGTTAACGATGAAATCAATTAAATGAAGATGAAATCAGTTAACGATGAAATCAGTTAAATGAAGAATGAAAATGAAATCAGTTAAATGAAGATGAAATCAGTTAACGATGAAATCAGTTAACGATGAAATCAGTTAAATGAAGATGAAATCAGTTAACGATGAAATCAGTTAACGATGAAATCAGTTAACGATGAAATCAATTAAATGAAGATGAAATCAGTTAACGATGAAATCAGTTAAATGAAGATGAAATCAGTTAACGATGAAATCAGTTAAAGATGAAATCAGTTAACGATGAAATCAGTTAACGATGAAATCAGTTAAATGAAGATGAAATCAGTTAACGATGAAATCAGTTAAATGAAGAATGAAAATGAAATCAGTTAAATGAAGATGAAATCAGTTAACGATGAAATCAGTTAACGATGAAATCAGTTAAATGAAGATGAAATCAGTTAACGATGAAATCAGTTAACAATGAAATCAGTTAAATGAAGATGAAATCAGTTAACGATGAAATCAGTTAACGATGAAATCAGTTAACGATGAAATCAGTTAAATGAAGATGAAATCAGTTAAAGATGAAATCAGTTAACGATGAAATCAGTTAACGATGAAATCAGTTAAATGAAGATGAAATCAGTTAACGATGAAATCAGTTAACGATGAAATCAATTAACGATGAAATCAGTTAAATGAAGATGAAATCAGTTAACGATGAAATCAGTTAAAGATGAAATCAGTTAAATGAAGAATGAAGATGAAATCAGTTAACGATGAAATCAGTTAAATGAAGATGAAATCAGTTAACGATGAAATCAGTTAACGATGAAATCAGTTAACGATGAAATCAGTTAAATGAAGATGAAATCAGTTAACGATGAAATCAGTTAAATGAAGAATGAAGATGAAATCAGTTAACGATGAAATCAATTAACGATGAAATCAGTTAACGATGAAATCAGTTAAATGAAGATGAAATCAGTTAACGATGAAATCAGTTAACGATGAAATCAGTTAAATGAAGAATGAAAATGAAATCAGTTAACGATGAAATCAATTAACGATGAAATCAGTTAACGATGAAATCAGTTAAATGAAGATGAAATCAGTTAACGATGAAATCAGTTAACGATGAAATCAGTTAAATGAAGATGAAATCAGTTAACGATGAAATCAGTTAACGATGAAATCAGTTAACGATGAAATCAGTTAAATGAAGATGAAATCAGTTAACGATGAAATCAGTTAACGATGAAATCAGTTAAATGAAGAATGAAAATGAAATCAGTTAACGATGAAATCAATTAACGATGAAATCAGTTAACGATGAAATCAGTTAAATGAAGATGAAATCAGTTAACGATGAAATCAGTTAACGATGAAATCAGTTAAATGAAGATGAAATCAGTTAACGATGAAATCAGTTAACGATGAAATCAATTAAATGAAGATGAAATCAGTTAACGATGAAATCAGTTAAATGAAGAATGAAAATGAAATCAGTTAAATGAAGATGAAATCAGTTAACGATGAAATCAGTTAACGATGAAATCAGTTAAATGAAGATGAAATCAGTTAACGATGAAATCAGTTAAATGAAGATGAAATCAGTTAAAGATGAAATCAGTTAACGATGAAATCAGATAACGATGAAATCAGTTAAATGAAGATGAAATCAGTTAACGATGAAATCAGTTAAATGAAGAATGAAGATGAAATCAGTTAACGATGAAATCAATTAACGATGAAATCAGTTAACGATGAAATCAGTTAAATGAAGATGAAATCAGTTAACGATGAAATCAGTTAACGATGAAATCAGTTAAATGAAGAATGAAAATGAAATCAGTTAACGATGAAATCAATTAACGATGAAATCAGTTAACGATGAAATCAGTTAAATGAAGATGAAATCAGTTAACGATGAAATCAGTTAACGATGAAATCAGTTAAATGAAGATGAAATCAGTTAACGATGAAATCAGTTAACGATGAAATCAGTTAACGATGAAATCAGTTAACGATGAAATCAGTTAAATGAAGATGAAATCAGTTAACGATGAAATCAGTTAACGATGAAATCAATTAAATGAAGATGAAATCAGTTAACGATGAAATCAGTTAAATGAAGAATGAAAATGAAATCAGTTAAATGAAGATGAAATCAGTTAACGATGAAATCAGTTAACGATGAAATCAGTTAAATGAAGATGAAATCAGTTAACGATGAAATCAGTTAACGATGAAATCAGTTAACGATGAAATCAATTAAATGAAGATGAAATCAGTTAACGATGAAATCAGTTAAATGAAGATGAAATCAGTTAACGATGAAATCAGTTAAAGATGAAATCAGTTAACGATGAAATCAGTTAACGATGAAATCAGTTAACGATGAAATCAGTTAAATGAAGATGAAATCAGTTAACGATGAAATCAGTTAACGATGAAATCAGTTAACGATGAAATCAGTTAAATGAAGATGAAATCAGTTAACGATGAAATCAGTTAACGATGAAATCAGTTAAATGAAGATGAAATCAGTTAAATGAAGATGAAATCAGTTAACGATGAAATCAGTTAAATGAAGAATGAAGATGAAATCAGTTAACGATGAAATCAATTAACGATGAAATCAGTTAACGATGAAATCAGTTAAATGAAGATGAAATCAGTTAACGATGAAATCAGTTAACGATGAAATCAGTTAAATGAAGAATGAAAATGAAATCAGTTAACGATGAAATCAATTAACGATGAAATCAGTTAACGATGAAATCAGTTAAATGAAGATGAAATCAGTTAACGATGAAATCAGTTAACGATGAAATCAGTTAAATGAAGATGAAATCAGTTAACGATGAAATCAGTTAACGATGAAATCAGTTAACGATGAAATCAATTAAATGAAGATGAAATCAGTTAACGATGAAATCAGTTAAATGAAGAATGAAAATGAAATCAGTTAAATGAAGATGAAATCAGTTAACGATGAAATCAGTTAACGATGAAATCAGTTAAATGAAGATGAAATCAGTTAACGATGAAATCAGTTAACGATGAAATCAGTTAAATGAAGATGAAATCAGTTAACGATGAAATCAGTTAACGATGAAATCAGTTAACGATGAAATCAATTAAATGAAGATGAAATCAGTTAACGATGAAATCAGTTAAATGAAGATGAAATCAGTTAACGATGAAATCAGTTAACGATGAAATCAGTTAACGATGAAATCAATTAAATGAAGATGAAATCAGTTAACGATGAAATCAGTTAAATGAAGATGAAATCAGTTAACGATGAAATCAGTTAAAGATGAAATCAGTTAACGATGAAATCAGTTAACGATGAAATCAGTTAACGATGAAATCAGTTAAATGAAGATGAAATCAGTTAACGATGAAATCAGTTAAATGAAGAATGAAAATGAAATCAGTTAAATGAAGATGAAATCAGTTAACGATGAAATCAGTTAACGATGAAATCAGTTAACGATGAAATCAGTTAAATGAAGATGAAATCAGTTAACGATGAAATCAGTTAACAATGAAATCAGTTAAATGAAGATGAAATCAGTTAACGATGAAATCAGTTAACGATGAAATCAGTTAACGATGAAATCAGTTAAATGAAGATGAAATCAGTTAACGATGAAATCAGTTAACGATGAAATCAGTTAAATGAAGATGAAATCAGTTAACGATGAAATCAGTTAACGATGAAATCAGTTAAATGAAGATGAAATCAGTTAACGATGAAATCAGTTAACGATGAAATCAGTTAACGATGAAATCAATTAAATGAAGATGAAATCAGTTAACGATGAAATCAGTTAAATGAAGATGAAATCAGTTAACGATGAAATCAGTTAAAGATGAAATCAGTTAACGATGAAATCAGTTAACGATGAAATCAGTTAAATGAAGATGAAATCAGTTAACGATGAAATCAGTTAAATGAAGAATGAAAATGAAATCAGTTAAATGAAGATGAAATCAGTTAACGATGAAATCAGTTAAATGAAGATGAAATCAGTTAACGATGAAATCAGTTAACAATGAAATCAGTTAAATGAAGATGAAATCAGTTAACGATGAAATCAGTTAACGATGAAATCAGTTAACGATGAAATCAGTTAAATGAAGATGAAATCAGTTAACGATGAAATCAGTTAACGATGAAATCAGTTAACGATGAAATCAGTTAAATGAAGATGAAATCAGTTAACGATGAAATCAGTTAAATGAAGAATGAAGATGAAATCAGTTAACGATGAAATCAATTAACGATGAAATCAGTTAACGATGAAATCAGTTAAATGAAGATGAAATCAGTTAACGATGAAATCAGTTAACGATGAAATCAGTTAAATGAAGAATGAAAATGAAATCAGTTAACGATGAAATCAATTAACGATGAAATCAGTTAACGATGAAATCAGTTAAATGAAGATGAAATCAGTTAACGATGAAATCAGTTAACGATGAAATCAGTTAAATGAAGATGAAATCAGTTAACGATGAAATCAGTTAACGATGAAATCAGTTAACGATGAAATCAGTTAACGATGAAATCAATTAAATGAAGATGAAATCAGTTAACGATGAAATCAGTTAACGATGAAATCAGTTAAATGAAGATGAAATCAGTTAAATGAAGATGAAATCAGTTAACGATGAAATCAGTTAACGATGAAATCAGTTAACGATGAAATCAGTTAAATGAAGATGAAATCAGTTAAATGAAGATGAAATCAGTTAACGATGAAATCAGTTAAATGAAGAATGAAGATGAAATCAGTTAACGATGAAATCAATTAACGATGAAATCAGTTAACGATGAAATCAGTTAAATGAAGATGAAATCAGTTAACGATGAAATCAGTTAACGATGAAATCAGTTAAATGAAGAATGAAAATGAAATCAGTTAACGATGAAATCAATTAACGATGAAATCAGTTAACGATGAAATCAGTTAAATGAAGATGAAATCAGTTAACGATGAAATCAGTTAACGATGAAATCAGTTAACGATGAAATCAATTAAATGAAGATGAAATCAGTTAACGATGAAATCAGTTAAATGAAGAATGAAAATGAAATCAGTTAAATGAAGATGAAATCAGTTAACGATGAAATCAGTTAACGATGAAATCAGTTAAATGAAGATGAAATCAGTTAACGATGAAATCAGTTAACGATGAAATCAGTTAACGATGAAATCAATTAAATGAAGATGAAATCAGTTAACGATGAAATCAGTTAAATGAAGATGAAATCAGTTAACGATGAAATCAGTTAAAGATGAAATCAGTTAACGATGAAATCAGTTAACGATGAAATCAGTTAACGATGAAATCAGTTAAATGAAGATGAAATCAGTTAACGATGAAATCAGTTAAATGAAGAATGAAAATGAAATCAGTTAAATGAAGATGAAATCAGTTAGCGATGAAATCAGTTAACGATGAAATCAGTTAAATGAAGATGAAATCAGTTAACGATGAAATCAGTTAACAATGAAATCAGTTAAATGAAGATGAAATCAGTTAACGATGAAATCAGTTAACGATGAAATCAGTTAACGATGAAATCAGTTAAATGAAGATGAAATCAGTTAAAGATGAAATCAGTTAACGATGAAATCAGTTAACGATGAAATCAGTTAAATGAAGATGAAATCAGTTAACGATGAAATCAGTTAACGATGAAATCAATTAACGATGAAATCAGTTAAATGAAGATGAAATCAGTTAACGATGAAATCAGTTAAAGATGAAATCAGTTAAATGAAGAATGAAGATGAAATCAGTTAACGATGAAATCAGTTAAATGAAGATGAAATCAGTTAACGATGAAATCAGTTAACGATGAAATCAGTTAACGATGAAATCAGTTAAATGAAGATGAAATCAGTTAACGATGAAATCAGTTAAATGAAGAATGAAGATGAAATCAGTTAACGATGAAATCAATTAACGATGAAATCAGTTAACGATGAAATCAGTTAAATGAAGATGAAATCAGTTAACGATGAAATCAGTTAACGATGAAATCAGTTAAATGAAGAATGAAAATGAAATCAGTTAACGATGAAATCAATTAACGATGAAATCATTTAACGATGAAATCAGTTAAATGAAGATGAAATCAGTTAACGATGAAATCAGTTAACGATGAAATCAGTTAAATGAAGATGAAATCAGTTAACGATGAAATCAGTTAACGATGAAATCAGTTAACGATGAAATCAGTTAAATGAAGATGAAATCAGTTAACGATGAAATCAGTTAACGATGAAATCAGTTAACGATGAAATCAATTAAATGAAGATGAAATCAGTTAACGATGAAATCAGTTAACGATGAAATCAGTTAAATGAAGATGAAATCAGTTAACGATGAAATCAGTTAACGATGAAATCAGTTAACGATGAAATCAGTTAAATGAAGATGAAATCAGTTAAAGATGAAATCAGTTAACGATGAAATCAGTTAACGATGAAATCAGTTAAATGAAGATGAAATCAGTTAACGATGAAATCAGTTAACGATGAAATCAATTAACGATGAAATCAGTTAAATGAAGATGAAATCAGTTAACGATGAAATCAGTTAACGATGAAATCAGTTAAATGAAGAATGAAGATGAAATCAGTTAACGATGAAATCAGTTAAATGAAGATGAAATCAGTTAACGATGAAATCAGTTAACGATGAAATCAGTTAACGATGAAATCAGTTAAATGAAGATGAAATCAGTTAACGATGAAATCAGTTAAATGAAGAATGAAGATGAAATCAGTTAACGATGAAATCAATTAACGATGAAATCAGTTAACGATGAAATCAGTTAAATGAAGATGAAATCAGTTAACGATGAAATCAGTTAACGATGAAATCAGTTAAATGAAGAATGAAAATGAAATCAGTTAACGATGAAATCAATTAACGATGAAATCAGTTAACGATGAAATCAGTTAAATGAAGATGAAATCAGTTAACGATGAAATCAGTTAACGATGAAATCAGTTAAATGAAGATGAAATCAGTTAACGATGAAATCAGTTAACGATGAAATCAGTTAACGATGAAATCAGTTAAATGAAGATGAAATCAGTTAACGATGAAATCAGTTAACGATGAAATCAGTTAACGATGAAATCAATTAAATGAAGATGAAATCAGTTAACGATGAAATCAGTTAAATGAAGAATGAAAATGAAATCAGTTAAATGAAGATGAAATCAGTTAACGATGAAATCAGTTAACGATGAAATCAGTTAAATGAAGATGAAATCAGTTAACGATGAAATCAGTTAACGATGAAATCAGTTAACGATGAAATCAATTAAATGAAGATGAAATCAGTTAACGATGAAATCAGTTAAATGAAGATGAAATCAGTTAACGATGAAATCAGTTAAAGATGAAATCAGTTAACGATGAAATCAGTTAACGATGAAATCAGTTAACGATGAAATCAGTTAAATGAAGATGAAATCAGTTAACGATGAAATCAGTTAACGATGAAATCAGTTAAATGAAGATGAAATCAGTTAAAGATGAAATCAGTTAACGATGAAATCAGTTAACGATGAAATCAGTTAAATGAAGATGAAATCAGTTAACGATGAAATCAGTTAACGATGAAATCAATTAAATGAAGATGAAATCAGTTAAATGAAGATGAAATCAGTTAACGATGAAATCAGTTAAAGATGAAATCAGTTAAATGAAGAATGAAGATGAAATCAGTTAACGATGAAATCAGTTAAATGAAGATGAAATCAGTTAACGATGAAATCAGTTAACGATGAAATCAGTTAACGATGAAATCAGTTAAATGAAGATGAAATCAGTTAACGATGAAATCAGTTAAATGAAGAATGAAGATGAAATCAGTTAACGATGAAATCAATTAACGATGAAATCAGTTAACGATGAAATCAGTTAAATGAAGATGAAATCAGTTAACGATGAAATCAGTTAACGATGAAATCAGTTAAATGAAGAATGAAAATGAAATCAGTTAACGATGAAATCAATTAACGATGAAATCAGTTAACGATGAAATCAGTTAAATGAAGATGAAATCAGTTAACGATGAAATCAGTTAACGATGAAATCAGTTAAATGAAGATGAAATCAGTTAACGATGAAATCAGTTAAATGAAGATGAAATCAGTTAACGATGAAATCAGTTAACGATGAAATCAGTTAACGATGAAATCAATTAAATGAAGATGAAATCAGTTAACGATGAAATCAGTTAACGATGAAATCAGTTAAATGAAGATGAAATCAGTTAAATGAAGATGAAATCAGTTAACGATGAAATCAGTTAACGATGAAATCAGTTAAATGAAGATGAAATCAGTTAAAGATGAAATCAGTTAACGATGAAATCAGTTAACGATGAAATCAGTTAAATGAAGATGAAATCAGTTAACGATGAAATCAGTTAACGATGAAATCAATTAACGATGAAATCAGTTAAATGAAGATGAAATCAGTTAACGATGAAATCAGTTAAAGATGAAATCAGTTAAATGAAGAATGAAGATGAAATCAGTTAACGATGAAATCAGTTAAATGAAGATGAAATCAGTTAACGATGAAATCAGTTAACGATGAAATCAGTTAACGATGAAATCAGTTAAATGAAGATGAAATCAGTTAACGATGAAATCAGTTAAATGAAGAATGAAGATGAAATCAGTTAACGATGAAATCAATTAACGATGAAATCAGTTAACGATGAAATCAGTTAAATGAAGATGAAATCAGTTAACGATGAAATCAGTTAACGATGAAATCAGTTAAATGAAGAATGAAAATGAAATCAGTTAACGATGAAATCAATTAACGATGAAATCAGTTAACGATGAAATCAGTTAAATGAAGATGAAATCAGTTAACGATGAAATCAGTTAACGATGAAATCAGTTAAATGAAGATGAAATCAGTTAACGATGAAATCAGTTAACGATGAAATCAGTTAACGATGAAATCAGTTAAATGAAGATGAAATCAGTTAACGATGAAATCAGTTAACGATGAAATCAGTTAACGATGAAATCAATTAAATGAAGATGAAATCAGTTAACGATGAAATCAGTTAAATGAAGAATGAAAATGAAATCAGTTAAATGAAGATGAAATCAGTTAACGATGAAATCAGTTAACGATGAAATCAGTTAAATGAAGATGAAATCAGTTAACGATGAAATCAGTTAACGATGAAATCAGTTAACGATGAAATCAATTAAATGAAGATGAAATCAGTTAACGATGAAATCAGTTAAATGAAGATGAAATCAGTTAACGATGAAATCAGTTAAAGATGAAATCAGTTAACGATGAAATCAGTTAACGATGAAATCAGTTAACGATGAAATCAGTTAAATGAAGATGAAATCAGTTAACGATGAAATCAGTTAAATGAAGAATGAAAATGAAATCAGTTAAATGAAGATGAAATCAGTTAACGATGAAATCAGTTAACGATGAAATCAGTTAACGATGAAATCAGTTAAATGAAGATGAAATCAGTTAACGATGAAATCAGTTAAATGAAGAATGAAAATGAAATCAGTTAAATGAAGATGAAATCAGTTAACGATGAAATCAGTTAACGATGAAATCAGTTAAATGAAGATGAAATCAGTTAACGATGAAATCAGTTAACAATGAAATCAGTTAAATGAAGATGAAATCAGTTAACGATGAAATCAGTTAACGATGAAATCAGTTAACGATGAAATCAGTTAAATGAAGATGAAATCAGTTAAAGATGAAATCAGTTAACGATGAAATCAGTTAACGATGAAATCAGTTAAATGAAGATGAAATCAGTTAACGATGAAATCAGTTAACGATGAAATCAATTAACGATGAAATCAGTTAAATGAAGATGAAATCAGTTAACGATGAAATCAGTTAAAGATGAAATCAGTTAAATGAAGAATGAAGATGAAATCAGTTAACGATGAAATCAGTTAAATGAAGATGAAATCAGTTAACGATGAAATCAGTTAACGATGAAATCAGTTAACGATGAAATCAGTTAAATGAAGATGAAATCAGTTAACGATGAAATCAGTTAAATGAAGAATGAAGATGAAATCAGTTAACGATGAAATCAATTAACGATGAAATCAGTTAACGATGAAATCAGTTAAATGAAGATGAAATCAGTTAACGATGAAATCAGTTAACGATGAAATCAGTTAAATGAAGAATGAAAATGAAATCAGTTAACGATGAAATCAATTAACGATGAAATCAGTTAACGATGAAATCAGTTAAATGAAGATGAAATCAGTTAACGATGAAATCAGTTAACGATGAAATCAGTTAAATGAAGATGAAATCAGTTAACGATGAAATCAGTTAACGATGAAATCAGTTAAATGAAGAATGAAAATGAAATCAGTTAACGATGAAATCAATTAACGATGAAATCAGTTAACGATGAAATCAGTTAAATGAAGATGAAATCAGTTAACGATGAAATCAGTTAACGATGAAATCAGTTAAATGAAGATGAAATCAGTTAACGATGAAATCAGTTAACGATGAAATCAGTTAACGATGAAATCAATTAAATGAAGATGAAATCAGTTAACGATGAAATCAGTTAAATGAAGAATGAAAATGAAATCAGTTAAATGAAGATGAAATCAGTTAACGATGAAATCAGTTAACGATGAAATCAGTTAAATGAAGATGAATCAGTTAACGATGAAATCAGTTAACGATGAAATCAGTTAACGATGAAATCAGTTAACGATGAAATCAATTAAATGAAGATGAAATCAGTTAACGATGAAATCAGTTAAATGAAGATGAAATCAGTTAACGATGAAATCAGTTAACGATGAAATCAGTTAAATGAAGATGAAATCAGTTAACGATGAAATCAGTTAAATGAAGAATGAAAATGAAATCAGTTAAATGAAGATGAAATCAGTTAACGATGAAATCAGTTAACGATGAAATCAGTTAACGATGAAATCAGTTAAATGAAGATGAAATCAGTTAACGATGAAATCAGTTAACAATGAAATCAGTTAAATGAAGATGAAATCAGTTAACGATGAAATCAGTTAACGATGAAATCAGTTAACGATGAAATCAGTTAAATGAAGATGAAATCAGTTAAAGATGAAATCAGTTAACGATGAAATCAGTTAAAGATGAAATCAGTTAACGATGAAATCAGTTAACGATGAAATCAGTTAAATGAAGATGAAATCAGTTAACGATGAAATCAGTTAACGATGAAATCAATTAACGATGAAATCAGTTAAATGAAGATGAAATCAGTTAACGATGAAATCAGTTAAAGATGAAATCAGTTAAATGAAGAATGAAGATGAAATCAGTTAACGATGAAATCAGTTAAATGAAGATGAAATCAGTTAACGATGAAATCAGTTAACGATGAAATCAGTTAACGATGAAATCAGTTAAATGAAGATGAAATCAGTTAACGATGAAATCAGTTAAATGAAGAATGAAGATGAAATCAGTTAACGATGAAATCAATTAACGATGAAATCAGTTAACGATGAAATCAGTTAAATGAAGATGAAATCAGTTAACGATGAAATCAGTTAACGATGAAATCAGTTAAATGAAGAATGAAAATGAAATCAGTTAACGATGAAATCAATTAACGATGAAATCAGTTAACGATGAAATCAGTTAAATGAAGATGAAATCAGTTAACGATGAAATCAGTTAACGATGAAATCAGTTAACGATGAAATCAGTTAACGATGAAATCAGTTAAATGAAGATGAAATCAGTTAACGATGAAATCAGTTAACGATGAAATCAGTTAACGATGAAATCAATTAAATGAAGATGAAATCAGTTAACGATGAAATCAGTTAAATGAAGATGAAATCAGTTAAATGAAGATGAAATCAGTTAACGATGAAATCAGTTAACGATGAAATCAGTTAACGATGAAATCAGTTAAATGAAGATGAAATCAGTTAAAGATGAAATCAGTTAACGATGAAATCAGTTAAATGAAGATGAAATCAGTTAACGATGAAATCAGTTAACGATGAAATCAATTAACGATGAAATCAGTTAAATGAAGATGAAATCAGTTAACGATGAAATCAGTTAAAGATGAAATCAGTTAAATGAATAATGAAGATGAAATCAGTTAACGATGAAATCAGTTAAATGAAGATGAAATCAGTTAACGATGAAATCAATTAACGATGAAATCAGTTAACGATGAAATCAATTAACGATGAAATCAGTTAAATGAAGATGAAATCAGTTAACGATGAAATCAGTTAAAGATGAAATCAGTTAAATGAAGAATGAAGATGAAATCAGTTAACGATGAAATCAGTTAAATGAAGATGAAATCAGTTAACGATGAAATCAATTAACGATGAAATCAGTTAACGATGAAATCAATTAACGATGAAATCAGTTAAATGAAGATGAAATCAGTTAACGATGAAATCAGTTAACGATGAAATCAGTTAACGATGAAATCAATTAACGATGAAATCAGTTAAATGAAGATGAAATCAGTTAACGATGAAATCAGTTAAAGATGAAATCAGTTAAATGAAGAATGAAGATGAAATCAGTTAACGATGAAATCAGTTAAATGAAGATGAAATCAGTTAACGATGAAATCAGTTAACGATGAAATCAGTTAACGATGAAATCAGTTAAATGAAGATGAAATCAGTTAACGATGAAATCAGTTAAATGAAGAATGAAGATGAAATCAGTTAACGATGAAATCAATTAACGATGAAATCAGTTAACGATGAAATCAGTTAAATGAAGATGAAATCAGTTAACGATGAAATCAGTTAAATGAAGAATGAAAATGAAATCAGTTAACGATGAAATCAATTAACGATGAAATCAGTTAACGATGAAATCAGTTAAATGAAGATGAAATCAGTTAACGATGAAATCAGTTAACGATGAAATCAGTTAAATGAAGATGAAATCAGTTAACGATGAAATCAGTTAACGATGAAATCAGTTAACGATGAAATCAGTTAAATGAAGATGAAATCAGTTAACGATGAAATCAGTTAACGATGAAATCAGTTAACGATGAAATCAATTAAATGAAGATGAAATCAGTTAACGATGAAATCAGTTAAATGAAGAATGAAAATGAAATCAGTTAAATGAAGATGAAATCAGTTAACGATGAAATCAGTTAACGATGAAATCAGTTAAATGAAGATGAAATCAGTTAACGATGAAATCAGTTAACGATGAAATCAGTTAACGATGAAATCAATTAAATGAAGATGAAATCAGTTAACGATGAAATCAGTTAAATGAAGATGAAATCAGTTAACGATGAAATCAGTTAAAGATGAAATCAGTTAACGATGAAATCAGTTAACGATGAAATCAGTTAACGATGAAATCAGTTAAATGAAGATGAAATCAGTTAACGATGAAATCAGTTAAATGAAGATGAAATCAGTTAACGATGAAATCAGTTAACGATGAAATCAGTTAACGATGAAATCAGTTAACGATGAAATCAGTTAAATGAAGATGAAATCAGTTAACGATGAAATCAGTTAAATGAAGAATGAAAATGAAATCAGTTAAATGAAGATGAAATCAGTTAACGATGAAATCAGTTAACGATGAAATCAGTTAACGATGAAATCAGTTAAATGAAGATGAAATCAGTTAACGATGAAATCAGTTAACAATGAAATCAGTTAAATGAAGATGAAATCAGTTAACGATGAAATCAGTTAACGATGAAATCAGTTAACGATGAAATCAGTTAAATGAAGATGAAATCAGTTAACGATGAAATCAGTTAAATGAAGAATGAAGATGAAATCAGTTAACGATGAAATCAATTAACGATGAAATCAGTTAACGATGAAATCAGTTAAATGAAGATGAAATCAGTTAACGATGAAATCAGTTAACGATGAAATCAGTTAAATGAAGATGAAATCAGTTAACGATGAAATCAGTTAACGATGAAATCAGTTAACGATGAAATCAATTAAATGAAGATGAAATCAGTTAACGATGAAATCAGTTAAATGAAGAATGAAAATGAAATCAGTTAAATGAAGATGAAATCAGTTAACGATGAAATCAGTTAACGATGAAATCAGTTAAATGAAGATGAAATCAGTTAACGATGAAATCAGTTAACGATGAAATCAGTTAACGATGAAATCAATTAAATGAAGATGAAATCAGTTAACGATGAAATCAGTTAAATGAAGATGAAATCAGTTAACGATGAAATCAGTTAAAGATGAAATCAGTTAACGATGAAATCAGTTAACGATGAAATCAGTTAACGATGAAATCAGTTAAATGAAGATGAAATCAGTTAACGATGAAATCAGTTAAATGAAGAATGAAAATGAAATCAGTTAAATGAAGATGAAATCAGTTAACGATGAAATCAGTTAACGATGAAATCAGTTAACGATGAAATCAATTAACGATGAAATCAGTTAAATGAAGATGAAATCAGTTAACGATGAAATCAGTTAAAGATGAAATCAGTTAAATGAAGAATGAAGATGAAATCAGTTAACGATGAAATCAGTTAAATGAAGATGAAATCAGTTAACGATGAAATCAGTTAACGATGAAATCAGTTAACGATGAAATCAGTTAAATGAAGATGAAATCAGTTAACGATGAAATCAGTTAAATGAAGAATGAAGATGAAATCAGTTAACGATGAAATCAATTAACGATGAAATCAGTTAACGATGAAATCAGTTAAATGAAGATGAAATCAGTTAACGATGAAATCAGTTAACGATGAAATCAGTTAAATGAAGAATGAAAATGAAATCAGTTAACGATGAAATCAATTAACGATGAAATCAGTTAACGATGAAATCAGTTAAATGAAGATGAAATCAGTTAACGATGAAATCAGTTAACGATGAAATCAGTTAACGATGAAATCAGTTAACGATGAAATCAGTTAAATGAAGATGAAATCAGTTAACGATGAAATCAGTTAACGATGAAATCAGTTAACGATGAAATCAATTAAATGAAGATGAAATCAGTTAACGATGAAATCAGTTAAATGAAGAATGAAAATGAAATCAGTTAAATGAAGATGAAATCAGTTAACGATGAAATCAGTTAACGATGAAATCAGTTAAATGAAGATGAAATCAGTTAACGATGAAATCAGTTAACGATGAAATCAGTTAACGATGAAATCAATTAAATGAAGATGAAATCAGTTAACGATGAAATCAGTTAAATGAAGATGAAATCAGTTAACGATGAAATCAGTTAAAGATGAAATCAGTTAACGATGAAATCAGTTAACGATGAAATCAGTTAACGATGAAATCAGTTAAATGAAGATGAAATCAGTTAACGATGAAATCAGTTAAATGAAGAATGAAAATGAAATCAGTTAAATGAAGATGAAATCAGTTAACGATGAAATCAGTTAACGATGAAATCAGTTAACGATGAAATCAGTTAACGATGAAATCAGTTAAATGAAGATGAAATCAGTTAACGATGAAATCAGTTAACAATGAAATCAGTTAAATGAAGATGAAATCAGTTAACGATGAAATCAGTTAACGATGAAATCAGTTAACGATGAAATCAGTTAACGATGAAATCAGTTAAATGAAGATGAAATCAGTTAACGATGAAATCAGTTAAATGAAGAATGAAGATGAAATCAGTTAACGATGAAATCAATTAACGATGAAATCAGTTAACGATGAAATCAGTTAAATGAAGATGAAATCAGTTAACGATGAAATCAGTTAACGATGAAATCAGTTAAATGAAGATGAAATCAGTTAACGATGAAATCAGTTAACGATGAAATCAGTTAACGATGAAATCAATTAAATGAAGATGAAATCAGTTAACGATGAAATCAGTTAAATGAAGAATGAAAATGAAATCAGTTAAATGAAGATGAAATCAGTTAACGATGAAATCAGTTAACGATGAAATCAGTTAAATGAAGATGAAATCAGTTAACGATGAAATCAGTTAACGATGAAATCAGTTAACGATGAAATCAATTAAATGAAGATGAAATCAGTTAACGATGAAATCAGTTAAATGAAGAATGAAAATGAAATCAGTTAAATGAAGATGAAATCAGTTAACGATGAAATCAGTTAACGATGAAATCAGTTAAATGAAGATGAAATCAGTTAACGATGAAATCAGTTAACGATGAAATCAGTTAACGATGAAATCAATTAAATGAAGATGAAATCAGTTAACGATGAAATCAGTTAAATGAAGATGAAATCAGTTAACGATGAAATCAGTTAAAGATGAAGTCAGTTAACGATGAAATCAGTTAACGATGAAATCAGTTAACGATGAAATCAGTTAAATGAAGATGAAATCAGTTAACGATGAAATCAGTTAAATGAAGATGAAATCAGTTAACGATGAAATCAGTTAACAATGAAATCAGTTAAATGAAGATGAAATCAGTTAACGATGAAATCAGTTAACGATGAAATCAGTTAACGATGAAATCAGTTAAATGAAGATGAAATCAGTTAAAGATGAAATCAGTTAAATGAAGAATGAAAATGAAATCAGTTAAATGAAGATGAAATCAGTTAACGATGAAATCAGTTAACGATGAAATCAGTTAACGATGAAATCAGTTAAATGAAGATGAAATCAGTTAACGATGAAATCAGTTAACAATGAAATCAGTTAAATGAAGATGAAATCAGTTAACGATGAAATCAGTTAACGATGAAATCAGTTAAATGAAGATGAAATCAGTTAACGATGAAATCAGTTAACGATGAAATCAATTAACGATGAAATCAGTTAAATGAAGATGAAATCAGTTAACGATGAAATCAGTTAAAGATGAAATCAGTTAAATGAAGAATGAAGATGAAATCAGTTAACGATGAAATCAGTTAAATGAAGATGAAATCAGTTAACGATGAAATCAGTTAACGATGAAATCAGTTAACGATGAAATCAGTTAAATGAAGATGAAATCAGTTAACGATGAAATCAGTTAAATGAAGAATGAAGATGAAATCAGTTAACGATGAAATCAATTAACGATGAAATCAGTTAACGATGAAATCAGTTAAATGAAGATGAAATCAGTTAACGATGAAATCAGTTAACGATGAAATCAGTTAAATGAAGAATGAAAATGAAATCAGTTAACGATGAAATCAATTAACGATGAAATCAGTTAACGATGAAATCAGTTAAATGAAGATGAAATCAGTTAACGATGAAATCAGTTAACGATGAAATCAGTTAAATGAAGATGAAATCAGTTAACGATGAAATCAGTTAACGATGAAATCAGTTAACGATGAAATCAATTAAATGAAGATGAAATCAGTTAACGATGAAATCAGTTAAATGAAGAATGAAAATGAAATCAGTTAAATGAAGATGAAATCAGTTAACGATGAAATCAGTTAACGATGAAATCAGTTAAATGAAGATGAAATCAGTTAACGATGAAATCAGTTAACGATGAAATCAGTTAACGATGAAATCAATTAAATGAAGATGAAATCAGTTAACGATGAAATCAGTTAAATGAAGATGAAATCAGTTAACGATGAAATCAGTTAAAGATGAAATCAGTTAACGATGAAATCAGTTAACGATGAAATCAGTTAACGATGAAATCAGTTAAATGAAGATGAAATCAGTTAACGATGAAATCAGTTAAATGAAGAATGAAAATGAAATCAGTTAAATGAAGATGAAATCAGTTAACGATGAAATCAGTTAACGATGAAATCAGTTAAATGAAGATGAAATCAGTTAACGATGAAATCAGTTAACAATGAAATCAGTTAAATGAAGATGAAATCAGTTAACGATGAAATCAGTTAACGATGAAATCAGTTAACGATGAAATCAGTTAACGATGAAATCAGTTAAATGAAGATGAAATCAGTTAACGATGAAATCAGTTAACGATGAAATCAGTTAACGATGAAATCAGTTAACGATGAAATCAGTTAACGATGAAATCAGTTAAATGAAGATGAAATCAGTTAACGATGAAATCAGTTAACGATGAAATCAGTTAAATGAAGAATGAAAATGAAATCAGTTAACGATGAAATCAATTAACGATGAAATCAGTTAACGATGAAATCAGTTAAATGAAGATGAAATCAGTTAACGATGAAATCAGTTAACGATGAAATCAGTTAAATGAAGATGAAATCAGTTAACGATGAAATCAGTTAACGATGAAATCAGTTAACGATGAAATCAGTTAAATGAAGATGAAATCAGTTAACGATGAAATCAGTTAACGATGAAATCAGTTAACGATGAAATCAATTAAATGAAGATGAAATCAGTTAACGATGAAATCAGTTAACGATGAAATCAGTTAAATGAAGATGAAATCAGTTAACGATGAAATCAGTTAACGATGAAATCAATTAAATGAAGATGAAATCAGTTAACGATGAAATCAGTTAACGATGAAATCAGTTAAATGAAGATGAAATCAGTTAAATGAAGATGAAATCAGTTAACGATGAAATCAGTTAACGATGAAATCAGTTAACGATGAAATCAGTTAAATGAAGATGAAATCAGTTAACGATGAAATCAGTTAACGATGAAATCAGTTAACGATGAAATCAATTAAATGAAGATGAAATCAGTTAACGATGAAATCAGTTAAATGAAGATGAAATCAGTTAACGATGAAATCAGTTAAAGATGAAATCAGTTAACGATGAAATCAGTTAACGATGAAATCAGTTAACGATGAAATCAGTTAAATGAAGATGAAATCAGTTAACGATGAAATCAGTTAAATGAAGAATGAAAATGAAATCAGTTAAATGAAGATGAAATCAGTTAACGATGAAATCAGTTAACGATGAAATCAGTTAACGATGAAATCAGTTAAATGAAGATGAAATCAGTTAACGATGAAATCAGTTAACAATGAAATCAGTTAAATGAAGATGAAATCAGTTAACGATGAAATCAGTTAACGATGAAATCAGTTAAATGAAGATGAAATCAGTTAAAGATGAAATCAGTTAACGATGAAATCAGTTAACGATGAAATCAGTTAAATGAAGATGAAATCAGTTAACGATGAAATCAGTTAACGATGAAATCAATTAACGATGAAATCAGTTAAATGAAGATGAAATCAGTTAACGATGAAATCAGTTAAAGATGAAATCAGTTAAATGAAGAATGAAGATGAAATCAGTTAACGATGAAATCAGTTAAATGAAGATGAAATCAGTTAACGATGAAATCAGTTAACGATGAAATCAGTTAACGATGAAATCAGTTAAATGAAGATGAAATCAGTTAACGATGAAATCAGTTAAATGAAGAATGAAGATGAAATCAGTTAACGATGAAATCAATTAACGATGAAATCAGTTAACGATGAAATCAGTTAAATGAAGATGAAATCAGTTAACGATGAAATCAGTTAACGATGAAATCAGTTAAATGAAGAATGAAAATGAAATCAGTTAAATGAAGATGAAATCAGTTAACGATGAAATCAATTAACGATGAAATCAGTTAACGATGAAATCAGTTAAATGAAGATGAAATCAGTTAACGATGAAATCAATTAACGATGAAATCAGTTAACGATGAAATCAGTTAAATGAAGATGAAATCAGTTAACGATGAAATCAGTTAACGATGAAATCAGTTAAATGAAGATGAAATCAGTTAACGATGAAATCAGTTAACGATGAAATCAGTTAACGATGAAATCAGTTAAATGAAGATGAAATCAGTTAACGATGAAATCAGTTAACGATGAAATCAGTTAACGATGAAATCAATTAAATGAAGATGAAATCAGTTAACGATGAAATCAGTTAACGATGAAATCAGTTAAATGAAGATGAAATCAGTTAAAGATGAAATCAGTTAACGATGAAATCAGTTAACGATGAAATCAGTTAAATGAAGATGAAATCAGTTAACGATGAAATCAATTAACGATGAAATCAGTTAACGATGAAATCAGTTAAATGAAGATGAAATCAGTTAACGATGAAATCAGTTAACGATGAAATCAGTTAAATGAAGATGAAATCAGTTAACGATGAAATCAGTTAACGATGAAATCAGTTAACGATGAAATCAATTAAATGAAGATGAAATCAGTTAACGATGAAATCAGTTAAATGAAGATGAAATCAGTTAACGATGAAATCAGTTAAAGATGAAATCAGTTAACGATGAAATCAGTTAACGATGAAATCAGTTAACGATGAAATCAGTTAAATGAAGATGAAATCAGTTAACGATGAAATCAGTTAACGATGAAATCAGTTAACGATGAAATCAATTAAATGAAGATGAAATCAGTTAACGATGAAATCAGTTAAATGAAGATGAAATCAGTTAACGATGAAATCAGTTAAAGATGAAATCAGTTAACGATGAAATCAGTTAACGATGAAATCAGTTAACGATGAAATCAGTTAAATGAAGATGAAATCAGTTAACGATGAAATCAGTTAAATGAAGAATGAAAATGAAATCAGTTAAATGAAGATGAAATCAGTTAACGATGAAATCAGTTAACGATGAAATCAGTTAACGATGAAATCAGTTAAATGAAGATGAAATCAGTTAACGATGAAATCAGTTAACAATGAAATCAGTTAAATGAAGATGAAATCAGTTAACGATGAAATCAGTTAACGATGAAATCAGTTAACGATGAAATCAGTTAAATGAAGATGAAATCAGTTAACGATGAAATCAGTTAAATGAAGATGAAATCAGTTAACGATGAAATCAGTTAACGATGAAATCAGTTAACGATGAAATCAGTTAAATGAAGATGAAATCAGTTAACGATGAAATCAGTTAACGATGAAATCAGTTAAATGAAGATGAAATCAGTTAAGGATGAAATCAGTTAACGATGAAATCAATTAAATGAAGATGAAATCAGTTAACGATGAAATCAGTTAAATGAAGATGAAATCAGTTAACGATGAAATCAGTTAAAGATGAAATCAGTTAACGATGGAATCAGTTAACGATGAAATAAGTTAACGATGAAATCAGTTAAATGAAGATGAAATCAGTTAACGATGAAATCAGTTAACGATGAAATCAGTTAACGATGAAATCAGTTAAATGAAGATGAAATCAGTTAACGATGAAATCAGTTAAAGATGAAATCAGTTAACGATGAAATCAGTTAAATGAAGACGAAATCAGTTAACGATGAAATCAGTTGAATGAAGATGAAATCAGTTAACGATGAAATCAGTTAAATGAAGATGAAATCAGTTAACGATGAAATCAGTTAACGATGAAATCAGTTAACGATGAAATCAGTTAAATGAAGATGAAATCAGTTAACGATGAAATCAGTGAACGATGAAATCAGTTAAATGAAGATGAAATCAGTTAACGATGAAATCAGTTAACGATGAAATCAGTTAACGATGAAATCAGTTAAATGAAGATGAAATCAGTTAACGATGAAATCAGTTAAAGATGAAATCAGTTAACGATGAAATCAGTTAAATGAAGACGAAATCAGTTAACGATGAAATCAGTTGAATGAAGATGAAATCAGTTAACGATGAAATCAGTTAAATGAAGATGAAATCAGTTAACGATGAAATCAGTTAAAGATGAAATCAGTTAACGATGGAATCAGTTAACGATGAAATCAGTTAACGATGAAATCAGTTAAATGAAGATGAAATCAGTTAACGATGAAATCAGTTAACGATGAAATCAGTTAAATGAAGATGAAATCAGTTAACGATGAAATCAGTTAACGATGAAATCAGTTAACGATGAAATCAGTTAAATGAAGATGAAATCAGTTAACGATGAAATCAGTTAAAGATGAAATCAGTTAACGATGAAATCAGTTAAATGAAGATGAAATCAGTTAACGATGAAATCAGTTAACGATGAAATCAGTTAAATGAAGATGAAATCAGTTAACGATGAAATCAGTTAACGATGGAATCAGTTAACGATGAAATCAGTTAACGATGAAATCAGTTAAATGAAGATGAAATCAGTTAACGATGAAATCAGTTAACGATGAAATCAGTTAACGATGAAATCAGTTAAATGAAGATGAAATCAGTTAACGATGAAATCAGTTAAATGAAGAATGAAAATGAAATCAGTTAAATGAAGATGAAATCAGTTAACGATGAAATCAGTTAACGATGAAATCAGTTAACGATGAAATCAGTTAAATGAAGATGAAATCAGTTAACGATGAAATCAGTTAAATGAAGATGAAATCAGTTAACGATGAAATCAGTTAACGATGGAATCAGTTAACGATGAAATCAGTTAACGATGAAATCAGTTAAATGAAGATGAAATCAGTTAACGATGAAATCAGTTAACGATGAAATCAGTTAACGATGAAATCAGTTAAATGAAGATGAAATCAGTTAACGATGAAATCAGTTAAAGATGAAATCAGTTAACGATGAAATCAGTTAACGATGAAATCAGTTAAATGAAGATGAAATCAGTTAACGATGAAATCAGTTAACGATGAAATCAGTTAACGATGGAATCAGTTAAATGAAGATGAAATCAGTTAACGATGAAATCAGTTAACGATGAAATCAGTTAACGATGAAATCAGTTAAATGAAGATGAAATCAGTTAACGATGAAATCAGTTAAATGAAGATGAAATCAGTTAACGATGAAATCAGTTAAAGATGAAATCAGTTAACGATGAAATCAGTTAACGATGAAATCAGTTAAATGAAGATGAAATCAGTTAACGATGAAATCAGTTAACGATGAAATCAGTTAAAGATGAAATCAGTTAACGATGAAATCAGTTAAATGAAGATGAAATCAGTTAACGATGAAATCAGTTAACGATGAAATCAGTTAACGATGAAATCAGTTAAATGAAGATGAAATCAGTTAACGATGAAATCAGTTAACGATGAAATCAGTTAACGATGAAATCAGTTAACGATGAAATCAGTTAAATGAAGATGAAATCAGTTAACGATGAAATCAGTTAACGATGAAATCAGTTAAATGAAGATGAAATCAGTTAACGATGAAATCAGTTAAATGAAGAATGAAAATGAAATCAGTTAAATGAAGATGAAATCAGTTAACGATGAAATCAGTTAAATGAAGAATGAAAATGAAATCAGTTAAATGAAGATGAAATCAGTTAACGATGAAATCAGTTAACGATGAAATCAGTTAACGATGAAATCAGTTAAATGAAGATGAAATCAGTTAACGATGAAATCAGTTAAATGAAGATGAAATCAGTTAACGATGAAATCAGTTAACGATGGAATCAGTTAACGATGAAATCAGTTAACGATGAAATCAGTTAAATGAAGATGAAATCAGTTAACGATGAAATCAGTTAACGATGAAATCAGTTAACGATGAAATCAGTTAAATGAAGATGAAATCAGTTAACGATGAAATCAGTTAAAGATGAAATCAGTTAACGATGAAATCAGTTAACGATGAAATCAGTTAAATGAAGATGAAATCAGTTAACGATGAAATCAGTTAACGATGAAATCAGTTAACGATGGAATCAGTTAAATGAAGATGAAATCAGTTAACGATGAAATCAGTTAACGATGAAATCAGTTAACGATGAAATCAGTTAAATGAAGATGAAATCAGTTAACGATGAAATCAGTTAAATGAAGATGAAATCAGTTAACGATGAAATCAGTTAAAGATGAAATCAGTTAACGATGAAATCAGTTAACGATGAAATCAGTTAAATGAAGATGAAATCAGTTAACGATGAAATCAGTTAACGATGAAATCAGTTAAAGATGAAATCAGTTAACGATGAAATCAGTTAAATGAAGATGAAATCAGTTAACGATGAAATCAGTTAACGATGAAATCAGTTAACGATGAAATCAGTTAAATGAAGATGAAATCAGTTAACGATGAAATCAGTTAACGATGAAATCAGTTAACGATGAAATCAGTTAACGATGAAATCAGTTAAATGAAGATGAAATCAGTTAACGATGAAATCAGTTAACGATGAAATCAGTTAAATGAAGATGAAATCAGTTAACGATGAAATCAGTTAAATGAAGAATGAAAATGAAATCAGTTAAATGAAGATGAAATCAGTTAACGATGAAATCAGTTAACGATGAAATCAGTTAAATGAAGATGAAATCAGTTAACGATGAAATCAGTTAAAGATGAAATCAGTTAACGATGAAATCAGTTAACGATGAAATCAGTTAACGATGGAATCAGTTAAATGAAGATGAAATCAGTTAACGATGAAATCAGTTAACGAGGAAATCAGTTAAATGAAGATGAAATCAGTTAACGATGAAATCAGTTAAATGAAGATGAAATCAGTTAACGATGAAATCAGTTAAATGAAGATGAAATCAGTTAACGATGAAATCAGTTAAAGATGAAATCAGTTAACGATGAAATCAGTTAACGATGAAATCAGTTAAATGAAGATGAAATCAGTTAACAATGAAATCAGTTAACGATGAAATCAGTTAACGATGAAATCAGTTAAATGAAGATGAAATCAGTTAACGATGAAATCAGTTAAATGAAGAATGAAAATGAAATCAGTTAAATGAAGATGAAATCAGTTAACGATGAAATCAGTTAACGATGGAATCAGTTAACGATGGAATCAGTTAAATGAAGATGAAATCAGTTAACGATGAAATCAGTTAAATGAAGATGAAATCAGTTAACGATGGAATCAGTTAACGATGAAATCAGTTAACGATGAAATCAGTTAAATGAAGATGAAATCAGTTAACGATGAAATCAGTTAAATGAAGATGAAATCAGTTAACGATGAAATCAGTTAACGATGAAATCAGTTAAATGAAGATGAAATCAGTTAACGATGAAATCAGTTAACGATGAAATCAGTTAAATGAAGATGAAATCAGTTAACGATGAAATCAGTTAACGATGAAATCAGTTAAAGATGAAATCAGTTAACGATGAAATCAGTTAAATGAAGATGAAATCAGTTAACGATGAAATCAGTTAACGATGAAATCAGTTAAATGAAGATGAAATCAGTTAACGATGAAATCAGTTAACGATGGAATCAGTTAACGATGAAATCAGTTAACGATGGAATCAGTTAACGATGAAATCAGTTAACGATGAAATCAGTTAAATGAAGATGAAATCAGTTAACGATGAAATCAGTTAACGATGAAATCAGTTAAATGAAGATGAAATCAGTTAACGATGAAATCAGTTAAATGAAGATGAAATCAGTTAACGATGAAATCAGTTAAATGAAGAATGAAAATGAAATCAGTTAAATGAAGATGAAATCAGTTAACGATGAAATCAGTTAACGATGAAATCAGTTAACGATGAAATCAGTTAAATGAAGATGAAATCAGTTAACGATGAAATCAGTTAAATGAAGATGAAATCAGTTAACGATGAAATCAGTTACCGATGGAATCAGTTAACGATGAAATCAGTTAACGATGAAATCAGTTAAATGAAGATGAAATCAGTTAACGATGAAATCAGTTAACGATGAAATCAGTTAACGATGAAATCAGTTAAATGAAGATGAAATCAGTTAACGATGAAATCAGTTAAAGATGAAATCAGTTAACGATGAAATCAGTTAACGATGAAATCAGTTAAATGAAGATGAAATCAGTTAACGATGAAATCAGTTAACGATGAAATCAGTTAACGATGGAATCAGTTAAATGAAGATGAAATCAGTTAACGATGAAATCAGTTAACGATGAAATCAGTTAACGATGAAATCAGTTAAATGAAGATGAAATCAGTTAACGATGAAATCAGTTAAATGAAGATGAAATCAGTTAACGATGAAATCAGTTAAAGATGAAATCAGTTAACGATGAAATCAGTTAACGATGAAATCAGTTAAATGAAGATGAAATCAGTTAACGATGAAATCAGTTAACGATGAAATCAGTTAACGATGAAATCAGTTAACGATGAAATCAGTTAAATGAAGATGAAATCAGTTAACGATGAAATCAGTTAACGATGAAATCAGTTAAATGAAGATGAAATCAGTTAACGATGAAATCAGTTAACGATGAAATCAGTTAACGATGAAATCAGTTAAATGAAGATGAAATCAGTTAACGATGAAATCAGTTAACGATGAAATCAGTTAAATGAAGATGAAATCAGTTAACGATGAAATCAGTTAAATGAAGAATGAAAATGAAATCAGTTAAATGAAGATGAAATCAGTTAACGATGAAATCAGTTAAATGAAGAATGAAAATGAAATCAGTTAAATGAAGATGAAATCAGTTAACGATGAAATCAGTTAACGATGAAATCAGTTAAATGAAGATGAAATCAGTTAACGATGAAATCAGTTAAAGATGAAATCAGTTAACGATGAAATCAGTTAACGATGAAATCAGTTAACGATGAAATCAGTTAACGATGAAATCAGTTAAATGAAGATGAAATCAGTTAACGATGAAATCAGTTAACGATGAAATCAGTTAACGATGAAATCAATTAAATGAAGATGAAATCAGTTAACGATGAAATCAGTTAAATGAAGATGAAATCAGTTAACGATGAAATCAGTTAAAGATGAAATCAGTTAACGATGAAATCAGTTAACGATGAAATCAGTTAACGATGAAATCAGTTAAATGAAGATGAAATCAGTTAACGATGAAATCAGTTAAATGAAGAATGAAAATGAAATCAGTTAAATGAAGATGAAATCAGTTAACGATGAAATCAGTTAACGATGAAATCAGTTAACGATGAAATCAGTTAAATGAAGATGAAATCAGTTAACGATGAAATCAGTTAACAATGAAATCAGTTAAATGAAGATGAAATCAGTTAACGATGAAATCAGTTAACGATGAAATCAGTTAACGATGAAATCAGTTAAATGAAGATGAAATCAGTTAACGATGAAATCAGTTAACGATGAAATCAGTTAAATGAAGATGAAATCAGTTAACGATGAAATCAGTTAACGATGAAATCAGTTAAATGAAGATGAAATCAGTTAAGGATGAAATCAGTTAACGATGAAATCAATTAAATGAAGATGAAATCAGTTAACGATGAAATCAGTTAAATGAAGATGAAATCAGTTAACGATGAAATCAGTTAAAGATGAAATCAGTTAACGATGGAATCAGTTAACGATGAAATAAGTTAACGATGAAATCAGTTAAATGAAGATGAAATCAGTTAACGATGAAATCAGTTAACGATGGAATCAGTTAAATGAAGATGAAATCAGTTAACGATGAAATCAGTTAACGATGAAATCAGTTAACGATGAAATCAGTTAAATGAAGATGAAATCAGTTAACGATGAAATCAGTTAAAGATGAAATCAGTTAACGATGAAATCAGTTAAATGAAGACGAAATCAGTTAACGATGAAATCAGTTGAATGAAGATGAAATCAGTTAACGATGAAATCAGTTAAATGAAGATGAAATCAGTTAACGATGAAATCAGTGAACGATGAAATCAGTTAAATGAAGATGAAATCAGTTAACGATGAAATCAGTTAACGATGAAATCAGTTAACGATGAAATCAGTTAAATGAAGATGAAATCAGTTAACGATGAAATCAGTTAACGATGAAATCAGTTAACGATGAAATCAGTTAAATGAAGATGAAATCAGTTAACGATGAAATCAGTTAACGATGAAATCAGTTAAATGAAGACGAAATCAGTTAACGATGAAATCAGTTGAATGAAGATGAAATCAGTTAACGATGAAATCAGTTAAATGAAGATGAAATCAGTTAACGATGAAATCAGTTAAAGATGAAATCAGTTAACGATGGAATCAGTTAACGATGAAATCAGTTAACGATGAAATCAGTTAAATGAAGATGAAATCAGTTAACGATGAAATCAGTTAACGATGAAATCAGTTAAATGAAGATGAAATCAGTTAACGATGAAATCAGTTAACGATGAAATCAGTTAACGATGAAATCAGTTAAATGAAGATGAAATCAGTTAACGATGAAATCAGTTAACGATGAAATCAGTTAAAGATGAAATCAGTTAACGATGAAATCAGTTAAATGAAGATGAAATCAGTTAACGATGAAATCAGTTAACGATGAAATCAGTTAAATGAAGATGAAATCAGTTAACGATGAAATCAGTTAACGATGGAATCAGTTAACGATGAAATCAGTTAACGATGAAATCAGTTAAATGAAGATGAAATCAGTTAACGATGAAATCAGTTAACGATGAAATCAGTTAACGATGAAATCAATTAAATGAAGATGAAATCAGTTAACGATGAAATCAGTTAAATGAAGATGAAATCAGTTAACGATGAAATCAGTTAAATGAAGATGAAATCAGTTAACGATGAAATCAGTTAAATGAAGAATGAAAATGAAATCAGTTAAATGAAGATGAAATCAGTTAACGATGAAATCAGTTAACGATGAAATCAGTTAACGATGAAATCAGTTAAATGAAGATGAAATCAGTTAACGATGAAATCAGTTAAATGAAGATGAAATCAGTTAACGATGAAATCAGTTAACGATGGAATCAGTTAACGATGAAATCAGTTAAATGAAGATGAAATCAGTTAACGATGAAATCAGTTAACGATGAAATCAGTTAACGATGAAATCAGTTAAATGAAGATGAAATCAGTTAACGATGAAATCAGTTAAAGATGAAATCAGTTAACGATGAAATCAGTTAACGATGAAATCAGTTAAATGAAGATGAAATCAGTTAACGATGAAATCAGTTAACGATGAAATCAGTTAACGATGGAATCAGTTAAATGAAGATGAAATCAGTTAACGATGAAATCAGTTAACGATGAAATCAGTTAACGATGAAATCAGTTAAATGAAGATGAAATCAGTTAACGATGAAATCAGTTAAATGAAGATGAAATCAGTTAACGATGAAATCAGTTAAAGATGAAATCAGTTAACGATGAAATCAGTTAACGATGAAATCAGTTAAATGAAGATGAAATCAGTTAACGATGAAATCAGTTAACGATGAAATCAGTTAAAGATGAAATCAGTTAACGATGAAATCAGTTAAATGAAGAATGAAGATGAAATCAGTTAACGATGAAATCAGTTAAATGAAGATGAAATCAGTTAACGATGAAATCAGTTAACGATGAAATCAGTTAAATGAAGATGAAATCAGTTAACGATGAAATCAGTTAAATGAAGAATGAAGATGAAATCAGTTAACGATGAAATCAATTAACGATGAAATCAGTTAACGATGAAATCAGTTAAATGAAGATGAAATCAGTTAACGATGAAATCAGTTAACGATGAAATCAGTTAAATGAAGAATGAAAATGAAATCAGTTAACGATGAAATCAATTAACGATGAAATCAGTTAACGATGAAATCAGTTAAATGAAGATGAAATCAGTTAACGATGAAATCAGTTAACGATGAAATCAGTTAAATGAAGATGAAATCAGTTAACGATGAAATCAGTTAACGATGAAATCAGTTAACGATGAAATCAGTTAAATGAAGATGAAATCAGTTAACGATGAAATCAGTTAACGATGAAATCAGTTAACGATGAAATCAATTAAATGAAGATGAAATCAGTTAACGATGAAATCAGTTAAATGAAGAATGAAAATGAAATCAGTTAAATGAAGATGAAATCAGTTAACGATGAAATCAGTTAACGATGAAATCAGTTAACGATGAAATCAATTAAATGAAGATGAAATCAGTTAACGATGAAATCAGTTAAATGAAGATGAAATCAGTTAACGATGAAATCAGTTAAAGATGAAATCAGTTAACGATGAAATCAGTTAACGATGAAATCAGTTAACGATGAAATCAGTTAAATGAAGATGAAATCAGTTAACGATGAAATCAGTTAAATGAAGAATGAAAATGAAATCAGTTAAATGAAGATGAAATCAGTTAACGATGAAATCAGTTAACGATGAAATCAGTTAACGATGAAATCAGTTAAATGAAGATGAAATCAGTTAACGATGAAATCAGTTAACAATGAAATCAGTTAAATGAAGATGAAATCAGTTAACGATGAAATCAGTTAACGATGAAATCAGTTAAATGAAGATGAAATCAGTTAACGATGAAATCAGTTAACGATGGAATCAGTTAACGATGAAATCAGTTAACGATGAAATCAGTTAAATGAATATGAAATCAGTTAACGATGAAATCAGTTAACGATGAAATCAGTTAACGATGAAATCAATTAAATGAAGATGAAATCAGTTAACGATGAAATCAGTTAAATGAAGATGAAATCAGTTAACGATGAAATCAGTTAAAGATGAAATCAGTTAACGATGAAATCAGTTAACGATGAAATCAGTTAAATGAAGATGAAATCAGTTAAATGAAGATGAAATCAGTTAACGATGAAATCAGTTAAATGAAGAATGAAAATGAAATCAGTTAAATGAAGATGAAATCAGTTAACGATGAAATCAGTTAACGATGAAATCAGTTAACGATGAAATCAGTTAAATGAAGATGAAATCAGTTAACGATGAAATCAGTTAACAATGAAATCAGTTAAATGAAGATGAAATCAGTTAACGATGAAATCAGTTAACGATGAAATCAGTTAACGATGAAATCAGTTAACGATGAAATCAGTTAAATGAAGATGAAATCAGTTAACGATGAAATCAGTTAACGATGAAATCAGTTAAATGAAGATGAAATCAGTTAACGATGAAATCAGTTAACGATGAAATCAATTAACGATGAAATCAGTTAAATGAAGATGAAATCAGTTAACGATGAAATCAGTTAAAGATGAAATCAGTTAAATGAAGAATGAAGATGAAATCAGTTAACGATGAAATCAGTTAAATGAAGATGAAATCAGTTAACGATGAAATCAGTTAACGATGAAATCAGTTAACGATGAAATCAGTTAAATGAAGATGAAATCAGTTAACGATGAAATCAGTTAAATGAAGAATGAAGATGAAATCAGTTAACGATGAAATCAATTAACGATGAAATCAGTTAACGATGAAATCAGTTAAATGAAGATGAAATCAGTTAACGATGAAATCAGTTAACGATGAAATCAGTTAAATGAAGAATGAAAATGAAATCAGTTAACGATGAAATCAATTAACGATGAAATCAGTTAACGATGAAATCAGTTAAATGAAGATGAAATCAGTTAACGATGAAATCAGTTAACGATGAAATCAGTTAAATGAAGATGAAATCAGTTAACGATGAAATCAGTTAACGATGAAATCAGTTAACGATGAAATCAGTTAAATGAAGATGAAATCAGTTAACGATGAAATCAGTTAACGATGAAATCAGTTAACGATGAAATCAATTAAATGAAGATGAAATCAGTTAACGATGAAATCAGTTAACGATGAAATCAGTTAAATGAAGATGAAATCAGTTAACGATGAAATCAGTTAACGATGAAATCAGTTAACGATGAAATCAATTAAATGAAGATGAAATCAGTTAACGATGAAATCAGTTAAATGAAGATGAAATCAGTTAAATGAAGATGAAATCAGTTAACGATGAAATCAGTTAACGATGAAATCAGTTAACGATGAAATCAGTTAAATGAAGATGAAATCAGTTAACGATGAAATCAGTTAACGATGAAATCAGTTAACGATGAAATCAATTAAATGAAGATGAAATCAGTTAACGATGAAATCAGTTAAATGAAGATGAAATCAGTTAACGATGAAATCAGTTAAAGATGAAATCAGTTAACGATGAAATCAGTTAACGATGAAATCAGTTAACGATGAAATCAGTTAAATGAAGATGAAATCAGTTAACGATGAAATCAGTTAAATGAAGAATGAAAATGAAATCAGTTAAATGAAGATGAAATCAGTTAACGATGAAATCAGTTAACGATGAAATCAGTTAACGATGAAATCAGTTAAATGAAGATGAAATCAGTTAACGATGAAATCAGTTAACAATGAAATCAGTTAAATGAAGATGAAATCAGTTAACGATGAAATCAGTTAACGATGAAATCAGTTAAATGAAGATGAAATCAGTTAAAGATGAAATCAGTTAACGATGAAATCAGTTAACGATGAAATCAGTTAAATGAAGATGAAATCAGTTAACGATGAAATCAGTTAACGATGAAATCAATTAACGATGAAATCAGTTAAATGAAGATGAAATCAGTTAACGATGAAATCAGTTAAAGATGAAATCAGTTAAATGAAGAATGAAGATGAAATCAGTTAACGATGAAATCAGTTAAATGAAGATGAAATCAGTTAACGATGAAATCAGTTAACGATGAAATCAGTTAACGATGAAATCAGTTAAATGAAGATGAAATCAGTTAACGATGAAATCAGTTAAATGAAGAATGAAGATGAAATCAGTTAACGATGAAATCAATTAACGATGAAATCAGTTAACGATGAAATCAGTTAAATGAAGATGAAATCAGTTAACGATGAAATCAGTTAACGATGAAATCAGTTAAATGAAGATGAAATCAGTTAACGATGAAATCAGTTAACGATGAAATCAGTTAAATGAAGATGAAATCAGTTAACGATGAAATCAGTTAACGATGAAATCAGTTAACGATGAAATCAGTTAAATGAAGATGAAATCAGTTAACGATGAAATCAGTTAACGATGAAATCAGTTAACGATGAAATCAATTAAATGAAGATGAAATCAGTTAACGATGAAATCAGTTAACGATGAAATCAGTTAAATGAAGATGAAATCAGTTAAATGAAGATGAAATCAGTTAACGATGAAATCAGTTAACGATGAAATCAGTTAAAGATGAAATCAGTTAAATGAAGAATGAAGATGAAATCAGTTAACGATGAAATCAGTTAAATGAAGATGAAATCAGTTAACGATGAAATCAATTAACGATGAAATCAGTTAAATGAAGATGAAATCAGTTAACGATGAAATCAGTTAAAGATGAAATCAGTTAAATGAAGAATGAAGATGAAATCAGTTAACGATGAAATCAGTTAAATGAAGATGAAATCAGTTAACGATGAAATCAGTTAACGATGAAATCAGTTAACGATGAAATCAGTTAAATGAAGATGAAATCAGTTAACGATGAAATCAGTTAAATGAAGAATGAAGATGAAATCAGTTAACGATGAAATCAATTAACGATGAAATCAGTTAACGATGAAATCAGTTAAATGAAGATGAAATCAGTTAACGATGAAATCAGTTAACGATGAAATCAGTTAAATGAAGAATGAAAATGAAATCAGTTAACGATGAAATCAATTAACGATGAAATCAGTTAACGATGAAATCAGTTAAATGAAGATGAAATCAGTTAACGATGAAATCAGTTAACGATGAAATCAGTTAAATGAAGATGAAATCAGTTAACGATGAAATCAGTTAACGATGAAATCAGTTAAATGAAGATGAAATCAGTTAACGATGAAATCAGTTAACGATGAAATCAGTTAACGATGAAATCAATTAAATGAAGATGAAATCAGTTAACGATGAAATCAGTTAAATGAAGAATGAAAATGAAATCAGTTAAATGAAGATGAAATCAGTTAACGATGAAATCAGTTAACGATGAAATCAGTTAACGATGAAATCAGTTAAATGAAGATGAAATCAGTTAACGATGAAATCAGTTAACGATGAAATCAGTTAACGATGAAATCAATTAAATGAAGATGAAATCAGTTAACGATGAAATCAGTTAAATGAAGATGAAATCAGTTAACGATGAAATCAGTTAAAGATGAAATCAGTTAACGATGAAATCAGTTAACGATGAAATCAGTTAACGATGAAATCAGTTAAATGAAGATGAAATCAGTTAACGATGAAATCAGTTAAATGAAGAATGAAAATGAAATCAGTTAAATGAAGATGAAATCAGTTAACGATGAAATCAGTTAACGATGAAATCAGTTAACGATGAAATCAGTTAAATGAAGATGAAATCAGTTAACGATGAAATCAGTTAACAATGAAATCAGTTAAATGAAGATGAAATCAGTTAACGATGAAATCAGTTAACGATGAAATCAGTTAACGATGAAATCAGTTAAATGAAGATGAAATCAGTTAACGATGAAATCAGTTAAATGAAGAATGAAGATGAAATCAGTTAACGATGAAATCAATTAACGATGAAATCAGTTAACGATGAAATCAGTTAAATGAAGATGAAATCAGTTAACGATGAAATCAGTTAACGATGAAATCAGTTAAATGAAGAATGAAAATGAAATCAGTTAACGATGAAATCAATTAACGATGAAATCAGTTAACGCTGAAATCAGTTAAATGAAGATGAAATCAGTTAACGATGAAATCAGTTAACGATGAAATCAGTTAAATGAAGATGAAATCAGTTAACGATGAAATCAGTTAACGATGAAATCAGTTAAATGAAGAATGAAAATGAAATCAGTTAACGATGAAATCAATTAACGATGAAATCAGTTAACGATGAAATCAGTTAAATGAAGATGAAATCAGTTAACGATGAAATCAGTTAACGATGAAATCAGTTAAATGAAGATGAAATCAGTTAACGATGAAATCAGTTAACGATGAAATCAGTTAACGATGAAATCAATTAAATGAAGATGAAATCAGTTAACGATGAAATCAGTTAAATGAAGATGAAATCAGTTAACGATGAAATCAGTTAAAGATGAAATCAGTTAACGATGAAATCAGTTAACGATGAAATCAGTTAAATGAAGATGAAATCAGTTAACGATGAAATCAGTTAACGATGAAATCAGTTAACGATGAAATCAGTTAACGATGAAATCAATTAAATGAAGATGAAATCAGTTAACGATGAAATCAGTTAAATGAAGATGAAATCAGTTAACGATGAAATCAGTTAAAGATGAAATCAGTTAACGATGAAATCAGTTAACGATGAAATCAGTTAACGATGAAATCAGTTAAATGAAGATGAAATCAGTTAACGATGAAATCAGTTAAATGAAGAATGAAAATGAAATCAGTTAAATGAAGATGAAATCAGTTAACGATGAAATCAGTTAACGATGAAATCAGTTAACGATGAAATCAGTTAAATGAAGATGAAATCAGTTAACGATGAAATCAGTTAACAATGAAATCAGTTAAATGAAGATGAAATCAGTTAACGATGAAATCAGTTAACGATGAAATCAGTTAAATGAAGATGAAATCAGTTAAAGATGAAATCAGTTAACGATGAAATCAGTTAACGATGAAATCAGTTAAATGAAGATGAAATCAGTTAACGATGAAATCAGTTAACGATGAAATCAATTAACGATGAAATCAGTTAAATGAAGATGAAATCAGTTAACGATGAAATCAGTTAAAGATGAAATCAGTTAAATGAAGAATGAAGATGAAATCAGTTAACGATGAAATCAGTTAAATGAAGATGAAATCAGTTAACGATGAAATCAGTTAACGATGAAATCAGTTAACGATGAAATCAGTTAAATGAAGATGAAATCAGTTAACGATGAAATCAGTTAAATGAAGAATGAAGATGAAATCAGTTAACGATGAAATCAATTAACGATGAAATCAGTTAACGATGAAATCAGTTAAATGAAGATGAAATCAGTTAACGATGAAATCAGTTAACGATGAAATCAGTTAACGATGAAATCAGTTAAATGAAGAATGAAAATGAAATCAGTTAACGATGAAATCAATTAACGATGAAATCAGTTAACGATGAAATCAGTTAAATGAAGATGAAATCAGTTAACGATGAAATCAGTTAACGATGAAATCAGTTAAATGAAGATGAAATCAGTTAACGATGAAATCAGTTAACGATGAAATCAGTTAACGATGAAATCAATTAAATGAAGATGAAATCAGTTAACGATGAAATCAGTTAACGATGAAATCAGTTAAATGAAGATGAAATCAGTTAACGATGAAATCAGTTAAAGATGAAATCAGTTAAATGAAGAATGAAGATGAAATCAGTTAACGATGAAATCAGTTAAATGAAGATGAAATCAGTTAACGATGAAATCAATTAACGATGAAATCAGTTAACGATGAAATCAGTTAACGATGAAATCAGTTAAATGAAGAATGAAGATGAAATCAGTTAACGATGAAATCAATTAACGATGAAATCAGTTAACGATGAAATCAGTTAAATGAAGATGAAATCAGTTAACGATGAAATCAGTTAACGATGAAATCAGTTAAATGAAGAATGAAAATGAAATCAGTTAACGATGAAATCAATTAACGATGAAATCAGTTAACGATGAAATCAGTTAAATGAAGATGAAATCAGTTAACGATGAAATCAGTTAACGATGAAATCAGTTAAATGAAGATGAAATCAGTTAACGATGAAATCAGTTAACGATGAAATCAGTTAACGATGAAATCAGTTAAATGAAGATGAAATCAGTTAACGATGAAATCAGTTAACGATGAAATCAGTTAACGATGAAATCAGTTAAATGAAGATGAAATCAGTTAACGATGAAATCAGTTAACGATGAAATCAATTAAATGAAGATGAAATCAGTTAACGATGAAATCAGTTAAATGAAGAATGAAAATGAAATCAGTTAAATGAAGATGAAATCAGTTAACGATGAAATCAGTTAACGATGAAATCAGTTAAATGAAGATGAAATCAGTTAACGATGAAATCAGTTAACGATGAAATCAGTTAACGATGAAATCAATTAAATGAAGATGAAATCAGTTAACGATGAAATCAGTTAAATGAAGATGAAATCAGTTAACGATGAAATCAGTTAAAGATGAAATCAGTTAACGATGAAATCAGTTAACGATGAAATCAGTTAACGATGAAATCAGTTAAATGAAGATGAAATCAGTTAACGATGAAATCAGTTAAATGAAGAATGAAAATGAAATCAGTTAAATGAAGATGAAATCAGTTAACGATGAAATCAGTTAACGATGAAATCAGTTAACGATGAAATCAGTTAAATGAAGATGAAATCAGTTAACGATGAAATCAGTTAACAATGAAATCAGTTAAATGAAGATGAAATCAGTTAACGATGAAATCAGTTAACGATGAAATCAGTTAAATGAAGATGAAATCAGTTAACGATGAAATCAGTTAAATGAAGAATGAAGATGAAATCAGTTAACGATGAAATCAATTAACGATGAAATCAGTTAACGATGAAATCAGTTAAATGAAGATGAAATCAGTTAACGATGAAATCAGTTAACGATGAAATCAGTTAAATGAAGAATGAAAATGAAATCAGTTAACGATGAAATCAATTAACGATGAAATCAGTTAACGATGAAATCAGTTAAATGAAGATGAAATCAGTTAACGATGAAATCAGTTAAATGAAGATGAAATCAGTTAACGATGAAATCAGTTAACGATGAAATCAGTTAAATGAAGAATGAAAATGAAATCAGTTAACGATGAAATCAATTAACGATGAAATCAGTTAACGATGAAATCAGTTAAATGAAGATGAAATCAGTTAACGATGAAATCAGTTAACGATGAAATCAGTTAAATGAAGATGAAATCAGTTAACGATGAAATCAGTTAACGATGAAATCAGTTAACGATGAAATCAGTTAAATGAAGATGAAATCAGTTAACGATGAAATCAGTTAAAGATGAAATCAGTTAACGATGAAATCAGTTAACGATGAAATCAGTTAACGATGAAATCAGTTAAATGAAGATGAAATCAGTTAACGATGAAATCAGTTAAATGAAGAATGAAAATGAAATCAGTTAAATGAAGATGAAATCAGTTAACGATGAAATCAGTTAACGATGAAATCAGTTAACGATGAAATCAGTTAAATGAAGATGAAATCAGTTAACGATGAAATCAGTTAACAATGAAATCAGTTAAATGAAGATGAAATCAGTTAACGATGAAATCAGTTAACGATGAAATCAGTTAACGATGAAATCAGTTAAATGAAGATGAAATCAGTTAACGATGAAATCAGTTAAATGAAGAATGAAGATGAAATCAGTTAACGATGAAATCAATTAACGATGAAATCAGTTAACGATGAAATCAGTTAAATGAAGATGAAATCAGTTAACGATGAAATCAGTTAACGATGAAATCAGTTAAATGAAGAATGAAAATGAAATCAGTTAACGATGAAATCAATTAACGATGAAATCAGTTAACGCTGAAATCAGTTAAATGAAGATGAAATCAGTTAACGATGAAATCAGTTAACGATGAAATCAGTTAAATGAAGATGAAATCAGTTAACGATGAAATCAGTTAACGATGAAATCAGTTAAATGAAGAATGAAAATGAAATCAGTTAACGATGAAATCAATTAACGATGAAATCAGTTAACGATGAAATCAGTTAAATGAAGATGAAATCAGTTAACGATGAAATCAGTTAACGATGAAATCAGTTAAATGAAGATGAAATCAGTTAACGATGAAATCAGTTAACGATGAAATCAGTTAACGATGAAATCAATTAAATGAAGATGAAATCAGTTAACGATGAAATCAGTTAAATGAAGATGAAATCAGTTAACGATGAAATCAGTTAAAGATGAAATCAGTTAACGATGAAATCAGTTAACGATGAAATCAGTTAAATGAAGATGAAATCAGTTAACGATGAAATCAGTTAACGATGAAATCAGTTAACGATGAAATCAGTTAACGATGAAATCAATTAAATGAAGATGAAATCAGTTAACGATGAAATCAGTTAAATGAAGATGAAATCAGTTAACGATGAAATCAGTTAAAGATGAAATCAGTTAACGATGAAATCAGTTAACGATGAAATCAGTTAACGATGAAATCAGTTAAATGAAGATGAAATCAGTTAACGATGAAATCAGTTAAATGAAGAATGAAAATGAAATCAGTTAAATGAAGATGAAATCAGTTAACGATGAAATCAGTTAACGATGAAATCAGTTAACGATGAAATCAGTTAAATGAAGATGAAATCAGTTAACGATGAAATCAGTTAACAATGAAATCAGTTAAATGAAGATGAAATCAGTTAACGATGAAATCAGTTAACGATGAAATCAGTTAACGATGAAATCAGTTAAATGAAGATGAAATCAGTTAAAGATGAAATCAGTTAACGATGAAATCAGTTAACGATGAAATCAGTTAAATGAAGATGAAATCAGTTAACGATGAAATCAGTTAACGATGAAATCAATTAACGATGAAATCAGTTAAATGAAGATGAAATCAGTTAACGATGAAATCAGTTAAAGATGAAATCAGTTAAATGAAGAATGAAGATGAAATCAGTTAACGATGAAATCAGTTAAATGAAGATGAAATCAGTTAACGATGAAATCAGTTAACGATGAAATCAGTTAACGATGAAATCAGTTAAATGAAGATGAAATCAGTTAACGATGAAATCAGTTAAATGAAGAATGAAGATGAAATCAGTTAACGATGAAATCAATTAACGATGAAATCAGTTAACGATGAAATCAGTTAAATGAAGATGAAATCAGTTAACGATGAAATCAGTTAACGATGAAATCAGTTAACGATGAAATCAGTTAAATGAAGAATGAAAATGAAATCAGTTAACGATGAAATCAATTAACGATGAAATCAGTTAACGATGAAATCAGTTAAATGAAGATGAAATCAGTTAACGATGAAATCAGTTAACGATGAAATCAGTTAAATGAAGATGAAATCAGTTAACGATGAAATCAGTTAACGATGAAATCAGTTAACGATGAAATCAATTAAATGAAGATGAAATCAGTTAACGATGAAATCAGTTAACGATGAAATCAGTTAAATGAAGATGAAATCAGTTAACGATGAAATCAGTTAAAGATGAAATCAGTTAAATGAAGAATGAAGATGAAATCAGTTAACGATGAAATCAGTTAAATGAAGATGAAATCAGTTAACGATGAAATCAATTAACGATGAAATCAGTTAACGATGAAATCAGTTAACGATGAAATCAGTTAAATGAAGAATGAAGATGAAATCAGTTAACGATGAAATCAATTAACGATGAAATCAGTTAACGATGAAATCAGTTAAATGAAGATGAAATCAGTTAACGATGAAATCAGTTAACGATGAAATCAGTTAAATGAAGAATGAAAATGAAATCAGTTAACGATGAAATCAATTAACGATGAAATCAGTTAACGATGAAATCAGTTAAATGAAGATGAAATCAGTTAACGATGAAATCAGTTAACGATGAAATCAGTTAAATGAAGATGAAATCAGTTAACGATGAAATCAGTTAACGATGAAATCAGTTAACGATGAAATCAGTTAAATGAAGATGAAATCAGTTAACGATGAAATCAGTTAACGATGAAATCAGTTAACGATGAAATCAGTTAACGATGAAATCAGTTAAATGAAGATGAAATCAGTTAACGATGAAATCAGTTAACGATGAAATCAATTAAATGAAGATGAAATCAGTTAACGATGAAATCAGTTAAATGAAGAATGAAAATGAAATCAGTTAAATGAAGATGAAATCAGTTAACGATGAAATCAGTTAACGATGAAATCAGTTAAATGAAGATGAAATCAGTTAACGATGAAATCAGTTAACGATGAAATCAGTTAACGATGAAATCAATTAAATGAAGATGAAATCAGTTAACGATGAAATCAGTTAAATGAAGATGAAATCAGTTAACGATGAAATCAGTTAAAGATGAAATCAGTTAACGATGAAATCAGTTAACGATGAAATCAGTTAACGATGAAATCAGTTAAATGAAGATGAAATCAGTTAACGATGAAATCAGTTAAATGAAGAATGAAAATGAAATCAGTTAAATGAAGATGAAATCAGTTAACGATGAAATCAGTTAACGATGAAATCAGTTAACGATGAAATCAGTTAAATGAAGATGAAATCAGTTAACGATGAAATCAGTTAACAATGAAATCAGTTAAATGAAGATGAAATCAGTTAACGATGAAATCAGTTAACGATGAAATCAGTTAAATGAAGATGAAATCAGTTAACGATGAAATCAGTTAAATGAAGAATGAAGATGAAATCAGTTAACGATGAAATCAATTAACGATGAAATCAGTTAACGATGAAATCAGTTAAATGAAGATGAAATCAGTTAACGATGAAATCAGTTAACGATGAAATCAGTTAAATGAAGAATGAAAATGAAATCAGTTAACGATGAAATCAATTAACGATGAAATCAGTTAACGATGAAATCAGTTAAATGAAGATGAAATCAGTTAACGATGAAATCAGTTAACGATGAAATCAGTTAAATGAAGATGAAATCAGTTAACGATGAAATCAGTTAACGATGAAATCAGTTAAATGAAGAATGAAAATGAAATCAGTTAACGATGAAATCAATTAACGATGAAATCAGTTAACGATGAAATCAGTTAAATGAAGATGAAATCAGTTAACGATGAAATCAGTTAACGATGAAATCAGTTAACGATGAAATCAGTTAACGATGAAATCAATTAAATGAAGATGAAATCAGTTAACGATGAAATCAGTTAAATGAAGATGAAATCAGTTAACGATGAAATCAGTTAAAGATGAAATCAGTTAACGATGAAATCAGTTAAATGAAGATGAAATCAGTTAACGATGAAATCAGTTAACGATGAAATCAATTAACGATGAAATCAGTTAACGATGAAATCAGTTAAATGAAGATGAAATCAGTTAACGATGAAATCAGTTAACGATGAAATCAGTTAAATGAAGATGAAATCAGTTAACGATGAAATCAGTTAACGATGAAATCAGTTAAATGAAGAATGAAAATGAAATCAGTTAACGATGAAATCAATTAACGATGAAATCAGTTAACGATGAAATCAGTTAAATGAAGATGAAATCAGTTAACGATGAAATCAGTTAACGATGAAATCAGTTAAATGAAGATGAAATCAGTTAACGATGAAATCAGTTAACGATGAAATCAGTTAACGATGAAATCAATTAAATGAAGATGAAATCAGTTAACGATGAAATCAGTTAAATGAAGATGAAATCAGTTAACGATGAAATCAGTTAAAGATGAAATCAGTTAACGATGAAATCAGTTAACGATGAAATCAGTTAACGATGAAATCAGTTAAATGAAGATGAAATCAGTTAACGATGAAATCAGTTAACGATGAAATCAGTTAACGATGAAATCAATTAAATGAAGATGAAATCAGTTAACGATGAAATCAGTTAAATGAAGATGAAATCAGTTAACGATGAAATCAGTTAAAGATGAAATCAGTTAACGATGAAATCAGTTAACGATGAAATCAGTTAAATGAAGATGAAATCAGTTAACGATGAAATCAGTTAAATGAAGAATGAAAATGAAATCAGTTAAATGAAGATGAAATCAGTTAACGATGAAATCAGTTAACGATGAAATCAGTTAACGATGAAATCAGTTAAATGAAGATGAAATCAGTTAACGATGAAATCAGTTAACAATGAAATCAGTTAAATGAAGATGAAATCAGTTAACGATGAAATCAGTTAACGATGAAATCAGTTAAATGAAGATGAAATCAGTTAAAGATGAAATCAGTTAACGATGAAATCAGTTAACGATGAAATCAGTTAAATGAAGATGAAATCAGTTAACGATGAAATCAGTTAACGATGAAATCAATTAACGATGAAATCAGTTAAATGAAGATGAAATCAGTTAACGATGAAATCAGTTAAAGATGAAATCAGTTAAATGAAGAATGAAGATGAAATCAGTTAACGATGAAATCAGTTAAATGAAGATGAAATCAGTTAACGATGAAATCAGTTAACGATGAAATCAGTTAACGATGAAATCAGTTAAATGAAGATGAAATCAGTTAACGATGAAATCAGTTAAATGAAGAATGAAGATGAAATCAGTTAACGATGAAATCAATTAACGATGAAATCAGTTAACGATGAAATCAGTTAAATGAAGATGAAATCAGTTAACGATGAAATCAGTTAACGATGAAATCAGTTAAATGAAGAATGAAAATGAAATCAGTTAACGATGAAATCAATTAACGATGAAATCAGTTAACGATGAAATCAGTTAAATGAAGATGAAATCAGTTAACGATGAAATCAGTTAACGATGAAATCAGTTAAATGAAGATGAAATCAGTTAACGATGAAATCAGTTAACGATGAAATCAGTTAACGATGAAATCAGTTAAATGAAGATGAAATCAGTTAACGATGAAATCAGTTAACGATGAAATCAGTTAACGATGAAATCAATTAAATGAAGATGAAATCAGTTAACGATGAAATCAGTTAACGATGAAATCAGTTAAATGAAGATGAAATCAGTTAACGATGAAATCAGTTAACGATGAAATCAGTTAAATGAAGATGAAATCAGTTAAAGATGAAATCAGTTAACGATGAAATCAGTTAACGATGAAATCAGTTAAATGAAGATGAAATCAGTTAACGATGAAATCAGTTAACGATGAAATCAATTAACGATGAAATCAGTTAAATGAAGATGAAATCAGTTAACGATGAAATCAGTTAACGATGAAATCAGTTAAAGATGAAATCAGTTAAATGAAGAATGAAGATGAAATCAGTTAACGATGAAATCAGTTAAATGAAGATGAAATCAGTTAACGATGAAATCAGTTAACGATGAAATCAGTTAACGATGAAATCAGTTAAATGAAGATGAAATCAGTTAACGATGAAATCAGTTAAATGAAGAATGAAGATGAAATCAGTTAACGATGAAATCAATTAATGATGAAATCAGTTAACGATGAAATCAGTTAAATGAAGATGAAATCAGTTAACGATGAAATCAGTTAACGATGAAATCAGTTAAATGAAGAATGAAAATGAAATCAGTTAACGATGAAATCAATTAACGATGAAATCAGTTAACGATGAAATCAGTTAAATGAAGATGAAATCAGTTAACGATGAAATCAGTTAACGATGAAATCAGTTAAATGAAGATGAAATCAGTTAACGATGAAATCAGTTAACGATGAAATCAGTTAACGATGAAATCAGTTAAATGAAGATGAAATCAGTTAACGATGAAATCAGTTAACGATGAAATCAGTTAACGATGAAATCAATTAAATGAAGATGAAATCAGTTAACGATGAAATCAGTTAAATGAAGAATGAAAATGAAATCAGTTAAATGAAGATGAAATCAGTTAACGATGAAATCAGTTAACGATGAAATCAGTTAAATGAAGATGAAATCAGTTAACGATGAAATCAGTTAACGATGAAATCAGTTAACGATGAAATCAATTAAATGAAGATGAAATCAGTTAACGATGAAATCAGTTAAATGAAGATGAAATCAGTTAACGATGAAATCAGTTAAAGATGAAATCAGTTAACGATGAAATCAGTTAACGATGAAATCAGTTAACGATGAAATCAGTTAAATGAAGATGAAATCAGTTAACGATGAAATCAGTTAAATGAAGAATGAAAATGAAATCAGTTAAATGAAGATGAAATCAGTTAACGATGAAATCAGTTAACGATGAAATCAGTTAACGATGAAATCAGTTAAATGAAGATGAAATCAGTTAACGATGAAATCAGTTAACAATGAAATCAGTTAAATGAAGATGAAATCAGTTAACGATGAAATCAGTTAACGATGAAATCAGTTAACGATGAAATCAGTTAAATGAAGATGAAATCAGTTAACGATGAAATCAGTTAACGATGAAATCAGTTAAATGAAGATGAAATCAGTTAACGATGAAATCAGTTAACGATGAAATCAGTTAAATGAAGATGAAATCAGTTAACGATGAAATCAGTTAACGATGAAATCAGTTAACGATGAAATCAATTAAATGAAGATGAAATCAGTTAACGATGAAATCAATTAAATGAAGATGAAATCAGTTAACGATGAAATCAGTTAACAATGAAATCAGTTAAATGAAGATGAAATCAGTTAACGATGAAATCAGTTAACGATGAAATCAGTTAAAGATGAAATCAGTTAACGATGAAATCAGTTAACGATGAAATCAGTTAACGATGAAATCAGTTAAATGAAGATGAAATCAGTTAACGATGAAATCAATTAACGATGAAATCAGTTAACAATGAAATCAGTTAAATGAAGATGAAATCAGTTAACGATGAAATCAGTTAACGATGAAATCAGTTAAAGATGAAATCAGTTAACGATGAAATCAGTTAAATGAAGATGAAATCAGTTAACGATGAAATCAGTTAACGATGAAATCAGTTAACGATGAAATCAGTTAAATGAAGATGAAATCAGTTAACGATGAAATCAGTTAAATGAAGAATGAAGATGAAATCAGTTAACGATGAAATCAATTAACGATGAAATCAGTTAACGATGAAATCAGTTAAATGAAGATGAAATCAGTTAACGATGAAATCAGTTAACGATGAAATCAGTTAAATGAAGAATGAAAATGAAATCAGTTAACGATGAAATCAATTAACGATGAAATCAGTTAACGATGAAATCAGTTAAATGAAGATGAAATCAGTTAACGATGAAATCAGTTAACGATGAAATCAGTTAAATGAAGATGAAATCAGTTAACGATGAAATCAGTTAACGATGAAATCAGTTAACGATGAAATCAGTTAAATGAAGATGAAATCAGTTAACGATGAAATCAGTTAACGATGAAATCAGTTAACGATGAAATCAATTAAATGAAGATGAAATCAGTTAACGATGAAATCAGTTAACGATGAAATCAGTTAACGATGAAATCAGTTAAATGAAGATGAAATCAGTTAAAGATGAAATCAGTTAACGATGAAATCAGTTAACGATGAAATCAGTTAAATGAAGATGAAATCAGTTAACGATGAAATCAGTTAACGATGAAATCAATTAACGATGAAATCAGTTAAATGAAGATGAAATCAGTTAACGATGAAATCAGTTAAAGATGAAATCAGTTAAATGAAGAATGAAGATGAAATCAGTTAACGATGAAATCAGTTAAATGAAGATGAAATCAGTTAACGATGAAATCAATTAACGATGAAATCAGTTAACGATGAAATCAATTAACGATGAAATCAGTTAAATGAAGATGAAATCAGTTAACGATGAAATCAGTTAAAGATGAAATCAGTTAAATGAAGAATGAAGATGAAATCAGTTAACGATGAAATCAGTTAAATGAAGATGAAATCAGTTAACGATGAAATCAATTAACGATGAAATCAGTTAACGATGAAATCAATTAACGATGAAATCAGTTAAATGAAGATGAAATCAGTTAACGATGAAATCAGTTAAAGATGAAATCAGTTAACGATGAAATCAGTTAAATGAAGATGAAATCAGTTAACGATGAAATCAATTAACGATGAAATCAGTTAACGATGAAATCAATTAACGATGAAATCAGTTAAATGAAGATGAAATCAGTTAACGATGAAATCAGTTAACGATGAAATCAGTTAACGATGAAATCAATTAACGATGAAATCAGTTAAATGAAGATGAAATCAGTTAACGATGAAATCAGTTAAAGATGAAATCAGTTAAATGAAGAATGAAGATGAAATCAGTTAACGATGAAATCAGTTAAATGAAGATGAAATCAGTTAACGATGAAATCAGTTAACGATGAAATCAGTTAAATGAAGATGAAATCAGTTAACGATGAAATCAGTTAAATGAAGAATGAAGATGAAATCAGTTAACGATGAAATCAATTAACGATGAAATCAGTTAACGATGAAATCAGTTAAATGAAGATGAAATCAGTTAACGATGAAATCAGTTAACGATGAAATCAGTTAAATGAAGAATGAAAATGAAATCAGTTAACGATGAAATCAATTAACGATGAAATCAGTTAACGATGAAATCAGTTAAATGAAGATGAAATCAGTTAACGATGAAATCAGTTAACGATGAAATCAGTTAACGATGAAATCAGTTAAATGAAGATGAAATCAGTTAACGATGAAATCAATTAACGATGAAATCAGTTAACGATGAAATCAGTTAAATGAAGATGAAATCAGTTAACGATGAAATCAATTAAATGAAGATGAAATCAGTTAACGATGAAATCAGTTAACGATGAAATCAGTTAACGATGAAATCAGTTAAATGAAGATGAAATCAGTTAACGATGAAATCAGTTAAATGAAGAATGAAAATGAAATCAGTTAAATGAAGATGAAATCAGTTAACGATGAAATCAGTTAACGATGAAATCAGTTAACGATGAAATCAGTTAAATGAAGATGAAATCAGTTAACGATGAAATCAGTTAACAATGAAATCAGTTAAATGAAGATGAAATCAGTTAACGATGAAATCAGTTAACGATGAAATCAGTTAACGATGAAATCAGTTAAATGAAGATGAAATCAGTTAACGATGAAATCAGTTAACGATGAAATCAGTTAAATGAAGATGAAATCAGTTAACGATGAAATCAGTTAACGATGAAATCAGTTAAATGAAGAATGAAAATGAAATCAGTTAACGATGAAATCAATTAACGATGAAATCAGTTAACGATGAAATCAGTTAAATGAAGATGAAATCAGTTAACGATGAAATCAGTTAACGATGAAATCAGTTAAATGAAGATGAAATCAGTTAACGATGAAATCAGTTAACGATGGAATCAGTTAACGATGAAATCAGTTAACGATGAAATCAGTTAAATGAAGATGAAATCAGTTAACGATGAAATCAGTTAACGATGAAATCAGTTAACGATGAAATCAGTTAAATGAAGATGAAATCAGTTAACGATGAAATCAGTTAAAGATGAAATCAGTTAACGATGAAATCAGTTAACGATGAAATCAGTTAAATGAAGATGAAATCAGTTAACGATGAAATCAGTTAACGATGAAATCAGTTAACGATGGAATCAGTTAAATGAAGATGAAATCAGTTAACGATGAAATCAGTTAACGATGAAATCAGTTAACGATGAAATCAGTTAAATGAAGATGAAATCAGTTAACGATGAAATCAGTTAAATGAAGATGAAATCAGTTAACGATGAAATCAGTTAAAGATGAAATCAGTTAACGATGAAATCAGTTAAATGAAGATGAAATCAGTTAACGATGAAATCAGTTAACGATGAAATCAGTTAACGATGAAATCAGTTAACGATGAAATCAGTTAAATGAAGATGAAATCAGTTAACGATGAAATCAGTTAACGATGAAATCAGTTAACGATGAAATCAGTTAACGATGAAATCAGTTAAATGAAGATGAAATCAGTTAACGATGAAATCAGTTAACGATGAAATCAGTTAACGATGAAATCAGTTAAATGAAGATGAAATCAGTTAACGATGAAATCAGTTAACGATGAAATCAGTTAAATGAAGATGAAATCAGTTAACGATGAAATCAGTTAAATGAAGAATGAAAATGAAATCAGTTAAATGAAGATGAAATCAGTTAACGATGAAATCAGTTAAATGAAGAATGAAAATGAAATCAGTTAAATGAAGATGAAATCAGTTAACGATGAAATCAGTTAACGATGAAATCAGTTAAATGAAGATGAAATCAGTTAACGATGAAATCAGTTAAAGATGAAATCAGTTAACGATGAAATCAGTTAACGATGAAATCAGTTAACGATGGAATCAGTTAAATGAAGATGAAATCAGTTAACGATGAAATCAGTTAACGAGGAAATCAGTTAAATGAAGATGAAATCAGTTAACGATGAAATCAGTTAAATGAAGATGAAATCAGTTAACGATGAAATCAGTTAACGATGAAATCAGTTAAATGAAGATGAAATCAGTTAACGATGAAATCAGTTAACGATGGAATCAGTTAAATGAAGATGAAATCAGTTAACGATGAAATCAGTTAACGATGAAATCAGTTAACGATGAAATCAGTTAAATGAAGATGAAATCAGTTAAAGATGAAATCAGTTAACGATGAAATCATTTAACGATGAAATCAGTTAAATGAAGATGAAATCAGTTAACGATGAAATCAGTTAACGATGAAATCAATTAACGATGAAATCAGTTAAATGAAGATGAAATCAGTTAACGATGAAATCAGTTAACGATGAAATCAGTTAAATGAAGAATGAAGATGAAATCAGTTAAATGAAGATGAAATCAGTTAACGATGAAATCAGTTAAAGATGAAATCAGTTAACGATGAAATCAGTTAACGATGAAATCAGTTAACGATGGAATCAGTTAAATGAAGATGAAATCAGTTCACGGTGAAATCAGTTAACGATGGAATCAGTTAACGATGAGATCAGTTAACGATGAGATCAGTTAACGATGAAATCAGTTAAATGAAGATGAAATCAGTTAACGATGAAATCAGTTAACGATGAAATCAGTTAACGATGGAATCAGTTAAATGAAGATGAAATCAGTTAACGATGAAATCAGTTAAATGAAGATGAAATCAGTTAACGATGAAATCAGTTAAAGATGAAATCAGTTAACGATGAAATCAGTTAACGATGAAATCAGTTAAATGAAGATGAAATCAGTTAACCATGAAATCAGTTAACGATGAAATCAGTTAACGATGAAATCAGTTAAATGAAGATGAAATCAGTTAACGATGAAATCAGTTAAATGAAGAATGAAAATGAAATCAGTTAAATGAAGATGAAATCAGTTAACGATGAAATCAGTTAACGATGGAATCAGTTAACGATGGAATCAGTTAAATGAAGATGAAATCAGTTAACGATGAAATCAGTTAAATGAAGATGAAATCAGTTAACGATGGAATCAGTTAACGATGAAATCAGTTAACGATGAAATCAGTTAAATGAAGATGAAATCAGTTAACGATGAAATCAGTTAAATGAAGATGAAATCAGTTAACGATGAAATCAGTTAACGATGAAATCAGTTAAATGAAGATGAAATCAGTTAACGATGAAATCAGTTAACGATGAAATCAGTTAAATGAAGATGAAATCAGTTAACGATGAAATCAGTTAACGATGAAATCAGTTAAAGATGAAATCAGTTAACGATGAAATCAGTTAAATGAAGATGAAATCAGTTAACGATGAAATCAGTTAACGATGAAATCAGTTAAATGAAGATGAAATCAGTTAACGATGAAATCAGTTAACGATGGAATCAGTTAACGATGAAATCAGTTAACGATGAAATCAGTTAAATGAAGATGAAATCAGTTAACGATGAAATCAGTTAACGATGAAATCAGTTAAATGAAGATGAAATCAGTTAACGATGAAATCAGTTAAATGAAGATGAAATCAGTTAACGATGAAATCAGTTAAATGAAGAATGAAAATGAAATCAGTTAAATGAAGATGAAATCAGTTAACGATGAAATCAGTTAAATGAAGATGAAATCAGTTAACGATGAAATCAGTTAACGATGAAATCAGTTAACGATGAAATCAGTTAAATGAAGATGAAATCAGTTAACGATGAAATCAGTTAAAGATGAAATCAGTTAACGATGAAATCAGTTAACGATGAAATCAGTTAAATGAAGATGAAATCAGTTAACGATGAAATCAGTTAACGATGAAATCAGTTAACGATGGAATCAGTTAAATGAAGATGAAATCAGTTAACGATGAAATCAGTTAACGATGAAATCAGTTAACGATGAAATCAGTTAAATGAAGATGAAATCAGTTAACGATGAAATCAGTTAAATGAAGATGAAATCAGTTAACGATGAAATCAGTTAAAGATGAAATCAGTTAACGATGAAATCAGTTAACGATGAAATCAGTTAAATGAAGATGAAATCAGTTAACGATGAAATCAGTTAACGATGAAATCAGTTAAAGATGAAATCAGTTAACGATGAAATCAGTTAAATGAAGATGAAATCAGTTAACGATGAAATCAGTTAACGATGAAATCAGTTAACGATGAAATCAGTTAAATGAAGATGAAATCAGTTAACGATGAAATCAGTTAACGATGAAATCAGTTAACGATGAAATCAGTTAAATGAAGATGAAATCAGTTAACGATGAAATCAGTTAACGATGAAATCAGTTAAATGAAGATGAAATCAGTTAACGATGAAATCAGTTAAATGAAGAATGAAAATGAAATCAGTTAAATGAAGATGAAATCAGTTAACGATGAAATCAGTTAAATGAAGAATGAAAATGAAATCAGTTAAATGAAGATGAAATCAGTTAACGATGAAATCAGTTAACGATGAAATCAGTTAAATGAAGATGAAATCAGTTAACGATGAAATCAGTTAAAGATGAAATCAGTTAACGATGAAATCAGTTAACGATGAAATCAGTTAACGATGGAATCAGTTAAATGAAGATGAAATCAGTTAACGATGAAATCAGTTAACGAGGAAATCAGTTAAATGAAGATGAAATCAGTTAACGATGAAATCAGTTAAATGAAGATGAAATCAGTTAACGATGAAATCAGTTAACGATGAAATCAGTTAAATGAAGATGAAATCAGTTAACGATGAAATCAGTTAACGATGGAATCAGTTAAATGAAGATGAAATCAGTTAACGATGAAATCAGTTAACGATGAAATCAGTTAACGATGAAATCAGTTAAATGAAGATGAAATCAGTTAAAGATGAAATCAGTTAACGATGAAATCATTTAACGATGAAATCAGTTAAATGAAGATGAAATCAGTTAACGATGAAATCAGTTAACGATGAAATCAATTAACGATGAAATCAGTTAAATGAAGATGAAATCAGTTAACGATGAAATCAGTTAAAGATGAAATCAGTTAAATGAAGAATGAAGATGAAATCAGTTAACGATGAAATCAGTTAAATGAAGATGAAATCAGTTAACGATGAAATCAGTTAACGATGAAATCAGTTAAATGAAGAATGAAGATGAAATCAGTTAACGATGAAATCAATTAACGATGAAATCAGTTAACGATGAAATCAGTTAAATGAAGATGAAATCAGTTAACGATGAAATCAGTTAACGATGAAATCAGTTAAATGAAGAATGAAAATGAAATCAGTTAAATGAAGATGAAATCAGTTAACGATGAAATCAGTTAAAGATGAAATCAGTTAACGATGAAATCAGTTAACGATGAAATCAGTTAACGATGGAATCAGTTAAATGAAGATGAAATCAGTTCACGGTGAAATCAGTTAACGATGGAATCAGTTAACGATGAGATCAGTTAACGATGAGATCAGTTAACGATGAAATCAGTTAAATGAAGATGAAATCAGTTAACGATGAAATCAGTTAACGATGAAATCAGTTAACGATGGAATCAGTTAAATGAAGATGAAATCAGTTAACGATGAAATCAGTTAAATGAAGATGAAATCAGTTAACGATGAAATCAGTTAAAGATGAAATCAGTTAACGATGAAATCAGTTAACGATGAAATCAGTTAAATGAAGATGAAATCAGTTAACCATGAAATCAGTTAACGATGAAATCAGTTAACGATGAAATCAGTTAAATGAAGATGAAATCAGTTAACGATGAAATCAGTTAAATGAAGAATGAAAATGAAATCAGTTAAATGAAGATGAAATCAGTTAACGATGAAATCAGTTAACGATGGAATCAGTTAACGATGGAATCAGTTAAATGAAGATGAAATCAGTTAACGATGAAATCAGTTAAATGAAGATGAAATCAGTTAACGATGGAATCAGTTAACGATGAAATCAGTTAACGATGAAATCAGTTAAATGAAGATGAAATCAGTTAACGATGAAATCAGTTAAATGAAGATGAAATCAGTTAACGATGAAATCAGTTAACGATGAAATCAGTTAAATGAAGATGAAATCAGTTAACGATGAAATCAGTTAACGATGAAATCAGTTAAATGAAGATGAAATCAGTTAACGATGAAATCAGTTAACGATGAAATCAGTTAAAGATGAAATCAGTTAACGATGAAATCAGTTAAATGAAGATGAAATCAGTTAACGATGAAATCAGTTAACGATGAAATCAGTTAAATGAAGATGAAATCAGTTAACGATGAAATCAGTTAACGATGGAATCAGTTAACGATGAAATCAGTTAACGATGAAATCAGTTAAATGAAGATGAAATCAGTTAACGATGAAATCAGTTAACGATGAAATCAGTTAAATGAAGATGAAATCAGTTAACGATGAAATCAGTTAAATGAAGATGAAATCAGTTAACGATGAAATCAGTTAAATGAAGAATGAAAATGAAATCAGTTAAATGAAGATGAAATCAGTTAACGATGAAATCAGTTAACGATGAAATCAGTTAACGATGAAATCAGTTAAATGAAGATGAAATCAGTTAACGATGAAATCAGTTAAATGAAGATGAAATCAGTTAACGATGAAATCAGTTAACGATGGAATCAGTTAACGATGAAATCAGTTAACGATGAAATCAGTTAAATGAAGATGAAATCAGTTAACGATGAAATCAGTTAACGATGAAATCAGTTAACGATGAAATCAGTTAAATGAAGATGAAATCAGTTAACGATGAAATCAGTTAAAGATGAAATCAGTTAACGATGAAATCAGTTAACGATGAAATCAGTTAAATGAAGATGAAATCAGTTAACGATGAAATCAGTTAACGATGAAATCAGTTAACGATGGAATCAGTTAAATGAAGATGAAATCAGTTAACGATGAAATCAGTTAACGATGAAATCAGTTAACGATGAAATCAGTTAAATGAAGATGAAATCAGTTAACGATGAAATCAGTTAAATGAAGATGAAATCAGTTAACGATGAAATCAGTTAAAGATGAAATCAGTTAACGATGAAATCAGTTAACGATGAAATCAGTTAAATGAAGATGAAATCAGTTAACGATGAAATCAGTTAAAGATGAAATCAGTTAAAGATGAAATCAGTTAACGATGAAATCAGTTAAATGAAGATGAAATCAGTTAACGATGAAATCAGTTAACGATGAAATCAGTTAACGATGAAATCAGTTAAATGAAGATGAAATCAGTTAACGATGAAATCAGTTAACGATGAAATCAGTTAACGATGAAATCAGTTAAATGAAGATGAAATCAGTTAACGATGAAATCAGTTAACGATGAAATCAGTTAAATGAAGATGAAATCAGTTAACGATGAAATCAGTTAAATGAAGAATGAAAATGAAATCAGTTAAATGAAGATGAAATCAGTTAACGATGAAATCAGTTAAATGAAGAATGAAAATGAAATCAGTTAAATGAAGATGAAATCAGTTAACGATGAAATCAGTTAACGATGAAATCAGTTAAATGAAGATGAAATCAGTTAACGATGAAATCAGTTAAAGATGAAATCAGTTAACGATGAAATCAGTTAACGATGAAATCAGTTAACGATGGAATCAGTTAAATGAAGATGAAATCAGTTAACGATGAAATCAGTTAACGAGGAAATCAGTTAAATGAAGATGAAATCAGTTAACGATGAAATCAGTTAAATGAAGATGAAATCAGTTAACGATGAAATCAGTTAACGATGAAATCAGTTAAATGAAGATGAAATCAGTTAACGATGAAATCAGTTAACGATGGAATCAGTTAAATGAAGATGAAATCAGTTAACGATGAAATCAGTTAACGATGAAATCAGTTAACGATGAAATCAGTTAACGATGAAATCAGTTAAATGAAGATGAAATCAGTTAAAGATGAAATCAGTTAACGATGAAATCATTTAACGATGAAATCAGTTAAATGAAGATGAAATCAGTTAACGATGAAATCAGTTAACGATGAAATCAATTAACGATGAAATCAGTTAAATGAAGATGAAATCAGTTAACGATGAAATCAGTTAAAGATGAAATCAGTTAAATGAAGAATGAAGATGAAATCAGTTAACGATGAAATCAGTTAACGATGAAATCAGTTAAATGAAGAATGAAGATGAAATCAGTTAACGATGAAATCAATTAACGATGAAATCAGTTAACGATGAAATCAGTTAAATGAAGATGAAATCAGTTAACGATGAAATCAGTTAACGATGAAATCAGTTAAATGAAGAATGAAAATGAAATCAGTTAAATGAAGATGAAATCAGTTAACGATGAAATCAGTTAAAGATGAAATCAGTTAACGATGAAATCAGTTAACGATGAAATCAGTTAACGATGGAATCAGTTAAATGAAGATGAAATCAGTTCACGGTGAAATCAGTTAACGATGGAATCAGTTAACGATGAGATCAGTTAACGATGAGATCAGTTAACGATGAAATCAGTTAAATGAAGATGAAATCAGTTAACGATGAAATCAGTTAACGATGAAATCAGTTAACGATGGAATCAGTTAAATGAAGATGAAATCAGTTAACGATGAAATCAGTTAAATGAAGATGAAATCAGTTAACGATGAAATCAGTTAACGATGAAATCAGTTAAATGAAGATGAAATCAGTTAACCATGAAATCAGTTAACGATGAAATCAGTTAACGATGAAATCAGTTAAATGAAGATGAAATCAGTTAACGATGAAATCAGTTAAATGAAGAATGAAAATGAAATCAGTTAAATGAAGATGAAATCAGTTAACGATGAAATCAGTTAACGATGGAATCAGTTAACGATGGAATCAGTTAAATGAAGATGAAATCAGTTAACGATGAAATCAGTTAAATGAAGATGAAATCAGTTAACGATGGAATCAGTTAACGATGAAATCAGTTAACGATGAAATCAGTTAACGATGAAATCAGTTAACGATGAAATCAGTTAAATGAAGATGAAATCAGTTAACGATGAAATCAGTTAAATGAAGATGAAATCAGTTAAATGAAGATGAAATCAGTTAACGATGAAATCAGTTAACGATGAAATCAGTTAACGATGGAATCAGTTAAATGAAGATGAAATCAGTTAACGATGAAATCAGTTAACGATGGAATCAGTTAAATGAAGATGAAATCAGTTAACGATGAAATCAGTTAACGATGAAATCAGTTAAATGAAGATGAAATCAGTTAACGATGAAATCAGTTAAATGAAGATGAAATCAGTTAAATTAAGATGAAATCAGTTAACGATGAAATCAGTTAACGATGAAATCAGTTAAATGAAGATGAAATCAGTTAACGATGAAATCAGTTAAAGATGAAATCAGTTAACGATGAAATCAGTTAAATGAAGATGAAATCAGTTAACGATGAAATCAGTTAACGATGAAATCAGTTAAATGAAGATGAAATCAGTTAACGATGAAATCAGTTAAAGATGAAATCAGTTAACGATGAAATCAGTTAACGATGAAATCAGTTAAATGAAGATGAAATCAGTTAACGATGAAATCAGTTAACGATGAAATCAGTTAAATGAAGATGAAATCAGTTAACGATGAAATCAGTTAAATGAAGATGAAATCAGTTAACGATGAAATCAGTTAAAGATGAAATCAGTTAACGATGAAATCAGTTAACGATGAAATCAGTTAAATGAAGATGAAATCAGTTAACGATGAAATCAGTTAACGATGAAATCAGTTAAATGAAGATGAAATCAGTTAACGATGAAATCAGTTAACGATGAAATCAGTTAAATGAAGATGAAATCAGTTAACGATGAAATCAGTTAAATGAAGATGAAATCAGTTAACGATGAAATCAGTTAACGATGAAATCAGTTAAATGAAGATGAAATCAGTTAACGATGAAATCAGTTAACGATGAAATCAGTTAAATGAAGATGAAATCAGTTAAGGATGAAATCAGTTAACGATGAAATCAATTAAATGAAGATGAAATCAGTTAACGATGAAATCAGTTAAATGAAGATGAAATCAGTTAACGATGAAATCAGTTAAAGATGAAATCAGTTAACGATGGAATCAGTTAACGATGAAATAAGTTAACGATGAAATCAGTTAAATGAAGATGAAATCAGTTAACGATGAAATCAGTTAACGATGGAATCAGTTAAATGAAGATGAAATCAGTTAACGATGAAATCAGTTAACGATGAAATCAGTTAACGATGAAATCAGTTAAATGAAGATGAAATCAGTTAACGATGAAATCAGTTAAAGATGAAATCAGTTAACGATGAAATCAGTTAAATGAAGACGAAATCAGTTAACGATGAAATCAGTTGAATGAAGATGAAATCAGTTAACGATGAAATCAGTTAAATGAAGATGAAATCAGTTAACGATGAAATCAGTTAACGATGAAATCAGTTAACGATGAAATCAGTTAAATGAAGATGAAATCAGTGAACGATGAAATCAGTGAACGATGAAATCAGTTAAATGAAGATGAAATCAGTTAACGATGAAATCAGTTAACGATGAAATCAGTTAACGATGAAATCAGTTAAATGAAGATGAAATCAGTTAACGATGAAATCAGTTAACGATGAAATCAGTTAACGATGAAATCCGTTAAATGAAGATGAAATCAGTTAACGATGAAATCAGTTAAAGATGAAATCAGTTAACGATGAAATCAGTTAAATGAAGACGAAATCAGTTAACGATGAAATCAGTTGAATGAAGATGAAATCAGTTAACGATGAAATCAGTTAAATGAAGATGAAATCAGTTAACGATGAAATCAGTTAAAGATGAAATCAGTTAACGATGGAATCAGTTAACGATGAAATCAGTTAACGATGAAATCAGTTAAATGAAGATGAAATCAGTTAACGATGAAATCAGTTAACGATGAAATCAGTTAAATGAAGATGAAATCAGTTAACGATGAAATCAGTTAACGATGAAATCAGTTAACGATGAAATCAGTTAAATGAAGATGAAATCAGTTAACGATGAAATCAGTTAACGATGAAATCAGTTAACGATGAAATCAGTTAAATGAAGATGAAATCAGTTAACGATGAAATCAGTTAACGATGAAATCAGTTAAATGAAGATGAAATCAGTTAACGATGAAATCAGTTAACGATGGAATCAGTTAACGATGAAATCAGTTAACGATGAAATCAGTTAAATGAAGATGAAATCAGTTAACGATGAAATCAGTTAACGATGAAATCAGTTAACGATGAAATCAATTAAATGAAGATGAAATCAGTTAACGATGAAATCAGTTAAATGAAGATGAAATCAGTTAACGATGAAATCAGTTAAATGAAGAATGAAAATGAAATCAGTTAAATGAAGATGAAATCAGTTAACGATGAAATCAGTTAACGATGAAATCAGTTAACGATGAAATCAGTTAAATGAAGATGAAATCAGTTAACGATGAAATCAGTTAAATGAAGATGAAATCAGTTAACGATGAAATCAGTTAACGATGGAATCAGTTAACGATGAAATCAGTTAACGATGAAATCAGTTAAATGAAGATGAAATCAGTTAACGATGAAATCAGTTAACGATGAAATCAGTTAACGATGAAATCAGTTAAATGAAGATGAAATCAGTTAACGATGAAATCAGTTAAAGATGAAATCAGTTAACGATGAAATCAGTTAACGATGAAATCAGTTAAATGAAGATGAAATCAGTTAACGATGAAATCAGTTAACGATGAAATCAGTTAACGATGGAATCAGTTAAATGAAGATGAAATCAGTTAACGATGAAATCAGTTAACGATGAAATCAGTTAACGATGAAATCAGTTAAATGAAGATGAAATCAGTTAACGATGAAATCAGTTAAATGAAGATGAAATCAGTTAACGATGAAATCAGTTAAAGATGAAATCAGTTAACGATGAAATCAGTTAACGATGAAATCAGTTAAATGAAGATGAAATCAGTTAACGATGAAATCAGTTAACGATGAAATCAGTTAAAGATGAAATCAGTTAACGATGAAATCAGTTAAATGAAGAATGAAGATGAAATCAGTTAACGATGAAATCAGTTAAATGAAGATGAAATCAGTTAACGATGAAATCAGTTAACGATGAAATCAGTTAACGATGAAATCAGTTAAATGAAGATGAAATCAGTTAACGATGAAATCAGTTAAATGAAGAATGAAGATGAAATCAGTTAACGATGAAATCAATTAACGATGAAATCAGTTAACGATGAAATCAGTTAAATGAAGATGAAATCAGTTAACGATGAAATCAGTTAACGATGAAATCAGTTAACGATGAAATCAGTTAAATGAAGAATGAAAATGAAATCAGTTAACGATGAAATCAATTAACGATGAAATCAGTTAACGATGAAATCAGTTAAATGAAGATGAAATCAGTTAACGATGAAATCAGTTAACGATGAAATCAGTTAAATGAAGATGAAATCAGTTAACGATGAAATCAGTTAACGATGAAATCAGTTAAATGAAGATGAAATCAGTTAACGATGAAATCAGTTAACGATGAAATCAGTTAACGATGAAATCAATTAAATGAAGATGAAATCAGTTAACGATGAAATCAGTTAAATGAAGAATGAAAATGAAATCAGTTAAATGAAGATGAAATCAGTTAACGATGAAATCAGTTAACGATGAAATCAGTTAAATGAAGATGAAATCAGTTAACGATGAAATCAGTTAACGATGAAATCAGTTAACGATGAAATCAATTAAATGAAGATGAAATCAGTTAACGATGAAATCAGTTAAATGAAGATGAAATCAGTTAACGATGAAATCAGTTAAAGATGAAATCAGTTAACGATGAAATCAGTTAACGATGAAATCAGTTAAATGAAGATGAAATCAGTTAACGATGAAATCAGTTAAATGAAGAATGAAAATGAAATCAGTTAAATGAAGATGAAATCAGTTAACGATGAAATCAGTTAACGATGAAATCAGTTAACGATGAAATCAGTTAAATGAAGATGAAATCAGTTAACGATGAAATCAGTTAACAATGAAATCAGTTAAATGAAGATGAAATCAGTTAACGATGAAATCAGTTAACGATGAAATCAGTTAAATGAAGATGAAATCAGTTAACGATGAAATCAGTTAACGATGGAATCAGTTAACGATGAAATCAGTTAACGATGAAATCAGTTAAATGAAGATGAAATCAGTTAACGATGAAATCAGTTAACGATGAAATCAGTTAACGATGAAATCAATTAAATGAAGATGAAATCAGTTAACGATGAAATCAGTTAAATGAAGATGAAATCAGTTAACGATGAAATCAGTTAACGATGAAATCAGTTAAATGAAGATGAAATCAGTTAACGATGAAATCAGTTAACGATGAAATCAGTTAACGATGAAATCAATTAAATGAAGATGAAATCAGTTAACGATGAAATCAGTTAAATGAAGATGAAATCAGTTAACGATGAAATCAGTTAAAGATGAAATCAGTTAACGATGAAATCAGTTAACGATGAAATCAGTTAACGATGAAATCAGTTAAATGAAGATGAAATCAGTTAACGATGAAATCAGTTAACGATGAAATCAGTTAACGATGAAATCAATTAAATGAAGATGAAATCAGTTAACGATGAAATCAGTTAAATGAAGATGAAATCAGTTAACGATGAAATCAGTTAAAGATGAAATCAGTTAACGATGAAATCAGTTAACGATGAAATCAGTTAAATGAAGATGAAATCAGTTAAATGAAGATGAAATCAGTTAACGATGAAATCAGTTAAATGAAGAATGAAAATGAAATCAGTTAAATGAAGATGAAATCAGTTAACGATGAAATCAGTTAACGATGAAATCAGTTAACGATGAAATCAGTTAAATGAAGATGAAATCAGTTAACGATGAAATCAGTTAACAATGAAATCAGTTAAATGAAGATGAAATCAGTTAACGATGAAATCAGTTAACGATGAAATCAGTTAACGATGAAATCAGTTAAATGAAGATGAAATCAGTTAAAGATGAAATCAGTTAACGATGAAATCAGTTAACGATGAAATCAGTTAAATGAAGATGAAATCAGTTAACGATGAAATCAGTTAACGATGAAATCAATTAACGATGAAATCAGTTAAATGAAGATGAAATCAGTTAACGATGAAATCAGTTAAAGATGAAATCAGTTAAATGAAGAATGAAGATGAAATCAGTTAACGATGAAATCAGTTAAATGAAGATGAAATCAGTTAACGATGAAATCAGTTAACGATGAAATCAGTTAACGATGAAATCAGTTAAATGAAGATGAAATCAGTTAACGATGAAATCAGTTAAATGAAGAATGAAGATGAAATCAGTTAACGATGAAATCAATTAACGATGAAATCAGTTAACGATGAAATCAGTTAAATGAAGATGAAATCAGTTAACGATGAAATCAGTTAACGATGAAATCAGTTAAATGAAGAATGAAAATGAAATCAGTTAACGATGAAATCAATTAACGATGAAATCAGTTAACGATGAAATCAGTTAAATGAAGATGAAATCAGTTAACGATGAAATCAGTTAACGATGAAATCAGTTAAATGAAGATGAAATCAGTTAACGATGAAATCAGTTAACGATGAAATCAGTTAACGATGAAATCAGTTAAATGAAGATGAAATCAGTTAACGATGAAATCAGTTAACGATGAAATCAGTTAACGATGAAATCAATTAAATGAAGATGAAATCAGTTAACGATGAAATCAGTTAACGATGAAATCAGTTAAATGAAGATGAAATCAGTTAACGATGAAATCAGTTAACGATGAAATCAGTTAACGATGAAATCAATTAAATGAAGATGAAATCAGTTAACGATGAAATCAGTTAAATGAAGATGAAATCAGTTAAATGAAGATGAAATCAGTTAACGATGAAATCAGTTAACGATGAAATCAGTTAACGATGAAATCAGTTAAATGAAGATGAAATCAGTTAACGATGAAATCAGTTAACGATGAAATCAGTTAACGATGAAATCAATTAAATGAAGATGAAATCAGTTAACGATGAAATCAGTTAAATGAAGATGAAATCAGTTAACGATGAAATCAGTTAAAGATGAAATCAGTTAACGATGAAATCAGTTAACGATGAAATCAGTTAACGATGAAATCAGTTAAATGAAGATGAAATCAGTTAACGATGAAATCAGTTAAATGAAGAATGAAAATGAAATCAGTTAAATGAAGATGAAATCAGTTAACGATGAAATCAGTTAACGATGAAATCAGTTAACGATGAAATCAGTTAAATGAAGATGAAATCAGTTAACGATGAAATCAGTTAACAATGAAATCAGTTAAATGAAGATGAAATCAGTTAACGATGAAATCAGTTAACGATGAAATCAGTTAAATGAAGATGAAATCAGTTAAAGATGAAATCAGTTAACGATGAAATCAGTTAACGATGAAATCAGTTAAATGAAGATGAAATCAGTTAACGATGAAATCAGTTAACGATGAAATCAATTAACGATGAAATCAGTTAAATGAAGATGAAATCAGTTAACGATGAAATCAGTTAAAGATGAAATCAGTTAAATGAAGAATGAAGATGAAATCAGTTAACAATGAAATCAGTTAAATGAAGATGAAATCAGTTAACGATGAAATCAGTTAACGATGAAATCAGTTAACGATGAAATCAGTTAAATGAAGATGAAATCAGTTAACGATGAAATCAGTTAAATGAAGAATGAAGATGAAATCAGTTAACGATGAAATCAATTAACGATGAAATCAGTTAACGATGAAATCAGTTAAATGAAGATGAAATCAGTTAACGATGAAATCAGTTAACGATGAAATCAGTTAAATGAAGATGAAATCAGTTAACGATGAAATCAGTTAAATGAAGAATGAAGATGAAATCAGTTAACGATGAAATCAATTAACGATGAAATCAGTTAACGATGAAATCAGTTAAATGAAGATGAAATCAGTTAACGATGAAATCAGTTAACGATGAAATCAGTTAACGATGAAATCAGTTAAATGAAGAATGAAAATGAAATCAGTTAACGATGAAATCAATTAACGATGAAATCAGTTAACGATGAAATCAGTTAAATGAAGATGAAATCAGTTAACGATGAAATCAGTTAACGATGAAATCAGTTAAATGAAGATGAAATCAGTTAACGATGAAATCAGTTAACGATGAAATCAGTTAAATGAAGATGAAATCAGTTAACGATGAAATCAGTTAACGATGAAATCAGTTAACGATGAAATCAATTAAATGAAGATGAAATCAGTTAACGATGAAATCAGTTAAATGAAGAATGAAAATGAAATCAGTTAAATGAAGATGAAATCAGTTAACGATGAAATCAGTTAACGATGAAATCAGTTAAATGAAGATGAAATCAGTTAACGATGAAATCAGTTAACGATGAAATCAGTTAACGATGAAATCAATTAAATGAAGATGAAATCAGTTAACGATGAAATCAGTTAAATGAAGATGAAATCAGTTAACGATGAAATCAGTTAAAGATGAAATCAGTTAACGATGAAATCAGTTAACGATGAAATCAGTTAACGATGAAATCAGTTAAATGAAGATGAAATCAGTTAACGATGAAATCAGTTAAATGAAGAATGAAAATGAAATCAGTTAAATGAAGATGAAATCAGTTAACGATGAAATCAGTTAACGATGAAATCAGTTAACGATGAAATCAGTTAAATGAAGATGAAATCAGTTAACGATGAAATCAGTTAACAATGAAATCAGTTAAATGAAGATGAAATCAGTTAACGATGAAATCAGTTAACGATGAAATCAGTTAAATGAAGATGAAATCAGTTAACGATGAAATCAGTTAACGATGGAATCAGTTAACGATGAAATCAGTTAACGATGAAATCAGTTAAATGAAGATGAAATCAGTTAACGATGAAATCAGTTAACGATGAAATCAGTTAACGATGAAATCAATTAAATGAAGATGAAATCAGTTAACGATGAAATCAGTTAAATGAAGATGAAATCAGTTAACGATGAAATCAGTTAACGATGAAATCAGTTAAATGAAGATGAAATCAGTTAACGATGAAATCAGTTAACGATGAAATCAGTTAACGATGAAATCAATTAAATGAAGATGAAATCAGTTAACGATGAAATCAGTTAAATGAAGATGAAATCAGTTAACGATGAAATCAGTTAAAGATGAAATCAGTTAACGATGAAATCAGTTAACGATGAAATCAGTTAACGATGAAATCAGTTAAATGAAGATGAAATCAGTTAACGATGAAATCAGTTAACGATGAAATCAGTTAACGATGAAATCAATTAAATGAAGATGAAATCAGTTAACGATGAAATCAGTTAAATGAAGATGAAATCAGTTAACGATGAAATCAGTTAAAGATGAAATCAGTTAACGATGAAATCAGTTAACGATGAAATCAGTTAAATGAAGATGAAATCAGTTAAATGAAGATGAAATCAGTTAACGATGAAATCAGTTAAATGAAGAATGAAAATGAAATCAGTTAAATGAAGATGAAATCAGTTAACGATGAAATCAGTTAACGATGAAATCAGTTAACGATGAAATCAGTTAAATGAAGATGAAATCAGTTAACGATGAAATCAGTTAACAATGAAATCAGTTAAATGAAGATGAAATCAGTTAACGATGAAATCAGTTAACGATGAAATCAGTTAACGATGAAATCAGTTAAATGAAGATGAAATCAGTTAAAGATGAAATCAGTTAACGATGAAATCAGTTAACGATGAAATCAGTTAAATGAAGATGAAATCAGTTAACGATGAAATCAGTTAACGATGAAATCAATTAACGATGAAATCAGTTAAATGAAGATGAAATCAGTTAACGATGAAATCAGTTAAAGATGAAATCAGTTAAATGAAGAATGAAGATGAAATCAGTTAACGATGAAATCAGTTAAATGAAGATGAAATCAGTTAACGATGAAATCAGTTAACGATGAAATCAGTTAACGATGAAATCAGTTAAATGAAGATGAAATCAGTTAACGATGAAATCAGTTAAATGAAGAATGAAGATGAAATCAGTTAACGATGAAATCAATTAACGATGAAATCAGTTAACGATGAAATCAGTTAAATGAAGATGAAATCAGTTAACGATGAAATCAGTTAACGATGAAATCAGTTAAATGAAGAATGAAAATGAAATCAGTTAACGATGAAATCAATTAACGATGAAATCAGTTAACGATGAAATCAGTTAAATGAAGATGAAATCAGTTAACGATGAAATCAGTTAACGATGAAATCAGTTAAATGAAGATGAAATCAGTTAACGATGAAATCAGTTAACGATGAAATCAGTTAACGATGAAATCAGTTAAATGAAGATGAAATCAGTTAACGATGAAATCAGTTAACGATGAAATCAGTTAACGATGAAATCAATTAAATGAAGATGAAATCAGTTAACGATGAAATCAGTTAACGATGAAATCAGTTAACGATGAAATCAGTTAACGATGAAATCAATTAAATGAAGATGAAATCAGTTAACGATGAAATCAGTTAAATGAAGATGAAATCAGTTAAATGAAGATGAAATCAGTTAACGATGAAATCAGTTAACGATGAAATCAGTTAACGATGAAATCAGTTAAATGAAGATGAAATCAGTTAACGATGAAATCAGTTAACGATGAAATCAGTTAACGATGAAATCAATTAAATGAAGATGAAATCAGTTAACGATGAAATCAGTTAAATGAAGATGAAATCAGTTAACGATGAAATCAGTTAAAGATGAAATCAGTTAACGATGAAATCAGTTAACGATGAAATCAGTTAACGATGAAATCAGTTAAATGAAGATGAAATCAGTTAACGATGAAATCAGTTAAATGAAGAATGAAAATGAAATCAGTTAACGATGAAGATGAAATCAGTTAACGATGAAATCAGTTAACGATGAAATCAGTTAACGATGAAATCAGTTAAATGAAGATGAAATCAGTTAACGATGAAATCAGTTAACAATGAAATCAGTTAAATGAAGATGAAATCAGTTAACGATGAAATCAGTTAACGATGAAATCAGTTAAATGAAGATGAAATCAGTTAAAGATGAAATCAGTTAACGATGAAATCAGTTAACGATGAAATCAGTTAAATGAAGATGAAATCAGTTAACGATGAAATCAGTTAACGATGAAATCAATTAACGATGAAATCAGTTAAATGAAGATGAAATCAGTTAACGATGAAATCAGTTAAAGATGAAATCAGTTAAATGAAGAATGAAGATGAAATCAGTTAACAATGAAATCAGTTAAATGAAGATGAAATCAGTTAACGATGAAATCAGTTAACGATGAAATCAGTTAACGATGAAATCAGTTAAATGAAGATGAAATCAGTTAACGATGAAATCAGTTAAATGAAGAATGAAGATGAAATCAGTTAACGATGAAATCAATTAACGATGAAATCAGTTAACGATGAAATCAGTTAAATGAAGATGAAATCAGTTAACGATGAAATCAGTTAACGATGAAATCAGTTAAATGAAGAATGAAAATGAAATCAGTTAACGATGAAATCAATTAACGATGAAATCAGTTAACGATGAAATCAGTTAAATGAAGATGAAATCAGTTAAAGATGAAATCAGTTAACGATGAAATCAGTTAACGATGAAATCAGTTAAATGAAGATGAAATCAGTTAACGATGAAATCAGTTAACGATGAAATCAGTTAACGATGAAATCAGTTAAATGAAGATGAAATCAGTTAACGATGAAATCAGTTAAATGAAGAATGAAAATGAAATCAGTTAAATGAAGATGAAATCAGTTAACGATGAAATCAGTTAAATGAAGATGAAATCAGTTAACGATGAAATCAGTTAAAGATGAAATCAGTTAACGATGAAATCAGTTAACGATGAAATCAGTTAACGATGAAATCAGTTAAATGAAGATGAAATCAGTTAACGATGAAATCAGTTAACGATGAAATCAGTTAACGATGAAATCAATTAAATGAAGATGAAATCAGTTAACGATGAAATCAGTTAAATGAAGATGAAATCAGTTAACGATGAAATCAGTTAAAGATGAAATCAGTTAACGATGAAATCAGTTAACGATGAAATCAGTTAAATGAAGATGAAATCAGTTAACGATGAAATCAGTTAAATGAAGAATGAAAATGAAATCAGTTAAATGAAGATGAAATCAGTTAACGATGAAATCAGTTAACGATGAAATCAGTTAAATGAAGATGAAATCAGTTAACGATGAAATCAGTTAACAATGAAATCAGTTAAATGAAGATGAAATCAGTTAACGATGAAATCAGTTAACGATGAAATCAGTTAACGATGAAATCAGTTAAATGAAGATGAAATCAGTTAAAGATGAAATCAGTTAACGATGAAATCAGTTAACGATGAAATCAGTTAAATGAAGATGAAATCAGTTAACGATGAAATCAGTTAACGATGAAATCAATTAACGATGAAATCAGTTAAATGAAGATGAAATCAGTTAACGATGAAATCAGTTAAAGATGAAATCAGTTAAATGAAGAATGAAGATGAAATCAGTTAACGATGAAATCAGTTAAATGAAGATGAAATCAGTTAACGATGAAATCAGTTAACGATGAAATCAGTTAACGATGAAATCAGTTAAATGAAGATGAAATCAGTTAACGATGAAATCAGTTAAATGAAGAATGAAGATGAAATCAGTTAACGATGAAATCAATTAACGATGAAATCAGTTAACGATGAAATCAGTTAAATGAAGATGAAATCAGTTAACGATGAAATCAGTTAACGATGAAATCAGTCAAATGAAGAATGAAAATGAAATCAGTTAACGATGAAATCAATTAACGATGAAATCAGTTAACGATGAAATCAGTTAAATGAAGATGAAATCAGTTAACGATGAAATCAGTTAACGATGAAATCAGTTAAATGAAGATGAAATCAGTTAACGATGAAATCAGTTAACGATGAAATCAGTTAACGATGAAATCAGTTAAATGAAGATGAAATCAGTTAACGATGAAATCAGTTAACGATGAAATCAGTTAACGATGAAATCAATTAAATGAAGATGAAATCAGTTAACGATGAAATCAGTTAACGATGAAATCAGTTAAATGAAGATGAAATCAGTTAACGATGAAATCAGTTAACGATGAAATCAGTTAACGATGAAATCAATTAAATGAAGATGAAATCAGTTAACGATGAAATCAGTTAACGATGAAATCAGTTAAATGAAGATGAAATCAGTTAAATGAAGATGAAATCAGTTAACGATGAAATCAGTTAACGATGAAATCAGTTAAATGAAGATGAAATCAGTTAAAGATGAAATCAGTTAACGATGAAATCAGTTAACGATGAAATCAGTTAAATGAAGATGAAATCAGTTAACGATGAAATCAGTTAACGATGAAATCAATTAACGATGAAATCAGTTAAATGAAGATGAAATCAGTTAACGATGAAATCAGTTAAAGATGAAATCAGTTAAATGAAGAATGAAGATGAAATCAGTTAACGATGAAATCAGTTAAATGAAGATGAAATCAGTTAACGATGAAATCAGTTAACGATGAAATCAGTTAACGATGAAATCAGTTAAATGAAGATGAAATCAGTTAACGATGAAATCAGTTAAATGAAGAATGAAGATGAAATCAGTTAACGATGAAATCAATTAACGATGAAATCAGTTAATGATGAAATCAGTTAAATGAAGATGAAATCAGTTAACGATGAAATCAGTTAACGATGAAATCAGTTAAATGAAGAATGAAAATGAAATCAGTTAACGATGAAATCAATTAACGATGAAATCAGTTAACGATGAAATCAGTTAAATGAAGATGAAATCAGTTAACGATGAAATCAGTTAACGATGAAATCAGTTAAATGAAGATGAAATCAGTTAACGATGAAATCAGTTAACGATGAAATCAGTTAACGATGAAATCAGTTAAATGAAGATGAAATCAGTTAACGATGAAATCAGTTAACGATGAAATCAGTTAACGATGAAATCAATTAAATGAAGATGAAATCAGTTAACGATGAAATCAGTTAACGATGAAATCAGTTAAATGAAGATGAAATCAGTTAAATGAAGATGAAATCAGTTAACGATGAAATCAGTTAACGATGAAATCAGTTAACGATGAAATCAGTTAAATGAAGAATGAAGATGAAATCAGTTAACGATGAAATCAGTTAAATGAAGATGAAATCAGTTAACGATGAAATCAATTAACGATGAAATCAGTTAAATGAAGATGAAATCAGTTAACGATGAAATCAGTTAAAGATGAAATCAGTTAAATGAAGAATGAAGATGAAATCAGTTAACGATGAAATCAGTTAAATGAAGATGAAATCAGTTAACGATGAAATCAGTTAACGATGAAATCAGTTAAATGAAGATGAAATCAGTTAACGATGAAATCAGTTAAATGAAGAATGAAGATGAAATCAGTTAACGATGAAATCAATTAACGATGAAATCAGTTAACGATGAAATCAGTTAAATGAAGATGAAATCAGTTAACGATGAAATCAGTTAACGATGAAATCAGTTAAATGAAGAATGAAAATGAAATCAGTTAACGATGAAATCAATTAACGATGAAATCAGTTAACGATGAAATCAGTTAAATGAAGATGAAATCAGTTAACGATGAAATCAGTTAACGATGAAATCAGTTAAATGAAGATGAAATCAGTTAACGATGAAATCAGTTAACGATGAAATCAGTTAACGATGAAATCAGTTAACGATGAAATCAGTTAACGATGAAATCAGTTAACGATGAAATCAATTAAATGAAGATGAAATCAGTTAACGATGAAATCAGTTAAATGAAGAATGAAAATGAAATCAGTTAAATGAAGATGAAATCAGTTAACGATGAAATCAGTTAACGATGAAATCAGTTAACGATGAAATCAGTTAAATGAAGATGAAATCAGTTAACGATGAAATCAGTTAACGATGAAATCAATTAAATGAAGATGAAATCAGTTAACGATGAAATCAGTTAAAGATGAAATCAGTTAACGATGAAATCAGTTAACGATGAAATCAGTTAACGATGAAATCAGTTAAATGAAGATGAAATCAGTTAACGATGAAATCAGTTAAATGAAGAATGAAAATGAAATCAGTTAAATGAAGATGAAATCAGTTAACGATGAAATCAGTTAACGATGAAATCAGTTAACGATGAAATCAGTTAAATGAAGATGAAATCAGTTAACGATGAAATCAGTTAACAATGAAATCAGTTAAATGAAGATGAAATCAGTTAACGATGAAATCAGTTAACGATGAAATCAGTTAACGATGAAATCAGTTAAATGAAGATGAAATCAGTTAACGATGAAATCAGTTAAATGAAGAATGAAGATGAAATCAGTTAACGATGAAATCAATTAACGATGAAATCAGTTAACGATGAAATCAGTTAAATGAAGATGAAATCAGTTAACGATGAAATCAGTTAACGATGAAATCAGTTAAATGAAGAATGAAAATGAAATCAGTTAACGATGAAATCAATTAACGATGAAATCAGTTAACGATGAAATCAGTTAAATGAAGATGAAATCAGTTAACGATGAAATCAGTTAACGATGAAATCAGTTAAATGAAGATGAAATCAGTTAACGATGAAATCAGTTAACGATGAAATCAGTTAAATGAAGAATGAAAATGAAATCAGTTAACGATGAAATCAATTAACGATGAAATCAGTTAACGATGAAATCAGTTAAATGAAGATGAAATCAGTTAACGATGAAATCAGTTAACGATGAAATCAGTTAAATGAAGATGAAATCAGTTAACGATGAAATCAGTTAACGATGAAATCAGTTAACGATGAAATCAATTAAATGAAGATGAAATCAGTTAACGATGAAATCAGTTAAATGAAGATGAAATCAGTTAACGATGAAATCAGTTAAAGATGAAATCAGTTAACGATGAAATCAGTTAACGATGAAATCAGTTAACGATGAAATCAGTTAAATGAAGATGAAATCAGTTAACGATGAAATCAGTTAACGATGAAATCAGTTAACGATGAAATCAATTAAATGAAGATGAAATCAGTTAACGATGAAATCAGTTAAATGAAGATGAAATCAGTTAACGATGAAATCAGTTAAAGATGAAATCAGTTAACGATGAAATCAGTTAACGATGAAATCAGTTAACGATGAAATCAGTTAAATGAAGATGAAATCAGTTAACGATGAAATCAGTTAAATGAAGAATGAAAATGAAATCAGTTAAATGAAGATGAAATCAGTTAACGATGAAATCAGTTAACGATGAAATCAGTTAACGATGAAATCAGTTAAATGAAGATGAAATCAGTTAACGATGAAATCAGTTAACAATGAAATCAGTTAAATGAAGATGAAATCAGTTAACGATGAAATCAGTTAACGATGAAATCAGTTAACGATGAAATCAGTTAAATGAAGATGAAATCAGTTAAAGATGAAATCAGTTAACGATGAAATCAGTTAACGATGAAATCAGTTAAATGAAGATGAAATCAGTTAACGATGAAATCAGTTAACGATGAAATCAATTAACGATGAAATCAGTTAAATGAAGATGAAATCAGTTAACGATGAAATCAGTTAAAGATGAAATCAGTTAAATGAAGAATGAAGATGAAATCAGTTAACGATGAAATCAGTTAAATGAAGATGAAATCAGTTAACGATGAAATCAGTTAACGATGAAATCAGTTAACGATGAAATCAGTTAAATGAAGATGAAATCAGTTAACGATGAAATCAGTTAAATGAAGAATGAAGATGAAATCAGTTAACGATGAAATCAATTAACGATGAAATCAGTTAACGATGAAATCAGTTAAATGAAGATGAAATCAGTTAACGATGAAATCAGTTAACGATGAAATCAGTTAAATGAAGAATGAAAATGAAATCAGTTAACGATGAAATCAATTAACGATGAAATCAGTTAACGATGAAATCAGTTAAATGAAGATGAAATCAGTTAACGATGAAATCAGTTAACGATGAAATCAGTTAAATGAAGATGAAATCAGTTAACGATGAAATCAGTTAACGATGAAATCAGTTAACGATGAAATCAATTAAATGAAGATGAAATCAGTTAACGATGAAATCAGTTAACGATGAAATCAGTTAAATGAAGATGAAATCAGTTAACGATGAAATCAGTTAAAGATGAAATCAGTTAAATGAAGAATGAAGATGAAATCAGTTAACGATGAAATCAGTTAAATGAAGATGAAATCAGTTAACGATGAAATCAATTAACGATGAAATCAGTTAACGATGAAATCAGTTAACGATGAAATCAGTTAAATGAAGAATGAAGATGAAATCAGTTAACGATGAAATCAATTAACGATGAAATCAGTTAACGATGAAATCAGTTAAATGAAGATGAAATCAGTTAACGATGAAATCAGTTAACGATGAAATCAGTTAAATGAAGAATGAAAATGAAATCAGTTAACGATGAAATCAATTAACGATGAAATCAGTTAACGATGAAATCAGTTAAATGAAGATGAAATCAGTTAACGATGAAATCAGTTAACGATGAAATCAGTTAAATGAAGATGAAATCAGTTAACGATGAAATCAGTTAACGATGAAATCAGTTAAATGAAGATGAAATCAGTTAACGATGAAATCAGTTAACGATGAAATCAGTTAACGATGAAATCAGTTAAATGAAGATGAAATCAGTTAACGATGAAATCAGTTAACGATGAAATCAGTTAACGATGAAATCAATTAAATGAAGATGAAATCAGTTAACGATGAAATCAGTTAAATGAAGAATGAAAATGAAATCAGTTAAATGAAGATGAAATCAGTTAACGATGAAATCAGTTAACGATGAAATCAGTTAAATGAAGATGAAATCAGTTAACGATGAAATCAGTTAACGATGAAATCAGTTAACGATGAAATCAATTAAATGAAGATGAAATCAGTTAACGATGAAATCAGTTAAATGAAGATGAAATCAGTTAACGATGAAATCAGTTAAAGATGAAATCAGTTAACGATGAAATCAGTTAACGATGAAATCAGTTAACGATGAAATCAGTTAAATGAAGATGAAATCAGTTAACGATGAAATCAGTTAAATGAAGAATGAAAATGAAATCAGTTAAATGAAGATGAAATCAGTTAACGATGAAATCAGTTAACGATGAAATCAGTTAACGATGAAATCAGTTAAATGAAGATGAAATCAGTTAACGATGAAATCAGTTAACAATGAAATCAGTTAAATGAAGATGAAATCAGTTAACGATGAAATCAGTTAACGATGAAATCAGTTAACGATGAAATCAGTTAAATGAAGATGAAATCAGTTAAATGAAGAATGAAGATGAAATCAGTTAACGATGAAATCAATTAACGATGAAATCAGTTAACGATGAAATCAGTTAAATGAAGATGAAATCAGTTAACGATGAAATCAGTTAACGATGAAATCAGTTAAATGAAGAATGAAAATGAAATCAGTTAACGATGAAATCAATTAACGATGAAATCAGTTAACGATGAAATCAGTTAAATGAAGATGAAATCAGTTAACGATGAAATCAGTTAACGATGAAATCAGTTAAATGAAGATGAAATCAGTTAACGATGAAATCAGTTAACGATGAAATCAGTTAACGATGAAATCAATTAAATGAAGATGAAATCAGTTAACGATGAAATCAGTTAAATGAAGATGAAATCAGTTAACGATGAAATCAGTTAAAGATGAAATCAGTTAACGATGAAATCAGTTAACGATGAAATCAGTTAACGATGAAATCAGTTAAATGAAGATGAAATCAGTTAACGATGAAATCAGTTAACGATGAAATCAGTTAACGATGAAATCAATTAAATGAAGATGAAATCAGTTAACGATGAAATCAGTTAAATGAAGATGAAATCAGTTAACGATGAAATCAGTTAAAGATGAAATCAGTTAACGATGAAATCAGTTAACGATGAAATCAGTTAACGATGAAATCAGTTAAATGAAGATGAAATCAGTTAACGATGAAATCAGTTAAATGAAGAATGAAAATGAAATCAGTTAAATGAAGATGAAATCAGTTAACGATGAAATCAGTTAACGATGAAATCAGTTAAATGAAGATGAAATCAGTTAACGATGAAATCAGTTAACAATGAAATCAGTTAAATGAAGATGAAATCAGTTAAATGAAGATGAAATCAGTTAACGATGAAATCAGTTAACGATGAAATCAGTTAAATGAAGATGAAATCAGTTAAAGATGAAATCAGTTAACGATGAAATCAGTTAACGATGAAATCAGTTAAATGAAGATGAAATCAGTTAACGATGAAATCAGTTAACGATGAAATCAATTAACGATGAAATCAGTTAAATGAAGATGAAATCAGTTAACGATGAAATCAGTTAAAGATGAAATCAGTTAAATGAAGAATGAAGATGAAATCAGTTAACGATGAAATCAGTTAAATGAAGATGAAATCAGTTAACGATGAAATCAGTTAACGATGAAATCAGTTAACGATGAAATCAGTTAAATGAAGATGAAATCAGTTAACGATGAAATCAGTTAAATGAAGAATGAAGATGAAATCAGTTAACGATGAAATCAATTAACGATGAAATCAGTTAACGATGAAATCAGTTAAATGAAGATGAAATCAGTTAACGATGAAATCAGTTAACGATGAAATCAGTTAAATGAAGAATGAAAATGAAATCAGTTAACGATGAAATCAATTAACGATGAAATCAGTTAACGATGAAATCAGTTAAATGAAGATGAAATCAGTTAACGATGAAATCAGTTAACGATGAAATCAGTTAAATGAAGATGAAATCAGTTAACGATGAAATCAGTTAACGATGAAATCAGTTAACGATGAAATCAGTTAAATGAAGATGAAATCAGTTAACGATGAAATCAGTTAACGATGAAATCAGTTAACGATGAAATCAATTAAATGAAGATGAAATCAGTTAACGATGAAATCAGTTAACGATGAAATCAGTTAAATGAAGATGAAATCAGTTAAATGAAGATGAAATCAGTTAACGATGAAATCAGTTAACGATGAAATCAGTTAAATGAAGATGAAATCAGTTAAAGATGAAATCAGTTAACGATGAAATCAGTTAACGATGAAATCAGTTAAATGAAGATGAAATCAGTTAACGATGAAATCAGTTAACGATGAAATCAATTAACGATGAAATCAGTTAAATGAAGATGAAATCAGTTAACGATGAAATCAGTTAACGATGAAATCAGTTAAAGATGAAATCAGTTAAATGAAGAATGAAGATGAAATCAGTTAACGATGAAATCAGTTAAATGAAGATGAAATCAGTTAACGATGAAATCAGTTAACGATGAAATCAGTTAACGATGAAATCAGTTAAATGAAGATGAAATCAGTTAACGATGAAATCAGTTAAATGAAGAATGAAGATGAAATCAGTTAACGATGAAATCAATTAACGATGAAATCAGTTAACGATGAAATCAGTTAAATGAAGATGAAATCAGTTAACGATGAAATCAGTTAACGATGAAATCAGTTAAATGAAGAATGAAAATGAAATCAGTTAACGATGAAATCAATTAACGATGAAATCAGTTAACGATGAAATCAGTTAAATGAAGATGAAATCAGTTAACGATGAAATCAGTTAACGATGAAATCAGTTAAATGAAGATGAAATCAGTTAACGATGAAATCAGTTAACGATGAAATCAGTTAAATGAAGATGAAATCAGTTAACGATGAAATCAGTTAACGATGAAATCAGTTAACGATGAAATCAATTAAATGAAGATGAAATCAGTTAACGATGAAATCAGTTAAATGAAGAATGAAAATGAAATCAGTTAAATGAAGATGAAATCAGTTAACGATGAAATCAGTTAACGATGAAATCAGTTAAATGAAGATGAAATCAGTTAACGATGAAATCAATTAAATGAAGATGAAATCAGTTAACGATGAAATCAGTTAAATGAAGATGAAATCAGTTAACGATGAAATCAGTTAAAGATGAAATCAGTTAACGATGAAATCAGTTAACGATGAAATCAGTTAACGATGAAATCAGTTAAATGAAGATGAAATCAGTTAACGATGAAATCAGTTAAATGAAGAATGAAAATGAAATCAGTTAAATGAAGATGAAATCAGTTAACGATGAAATCAGTTAACGATGAAATCAGTTAACGATGAAATCAGTTAAATGAAGATGAAATCAGTTAACGATGAAATCAGTTAACAATGAAATCAGTTAAATGAAGATGAAATCAGTTAACGATGAAATCAGTTAACGATGAAATCAGTTAACGATGAAATCAGTTAACGATGAAATCAGTTAAATGAAGATGAAATCAGTTAACGATGAAATCAGTTAACGATGAAATCAGTTAAATGAAGATGAAATCAGTTAACGATGAAATCAGTTAACGATGAAATCAGTTAAATGAAGATGAAATCAGTTAACGATGAAATCAGTTAACGATGAAATCAGTTAACGATGAAATCAATTAAATGAAGATGAAATCAGTTAACGATGAAATCAATTAAATGAAGATGAAATCAGTTAACGATGAAATCAGTTAACAATGAAATCAGTTAAATGAAGATGAAATCAGTTAACGATGAAATCAGTTAACGATGAAATCAGTTAAAGATGAAATCAGTTAACGATGAAATCAGTTAACGATGAAATCAGTTAACGATGAAATCAGTTAAATGAAGATGAAATCAGTTAACGATGAAATCAATTAACGATGAAATCAGTTAACAATGAAATCAGTTAAATGAAGATGAAATCAGTTAACGATGAAATCAGTTAACGATGAAATCAGTTAAAGATGAAATCAGTTAACGATGAAATCAGTTAAATGAAGATGAAATCAGTTAACGATGAAATCAGTTAACGATGAAATCAGTTAACGATGAAATCAGTTAAATGAAGATGAAATCAGTTAACGATGAAATCAGTTAAATGAAGAATGAAGATGAAATCATTTAACGATGAAATCAATTAACGATGAAATCAGTTAACGATGAAATCAGTTAAATGAAGATGAAATCAGTTAACGATGAAATCAGTTAACGATGAAATCAGTTAAATGAAGAATGAAAATGAAATCAGTTAACGATGAAATCAATTAACGATGAAATCAGTTAACGATGAAATCAGTTAAATGAAGATGAAATCAGTTAACGATGAAATCAGTTAACGATGAAATCAGTTAAATGAAGATGAAATCAGTTAACGATGAAATCAGTTAACGATGAAATCAGTTAACGATGAAATCAGTTAAATGAAGATGAAATCAGTTAACGATGAAATCAGTTAACGATGAAATCAGTTAACGATGAAATCAATTAAATGAAGATGAAATCAGTTAACGATGAAATCAGTTAACGATGAAATCAGTTAACGATGAAATCAGTTAAAGATGAAATCAGTTAAATGAAGAATGAAGATGAAATCAGTTAACGATGAAATCAGTTAAATGAAGATGAAATCAGTTAACGATGAAATCAGTTAAGGATGAAATCAGTTAACGATGAAATCAGTTAAATGAAGATGAAATCAGTTAACGATGAAATCAGTTAAATGAAGAATGAAGATGAAATCAGTTAACGATGAAATCAATTAACGATGAAATCAGTTAACGATGAAATCAGTTAAATGAAGATGAAATCAGTTAACGATGAAATCAGTTAACGATGAAATCAGTTAAATGAAGAATGAAAATGAAATCAGTTAACGATGAAATCAATTAACGATGAAATCAGTTAACGATGAAATCAGTTAAATGAAGATGAAATCAGTTAACGATGAAATCAGTTAACGATGAAATCAGTTAAATGAAGATGAAATCAGTTAACGATGAAATCAGTTAACGATGAAATCAGTTAACGATGAAATCAGTTAAATGAAGATGAAATCAGTTAACGATGAAATCAGTTAACGATGAAATCAGTTAACGATGAAATCAATTAAATGAAGATGAAATCAGTTAACGATGAAATCAGTTAAATGAAGAATGAAAATGAAATCAGTTAAATGAAGATGAAATCAGTTAACGATGAAATCAGTTAACGATGAAATCAGTTAAATGAAGATGAAATCAGTTAACGATGAAATCAGTTAACGATGAAATCAGTTAACGATGAAATCAATTAAATGAAGATGAAATCAGTTAACGATGAAATCAGTTAAATGAAGATGAAATCAGTTAACGATGAAATCAGTTAAAGATGAAATCAGTTAACGATGAAATCAGTTAACGATGAAATCAGTTAAATGAAGATGAAATCAGTTAACGATGAAATCAATTAACGATGAAATCAGTTAACGATGAAATCAATTAACGATGAAATCAGTTAAATGAAGATGAAATCAGTTAACGATGAAATCAGTTAAAGATGAAATCAGTTAAATGAAGAATGAAGATGAAATCAGTTAACGATGAAATCAGTTAAATGAAGATGAAATCAGTTAACGATGAAATCAGTTAACGATGAAATCAGTTAAATGAAGAATGAAAATGAAATCAGTTAACGATGAAATCAATTAACGATGAAATCAGTTAACGATGAAATCAGTTAAATGAAGATGAAATCAGTTAACGATGAAATCAGTTAACGATGAAATCAGTTAAATGAAGATGAAATCAGTTAACGATGAAATCAGTTAACGATGAAATCAATTAAATGAAGATGAAATCAGTTAACGATGAAATCAGTTAAATGAAGAATGAAAATGAAATCAGTTAAATGAAGATGAAATCAGTTAACGATGAAATCAGTTAACGATGAAATCAGTTAAATGAAGATGAAATCAGTTAACGATGAAATCAGTTAACGATGAAATCAGTTAACGATGAAATCAATTAAATGAAGATGAAATCAGTTAACGATGAAATCAGTTAAATGAAGATGAAATCAGTTAACGATGAAATCAGTTAAAGATGAAATCAGTTAACGATGAAATCAGTTAACGATGAAATCAGTTAACGATGAAATCAGTTAAATGAAGATGAAATCAGTTAACGATGAAATCAGTTAAATGAAGAATGAAAATGAAATCAGTTAAATGAAGATGAAATCAGTTAACGATGAAATCAGTTAACGATGAAATCAGTTAACGATGAAATCAGTTAAATGAAGATGAAATCAGTTAACGATGAAATCAGTTAACAATGAAATCAGTTAAATGAAGATGAAATCAGTTAACGATGAAATCAGTTAACGATGAAATCAGTTAACGATGAAATCAGTTAAATGAAGATGAAATCAGTTAAAGATGAAATCAGTTAACGATGAAATCAGTTAACGATGAAATCAGTTAAATGAAGATGAAATCAGTTAACGATGAAATCAGTTAACGATGAAATCAATTAACGATGAAATCAGTTAAATGAAGATGAAATCAGTTAACGATGAAATCAGTTAAAGATGAAATCAGTTAAATGAAGAATGAAGATGAAATCAGTTAACGATGAAATCAGTTAAATGAAGATGAAATCAGTTAACGATGAAATCAGTTAACGATGAAATCAGTTAACGATGAAATCAGTTAAATGAAGATGAAATCAGTTAACGATGAAATCAGTTAAATGAAGAATGAAGATGAAATCAGTTAACGATGAAATCAATTAACGATGAAATCAGTTAACGATGAAATCAGTTAAATGAAGATGAAATCAGTTAACGATGAAATCAGTTAACGATGAAATCAGTTAAATGAAGAATGAAAATGAAATCAGTTAACGATGAAATCAATTAACGATGAAATCAGTTAACGATGAAATCAGTTAAATGAAGATGAAATCAGTTAACGATGAAATCAGTTAACGATGAAATCAGTTAACGATGAAATCAGTTAACGATGAAATCAGTTAAATGAAGATGAAATCAGTTAACGATGAAATCAGTTAACGATGAAATCAGTTAACGATGAAATCAATTAAATGAAGATGAAATCAGTTAACGATGAAATCAGTTAACGATGAAATCAGTTAAATGAAGATGAAATCAGTTAAATGAAGATGAAATCAGTTAACGATGAAATCAGTTAACGATGAAATCAGTTAACGATGAAATCAGTTAAATGAAGATGAAATCAGTTAAAGATGAAATCAGTTAACGATGAAATCAGTTAACGATGAAATCAGTTAAATGAAGATGAAATCAGTTAACGATGAAATCAGTTAACGATGAAATCAATTAACGATGAAATCAGTTAAATGAAGATGAAATCAGTTAACGATGAAATCAGTTAAAGATGAAATCAGTTAAATGAAGAATGAAGATGAAATCAGTTAACGATGAAATCAGTTAAATGAAGATGAAATCAGTTAACGATGAAATCAATTAACGATGAAATCAGTTAACGATGAAATCAATTAACGATGAAATCAGTTAAATGAAGATGAAATCAGTTAACGATGAAATCAGTTAAAGATGAAATCAGTTAAATGAAGAATGAAGATGAAATCAGTTAACGATGAAATCAGTTAAATGAAGATGAAATCAGTTAACGATGAAATCAATTAACGATGAAATCAGTTAACGATGAAATCAATTAACGATGAAATCAGTTAAATGAAGATGAAATCAGTTAACGATGAAATCAGTTAAAGATGAAATCAGTTAAATGAAGAATGAAGATGAAATCAGTTAACGATGAAATCAGTTAAATGAAGATGAAATCAGTTAACGATGAAATCAGTTAACGATGAAATCAGTTAACGATGAAATCAGTTAAATGAAGATGAAATCAGTTAACGATGAAATCAGTTAAATGAAGAATGAAGATGAAATCAGTTAACGATGAAATCAATTAACGATGAAATCAGTTAAATGAAGATGAAATCAGTTAACGATGAAATCAGTTAACGATGAAATCAGTTAAATGAAGAATGAAAATGAAATCAGTTAACGATGAAATCAATTAACGATGAAATCAGTTAACGATGAAATCAGTTAAATGAAGATGAAATCAGTTAACGATGAAATCAGTTAACGATGAAATCAGTTAAATGAAGATGAAATCAGTTAACGATGAAATCAGTTAACGATGAAATCAGTTAACGATGAAATCAGTTAAATGAAGATGAAATCAGTTAACGATGAAATCAGTTAACGATGAAATCAGTTAACGATGAAATCAATTAAATGAAGATGAAATCAGTTAACGATGAAATCAGTTAAATGAAGAATGAAAATGAAATCAGTTAAATGAAGATGAAATCAGTTAACGATGAAATCAGTTAACGATGAAATCAGTTAAATGAAGATGAAATCAGTTAACGATGAAATCAGTTAACGATGAAATCAGTTAAATGAAGAATGAAAATGAAATCAGTTAACGATGAAATCAATTAACGATGAAATCAGTTAACGATGAAATCAGTTAAATGAAGATGAAATCAGTTAACGATGAAATCAGTTAACGATGAAATCAGTTAAATGAAGATGAAATCAGTTAACGATGAAATCAGTTAACGATGAAATCAGTTAACGATGAAATCAGTTAACGATGAAATCAGTTAAATGAAGATGAAATCAGTTAACGATGAAATCAGTTAACGATGAAATCAGTTAACGATGAAATCAATTAAATGAAGATGAAATCAGTTAACGATGAAATCAGTTAACGATGAAATCAGTTAAATGAAGATGAAATCAGTTAAATGAAGATGAAATCAGTTAACGATGAAATCAGTTAACGATGAAATCAGTTAACGATGAAATCAGTTAAATGAAGATGAAATCAGTTAACGATGAAATCAGTTAACGATGAAATCAATTAACGATGAAATCAGTTAACGATGAAATCAGTTAAATGAAGATGAAATCAGTTAAATGAAGATGAAATCAGTTAAAGATGAAATCAGTTAACGATGAAATCAGTTAACGATGAAATCAGTTAAATGAAGATGAAATCAGTTAACGATGAAATCAGTTAACGATGAAATCAGTTAAATGAAGATGAAATCAGTTAAATGAAGATGAAATCAGTTAAAGATGAAATCAGTTAACGATGAAATCAGTTAACGATGAAATCAGTTAAATGAAGATGAAATCAGTTAACGATGAAATCAGTTAACGATGAAATCAATTAACGATGAAATCAGTTAAATGAAGATGAAATCAGTTAACGATGAAATCAGTTAAAGATGAAATCAGTTAAATGAAGAATGAAGATGAAATCAGTTAACGATGAAATCAGTTAAATGAAGATGAAATCAGTTAACGATGAAATCAATTAACGATGAAATCAGTTAACGATGAAATCAATTAACGATGAAATCAGTTAAATGAAGATGAAATCAGTTAACGATGAAATCAGTTAACGATGAAATCAGTTAAATGAAGAATGAAAATGAAATCAGTTAACGATGAAATCAATTAACGATGAAATCAGTTAACGATGAAATCAGTTAAATGAAGATGAAATCAGTTAACGATGAAATCAGTTAACGATGAAATCAGTTAAATGAAGATGAAATCAGTTAACGATGAAATCAGTTAACGATGAAATCAGTTAACGATGAAATCAGTTAAATGAAGATGAAATCAGTTAACGATGAAATCAGTTAACGATGAAATCAGTTAACGATGAAATCAATTAAATGAAGATGAAATCAGTTAACGATGAAATCAGTTAAATGAAGAATGAAAATGAAATCAGTTAAATGAAGATGAAATCAGTTAACGATGAAATCAGTTAACGATGAAATCAGTTAACGATGAAATCAGTTAACGATGAAATCAATTAAATGAAGATGAAATCAGTTAACGATGAAATCAGTTAAATGAAGATGAAATCAGTTAACGATGAAATCAGTTAAAGATGAAATCAGTTAACGATGAAATCAGTTAACGATGAAATCAGTTAAATGAAGATGAAATCAGTTAACGATGAAATCAGTTAAATGAAGAATGAAAATGAAATCAGTTAAATGAAGATGAAATCAGTTAACGATGAAATCAGTTAACGATGAAATCAGTTAACGATGAAATCAGTTAAATGAAGATGAAATCAGTTAACGATGAAATCAGTTAACAATGAAATCAGTTAAATGAAGATGAAATCAGTTAACGATGAAATCAGTTAACGATGAAATCAGTTAACGATGAAATCAGTTAAATGAAGATGAAATCAGTTAACGATGAAATCAGTTAACGATGAAATCAGTTAAATGAAGATGAAATCAGTTAACGATGAAATCAGTTAACGATGAAATCAGTTAAATGAAGATGAAATCAGTTAACGATGAAATCAGTTAACGATGAAATCAGTTAACGATGAAATCAATTAAATGAAGATGAAATCAGTTAACGATGAAATCAATTAAATGAAGATGAAATCAGTTAACGATGAAATCAGTTAACAATGAAATCAGTTAAATGAAGATGAAATCAGTTAACGATGAAATCAGTTAACGATGAAATCAGTTAAAGATGAAATCAGTTAACGATGAAATCAGTTAACGATGAAATCAGTTAACGATGAAATCAGTTAAATGAAGATGAAATCAGTTAACGATGAAATCAATTAACGATGAAATCAGTTAACAATGAAATCAGTTAAATGAAGATGAAATCAGTTAACGATGAAATCAGTTAACGATGAAATCAGTTAACGATGAAATCAGTTAAATGAAGATGAAATCAGTTAACGATGAAATCAGTTAAATGAAGAATGAAAATGAAATCAGTTAAATGAAGATGAAATCAGTTAACGATGAAATCAGTTAACAATGAAATCAGTTAAATGAAGATGAAATCAGTTAACGATGAAATCAGTTAACGATGAAATCAGTTAACGATGAAATCAGTTAAATGAAGATGAAATCAGTTAACGATGAAATCAGTTAACGATGAAATCAGTTAACGATGAAATCAGTTAAATGAAGATGAAATCAGTTAACGATGAAATCAGTTAACGATGAAATCAGTTAAATGAAGAATGAAAATGAAATCAGTTAACGATGAAATCAGTTAACGATGAAATCAGTTAACGATGAAATCAATTAAATGAAGATGAAATCAGTTAACGATGAAATCAGTTAAATGAAGAATGAAAATGAAATCAGTTAAATGAAGATGAAATCAGTTAACGATGAAATCAGTTAACGATGAAATCAGTTAAATGAAGATGAAATCAGTTAACGATGAAATCAGTTAACGATGAAATCAGTTAACGATGAAATCAATTAAATGAAGATGAAATCAGTTAACGATGAAATCAGTTAAATGAAGATGAAATCAGTTAACGATGAAATCAGTTAAAGATGAAATCAGTTAACGATGAAATCAGTTAACGATGAAATCAGTTAACGATGAAATCAGTTAAATGAAGATGAAATCAGTTAACGATGAAATCAGTTAAATGAAGAATGAAAATGAAATCAGTTAAATGAAGATGAAATCAGTTAACGATGAAATCAGTTAACGATGAAATCAGTTAACGATGAAATCAGTTAAATGAAGATGAAATCAGTTAACGATGAAATCAGTTAACAATGAAATCAGTTAAATGAAGATGAAATCAGTTAACGATGAAATCAGTTAACGATGAAATCAGTTAACGATGAAATCAATTAAATGAAGATGAAATCAGTTAACGATGAAATCAATTAAATGAAGATGAAATCAGTTAACGATGAAATCAGTTAACAATGAAATCAGTTAAATGAAGATGAAATCAGTTAACGATGAAATCAGTTAACGATGAAATCAGTTAACGATGAAATCAGTTAAATGAAGATGAAATCAGTTAACGATGAAATCAATTAACGATGAAATCAGTTAACAATGAAATCAGTTAAATGAAGATGAAATCAGTTAACGATGAAATCAGTTAACGATGAAATCAGTTAACGATGAAATCAGTTAACGATGAAATCAGTTAAATGAAGAATGAAAATGAAATCAGTTAACGATGAAATCAATTAACGATGAAATCAGTTAACGATGAAATCAGTTAAATGAAGATGAAATCAGTTAACGATGAAATCAGTTAACGATGAAATCAGTTAAATGAAGATGAAATCAGTTAACGATGAAATCAGTTAACGATGAAATCAATTAAATGAAGATGAAATCAGTTAACGATGAAATCAGTTAAATGAAGAATGAAAATGAAATCAGTTAAATGAAGATGAAATCAGTTAACGATGAAATCAGTTAACGATGAAATCAGTTAAATGAAGATGAAATCAGTTAACGATGAAATCAGTTAACGATGAAATCAGTTAAATGAAGATGAAATCAGTTAACGATGAAATCAGTTAACGATGAAATCAATTAAATGAAGATGAAATCAGTTAACGATGAAATCAGTTAAATGAAGAATGAAAATGAAATCAGTTAAATGAAGATGAAATCAGTTAACGATGGAATCAGTTAACGATGAAATCAATTAAATGAAGATGAAATCAGTTAACGATGAAATCAGTTAAATGAAGATGAAATCAGTTAACGATGAAATCAGTTAAAGATGAAATCAGTTAACGATGAAATCAGTTAACGATGAAATCAGTTAACGATGAAATCAGTTAAATGAAGATGAAATCAGTTAACGATGAAATCAGTTAAATGAAGAATGAAAATGAAATCAGTTAAATGAAGATGAAATCAGTTAACGATGAAATCAGTTAACGATGAAATCAGTTAACGATGAAATCAGTTAACGATGAAATCAGTTAAATGAAGATGAAATCAGTTAACGATGAAATCAGTTAACAATGAAATCAGTTAAATGAAGATGAAATCAGTTAACGATGAAATCAGTTAACGATGAAATCAGTTAACGATGAAATCAGTTAAATGAAGATGAAATCAGTTAACGATGAAATCAGTTAACGATGAAATCAATTAACGATGAAATCAGTTAAATGAAGATGAAATCAGTTAACGATGAAATCAGTTAAAGATGAAATCAGTTAAATGAAGAATGAAGATGAAATCAGTTAACGATGAAATCAGTTAAATGAAGATGAAATCAGTTAACGATGAAATCAGTTAACGATGAAATCAGTTAACGATGAAATCAGTTAAATGAAGATGAAATCAGTTAACGATGAAATCAGTTAAATGAAGAATGAAGATGAAATCAGTTAACGATGAAATCAATTAACGATGAAATCAGTTAACGATGAAATCAGTTAAATGAAGATGAAATCAGTTAACGATGAAATCAGTTAACGATGAAATCAGTTAAATGAAGATGAAATCAGTTAACGATGAAATCAGTTAACGATGAAATCAGTTAACGATGAAATCAGTTAAATGAAGATGAAATCAGTTAACGATGAAATCAGTTAACGATGAAATCAGTTAACGATGAAATCAATTAAATGAAGATGAAATCAGTTAACGATGAAATCAATTAAATGAAGATGAAATCAGTTAACGATGAAATCAGTTAACAATGAAATCAGTTAAATGAAGATGAAATCAGTTAACGATGAAATCAGTTAACGATGAAATCAGTTAAAGATGAAATCAGTTAACGATGAAATCAGTTAACGATGAAATCAGTTAACGATGAAATCAGTTAAATGAAGATGAAATCAGTTAACGATGAAATCAATTAACGATGAAATCAGTTAACAATGAAATCAGTTAAATGAAGATGAAATCAGTTAACGATGAAATCAGTTAACGATGAAATCAGTTAAATGAAGATGAAATCAGTTAACGATGAAATCAGTTAAATGAAGAATGAAAATGAAATCAGTTAAATGAAGATGAAATCAGTTAACGATGAAATCAGTTAACAATGAAATCAGTTAAATGAAGATGAAATCAGTTAACGATGAAATCAGTTAACGATGAAATCAGTTAACGATGAAATCAGTTAAATGAAGATGAAATCAGTTAACGATGAAATCAGTTAACGATGAAATCAGTTAACGATGAAATCAGTTAAATGAAGATGAAATCAGTTAACGATGAAATCAGTTAACGATGAAATCAGTTAAATGAAGAATGAAAATGAAATCAGTTAACGATGAAATCAGTTAACGATGAAATCAGTTAACGATGAAATCAATTAAATGAAGATGAAATCAGTTAACGATGAAATCAGTTAAATGAAGAATGAAAATGAAATCAGTTAAATGAAGATGAAATCAGTTAACGATGAAATCAGTTAACGATGAAATCAGTTAAATGAAGATGAAATCAGTTAACGATGAAATCAGTTAACGATGAAATCAGTTAACGATGAAATCAATTAAATGAAGATGAAATCAGTTAACGATGAAATCAGTTAAATGAAGATGAAATCAGTTAACGATGAAATCAGTTAAAGATGAAATCAGTTAACGATGAAATCAGTTAACGATGAAATCAGTTAACGATGAAATCAGTTAAATGAAGATGAAATCAGTTAACGATGAAATCAGTTAAATGAAGAATGAAAATGAAATCAGTTAAATGAAGATGAAATCAGTTAACGATGAAATCAGTTAACGATGAAATCAGTTAACGATGAAATCAGTTAAATGAAGATGAAATCAGTTAACGATGAAATCAGTTAACAATGAAATCAGTTAAATGAAGATGAAATCAGTTAACGATGAAATCAGTTAACGATGAAATCAGTTAACGATGAAATCAGTTAAATGAAGATGAAATCAGTTAAATGAAGATGAAATCAGTTAACGATGAAATCAGTTAAATGAAGATGAAATCAGTTAAATGAAGATGAAATCAGTTAACGATGAAATCAGTTAAATGAAGATGAAATCAGTTAACGATGAAATCAGTTAACGATGAAATCAGTTAACGATGAAATCAATTAAATGAAGATGAAATCAGTTAACGATGAAATCAATTAAATGAAGATGAAATCAGTTAACGATGAAATCAGTTAACAATGAAATCAGTTAAATGAAGATGAAATCAGTTAACGATGAAATCAGTTAACGATGAAATCAGTTAACGATGAAATCAGTTAACGATGAAATCAGTTAACGATGAAATCAGTTAAATGAAGATGAAATCAGTTAACGATGAAATCAATTAACGATGAAATCAGTTAACAATGAAATCAGTTAAATGAAGATGAAATCAGTTAACGATGAAATCAGTTAACGATGAAATCAGTTAACGATGAAATCAGTTAACGATGAAATCAGTTAAATGAAGAATGAAAATGAAATCAGTTAACGATGAAATCAATTAACGATGAAATCAGTTAACGATGAAATCAGTTAAATGAAGATGAAATCAGTTAACGATGAAATCAGTTAACGATGAAATCAGTTAAATGAAGATGAAATCAGTTAACGATGAAATCAGTTAACGATGAAATCAATTAAATGAAGATGAAATCAGTTAACGATGAAATCAGTTAAATGAAGAATGAAAATGAAATCAGTTAAATGAAGATGAAATCAGTTAACGATGAAATCAGTTAACGATGAAATCAGTTAAATGAAGATGAAATCAGTTAACGATGAAATCAGTTAACGATGAAATCAGTTAAATGAAGATGAAATCAGTTAACGATGAAATCAGTTAACGATGAAATCAATTAAATGAAGATGAAATCAGTTAACGATGAAATCAGTTAAATGAAGAATGAAAATGAAATCAGTTAAATGAAGATGAAATCAGTTAACGATGGAATCAGTTAACGATGAAATCAATTAAATGAAGATGAAATCAGTTAACGATGAAATCAGTTAAATGAAGATGAAATCAGTTAACGATGAAATCAGTTAAAGATGAAATCAGTTAACGATGAAATCAGTTAACGATGAAATCAGTTAACGATGAAATCAGTTAAATGAAGATGAAATCAGTTAACGATGAAATCAGTTAAATGAAGAATGAAAATGAAATCAGTTAAATGAAGATGAAATCAGTTAACGATGAAATCAGTTAACGATGAAATCAGTTAACGATGAAATCAGTTAACGATGAAATCAGTTAAATGAAGATGAAATCAGTTAACGATGAAATCAGTTAACAATGAAATCAGTTAAATGAAGATGAAATCAGTTAACGATGAAATCAGTTAACGATGAAATCAGTTAACGATGAAATCAGTTAAATGAAGATGAAATCAGTTAACGATGAAATCAGTTAACGATGAAATCAATTAACGATGAAATCAGTTAAATGAAGATGAAATCAGTTAACGATGAAATCAGTTAAAGATGAAATCAGTTAAATGAAGAATGAAGATGAAATCAGTTAACGATGAAATCAGTTAAATGAAGATGAAATCAGTTAACGATGAAATCAGTTAACGATGAAATCAGTTAACGATGAAATCAGTTAAATGAAGATGAAATCAGTTAACGATGAAATCAGTTAAATGAAGAATGAAGATGAAATCAGTTAACGATGAAATCAATTAACGATGAAATCAGTTAACGATGAAATCAGTTAAATGAAGATGAAATCAGTTAACGATGAAATCAGTTAACGATGAAATCAGTTAAATGAAGATGAAATCAGTTAACGATGAAATCAGTTAACGATGAAATCAGTTAACGATGAAATCAGTTAAATGAAGATGAAATCAGTTAACGATGAAATCAGTTAACGATGAAATCAGTTAACGATGAAATCAATTAAATGAAGATGAAATCAGTTAACGATGAAATCAGTTAACGATGAAATCAGTTAAATGAAGATGAAATCAGTTAAATGAAGATGAAATCAGTTAACGATGAAATCAGTTAACGATGAAATCAGTTAAATGAAGATGAAATCAGTTAAAGATGAAATCAGTTAACGATGAAATCAGTTAAATGAAGATGAAATCAGTTAACGATGAAATCAGTTAACGATGAAATCAATTAACGATGAAATCAGTTAAATGAAGATGAAATCAGTTAACGATGAAATCAGTTAAAGATGAAATCAGTTAAATGAAGAATGAAGATGAAATCAGTTAACGATGAAATCAGTTAACGATGAAATCAGTTAACGATGAAATCAATTAACGATGAAATCAGTTAACGATGAAATCAGTTAAATGAAGATGAAATCAGTTAACGATGAAATCAGTTAACGATGAAATCAGTTAAATGAAGAATGAAAATGAAATCAGTTAACGATGAAATCAATTAACGATGAAATCAGTTAACGATGAAATCAGTTAAATGAAGATGAAATCAGTTAACGATGAAATCAGTTAACGATGAAATCAGTTAAATGAAGATGAAATCAGTTAACGATGAAATCAGTTAACGATGAAATCAGTTAACGATGAAATCAGTTAAATGAAGATGAAATCAGTTAACGATGAAATCAGTTAACGATGAAATCAGTTAACGATGAAATCAATTAAATGAAGATGAAATCAGTTAACGATGAAATCAGTTAACGATGAAATCAGTTAAATGAAGATGAAATCAGTTAAATGAAGATGAAATCAGTTAACGATGTAATCAGTTAACGATGAAATCAGTTAACGATGAAATCAGTTAAATGAAGATGAAATCAGTTAAAGATGAAATCAGTTAACGATGAAATCAGTTAACGATGAAATCAGTTAAATGAAGATGAAATCAGTTAACGATGAAATCAGTTAACGATGAAATCAATTAACGATGAAATCAGTTAACGATGAAATCAATTAACGATGAAATCAGTTAAATGAAGATGAAATCAGTTAACGATGAAATCAGTTAACGATGAAATCAGTTAAATGAAGAATGAAAATGAAATCAGTTAACGATGAAATCAATTAACGATGAAATCAGTTAACGATGAAATCAGTTAAATGAAGATGAAATCAGTTAACGATGAAATCAGTTAACGATGAAATCAGTTAAATGAAGATGAAATCAGTTAACGATGAAATCAGTTAACGATGAAATCAGTTAACGATGAAATCAGTTAAATGAAGATGAAATCAGTTAACGATGAAATCAGTTAACGATGAAATCAGTTAACGATGAAATCAATTAAATGAAGATGAAATCAGTTAACGATGAAATCAGTTAAATGAAGAATGAAAATGAAATCAGTTAAATGAAGATGAAATCAGTTAACGATGAAATCAGTTAACGATGAAATCAGTTAAATGAAGATGAAATCAGTTAACGATGAAATCAGTTAACGATGAAATCAGTTAACGATGAAATCAATTAAATGAAGATGAAATCAGTTAACGATGAAATCAGTTAAATGAAGATGAAATCAGTTAACGATGAAATCAGTTAAAGATGAAATCAGTTAACGATGAAATCAGTTAACGATGAAATCAGTTAACGATGAAATCAGTTAAATGAAGATGAAATCAGTTAACGATGAAATCAGTTAAATGAAGAATGAAAATGAAATCAGTTAAATGAAGATGAAATCAGTTAACGATGAAATCAGTTAACGATGAAATCAGTTAACGATGAAATCAGTTAAATGAAGATGAAATCAGTTAACGATGAAATCAGTTAACAATGAAATCAGTTAAATGAAGATGAAATCAGTTAACGATGAAATCAGTTAACGATGAAATCAGTTAACGATGAAATCAGTTAAAGATGAAATCAGTTAACGATGAAATCAGTTAACGATGAAATCAGTTAAATGAAGATGAAATCAGTTAACGATGAAATCAGTTAAATGAAGATGAAATCAGTTAACGATGAAATCAGTTAACGATGAAATCAGTTAAATGAAGAATGAAAATGAAATCAGTTAACGATGAAATCAATTAACGATGAAATCAGTTAACGATGAAATCAGTTAAATGAAGATGAAATCAGTTAACGATGAAATCAGTTAACGATGAAATCAGTTAAATGAAGATGAAATCAGTTAACGATGAAATCAGTTAACGATGAAATCAGTTAACGATGAAATCAATTAAATGAAGATGAAATCAGTTAACGATGAAATCAGTTAAATGAAGATGAAATCAGTTAACGATGAAATCAGTTAAAGATGAAATCAGTTAACGATGAAATCAGTTAACGATGAAATCAGTTAACGATGAAATCAGTTAAATGAAGATGAAATCAGTTAACGATGAAATCAGTTAAATGAAGAATGAAAATGAAATCAGTTAAATGAAGATGAAATCAGTTAACGATGAAATCAGTTAACGATGAAATCAGTTAACGATGAAATCAGTTAAATGAAGATGAAATCAGTTAACGATGAAATCAGTTAACAATGAAATCAGTTAAATGAAGATGAAATCAGTTAACGATGAAATCAGTTAACGATGAAATCAGTTAACGATGAAATCAGTTAACGATGAAATCAGTTAAATGAAGATGAAATCAGTTAAAGATGAAATCAGTTAACGATGAAATCAGTTAACGATGAAATCAATTAACGATGAAATCAGTTAAATGAAGATGAAATCAGTTAACGATGAAATCAGTTAAAGATGAAATCAGTTAAATGAAGAATGAAGATGAAATCAGTTAACGATGAAATCAGTTAAATGAAGATGAAATCAGTTAACGATGAAATCAGTTAACGATGAAATCAGTTAACGATGAAATCAGTTAAATGAAGATGAAATCAGTTAACGATGAAATCAGCTAAATGAAGAATGAAGATGAAATCAGTTAACGATGAAATCAATTAACGATGAAATCAGTTAACGATGAAATCAGTTAAATGAAGATGAAATCAGTTAACGATGAAATCAGTTAACGATGAAATCAGTTAAATGAAGAATGAAAATGAAATCAGTTAACGATGAAATCAATTAACGATGAAATCAGTTAACGATGAAATCAGTTAAATGAAGATGAAATCAGTTAACGATGAAATCAGTTAACGATGAAATCAGTTAAATGAAGATGAAATCAGTTAACGATGAAATCAGTTAACGATGAAATCAGTTAACGATGAAATCAGTTAAATGAAGATGAAATCAGTTAACGATGAAATCAGTTAACGATGAAATCAGTTAACGATGAAATCAATTAAATGAAGATGAAATCAGTTAACGATGAAATCAGTTAACGATGAAATCAGTTAACGATGAAATCAATTAACGATGAAATCAGTTAACGATGAAATCAATTAACGATGAAATCAGTTAAATGAAGATGAAATCAGTTAACGATGAAATCAGTTAACGATGAAATCAGTTAACGATGAAATCAGTTAACGATGAAATCAATTAACGATGAAATCAGTTAAATGAAGATGAAATCAGTTAACGATGAAATCAGTTAAAGATGAAATCAGTTAAATGAAGAATGAAGATGAAATCAGTTAACGATGAAATCAATTAACGATGAAATCAGTTAAATGAAGATGAAATCAGTTAACGATGAAATCAGTTAAAGATGAAATCAGTTAAATGAAGAATGAAGATGAAATCAGTTAACGATGAAATCAGTTAAATGAAGATGAAATCAGTTAACGATGAAATCAGTTAACGATGAAATCAGTTAACGATGAAATCAGTTAACGATGAAATCAATTAAATGAAGATGAAATCAGTTAACGATGAAATCAGTTAAATGAAGATGAAATCAGTTAACGATGAAATCAGTTAAAGATGAAATCAGTTAACGATGAAATCAGTTAACGATGAAATCAGTTAAATGAAGATGAAATCAGTTAACGATGAAATCAGTTAAATGAAGAATGAAAATGAAATCAGTTAAATGAAGATGAAATCAGTTAACGATGAAATCAGTTAACGATGAAATCAGTTAACGATGAAATCAGTTAAATGAAGATGAAATCAGTTAACGATGAAATCAGTTAACGATGAAATCAGTTAACAATGAAATCAGTTAAATGAAGATGAAATCAGTTAACGATGAAATCAGTTAACGATGAAATCAGTTAACGATGAAATCAGTTAAATGAAGATGAAATCAGTTAACGATGAAATCAGTTAAATGAAGAATGAAGATGAAATCAGTTAACGATGAAATCAATTAACGATGAAATCAGTTAACGATGAAATCAGTTAAATGAAGATGAAATCAGTTAACGATGAAATCAGTTAACGATGAAATCAGTTAAATGAAGAATGAAAATGAAATCAGTTAACGATGAAATCAATTAACGATGAAATCAGTTAACGATGAAATCAGTTAAATGAAGATGAAATCAGTTAACGATGAAATCAGTTAACGATGAAATCAGTTAAATGAAGATGAAATCAGTTAACGATGAAATCAGTTAACGATGAAATCAGTTAACGATGAAATCAGTTAAATGAAGATGAAATCAGTTAACGATGAAATCAGTTAACGATGAAATCAGTTAACGATGAAATCAATTAAATGAAGATGAAATCAGTTAACGATGAAATCAGTTAAATGAAGAATGAAAATGAAATCAGTTAAATGAAGATGAAATCAGTTAACGATGAAATCAGTTAACGATGAAATCAGTTAAATGAAGATGAAATCAGTTAACGATGAAATCAGTTAACGATGAAATCAGTTAACGATGAAATCAATTAAATGAAGATGAAATCAGTTAACGATGAAATCAGTTAAATGAAGATGAAATCAGTTAACGATGAAATCAGTTAAAGATGAAATCAGTTAACGATGAAATCAGTTAACGATGAAATCAGTTAACGATGAAATCAGTTAAATGAAGATGAAATCAGTTAACGATGAAATCAGTTAAATGAAGAATGAAAATGAAATCAGTTAAATGAAGATGAAATCAGTTAACGATGAAATCAGTTAACGATGAAATCAGTTAACGATGAAATCAGTTAAATGAAGATGAAATCAGTTAACGATGAAATCAGTTAACGATGAAATCAATTAACGATGAAATCAGTTAAATGAAGATGAAATCAGTTAACGATGAAATCAGTTAAAGATGAAATCAGTTAAATGAAGAATGAAGATGAAATCAGTTAACGATGAAATCAGTTAAATGAAGATGAAATCAGTTAACGATGAAATCAATTAACGATGAAATCAGTTAACGATGAAATCAATTAACGATGAAATCAGTTAAATGAAGATGAAATCAGTTAACGATGAAATCAGTTAAAGATGAAATCAGTTAAATGAAGAATGAAGATGAAATCAGTTAACGATGAAATCAGTTAACGATGAAATCAGTTAACGATGAAATCAATTAACGATGAAATCAGTTAAATGAAGATGAAATCAGTTAACGATGAAATCAGTTAAAGATGAAATCAGTTAAATGAAGAATGAAGATGAAATCAGTTAACGATGAAATCAGTTAAATGAAGATGAAATCAGTTAACGATGAAATCAGTTAACGATGAAATCAGTTAACGATGAAATCAGTTAACGATGAAATCAATTAAATGAAGATGAAATCAGTTAACGATGAAATCAGTTAAATGAAGATGAAATCAGTTAACGATGAAATCAGTTAAAGATGAAATCAGTTAACGATGAAATCAGTTAACGATGAAATCAGTTAACGATGAAATCAGTTAAATGAAGATGAAATCAGTTAACGATGAAATCAGTTAAATGAAGAATGAAAATGAAATCAGTTAAATGAAGATGAAATCAGTTAACGATGAAATCAGTTAACGATGAAATCAGTTAACGATGAAATCAGTTAAATGAAGATGAAATCAGTTAACGATGAAATCAGTTAACAATGAAATCAGTTAAATGAAGATGAAATCAGTTAACGATGAAATCAGTTAACGATGAAATCAGTTAACGATGAAATCAGTTAAATGAAGATGAAATCAGTTAACGATGAAATCAGTTAAATGAAGAATGAAGATGAAATCAGTTAACGATGAAATCAATTAACGATGAAATCAGTTAACGATGAAATCAGTTAAATGAAGATGAAATCAGTTAACGATGAAATCAGTTAAATGAAGAATGAAAATGAAATCAGTTAACGATGAAATCAATTAACGATGAAATCAGTTAACGATGAAATCAGTTAAATGAAGATGAAATCAGTTAACGATGAAATCAGTTAACGATGAAATCAGTTAAATGAAGATGAAATCAGTTAACGATGAAATCAGTTAACGATGAAATCAGTTAACGATGAAATCAGTTAAATGAAGATGAAATCAGTTAACGATGAAATCAGTTAACGATGAAATCAGTTAACGATGAAATCAATTAAATGAAGATGAAATCAGTTAACGATGAAATCAGTTAAATGAAGAATGAAAATGAAATCAGTTAAATGAAGATGAAATCAGTTAACGATGAAATCAGTTAACGATGAAATCAGTTAAATGAAGATGAAATCAGTTAACGATGAAATCAGTTAACGATGAAATCAGTTAACGATGAAATCAATTAAATGAAGATGAAATCAGTTAACGATGAAATCAGTTAAATGAAGATGAAATCAGTTAACGATGAAATCAGTTAACGATGAAATCAGTTAACGATGAAATCAGTTAAATGAAGATGAAATCAGTTAACGATGAAATCAGTTAAATGAAGAATGAAAATGAAATCAGTTAAATGAAGATGAAATCAGTTAACGATGAAATCAGTTAACGATGAAATCAGTTAACGATGAAATCAGTTAAATGAAGATGAAATCAGTTAACGATGAAATCAGTTAACGATGAAATCAATTAACGATGAAATCAGTTAAATGAAGATGAAATCAGTTAACGATGAAATCAGTTAAAGATGAAATCAGTTAAATGAAGAATGAAGATGAAATCAGTTAACGATGAAATCAGTTAAATGAAGATGAAATCAGTTAACGATGAAATCAATTAACGATGAAATCAGTTAACGATGAAATCAATTAACGATGAAATCAGTTAAATGAAGATGAAATCAGTTAACGATGAAATCAGTTAAAGATGAAATCAGTTAAATGAAGAATGAAGATGAAATCAGTTAACGATGAAATCAGTTAACGATGAAATCAGTTAACGATGAAATCAATTAACGATGAAATCAGTTAAATGAAGATGAAATCAGTTAACGATGAAATCAGTTAAAGATGAAATCAGTTAAATGAAGAATGAAGATGAAATCAGTTAACGATGAAATCAGTTAAATGAAGATGAAATCAGTTAACGATGAAATCAGTTAACGATGAAATCAGTTAACGATGAAATCAATTAAATGAAGATGAAATCAGTTAACGATGAAATCAGTTAAATGAAGATGAAATCAGTTAACGATGAAATCAGTTAAAGATGAAATCAGTTAACGATGAAATCAGTTAACGATGAAATCAGTTAACGATGAAATCAGTTAAATGAAGATGAAATCAGTTAACGATGAAATCAGTTAAATGAAGAATGAAAATGAAATCAGTTAAATGAAGATGAAATCAGTTAACGATGAAATCAGTTAACGATGAAATCAGTTAACGATGAAATCAGTTAAATGAAGATGAAATCAGTTAACGATGAAATCAGTTAACGATGAAATCAGTTAAATGAAGATGAAATCAGTTAACGATGAAATCAGTTAACGATGAAATCAGTTAAATGAAGATGAAATCAGTTAACGATGAAATCAGTTAAATGAAGAATGAAGATGAAATCAGTTAACGATGAAATCAATTAACGATGAAATCAGTTAACGATGAAATCAGTTAAATGAAGATGAAATCAGTTAACGATGAAATCAGTTAACGATGAAATCAGTTAAATGAAGAATGAAAATGAAATCAGTTAACGATGAAATCAATTAACGATGAAATCAGTTAACGATGAAATCAGTTAAATGAAGATGAAATCAGTTAACGATGAAATCAGTTAACGATGAAATCAGTTAAATGAAGATGAAATCAGTTAACGATGAAATCAGTTAACGATGAAATCAGTTAAATGAAGATGAAATCAGTTAACGATGAAATCAGTTAACGATGAAATCAGTTAACGATGAAATCAATTAAATGAAGATGAAATCAGTTAACGATGAAATCAGTTAAATGAAGAATGAAAATGAAATCAGTTAAATGAAGATGAAATCAGTTAACGATGAAATCAGTTAACGATGAAATCAGTTAAATGAAGATGAAATCAGTTAACGATGAAATCAGTTAACGATGAAATCAGTTAACGATGAAATCAATTAAATGAAGATGAAATCAGTTAACGATGAAATCAGTTAAATGAAGATGAAATCAGTTAACGATGAAATCAGTTAAAGATGAAATCAGTTAACGATGAAATCAGTTAACGATGAAATCAGTTAACGATGAAATCAGTTAAATGAAGATGAAATCAGTTAACGATGAAATCAGTTAAATGAAGAATGAAAATGAAATCAGTTAAATGAAGATGAAATCAGTTAACGATGAAATCAGTTAACGATGAAATCAGTTAACGAGGAAATCAGTTAAATGAAGATGAAATCAGTTAACGATGAAATCAGTTAACAATGAAATCAGTTAAATGAAGATGAAATCAGTTAACGATGAAATCAGTTAACGATGAAATCAGTTAAATGAAGATGAAATCAGTTAAAGATGAAATCAGTTAACGATGAAATCAGTTAAATGAAGATGAAATCAGTTAACGATGAAATCAGTTAACGATGAAATCAATTAACGATGAAATCAGTTAAATGAAGATGAAATCAGTTAACGATGAAATCAGTTAAAGATGAAATCAGTTAAATGAAGAATGAAGATGAAATCAGTTAACGATGAAATCAATTAACGATGAAATCAGTTAACGATGAAATCAGTTAAATGAAGATGAAATCAGTTAACGATGAAATCAGTTAACGATGAAATCAGTTAAATGAAGAATGAAAATGAAATCAGTTAACGATGAAATCAATTAACTATGAAATCAGTTAACGATGAAATCAGTTAAATGAAGATGAAATCAGTTAACGATGAAATCAGTTAACGATGAAATCAGTTAAATGAAGATGAAATCAGTTAACGATGAAATCAGTTAACGATGAAATCAGTTAACGATGAAATCAGTTAAATGAAGATGAAATCAGTTAACGATGAAATCAGTTAACGATGAAATCAGTTAACGATGAAATCAATTAAATGAAGATGAAATCAGTTAACGATGAAATCAGTTAACGATGAAATCAGTTAAATGAAGATGAAATCAGTTAAATGAAGATGAAATCAGTTAACGATGAAATCAGTTAACGATGAAATCAGTTAACGATGAAATCAGTTAAATGAAGATGAAATCAGTTAAAGATGAAATCAGTTAACGATGAAATCAGTTAACGATGAAATCAGTTAAATGAAGATGAAATCAGTTAACGATGAAATCAGTTAACGATGAAATCAATTAACGATGAAATCAGTTAAATGAAGATGAAATCAGTTAACGATGAAATCAGTTAAAGATGAAATCAGTTAAATGAAGAATGAAGATGAAATCAGTTAACGATGAAATCAGTTAAATGAAGATGAAATCAGTTAACGATGAAATCAATTAACGATGAAATCAGTTAACGATGAAATCAATTAACGATGAAATCAGTTAAATGAAGATGAAATCAGTTAACGATGAAATCAGTTAAAGATGAAATCAGTTAAATGAAGAATGAAGATGAAATCAGTTAACGATGAAATCAGTTAAATGAAGATGAAATCAGTTAACGATGAAATCAATTAACGATGAAATCAGTTAACGATGAAATCAATTAACGATGAAATCAGTTAAATGAAGATGAAATCAGTTAACGATGAAATCAGTTAACGATGAAATCAGTTAACGATGAAATCAATTAACGATGAAATCAGTTAAATGAAGATGAAATCAGTTAAAGATGAAATCAGTTAACGATGAAATCAGTTAACGATGAAATCAGTTAAATGAAGATGAAATCAGTTAACGATGAAATCAGTTAACGATGAAATCAATTAACGATGAAATCAGTTAAATGAAGATGAAATCAGTTAACGATGAAATCAGTTAAAGATGAAATCAGTTAAATGAAGAATGAAGATGAAATCAGTTAACGATGAAATCAGTTAAATGAAGATGAAATCAGTTAACGATGAAATCAATTAACGATGAAATCAGTTAACGATGAAATCAATTAACGATGAAATCAGTTAAATGAAGATGAAATCAGTTAACGATGAAATCAGTTAAAGATGAAATCAGTTAAATGAAGAATGAAGATGAAATCAGTTAACGATGAAATCAGTTAAATGAAGATGAAATCAGTTAACGATGAAATCAATTAACGATGAAATCAGTTAACGATGAAATCAATTAACGATGAAATCAGTTAAATGAAGATGAAATCAGTTAACGATGAAATCAGTTAAAGATGAAATCAGTTAAATGAAGAATGAAGATGAAATCAGTTAACGATGAAATCAGTTAAATGAAGATGAAATCAGTTAACGATGAAATCAATTAACGATGAAATCAGTTAACGATGAAATCAATTAACGATGAAATCAGTTAAATGAAGATGAAATCAGTTAACGATGAAATCAGTTAACGATGAAATCAGTTAACGATGAAATCAATTAACGATGAAATCAGTTAAATGAAGATGAAATCAGTTAACGATGAAATCAGTTAAAGATGAAATCAGTTAAATGAAGAATGAAGATGAAATCAGTTAACGATGAAATCAGTTAAATGAAGATGAAATCAGTTAACGATGAAATCAGTTAACGATGAAATCAGTTAACGATGAAATCAGTTAAATGAAGATGAAATCAGTTAACGATGAAATCAGTTAAATGAAGAATGAAGATGAAATCAGTTAACGATGAAATCAATTAACGATGAAATCAGTTAACGATGAAATCAGTTAAATGAAGATGAAATCAGTTAACGATGAAATCAGTTAACGATGAAATCAGTTAAATGAAGAATGAAAATGAAATCAGTTAACGATGAAATCAATTAACGATGAAATCAGTTAACGATGAAATCAGTTAAATGAAGATGAAATCAGTTAACGATGAAATCAGTTAACGATGAAATCAGTTAAATGAAGATGAAATCAGTTAACGATGAAATCAGTTAACGATGAAATCAGTTAACGATGAAATCAGTTAACGATGAAATCAGTTAACGATGAAATCAATTAAATGAAGATGAAATCAGTTAACGATGAAATCAGTTAAATGAAGAATGAAAATGAAATCAGTTAAATGAAGATGAAATCAGTTAACGATGGAATCAGTTAACGATGAAATCAGTTAAATGAAGATGAAATCAGTTAACGATGAAATCAGTTAACGATGAAATCAGTTAACGATGAAATCAATTAAATGAAGATGAAATCAGTTAACGATGAAATCAGTTAAATGAAGATGAAATCAGTTAACGATGAAATCAGTTAAAGATGAAATCAGTTAACGATGAAATCAGTTAACGATGAAATCAGTTAAATGAAGATGAAATCAGTTAACGATGAAATCAGTTAAATGAAGAATGAAAATGAAATCAGTTAAATGAAGATGAAATCAGTTAACGATGAAATCAGTTAACGATGAAATCAGTTAACGATGAAATCAGTTAAATGAAGATGAAATCAGTTAACGATGAAATCAGTTAACAATGAAATCAGTTAAATGAAGATGAAATCAGTTAACGATGAAATCAGTTAACGATGAAATCAGTTAAATGAAGATGAAATCAGTTAACGATGAAATCAGTTAAATGAAGAATGAAGATGAAATCAGTTAACGATGAAATCAATTAACGATGAAATCAGTTAACGATGAAATCAGTTAAATGAAGATGAAATCAGTTAACGATGAAATCAGTTAACGATGAAATCAGTTAAATGAAGAATGAAAATGAAATCAGTTAACGATGAAATCAATTAACGATGAAATCAGTTAACGATGAAATCAGTTAAATGAAGATGAAATCAGTTAACGATGAAATCAGTTAAATGAAGATGAAATCAGTTAACGATGAAATCAGTTAACGATGAAATCAGTTAACGATGAAATCAATTAAATGAAGATGAAATCAGTTAACGATGAAATCAGTTAAATGAAGAATGAAAATGAAATCAGTTAAATGAAGATGAAATCAGTTAACGATGAAATCAGTTAACGATGAAATCAGTTAAATGAAGATGAAATCAGTTAACGATGAAATCAGTTAACGATGAAATCAGTTAACGATGAAATCAATTAAATGAAGATGAAATCAGTTAACGATGAAATCAGTTAAATGAAGATGAAATCAGTTAACGATGAAATCAGTTAAAGATGAAATCAGTTAACGATGAAATCAGTTAACGATGAAATCAGTTAACGATGAAATCAGTTAAATGAAGATGAAATCAGTTAACGATGAAATCAGTTAAATGAAGAATGAAAATGAAATCAGTTAAATGAAGATGAAATCAGTTAACGATGAAATCAGTTAACGATGAAATCAGTTAACGAGGAAATCAGTTAAATGAAGATGAAATCAGTTAACGATGAAATCAGTTAACGATGAAATCAGTTAAATGAAGATGAAATCAGTTAACGATGAAATCAGTTAACGATGAAATCAGTTAACGATGAAATCAGTTAAATGAAGATGAAATCAGTTAACGATGAAATCAGTTAACGATGAAATCAATTAACGATGAAATCAGTTAAATGAAGATGAAATCAGTTAACGATGAAATCAGTTAAAGATGAAATCAGTTAAATGAAGAATGAAGATGAAATCAGTTAACGATGAAATCAATTAACGATGAAATCAGTTAACGATGAAATCAGTTAAATGAAGATGAAATCAGTTAACGATGAAATCAGTTAACGATGAAATCAGTTAAATGAAGAATGAAAATGAAATCAGTTAACGATGAAATCAATTAACGATGAAATCAGTTAACGATGAAACCAGTTAAATGAAGATGAAATCAGTTAACGATGAAATCAGTTAACGATGAAATCAGTTAAATGAAGATGAAATCAGTTAACGATGAAATCAGTTAACGATGAAATCAGTTAACGATGAAATCAGTTAACGATGAAATCAATTAAATGAAGATGAAATCAGTTAACGATGAAATCAGTTAACGATGAAATCAGTTAAATGAAGATGAAATCAGTTAAATGAAGATGAAATCAGTTAACGATGAAATCAGTTAACGATGAAATCAGTTAACGATGAAATCAGTTAAATGAAGATGAAATCAGTTAAAGATGAAATCAGTTAACGATGAAATCAGTTAACGATGAAATCAGTTAAATGAAGATGAAATCAGTTAACGATGAAATCAGTTAACGATGAAATCAGTTAACGATGAAATCAATTAACGATGAAATCAGTTAAATGAAGATGAAATCAGTTAACGATGAAATCAGTTAAAGATGAAATCAGTTAAATGAAGAATGAAGATGAAATCAGTTAACGATGAAATCAGTTAAATGAAGATGAAATCAGTTAACGATGAAATCAATTAACGATGAAATCAGTTAACGATGAAATCAATTAACGATGAAATCAGTTAAATGAAGATGAAATCAGTTAACGATGAAATCAGTTAAAGATGAAATCAGTTAAATGAAGAATGAAGATGAAATCAGTTAACGATGAAATCAGTTAAATGAAGATGAAATCAGTTAACGATGAAATCAATTAACGATGAAATCAGTTAACGATGAAATCAATTAACGATGAAATCAGTTAAATGAAGATGAAATCAGTTAACGATGAAATCAGTTAAAGATGAAATCAGTTAAATGAAGAATGAAATCAGTTAACGATGAAATCAGTTAACGATGAAATCAGTTAACGATGAAATCAGTTAAATGAAGATGAAATCAGTTAAATGAAGATGAAATCAGTTAACGATGAAATCAGTTAACGATGAAATCAGTTAAATGAAGATGAAATCAGTTAACGATGAAATCAGTTAACGATGAAATCAATTAACGATGAAATCAGTTAAATGAAGATGAAATCAGTTAACGATGAAATCAGTTAAAGATGAAATCAGTTAAATGAAGAATGAAGATGAAATCAGTTAACGATGAAATCAGTTAAATGAAGATGAAATCAGTTAACGATGAAATCAGTTAACGATGAAATCAGTTAACGATGAAATCAGTTAAATGAAGATGAAATCAGTTAACGATGAAATCAGTTAAATGAAGAATGAAGATGAAATCAGTTAACGATGAAATCAATTAACGATGAAATCAGTTAACGATGAAATCAGTTAAATGAAGATGAAATCAGTTAACGATGAAATCAGTTAACGATGAAATCAGTTAAATGAAGAATGAAAATGAAATCAGTTAACGATGAAATCAATTAACGATGAAATCAGTTAACGATGAAATCAGTTAAATGAAGATGAAATCAGTTAACGATGAAATCAGTTAACGATGAAATCAGTTAAATGAAGATGAAATCAGTTAACGATGAAATCAGTTAACGATGAAATCAGTTAAATGAAGATGAAATCAGTTAACGATGAAATCAGTTAACGATGAAATCAGTTAACGATGAAATCAATTAAATGAAGATGAAATCAGTTAACGATGAAATCAGTTAACGATGAAATCAGTTAAATGAAGATGAAATCAGTTAACGATGAAATCAGTTAACGATGAAATCAGTTAACGATGAAATCAGTTAAATGAAGATGAATTCAGTTAAAGATCAGTTAACGATGAAATCAGTTAAATGAAGATGAAATCAGTTAACGATGAAATCAGTTAAATGAAGAATGAAGATGAAATCAGTTAACGATGAAATCAATTAACGATGAAATCAGTTAACGATGAAATCAGTTAAATGAAGATGAAATCAGTTAACGATGAAATCAGTTAACGATGAAATCAGTTAAATGAAGATGAAATCAGTTAACGATGAAATCAGTTAACGATGAAATCAGTTAAATGAAGATGAAATCAGTTAACGATGAAATCAGTTAACGATGAAATCAGTTAATGATGAAATCAATTAAATGAAGATGAAATCAGTTAACGATGAAATCAGTTAACGATGAAATCAGTTAACGATGAAATCAGTTAAATGAAGATGAAATCAGTTAACGATGAAATCAGTTAAATGAAGAATGAAGATGAAATCAGTTAACGATGAAATCAATTAACGATGAAATCAGTTAACGATGAAATCAGTTAAATGAAGATGAAATCAGTTAACGATGAAATCAGTTAACGATGAAATCAGTTAACGATGAAATCAGTTAACGATGAAATCAGTTAAATGAAGAATGAAAATGAAATCAGTTAACGATGAAATCAATTAACGATGAAATCAGTTAACGATGAAATCAGTTAAATGAAGATGAAATCAGTTAACGATGAAATCAGTTAACGATGAAATCAGTTAAATGAAGATGAAATCAGTTAACGATGAAATCAGTTAACGATGAAATCAGTTAAATGAAGATGAAATCAGTTAACGATGAAATCAGTTAACGATGAAATCAGTTAACGATGAAATCAATTAAATGAAGATGAAATCAGTTAACGATGAAATCAGTTAACGATGAAATCAGTTAAATGAAGATGAAATCAGTTAACGATGAAATCAGTTAACGATGAAATCAGTTAACGATGAAATCAGTTAAATGAAGATGAATTCAGTTAAAGATCAGTTAACGATGAAATCAGTTAAATGAAGATGAAATCAGTTAACGATGAAATCAGTTAAATGAAGAATGAAGATGAAATCAGTTAACGATGAAATCAATTAACGATGAAATCAGTTAACGATGAAATCAGTTAAATGAAGATGAAATCAGTTAACGATGAAATCAGTTAACGATGAAATCAGTTAAATGAAGATGAAATCAGTTAACGATGAAATCAGTTAACGATGAAATCAGTTAAATGAAGATGAAATCAGTTAACGATGAAATCAGTTAACGATGAAATCAGTTAATGATGAAATCAATTAAATGAAGATGAAATCAGTTAACGATGAAATCAGTTAACGATGAAATCAGTTAAATGAAGATGAAATCAGTTAAATGAAGATGAAATCAGTTAACGATGAAATCAGTTAACGATGAAATCAGTTAACGATGAAATCAGTTAAATGAAGATGAAATCAGTTAAAGATGAAATCAGTTAACGATGAAATCAGTTAACGATGAAATCAGTTAAATGAAGATGAAATCAGTTAACGATGAAATCAGTTAACGATGAAATCAATTAACGATGAAATCAGTTAAATGAAGATGAAATCAGTTAACGATGAAATCAGTTAAAGATGAAATCAGTTAAATGAAGAATGAAGATGAAATCAGTTAACGATGAAATCAGTTAAATGAAGATGAAATCAGTTAACGATGAAATCAATTAACGATGAAATCAGTTAACGATGAAATCAATTAACGATGAAATCAGTTAAATGAAGATGAAATCAGTTAACGATGAAATCAGTTAAAGATGAAATCAGTTAAATGAAGAATGAAGATGAAATCAGTTAACGATGAAATCAGTTAAATGAAGATGAAATCAGTTAACGATGAAATCAATTAACGATGAAATCAGTTAACGATGAAATCAATTAACGATGAAATCAGTTAAATGAAGATGAAATCAGTTAACGATGAAATCAGTTAAAGATGAAATCAGTTAAATGAAGAATGAAGATGAAATCAGTTAACGATGAAATCAGTTAAATGAAGATGAAATCAGTTAACGATGAAATCAATTAACGATGAAATCAGTTAACGATGAAATCAATTAACGATGAAATCAGTTAAATGAAGATGAAATCAGTTAACGATGAAATCAATTAACGATGAAATCAGTTAACGATGAAATCAATTAACGATGAAATCAGTTAAATGAAGATGAAATCAGTTAACGATGAAATCAGTTAAAGATGAAATCAGTTAAATGAAGAATGAAGATGAAATCAGTTAACGATGAAATCAGTTAAATGAAGATGAAATCAGTTAACGATGAAATCAATTAACGATGAAATCAGTTAACGATGAAATCAATTAACGATGAAATCAGTTAAATGAAGATGAAATCAGTTAACGATGAAATCAGTTAAAGATGAAATCAGTTAAATGAAGAATGAAGATGAAATCAGTTAACGATGAAATCAGTTAAATGAAGATGAAATCAGTTAACGATGAAATCAGTTAACGATGAAATCAGTTAACGATGAAATCAGTTAAATGAAGATGAAATCAGTTAACGATAAAATCAGTTAAATGAAGAATGAAGATGAAATCAGTTAACGATGAAATCAATTAACGATGAAATCAGTTAACGATGAAATCAGTTAAATGAAGATGAAATCAGTTAACGATGAAATCAGTTAACGATGAAATCAGTTAACGATGAAATCAGTTAAATGAAGAATGAAAATGAAATCAGTTAACGATGAAATCAATTAACGATGAAATCAGTTAACGATGAAATCAGTTAAATGAAGATGAAATCAGTTAACGATGAAATCAGTTAACGATGAAATCAGTTAAATGAAGATGAAATCAGTTAACGATGAAATCAGTTAACGATGAAATCAGTTAACGATGAAATCAGTTAAATGAAGATGAAATCAGTTAACGATGAAATCAGTTAACGATGAAATCAGTTAACGATGAAATCAATTAAATGAAGATGAAATCAGTTAACGATGAAATCAGTTAAATGAAGAATGAAAATGAAATCAGTTAAATGAAGATGAAATCAGTTAACGATGAAATCAGTTAACGATGAAATCAGTTAAATGAAGATGAAATCAGTTAACGATGAAATCAGTTAACGATGAAATCAGTTAACGATGAAATCAATTAAATGAAGATGAAATCAGTTAACGATGAAATCAGTTAAATGAAGATGAAATCAGTTAACGATGAAATCAGTTAAAGATGAAATCAGTTAACGATGAAATCAGTTAACGATGAAATCAGTTAACGATGAAATCAGTTAAATGAAGATGAAATCAGTTAACGATGAAATCAGTTAAATGAAGAATGAAAATGAAATCAGTTAAATGAAGATGAAATCAGTTAACGATGAAATCAGTTAACGATGAAATCAGTTAACGATGAAATCAGTTAAATGAAGATGAAATCAGTTAACGATGAAATCAGTTAACAATGAAATCAGTTAAATGAAGATGAAATCAGTTAACGATGAAATCAGTTAACGATGAAATCAGTTAACGATGAAATCAGTTAACGATGAAATCAGTTAACGATGAAATCAGTTAAATGACGATGAAATCAGTTAACGATGAAATCAGTTAACGATGAAATCAGTTAAATGAAGATGAAATCAGTTAACGATGAAATCAGTTAACGATGAAATCAGTTAAATGAAGATGAAATCAGTTAACGATGAAATCAGTTAACGATGAAATCAGTTAACGATGAAATCAATTAAATGAAGATGAAATCAGTTAACGATGAAATCAATTAAATGAAGATGAAATCAGTTAACGATGAAATCAGTTAACAATGAAATCAGTTAAATGAAGATGAAATCAGTTAACGATGAAATCAGTTAACGATGAAATCAGTTAACGATGAAATCAGTTAAATGAAGATGAAATCAGTTAACGATGAAATCAATTAACGATGAAATCAGTTAAATGAAGATGAAATCAGTTAACGATGAAATCAGTTAACGATGAAATCAGTTAAATGAAGAATGAAAATGAAATCAGTTAACGATGAAATCAATTAACGATGAAATCAGTTAACGATGAAATCAGTTAAATGAAGATGAAATCAGTTCACGATGAAATCAGTTAAATGAAGAATGAAAATGAAATCAGTTAAATGAAGATGAAATCAGTTAACGATGAAATCAGTTAACGATGAAATCAGTTAAATGAAGATGAAATCAGTTAACGATGAAATCAGTTAACGATGAAATCAGTTAACGATGAAATCAATTAAATGAAGATGAAATCAGTTAACGATGAAATCAGTTAAATGAAGATGAAATCAGTTAACGATGAAATCAGTTAAAGATGAAATCAGTTAACGATGAAATCAGTTAACGATGAAATCAGTTAACGATGAAATCAGTTAAATGAAGATGAAATCAGTTAACGATGAAATCAGTTAAATGAAGAATGAAAATGAAATCAGTTAAATGAAGATGAAATCAGTTAACGATGAAATCAGTTAACGATGAAATCAGTTAACGATGAAATCAGTTAAATGAAGATGAAATCAGTTAACGATGAAATCAGTTAACAATGAAATCAGTTAAATGAAGATGAAATCAGTTAACGATGAAATCAGTTAACGATGAAATCAATTAAATGAAGATGAAATCAGTTAACGATGAAATCAGTTAAATGAAGAATGAAAATGAAATCAGTTAAATGAAGATGAAATCAGTTAACGATGAAATCAGTTAAATGAAGATGAAATCAGTTAACGATGAAATCAGTTAACGATGAAATCAATTAAATGAAGATGAAATCAGTTAACGATGAAATCAGTTAAATGAAGAATGAAAATGAAATCAGTTAAATGAAGATGAAATCAGTTAACGATGAAATCAGTTAACGATGAAATCAGTTAAATGAAGATGAAATCAGTTAACGATGAAATCAGTTAACGATGAAATCAGTTAACGATGAAATCAATTAAATGAAGATGAAATCAGTTAACGATGAAATCAGTTAAATGAAGATGAAATCAGTTAACGATGAAATCAGTTAACGATGAAATCAGTTAACGATGAAATCAGTTAAATGAAGATGAAATCAGTTAACGATGAAATCAGTTAAATGAAGAATGAAAATGAAATCAGTTAAATGAAGATGAAATCAGTTAACGATGAAATCAGTTAACGATGAAATCAGTTAACGATGAAATCAGTTAACGATGAAATCAGTTAAATGAAGATGAAATCAGTTAACGATGAAATCAGTTAACGATGAAATCAGTTAACGATGAAATCAGTTAAATGAAGATGAAATCAGTTAACGATGAAATCAGTTAAATGAAGAATGAAAATGAAATCAGTTAAATGAAGATGAAATCAGTTAACGATGAAATCAGTTAACGATGAAATCAGTTAAAGATGAAATCAGTTAACGATGAAATCAGTTAACGATGAAATCAGTTAACGATGAAATCAGTTAAATGAAGATGAAATCAGTTAACGATGAAATCAGTTAAATGAAGAATGAAAATGAAATCAGTTAAATGAAGATGAAATCAGTTAACGATGAAATCAGTTAACGATGAAATCAGTTAACGATGAAATCAGTTAAATGAAGATGAAATCAGTTAACGATGAAATCAGTTAACAATGAAATCAGTTAAATGAAGATGAAATCAGTTAACGATGAAATCAGTTAACGATGAAATCAGTTAACGATGAAATCAGTTAAATGAAGATGAAATCAGTTAAAGATGAAATCAGTTAACGATGAAATCAGTTAAATGAAGATGAAATCAGTTAACGATGAAATCAGTTAACGATGAAATCAATTAACGATGAAATCAGTTAAATGAAGATGAAATCAGTTAACGATGAAATCAGTTAACGATGAAATCAGTTAAATGAAGAATGAAGATGAAATCAGTTAACGATGAAATCAGTTAAATGAAGATGAAATCAGTTAACGATGAAATCAGTTAACGATGAAATCAGTTAACGATGAAATCAGTTAAATGAAGATGAAATCAGTTAACGATGAAATCAGTTAAATGAAGAATGAAGATGAAATCAGTTAACGATGAAATCAATTAACGATGAAATCAGTTAACGATGAAATCAGTTAAATGAAGATGAAATCAGTTAACGATGAAATCAGTTAACGATGAAATCAGTTAAATGAAGAATGAAAATGAAATCAGTTAACGATGAAATCAATTAACGATGAAATCAGTTAACGATGAAATCAGTTAAATGAAGATGAAATCAGTTAACGATGAAATCAGTTAACGATGAAATCAGTTAAATGAAGATGAAATCAGTTAACGATGAAATCAGTTAACGATGAAATCAGTTAACGATGAAATCAGTTAAATGAAGATGAAATCAGTTAACGATGAAATCAGTTAACGATGAAATCAGTTAACGATGAAATCAATTAAATGAAGATGAAATCAGTTAACGATGAAATCAGTTAACGATGAAATCAGTTAAATGAAGATGAAATCATTTAAATGAAGATGAAATCAGTTAACGATGAAATCAGTTAACGATGAAATCAGTTAACGATGAAATCAGTTAAATGAAGATGAAATCAGTTAAAGATGAAATCAGTTAACGATGAAATCAGTTAACGATGAAATCAGTTAAATGAAGATGAAATCAGTTAACGATGAAATCAGTTAACGATGAAATCAATTAACGATGAAATCAGTTAAATGAAGATGAAATCAGTTAACGATGAAATCAGTTAAAGATGAAATCAGTTAAATGAAGAATGAAGATGAAATCAGTTAACGATGAAATCAGTTAAATGAAGATGAAATCAGTTAACGATGAAATCAGTTAACGATGAAATCAGTTAACGATGAAATCAGTTAAATGAAGATGAAATCAGTTAACGATGAAATCAGTTAAATGAAGAATGAAGATGAAATCAGTTAACGATGAAATCAATTAACGATGAAATCAGTTAACGATGAAATCAGTTAAATGAAGATGAAATCAGTTAACGATGAAATCAGTTAACGATGAAATCAGTTAAATGAAGAATGAAAATGAAATCAGTTAACGATGAAATCAATTAACGATGAAATCAGTTAACGATGAAATCAGTTAAATGAAGATGAAATCAGTTAACGATGAAATCAGTTAACGATGAAATCAGTTAAATGAAGATGAAATCAGTTAACGATGAAATCAGTTAACGATGAAATCAGTTAACGATGAAATCAGTTAAATGAAGATGAAATCAGTTAACGATGAAATCAGTTAACGATGAAATCAATTAAATGAAGATGAAATCAGTTAACGATGAAATCAGTTAACGATGAAATCAGTTAAATGAAGATGAAATCAGTTAAATGAAGATGAAATCAGTTAACGATGAAATCAGTTAACGATGAAATCAGTTAACGATGAAATCAGTTAAATGAAGATGAAATCAGTTAAAGATGAAATCAGTTAACGATGAAATCAGTTAACGATGAAATCAGTTAAATGAAGATGAAATCAGTTAACGATGAAATCAGTTAACGATGAAATCAATTAACGATGAAATCAGTTAAATGAAGATGAAATCAGTTAACGATGAAATCAGTTAAAGATGAAATCAGTTAAATGAAGAATGAAGATGAAATCAGTTAACGATGAAATCAGTTAAATGAAGATGAAATCAGTTAACGATGAAATCAATTAACGATGAAATCAGTTAACGATGAAATCAATTAACGATGAAATCAGTTAAATGAAGATGAAATCAGTTAACGATGAAATCAGTTAAAGATGAAATCAGTTAAATGAAGAATGAAGATGAAATCAGTTAACGATGAAATCAGTTAACGATGAAATCAGTTAACGATGAAATCAATTAACGATGAAATCAGTTAAATGAAGATGAAATCAGTTAACGATGAAATCAATTAACGATGAAATCAGTTAACGATGAAATCAGTTAACGATGAAATCAATTAAATGAAGATGAAATCAGTTAACGATGAAATCAGTTAAATGAAGATGAAATCAGTTAACGATGAAATCAGTTAAAGATGAAATCAGTTAACGATGAAATCAGTTAACGATGAAATCAGTTAAATGAAGATGAAATCAGTTAACGATGAAATCAGTTAAATGAAGAATGAAAATGAAATCAGTTAAATGAAGATGAAATCAGTTAACGATGAAATCAGTTAACGATGAAATCAGTTAACGATGAAATCAGTTAAATGAAGATGAAATCAGTTAACGATGAAATCAGTTAACAATGAAATCAGTTAAATGAAGATGAAATCAGTTAACGATGAAATCAGTTAACGATGAAATCAGTTAACGATGAAATCAGTTAAATGAAGATGAAATCAGTTAACGATGAAATCAGTTAACGATGAAATCAGTTAAATGAAGATGAAATCAGTTAACGATGAAATCAGTTAACGATGAAATCAGTTAAATGAAGATGAAATCAGTTAACGATGAAATCAGTTAACGATGAAATCAATTAAATGAAGATGAAATCAGTTAACGATGAAATCAATTAAATGAAGATGAAATCAGTTAACGATGAAATCAGTTAACAATGAAATCAGTTAAATGAAGATGAAATCAGTTAACGATGAAATCAGTTAACGATGAAATCAGTTAAAGATGAAATCAGTTAACGATGAAATCAGTTAACGATGAAATCAGTTAACGATGAAATCAGTTAAATGAAGATGAAATCAGTTAACGATGAAATCAATTAACGATGAAATCAGTTAAATGAAGATGAAATCAGTTAACGATGAAATCAGTTAACGATGAAATCAGTTAAATGAAGAATGAAAATGAAATCAGTTAACGATGAAATCAATTAACGATGAAATCAGTTAACGATGAAATCAGTTAAATGAAGATGAAATCAGTTAACGATGAAATCAGTTAACGATGAAATCAGTTAAATGAAGATGAAATCAGTTAACGATGAAATCAGTTAACGATGAAATCAATTAAATGAAGATGAAATCAGTTAACGATGAAATCAGTTAAATGAAGAATGAAAATGAAATCAGTTAAATGAAGATGAAATCAGTTAACGATGAAATCAGTTAACGATGAAATCAGTTAAATGAAGATGAAATCAGTTAACGATGAAATCAGTTAACGATGAAATCAGTTAACGATGAAATCAATTAAATGAAGATGAAATCAGTTAACGATGAAATCAGTTAAATGAAGATGAAATCAGTTAACGATGAAATCAGTTAAAGATGAAATCAGTTAACGATGAAATCAGTTAACGATGAAATCAGTTAACGATGAAATCAGTTAAATGAAGATGAAATCAGTTAACGATGAAATCAGTTAAATGAAGAATGAAAATGAAATCAGTTAAATGAAGATGAAATCAGTTAACGATGAAATCAGTTAACGATGAAATCAGTTAACGATGAAATCAGTTAAATGAAGATGAAATCAGTTAACGATGAAATCAGTTAACAATGAAATCAGTTAAATGAAGATGAAATCAGTTAACGATGAAATCAGTTAACGATGAAATCAGTTAACGATGAAATCAGTTAAATGAAGATGAAATCAGTTAAAGATGAAATCAGTTAACGATGAAATCAGTTAACGATGAAATCAGTTAAATGAAGATGAAATCAGTTAACGATGAAATCAGTTAACGATGAAATCAATTAACGATGAAATCAGTTAAATGAAGATGAAATCAGTTAACGATGAAATCAGTTAAAGATGAAATCAGTTAAATGAAGAATGAAGATGAAATCAGTTAACGATGAAATCAGTTAAATGAAGATGAAATCAGTTAACGATGAAATCAGTTAACGATGAAATCAGTTAACGATGAAATCAGTTAAATGAAGATGAAATCAGTTAACGATGAAATCAGTTAAATGAAGAATGAAGATGAAATCAGTTAACGATGAAATCAATTAACGATGAAATCAGTTAACGATGAAATCAGTTAAATGAAGATGAAATCAGTTAACGATGAAATCAGTTAACGATGAAATCAGTTAAATGAAGAATGAAAATGAAATCAGTTAACGATGAAATCAATTAACGATGAAATCAGTTAACGATGAAATCAGTTAAATGAAGATGAAATCAGTTAACGATGAAATCAGTTAAATGAAGATGAAATCAGTTAACGATGAAATCAGTTAACGATGAAATCAGTTAAATGAAGATGAAATCAGTTAACGATGAAATCAGTTAACGATGAAATCAGTTAACGATGAAATCAATTAAATGAAGATGAAATCAGTTAACGATGAAATCAGTTAACGATGAAATCAGTTAAATGAAGATGAAATCAGTTAAATGAAGATGAAATCAGTTAACGATGAAATCAGTTAACGATGAAATCAGTTAACGATGAAATCAGTTAAATGAAGATGAAATCAGTTAAAGATGAAATCAGTTAACGATGAAATCAGTTAACGATGAAATCAGTTAAATGAAGATGAAATCAGTTAACGATGAAATCAGTTAAAGATGAAATCAGTTAAATGAAGAATGAAGATGAAATCAGTTAACGATGAAATCAGTTAAATGAAGATGAAATCAGTTAACGATGAAATCAATTAACGATGAAATCAGTTAACGATGAAATCAATTAACGATGAAATCAGTTAAATGAAGATGAAATCAGTTAACGATGAAATCAGTTAAAGATGAAATCAGTTAAATGAAGAATGAAGATGAAATCAGTTAACGATGAAATCAGTTAAATGAAGATGAAATCAGTTAACGATGAAATCAGTTAAAGATGAAATCAGTTAACGATGAAATCAGTTAAATGAAGATGAAATCAGTTAACGATGAAATCAGTTAAATGAAGAATGAAGATGAAATCAGTTAACGATGAAATCAATTAACGATGAAATCAGTTAACGATGAAATCAGTTAAATGAAGATGAAATCAGTTAACGATGAAATCAGTTAACGATGAAATCAGTTAAATGAAGAATGAAAATGAAATCAGTTAACGATGAAATCAATTAACGATGAAATCAGTTAACGATGAAATCAGTTAAATGAAGATGAAATCAGTTAACGATGAAATCAGTTAACGATGAAATCAGTTAAATGAAGATGAAATCTGTTAACGATGAAATCAGTTAACGATGAAATCAGTTAACGATGAAATCAGTTAAATGAAGATGAAATCAGTTAACGATGAAATCAGTTAACGATGAAATCAGTTAACGATGAAATCAATTAAATGAAGATGAAATCAGTTAACGATGAAATCAGTTAAATGAAGAATGAAAATGAAATCAGTTAAATGAAGATGAAATCAGTTAACGATGAAATCAGTTAACGATGAAATCAGTTAAATGAAGATGAAATCAGTTAACGATGAAATCAGTTAACGATGAAATCAGTTAACGATGAAATCAATTAAATGAAGATGAAATCAGTTAACGATGAAATCAGTTAAATGAAGATGAAATCAGTTAACGATGAAATCAGTTAAAGATGAAATCAGTTAACGATGAAATCAGTTAACGATGAAATCAGTTAACGATGAAATCAGTTAAATGAAGATGAAATCAGTTAACGATGAAATCAGTTAAATGAAGAATGAAAATGAAATCAGTTAAATGAAGATGAAATCAGTTAACGATGAAATCAGTTAACGATGAAATCAGTTAAATGAAGATGAAATCAGTTAACGATGAAATCAGTTAACAATGAAATCAGTTAAATGAAGATGAAATCAGTTAACGATGAAATCAGTTAACGATGAAATCAGTTAACGATGAAATCAGTTAACGATGAAATCAGTTAAATGAAGATGAAATCAGTTAACGATGAAATCAGTTAACGATGAAATCAGTTAACGATGAAATCAGTTAAATGAAGATGAAATCAGTTAACGATGAATTCAGTTAACGATGAAATCAGTTAACGATGAAATCAGTTAAATGAAGATGAAATCAGTTAACGATGAAATCAGTTAACGATGAAATCAGTTAACGATGAAATCAATTAAATGAAGATGAAATCAGTTAACGATGAAATCAGTTAAATGAAGAATGAAAATGAAATCAGTTAAATGAAGATGAAATCAGTTAACGATGAAATCAGTTAACGATGAAATCAGTTAAATGAAGATGAAATCAGTTAACGATGAAATCAGTTAACGATGAAATCAATTAAATGAAGATGAAATCAGTTAACGATGAAATCAGTTAAATGAAGATGAAATCAGTTAACGATGAAATCAGTTAAAGATGAAATCAGTTAACGATGAAATCAGTTAACGATGAAATCAGTTAACGATGAAATCAGTTAAATGAAGATGAAATCAGTTAACGATGAAATCAGTTAAATGAAGAATGAAAATGAAATCAGTTAAATGAAGATGAAATCAGTTAACGATGAAATCAGTTAACGATGAAATCAGTTAACGATGAAATCAGTTAAATGAAGATGAAATCAGTTAACGATGAAATCAGTTAACAATGAAATCAGTTAAATGAAGATGAAATCAGTTAACGATGAAATCAGTTAACGATGAAATCAGTTAACGATGAAATCAGTTAACGATGAAATCAGTTAAATGAAGATGAAATCAGTTAACGATGAAATCAGTTAACGATGAAATCAGTTAAATGAAGATGAAATCAGTTAACGATGAAATCAGTTAACGATGAAATCAGTTAAATGAAGATGAAATCAGTTAACGATGAAATCAGTTAACGATGAAATCAGTTAACGATGAAATCAGTTAAATGAAGATGAAATCAGTTAACGATGAAATCAGTTAACGATGAAATCAATTAACGATGAAATCAGTTAAATGAAGATGAAATCAGTTAACGATGAAATCAGTTAAAGATGAAATCAGTTAAATGAAGAATGAAGATGAAATCAGTTAACGATGAAATCAGTTAAATGAAGATGAAATCAGTTAACGATGAAATCAGTTAACGATGAAATCAGTTAACGATGAAATCAGTTAAATGAAGATGAAATCAGTTAACGATGAAATCAGTTAAATGAAGAATGAAGATGAAATCAGTTAACGATGAAATCAATTAACGATGAAATCAGTTAACGATGAAATCAGTTAAATGAAGATGAAATCAGTTAACAATGAAATCAGTTAACGATGAAATCAGTTAAATGAAGAATGAAAATGAAATCAGTTAACGATGAAATCAATTAACGATGAAATCAGTTAACGATGAAATCAGTTAAATGAAGATGAAATCAGTTAACGATGAAATCAGTTAACGATGAAATCAGTTAAATGAAGATGAAATCAGTTAACGATGAAATCAGTTAACGATGAAATCAGTTAACGATGAAATCAGTTAAATGAAGATGAAATCAGTTAACGATGAAATCAGTTAACGATGAAATCAGTTAACGATGAAATCAATTAAATGAAGATGAAATCAGTTAACGATGAAATCAGTTAACGATGAAATCAGTTAAATGAAGATGAAATCAGTTAAATGAAGATGAAATCAGTTAAATGAAGATGAAATCAGTTAACGATGAAATCAGTTAACGATGAAATCAGTTAAATGAAGATGAAATCAGTTAAAGATGAAATCAGTTAACGATGAAATCAGTTAAATGAAGATGAAATCAGTTAACGATGAAATCAGTTAACGATGAAATCAATTAACGATGAAATCAGTTAAATGAAGATGAAATCAGTTAACGATGAAATCAGTTAAAGATGAAATCAGTTAAATGAAGAATGAAGATGAAATCAGTTAACGATGAAATCAGTTAAATGAAGATGAAATCAGTTAACGATGAAATCAATTAACGATGAAATCAGTTAACGATGAAATCAATTAACGATGAAATCAGTTAAATGAAGATGAAATCAGTTAACGATGAAATCAGTTAAAGATGAAATCAGTTAAATGAAGAATGAAGATGAAATCAGTTAACGATGAAATCAGTTAAATGAAGATGAAATCAGTTAACGATGAAATCAATTAACGATGAAATCAGTTAACGATGAAATCAATTAACGATGAAATCAGTTAAATGAAGATGAAATCAGTTAACGATGAAATCAGTTAAAGATGAAATCAGTTAAATGAAGAATGAAGATGAAATCAGTTAACGATGAAATCAGTTAAATGAAGATGAAATCAGTTAACGATGAAATCAATTAACGATGAAATCAGTTAACGATGAAATCAATTAACGATGAAATCAGTTAAATGAAGATGAAATCAGTTAACGATGAAATCAGTTAAAGATGAAATCAGTTAAATGAAGAATGAAGATGAAATCAGTTAACGATGAAATCAGTTAACGATGAAATCAGTTAAATGAAGATGAAATCAGTTAACGATGAAATCAGTTAAATGAAGAATGAAGATGAAATCAGTTAACGATGAAATCAATTAACGATGAAATCAGTTAACGATGAAATCAGTTAAATGAAGATGAAATCAGTTAACGATGAAATCAGTTAAATGAAGAATGAAAATGAAATCAGTTAACGATGAAATCAATTAACGATGAAATCAGTTAACGATGAAATCAGTTAAATGAAGATGAAATCAGTTAACGATGAAATCAGTTAACGATGAAATCAGTTAAATGAAGATGAAATCAGTTAACGATGAAATCAGTTAACGATGAAATCAGTTAACGATGAAATCAGTTAAATGAAGATGAAATCAGTTAACGATGAAATCAGTTAACGATGAAATCAGTTAAATGAAGAATGAAGATGAAATCAGTTAACGATGAAATCAATTAACGATGAAATCAGTTAACGATGAAATCAGTTAAATGAAGATGAAATCAGTTAACGATGAAATCAGTTAACGATGAAATCAGTTAAATGAAGAATGAAAATGAAATCAGTTAACGATGAAATCAATTAACGATGAAATCAGTTAACGATGAAATCAGTTAAATGAAGATGAAATCAGTTAACGATGAAATCAGTTAACGATGAAATCAGTTAAATGAAGATGAAATCAGTTAACGATGAAATCAGTTAACGATGAAATCAGTTAACGATGAAATCAGTTAAATGAAGATGAAATCAGTTAACGATGAAATCAGTTAACGATGAAATCAGTTAACGATGAAATCAATTAAATGAAGATGAAATCAGTTAACGATGAAATCAGTTAACGATGAAATCAGTTAAATGAAGATGAAATCAGTTAAAGATGAAATCAGTTAACGATGAAATCAGTTAACGATGAAATCAGTTAAATGAAGATGAAATCAGTTAACGATGAAATCAGTTAACGATGAAATCAATTAACGATGAAATCAGTTAAATGAAGGTGAAATCAGTTAACGATGAAATCAGTTAAAGATGAAATCAGTTAAATGAAGAATGAAGATGAAATCAGTTAACGATGAAATCAGTTAAATGAAGATGAAATCAGTTAACGATGAAATCAGTTAACGATGAAATCAGTTAAATGAAGATGAAATCAGTTAACGATGAAATCAGTTAAATGAAGAATGAAGATGAAATCAATTAACGATGAAATCAATTAACGATGAAATCAGTTAACGATGAAATCAGTTAAATGAAGATGAAATCAGTTAACGATGAAATCAGTTAACGATGAAATCAGTTAAATGAAGAATGAAAATGAAATCAGTTAACGATGAAATCAATTAACGATGAAATCAGTTAACGATGAAATCAGTTAAATGAAGATGAAATCAGTTAACGATGAAATCAGTTAACGATGAAATCAGTTAAATGAAGATGAAATCAGTTAACGATGAAATCAGTTAACGATGAAATCAGTTAACGATGAAATCAGTTAAATGAAGATGAAATCAGTTAACGATGAAATCAGTTAACGATGAAATCAGTTAACGATGAAATCAATTAAATGAAGATGAAATCAGTTAACGATGAAATCAGTTAACGATGAAATCAGTTAAATGAAGATGAAATCAGTTAAATGAAGATGAAATCAGTTAACGATGAAATCAGTTAACGATGAAATCAGTTAAATGAAGATGAAATCAGTTAAAGATGAAATCAGTTAACGATGAAATCAGTTAACGATGAAATCAGTTAAATGAAGATGAAATCAGTTAACGATGAAATCAGTTAACGATGAAATCAATTAACGATGAAATCAGTTAAATGAAGATGAAATCAGTTAACGATGAAATCAGTTAAAGATGAAATCAGTTAAATGAAGAATGAAGATGAAATCAGTTAACGATGAAATCAGTTAAATGAAGATGAAATCAGTTAACGATGAAATCAATTAACGATGAAATCAGTTAACGATGAAATCAATTAACGATGAAATCAGTTAAATGAAGATGAAATCAGTTAACGATGAAATCAGTTAAAGATGAAATCAGTTAAATGAAGAATGAAGATGAAATCAGTTAACGATGAAATCAGTTAACGATGAAATCAGTTAACGATGAAATCAATTAACGATGAAATCAGTTAAATGAAGATGAAATCAGTTAACGATGAAATCAATTAACGATGAAATCAGTTAACGATGAAATCAGTTAACGATGAAATCAGTTAAATGAAGAATGAAAATGAAATCAGTTAACGATGAAATCAATTAACGATGAAATCAGTTAACGATGAAATCAGTTAAATGAAGATGAAATCAGTTAACGATGAAATCAGTTAACGATGAAATCAGTTAAATGAAGATGAAATCAGTTAACGATGAAATCAGTTAACAATGAAATCAGTTAAATGAAGATGAAATCAGTTAACGATGAAATCAGTTAACGATGAAATCAGTTAAATGAAGATGAAATCAGTTAACGATGAAATCAGTTAAATGAAGAATGAAAATGAAATCAGTTAAATGAAGATGAAATCAGTTAACGATGAAATCAGTTAACGATGAAATCAGTTAACGATGAAATCAGTTAAATGAAGATGAAATCAGTTAACGATGAAATCAGTTAACGATGAAATCAGTTAAATGAAGATGAAATCAGTTAACGATGAAATCAGTTAACGATGAAATCAGTTAAATGAAGATGAAATCAGTTAACGATGAAATCAGTTAACGATGAAATCAGTTAAATGAAGATGAAATCAGTTAACGATGAAATCAGTTAACGATGAAATCAGTTAAATGAAGAATGAAAATGAAATCAGTTAACGATGAAATCAATTAACGATGAAATCAGTTAACGATGAAATCAGTTAAATGAAGATGAAATCAGTTAACGATGAAATCAGTTAACGATGAAATCAGTTAAATGAAGATGAAATCAGTTAACGATGAAATCAGTTAACGATGAAATCAATTAAATGAAGATGAAATCAGTTAACGATGAAATCAGTTAAATGAAGAATGAAAATGAAATCAGTTAAATGAAGATGAAATCAGTTAACGATGAAATCAGTTAACGATGAAATCAGTTAAATGAAGATGAAATCAGTTAACGATGAAATCAGTTAATGATGAAATCAGTTAACGATGAAATCAATTAAATGAAGATGAAATCAGTTAACGATGAAATCAGTTAAATGAAGATGAAATCAGTTAACGATGAAATCAGTTAAAGATGAAATCAGTTAACGATGAAATCAGTTAACGATGAAATCAGTTAACGATGAAATCAGTTAAATGAAGATGAAATCAGTTAACGATGAAATCAGTTAAATGAAGAATGAAAATGAAATCAGTTAAATGAAGATGAAATCAGTTAACGATGAAATCAGTTAACGATGAAATCAGTTAACGATGAAATCAGTTAACGATGAAATCAGTTAACAATGAAATCAGTTAAATGAAGATGAAATCAGTTAACGATGAAATCAGTTAACGATGAAATCAGTTAAATGAAGATGAAATCAGTTAAAGATGAAATCAGTTAACGATGAAATCAGTTAACGATGAAATCAGTTAAATGAAGATGAAATCAGTTAACGATGAAATCAGTTAACGATGAAATCAATTAACGATGAAATCAGTTAAATGAAGATGAAATCAGTTAACGATGAAATCAGTTAAAGATGAAATCAGTTAAATGAAGAATGAAGATGAAATCAGTTAACGATGAAATCAGTTAAATGAAGATGAAATCAGTTAACGATGAAATCAGTTAACGATGAAATCAGTTAACGATGAAATCAGTTAAATGAAGATGAAATCAGTTAACGATGAAATCAGTTAAATGAAGAATGAAGATGAAATCAGTTAACGATGAAATCAATTAACGATGAAATCAGTTAACGATGAAATCAGTTAAATGAAGATGAAATCAGTTAACGATGAAATCAGTTAAATGAAGAATGAAAATGAAATCAGTTAACGATGAAATCAATTAACGATGAAATCAGTTAACGATGAAATCAGTTAAATGAAGATGAAATCAGTTAACGATGAAATCAGTTAAATGAAGATGAAATCAGTTAACGATGAAATCAGTTAACGATGAAATCAGTTAACGATGAAATCAGTTAAATGAAGATGAAATCAGTTAACGATGAAATCAGTTAACGATGAAATCAGTTAACGATGAAATCAATTAATTGAAGATGAAATCAGTTAACGATGAAATCAGTTAACGATGAAATCAGTTAAATGAAGATGAAATCAGTTAAATGAAGATGAAATCAGTTAACGATGAAATCAGTTAACGATGAAATCAGTTAACGATGAAATCAGTTAAATGAAGATGAAATCAGTTAAAGATGAAATCAGTTAACGATGAAATCAGTTAACGATGAAATCAGTTAAATGAAGATGAAATCAGTTAACGATGAAATCAGTTAACGATGAAATCAATTAACGATGAAATCAGTTAAATGAAGATGAAATCAGTTAACGATGAAATCAGTTAAAGATGAAATCAGTTAAATGAAGAATGAAGATGAAATCAGTTAACGATGAAATCAGTTAAATGAAGATGAAATCAGTTAACGATGAAATCAATTAACGATGAAATCAGTTAACGATGAAATCAATTAACGATGAAATCAGTTAAATGAAGATGAAATCAGTTAACGATGAAATCAGTTAAAGATGAAATCAGTTAAATGAAGAATGAAGATGAAATCAGTTAACGATGAAATCAGTTAACGATGAAATCAGTTAACGATGAAATCAATTAACGATGAAATCAGTTAAATGAAGATGAAATCAGTTAACGATGAAATCAATTAACGATGAAATCAGTTAACGATGAAATCAGTTAAATGAAGATGAAATCAGTTAACGATGAAATCAGTTAACGATGAAATCAGTTAAATGAAGAATGAAAATGAAATCAGTTAACGATGAAATCAATTAACGATGAAATCAGTTAACGATGAAATCAGTTAAATGAAGATGAAATCAGTTAACGATGAAATCAGTTAACAATGAAATCAGTTAAATGAAGATGAAATCAGTTAACGATGAAATCAGTTAACGATGAAATCAGTTAAATGAAGATGAAATCAGTTAACGATGAAATCAGTTAAATGAAGAATGAAAATGAAATCAGTTAAATGAAGATGAAATCAGTTAACGATGAAATCAGTTAACGATGAAATCAGTTAACGATGAAATCAGTTAAATGAAGATGAAATCAGTTAACGATGAAATCAGTTAACGATGAAATCAGTTAAATGAAGAATGAAAATGAAATCAGTTAACGATGAAATCAATTAACGATGAAATCAGTTAACGATGAAATCAGTTAAATGAAGATGAAATCAGTTAACGATGAAATCAGTTAACGATGAAATCAGTTAACGATGAAATCAGTTAAATGAAGATGAAATCAGTTAACGATGAAATCAGTTAACGATGAAATCAATTAAATGAAGATGAAATCAGTTAACGATGAAATCAGTTAAATGAAGAATGAAAATGAAATCAGTTAAATGAAGATGAAATCAGTTAACGATGAAATCAGTTAACGATGAAATCAGTTAAATGAAGATGAAATCAGTTAACGATGAAATCAGTTAACGATGAAATCAGTTAACGATGAAATCAATTAAATGAAGATGAAATCAGTTAACGATGAAATCAGTTAAATGAAGATGAAATCAGTTAACGATGAAATCAGTTAAAGATGAAATCAGTTAACGATGAAATCAGTTAACGATGAAATCAGTTAACGATGAAATCAGTTAAATGAAGATGAAATCAGTTAACGATGAAATCAGTTAAATGAAGAATGAAAATGAAATCAGTTAAATGAAGATGAAATCAGTTAACGATGAAATCAGTTAACGATGAAATCAGTTAAATGAAGATGAAATCAGTTAACGATGAAATCAGTTAACAATGAAATCAGTTAAATGAAGATGAAATCAGTTAACGATGAAATCAGTTAACGATGAAATCAGTTAACGATGAAATCAGTTAACGATGAAATCAGTTAAATGAAGATGAAATCAGTTAAAGATGAAATCAGTTAACGATGAAATCAGTTAACGATGAAATCAGTTAAATGAAGATGAAATCAGTTAACGATGAAATCAGTTAACGATGAAATCAATTAACGATGAAATCAGTTAAATGAAGATGAAATCAGTTAACGATGAAATCAGTTAAAGATGAAATCAGTTAAATGAAGAATGAAGATGAAATCAGTTAACGATGAAATCAGTTAAATGAAGATGAAATCAGTTAACGATGAAATCAGTTAACGATGAAATCAGTTAACGATGAAATCAGTTAAATGAAGATGAAATCAGTTAACGATGAAATCAGTTAAATGAAGAATGAAGATGAAATCAGTTAACGATGAAATCAATTAACGATGAAATCAGTTAACGATGAAATCAGTTAAATGAAGATGAAATCAGTTAACGATGAAATCAGTTAACGATGAAATCAGTTAAATGAAGAATGAAAATGAAATCAGTTAACGATGAAATCAATTAACGATGAAATCAGTTAACGATGAAATCAGTTAAATGAAGATGAAATCAGTTAACGATGAAATCAGTTAACGATGAAATCAGTTAAATGAAGATGAAATCAGTTAACGATGAAATCAGTTAACGATGAAATCAGTTAACGATGAAATCAGTTAAATGAAGATGAAATCAGTTAACGATGAAATCAGTTAACGATGAAATCAATTAAATGAAGATGAAATCAGTTAACGATGAAATCAGTTAACGATGAAATCAGTTAAATGAAGATGAAATCAGTTAAATGAAGATGAAATCAGTTAACGATGAAATCAGTTAACGATGAAATCAGTTAACGATGAAATCAGTTAAATGAAGATGAAATCAGTTAAAGATGAAATCAGTTAACGATGAAATCAGTTAACGATGAAATCAGTTAAATGAAGATGAAATCAGTTAACGATGAAATCAGTTAACGATGAAATCAATTAACGATGAAATCAGTTAAATGAAGATGAAATCAGTTAACGATGAAATCAGTTAAAGATGAAATCAGTTAACGATGAAATCAGTTAAATGAAGATGAAATCAGTTAACGATGAAATCAGTTAACGATGAAATCAGTTAAATGAAGATGAAATCAGTTAACGATGAAATCAGTTAACGATGAAATCAGTTAAATGAAGAATGAAAATGAAATCAGTTAACGATGAAATCAATTAACGATGAAATCAGTTAACGATGAAATCAGTTAAATGAAGATGAAATCAGTTAACGATGAAATCAGTTAACGATGAAATCAATTAAATGAAGATGAAATCAGTTAACGATGAAATCAGTTAACGATGAAATCAATTAAATGAAGATGAAATCAGTTAACGATGAAATCAGTTAACGATGAAATCAATTAAATGAAGATGAAATCAGTTAACGATGAAATCAGTTAAATGAAGAATGAAAATGAAATCAGTTAAATGAAGATGAAATCAGTTAACGATGAAATCAGTTAACGATGAAATCAGTTAAATGAAGATGAAATCAGTTAACGATGAAATCAGTTAACGATGAAATCAGTTAACGATGAAATCAATTAAATGAAGATGAAATCAGTTAACGATGAAATCAGTTAAATGAAGATGAAATCAGTTAACGATGAAATCAGTTAAAGATGAAATCAGTTAACGATGAAATCAGTTAACGATGAAATCAGTTAACGATGAAATCAGTTAAATGAAGATGAAATCAGTTAACGATGAAATCAGTTAACGATGAAATCAGTTAAATGAAGATGAAATCAGTTAAAGATGAAATCAGTTAACGATGAAATCAGTTAACGATGAAATCAGTTAAATGAAGATGAAATCAGTTAACGATGAAATCAGTTAACGATGAAATCAGTTAAATGAAGATGAAATCAGTTAAAGATGAAATCAGTTAACGATGAAATCAGTTAACGATGAAATCAGTTAAATGAAGATGAAATCAGTTAACGATGAAATCAGTTAACGATGAAATCAATTAACGATGAAATCAGTTAAATGAAGATGAAATCAGTTAACGATGAAATCAGTTAAAGATGAAATCAGTTAAATGAAGAATGAAGATGAAATCAGTTAACGATGAAATCAGTTAAATGAAGATGAAATCAGTTAACGATGAAATCAGTTAACGATGAAATCAGTTAACGATGAAATCAGTTAAATGAAGATGAAATCAGTTAACGATGAAATCAGTTAAATGAAGAATGAAGATGAAATCAGTTAACGATGAAATCAATTAACGATGAAATCAGTTAACGATGAAATCAGTTAAATGAAGATGAAATCAGTTAACGATGAAATCAGTTAACGATGAAATCAGTTAAATGAAGAATGAAAATGAAATCAGTTAACGATGAAATCAATTAACGATGAAATCAGTTAACGATGAAATCAGTTAAATGAAGATGAAATCAGTTAACGATGAAATCAGTTAACGATGAAATCAGTTAAATGAAGATGAAATCAGTTAACGATGAAATCAGTTAACGATGAAATCAGTTAACGATGAAAACAATTAAATGAAGATGAAATCAGTTAACGATGAAATCAGTTAAATGAAGAATGAAAATGAAATCAGTTAAATGAAGATGAAATCAGTTAACGATGAAATCAGTTAACGATGAAATCAGTTAAATGAAGATGAAATCAGTTAACGATGAAATCAGTTAACGATGAAATCAGTTAACGATGAAATCAATTAAATGAAGATGAAATCAGTTAACGATGAAATCAGTTAAATGAAGATGAAATCAGTTAACGATGAAATCAGTTAAAGATGAAATCAGTTAACGATGAAATCAGTTAACGATGAAATCAGTTAACGATGAAATCAGTTAAATGAAGATGAAATCAGTTAACGATGAAATCAGTTAACGATGAAATCAGTTAACGATGAAATCAGTTAAATGAAGATGAAATCAGTTAACGATGAAATCAGTTAACGATGAAATCAGTTAAATGAAGATGAAATCAGTTAAATGAAGATGAAATCAGTTAACGATGAAATCAGTTAAATGAAGAATGAAGATGAAATCAGTTAACGATGAAATCAATTAACGATGAAATCAGTTAACGATGAAATCAGTTAAATGAAGATGAAATCAGTTAACGATGAAATCAGTTAACGATGAAATCAGTTAAATGAAGAATGAAAATGAAATCAGTTAACGATGAAATCAATTAACGATGAAATCAGTTAACGATGAAATCAGTTAAATGAAGATGAAATCAGTTAACGATGAAATCAGTTAACGATGAAATCAGTTAAATGAAGATGAAATCAGTTAACGATGAAATCAGTTAACGATGAAATCAGTTAACGATGAAATCAATTAAATGAAGATGAAATCAGTTAACGATGAAATCAGTTAAATGAAGAATGAAAATGAAATCAGTTAAATGAAGATGAAATCAGTTAACGATGAAATCAGTTAACGATGAAATCAGTTAAATGAAGATGAAATCAGTTAACGATGAAATCAGTTAACGATGAAATCAGTTAAATGAAGATGAAATCAGTTAACGATGAAATCAGTTAACGATGAAATCAGTTAACGATGAAATCAATTAAATGAAGATGAAATCAGTTAACGATGAAATCAGTTAAATGAAGATGAAATCAGTTAACGATGAAATCAGTTAAAGATGAAATCAGTTAACGATGAAATCAGTTAACGATGAAATCAGTTAAATGAAGATGAAATCAGTTAACGATGAAATCAGTTAAATGAAGAATGAAAATGAAATCAGTTAAATGAAGATGAAATCAGTTAACGATGAAATCAGTTAACGATGAAATCAGTTAAATGAAGATGAAATCAGTTAACGATGAAATCAGTTAACAATGAAATCAGTTAACAATGAAATCAGTTAAATGAAGATGAAATCAGTTAACGATGAAATCAGTTAACGATGAAATCAGTTAACGATGAAATCAGTTAACGATGAAATCAGTTAAATGAAGATGAAATCAGTTAACGATGAAATCAGTTAACGATGAAATCAGTTAACGATGAAATCAGTTAAATGAAGATGAAATCAGTTAACGATGAAATCAGTTAACGATGAAATCAGTTAACGATGAAATCAGTTAAATGAAGATGAAATCAGTTAACGATGAAATCAGTTAAATGAAGAATGAAAATGAAATCAGTTAAATGAAGATGAAATCAGTTAACGATGAAATCAGTTAACGATGAAATCAGTTAAATGAAGATGAAATCAGTTAACGATGAAATCAGTTAACAATGAAATCAGTTAACAATGAAATCAGTTAAATGAAGATGAAATCAGTTAACGATGAAATCAGTTAAGGATGAAATCAGTTAACGATGAAATCAGTTAACGATGAAATCAGTTAAATGAAGATGAAATCAGTTAACGATGAAATCAGTTAACGATGAAATCAGTTAACGATGAAATCAGTTAAATGAAGATGAAATCAGTTAACGATGAAATCAGTTAAATGAAGAATGAAGATGAAATCAGTTAACGATGAAATCAATTAACGATGAAATCAGTTAACGATGAAATCAGTTAAATGAAGATGAAATCAGTTAACGATGAAATCAGTTAACGATGAAATCAGTTAAATGAAGAATGAAAATGAAATCAGTTAACGATGAAATCAATTAACGATGAAATCAGTTAACGATGAAATCAGTTAAATGAAGATGAAATCAGTTAACGATGAAATCAGTTAACGATGAAATCAGTTAAATGAAGATGAAATCAGTTAACGATGAAATCAGTTAACGATGAAATCAGTTAACGATGAAATCAGTTAAATGAAGATGAAATCAGTTAACGATGAAATCAGTTAACGATGAAATCAGTTAACGATGAAATCAATTAAATGAAGATGAAATCAGTTAACGATGAAATCAGTTAACGATGAAATCAGTTAAATGAAGATGAAATCAGTTAAATGAAGATGAAATCAGTTAACGATGAAATCAGTTAACGATGAAATCAGTTAAATGAAGATGAAATCAGTTAAATGAAGATGAAATCAGTTAACGATGAAATCAGTTAAATGAAGAATGAAGATGAAATCAGTTAACGATGAAATCAATTAACGATGAAATCAGTTAACGATGAAATCAGTTAAATGAAGATGAAATCAGTTAACGATGAAATCAGTTAACGATGAAATCAGTTAAATGAAGAATGAAAATGAAATCAGTTAACGATGAAATCAATTAACGATGAAATCAGTTAACGATGAAATCAGTTAAATGAAGATGAAATCAGTTAACGATGAAATCAGTTAACGATGAAATCAGTTAAATGAAGATGAAATCAGTTAACGATGAAATCAGTTAACGATGAAATCAGTTAACGATGAAATCAATTAAATGAAGATGAAATCAGTTAACGATGAAATCAGTTAAATGAAGAATGAAAATGAAATCAGTTAAATGAAGATGAAATCAGTTAACGATGAAATCAGTTAACGATGAAATCAGTTAAATGAAGATGAAATCAGTTAACGATGAAATCAGTTAACGATGAAATCAGTTAACGATGAAATCAATTAAATGAAGATGAAATCAGTTAACGATGAAATCAGTTAAATGAAGATGAAATCAGTTAACGATGAAATCAGTTAAAGATGAAATCAGTTAACGATGAAATCAGTTAACGATGAAATCAGTTAACGATGAAATCAGTTAAATGAAGATGAAATCAGTTAACGATGAAATCAGTTAAATGAAGAATGAAAATGAAATCAGTTAAATGAAGATGAAATCAGTTAACGATGAAATCAGTTAACGATGAAATCAGTTAACGATGAAATCAGTTAAATGAAGATGAAATCAGTTAACGATGAAATCAGTTAACAATGAAATCAGTTAAATGAAGATGAAATCAGTTAACGATGAAATCAGTTAACGATGAAATCAGTTAACGATGAAATCAGTTAAATGAAGATGAAATCAGTTAAAGATGAAATCAGTTAACGATGAAATCAGTTAACGATGAAATCAGTTAAATGAAGATGAAATCAGTTAACGATGAAATCAGTTAACGATGAAATCAATTAACGATGAAATCAGTTAAATGAAGATGAAATCAGTTAACGATGAAATCAGTTAAAGATGAAATCAGTTAAATGAAGAATGAAGATGAAATCAGTTAACGATGAAATCAGTTAAATGAAGATGAAATCAGTTAACGATGAAATCAGTTAACGATGAAATCAGTTAACGATGAAATCAGTTAAATGAAGATGAAATCAGTTAACGATGAAATCAATTAAATGAAGAATGAAGATGAAATCAGTTAACGATGAAATCAATTAACGATGAAATCAGTTAACGATGAAATCAGTTAAATGAAGATGAAATCAGTTAACGATGAAATCAGTTAACGATGAAATCAGTTAAATGAAGAATGAAAATGAAATCAGTTAACGATGAAATCAATTAACGATGAAATCAGTTAACGATGAAATCAGTTAAATGAAGATGAAATCAGTTAACGATGAAATCAGTTAACGATGAAATCAGTTAAATGAAGATGAAATCAGTTAACGATGAAATCAGTTAACGATGAAATCAGTTAACGATGAAATCAGTTAAATGAAGATGAAATCAGTTAACGATGAAATCAGTTAACGATGAAATCAGTTAACGATGAAATCAATTAAATGAAGATGAAATCAGTTAACGATGAAATCAGTTAACGATGAAATCAGTTAAATGAAGATGAAATCAGTTAAATGAAGATGAAATCAGTTAACGATGAAATCAGTTAACGATGAAATCAGTTAACGATGAAATCAGTTAAATGAAGATGAAATCAGTTAAAGATGAAATCAGTTAACGATGAAATCAGTTAACGATGAAATCAGTTAAATGAAGATGAAATCAGTTAACGATGAAATCAATTAACGATGAAATCAGTTAAATGAAGATGAAATCAGTTAACGATGAAATCAGTTAACGATGAAATCAGTTAAATGAAGAATGAAGATGAAATCAGTTAACGATGAAATCAGTTAAATGAAGATGAAATCAGTTAACGATGAAATCAGTTAACGATGAAATCAGTTAACGATGAAATCAGTTAAATGAAGATGAAATCAGTTAACGATGAAATCAGTTAAATGAAGAATGAAGATGAAATCAGTTAACGATGAAATCAATTAACGATGAAATCAGTTAACGATGAAATCAGTTAAATGAAGATGAAATCAGTTAACGATGAAATCAGTTAACGATGAAATCAGTTAAATGAAGAATGAAAATGAAATCAGTTAACGATGAAATCAATTAACGATGAAATCAGTTAACGATGAAATCAGTTAAATGAAGATGAAATCAGTTAACGATGAAATCAGTTAACGATGAAATCAGTTAAATGAAGATGAAATCAGTTAACGATGAAATCAGTTAACGATGAAATCAGTTAACGATGAAATCAGTTAAATGAAGATGAAATCAGTTAACGATGAAATCAGTTAACGATGAAATCAGTTAACGATGAAATCAATTAAATGAAGATGAAATCAGTTAACGATGAAATCAGTTAAATGAAGAATGAAAATTAAATCAGTTAAATGAAGATGAAATCAGTTAACGATGAAATCAGTTAACGATGAAATCAGTTAAATGAAGATGAAATCAGTTAACGATGAAATCAGTTAACGATGAAATCAGTTAACGATGAAATCAATTAAATGAAGATGAAATCAGTTAACGATGAAATCAGTTAAATGAAGATGAAATCAGTTAACGATGAAATCAGTTAAAGATGAAATCAGTTAACGATGAAATCAGTTAACGATGAAATCAGTTAACGATGAAATCAGTTAAATGAAGATGAAATCAGTTAACGATGAAATCAGTTAACGATGAAATCAGTTAAATGAAGATGAAATCAGTTAAAGATGAAATCAGTTAACGATGAAATCAGTTAACGATGAAATCAGTTAAATGAAGATGAAATCAGTTAACGATGAAATCAGTTAACGATGAAATCAATTAACGATGAAATCAGTTAAATGAAGATGAAATCAGTTAACGATGAAATCAGTTAAAGATGAAATCAGTTAAATGAAGAATGAAGATGAAATCAGTTAACGATGAAATCAGTTAAATGAAGATGAAATCAGTTAACGATGAAATCAGTTAACGATGAAATCAGTTAACGATGAAATCAGTTAAATGAAGATGAAATCAGTTAACGATGAAATCAGTTAAATGAAGAATGAAGATGAAATCAGTTAACGATGAAATCAATTAACGATGAAATCAGTTAACGATGAAATCAGTTAAATGAAGATGAAATCAGTTAACGATGAAATCAGTTAACGATGAAATCAGTTAAATGAAGAATGAAAATGAAATCAGTTAACGATGAAATCAATTAACGATGAAATCAGTTAACGATGAAATCAGTTAAATGAAGATGAAATCAGTTAACGATGAAATCAGTTAACGATGAAATCAGTTAAATGAAGATGAAATCAGTTAACGATGAAATCAGTTAACGATGAAATCAGTTAACGATGAAATCAGTTAAATGAAGATGAAATCAGTTAACGATGAAATCAGTTAACGATGAAATCAGTTAACGATGAAATCAGTTAACGATGAAATCAGTTAAATGAAGATGAAATCAGTTAACGATGAAATCAGTTAACAATGAAATCAGTTAAATGAAGATGAAATCAGTTAACGATGAAATCAGTTAACGATGAAATCAGTTAACGATGAAATCAGTTAAATGAAGATGAAATCAGTTAAAGATGAAATCAGTTAACGATGAAATCAATTAACGATGAAATCAGTTAACGATGAAATCAGTTAACGATGAAATCAGTTAAATGAAGATGAAATCAGTTAAAGATGAAATCAGTTAACGATGAAATCAATTAACGATGAAATCAGTTAAATGAAGATGAAATCAGTTAACGATGAAATCAATTAACGATGAAATCAGTTAAATGAAGATGAAATCAGTTAACGATGAAATCAGTTAAAGATGAAATCAGTTAAATGAAGAATGAAGATGAAATCAGTTAACGATGAAATCAGTTAAATGAAGATGAAATCAGTTAACGATGAAATCAGTTAACGATGAAATCAGTTAACGATGAAATCAGTTAAATGAAGATGAAATCAGTTAACGATGAAATCAGTTAAATGAAGAATGAAGATGAAATCAATTAACGATGAAATCAATTAACGATGAAATCAGTTAACGATGAAATCAGTTAAATGAAGATGAAATCAGTTAACGATGAAATCAGTTAACGATGAAATCAGTTAAATGAAGAATGAAAATGAAATCAGTTAACGATGAAATCAATTAACGATGAAATCAGTTAACGATGAAATCAGTTAAATGAAGATGAAATCAGTTAACGATGAAATCAGTTAACGATGAAATCAGTTAAATGAAGATGAAATCAGTTAACGATGAAATCAGTTAACGATGAAATCAGTTAACGATGAAATCAGTTAAATGAAGATGAAATCAGTTAACGATGAAATCAGTTAACGATGAAATCAATTAAATGAAGATGAAATCAGTTAACGATGAAATCAGTTAACGATGAAATCAGTTAAATGAAGATGAAATCAGTTAAATGAAGATGAAATCAGTTAACGATGAAATCAGTTAACGATGAAATCAGTTAAATGAAGATGAAATCAGTTAAAGATGAAATCAGTTAACGATGAAATCAGTTAACGATGAAATCAGTTAAATGAAGATGAAATCAGTTAACGATGAAATCAGTTAACGATGAAATCAATTAACGATGAAATCAGTTAAATGAAGATGAAATCAGTTAACGATGAAATCAGTTAAAGATGAAATCAGTTAAATGAAGAATGAAGATGAAATCAGTTAACGATGAAATCAGTTAAATGAAGATGAAATCAGTTAACGATGAAATCAATTAACGATGAAATCAGTTAACGATGAAATCAATTAACGATGAAATCAGTTAAATGAAGATGAAATCAGTTAACGATGAAATCAGTTAAAGATGAAATCAGTTAAATGAAGAATGAAGATGAAATCAGTTAACGATGAAATCAGTTAAATGAAGATGAAATCAGTTAACGATGAAATCAATTAACGATGAAATCAGTTAACGATGAAATCAATTAACGATGAAATCAGTTAAATGAAGATGAAATCAGTTAACGATGAAATCAGTTAACGATGAAATCAGTTAACGATGAAATCAATTAACGATGAAATCAGTTAAATGAAGATGAAATCAGTTAACGATGAAATCAGTTAAAGATGAAATCAGTTAAATGAAGAATGAAGATGAAATCAGTTAACGATGAAATCAGTTAAATGAAGATGAAATCAGTTAACGATGAAATCAGTTAACGATGAAATCAGTTAACGATGAAATCAGTTAAATGAAGATGAAATCAGTTAACGATGAAATCAGTTAAATGAAGAATGAAGATGAAATCAGTTAACGATGAAATCAATTAACGATGAAATCAGTTAACGATGAAATCAGTTAAATGAAGATGAAATCAGTTAACGATGAAATCAGTTAACGATGAAATCAGTTAAATGAAGATGAAATCAGTTAACGATGAAATCAGTTAACGATGAAATCAGTTAACGATGAAATCAGTTAAATGAAGATGAAATCAGTTAACGATGAAATCAGTTAACGATGAAATCAGTTAACGATGAAATCAATTAAATGAAGATGAAATCAGTTAACGATGAAATCAGTTAAATGAAGAATGAAAATGAAATCAGTTAAATGAAGATGAAATCAGTTAACGATGAAATCAGTTAACGATGAAATCAGTTAACGATGAAATCAGTTAAATGAAGATGAAATCAGTTAACGATGAAATCAGTTAACAATGAAATCAGTTAAATGAAGATGAAATCAGTTAACGATGAAATCAGTTAACGATGAAATCAGTTAAATGAAGAATGAAAATGAAATCAGTTAACGATGAAATCAATTAACGATGAAATCAGTTAACGATGAAATCAGTTAAATGAAGATGAAATCAGTTAACGATGAAATCAGTTAACGATGAAATCAGTTAAATGAAGATAAAATCAGTTAACGATGAAATCAGTTAACGATGAAATCAGTTAACGATGAAATCAATTAAATGAAGATGAAATCAGTTAACGATGAAATCAGTTAAATGAAGAATGAAAATGAAATCAGTTAAATGAAGATGAAATCAGTTAACGATGAAATCAGTTAACGATGAAATCAGTTAAATGAAGATGAAATCAGTTAACGATGAAATCAGTTAACGATGAAATCAGTTAACGATGAAATCAGTTAACGATGAAATCAGTTAACGATGAAATCAATTAAATGAAGATGAAATCAGTTAACGATGAAATCAGTGAAATGAAGATGAAATCAGTTAACGATGAAATCAGTTAAAGATGAAATCAGTTAACGATGAAATCAGTTAACGATGAAATCAGTTAACGATGAAATCAGTTAAATGAAGATGAAATCAGTTAACGATGAAATCAGTTAAATGAAGAATGAAAATGAAATCAGTTAAATGAAGATGAAATCAGTTAACGATGAAATCAGTTAACGATGAAATCAGTTAACGATGAAATCAGTTAAATGAAGATGAAATCAGTTAACGATGAAATCAGTTAACAATGAAATCAGTTAAATGAAGATGAAATCAGTTAACGATGAAATCAGTTAACGATGAAATTAGTTAACGATGAAATCAGTTAAATGAAGATGAAATCAGTTAAAGATGAAATCAGTTAACGATGAAATCAGTTAACGATGAAATCAGTTAAATGAAGATGAAATCAGTTAACGATGAAATCAGTTAACGATGAAATCAATTAACGATGAAATCAGTTAAATGAAGATGAAATCAGTTAACGATGAAATCAGTTAAAGATGAAATCAGTTAAATGAAGAATGAAGATGAAATCAGTTAACGATGAAATCAGTTAAATGAAGATGAAATCAGTTAACGATGAAATCAGTTAACGATGAAATCAGTTAACGATGAAATCAGTTAACGATGAAATCAGTTAAATGAAGATGAAATCAGTTAACGATGAAATCAGTTAAATGAAGAATGAAGATGAAATCAGTTAACGATGAAATCAATTAACGATGAAATCAGTTAACGATGAAATCAGTTAAATGAAGATGAAATCAGTTAACGATGAAATCAGTTAACGATGAAATCAGTTAAATGAAGAATGAAAATGAAATCAGTTAACGATGAAATCAATTAACGATGAAATCAGTTAAATGAAGATGAAATCAGTTAACGATGAAATCAGTTAACGATGAAATCAGTTAAATGAAGATGAAATCAGTTAACGATGAAATCAGTTAACGATGAAATCAGTTAACGATGAAATCAGTTAAATGAAGATGAAATCAGTTAACGATGAAATCAGTTAACGATGAAATCAGTTAACGATGAAATCAATTAAATGAAGATGAAATCAGTTAACGATGAAATCAGTTAACGATGAAATCAGTTAAATGAAGATGAAATCAGTTAAATGAAGATGAAATCAGTTAACGATGAAATCAGTTAACGATGAAATCAGTTAACGATGAAATCAGTTAAATGAAGATGAAATCAGTTAAAGATGAAATCAGTTAACGATGAAATCAGTTAACGATGAAATCAGTTAAATGAAGATGAAATCAGTTAACGATGAAATCAGTTAACGATGAAATCAATTAACGATGAAATCAGTTAAATGAAGATGAAATCAGTTAACGATGAAATCAGTTAAAGATGAAATCAGTTAAATGAAGAATGAAGATGAAATCAGTTAACGATGAAATCAGTTAAATGAAGATGAAATCAGTTAACGATGAAATCAGTTAAATGAAGAATGAAGATGAAATCAGTTAATGATGAAATCAGTTAAATGAAGATGAAATCAGTTAACGATGAAATCAGTTAACGATGAAATCAGTTAACGATGAAATCAGTTAAATGAAGATGAAATCAGTTAACGATGAAATCAGTTAAATGAAGAATGAAGATGAAATCAGTTAACGATGAAATCAATTAACGATGAAATCAGTTAACGATGAAATCAGTTAAATGAAGATGAAATCAGTTAACGATGAAATCAGTTAACGATGAAATCAGTTAAATGAAGAATGAAAATGAAATCAGTTAACGATGAAATCAATTAACGATGAAATCAGTTAACGATGAAATCAGTTAAATGAAGATGAAATCAGTTAACGATGAAATCAGTTAACGATGAAATCAGTTAAATGAAGATGAAATCAGTTAACGATGAAATCAGTTAACGATGAAATCAGTTAACGATGAAATCAGTTAAATGAAGATGAAATCAGTTAACGATGAAATCAGTTAACGATGAAATCAGTTAACGATGAAATCAATTAAATGAAGATGAAATCAGTTAACGATGAAATCAGTTAAATGAAGAATGAAAATGAAATCAGTTAAATGAAGATGAAATCAGTTAACGATGAAATCAGTTAACGATGAAATCAGTTAAATGAAGATGAAATCAGTTAACGATGAAATCAGTTAACGATGAAATCAGTTAACGATGAAATCAGTTAACGATGAAATCAATTAAATGAAGATGAAATCAGTTAACGATGAAATCAGTTTAATGAAGATGAAATCAGTTAACGATGAAATCAGTTAAAGATGAAATCAGTTAACGATGAAATCAGTTAACGATGAAATCAGTTAAATGAAGATGAAATCAGTTAACGATGAAATCAGTTAAATGAAGAATGAAAATGAAATCAGTTAAATGAAGATGAAATCAGTTAACGATGAAATCAGTTAACGATGGAATCAGTTAACGATGGAATCAGTTAAATGAAGATGAAATCAGTTAACGATGAAATCAGTTAAATGAAGATGAAATCAGTTAACGATGGAATCAGTTAACGATGAAATCAGTTAACGATGAAATCAGTTAAATGAAGATGAAATCAGTTAACGATGAAATCAGTTAACGATGAAATCAGTTAAATGAAGATGAAATCAGTTAACGATGAAATCAGTTAAATGAAGATGAAATCAGTTAACGATGAAATCAGTTAACGATGAAATCAGTTAACGATGGAATCAGTTAAATGAAGATGAAATCAGTTAACGATGAAATCAGTTAACGATGGAATCAGTTAAATGAAGATGAAATCAGTTAACGATGAAATCAGTTAACGATGAAATCAGTTAAATGAAGATGAAATCAGTTAACGATGAAATCAGTTAAAGATGAAATCAGTTAACGATGAAATCAGTTAAATGAAGATGAAATCAGTTAACGATGAAATCAGTTAACGATGAAATCAGTTAAATGAAGATGAAATCAGTTAACGATGAAATCAGTTAACGATGGAATCAGTTAAATGAAGATGAAATCAGTTAAAGATGAAATCAGTTAACGATGAAATCAGTTAATGATGAAATCAGTTAAATGAAGATGAAATCAGTTAACGATGAAATCAGTGAACGATGAAATCAGTTAACGATGGAATCAGTTAAATGAAGATGAAATCAGTTAACGATGAAATCAGTTAACGATGAAATCAGTTAAATGAAGATGAAATCAGTTAACGATGAAATCAGTTAAATGAAGATGAAATCAGTTAACGATGAAATCAGTTAAAGATGAAATCAGTTAACGATGAAATCAGTTAACGATGAAATCAGTTAAATGAAGATGAAATCAGTTAACGATGAAATCAGTTAACGATGAAATCAGTTAACGATGAAATCAGTTAAATGAAGATGAAATCAGTTAACGATGAAATCAGTTAACGATGAAATCAGTTAAATGAAGATGAAATCAGTTAACGATGAAATCAGTTAACGATGAAATCAGTTAACGATGAAATCAGTTAAATGAAGATGAAATCAGTTAACGATGAAATCAGTTAACGATGAAATCAGTTAAATGAAGATGAAATCAGTTAACGATGAAATCAGTTAACGATGAAATCAATTAAATGAAGATGAAATCAGTTAACGATGAAATCAGTTAACGATGAAATCAGTTAAATGAAGATGAAATCAGTTAAGGATGAAATCAGTGAACGATGAAATCAGTTAAATGAAGATGAAATCAGTTAACGATGAAATCAGTTAAATGAAGATGAAATCAGTTAACGATGAAATCAGTTAAAGATGAAATCAGTTAACGATGAAATCAGTTAAATGAAGATGAAATCAGTTAACGATGAAATCAATTAAATGAAGATGAAATCAGTTAACGATGAAATCAGTTAAATGAAGATGAAATCAGTTAACGATGAAATCAGTTAAATGAAGATGAAATCAGTTAACGATGAAATCAGTTAAATGAAGATGAAATCAGTTAACGATGAAATCAGTTAAATGAAGATGAAATCAGTTAACGATGAAATCAGTTAACGATGAAATCAGTTAAATGAAGATGAAATCAGTTAACGATGAAATCAGTTAACGATGAAATCAGTTAACGATGAAATCAGTTAAAGATGAAATCAGTTAACGATGAAATCAGTTAAATGAAGACGAAATCAGTTAACGATGAAATCAGTTAAATGAAGACGAAATCAGTTAACGATGAAATCAGTTAAATGAAGATGAAATCAGTTAACGATGAAATCAGTTAAATGAAGATGAAATCAGTTAACGATGAAATCAGTTAACGATGAAATCAGTTAAATGAAGATGAAATCAGTTAACGATGAAATCAGTTAACGATGAAATCAGTTAAATGAAGATGAAATCAGTTAACGATGAAATCAGTTAACGATGAAATCAGTTAACGATGAAATCAGTTAAATGAAGATGAAATCAGTTAACGATGAAATCAGTTAACGATGAAATCAGTTAACGATGAAATCACTTAACGATGAAATCAGTTAAATGAAGATGAAATCAGTTAACGATGAAATCAGTTAAAGATGAAATCAGTTAAATGAAGATGAAATCAGTTAACGATGAAATCAGTTAACGATGAAATCAGTTAAATGAAGATGAAATCAGTTAACGATGAAATCAGTTAACGATGAAATCAGTTAAATGAAGATGAAATCAGTTAACGATGAAATCAGTTAACGATGAAATCAGTTAACGATGAAATCAGTTAACGATGAAATCAGTTAACGATGAAATCAGTTAAATGAAGATGAAATCAGTTAACGATGAAATCAGTTAACGATGAAATCAGTTAAATGAAGATGAAATCAGTTAACGATGAAATCAGTTAACGATGAAATCAGTTAACGATGAAATCATTTAACGATGAAATCAGTTAAATGAAGATGAAATCAGTTAACGATGAAATCAGTTAACGATGAAATCATTTAACGATGAAATCAGTTAACGATGAAATCAATTAAATGAAGATGAAATCAGTTAACGATGAAATCAGTTAAATGAAGATGAAATCAGTTAACGATGAAATCAGTTAAATGAAGATGAAATCAGTTAACGATGAAATCAGTTAAATGAAGAATGAAAATGAAATCAGTTAAATGAAGATGAAATCAGTTAACGATGAAATCAGTTAACGATGAAATCAGTTAACGATGAAATCAGTTAAATGAAGATGAAATCAGTTAACGATGAAATCAGTTAAATGAAGATGAAATCAGTTAACGATGAAATCAGTTAACGATGGAATCAGTTAACGATGAAATCAGTTAACGATGAAATCAGTTAAATGAAGATGAAATCAGTTAACGATGAAATCAGTTAACGATGAAATCAGTTAACGATGAAATCAGTTAAATGAAGATGAAATCAGTTAACGACGAAATCAGTTAAAGATGAAATCAGTTAACGATGAAATCAGTTAACGATGAAATCAGTTAAATGAAGATGAAATCAGTTAACGATGAAATCAGTTAACGATGAAATCAGTTAACGATGGAATCAGTTAAATGAAGATGAAATCAGTTAACGATGAAATCAGTTAACGATGAAATCAGTTAACGATGAAATCAGTTAAATGAAGATGAAATCAGTTAACGATGAAATCAGTTAAATGAAGATGAAATCAGTTAACGATGAAATCAGTTAACGATGAAATCAGTTAAAGATGAAATCAGTTAAATGAAGATGAAATCAGTTAACGATGAAATCAGTTAAAGATGAAATCAGTTAACGATGAAATCAGTTAACGATGAAATCAGTTAAACGAAGATGAAATCAGTTAACGATGAAATCAGTTAACGATGAAATCAGTTAACGATGAAATCAGTTAAATGAAGATGAAATCAGTTAACGATGAAATCAGTTAACGATGAAATCAGTTAACGATGAAATCAATTAAATGAAGATGAAATCAGTTAACGATGAAATCAGTTAAATGAAGATGAAATCAGTTAACGATGAAATCAGTTAACGATGAAATCAGTTAACGATGAAATCAGTTAACGATGGAATCAGTTAACGATGAAATCAGTTAACGATGAAATCAGTTAAATGAAGATGAAATCAGTTAACGATGAAATCAGTTAACGATGAAATCAGTTAACAATGAAATCAGTTAAATGAAGATGAAATCAGTTAACGATGGAATCAGTTAACGATGAAATCAGTTAACGATGAAATCAGTTAAATGAAGATGAAATCAGTTAACGATGAAATCAGTTAAAGATGAAATCAGTTGACGATGGAATCAGTTAACGATGAAATCAGTTAACGATGAAATCAGTTAAATGAAGATGAAATCAGTTAACGATGAAATCAGTTAACGATGAAATCAGTTAAATGAAGATGAAATCAGTTAACGATGAAATCAGTTAAAGATGAAATCAGTTAACGATGAAATCAGTTAACGATGAAATCAGTTAAATGAAGATGAAATCAGTTAACGATGAAATCAGTTAAAGATGAAATCAGTTAACGATGAAATCAGTTAACGATGAAATCAGTTAAATGAAGATGAAATCAGTTAACGATGAAATCAGTTAACGATGGAATCAGTTAACGATGAAATCAGTTAACGATGAAATCAGTTAAATGAAGATGAAATCAGTTAACGATGAAATCAGTTAACGATGAAATCAGTTAACGATGAAATCAATTAAATGAAGATGAAATCAGTTAACGATGAAATCAGTTAAATGAAGATGAAATCAGTTAACGATGAAATCAGTTAAAGATGAAATCAGTTAACGATGAAATCAGTTAACGATGAAATCAGTTAAATGAAGATGAAATCAGTTAACGATGAAATCAGTTAAATGAAGAATGAAAATGAAATCAGTTAAATGAAGATGAAATCAGTTAACGATGAAATCAGTTAACGATGAAATCAGTTAAATGAAGATGAAATCAGTTAACGATGAAATCAGTTAAATGAAGATGAAATCAGTTAACGATGAAATCAGTTAACGATGAAATCAGTTAACGATGGAATCAGTTAACGATGAAATCAGTTAAATGAAGATGAAATCAGTTAACGATGAAATCAGTTAACGATGGAATCAGTTAAATGAAGATGAAATCAGTTAACGATGAAATCAGTTAACGATAAAATCAGTTAACGATGAAATCAGTTAAATGAAGATGAAATCAGTTAACGATGAAATCAGTTAAATGAAGAATGAAAATGAAATCAGTTAAATGAAGATGAAATCAGTTAACGATGAAATCAGTTAAATGAAGATGAAATCAGTTAACGATGAAATCAGTTAAAGATGAAATCAGTTAACGATGAAATCAGTTAACGATGAAATCAGTTAACGATGGAATCAGTTAAATGAAGATGAAATCAGTTAACGATGAAATCAGTTAACGATGAAATCAGTTAAATGAAGATGAAATCAGTTAACGATGAAATCAGTTAAATGAAGATGAAATCAGTTAACGATGAAATCAGTTAACGATGAAATCAGTTAAATGAAGATGAAATCAGTTAACGATGAAATCAGTTAACGATGAAATCAATTAAATGAAGATGAAATCAGTTAACGATGAAATCAGTTAAAAGAAGATGAAATCAGTTAACGATGAAATCAGTTAACGATGAAATCAGTTAAATGAAGATGAAATCAGTTAACGATGAAATCAGTTAAATGAAGAATGAAAATGAAATCAGTTAAATGAAGATGAAATCAGTTAACGATGAAATCAGTTAACGATGAAATCAGTTAAATGAAGATGAAATCAGTTAACGATGAAATCAGTTAAAGATGAAATCAGTTAACGATGAAATCAGTTAACGATGAAATCAGTTAACGATGGAATCAGTTAAATGAAGATGAAATCAGTTAACGATGAAATCAGTTAACGATGAAAACAGTTAAATGAAGATGAAATCAGTTAACGATGAAATCAGTTAAATGAAGATGAAATCAGTTAACGATGAAATCAGTTAAATGAAGATGAAATCAGTTAACGATGAAATCAGTTAACGATGAAATCAATTAAATGAAGATGAAATCAGTTAACGATGAAATCAGTTAAAAGAAGATGAAATCAGTTAACGATGAAATCAGTTAACGATGAAATCAGTTAACGATGAAATCAGTTAAATGAAGATGAAATCAGTTAACGATGAAATCAGTTAAATGAAGAATGAAAATGAAATCAGTTAAATGAAGATGAAATCAGTTAACGATGAAATCAGTTAAATGAAGATGAAATCAGTTAACGATGGAATCAGTTAACGATGAAATCAGTTAACGATGAAATCAGTTAAATGAAGATGAAATCAGTTAACGATGAAATCAGTTAACAATGAAATCAGTTAAATGAAGATGAAATCAGTTAACGATGAAATCACTTAACGATGAAATCAGTTAAATGAAGATGAAATCAGTTAACGATGAAATCAGTTAAAGATGAAATCAGTTAACGATGGAATCAGTTAACGATGAAATCAGTTAACGATGAAATCAGTTAAATGAAGATGAAATCAGTTAACGATGAAATCAGTTAACGATGAAATCAGTTAAATGAAGATGAAATCAGTTAACGATGAAATCAGTTAACGATGAAATCAGTTAAATGAAGATGAAATCAGTTAACGATGAAATCAGTTAAATGAAGAATGAAAATGAAATCAGTTAAATGAAGATGAAATCAGTTAACGATGAAATCAGTTAAATGAAGATGAAATCAGTTAACGATGAAATCAGTTAATGATGAAATCAGTTAACGATGGAATCAGTTAACGATGAAATCAGTTAACGATGAAATCAGTTAAATGAAGATGAAATCAGTTAACGATGAAATCAGTTAACAATGAAATCAGTTAAATGAAGATGAAATCAGTTAACGATGAAATCACTTAACGATGAAATCAGTTAAATGAAGATGAAATCAGTTAACGATGAAATCAGTTAAAGATGAAATCAGTTAACGATGGAATCAGTTAACGATGAAATCAGTTAACGATGAAATCAGTTAAATGAAGATGAAATCAGTTAACGATGAAATCAGTTAACGATGAAATCAGTTAAATGAAGATGAAATCAGTTAACGATGAAATCAGTTAACGATGAAATCAGTTAAAGATGAAATCAGTTAACGATGAAATCAGTTAACGATGAAATCAGTTAAATGAAGATGAAATCAGTTAACGATGAAATCAGTTAACGATGAAATCAGTTAAATGAAGATGAAATCAGTTAACGATGGAATCAGTTAACGATGAAATCAGTTAAATGAAGATGAAATCAGTTAACGATGAAATCAGTTAACGATGAAATCAGTTAACGATGAAATCAATTAAATGAAGATGAAATCAGTTAACGATGAAATCAGTTAAATGAAGATGAAATCAGTTAACGATGAAATCAGTTAAAGATGAAATCAGTTAACGATGAAATCAGTTAACGATGAAATCAGTTAACGATGAAATCAGTTAAATGAAGATGAAATCAGTTAACGATGAAATCAGTTAAATGAAGAATGAAAATGAAATCAGTTAAATGAAGATGAAATCAGTTAACGATGAAATCAGTTAACGATGAAATCAGTTAACGATGAAATCAGTTAAATGAAGATGAAATCAGTTAACGATGAAATCAGTTAAATGAAGATGAAATCAGTTAACGATGAAATCAGTTAACGATGGAATCAGTTAACGATGAAATCAGTTAACGATGAAATCAGTTAAATGAAGATGAAATCAGTTAACGATGAAATCAGTAAACGATGAAATCAGTTAACGATGAAATCAGTTAAATGAAGATGAAATCAGTTAACGATGAAATCAGTTAACGATGAAATCAGTTAACGATGAAATCAGTTAACGATGAAATCAGTTAAATGAAGATGAAATCAGTTAACGATGAAATCAGTTAACGATGAAATCAGTTAACGATGAAATCAGTTAACGATGGAATCAGTTAAATGAAGATGAAATCAGTTAACGATGAAATCAGTTAACGATGAAATCAGTTAACGATGAAATCAGTTAAATGAAGATGAAATCAGTTAACGATGAAATCAGTTAAATGAAGATGAAATCAGTTAACGATGAAATCAGTTAAAGATGAAATCAGTTAACGATGAAATCAGTTAACGATGAAATCAGTTAAATGAAGATGAAATCAGTTAACGATGAAATCAGTTAACGATGAAATCAGTTAACGATGAAATCAGTTAACGATGAAATCAGTTAAATGAAGATGAAATCAGTTAACGATGAAATCAGTTAACGATGAAATCAGTTAACGATGAAATCAATTAAATGAAGATGAAATCAGTTAACGATGAAATCAGTTAAATGAAGATGAAATCAGTTAACGATGAAATCAGTTAACGATGAAATCAGTTAACGATGAAATCAGTTAAATGAAGATGAAATCAGTTAACGATGAAATCAGTTAAATGAAGATGAAATCAGTTAACGATGAAATCAGTTAACGATGAAATCAGTTAACGATGGAATCAGTTAACGATGAAATCAGTTAACGATGAAATCAGTTAAATGAAGATGAAATCAGTTAACGATGAAATCAGTTAACGATGAAATCAGTTAAATGAAGATGAAATCAGTTAACGATGAAATCAGTTAACGATGAAATCAGTTAACGATGGAATCAGTTAACGATGAAATCAGTTAACGATGAAATCAGTTAAATGAAGATGAAATCAGTTAACGATGAAATGAAATCAGTTAAATGAAGATGAAATCAGTTAACGATGAAATCACTTAACGATGAAATCAGTTAAATGAAGATGAAATCAGTTAACGATGAAATCAGTTAAAGATGAAATCAGTTAACGATGGAATCAGTTAACGATGAAATCAGTTAACGATGAAATCAGTTAAATGAAGATGAAATCAGTTAACGATGAAATCAGTTAACGATGAAATCAGTTAAATGAAGATGAAATCAGTTAACGATGAAATCAGTTAACGATGAAATCAGTTAAATGAAGATGAAATCAGTTAACGATGAAATCAGTTAAATGAAGAATGAAAATGAAATCAGTTAAATGAAGATGAAATCAGTTAACGATGAAATCAGTTAAATGAAGATGAAATCAGTTAACGATGGAATCAGTTAACGATGAAATCAGTTAACGATGAAATCAGTTAACGATGAAATCAGTTAAATGAAGATGAAATCAGTTAACGATGAAATCAGTTAACAATGAAATCAGTTAAATGAAGATGAAATCAGTTAACGATGAAATCACTTAACGATGAAATCAGTTAAATGAAGATGAAATCAGTTAACGATGAAATCAGTTAAAGATGAAATCAGTTAACGATGAAATCAGTTAACGATGAAATCAGTTAAATGAAGATGAAATCAGTTAACGATGAAATCAGTTAACGATGAAATCAGTTAAATGAAGATGAAATCAGTTAACGATGAAATCAGTTAAAGATGAAATCAGTTAACGATGAAATCAGTTAACGATGAAATCAGTTAAATGAAGATGAAATCAGTTAACGATGAAATCAGTTAAATGAAGATGAAATCAGTTAACGATGGAATCAGTTAACGATGAAATCAGTTAAATGAAGATGAAATCAGTTAACGATGAAATCAGTTAACGATGAAATCAGTTAACGATGAAATCAGTTAACGATGAAATCAATTAAATGAAGATGAAATCAGTTAACGATGAAATCAGTTAAATGAAGATGAAATCAGTTAACGATGAAATCAGTTAAAGATGAAATCAGTTAACGATGAAATCAGTTAAATGAAGATGAAATCAGTTAACGATGAAATCAGTTAAAGATGAAATCAGTTAACGATGAAATCAGTTAAAGATGAAATCAGTTAACGATGAAATCAGTTAACGATGAAATCAGTTAAATGAAGATGAAATCAGTTAACGATGAAATCAGTTAAAGATGAAATCAGTTAACGATGAAATCAGTTAACGATGAAATCAGTTAAATGAAGATGAAATCAGTTAACGATGAAATCAGTTAACGATGAAATCAGTTAACGATGAAATCAGTTAAATGAAGATGAAATCAGTTAACGATGAAATCAGTTAACGATGAAATCAGTTAAATGAAGATGAAATCAGTTAACGATGAAATCAGTTAACGATGAAATCAATTAAATGAAGATGAAATCAGTTAACGATGAAATCAGTTAAATGAAGAATGAAAATGAAATCAGTTAAATGAAGATGAAATCAGTTAACGATGAAATCAGTTAACGATGAAATCAGTTAACGATGAAATCAGTTAAATGAAGATGAAATCAGTTAACGATGAAATCAGTTAAATGAAGATGAAATCAGTTAACGATGAAATCAGTTAACGATGAAATCAGTTAACGATGGAATCAGTTAACGATGAAATCAGTTAATGATGAAATCAGTTAAATGAAGATGAAATCAGTTAACGATGAAATCAGTTAACGATGAAATCAGTTAACGATGAAATCAGTTAACGATGAAATCAGTTAAATGAAGATGAAATCAGTTAACGATGAAATCAGTTAAAGATGAAATCAGTTAACGATGAAATCAGTTAACGATGAAATCAGTTAAATGAAGATGAAATCAGTTAACGATGAAATCAGTTAACGATGAAATCAGTTAACGATGGAATCAGTTAAATGAAGATGAAATCAGTTAACGATGAAATCAGTTAACGATGAAATCAGTTAAATGAAGATGAAATCAGTTAACGATGAAATCAGTTAACGATGAAATCAGTTAAATGAAGATGAAATCAGTTAACGATGAAATCAGTTAAAGATGAAATCAGTTAACGATGAAATCAGTTAACGATGAAATCATTTAAATGAAGATGAAATCAGTTAACGATGAAATCAGTTAACGATGAAATCAGTTAACGATGAAATCAGTTAACGATGAAATCAGTTAACGATGAAATCAGTTAAATGAAGATGAAATCAGTTAACGATGAAATCAGTTAACGATGAAATCAGTTAACGATGAAATCAATTAAATGAAGATGAAATCAGTTAAATGAAGATGAAATCAGTTAACGATGAAATCAGTTAAAGATGAAATCAGTTAACGATGAAATCAGTTAACGATGAAATCAGTTAAATGAAGATGAAATCAGTTAACGATGAAATCAGTTAACGATGAAATCAGTTAAATGAAGAATGAAAATGAAATCAGTTAAATGAAGATGAAATCAGTTAACGATGAAATCAGTTAACGATGAAATCAGTTAACGATGGAATCAGTTAACGATGAAATCAGTTAACGATGAAATCAGTTAAATGAAGATGAAATCAGTTAACGATGAAATCAGTTAACGATGAAATCAGTTAACGATGAAATCACTTAACGATGAAATCAGTTAAATGAAGATGAAATCAGTTAACGATGAAATCAGTTAAAGATGAAATCAGTTAACGATGGAATCAGTTAACGATGAAATCAGTTAACGATGAAATCAGTTAAATGAAGATGAAATCAGTTAACGATGAAATCAGTTAACGATGAAATCAGTTAAATGAAGATGAAATCAGTTAACGATGAAATCAGTTAAAGATGAAATCAGTTAACGATGAAATCAGTTAACGATGAAATCAGTTAAATGAAGATGAAATCAGTTAACGATGAAATCAGTTAAAGATGAAATCAGTTAACGATGAAATCAGTTAACGATGAAATCAGTTAAATGAAGATGAAATCAGTTAATGATGAAATCAGTTAACGATGGAATCAGTTAACGATGAAATCAGTTAACGATGAAATCAGTTAAATGAAGATGAAATCAGTTAACGATGAAATCAGTTAACGATGAAATCAATTAAATGAAGATGAAATCAGTTAACGATGAAATCAGTTAAATGAAGATGAAATCAGTTAACGATGAAATCAGTTAAAGATGAAATCAGTTAACGATGAAATCAGTTAACGATGAAATCAGTTAAATGAAGATGAAATCAGTTAACGATGAAATCAGTTAACGATGAAATCAGTTAAATGAAGATGAAATCAGTTAACGATGAAATCAGTTAAATGAAGAATGAAAATGAAATCAGTTAAATGAAGATGAAATCAGTTAACGATGAAATCAGTTAAATGAAGATGAAATCAGTTAACGATGAAATCAGTTAACGATGAAATCAGTTAACGATGGAATCAGTTAACGATGAAATCAGTTAACGATGAAATCAGTTAAATGAAGATGAAATCAGTTAACGATGAAATCAGTTAACAATGAAATCAGTTAAATGAAGATGAAATCAGTTAACGATGAAATCACTTAACGATGAAATCAGTTAAATGAAGATGAAATCAGTTAACGATGAAATCAGTTAAAGATGAAATCAGTTAACGATGGAATCAGTTAACGATGAAATCAGTTAACGATGAAATCAGTTAAATGAAGATGAAATCAGTTAACGATGAAATCAGTTAACGATGAAATCAGTTAAATGAAGATGAAATCAGTTAACGATGAAATCAGTTAACGATGAAATCAGTTAACGATGAAATCAGTTAACGATGAAATCAGTTAACGATGAAATCAGTTAAATGAAGATGAAATCAGTTAACGATGAAATCAGTTAACGATGAAATCAGTTAAATGAAGATGAAATCAGTTAACGATGGAATCAGTTAACGATGAAATCAGTTAAATGAAGATGAAATCAGTTAACGATGAAATCAGTTAACGATGAAATCAGTTAACGATGAAATCAATTAAATGAAGATGAAATCAGTTAACGATGAAATCAGTTAAATGAAGATGAAATCAGTTAACGATGAAATCAGTTAAAGATGAAATCAGTTAACGATGAAATCAGTTAACGATGAAATCAGTTAAATGAAGATGAAATCAGTTAACGATGAAATCAGTTAAATGAAGAATGAAAATGAAATCAGTTAAATGAAGAGGAAATCAGTTAACGATGAAATCAGTTAACGATGAAATCAGTTAACGATGAAATCAGTTAAATGAAGATGAAATCAGTTAACGATGAAATCAGTTAAATGAAGATGAAATCAGTTAACGATGAAATCAGTTAACGATGGAATCAGTTAACGATGAAATCAGTTAACGATGAAATCAGTTAAATGAAGATGAAATCAGTTAACGATGAAATCAGTAAACGATGAAATCAGTTAACGATGAAATCAGTTAAATGAAGATGAAATCAGTTAACGATGAAATCAGTTAAAGATGAAATCAGTTAACGATGAAATCAGTTAACGATGAAATCAGTTAAATGAAGATGAAATCAGTTAACGATGAAATCAGTTAACGATGGAATCAGTTAAATGAAGATGAAATCAGTTAACGATGAAATCAGTTAACGATGAAATCAGTTAAATGAAGATGAAATCAGTTAACGATGAAATCAGTTAAATGAAGATGAAATCAGTTAACGATGAAATCAGTTAAAGATGAAATCAGTTAACGATGAAATCAGTTAACGATGAAATCAGTTAAATGAAGATGAAATCAGTTAACGATGAAATCAGTTAAAGATGAAATCAGTTAACGATGAAATCAGTTAACGATGAAATCAGTTAACGATGAAATCAGTTAAATGAAGATGAAATCAGTTAACGATGAAATCAGTTAACGATGAAATCAGTTAAATGAAGATGAAATCAGTTAACGATGAAATCAGTTAACGATGAAATCAGTTAACGATGAAATCAATTAAATGAAGATGAAATCAGTTAACGATGAAATCAGTTAACGATGAAATCAGTTAACGATGAAATCAGTTAAATGAAGATGAAATCAGTTAACGATGAAATCAGTTAAATGAAGATGAAATCAGTTAACGATGAAATCAGTTAACGATGAAATCAGTTAACGATGGAATCAGTTAACGATGAAATCAGTTAACGATGAAATCAGTTAAATGAAGATGAAATCAGTTAACGATGAAATCAGTTAACGATGAAATCAGTTAAATGAAGATGAAATCAGTTAACGATGAAATCAGTTAACGATGAAATCAGTTAACGATGGAATCAGTTAACGATGAAATCAGTTAACGATGAAATCAGTTAAATGAAGATGAAATCAGTTAACGATGAAATGAAATCAGTTAAATGAAGATGAAATCAGTTAACGATGAAATCAGTTAAATGAAGATGAAATCAGTTAACGATGAAATCAGTTAAAGATGAAATCAGTTAACGATGGAATCAGTTAACGATGAAATCAGTTAACGATGAAATCAGTTAAATGAAGATGAAATCAGTTAACGATGAAATCAGTTAACGATGAAATCAGTTAAATGAAGATGAAATCAGTTAACGATGAAATCAGTTAACGATGAAATCAGTTAAATGAAGATGAAATCAGTTAACGATGAAATCAGTTAAATGAAGAATGAAAATGAAATCAGTTAAATGAAGATGAAATCAGTTAACGATGAAATCAGTTAAATGAAGATGAAATCAGTTAACGATGAAATCAGTTAACGATGAAATCAGTTAACGATGGAATCAGTTAACGATGAAATCAGTTAACGATGAAATCAGTTAAATGAAGATGAAATCAGTTAACGATGAAATCAGTTAACAATGAAATCAGTTAAATGAAGATGAAATCAGTTAACGATGAAATCACTTAACGATGAAATCAGTTAAATGAAGATGAAATCAGTTAACGATGAAATCAGTTAAAGATGAAATCAGTTAACGATGGAATCAGTTAACGATGAAATCAGTTAACGATGAAATCAGTTAAATGAAGATGAAATCAGTTAACGATGAAATCAGTTAACGATGAAATCAGTTAAATGAAGATGAAATCAGTTAACGATGAAATCAGTTAAAGATGAAATCAGTTAACGATGAAATCAGTTAACGATGAAATCAGTTAAATGAAGATGAAATCAGTTAACGATGAAATCAGTTAAATGAAGATGAAATCAGTTAACGATGGAATCAGTTAACGATGAAATCAGTTAAATGAAGATGAAATCAGTTAACGATGAAATCAGTTAACGATGAAATCAGTTAACGATGAAATCAGTTAACGATGAAATCAATTAAATGAAGATGAAATCAGTTAACGATGAAATCAGTTAAATGAAGATGAAATCAGTTAACGATGAAATCAGTTAAAGATGAAATCAGTTAACGATGAAATCAGTTAAATGAAGATGAAATCAGTTAACGATGAAATCAGTTAAATGAAGATGAAATCAGTTAACGATGAAATCAGTTAAAGATGAAATCAGTTAACGATGAAATCAGTTAAAGATGAAATCAGTTAACGATGAAATCAGTTAACGATGAAATCAGTTAAATGAAGATGAAATCAGTTAACGATGAAATCAGTTAAAGATGAAATCAGTTAACGATGAAATCAGTTAACGATGAAATCAGTTAAATGAAGATGAAATCAGTTAACGATGAAATCAGTTAACGATGAAATCAGTTAACGATGAAATCAGTTAAATGAAGATGAAATCAGTTAACGATGAAATCAGTTAACGATGAAATCAGTTAAATGAAGATGAAATCAGTTAACGATGAAATCAGTTAACGATGAAATCAATTAAATGAAGATGAAATCAGTTAACGATGAAATCAGTTAAATGAAGAATGAAAATGAAATCAGTTAAATGAAGATGAAATCAGTTAACGATGAAATCAGTTAACGATGAAATCAGTTAACGATGAAATCAGTTAAATGAAGATGAAATCAGTTAACGATGAAATCAGTTAACGATGAAATCAGTTAACGATGGAATCAGTTAAATGAAGATGAAATCAGTTAACGATGAAATCAGTTAACGATGAAATCAGTTAAATGAAGATGAAATCAGTTAACGATGAAATCAGTTAACGATGAAATCAGTTAAATGAAGAATGAAAATGAAATCAGTTAACGATGAAATCAATTAACGATGAAATCAGTTAACGATGAAATCAGTTAAATGAAGATGAAATCAGTTAACGATGAAATCAGTTAACGATGAAATCAGTTAAATGAAGATGAAATCAGTTAACGATGAAATCAGTTAACGATGAAATCAGTTAACGATGAAATCAGTTAAATGAAGATGAAATCAGTTAACGATGAAATCAGTTAACGATGAAATCAGTTAACGATGAAATCAATTAAATGAAGATGAAATCAGTTAACGATGAAATCAGTTAAATGAAGAATGAAAATGAAATCAGTTAAATGAAGATGAAATCAGTTAACGATGAAATCAGTTAACGATGAAATCAGTTAAATGAAGATGAAATCAGTTAACGATGAAATCAGTTAACGATGAAATCAGTTAACGATGAAATCAGTTAACGATGAAATCAATTAAATGAAGATGAAATCAGTTAACGATGAAATCAGTTAAATGAAGATGAAATCAGTTAACGATGAAATCAGTTAAAGATGAAATCAGTTAACGATGAAATCAGTTAACGATGAAATCAGTTAAATGAAGATGAAATCAGTTAACGATGAAATCAGTTAAATGAAGAATGAAAATGAAATCAGTTAAATGAAGATGAAATCAGTTAACGATGAAATCAGTTAACGATGGAATCAGTTAACGATGGAATCAGTTAAATGAAGATGAAATCAGTTAACGATGAAATCAGTTAAATGAAGATGAAATCAGTTAACGATGGAATCAGTTAACGATGAAATCAGTTAACGATGAAATCAGTTAAATGAAGATGAAATCAGTTAACGATGAAATCAGTTAACGATGAAATCAGTTAAATGAAGATGAAATCAGTTAACGATGAAATCAGTTAAATGAAGATGAAATCAGTTAACGATGAAATCAGTTAACGATGAAATCAGTTAACGATGGAATCAGTTAAATGAAGATGAAATCAGTTAACGATGAAATCAGTTAACGATGGAATCAGTTAAATGAAGATGAAATCAGTTAACGATGAAATCAGTTAACGATGAAATCAGTTAAATGAAGATGAAATCAGTTAACGATGAAATCAGTTAAAGATGAAATCAGTTAACGATGAAATCAGTTAAATGAAGATGAAATCAGTTAACGATGAAATCAGTTAACGATGAAATCAGTTAAATGAAGATGAAATCAGTTAACGATGAAATCAGTTAACGATGGAATCAGTTAAATGAAGATGAAATCAGTTAAAGATGAAATCAGTTAACGATGAAATCAGTTAATGATGAAATCAGTTAAATGAAGATGAAATCAGTTAACGATGAAATCAGTGAACGATGAAATCAGTTAACGATGGAATCAGTTAAATGAAGATGAAATCAGTTAACGATGAAATCAGTTAACGATGAAATCAGTTAAATGAAGATGAAATCAGTTAACGATGAAATCAGTTAAATGAAGATGAAATCAGTTAACGATGAAATCAGTTAAAGATGAAATCAGTTAACGATGAAATCAGTTAACGATGAAATCAGTTAAATGAAGATGAAATCAGTTAACGATGAAATCAGTTAACGATGAAATCAGTTAACGATGAAATCAGTTAAATGAAGATGAAATCAGTTAACGATGAAATCAGTTAACGATGAAATCAGTTAAATGAAGATGAAATCAGTTAACGATGAAATCAGTTAACGATGAAATCAGTTAACGATGAAATCAGTTAAATGAAGATGAAATCAGTTAACGATGAAATCAGTTAACGATGAAATCAGTTAAATGAAGATGAAATCAGTTAACGATGAAATCAGTTAACGATGAAATCAATTAAATGAAGATGAAATCAGTTAACGATGAAATCAGTTAACGATGAAATCAGTTAAATGAAGATGAAATCAGTTAAGGATGAAATCAGTGAACGATGAAATCAGTTAAATGAAGATGAAATCAGTTAACGATGAAATCAGTTAAATGAAGATGAAATCAGTTAACGATGAAATCAGTTAAAGATGAAATCAGTTAACGATGAAATCAGTTAAATGAAGATGAAATCAGTTAACGATGAAATCAATTAAATGAAGATGAAATCAGTTAACGATGAAATCAGTTAAATGAAGATGAAATCAGTTAACGATGAAATCAGTTAAATGAAGATGAAATCAGTTAACGATGAAATCAGTTAAATGAAGATGAAATCAGTTAACGATGAAATCAGTTAAATGAAGATGAAATCAGTTAACGATGAAATCAGTTAACGATGAAATCAGTTAAATGAAGATGAAATCAGTTAACGATGAAATCAGTTAACGATGAAATCAGTTAACGATGAAATCAGTTAACGATGAAATCAGTTAAATGAAGACGAAATCAGTTAACGATGAAATCAGTTAAATGAAGACGAAATCAGTTAACGATGAAATCAGTTAAATGAAGATGAAATCAGTTAACGATGAAATCAGTTAAATGAAGATGAAATCAGTTAACGATGAAATCAGTTAACGATGAAATCAGTTAAATGAAGATGAAATCAGTTAACGATGAAATCAGTTAACGATGAAATCAGTTAAATGAAGATGAAATCAGTTAACGATGAAATCAGTTAACGATGAAATCAGTTAACGATGAAATCAGTTAAATGAAGATGAAATCAGTTAACGATGAAATCAGTTAACGATGAAATCAGTTAACGATGAAATCACTTAACGATGAAATCAGTTAAATGAAGATGAAATCAGTTAACGATGAAATCAGTTAAAGATGAAATCAGTTAAATGAAGATGAAATCAGTTAACGATGAAATCAGTTAACGATGAAATCAGTTAAATGAAGATGAAATCAGTTAACGATGAAATCAGTTAACGATGAAATCAGTTAAATGAAGATGAAATCAGTTAACGATGAAATCAGTTAACGATGAAATCAGTTAACGATGAAATCAGTTAAAGATGAAATCAGTTAACGATGAAATCAGTTAAATGAAGATGAAATCAGTTAACGATGAAATCAGTTAACGATGAAATCAGTTAAATGAAGATGAAATCAGTTAACGATGAAATCAGTTAACGATGAAATCAGTTAACGATGAAATCATTTAACGATGAAATCAGTTAAATGAAGATGAAATCAGTTAACGATGAAATCAGTTAACGATGAAATCATTTAACGATGAAATCAGTTAACGATGAAATCAATTAAATGAAGATGAAATCAGTTAACGATGAAATCAGTTAAATGAAGATGAAATCAGTTAACGATGAAATCAGTTAAATGAAGATGAAATCAGTTAACGATGAAATCAGTTAAATGAAGAATGAAAATGAAATCAGTTAAATGAAGATGAAATCAGTTAACGATGAAATCAGTTAACGATGAAATCAGTTAACGATGAAATCAGTTAAATGAAGATGAAATCAGTTAACGATGAAATCAGTTAAATGAAGATGAAATCAGTTAACGATGAAATCAGTTAACGATGGAATCAGTTAACGATGAAATCAGTTAACGATGAAATCAGTTAAATGAAGATGAAATCAGTTAACGATGAAATCAGTTAACGATGAAATCAGTTAACGATGAAATCAGTTAAATGAAGATGAAATCAGTTAACGACGAAATCAGTTAAAGATGAAATCAGTTAACGATGAAATCAGTTAACGATGAAATCAGTTAAATGAAGATGAAATCAGTTAACGATGAAATCAGTTAACGATGAAATCAGTTAACGATGGAATCAGTTAAATGAAGATGAAATCAGTTAACGATGAAATCAGTTAACGATGAAATCAGTTAACGATGAAATCAGTTAAATGAAGATGAAATCAGTTAACGATGAAATCAGTTAAATGAAGATGAAATCAGTTAACGATGAAATCAGTTAACGATGAAATCAGTTAAAGATGAAATCAGTTAAATGAAGATGAAATCAGTTAACGATGAAATCAGTTAAAGATGAAATCAGTTAACGATGAAATCAGTTAACGATGAAATCAGTTAAACGAAGATGAAATCAGTTAACGATGAAATCAGTTAACGATGAAATCAGTTAAATGAAGATGAAATCAGTTAACGATGAAATCAGTTAACGATGAAATCAGTTAACGATGAAATCAGTTAACGATGGAATCAGTTAACGATGAAATCAGTTAACGATGAAATCAGTTAAATGAAGATGAAATCAGTTAACGATGAAATCAGTTAACGATGAAATCAGTTAACAATGAAATCAGTTAAATGAAGATGAAATCAGTTAACGATGGAATCAGTTAACGATGAAATCAGTTAACGATGAAATCAGTTAAATGAAGATGAAATCAGTTAACGATGAAATCAGTTAAAGATGAAATCAGTTGACGATGGAATCAGTTAACGATGAAATCAGTTAACGATGAAATCAGTTAAATGAAGATGAAATCAGTTAACGATGAAATCAGTTAACGATGAAATCAGTTAAATGAAGATGAAATCAGTTAACGATGAAATCAGTTAAAGATGAAATCAGTTAACGATGAAATCAGTTAACGATGAAATCAGTTAAATGAAGATGAAATCAGTTAACGATGAAATCAGTTAAAGATGAAATCAGTTAACGATGAAATCAGTTAACGATGAAATCAGTTAAATGAAGATGAAATCAGTTAACGATGAAATCAGTTAACGATGGAATCAGTTAACGATGAAATCAGTTAACGATGAAATCAGTTAAATGAAGATGAAATCAGTTAACGATGAAATCAGTTAACGATGAAATCAGTTAACGATGAAATCAATTAAATGAAGATGAAATCAGTTAACGATGAAATCAGTTAAAAGAAGATGAAATCAGTTAACGATGAAATCAGTTAAAGATGAAATCAGTTAACGATGAAATCAGTTAACGATGAAATCAGTTAAATGAAGATGAAATCAGTTAACGATGAAATCAGTTAAATGAAGAATGAAAATGAAATCAGTTAAATGAAGATGAAATCAGTTAACGATGAAATCAGTTAACGATGAAATCAGTTAAATGAAGATGAAATCAGTTAACGATGAAATCAGTTAAATGAAGATGAAATCAGTTAACGATGAAATCAGTTAACGATGAAATCAGTTAACGATGGAATCAGTTAACGATGAAATCAGTTAAATGAAGATGAAATCAGTTAACGATGAAATCAGTTAACGATGGAATCAGTTAAATGAAGATGAAATCAGTTAACGATGAAATCAGTTAACGATAAAATCAGTTAACGATGAAATCAGTTAAATGAAGATGAAATCAGTTAACGACGAAATCAGTTAAATGAAGAATGAAAATGAAATCAGTTAAATGAAGATGAAATCAGTTAACGATGAAATCAGTTAAATGAAGATGAAATCAGTTAACGATGAAATCAGTTAAAGATGAAATCAGTTAACGATGAAATCAGTTAACGATGAAATCAGTTAACGATGGAATCAGTTAAATGAAGATGAAATCAGTTAACGATGAAATCAGTTAACGATGAAATCAGTTAAATGAAGATGAAATCAGTTAACGATGAAATCAGTTAAATGAAGATGAAATCAGTTAACGATGAAATCAGTTAACGATGAAATCAGTTAAATGAAGATGAAATCAGTTAACGATGAAATCAGTTAACGATGAAATCAATTAAATGAAGATGAAATCAGTTAACGATGAAATCAGTTAAAAGAAGATGAAATCAGTTAACGATGAAATCAGTTAACGATGAAATCAGTTAAATGAAGATGAAATCAGTTAACGATGAAATCAGTTAAATGAAGAATGAAAATGAAATCAGTTAAATGAAGATGAAATCAGTTAACGATGAAATCAGTTAACGATGAAATCAGTTAAATGAAGATGAAATCAGTTAACGATGAAATCAGTTAAAGATGAAATCAGTTAACGATGAAATCAGTTAACGATGAAATCAGTTAACGATGGAATCAGTTAAATGAAGATGAAATCAGTTAACGATGAAATCAGTTAACGATGAAAACAGTTAAATGAAGATGAAATCAGTTAACGATGAAATCAGTTAAATGAAGATGAAATCAGTTAACGATGAAATCAGTTAAATGAAGATGAAATCAGTTAACGATGAAATCAGTTAACGATGAAATCAATTAAATGAAGATGAAATCAGTTAACGATGAAATCAGTTAAAAGAAGATGAAATCAGTTAACGATGAAATCAGTTAACGATGAAATCAGTTAACGATGAAATCAGTTAAATGAAGATGAAATCAGTTAACGATGAAATCAGTTAAATGAAGAATGAAAATGAAATCAGTTAAATGAAGATGAAATCAGTTAACGATGAAATCAGTTAAATGAAGATGAAATCAGTTAACGATGGAATCAGTTAACGATGAAATCAGTTAACGATGAAATCAGTTAAATGAAGATGAAATCAGTTAACGATGAAATCAGTTAACAATGAAATCAGTTAAATGAAGATGAAATCAGTTAACGATGAAATCACTTAACGATGAAATCAGTTAAATGAAGATGAAATCAGTTAACGATGAAATCAGTTAAAGATGAAATCAGTTAACGATGGAATCAGTTAACGATGAAATCAGTTAACGATGAAATCAGTTAAATGAAGATGAAATCAGTTAACGATGAAATCAGTTAACGATGAAATCAGTTAAATGAAGATGAAATCAGTTAACGATGAAATCAGTTAACGATGAAATCAGTTAAATGAAGATGAAATCAGTTAACGATGAAATCAGTTAAATGAAGAATGAAAATGAAATCAGTTAAATGAAGATGAAATCAGTTAACGATGAAATCAGTTAAATGAAGATGAAATCAGTTAACGATGAAATCAGTTAATGATGAAATCAGTTAACGATGGAATCAGTTAACGATGAAATCAGTTAACGATGAAATCAGTTAAATGAAGATGAAATCAGTTAACGATGAAATCAGTTAACAATGAAATCAGTTAAATGAAGATGAAATCAGTTAACGATGAAATCACTTAACGATGAAATCAGTTAAATGAAGATGAAATCAGTTAACGATGAAATCAGTTAAAGATGAAATCAGTTAACGATGGAATCAGTTAACGATGAAATCAGTTAACGATGAAATCAGTTAAATGAAGATGAAATCAGTTAACGATGAAATCAGTTAACGATGAAATCAGTTAAATGAAGATGAAATCAGTTAACGATGAAATCAGTTAACGATGAAATCAGTTAAAGATGAAATCAGTTAACGATGAAATCAGTTAACGATGAAATCAGTTAAATGAAGATGAAATCAGTTAACGATGAAATCAGTTAACGATGAAATCAGTTAAATGAAGATGAAATCAGTTAACGATGGAATCAGTTAACGATGAAATCAGTTAAATGAAGATGAAATCAGTTAACGATGAAATCAGTTAACGATGAAATCAGTTAACGATGAAATCAATTAAATGAAGATGAAATCAGTTAACGATGAAATCAGTTAAATGAAGATGAAATCAGTTAACGATGAAATCAGTTAAAGATGAAATCAGTTAACGATGAAATCAGTTAACGATGAAATCAGTTAACGATGAAATCAGTTAAATGAAGATGAAATCAGTTAACGATGAAATCAGTTAAATGAAGAATGAAAATGAAATCAGTTAAATGAAGATGAAATCAGTTAACGATGAAATCAGTTAACGATGAAATCAGTTAACGATGAAATCAGTTAAATGAAGATGAAATCAGTTAACGATGAAATCAGTTAAATGAAGATGAAATCAGTTAACGATGAAATCAGTTAACGATGGAATCAGTTAACGATGAAATCAGTTAACGATGAAATCAGTTAAATGAAGATGAAATCAGTTAACGATGAAATCAGTAAACGATGAAATCAGTTAACGATGAAATCAGTTAAATGAAGATGAAATCAGTTAACGATGAAATCAGTTAACGATGAAATCAGTTAACGATGAAATCAGTTAACGATGAAATCAGTTAAATGAAGATGAAATCAGTTAACGATGAAATCAGTTAACGATGAAATCAGTTAACGATGAAATCAGTTAACGATGGAATCAGTTAAATGAAGATGAAATCAGTTAACGATGAAATCAGTTAACGATGAAATCAGTTAACGATGAAATCAGTTAAATGAAGATGAAATCAGTTAACGATGAAATCAGTTAAATGAAGATGAAATCAGTTAACGATGAAATCAGTTAAAGATGAAATCAGTTAACGATGAAATCAGTTAACGATGAAATCAGTTAAATGAAGATGAAATCAGTTAACGATGAAATCAGTTAACGATGAAATCAGTTAACGATGAAATCAGTTAACGATGAAATCAGTTAAATGAAGATGAAATCAGTTAACGATGAAATCAGTTAACGATGAAATCAGTTAACGATGAAATCAATTAAATGAAGATGAAATCAGTTAACGATGAAATCAGTTAAATGAAGATGAAATCAGTTAACGATGAAATCAGTTAACGATGAAATCAGTTAACGATGAAATCAGTTAAATGAAGATGAAATCAGTTAACGATGAAATCAGTTAAATGAAGATGAAATCAGTTAACGATGAAATCAGTTAACGATGAAATCAGTTAACGATGGAATCAGTTAACGATGAAATCAGTTAACGATGAAATCAGTTAAATGAAGATGAAATCAGTTAACGATGAAATCAGTTAACGATGAAATCAGTTAAATGAAGATGAAATCAGTTAACGATGAAATCAGTTAACGATGAAATCAGTTAACGATGGAATCAGTTAACGATGAAATCAGTTAACGATGAAATCAGTTAAATGAAGATGAAATCAGTTAACGATGAAATGAAATCAGTTAAATGAAGATGAAATCAGTTAACGATGAAATCACTTAACGATGAAATCAGTTAAATGAAGATGAAATCAGTTAACGATGAAATCAGTTAAAGATGAAATCAGTTAACGATGGAATCAGTTAACGATGAAATCAGTTAACGATGAAATCAGTTAAATGAAGATGAAATCAGTTAACGATGAAATCAGTTAACGATGAAATCAGTTAAATGAAGATGAAATCAGTTAACGATGAAATCAGTTAAATGAAGATGAAATCAGTTAACGATGAAATCAGTTAACGATGAAATCAGTTAAATGAAGATGAAATCAGTTAACGATGAAATCAGTTAAATGAAGAATGAAAATGAAATCAGTTAAATGAAGATGAAATCAGTTAACGATGAAATCAGTTAAATGAAGATGAAATCAGTTAACGATGGAATCAGTTAACGATGAAATCAGTTAACGATGAAATCAGTTAACGATGAAATCAGTTAAATGAAGATGAAATCAGTTAACGATGAAATCAGTTAACAATGAAATCAGTTAAATGAAGATGAAATCAGTTAACGATGAAATCACTTAACGATGAAATCAGTTAAATGAAGATGAAATCAGTTAACGATGAAATCAGTTAAAGATGAAATCAGTTAACGATGAAATCAGTTAACGATGAAATCAGTTAAATGAAGATGAAATCAGTTAACGATGAAATCAGTTAACGATGAAATCAGTTAAATGAAGATGAAATCAGTTAACGATGAAATCAGTTAAAGATGAAATCAGTTAACGATGAAATCAGTTAACGATGAAATCAGTTAAATGAAGATGAAATCAGTTAACGATGAAATCAGTTAAATGAAGATGAAATCAGTTAACGATGGAATCAGTTAACGATGAAATCAGTTAAATGAAGATGAAATCAGTTAACGATGAAATCAGTTAACGATGAAATCAGTTAACGATGAAATCAGTTAACGATGAAATCAATTAAATGAAGATGAAATCAGTTAACGATGAAATCAGTTAAATGAAGATGAAATCAGTTAACGATGAAATCAGTTAAAGATGAAATCAGTTAACGATGAAATCAGTTAAATGAAGATGAAATCAGTTAACGATGAAATCAGTTAAATGAAGATGAAATCAGTTAACGATGAAATCAGTTAAAGATGAAATCAGTTAACGATGAAATCAGTTAAAGATGAAATCAGTTAACGATGAAATCAGTTAAATGAAGATGAAATCAGTTAACGATGAAATCAGTTAAAGATGAAATCAGTTAACGATGAAATCAGTTAACGATGAAATCAGTTAAATGAAGATGAAATCAGTTAACGATGAAATCAGTTAACGATGAAATCAGTTAACGATGAAATCAGTTAAATGAAGATGAAATCAGTTAACGATGAAATCAGTTAACGATGAAATCAGTTAAATGAAGATGAAATCAGTTAACGATGAAATCAGTTAACGATGAAATCAATTAAATGAAGATGAAATCAGTTAACGATGAAATCAGTTAAATGAAGAATGAAAATGAAATCAGTTAAATGAAGATGAAATCAGTTAACGATGAAATCAGTTAACGATGAAATCAGTTAAATGAAGATGAAATCAGTTAACGATGAAATCAGTTAAATGAAGATGAAATCAGTTAACGATGAAATCAGTTAACGATGAAATCAGTTAACGATGGAATCAGTTAACGATGAAATCAGTTAATGATGAAATCAGTTAAATGAAGATGAAATCAGTTAACGATGAAATCAGTTAACGATGAAATCAGTTAACGATGAAATCAGTTAAATGAAGATGAAATCAGTTAACGATGAAATCAGTTAAAGATGAAATCAGTTAACGATGAAATCAGTTAACGATGAAATCAGTTAAATGAAGATGAAATCAGTTAACGATGAAATCAGTTAACGATGAAATCAGTTAACGATGGAATCAGTTAAATGAAGATGAAATCAGTTAACGATGAAATCAGTTAACGATGAAATCAGTTAAATGAAGATGAAATCAGTTAACGATGAAATCAGTTAACGATGAAATCAGTTAAATGAAGATGAAATCAGTTAACGATGAAATCAGTTAAAGATGAAATCAGTTAACGATGAAATCAGTTAACGATGAAATCATTTAAATGAAGATGAAATCAGTTAACGATGAAATCAGTTAACGATGAAATCAGTTAAATGAAGATGAAATCAGTTAACGATGAAATCAGTTAACGATGAAATCAGTTAACGATGAAATCAGTTAAATGAAGATGAAATCAGTTAACGATGAAATCAGTTAACGATGAAATCAGTTAACGATGAAATCAATTAAATGAAGATGAAATCAGTTAAATGAAGATGAAATCAGTTAACGATGAAATCAGTTAAAGATGAAATCAGTTAACGATGAAATCAGTTAACGATGAAATCAGTTAAATGAAGATGAAATCAGTTAACGATGAAATCAGTTAACGATGAAATCAGTTAAATGAAGAATGAAAATGAAATCAGTTAAATGAAGATGAAATCAGTTAACGATGAAATCAGTTAACGATGAAATCAGTTAACGATGGAATCAGTTAACGATGAAATCAGTTAACGATGAAATCAGTTAAATGAAGATGAAATCAGTTAACGATGAAATCAGTTAACGATGAAATCAGTTAACGATGAAATCAGTTAACGATGAAATCACTTAACGATGAAATCAGTTAAATGAAGATGAAATCAGTTAACGATGAAATCAGTTAAAGATGAAATCAGTTAACGATGGAATCAGTTAACGATGAAATCAGTTAACGATGAAATCAGTTAAATGAAGATGAAATCAGTTAACGATGAAATCAGTTAACGATGAAATCAGTTAACGATGAAATCAGTTAAATGAAGATGAAATCAGTTAACGATGAAATCAGTTAAAGATGAAATCAGTTAACGATGAAATCAGTTAACGATGAAATCAGTTAAATGAAGATGAAATCAGTTAACGATGAAATCAGTTAAAGATGAAATCAGTTAACGATGAAATCAGTTAACGATGAAATCAGTTAAATGAAGATGAAATCAGTTAATGATGAAATCAGTTAACGATGGAATCAGTTAACGATGAAATCAGTTAACGATGAAATCAGTTAAATGAAGATGAAATCAGTTAACGATGAAATCAGTTAACGATGAAATCAATTAAATGAAGATGAAATCAGTTAACGATGAAATCAGTTAAATGAAGATGAAATCAGTTAACGATGAAATCAGTTAAAGATGAAATCAGTTAACGATGAAATCAGTTAACGATGAAATCAGTTAAATGAAGATGAAATCAGTTAACGATGAAATCAGTTAACGATGAAATCAGTTAAATGAAGATGAAATCAGTTAACGATGAAATCAGTTAAATGAAGAATGAAAATGAAATCAGTTAAATGAAGATGAAATCAGTTAACGATGAAATCAGTTAAATGAAGATGAAATCAGTTAACGATGAAATCAGTTAACGATGAAATCAGTTAACGATGGAATCAGTTAACGATGAAATCAGTTAACGATGAAATCAGTTAAATGAAGATGAAATCAGTTAACGATGAAATCAGTTAACAATGAAATCAGTTAAATGAAGATGAAATCAGTTAACGATGAAATCACTTAACGATGAAATCAGTTAAATGAAGATGAAATCAGTTAACGATGAAATCAGTTAACGATGGAATCAGTTAACGATGAAATCAGTTAACGATGAAATCAGTTAAATGAAGATGAAATCAGTTAACGATGAAATCAGTTAACGATGAAATCAGTTAAATGAAGATGAAATCAGTTAACGATGAAATCAGTTAACGATGAAATCAGTTAACGATGAAATCAGTTAACGATGAAATCAGTTAACGATGAAATCAGTTAAATGAAGATGAAATCAGTTAACGATGAAATCAGTTAACGATGAAATCAGTTAAATGAAGATGAAATCAGTTAACGATGGAATCAGTTAACGATGAAATCAGTTAAATGAAGATGAAATCAGTTAACGATGAAATCAGTTAACGATGAAATCAGTTAACGATGAAATCAATTAAATGAAGATGAAATCAGTTAACGATGAAATCAGTTAAATGAAGATGAAATCAGTTAACGATGAAATCAGTTAAAGATGAAATCAGTTAACGATGAAATCAGTTAACGATGAAATCAGTTAACGATGAAATCAGTTAAATGAAGATGAAATCAGTTAACGATGAAATCAGTTAAATGAAGAATGAAAATGAAATCAGTTAAATGAAGAGGAAATCAGTTAACGATGAAATCAGTTAACGATGAAATCAGTTAACGATGAAATCAGTTAAATGAAGATGAAATCAGTTAACGATGAAATCAGTTAAATGAAGATGAAATCAGTTAACGATGAAATCAGTTAACGATGGAATCAGTTAACGATGAAATCAGTTAACGATGAAATCAGTTAAATGAAGATGAAATCAGTTAACGATGAAATCAGTAAACGATGAAATCAGTTAACGATGAAATCAGTTAAATGAAGATGAAATCAGTTAACGATGAAATCAGTTAAAGATGAAATCAGTTAACGATGAAATCAGTTAACGATGAAATCAGTTAAATGAAGATGAAATCAGTTAACGATGAAATCAGTTAACGATGAAATCAGTTAACGATGGAATCAGTTAAATGAAGATGAAATCAGTTAACGATGAAATCAGTTAACGATGAAATCAGTTAAATGAAGATGAAATCAGTTAACGATGAAATCAGTTAAATGAAGATGAAATCAGTTAACGATGAAATCAGTTAAAGATGAAATCAGTTAACGATGAAATCAGTTAACGATGAAATCAGTTAAATGAAGATGAAATCAGTTAACGATGAAATCAGTTAAAGATGAAATCAGTTAACGATGAAATCAGTTAACGATGAAATCAGTTAACGATGAAATCAGTTAAATGAAGATGAAATCAGTTAACGATGAAATCAGTTAACGATGAAATCAGTTAAATGAAGATGAAATCAGTTAACGATGAAATCAGTTAACGATGAAATCAGTTAACGATGAAATCAATTAAATGAAGATGAAATCAGTTAACGATGAAATCAGTTAACGATGAAATCAGTTAACGATGAAATCAGTTAAATGAAGATGAAATCAGTTAACGATGAAATCAGTTAAATGAAGATGAAATCAGTTAACGATGAAATCAGTTAACGATGAAATCAGTTAACGATGGAATCAGTTAACGATGAAATCAGTTAACGATGAAATCAGTTAAATGAAGATGAAATCAGTTAACGATGAAATCAGTTAACGATGAAATCAGTTAAATGAAGATGAAATCAGTTAACGATGAAATCAGTTAACGATGAAATCAGTTAACGATGGAATCAGTTAACGATGAAATCAGTTAACGATGAAATCAGTTAAATGAAGATGAAATCAGTTAACGATGAAATGAAATCAGTTAAATGAAGATGAAATCAGTTAACGATGAAATCAGTTAAATGAAGATGAAATCAGTTAACGATGAAATCAGTTAAAGATGAAATCAGTTAACGATGGAATCAGTTAACGATGAAATCAGTTAACGATGAAATCAGTTAAATGAAGATGAAATCAGTTAACGATGAAATCAGTTAACGATGAAATCAGTTAAATGAAGATGAAATCAGTTAACGATGAAATCAGTTAACGATGAAATCAGTTAAATGAAGATGAAATCAGTTAACGATGAAATCAGTTAAATGAAGAATGAAAATGAAATCAGTTAAATGAAGATGAAATCAGTTAACGATGAAATCAGTTAAATGAAGATGAAATCAGTTAACGATGAAATCAGTTAACGATGAAATCAGTTAACGATGGAATCAGTTAACGATGAAATCAGTTAACGATGAAATCAGTTAAATGAAGATGAAATCAGTTAACGATGAAATCAGTTAACAATGAAATCAGTTAAATGAAGATGAAATCAGTTAACGATGAAATCACTTAACGATGAAATCAGTTAAATGAAGATGAAATCAGTTAACGATGAAATCAGTTAAAGATGAAATCAGTTAACGATGGAATCAGTTAACGATGAAATCAGTTAACGATGAAATCAGTTAAATGAAGATGAAATCAGTTAACGATGAAATCAGTTAACGATGAAATCAGTTAAATGAAGATGAAATCAGTTAACGATGAAATCAGTTAAAGATGAAATCAGTTAACGATGAAATCAGTTAACGATGAAATCAGTTAAATGAAGATGAAATCAGTTAACGATGAAATCAGTTAAATGAAGATGAAATCAGTTAACGATGGAATCAGTTAACGATGAAATCAGTTAAATGAAGATGAAATCAGTTAACGATGAAATCAGTTAACGATGAAATCAGTTAACGATGAAATCAGTTAACGATGAAATCAATTAAATGAAGATGAAATCAGTTAACGATGAAATCAGTTAAATGAAGATGAAATCAGTTAACGATGAAATCAGTTAAAGATGAAATCAGTTAACGATGAAATCAGTTAAATGAAGATGAAATCAGTTAACGATGAAATCAGTTAAATGAAGATGAAATCAGTTAACGATGAAATCAGTTAAAGATGAAATCAGTTAACGATGAAATCAGTTAAAGATGAAATCAGTTAACGATGAAATCAGTTAACGATGAAATCAGTTAAATGAAGATGAAATCAGTTAACGATGAAATCAGTTAAAGATGAAATCAGTTAACGATGAAATCAGTTAACGATGAAATCAGTTAAATGAAGATGAAATCAGTTAACGATGAAATCAGTTAACGATGAAATCAGTTAACGATGAAATCAGTTAAATGAAGATGAAATCAGTTAACGATGAAATCAGTTAACGATGAAATCAGTTAAATGAAGATGAAATCAGTTAACGATGAAATCAGTTAACGATGAAATCAATTAAATGAAGATGAAATCAGTTAACGATGAAATCAGTTAAATGAAGAATGAAAATGAAATCAGTTAAATGAAGATGAAATCAGTTAACGATGAAATCAGTTAACGATGAAATCAGTTAACGATGAAATCAGTTAAATGAAGATGAAATCAGTTAACGATGAAATCAGTTAAATGAAGATGAAATCAGTTAACGATGAAATCAGTTAAATGAAGATGAAATCAGTTAACGATGAAATCAGTTAACGATGGAATCAGTTAACGATGAAATCAGTTAACGATGAAATCAGTTAACGATGAAATCAGTTAACGATGAAATCAGTTAAATGAAGATGAAATCAGTTAACGATGAAATCAGTTAACGATGAAATCAGTTAACGATGGAATCAGTTAACGATGAAATCAGTTAAATGAAGATGAAATCAGTTAACGATGAAATCAGTTAACGATGAAATCAGTTAAATGAAGATGAAATCAGTTAACGATGAAATCAGTTAAAGATGAAATCAGTTAACGATGAAATCAGTTAACGATGAAATCAGTTAAATGAAGATGAAATCAGTTAACGATGAAATCAGTTAACGATGAAATCAGTTAACGATGGAATCAGTTAAATGAAGATGAAATCAGTTAACGATGAAATCAGTTAACGATGAAATCAGTTAAATGAAGATGAAATCAGTTAACGATGAAATCAGTTAACGATGAAATCAGTTAAATGAAGATGAAATCAGTTAACGATGAAATCAGTTAAAGATGAAATCAGTTAACGATGAAATCAGTTAACGATGAAATCATTTAAATGAAGATGAAATCAGTTAACGATGAAATCAGTTAACGATGAAATCAGTTAACGATGAAATCAGTTAAATGAAGATGAAATCAGTTAACGATGAAATCAGTTAACGATGAAATCAGTTAACGATGAAATCAGTTAAATGAAGATGAAATCAGTTAACGATGAAATCAGTTAACGATGAAATCAGTTAACGATGAAATCAATTAAATGAAGATGAAATCAGTTAAATGAAGATGAAATCAGTTAACGATGAAATCAGTTAAAGATGAAATCAGTTAACGATGAAATCAGTTAACGATGAAATCAGTTAAATGAAGATGAAATCAGTTAACGATGAAATCAGTTAACGATGAAATCAGTTAAATGAAGAATGAAAATGAAATCAGTTAAATGAAGATGAAATCAGTTAACGATGAAATCAGTTAACGATGAAATCAGTTAACGATGAAATCACTTAACGATGAAATCAGTTAAATGAAGATGAAATCAGTTAACGATGAAATCAGTTAAAGATGAAATCAGTTAACGATGGAATCAGTTAACGATGAAATCAGTTAACGATGAAATCAGTTAAATGAAGATGAAATCAGTTAACGATGAAATCAGTTAACGATGAAATCAGTTAAATGAAGATGAAATCAGTTAACGATGAAATCAGTTAAAGATGAAATCAGTTAACGATGAAATCAGTTAACGATGAAATCAGTTAAATGAAGATGAAATCAGTTAACGATGAAATCAGTTAAAGATGAAATCAGTTAACGATGAAATCAGTTAACGATGAAATCAGTTAAATGAAGATGAAATCAGTTAATGATGAAATCAGTTAACGATGGAATCAGTTAACGATGAAATCAGTTAAATGAAGATGAAATCAGTTAACGATGAAATCAGTTAACGATGAAATCAGTTAACGATGAAATCAATTAAATGAAGATGAAATCAGTTAACGATGAAATCAGTTAAATGAAGATGAAATCAGTTAACGATGAAATCAGTTAAAGATGAAATCAGTTAACGATGAAATCAGTTAACGATGAAATCAGTTAAATGAAGATGAAATCAGTTAACGATGAAATCAGTTAAATGAAGAATGAAAATGAAATCAGTTAAATGAAGATGAAATCAGTTAACGATGAAATCAGTTAACGATGAAATCAGTTAAATGAAGATGAAATCAGTTAAATGAAGATGAAATCAGTTAACGATGAAATCAGTTAACGATGAAATCAGTTAAATGAAGATGAAATCAGTTAACGATGAAATCAGTTAACGATGAAATCAGTTAACGATGAAATCAGTTAAATGAAGATGAAATCAGTTAACGATGAAATCAGTTAACGATGAAATCAGTTAACGATGAAATCAGTTAACGATGAAATCAGTTAAATGAAGATGAAATCAGTTAACGATGAAATCAGTTAACGATGAAATCAGTTAAATGAAGATGAAATCAGTTAACGATGAAATCAGTTAAAGATGAAATCAGTTAACGATGAAATCAGTTAACGATGAAATCAGTTAACGATGAAATCAGTTAACGATGGAATCAGTTAAATGAAGATGAAATCAGTTAACGATGAAATCAGTTAACGATGAAATCAGTTAACGATGAAATCAGTTAAATGAAGATGAAATCAGTTAACGATGAAATCAGTTAAATGAAGATGAAATCAGTTAAATGAAGATGAAATCAGTTAACGATGAAATCAGTTAACGATGAAATCACTTAACGATGAAATCAGTTAAATGAAGATGAAATCAGTTAACGATGAAATCAGTTAAAGATGAAATCAGTTAACGATGGAATCAGTTAACGATGAAATCAGTTAACGATGAAATCAGTTAAATGAAGATGAAATCAGTTAACGATGAAATCAGTTAACAATGAAATCAGTTAAATGAAGATGAAATCAGTTAACGATGAAATCAGTTAACGATGAAATCAGTTAAATGAAGATGAAATCAGTTAACGATGAAATCAGTTAACGATGAAATCAGTTAACGATGAAATCACTTAACGATGAAATCAGTTAAATGAAGATGAAATCAGTTAACGATGAAATCAGTTAAAGATGAAATCAGTTAACGATGGAATCAGTTAACGATGAAATCAGTTAACGATGAAATCAGTTAAATGAAGATGAAATCAGTTAACGATGAAATCAGTTAACGATGAAATCAGTTAAATGAAGATGAAATCAGTTAACGATGAAATCAGTTAAAAATGAAATCAGTTAACGATGAAATCAGTTAACGATGAAATCAGTTAAATGAAGATGAAATCAGTTAACGATGAAATCAGTTAACGATGAAATCAGTTAACGATGAAATCAGTTAACGATGGAATCAGTTAACGATGAAATCAGTTAACGATGAAATCAGTTAAATGAAGATGAAATCAGTTAACGATGAAATCAGTTAAATGAAGATGAAATCAGTTAACGATGAAATCAGTTAACGATGAAATCAGTTAACGATGAAATCAATTAAATGAAGATGAAATCAGTTAACGATGAAATCAGTTAAATGAAGATGAAATCAGTTAACGATGAAATCAGTTAAAGATGAAATCAGTTAACGATGAAATCAGTTAAATGAAGATGAAATCAGTTAACGATGAAATCAGTTAACGATGAAATCAGTTAAATGAAGATGAAATCAGTTAACGATGAAATCAGTTAACGATGAAATCAGTTAACGATGAAATCAATTAAATGAAGATGAAATCAGTTAACGATGAAATCAGTTAAATGAAGAATGAAAATGAAATCAGTTAAATGAAGATGAAATCAGTTAACGATGAAATCAGTTAACGATGAAATCAGTTAACGATGAAATCAGTTAAATGAAGATGAAATCAGTTAACGATGAAATCAGTTAAATGAAGATGAAATCAGTTAACGATGAAATCAGTTAACGATGAAATCAGTTAACGATGAAATCAATTAAATGAAGATGAAATCAGTTAACGATGAAATCAGTTAAATGAAGATGAAATCAGTTAACGATGAAATCAGTTAAAGATGAAATCAGTTAACGATGAAATCAGTTAACGATGAAATCAGTTAACGATGAAATCAGTTAAATGAAGATGAAATCAGTTAACGATGAAATCAGTTAACGATGAAATCAGTTAACGATGAAATCAGTTAACGATGGAATCAGTTAACGATGAAATCAGTTAACGATGAAATCAGTTAAATGAAGATGAAATCAGTTAACGATGAAATCAGTTAACGATGAAATCAGTTAACGATGAAATCAATTAAATGAAGATGAAATCAGTTAACGATGAAATCAGTTAAATGAAGATGAAATCAGTTAACGATGAAATCAGTTAACGATGAAATCAGTTAAATGAAGATGAAATCAGTTAACGATGAAATCAGTTAAATGAAGAATGAAAATTAAATCAGTTAAATGAAGATGAAATCAGTTAACGATGATATCAGTTAACGATGGAATCAGTTAACGATGAAATCAGTTAACGATGAAATCAGTTAAATGAAGATGAAATCAGTTAACGATGAAATCAGTTAACGATGAAATCAGTTAACGATGAAATCAGTTAAATGAAGATGAAATCAGTTAACGATGAAATCAGTTAACGATGAAATCAGTTAAATGAAGATGAAATCAGTTAAAGATGAAATCAGTTAACGATGAAATCAGTTAACGATGAAATCAGTTAACGATGAAATCAGTTAACGATGGAATCAGTTAAATGAAGATGAAATCAGTTAACGATGAAATCACTTAACGATGAAATCAGTTAAATGAAGATGAAATCAGTTAACGATGAAATCAGTTAACGATGAAATCAGTTAAATGAAGATGAAATCAGTTAACGATGGAATCAGTTAACGATGAAATCAGTTAAATGAAGATGAAATCAGTTAACGATGAAATCAGTTAAATGAAGATGAAATCAGTTAACGATGAAATCAGTTAACGATGGAATCAGTTAACGATGAAATCAGTTAACGATGAAATCAGTTAACGATGAAATCAGTTAAATGAAGATGAAATCAGTTAACGATGAAATCAGTTAAAGATGAAATCAGTTAACGATGAAATCAGTTAACGATGAAATCAGTTAAATGAAGATGAAATCAGTTAACGATGAAATCAGTTAACGATGAAATCAGTTAACGATGGAATCAGTTAAATGAAGATGAAATCAGTTAACGATGAAATCAGTTAAAGATGAAATCAGTTAACGATGAAATCAGTTAACGATGAAATCAGTTAAATGAAGATGAAATCAGTTAACGATGAAATCAGTTAACGATGAAATCAGTTAACGATGGAATCAGTTAAATGAAGATGAAATCAGTTAACGATGAAATCAGTTAACGATGAAATCAGTTAAATGAAGATGAAATCAGTTAACGAAGAAATCAGTTAACGATGAAATCAGTTAACGATGAAATCAGTTAACGATGAAATCAGTTAACGATGAAATCAGTTAAATGAAGATGAAATCAGTTAACGATGAAATCAGTTAAATGAAGATGAAATCAGTTAACGATGAAATCAGTTAAAGATGAAATCAGTTAACGATGAAATCAGTTAACGATGAAATCAGTTAAAGATGAAATCAGTTAACGATGAAATCAGTTAACGATGAAATCAGTTAAATGAAGATGAAATCAGTTAACGATGAAATCAGTTAACGATGAAATCAGTTAAATGAAGATGAAATCAGTTAACGATGAAATCAGTTAACGATGAAATCAGTTAAATGAAGATGAAATCAGTTAACGATGAAATCAGTTAACGATGAAATCAGTTAACGATGAAATCAATTAAATGAAGATGAAATCAGTTAACGATGAAATCAGTTAAATGAAGAATGAAAATGAAATCAGTTAAATGAAGATGAAATCAGTTAACGATTAAATCAGTTAACGATGAAATCAGTTAACGATGAAATCAGTTAAATGAAGATGAAATCAGTTAACGATGAAATCAGTTAAATGAAGATGAAATCAGTTAACGATGAAATCAGTTAACGATGAAATCAGTTAACGATGGAATCAGTTAAATGAAGATGAAATCAGTTAACGATGAAATCAGTTAACGATGAAATCAGTTAACGATGAAATCAGTTAAATGAAGATGAAATCAGTTAACGATGAAATCAGTTAAAGATGAAATCAGTTAACGATGAAATCAGTTAACGATGAAATCAGTTAAATGAAGATGAAATCAGTTAACGATGAAATCAGTTAAAGATGAAATCAGTTAACGATGAAATCAGTTAACGATGAAATCCTTTAAATGAAGATGAAATCAGTTAACGATGAAATCAGTTAACGATGAAATCAGTTAAATGAAGATGAAATCAGTTAACGATGAAATCAGTTAACGATGAAATCAGTTAACGATGAAATCAGTTAAATGAAGATGAAATCAGTTAACGATGAAATCAGTTAACGATGAAATCAGTTAACGATGAAATCAATTAAATGAAGATGAAATCAGTTAACGATGAAATCAGTTAAATGAAGATGAAATCAGTTAACGATGAAATCAGTTAACGATGAAATCAGTTAACGATGAAATCAGTTAACGATGAAATCAGTTAAATGAAGATGAAATCAGTTAACGATGAAATCAGTTAACGATGAAATCAGTTAAATGAAGAATGAAAATGAAATCAGTTAAATGAAGATGAAATCAGTTAACGATGAAATCAGTTAACGATGAAATCAGTTAACGATGGAATCAGTTAACGATGAAATCAGTTAACGATGAAATCAGTTAAATGAAGATGAAATCAGTTAACGATGAAATCAGTTAACAATGAAATCAGTTAAATGAAGATGAAATCAGTTAACGATGAAATCAGTTAACGATGAAATCAGTTAACGATGAAATCACTTAACGATGAAATCAGTTAAATGAAGATGAAATCAGTTAACGATGAAATCAGTTAAAGATGAAATCAGTTAACGATGGAATCAGTTAACGATGAAATCAGTTAACGATGAAATCAGTTAACGATGAAATCAGTTAAATGAAGATGAAATCAGTTAACGATGAAATCAGTTAAAGATGAAATCAGTTAACGATGAAATCAGTTAACGATGAAATCAGTTAAATGAAGATGAAATCAGTTAACGATGAAATCAGTTAAAGATGAAATCAGTTAACGATGAAATCAGTTAACGATGAAATCAGTTAAATGAAGATGAAATCAGTTAATGATGAAATCAGTTAACGATGGAATCAGTTAACGATGAAATCAGTTAACGATGAAATCAGTTAAATGAAGATGAAATCAGTTAACGATGAAATCAGTTAACGATGAAATCAGTTAACGATGAAATCAATTAAATGAAGATGAAATCAGTTAACGATGAAATCAGTTAAATGAAGATGAAATCAGTTAAAGATGAAATCAGTTAACGATGAAATCAGTTAACGATGAAATCAGTTAAATGAAGATGAAATCAGTTAACGATGAAATCAGTTAAATGAAGAATGAAAATGAAATCAGTTAAATGAAGATGAAATCAGTTAACGATGAAATCAGTTAACGATGAAATCAGTTAAATGAAGATGAAATCAGTTAAATGAAGATGAAATCAGTTAACGATGAAATCAGTTAACGATGAAATCAGTTAAATGAAGATGAAATCAGTTAACGATGAAATCAGTTAACGATGAAATCAGTTAACGATGAAATCAGTTAAATGAAGATGAAATCAGTTAACGATGAAATCAGTTAACGATGGAATCAGTTAAATGAAGATGAAATCAGTTAACGATGAAATCAGTTAACGATGAAATCAGTTAACGATGAAATCAGTTAAATGAAGATGAAATCAGTTAACGATGAAATCAGTTAAATGAAGAATGAAAATGAAATCAGTTAAATGAAGATGAAATCAGTTAACGATGAAATCAGTTAACGATGAAATCAGTTAAATGAAGATGAAATCAGTTAACGATGAAATCAGTTAACGATGAAATCAGTTAACGATGAAATCAATTAACGATGGAATCAGTTAAATGAAGATGAAATCAGTTAACGATGAAATCAGTTAACGATGAAATCAGTTAAATGAAGATGAAATCAGTTAACGATGAAATCAGTTAAATGAAGATGAAATCAGTTAACGATGAAATCAGTTAACGATGAAATCAGTTAAATGAAGATGAAATCAGTTAACGATGAAATCAGTTAACGATGAAATCAATTAAATGAAGATGAAATCAGTTAACGATGAAATCAGTTAAAAGAAGATGAAATCAGTTAACGATGAAATCAGTTAACGATGAAATCAGTTAAATGAAGATGAAATCAGTTAACGATGAAATCAGTTAAATGAAGAATGAAAATGAAATCAGTTAAATGAAGATGAAATCAGTTAACGATGAAATCAGTTAAATGAAGATGAAATCAGTTAACGATGAAATCAGTTAACGATGAAATCAGTTAAATGAAGATGAAATCAGTTAACGATGAAATCAGTTAACAATGAAATCAGTTAAATGAAGATGAAATCAGTTAACGATGAAATCAGTTAACGATGAAATCAGTTAACGATGAAATCACTTAACGATGAAATCAGTTAAATGAAGATGAAATCAGTTAACGATGAAATCAGTTAAAGATGAAATCAGTTAACGATGGAATCAGTTAACGATGAAATCAGTTAACGATGAAATCAGTTAAATGAAGATGAAATCAGTTAACGATGAAATCAGTTAACGATGAAATCAGTTAAATGAAGATGAAATCAGTTAACGATGAAATCAGTTAACGATGAAATCAGTTAAATGAAGATGAAATCAGTTAACGATGAAATCAGTTAACGATGAAATCAGTTAACGATGAAATCAGTTAACGATGGAATCAGTTAACGGTGAAATCAGTTAACGATGAAATCAGTTAAATGAAGATGAAATCAGTTAACGATGAAATCAGTTAACGATGAAATCAGTTAAATGAAGATGAAATCAGTTAACGATGAAATCAGTTAAAGATGAAATCAGTTAACGATGAAATCAGTTAACGATGAAATCAGTTAAATGAAGATGAAATCAGTTAACGATGAAATCAGTTAAAGATGAAATCAGTTAACGATGAAATCAGTTAACGATGAAATCAGTTAAATGAAGATGAAATCAGTTAACGATGAAATCAGTTAACGATGAAATCAGTTAACGATGAAATCAGTTAAATGAAGATGAAATCAGTTAACGATGAAATCAGTTAACGATGAAATCAGTTAACGATGAAATCAGTTAAATGAAGATGAAATCAGTTAACGATGAAATCAGTTAACGATGAAATCAGTTAACGATGAAATCAATTAAATGAAGATGAAATCAGTTAACGATGAAATCAGTTAAATGAAGAATGAAAATGAAATCAGTTAACGATGAAATCAGTTAACGATGAAATCAGTTAACGATGAAATCAGTTAACGATGAAATCAGTTAAATGAAGATGAAATCAGTTAACGATGAAATCAGTTAAATGAAGATGAAATCAGTTAACGATGAAATCAGTTAACGATGAAATCAGTTAACGATGAAATCAGTTAAATGAAGATGAAATCAGTTAACGATGAAATCAGTTAACGATGAAATCAGTTAACGATGAAATCAGTTAACGATGAAATCAGTTAAAGATGAAATCAGTTAACGATGAAATCAGTTAACGATGAAATCAGTTAAATGAAGATGAAATCAGTTAACGATGAAATCAGTTAACGATGAAATCAGTTAACGATGGAATCAGTTAAATGAAGATGAAATCAGTTAACGATGAAATCAGTTAACGATGAAATCAGTTAACGATGAAATCAGTTAAATGAAGATGAAATCAGTTAACGATGAAATCAGTTAAAGATGAAATCAGTTAACGATGAAATCAGTTAACGATGAAATCAGTTAAATGAAGATGAAATCAGTTAACGATGAAATCAGTTAAAGATGAAATCAGTTAACGATGAAATCAGTTAACGATGAAATCAGTTAAATGAAGATGAAATCAGTTAACGATGAAATCAGTTAACGATGAAATCAGTTAAATGAAGATGAAATCAGTTAACGATGAAATCAGTTAACGATGAAATCAGTTAACGATGAAATCAGTTAAATGAAGATGAAATCAGTTAACGATGAAATCAGTTAACGATGAAATCAGTTAAATGAAGAATGAAAATGAAATCAGTTAAATGAAGATGAAATCAGTTAACGATGAAATCAGTTAACGATGGAATCAGTTAACGATGAAATCAGTTAACGATGAAATCAGTTAAATGAAGATGAAATCAGTTAACGATGAAATCAGTTAACAATGAAATCAGTTAAATGAAGATGAAATCAGTTAACGATGAAATCAGTTAAATGAAGATGAAATCAGTTAACGATGAAATCAGTTAACGATGAAATCAGTTAACGATGAAATCACTTAACGATGAAATCAGTTAAATGAAGATGAAATCAGTTAAATGAAGATGAAATCAGTTAACGATGAAATCAGTTAAAGATGAAATCAGTTAACGATGAAATCAGTTAAAGATGAAATCAGTTAACGATGAAATCAGTTAACGATGAAATCAGTTAAATGAAGATGAAATCAGTTAACGATGAAATCAGTTAACGATGAAATCAGTTAACGATGGAATCAGTTAAATGAAGATGAAATCAGTTAACGATGAAATCAGTTAACGATGAAATCAGTTAACGATGAAATCAGTTAAATGAAGATGAAATCAGTTAACGATGAAATCAGTTAAATGAAGATGAAATCAGTTAACGATGAAATCAGTTAAAGATGAAATCAGTTAACGATGAAATCAGTTAACGATGAAATCAGTTAAATGAAGATGAAATCAGTTAACGATGAAATCAGTTAAAGATGAAATCAGTTAACGATGAAATCAGTTAACGATGAAATCAGTTAAATGAAGATGAAATCAGTTAACGATGAAATCAGTTAACGATGAAATCAGTTAACGATGAAATCAGTTAAATGAAGATGAAATCAGTTAACGATGAAATCAGTTAACGATGAAATCAGTTAAATGAAGATGAAATCAGTTAACGATGAAATCAGTTAACGATGAAATCAGTTAAATGAAGAATGAAAATGAAATCAGTTAAATGAAGATGAAATCAGTTAACGATGAAATCAGTTAACGATGAAATCAGTTAACGATGGAATCAGTTAACGATGAAATCAGTTAACGATGAAATCAGTTAAATGAAGATGAAATCAGTTAACGATGAAATCAGTTAACGATGAAATCAGTTAAATGAAGATGAAATCAGTTAACGATGAAATCAGTTAACGATGAAATCAGTTAAATGAAGATGAAATCAGTTAACGATGAAATCAGTTAACGATGAAATCAGTTAACGATGAAATCACTTAACGATGAAATCAGTTAAATGAAGATGAAATCAGTTAACGATGAAATCAGTTAAAGATGAAATCAGTTAACGATGGAATCAGTTAACGATGAAATCAGTTAACGATGAAATCAGTTAAATGAAGATGAAATCAGTTAGCGATGAAATCAGTTAACGATGAAATCAGTTAAATGAAGATGAAATCAGTTAACGATGAAATCAGTTAAAGATGAAATCAGTTAAATGAAGATGAAATCAGTTAACGATGAAATCAGTTAAAGATGAAATCAGTTAACGATGGAATCAGTTAACGATGAAATCAGTTAACGATGAAATCAGTTAAATGAAGATGAAATCAGTTAGCGATGAAATCAGTTAACGATGAAATCAGTTAAATGAAGATGAAATCAGTTAACGATGAAATCAGTTAACGATGAAATCAGTTAAATGAAGATGAAATCAGTTAACGATGAAATCAGTTAAAGATGAAATCAGTTAACGATGGAATCAGTTAACGATGAAATCAGTTAAATGAAGATGAAATCAGTTAACGATGAAATCAGTTAACGATGAAATCAGTTAACGATGAAATCAGTTAAATGAAGATGAAATCAGTTAACGATGAAATCAGTTAAATGAAGATGAAATCAGTTAACGATGAAATCAGTTAACGATGGAATCAGTTAACGATGAAATCAGTTAACGATGAAATCAGTTAAATGAAGATGAAATCAGTTAACGATGAAATCAGTTAACGATGGAATCAGTTAAATGAAGATGAAATCAGTTAACGATGAAATCAGTTAACGATGAAATCAGTTAAATGAAGATGAAATCAGTTAACGATGAAATCAGTTAAATGAAGAATGAAAATGAAATCAGTTAAATGAAGATGAAATCAGTTAACGATGAAATCAGTTAACGATGAAATCAGTTAAATGAAGATGAAATCAGTTAACGATGAAATCAGTTAACGATGAAATCAGTTAACGATGGAATCAGTTAAATGAAGATGAAATCAGTTAACGATGAAATCAGTTAAATGAAGATGAAATCAGTTAACGATGAAATCAGTTAACGATGAAATCAGTTAAATGAAGATGAAATCAGTTAACGATGAAATCAGTTAACGATGAAATCAATTAAATGAAGATGAAATCAGTTAACGATGAAATCAGTTAAAAGAAGATGAAATCAGTTAACGATGAAATCAGTTAACGATGAAATCAGTTAAATGAAGATGAAATCAGTTAACGATGAAATCAGTCAAATGAAGAATGAAAATGAAATCAGTTAAATGAAGATGAAATCAGTTAACGATGAAATCAGTTAAATGAAGATGAAATCAGTTAACGATGAAATCAGTTAACGATGAAATCAGTTAACGATGGAATCAGTTAACGATGAAATCAGTTAACGATGGAATCAGTTAACGATGAAATCAGTTAACGATGAAATCAGTTAAATGAAGATGAAATCAGTTAACGATGAAATCAGTTAACAATGAAATCAGTTAAATGAAGATGAAATCAGTTAACGATGAAATCAGTTAACGATGAAATCAGTTAACGATGAAATCAGTTAACGATGAAATCACTTAACGAGGAAATCAGTTAAATGAAGATGAAATCAGTTAACGATGAAATCAGTTAAAGATGAAATCAGTTAACGATGAAATCAGTTAAATGAAGAATGAAAATGAAATCAGTTAAATGAAGATGAAATCAGTTAACGATGAAATCAGTTAACGATGAAATCAGTTAAATGAAGATGAAATCACTTAACGATGAAATCAGTTAAATGAAGATGAAATCAGTTAAATGAAGATGAAATCAGTTAACGATGAAATCAGTTAACGATGAAATCAGTTAACGATGAAATCAGTTAACGATGAAATCACTTAACGAGGAAATCAGTTAAATGAAGATGAAATCAGTTAACGATGAAATCAGTTAACGATGGAATCAGTTAAATGAAGATGAAATCAGTTAACGATGAAATCAGTTAACGATGAAATCAGTTAAATGAAGATGAAATCAGTTAACGATGAAATCAGTTAAATGAAGAATGAAAATGAAATCAGTTAAATGAAGATGAAATCAGTTAACGATGAAATCAGTTAACGATGAAATCAGTTAAATGAAGATGAAATCAGTTAACGATGAAATCAGTTAAAGATGAAATCAGTTAACGATGAAATCAGTTAACGATGAAATCAGTTAACGATGAAATCAGTTAACGATGGAATCAGTTAAATGAAGATGAAATCAGTTAACGATGAAATCAGTTAACGATGAAATCAGTTAAATGAAGATGAAATCAGTTAACGATGAAATCAGTTAAATGAAGATGAAATCAGTTAACGATGAAATCAGTTAACGATGAAATCAGTTAAATGAAGATGAAATCAGTTAACGATGAAATCAGTTAACGATGAAATCAGTTAACGATGAAATCAGTTAAAAGAAGATGAAATCAGTTAACGATGAAATCAGTTAACGATGAAATCAGTTAAATGAAGATGAAATCAGTTAACGATGAAATCAGTTAAATGAAGATGAAATCAGTTAGCGATGAAATCAGTTAACGATGAAATCAGTTAAATGAAGATGAAATCAGTTAACGATGAAATCAGTTAACGATGAAATCAGTTAAATGAAGATGAAATCAGTTAACGATGAAATCAGTTAAAGATGAAATCAGTTAACGATGGAATCAGTTAACGATGAAATCAGTTAAATGAAGATGAAATCAGTTAACGATGAAATCAGTTAACGATGAAATCAGTTAACGATGAAATCAGTTAAATGAAGATGAAATCAGTTAACGATGAAATCAGTTAAATGAAGATGAAATCAGTTAACGATGAAATCAGTTAACGATGGAATCAGTTAACGATGAAATCAGTTAACGATGAAATCAGTTAAATGAAGATGAAATCAGTTAACGATGAAATCAGTTAACGATGGAATCAGTTAAATGAAGATGAAATCAGTTAACGATGAAATCAGTTAACGATGAAATCAGTTAAATGAAGATGAAATCAGTTAACGATGAAATCAGTTAAATGAAGAATGAAAATGAAATCAGTTAAATGAAGATGAAATCAGTTAACGATGAAATCAGTTAACGATGAAATCAGTTAAATGAAGATGAAATCAGTTAACGATGAAATCAGTTAACGATGAAATCAGTTAACGATGGAATCAGTTAAATGAAGATGAAATCAGTTAACGATGAAATCAGTTAAATGAAGATGAAATCAGTTAACGATGAAATCAGTTAACGATGAAATCAGTTAAATGAAGATGAAATCAGTTAACGATGAAATCAGTTAACGATGAAATCAATTAAATGAAGATGAAATCAGTTAACGATGAAATCAGTTAAAAGAAGATGAAATAAGTTAACGATGAAATCAGTTAACGATGAAATCAGTTAAATGAAGATGAAATCAGTTAACGATGAAATCAGTCAAATGAAGAATGAAAATGAAATCAGTTAAATGAAGATGAAATCAGTTAACGATGAAATCAGTTAAATGAAGATGAAATCAGTTAACGATGAAATCAGTTAACGATGAAATCAGTTAACGATGGAATCAGTTAACGATGAAATCAGTTAACGATGGAATCAGTTAACGATGAAATCAGTTAACGATGAAATCAGTTAAATGAAGATGAAATCAGTTAACGATAAAATCAGTTAACAATGAAATCAGTTAAATGAAGATGAAATCAGTTAACGATGAAATCAGTTAACGATGAAATCAGTTAACGATGAAATCAGTTAACGATGAAATCACTTAACGAGGAAATCAGTTAAATGAAGATGAAATCAGTTAACGATGAAATCAGTTAAAGATGAAATCAGTTAACGATGAAATCAGTTAAATGAAGAATGAAAATGAAATCAGTTAAATGAAGATGAAATCAGTTAACGATGAAATCAGTTAACGATGAAATCAGTTAAATGAAGATGAAATCACTTAACGATGAAATCAGTTAAATGAAGATGAAATCAGTTAAATGAAGATGAAATCAGTTAACGATGAAATCAGTTAACGATGAAATCAGTTAACGATGAAATCAGTTAACGATGAAATCACTTAACGAGGAAATCAGTTAAATGAAGATGAAATCAGTTAACGATGAAATCAGTTAACGATGGAATCAGTTAAATGAAGATGAAATCAGTTAACGATGAAATCAGTTAACGATGAAATCAGTTAAATGAAGATGAAATCAGTTAACGATGAAATCAGTTAAATGAAGAATGAAAATGAAATCAGTTAAATGAAGATGAAATCAGTTAACGATGAAATCAGTTAACGATGAAATCAGTTAAATGAAGATGAAATCAGTTAACGATGAAATCAGTTAAAGATGAAATCAGTTAACGATGAAATCAGTTAACGATGAAATCAGTTAACGATGAAATCAGTTAACGATGGAATCAGTTAAATGAAGATGAAATCAGTTAACGATGAAATCAGTTAACGATGAAATCAGTTAAATGAAGATGAAATCAGTTAACGATGAAATCAGTTAAATGAAGATGAAATCAGTTAACGATGAAATCAGTTAACGATGAAATCAGTTAAATGAAGATGAAATCAGTTAACGATGAAATCAGTTAACGATGAAATCAGTTAACGATGAAATCAGTTAAAAGAAGATGAAATCAGTTAACGATGAAATCAGTTAACGATGAAATCAGTTAAATGAAGATGAAATCAGTTAACGATGAAATCAGTTAAATGAAGAATGAAAATGAAATCAGTTAAATGAAGATGAAATCAGTTAACGATGAAATCAGTTAAATGAAGATGAAATCAGTTAACGATGAAATCAGTTAACGATGGAATCAGTTAACGATGAAATCAGTTAACGATGGAATCAGTTAACGATGAAATCAGTTAACGATGAAATCAGTTAAATGAAGATGAAATCAGTTAACGATGAAATCAGTTAAAGATGAAATCAGTTAACGATGAAATCACTTAACGATGAAATCAGTTAAATGAAGATGAAATCAGTTAACGATGAAATCAGTTAAATGAAGATGAAATCAGTTAACGATGAAATCAGTTAACGATGAAATCAGTTAACGATGAAATCACTTAACGATGAAATCAGTTAAATGAAGATGAAATCAGTTAACGATGGAATCAGTTAACGATGAAATCAGTTAACGATGGAATCAGTTAACGATGAAATCAGTTAACGATGAAATCAGTTAAATGAAGATGAAATCAGTTAACGATGAAATCAGTTAACGATGAAATCAGTTAAATGAAGATGAAATCAGTTAACGATGAAATCAGTTAACGATGAAATCAGTTAACGATGAGATCAGTTAACGATGAAATCAGTTAACGATGAAATCAGTTAAATGAAGATGAAATCAGTTAACGATGAAATCAGTTAAATGAAGATGAAATCAGTTAACGATGAAATCAGTTAACGATGAAATCAGTTAAATGAAGATGAAATCAGTTAACGATGAAATCAGTTAAAGATGAAATCAGCTAACGATGGAATCAGTTAAATGAAGATGAAATCAGTTAACGATGAAATCAGTTAAATGAAGATGAAATCAGTTAACGATGAAATCAGTTAAATGAAGATGAAATCAGTTAAATGAAGATGAAATCAGTTAACGATGAAATCAGTTAAAGATGAAATCAGTTAACGATGAAATCAGTTAACGATGAAATCAGTTAAATGAAGATGAAATCAGTTAACGATGAAATCAGTTAACGATGAAATCAGTTAAATGAAGATGAAATCAGTTATCGATGAAATCAGTTAAAGATGAAATCAGTTAACGATGGAATCAGTTAAATGAAGATGAAATCAGTTAACGATGAAATCAGTTAAAGATGAAATCAGTTACAGATGAAATCAGTTACATGAAGATTAAATCAGTTAACGATGAAATCAGTTAACGATGAAATCAGTTAATGATGAAATCAGTTAAATGAAGATGAAATCAGTTAACGATGAAATCAGTTAACGATGAAATCAGTTAAATGAAGATGAAATCAGTTAACGATGAAATCAGTTAAATGAAGATGAAATCAGTTAACGATGAAATCAGTTAAATGAAGAATGAAAATGAAATCAGTTAAATGAAGATGAAATCAGTTAACGATGAAATCAGTTAACGATGAAATCAGTTAAATGAAGATGAAATCAGTTAACGATGAAATCAGTTAACGATGAAATCAGTTAAATGAAGATGAAATCAGTTAACGATGAAATCAGTTAACGATGAAATCAGTTAAATGAAGATGAAATCAGTTAACGATGAAATCAGTTAAAGATGAAATCAGTTAACGATGAAATCAGTTAACGATGAAATCAGTTAAATGAATATGAAATCAGTTAACGATGAAATCAGTTAACGATGGAATCAGTTAACGATGAAATCAGTTAACGATGAAATCAGTTAAATGAAGATGAAATCAGTTAACGATGAAATCAGTTAAATGAAGATGAAATCAGTTAACGATGAAATCAGTTAACGATGAAATCAGTTAACGATGGAATCAGTTAAATGAAGATGAAATCAGTTAACGATGAAATCAGTTAAATGAAGATGAAATCAGTTAAATGAAGATGAAATCAGTTAACGATGAAATCAGTTAACGATGAAATCAGTTACAGATGAAATCAGTTACATGAAGATTAAATCAGTTAACGATGAAATCAGTTAAAGATTAAATCAGTTAACGATGAAATCAGTTAACGATGAAATCAGTTAAATGAAGATGAAATCAGTTAATGATGAAATCAGTTAAAGATGAAATCAGTTAACGATGGAATCAGTTAAATGAAGATGAAATCAGTTAACGATGAAATCAGTTAACGATGAAATCAGTTAACGATGGAATCAGTTAACGATGAAATCTGTTAACGATGGAATCAGTTAAATGAAGATGAAATCAGTTAACGGTGAAATCAGTTAACGGTGAAATCAGTTAACGATGGAATCAGTTAACGATGAAATCAGTTAACGATGAGATCAGTTAACGATGGAATCAGTTAAATGAAGATGAAATCAGTTAACGATGGAATCAGTTAAATGAAGATGAAATCAGTCAACGATGAAATCAGTTAAATGAAGATGAAATCAGTTAACGATGAAATCAGTTAAAGATGAAATCAGTTAACGATGAAATCAGTAAAAGATGAAATCAGTTAACGATGAAATCAGTAAAAGATGAAATCAGTTAACGATGAAATCAGTTAACGATGAAATCAGTTAAATGAAGATGAAATCAGTTAACGATGAAATCAGTTAACGATGAAATCAGTTAAATGAAGATGAAATCAGTTAACGATGAAATCAGTTAACGATGAAATCAGTTAAATGAAGAATGAAAATGAAATCAGTTAAATGAAGATGAAATCAGTTAACGATGAAATCAGTTAACGATGAAATCAGTTAAATGAAGATGAAATCAGTTAACGATGAAATCAGTTAACGATGGAATCAGTTAACGATGAAATCAGTTAACGATGAAATCAGTTAACGATGAAATCAGTTAAATGAAGATGAAATCAGTTAACGATGAAATCAGTTAACGATGAAATCAGTTAACGATGGAATCAGTTAACGATGAAATCAGTTAACGATGAAATCAGTTAAATGAAGATGAAATCAGTTAACGATGAAATCAGTTAAATGAAGATGAAATCAGTTAACGATGAAATCAGTTAACGATGAAATCAGTTAACGATGGAATCAGTTAAATGAAGATGAAATCAGTTAACGATGAAATCAGTTAAATGAAGATGAAATCAGTTAAATGAAGATGAAATCAGTTAACGATGAAATCAGTTAAAGATGAAATCAGTTACAGATGAAATCAGTTACATGAAGATTAAATCAGTTAACGATGAAATCAGTTAAAGATTAAATCAGTTAACGATGAAATCAGTTAACGATGAAATCAGTTAAATGAAGATGAAATCAGTTAATGATGAAATCAGTTAAAGATGAAATCAGTTAACGATGGAATCAGTTAAATGAAGATGAAATCAGTTAACGATGAAATCAGTTAACGATGAAATCAGTTAAATGAAGATGAAATCAGTTAACGATGAAATCAGTTAAAGATGAAATCAGTTAACAATGAAATCAGTTAACGATGAAATCAGTTAAATGAAGATGAAATCAGTTAACGATGAAATCAGTTAAATGAAGATGAAATCAGTTAAATGAAGATGAAATCAGTTAACGATGAAATCAGTTACAGATGAAATCAGTTACATGAAGATTAAATCAGTTAACGGTGAAATCAGTTAACGATGAAATCAGTTAAATGAAGATGACATCAGTTAACGATGAAATCAGTTAAATGAAGATGAAATCAGTTAAATGAAGATGAAATCAGTTAACGATGAAATCAGTTACAGATGAAATCAGTTAAATGAAGATGAAATCAGTTAACGATGAAATCAGTTAGAGATGAAATCATTTACATGAAGTTGAAATCAGTTAACGATAAAATCAGTTAAAGATGAAATCAGTTAACGATGAAATCAGTTAAATGAAGAATGAAAATGAAATCAGTTAACGATGAAATCAGTTAACGATGAAATCAGTTAAATGAAGATGAAATCAGTTAACGATGAAATCAGTTAAATGAAGATGAAATCAGTTAACGATGAAATCCGTTAACGATGAAATCCGTTAACGATGGAATCCGTTAACGATGAAATCCGTTAACGATGAAATCCGTTAACGATGAGATCCGTTAACGATGAAATCAGTTAAATGAAGATGAAATCAGTTAACGATGAAATCAGTTAAAGATGAAATCAGTTAACGATGAAATCAGTTAACGATGAAATCAGTTAAATGAAGATGAAATCAGTAAACGATGAAATCAGTTAACGATGAAATCAGTTAAATGAAGATGAAATCAGTTAACGATGAAATCAGTTAAAGATGAAATCAGTTAACGACGAAATCAGTTAACGATGAAATCAGTTAAATGAAGATGAAATCAGTTAACGATGAAATCAGTTAACGATGAAATCAGTTAACGATGAAATCAGTTAAATGAAGAATGAAAATGAAATCAGTTAAATGAAGATGAAATCAGTTAACGATGAAATCAGTTAACGATGAAATCAGTTAACGATGAAATCAGTTAAATGAAGATGAAATCAGTTAACGATGAAATCAGTTAACGATGAAATCAGTTAACGATGAAATCAGTTAACGATGAAATCTGTTAACGATGGAATCAGTTAAATGAAGATGAAATCAGTTAACGGTGAAATCAGTTAACGGTGAAATCAGTTAACGATGGAATCAGTTAACGATGAAATCAGTTAACGATGAGATCAGTTAACGATGGAATCAGTTAAATGAAGATGAAATCAGTTAACGATGAAATCAGTAAAAGATGAAATCAGTTAACGATGAAATCAGTAAAAGATGAAATCAGTTAACGATGAAATCAGTTAACGATGAAATCAGTTAACGATGAAATCAGTTAACGATGAAATCAGTTAAATGAAGATGAAATCAGTTAACGATGAAATCAGTTAACGATGAAATCAGTTAAATGAAGAATGAAAATGAAATCAGTTAAATGAAGATGAAATCAGTTAACGATGAAATCAGTTAACGATGAAATCAGTTAAATGAAGATGAAATCAGTTAACGATGAAATCAGTTAACGATGGAATCAGTTAACGATGAAATCAGTTAACGATGAAATCAGTTAACGATGAAATCAGTTAAATGAAGATGAAATCAGTTAACGATGAAATCAGTTAACGATGAAATCAGTTAACGATGGAATCAGTTAAATGAAGATGAAATCAGTTAACGATGAAATCAGTTAACGATGAAATCAGTTAACGATGAAATCAGTTAAATGAATATGAAATCAGTTAACGATGAAATCAGTTAACGATGGAATCAGTTAACGATGAAATCAGTTAACGATGAAATCAGTTAAATGAAGATGAAATCAGTTAACGATGAAATCAGTTAAATGAAGATGAAATCAGTTAACGATGAAATCAGTTAACGATGAAATCAGTTAACGATGGAATCAGTTAAATGAAGATGAAATCAGTTAACGATGAAATCAGTTAAATGAAGATGAAATCAGTTAAATGAAGATGAAATCAGTTAACGATGAAATCAGTTAAAGATGAAATCAGTTACAGATGAAATCAGTTACATGAAGATTAAATCAGTTAACGATGAAATCAGTTAAAGATTAAATCAGTTAACGATGAAATCAGTTAACGATGAAATCAGTTAAATGAAGATGAAATCAGTTAATGATGAAATCAGTTAAAGATGAAATCAGTTAACGATGGAATCAGTTAAATGAAGATGAAATCAGTTAACGATGAAATCAGTTAACGATGAAATCAGTTAAATGAAGATGAAATCAGTTAACGATGAAATCAGTTAAAGATGAAATCAGTTAACGATGGAATCAGTTAAATGAAGATGAAATCAGTTAACGATGAAATCAGTTAACGATGAAATCAGTTAAATGAAGATGAAATCAGTTAACGATGAAATCAGTTAAAGATGAAATCAGTTAACAATGAAATCAGTTAACGATGAAATCAGTTAAATGAAGATGAAATCAGTTAACGATGAAATCAGTTAAATGAAGATGAAATCAGTTAAATGAAGATGAAATCAGTTAACGATGAAATCAGTTACATGAAGATTAAATCAGTTAACGATGAAATCAGTTAACGATGAAATCAGTTAAATGAAGATGACATCAGTTAACGATGAAATCAGTTAAATGAAGATGAAATCAGTTAAATGAAGATGAAATCAGTTAACGATGAAATCAGTTACAGATGAAATCAGTTAAATGAAGATGAAATCAGTTAACGATGAAATCAGTTACAGATGAAATCATTTACATGAAGTTGAAATCAGTTAACGATAAAATCAGTTAAAGATGAAATCAGTTAACGATGAAATCAGTTAAATGAAGAATGAAAATGAAATCAGTTAACGATGAAATCAGTTAAATGAAGATGAAATCAGTTAACGATGAAATCAGTTAAATGAAGATGAAATCAGTTAACGATGAAATCCGTTAACGATGAAATCCGTTAACGATGGAATCCGTTAACGATGAAATCAGTTAACGATGAAATCAGTTAACGATGAGATCAGTTAACGATGAAATCAGTTAAATGAAGATGAAATCAGTTAACGATGAAATCAGTTAAAGATGAAATCAGTTAACGATGAAATCAGTTAAATGAAGATGAAATCAGTAAACGATGAAATCAGTTAACGATGAAATCAGTTAAATGAAGATGAAATCAGTTAACGATGAAATCAGTTAAAGATGAAATCAGTTAACGACGAAATCAGTTAACGATGAAATCAGTTAAATGAAGATGAAATCAGTTAACGATGAAATCAGTTAACGATGAAATCAGTTAACGATGAAATCAGTTAACGATGAAATCAGTTAAATGAAGAATGAAAATGAAATCAGTTAAATGAAGATGAAATCAGTTAACGATGAAATCAGTTAACGATGAAATCAGTTAACGATGAAATCAGTTAAATGAAGATGAAATCAGTTAAAGATGAAATCAGTTAACGATGAAATCAGTTAAAGATGAAATCTGTTAACGATGGAATCAGTTAAATGAAGATGAAATCAGTTAACGGTGAAATCAGTTAACGGTGAAATCAGTTAACGATGGAATCAGTTAACGATGAAATCAGTTAACGATGAGATCAGTTAACGATGGAATCAGTTAAATGAAGATGAAATCAGTCAACGATGAAATCAGTTAAATGAAGATGAAATCAGTTAACGATGAAATCAGTTAAAGATGAAATCAGTTAACGATGAAATCAGTAAAAGATGAAATCAGTTAACGATGAAATCAGTTAACGATGAAATCAGTTAAATGAAGATGAAATCAGTTAACGATGAAATCAGTTAACGATGAAATCAGTTAAATGAAGATGAAATCAGTTAACGATGAAATCAGTTAACGATGAAATCAGTTAAATGAAGAATGAAAATGAAATCAGTTAAATGAAGATGAAATCAGTTAACGATGAAATCAGTAAACGATGAAATCAGTTAACGATGGAATCAGTTAAATGAAGATGAAATCAGTTAACGATGAAATCAGTTAACGATGAAATCAGTTAACGATGAAATCAGTTAAATGAAGATGAAATCAGTTAACGATGAAATCAGTTAACGATGGAATCAGTTAACGATGAAATCAGTTAACGATGAAATCAGTTAACGATGAAATCAGTTAAATGAAGATGAAATCAGTTAACGATGAAATCAGTTAACGATGAAATCAGTTAACGATGGAATCAGTTAAATGAAGATGAAATCAGTTAACGATGAAATCAGTTAACGATGAAATCAGTTAAATGAAGATGAAATCAGTTAACGATGAAATCAGTTAACGATGGAATCAGTTAAATGAAGATGAAATCAGTTAACGATGAAATCAGATAAATGAAGATGAAATCAGTTAACGATGAAATCAGTTAACGATGAAATCAGTTAACGATGAAATCAGTTAAATGAAGATGAAATCAGTTAACGATGAAATCAGTTAAATGAAGATGAAATCAGTTAACGATGGAATCAGTTAACGATGAAATCAGTTAAATGAAGATGAAATCAGTTAAATGAAGATGAAATCAGTTAAAGATGAAATCAGTTAACGATGAAATCAGTTAACGATGGAATCAGTTAAATGAAGATGAAATCAGGTAACGATGAAATCAGTTAACGATGAAATCAGTTAAATGAAGATGACATCAGTTAACGATGAAATCAGTTAAATGAAGATGAAATCAGTTAAATGAAGATGAAATCAGTTAACGATGAAATCAGTTACAGATGAAATCAGTTAAATGAAGATGAAATCAGTTAACGATGAAATCAGTTACAGATGAAATCAGTTACATGAAGATGAAATCAGTTAACGATAAAATCAGTTAAAGATGAAATCAGTTAACGATGAAATCAGTTAAATGAAGAATGAAAATGAAATCAGTTAACGATGAAATCAGTTAACGATGAAATCAGTTAAATGAAGATGAAATCAGTTAACGATGAAATCAGTTAAATGAAGATGAAATCAGTTAACGATGAAATCCGTTAACGATGGAATCCGTTAACGATGAAATCCGTTAACGATGAAATCCGTTAACGATGAGATCAGTTAACGATGAAATCAGTTAAAAGAAGATGAAATCAGTTAACGATGAAATCAGTTAAAGATGAAATCAGTTAACGATGAAATCAGTTAACGATGAAATCAGTTAAATGAAGATGAAATCAGTAAACGATGAAATCAGTTAACGATGAAATCAGTTAAATGAAGATGAAATCAGTTAACGATGAAATCAGTTAAAGATGAAATCAGTTAACGATGAAATCAGTTAAATGAAGATGAAATCAGTTAACGATGAAATCAGTTAACGATGAAATCAGTTAACGATGAAATCAGTTAAATGAAGAATGAAAATGAAATCAGTTAAATGAAGATGAAATCAGTTAACGATGAAATCAGTTAACGATGAAATCAGTTAAATGAAGATGAAATCAGTTAACGATGAAATCAGTTAAAGATGAAATCAGTTAACGATGAAATCAGTTAAAGATGAAATCTGTTAACGATGGAATCAGTTAAATGAAGATGAAATCAGTTAACGGTGAAATCAGTTAACGGTGAAATCAGTTAACGATGGAATCAGTTAACGATGAGATCAGTTAACGATGGAATCAGTTAAATGAAGATGAAATCAGTTAACGATGGAATCAGTTAAATGAAGATGAAATCAGTCAACGATGAAATCAGTTAAATGAAGATGAAATCAGTTAACGATGAAATCAGTTAAAGATGAAATCAGTTAACGATGAAATCAGTAAAAGATGAAATCAGTTAACGATGAAATCAGTTAACGATGAAATCAGTTAAATGAAGATGAAATCAGTTAACGATGAAATCAGTTAACGATGAAATCAGTTAAATGAAGATGAAATCAGTTAACGATGAAATCAGTTAACGATGAAATCAGTTAAATGAAGAATGAAAATGAAATCAGTTAAATGAAGATGAAATCAGTTAACGATGAAATCAGTAAACGATGAAATCAGTTAACGATGGAATCAGTTAAATGAAGATGAAATCAGTTAACGATGAAATCAGTTAACGATGAAATCAGTTAAATGAAGATGAAATCAGTTAACGATGAAATCAGTTAACGATGGAATCAGTTAACGATGAAATCAGTTAAATGAAGATGAAATCAGTTAACGATGAAATCAGTTAAATGAAGATGAAATCAGTTAACGATGAAATCAGTTAACGATGAAATCAGTTAACGATGGAATCAGTTAAATGAAGATGAAATCAGTTAACGATGAAATCAGTTAACGATGGAATCAGTTAACGATGAAATCAGTTAACGATGGAATCAGTTAAATGAAGATGAAATCAGTTAACGATGAAATCAGTTAACGATGAAATCAGTTAAATGAAGATGAAATCAGTTAACGATGAAATCAGTTAACGATGGAATCAGTTAAATGAAGATGAAATCAGTTAACGATGAAATCAGTTAAATGAAGATGAAATCAGTTAACGATGAAATCAGTTAAATGAAGATGAAATCAGTTAACAATGAAATCAGTTAACGATGAAATCAGTTAACGATGGAATCAGTTAACGATGAAATCAGTTAACGATGGAATCAGTTAACGATGAAATCAGTTAAATGAAGATGAAATCAGTTAACGATGAAATCAGTTAAATGAAGATGAAATCAATTAACGATGAAATCAGTTAACGATGAAATCAGTTAACGATGAAATCACTTAACGATGAAATCAGTTAAATGAAGATGAAATCAGTTAACGATGAAATCAGTTAAATGAAGATGAAATCAGTTAACGATGAAATCAGTTAAAGATGAAATCAGTTAACGATGGAATCAGTTAACGATGAAATCAGTTAAATGAAGATGAAATCAGTTAAATGAAGATGAAATCAGTTAACGATGAAATCAGTTAACGATGAAATCAGTTAAATGAAGATGAAATCAGTTAACGATGAAATCAGTTAACGATGAAATCAGTTAAATGAAGATGAAATCAGTTAACGATGAAATCAGTTAACGATGAAATCAGTTAACGATGGAATCAGTTAACGATGAAATCAGTTAACGATGAAATCAGTTAAATGAAGATGAAATCAGTTAACGATGAAATCAGTTAACGATGAAATCAATTAAATGAAGATGAAATCAGTTAACGATGAAATCAGTTAAATGAAGATGAAATCAGTTAACGATGAAATCAGTTAAAGATGAAATCAGTTAACGATGAAATCAGTTAACGATGAAATCAGTTAAATGAAGATGAAATCAGTTAACGATGAAATCAGTTAAAGATGAAATCAGTTAAATGAAGATGAAATCAGTTAACGATGAAATCAGTTAACGATGGAATCAGTTAACGATGAAATCAGTTAAATGAAGATGAAATCAGTTAAATGAAGATGAAATCAGTTAACGATGAAATCAGTTAAAGATGAAATCAGTTAACGATGAAATCAGTTAACGATGAAATCAGTTAACGATGAAATCAGTTAAATGAAGATGAAATCAGTTAACGATGAAATCAGTTAACGATGGAATCAGTTAAATGAAGATGAAATCAGTTAACGATGAAATCAGTTAAAGATGAAATCAGTTAACGATGAAATCAGTTAACGATGAAATCAGTTAAATGAAGATGAAATCAGTTAACGATGAAATCAGTTAAAGATGAAATCAGTTAAAGATGAAATCAGTTAACGATGAAATCAGTTAACGATGAAATCAGTTAAATGAAGATGAAATCAGTTAACGATGAAATCAGTTAACGATGGAATCAGTTAAATGAAGATGAAATCAGTTAACGATGAAATCAGTTAAAGATGAAATCAGTTAACGATGAAATCAGTTAACGATGAAATCAGTTAAATGAAGATGAAATCAGTTAACGATGAAATCAGTTAAAGATGAAATCAGTTAAAGATGAAATCAGTTAACGATGAAATCAGTTAACGATGAAATCAGTTAAATGAAGATGAAATCAGTTAAAGATGAAATCAGTTAACGATGAAATCAGTTAACGATGAAATCAGTTAAATGAAGATGAAATCAGTTAACGATGAAATCAGTTAACGATGAAATCAGTTAACGATGAAATCAGTTAAATGAAGATGAAATCAGTTAACGATGAAATCAGTTAAATGAAGATGAAATCAGTTAACGATGAAATCAGTTAACGATGAAATCACTTAACGATGAAATCAGTTAAATGAAGATGAAATCAGTTAACGATGAAATCAGTTAAATGAAGATGAAATCAGTTAACGATGAAATCAGTTAAAGATGAAATCAGTTAACGATGGAATCAGTTAACGTTGAAATCAGTTAACGATGAAATCAGTTAAATGAAGATGAAATCAGTTAAATGAAGATGAAATCAGTTAACGATGAAATCAGTTAACGATGAAATCAGTTAACGATGAAATCAGTTAAATGAAGATGAAATCAGTTAACGATGAAATCAGTTAACGATGAAATCAGTTAACGATGAAATCAATTAAATGAAGATGAAATCAGTTAACGATGAAATCAATTAAATGAAGATGAAATCAGTTAACGATGAAATCAGTTAAATGAAGATGAAATCAGTTAACGATGAAATCAGTTAAAGATGAAATCAGTTAACGATGAAATCAGTTAACGATGAAATCAGTTAAATGAAGATGAAATCAGTTAACGATGAAATCAGTTAACGATGAAATCAGTTAAATGAAGATGAAATCAGTTAACGATGAAATCAGTTAAATGAAGAATGAAAATGAAATCAGTTAAATGAAGATGAAATCAGTTAACGATGAAATCAGTTAAATGAAGATGAAATCAGTTAACGATGAAATCAGTTAACGATGAAATCAGTTAAATGAAGAAATCAGTTAACGATGAAATCAGTTAAATGAAGATGAAATCAGTTAACGATGAAATCAGTTAAATGAAGAATGAAAATGAAATCAGTTAAATGAAGATGAAATCAGTTAACGATGAAATCAGTTAACGATGAAATCAGTTAACGATGGAATCAGTTAAATGAAGATGAAATCAGTTCACGGTGAAATCAGTTCACGATGGAATCAGTTAACGATGAGATCAGTTAACGATGAAATCAGTTAACGATGAAATCAGTTAAATGAAGATGAAATCAGTTAACGATGAAATCAGTTAACGATGGAATCAGTTAAATGAAGATGAAATCAGTTAACGATGAAATCAGTTAAATGAAGATGAAATCAGTTAACGATGAAATCAGTTAACGATGAAATCAGTTAAATGAAGATGAAATCAGTTAACGATGAAATCAGTTAACGATGAAATCAGTTAAATGAAGATGAAATCAGTTAACGATGAAATCAGTTAACGATGAAATCAGTTAAATGAAGATGAAATCAGTTAACGATGAAATCAGTTAACGATGAAATCAGTTAAAGATGAAATCAGTTAACGATGAAATCAGTTAAATGAATATGAAATCAGTTAACGATGAAATCAGTTAACGATGGAATCAGTTAACGATGAAATCAGTTAACGATGAAATCAGTTAAATGAAGATGAAATCAGTTAACGATGAAATCAGTTAAATGAAGATGAAATCAGTTAACGATGAAATCAGTTAACGATGAAATCAGTTAACGATGGAATCAGTTAAATGAAGATGAAATCAGTTAACGATGAAATCAGTTAAATGAAGATGAAATCAGTTAACGATGAAATCAGTTAAAGATGAAATCAGTTACAGATGAAATCAGTTACATGAAGATTAAATCAGTTAACGATGAAATCAGTTAAAGATTAAATCAGTTAACGATGAAATCAGTTAACGATGAAATCAGTTAAATGAAGATGAAATCAGTTAATGATGAAATCAGTTAAAGATGAAATCAGTTAACGATGGAATCAGTTAAATGAAGATGAAATCAGTTAACGATGAAATCAGTTAACGATGAAATCAGTTAAATGAAGATGAAATCAGTTAACGATGAAATCAGTTAAAGATGAAATCAGTTAACGATGGAATCAGTTAAATGAAGATGAAATCAGTTAACGATGAAATCAGTTAACGATGAAATCAGTTAAATGAAGATGAAATCAGTTAACGATGAAATCAGTTAAATGAAGATGAAATCAGTTAACGATGAAATCAGTTAACGATGAAATCAGTTAAATGAAGATGAAATCAGTTAACGATGAAATCAGTTAAAGATGAAATCAGTTAACGATGGAATCAGTTAAATGAAGATGAAATCAGTTAAAGATGAAATCAGTTAACGATGGAATCAGTTAAGTGAAGATGAAATCAGTTAAAGATGAAATCAGTTAACGATGGAATCAGTTAAATGAAGATGAAATCAGTTAACGATGAAATCAGTTAACGATGAAATCAGTTAAATGAAGATGAAATCAGTTAACGATGAAATCAGTTAAAGATGAAATCAGTTAACGATGGAATCAGTTAAATGAAGATGAAATCAGTTAACGATGAAATCAGTTAACGATGAAATCAGTTAAATGAAGATGAAATCAGTTAACGATGAAATCAGTTAAATGAAGATGAAATCAGTTAACGATGAAATCAGTTACAGATGAAATCAGTTACATGAAGATTAAATCAGTTAACGATGAAATCAGTTAACGATGAAATCAGTTAAATGAAGATGACATCAGTTAACGATGAAATCAGTTAAATGAAGATGAAATCAGTTCAATGAAGATGAAATCAGTTAACGATGAAATCAGTTACAGATGAAATCAGTTAAATGAAGATGAAATCAGTTAACGATAAAATCAGTTAAATGAAGATGACATCAGTTAACGATGAAATCAGTTAAATGAAGATGACATCAGTTAACGATGAAATCAGTTAAATGAAGATGAAATCAGTTCAATGAAGATGAAATCAGTTAACGATGAAATCAGTTACAGATGAAATCATTTACATGAAGTTGAAATCAGTTAACGATAAAATCAGTTAAAGATGAAATCAGTTAACGATGAAATCAGTTAAATGAAGAATGAAAATGAAATCAGTTAACGATGAAATCAGTTAACGATGAAATCAGTTAAATGAAGATGAAATCAGTTAACGATGAAATCAGTTAAATGAAGATGAAATCAGTTAACGATGAAATCCGTTAACGATGAAATCCGTTAACGATGGAATCCGTTAACGATGAAATCCGTTAACGATGAAATCAGTTAACGATGAGATCAGTTAACGATGAAATCAGTTAAATGAAGATGAAATCAGTTAACGATGAAATCAGTTAAAGATGAAATCAGTTAACGATGAAATCAGTTAACGATGAAATCAGTTAAATGAAGATGAAATCAGTAAACGATGAAATCAGTTAACGATGAAATCAGTTAAATGAAGATGAAATCAGTTAACGATGAAATCAGTTAAAGATGAAATCAGTTAACGACGAAATCAGTTAACGATGAAATCAGTTAAATGAAGATGAAATCAGTTAACGATGAAATCAGTTAACGATGAAATCAGTTAACGATGAAATCAGTTAAATGAAGAATGAAAATGAAATCAGTTAAATGAAGATGAAATCAGTTAACGATGAAATCAGTTAACGATGAAATCAGTTAACGATGAAATCAGTTAAATGAAGATGAAATCAGTTAACGATGAAATCAGTTAAAGATGAAATCAGTTAACGATGAAATCAGTTAAAGATGAAATCTGTTAACGATGGAATCAGTTAAATGAAGATGAAATCAGTTAACGGTGAAATCAGTTAACGGTGAAATCAGTTAACGATGGAATCAGTTAACGATGAAATCAGTTAACGATGAGATCAGTTAATGATGGAATCAGTTAAATGAAGATGAAATCAGTTAACGATGGAATCAGTTAAATGAAGATGAAATCAGTCAACGATGAAATCAGTTAAATGAAGATGAAATCAGTTAACGATGAAATCAGTTAAAGATGAAATCAGTTAACGATGAAATCAGTAAAAGATGAAATCAGTTAACGATGAAATCAGTTAAATGAAGATGAAATCAGTTAAATGAAGATGAAATCAGTTAAATGAAGATGAAATCAGTTAACGATGAAATCAGTTAACGATGAAATCAGTTAACGATGAAATCAGTTAAATGAAGATGAAATCAGTTAACGATGAAATCAGTTAACGATGAAATCAGTTAAATGAAGAATGAAAATGAAATCAGTTAAATGAAGATGAAATCAGTTAACGATGAAATCAGTAAACGATGAAATCAGTTAACGATGGAATCAGTTAAATGAAGATGAAATCAGTTAACGATGAAATCAGTTAACGATGAAATCAGTTAACGATGAAATCAGTTAAATGAAGATGAAATCAGTTAACGATGAAATCAGTTAACGATGGAATCAGTTAACGATGAAATCAGTTAACGATGAAATCAGTTAAATGAAGATGAAATCAGTTAACGATGAAATCAGTTAACGATGGAATCAGTTAAATGAAGATGAAATCAGTTAACGATGAAATCAGTTAACGATGAAATCAGTTAAATGAATATGAAATCAGTTAACGATGAAATCAGTTAACGATGGAATCAGTTAACGATGAAATCAGTTAACGATGAAATCAGTTAAATGAAGATGAAATCAGTTAACGATGAAATCAGTTAAATGAAGATGAAATCAGTTAACGATGAAATCAGTTAACGATGAAATCAGTTAACGATGGAATCAGTTAAATGAAGATGAAATCAGTTAACGATGAAATCAGTTAAATGAAGATGAAATCAGTTAAATGAAGATGAAATCAGTTAACGATGAAATCAGTTAAAGATGAAATCAGTTACAGATGAAATCAGTTACATGAAGATTAAATCAGTTAACGATGAAATCAGTTAAAGATTAAATCAGTTAACGATGAAATCAGTTAACGATGAAATCAGTTAAATGAAGATGAAATCAGTTAAATGAAGATGAAATCAGTTAAAGATGAAATCAGTTAACGATGGAATCAGTTAAATGAAGATGAAATCAGTTAACGATGAAATCAGTTAACGATGAAATCAGTTAAATGAAGATGAAATCAGTTAACGATGAAATCAGTTAAAGATGAAATCAGTTAACGATGGAATCAGTTAAATGAAGATGAAATCAGTTAACGATGAAATCAGTTAACGATGAAATCAGTTAAATGAAGATGAAATCAGTTAACGATGAAATCAGTTAAAGATGAAATCAGTTAACAATGAAATCAGTTAACGATGAAATCAGTTAAATGAAGATGAAATCAGTTAAAGATGAAATCAGTTAAAGATGAAATCAGTTAAATGAAGATGAAATCAGTTAACGATGAAATAAGTTAAATGAAGATGAAATCAGTTAAAAATGAAATCAGTTAAATGAAGATGAAATCAGTTAACGATGAAATCAGTTAAATGAAGATGAAATCAGATAACGATGAAATCAGTTAAATGAAGATGAAATCAGTTAAAGATTAAATCAGTTAAATGAAGAATGAAAATGAAATCAGTTAAATGAAGATGAAATCAGTTAACGATGAAATCAGTTAAAGATGAAATCAGTTAAATGAAGATGAAATCAGTTAACGATGAAATCAGTTAAATGAAGATGAAATCAGTTAACGATGAAATCAGTTAAATGAAGATGAAATCAGTTAACGATGAAATCAGTTAAATGAAGATGAAATCAGTTAAAGATGAAATCAGTTACAGATGAAATCAGTTACATGAAGATTAAATCAGTTAACGATGAAATCAGTTAAAGATGAAATCAGTTAAATGAAGATGAAATCAGTTAACGATGAAATCAGTTAAATGAAGATGAAATCAGTTAAAGATGAAATCAGTTAAATGAAGATGAAATCAGTTAACGATGAAATCAGTTAAATGAAGATGAAATCAGTTAACGATGAAATCAGTTAAAGATGAAATCAGTTAAATGAAGATGAAATCAGTTAACGATGAAATCAGTTAAATGAAGATGAAATCAGTTAAAGATGAAATCAGTTACAGATGAAATCAGTTACAGATGAAATCAGTTAACGATGAAATCAGTTAAATGAAGATGAAATCAGTTAACGATGAAATCAGTTAAAGATGAAATCAGTTACATGAAGATGAAATCAGTTAAAGATGAAATCAGTTAAATGAAGATGAAATCAGTTAAAGATGAAATCAGTTAAAGATGAAATCAGTTAAATGAAGATGAAATCAGTTAACGATGAAATCAGTTAAATGAAGATGAAATCAGCTAAAGATGAAATCAGTTAAAGATGAAATCAGTTAAATGAAGATGAAATCAGTTAAAGATGAAATCAGTTAAAGATGAAATCAGTTAAATGAAGATGAAATCAGTTAACGATGAAATAAGTTAAATGAAGATGAAATCAGTTAAAAATGAAATCAGTTAAATGAATATGAAATCAGTTAACGATGAAATCAGTTAAATGAAGATGAAATCAGATAACGATGAAATCAGTTAAATGAAGATGAAATCAGTTAAAGATTAAATCAGTTAAATGAAGAATGAAAATGAAATCAGTTAAATGAAGATGAAATCAGTTAACGATGAAATCAGTTAAAGATGAAATCAGTTAAATGAAGATGAAATCAGTTAACGATGAAATCAGTTAAATGAAGATGAAATCAGTTAACGATGAAATCAGTTAAATGAAGATGAAATCAGTTAACGATGAAATCAGTTAAAGATAAAATCAGTTAAATGAAGATGAAATCAGTTAACGACGAAATCAGTTAAATGAAGATGAAATCAGTTAAATGAAGATGAAATCAGTTAACGATGAAATCAGTTAAATGAAAATGAAATCAGTTAACGATGAAATCAGTTAAAGATGAAATCAGTTAAATGAAGATGAAATCAGTTAACGATGAAATCAGTTAAAGATGAAATCAGTTAAATGAAGATGAAATCAGTTAACGATGAAATCAGTTAAATGAAGATGAAATCAGTTAACGATGAAATCAGTTAAATGAAGATGAAATCAGTTAAAGATGAAATCAGTTAAATGAAGATGAAATCAGTTAACGATGAAATCAGTTAAATGAAGATGAAATCAGTTAACGATGAAATCAGTTAAAGATGAAATCAGTTAAATGAAGATGAAATCAGTTAACGATGAAATCAGTTAAATGAAGATGAAATCAGTTAACGATGAAATCAGTTAAATGAAGATGAAATCAGTTAACGATGAAATCAGTTAAAGATGAAATCAGTTAAATGAAGATGAAATCAGTTAACGATGAAATCAGTTAAATGAAGATGAAATCAGTTAAAGATGAAATCAGTTAAAGATGAAATCAGTTAAATGAAGATGAAATCAGTTAACGATGAAATCAGTTAACGATGAAATCAGTTAAATGAAGATGAAATCAGTTAAAAATGAAATCAGTTAAATGAAGATGAAATCAGTTAACGATGAAATCAGTTAAATGAAGATGAAATCAGTTAAAGATGAAATCAGTTAAATGAAGAATGAAAATGAAATCAGTTAAATGAAGATGAAATCAGTTAACGATGAAATCAGTTAAAGATGAAATAAGTTAAATGAAGATGAAATCAGTTAACGATGAAATCAGTTAAATGAAGATGAAATCAGTTAAATGAAGATGAAATCAGTTAACGATGAAATCAGTTAAATGAAGATGAAATCAGTTGAATGAAGATGAAATCAGTTAAAGATGAAATCAGTTAAATGAAGATGAAATCAGTTAACGATGAAATCAGTTAAAGACAAAATCAGTTAAATGAAGATGAAATCAGTTAACGATGAAATCAGTTAAATGATGATGAAATCAGTTAACGATGAAATCAGTTAAATGAAGATGAAATCAGTTAACGATGAAATCAGTTAAAGATGAAATCAGTTAAATGAAGATGAAATCAGTTAACGATGAAATCAGTTAAATGAAGATGAAATCAGTTAACGATGAAATCAGTTAAAGATGAAATCAGTTAAATGAAGATGAAATCAGTTAACGATGAAATCAGTTAAATGAAGATGAAATCAGTTAACGATGAAATCAGTTAAAGATGAAATCAGTTAAATGAAGATGAAATCAGTTAACGATGAAATCAGTTAAAGATGAAATCAGTTACAGATGAAATCAGTTACATGAAGATTAAATCAGTTAACGATGAAATCAGTTAACGATGAAATCAGTTAACGATGAAATCAGTTAACGATGAAATCAGTTAACGATGAAATCAGTTAAATGAAGATGAAATCAGTTAACGATGAAATCAGTTAAAGACGAAATCAGTTAAATGAAGATGAAATCAGTTAACGATGAAATCAGTTAAATGAAGATGAAATCAGTTAACGATGAAATCAGTTAAAGATGAAATCAGTTAAATGAAGGTGAAATCAGTTAACGATGAAATCAGTTAAAGATGAAATCAGTTAAATGAAGATGAAATCAGTTAACGATGAAATCAGTTACATGAAGATGAAATCAGTTACAGATGGAATCAGTTACATGAAGATTACATCAGTTAAAGATGAAATCAGTTAAAGATGAAATCAGTTAACGATGAAATCAGTTAAATGAAGAATGAAAATGAAATCAGTTAAATGAAGATGAACTCAGTTAACGATGAAATCAGTTAAAGATGAAATCAGTTAAATGAAGATGAAATCAGTTAACGATGAAATCAGTTACATGAAGATTAAATCAGTTAAAGATTAAATCAGTTACATGAAGATTAAATCAGTTAAAGATTAAATCAGTTAAATGAAGATGAAATCAGTTAAAGATGAAATCAGTTAAATGAAGAATGAAAATGAAATCAGTTAAATGAAGATGAAATCAGTTAACGATGAAATCAGTTAAATGAAGATGAAATCAGTTGAATGAAGATGAAATCAGTTAAAGATGAAATCAGTTAAATGAAGATGAAATCAGTTAACGATGAAATCAGTTAAAGACAAAATCAGTTAAATGAAGATGAAATCAGTTAACGATGAAATCAGTTAAATGAAGATGAAATCAGTTAACGATGAAATCAGTTAACGATGAAATCAGTTAACGATGAAATCAGTTACAGATGAAATCAGTTACATGAAGATGAAATCAGTTAACGATGAAATCAGTTAAATGAAGATGAAATCAGTTAACGATGAAATCAGTTAAAGATGAAATCAGTTAAATGAAGATGAAATCAGTTAACGATGAAATAAGTTAAAGATGAAATCAGTTAAATGAAGATGAAATCAGTTAACGATGAAATCAGTTACAGATGAAATCAGTTACATGAAGATGAAATCAGTTAACGATGAAATCAGTTAAATGAAGATGAAATCAGTTAACGATGAAATCAGTTAAAGATGAAATCAGTTAAATGAAGATGAAATCAGTTAACGATGAAATCAGTTAAATGAAGATGAAATCAGTTAACGATGAAATCAGTTAAATGAAGATGAAATCAGTTAACGATGAAATCAGTTAAATGAAGATGAAATCAGTTGAATGAAGATGAAATCAGTTAAAGATGAAATCAGTTAAATGAAGATGAAATCAGTTAACGATGAAATCAGTTAAAGACAAAATCAGTTAAATGAAGATGAAATCAGTTAACGATGAAATCAGTTAAATGAAGATGAAATCAGTTAAATGAAGATGAAATCAGTTAACGATGAAATCAGTTAAATGAAGATGAAATCAGTTAACGATGAAATCAGTTAAAGATGAAATCAGTTAAATGAAGATGAAATCAGTTAACGATGAAATCAGTTAAATGAAGATGAAATCAGTTAACGATGAAATCAGTTAAAGATGAAATCAGTTAAATGAAGATGAAATCAGTTAACGATGAAATCAGTTAAATGAAGATGAAATCAGTTAACGATGAAATCAGTTAACGATGAAATCAGTTAAATGAAGATGAAATCAGTTAACGATGAAATCAGTTAAAGATGAAATCAGTTACAGATGAAATCAGTTACATGAAGATTAAATCAGTTAACGATGAAATCAGTTAAAGATGAAATCAGTTAACGATGAAATCAGTTAAATGAAGATGAAATCAGTTAACGATGAAATCAGTTAAAGATGAAATCAGTTAAATGAAGATGAAATCAGTTAACGATGAAATCAGTTAAAGATGAAATCAGTTAAATGAAGATGAAATCAGTTAACGATGAAATCAGTTAAATGAAGATGAAATCAGTTAACGATGAAATCAGTTAAAGATGAAATCAGTTAAATGAAGATGAAATCAGTTAACGATGAAATCAGTTAAATGAAGATGAAATCAGTTAACGATGAAATCAGTTAAAGATGAAATCAGTTAAATGAAGATGAAATCAGTTAAATGAAGATGAAATCAGTTAACGATGAAATCAGTTAACGATGAAATCAGTTAAATGAAGATGAAATCAGTTAACGATGAAATCAGTTACATGAAGATGAAATCAGTTACATGAAGATGAAATCAGTTACAGATGAAATCAGTTACATGAAGATTAAATCAGTTAACGATGAAATCAGTTAAAGATGAAATCAGTTAAAGATGAAATCAGTTAAATGAAGAATGAAAATGAAATCAGTTAAATGAAGATGAACTCAGTTAACGATGAAATCAGTTAAAGATGAAATCAATTAAATGAAGATGAAATCAGTTAACGATGAAATCAGTTAAATGAAGATGAAATCAGTTAACGATGAAATCAGTTAAAGATGAAATCAGTTAAATGAAGACGAAATCAGTTAACGATGAAATCAGTTAAATAAAGATGAGATCAGTTAACGATGAAATCAGTTAAAGATGAAATCAGTTAAATGAAGATGAAATCAGTTAAATGAAGATGAAATCAGTTAACGATGAAATCAGTTAAAGATGAAATCAGTTACATGAAGATTAAATCAGTTAAATGAAGATGAAATCAGTTAACGATGAAATCAGTTAAAGATGAAATCAGTTAAATGAAGATGAAATCAGTTAACGATGAAATCAGTTACAGATGAAATCAGTTACATGAAGATGAAATCAGTTAAAGATGAAATCAGTTAAATGAAGATGAAATCAGTTAACGATGAAATCAGTTAAAGATGAAATCAGTTAAATGAAGATGAAATCAGTTAACGATGAAATCAGTTAAAGATGAAATCAGTTAAATGAAGATGAAATCAGTTAACGATGAAATCAGTTAAATGAAGATGAAATCAGTTAACGATGAAATCAGTTAAAGATGAAATCAGTTAAATGAAGATGAAATCAGTTAACGATGAAATCAGTTAAAGATGAAATCAGTTAAATGAAGATGAAATCAGTTAACGATGAAATCAGTTAAATGAAGATGAAATCAGTTAACGATGAAATCAGTTAAATGAAGATGAAATCAGTTAACGATGAAATCAGTTAACGATGAAATCAGTTAAATGAAGATGAAATCAGTTAACGATGAAATCAGTTAAAGATGAAATCAGTTCACGATGAAATCAGTTAACGATGAAATCAGTTAAAGATGAAATCAGTTAAATGAAGATGAAATCAGTTAAATGAAGATGAAATCAGTTAACGATGAAATCAGTTACAGATGAAATCAGTTACAGATGAAATCAGTTAAATGAAGATGAAATCAGTTAAATGAAGATGAAATCAGTTAACGATGAAATCAGTTAAAGATGAAATCAGTTACAGATGAAATCAGTTACATGAAGATTAAATCAGTTAACGATGAAATCAGTTAAAAATGAAATCAGTTAACGATGAAATCAGTTAAATGAAGAATGAAAATAAAATCAGTTAAATGAAGATGAAATCAGTTAACGATGAAATCAGTTAAAGATGAAATCAGTTAAATGAAGATGAAATCAGTTAACGATGAAATCAGTTAAATGAAGATGAAATCAGTTAACGATGAAATCAGTTAAAGATGAAATCAGTTAAATGAAGATGAAATCAGTTAACGATGAAATCAGTTAAATGAAGATGAAATCAGTTAACGATGGAATCAGTTAAATGAAGATGAAATCAGTTAACGATGAAATCAGTTAAAGATGAAATCAGTTAAATGAAGATGAAATCAGTTAAATGAAGATGAAATCAGTTAACGATGAAATCAGTTAAAGATGAAATCAGTTACATGAAGATGAAATCAGTTACATGAAGATTAAATCAGTTAACGATGAAATCAGTTAAAGATGAAATCAGTTAACGATGAAATCAGTTAAATGAAGAATGAAAATGAAATCAGTTAAATGAAGATGAAATGAGTTAACGATGAAATCAGTTAAAGATTAAATCAGTTAAATGAAGATGAAATCAGTTAACGATGAAATCAGTTAAATGAAGATGAAATCAGTTAACGATGAAATCAGTTAACGATGAAATCAGTTAAAGATGAAATCAGTTACATGAAGATGAAATCAGTTAAAGATGAAATCAGTTAAATGAAGATGAAATCAGTTAAAGATGAAATCAGTTAAAGATGAAATCAGTTAAATGAAGATGAAATCAGTTAACGATGAAATCAGTTAAATGAAGATGAAATCAGTTAAAGATGAAATCAGTTAAAGATGAAATCAGTTAAATGAAGATGAAATCAGTTAAAGATGAAATCAGTTAAAGATGAAATCAGTTAAATGAAGATGAAATCAGTTAACGATGAAATAAGTTAAATGAAGATGAAATCAGTTAAAAATGAAATCAGTTAAATGAAGATGAAATCAGTTAACGATGAAATCAGTTAAATGAAGATGAAATCAGATAACGATGAAATCAGTTAAATGAAGATGAAATCAGTTAAAGATTAAATCAGTTAAATGAAGAATGAAAATGAAATCAGTTAAATGAAGATGAAATCAGTTAACGATGAAATCAGTTAAAGATGAAATCAGTTAAATGAAGATGAAATCAGTTAACGATGAAATCAGTTAAATGAAGATGAAATCAGTTAACGATGAAATCAGTTAAATGAAGATGAAATCAGTTAACGATGAAATCAGTTAAATGAAGATGAAATCAGTTAAAGATGAAATCAGTTACAGATGAAATCAGTTACATGAAGATTAAATCAGTTAACGATGAAATCAGTTAAAGATGAAATCAGGTAAATGAAGAATGAAAATGAAATCAGTTAAATGAAGATGAAATCAGTTAACGATGAAATCAGTTAAATGAAGATGAAATCAGTTAACGATGAAATCAGTTAAAGATGAAATCAGTTAAATGAAGATGAAATCAGTTAACGATGAAATCAGTTAAATGAAGATGAAATCAGTTAAAGATGAAATCAGTTACAGATGAAATCAGTTACAGATGAAATCAGTTAACGATGAAATCAGTTAAATGAAGATGAAATCAGTTAACGATGAAATCAGTTAAAGATGAAATCAGTTACATGAAGATGAAATCAGTTAAAGATGAAATCAGTTAAATGAAGATGAAATCAGTTAAAGATGAAATCAGTTAAAGATGAAATCAGTTAAATGAAGATGAAATCAGTTAACGATGAAATCAGTTAAATGAAGATGAAATCAGTTAAAGATGAAATCAGTTAAATGAAGATGAAATCAGTTAAAGATGAAATCAGTTAAAGATGAAATCAGTTAAATGAAGATGAAATCAGTTAACGATGAAATAAGTTAAATGAAGATGAAATCAGTTAAAAATGAAATCAGTTAAATGAATATGAAATCAGTTAACGATGAAATCAGTTAAATGAAGATGAAATCAGATAACGATGAAATCAGTTAAATGAAGATGAAATCAGTTAAAGATTAAATCAGTTAAATGAAGAATGAAAATGAAATCAGTTAAATGAAGATGAAATCAGTTAACGATGAAATCAGTTAAAGATGAAATCAGTTAAATGAAGATGAAATCAGTTAACGATGAAATCAGTTAAATGAAGATGAAATCAGTTAACGATGAAATCAGTTAAATGAAGATGAAATCAGTTAACGATGAAATCAGTTAAAGATAAAATCAGTTAAATGAAGATGAAATCAGTTAACGACGAAATCAGTTAAATGAAGATGAAATCAGTTAAATGAAGATGAAATCAGTTAACGATGAAATCAGTTAAATGAAAATGAAATCAGTTAACGATGAAATCAGTTAAAGATGAAATCAGTTAAATGAAGATGAAATCAGTTAACGATGAAATCAGTTAAAGATGAAATCAGTTAAATGAAGATGAAATCAGTTAACGATGAAATCAGTTAAATGAAGATGAAATCAGTTAACGATGAAATCAGTTAAATGAAGATGAAATCAGTTAAAGATGAAATCAGTTAAATGAAGATGAAATCAGTTAACGATGAAATCAGTTAAATGAAGATGAAATCAGTTAACGATGAAATCAGTTAAAGATGAAATCAGTTAAATGAAGATGAAATCAGTTAACGATGAAATCAGTTAAATGAAGATGAAATCAGTTAACGATGAAATCAGTTAAATGAAGATGAAATCAGTTAACGATGAAATCAGTTAAAGATGAAATCAGTTAAATGAAGATGAAATCAGTTAACGATGAAATCAGTTAAATGAAGATGAAATCAGTTAAAGATGAAATCAGTTAAAGATGAAATCAGTTAAATGAAGATGAAATCAGTTAACGATGAAATCAGTTAACGATGAAATCAGTTAAATGAAGATGAAATCAGTTAAAAATGAAATCAGTTAAATGAAGATGAAATCAGTTAACGATGAAATCAGTTAAATGAAGATGAAATCAGTTAAAGATGAAATCAGTTAAATGAAGAATGAAAATGAAATCAGTTAAATGAAGATGAAATCAGTTAACGATGAAATCAGTTAAAGATGAAATAAGTTAAATGAAGATGAAATCAGTTAACGATGAAATCAGTTAAATGAAGATGAAATCAGTTAAATGAAGATGAAATCAGTTAACGATGAAATCAGTTAAATGAAGATGAAATCAGTTGAATGAAGATGAAATCAGTTAAAGATGAAATCAGTTAAATGAAGATGAAATCAGTTAACGATGAAATCAGTTAAAGACAAAATCAGTTAAATGAAGATGAAATCAGTTAACGATGAAATCAGTTAAAGATGAAATCAGTTAAATGAAGATGAAATCAGTTAACGATGAAATCAGTTAAATGAAGATGAAATCAGTTAACGATGAAATCAGTTAAATGAAGATGAAATCAGTTAAAGATGAAATCAGTTAAATGAAGATGAAATCAGTTAACGATGAAATCAGTTAAATGAAGATGAAATCAGTTAACGATGAAATCAGTTAAAGATGAAATCAGTTAAATGAAGATGAAATCAGTTAACGATGAAATCAGTTAAATGAAGATGAAATCAGTTAACGATGAAATCAGTTAAATGAAGATGAAATCAGTTAACGATGAAATCAGTTAAAGATGAAATCAGTTAAATGAAGATGAAATCAGTTAACGATGAAATCAGTTAAATGAAGATGAAATCAGTTAAAGATGAAATCAGTTAAAGATGAAATCAGTTAAATGAAGATGAAATCAGTTAACGATGAAATCAGTTAACGATGAAATCAGTTAAATGAAGATGAAATCAGTTAAAAATGAAATCAGTTAAATGAAGATGAAATCAGTTAACGATGAAATCAGTTAAATGAAGATGAAATCAGTTAAAGATGAAATCAGTTAAATGAAGAATGAAAATGAAATCAGTTAAATGAAGATGAAATCAGTTAACGATGAAATCAGTTAAAGATGAAATAAGTTAAATGAAGATGAAATCAGTTAACGATGAAATCAGTTAAATGAAGATGAAATCAGTTAAATGAAGATGAAATCAGTTAACGATGAAATCAGTTAAATGAAGATGAAATCAGTTGAATGAAGATGAAATCAGTTAAAGATGAAATCAGTTAAATGAAGATGAAATCAGTTAACGATGAAATCAGTTAAAGACAAAATCAGTTAAATGAAGATGAAATCAGTTAACGATGAAATCAGTTAAATGATGATGAAATCAGTTAACGATGAAATCAGTTAAATGAAGATGAAATCAGTTAAAGATTAAATCAGTTAAATGAAGAATGAAAATGAAATCAGTTAAATGAAGATGAAATCAGTTAACGATGAAATCAGTTAAAGATGAAATCAGTTAAATGAAGATGAAATCAGTTAACGATGAAATCAGTTAAATGAAGATGAAATCAGTTAACGATGAAATCAGTTAAATGAAGATGAAATCAGTTAACGATGAAATCAGTTAAATGAAGATGAAATCAGTTAAAGATGAAATCAGTTACAGATGAAATCAGTTACATGAAGATTAAATCAGTTAACGATGAAATCAGTTAAAGATGAAATCAGGTAAATGAAGAATGAAAATGAAATCAGTTAAATGAAGATGAAATCAGTTAACGATGAAATCAGTTAAATGAAGATGAAATCAGTTAACGATGAAATCAGTTAAAGATGAAATCAGTTAAATGAAGATGAAATCAGTTAACGATGAAATCAGTTAAATGAAGATGAAATCAGTTAAAGATGAAATCAGTTACAGATGAAATCAGTTACAGATGAAATCAGTTAACGATGAAATCAGTTAAATGAAGATGAAATCAGTTAACGATGAAATCAGTTAAAGATGAAATCAGTTACATGAAGATGAAATCAGTTAAAGATGAAATCAGTTAAATGAAGATGAAATCAGTTAAAGATGAAATCAGTTAAAGATGAAATCAGTTAAATGAAGATGAAATCAGTTAACGATGAAATCAGTTAAATGAAGATGAAATCAGTTAAAGATGAAATCAGTTAAATGAAGATGAAATCAGTTAAAGATGAAATCAGTTAAAGATGAAATCAGTTAAATGAAGATGAAATCAGTTAACGATGAAATAAGTTAAATGAAGATGAAATCAGTTAAAAATGAAATCAGTTAAATGAATATGAAATCAGTTAACGATGAAATCAGTTAAATGAAGATGAAATCAGATAACGATGAAATCAGTTAAATGAAGATGAAATCAGTTAAAGATTAAATCAGTTAAATGAAGAATGAAAATGAAATCAGTTAAATGAAGATGAAATCAGTTAACGATGAAATCAGTTAAAGATGAAATCAGTTAAATGAAGATGAAATCAGTTAACGATGAAATCAGTTAAATGAAGATGAAATCAGTTAACGATGAAATCAGTTAAATGAAGATGAAATCAGTTAACGATGAAATCAGTTAAAGATAAAATCAGTTAAATGAAGATGAAATCAGTTAACGACGAAATCAGTTAAATGAAGATGAAATCAGTTAAATGAAGATGAAATCAGTTAACGATGAAATCAGTTAAATGAAAATGAAATCAGTTAACGATGAAATCAGTTAAAGATGAAATCAGTTAAATGAAGATGAAATCAGTTAACGATGAAATCAGTTAAAGATGAAATCAGTTAAATGAAGATGAAATCAGTTAACGATGAAATCAGTTAAATGAAGATGAAATCAGTTAACGATGAAATCAGTTAAATGAAGATGAAATCAGTTAAAGATGAAATCAGTTAAATGAAGATGAAATCAGTTAACGATGAAATCAGTTAAATGAAGATGAAATCAGTTAACGATGAAATCAGTTAAAGATGAAATCAGTTAAATGAAGATGAAATCAGTTAACGATGAAATCAGTTAAATGAAGATGAAATCAGTTAACGATGAAATCAGTTAAATGAAGATGAAATCAGTTAACGATGAAATCAGTTAAAGATGAAATCAGTTAAATGAAGATGAAATCAGTTAACGATGAAATCAGTTAAATGAAGATGAAATCAGTTAAAGATGAAATCAGTTAAAGATGAAATCAGTTAAATGAAGATGAAATCAGTTAACGATGAAATCAGTTAACGATGAAATCAGTTAAATGAAGATGAAATCAGTTAAAAATGAAATCAGTTAAATGAAGATGAAATCAGTTAACGATGAAATCAGTTAAATGAAGATGAAATCAGTTAAAGATGAAATCAGTTAAATGAAGAATGAAAATGAAATCAGTTAAATGAAGATGAAATCAGTTAACGATGAAATCAGTTAAAGATGAAATAAGTTAAATGAAGATGAAATCAGTTAACGATGAAATCAGTTAAATGAAGATGAAATCAGTTAAATGAAGATGAAATCAGTTAACGATGAAATCAGTTAAATGAAGATGAAATCAGTTGAATGAAGATGAAATCAGTTAAAGATGAAATCAGTTAAATGAAGATGAAATCAGTTAACGATGAAATCAGTTAAAGACAAAATCAGTTAAATGAAGATGAAATCAGTTAACGATGAAATCAGTTAAAGATGAAATCAGTTAAATGAAGATGAAATCAGTTAACGATGAAATCAGTTAAATGAAGATGAAATCAGTTAACGATGAAATCAGTTAAATGAAGATGAAATCAGTTAAAGATGAAATCAGTTAAATGAAGATGAAATCAGTTAACGATGAAATCAGTTAAATGAAGATGAAATCAGTTAACGATGAAATCAGTTAAAGATGAAATCAGTTAAATGAAGATGAAATCAGTTAACGATGAAATCAGTTAAATGAAGATGAAATCAGTTAACGATGAAATCAGTTAAATGAAGATGAAATCAGTTAACGATGAAATCAGTTAAAGATGAAATCAGTTAAATGAAGATGAAATCAGTTAACGATGAAATCAGTTAAATGAAGATGAAATCAGTTAAAGATGAAATCAGTTAAAGATGAAATCAGTTAAATGAAGATGAAATCAGTTAACGATGAAATCAGTTAACGATGAAATCAGTTAAATGAAGATGAAATCAGTTAAAAATGAAATCAGTTAAATGAAGATGAAATCAGTTAACGATGAAATCAGTTAAATGAAGATGAAATCAGTTAAAGATGAAATCAGTTAAATGAAGAATGAAAATGAAATCAGTTAAATGAAGATGAAATCAGTTAACGATGAAATCAGTTAAAGATGAAATAAGTTAAATGAAGATGAAATCAGTTAACGATGAAATCAGTTAAATGAAGATGAAATCAGTTAAATGAAGATGAAATCAGTTAACGATGAAATCAGTTAAATGAAGATGAAATCAGTTGAATGAAGATGAAATCAGTTAAAGATGAAATCAGTTAAATGAAGATGAAATCAGTTAACGATGAAATCAGTTAAAGACAAAATCAGTTAAATGAAGATGAAATCAGTTAACGATGAAATCAGTTAAATGATGATGAAATCAGTTAACGATGAAATCAGTTAAATGAAGATGAAATCAGTTAACGATGAAATCAGTTAAAGATGAAATCAGTTAAATGAAGATGAAATCAGTTAACGATGAAATCAGTTAAATGAAGATGAAATCAGTTAACGATGAAATCAGTTAAAGATGAAATCAGTTAAATGAAGATGAAATCAGTTAACGATGAAATCAGTTAAATGAAGATGAAATCAGTTAACGATGAAATCAGTTAAAGATGAAATCAGTTAAATGAAGATGAAATCAGTTAACGATGAAATCAGTTAAATGAAGATGAAATCAGTTAACGATGAAATCAGTTAAAGATGAAATCAGTTACAGATGAAATCAGTTACATGAAGATTAAATCAGTTAACGATGAAATCAGTTAACGATGAAATCAGTTAACGATGAAATCAGTTAAATGAAGATGAAATCAGTTAACGATGAAATCAGTTAAAGACGAAATCAGTTAAATGAAGATGAAATCAGTTAACGATGAAATCAGTTAAATGAAGATGAAATCAGTTAACGATGAAATCAGTTAAAGATGAAATCAGTTAAATGAAGATGAAATCAGTTAAATGAAGGTGAAATCAGTTAACGATGAAATCAGTTAAAGATGAAATCAGTTAAATGAAGATGAAATCAGTTAACGATGAAATCAGTTACATGAAGATGAAATCAGTTACAGATGGAATCAGTTACATGAAGATTACATCAGTTAACGATGAAATCAGTTAAAGATGAAATCAGTTAACGATGAAATCAGTTAAATGAAGAATGAAAATGAAATCAGTTAAATGAAGATGAACTCAGTTAACGATGAAATCAGTTAAAGATGAAATCAGTTAAATGAAGATGAAATCAGTTAACGATGAAATCAGTTACATGAAGATTAAATCAGTTAAAGATTAAATCAGTTACATGAAGATTAAATCAGTTAAAGATTAAATCAGTTAAATGAAGATGAAATCAGTTAAAGATGAAATCAGTTAAATGAAGAATGAAAATGAAATCAGTTAAATGAAGATGAAATCAGTTAACGATGAAATCAGTTAAATGAAGATGAAATCAGTTGAATGAAGATGAAATCAGTTAAAGATGAAATCAGTTAAATGAAGATGAAATCAGTTAACGATGAAATCAGTTAAAGACAAAATCAGTTAAATGAAGATGAAATCAGTTAACGATGAAATCAGTTAAATGAAGATGAAATCAGTTAACGATGAAATCAGTTAACGATGAAATCAGTTAACGATGAAATCAGTTACAGATGAAATCAGTTACATGAAGATGAAATCAGTTAACGATGAAATCAGTTAAATGAAGATGAAATCAGTTAACGATGAAATCAGTTAAAGATGAAATCAGTTAAATGAAGATGAAATCAGTTAACGATGAAATCAGTTAAATGAAGATGAAATCAGTTAACGATGAAATCAATTAAAGATGAAATCAGTTAAATGAAGATGAAATCAGTTAACGATGAAATCAGTTAAATGAAGATGAAATCAGTTAACGATGAAATAAGTTAAAGATGAAATCAGTTAAATGAAGATGAAATCAGTTAACGATGAAATCAGTTACAGATGAAATCAGTTACATGAAGATGAAATCAGTTAACGATGAAATCAGTTAAATGAAGATGAAATCAGTTAACGATGAAATCAGTTAAAGATGAAATCAGTTAAATGAAGATGAAATCAGTTAACGATGAAATCAGTTAACGATGAAATCAGTTAAATGAAGATGAAATCAGTTAACGATGAAATCAGTTAAAGACGAAATCAGTTAAATGAAGATGAAATCAGTTAACGATGAAATCAGTTAAATGAAGATGAAATCAGTTAACGATGAAATCAGTTAAAGATGAAATCAGTTAAATGAAGATGAAATCAGTTAAATGAAGGTGAAATCAGTTAACGATGAAATCAGTTAAAGATGAAATCAGTTAAATGAAGATGAAATCAGTTAACGATGAAATCAGTTACATGAAGATGAAATCAGTTACAGATGGAATCAGTTACATGAAGATTACATCAGTTAACGATGAAATCAGTTAAAGATGAAATCAGTTAAATGAAGATGAAATCAGTTAACGATGAAATCAGTTACAGATGAAATCAGTTACATGAAGATGAAATCAGTTAACGATGAAATCAGTTAAATGAAGATGAAATCAGTTAACGATGAAATCAGTTAAAGATGAAATCAGTTAAATGAAGATGAAATCAGTTAACGATGAAATCAGTTAAATGAAGATGAAATCAGTTAACGATGAAATCAGTTAAATGAAGATGAAATCAGTTAAATGAAGATGAAATCAGTTAACGATGAAATCAGTTAAATGAAGATGAAATCAGTTGAATGAAGATGAAATCAGTTAAAGATGAAATCAGTTAAATGAAGATGAAATCAGTTAACGATGAAATCAGTTAAAGACAAAATCAGTTAAATGAAGATGAAATCAGTTAACGATGAAATCAGTTAAATGAAGATGAAATCAGTTAAATGAAGATGAAATCAGTTAACGATGAAATCAGTTAAATGAAGATGAAATCAGTTAACGATGAAATCAGTTAAAGATGAAATCAGTTAAATGAAGATGAAATCAGTTACATGAAGATTAAATCAGTTAACGATGAAATCAGTTAAAGATGAAATCAGTTAACGATGAAATCAGTTAAATGAAGATGAAATCAGTTAACGATGAAATCAGTTAAAGATGAAATCAGTTAAATGAAGATGAAATCAGTTAACGATGAAATCAGTTAAATGAAGATGAAATCAGTTAACGATGAAATCAGTTAACGATGAAATCAGTTAAATGAAGATGAAATCAGTTAACGATGAAATCAGTTAAATGAAGATGAAATCAGTTAACGATGAAATCAGTTAAAGATGAAATCAGTTAAATGAAGATGAAATCAGTTAAATGAAGATGAAATCAGTTAACGATGAAATCAGTTAACGATGAAATCAGTTAAATGAAGATGAAATCAGTTAACGATGAAATCAGTTACATGAAGATGAAATCAGTTACATGAAGATGAAATCAGTTACAGATGAAATCAGTTACATGAAGATTAAATCAGTTAACGATGAAATCAGTTAAAGATGAAATCAGTTAAAGATGAAATCAGTTAAATGAAGAATGAAAATGAAATCAGTTAAATGAAGATGAACTCAGTTAACGATGAAATCAGTTAAAGATGAAATCAATTAAATGAAGATGAAATCAGTTAACGATGAAATCAGTTAAATGAAGATGAAATCAGTTAACGATGAAATCAGTTAAAGATGAAATCAGTTAAATGAAGACGAAATCAGTTAACGATGAAATCAGTTAAATAAAGATGAGATCAGTTAACGATGAAATCAGTTAAAGATGAAATCAGTTAAATGAAGATGAAATCAGTTAAATGAAGATGAAATCAGTTAACGATGAAATCAGTTAAAGATGAAATCAGTTACATGAAGATTAAATCAGTTAAATGAAGATGAAATCAGTTAACGATGAAATCAGTTAAAGATGAAATCAGTTAAATGAAGATGAAATCAGTTAACGATGAAATCAGTTACAGATGAAATCAGTTACATGAAGATGAAATCAGTTAAAGATGAAATCAGTTAAATGAAGATGAAATCAGTTAACGATGAAATCAGTTAAAGATGAAATCAGTTAAATGAAGATGAAATCAGTTAACGATGAAATCAGTTAAAGATGAAATCAGTTAAATGAAGATGAAATCAGTTAACGATGAAATCAGTTAAATGAAGATGAAATCAGTTAACGATGAAATCAGTTAAAGATGAAATCAGTTAAATGAAGATGAAATCAGTTAACGATGAAATCAGTTAAAGATGAAATCAGTTAAATGAAGATGAAATCAGTTAACGATGAAATCAGTTAAATGAAGATGAAATCAGTTAACGATGAAATCAGTTAAATGAAGATGAAATCAGTTAACGATGAAATCAGTTAACGATGAAATCAGTTAAATGAAGATGAAATCAGTTAACGATGAAATCAGTTAAAGATGAAATCAGTTCACGATGAAATCAGTTAACGATGAAATCAGTTAAAGATGAAATCAGTTAAATGAAGATGAAATCAGTTAAATGAAGATGAAATCAGTTAACGATGAAATCAGTTACAGATGAAATCAGTTACAGATGAAATCAGTTAAATGAAGATGAAATCAGTTAAATGAAGATGAAATCAGTTAACGATGAAATCAGTTAAAGATGAAATCAGTTACAGATGAAATCAGTTACATGAAGATTAAATCAGTTAACGATGAAATCAGTTAAAGATGAAATCAGTTAACGATGAAATCAGTTAAATGAAGAATGAAAATAAAATCAGTTAAATGAAGATGAAATCAGTTAACGATGAAATCAGTTAAAGATGAAATCAGTTAAATGAAGATGAAATCAGTTAACGATGAAATCAGTTAAATGAAGATGAAATCAGTTAACGATGAAATCAGTTAAAGATGAAATCAGTTAAATGAAGATGAAATCAGTTAACGATGAAATCAGTTAAATGAAGATGAAATCAGTTAACGATGGAATCAGTTAAATGAAGATGAAATCAGTTAACGATGAAATCAGTTAAAGATGAAATCAGTTAAATGAAGATGAAATCAGTTAAATGAAAATGAAATCAGTTAACGATGAAATCAGTTAAAGATGAAATCAGTTACATGAAGATGAAATCAGTTACATGAAGATTAAATCAGTTAACGATGAAATCAGTTAAAGATGAAATCAGTTAACGATGAAATCAGTTAAATGAAGAATGAAAATGAAATCAGTTAAATGAAGATGAAATGAGTTAACGATGAAATCAGTTAAAGATTAAATCAGTTAAATGAAGATGAAATCAGTTAACGATGAAATCAGTTAAATGAAGATGAAATCAGTTAACGATGAAATCAGTTAAAGATGAAATCAGTTACAGATGAAATCAGTTACATGAAGATTAAATCAGTTAACGATGAAATCAGTTAAAGATGAAATCAGTTAACGATGAAATCAGTTAAATGAAGAATGAAAATGAAATCAGTTAAATGAAGATGAAATCAGTTAACGATGAAATCAGTTAAAGATGAAATCAGTTAAATGAAGATGAAATCAGTTAACGATGAAATCAGTTAAATGAAGATGAAATCAGTTAACGATGAAATCAGTTAAAGATGAAATCAGTTAAATGAAGATGAAATCAGTTAACGATGAAATCAGTTAAAGATGAAATCAGTTACAGATGAAATCAGTTACATGAAGATTAAATCAGTTAACGATGAAATCAGTTAAAGATGAAATCAGTTAACGATGAAATCAGTTAACGATGAAATCAGTTACAGATGAAATCAGTTACATGAAGATGAAATCAGTTAACGATGAAATCAGTTAAATGAAGATGAAATCAGTTAACGATGAAATCAGTTAAAGATGAAATCAGTTAAATGAAGATGAAATCAGTTAACGATGAAATCAGTTAAATGAAGATGAAATCAGTTAACGATGAAATCAGTTAACGATGAAATCAGTTAAATGAAGATGAAATCAGTAAACGATGAAATAAGTTAAAGATGAAATCAGTTAAATGAAGATGAAATCAGTTAACGATGAAATCAGTTACAGATGAAATCAGTTACATGAAGATTAAATCAGTTAAAGATGAAATCAGTTAAATGAAGAATGAAATCAGTTAACGATGAAATCAGTTAAAGATGAAATCAGTTAAATGAAGATGAAATCAGTTAACGATGAAATCAGTTAAAGATGAAATCAGTTAAATGAAGATGAAATCAGTTAACGATGAAATCAGTTAAAGATGAAATCAGTTACATGAAGATGAAATCAGTTACATGAAGATGAAATCAGTTACAGATGAAATCAGTTACATGAAGATTAAATCAGTTAACGATGAAATCAGTTAAAGATGAAATCAGTTAAAGATGAAATCAGTTAAATGAAGAATGAAAATGAAATCAGTTAAATGAAGATGAACTCAGTTAACGATGAAATCAGTTAAAGATGAAATCAATTAAATGAAGATGAAATCAGTTAACGATGAAATCAGTTAAATGAAGATGAAATCAGTTAACGATGAAATCAGTTAAAGATGAAATCAGTTAAATGAAGACGAAATCAGTTAACGATGAAATCAGTTAAATAAAGATGAGATCAGTTAACGATGAAATCAGTTAAAGATGAAATCAGTTAAATGAAGATGAAATCAGTTAAATGAAGATGAAATCAGTTAACGATGAAATCAGTTAAAGATGAAATCAGTTCCATGAAGATTAAATCAGTTAAATGAAGATGAAATCAGTTAACGATGAAATCAGTTAAAGATGAAATCAGTTAAATGAAGATGAAATCAGTTAACGATGAAATCAGTTACAGATGAAATCAGTTACATGAAGATGAAATCAGTTAAAGATGAAATCAGTTAAATGAAGATGAAATCAGTTAACGATGAAATCAGTTAAAGATGAAATCAGTTAAATGAAGATGAAATCAGTTAACGATGAAATCAGTTAAAGATGAAATCAGTTAAATGAAGATGAAATCAGTTAACGATGAAATCAGTTAAATGAAGATGAAATCAGTTAACGATGAAATCAGTTAAAGATGAAATCAGTTAAATGAAGATGAAATCAGTTAACGATGAAATCAGTTAAAGATGAAATCAGTTAAATGAAGATGAAATCAGTTAACGATGAAATCAGTTAAAGATGAAATCAGTTAAATGAAGATGAAATCAGTTAACGATGAAATCAGTTAAATGAAGATGAAATCAGTTAACGATGAAATCAGTTAAATGAAGATGAAATCAGTTAACGATGAAATCAGTTAACGATGAAATCAGTTAAATGAAGATGAAATCAGTTAACGATGAAATCAGTTAAAGATGAAATCAGTTCACGATGAAATCAGTTAACGATGAAATCAGTTAAAGATGAAATCAGTTAAATGAAGATGAAATCAGTTAAATGAAGATGAAATCAGTTAACGATGAAATCAGTTACAGATGAAATCAGTTACAGATGAAATCAGTTAAATGAAGATGAAATCAGTTAACGATGAAATCAGTTAAAGATGAAATCAGTTACAGATGAAATCAGTTACATGAAGATTAAATCAGTTAACGATGAAATCAGTTAAAGATGAAATCAGTTAACGATGAAATCAGTTAAATGAAGAATGAAAATAAAATCAGTTAAATGAAGATGAAATCAGTTAACGATGAAATCAGTTAAAGATGAAATCAGTTAAATGAAGATGAAATCAGTTAACGATGAAATCAGTTAAATGAAGATGAAATCAGTTAACGATGAAATCAGTTAAAGATGAAATCAGTTAAATGAAGATGAAATCAGTTAACGATGAAATCAGTTAAATGAAGATGAAATCAGTTAACGATGGAATCAGTTAAATGAAGATGAAATCAGTTAACGATGAAATCAGTTAAAGATGAAATCAGTTAAATGAAGATGAAATCAGTTAAATGAAGATGAAATCAGTTAACGATGAAATCAGTTAAAGATGAAATCAGTTACATGAAGATGAAATCAGTTACATGAAGATTAAATCAGTTAACGATGAAATCAGTTAAAGATGAAATCAGTTAACGATGAAATCAGTTAAATGAAGAATGAAAATGAAATCAGTTAAATGAAGATGAAATGAGTTAACGATGAAATCAGATAAAGATTAAATCAGTTAAATGAAGATGAAATCAGTTAACGATGAAATCAGTTAAATGAAGATGAAATCAGTTAACGATGAAATCAGTTAAAGATGAAATCAGTTACAGATGAAATCAGTTACATGAAGATTAAATCAGTTAACGATGAAATCAGTTAAAGATGAAATCAGTTAACGATGAAATCAGTTAAATGAAGAATGAAAATGAAATCAGTTAAATGAAGATGAAATCAGTTAACGATGAAATCAGTTAAAGATGAAATCAGTTAAATGAAGATGAAATCAGTTAACGATGAAATCAGTTAAATGAAGATGAAATCAGTTAACGATGAAATCAGTTAAAGATGAAATCAGTTAAATGAAGATGAAATCAGTTAACGATGAAATCAGTTAAAGATGAAATCAGTTACAGATGAAATCAGTTACATGAAGATTAAATCAGTTAACGATGAAATCAGTTAAAGATGAAATCAGTTAACGATGAAATCAGTTAACGATGAAATCAGTTACAGATGAAATCAGTTACATGAAGATGAAATCAGTTAACGATGAAATCAGTTAAATGAAGATGAAATCAGTTAACGATGAAATCAGTTAAAGATGAAATCAATTAAATGAAGATGAAATCAGTTAACGATGAAATCAGTTAAATGAAGATGAAATCAGTTAACGATGAAATCAGTTAACGATGAAATCAGTTAAATGAAGATGAAATCAGTAAACGATGAAATAAGTTAAAGATGAAATCAGTTAAATGAAGATGAAATCAGTTAACGATGAAATCAGTTACAGATGAAATCAGTTACATGAAGATTAAATCAGTTAAAGATGAAATCAGTTAAATGAAGAATGAAATCAGTTAACGATGAAATCAGTTAAAGATGAAATCAGTTAAATGAAGATGAAATCAGTTAACGATGAAATCAGTTAAAGATGAAATCAGTTAAATGAAGATGAAATCAGTTAACGATGAAATCAGTTAAAGATGAAATCAGTTAAATGAAGATGAAATCAGTTAACGATGAAATCAGTTAAATGAAGATGAAATCAGTTAACGATGAAATCAGTTAAATGAAGATGAAATCAGTTAACGATGAAATCAGTTAACGATGAAATCAGTTAACGATGAAATCAGTTAAATGAAGATGAAATCAGTTAACGATGAAATCAGTTAACGATGAAATCAGTTAACGATGAAATCAGTTAAATGAAGATGAAATCAGTTAACGATGAAATCAGTTACAGATGAAATCAGTTACATGAAGATTAAATCAGTTAACGATGAAATCAGTTAAAGATGAAATCAGTTAACGATGAAATCAGTTAAATGAAGAATGAAAATGAAATCAGTTAAATGAAGATGAAATCAGTTAAAGATGAAATCAGTTAAATGAAGATGAAATCAGTTAACGATGAAATCAGTTAAATGAAGAATGAAAATGAAATCAGTTAAATGAAGATGAAATCAGTTAAAGATGAAATCAGTTAAATGAAGATGAAATCAGTTAACGATGAAATCAGTTAAATGAAGATGAAATCAGTTAACGATGAAATCAGTTAAAGATGAAATCAGTTAAATGAAGATGAAATCAGTTAACGATGAAATCAGTTAAATGAAGATGAAATCAGTTAACGATGAAATCAGTTAAAGATGAAATAAGTTAAATGAAGATGAAATCAGTTAAATGAAGATTAAATCAGTTAACGATGAAATCAGTTACAGATGAAATCAGTTAAATGAAGATGAAATCAGTTAACGATGAAATCAGTTAAAGATGAAATCAGTTAAATGAAGATGAAATCAGTTAACGATGAAATCAGTTAAATGAAGATGAAATCAGTTAACGATGAAATCAGTTAAAGATGAAATCAGTTAAATGAAGATGAAATCAGTTAACGATGAAATCAGTTAAAGATGAAATCAGTTAAATGAAGATGAAATCAGTTAACGATGAAATCAGTTAAATGAAGATGAAATCAGTTAACGATGAAATCAGTTAAAGATGAAATCAGTTAAATGAAGATGAAATCAGTTAACGATGAAATCAGTTAAAGATGAAATCAGTTAAATGAAGATGAAATCAGTTAACGATGAAATCAGTTAAATGAAGATGAAATCAGTTAACGATGAAATCAGTTAAAGATGAAATCAGTTAAATGAAGATGAAATCAGTTAACGATGAAATCAGTGAAAGATGAAATCAGTTAAATGAAGATGAAATCAGTTAACGATGAAATCAGTTAAATGAAGATGAAATCAGTTAACAATGAAATCAGTTAACGATGAAATCAGTTAAATGAAGATGAAATCAGTTAACGATGAAATCAGTTAAATGAAGATGAAATCAGTTAACGATGAAATCAGTTAAAGATGAAATCAGTTAACGATGAAATCAGTTAAAGATGAAATCAGTTAAATGAAGATGAAATCAGTTAACGATGAAATCAGTTAAAGATGAAATCAGTTACAGATGAAATCAGTTAAATGAAGATGAAATCAGTTAACGATGAAATCAGTTAAATGAAGAATGAAAATGAAATCAGTTAAATGAAGATGAAATCAGTTAACGATGAAATCAGTTAAAGATGAAATCAGTTAAATGAAGATGAAATCAGTTAACGATGAAATCAGTTAAATGAAGATGAAATCAGTTAACGATGAAATCAGTTAAATGAAGATGAAATCAGTTAAATGAAGATGAAATCAGTTAACGATGAAATCAGTTAAATGAAGATGAAATCAGTTGAATGAAGATGAAATCAGTTAAAGATGAAATCAGTTAAAGATGAAATCAGTTAAATGAAGATGAAATCAGTTAAATGAAGATGAAATCAGTTAACGATGAAATCAGTTAAATGAAGATGAAATCAGTTAACGATGAAATCAGTTAAATGAAGATGAAATCAGTTAAATGAAGATGAAATCAGTTAACGATGAAATCAGTTAAATGAAGATGAAATCAGTTAACGATGAAATCAGTTAAAGATGAAATCAGTTAAATGAAGATGAAATCAGTTAACGATGAAATCAGTTAAATGAAGATGAAATCAGTTAACGATGAAATCAGTTAAAGATGAAATCAGTTAAATGAAGATGAAATCAGTTAACGATGAAATCAGTTAAATGAAGATGAAATCAGTTAACGATGAAATCAGTTAAAGATGAAATCAGTTAAATGAAGATGAAATCAGTTAACGATGAAATCAGTTAAAGATGAAATCAGTTACAGATGAAATCAGTTACATGAAGATTAAATCAGTTAACGATGAAATCAGTTAAAGATGAAATCAGTTAAATGAAGATGAAATCAGTTAACGATGAAATCAGTTAAAGATGAAATCAGTTCACGATGAAATCAGTTAACGATGAAATCAGTTAAAGATGAAATCAGTTAAATGAAGATGAAATCAGTTAAATGAAGATGAAATCAGTTAACGATGGAATCAGTTAAAGATGAAATCAGTTAAAGATGAAATCAGTTAAATGAAGATGAAATCAGTTAAATGAAGATGAAATCAGTTAACGATGAAATCAGTTAAAGATGAAATCAGTTACAGATGAAATCAGTTACATGAAGATTAAATCAGTTAACGATGAAATCAGTTAAAGATGAAATCAGTTAACGATGAAATCAGTTAAATGAAGAATGAAAATGAAATCAGTTAAATGAAGATGAAATCAGTTAACGATGAAATCAGTTAAAGATGAAATCAGTTAAATGAAGATGAAATCAGTTAACGATGAAATCAGTTAAATGAAGATGAAATCAGTTAACGATGAAATCAGTTAAAGATGAAATCAGTTAAATGAAGATGAAATCAGTTAACGATGAAATCAGTTAAATGAAGATGAAATCAGTTAACGATGGAATCAGTTAAATGAAGATGAAATCAGTTAACGATGAAATCAGTTAAAGATGAAATCAGTTACATGAAGATGAAATCAGTTACATGAAGATTAAATCAGTTAACGATGAAATCAGTTAAAGATGAAATCAGTTAACGATGAAATCAGTTAAATGAAGAATGAAAATGAAATCAGTTAAATGAAGATGAAATCAGTTAACGATGAAATCAGTTAAAGATTAAATCAGTTAAATGAAGATGAAATCAGTTAACGATGAAATCAGTTAAATGAAGATGAAATCAGTTAACGATGAAATCAGTTAATGATGAAATCAGTTACAGATGAAATCAGTTACATGAAGATTAAATCAGTTAACGATGAAATCAGTTAAAGATGAAATCAGTTAACGATGAAATCAGTTAAATGAAGAATGAAAATGAAATCAGTTAAATGAAGATGAAATCAGTTAACGATGAAATCAGTTAAAGATGAAATCAGTTAAATGAAGATGAAATCAGTTAACGATGAAATCAGTTAAATGAAGATGAAATCAGTTAACGATGAAATCAGTTAAAGATGAAATCAGTTAAATGAAGATGAAATCAGTTAACGATGAAATCAGTTAAAGATGAAATCAGTTACAGATGAAATCAGTTACATGAAGATTAAATCAGTTAACGATGAAATCAGTTAAAGATGAAATCAGTTAACGATGAAATCAGTTAACGATGAAATCAGTTACAGATGAAATCAGTTACATGAAGATGAAATCAGTTAACGATGAAATCAGTTAAATGAAGACGAAATCAGTTAACGATGAAATCAGTTAAAGATGAAATCAGTTAAATGAAGATGAAATCAGTTAACGATGAAATCAGTTAAATGAAGATGAAATCAGTTAACGATGAAATCAGCTAAAGATGAAATCAGTTAAATGAAGATGAAATCAGTTAACGATGAAATCAGTTAAATGAAGATGAAATCAGTTAACGATGAAATAAGTTAAAGATGAAATCAGTTAAATGAAGATGAAATCAGTTAACGATGAAATCAGTTACAGATGAAATCAGTTACATGAAGATGAAATCAGTTAAAGATGAAATCAGTTAAATGAAGAATGAAATCAGTTAACGATGAAATCAGTTAAAGATGAAATCAGTTAAATGAAGATGAAATCAGTTAACGATGAAATCAGTTAAATGAAGATGAAATCAGTTAACGATGAAATCAGTTAAAGATGAAATCAGTTAAATGAAGATGAAATCAGTTAACGATGAAATCAGTTAAATGAAGATGAAATCAGTTAATGATGAAATCAGTTAACGATGAAATTAGTTAACGATGAAATCAGTTAACGATGAAATCAGTTAAAGATGAAATCAGTTAACGATGAAATCAGTTAAATGAAGATGAAATCAGTTAAAGATGAAATCAGTTAAATGAAGATGAAATCAGTTAAATGAAGATGAAATCAGTTAAAGATGAAATCAGTTAAATGAAGATGAAATCAGTTAACGATGAAATCAGTTAATTGAAGATGAAATCAGTTAACGATGAAATCAGTTAAAGATGAAATCAGTTAAATGAAGATGAAATCAGTTAACGATGAAATCAGTTAAATGAAGATGAAATCAGTTAATGATGAAATCAGTTAACGATGAAATTAGTTAACGATGAAATCAGTTAACGATGAAATCAGTTAATGATGAAATCAGTTAACGATGAAATCAGTTAAATGAAGATGAAATCAGTTAAAGATGAAATCAGTTACATGAAGATTAAATCAGTTAACGATGAAATCAGTTAAAGATGAAATCAGTTAACGATGAAATCAGTGAAATGAAGATGAAATCAGTTAACGATGAAATCAGTTAACGATGAAATCAGTTAAAGATGAAATCAGTTAAATGAAGATGAAATCAATTAACGATGAAATCAGTTAAATGAAGATGAAATCAGTTAAAGATGAAATCAGTTAAAGATGAAATCAGTTAAATGAAGATGAAATCAGTTAACGATGAAATCAGTTAAATGAAGATGAAATCAGTTAACGATGAAATCAGTTAAATGAAGATGAAATCAGTTAACGATGAAATCAGTTAACGATGAAATCAGTTAAATGAAGATGAAATCAGTTAACGATGAAATCAGTTAAAGATGAAATCAGTTACAGATGAAATCAGTTACATGAAGTTTAAATCAGTTAACGATGAAATCAGTTAAAGATGAAATCAGTTAACGATGAAATCAGTTAAATGAAGAATGAAAATGAAATCAGTTAAATGAAGATGAAATCAGTTAAAGATGAAATCAGTTAAATGAAGATGAAATCAGTTAACGATGAAATCAGTTAAATGAAGATGAAATCAGTTAACGATGAAATCAGTTAAAGATGAAATCAGTTAAATGAAGATGAAATAAGTTAACGATGAAATCAGTTAAATGAAGATGAAATCAGTTAACGATGAAATCAGTTAAAGATGAAATCAGTTAAATGAAGATGAAATCAGTTAACGATGAAATCAGTTAAAGATGAAATCAGTTAAATGAAGATGAAATCAGTTAACGATGAAATCAGTGAAAGATGAAATCAGTTAAATGAAGATGAAATCAGTTAACGATGAAATCAGTTAAATGAAGATGAAATCAGTTAATGATGAAATCAGTTAACGATGAAATTAGTTAACGATGAAATCAGTTAACGATGAAATCAGTTAACGATGAAATCAGTTAAATGAAGTTGAAATCAGTTAACGATGAAATCAGTTAAATGAAGATGAAATCAGTTAACGATGAAATCAGTTAAATGAAGATGAAATCAGTTAATGATGAAATCAGTTAACGATGAAATTAGTTTACGATGAAATCAGTTAACGATGAAATCAGTTAACGATGAAATCAGTTAAATGAAGATGAAATCAGTTAACGATGAAATCAGTTAACGATGAAATCAGTTAAATGAAGATGAAATCAGTTAACGATGAAATCAGTTAAAGATGAAATCAGTTAACGATGAAATCAGTTAACGATGAAATCAGTTAACGATGAAATCAGTTAAATGAAGATGAAATCAGTTAAATGAAGATGAAATCAGTTAACGATGAAATCAGTTAAAGATGAAATCAGTTACAGATGAAATCAGTTACATGAAGATTAAATCAGTTAACGATGAAATCAGTTAAAGATGAAATCAGTTAACGATGAAATCAGTGAAATGAAGATGAAATCAGTTAACGATGAAATCAGTTAAAGATGAAATCAGTTAAATGAAGATGAAATCAATTAACGATGAAATCAGTTAAATGAAGATGAAATCAGTTAAAGATGAAATCAGTTAAAGATGAAATCAGTTAAATGAAGATGAAATCAGTTAACGATGAAATCAGTTAAATGAAGATGAAATCAGTTAACGATGAAATCAGTTAAATGAAGATGAAATCAGTTAACGATGAAATCAGTTAACGATGAAATCAGTTAAATGAAGATGAAATCAGTTAACGATGAAATCAGTTAAAGATGAAATCAGTTAACGATGAAATCAGTTAAAGATGAAATCAGTTAAATGAAGATGAAATCAGTTAAATGAAGATGAAATCAGTTAACGATGAAATCAGTTAAAGATGAAATCAGTTACAGATGAAATCAGTTACATGAAGATTAAATCAGTTAACGATGAAATCAGTTAAAGATGAAATCAGTTAACGATGAAATCAGTTAAATGAAGAATGAAAATGAAATCAGTTAAATGAAGATGAAATCAGTTAAAGATGAAATCAGTTAAATGAAGATGAAATCAGTTAACGATGAAATCAGTTAAATGAAGATGAAATCAGTTAACGATGAAATCAGTTAAATGAAGATGAAATAAGTTAACGATGAAATCAGTTAAATGAAGATGAAATCAGTTAACGATGAAATCAGTTAAAGATGAAATCAGTTAAATGAAGATGAAATCAGTTAACGATGAAATCAGTTAAAGATGAAATCAGTTAAATGAAGATGAAATCAGTTAACGATGAAATCAGTTAAATGAAGATGAAATCAGTTAACGATGAAATCAGTTAAAGATGAAATCAGTTAAATGAAGATGAAATCAGTTAACGATGAAATCAGTTAAATGAAGATGAAATCAGTTAACGATGAAATCAGTTAAAGATGAAATCAGTTAAATGAAGATGAAATAAGTTAACGATGAAATCAGTTAAATGAAGATGAAATCAGTTAACGATGAAATCAGTTAAAGATGAAATCAGTTAAATGAAGATGAAATCAGTTAACGATGAAATCAGTGAAAGATGAAATCAGTTAAATGAAGATGAAATCAGTTAACGATGAAATCAGTTAAATGAAGATGAAATCAGTTAATGATGAAATCAGTTAACGATGAAATTAGTTAACGATGAAATCAGTTAACGATGAAATCAGTTAAAGATGAAATCAGTTAACGATGAAATCAGTTAAATGAAGATGAAATCAGTTAACGATGAAATCAGTTAAATGAAGATGAAATCAGTTAACGATGAAATCAGTTAAATGAAGATGAAATCAGTTAATGATGAAATCAGTTAACGATGAAATTAGTTAACGATGAAATCAGTTAACGATGAAATCAGTTAACGATGAAATCAGTTAAATGAAGATGAAATCAGTTAACGATGAAATCAGTTAAATGAAGATGAAATCAGTTAACGATGAAATCAGTTAAAGATGAAATCAGTTAACGATGAAATCAGTTAACGATGAAATCAGTTAAAGATGAAATCAGTTAAATGAAGATGAAATCAGTTAAATGAAGATGAAATCAGTTAACGATGAAATCAGTTAAAGATGAAATCAGTTACAGATGAAATCAGTTACATGAAGATTAAATCAGTTAACGATGAAATCAGTTAAAGATGAAATCAGTTAACGATGAAATCAGTGAAATGAAGATGAAATCAGTTAACGATGAAATCAGTTAAAGATGAAATCAGTTAAATGAAGATGAAATCAATTAACGATGAAATCAGTTAAATGAAGATGAAATCAGTTAAAGATGAAATCAGTTAAAGATGAAATCAGTTAAATGAAGATGAAATCAGTTAACGATGAAATCAGTTAAATGAAGATGAAATCAGTTAACGATGAAATCAGTTAACGATGAAATCAGTTAAATGAAGATGAAATCAGTTAACGATGAAATCAGTTAAAGATGAAATCAGTTAACGATGAAATCAGTTAAAGATGAAATCAGTTAAATGAAGATGAAATCAGTTAACGATGAAATCAGTTAAATGAAGATGAAATCAGTTAACGATGAAATCAGTTAAAGATGAAATCAATTAAATGAAGATGAAATCAGTTAACGATGAAATCAGTTAAAGATGAAATCAGTTAAATGAAGATGAAATCAGTTAAAGATGAAATCAGTTAAATGAAGATGAAATCAGTTAACGATGAAATCAGTTAATTGAAGATGAAATCAGTTAACGATGAAATCAGTTAAAGATGAAATCAGTTAAATGAAGATGAAATCAGTTAACGATGAAATCAGTGAAAGATGAAATCAGTTAAATGAAGATGAAATCAGTTAACGATGAAATCAGTTAAATGAAGATGAAATCAGTTAATGATGAAATCAGTTAACGATGAAATTAGTTAACGATGAAATCAGTTAAAGATGAAATCAGTTAACGATGAAATCAGTTAAATGAAGATGAAATCAGTTAAAGATGAAATCAGTTAAATGAAGATGAAATCAGTTAACGATGAAATCAGTTAAATGAAGATGAAATCAGTTAATGATGAAATCAGTTAACGATGAAATTAGTTAACGATGAAATCAGTTAACGATGAAATCAGTTAAATGAAGATGAAATCAGTTAACGATGAAATCAGTTAACGATGAAATCAGTTAAATGAAGATGAAATCAGTTAACGATGAAATCAGTTAAAGATGAAATCAGTTAACGATGAAATCAGTTAAAGATGAAATCAGTTAAATGAAGATGAAATCAGTTAAATGAAGATGAAATCAGTTAACGATGAAATCAGTTAAAGATGAAATCAGTTACAGATGAAATCAGTTACATGAAGATTAAATCAGTTAACGATGAAATCAGTTAAAGATGAAATCAGTTAACGATGAAATCAGTGAAATGAAGATGAAATCAGTTAACGATGAAATCAGTTAAAGATGAAATCAGTTAAATGAAGATGAAATCAATTAACGATGAAATCAGTTAAATGAAGATGAAATCAGTTAAAGATGAAATCAGTTAAAGATGAAATCAGTTAAATGAAGATGAAATCAGTTAACGATGAAATCAGTTAAATGAAGATGAAATCAGTTAACGATGAAATCAGTTAAATGAAGATGAAATCAGTTAACGATGAAATCAGTTAACCATGAAATCAGTTAAATGAAGATGAAATCAGTTAACGATGAAATCAGTTAAAGATGAAATCAGTTAACGATGAAATCAGTTAAAGATGAAATCAGTTAAATGAAGATGAAATCAGTTAAATGAAGATGAAATCAGTTAACGATGAAATCAGTTAAAGATGAAATCAGTTACAGATGAAATCAGTTACATGAAGATTAAATCAGTTAACGATGAAATCAGTTAAAGATGAAATCAGTTAACGATGAAATCAGTTAAATGAAGAATGAAAATGAAATCAGTTAAATGAAGATGAAATCAGTTAAAGATGAAATCAGTTAAATGAAGATGAAATCAGTTAACGATGAAATCAGTTAAATGAAGATGAAATCAGTTAAATGAAGATGAAATCAGTTAACGATGAAATCAGTTACAGATGAAATCAGTTAAATGAAGAATGAAAATGAAATCAGTTAAATGAAGATGAAATCAGTTAACGATGAAATCAGTTAAAGATGAAATCAGTTAAATGAAGATGAAATCAGTTAACGATGAAATCAGTTAAATGAAGATGAAATCAGTTAACGATAAAATCAGTTAAAGATGAAATCAGTTACAGATGAAATCAGTTACATGAAGATTAAATCAGTTAACGATGAAATCAGTTAACGATGAAATCAGTTACAGATGAAATCAGTTACATGAAGATGAAATCAGTTAACGATGAAATCAGTTAAATGAAGATGAAATCAGTTAACGATGAAATCAGTTAACGATGAAATCAGTTAAATGAAGATGAAATCAGTTAACGATGAAATCAGTTAAATGAAGATGAAATCAGTTAACGATGAAATCAGTTAAATGAAGATGAAATCAGTTAAATGAAGATGAAATCAGTTAACGATGAAATCAGTTAAATGAAGATGAAATCAGTTAACGATGAAATCAGTTAAATGAAGATGAAATCAGTTAACGATGAAATCAGTTAACGATGAAATCAGTTAAATGAAGATGAAATCAGTTAACGATGAAATCAGTTAAAGATGAAATCAGTTAAATGAAGATGAAATCAGTTAACGATGAAATCAGTTAAAGATGAAATCAGTTAACGATGAAATCAGTTAACGATGAAATCAGTTAAAGATGAAATCAGTTAAATGAAGATGAAATCAGTTAACGATGAAATCAGTTAACGATGAAATCAGTTAACGATGAAATCAGTTAAATGAAGATGAAATCAGTTAAAGATGAAATCAGTTAAATGAAGAATGAAAATGAAATCAGTTAAATGAAGATGAAATCAGTTAACGATGAAATCAGTTAAAGATGAAATCAGTTAAATGAAGATGAAATCAGTTAACGATGAAATCAGTTAAAGATGAAATCAGTTACAGATGAAATCAGTTAAATGAAGATGAAATCAGTTAACGATGAAATCAGTTAAAGATGAAATCAGTTAAATGAAGATGAAATCAGTTAACGATGAAATCAGTTAAAGATGAAATCAGTTAAATGAAGATGAAATCAGTTAACGATGAAATCAGTTAAATGAAGATGAAATCAGTTAACGATGAAATCAGTTAAATGAAGATGAAATCAGTTAAAGATGAAATCAGTTAAATGAAGATGAAATCAGTTAACGATGAAATCAGTTAAATGAAGATGAAATCAGTTAACGATGAAATCAGTTACAGATGAAATCAGTTACATGAAGATGAAATCAGTTAACGATGAAATCAGTTAAATGAAGATGAAATCAGTTAACGATGAAATCAGTTACAGATGAAATCAGTTACATGAAGATGAAATCAGTTCAAGATGAAATCAGTTAAATGAAGATGAAATCAGTTAACGATGAAATCAGTTAAATGAAGATGAAATCAGTTAACGATGAAATCAGTTAAAGATGAAATCAGTTAAATGAAGATGAAATCAGTTAACGATGAAATCAGTGAAAGATGAAATCAGTTAAATGAAGATGAAATCAGTTAACGATGAAATCAGTTAAATGAAGATGAAATCAGTTAACGATGAAATCAGTTAACGATGAAATCAGTTAAAGATGAAATCAGTTAAATGAAGATGAAATCAGTTAACGATGAAATCAGTTAACGATGAAATCAGTTAACGATGAAATCAGTTAAAGATGAAATCAGTTAAATGAAGATGAAATCAGTTAACGATGAAATCAGTTAACGATGAAATCAGTTACAGATGAAATCAGTTAAATGAAGATGAAATCAGTTAAAGATGAAATCAGTTAAATGAAGAATGAAAATGAAATAAGTTAAATGAAGATGAAATCAGTTAACGATGAAATCAGTTAAAGATGAAATAAGTTAAATGAAGATGAAATCAGTTAACGATGAAATCAGTTAAAGATGAAATCAGTTACAGATGAAATCAGTTAAATGAAGATGAAATCAGTTAACGATGAAATCAGTTAAAGATGAAATCAGTTCAATGAAGATGAAATCAGTTAACGATGAAATCAGTTAAATGAAGAAGAAATCAGTTAACGATGAAATCAGTTAAAGATGAAATCAGTTAAATGAAGATGAAATCAGTTAACGATGAAATCAGTTACAGATGAAATCAGTTACATGAAGATGAAATCAGTTAAAGATGAAATCAGTTAAATGAAGAATGAAATCAGTTAACGATGAAATCAGTTAAAGATGAAATCAGTTACAGATGAAATCAGTTAAATGAAGATGAAATCAGTTAACGATGAAATCAGTTAAAGATGAAATCAGTTAAATGAAGATGAAATCAGTTAACGATGAAATCAGTTAACGATGAAATCAGTTAAAGATGAAATCAGTTAAATGAAGATGAAATCAGTTAACGATGAAATCAGTTAACGATGAAATCAGTTAACGATGAAATCAGTTAAAGATGAAATCAGTTAAATGAAGATGAAATCAGTTAACGATGAAATCAGTTAACGATGAAATCAGTTACAGATGAAATCAGTTAAATGAAGATGAAATCAGTTAAAGATGAAATCAGTTAAATGAAGAATGAAAATGAAATAAGTTAAATGAAGATGAAATCAGTTAACGATGAAATCAGTTAAAGATGAAATAAGTTAAATGAAGATGAAATCAGTTAACGATGAAATCAGTTAAAGATGAAATCAGTTACAGATGAAATCAGTTAAATGAAGATGAAATCAGTTAACGATGAAATCAGTTAAAGATGAAATCAGTTCAATGAAGATGAAATCAGTTAACGATGAAATCAGTTAAATGAAGAAGAAATCAGTTAACGATGAAATCAGTTAAAGATGAAATCAGTTAAATGAAGATGAAATCAGTTAACGATGAAATCAGTTACAGATGAAATCAGTTACATGAAGATGAAATCAGTTAAAGATGAAATCAGTTAAATGAAGAATGAAATCAGTTAACGATGAAATCAGTTAAAGATGAAATCAGTTACAGATGAAATCAGTTAAATGAAGATGAAATCAGTTAACGATGAAATCAGTTAAAGATGAAATCAGTTAAATGAAGATAAAATCAGTTAACGATGAAATCAGTTAAATGAAGATGAAATCAGTTAACGATGAAATCAGTTAAAGATGAAATCAGTTAAATGAAGATGAAATCAGTTAACGATGAAATCAGTTAAATGAAGATGAAATCAGTTAACGATGAAATCAGTTAAAGATGAAATCAGTTAAATGAAGATGAAATCAGTTAACGATGAAATCAGTTAAAGATGAAATCAGTTAACGATGAAATCAGTTAAAGATGAAAACAGTTACAGATGAAATCAGTTAAATGAAGATGAAATCAGTTAACGATGAAATCAGTTAAAGATGAAATCAGTTCAATGAAGATGAAATCAGTTAACGATGAAATCAGTTAAATGAAGAAGAAATCAGTTAACGATGAAATCAGTTAAAGATGAAATCAGTTAAATGAAGATGAAATCAGTTAACGATGAAATCAGTTACAGATGAAATCAGTTACATGAAGATGAAATCAGTTAAAGATGAAATCAGTTAAATGAAGAATGAAATCAGTTAACGATGAAATCAGTTAAAGATGAAATCAGTTACAGATGAAATCAGTTAAATGAAGATGAAATCAGTTAACGATGAAATCAGTTAAAGATGAAATCAGTTAAATGAAGATAAAATCAGTTAACGATGAAATCAGTTAAATGAAGATGAAATCAGTTAACGATGAAATCAGTTAAAGATGAAATCAGTTAAATGAAGATGAAATCAGTTAACGATGAAATCAGTTAAATGAAGATGAAATCAGTTAACGATGAAATCAGTTAAAGATGAAATCAGTTAAATGGAGATGAAATCAGTTAAATGAAGATGAAATCAGTTAACGATGAAATCAGTTAACGATGAAATCAGTTAAGGATGAAATCAGTTACATGAAGATGAAATCAGTTACATGAAGATTAAATCAGTTAACGATGAAATCAGTTAAAGATGAAATCAGTTACAGATGAAATCAGTTAAATGAAGATGAAATCAGTTAAATGAAGATGAAATCAGTTAAAGATGAAAACAGTTACAGATGAAATCAGTTACATGAAGATTAAATCAGTTAACGATGAAAACAGTTAAAGATGAAATCAGTTAAATGAAGATGAAATCAGTTAACGATGAAATCAGTTAACGATGAAATCAGTTAACGATGAAATCAGTTAAATGAAGATGAAATCAGTTAAATGAAGATGAAATCAGTTAACGATGAAATCAGTTACAGATGAAATCAGTTAAATGAAGAATGAAAATGAAATCAGTTAAATGAAGATGAAATCAGTTAACGATGAAATCAGTTAAAGATGAAATCAGTTAAATGAAGATGAAATCAGTTAACGATGAAATCAGTTAAATGAAGATGAAATCAGTTAACGATGAAATCAGTTAAAGATGAAATCAGTTACAGAGGAAATCAGTTACATGAAGATTAAATCAGTTAACGATGAAATCAGTTAACGATGAAATCAGTTACAGATGAAATCAGTTACATGAAGATGAAATCAGTTAACGATGAAATCAGTTAAATGAAGATGAAATCAGTTAACGATGAAATCAGTTAAAGATGAAATCAGTTAAATGAAGATGAAATCAGTTAACGATGAAATCAGTTAAATGAAGATGAAATCAGTTAACGATGAAATCAGTTAAAGATGAAATCAGTTAAATGAAGATGAAATCAGTTAACGATGACATCAGTTAAATGAAGATGAAATCAGTTAACGATGAAATCAGTTAAATGAAGATGAAATCAGTTAACGATGAAATCAGTTAAATGAAGATGAAATCAGTTAACGATGAAATCAGTTAAAGATGAAATCAGTTAAATGAAGATGAAATCAGTTAACGATGAAATCAGTGAAAGATGAAATCAGTTAAATGAAGATGAAATCAGTTAACGATGAAATCAGTTAAATGAAGATGAAATCAGTTAACGATGAAATCAGTTAACGATGAAATCAGTTAAATGAAGATGAAATCAGTTAACGATGAAATCAGTTAAAGATGAAATCAGTTAAATGAAGATGAAATCAGTTAACGATGAAATCAGTTACAGATGAAATCAGTTACATGAAGATGAAATCAGTTAAAGATGAAATCAGTTAAATGAAGAATGAAATCAGTTACCGATGAAATCAGTTAAAGATGAAATCAGTTAAATGAAGATGAAATCAGTTAACGATGAAATCAGTTAAAGATGAAATCAGTTAAATGAAGATGAAATCAGTTAACGATGAAATCAGTTAAAGATGAAATCAGTTAAATGAAGATGAAATCAGTTAACGATGAAATCAGTTAAATGAAGATGAAATCAGTTAACGATGAAATCAGTTAAAGATGAAATCAGTTAAATGAAGATGAAATCAGTTAACGATGAAATCAGTTAAAGATGAAATCAGTTAAATGAAGATGAAATCAGTTAACGATGAAATCAGTTAAATGAAGATGAAATCAGTTAACGATGAAATCAGTTAAATGAAGATGAAATCAGTTAAAGATGAAATCAGTTAAATGAAGATGAAATCAGTTAACGATGAAATGAGTGAAAGATGAAATCAGTTAAATGAAGATGAAATCAGTTAACGATGAAATCAGTTAAATGAAGATGAAATCAGTTAACGATGAAATCAGTTAAAGATGAAATCAGTTAAATGAAGATGAAATCAGTTAACGATGAAATCAGTTACAGATGAAATCAGTTACATGAAGATGAAATCAGTTAAAGATGAAATCAGTTAAATGAAGAATGAAATCGGTTAACGATGAAATCAGTTAAAGATGAAATCAGTTAAATGAAGATGAAATCAGTTAACGATGAAATCAGTTAAAGATGAAATCAGTTAAATGAAGATGAAATCAGTTAACGATGAAATCAGTTAAAGATGAAATCAGTTAAAGATGAAATCAGTTAAATGAAGATGAAATCAGTTAAATGAAGATGAAATCAGTTAACGATGAAATCAGTTAAAGATGAAATCAGTTAAATGAAGATGAAATCAGTTAACGATGAAATCAGTTAAAGATGAAATCAGTTAAATGAAGATGAAATCAGTTAACGATGAAATCAGTGAAAGATGAAATCAGTTAAATGAAGATGAAATCAGTTAACGATGAAATCAGTTAAATGAAGATGACATCAGTTAACGATGAAATCAGTTAAAGATGAAATCAGTTAAATGAAGATGAAATCAGTTAACGATAAAATCAGTTAAAGATGAAATCAGTTAACGATGAAATCAGTTAACGATGAAATCAGTTAAAGATGAAATCAGTTAAATGAAGATGAAATCAGTTAACGATGAAATCAGTTAACGATGAAATCAGTTAAATGAAGATGAAATCAGTTAACGATGAAATCAGTTAACGATGAAATCAGTTAAAGATGAAATCAGTTAAATGAAGATGAAATCAGTTAACGATGAAATCAGTTAACGATGAAATCAGTTAACGATGAAATCAGTTAAATGAAGATGAAATCAGTTAACGATGAAATCAGTTAAAGATGAAATCAGTTAACGATGAAATCAGTTAACGATGAAATCAGTTAAATGAAGATTTAATCAGTTAACGATGAAATCAGTTAAAGATGAAATCAGTTACAGATGAAATCAGTTACATGAAGATTAAATCAGTTAACGATGTAATCAGTTAAAGATGAAATCAGTTAACGATGAAATCAGTTAAATGAAGAATGAAAATGAAATCAGTTAAATGAAGATGAAATCAGTTAACGATGAAATCAGTTAAAGATGAAATCAGTTAAATGAAGATGAAATCAGTTAACGATGAAATCAGTTAAATGAAGAGGAAATCAGTTAACGATGAAATCAGTTAAAGATGAAATCAGTTAAATGAAGATGAAATCAGTTAACGATGAAATCAGTTAAATGAACATGAAATCAGTTAAATGAAGATGAAATCAGTTAAAGATGAAATCAGTTAAATGAAGATGAAATCAGTTAACGATGAAATCAGTTAAATGAAGATGAAATCAGTTAACGATGAAATCAGTTAAAGATGAAATCAGTTAAATGAAGATGAAATCAGTTAACGATGAAATCAGTTAAATGAAGATGAAATCAGTTAAAGATGAAATCAGTTAAATGAAGAATGAAAATGAAATCAGTTAAATGAAGATTAAATCAGTTAACGATGAAATCAGTTAAAGATTAAATCAGTTAAATGAAGATGAAATCAGTTAACGATGAAATCAGTTAAATGAAGATGAAATCAGTTAACGATGAAATCAGTTAAAGATGAAATCAGTTACAGATGAAATCAGTTACATGAAGATTAAATCAGTTAACAATGAAATCAGTTAAATGAAGAATGAAAATGAAATCAGTTAAATGAAGATGAAATCAGTTAAGGATGAAATCAGTTAAAGATGAAATCAGTTAAATGAAGATGAAATCAGTTAACGATGAAATCAGTTAAATGAAGATGAAATCAGTTAACGATGAAATCAGTTAAAGATGAAATCAGTTAAATGAAGATGAAATCAGTTAACGATGAAATCAGTTACAGATGAAATCAGTTACATGAAGATGAAATCAGTTAAAGATGAAATCAGTTAAATGAAGATGAAATCAGTTAAAGATGAAATCAGTTAAATGAAGAATGAAAATGAAATCAGTTAAATGAAGATGAAATCAGTTAACGATGAAATCAGTTAAAGATGAAATCAGTTAAATGAAGATGAAATCAGTTAACGATGAAATCAGTTAAAGATGAAATCAGTTACAGATGAAATCAGTTAAATGAAGATGAAATCAGTTAACGATGAAATCAGTTAAAGATGAAATCAGTTAAATGAAGATAAAATCAGTTAACGATGAAATCAGTTAAATAAAGATGAAATCAGTTAACGATGAAATCAGTTAAAGATGAAATCAGTTAAATGAAGATGAAATCAGTTAAAGATGAAATCAGTTAAATGAAGATGAAATCAGTTAACGATGAAATCAGTTAAATGAAGATGAAATCAGTTAACGATGAAATCAGTTAAAGATGAAATCAGTTAAATGAAGATGAAAACAGTTAAATGAAGATGAAATCAGTGAACGATGAAATCAGTTAAAGATGAAATCAGTTACATGAAGATGAAATCAGTTACATGAAGATTAAATCAGGTAACGATGAAATCAGTTAACGATGAAATCAGTTAACGATGAAATCAGTTACATGAAGATGAAATCAGTTACATGAAGATTAAATCAGTTAACGATGAAATCAGTTAAAGATGAAATCAGTTACAGATGAAATCAGTTAAATGAAGATGAAATCAGTTAAATGAAGATGAAATCAGTTAAAGATGAAAACAGTTACAGATGAAATCAGTTACATGAAGATTAAATCAGTTAACGATGAAAACAGTTAAAGATGAAATCAGTTAAATGAAGATGAAATCAGTTAACGATGAAATCAGTTAACGATGAAATCAGTTAAAGATGAAATCAGTTAAATGAAGATGAAATCAGTTAACGATGAAATCAGTTAAATGAAGATGAAATCAGTTAACGATGAAATCAGTTAAAGATGAAATCAGTTAAATGAAGATGAAATCAGTTAAAGATGAAATCAGTTAAATGAAGATGAAATCAGTTAACGATGAAATCAGTTAAAGATGAAATCAGTTAAATGAAGATGAAATCAGTTAACGATGAAATCAGTTAAATGAAGATGAAATCAGTTAACGATGAAATCAGTTAAAGATGAAATCAGTTAAATGAAGATGAAATCAGTTAAAGATGAAATCAGTTAAATGAAGATGAAATCAGTTAACGATGAAATCAGTTAAATGAAGATGAAATCAGTTAACGATGAAATCAGTTAAAGATGAAATCAGTTAAATGAAGATGAAAACAGTTAAATGAAGATGAAATCAGTGAACGATGAAATCAGTTAAAGATGAAATCAGTTACATGAAGATGAAATCAGTTACATGAAGATTAAATCAGGTAACGATGAAATCAGTTAACGATGAAATCAGTTAACGATGAAATCAGTTACATGAAGATGAAATCAGTTACATGAAGATTAAATCAGTTAACGATGAAATCAGTTAAAGATGAAATCAGTTACAGATGAAATCAGTTAAATGAAGATGAAATCAGTTAAATGAAGATGAAATCAGTTAAAGATGAAAACAGTTACAGATGAAATCAGTTACATGAAGATTAAATCAGTTAACGATGAAAACAGTTAAAGATGAAATCAGTTAAATGAAGATGAAATCAGTTAACGATGAAATCAGTTAACGATGAAATCAGTTAAAGATGAAATCAGTTAAATGAAGATGAAATCAGTTAAATGAAGATGAAATCAGTTAACGATGAAATCAGTTACAGATGAAATCAGTTAAATGAAGAATGAAAATGAAATCAGTTAAATGAAGATGAAATCAGTTAACGATGAAATCAGTTAAAGATGAAATCAGTTAAATGAAGATGAAATCAGTTAACGATGAAATCAGTTAAATGAAGATGAAATCAGTTAACGATGAAATCAGTTAAAGATGAAATCAGTTACAGATGAAATCAGTTACATGAAGATTAAATCAGTTAACGATGAAATCAGTTAACGATGAAATCAGTTACAGATGAAATCAGTTACATGAAGATGAAATCAGTTAACGATGAAATCAGTTAAATGAAGATGAAATCAGTTAACGATGAAATCAGTTAAAGATGAAATCAGTTAAATGAAGATGAAATCAGTTAACGATGAAATCAGTTAAATGAAGATGAAATCAGTTAACGATGAAATCAGTTAAAGATGAAATCAGTTAAATGAAGATGAAATCAGTTAACGATGACATCAGTTAAATGAAGATGAAATCAGTTAACGATGAAATCAGTTAAATGAAGATGAAATCAGTTAACGATGAAATCAGTTAAATGAAGATGAAATCAGTTAACGATGAAATCAGTTAAAGATGAAATCAGTTAAATGAAGATGAAATCAGTTAACGATGAAATCAGTGAAAGATGAAATCAGTTAAATGAAGATGAAATCAGTTAACGATGAAATCAGTTAAATGAAGATGAAATCAGTTAACGATGAAATCAGTTAACGATGAAATCAGTTAACGATGAAATCAGTTAAATGAAGATGAAATCAGTTAACGATGAAATCAGTTAAAGATGAAATCAGTTAAATGAAGATGAAATCAGTTAACGATGAAATCAGTTACAGATGAAATCAGTTACATGAAGATGAAATCAGTTAAAGATGAAATCAGTTAAATGAAGATGAAATCAGTTAACGATGAAATCAGTTAAAGATGAAATCAGTTAAATGAAGATGAAATCAGTTAACGATGAAATCAGTTAAAGATGAAATCAGTTAAATGAAGATGAAATCAGTTAACGATGAAATCAGTTAAATGAAGATGAAATCAGTTAACGATGAAATCAGTTAAAGATGAAATCAGTTAAATGAAGATGAAATCAGTTAACGATGAAATCAGTTAAAGATGAAATCAGTTAAATGAAGATGAAATCAGTTAACGATGAAATCAGTTAAATGAAGATGAAATCAGTTAACGATGAAATCAGTTAAATGAAGATGAAATCAGTTAAAGATGAAATCAGTTAAATGAAGATGAAATCAGTTAACGATGAAATGAGTGAAAGATGAAATCAGTTAAATGAAGATGAAATCAGTTAACGATGAAATCAGTTAAATGAAGATGAAATCAGTTAACGATGAAATCAGTTAAAGATGAAATCAGTTAAATGAAGATGAAATCAGTTAACGATGAAATCAGTTAAAGATGAAATCAGTTAAATGAAGATGAAATCAGTTAACGATGAAATCAGTTAAATGAAGATGAAATCAGTTAACGATGAAATCAGTTAACGATGAAATCAGTTAAATGAAGATGAAATCAGTTAAAGATGAAATCAGTTAACGATGAAATCAGTTACAGATGAAATCAGTTACATGAAGATTAAATCAGTTAACGATGAAATCAGTTAAAGATGAAATCAGTTAACGATGAAATCAGTTAAATGAAGAATGAAAATGAAATCAGTTAAATGAAGATGAAATCAGTTAACGATGAAATCAGTTAACGATGAAATCAGTTAAATGAAGATGAAATCAGTTAACGATGAAATCAGTTAAATGAAGATGAAATCAGTTAACGATGAAATCAGTTAAATGAAGATGAAATCAGTTAACGATGAAATCAGTTAAAGATGAAATCAGTTACAGATGAAATCAGTTACATGAAGATTAAATCAGTTAACGATGAAATCAGTTAACGATGAAATCAGTTAAATGAATATGAAATCAGTTAACGATGAAATCAGTTAAAGATGAAATCAGTTAAATGAAGATGAAATCAGTTAACGATGAAATCAGTTAAATGAAGATGAAATCAGTTAACGATGAAATCAGTTAAAGATGAAATCAGTTACATGAAGATTAAATCAGTTAACGATGAAATCAGTTAACGATGAAATCAGTTAAATGAAGATGAAATCAGTTAACGATGAAATCAGTTAAAGATGAAATCAGTTAAATGAAGATGAAATCAGTTAACGATGAAATCAGTTAACGATGAAATCAGTTAAATGAAGATGAAATCATTTAACGATGAAATCATTTACAGATGAAATCAGTTACATGAAGATGAAATCAGTTAAAGATGAAATCAGTTAAATGAAGAATGAAATCAGTTAACGATGAAATCAGTTAAAGATGAAATCAGTTAAATGAAGATGAAATCAGTTAACGATGAAATCAGTTAAAGATGAAATCAGTTAAATGAAGATGAAATCAGTTAACGATGAAATCAGTTAAATGAAGATGAAATCAGTTAACGATGAAATCAGTTAAAGATGAAATCAGTTAAATGAAGATGAAATCAGTTAACGATGAAATCAGTTAAAGATGAAATCAGTTAAATGAAGATGAAATCAGTTAACGATGAAATCAGTTAAATGAAGATGAAATCAGTTAAAGATGAAATCAGTTAAATGAAGATGAAATCAGTTAACGATGAAATCAGTGAAAGATGAAATCAGTTAAAGATGAAATCAGTTAAATGAAGATGAAATCAGTTAACGATGAAATCAGTTAAAGATGAAATCAGTTAAATGAAGATGAAATCAGTTAACGATGAAATCAGTTAAAGATGAAATCAGTTAACGATGAAATCAGTTAAAGATGAAATCAGTTAAATGAAGATGAAATCAGTTAACGATGAAATCAGTTAACGATGAAATCAGTTAACGATGAAATCAGTTAAATGAAGATGAAATCAGTTAACGATGAAATCAGTTACAGATGAAATCAGTTACATGAAGATTAAATCAGTTAACGATGAAATCAGTTAAAGATGAAATCAGTTAACGATGAAATCAGTTAAATGAAGAATGAAAATGAAATCAGTTAAATGAAGATGAAATCAGTTAACGATGAAATCAGTTAACGATGAAATCAGTTAAATGAAGATTTAATCAGTTAACGATGAAATCAGTTAACGATGAAATCAGTTACAGATGAAATCAGTTACATGAAGATTAAATCAGTTAACGATGTAATCAGTTAAAGATGAAATCAGTTAACGATGAAATCAGTTAAATGAAGAATGAAAATGAAATCAGTTAAATGAAGATGAAATCAGTTAACGATGAAATCAGTTAAAGATGAAATCAGTTAAATGAAGATGAAATCAGTTAACGATGAAATCAGTTAAATGAAGAGGAAATCAGTTAACGATGAAATCAGTTAAAGATGAAATCAGTTAAATGAAGATTAAATCAGTTAACGATGAAATCAGTTAAAGATGAAATCAGTTAAATGAAGATGAAATCAGTTAACGATGAAATCAGTTAAATGAAGATGAAATCAGTTAACGATGAAATCAGTTAACGATGAAATCAGTTAAATGAAGATGAAATCAGTTAACGATGAAATCAGTTAAAGATGAAATCAGTTAAATGAAGATGAAATCAGTTAACGATGAAATCAGTTAAAGATGAAATCAGTTAACGATGAAATCAGTTAAAGATGAAATCAGTTAAATGAAGATGAAATCAGTTAACGATGAAATCAGTTAACGATGAAATCAGTTAACGATGAAATCAGTTACAGATGAAATCAGTTACATTAAGATTAAATCAGTTAACGATGAAATCAGTTAAAGATGAAATCAGTTACAGATGAAATCAGTTACATGAAGATTAAATCAGTTAACGATGTAATCAGTTAAAGATGAAATCAGTTAACGATGAAATCAGTTAAATGAAGAATGAAAATGAAATCAGTTAAATGAAGATGAAATCAGTTAACGATGAAATCAGTTAAAGATGAAATCAGTTAAATGAAGATGAAATCAGTTAACGATGAAATCAGTTAAATGAAGAGGAAATCAGTTAACGATGAAATCAGTTAAAGATGAAATCAGTTAAATGAAGATGAAATCAGTTAACGATGAAATCAGTTAAATGAACATGAAATCAGTTAAATGAAGATGAAATCAGTTAAAGATGAAATCAGTTAAATGAAGATGAAATCAGTTAACGATGAAATCAGTTAAATGAAGATGAAATCAGTTAACGATGAAATCAGTTAAAGATGAAATCAGTTAAATGAAGATGAAATCAGTTAACGATGAAATCAGTTAAATGAAGATGAAATCAGTTAAAGATGAAATCAGTTAAATGAAGAATGAAAATGAAATCAGTTAAATGAAGATTAAATCAGTTAACGATGAAATCAGTTAAAGATTAAATCAGTTAAATGAAGATGAAATCAGTTAACGATGAAATCAGTTAAATGAAGATGAAATCAGTTAACGATGAAATCAGTTAAAGATGAAATCAGTTACAGATGAAATCAGTTACATGAAGATTAAATCAGTTAACGATGAAATCAATTAAAGATGAAATCAGTTAACGATGAAATCAGTTAAATGAAGAATGAAAATGAAATCAGTTAAATGAAGATGAAATCAGTTAAGGATGAAATCAGTTAAAGATGAAATCAGTTAAATGAAGATGAAATCAGTTAACGATGAAATCAGTTAAATGAAGATGAAATCAGTTAACGATGAAATCAGTTAAAGATGAAATCAGTTAAATGAAGAGGAAATCAGTTAACGATGAAATCAGTTAAAGATGAAATCAGTTAAATGAAGATGAAATCAGTTAACGATGAAATCAGTTAAATGAACATGAAATCAGTTAAATGAAGATGAAATCAGTTAAAGATGAAATCAGTTAAATGAAGATGAAATCAGTTAACGATGAAATCAGTTAAATGAAGATGAAATCAGTTAACGATGAAATCAGTTAAAGATGAAATCAGTTAAATGAAGATGAAATCAGTTAACGATGAAATCAGTTAAATGAAGATGAAATCAGTTAAAGATGAAATCAGTTAAATGAAGAATGAAAATGAAATCAGTTAAATGAAGATTAAATCAGTTAACGATGAAATCAGTTAAAGATTAAATCAGTTAAATGAAGATGAAATCAGTTAACGATGAAATCAGTTAAATGAAGATGAAATCAGTTAACGATGAAATCAGTTAAAGATGAAATCAGTTACAGATGAAATCAGTTACATGAAGATTAAATCAGTTAACGATGAAATCAATTAAAGATGAAATCAGTTAACGATGAAATCAGTTAAATGAAGAATGAAAATGAAATCAGTTAAATGAAGATGAAATCAGTTAAGGATGAAATCAGTTAAAGATGAAATCAGTTAAATGAAGATGAAATCAGTTAACGATGAAATCAGTTAAATGAAGATGAAATCAGTTAACGATGAAATCAGTTAAAGATGAAATCAGTTAAATGAAGATGAAATCAGTTAACGATGAAATCAGTTACAGATGAAATCAGTTACATGAAGATGAAATCAGTTAAAGATGAAATCAGTTAAATGAAGATGAAATCAGTTAACGATGAAATCAGTTAAAGATGAAATCAGTTAAATGAAGATGAAATCAGTTAACGATGAAATCAGTTAAAGATGAAATCAGTTAAATGAAGATGAAATCAGTTAACGATGAAATCAGTTAAATGAAGATGAAATCAGTTAACGATGAAATCAGTTAAAGATGAAATCAGTTAAATGAAGATGAAATCAGTTAACGATGAAATCAGTGAAAGATGAAATCAGTTAAATGAAGATGAAATCAGTTAACGATGAAATCAGTTAAATGAAGATGAAATCAGTTAACGATGAAATCAGTTAACGATGAAATCAGTTAAATGAAGATGAAATCAGTTAAATGAAGATGAAATCAGTTAACGATGAAATCAGTTAACGATGAAATCAGTTACAGATGAAATCAGTTACATGAAGAATGAAAATGAAATCAGTTAAATGAAGATGAAATCAGTTAACGATGAAATTAGTTAAAGATGAAATCAGTTAAATGAAGATGAAATCAGTTAACGATGAATTCAGTTAAATGAAGATGAAATCAGTTAACGATGAAATCAGTTAAAGATGAAATCAGTTAAATGAACATGAAATCAGTTAAATGAAGATGAAATCAGTTAAAGATGAAATCAGTTAAATGAAGATGAAATCAGTTAACGATGAAATCAGTTAAATGAAGATGAAATCAGTTAACGATGAAATCAGTTAAAGATGAAATCAGTTAAATGAAGATGAAATCAGTTAACGATGAAATCAGTTAAATGAAGATGAAATCAGTTAACGATGAAATCAGTTAAAGATGAAATCAGTTACAGATGAAATCAGTTACATGAAGATTAAATCAGTTAACGATGAAATCAGTTAAAGATGAAATCAGTTAACGATGAAATCAGTTAAATGAAGAATGAAAATGAAATCAATTAAATGAAGATGAAATCAGTTAAGGATGAAATCAGTTAAAGATGAAATCAGTTAAATGAAGATGAAATCAGTTAACGATGAAATCAGTTAAATGAAGATGAAATCAGTTAACGATGAAATCAGTTAAAGATGAAATCAGTTAAATGAAGATGAAATCAGTTAACGATGAAATCAGTTACAGATGAAATCAGTTACATGAAGATGAAATCAGTTAAAGATGAAATCAGTTAAATGAAGATGAAATCAGTTAACGATGAAATCAGTTACAGATGAAATCAGTTACATGAAGATGAAATCAGTTAAAGATGAAATCAGTTAAAGATGAAATCAGTTAAATGAAGAATGAAATCAGTTAACGATGAAATCAGTTAAAGATGAAATCAGTTAAATGAAGATGAAATCAGTTAACGATGAAATCAGTTAAAGATGAAATCAGTTAACGATGAAATCAGTTAAATGAAGAATGAAAATGAAATCAGTTAAATGAAGATGAACTCAGTTAACGATGAAATCAGTTAAAGATGAAATCAGTTAAATGAAGATGAAATCAGTTAACGATGAAATCAGTTAAATGAAGATGAAATCAGTTAACGATGAAATCAGTTAAATAAAGATGAAATCAGTTAACGATGAAATCAGTTAAAGATGAAATCAGTTAAATGAAGATGAAATCAGTTAAATGAAGATGAAATCAGTTAACGATGAAATCAGTTACAGATGAAATCAGTTACATGAAGATTAAATCAGTTACATGAAGATGAAATCAGTTAAAGATGAAATCAGTTAAATGAAGAATGAAAATGAAATCAGTTAAATGAAGATGAAATCAGTTAACGATGAAATCAGTTAAAGATGACATCAGTTAAATGAAGATGAAATCAGTTAAATGAAGATGAAATCAGTTAACGATGAAATCAGTTAACGATGAAATCAGTTAACGATGAAATCAGTTAAATGAAGATGAAATCAGTTAAATGAAGATGAAATCAGTTAACGATGAAATCAGTTACATGAAGATGAAATCAGTTACAGATGAAATCAGTTACATGAAGATTAAATCAGTTAACGATGAAATCAGTTAAAGATGAAATCAGTTAACGATGAAATCAGTTAAATGAAGAATGAAAATGAAATCAGTTAAATGAAGATGAACTCAGTTAACGATGAAATCAGTTAAAGATGAAATCAGTTAAATGAAGATGAAATCAGTTAACGATGAAATCAGTTAAATGAAGATGAAATCAGTTAACGATGAAATCAGTTAAAGATGAAATCAGTTAAATGAAGATGAAATCAGTTAACGATGAAATCAGTTAAATAAAGATGAAATCAGTTAACGATGAAATCAGTTAAAGATGAAATCAGTTAAATGAAGATGAAATCACTTAAATGAAGATGAAATCAGTTAACGATGAAATCAGTTACAGATGAAATCAGTTAAATGAAGATGAAATCAGTTAAATGAAGATGAAATCAGTTAACGATGAAATCAGTTAAAGATGAAATCAGTTAAATGAAGATGAAATCAGTTAAATGAAGATGAACTCAGTTAACGATGAAATCAGTTAAAGATGAAATCAGTTAAATGAAGATGAAATCAGTTAACGATGAAATCAGTTAAATGAAGATGAAATCAGTTAACGATGAAATCAGTTAAAGATTAAATCAGTTAAATGAAGATGAAATCAGTTAAAGATGAAATCAGTTAAATGAAGAATGAAAATGAAATCAGTTAAATGAAGATGAAATCAGTTAACGATGAAATCAGTTAAAGATGAAATCAGTTAAATGAAGATGAAATCAGTAAACGATGAAATCAGTTAAAGATGAAATCAGTTAAATGAAGATGAAATCAGTTAACGATGAAATCAGTTAAAGATGAAATCAGTTAAATGAAGATGAAATCAGTTAACGATGAAATCAGTTAAATGAAGATGAAATCAGTTAACGATGAAATCAGTTAAAGATGAAATCAGTTAAATGAAGATGAAATCAGTTAACGATGAAATCAGTTACAGATGAAATCAGTTACATGAAGATGAAATCAGTTAAATGAAGATGAAATCTGTTAACGATGAAATCAGTTAAATGAAGATGAAATCAGTTAAAGATGAAATCAGTTACAGATGAAATCAGTTAACGATGAAATCAGTTAACGATGAAATCAGTTAAAGATGAAATCAGTTAAAGATGAAATCAGTTAAATGAAGATGAAATCTGTTAACGATGAAATCAGTTAAATGAAGATGAAATCAGTTAAAGATGAAATCAGTTACAGATGAAATCAGTTAACGATGAAATCAGTTAAATGAAGATGAAATCAGTTAACGATGAAATCAGTTAAAGATGAAATCAGTTAAATGAAGATGAAATCAGTTAACGATGAAATCAGTTAAATGAAGATGAAATCAGTTAAAGATGAAATCAGTTAAAGATGAAATCAGTTAAATGAAGATGAAATCAGTTAACGATGAAATCAGTTAAATGAAGATGAAATCAGTTAAAGATGAAATCAGTTAAAGATGAAATCAGTTAAATGAAGATGAAATCAGTTAACGATGAAATCAGTTAACGATGAAATCAGTTAAATGAAGATGAAATCAGTTAAAAATGAAATTAGTTAAATGAAGATGAAATCAGTTAACGATGAAATCAGTTAAATGAAGATGAAATCAGTTAAATGAAGATGAAATCAGTTAACGATGAAATCAGTTAACGATGAAATCAGTTAACGATGAAATCAGTTACAGATGAAATCAGTTACATGAAGATTAAATCAGTTAACGATGAAATCAGTTAAAGATGAAATCAGTTACAGATGAAATCAGTTAACGATGAAATCAGTTAAAGATGAAATCAGTTAACGATGAAATCAGTTAAAGATGAAAACAGTTACAGATGAAATCAGTTACATGAAGATTAAATCAGTTAAAGATGAAATCAGTTAAAGATGAAATCAGTTAACGATGAAATCAGTTAAATGAAGAATGAAAATGAAATCAGTTAAATGAAGATGAAATCAGTTAACGATGAAATCAGTTAAAGATGAAATCAGTTAAATGAAGATGAAATCAGTTAACGATGAAATCAGTTAACGATGAAATCAGTTAAAGATGAAATCAGTTAAATGAAGATGAAATCAGTTAACGATGAAATCAGTTAAAGATGAAATCAGTTACAGATGAAATCAGTTACATGAAGATTAAATCAGTTAACGATGAAATCAGTTAAAGATGAAATCAGTTAAATGAAGATGAAATCAGTTAACGATGAAATCAGTTAAAGATGAAATCAGTTAAATGAAGATGAAATCAGTTAACGATGAAATCAGTTAAATGAAGATGAAATCAGTTAACGATGAAATCAGTTAAATGAAGATGAAATCAGTTAACGATGAAATCAGTTAAAGATGGAATCAGTTACAGATGAAATCAGTTACATGAAGATTAAATCAGTTAACGATGAAATCAGTTAACGATGAAATCAGTTAAATGAATATGAAATCAGTTAACGATGAAATCAGTTAAAGATGAAATCAGTTAAATGAAGATGAAATCAGTTAACGATGAAATCAGTTAAATGAAGATGAAATTAGTTAACGATGAAATCAGTTAAAGATGAAATCAGTTAAATGAAGATGAAATCAGTTAACGATGAAATCAGTTAAAGATGAAATCAGTTAACGATGAAATCAGTTAACGATGAAATCAGTTAAATGAAGATGAAATCAGTTAACGATGATATCAGTTAACGATGAAATCAGTTAAATGAAGATGAAATCAGTTAACGATGAAATCAGTTAAATGAAGATGAAATCAGTTAACGATGAAATCAGTTACATGAAGATGAAATCAGTTACATGAAGATGAAATCAGTTACATATGAAATCAGTTAAATGAAGATGAAATCAGTTGAATGAAGATGAAATCAGTTAAAGATGAAATCAGTTAAATGAAGATGAAATCAGTTAACGATGAAATCAGTTAAAGACAAAATCAGTTAAATGAAGATGAAATCAGTTAACGATGAAATCAGTTAAATGAAGATGAAATCAGTTAAATGAAGATGAAATCAGTTAACGATGAAATCAGTTAAATGAAGATGAAATCAGTTAAAGATGAAATCAGTTAAATAAAGATGAAATCAGTTAACGATGAAATCAGTTAAATAAAGATGAAATCAGTTAACGATGAAATCAGTTAAAGATGAAATCAGTTAAATGAAGATGAAATCAGTTACAGATGAAATCAGTTACATGAAGATTAAATCAGTTATAGATTAAATCAGTTAAATGAAGATGAAATCAGTTAAAGATGAAATCAGTTAAATGAAGAATGAAAATGAAATCAGTTAAATGAAGATGAAATCAGTTAACGATGAAATCAGTTAAAGATGAAATCAGTTAAATGAAGATGGAATCAGTTAACGATGAAATCAGTTAAAGATGAAATCAGTTAAATGAAAATGAAATCAGTTAACGATGAAATCAGTTAAAGATGAAATCAGTTAAATGAAGATGAAATCAGTTAACGATGAAATCAGTTAAATGAAGATGAAATCAGTTAACGATGAAATCAGTTAAAGATGAAATCAGTTAAATGAAGATGAAATCAGTCAACGATGAAATCAGTTACAGATGAAATCAGTTACATGAAGATGAAATCAGTTAAAGATGAAATCAGTTAAATGAAGAATGAAATCAGTTAACGATGAAATCAGTTAAAGATGAAATCAGTTAAATGAAGATGAAATCAGTTAACGATGAAATCAGTTAAAGATGAAATCAGTTAACGATGAAATCAGTTAAATGAAGAATGAAAATGAAATCAGTTAAATGAAGATGAACTCAGTTAACGATGAAATCAGTTAAAGATGAAATCAGTTAAATGAAGATGAAATCAGTTAACGATGAAATCAGTTAAATGAAGATGAAATCAGTTAACGATGAAATCAGTTAAATAAAGATGAAATCAGTTAACGATGAAATCAGTTAAAGATGAAATCAGTTAAATGAAGATGAAATCAGTTAAATGAAGATGAAATCAGTTAACGATGAAATCAGTTACAGATGAAATCAGTTACATGAAGATTAAATCAGTTACATGAAGATGAAATCAGTTAAAGATGAAATCAGTTAAATGAAGAATGAAAATGAAATCAGTTAAATGAAGATGAAATCAGTTAACGATGAAATCAGTTAAAGATGACATCAGTTAAATGAAGATGAAATCAGTTAAATGAAGATGAAATCAGTTAACGATGAAATCAGTTAACGATGAAATCAGTTAACGATGAAATCAGTTAAATGAAGATGAAATCAGTTAACGATGAAATCAGTTACATGAAGATGAAATCAGTTACATGAAGATGAAATCAGTTACATGAAGATTAAATCAGTTAACGATGAAATCAGTTAAAGATGAAATCAGTTAACGATGAAATCAGTTAAATGAAGAATGAAAATGAAATCAGTTAAATGAAGATGAACTCAGTTAACGATGAAATCAGTTAAATGAAGATGAAATCAGTTAACGATGAAATCAGTTAAAGATGAAATCAGTTAAATGAAGATGAAATCAGTTAACGATGAAATCAGTTAAATGAAGATGAAATCAGTTAACGATGAAATCAGTTAAAGATGAAATCAGTTAAATGAAGATGAAATCAGTTAACGATGAAATCAGTTAAAGATGAAATCAGTTACAGATGAAATCAGTTACATGAAGATGAAATCAGTTAACGATGAAATCAGTTAAAGATGAAATCAGTTAAATGAAGATGAAATCAGTTAACGATGAAATCAGTTAAATGAAGATGAAATCAGTTAACGATGAAATAAGTTAAAGATGAAATCAGTTAAATGAAGATGAAATCAGTTAAATGAAGATGAAATCAGTTAACGATGAAATCAGTTAAAGATGAAATCAGTTAGAGATGAAATCAGTTACATGAAGATTAAATCAGTTAACGATGAAATCAGTTAAAGATGAAATCAGTTAACGATGAAATCAGTTAAATGAAGAATGAAAATGAAATCAGTTAAATGAAGATGAAATCAGTTAACGATGAAATCAGTTAAATGAAGATAAAATCAGTTACAGATGAAATCAGTTACATGAAGATGAAATCAGTTAAAGATGAAATCAGTTAAATGAAGAATGAAATCAGTTAACGATGAAATCAGTTAAAGATGAAATCAGTTAAATGAAGATGAAATCAGTTAACGATGAAATCAGTTAAAGATGAAATCAGTTAAATGAAGATGAAATCAGTTAACGATGAAATCAGTTAAAAATGAAATCAGTTACAGATGAAATCAGTTACATGAAGATGAAATCAGTTAACGATGAAATCAGTTAAAGATGAAATCAGTTAAATGAAGATGAAATCAGTTAACGATGAAATCAGTTAAATGAAGATGAAATCAGTTAACGATGAAATAAGTTAAAGATGAAATCAGTTAAATGAAGATGAAATCAGTTAACGATGAAATCAGTTAAATGAAGATGAAATCAGTTAACGATGAAATCAGTTAAAGATGAAATCAGTTAAATGAAGATGAAATCAGTTAACGATGAAATCAGTTAAATGAAGATGAAATCAGTTAACGATGAAATCAGTTAACGATGAAATCAGTTAAATGAAGATGAAATCAGTTAAATGAAGATGAAATCAGTTAACGATGAAATCAGTTAAAGATGAAATCAGTTACAGATGAAATCAGTTACATTAAGATTAAATCAGTTAACGATGAAATCAGTTAAAGATGAAATCAGTTAACGATGAAATCAGTTAAATGAAGAATGAAAATGAAATCAGTTAAATGAAGATGAAATCAGTTAACGATGAAATCAGTTAAAGATGAAATCAGTTAAATGAAGATGAAATCAGTTAACGATGAAATCAGTTAAATGAAGATGAAATCAGTTAACGATGAAATCAGTTAAAGATGAAATCAGTTAAATGAAGATGAAATTAGTTAAAGATGAAATCAGTTAAATGAAGATGAAATCAGTTAAATGAAGATGAAATCAGTTAACGATGAAATCAGTTAAAGATGAAATCAGTTAAATGAAGATGAAATCAGTTAACGATGAAATCAGTTAAATGAAGATGAAATCAGTTAAAGATGAAATCAGTTACAGATGAAATCAGTTACAGATGAAACCAGTTACATGAAGATTAAATCAGTTAAAGATTAAATCAGTTAAATGAAGATGAAATCAGTTAAAGATGAAATCAGTTAAATGAAGAATGAAAATGAAATCAGTTAAATGAAGATGAAATCAGTTAACGATGAATTCAGTTAAAGATGAAATCAGTTAAATGAAGATGAAATCAGTTAACGATGAAATCAGTTAAAGATGAAATCAGTTAAATGAAGATGAAATCAGTTAACGATGAAATCAGTTAAATGAAGATGAAATCAGTTAACGATGAAATCAGTTAAAGATGAAATCAGTTAAACGAAGATGAAATCAGTTAACGATGAAATCAGTTACAGATGAAATCAGTTACATGAAGATGAAATCAGTTAAAGATGAAATCAGTTAAATGAAGATGAAATCAGTTAAATGAAGATGAAATCAGTTAAAGATGAAATCAGTTACAGATGAAATCAGTTAAATGAAGATGAAATCAGTTAACGATGAAATCAGTTAACGATGAAATCAGTTAACGATGAAATCAGTTAAATGAAGAATGAAAATGAAATCAGTTAAATGAAGATGAAATCAGTTAACGATGAAATCAGTTAACGATGAAATCAGTTAAATGAAGAATGAAATCAGTTAACGATGAAATCAGTTAAAGATGAAATCAGTTAAATGAAGATGAAATCAGTTAACGATGAAATCAGTTAACGATGAAATCAGTTAAAGATGAAATCAGTTAAATGAAGATGAAATCAGTTAACGATGAAATCAGTTAACGATGAAATCAGTTAAAGATGAAATCAGTTAAATGAAGATAAAATCAGTTACAGATGAAATCAGTTACATGAAGATGAAATCAGTTAAAGATGAAATCAGTTAAATGAAGAATGAAATCAGTTAACGATGAAATCAGTTAAAGATGAAATCAGTTAAATGAAGATGAAATCAGTTAACGATGAAATCAGTTAAAGATGAAATCAGTTAAATGAAGATGAAATCAGTTAACGATGAAATCAGTTAAAGATGAAATCAGTTACAGATGAAATCAGTTACATGAAGATGAAATCAGTTAACGATGAAATCAGTTAAAGATGAAATCAGTTAAATGAAGATGAAATCAGTTAACGATGAAATCAGTTAAATGAAGATGAAATCAGTTAACGATGAAATAAGTTAAAGATGAAATCAGTTAAATGAAGATGAAATCAGTTAACGATGAAATCAGTTAAATGAAGATGAAATCAGTTAACGATGAAATCAGTTAAAGATGAAATCAGTTAAATGAAGATGAAATCAGTTAACGATGAAATCAGTTAAATGAAGATGAAATCAGTTAACGATGAAATCAGTTAACGATGAAATCAGTTAAATGAAGATGAAATCAGTTAAATGAAGATGAAATCAGTTAACGATGAAATCAGTTAAAGATGAAATCAGTTACAGATGAAATCAGTTACATTAAGATTAAATCAGTTAACGATGAAATCAGTTAAAGATGAAATCAGTTAACGATGAAATCAGTTAAATGAAGAATGAAAATGAAATCAGTTAAATGAAGATGAAATCAGTTAACGATGAAATCAGTTAAAGATGAAATCAGTTAAATGAAGATGAAATCAGTTAACGATGAAATCAGTTAAATGAAGATGAAATCAGTTAACGATGAAATCAGTTAAAGATGAAATCAGTTAAATGAAGATGAAATTAGTTAAAGATGAAATCAGTTAAATGAAGATGAAATCAGTTAAATGAAGATGAAATCAGTTAACGATGAAATCAGTTAAAGATGAAATCAGTTAAATGAAGATGAAATCAGTTAACGATGAAATCAGTTAAATGAAGATGAAATCAGTTAAAGATGAAATCAGTTACAGATGAAATCAGTTACAGATGAAACCAGTTACATGAAGATTAAATCAGTTAAAGATTAAATCAGTTAAATGAAGATGAAATCAGTTAAAGATGAAATCAGTTAAATGAAGAATGAAAATGAAATCAGTTAAATGAAGATGAAATCAGTTAACGATGAATTCAGTTAAAGATGAAATCAGTTAAATGAAGATGAAATCAGTTAACGATGAAATCAGTTAAAGATGAAATCAGTTAAATGAAGATGAAATCAGTTAACGATGAAATCAGTTAAATGAAGATGAAATCAGTTAACGATGAAATCAGTTAAAGATGAAATCAGTTAAACGAAGATGAAATCAGTTAACGATGAAATCAGTTACAGATGAAATCAGTTACATGAAGATGAAATCAGTTAAAGATGAAATCAGTTAAATGAAGATGAAATCAGTTAAATGAAGATGAAATCAGTTAAAGATGAAATCAGTTACAGATGAAATCAGTTAAATGAAGATGAAATCAGTTAACGATGAAATCAGTTAACGATGAAATCAGTTAACGATGAAATCAGTTAAATGAAGAATGAAAATGAAATCAGTTAAATGAAGATGAAATCAGTTAACGATGAAATCAGTTAACGATGAAATCAGTTAAATGAAGAATGAAATCAGTTAACGATGAAATCAGTTAAAGATGAAATCAGTTAAATGAAGATGAAATCAGTTAACGATGAAATCAGTTAACGATGAAATCAGTTAACGATGAAATCAGTTAAATGAAGATGAAATCAGTTAACGATGAAATCAGTTAACGATGAAATCAGTTAAAGATGACATCAGTTAAATGAAGATGAAATCAGTTAAATGAAGATGAAATCAGTTAACGATGAAATCAGTTAACGATGAAATCAGTTAAATGAAGATGAAATCAGTTAACGATGAAATCAGTTACATGAAGATGAAATCAGTTACATGAAGATGAAATCAGTTACATGAAGATTAAATCAGTTAACGATGAAATCAGTTAAATGAAGATGAAATCAGTTAACGATGAAATCAGTTAAAGATGAAATCAGTTAAATGAAGATGAAATCAGTTAACGATGAAATCAGTTAAATAAAGATGAAATCAGTTAACGATGAAATCAGTTAAAGATGAAATCAGTTAAATGAAGATGAAATCAGTTAAATGAAGATGAAATCAGTTAACGATGAAATCAGTTACAGATGAAATCAGTTAAATGAAGATGAAATCAGTTAAATGAAGATGAAATCAGTTAACGATGAAATCAGTTAAAGATGAAATCAGTTAAATGAAGATGAAATCAGTTAAATGAAGATGAAATCAGTTAACGATGAAATCAGTTACAGATGAAATCAGTTAAATGAAGATGAAATCAGTTAAATGAAGATGAAATCAGTTAACGATGAAATCAGTTAAAGATGAAATCAGTTAAATGAAGATGAAATCAGTTAAATGAAGATGAACTCAGTTAACGATGAAATCAGTTAAAGATGAAATCAGTTAAATGAAGATGAAATCAGTTAACGATGAAATCAGTTAAATGAAGATGAAATCAGTTAACGATGAAATCAGTTAAAGATTAAATCAGTTAAATGAAGATGAAATCAGTTAAAGATGAAATCAGTTAAATGAAGAATGAAAATGAAATCAGTTAAATGAAGATGAAATCAGTTAACGATGAAATCAGTTAAAGATGAAATCAGTTAAATGAAGATGAAATCAGTTAACGATGAAATCAGTTAAAGATGAAATCAGTTAAATGAAGATGAAATCAGTTAACGATGAAATCAGTTAAAGATGAAATCAGTTAAATGAAGATGAAATCAGTTAACGATGAAATCAGTTAAATGAAGATGAAATCAGTTAACGATGAAATCAGTTAAAGATGAAATCAGTTAAATGAAGATGAAATCAGTTAACGATGAAATCAGTTACAGATGAAATCAGTTACATGAAGATGAAATCAGTTAAAGATGAAATCAGTTAAATGAAGATGAAATCTGTTAACGATGAAATCAGTTAAATGAAGATGAAATCAGTTAAAGATGAAATCAGTTACAGATGAAATCAGTTAAATGAAGATGAAATCAGTTAAAAATGAAATTAGTTAAATGAAGATGAAATCAGTTAACGATGAAATCAGTTAAATGAAGATGAAATCAGTTAAATGAAGATGAAATCAGTTAACGATGAAATCAGTTAACGATGAAATCAGTTACAGATGAAATCAGTTACATGAAGATTAAATCAGTTAATGATGAAATCAGTTAAAGATGAAATCAGTTACAGATGAAATCAGTTAACGATGAAATCAGTTAAAGATGAAATCAGTTAACGATGAAATCAGTTAAAGATGAAAACAGTTACAGATGAAATCAGTTACATGAAGATTAAATCAGTTAAAGATGAAATCAGTTAAAGATGAAATCAGTTAACGATGAAATCAGTTAAATGAAGAATGAAAATGAAATCAGTTAAATGAAGATGAAATCAGTTAACGATGAAATCAGTTAAAGATGAAATCAGTTAAATGAAGATGAAATCAGTTACAGATGAAATCAGTTACATGAAGATTAAATCAGTTAATGATGAAATCAGTTAAAGGTGAAATCAGTTACAGATGAAATCAGTTAACGATGAAATCAGTTAAAGATGAAATCAGTTAACGATGAAATCAGTTAAAGATGAAAACAGTTACAGATGAAATCAGTTACATGAAGATTAAATCAGTTAAAGATGAAATCAGTTAAAGATGAAATCAGTTAACGATGAAATCAGTTAAATGAAGAATGAAAATGAAATCAGTTAAATGAAGATGAAATCAGTTAACGATGAAATCAGTTAAAGATGAAATCAGTTAAATGAAGATGAAATCAGTTAACGATGAAATAAGTTAACGATGAAATCAGTTAACGATGAAATCAGTTAAATGAAGATGAAATCAGTTAACGATGAAATCAGTTAACGATGAAATCAGTTACAGATGAAATCAGTTACATGAAGATTAAATCAGTTAACGAAGAAATCAGTTAAAGATGAAATCAGTTAAATGAAGATGAAATCAGTTAACGATGAAATCAGTTAACGATGAAATCAGTTAACGATGAAATCAGTTAAATGAAGATGAAATCAGTTAACGAAGAAATCAGTTAAAGATGAAATCAGTTACAGATGAAATCAGTTACATGAAGATTAAATCAGTTAACGATGAAATCAGTTAACGATGAAATCAGTTAAATGAATATGAAATCAGTTAACGATGAAATCAGTTAAAGATGAAATCAGTTAAATGAAGATGAAATCAGTTAACGATGAAATCAGTTAAATGAAGATGAAATCAGTTAACGATGAAATCAGTTAAAGATGAAATCAGTTAAATGAAGATGAAATCAGTTAACGATGAAATCAGTTAAAGATGAAATCAGTTAACGATGAAATCAGTTAACGATGAAATCAGTTAAATGAAGATGAAATCAGTTAACGATGAAATCAGTTAAATGAAGATGAAATCAGTTAACGATGAAATCAGTAAAAGATGAAATCAGTTAACGATGAAATCAGTTAAAGATGAAATCAGTTAACGATGAAATCAGTTAAATGAAGATGAAATCAGTTAACGATGAAATCAGTTAAAGATGAAATCAGTTACAGATTAAATCACTTACATGAAGATGAAATCAGTTAACGATGAAATCAGTTAAATGAAGATGAAATCAGTTAACGATGAAATCAGTTAAAGATTAAATCAGTTAAATGAAGATGAAATCAGTTAAAGATGAAATCAGTTAAATGAAGAATGAAAATGAAATCAGTTAAATGAAGATGAAATCAGTTAACGATGAAATCAGTTAAAGATGAAATCAGTTAAATGAAGATGAAATCAGTTAACGATGAAATCAGTTAAAGATGAAATCAGTTAAATGAAGATGAAATCAGTTAACGATGAAATCAGTTAAAGATGAAATCAGTTAAATGAAGATGAAATCAGTTAACGATGAAATCAGTTAAATGAAGATGAAATCAGTTAACGATGAAATCAGTTAAAGATGAAATCAGTTAAATGAAGATGAAATCAGTTAAAGATGAAATCAGTTACAGATGAAATCAGTTAAATGAAGATGAAATCAGTTAAAAATGAAATTAGTTAAATGAAGATGAAATCAGTTAACGATGAAATCAGTTAAATGAAGATGAAATCAGTTAAATGAAGATGAAATCAGTTAACGATGAAATCAGTTAACGATGAAATCAGTTACAGATGAAATCAGTTACATGAAGATTAAATCAGTTAATGATGAAATCAGTTAAAGATGAAATCAGTTACAGATGAAATCAGTTAACGATGAAATCAGTTAAAGATGAAATCAGTTAACGATGAAATCAGTTAAAGATGAAAACAGTTACAGATGAAATCAGTTACATGAAGATTAAATCAGTTAAAGATGAAATCAGTTAAAGATGAAATCAGTTAACGATGAAATCAGTTAAATGAAGAATGAAAATGAAATCAGTTAAATGAAGATGAAATCAGTTAACGATGAAATCAGTTAAAGATGAAATCAGTTAAATGAAGATGAAATCAGTTACAGATGAAATCAGTTACATGAAGATTAAATCAGTTAATGATGAAATCAGTTAAAGATGAAATCAGTTACAGATGAAATCAGTTAACGATGAAATCAGTTAAAGATGAAATCAGTTAACGATGAAATCAGTTAAAGATGAAAACAGTTACAGATGAAATCAGTTACATGAAGATTAAATCAGTTAAAGATGAAATCAGTTAAAGATGAAATCAGTTAACGATGAAATCAGTTAAATGAAGAATGAAAATGAAATCAGTTAAATGAAGATGAAATCAGTTAACGATGAAATCAGTTAAAGATGAAATCAGTTAAATGAAGATGAAATCAGTTAACGATGAAATAAGTTAACGATGAAATCAGTTAACGATGAAATCAGTTAAATGAAGATGAAATCAGTTAACGATGAAATCAGTTAACGATGAAATCAGTTACAGATGAAATCAGTTACATGAAGATTAAATCAGTTAACGATGAAATCAGTTAAAGATGAAATCAGTTAAATGAAGATGAAATCAGTTAACGATGAAATCAGTTAACGATGAAATCAGTTAACGATGAAATCAGTTAAATGAAGATGAAATCAGTTAACGATGAAATCAGTTAAATGAAGATGAAATCAGTTAACGAAGAAATCAGTTAAAGATGAAATCAGTTACAGATGAAATCAGTTACATGAAGATTAAATCAGTTAACGATGAAATCAGTTAACGATGAAATCAGTTAAATGAATATGAAATCAGTTAACGATGAAATCAGTTAAAGATGAAATCAGTTAAATGAAGATGAAATCAGTTAACGATGAAATCAGTTAAATGAAGATGAAATCAGTTAACGATGAAAGCAGTTAAAGATGAAATCAGTTAAATGAAGATGAAATCAGTTAACGATGAAATCAGTTAAAGATGAAATCAGTTAACGATGAAATCAGTTAACGATGAAATCAGTTAAATGAAGATGAAATCAGTTAACGATGAAATCAGTTAAATGAAGATGAAATCAGTTAACGATGAAATCAGTAAAAGATGAAATCAGTTAACGATGAAATCAGTTAAAGATGAAATCAGTTAACGATGAAATCAGTTAAATGAAGATGAAATCAGTTAACGATGAAATCAGTTAAAGATGAAATCAGTTACAGATTAAATCACTTACATGAAGATTAAATCAGTTAACGATGAAATCAGTTAAAGATGAAATCAGTTAACGATGAAATCAGTTAAAGATGAAATCAGTTAACGATGAAATCAGTTAAATGAAGATGAAATCAGTTAACGATGAAATCAGTTAAATGAAGATGAAATCAGTTAACGATGAAATCAGTTAAAGATGAAATCAGTTACATGAAGATGAAATCAGTTAAAGATGAAATCAGTTAAAGATGAAATCAGTTAACGATGAAATCAGTTAAATGAAGAATGAAAATGAAATCAGTTAAATGAAGATGAAATCAGTTAACGATGAAATCAGTTAAAGATGAAATCAGTTAAATGAAGATGAAATCAGTTAACGATGAAATCAGTGAACAATGAAATCAGTTAAAGATGAAATCAGTTAAATGAAGATGAAATCAGTTAACGATGAAATCAGTTAAAGATGAAATCAGTTAAAGATGAAATCAGTTAAATGAAGATGAAATCAGTTAAAGATGAAATCAGTTAAATGAAGATGAAATCAGTTAAATGAAGATGAAATCAGTTAACGATGAAATCAGTTAAAGATGAAATCAGTTAGAGATGAAATCAGTTACATGAAGATTAAATCAGTTAACGATGAAATCAGTTAAAGATGAAATCAGTTAACGATGAAATCAGTTAAATGAAGAATGAAGATGAAATCAGTTAACGATGAAATCAGTTAAATGAAGATAAAATCAGTTACAGATGAAATCAGTTACATGAAGATGAAATCAGTTAAAGATGAAATCAGTTAAATGAAGAATGAAATCAGTTAACGATGAAATCAGTTAAAGATGAAATCAGTTAAATGAAGATGAAATCAGTTAACGATGAAATCAGTTAAAGATGAAATCAGTTAAATGAAGATGAAATCAGTTAACGATGAAATCAGTTAAAGATGAAATCAGTTACAGATGAAATCAGTTACATGAAGATGAAATCAGTTAACGATGAAATCAGTTAAAGATGAAATCAGTTAAATGAAGATGAAATCAGTTAAATGAAGATGAAATCAGTTAAATGAAGATGAAATCAGTTAACGATGAAATCAGTTAAAGATGAAATCAGTTACAGATGAAATCAGTTACATTAAGATTAAATCAGTTAACGATGAAATCAGTTAAAGATGAAATCAGTTAACGATGAAATCAGTTAAATGAAGAATGAAAATGAAATCAGTTAAATGAAGATGAAATCAGTTAACGATGAAATCAGTTAAATGAAGATGAAATCAGTTAACGATGAAATCAGTTAAAGATGAAATCAGTTAAATGAAGATGAAATTAGTTAAAGATGAAATCAGTTAAATGAAGATGAAATCAGTTAAATGAAGATGAAATCAGTTAACGATGAAATCAGTTAAAGATGAAATCAGTTAAATGAAGATGAAATCAGTTAAAGATGAAATCAGTTAAATGAAGAATGAAAATGAAATCAGTTAAATGAAGATGAAATCAGTTAACGATGAATTCAGTTAAAGATGAAATCAGTTAAATGAAGATGAAATCAGTTAACGATGAAATCAGTTAAAGATGAAATCAGTTAAATGAAGATGAAATCAGTTAACGATGAAATCAGTTAAATGAAGATGAAATCAGTTAACGATGAAATCAGTTAAAGATGAAATCAGTTAAATGAAGATGAAATCAGTTAACGATGAAATCAGTTAAATGAAGATGAAATCAGTTAACGAAGAAATCAGTTAAAGATGAAATCAGTTACAGATGAAATCAGTTACATGAAGATTAAATCAGTTAACGATGAAATCAGTTAACGATGAAATCAGTTAAATGAATATGAAATCAGTTAACGATGAAATCAGTTAAAGATGAAATCAGTTAAATGAAGATGAAATCAGTTAACGATGAAATCAGTTAAAGATGAAATCAGTTAAATGAAGATGAAATCAGTTAACGATGAAATCAGTTAAAGATGAAATCAGTTAACGATGAAATCAGTTAACGATGAAATCAGTTAAATGAAGATGAAATCAGTTAACGATGAAATCAGTTAAATGAAGATGAAATCAGTTAACGATGAAATCAGTAAAAGATGAAATCAGTTAACGATGAAATCAGTTAAAGATGAAATCAGTTAACGATGAAATCAGTTAAATGAAGATGAAATCAGTTAACGATGAAATCAGTTAAAGATGAAATCAGTTACAGATGAAATCAGTTACATGAAGATTAAATCAGTTAACGATGAAATCAGTTAAAGATGAAATCAGTTAAATGAAGATGAAATCAGTTAACGATGAAATCAGTGAACAATGAAATCAGTTAAAGATGAAATCAGTTAAATGAAGATGAAATCAGTTAACGATGAAATCAGTTAAAGATGAAATCAGTTAAATGAAGATGAAATCAGTTAAAGATGAAATCAGTTAGAGATGAAATCAGTTACATGAAGATTAAATCAGTTAACGATGAAATCAGTTAAAGATGAAATCAGTTAACGATGAAATCAGTTAAATGAAGAATGAAGATGAAATCAGTTAACGATGAAATCAGTTAAATGAAGATAAAATCAGTTACAGATGAAATCAGTTACATGAAGATGAAATCAGTTAAAGATGAAATCAGTTAAATGAAGAATGAAATCAGTTAACGATGAAATCAGTTAAAGATGAAATCAGTTAAATGAAGATGAAATCAGTTAACGATGAAATCAGTTAAAGATGAAATCAGTTAAATGAAGATGAAATCAGTTAACGATGAAATCAGTTAAAGATGAAATCAGTTACAGATGAAATCAGTTACATGAAGATGAAATCAGTTAACGATGAAATCAGTTAAAGATGAAATCAGTTAAATAAAGATGAAATCAGTTAAATGAAGATGAAATCAGTTAAATGAAGATGAAATCAGTTAACGATGAAATCAGTTAAAGATGAAATCAGTTACAGATGAAATCAGTTACATTAAGATTAAATCAGTTAACGATGAAATCAGTTAAAGATGAAATCAGTTAACGATGAAATCAGTTAAATGAAGAATGAAAATGAAATCAGTTAAATGAAGATGAAATCAGTTAACGATGAAATCAGTTAAATGAAGATGAAATCAGTTAACGATGAAATCAGTTACATGAAGATGAAATCAGTTAAATGAAGATGAAATCAGTTAAATGAAGATGAAATCAGTTAACGATGAAATCAGTTAAAGATGAAATCAGTTACAGATGAAATCAGTTACATGAAGATGAAATCAGTTAACAATGAAATCAGTTAACGATGAAATCAGTTAAATGAAGATGAAATCAGTTAACGATGAAATAAGTTAAAGATGAAATCAGTTAAATGAAGATGAAATCAGTTAACGATGAAATCAGTTAAATGAAGATGATATCAGTTAACGATGAAATCAGTTAAAGATGAAATCAGTTAAATGAAGATGAAATCAGTTAACGATGAAATCAGTTAAATGAAGATGAAATCAGTTAACGATGAAATCAGATAAAGATGAAATCAGTTAAATGAAGATGAAATCAGTTAACGATGAAATCAGTTAAATGAAGATGAAATCAGTTAACGATGAAATCAGTTAAAGATGAAATCAGTTAAATGAAGATGAAATCAGTTAACGATGAAATCAGTTAAAGATGAAATCAGTTAAATGAAGATGAAATCAGTTAACGACTAAATCAGTTAAATAAAGATGAAATCAGTTAACGATGAAATCAGTTAAATAAAGATGAAATCAGTTAACGATGAAATCAGTTAAAGATGAAATCAGTTAAATGAAGAATGAAAATGAAATCAGTTAAATGAAGATGAAATCAGTTAACGATGAAATCAGTTAAAGATGAAATCGGTTAAATGAAGATGAAATCAGTTAACGATGAAATCAGTTAACGATGAAATCAGTTACAGATGAAATCAGTTACATGAAGATGAAATCAGTTAAAGATGAAATCAGTTAAATGAAGAATGAAATCAGTTAACGATGAAATCAGTTAAAGATGAAATCAGTTAAATGAAGATGAAATCAGTTAACGATGAAATCAGTTAAAGATGAAATCAGTTAAATGAAGATGAAATCAGTTAACGATGAAATCAGTTAACGATGAAATCAGTTAACGATGAAATCAGTTAAATGAAGATGAAATCAGTTAACGATGAAATCAGTTAAATGAAGATGAAATCAGTTAACGATGAAATCAGTTAAAGATGAATTCAGTTAAATGAAGATGAAATCAGTTAAATGAAGATGAAATCAGTTAACGATGAAATCAGTTAAATGAAGATGAAATCAGTTAACGATGAAATCAGTTAAAGATGAAATCAGTTAACGATGAAATCAGTTAAATGAAGATGAAATCAGTTCAAGATGAAATCAGTTAAAGATGAAATCAGTTAAATGAAGATGAAATCAGTTAAAGATGAAATCAGTTAAAGATGAAATCAGTTAAATGAAGATGAAATCAGTTAACGATGAAATCATTTAAATGAAGATGAAATCAGTTAAAGATTAAATCAGTTAAATGAAGAATGAAAATGAAATCAGTTAAATGAAGATGAAATCAGTTAACGATGAAATCAGTTAAAGATGAAATCAGTTAAATGAAGATGAAATCAGTTAACGATGAAATCAGTTAAATGAAGATGAATTCAGTTAACGATGAAATCAGTTAAAGATGAAATCAGTTAAATGAAGATGAAATCAGTTAACGATGAAATCAGTTAAAGATGAAATCAGTTAAATGAAGATGAAATCAGTTAACGATGAAATCAGTTAAATGAAGATGAAATCAGTTAAAGATGAAATCAGTTACAGATGAAATCAGTTACAGATGAAATCAGTTAACGATGAAATCAGTTAAATGAAGATGAAATCAGTTAACGATGAAATCAGGTAAAGATGAAATCAGTTAAATGAAGATGAAATCAGTTAACGATGAAATCAGTTAAATGAAGATGAAATCAGTTAAAGATGAAATCAGTTAAAGATGAAATCAGTTAAATGAAGATGAAATCAGTTAACGATGAAATCAGTTAAATGAAGATGAAATCAGTTAAAAATGAAATCAGTTAAATGAAGATGAAATCAGTTAACGATGAAATCAGTTAAATGAAGATGAAATCAGTTAAAGATGAGATCAGTTAAATGAAGAATGACAATGAAATCAGTTAAATGAAGATGAAATCAGTTAAAGATGAAATCAGTTAAAGATGAAATCAGTTAAATGAAGATGAAATCAGTTAACGATGAAATCAGTTAAATGAAGATGAAATCAGTTAAAAATGAAATCAGTTAAATGAAGATGAAATCAGTTAACGATGAAATCAGTTAAATGAAGATGAAATCAGTTAAAGATGAGATCAGTTAAATGAAGAATGAAAATGAAATCAGTTAAATGAAGATGAAATCAGTTAACGATGAAATCAGTTAAAGATGAAATCAGTTAAATGAAGATGAAATCAGTTAACGATGAAATCAGTTAACGATGAAATCAGTTTAATGAAGATGAAATCAGTTAAATGAAGATGAAATCAGTTAACGATGAAATCGGTTCAATGAAGATGAAATCAGTTGAATGAAGATGAAATCAGTTAAATATGAAATCAGTTAAATGAAGATGAAATCAGTTAACGATGAAATCAGTTAAAGACAAAATCAGTTAAATGAAGATGAAATCAGTTAACGATGAAATCAGTTAAATGAAGATGAAATCAGTTAAATGAAGATGAAATCAGTTAACGATGAAATCAGTTAAATGAAGATGAAATCAGTTAAATGAAGATGAAATCAGTTAACGATGAAATCAGTTAAAGATGAAATCAGTTAAATGAAGATGAAATCAGTTAACGATGAAATCAGTTAAATGAAGATGAAATCAGTTAAAGATGAAATCAGTTACAGATGAAATCAGTTACATGAAGATTAAATCAGTTAACGATGAAATCAGTTAAAGATGAAATCAGGTAAATGAAGAATGAAAATGAAATCAGTTAAATGAAGATGAAATCAGTTAACGATGAAATCAGTTAAATGAAGATGAAATCAGTTAACGATGAAATCAGTTAAAGATGAAATCAGTTAAATGAAGATGAAATCAGTTAACGATGAAATCAGTTAAATGAAGATGAAATCAGTTAAAGATGAAATCAGTTACAGATGAAATCAGTTAACGATGAAATCAGTTAAATGAAGATGAAATCAGTTAACGATGAAATCAGTTAACGATGAAATCAGTTAAATGAAGATGAAATCAGTTAACGATGAAATCAGTTAAAGATGAAATCAGTTAAATGAAGATGAAATCAGTTAAATGAAGATGAAATCAGTTAACGATGAAATCAGTTAACGATGAAATCAGTTAAATGAAGATGAAATCAGTTAACAATGAAATCAGTTACATGAAGATGAAATCAGTTACATGAAGATGAAATCAGTTACAGATGAAATCAGTTACATGAAGATTAAATCAGTTAACGATGAAATCAGTTAAAGATGAAATCAGTTAACGATGAAATCAGTTAAATGAAGAATGAAAATGAAATCAGTTAAATGAAGATGAACTCAGTTAACGATGAAATCAGTTAAAGATGAAATCAGTTAAATGAAGATGAAATCAGTTAACGATGAAATCAGTTAAAGATGAAATCAGTTAAATGAAGATGAAATCAGTTAACGATGAAATCAGTTAAATGAAGATGAATTCAGTTAACGATGAAATCAGTTAAAGATGAAATCAGTTAAATGAAGATGAAATCAGTTAACGATGAAATCAGTTAAAGATGAAATCAGTTAAATGAAGATGAAATCAGTTAACGATGAAATCAGTTAAATGAAGATGAAATCAGTTAAAGATGAAATCAGTTACAGATGAAATCAGTTACAGATGAAATCAGTTACAGATGAAATCAGTTAACGATGAAATCAGTTAAATGAAGATGAAATCAGTTAACGATGAAATCAGTTAACGATGAAATCAGTTAAATGAAGATGAAATCAGTTAACGATGAAATCAGTTAAATGAAGATGAAATCAGTTAAAGATGAAATCAGTTAAAGATGAAATCAGTTAAATGAAGATGAAATCAGTTAACGATGAAATCAGTTAAATGAAGATGAAATCAGTTAAAAATGAAATCAGTTAAATGAAGATGAAATCAGTTAACGATGAAATCAGTTAAATGAAGATGAAATCAGTTAAAGATGAGATCAGTTAAATGAAGAATGAAAATGAAATCAGTTAAATGAAGATGAAATCAGTTAACGATGAAATCAGTTAAAGATGAAATCAGTTAAATGAAGATGAAATCAGTTAACGATGAAATCAGTTAACGATGAAATCAGTTTAATGAAGATGAAATCAGTTAAATGAAGATGAAATCAGTTAACGATGAAATCGGTTCAATGAAGATGAAATCAGTTGAATGAAGATGAAATCAGTTAAATATGAAATCAGTTAAATGAAGATGAAATCAGTTAACGATGAAATCAGTTAAAGACAAAATCAGTTAAATGAAGATGAAATCAGTTAACGATGAAATCAGTTAAATGAAGATGAAATCAGTTAAATGAAGATGAAATCAGTTAACGATGAAATCAGTTAAAGATGAAATCAGTTAAATGAAGATGAAATCAGTTAACGATGAAATCAGTTAAATGAAGATGAAATCAGTTAAAGATGAAATCAGTTACAGATGAAATCAGTTACATGAAGATTAAATCAGTTAACGATGAAATCAGTTAAAGATGAAATCAGGTAAATGAAGAATGAAAATGAAATCAGTTAAATGAAGATGAAATCAGTTAACGATGAAATCAGTTAAATGAAGATGAAATCAGTTAACGATGAAATCAGTTAAAGATGAAATCAGTTAAATGAAGATGAAATCAGTTAACGATGAAATCAGTTAAATGAAGATGAAATCAGTTAAAGATGAAATCAGTTACAGATGAAATCAGTTAACGATGAAATCAGTTAAATGAAGATGAAATCAGTTAACGATGAAATCAGTTAAAGATGAAATCAGTTAAATGAAGGTGAAATCAGTTAACGATGAAATCAGTTAAATGAAGATGAAATCAGTTAAAGATGAAATCAGTTAAAGATGAAATCAGTTAAATGAAGATGAAATCAGTTAAAGATGAAATCAGTTAAAGATGAAATCAGTTAAATGAAGATGAAATCAGTTAACGATGAAATCAGTTAAATGAAGATGAAATCAGTTAAAGATGAAATCAGTTAAAGATGAAATCAGTTAAATGAAGATGAAATCAGTTAACGATGAAATCAGTTAAAGATGAAATCAGTTAACGATGAAATAAGTTAAATGAAGATGAAATCAGTTAAAAATGAAATCAGTTAAATGAAGATGAAATCAGTTAACGATGAAATCAGTTAAATGAAGATGAAATCAGATAACGATGAAATCAGTTAAATGAAGATGAAATCAGTTAAAGATTAAATCAGTTAAATGAAGAATGAAAATGAAATCAGTTAAATGAAGATGAAATCAGTTAACGATGAAATCAGTTAAAGATGAAATCAGTTAAATGAAGATGAAATCAGTTAACGATGAAATCAGTTAAATGAAGATGAAATCAGTTAAATGAAGATGAAATCAGTTAAAGATGAAATCAGTTAAATGAAGATGAAATCAGTTAACGATGAAATCAGTTAAAGATAAAATCAGTTAAATGAAGATGAAATCAGTTAACGACGAAATTAGTTAAATGAAGATGAAATCAGTTAAATGAAGATGAAATCAGTTAACGATGAAATCAGTTAAATGAAAATGAAATCAGTTAACGATGAAATCAGTTAAAGATGAAATCAGTTAAATGAAGATGAAATCAGTTAACGATGAAATCAGTTAAATGAAGATGAAATCAGTTAACGATGAAATCAGTTAAAGATGAAATCAGTTAAATGAAGATGAAATCAGTTAACGATGAAATCAGTTAAATGAAGATGAAATCAGTTAACGATGAAATCAGTTAAAGATGAAATCAGTTAAATGAAGATGAAATCAGTTAACGATGAAATCAGTTAAATGAAGATGAAATCAGTTAAAGATGAAATCAGTTAAATGAAGATGAAATCAGTTAACGATGAAATCAGTTAAATGAAGATGAAATCAGTTAACGATGAAATCAGTTACAGATGAAATCAGTTAAATGAAGATGAAATCAGTTAACGATGAAATCAGTTAAATGAAGATGAAATCAGTTAACGATGAAATCAGTTAAATGAAGATGAAATCAGTTAACGATGAAATCAGTTAAAGATGAAATCAGTTAAATGAAGATGAAATCAGTTAACGATGAAATCAGTTAAATGAAGATGAAATCAGTTAAAGATGAAATCAGTTAAAGATGAAATCAGTTAAATGAAGATGAAATCAGTTAACGATGAAATCAGTTAACGATGAAATCAGTTAAATGAAGATGAAATCAGTTAAAAATGAAATCAGTTAAATGAAGATGAAATCAGTTAACGATGAAATCAGTTAAATGAAGATGAAATCAGTTAAAGATGAAATCATTTAAATGAAGAATGAAAATGAAATCAGTTAAATGAAGATGAAATCAGTTAACGATGAAATCAGTTAAAGATGAAATCAGTTAAATGAAGATGAAATCAGTTAACGATGAAATCAGTTAAATGAAGATGAAATCAGTTAAATGAAGATGAAATCAGTTAACGATGAAATCAGTTAAATGAAGATGAAATCAGTTGAATGAAGATGAAATCAGTTAACGATGAAATCAGTTAAAGACAAAATCAGTTAAATGAAGATGAAATCAGTTAACGATGAAATCAGTTAAATGAAGATGAAATCAGTTAACGATGAAATCAGTTAAATGAAGATGAAATCAGTTAACGATGAAATCAGTTAAAGATGAAATCAGTTAAATGAAGATGAAATCAGTTAACGATGAAATCAGTTAAATGAAGATGAAATCAGTTAACGATGAAATCAGTTAAAGATGAAATCAGTTAAATGAAGATGAAATCAGTTAACGATGAAATCAGTTAAATGAAGATGAAATCAGTTAACGATGAAATCAGTTAAAGATGAAATCAGTTAAATGAAGATGAAATCAGTTAACGATGAAATCAGTTAAAGATGAAATCAGTTACAGATGAAATCAGTTACATGAAGATTAAATCAGTTAACGATGAAATCAGTTAAAGATGAAATCAGTTAACGATGAAATCAGTTAAATGAAGATGAAATCAGTTAACGATGAAATCAGTTAAAGATGAAATCAGTTAAATGAAGATGAAATCAGTTAAATGAAGATGAAATCAGTTAACGATGAAATCAGTTAAAGATTAAATCAGTTAAATGAAGATGAAATCAGTTAAATGAAGATGAAATCAGTTAACGATGAAATCAGTTAACGATGAAATCAGTTAAATGAAGATGAAATCAGTTAACGATGAAATCAGTTAAAGATGAAATCAGTTAAATGAAGATGAAATCAGTTAAATGAAGATGAAATCAGTTAACGATGAAATCAGTTAACGATGAAATCAGTTAAATGAAGATGAAATCAGTTAACAATGAAATCAGTTACATGAAGATGAAATCAGTTACATGAAGATGAAATCAGTTACAGATGAAATCAGTTACATGAAGATTAAATCAGTTAACGATGAAATCAGTTAAAGATGAAATCAGTTAACGATGAAATCAGTTAAATGAAGAATGAAAATGAAATCAGTTAAATGAAGATGAACTCAGTTAACGATGAAATCAGTTAAAGATGAAATCAGTTAAATGAAGATGAAATCAGTTAACGATGGAATCAGTTAAATGAAGATGAAATCAGTTAACGATGAAATCAGTTAAAGATGAAATCAGTTAAATGAAGATGAAATCAGTTAAATGAAGATGAAATCAGTTAACGATAAAATCAGGTAAAGATGAAATCAGTTACATGAAGATTAAATCAGTTACATGAAGATGAAATCAGTTAAAGATGAAATCAGTTAAATGAAGAATGAAAATGAAATCAGTTAAATGAAGATGAAATCAGTTAACGATGAAATCAGTTAAATGAAGATGAAATCAGTTGAATGAAGATGAAATCAGTTAAAGATGAAATCAGTTAAATGAAGATGAAATCAGTTAACGATGAAATCAGTTAAAGACAAAATCAGTTAAATGAAGATGAAATCAGTTTACGATGAAATCAGTTAAATGAAGATGAAATCAGTTAACGATGAAATCAGTTAAATGAAGATGAAATCAGTTAACGATGAAATCAGTTAAAGATGAAATCAGTTAAATGAAGATGAAATCAGTTAACGATGAAATCAGTTAAAGATGAAATCAGTTACAGATGAAATCAGTTACATGAAGATTAAATCAGTTAACGATGAAATCAGTTAAATGAAGATGAAATCAGTTAACGATGAAATCAGTTAAAGATGAAATCAGTTAAATGAAGATGAAATCAGTTAACGATGAAATCAGTTAAAGATGAAATCAGTTACAGATGAAATCAGTTACATGAAGATTAAATCAGTTAACGATGAAATCAGTTAAAGATGAAATCAGTTAACGATGAAATCAGGTAAATGAAGAATGAAAATGAAATCAGTTAAATGAAGATGAAATCAGTTACAGATGAAATCAGTTACATGAAGATGAAATCAGTTAAAGATGAAATCAGTTAAATGAAAAATGAAATCAGTTAACGATGAAATCAGTTAAAGATGAAATCAGTTAAATGAAGATGAAATCAGTTAACGATGAAATCAGTTAACGATGAAATCAGTTAAATGAAGATGAAATCAGTTAACGATGAAATCAGTTAAATGAAGATGAAATCAGTTAACGATGAAATCAGTTAAAGATGAAATCAGTTAAATGAAGATGAAATCAGTTAACGATGAAATCAGTTAATTGAAGATGAAATCAGTTAATGATGAAATCAGTTAACGATGAAATTAGTTAACGATGAAATCAGTTAAATGAAGATGAAATCAGTTAACGATGAAATCAGTTAACGATGAAATCAGTTAAATGAAGATGAAATCAGTTAAATGAAGATGAAATCAGTTAACGATGAAATCAGTTAAAGATGAAATCAGTTACAGATGAAATCAGTTACATGAAGATTAAATCAGTTAACGATGAAATCAGGTAAATGAAGAATGAAAATGAAATCAGTTAAATGAAGATGAAATCAGTTAACGATGAAATCAGTTAAATGAAGATGAAATCAGTTAACGATGAAATCAGTTAAATGAAGATGAAATCAGTTAACGATGAAATCAGTTAAAGATGAAAACAGTTAAATGAAGATGAAATCAGTTAACGATGAAATCAGTTAAATGAAGATGAAATCAGTTAAAGATGAAATCAGTTACAGATGAAATCAGTTACAGATTAAATCAGTTAACGATGAAATCAGTTAAATGAAGATGAAATCAGTTAACGATGAAATCAGTTAAAGATGAAATCAGTTAAATGAAGATGAAATCAGTTAACGATGAAATCAGTTAAATGAAGATGAAATCAGTTAAAGATGAAATCAGTTAAAGATGAAATCAGTTAAATGAAGATGAAATCAGTTAAAGATGAAATCAGTTAAAGATGAAATCAGTTAAATGAAGATGAAATCAGTTAACGATGAAATCAGTTAAATGAAGATGAAATCAGTTAAAGATGAAATCAGTTAAAGATGAAATCAGTTAAATGAAGATGAAATCAGTTAAAGATGAAATCAGTTAAAGATGAAATCAGTTAAATGAAGATGAAATCAGTTAACGATGAAATCAGTTAACGATGAAATCAGTTAAATGAAGATGAAATCAGTTAAAAATGAAATCAGTTAAATGAAGATGAAATCAGTTAACGATGAAATCAGTTAAATGAAGATGAAATCAGATAACGATGAAATCAGTTAAATGAAGATGAAATCAGTTAAAGATTAAATCAGTTAAATGAAGAATGAAAATGAAATCAGTTAAATGAAGATGAAATCAGTTAACGATGAAATCAGTTAACGATGAAATCAGTTAAATGAAGATGAAATCAGTTAACGATGAAATCAGTTAAATGAAGATGAAATCAGTTAAATGAAGATGAAATCAGTTAACGATGAAATCAGTTAAATGAAGATGAAATCAGTTAAATGAAGATGAAATCAGTTAAAGATGAAATCAGTTAAATGAAGATGAAATCAGTTAACGATGAAATCATTTAAAGATAAAATCAGTTAAATGAAGATGAAATCAGTTAACGATGAAATCAGTTAAATGAAGATGAAATCAGTTAACGATGAAATCAGTTAAATGAAGATGAAATCAGTTAACGATGAAATCAGTTAAAGATGAAATCAGTTAAATGAAGATGAAATCAGTTAACGATGAAATCAGTTAAATGAAGATGCAATCAGTTAACGATGAAATCAGTTAAAGATGAAATCAGTTAAATGAAGATGAAATCAGTTAACGATGAAATCAGTTAAAGATGAAATCAGTTAAATGAAGATGAAATCAGATAACGATGAAATCAGTTTAATGAAGATGAAATCAGTTAAAGATGAAATCAGTTACAGATGAAATCAGTTACAGATGAAATCAGTTAACGATGAAATCAGTTAAATGAAGATGAAATCAGTTAACGATGAAATCAGTTAAAGATGAAATCAGTTAAATGAAGATGAAATCAGTTAACGATGAAATCAGTTAAATGAAGATGAAATCAGTTAAAGATGAAATCAGTTAAAGATTAAATCAGTTAAATGAAGATGAAATCAGTTAACGATGAAATCAGTTAACGATGAAATCAGTTAAATGAAGATGAAATCAGTTAAAAATGAAATCAGTTAAATGAAGATGAAATCAGTTAACGATGAAATCAGTTAAATGAAGATGAAATCAGTTAAAGATGAAATCAGTTAAATGAAGAATGAAAATGAAATCAGTTAAATGAAGATGAAATCAGTTGAATGAAGATGAAATCAGTTAAAGATGAAATCAGTTAAATGAAGATGAAATCAGTTAACGATGAAATCAGTTAAAGACAAAATCAGTTAAATGAAGATGAAATCAGTTAACGATGAAATCAGTTAAATGAAGATGAAATCAGTTAAATGAAGATGAAATCAGTTAACGATGAAATCAGTTAAATGAAGATGAAATCAGTTAACGATGAAATCAGTTAAATGAAGATGAAATCAGTTAAATGAAGATGAAATCAGTTAAATGAAGATGAAATCAGTAAACGATGAAATCAGTTAAATGAAGATGAAATCAGTTAACGATGAAATCAGTTAAAGATGAAATCAGTTAAATGAAGATGAAATCAGTTAACGATGAAATCAATTAAATGAAGATGAAATCAGTTAACGATGAAATCAGTTAAAGATGAAATCAGTTAAATGAAGATGAAATCAGTTAACGATGAAATCAGTTAAATGAAGATGAAATCAGTTAACGATGAAATCAGTTAAAGATGAAATCAGTTAAATGAAGATGAAATCAGTTAACGATGAAATCAATTAAAGATGAAATCAGTTAAAGATGAAATCAGTTAACGATGAAATCAGTTAAATGAAGATGAAATCAGTTAACGATGAAATCAGTTAAATGAATATGAAATCAGTTAACGATGAAATCAGTTAAAGATGAAATCAGTTAAATGAAGATGAAATCAGTTAACGATGAAATCAGTTAAATGAAGATGAAATCAGTTAACGATGAAATCAGTTACATGAAGATGAAATCAGTTACAGATGAAATCAGTTACATGAAGATTAAATCAGTTAACGATGAAATCAGTTAAAGATGAAATCAGTTAACGATGAAATCAGTTAAATGAAGAATGAAAATGAAATCAGTTAAATGAAGATGAAATCAGTTAAATGAAGATGAAATCAGTTAACGATGAAATCAGTTAAATGAAGATGAAATCAGTTAACGATGAAATCAGTTAAATGAAGATGAAATCAGTTAACGATGAAATCAGTTAACGATGAAATCAGTTAAAGATGAAATCAGTTAAATGAAGATGAAATCAGTTAACGATGAAATCAGTTAACGATGAAATCAGTTAAATGAAGATGAAATCAGTTAAATGAAGATGAAATCAGTTAACGATGAAATCAGTTAAAGATGAAATCAGTTACAGATGAAATCAGTTAAATGAAGAATGAAAATGAAATCAGTTAAATGAAGATGAAATCAGTTAACGATGAAATCAGTTACAGATGAAATCAGTTACATGAAGATGAAATCAGTTAACGATGAAATCAGTTAAATGAAGATGAAATCAGTTAACGATGAAATCAGTTAAAGATGAAATCAGTTAAATGAAGATGAAATCAGTTAACGATGAAATCAGTTAAATGAAGATGAAATCAGTTAACGATGAAATCAGTTAAAGATGAAATCAGTTAAATGAAGATGAAATCAGTTAACGATGAAATCAGTTAAATGAAGATGAAATCAGTTAACGATGAAATCAGTTAAAGATGAAATCAGTTAAATGAAGATGAAATCAGTTAACGATGAAATCAGTTACAGATGAAATCAGTTACATGAAGATGAAATCAGTTAAAGATGAAATCAGTTAAATGAAGATGAAATCAGTTAACGATGAAATCAGTTAAAGATGAAATCAGTTAAATGAAGATGAAATCAGATAACGATGAAATCAGTTTAATGAAGATGAAATCAGTTAAAGATGAAATCAGTTACAGATGAAATCAGTTACAGATGAAATCAGTTAACGATGAAATCAGTTAAATGAAGATGAAATCAGTTAACGATGAAATCAGTTAAAGATGAAATCAGTTAAATGAAGATGAAATCAGTTAACGATGAAATCAGTTAAATGAAGATGAAATCAGTTAAAGATGAAATCAGTTAAAGATTAAATCAGTTAAATGAAGATGAAATCAGTTAACGATGAAATCAGTTAACGATGAAATCAGTTAAATGAAGATGAAATCAGTTAAAAATGAAATCAGTTAAATGAAGATGAAATCAGTTAACGATGAAATCAGTTAAATGAAGATGAAATCAGTTAAAGATGAAATCAGTTAAATGAAGAATGAAAATGAAATCAGTTAAATGAAGATGAAATCAGTTGAATGAAGATGAAATCAGTTAAAGATGAAATCAGTTAAATGAAGATGAAATCAGTTAACGATGAAATCAGTTAAAGACAAAATCAGTTAAATGAAGATGAAATCAGTTAACGATGAAATCAGTTAAATGAAGATGAAATCAGTTAAATGAAGATGAAATCAGTTAACGATGAAATCAGTTAAATGAAGATGAAATCAGTTAACGATGAAATCAGTTAAATGAAGATGAAATCAGTTAAATGAAGATGAAATCAGTTAAATGAAGATGAAATCAGTAAACGATGAAATCAGTTAAATGAAGATGAAATCAGTTAACGATGAAATCAGTTAAAGATGAAATCAGTTAAATGAAGATGAAATCAGTTAACGATGAAATCAGTTAAATGAAGATGAAATCAGTTAACGATGAAATCAGTTAAAGATGAAATCAGTTAAATGAAGATGAAATCAGTTAACGATGAAATCAGTTAAATGAAGATGAAATCAGTTAACGATGAAATCAGTTAAAGATGAAATCAGTTAAATGAAGATGAAATCAGTTAACGATGAAATCAATTAAAGATGAAATCAGTTAAAGATGAAATCAGTTAACGATGAAATCAGTTAAATGAAGATGAAATCAGTTAACGATGAAATCAGTTAAATGAATATGAAATCAGTTAACGATGAAATCAGTTAAAGATGAAATCAGTTAAATGAAGATGAAATCAGTTAACGATGAAATCAGTTAAATGAAGATGAAATCAGTTAACGATGAAATCAGTTAAAGATGAAATCAGTTAAATGAAGATGAAATCAGTTAAATGAAGATGAAATCAGTTAACGATGAAATCAGTTAAATGAAGATGAAATCAGTTAACGATGAAATCAGTTACATGAAGATGAAATCAGTTACAGATGAAATCAGTTACATGAAGATTAAATCAGTTAACGATGAAATCAGTTAAAGATGAAATCAGTTAACGATGAAATCAGTTAACGATGAAATCAGTTAAATGAAGAATGAAAATGAAATCAGTTAAATGAAGATGAAATCAGTTAAATGAAGATGAAATCAGTTAACGATGAAATCAGTTAAATGAAGATGAAATCAGTTAACGATGAAATCAGTTAAATGAAGATGAAATCAGTTAACGATGAAATCAGTTAACGATGAAATCAGTTAAAGATGAAATCAGTTAAATGAAGATGAAATCAGTTAACGATGAAATCAGTTAACGATGAAATCAGTTAAATGAAGATGAAATCAGTTAAATGAAGATGAAATCAGTTAACGATGAAATCAGTTAAAGATGAAATCAGTTACAGATGAAATCAGTTAAATGAAGAATGAAAATGAAATCAGTTAAATGAAGATGAAATCAGTTAACGATGAAATCAGTTACAGATGAAATCAGTTACATGAAGATGAAATCAGTTAACGATGAAATCAGTTAAATGAAGATGAAATCAGTTAACGATGAAATCAGTTAAAGATGAAATCAGTTAAATGAAGATGAAATCAGTTAACGATGAAATCAGTTAAATGAAGATGAAATCAGTTAACGATGAAATCAGTTAAAGATGAAATCAGTTAAATGAAGATGAAATCAGTTAACGATGAAATCAGTTAAATGAAGATGAAATCAGTTAACGATGAAATCAGTTAAAGATGAAATCAGTTAAATGAAGATGAAATCAGTTAACGATGAAATCAGTTACAGATGAAATCAGTTACATGAAGATGAAATCAGTTAAAGATGAAATCAGTTAAATGAAGAATGAAATCAGTTAACGATGAAACCAGTTAAAGATGAAATCAGTTACAGATGAAATCAGTTAAATGAAGATGAAATCAGTTAACGATGAAATCAGTTAAAGATGAAATCAGTTAAATGAAGATAAAATCAGTTAACAATGAAATCAGTTAAATGAAGATGAAATCAGTTAACGATGAAATCAGTTAAAGATGAAATCAGTTAAATGAAGATGAAATCAGTTAACGATGAAATCAGTTAAATGAAGATGAAATCAGTTAACGATGAAATCAGTTAAAGATGAAATCAGTTAAATGAAGAGGAAATCAGTTAAATGAAGATGAAATCAGTTAAATGAAGATGAAATCAGTTAAAGATGAAAACAGTTACAGATGAAATCAGTTACATGAAGATTAAATCAGTTAACGATGAAATCAGTTAAAGATGAAATCAGTTAACGATGAAATCAGTTAAATGAAGATGAAATCAGTTAACGATGAAATCAGTTAAAGATGAAATCAGTTAAATGAAGATGAAATCAGTTAACGATGAAATCAGTTAAAGATGAAATCAGTTAAATGAAGATGAAATCAGTTAACGATGAAATCAGTTAAAGATGAAATCAGTTAAATGAAGATGAAATCAGTTAACGATGAAATCAGTTAAATGAAGATGAAATCAGTTAACGATGAAATCAGTTAACGATGAAATCAGTTAAAGATGAAATCAGTTAAATGAAGATGAAATCAGTTAACGATGAAATCAGTTAAATGAAGATGAAATCAGTTAACGATGAAATCAGTTACAGATGAAATCAGTTAAATGAAGATGAAATCAGTTAACGATGAAATCAGTTAAATGAAGATGAAATCAGTTAACGATGAAATCAGTTAAAGATGAAATCAGTTACAGATGAAATCAGTTACATGAAGATTAAATCAGTTAACGATGAAATCAGTTAACGATGAAATCAGTTACAGATGAAATCAGTTACATTAAGATGAAATCAGTTAACGATGAAATCAGTTAAATGAAGATGAAATCAGTTAACGATGAAATCAGTTACATTAAGATGAAATCAGTTAACGATGAAATCAGTTAAATGAAGATGAAATCAGTTAACGATGAAATCAGTTAAAGATGAAATCAGTTAAATGAAGATGAAATCAGTTAACGATGAAATCAGTTAAATGAAGATGAAATCAGTTAACGATGAAATCAGTTAAATGAAGATGAAATCAGTTAAAGATGAAATCAGTTAAATGAAGAATGAAAATGAAATCAGTTAAATGAAGATGAAATCAGTTAACGATGAAATCAGTTAAAGATGAAATCAGTTAAATGAAGATGAAATCAGTTAACGATGAAATCAGTTAAAGATGAAATCAGTTACAGATGAAATCAGTTAAATGAAGATGAAATCAGTTAACGATGAAATCAGTTAAAGATGAAATCAGTTAAATGAAGATAAAATCAGTTAACGATGAAATCAGTTAAATGAAGATGAAATCAGTTAACGATGAAATCAGTTAAATGAAGATGAAATCAGTTAACGATGAAATCAGTTAAATGAAGATGAAATCAGTTAACGATGAAATCAGTTAAAGATGAAATCAGTTAAATGAAGATGAAATCAGTTAACGATGAAATCAGTTACAGATGAAATCAGTTACATGAAGATGAAATCAGTTAAAGATGAAATCAGTTAAATGAAGAATGAAATCAGTTAACGATGAAATCAGTTAAAGATGAAATCAGTTAAATGAAGATGAAATCAGTTAACGATGAAATCAGTTAAAGATGAAATCAGTTAAATGAAGATGAAATCAGTTCAAGATGAAATCAGTTAAATGAAGATGAAATCAGTTAACGATGAAATCAGTTAAATGAAGATGAAATCAGTTAACGATGAAATCAGTTAAAGATGAAATCAGTTAAATGAAGATGAAATCAGTTAACGATGAAATCAGTGAAAGATGAAATCAGTTAAATGAAGATGAAATCAGTTAACGATGAAATCAGTTAACGATGAAATCAGTTACAGATGAAATCAGTTACATGAAGATTAAATCAGTTAACGATGAAATCAGTTAAAGATGAAATCAGTTAACGATGAAATCAGTTAAATGAAGAATGAAAATGAAATCAGTTAAATGAAGATGAAATCAGTTAACGATGAAATTAGTTAAAGATGAAATCAGTTAAATGAAGATGAAATCAGTTAACGATGAAATCAGTTAAATGAAGATGAAATCAGTTAACGATGAAATCAGTTAAAGATGAAATCAGTTAAATGAAGATGAAATCAGTTAACGATGAAATCAGTTAAATGAACATGAAATCAGTTAAATGAAGATGAAATCAGTTAAAGATGAAATCAGTTAAATGAAGATGAAATCAGTTAATGATGAAATCAGTTACAGATGAAATCAGTTACATGAAGATGAAATCAGTTAAAGATGAAATCAGTTAAATGAAGAATGAAATCAGTTAACGATTAAATCAGTTAAAGATGAAATCAGTTAAATGAAGATGAAATCAGTTAACGATGAAATCAGTTAAAGATGAAATCAGTTAAATGAAGATGAAATCAGTTAACGATGAAATCAGTTAAAGATGAAATCAGTTAAATGAAGATGAAATCAGTTAACGATGAAATCAGTTAAATGAAGATGAAATCAGTTAAATGAAGATGAAATCAGTTAACGATGAAATCAGTTAACGATGAAATCAGTTAAATGAAGATGAAATCAGTTAACGATGAAATCAGTTAAAGATTAAATCAGTTAACGATGAAATCAGTTAACGATGAAATCAGTTAAATGAAGATGAAATCAGTTAACGATGAAATCAGTTAAATGAAGATGAAATCAGTTTACGATGAAATCAGTTAAAGATGAAATCAGTTAAAGATGAAATCAGTTAACGATGAAATCAGTTAAAGATGAAATCAGTTAAATGAAGATGAAATCAGTTAAAGATGAAATCAGTTAAATGAAGAATGAAATCAGTTAACGATGAAATCAGTTAAAGATGAAATCAGTTAAATGAAGATGAAATCAGTTAACGATGAAATCAGTTAAAGATGAAATCAGTTAAATGAAGATGAAATCAGTTAACGATGAAATCAGTTAAATGAAGATGAAATCAGTTAAATGAAGATGAAATCAGTTAACGATGAAATCAGTTAACGATGAAATCAGTTAAATGAAGATGAAATCAGTTAACGATGAAATCAGTTAAAGATGAAATCAGTTAACGATGAAATCAGTTAACGATGAAATCAGTTAAAGATGAAAACAGTTAAATGAAGATGAAATCAGGTAACGATGAAATCAGTTAAAGATGAAATCAGTTACAGATGAAATCAGCTACATGAAGATTAAATCAGTTAACGATGAAATCAGTTAAAGATGAAATCAGTTAACGATGAAATCAGTTAAATGAAGAATGAAAATGAAATGAGTTAAATGAAGATGAAATCAATTAACGATGAAATCAGTTAAAGATGAAATCAGTTCAATGAAGATGAAATCAGTTAACGATGAAATCAGTTAAAGATGAAATCAGTTAAATGAAGATGAAATCAGTTAACGATGAAATCAGTTAAATGAAGATGAAATCAGTTAACGATGAAATCAGTTAAAGATGAAATCAGTTAAATGAAGATGAAATCAGTTAACGATGAAATCAGTTAAATGAAGATGAAATCAGTTAACGATGAAATCAGTTAAAGATGAAATCAGTTAAATGAAGATGAAATCAGTTAACGATGAAATCAGTTAAAGATGAAATCAGTTAAATGAAGATGAAATCAGTTAACGATGAAATCAGTTAAATGAAGATGAAATCAGTTAAAGATGAAATCAGTTAAATGAAGAATGAAAATGAAATCAGTTAAATGAAGATGAAATTAGTTAACGATGAAATCAGTTAAAGATGAAATCAGTTAAATGAAGATGAAATCAGTTAACGATGAAATCAGTTAAAGATGAAATCAGTTACAGATGAAATCAGTTAAATGAAGATGAAATCAGTTAACGATGAAATCAGTTAAAGATGAAATCAGTTAAATTAAGATAAAATCAGTTAACGATGAAATCAGTTAAATGAAGATGAAATCAGTTAACGATGAAATCAGTTAAAGATGAAATCAGTTAAATGAAGATGAAATCAGTTAAAGATGAAATCAGTTAAATGAAGATGAAATCAGTTAACGATGAAATCAGTTAAATGAAGATGAAATCAGTTAACGATGAAATCAGTTAAAGATGAAATCAGTTAAATGAAGATGAAATCAGTTAAATGAAGATGAAATCAGTTAACGATGAAATCAGTTAAAGATGAAATCAGTTACATGAAGATGAAATCAGTTACATGAAGATGAAATCAGTTAAAGATGAAATCAGTTACAGATGAAATCAGTTAACGATGAAATCAGTTAAAGATGAAATCAGTTAACGATGAAATCAGTTAAAGATGAAAACAGTTACAGATGAAATCAGTTACATGAAGATGAAATCAGTTAACGATGAAATCAGTTAACGATGAAATCAGTTACAGATGAATTCAGTTACATGAAGATTAAATCAGTTAACGATGAAATCAGTTAAAGATGAAATCAGTTAACGATGAAATCAGTTAAATGAAGAATGAAAATGAAATCAGTTAAATGAAGATGAAATCAGTTAACGATGAAATCAGTTAAAGATGAAATCAGTTAAATGAAGATGAAATCAGTTAACGATGAAATCAGTTAACGATGAAATCAGTTAACGATGAAATCAGTTAAATGAAGATGAAATCAGTTAACGATGAAATCAGTTAAAGATGAAATCAGTTACAGATGAAATCAGTTACATGAAGATTAAATCAGTTAACGATGAAATCAGTTAAAGATGAAATCAGTTAAATGAAGATGAAATCAGTTAACGATGAAATCAGTTAACGATGAAATCAGTTAAATGAAGATGAAATCAGTTAACGATGAAATCAGTTTAATGAAGATGAAATCAGTTAACGATGAAATCAGTTAAAGATGAAATCAGTTACAGATGAAATCAGTTACATGAAGATTAAATCAGTTAACGATGAAATCAGTTAACGATGAAATCAGTTAAATGAATATGAAATCAGTTAAAGATGAAATCAGTTAAATGAAGATGAAATCAGTTAACGATGAAATCAGTTAATGATAAAATCAGTTAAATGAAGATGAAATCAGTTAACAATGAAATCAGTTAAATGAAGATGAAATCAGTTAACGATGAAATCAGTTAAATGAAGATGAAATCAGTTAACGATGAAATCAGTTAAAGATGAAATCAGTTAAATGAAGATGAAATCAGTTAACGATGAAATCAGTTAAATGAAGATGAAATCAGTTAACGATGAAATCAGTTAAAGATGAAATCAGTTAAATGAAGATGAAATCAGTTAACGATGAAATCAGTTAAAGATGAAATCAGTTAAATGAAGATGAAATCAGTTAACGATGAAATCAGTTAAATGAAGATGAAATCAGTTAAAGATGAAATCAGTTACAGATGAAATCAGTTAACGATGAAATCAGTTAAATGAAGATGAAATCAGTTAACGATGAAATCAGGTAAAGATGAAATCAGTTAAATGAAGATGAAATCAGTTAACGATGAAATCAGTTAAATGAAGATGAAATCAGTTAAAGATGAAATCAGTTAAAGATGAAATCAGTTAAATGAAGAATGAAAATGAAATCAGTTAAATGAAGATGAAATCAGTTAACGATGAAATCAGTTAAAGATGAAATCAGTTAAATGAAGATGAAATCAGTTAACGATGAAATCAGTTAAATGAAGATGAAATCAGTTAAATGAAGATGAAATCAGTTAACGATGAAATCAGTTAAATGAAGATGAAATCAGTTGAATGAAGATGAAATCAGTTAAAGATGAAATCAGTTAAATGAAGATGAAATCAGTTAACGATGAAATCAGTTAAAGACAAAATCAGTTAAATGAAGATGAAATCAGTTAACGATGAAATCAGTTAAATGAAGATGAAATCAGTTAACGATGAAATCAGTTAAATGAAGATGAAATCAGTTAAAGATGAAATCAGTTACAGATGAAATCAGTTACAGATGAAATCAGTTAACGATGAAATCAGTTAAATGAAGATGAAATCAGTTAACGATGAAATCAGTTAAAGATGAAATCAGTTAAATGAAGATGAAATCAGTTAACGATGAAATCAGTTAAATGAAGATGAAATCAGTTAAAGATGAAATCAGTTAAAGATGAAATCAGTTAAATGAAGATGAAATCAGTTAAAGATGAAATCAGTTAAAGATGAAATCAGTTAAATGAAGATGAAATCAGTTAACGATGAAATCAGTTAAATGAAGATGAAATCAGTTAAAGATGAAATCAGTTAAAGATGAAATCAGTTAAATGAAGATGAAATCAGTTAAAGATGAAATCAGTTAAAGATGAAATCAGTTAAATGAAGATGAAATCAGTTAACGATGAAATAAGTTAAATGAAGATGAAATCAGTTAAAAATGAAATCAGTTAAATGAAGATGAAATCAGATAACGATGAAATCAGTTAAATGAAGATGAAATCAGTTAAAGATTAAATCAGTTAAATGAAGAATGAAAATGAAATCAGTTAAATGAAGATGAAATCAGTTAACGATGAAATCAGTTAAAGATGAAATCAGTTAAATGAAGATGAAATCAGTTAACGATGAAATCAGTTAACGATGAAATCAGTTAAATGAAGATGAAATTAGTTAACGATGAAATCAGTTAAATGAAGATGAAATCAGTTAAATGAAGATGAAATCAGTTAAATGAAGATGAAATCAGTTAAAGATGAAATCAGTTAAAGATGAAATCAGTTAAATGAAGATGAAATCAGTTAAAGATGAAATCAGTTAAAGATGAAATCAGTTAAATGAAGATGAAATCAGTTAACGATGAAATCAGTTAAATGAAGATGAAATCAGATAACGATGAAATCAGTTAAATGAAGATGAAATCAGTTAAAGATTAAATCAGTTAAATGAAGAATGAAAATGAAATCAGTTAAATGAAGATGAAATCAGTTAACGATGAAATCAGTTAAAGATGAAATCAGTTAAATGAAGATGAAATCAGTTAACGATGAAATCAGTTAACGATGAAATCAGTTAAATGAAGATGAAATTAGTTAACGATGAAATCAGTTAAATGAAGATGAAATCAGTTAAATGAAGATGAAATCAGTTAAAGATGAAATCAGTTAAATGAAGATGAAATCAGTTAACGATGAAATCAGTTAAAGATAAAATCAGTTAAATGAAGATGAAATCAGTTAACGACGAAATCAGTTAAATGAAGATGAAATCAGTTAAATGAAGATGAAATCAGTTAACGATGAAATCAGTTAAATGAAGATGAAATCAGTTAAAGATGAAATCAGTTACAGATGAAATCAGTTACATGAAGATTAAATCAGTTAACGATGAAATCAGTTAAAGATGAAATCAGGTAAATGAAGAATGAAAATGAAATCAGTTAAATGAAGATGAAATCAGTTAACGATGAAATCAGTTAAATGAAGATGAAATCAGTTAACGATGAAATCAGTTAAAGATGAAATCAGTTAAATGAAGATGAAATCAGTTAACGATGAAATCAGTTAAATGAAGATGAAATCAGTTAAAGATGAAATCAGTTACAGATGAAATCAGTTACAGATGAAATCAGTTAACGATGAAATCAGTTAAATGAAGATGAAATCAGTTAACGATGAAATCAGTTAAAGATGAAATCAGTTACATGAAGATGAAATCAGTTAAAGATGAAATCAGTTAAATGAAGATGAAATCAGTTAAAGATGAAATCAGTTAAAGATGAAATCAGTTAAATGAAGATGAAATCAGTTAACGATGAAATCAGTTAAATGAAGATGAAATCAGTTAAAGATGAAATCAGTTAAAGATGAAATCAGTTAAATGAAGATGAAATCAGTTAAAGATGAAATCAGTTAAAGATGAAATCAGTTAAATGAAGATGAAATCAGTTAACGATGAAATAAGTTAAATGAAGATGAAATCAGTTAAAAATGAAATCAGTTAAATGAAGATGAAATCAGTTAACGATGAAATCAGTTAAATGAAGATGAAATCAGATAACGATGAAATCAGTTAAATGAAGATGAAATCAGTTAAAGATTAAATCAGTTAAATGAAGAATGAAAATGAAATCAGTTAAATGAAGATGAAATCAGTTAACGATGAAATCAGTTAAAGATGAAATCAGTTAAATGAAGATGAAATCAGTTAACGATGAAATCAGTTAAATGAGGATGAAATCAGTTAACGATGAAATCAGTTAAATGAAGATGAAATCAGTTAACGATGAAATCAGTTAAATGAAGATGAAATCAGTTAAAGATGAAATCAGTTACAGATGAAATCAGTTACATGAAGATTAAATCAGTTAACGATGAAATCAGTTAAAGATGAAATCAGGTAAATGAAGAATGAAAATGAAATCAGTTAAATGAAGATGAAATCAGTTAACGATGAAATCAGTTAAATGAAGATGAAATCAGTTAACGATGAAATCAGTTAAAGATGAAATCAGTTAAATGAAGATGAAATCAGTTAACGATGAAATCAGTTAAATGAAGATGAATTCAGTTAAAGATGAAATCAGTTACAGATGAAATCAGTTACAGATGAAATCAGTTAACGATGAAATCAGTTAAATGAAGATGAAATCAGTTAACGATGAAATCAGTTAAAGATGAAATCAGTTACATGAAGATGAAATCAGTTAAAGATGAAATCAGTTAAATGAAGATGAAATCAGTTAAAGATGAAATCAGTTAAAGATGAAATCAGTTAAATGAAGATGAAATCAGTTAACGATGAAATCAGTTAAATGAAGATGAAATCAGTTAAAGATGAAATCAGTTAAAGATGAAATCAGTTAAATGAAGATGAAATCAGTTAAAGATGAAATCAGTTAAAGATGAAATCAGTTAAAGATGAAATCAGTTAAATGAAGATGAAATCAGTTAACGATGAAATAAGTTAAATGAAGATGAAATCAGTTAAAAATGAAATCAGTTAAATGAATATGAAATCAGTTAACGATGAAATCAGTTAAATGAAGATGAAATCAGATAACGATGAAATCAGTTAAATGAAGATGAAATCAGTTAAAGATTAAATCAGTTAAATGAAGAATGAAAATGAAATCAGTTAAATGAAGATGAAATCAGTTAACGATGAAATCAGTTAAAGATGAAATCAGTTAAATGAAGATGAAATCAGTTAACGATGAAATCAGTTAAATGAAGATGAAATCAGTTAACGATGAAATCAGTTAAATGAAGATGAAATCAGTTAACGATGAAATCAGTTAAAGATAAAATCAGTTAAATGAAGATGAAATCAGTTAACGACGAAATCAGTTAAATGAAGATGAAATCAGTTAACGATGAAATCAGTTAAATGAAAATGAAATCAGTTAACGATGAAATCAGTTAAAGATGAAATCAGTTAAATGAAGATGAAATCAGTTAACGATGAAATCAGTTAAAGATGAAATCAGTTAAATGAAGATGAAATCAGTTAACGATGAAATCAGTTAAATGAAGATGAAATCAGTTAACGATGAAATCAGTTAAATGAAGATGAAATCAGTTAAAGATGAAATCAGTTAAATGAAGATGAAATCAGTTAACGATGAAATCAGTTAAATGAAGATGAAATCAGTTAACGATGAAATCAGTTAAAGATGAAATCAGTTAAATGAAGATGAAATCAGTTAACGATGAAATCAGTTAAATGAAGATGAAATCAGTTAACGATGAAATCAGTTAAATGAAGATGAAATCAGTTAACGATGAAATCAGTTAAAGATGAAATCAGTTAAATGAAGATGAAATCAGTTAACGATGAAATCAGTTAAATGAAGATGAAATCAGTTAAAGATGAAATCAGTTAAAGATGAAATCAGTTAAATGAAGATGAAATCAGTTAACGATGAAATCAGTTAACGATGAAATCAGTTAAATGAAGATGAAATCAGTTAAAAATGAAATCAGTTAAATGAAGATGAAATCAGTTAACGATGAAATCAGTTAAAGATGAAATAAGTTAAATGAAGATGAAATCAGTTAACGATGAAATCAGTTAAATGAAGATGAAATCAGTTAAATGAAGATGAAATCAGTTAACGATGAAATCAGTTAAATGAAGATGAAATCAGTTGAATGAAGATGAAATCAGTTAAAGATGAAATCAGTTAAATGAAGATGAAATCAGTTAACGATGAAATCAGTTAAAGACAAAATCAGTTAAATGAAGATGAAATCAGTTAACGATGAAATCAGTTAAATGATGATGAAATCAGTTAACGATGAAATCAGTTAAATGAAGATGAAATCAGTTAACGATGAAATCAGTTAAAGATGAAATCAGTTAAATGAAGATGAAATCAGTTAACGATGAAATCAGTTAAATGAAGATGAAATCAGTTAACGATGAAATCAGTTAAAGATGAAATCAGTTAAATGAAGATGAAATCAGTTAACGATGAAATCAGTTAAATGAAGATGAAATCAGTTAACGATGAAATCAGTTAAAGATGAAATCAGTTAAATGAAGATGAAATCAGTTAACGATGAAATCAGTTAAAGATGAAATCAGTTACAGATGAAATCAGTTACATGAAGATTAAATCAGTTAACGATGAAATCAGTTAACGATGAAATCAGTTAAATGAAGATGAAATCAGTTAACGATGAAATCAGTTAAAGACGAAATCAGTTAAATGAAGATGAAATCAGTTAACGATGAAATCAGTTAAATGAAGATGAAATCAGTTAACGATGAAATCAGTTAAAGATGAAATCAGTTAAATGAAGATGAAATCAGTTAAATGAAGGTGAAATCAGTTAACGATGAAATCAGTTAAAGATGAAATCAGTTAAATGAAGATGAAATCAGTTAACGATGAAATCAGTTACATGAAGATGAAATCAGTTACAGATGGAATCAGTTACATGAAGATTACATCAGTTAACGATGAAATCAGTTAAAGATGAAATCAGTTAACGATGAAATCAGTTAAATGAAGAATGAAAATGAAATCAGTTAAATGAAGATGAAATCAGTTAACGATGAAATCAGTTACATGAAGATTAAATCAGTTAAAGATTAAATCAGTTACATGAAGATTAAATCAGTTAAAGATTAAATCAGTTAAATGAAGATGAAATCAGTTAAAGATGAAATCAGTTAAATGAAGAATGAAAATGAAATCAGTTAAATGAAGATGAAATCAGTTAACGATGAAATCAGTTAAATGAAGATGAAATCAGTTGAATGAAGATGAAATCAGTTAAAGATGAAATCAGTTAAATGAAGATGAAATCAGTTAACGATGAAATCAGTTAAAGACAAAATCAGTTAAATGAAGATGAAATCAGTTAACGATGAAATCAGTTAAATGAAGATGAAATCAGTTAACGATGAAATCAGTTAACGATGAAATCAGTTACAGATGAAATCAGTTACATGAAGATGAAATCAGTTAACGATGAAATCAGTTAAATGAAGATGAAATCAGTTAACGATGAAATCAGTTAAAGATGAAATCAGTTAAATGAAGATGAAATCAGTTAACGATGAAATCAGTTAAATGAAGATGAAATCAGTTAACGATGAAATCAGTTAAAGATGAAATCAGTTAAATGAAGATGAAATCAGTTAACGATGAAATCAGTTAAATGAAGATGAAATCAGTTAACGATGAAATAAGTTAAAGATGAAATCAGTTAAATGAAGATGAAATCAGTTAACGATGAAATCAGTTACAGATGAAATCAGTTACATGAAGATGAAATCAGTTAACGATGAAATCAGTTAAATGAAGATGAAATCAGTTAACGATGAAATCAGTTAAAGATGAAATCAGTTAAATGAAGATGAAATCAGTTAACGATGAAATCAGTTAAATGAAGATGAAATCAGTTAACGATGAAATCAGTTAAATGAAGATGAAATCAGTTAAATGAAGATGAAATCAGTTAACGATGAAATCAGTTAAATGAAGATGAAATCAGTTGAATGAAGATGAAATCAGTTAAAGATGAAATCAGTTAAATGAAGATGAAATCAGTTAACGATGAAATCAGTTAAAGACAAAATCAGTTAAATGAAGATGAAATCAGTTAACGATGAAATCAGTTAAATGAAGATGAAATCAGTTAAATGAAGATGAAATCAGTTAACGATGAAATCAGTTAAATGAAGATGAAATCAGTTAACGATGAAATCAGTTAAAGATGAAATCAGTTAAATGAAGATGAAATCAGTTAACGATGAAATCAGTTAAATGAAGATGAAATCAGTTAACGATGAAATCAGTTAAAGATGAAATCAGTTAAATGAAGATGAAATCAGTTAACGATGAAATCAGTTAAATGAAGATGAAATCAGTTAACGATGAAATCAGTTAAAGATGAAATCAGTTAAATGAAGATGAAATCAGTTAACGATGAAATCAGTTAAAGATGAAATCAGTTACAGATGAAATCAGTTACATGAAGATTAAATCAGTTAACGATGAAATCAGTTAAAGATGAAATCAGTTAACGATGAAATCAGTTAAATGAAGATGAAATCAGTTAACGATGAAATCAGTTAAAGATGAAATCAGTTAAATGAAGATGAAATCAGTTAACGATGAAATCAGTTAAATGAAGATGAAATCAGTTAACGATGAAATCAGTTAAAGATGAAATCAGTTAAATGAAGATGAAATCAGTTAACGATGAAATCAGTTAAATGAAGATGAAATCAGTTAACGATGAAATCAGTTAAAGATGAAATCAGTTAAATGAAGATGAAATCAGTTAAATGAAGATGAAATCAGTTAACGATGAAATCAGTTAACGATGAAATCAGTTAAATGAAGATGAAATCAGTTAACGATGAAATCAGTTACATGAAGATGAAATCAGTTACATGAAGATGAAATCAGTTACAGATGAAATCAGTTACATGAAGATTAAATCAGTTAACGATGAAATCAGTTAAAGATGAAATCAGTTAAAGATGAAATCAGTTAAATGAAGAATGAAAATGAAATCAGTTAAATGAAGATGAACTCAGTTAACGATGAAATCAGTTAAAGATGAAATCAATTAAATGAAGATGAAATCAGTTAACGATGAAATCAGTTAAATGAAGATGAAATCAGTTAACGATGAAATCAGTTAAAGATGAAATCAGTTAAATGAAGACGAAATCAGTTAACGATGAAATCAGTTAAATAAAGATGAGATCAGTTAACGATGAAATCAGTTAAAGATGAAATCAGTTAAATGAAGATGAAATCAGTTAAATGAAGATGAAATCAGTTAACGATGAAATCAGTTAAAGATGAAATCAGTTACATGAAGATTAAATCAGTTAAATGAAGATGAAATCAGTTAACGATGAAATCAGTTAAAGATGAAATCAGTTAAATGAAGATGAAATCAGTTAACGATGAAATCAGTTACAGATGAAATCAGTTACATGAAGATGAAATCAGTTAAAGATGAAATCAGTTAAATGAAGATGAAATCAGTTAACGATGAAATCAGTTAAAGATGAAATCAGTTAAATGAAGATGAAATCAGTTAACGATGAAATCAGTTAAAGATGAAATCAGTTAAATGAAGATGAAATCAGTTAACGATGAAATCAGTTAAATGAAGATGAAATCAGTTAACGATGAAATCAGTTAAAGATGAAATCAGTTAAATGAAGATGAAATCAGTTAACGATGAAATCAGTTAAAGATGAAATCAGTTAAATGAAGATGAAATCAGTTAACGATGAAATCAGTTTAATGAAGATGAAATCAGTTAACGATGAAATCAGTTAAATGAAGATGAAATCAGTTAACGATGAAATCAGTTAACGATGAAATCAGTTAAATGAAGATGAAATCAGTTAACGATGAAATCAGTTAAAGATGAAATCAGTTCACGATGAAATCAGTTAACGATGAAATCAGTTAAAGATGAAATCAGTTAAATGAAGATGAAATCAGTTAAATGAAGATGAAATCAGTTAACGATGAAATCAGTTACAGATGAAATCAGTTACAGATGAAATCAGTTAAATGAAGATGAAATCAGTTAAATGAAGATGAAATCAGTTAACGATGAAATCAGTTAAAGATGAAATCAGTTACAGATGAAATCAGTTACATGAAGATTAAATCAGTTAACGATGAAATCAGTTAAAGATGAAATCAGTTAACGATGAAATCAGTTAAATGAAGAATGAAAATAAAATCAGTTAAATGAAGATGAAATCAGTTAACGATGAAATCAGTTAAAGATGAAATCAGTTAAATGAAGATGAAATCAGTTAACGATGAAATCAGTTAAAGATGAAATCAGTTACAGATGAAATCAGTTACATGAAGATTAAATCAGTTAACGATGAAATCAGTTAAAGATGAAATCAGTTAAATGAAGATGAAATCAGTTAACGATGAAATCAGTTAACGATGAAATCAGTTAAATGAAGATGAAATCAGTTAACGATGAAATCAGTTTAATGAAGATGAAATCAGTTAACGATGAAATCAGTTAAAGATGAAATCAGTTACAGATGAAATCAGTTACATGAAGATTAAATCAGTTAACGATGAAATCAGTTAACGATGAAATCAGTTAAATGAATATGAAATCAGTTAAAGATGAAATCAGTTAAATGAAGATGAAATCAGTTAACGATGAAATCAGTTAATGATAAAATCAGTTAAATGAAGATGAAATCAGTTAACAATGAAATCAGTTAAATGAAGATGAAATCAGTTAACGATGAAATCAGTTAAATGAAGATGAAATCAGTTAACGATGAAATCAGTTAAAGATGAAATCAGTTAAATGAAGATGAAATCAGTTAACGATGAAATCAGTTAAATGAAGATGAAATCAGTTAACGATGAAATCAGTTAAAGATGAAATCAGTTAAATGAAGATGAAATCAGTTAACGATGAAATCAGTTAAAGATGAAATCAGTTAAATGAAGATGAAATCAGTTAACGATGAAATCAGTTAAATGAAGATGAAATCAGTTAAAGATGAAATCAGTTACAGATGAAATCAGTTAACGATGAAATCAGTTAAATGAAGATGAAATCAGTTAACGATGAAATCAGGTAAAGATGAAATCAGTTAAATGAAGATGAAATCAGTTAACGATGAAATCAGTTAAATGAAGATGAAATCAGTTAAAGATGAAATCAGTTAAAGATGAAATCAGTTAAATGAAGAATGAAAATGAAATCAGTTAAATGAAGATGAAATCAGTTAACGATGAAATCAGTTAAAGATGAAATCAGTTAAATGAAGATGAAATCAGTTAACGATGAAATCAGTTAAATGAAGATGAAATCAGTTAAATGAAGATGAAATCAGTTAACGATGAAATCAGTTAAATGAAGATGAAATCAGTTGAATGAAGATGAAATCAGTTAAAGATGAAATCAGTTAAATGAAGATGAAATCAGTTAACGATGAAATCAGTTAAAGACAAAATCAGTTAAATGAAGATGAAATCAGTTAACGATGAAATCAGTTAAATGAAGATGAAATCAGTTAACGATGAAATCAGTTAAATGAAGATGAAATCAGTTAAAGATGAAATCAGTTACAGATGAAATCAGTTACAGATGAAATCAGTTAACGATGAAATCAGTTAAATGAAGATGAAATCAGTTAACGATGAAATCAGTTAAAGATGAAATCAGTTAAATGAAGATGAAATCAGTTAACGATGAAATCAGTTAAATGAAGATGAAATCAGTTAACGATGAAATCAGTTAAAGATGAAATCAGTTAAATGAAGATGAAATCAGTTAAAGATGAAATCAGTTAAAGATGAAATCAGTTAAATGAAGATGAAATCAGTTAACGATGAAATCAGTTAAATGAAGATGAAATCAGTTAAAGATGAAATCAGTTAAAGATGAAATCAGTTAAATGAAGATGAAATCAGTTAAAGATGAAATCAGTTAAAGATGAAATCAGTTAAATGAAGATGAAATCAGTTAACGATGAAATAAGTTAAATGAAGATGAAATCAGTTAAAAATGAAATCAGTTAAATGAAGATGAAATCAGTTACAGATGAAATCAGTTAAATGAAGATGAAATCAGATAACGATGAAATCAGTTAAATGAAGATGAAATCAGTTAAAGATTAAATCAGTTAAATGAAGAATGAAAATGAAATCAGTTAAATGAAGATGAAATCAGTTAACGATGAAATCAGTTAAAGATGAAATCAGTTAAATGAAGATGAAATCAGTTAACGATGAAATCAGTTAACGATGAAATCAGTTAAATGAAGATGAAATTAGTTAACGATGAAATCAGTTAAATGAAGATGAAATCAGTTAAATGAAGATGAAATCAGTTAAAGATGAAATCAGTTAAATGAAGATGAAATCAGTTAACGATGAAATCAGTTAAAGATAAAATCAGTTAAATGAAGATGAAATCAGTTAACGACGAAATCAGTTAAATGAAGATGAAATCAGTTAAATGAAGATGAAATCAGTTAACGATGAAATCAGTTAAATGAAGATGAAATCAGTTAAAGATGAAATCAGTTACAGATGAAATCAGTTACATGAAGATTAAATCAGTTAACGATGAAATCAGTTAAAGATGAAATCAGGTAAATGAAGAATGAAAATGAAATCAGTTAAATGAAGATGAAATCAGTTAACGATGAAATCAGTTAAATGAAGATGAAATCAGTTAACGATGAAATCAGTTAAAGATGAAATCAGTTAAATGAAGATGAAATCAGTTAACGATGAAATCAGTTAAATGAAGATGAAATCAGTTAAAGATGAAATCAGTTACAGATGAAATCAGTTACAGATGAAATCAGTTAACGATGAAATCAGTTAAATGAAGATGAAATCAGTTAACGATGAAATCAGTTAAAGATGAAATCAGTTACATGAAGATGAAATCAGTTAAAGATGAAATCAGTTAAATGAAGATGAAATTAGTTAAAGATGAAATCAGTTAAAGATGAAATCAGTTAAATGAAGATGAAATCAGTTAACGATGAAATCAGTTAAATGAAGATGAAATCAGTTAAAGATGAAATCAGTTAAAGATGAAATCAGTTAAATGAAGATGAAATCAGTTAAAGATGAAATCAGTTAAATGAAGATGAAATCAGTTAACGATGAAATAAGTTAAATGAAGATGAAATCAGTTAAAAATGAAATCAGTTAAATGAAGATGAAATCAGTTAACGATGAAATCAGTTAAATGAAGATGAAATCAGATAACGATGAAATCAGTTAAATGAAGATGAAATCAGTTAAAGATTAAATCAGTTAAATGAAGAATGAAAATGAAATCAGTTAAATGAAGATGAAATCAGTTAACGATGAAATCAGTTAAAGATGAAATCAGTTAAATGAAGATGAAATCAGTTAACGATGAAATCAGTTAAATGAAGATGAAATCAGTTAACGATGAAATCAGTTAAATGAAGATGAAATCAGTTAACGATGAAATCAGTTAAATGAAGATGAAATCAGTTAAAGATGAAATCAGTTACAGATGAAATCAGTTACATGAAGATTAAATCAGTTAACGATGAAATCAGTTAAAGATGAAATCAGTTAAATGAAGATGAAATCAGTTAACGATGAAATCAGTTAAATGAAGATGAAATCAGTTAAAGATGAAATCAGTTAAATGAAGATGAAATCAGTTAACGATGAAATCAGTTAAATGAAGATGAAATCAGTTAACGATGAAATCAGTTAAAGATGAAATCAGTTAAATGAAGATGAAATCAGTTAACGATGAAATCAGTTAAATGAAGATGAAATCAGTTAAAGATGAAATCAGTTACAGATGAAATCAGTTACAGATGAAATCAGTTAACGATGAAATCAGTTAAATGAAGATGAAATCAGTTAACGATGAAATCAGTTAAAGATGAAATCAGTTACATGAAGATGAAATCATTTAAAGATGAAATCAGTTAAATGAAGATGAAATCAGTTAAAGATGAAATCAGTTAAAGATGAAATCAGTTAAATGAAGATGAAATCAGTTAACGATGAAATCAGTTAAATGAAGATGAAATCAGTTAAAGATGAAATCAGTTAAAGATGAAATCAGTTAAATGAAGATGAAATCAGTTAAAGATGAAATCAGTTAAAGATGAAATCAGTTAAATGAAGATGAAATCAGTTAACGATGAAATAAGTTAAATGAAGATGAAATCAGTTAAAAATGAAATCAGTTAAATGAATATGAAATCAGTTAACGATGAAATCAGTTAAATGAAGATGAAATCAGATAACGATGAAATCAGTTAAATGAAGATGAAATCAGTTAAAGATTAAATCAGTTAAATGAAGAATGAAAATGAAATCAGTTAAATGAAGATGAAATCAGTTAACGATGAAATCAGTTAAAGATGAAATCAGTTAAATGAAGATGAAATCAGTTAACGATGAAATCAGTTAAATGAAGATGAAATCAGTTAACGATGAAATCAGTTAAATGAAGATGAAATCAGTTAACGATGAAATCAGTTAAAGATAAAATCAGTTAAATGAAGATGAAATCAGTTAACGACGAAATCAGTTAAATGAAGATGAAATCAGTTAAATGAAGATGAAATCAGTTAACGATGAAATCAGTTAAATGAAAATGAAATCAGTTAACGATGAAATCAGTTAAAGATGAAATCAGTTAAATGAAGATGAAATCAGTTAACGATGAAATCAGTTAAAGATGAAATCAGTTAAATGAAGATGAAATCAGTTAACGATGAAATCAGTTAAATGAAGATGAAATCAGTTAACGATGAAATCAGTTAAATGAAGATGAAATCAGTTAAAGATGAAATCAGTTAAATGAAGATGAAATCAGTTAACGATGAAATCAGTTAAATGAAGATGAAATCAGTTAACGATGAAATCAGTTAAAGATGAAATCAGTTAAATGAAGATGAAATCAGTTAACGATGAAATCAGTTAAATGAAGATGAAATCAGTTAACGATGAAATCAGTTAAATGAAGAAATCAGTTAACGATGAAATCAGTTAAAGATGAAATCAGTTAAATGAAGATGAAATCAGTTAACGATGAAATCAGTTAAATGAAGATGAAATCAGTTAAAGATGAAATCAGTTAAAGATGAAATCAGTTAAATGAAGATGAAATCAGTTAACGATGAAATCAGTTAACGATGAAATCAGTTAAATGAAGATGAAATCAGTTAAAAATGAAATCAGTTAAATGAAGATGAAATCAGTTAACGATGAAATCAGTTAAATGAAGATGAAATCAGTTAAAGATGAAATCAGTTAAATGAAGAATGAAAATGAAATCAGTTAAATGAAGATGAAATCAGTTAACGATGAAATCAGTTAAAGATGAAATAAGTTAAATGAAGATGAAATCAGTTAACGATGAAATCAGTTAAATGAATATGAAATCAGTTAAATGAAGATGAAATCAGTTAACGATGAAATCAGTTAAATGAAGATGAAATCAGTTGAATGAAGATGAAATCAGTTAAAGATGAAATCAGTTAAATGAAGATGAAATCAGTTAACGATGAAATCAGTTAAAGACAAAATCAGTTAAATGAAGATGAAATCAGTTAACGATGAAATCAGTTAAATGATGATGAAATCAGTTAACGATGAAATCAGTTAAATGAAGATGAAATCAGTTAACGATGAAATCAGTTAAAGATGAAATCAGTTAAATGAAGATGAAATCAGTTAACGATGAAATCAGTTAAATGAAGATGAAATCAGTTAACGATGAAATCAGTTAAAGATGAAATCAGTTAAATGAAGATGAAATCAGTTAACGATGAAATCAGTTAAATGAAGATGAAATCAGTTAATGATGAAATCAGTTAAAGATGAAATCAGTTAAATGAAGATGAAATCAGTTAACGATGAAATCAGTTAAAGATGAAATCAGTTACAGATGAAATCAGTTACATGAAGATTAAATCAGTTAACGATGAAATCAGTTAACGATGAAATCAGTTAAATGAAGATGAAATCAATTAACGATGAAATCAGTTAAATGAAGATGAAATCAGTTAACGATGAAATCAGTTAAAGATGAAATCAGTTAAATGAAGATGAAATCAGTTAACGATGAAATCAGTTAAATGAAGATGAAATCAGTTAACGATGAAATCAGTTAAAGATGAAATCAGTTAAATGAAGATGAAATCAGTTAACGATGAAATCAGTTAAATGAAGATGAAATCAGTTAACGATGAAATCAGTTAAAGATGAAATCAGTTAAATGAAGATGAAATCAGTTAACGATGAAATCAGTTAAAGATGAAATCAGTTAAATGAAGATGAAATCAGTTAACAATGAAATCAGTTAAAGATGAAATCAGTTAAATGAAGATGAAATCAGTTAACGATGAAATCAGTTAAATGAAGATGAAATCAGTTAAAGATGAAATCAGTTAAATGAAGAATGAAAATGAAATCAGTTAAATGAAGATGAAATCAGTTCACGATGAAATCAGTTAAAGATGAAATCAGTTAAATGAAGATGAAATCAGTTAACGATGAAATCAGTTAAAGATGAAATCAGTTACAGATGAAATCAGTTAAATGAAGATGAAATCAGTTAACGATGAAATCAGTTAAAGATGAAATCAGTTAAATGAAGATAAAATCAGTTAACGATGAAATCAGTTAAATGAAGATGAAATCAGTTAACGATGAAATCAGTTAAAGATGAAATCAGTTAAATGAAGATGAAATCAGTTAAAGATGAAATCAGTTAAATGAAGATGAAATCAGTTAACGATGAAATCAGTTAAATGAAGATGAAATCAGTTAACGATGAAATCAGTTAAAGATGAAATCAGTTAAATGAAGATGAAAACAGTTAAATGAAGATGAAATCAGTTAACGATGAAATCAGTTAAAGATGAAATCAGTTACATGAAGATGAAATCAGTTACATGAAGATTAAATCAGTTAACGATGAAATCAGTAAAAGATGAAATCAGTTAACGATGAAATCAGTTAACGATGAAATCAGTTAAAGATGAAATCAGTTAACGATGAAATCAGTTAAAGATGAAAACAGTTACAGATGAAATCAGTTACATGAAGATTAAATCAGTTCACGATGAAATCAGTTAAAGATGAAATCAGTTAACGATGAAATCAGTTAAATGAAGAATGAAAATGAAATCAGTTAAATGAAGATGAAATCAGTTAACGATGAAATCAGTTAAAGATGAAATCAGTTAAATGAAGATGAAATCAGTTAACGATGAAATCAGTTAACGATGAAATCAGTTAAATGAAGATGAAATCAGTTAACGATGAAATCAGTTAAAGATGAAATCAGTTACAGATGAAATCAGTTACATGAAGATTAAATCAGTTAACGATGAAATCAGTTAACGATGAAATCAGTTAAATGAATATGAAATCAGTTAACGATGAAATCAGTTAAAGATGAAATCAGTTAAATGAAGATGAAATCAGTTAACGATGAAATCAGTTAAATGAAGATGAAATCAGTTAACGATGAAATCAGTTAAAGATGAAATCAGTTAAATGAAGATGAAATCAGTTAACGATGAAATCAGTTAAAGATGAAATCAGTTAACGATGAAATCAGTTAAATGAAGATGAAATCAGTTAACGATGAAATCAGTTAAAGATGAAATCAGTTAAATGAAGATGAAATCAGTTAACGATGAAATCAGTTAAATGAAGATGAAATCAGTTACATGAAGATGAAATCAGTTAACGATGAAATCAGTTAAATGAAGATGAAATCAGTTAAATGAAGATGAAATCAGTTAACGATGAAATCAGTTAAAGATGAAATCAGTTACAGATGAAATCAGTTAAAGATGAAATCAGATAAAGATGAAATCAGTTAAATGAAGATGAAATCAGTTAAATGAAGATGAAATCAGTTAACGATGAAATCAGGTACATTAAGATTAAATCAGTTAACGATGAAATCAGTTAAAGATGAAATCAGTTAACGATGAAATCAGTTAAATGAAGATGAAATCAGTTAACGATGAAATCAGTTAAAGATGAAATCAGTTAAATGAAGATGAAATCAGTTAACGATGAAATCAGTTAAATGAAGATGAAATCAGTTAACGATGAAATCAGTTAAAGATGAAATCAGTTAAATGAAGATGAAATCAGTTAACGATGAAATCAGTTAAAGATGAAATCAGTTAACGATGAAATCAGTTAACGATGAAATCAGTTAAATGAAGATGAAATCAGTTAACGATGAAATCAGTTAAAGATGAAATCAGTTAAATGAAGATGAAATCAGTTAAATGAAGATGAAATCAGTTACAGATGAAATCAGTTAAAGATGAAATCAGTTACAGATTAAATCAGTTACATGAAGATTAAATCAGTAAACGATGAAATCAGTTAAAGATGAAATCAGTTAACGATGAAATCAGTTAAAGATGAAATCAGTTAACGATGAAATCAGTTAAATGAAGATGAAATCAGTAAACGATGAAATCAGTTAAAGATGAAATCAGTTAAATGAAGATGAAATCAGTTAACGATGAAATCAGTTAACGATGAAATCAGTTAAATGAAGATGAAATCAGTTAAAGATGAAATCAGTTAACGATGAAATCAGTTACAGATGAAATCAGTTACATGAAGATTAAATCAGTTAACGATGAAATCAGTTAAAGATGAAATCAGTTAACGATGAAATCAGTTAAATGAAGAATGAAAATGAAATCAGTTAAATGAAGATGAAATCAGTTAACGATGAAATCAGTTAAAGATGAAATCAGTTAAATGAAGATGAAATCAGTTAACGATGAAATCAGTTAAATGAAGATGAAATCAGTTAACGATGAAATCAGTTAAAGATGAAATCAGTTACAGATGAAATCAGTTACATGAAGATTAAATCAGTTAACGATGAAATCAGTTAAAGATGAAATCAGTTAACGATGAAATCAGTTAAATGAAGAATGAAAATGAAATCAGTTAAATGAAGATGAAATCAGTTAACGATGAAATCAGTTAACGATGAAATCAGTTAACGATGAAATCAGTTAAATGAAGATGAAATCAGTTAACGATGAAATCAGTTAAAGATGAAATCAGTTAAATGAAGATGAAATCAGTTAACGATGAAATCAGTTAAAGATGAAATCAGTTAAATGAAGATGAAATCAGTTAACGATGAAATCAGTTAAAGATGAAATCAGTTAAATGAAGATGAAATCAGTTAACGATGAAATCAGTTAAATGAAGATGAAATCAGTTAACGATGAAATCAGTTAAAGATGAAATCAGTTAGAGATGAAATCAGTTACATGAAGATTAAATCAGTTAACGATGAAATCAGTTAAAGATGAAATCAGTTAACGATGAAATCAGTTAAATGAAGAATGAAAATGAAATCAGTCAAATGAAGATGAAATCAGTTAACGATGAAATCAGTTAAAGATGAAATCAGTTAAATGAAGATGAAATCAGTTAACGATGAAATCAGTTAACGATGAAATCAGTTAAATGAAGATGAAATCAGTTAAAGATGAAATCAGTTAACGATGAAATCAGTTAAAGATGAAATCAGTTAACGATGAAATCAGTTAAATGAAGAATGAAAATGAAATCAGTTAAATGAAGATGAAATCAGTTAACGATGAAATCAGTTAAAGATGAAATCAGTTAACGATGAAATCAGTTAACGATGAAATCAGTTAACGATGAAATCAGTTAAATGAAGATGAAATCAGTTAACGATGAAATCAGTTAACGATGAAATCAGTTAACGATGAAATCAGTTAAATGAAGATGAAATCAGTTAACGATGAAATCAGTTAAAGATGAAATCAGTTAAATGAAGATGAAATCAGTTAAAGATGAAATCAGTTAAATGAAGATGAAATCAGTTAAATGAAGATGAAATCAGTTAACGATGAAATCAGTTAAAGATGAAATCAGTTAGAGATGAAATCAGTTACATGAAGATGAAATCAGTTAACGATGAAATCAGTTAAAGATGAAATCAGTTAAATGAAGATGAAATCAGTTAACGATGAAATCAGTTACAGATGAAATCAGTTACAGATGAAATCAGTTACATGAAGATGAAATCAGTTAAAGATGAAATCAGTTAAATGAAGATGAAATCAGTTAACGATGAAATCAGTTAAAGATGAAATCAGTTAAATGAAGATGAAATCAGTTAACGATGAAATCAGTTAAATGAAGATGAAATCAGTTAACGATGAAATCAGTTAAAGATGAAATCAGTTAAATGAAGATGAAATCAGTTAACGATGAAATCAGTTAAAGATGAAATCAGTTAAATGAAGATGAAATCAGTTCAAGATGAAATCAGTTAAATGAAGATGAAATCAGTTAACGATGAAATCAGTTAAATGAAGATGAAATCAGTTAAATGAAGATGAAATCAGTTAACGATGAAATCAGTGAAAGATGAAATCAGTTAAATGAAGATGAAATCAGTTAACGATGAAATCAGTTAAATGAAGATGAAATCAGTAAACAATGAAATCAGTTAACGATGAAATCAGTTAACGATGAAATCAGTTAAATGAAGATGAAATCAGTTAACGATGAAATCAGTTAACGATGAAATCAGTTAAATGAAGATGAAATCAGTTAACGATGAAATCAGTTAAAGATGAAATCAGTTAACGATGGAATCAGTTAACGATGAAATCAGTTAACGATGAAATCAGTTAAATGAAGATGAAATCAGTTAACGATGAAATCAGTTAAAGATGAAATCAGTTACAGATGAAATCAGTTAAATGAAGATGAAATCAGTTAAAGATGAAATCAGTTAAATGAAGAATGAAAATGAAATCAGTTAAATGAAGATGAAATCAGTTAACGATGAAATCAGTTCAAGATGAAATCAGTTAAATGAAGATGAAATCAGTTAACGATGAAATCAGTTAAAGATGAAATCAGTTAAATGAAGATGAAATCAGTTCAAGATGAAATCAGTTAAATGAAGATGAAATCAGTTAACGATGAAATCAGTTAAATGAAGATGAAATCAGTTAACGATGAAATCAGTGAAAGATGAAATCAGTTAAATGAAGATGAAATCAGTTAACGATGAAATCAGTTAAATGAAGATGAAATCAGTAAACAATGAAATCAGTTAACGATGAAATCAGTTAACGATGAAATCAGTTAACGATGAAATCAGTTAAATGAAGATGAAATCAGTTAACGATGAAATCAGTTAAATGAAGATGAAATCAGTTAACGATGAAATCAGTTAAAGATGAAATCAGTTAAATGAAGATGAAATCAGTTAACGATGAAATCAGTTAAAGATGAAATCAGTTAAATGAAGATGAAATCAGTTAACGATGAAATCAGTTAAATGAAGATGAAATCAGTTAACGATGAAATCAGTTAAAGATGAAATCAGTTAGAGATGAAATCAGTTACATGAAGATTAAATCAGTTAACGATGAAATCAGTTAAAGATGAAATCAGTTAACGATGAAATCAGTTAAATGAAGAATGAAAATGAAATCAGTCAAATGAAGATGAAATCAGTTAACGATGAAATCAGTTAAAGATGAAATCAGTTAAATGAAGATGAAATCAGTTAACGATGAAATCAGTTAACGATGAAATCAGTTAAATGAAGATGAAATCAGTTAAAGATGAAATCAGTTAACGATGAAATCAGTTAAAGATGAAATCAGTTAACGATGAAATCAGTTAAATGAAGAATGAAAATGAAATCAGTTAAATGAAGATGAAATCAGTTAACGATGAAATCAGTTAACGATGAAATCAGTTAATGATGAAATCAGTTAAATGAAGATGAAATCAGTTAACGATGAAATCAGTTAACGATGAAATCAGTTAACGATGAAATCAGTTAACGATGAAATCAGTTAAATGAAGATGAAATCAGTTAACGATGAAATCAGTTAAAGATGAAATCAGTTAAATGAAGATGAAATCAGTTAAAGATGAAATCAGTTAAATGAAGATGAAATCAGTTAAATGAAGATGAAATCAGTTAACGATGAAATCAGTTAAAGATGAAATCAGTTAGAGATGAAATCAGTTACATGAAGATGAAATCAGTTAACGATGAAATCAGTTAAAGATGAAATCAGTTAAATGAAGATGAAATCAGTTAACGATGAAATCAGTTACAGATGAAATCAGTTACAGATGAAATCAGTTACATGAAGATGAAATCAGTTAAAGATGAAATCAGTTAAATGAAGATGAAATCAGTTAACGATGAAATCAGTTAAAGATGAAATCAGTTAAATGAAGATGAAATCAGTTAACGATGAAATCAGTTAAATGAAGATGAAATCAGTTAACGATGAAATCAGTTAAAGATGAAATCAGTTAAATGAAGATGAAATCAGTTAACGATGAAATCAGTTAAAGATGAAATCAGTTAAATGAAGATGAAATCAGTTCAAGATGAAATCAGTTAAATGAAGATGAAATCAGTTAACGATGAAATCAGTTAAATGAAGATGAAATCAGTTAAATGAAGATGAAATCAGTTAACGATGAAATCAGTGAAAGATGAAATCAGTTAAATGAAGATGAAATCAGTTAACGATGAAATCAGTTAAATGAAGATGAAATCAGTAAACAATGAAATCAGTTAACGATGAAATCAGTTAACGATGAAATCAGTTAAATGAAGATGAAATCAGTTAACGATGAAATCAGTTAACGATGAAATCAGTTAAAGATGAAATCAGTTAGAGATGAAATCAGTTACATGAAGATGAAATCAGTTAACGATGAAATCAGTTAAAGATGAAATCAGTTAAATGAAGATGAAATCAGTTAACGATGAAATCAGTTACAGATGAAATCAGTTACAGATGAAATCAGTTAACGATGAAATCAGTTAAATGAAGATGAAATCAGTTAACGATGAAATCAGTTAAAGATGAAATCAGTTAACGATGGAATCAGTTAACGATGAAATCAGTTAACGATGAAATCAGTTAAATGAAGATGAAATCAGTTAACGATGAAATCAGTTAACGATGAAATCAGTTAAATGAAGATGAAATCAGTTAACGATGAAATCAGTTAAAGATGAAATCAGTTAACGATGGAATCAGTTAACGATGAAATCAGTTAACGATGAAATCAGTTAAATGAAGATGAAATCAGTTAACGATGAAATCAGTTAAAGATGAAAGCAGTTACAGATGAAATCAGTTAAATGAAGATGAAATCAGTTAAAGATGAAATCAGTTAAATGAAGAATGAAAATGAAATCAGTTAAATGAAGATGAAATCAGTTAACGATGAAATCAGTTAAAGATGAAATCAGTTAAATGAAGATGAAATCATTTAACGATGAAATCAGTTAAAGATGAAATCAGTTACAGATGAAATCAGTTAAATGAAGATGAAATCAGTTAACGATGAAATCAGTTAAAGATGAAATCAGTTAAATGAAGATAAAATCAGTTAACGATGAAATCAGTTAAATGAAGATGAAATCATTTAACGATGAAATCAGTTAAAGATGAAATCAGTTACAGATGAAATCAGTTAAATGAAGATGAAATCAGTTAACGATGAAATCAGTTAAATGAAGAATGAAAATGAAATCAGTTAAATGAAGATGAAATCAGTTAACGATGAAATCAGTTAAAGATGAAATCAGTTAAATGAAGATGAAATCAGTTAACGATGAAATCAGTTAACGATGAAATCAGTTAAATGAAGATGAAATCAGTTAACGATGAAATCAGTTAAAGATGAAATCAGTTAAATGAAGATGAAATCAGTTAACGATGAAATCAGTTAAATGAAGATGAAATCAGTTAAAGATGAAATCAGTTAAATGAAGAATGAAAATGAAATCAGTTAAATGAAGATGAAATCAGTTAACGATGAAAACAGTTACAGATGAAATCAGTTACATGAAGATTAAATCAGTTAACGATGAAATCAGTTAAAGATGAAATCAGTTAACGATGAAATCAGTTAAATGAAGAATGAAAATGAAATCAGTTAAATGAAGATGAAATCAGTTAAGGATGAAATCAGTTAAAGATGAAATCAGTTAAATGAAGATGAAATCAGTTAACGATGAAATCAGTTAAATGAAGATGAAATCAGTTAACGATGAAATCAGTTAAAGATGAAATCAGTTAAATGAAGATGAAATCAGTTAACGATGAAATCAGTTACAGATGAAATCAGTTACATGAAGATGAAATCAGTTAAAGATGAAATCAGTTAAATGAAGATGAAATCAGTTAACGATTAAATCAGTTAAAGATGAAATCAGTCAAATGAAGATGAAATCAGTTAAAGATGAAATCAGTTAAATGAAGATGAAATCAGTTAACGATGAAATCAGTTAAAGATGAAATCAGTTAAATGAAGATGAAATCAGTTCAAGATGAAATCAGTTAAATGAAGATGAAATCAGTTAACGATGAAATCAGTTAAATGAAGATGAAATCAGTTAACGATGAAATCAGTTAAAGATGAAATCAGTTAAATGAAGATGAAATCAGTTAACGATGAAATCAGTGAAAGATGAAATCAGTTAAATGAAGATGAAATCAGTTAACGATGAAATCAGTTAAATGAAGATGAAATCAGTTAACGATGAAATCAGTTAAATGAAGATGAAATCAGTTAAATGAAGATGAAATCAGTTAACGATGAAATCAGTTAACGATGAAATCAGTTAACGATGAAATCAGTTACAGATGAAATCAGTTACATGAAGATTAAATCAGTTAACGATGAAATCAGTTAAAGATGAAATCAGTTAACGATGAAATCAGTTAAATGAAGAATGAAAATGAAATCAGTTAAATGAAGATGAAATCAGTTAACGATGAAATTAGTTAAAGATGAAATCAGTTAAATGAAGATGAAATCAGTTAACGATGAAATCAGTTAAATGAAGATGAAATCCGTTAACGATGAAATCAGTTAAAGATGAAATCAGTTAAATGAAGATGAAATCAGTTAAAGATGAAATCAGTTAAAGATGAAATCAGTTAAATGAAGATGAAATCAGTTAACGATGAAATCAGTTAAAGATGAAATCAGTTAAATGAAGATGAAATCAGTTAACGATGAAATCAGTTAAATGAAGATGAAATCAGTTAAAGATGAAATCAGTTAAATGAAGAATGAAAATGAAATCAGTTAAATGAAGATGAAATCAGTTAACGATGAAATCAGTTAAAGATGAAATCAGTTAAATGAAGATGAAATCAGTTAACGATGAAATCAGTTAAAGATGAAATCAGTTACAGATGAAATCAGTTAAATGAAGATGAAATCAGTTAACGATGAAATCAGTTAAAGATGAAATCAGTTAAATGAAGATAAAATCAGTTAACGATGAAATCAGTTAAATGAAGATGAAATCAGTTAACGATGAAATCAGTTAAATGAAGATGAAATCAGTTAACGATGAAATCAGTTAAAGATGAAATCAGTTAAATAAAGATTAAAACAGTTAAATGAAGATGAAATCAGTTAACGATGAAATCAGTTAACGATGAAATCAGTTAACGATGAAAACAGTTACAGATGAAATCAGTTACATGAAGATTAAATCAGTTAACGATGAAATCAGTTAAAGATGAAATCAGTTAACGATGAAATCAGTTAAATGAAGAATGAAAATGAAATCAGTTAAATGAAGATGAAATCAGTTAACGATGAAATCAGTTAAAGATGAAATCAGTTAAATGAAGATGAAATCAGTTAACGATGAAATCAGTTAACGATGAAATCAGTTAATTGAAGATGAAATCAGTTAACGATGAAATCAGTTAAATGAAGATGAAATCAGTTAACGATGAAATCAGTTAAATGAAGATGAAATCAGTTAACGATGAAATCAGTTAAAGATGAAATCAGTTACAGATGAAATCAGTTACATGAAGATTAAATCAGTTAACGATGAAATCAGTTAACGATGAAATCAGTTAAATGAATATGAAATCAGTTAACGATGAAATCAGTTAAAGATGAAATCAGTTAAATGAAGATGAAATCAGTTAACGATGAAATCAGTTAAATGAAGATGAAATCAGTTAACGATGAAATCAGTTAAAGATGAAATCAGTTAACGATGAAATCAGTTAAAGATGAAATCAGTTAACGATGAAATCAGTTAAATGAAGATGAAATCAGTTAACGATGAAATCAGTTAAAGATGAAATCAGTTACAGATTAAATCAGTTACATGAAGATTAAATCAGTTAACGATGAAATCAGTTAAAGATGAAATCAGTTAACGATGAAATCAGTTAAAGATGAAATCAGTTAACGATGAAATCAGTTAAATGAAGATGAAATCAGTTAACGATGAAATCAGTTAAAGATGAAATCAGTTAAATGAAGATGAAATCAGTTAACGATGAAATCAGTTAACGATGAAATCAGTTAAATGAAGATGAAATCAGTTAAAGATGAAATCAGTTAACGATGAAATCAGTTACAGATGAAATCAGTTACACGAAGATTAAATCAGTTAACGATGAAATCAGTTAAAGATGAAATCAGTTAACGATGAAATCAGTTAAATGAAGATGAAATCAGTTAACGATGAAATCAGTTAAAGATGAAATCAGTTAAATGAAGATGAAATCAGTTAACGATGAAATCAGTTAAATGAAGATGAAATCAGTTAACGATGAAATCAGTTAAATGAAGATGAAATCAGTTAACGATGAAATCAGTTAAAGATGAAATCAGTTACAGATGAAATCAGTTACATGAAGATTAAATCAGTTAACGATGAAATCAGTTAACGATGAAATCAGTTAAATGAATATGAAATCAGTTAACGATGAAATCAGTTAAAGATGAAATCAGTTAAATGAAGATGAAATCAGTTAACGATGAAATCAGTTAAATGAAGATGAAATCAGTTAACGATGAAATCAGTTAAAGATGAAATCAGTTAAATGAAGATGAAATCAGTTAACGATGAAATCAGTTAAAGATGAAATCAGTTAACGATGAAATCAGTTAACGATGAAATCAGTTAAATGAAGATGAAATCAGTTAACGATGAAATCAGTTAAAGATGAAATCAGTTAAATGAAGATGAAATCAGTTAACGATGAAATCAGTTAAATGAAGATGAAATCAGTTAACGATGAAATCAGTTAAAGATGAAATCAGTTAACGATGAAATCAGTTAACGATGAAATCAGTTAAAGATGAAATCAGTTAACGATGAAATCAGTTAAAGATGAAATCAGTTAACGATGAAATCAGTTAAATGAAGATGAAATCAGTTAACGATGAAATCAGTTAAAGATGAAATCAGTTACAGATTAAATCAGTTACATGAAGATTAAATCAGTTAACGATGAAATCAGTTAAAGATGAAATCAGTTAACGATGAAATCAGTTAAAGATGAAATCAGTTAACGATGAAATCAGTTAAATGAAGATGAAATCAGTTAACGATGAAATCAGTTAAAGATGAAATCAGTTAAATGAAGATGAAATCAGTTAACGATGTAATCAGTTAACGATGAAATCAGTTAAATGAAGATGAAATCAGTTAAAGATGAAATCAGTTAACGATGAAATCAGTTACAGATGAAATCAGTTACATGAAGATTAAATCAGTTAACGATGAAATCAGTTAAAGATGAAATCAGTTAACGATGAAATCAGTTAAATGAAGAATGAAAATGAAATCAGTGAAATGAAGATGAAATCAGTTAACGATGAAATCAGTTAAAGATGAAATCAGTTAAATGAAGATGAAATCAGTTAACGATGAAATCAGTTAAATGAAGATGAAATCAGTTAACGATGAAATCAGTTAAAGATGAAATCAGTTACAGATGAAATCAGTTACATGAAGATTAAATCAGTTAACGATGAAATCAGTTAAAGATGAAATCAGTTAACGATGAAATCAGTTAAAGATGAAATCAGTTAAATGAAGATGAAATCAGTTAACGATGAAATCAGTTAAATGAAGATGAAATCAGTTACAGATGAAATCAGTTACATGAAGATTAAATCAGTTAACGATGAAATCAGTTAAAGATGAAATCAGTTAACGATGAAATCAGTTAAATGAATGAAAATGAAATCAGTTAAATGAAGATGAAATCAGTTAACGATGAAATCAGTTAAAGATGAAATCAGTTAACGATGAAATCAGTTAAATGAAGATGAAATCAGTTAACGATGAAATCAGTTAAAGATGAAATCAGTTAAATGAAGATGAAATCAGTTAACGATGAAATCAGTTAAAGATGAAATCAGTTAGAGATGAAATCAGTTACATGAAGATTAAATCAGTTAACGATGAAATCAGTTAAAGATGAAATCAGTTAAATGAAGAATGAAAATGAAATCAGTTAAATGAAGATGAAATCAGTTAAAGATGAAATCAGTTAAATGAAGATAAAATCAGTTACAGATGAAATCAGTTAAATGAAGATGAAATCAGTTAAAGATGAAATCAGTTAAATGAAGAATGAAATCAGTTAACGATGAAATCAGTTAAAGATGAAATCAGTTAAATGAAGATGAAATCAGTTAACGATGAAATCAGTTAAAGATGAAATCAGTTAGAGATGAAATCAGTTACATGAAGATTAAATCAGTTAACGATGAAATCAGTTAAAGATGAAATCAGTTAACGATGAAATCAGTTAAATGAAGAATGAAAATGAAATCAGTTAAATGAAGATGAAATCAGTTAAAGATGAAATCAGTTAAATGAAGATAAAATCAGTTACAGATGAAATCAGTTACATGAAGATGAAATCAGTTAAAGATGAAATCAGTTAAATGAAGAATGAAATCAGTTAACGATGAAATCAGTTAAAGATGAAATCAGTTAAATGAAGATGAAATCAGTTAACGATGAAATCAGTTAAAGATGAAATCAGTTAAATGAAGATGAAATCAGTTAACGATGAAATCAGTTAAAGATGAAATCAGTTACAGATGAAATCAGTTACATGAAGATGAAATCAGTTAACGATGAAATCAGTTAAAGATGAAATCAGTTAAATGAAGATGAAATCAGTTAACGATGAAATCAGTTAAAGATGAAATCAGTTAACGATGAAATCAGTTAACGATGAAATCAGTTAAATGAAGATGAAATCAGTTAACGATGAAATCAGTTAAAGATGAAATCAGTTAAATGAAGATGAAATCAGTTAACGATGAAATCAGTTAAATGAAGATGAAATCAGTTAACGATGAAATCAGTTAAAGATGAAATCAGTTAACGATGAAATCAGTTAAAGATGAAATCAGTTAACGATGAAATCAGTTAAAGATGAAATCAGTTAACGATGAAATCAGTTAAATGAAGATGAAATCAGTTAACGATGAAATCAGTTAAAGATGAAATCAGTTACAGATTAAATCAGTTACATGAAGATTAAATCAGTTAAAGATTAAATCAGTTAAAGATGAAATCAGTTAACGATGAAATCAGTTAAAGATGAAATCAGTTAACGATGAAATCAGTTAAATGAAGATGAAATCAGTTAACGATGAAATCAGTTAAAGATGAAATCAGTTAAATGAAGATGAAAGCAGTTAACGATGTAATCAGTTAACGATGAAATCAGTTAAATGAAGATGAAATCAGTTAAAGATGAAATCAGTTAACGATGAAATCAGTTACAGATGAAATCAGTTACATGAAGATTAAATCAGTTAACGATGAAATCAGTTAAAGATGAAATCAGTTAACGATGAAATCAGTTAAATGAAGAATGAAAATGAAATCAGTGAAATGAAGATGAAATCAGTTAACGATGAAATCAGTTAAAGATGAAATCAGTTAAATGAAGATGAAATCAGTTAACGATGAAATCAGTTAAATGAAGATGAAATCAGTTAACGATGAAATCAGTTAAAGATGAAATCAGTTACAGATGAAATCAGTTACATGAAGATTAAATCAGTTAACGATGAAATCAGTTAAAGATGAAATCAGTTAACGATGAAATCAGTTAAAGATGAAATCAGTTAAATGAAGATGAAATCAGTTAACGATGAAATCAGTTAAATGAAGATGAAATCAGTTACAGATGAAATCAGTTACATGAAGATTAAATCAGTTAACGATGAAATCAGTTAAAGATGAAATCAGTTAACGATGAAATCAGTTAAATGAATGAAAATGAAATCAGTTAAATGAAGATGAAATCAGTTAACGATGAAATCAGTTAAAGATGAAATCAGTTAACGATGAAATCAGTTAAATGAAGATGAAATCAGTTAACGATGAAATCAGTTAAAGATGAAATCAGTTAAATGAAGATGAAATCAGTTAACGATGAAATCAGTTAAAGATGAAATCAGTTAGAGATGAAATCAGTTACATGAAGATTAAATCAGTCAACGATGAAATCAGTTAAAGATGAAATCAGTTAAATGAAGAATGAAAATGAAATCAGTTAAATGAAGATGAAATCAGTTAAAGATGAAATCAGTTAAATGAAGATAAAATCAGTTACAGATGAAATCAGTTACATGAAGATGAAATCAGTTAAAGATGAAATCAGTTAAATGAAGAATGAAATCAGTTAACGATGAAATCAGTTAAAGATGAAATCAGTTAAATGAAGATGAAATCAGTTAACGATGAAATCAGTTAAAGATGAAATCAGTTAGAGATGAAATCAGTTACATGAAGATGAAATCAGTTAACGATGAAATCAGTTAAAGATGAAATCAGTTAACGATGAAATCAGTTAAATGAAGAATGAAAATGAAATCAGTTAAATGAAGATGAAATCAGTTAAAGATGAAATCAGTTAAATGAAGATAAAATCAGTTACAGATGAAATCAGTTACATGAAGATGAAATCAGTTAAAGATGAAATCAGTTAAATGAAGAATGAAATCAGTTAACGATGAAATCAGTTAAAGATGAAATCAGTTAAATGAAGATGAAATCAGTTAACGATGAAATCAGTTAAAGATGAAATCAGTTAAATGAAGATGAAATCAGTTAACGATGAAATCAGTTAAAGATGAAATCAGTTACAGATGAAATCAGTTACATGAAGATGAAATCAGTTAACGATGAAATCAGTTAAAGATGAAATCAGTTAAATGAAGATGAAATCAGTTAACGATGAAATCAGTTAAATGAAGATGAAATCAGTTAACGATGAAATAAGTTAAAGATGAAATCAGTTAAATGAAGATGAAATCAGTTAACGATGAAATCAGTTAAAGATGAAATCAGTTAAATGAAGATGAAATCAGTTAACGATGAAATCAGTTAAATGAAGATGAAATCAGTTAACGATGAAATCAGTTAAAGATGAAATCAGTTAAATGAAGATGAAATCAGTTAAATGAAGATGAAATCAGTTAACGATGAAATCAGTTAAAGATGAAATCAGTTACAGATGAAATCAGTTACATTAAAATTAAATCAGTTAACGATGAAATCAGTTAAATGAAGAATGAAAATGAAATCAGTTAAATGAAGATGAAATCAGTTAACGATGAAATCAGTTAAAGATGAAATCAGTTAAATGAAGATGAAATCAGTTAACGATGAAATCAGTTAAATGAAGATGAAATCAGTTAACGATGAAATCAGTTAAAGATGAAATCAGTTAAATGAAGATGAAATCAGTTAAATGAAGATGAAATCAGTTAACGATGAAATCAGTTAAAGATGAAATCAGTTAAATGAAGATGAAATCAGTTAACGATGAAATCAGTTAAATGAAGATGAAATCAGTTAAAGATGAAATCAGTTACAGATGAAACCAGTTACATGAAGATTAAATCAGTTAAAGATTAAATCAGTTAAATGAAGATGAAATCAGTTAAAGATGAAATCAGTTAAATGAAGAATGAAAATGAAATCAGTTAAATGAAGATGAAATCAGTTAACGATGAATTCAGTTAAAGATGAAATCAGTTAAATGAAGATGAAATCAGTTAACGATGAAATCAGTTAAAGATGAAATCAGTTAAATGAAGATGAAATCAGTTAACGATGAAATCAGTTAAATGAAGATGAAATCAGTTAACGATGAAATCAGTTAAAGATGAAATCAGTTAAATGAAGATGAAATCAGTTAACGATGAAATCAGTTACAGATAAATCAGTTACATGAAGATGAAATCAGTTAAAGATGAAATCAGTTAAATGAAGATGAAATCAGTTAAATGAAGATGAAATCAGTTAAAGATGAAATCAGTTACAGATGAAATCAGTTACATGAAGATGAAATCAGTTAACGATGAAATCAGTTAACGATGAAATCAGTTAAAGATGATATCAGTTACAGATGAAATCAGTTACATGAAGATTAAATCAGTTAACGATGAAATCAGTTAAAGATGAAATCAGTTAACGATGAAATCAGTTAAATGAAGAATGAAAATGAAATCAGTTAAATGAAGCTGAAATCAGTTAAGGATGAAATCAGTTAAAGATGAAATCAGTTAAATGAAGATGAAATCAGTTAACGATGAAATCAGTTAAAGATGAAATCAGTTAAATGAAGATGAAATCAGTTAACGATGAAATCAGTTAAAGATGAAATCAGTTAAATGAAGATGAAATCAGTTAACGATGAAATCAGTTAAATGAAGATGAAATCAGTTAAAGATGAAATCAGTTAAATGAAGAATGAAAATGAAATCAGTTAAATGAAGACGAAATCAGTTAACGATGAAATCAGTTAAAGATGAAATCAGTTACATGAAGATTAAATCAGTTAACGATGAAATCAGTTAAAGATGAAATCAGTTAAAGATTAAATCAGTTAAATGAAGATGAAATCAGTTAACGATGAAATCAGTTAAATGAAGATGAAATCAGTTAACGATGAAATCAGTTAAAGATGATATCAGTTACAGATGAAATCAGTTACATGAAGATTAAATCAGTTAACGATGAAATCAGTTAAAGATGAAATCAGTTAACGATGAAATCAGTTAAATGAAGAATGAAAATGAAATCAGTTAAATGAAGATGAAATCAGTTAAGGATGAAATCAGTTAAAGATGAAATCAGTTAAATGAAGATGAAATCAGTTAACGATGAAATCAGTTAAATGAAGATGAAATCAGTTAACGATGAAATCAGTTAAAGATGAAATCAGTTAAATGAAGATGATATCAGTTAACGATGAAATCAGTTACAGATGAAATCAGTTACATGAAGATGAAATCAGTTAAAGATGAAATCAGTTAAATGAAGATGAAATCAGTTAACGATTAAATCAGTTAAAGATGAAATCAGTTAAATGAAGATGAAATCAGTTAAAGATGAAATCAGTTAAATGAAGATGAAATCAGTTAACGATGAAATCAGTTAAAGATGAAATCAGTTAAATGAAGATGAAATCAGTTAAAGATGAAATCAGTTAAATGAAGATGAAATCAGTTCAAGATGAAATCAGTTAAATGAAGATGAAATCAGTTAACGATGAAATCAGTTAAATGAAGATGAAATCAGTTAACGATGAAATCAGTTAAAGATGAAATCAGTTAAATGAAGATGAAATCAGTTAACGATGAAATCAGTGAAAGATGAAATCAGTTAAATGAAGATGAAATCAGTTAACGATGAAATCAGTTAAATGAAGATGAAATCAGTTAACGATGAAATCAGTTAAATGAAGATGAAATCAGTTAAATGAAGATGAAATCAGTTAACGATGAAATCAGTTAACGATGAAATCAGTTACAGATGAAATCAGTTACATGAAGATTAAATCAGTTAACGATGAAATCAGTTAAAGATGAAATCAGTTAACGATGAAATCAGTTAAATGAAGAATGAAAATGAAATCAGTTAAATGAAGATGAAATCAGTTAACGATGAAATTAGTTAAAGATGAAATCAGTTAAATGAAGATGAAATCAGTTAACGATGAAATCAGTTAAATGAAGATGAAATCAGTTAACGATGAAATCAGTTAAAGATTAAATCAGTTAAATGAAGATGAAATCAGTTAACGATGAAATCAGTTAAATGAACATGAAATCAGTTAAATGAAGATGAAATCAGTTAAAGATGAAATCAGTTAAAGATGAAATCAGTTAAATGAAGATGAAATCAGTTAACGATGAAATCAGTTAAAGATGAAATCAGTTAAATGAAGATGAAATCAGTTAACGATGAAATCAGTTAAATGAAGATGAAATCAGTTAAAGATGAAATCAGTTAAATGAAGAATGAAAATGAAATCAGTTAAATGAAGATGAAATCAGTTAACGATGAAATCAGTTAAAGATGAAATCAGTTAAATGAAGATGAAATTAGTTAACGATGAAATCAGTTAAAGATGAAATCAGTTAACGATGAAATCAGTTAAATGAAGATGAAATCAGTTAACGATGAAATCAGTTAAAGATGAAATCAGTTAAATGAAGATAAAATCAGTTAACGATGAAATCAGTTAAATGAAGATGAAATCAGTTAACGATGAAATCAGTTAAAGATGAAATCAGTTAAATGAAGATGAAATCAGTTAAAGATGAAATCAGTTAAATGAAGATGAAATCAGTTAACGATGAAATCAGTTAAATGAAGATGAAATCAGTTAACGATGAAATCAGTTAAAGATGAAATCAGTTAAATAAAGATTAAAACAGTTAAATGAAGATGAAATCAGTTAACGATGAAATCAGTTAACGATGAAATCAGTTAACGATGAAAACAGTTACAGATGAAATCAGTTACATGAAGATTAAATCAGTTAACGATGAAATCAGTTAAAGATGAAATCAGTTAACGATGAAATCAGTTAAATGAAGAATGAAAATGAAATCAGTTAAATGAAGATGAAATCAGTTAACGATGAAATCAGTTAAAGATGAAATCAGTTAAATGAAGATGAAATCAGTTAACGATGAAATCAGTTAACGATGAAATCAGTTAATTGAAGATGAAATCAGTTAACGATGAAATCAGTTAAATGAAGATGAAATCAGTTAACGATGAAATCAGTTAAATGAAGATGAAATCAGTTAACGATGAAATCAGTTAAAGATGAAATCAGTTACAGATGAAATCAGTTACATGAAGATTAAATCAGTTAACGATGAAATCAGTTAACGATGAAATCAGTTAAATGAATATGAAATCAGTTAACGATGAAATCAGTTAAAGATGAAATCAGTTAAATGAAGATGAAATCAGTTAACGATGAAATCAGTTAAATGAAGATGAAATCAGTTAACGATGAAATCAGTTAAAGATGAAATCAGTTAACGATGAAATCAGTTAAAGATGAAATCAGTTAACGATGAAATCAGTTAAATGAAGATGAAATCAGTTAACGATGAAATCAGTTAAAGATGAAATCAGTTACAGATTAAATCAGTTACATGAAGATTAAATCAGTTAACGATGAAATCAGTTAAAGATGAAATCAGTTAACGATGAAATCAGTTAAAGATGAAATCAGTTAACGATGAAATCAGTTAAATGAAGATGAAATCAGTTAACGATGAAATCAGTTAAAGATGAAATCAGTTAAATGAAGATGAAATCAGTTAACGATGAAATCAGTTAACGATGAAATCAGTTAAATGAAGATGAAATCAGTTAAAGATGAAATCAGTTAACGATGAAATCAGTTACAGATGAAATCAGTTACATGAAGATTAAATCAGTTAACGATGAAATCAGTTAAAGATGAAATCAGTTAACGATGAAATCAGTTAAATGAAGATGAAATCAGTTAACGATGAAATCAGTTAAAGATGAAATCAGTTAAATGAAGATGAAATCAGTTAACGATGAAATCAGTTAACGATGAAATCAGTTAACGATGAAATCAGTTAAATGAAGATGAAATCAGTTAACGATGAAATCAGTTAAATGAAGATGAAATCAGTTAACGATGAAATCAGTTAAAGATGAAATCAGTTACAGATGAAATCAGTTACATGAAGATTAAATCAGTTAACGATGAAATCAGTTAACGATGAAATCAGTTAAATGAATATGAAATCAGTTAACGATGAAATCAGTTAAAGATGAAATCAGTTAAATGAAGATGAAATCAGTTAACGATGAAATCAGTTAAATGAAGATGAAATCAGTTAACGATGAAATCAGTTAAAGATGAAATCAGTTAAATGAAGATGAAATCAGTTAACGATGAAATCAGTTAAAGATGAAATCAGTTAACGATGAAATCAGTTAACGATGAAATCAGTTAAATGAAGATGAAATCAGTTAACGATGAAATCAGTTAAAGATGAAATCAGTTAAATGAAGATGAAATCAGTTAACGATGAAATCAGTTAAATGAAGATGAAATCAGTTAACGATGAAATCAGTTAAAGATGAAATCAGTTAACGATGAAATCAGTTAAAGATGAAATCAGTTAACGATGAAATCAGTTAAATGAAGATGAAATCAGTTAACGATGAAATCAGTTAAAGATGAAATCAGTTACAGATTAAATCAGTTACATGAAGATTAAATCAGTTAACGATGAAATCAGTTAAAGATGAAATCAGTTAACGATGAAATCAGTTAAAGATGAAATCAGTTAACGATGAAATCAGTTAAATGAAGATGAAATCAGTTAACGATGAAATCAGTTAAAGATGAAATCAGTTAAATGAAGATGAAATCAGTTAAAGATGAAATCAGTTAACGATGAAATCAGTTAAATGAAGATGAAATCAGTTAAAGATGAAATCAGTTAACGATGAAATCAGTTACAGATGAAATCAGTTACATGAAGATTAAATCAGTTAACGATGAAATCAGTTAAAGATGAAATCAGTTAACGATGAAATCAGTTAAATGAAGAATGAAAATGAAATCAGTGAAATGAAGATGAAATCAGTTAACGATGAAATCAGTTAAAGATGAAATCAGTTAAATGAAGATGAAATCAGTTAACGATGAAATCAGTTAAATGAAGATGAAATCAGTTAACGATGAAATCAGTTAAAGATGAAATCAGTTACAGATGAAATCAGTTACATGAAGATTAAATCAGTTAACGATGAAATCAGTTAAAGATGAAATCAGTTAACGATGAAATCAGTTAAATGAAGAATGAAAATGAAATCAGTGAAATGAAGATGAAATCAGTTAACGATGAAATCAGTTAAAGATGAAATCAGTTAAATGAAGATGAAATCAGTTAACGATGAAATCAGTTAAATGAAGATGAAATCAGTTAACGATGAAATCAGTTAAAGATGAAATCAGTTACAGATGAAATCAGTTACATGAAGATTAAATCAGTTAACGATGAAATCAGTTAAAGATGAAATCAGTTAACGATGAAATCAGTTACATGAAGATTAAATCAGTTAACGATGAAATCAGTTAAATGAAAATGAAATCAGTTAAATGAAGATGAAATCAGTTAATGATGAAATCAGTTAAAGATGAAATCAGTTAAATGAAGATGAAATCAGTTAACGATGAAATCTGTTAAAGATGAAATCAGTTAAATGAAGATGAAATCAGTTAAAGATGAAATCAGTTAAATGAAGATGAAATCAGTTAAATGAAGATGAAATCAGTTAACGATGAAATCAGTTAAAGATGAAATCAGTTAGAGATGAAATCAGTTACATGAAGATTAAATCAGTTAACGATGAAATCAGTTAAAGATGAAATCAGTTAACGATGAAATCAGTTAAATGAAGAATGAAAATGAAATCAGTTAAATGAAGATGAAATCAGTTAAAGATGAAATCAGTTAAATGAAGATAAAATCAGTTACAGATGAAATCAGTTACATGAAGATGAAATCAGTTAAAGATGAAATCAGTTAAATGAAGAATGAAATCAGTTAACGATGAAATCAGTTAAAGATGAAATCAGTTAAATGAAGATGAAATCAGTTAACGATGAAATCAGTTAAAGATGAAATCAGTTAAATGAAGATGAAATCAGTTAACGATGAAATCAGTTAAAGATGAAATCAGTTACAGATGAAATCAGTTACATGAAGATGAAATCAGTTAACGATGAAATCAGTTAAAGATGAAATCAGTTAAATGAAGATGAAATCAGTTAACGATGAAATCAGTTAAATGAAGATGAAATCAGTTAACGATGAAATAAGTTAAAGATGAAATCAGTTAAATGAAGATGAAATCAGTTAAATGAAGATGAAATCAGTTAACGATGAAATCAGTTAAAGATGAAATCAGTTACAGATGAAATCAGTTAACGATGAAATCAGTTAAATGAAGAATGAAAATGAAATCAGTTAAATGAAGATGAAATCAGTTAACGATGAAATCAGTTAAAGATGAAATCAGTTAATTGAAGATGAAATCAGTTAACGATGAAATCAGTTAAATGAAGATGAAATCAGTTAACGATGAAATCAGTTAAAGATGAAATCAGTTAAATGAAGATGAAATCAGTTAAATGAAGATGAAATCAGTTAACGATGAAATCAGTTAAAGATGAAATCAGTTACAGATGAAATCAGTTACATGAAGATGAAATCAGTTAACAATGAAATCAGTTAAAGATGAAATCAGTTAAATGAAGATGAAATCAGTTAACGATGAAATCAGTTAACGATGAAATAAGTTAAAGATGAAATCAGTTAAATGAAGATGAAATCAGTTAACGATGAAATCAGTTAAATGAAGATGAAATCAGTTAACGATGAAATCAGTTAACGATGAAATCAGTTAAATGAAGATGAAATCAGTTAACGATGAAATCAGTTAACGATGAAATCAGTTAAATGAAGATGAAATCAGTTACATGAAGATGAAATCAGTTAACGATGAAATCAGTTAAATGAAGATGAAATCAGTTAAATGAAGATGAAATCAGTTAACGATGAAATCAGTTAAAGATGAAATCAGTTACAGATGAAATCAGTTAAAGATGAAATCAGATAAAGATGAAATCAGTTAAATGAAGATGAAATCAGTTAAATGAAGATGAAATCAGTTAACGATGAAATCAGTTAAAGATGAAATCAGTTACAGATGAAATCAGTTACATTAAGATTAAATCAGTTAACGATGAAATCAGTTAAAGATGAAATCAGTTAACGATGAAATCAGTTAAATGAAGATGAAATCAGTTAACGATGAAATCAGTTAAAGATGAAATCAGTTAAATGAAGATGAAATCAGTTAACGATGAAATCAGTTAAATGAAGATGAAATCAGTTAACGATGAAATCAGTTAAAGATGAAATCAGTTAAATGAAGATGAAATCAGTTAACGATGAAATCAGTTAAAGATGAAATCAGTTAACGATGAAATCAGTTAACGATGAAATCAGTTAAATGAAGATGAAATCAGTTAACGATGAAATCAGTTAACGATGAAATCAGTTAAATGAAGATGAAATCAGTTAACGATGAAATCAGTTAAATGAAGATGAAATCAGTTAACGATGAAATCAGTTAAAGATGAAATCAGTTACAGATTAAATCAGTTACATGAAGATTAAATCAGTTAACGATGAAATCAGTTAAAGATGAAATCAGTTAACGATGAAATCAGTTAAAGATGAAATCAGTTAACGATGAAATCAGTTAAATGAAGATGAAATCAGTTAACGATGAAATCAGTTAAAGATGAAATCAGTTAAATGAAGATGAAATCAGTTAACGATGAAATCAGTTAACGATGAAATCAGTTAAATGAAGATGAAATCAGTTAACGATGAAATCAGTTACAGATGAAATCAGTTACATGAAGATTAAATCAGTTAACGATGAAATCAGTTAAAGATGAAATCAGTTAACGATGAAATCAGTTAAATGAAGAATGACAATGAAATCAGTTAAATGAAGATGAAATCAGTTAACGATGAAATCAGTTAAAGATGAAATCAGTTAAATGAAGATGAAATCAGTTAACGATGAAATCAGTTAAATGAAGATGAAATCAGTTAACGATGAAATCAGTTAAAGATGAAATCAGTTACAGATGAAATCAGTTACATGAAGATTAAATCAGTTAACGATGAAATCAGTTAAAGATGAAATCAGTTAACGATGAAATCAGTTAAATGAAGAATGAAAATGAAATCAGTTAAATGAAGATGAAATCAGTTAACGATGAAATCAGTTAACGATGAAATCAGTTAAAGACGAAATCAGTTAAATGAAGATGAAATCAGTTAACGATGAAATCAGTTAACGATGAAATCAGTGAAATGAAGATGAAATCAGTTAAAGATGAAATCAGTTAACGATGAAATCAGTTACAGATGAAATCAGTTACATGAAGATTAAATCAGTTAACGATGAAATCAGTTAAATGAAGATGAAATCAGTTAACGATGAAATCAGTTAAAGATGAAATCAGTTACATGAAGATGAAATCAGTTAACGATGAAATCAGTTAAATGAAGATGAAATCAGTTAAATGAAGATGAAATCAGTTAACGATGAAATCAGTTAAAGATGAAATCAGTTACAGATGAAATCAGTTAAAGATGAAATCAGATAAAGATGAAATCAGTTAAATGAAGATGAAATCAGTTAAATGAAGATGAAATCAGTTAACGATGAAATCAGTTAAAGATGAAATCAGTTACAGATGAAATCAGTTACATTAAGATTAAATCAGTTAACGATGAAATCAGTTAAAGATGAAATCAGTTAACGATGAAATCAGTTAAATGAAGATGAAATCAGTTAACGATGAAATCAGTTAAAGATGAAATCAGTTAAATGAAGATGAAATCAGTTAACGATGAAATCAGTTAAATGAAGATGAAATCAGTTAACGATGAAATCAGTTAAAGATGAAATCAGTTAAATGAAGATGAAATCAGTTAACGATGAAATCAGTTAAAGATGAAATCAGTTAATGATGAAATCAGTTAACGATGAAATCAGTTAAATGAAGATGAAATCAGTTAACGATGAAATCAGTTAAAGATGAAATCAGTTAAATGAAGATGAAATCAGTTAACGATGAAATCAGTGAAATGAAGATGAAATCAGTTAACGATGAAATCAGTTAAAGATGAAATCAGTTACAGATTAAATCAGTTACATGAAGATTAAATCAGTTAACGATGAAATCAGTTAAAGATGAAATCAGTTAACGATGAAATCAGTTAAAGATGAAATCAGTTAACGATGAAATCAGTTAAATGAAGATGAAATCAGTTAACGATGAAATCAGTTAAAGATGAAATCAGTTAAATGAAGATGAAATCAGTTAAATGAAGATGAAATCAGTTAACGATGAAATCAGTTACAGATGAAATCAGTTACATGAAGATTAAATCAGTTAACGATGAAATCAGTTAAAGATGAAATCAGTTAACGATGAAATCAGTTAAATGAAGAATGACAATGAAATCAGTTAAATGAAGATGAAATCAGTTAACGATGAAATCAGTTAAAGATGAAATCAGTTAAATGAAGATGAAATCAGTTAACGATGAAATCAGTTAAATGAAGATGAAATCAGTTAACGATGAAATCAGTTAAAGATGAAATCAGTTACAGATGAAATCAGTTACATGAAGATTAAATCAGTTAACGATGAAATCAGTTAAAGATGAAATCAGTTAACGATGAAATCAGTTAAATGAAGAATGAAAATGAAATCAGTTAAATGAAGATGAAATCAGTTAACGATGAAATCAGTTAACGATGAAATCAGTTAAAGACGAAATCAGTTAAATGAAGATGAAATCAGTTAACGATGAAATCAGTTAACGATGAAATCAGTGAAATGAAGATGAAATCAGTTAAAGATGAAATCAGTTAACGATGAAATCAGTTACAGATGAAATCAGTTACATGAAGATTAAATCAGTTAACGATGAAATCAGTTAAAGATGAAATCAGTTAACGATGAAATCAGTTAAATGAAGATGAAATCAGTTAACGATGAAATCAGTTAAAGATGAAATCAGTTAAATGAAGATGAAATCAGTTAACGATGAAATCAGTTAAATGAAGATGAAATCAGTTAACGATTAAATCAGTTAAAGATGAAATCAGTTAAATGAAGATGAAATCAGTTAACGATGAAATCAGTTAAATGAAGATGAAATCAGTTAACGATTAAATCAGTTAAAGATGAAATCAGTTACAGATGAAATCAGTTAACGATGAAATCAGTTAACGATGAAATCAGTTAAATGAAGATGAAATCAGTTAACAATGAAATCAGTTAAAGATGAAATCAGTTAAAGATGAAATCAGTTAAATGAAGATGAAATCAGTTAACGATGAAATCAGTTAAATGAAGATGAAATCAGTTAACGATGAAATCAGTTAAAGATGAAATCAGTTAAATGAAGATGAAATCAGTTAACGATGAAATCAGTTACAGATGAAATCAGTTACAGATGAAATCAGTTACATGAAGATGAAATCAGTTAAAGATGAAATCAGTTAAATGAAGATGAAATCAGTTAACGATGAAATCAGTTAAAGATGAAATCAGTTAAATGAAGATGAAATCAGTTAACGATGAAATCAGTTAAATGAAGATGAAATCAGTTAACGATGAAATCAGTTAAAGATGAAATCAGTTAAATGAAGATGAAATCAGTTAACGATGAAATCAGTTAAAGATGAAATCAGTTAAATGAAGATGAAATCAGTTCAAGATGAAATCAGTTAAATGAAGATGAAATCAGTTAACGATGAAATCAGTTAAATGAAGATGAAATCAGTTAACGATGAAATCAGTGAAAGATGAAATCAGTTAAATGAAGATGAAATCAGTTAACGATGAAATCAGTTAAATGAAGATGAAATCAGTAAACAATGAAATCAGTTAACGATGAAATCAGTTAACGATGAAATCAGTTAAATGAAGATGAAATCAGTTAACGATGAAATCATTTAACGATGAAATCAGTTAAATGAAGATGAAATCAGTTAACGATGAAATCAGTTAAAGATGAAATCAGTTAACGATGGAATCAGTTAACGATGAAATCAGTTAAAGATGAAATCAGTTAAATGAAGATGAAATCAGTTAACGATGAAATCAGTTAAAGATGAAATCAGTTACAGATGAAATCAGTTAAATGAAGATGAAATCAGTTAAAGATGAAATCAGTTCAATGAAGAATGAAAATGAAATCAGTTAAATGAAGATGAAATCAGTTAACGATGAAATCAGTTAAATGAAGATGAAATCAGTTAAAGATGAAATCAGTTACAGATGAAACCAGTTACATGAAGATTAAATCAGTTAAAGATTAAATCAGTTAAATGAAGATGAAATCAGTTAAAGATTAAATCAGTTAAATGAAGAATGAAAATGAAATCAGTTAAATGAAGATGAAATAAGTTAACGATGAATTCAGTTAAAGATGAAATCAGTTAAATGAAGATGAAATCAGTTAAATGAAGATGAAATCAGTTAACGATGAAATCAGTTAACGATGAAATCAGTTAAAGATGATATCAGTTACAGATGAAATCAGTTACATGAAGATGAAATCAGTTAACAATGAAATCAGTTAAAGATGAAATCAGTTAAATGAAGATGAAATCAGTTAACGATGAAATCAGTTAACGATGAAATCAGTTAACGATGAAATCAGTTAAATGAAGATGAAATCAGTTAACGATGAAATAAGTTAAAGATGAAATCAGTTAAATGAAGATGAAATCAGTTAACGATGAAATCAGTTAAATGAAGATGAAATCAGTTAACGATGAAATCAGTTAAAGATGAAATCAGTTAAATGAAGATGAAATCAGTTAACGATGAAATCAGTTAACGATGAAATCAGTTAAATGAAGATGAAATCAGTTACATGAAGATGAAATCAGTTAACGATGAAATCAGTTAAATGAAGATGAAATCAGTTAAATGAAGATGAAATCAGTTAACGATGAAATCAGTTAAAGATGAAATCAGTTACAGATGAAATCAGTTAAAGATGAAATCAGATAAAGATGAAATCAGTTAAATGAAGATGAAATCAGTTAAATGAAGATGAAATCAGTTAACGATGAAATCAGTTAAAGATGAAATCAGTTAACGATGAAATCAGTTAACGATGAAATCAGTTAAATGAAGATGAAATCAGTTAACGATGAAATCAGTTAAAGATGAAATCAGTTAAATGAAGATGAAATCAGTTAACGATGAAATCAGTTAAATGAAGATGAAATCAGTTAACGATGAAATCAGTTAAAGATGAAATCAGTTACAGATTAAATCAGTTACATGAAGATTAAATCAGTTAACGATGAAATCAGTTAAAGATGAAATCAGTTAACGATGAAATCAGTTAAAGATGAAATCAGTTAACGATGAAATCAGTTAAATGAAGATGAAATCAGTTAACGATGAAATCAGTTAAAGATGAAATCAGTTAAATGAAGATGAAATCAGTTAACGATGAAATCAGTTAACGATGAAATCAGTTAAATGAAGATGAAATCAGTTACAGATGAAATCAGTTACATGAAGATTAAATCAGTTAACGATGAAATCAGTTAAAGATGAAATCAGTTAACGATGAAATCAGTTAAATGAAGAATGACAATGAAATCAGTTAAATGAAGATGAAATCAGTTAACGATGAAATCAGTTAAAGATGAAATCAGTTAAATGAAGATGAAATCAGTTAACGATGAAATCAGTTAAATGAAGATGAAATCAGTTAACGATGAAATCAGTTAAAGATGAAATCAGTTACAGATGAAATCAGTTACATGAAGATTAAATCAGTTAACGATGAAATCAGTTAAAGATGAAATCAGTTAACGATGAAATCAGTTAAATGAAGAATGAAAATGAAATCAGTTAAATGAAGATGAAATCAGTTAACTATGAAATCAGTTAACGATGAAATCAGTTAACGATGAAATCAGTTAAATGAAGATGAAATCAGTTAACAATGAAATCAGTTAAAGATGAAATCAGTTAAATGAAGATGATATCAGTTAACGATGAAATCAGTTAAAGATGAAATCAGTTAAATGAAGATGAAATCAGTTAAAGATGAAATCAGTTAAATGAAGATGAAATCAGTTAAATGAAGATGAAATCAGTTAACGATGAAATCAGTTAAAGATGAAATCAGTTAGAGATGAAATCAGTTACATGAAGATTAAATCAGTTAACGATGAAATCAGTTAAAGATGAAATCAGTTAACGATGAAATCAGTTAAATGAAGAATGAAAATGAAATCAGTTAAATGAAGATGAAATCAGTTAACGATGAAATCAGTTAAAGATGAAATCAGTTAAATGAAGATGAAATCAGTTAACGATGAAATCAGTTAACGATGAAATCAGTGAAATGAAGATGAAATCAGTTAAAGATGAAATCAGTTAACGATGAAATCAGTTACAGATGAAATCAGTTACATGAAGATTAAATCAGTTAACGATGAAATCAGTTAAAGATGAAATCAGTTAACGATGAAATCAGTTAAATGAAGAATGAAAATGAAATCAGTTAAATGAAGATGAAATCAGTTAACAATGAAATCAGTTAAAGATGAAATCAGTTAAATGAAGATGAAATCAGTTAACGATGAAATCAGTTAAATGAAGATGAAATCAGTTAACGATTAAATCAGTTAAAGATGAAATCAGTTACAGATGAAATCAGTTACATGAAGATGAAATCAGTTAACGATGAAATCAGTTAAAGATGAAATCAGTTAACGATGAAATCAGTTAAATGAAGAATGAAAATGAAATCAGTTAAATGAAGATGAAATCAGTTAACGATGAAATCAGTTAAAGATGAAATCAGTTAACGATGAAATCACTTAACGATGAAATCAGTTAAATGAAGATGAAATCAGTTAACGATGAAATCAGTTAACGATGAAATCAGTTAAATGAAGATGAAATCAGTTAACGATGAAATCAGTTAAAGATGAAATCAGTTAAATGAAGATGAAATCAGTTAAAGATGAAATCAGTTAAATGAAGATGAAATCAGTTAAATGAAGATGAAATCAGTTAACGATGAAATCAGTTAAAGATGAAATCAGTTAGAGATGAAATCAGTTACATGAAGATGAAATCAGTTAACGATGAAATCAGTTAAAGATGAAATCAGTTAAATGAAGATGAAATCAGTTAACGATGAAATCAGTTAAATGAAGATGAAATCAGTTAACGATGAAATCAGTTAAAGATGAAATCAGTTAAATGAAGATGAAATCAGTTAACGATGAAATCAGTTAAATGAAGATGAAATCAGTTAACGATGAAATCAGTTAAAGATGAAATCAGTTAAATGAAGATGAAATCAGTTAACGATGAAATCAGTTACAGATGAAATCAGTTACAGATGAAATCAGTTACATGAAGATGAAATCAGTTAAAGATGAAATCAGTTAAATGAAGATGAAATCAGTTAACGATGAAATCAGTTAAAGATGAAATCAGTTAAATGAAGATGAAATCAGTTAACGATGAAATCAGTTAAATGAAGATGAAATCAGTTAACGATGAAATCAGTTAAAGATGAAATCAGTTAAATGAAGATTAAATCAGTTAACGATGAAATCAGTTAAAGATGAAATCAGTTAAATGAAGATGAAATCAGTTCAAGATGAAATCAGTTAAATGAAGATGAAATCAGTTAACGATGAAATCAGTTAAATGAAGATGAAATCAGTTAACGATGAAATCAGTGAAAGATGAAATCAGTTAAATGAAGATGAAATCAGTTAACGATGAAATCAGTTAAATGAAGATGAAATCAGTAAACAATGAAATCAGTTAACGATGAAATCAGTTAACGATGAAATCAGTTAAATGAAGATGAAATCAGTTAACGATGAAATCAGTTAACGATGAAATCAGTTAAATGAAGATGAAATCAGTTAACGATGAAATCAGTTAAAGATGAAATCAGTTAACGATGGAATCAGTTAACGATGAAATCAGTTAAAGATGAAATCAGTTAAATGAAGATGAAATCAGTTAACGATGAAATCAGTTAAAGATGAAATCAGTTACAGATGAAATCAGTTAAATGAAGATGAAATCAGTTAAAGATGAAATCAGTTAAATGAAGAATGAAAATGAAATCAGTTAAATGAAGATGAAATCAGTTAACGATGAAATCAGTTAAAGATGAAATCAGTTAAATGAAGATGAAATCAGTTAACGATGAAATCAGTTAAATGAAGATGAAATCAGTTAAAGATGAAATCAGTTACAGATGAAACCAGTTACATGAAGATTAAATCAGTTAAAGATTAAATCAGTTAAATGAAGATGAAATCAGTTAAAGATGAAATCAGTTAAATGAAGAATGAAAATGAAATCAGTTAAATGAAGATGAAATCAGTTAACGATGAATTCAGTTAAAGATGAAATCAGTTAAATGAAGATGAAATCAGTTAAATGAAGATGAAATCAGTTAACGATGAAATCAGTTAAAGATGATATCAGTTACAGATGAAATCAGTTACATGAAGATGAAATCAGTTAACAATGAAATCAGTTAAAGATGAAATCAGTTAAATGAAGATGAAATCAGTTAACGATGAAATCAGTTAACGATGAAATCAGTTAACGATGAAATCAGTTAAATGAAGATGAAATCAGTTAACGATGAAATAAGTTAAAGATGAAATCAGTTAAATGAAGATGAAATCAGTTAACGATGAAATCAGTTAAATGAAGATGAAATCAGTTAACGATGAAATCAGTTAAAGATGAAATCAGTTAAATGAAGATGAAATCAGTTAACGATGAAATCAGTTAACGATGAAATCAGTTAAATGAAGATGAAATCAGTTACATGAAGATGAAATCAGTTAACGATGAAATCAGTTAAATGAAGATGAAATCAGTTAAATGAAGATGAAATCAGTTAACGATGAAATCAGTTAAAGATGAAATCAGTTACAGATGAAATCAGTTAAAGATGAAATCAGATAAAGATGAAATCAGTTAAATGAAGATGAAATCAGTTAAATGAAGATGAAATCAGTTAACGATGAAATCAGTTAAAGATGAAATCAGTTACAGATGAAATCAGTTACATTAAGATTAAATCAGTTAACGATGAAATCAGTTAAAGATGAAATCAGTTAACGATGAAATCAGTTAAATGAAGATGAAATCAGTTAACGATGAAATCAGTTAACGATGAAATCAGTTAAATGAAGATGAAATCAGTTAACGATGAAATCAGTTAAATGAAGATGAAATCAGTTAACGATGAAATCAGTTAAAGATGAAATCAGTTAAATGAAGATGAAATCAGTTAACGATGAAATCAGTTAAAGATGAAATCAGTTAACGATGAAATCAGTTAACGATGAAATCAGTTAAATGAAGATGAAATCAGTTAACGATGAAATCAGTTAAAGATGAAATCAGTTAAATGAAGATGAAATCAGTTAACGATGAAATCAGTTAAATGAAGATGAAATCAGTTAACGATGAAATCAGTTAAAGATGAAATCAGTTACAGATTAAATCAGTTACATGAAGATTAAATCAGTTAACGATGAAATCAGTTAAAGATGAAATCAGTTAACGATGAAATCAGTTAAAGATGAAATCATTTAACGATGAAATCAGTTAAATGAAGATGAAATCAGTTAACGATGAAATCAGTTAAAGATGAAATCAGTTAAATGAAGATGAAATCAGTTAACGATGAAATCAGTTAAATGAAGATGAAATCAGTTAACGATGAAATCAGTTACAGATGAAATCAGTTACATGAAGATTAAATCAGTTAACGATGAAATCAGTTAAAGATGAAATCAGTTAACGATGAAATCAGTTAAATGAAGAATGAAAATGAAATCAGTTAAATGAAGATGAAATCAGTTAACGATGAAATCAGTTAAAGATGAAATCAGTTAAATGAAGATGAAATCAGTTAACGATGAAATCAGTTAACGATGAAATCAGTTAACGATGAAATCAGTTAAATGAAGATGAAATCAGTTAACGATGAAATCAGTTAAAGATGAAATCAGTTAAATGAAGATGAAATCAGTTAACGATGAAATCAGTTAAAGATGAAATCAGTTAAATGAAGATGAAATCAGTTAAAGATGAAATCAGTTAAATGAAGATGAAATCAGTTAAATGAAGATGAAATCAGTTAACGATGAAATCAGTTAAAGATGAAATAAGTTAGAGATGAAATCAGTTACATGAAGATGAAATCAGTTAACGATGAAATCAGTTAAAGATGAAATCAGTTAACGATGAAATCAGTTAAATGAAGAATGAAAATGAAATCAGTTAAATGAAGATGAAATCAGTTAACGATGAAATCAGTTAAAGATGAAATCAGTTAAATGAAGATGAAATCAGTTAACAATGAAATCAGTTAACGATGAAATCAGTGAAATGAAGATGAAATCAGTTAAAGATGAAATCAGTTAACGATGAAATCAGTTACAGATGAAATCAGTTACATGAAGATTAAATCAGTTAACGATGAAATCAGTTAAAGATGAAATCAGTTAACGATGAAATCAGTTAAATGAAGAATGAAAATGAAATCAGTTAAATGAAGATGAAATCAGTTAACGATGAAATCAGTTAAAGATGAAATCAGTTAACGATGAAATCAGTTAACGATGAAATCAGTTAACGATGAAATCAGTTAAATGAAGATGAAATCAGTTAACGATGAAATCAGTTAACGATGAAATCAGTTAAATGAAGATGAAATCAGTTAACGATGAAATCAGTTAAAGATGAAATCAGTTAAATGAAGATGAAATCAGTTAAAGATGAAATCAGTTAAATGAAGATGAAATCAGTTAACGATGAAATCAGTTAAAGATGAAATCAGTTAGAGATGAAATCAGTTACATGAAGATGAAATCAGTTAACGATGAAATCAGTTAAAGATGAAATCAGTTAAATGAAGATGAAATCAGTTAACGATGAAATCAGTTAAAGATGAAATCAGTTACAGATTAAATCAGTTACATGAAGATTAAATCAGTTAACGATGAAATCAGTTAAAGATGAAATCAGTTAACGATGAAATCAGTTAAAGATGAAATCAGTTAACGATGAAATCAGTTAAATGAAGATTAAATCAGTTAACGATGAAATCAGTTAAAGATGAAATCAGTTAAATGAAGATGAAATCAGTTAACGATGAAATCAGTTAAATGAAGATGAAATCAGTTAACGATGAAATCAGTTACAGATGAAATCAGTTACATGAAGATTAAATCAGTTAACGATGAAATCAGTTAAAGATGAAATCAGTTAAATGAAGAATGAAAATGAAATCAGTTAAATGAAGATGAAATCAGTTAACGATGAAATCAGTTAAAGATGAAATCAGTTAAATGAAGATGAAATCAGTTAACGATGAAATCAGTTAAATGAAGATGAAATAAGTTAGAGATGAAATCAGTTACATGAAGATGAAATCAGTTAACGATGAAATCAGTTAAAGATGAAATAAGTTAACGATGAAATCAGTTAAATGAAGAATGAAAATGAAATCAGTTAAATGAAGATGAAATCAGTTAACGATGAAATCAGTTAAAGATGAAATCAGTTAAATGAAGATGAAATCAGTTAACAATGAAATCAGTTAACGATGAAATCAGTGAAATGAAGATGAAATCAGTTAAAGATGAAATCAGTTAACGATGAAATCAGTTACATGAAGATTAAATAAGTTAACGATGAAATCAGTTAAAGATGAAATCAGTTAACGATGAAATCAGTTAAATGAAGAATGAAAATGAAATCAGTTAAATGAAGATGAAATCAGTTAACGATGAAATCAGTTAAAGATGAAATCAGTTAACGATGAAATCAGTTAACGATGAAATCAGTTAACGATGAAATCAGTTAAATGAAGATGAAATCAGTTAACGATGAAATCAGTTAACGATGAAATCAGTTAAATGAAGATGAAATCAGTTAACGATGAAATCAGTTAAAGATGAAATCAGTTAAATGAAGATGAAATCAGTTAAAGATGAAATCAGTTAAATGAAGATGAAATCAGTTAACGATGAAATCAGTTAAAGATGAAATCAGTTAGAGATGAAATCAGTTACATGAAGATGAAATCAGTTAACGATGAAATCAGTTAAAGATGAAATCAGTTAAATGAAGATGAAATCAGTTAACGATGAAATCAGTTAAATGAAGATGAAATCAGTTAACGATGAAATCAGTTAAATGAAGATGAAATCAGTTAACGATGAAATCAGTTAAAGATGAAATCAGTTAAATGAAGATGAAATCAGTTAACGATGAAATCAGTTACAGATGAAATCAGTTACAGATGACATCAGTTACATGAAGATGAAATCAGTTAAAGATGAAATCAGTTAAATGAAGATGAAATCAGTTAACGATGAAATCAGTTAAAGATGAAATCAGTTAAATGAAGATGAAATCAGTTAACGATGAAATCAGTTAAATGAAGATGAAATCAGTTAACGATGAAATCAGTTACAGATGAAATCAGTTACATGAAGATTAAATCAGTTAACGATGAAATCAGTTAAAGATGAAATCAGTTAACGATGAAATCAGTTAAATGAAGAGTGAAAATGAAATCAGTTAAATGAAGATGAAATCAGTTAACGATGAAATCAGTTAAAGATGAAATCAGTTAAATGAAGATGAAATCAGTTAACGATGAAATCAGTTAAATGAAGATGAAATCAGTTAACGATGAAATCAGTTAAAGATGAAATCAGTTACAGATGAAATCAGTTACATGAAGATTAAATCAGTTAACGATGAAATCAGTTAAAGATGAAATCAGTTAACGATGAAATCAGTTAAATGAAGAATGAAAATGAAATCAGTTAAATGAAGATGAAATCAGTTAACGATGAAATCAGTTAACGATGAAATCAGTTAACGATGAAATCAGTTAAATGAAGATGAAATCAGTTAACGATGAAATCAGTTAAAGATGAAATCAGTTAAATGAAGATTAAATCAGTTAACGATGAAATCAGTTAAAGATGAAATCAGTTAAATGAAGATGAAATCAGTTAAAGATGAAATCAGTTAAATGAAGATGAAATCAGTTAAATGAAGATGAAATCAGTTAACGATGAAATCAGTTAAAGATGAAATCAGTTAGAGATGAAATCAGTTACATGAAGATTAAATCAGTTAACGATGAAATCAGTTAAAGATGAAATCAGTTAACGATGAAATCAGTTAAATGAAGAATGAAAATGAAATCAGTTAAATGAAGATGAAATCAGTTAACGATGAAATCAGTTAAAGATGAAATCAGTTAAATGAAGATGAAATCAGTTAACAATGAAATCAGTTAACGATGAAATCAGTGAAATGAAGATGAAATCAGTTAAAGATGAAATCAGTTAACGATGAAATCAGTTACAGATGAAATCAGTTACATGAAGATTAAATCAGTTAACGATGAAATCAGTTAAAGATGAAATCAGTTAACGATGAAATCAGTTAAATGAAGAATGAAAATGAAATCAGTTAAATGAAGATGAAATCAGTTAACGATGAAATCAGTTAAAGATGAAATCAGTTAACGATGAAATCAGTTAACGATGAAATCAGTTAAATGAAGATGAAATCAGTTAACGATGAAATCAGTTAACGATGAAATCAGTTAAATGAAGATGAAATCAGTTAACGATGAAATCAGTTAAATGAAGATGAAATCAGTTAAAGATGAAATCAGTTAAATGAAGATGAAATCAGTTAACGATGAAATCAGTTAAAGATGAAATCAGTTAGAGATGAAATCAGTTACATGAAGATGAAATCAGTTAACGATGAAATCAGTTAAAGATGAAATCAGTTAAATGAAGATGAAATCAGTTAACGATGAAATCAGTTAAATGAAGATGAAATCAGTTAACGATGAAATCAGTTAAAGATGAAATCAGTTAAATGAAGATGAAATCAGTTAACGATGAAATCAGTTAAATGAAGATGAAATCAGTTAACGATGAAATCAGTTAAAGATGAAATCAGTTAAATGAAGATGAAATCAGTTAACGATGAAATCAGTTACAGATGAAATCAGTTACAGATGAAATCAGTTACATGAAGATGAAATCAGTTAAAGATGAAATCAGTTAAATGAAGATGAAATCAGTTAACGATGAAATCAGTTAAAGATGAAATCAGTTAAATGAAGATGAAATCAGTTAACGATGAAATCAGTTAAATGAAGATGAAATCAGTTAACGATGAAATCAGTTAAAGATGAAATCAGTTAAATGAAGATGAAATCAGTTAAAGATGAAATCAGTTAAATGAAGATGAAATCAGTTAAATGAAGATGAAATCAGTTAACGATGAAATCAGTTAACGATGAAATCAGTTAAATGAAGATGAAATCAGTTAACGATGAAATCAGTTAAAGATGAAATCAGTTAACGATGGAATCAGTTAACGATGAAATCAGTTAAATGAAGATGAAATGAGTTAACGATGAAATCAGTTAAAGATGAAATCAGTTAAATGAAGATGAAATCAGTTCAAGATGAAATCAGTTAAATGAAGATGAAATCAGTTAACGATGAAATCAGTTAAATGAAGATGAAATCAGTTAAATGAAGATGAAATCAGTTAACGATGAAATCAGTGAAAGATGAAATCAGTTAAATGAAGATGAAATCAGTTAACGATGAAATCAGTTAAATGAAGATGAAATCAGTTAACGATGAAATCAGTTAACGATGAAATCAGTTAAATGAAGATGAAATCAGTTAACGATGAAATCAGTTAAAGATGAAATCAGTTAACGATGGAATCAGTTAACGATGAAATCAGTTAAAGATGAAATCAGTTAAATGAAGATGAAATCAGTTAAAGATGAAATCAGTTAAATGAAGATGAAATCAGTTAACGATGAAATCAGTTAAAGATGAAATCAGTTACAGATGAAATCAGTTAAATGAAGATGAAATCAGTTAAAGATGAAATCAGTTAAATGAAGAATGAAAATGAAATCAGTTAAATGAAGATGAAATCAGTTAACGATGAAATCAGTTAAAGATGAAATCAGTTAAATGAAGATGAAATCAGTTAACGATGAAATCAGTTAAAGATGAAATCAGTTAAAGATGAAATCAGTTAAATGAAGATGAAATCAGTTAACGATGAAATCAGTTAAATGAAGATGAAATCAGTTAACGATGAAATCAGTTAAAGATGAAATCAGTTAAATGAAGATGAAATCAGTTAACGATGAAATCAGTGAAAGATGAAATCAGTTAAATGAAGATGAAATCAGTAAACGATGAAATCAGTTAAATGAAGATGAAATCACTTAACAATGAAATCAGTTAACGATGAAATCAGTTAACGATGAAATCAGTTAAATGAAGATGAAATCAGTTAACGATGAAATCAGTTAACGATGAAATCAGTTAAATGAAGATGAAATCAGTTAACGATGAAATCAGTTAAAGATGAAATCAGTTAACGATGAAATCAGTTAACGATGAAATCAGTTAAATGAAGATGAAATCAGTTAACGATGAAATCAGTTAAAGATGAAATCAGTTACAGATGAAATCAGTTAAATGAAGATGAAATCAGTTAACGATGAAATCAGTTAAATGAAGAATGAAAATGAAATCAGTTAAATGAAGATGAAATCAGTTAACGATGAAATCAGTTAAAGATGAAATCAGTTAAATGAAGATGAAATCAGTTAACGATGAAATCAGTTAAAGATGAAATCAGTTACAGATGAAATCAGTTACATTAAGATTAAATCAGTTAACGATGAAATCAGTTAAAGATGAAATCAGTTAACGATGAAATCAGTTAAATGAAGATGAAATCAGTTAACGATGAAATCAGTTAAAGATGAAATCAGTTAAATGAAGATGAAATCAGTTAACGATGAAATCAGTTAAATGAAGATGAAATCAGTTAACGATAAAATCAGTTAAAGATGAAATCAGTTAAATGAAGATGAAATCAGTTATCGATGAAATCAGTTAAAGATGAAATCAGTTAACGATGAAATCAGTTAACGATGAAATCAGTTAAATGAAGATGAAATCAGTTAACGATGAAATCAGTTAAATGAAGATGAAATCAGTTAACGATGAAATCAGTTAAAGATGAAATCAGTTACAGATTAAATCAGTTACATGAAGATTAAATCAGTTAACGATGAAATCAGTTAAAGATGAAATCAGTTAACGATGAAATCAGTTAAAGATGAAATCAGTTAACGATGAAATCAGTTAAATGAAGATGAAATCAGTTAACGATGAAATCAGTTAAAGATGAAATCAGTTAAATGAAGATGAAATCAGTTAACGATGAAATCAGTTAACGATGAAATCAGTTAAATGAAGATGAAATCAGTGAACGATGAAATCAGTTACAGATGAAATCAGTTACATGAAGATTAAATCAGTTAACGATGAAATCAGTTAAAGATGAAATCAGTTAACGATGAAATCAGTTAAATGAAGAATGAAAATGAAATCAGTTAAATGAAGATGAAATCAGTTAACGATGAAATCAGTTAAAGATGAAATCAGTTAAATGAAGATGAAATCAGTTAACGATGAAATCAGTTAAAGATGAAATCAGTTAAATGAAGATGAAATCAGTTAACGATGAAATCAGTTAAATGAAGATGAAATCAGTTAACGATGAAATCAGTTAAAGATGAAATCAGTTAAATGAAGATGAAATCACTTAACGATGAAATCAGTTACAGATGAAATCAGTTACATGAAGATGAAATCAGTTACAGATGAAATCAGTTAAATGAAGATGAAATCAGTTCAAGATGAAATCAGTTAAATGAAGATGAAATCAGTTAACGATGAAATCAGTTAAATGAAGATGAAATCAGTTAAATGAAGATGAAATCAGTTAACGATGAAATCAGTTAAATGAAGATGAAATCAGTTAAAGATGAAATCAGTTAAATGAAGATGAAATCAGTTAACGATGAAATCAGTTAAAGATGAAATCAGTTAGAGATGAAATCAGTTACATGAAGATGAAATCAGTTAACGATGAAATCAGTTAAAGATGAAATCAGTTAAATGAAGATGAAATCAGTTAACGATGAAATCAGTTAAATGAAGATGAAATCAGTTAACGATGAAATCAGTTAAAGATGAAATCAGTTAAATGAAGATGAAATCAGTTAACGATGAAATCAGTTAAATGAAGATGAAATCAGTTAACGATGAAATCAGTTAAAGATGAAATCAGTTAAATGAAGATGAAATCAGTTAACGATGAAATCAGTTACAGATGAAATCAGTTACAGATGAAATCAGTTACATGAAGATGAAATCAGTTAAAGATGAAATCAGTTAAATGAAGATGAAATCAGTTAACGATGAAATCAGTTAAAGATGAAATCAGTTAAATGAAGATGAAATCAGTTAACGATGAAATCAGTTAAATGAAGATGAAATCAGTTAACGATGAAATCAGTTAAAGATGAAATCAGTTAAATGAAGATGAAATCAGTTAAAGATGAAATCAGTTAAATGAAGATGAAATCAGTTAAATGAAGATGAAATCAGTTAACGATGAAATCAGTTAACGATGAAATCAGTTAAATGAAGATGAAATCAGTTAACGATGAAATCAGTTAAAGATGAAATCAGTTAACGATGGAATCAGTTAACGATGAAATCAGTTAAATGAAGATGAAATGAGTTAACGATGAAATCAGTTAAAGATGAAATCAGTTAAATGAAGATGAAATCAGTTCAAGATGAAATCAGTTAAATGAAGATGAAATCAGTTAACGATGAAATCAGTTAAATGAAGATGAAATCAGTTAAATGAAGATGAAATCAGTTAACGATGAAATCAGTGAAAGATGAAATCAGTTAAATGAAGATGAAATCAGTTAACGATGAAATCAGTTAAATGAAGATGAAATCAGTTAACGATGAAATCAGTTAACGATGAAATCAGTTAAATGAAGATGAAATCAGTTAACGATGAAATCAGTTAAAGATGAAATCAGTTAACGATGGAATCAGTTAACGATGAAATCAGTTAAAGATGAAATCAGTTAAATGAAGATGAAATCAGTTAAAGATGAAATCAGTTAAATGAAGATGAAATCAGTTAACGATGAAATCAGTTAAAGATGAAATCAGTTACAGATGAAATCAGTTAAATGAAGATGAAATCAGTTAAAGATGAAATCAGTTAAATGAAGAATGAAAATGAAATCAGTTAAATGAAGATGAAATCAGTTAACGATGAAATCAGTTAAAGATGAAATCAGTTAAATGAAGATGAAATCAGTTAACGATGAAATCAGTTAAAGATGAAATCAGTTAAAGATGAAATCAGTTAAATGAAGATGAAATCAGTTAAAGATGAAATCAGTTAAATGAAGATGAAATCAGTTAAATGAAGATGAAATCAGTTAACGATGAAATCAGTTAAATGAAGATGAAATCAGTTAACGATGAAATCAGTTAAAGATGAAATCAGTTAAATGAAGATGAAATCAGTTAACGATGAAATCAGTGAAAGATGAAATCAGTTAAATGAAGATGAAATCAGTAAACGATGAAATCAGTTAAATGAAGATGAAATCACTTAACAATGAAATCAGTTAACGATGAAATCAGTTAACGATGAAATCAGTTAAATGAAGATGAAATCAGTTAACGATGAAATCAGTTAACGATGAAATCAGTTAAATGAAGATGAAATCAGTTAACGATGAAATCAGTTAAAGATGAAATCAGTTAACGATGAAATCAGTTAACGATGAAATCAGTTAAATGAAGATGAAATCAGTTAACGATGAAATCAGTTAAAGATGAAATCAGTTACAGATGAAATCAGTTAAATGAAGATGAAATCAGTTAACGATGAAATCAGTTAAATGAAGAATGAAAATGAAATCAGTTAAATGAAGATGAAATCAGTTAACGATGAAATCAGTTAAAGATGAAATCAGTTAAATGAAGATGAAATCAGTTAACGATGAAATCAGTTAAAGATGAAATCAGTTACAGATGAAATCAGTTACATTAAGATTAAATCAGTTAACGATGAAATCAGTTAAAGATGAAATCAGTTAACGATGAAATCAGTTAAATGAAGATGAAATCAGTTAACGATGAAATCAGTTAAAGATGAAATCAGTTAAATGAAGATGAAATCAGTTAACGATGAAATCAGTTAAATGAAGATGAAATCAGTTAACGATAAAATCAGTTAAAGATGAAATCAGTTAAATGAAGATGAAATCAGTTATCGATGAAATCAGTTAAAGATGAAATCAGTTAACGATGAAATCAGTTAACGATGAAATCAGTTAAATGAAGATGAAATCAGTTAACGATGAAATCAGTTAAATGAAGATGAAATCAGTTAACGATGAAATCAGTTAAAGATGAAATCAGTTACAGATTAAATCAGTTACATGAAGATTAAATCAGTTAACGATGAAATCAGTTAAAGATGAAATCAGTTAACGATGAAATCAGTTAAAGATGAAATCAGTTAACGATGAAATCAGTTAAATGAAGATGAAATCAGTTAACGATGAAATCAGTTAAAGATGAAATCAGTTAAATGAAGATGAAATCAGTTAACGATGAAATCAGTTAACGATGAAATCAGTTAAATGAAGATGAAATCAGTGAACGATGAAATCAGTTACAGATGAAATCAGTTACATGAAGATTAAATCAGTTAACGATGAAATCAGTTAAAGATGAAATCAGTTAACGATGAAATCAGTTAAATGAAGAATGAAAATGAAATCAGTTAAATGAAGATGAAATCAGTTAACGATGAAATCAGTTAAAGATGAAATCAGTTAAATGAAGATGAAATCAGTTAACGATGAAATCAGTTAAAGATGAAATCAGTTAAATGAAGATGAAATCAGTTAACGATGAAATCAGTTAAATGAAGATGAAATCAGTTAACGATGAAATCAGTTAAAGATGAAATCAGTTAAATGAAGATGAAATCACTTAACGATGAAATCAGTTACAGATGAAATCAGTTACATGAAGATGAAATCAGTTACAGATGAAATCAGTTAAATGAAGATGAAATCAGTTCAAGATGAAATCAGTTAAATGAAGATGAAATCAGTTAACGATGAAATCAGTTAAATGAAGATGAAATCAGTTAAATGAAGATGAAATCAGTTAACGATGAAATCAGTGAAAGATGAAATCAGTTAAATGAAGATGAAATCAGTTAACGATGAAATCAGTTAAATGAAGATGAAATCAGTTAACGATGAAATCAGTTAACGATGAAATCAGTTAAATGAAGATGAAATCAGTTAACGATGAAATCAGTTAAAGATGAAATCAATTAACGATGGAATCAGTTAACGATGAAATCAGTTAAAGATGAAATCAGTTAAATGAAGATGAAATCAGTTAAAGATGAAATCAGTTAAATGAAGATGAAATCAGTTAACGATGAAATCAGTTAAAGATGAAATCAGTTACAGATGAAATCAGTTAAATGAAGATGAAATCAGTTAAAGATGAAATCAGTTAAATGAAGAATGAAAATGAAATCAGTTAAATGAAGATGAAATCAGTTAACGATGAAATCAGTTAAAGATGAAATCAGTTAAATGAAGATGAAATCAGTTAACGATGAAATCAGTTAAAGATGAAATCAGTTAAATGAAGATGAAATCAGTAAACGATGAAATCAGTTAAATGAAGATGAAATCACTTAACAATGAAATCAGTTAACGATGAAATCAGTTAACGATGAAATCAGTTAAATGAAGATGAAATCAGTTAACGATGAAATCAGTTAACGATGAAATCAGTTAAATGAAGATGAAATCAGTTAACGATGAAATCAGTTAAAGATGAAATCAGTTAACGATGAAATCAGTTAACGATGAAATCAGTTAAATGAAGATGAAATCAGTTAACGATGAAATCAGTTAAAGATGAAATCAGTTACAGATGAAATCAGTTAAATGAAGATGAAATCAGTTAACGATGAAATCAGTTAAATGAAGAATGAAAATGAAATCAGTTAAATGAAGATGAAATCAGTTAACGATGAAATCAGTTAAAGATGAAATCAGTTAAATGAAGATGAAATCAGTTAACGATGAAATCAGTTAAAGATGAAATCAGTTACAGATGAAATCAGTTACATTAAGATTAAATCAGTTAACGATGAAATCAGTTAAAGATGAAATCAGTTAACGATGAAATCAGTTAAATGAAGATGAAATCAGTTAACGATGAAATCAGTTAAAGATGAAATCAGTTAAATGAAGATGAAATCAGTTAACGATGAAATCAGTTAAATGAAGATGAAATCAGTTAACGATGAAATCAGTTAAAGATGAAATCAGTTAAATGAAGATGAAATCAGTTATCGATGAAATCAGTTAAAGATGAAATCAGTTAACGATGAAATCAGTTAACGATGAAATCAGTTAAATGAAGATGAAATCAGTTAACGATGAAATCAGTTAAATGAAGATGAAATCAGTTAACGATGAAATCAGTTAAAGATGAAATCAGTTAAATGAAGATGAAATCAGTTAACGATGAAATCAGTTAAATGAAGATGAAATCAGTTAACGATGAAATCAGTTAAAGATGAAATCAGTTACAGATTAAATCAGTTACATGAAGATTAAATCAGTTAACGATGAAATCAGTTAAAGATGAAATCAGTTAACGATGAAATCAGTTAAAGATGAAATCAGTTAACGATGAAATCAGTTAAATGAAGATGAAATCAGTTAACGATGAAATCAGTTAAAGATGAAATCAGTTAAATGAAGATGAAATCAGTTAACGATGAAATCAGTTAAAGATGAAATCAGTTAAATGAAGATGAAATCAGTTAACGATGAAATCAGTTAAATGAAGATGAAATCAGTTAACGATGAAATCAGTTAAAGATGAAATCAGTTAAATGAAGATGAAATCACTTAACGATGAAATCAGTTACAGATGAAATCAGTTACATGAAGATGAAATCAGTTACAGATGAAATCAGTTAAATGAAGATGAAATCAGTTAACGATGAAATCAGTTAAATGAAGAATGAAAATGAAATCAGTTAAATGAAGATGAAATCAGTTAACGATGAAATCAGTTAAAGATGAAATCAGTTAAATGAAGATGAAATCAGTTAACGATGAAATCAGTTAAAGATGAAATCAGTTACAGATGAAATCAGTTAAATGAAGATGAAATCAGTTAACGATGAAATCAGTTAAAGATGAAATCAGTTAAATGAAGATAAAATCAGTTAACGATGAAATCAGTTAAATGAAGATGAAATCAGTTAACGATGAAATCAGTTAAAGATGAAATCAGTTAAATGAAGATGAAATCAGTTAACGATGAAATCAGTTAAATGAAGATGAAATCAGTTAACGATGAAATCAGTTAAAGATGAAATCAGTTAAATGAAGATGAAATCAGTTAAATGAAGATGAAATCAGTTAACGATGAAATCAGTTAAAGATGAAATCAGTTACATGAAGATGAAATCAGTTACATGAAGATTAAATCAGTTAACGATAAAATCAGTTAAAGATGAAATCAGTTAACGATGAAATCAGTTAAATGAAGAATGAAAATGAAATCAGTTAAATGAAGATGAAATCAGTTAACGATGAAATCAGTTAAAGATTAAATCAGTTAAATGAAGATGAAATCAGTTAACGATGAAATCAGTTAAATGAAGATGAAATCAGTTAACGATGAAATCAGTTAAATGAAGATGAAATCAGTTAACGATGAAATCAGTTAAAGATGAAATCAGTTAAATGAAGATGAAATCAGTTAACGATGAAATCAGTTACAGATGAAATCAGTTACATGAAGATGAAATCAGTTAAAGATGAAATCAGTTAAATGAAGAATGAAATCAGTTAACGATGAAATCAGTTAAAGATGAAATCAGTTAAATGAAGATGAAATCAGTTAACGATGAAATCAGTTAAAGATGAAATCAGTTAAAGATGAAATCAATTACAGATGAAATCAGTTACATGAAGATTAAATCAGTTAACGATGAAATCAGTTAAAGATGAAATCAGTTAACAATGAAATCAGTTAAATGAAGAATGAAAATTAAATCAGTTAAATGAAGATGAAATCAGTTAACGATGAAATCAGTTAAAGATGAAATCAGTTAAATGAAGATGAAATCAGTTAACGATGAAATCAGTTAAATGAAGATGAAATCAGTTAAATGAAGATGAAATCAGTTAAAGATGAAATCAGTTAAATGAAGATGAAATCAGTTAAATGAAGATGAAATCAGTTAACGATGAAATCAGTTAAAGATGAAATCAATTACAGATGAAATCAGTTACATGAAGATTAAATCAGTTAACGATGAAATCAGTTAAAGATGAAATCAGTTAACAATGAAATCAGTTAAATGAAGAATGAAAATGAAATCAGTTAAATGAAGATGAAATCAGTTAACGATGAAATCAGTTAAATGAAGATGAAATCAGTTAACGATGAAATCAGTTAAAGATGAAATCAGTTAAATGAAGATGAAATCAGTTAACGATGAAATCAGTTACAGATGAAATCAGTTACATGAAGATGAAATCAGTTAAAGATGAAATCAGTTAAATGAAGAATGAAATCAGTTAACGATGAAATCAGTTAAAGATGAAATCAGTTAAATGAAGATGAAATCAGTTAACGATGAAATCAGTTAAAGATGAAATCAGTTAAATGAAGATGAAATCAGTTAACGATGAAATCAGTTAAAGATGAAATCAGTTAAATGAAGATGAAATCAGTTAACGATGAAATCAGTTAAATGAAGATGAAATCAGTTAACGATGAAATCAGTTAAAGATGAAATCAGTTAAATGAAGATGAAATCACTTAACGATGAAATCAGTTACAGATGAAATCAGTTACATGAAGATGAAATCAGTTAAAGATGAAATCAGTTAAATGAAGATGAAATCAGTTAACGATGAAATCAGTTAAAGATGAAATCAGTTAAATGAAGATGAAATCAGTTAACGATGAAATCAGTTAAATGAAGATGAAATCAGTTAACGATGAAATCAGTTAAAGATGAAATCAGTTAAATGAAGATGAAATCAGTTAACGATGAAATCAGTTAAAGATGAAATCAGTTAAATGAAGATGAAATCAGTTCAAGATGAAATCAGTTAAATGAAGATGAAATCAGTTAACGATGAAATCAGTTAAATGAAGATGAAATCAGTTAACGATGAAATCAGTTAAATGAAGATGAAATCAGTGAAAGATGAAATCAGTTAAATGAAGATGAAATCAGTAAACGATGAAATCAGTTAAATGAAGATGAAATCAGTTAACAATGAAATCAGTTAACGATGAAATCAGTTAACGATGAAATCAGTTAAATGAAGATGAAATCAGTTAACGATGAAATCAGTTAAATGAAGATGAAATCAGTTAACGATGAAATCAGTTAAAGATGAAATCAGTTAACGATGAAATCAGTTAACGATGAAATCAGTTAAATGAAGAAGAAATCAGTTAACGATGAAATCAGTTAAAGATGAAATCAGTTAAATGAAGATGAAATCAGTTAACGATGAAATCAGTTAAAGATGAAATCAGTTAAATGAAGATGAAATCAGTTAACGATGAAATCAGTTAAATGAAGATGAAATCAGTTAACGATGAAATCAGTTAAAGATGAAATCAGTTAAATGAAGATGAAATCACTTAACGATGAAATCAGTTACAGATGAAATCAGTTACATGAAGATGAAATCAGTTACAGATGAAATCAGTTAAATGAAGATGAAATCAGTTAACGATGAAATCAGTTAAATGAAGAATGAAAATGAAATCAGTTAAATGAAGATGAAATCAGTTAACGATGAAATCAGTTAAAGATGAAATCAGTTAAATGAAGATGAAATCAGTTAACGATGAAATCAGTTAAAGATGAAATCAGTTACAGATGAAATCAGTTAAATGAAGATGAAATCAGTTAACGATGAAATCAGTTAAAGATGAAATCAGTTAAATGAAGATAAAATCAGTTAACGATGAAATCAGTTAAATGAAGATGAAATCAGTTAACGATGAAATCAGTTAAAGATGAAATCAGTTAAATGAAGATGAAATCAGTTAACGATGAAATCAGTTAAATGAAGATGAAATCAGTTAACGATGAAATCAGTTAAAGATGAAATCAGTTAAATGAAGATGAAATCAGTTAAATGAAGATGAAATCAGTTAACGATGAAATCAGTTAAAGATGAAATCAGTTACATGAAGATGAAATCAGTTACATGAAGATTAAATCAGTTAACGATAAAATCAGTTAAAGATGAAATCAGTTAACGATGAAATCAGTTAAATGAAGAATGAAAATGAAATCAGTTAAATGAAGATGAAATCAGTTAACGATGAAATCAGTTAAAGATTAAATCAGTTAAATGAAGATGAAATCAGTTAACGATGAAATCAGTTAAATGAAGATGAAATCAGTTAACGATGAAATCAGTTAAATGAAGATGAAATCAGTTAACGATGAAATCAGTTAAAGATGAAATCAGTTAAATGAAGATGAAATCAGTTAACGATGAAATCAGTTACAGATGAAATCAGTTACATGAAGATGAAATCAGTTAAAGATGAAATCAGTTAAATGAAGAATGAAATCAGTTAACGATGAAATCAGTTAAAGATGAAATCAGTTAAATGAAGATGAAATCAGTTAACGATGAAATCAGTTAAAGATGAAATCAGTTAAAGATGAAATCAATTACAGATGAAATCAGTTACATGAAGATTAAATCAGTTAACGATGAAATCAGTTAAAGATGAAATCAGTTAACAATGAAATCAGTTAAATGAAGAATGAAAATTAAATCAGTTAAATGAAGATGAAATCAGTTAACGATGAAATCAGTTAAAGATGAAATCAGTTACATGAAGATGAAATCAGTTACATGAAGATTAAATCAGTTAACGATAAAATCAGTTAAAGATGAAATCAGTTAACGATGAAATCAGTTAAATGAAGAATGAAAATGAAATCAGTTAAATGAAGATGAAATCAGTTAACGATGAAATCAGTTAAAGATTAAATCAGTTAAATGAAGATGAAATCAGTTAACGATGAAATCAGTTAAATGAAGATGAAATCAGTTAACGATGAAATCAGTTAAATGAAGATGAAATCAGTTAACGATGAAATCAGTTAAAGATGAAATCAGTTAAATGAAGATGAAATCAGTTAACGATGAAATCAGTTACAGATGAAATCAGTTACATGAAGATGAAATCAGTTAAAGATGAAATCAGTTAAATGAAGAATGAAATCAGTTAACGATGAAATCAGTTAAAGATGAAATCAGTTAAATGAAGATGAAATCAGTTAACGATGAAATCAGTTAAAGATGAAATCAGTTAAAGATGAAATCAATTACAGATGAAATCAGTTACATGAAGATTAAATCAGTTAACGATGAAATCAGTTAAAGATGAAATCAGTTAACAATGAAATCAGTTAAATGAAGAATGAAAATTAAATCAGTTAAATGAAGATGAAATCAGTTAACGATGAAATCAGTTAAAGATGAAATCAGTTAAATGAAGATGAAATCAGTTAACGATGAAATCAGTTAAATGAAGATGAAATCAGTTAAATGAAGATGAAATCAGTTAAAGATGAAATCAGTTAAATGAAGATGAAATCAGTTAAATGAAGATGAAATCAGTTAACGATGAAATCAGTTAAAGATGAAATCAATTACAGATGAAATCAGTTACATGAAGATTAAATCAGTTAACGATGAAATCAGTTAAAGATGAAATCAGTTAACAATGAAATCAGTTAAATGAAGAATGAAAATGAAATCAGTTAAATGAAGATGAAATCAGTTAACGATGAAATCAGTTAAAGATGAAATCAGTTAAATGAAGATGAAATCAGTTAACGATGAAATCAGTTAAATGAAGATGAAATCAGTTAAATGAAGATGAAATCAGTTAAAGATGAAATCAGTTAAATGAAGATGAAATCAGTTAAATGAAGATGAAATCAGTTAACGATGAAATCAGTTAACGATGAAATCAGTTACAGATGAAATCAGTTACATGAAGATGAAATCAGTTACAGATGAAATCAGTTAACGATGAAATCAGTTAAAGATTAAATCAGTTAAATGAAGATGAAATCAGTTAACGATGAAATCAGTTAAATGAAGATGAAATCAGTTAACGATGAAATCAGTTAAATGAAGATGAAATCAGTTAACGATGAAATCAGTTAAAGATGAAATCAGTTAAATGAAGATGAAATCAGTTAACGATGAAATCAGTTACAGATGAAATCAGTTACATGAAGATGAAATCAGTTAAAGATGAAATCAGTTAAATGAAGAATGAAATCAGTTAACGATGAAATCAGTTAAAGATGAAATCAGTTAAATGAAGATGAAATCAGTTAACGATGAAATCAGTTAAAGATGAAATCAGTTAAATGAAGATGAAATCAGTTAACGATGAAATCAGTTAAAGATGAAATCAGTTAAATGAAGATGAAATCAGTTAACGATGAAATCAGTTAAATGAAGATGAAATCAGTTAACGATGAAATCAGTTAAAGATGAAATCAGTTAAATGAAGATGAAATCACTTAACGATGAAATCAGTTACAGATGAAATCAGTTACATGAAGATGAAATCAGTTAAAGATGAAATCAGTTAAATGAAGATGAAATCAGTTAACGATGAAATCAGTTAAAGATGAAATCAGTTAAATGAAGATGAAATCAGTTAACGATGAAATCAGTTAAATGAAGATGAAATCAGTTAACGATGAAATCAGTTAAAGATGAAATCAGTTAAATGAAGATGAAATCAGTTAACGATGAAATCAGTTAAAGATGAAATCAGTTAAATGAAGATGAAATCAGTTCAAGATGAAATCAGTTAAATGAAGATGAAATCAGTTAACGATGAAATCAGTTAAATGAAGATGAAATCAGTTAACGATGAAATCAGTTAAAGATGAAATCAGTTAAATGAAGATGAAATCAGTTAACGATGAAATCAGTTAAATGAAGATGAAATCAGTTAAATGAAGATGAAATCAGTTAAAGATGAAATCAGTTAAATGAAGATGAAATCAGTTAAATGAAGATGAAATCAGTTAACGATGAAATCAGTTAAAGATGAAATCAATTACAGATGAAATCAGTTACATGAAGATTAAATCAGTTAACGATGAAATCAGTTAAAGATGAAATCAGTTAACAATGAAATCAGTTAAATGAAGAATGAAAATGAAATCAGTTAAATGAAGATGAAATCAGTTAACGATGAAATCAGTTAAAGATGAAATCAGTTAAATGAAGATGAAATCAGTTAACGATGAAATCAGTTAAATGAAGATGAAATCAGTTAAATGAAGATGAAATCAGTTAAAGATGAAATCAGTTAAATGAAGATGAAATCAGTTAAATGAAGATGAAATCAGTTAACGATGAAATCAGTTAACGATGAAATCAGTTACAGATGAAATCAGTTACATGAAGATGAAATCAGTTACAGATGAAATCAGTTAACGATGAAATCAGTTAAAGATTAAATCAGTTAAATGAAGATGAAATCAGTTAACGATGAAATCAGTTAAATGAAGATGAAATCAGTTAACGATGAAATCAGTTAAATGAAGATGAAATCAGTTAACGATGAAATCAGTTAAAGATGAAATCAGTTAAATGAAGATGAAATCAGTTAACGATGAAATCAGTTACAGATGAAATCAGTTACATGAAGATGAAATCAGTTAAAGATGAAATCAGTTAAATGAAGAATGAAATCAGTTAACGATGAAATCAGTTAAAGATGAAATCAGTTAAATGAAGATGAAATCAGTTAACGATGAAATCAGTTAAAGATGAAATCAGTTAAATGAAGATGAAATCAGTTAACGATGAAATCAGTTAAAGATGAAATCAGTTAAATGAAGATGAAATCAGTTAACGATGAAATCAGTTAAATGAAGATGAAATCAGTTAACGATGAAATCAGTTAAAGATGAAATCAGTTAAATGAAGATGAAATCACTTAACGATGAAATCAGTTACAGATGAAATCAGTTACATGAAGATGAAATCAGTTAAAGATGAAATCAGTTAAATGAAGATGAAATCAGTTAACGATGAAATCAGTTAAAGATGAAATCAGTTAAATGAAGATGAAATCAGTTAACGATGAAATCAGTTAAATGAAGATGAAATCAGTTAACGATGAAATCAGTTAAAGATGAAATCAGTTAAATGAAGATGAAATCAGTTAACGATGAAATCAGTTAAAGATGAAATCAGTTAAATGAAGATGAAATCAGTTCAAGATGAAATCAGTTAAATGAAGATGAAATCAGTTAACGATGAAATCAGTTAAATGAAGATGAAATCAGTTAACGATGAAATCAGTTAAATGAAGATGAAATCAGTGAAAGATGAAATCAGTTAAATGAAGATGAAATCAGTAAACGATGAAATCAGTTAAATGAAGATGAAATCAGTTAACAATGAAATCAGTTAACGATGAAATCAGTTAACGATGAAATCAGTTAAATGAAGATGAAATCAGTTAACGATGAAATCAGTTAACGATGAAATCAGTTAAATGAAGATGAAATCAGTTAACGATGAAATCAGTTAAAGATGAAATCAGTTAACGATGAAATCAGTTAACGATGAAATCAGTTAAATGAAGAAGAAATCAGTTAACGATGAAATCAGTTAAAGATGAAATCAGTTACAGATGAAATCAGTTAAATGAAGATGAAATCAGTTAACGATGAAATCAGTTAAATGAAGAATGAAAATGAAATCAGTTAAATGAAGATGAAATCAGTTAACGATGAAATCAGTTAAAGATGAAATCAGTTAAATGAAGATGAAATCAGTTAACGATGAAATCAGTTAAAGATGAAATCAGTTACAGATGAAATCAGTTAAATGAAGATGAAATCAGTTAACGATGAAATCAGTTAAAGATGATATCAGTTAAATGAAGATAAAATCAGTTAACGATGAAATCAGTTAAATGAAGATGAAATCAGTTAACGATGAAATCAGTTAAAGATGAAATCAGTTAAATGAAGATGAAATCAGTTAAATGAAGATGAAATCAGTTAAAGATGAAATCAGTTAAATGAAGAATGAAAATGAAATCAGTTAAAGATGAAATCAGTTAAATGAAGATGAAATCAGTTAAAGATGAAATCAGTTAAATGAAGAATGAAAATGAAATCAGTTAAAGATGAAATCAGTTAAATGAAGAATGAAAATGAAATCAGTTAACGATGAAATCAGTTAAATGAAGATGAAATCAGTTAACGATGAAATCAGTTAAAGACGAAATCAGTTAAATGAAGATGAAATCAGTTAAATGAAGATGAAATCAGTTAACGATGAAATCAGTTAAAGATGAAATCAATTACAGATGAAATCAGTTACATGAAGATTAAATCAGTTAACGATGAAATCAGTTAAAGATGAAATCAGTTAACAATGAAATCAGTTAAATGAAGAATGAAAATGAAATCAGTTAAATGAAGATGAAATCAGTTAACGATGAAATCAGTTAAAGATGAAATCAGTTAAATGAAGATGAAATCAGTTAACGATGAAATCAGTTAAATGAAGATGAAATCAGTTAAATGAAGATGAAATCAGTTAAAGATGAAATCAGTTAAATGAAGATGAAATCAGTTAAATGAAGATGAAATCAGTTAACGATGAAATCAGTTAACGATGAAATCAGTTACAGATGAAATCAGTTACATGAAGATGAAATCAGTTACAGATGAAATCAGTTAACGATGAAATCAGTTAAAGATTAAATCAGTTAAATGAAGATGAAATCAGTTAACGATGAAATCAGTTAAATGAAGATGAAATCAGTTAACGATGAAATCAGTTAAATGAAGATGAAATCAGTTAACGATGAAATCAGTTAAAGATGAAATCAGTTAAATGAAGATGAAATCAGTTAACGATGAAATCAGTTACAGATGAAATCAGTTACATGAAGATGAAATCAGTTAAAGATGAAATCAGTTAAATGAAGAATGAAATCAGTTAACGATGAAATCAGTTAAAGATGAAATCAGTTAAATGAAGATGAAATCAGTTAACGATGAAATCAGTTAAAGATGAAATCAGTTAAATGAAGATGAAATCAGTTAACGATGAAATCAGTTAAAGATGAAATCAGTTAAATGAAGATGAAATCAGTTAACGATGAAATCAGTTAAATGAAGATGAAATCAGTTAACGATGAAATCAGTTAAAGATGAAATCAGTTAAATGAAGATGAAATCACTTAACGATGAAATCAGTTACAGATGAAATCAGTTACATGAAGATGAAATCAGTTAAAGATGAAATCAGTTAAATGAAGATGAAATCAGTTAACGATGAAATCAGTTAAAGATGAAATCAGTTAAATGAAGATGAAATCAGTTAACGATGAAATCAGTTAAATGAAGATGAAATCAGTTAACGATGAAATCAGTTAAAGATGAAATCAGTTAAATGAAGATGAAATCAGTTAACGATGAAATCAGTTAAAGATGAAATCAGTTAAATGAAGATGAAATCAGTTCAAGATGAAATCAGTTAAATGAAGATGAAATCAGTTAACGATGAAATCAGTTAAATGAAGATGAAATCAGTTAACGATGAAATCAGTTAAATGAAGATGAAATCAGTGAAAGATGAAATCAGTTAAATGAAGATGAAATCAGTAAACGATGAAATCAGTTAAATGAAGATGAAATCAGTTAACAATGAAATCAGTTAACGATGAAATCAGTTAACGATGAAATCAGTTAAATGAAGATGAAATCAGTTAACGATGAAATCAGTTAACGATGAAATCAGTTAAATGAAGATGAAATCAGTTAACGATGAAATCAGTTAAAGATGAAATCAGTTAACGATGAAATCAGTTAACGATGAAATCAGTTAAATGAAGAAGAAATCAGTTAACGATGAAATCAGTTAAAGATGAAATCAGTTACAGATGAAATCAGTTAAATGAAGATGAAATCAGTTAACGATGAAATCAGTTAAATGAAGAATGAAAATGAAATCAGTTAAATGAAGATGAAATCAGTTAACGATGAAATCAGTTAAAGATGAAATCAGTTAAATGAAGATGAAATCAGTTAACGATGAAATCAGTTAACGATGAAATCAGTTAAATGAAGATGAAATCAGTTAACGATGAAATCAGTTACAGATGAAATCAGTTACATGAAGATGAAATCAGTTAAAGATGAAATCAGTTAAATGAAGAATGAAATCAGTTAACGATGAAATCAGTTAAAGATGAAATCAGTTAAATGAAGATGAAATCAGTTAACGATGAAATCAGTTAAATGAAGATGAAATCAGTTAACGATGAAATCAGTTAAATGAAGATGAAATCAGTTAACGATGAAATCAGTTAAATGAAGATGAAATCAGTAAACGATGAAATCAGTTAAAGATGAAATCAGTTAAATGAAGATGAAATCAGTTAACGATGAAATCAGTTAAATGAAGATGAAATCAGTTAACGATGAAATCAGTTAAAGATGAAATCAGTTAAATGAAGATGAAATCAGTTAACGATGAAATCAGTTAAAGATGAAATCAGTTAAATGAAGATGAAATCAGTTAACGATGAAATCAGTTAAAGATGAAATCAGTTAAATGAAGATGAAATCAGTTAACGATGAAATCAGTTAAAGATGAAATCAGTTAAATGAAGATGAAATCAGTTAACGATGAAATCAGTTAAATGAAGATGAAATCAGTTAACGATGAAATCAGTTAAAGATGAAATCAGTTAAATGAAGATGAAATCAGTTAACGATGAAATCAGTTAAAGATGAAATCAGTTAAATGAAGATGAAATCAGTTAAAGATGAAATCAGTTAAATGAAGATGAAATCAGTTAACGATGAAATCAGTTAATTGAAGATGAAATCAGTTAACGATGAAATCAGTTAAAGATGAAATCAGTTAAATGAAGATGAAATCAGTTAACGATGAAATCAGTTAAGGATGAAATCAGTTAAATGAAGATGAAATCAGTTAACGATGAAATCAGTTAAATGAAGATGAAATCAGTTAACGATGAAATCAGTTAAAGATGAAATCAGTTAAATGAAGATGAAATCAGTTAACGATGAAATCAGTTAAATGAAGATGAAATCAGTTAACGATGAAATCAGTTAACGATGAAATCAGTTAAATGAAAATGAAATCAGTTAACGATGAAATCAGTTACAGATGAAATCAGTTACATGAAGATGAAATCAGTTAAAGATGAAATCAGTTAAATGAAGAATGAAATCAGTTAACGATGAAATCAGTTAAAGATGAAATCAGTTAAATGAAGATGAAATCAGTTAACGATGAAATCAGTTAAAGATGAAATCAGTTACAGATGAAATCAGTTAAATGAAGATGAAATCAGTTAACGATGAAATCAGTTAAAGATGAAATCAGTTAAATGAAGATGAAATCAGTTAACGATGAAATCAGTTAAATGAAGAATGAAAATGAAATCAGTTAAATGAAGATGAAATCAGTTAACGATGAAATCAGTTAAAGATGAAATCAGTTAAATGAAGATGAAATCAGTTAACGATGAAATCAGTTAAATGAAGATGAAATCAGTTAAATGAAGATGAAATCAGTTAACGATGAAATCAGTTAAATGAAGATGAAATCAGTTAACGATGAAATCAGTTAAAGATGAAATCAGTTAAATGAAGATGAAATCAGTTAACGATGAAATCAGTTAAATGAAGATGAAATCAGTTAACGATGAAATCAGTTAACGATGAAATCAGTTAAATGAAGATGAAATCAGTTAACGATGAAATCAGTTACAGATGAAATCAGTTACATGAAGATGAAATCAGTTAAAGATGAAATCAGTTAAATGAAGAATGAAATCAGTTAACGATGAAATCAGTTAACGATGAAATCAGTTAAATGAAGATGAAATCAGTTAACGATGAAATCAGTTAAAGATGAAATCAGTTAAATGAAGATGAAATCAGTTAACGATGAAATCAGTTAAATGAAGATGATATCAGTTAACGATGAAATCAGTTAAAGATGAAATCAGTTAAATGAAGATGAAATCAGTTAACGATGAAATCAGTTACAGATGAAATCAGTTACATGAAGATTAAATCAGTTAAAGATGAAATCAGTTAAAGATGAAATCAGTTAAAGATGAAATCAGTTAAATGAAGATGAAATCAGTTAAAGATGAAATCAGTTAACGATGAAATCAGTTAAAGATGAAATCAGTTAAATGAAGATGAAATCAGTTAAATGAAGATGAAATCAGTTAACGATGAAATCAGTTAAATGAAGATGACATCAGTTAAAGATGAAATCAGTTAAATGAAGAATGAAATCAGTTAAAGATGAAATCAGTTAAATGAAGATGAAATCAGTTAACGATGAAATCAGTTACATGAAGATTAAATCAGTTAAAGATGAAATCAGTTAAAGATGAAATCAGTTAAAGATGAAATCAGTTAAATGAAGATGAAATCAGTTAACGATGAAATCAGTTAAAGATGAAATCAGTTACAGATGAAATCAGTTAAATGAAGATGAAATCAGTTAACGATGAAATCAGTTAAAGATGAAATCAGTTAAATGAAGATAAAATCAGTTAACGATGAAATCAGTTAAATGAAGATGAAATCAGTTAACGATGAAATCAGTTAAAGATGAAATCAGTTAAATGAAGATGAAATCAGTTAACGATGAAATCAGTTAAATGAAGATGAAATCAGTTAACGATGAAATCAGTTAAAGATGAAATCAGTTAAATGAAGATGAAATCAGTTAAATGAAGATGAAATCAGTTAACGATGAAATCAGTTAAAGATGAAATCAGTTACATGAAGATGAAATCAGTTACATGAAGATTAAATCAGTTAACGATAAAATCAGTTAAAGATGAAATCAGTTAACGATGAAATCAGTTAAATGAAGAATGAAAATGAAATCAGTTAAATGAAGATGAAATCAGTTAACGATGAAATCAGTTAAAGATTAAATCAGTTAAATGAAGATGAAATCAGTTAACGATGAAATCAGTTAAATGAAGATGAAATCAGTTAACGATGAAATCAGTTAAATGAAGATGAAATCAGTTAACGATGAAATCAGTTAAAGATGAAATCAGTTAAATGAAGATGAAATCAGTTAACGATGAAATCAGTTACAGATGAAATCAGTTACATGAAGATGAAATCAGTTAAAGATGAAATCAGTTAAATGAAGAATGAAATCAGTTAACGATGAAATCAGTTAAAGATGAAATCAGTTAAATGAAGATGAAATCAGTTAACGATGAAATCAGTTAAAGATGAAATCAGTTAAAGATGAAATCAATTACAGATGAAATCAGTTACATGAAGATTAAATCAGTTAACGATGAAATCAGTTAAAGATGAAATCAGTTAACAATGAAATCAGTTAAATGAAGAATGAAAATTAAATCAGTTAAATGAAGATGAAATCAGTTAACGATGAAATCAGTTAAAGATGAAATCAGTTACATGAAGATGAAATCAGTTACATGAAGATTAAATCAGTTAACGATAAAATCAGTTAAAGATGAAATCAGTTAACGATGAAATCAGTTAAATGAAGAATGAAAATGAAATCAGTTAAATGAAGATGAAATCAGTTAACGATGAAATCAGTTAAAGATTAAATCAGTTAAATGAAGATGAAATCAGTTAACGATGAAATCAGTTAAATGAAGATGAAATCAGTTAACGATGAAATCAGTTAAATGAAGATGAAATCAGTTAACGATGAAATCAGTTAAAGATGAAATCAGTTAAATGAAGATGAAATCAGTTAACGATGAAATCAGTTACAGATGAAATCAGTTACATGAAGATGAAATCAGTTAAAGATGAAATCAGTTAAATGAAGAATGAAATCAGTTAACGATGAAATCAGTTAAAGATGAAATCAGTTAAATGAAGATGAAATCAGTTAACGATGAAATCAGTTAAAGATGAAATCAGTTAAAGATGAAATCAATTACAGATGAAATCAGTTACATGAAGATTAAATCAGTTAACGATGAAATCAGTTAAAGATGAAATCAGTTAACAATGAAATCAGTTAAATGAAGAATGAAAATTAAATCAGTTAAATGAAGATGAAATCAGTTAACGATGAAATCAGTTAAAGATGAAATCAGTTAAATGAAGATGAAATCAGTTAACGATGAAATCAGTTAAATGAAGATGAAATCAGTTAAATGAAGATGAAATCAGTTAAAGATGAAATCAGTTAAATGAAGATGAAATCAGTTAAATGAAGATGAAATCAGTTAACGATGAAATCAGTTAAAGATGAAATCAATTACAGATGAAATCAGTTACATGAAGATTAAATCAGTTAACGATGAAATCAGTTAAAGATGAAATCAGTTAACAATGAAATCAGTTAAATGAAGAATGAAAATGAAATCAGTTAAATGAAGATGAAATCAGTTAACGATGAAATCAGTTAAAGATGAAATCAGTTAAATGAAGATGAAATCAGTTAACGATGAAATCAGTTAAATGAAGATGAAATCAGTTAAATGAAGATGAAATCAGTTAAAGATGAAATCAGTTAAATGAAGATGAAATCAGTTAAATGAAGATGAAATCAGTTAACGATGAAATCAGTTAACGATGAAATCAGTTACAGATGAAATCAGTTACATGAAGATGAAATCAGTTACAGATGAAATCAGTTAACGATGAAATCAGTTAAAGATTAAATCAGTTAAATGAAGATGAAATCAGTTAACGATGAAATCAGTTAAATGAAGATGAAATCAGTTAACGATGAAATCAGTTAAATGAAGATGAAATCAGTTAACGATGAAATCAGTTAAAGATGAAATCAGTTAAATGAAGATGAAATCAGTTAACGATGAAATCAGTTACAGATGAAATCAGTTACATGAAGATGAAATCAGTTAAAGATGAAATCAGTTAAATGAAGAATGAAATCAGTTAACGATGAAATCAGTTAAAGATGAAATCAGTTAAATGAAGATGAAATCAGTTAACGATGAAATCAGTTAAAGATGAAATCAGTTAAATGAAGATGAAATCAGTTAACGATGAAATCAGTTAAAGATGAAATCAGTTAAATGAAGATGAAATCAGTTAACGATGAAATCAGTTAAATGAAGATGAAATCAGTTAACGATGAAATCAGTTAAAGATGAAATCAGTTAAATGAAGATGAAATCACTTAACGATGAAATCAGTTACAGATGAAATCAGTTACATGAAGATGAAATCAGTTAAAGATGAAATCAGTTAAATGAAGATGAAATCAGTTAACGATGAAATCAGTTAAAGATGAAATCAGTTAAATGAAGATGAAATCAGTTAACGATGAAATCAGTTAAATGAAGATGAAATCAGTTAACGATGAAATCAGTTAAAGATGAAATCAGTTAAATGAAGATGAAATCAGTTAACGATGAAATCAGTTAAAGATGAAATCAGTTAAATGAAGATGAAATCAGTTCAAGATGAAATCAGTTAAATGAAGATGAAATCAGTTAACGATGAAATCAGTTAAATGAAGATGAAATCAGTTAACGATGAAATCAGTTAAAGATGAAATCAGTTAAATGAAGATGAAATCAGTTAACGATGAAATCAGTTAAATGAAGATGAAATCAGTTAAATGAAGATGAAATCAGTTAAAGATGAAATCAGTTAAATGAAGATGAAATCAGTTAAATGAAGATGAAATCAGTTAACGATGAAATCAGTTAAAGATGAAATCAATTACAGATGAAATCAGTTACATGAAGATTAAATCAGTTAACGATGAAATCAGTTAAAGATGAAATCAGTTAACAATGAAATCAGTTAAATGAAGAATGAAAATGAAATCAGTTAAATGAAGATGAAATCAGTTAACGATGAAATCAGTTAAAGATGAAATCAGTTAAATGAAGATGAAATCAGTTAACGATGAAATCAGTTAAATGAAGATGAAATCAGTTAAATGAAGATGAAATCAGTTAAAGATGAAATCAGTTAAATGAAGATGAAATCAGTTAAATGAAGATGAAATCAGTTAACGATGAAATCAGTTAACGATGAAATCAGTTACAGATGAAATCAGTTACATGAAGATGAAATCAGTTACAGATGAAATCAGTTAACGATGAAATCAGTTAAAGATTAAATCAGTTAAATGAAGATGAAATCAGTTAACGATGAAATCAGTTAAATGAAGATGAAATCAGTTAACGATGAAATCAGTTAAATGAAGATGAAATCAGTTAACGATGAAATCAGTTAAAGATGAAATCAGTTAAATGAAGATGAAATCAGTTAACGATGAAATCAGTTACAGATGAAATCAGTTACATGAAGATGAAATCAGTTAAAGATGAAATCAGTTAAATGAAGAATGAAATCAGTTAACGATGAAATCAGTTAAAGATGAAATCAGTTAAATGAAGATGAAATCAGTTAACGATGAAATCAGTTAAAGATGAAATCAGTTAAATGAAGATGAAATCAGTTAACGATGAAATCAGTTAAAGATGAAATCAGTTAAATGAAGATGAAATCAGTTAACGATGAAATCAGTTAAATGAAGATGAAATCAGTTAACGATGAAATCAGTTAAAGATGAAATCAGTTAAATGAAGATGAAATCACTTAACGATGAAATCAGTTACAGATGAAATCAGTTACATGAAGATGAAATCAGTTAAAGATGAAATCAGTTAAATGAAGATGAAATCAGTTAACGATGAAATCAGTTAAAGATGAAATCAGTTAAATGAAGATGAAATCAGTTAACGATGAAATCAGTTAAATGAAGATGAAATCAGTTAACGATGAAATCAGTTAAAGATGAAATCAGTTAAATGAAGATGAAATCAGTTAACGATGAAATCAGTTAAAGATGAAATCAGTTAAATGAAGATGAAATCAGTTCAAGATGAAATCAGTTAAATGAAGATGAAATCAGTTAACGATGAAATCAGTTAAATGAAGATGAAATCAGTTAACGATGAAATCAGTTAAATGAAGATGAAATCAGTGAAAGATGAAATCAGTTAAATGAAGATGAAATCAGTAAACGATGAAATCAGTTAAATGAAGATGAAATCAGTTAACAATGAAATCAGTTAACGATGAAATCAGTTAACGATGAAATCAGTTAAATGAAGATGAAATCAGTTAACGATGAAATCAGTTAACGATGAAATCAGTTAAATGAAGATGAAATCAGTTAACGATGAAATCAGTTAAAGATGAAATCAGTTAACGATGAAATCAGTTAACGATGAAATCAGTTAAATGAAGAAGAAATCAGTTAACGATGAAATCAGTTAAAGATGAAATCAGTTACAGATGAAATCAGTTAAATGAAGATGAAATCAGTTAACGATGAAATCAGTTAAATGAAGAATGAAAATGAAATCAGTTAAATGAAGATGAAATCAGTTAACGATGAAATCAGTTAAAGATGAAATCAGTTAAATGAAGATGAAATCAGTTAACGATGAAATCAGTTAAAGATGAAATCAGTTACAGATGAAATCAGTTAAATGAAGATGAAATCAGTTAACGATGAAATCAGTTAAAGATGATATCAGTTAAATGAAGATAAAATCAGTTAACGATGAAATCAGTTAAATGAAGATGAAATCAGTTAACGATGAAATCAGTTAAAGATGAAATCAGTTAAATGAAGATGAAATCAGTTAAATGAAGATGAAATCAGTTAAAGATGAAATCAGTTAAATGAAGAATGAAAATGAAATCAGTTAAAGATGAAATCAGTTAAATGAAGATGAAATCAGTTAAAGATGAAATCAGTTAAATGAAGAATGAAAATGAAATCAGTTAAAGATGAAATCAGTTAAATGAAGAATGAAAATGAAATCAGTTAACGATGAAATCAGTTAAATGAAGATGAAATCAGTTAACGATGAAATCAGTTAAAGACGAAATCAGTTAAATGAAGATGAAATCAGTTAAATGAAGATGAAATCAGTTAACGATGAAATCAGTTAAAGATGAAATCAATTACAGATGAAATCAGTTACATGAAGATTAAATCAGTTAACGATGAAATCAGTTAAAGATGAAATCAGTTAACAATGAAATCAGTTAAATGAAGAATGAAAATGAAATCAGTTAAATGAAGATGAAATCAGTTAACGATGAAATCAGTTAAAGATGAAATCAGTTAAATGAAGATGAAATCAGTTAACGATGAAATCAGTTAAATGAAGATGAAATCAGTTAAATGAAGATGAAATCAGTTAAAGATGAAATCAGTTAAATGAAGATGAAATCAGTTAAATGAAGATGAAATCAGTTAACGATGAAATCAGTTAACGATGAAATCAGTTACAGATGAAATCAGTTACATGAAGATGAAATCAGTTACAGATGAAATCAGTTAACGATGAAATCAGTTAAAGATTAAATCAGTTAAATGAAGATGAAATCAGTTAACGATGAAATCAGTTAAATGAAGATGAAATCAGTTAACGATGAAATCAGTTAAATGAAGATGAAATCAGTTAACGATGAAATCAGTTAAAGATGAAATCAGTTAAATGAAGATGAAATCAGTTAACGATGAAATCAGTTACAGATGAAATCAGTTACATGAAGATGAAATCAGTTAAAGATGAAATCAGTTAAATGAAGAATGAAATCAGTTAACGATGAAATCAGTTAAAGATGAAATCAGTTAAATGAAGATGAAATCAGTTAACGATGAAATCAGTTAAAGATGAAATCAGTTAAATGAAGATGAAATCAGTTAACGATGAAATCAGTTAAAGATGAAATCAGTTAAATGAAGATGAAATCAGTTAACGATGAAATCAGTTAAATGAAGATGAAATCAGTTAACGATGAAATCAGTTAAAGATGAAATCAGTTAAATGAAGATGAAATCACTTAACGATGAAATCAGTTACAGATGAAATCAGTTACATGAAGATGAAATCAGTTAAAGATGAAATCAGTTAAATGAAGATGAAATCAGTTAACGATGAAATCAGTTAAAGATGAAATCAGTTAAATGAAGATGAAATCAGTTAACGATGAAATCAGTTAAATGAAGATGAAATCAGTTAACGATGAAATCAGTTAAAGATGAAATCAGTTAAATGAAGATGAAATCAGTTAACGATGAAATCAGTTAAAGATGAAATCAGTTAAATGAAGATGAAATCAGTTCAAGATGAAATCAGTTAAATGAAGATGAAATCAGTTAACGATGAAATCAGTTAAATGAAGATGAAATCAGTTAACGATGAAATCAGTTAAATGAAGATGAAATCAGTGAAAGATGAAATCAGTTAAATGAAGATGAAATCAGTAAACGATGAAATCAGTTAAATGAAGATGAAATCAGTTAACAATGAAATCAGTTAACGATGAAATCAGTTAACGATGAAATCAGTTAAATGAAGATGAAATCAGTTAACGATGAAATCAGTTAACGATGAAATCAGTTAAATGAAGATGAAATCAGTTAACGATGAAATCAGTTAAAGATGAAATCAGTTAACGATGAAATCAGTTAACGATGAAATCAGTTAAATGAAGAAGAAATCAGTTAACGATGAAATCAGTTAAAGATGAAATCAGTTACAGATGAAATCAGTTAAATGAAGATGAAATCAGTTAACGATGAAATCAGTTAAATGAAGAATGAAAATGAAATCAGTTAAATGAAGATGAAATCAGTTAACGATGAAATCAGTTAAAGATGAAATCAGTTAAATGAAGATGAAATCAGTTAACGATGAAATCAGTTAACGATGAAATCAGTTAAATGAAGATGAAATCAGTTAACGATGAAATCAGTTACAGATGAAATCAGTTACATGAAGATGAAATCAGTTAAAGATGAAATCAGTTAAATGAAGAATGAAATCAGTTAACGATGAAATCAGTTAAAGATGAAATCAGTTAAATGAAGATGAAATCAGTTAACGATGAAATCAGTTAAATGAAGATGAAATCAGTTAACGATGAAATCAGTTAAATGAAGATGAAATCAGTTAACGATGAAATCAGTTAAATGAAGATGAAATCAGTAAACGATGAAATCAGTTAAAGATGAAATCAGTTAAATGAAGATGAAATCAGTTAACGATGAAATCAGTTAAATGAAGATGAAATCAGTTAACGATGAAATCAGTTAAAGATGAAATCAGTTAAATGAAGATGAAATCAGTTAACGATGAAATCAGTTAAAGATGAAATCAGTTAAATGAAGATGAAATCAGTTAACGATGAAATCAGTTAAAGATGAAATCAGTTAAATGAAGATGAAATCAGTTAACGATGAAATCAGTTAAAGATGAAATCAGTTAAATGAAGATGAAATCAGTTAACGATGAAATCAGTTAAATGAAGATGAAATCAGTTAACGATGAAATCAGTTAAAGATGAAATCAGTTAAATGAAGATGAAATCAGTTAACGATGAAATCAGTTAAAGATGAAATCAGTTAAATGAAGATGAAATCAGTTAAAGATGAAATCAGTTAAATGAAGATGAAATCAGTTAACGATGAAATCAGTTAATTGAAGATGAAATCAGTTAACGATGAAATCAGTTAAAGATGAAATCAGTTAAATGAAGATGAAATCAGTTAACGATGAAATCAGTTAAGGATGAAATCAGTTAAATGAAGATGAAATCAGTTAACGATGAAATCAGTTAAATGAAGATGAAATCAGTTAACGATGAAATCAGTTAAAGATGAAATCAGTTAAATGAAGATGAAATCAGTTAACGATGAAATCAGTTAAATGAAGATGAAATCAGTTAACGATGAAATCAGTTAACGATGAAATCAGTTAAATGAAAATGAAATCAGTTAACGATGAAATCAGTTACAGATGAAATCAGTTACATGAAGATGAAATCAGTTAAAGATGAAATCAGTTAAATGAAGAATGAAATCAGTTAACGATGAAATCAGTTAAAGATGAAATCAGTTAAATGAAGATGAAATCAGTTAACGATGAAATCAGTTAAAGATGAAATCAGTTACAGATGAAATCAGTTAAATGAAGATGAAATCAGTTAACGATGAAATCAGTTAAAGATGAAATCAGTTAAATGAAGATGAAATCAGTTAACGATGAAATCAGTTAAATGAAGAATGAAAATGAAATCAGTTAAATGAAGATGAAATCAGTTAACGATGAAATCAGTTAAAGATGAAATCAGTTAAATGAAGATGAAATCAGTTAACGATGAAATCAGTTAAATGAAGATGAAATCAGTTAAATGAAGATGAAATCAGTTAACGATGAAATCAGTTAAATGAAGATGAAATCAGTTAACGATGAAATCAGTTAAAGATGAAATCAGTTAAATGAAGATGAAATCAGTTAACGATGAAATCAGTTAAATGAAGATGAAATCAGTTAACGATGAAATCAGTTAACGATGAAATCAGTTAAATGAAGATGAAATCAGTTAACGATGAAATCAGTTACAGATGAAATCAGTTACATGAAGATGAAATCAGTTAAAGATGAAATCAGTTAAATGAAGAATGAAATCAGTTAACGATGAAATCAGTTAACGATGAAATCAGTTAAATGAAGATGAAATCAGTTAACGATGAAATCAGTTAAAGATGAAATCAGTTAAATGAAGATGAAATCAGTTAACGATGAAATCAGTTAAATGAAGATGATATCAGTTAACGATGAAATCAGTTAAAGATGAAATCAGTTAAATGAAGATGAAATCAGTTAACGATGAAATCAGTTACAGATGAAATCAGTTACATGAAGATTAAATCAGTTAAAGATGAAATCAGTTAAAGATGAAATCAGTTAAAGATGAAATCAGTTAAATGAAGATGAAATCAGTTAAAGATGAAATCAGTTAACGATGAAATCAGTTAAAGATGAAATCAGTTAAATGAAGATGAAATCAGTTAAATGAAGATGAAATCAGTTAACGATGAAATCAGTTAAATGAAGATGACATCAGTTAAAGATGAAATCAGTTAAATGAAGAATGAAATCAGTTAAAGATGAAATCAGTTAAATGAAGATGAAATCAGTTAACGATGAAATCAGTTACATGAAGATTAAATCAGTTAAAGATGAAATCAGTTAAAGATGAAATCAGTTAAAGATGAAATCAGTTAAATGAAGATGAAATCAGTTAAAGATGAAATCAGTTAACGATGAAATCAGTTAAAGATGAAATCAGTTAAATGAAGATGAAATCAGTTAAATGAAGATGAAATCAGTTAACGATGAAATCAGTTAAATGAAGATGACATCAGTTAAAGATGAAATCAGTTAAATGAAGAATGAAATCAGTTAAAGATGAAATCAGTTAAATGAAGATGAAATCAGTTAACGATGAAATCAGTTAAATGAAGATGAAATCAGTTAAATGAAGATGAAATCAGTTAACGATGAAATCAGTTAAAGATGAAATCAGTTAAATGAAGATGAAATCAGTTAACGATGAAATCAGTTAACGATGAAATCAGTTAAATGAAGATGAAATCAGTTAAAGATGAAATCAGTTAAATGAAGATGAAATCAGTTAACGATGAAATCAGTTAAAGATGAAATCAGTTAACGATGAAATCAGTTAAATGAAGATGAAATCAGTTAACGATGAAATCAGTTAAAGATGAAATCAGTTAAATGAAGATGAAATCAGTTAACGATGAAATCAGTTAAATGAAGATGAAATCAGTTAACGATGAAATCAGTTAAAGATGAAATCAGTTAAATGAAGATGAAATCAGTTAACGATGAAATCAGTTAAAGATGAAATCAGTTAAATGAAGATGAAATCAGTTAACGATGAAATCAGTTAAATGAAGATGAAATCAGTTAACGATGAAATCAGTTAAAGATGAAATCAGTTAAATGAAGATGAAATCAGTTAACGATGAAATCAGTTACAGATGAAATCAGTTACATGAAGATGAAATCAGTTAAAGATGAAATCAGTTAAATGAAGAATGAAATCAGTTACAGATGAAATCAGTTAAATGAAGATGAAATCAGTTAAAGATGAAATCAGTTAACGATGAAATCAGTTACAGATGAAATCAGTTACATGAAGATGAAATCAGTTAAAGATGAAATCAGTTAAATGAAGAATGAAATCAGTTACAGATGAAATCAGTTAAATGAAGATGAAATCAGTTAAAGATGAAATCAGTTACAGATGAAATCAGTTAAATGAAGATGAAATCAGTTAACGATGAAATCAGTTAAAGATGAAATCAGTTAAATGAAGATGAAATCAGTTAAAGATTAAATCAGTTAAATGAAGATGAAATCAGTTAACAATGAAATCAGTTAAAGATGAAATCAGTTAAATGAAGAATAAATCAGTTAACGATGAAATCAGTTAAATGAAGATGAAATCAGTTAACGATGAAATCAGTTAAAGATGAAATCAGTTAAATGAAGATGAAATCAGTTAAATGAAGATGAAATCAGTTAACGATGAAATCAGTTACAGATGAAATCAGTTACATGAAGATGAAATCAGTTAAAGATGAAATCAGTTAAATGAAGAATGAAATCAGTTACAGATGAAATCAGTTAAATGAAGATGAAATCAGTTAAAGATGAAATCAGTTACAGATGAAATCAGTTAAATGAAGATGAAATCAGTTAACGATGAAATCAGTTAAAGATGAAATCAGTTAAATGAAGATGAAATCAGTTAACGATGAAATCAGTTAAATGAAGATGAAATCAGTTAAATGAAGATGAAATCAGTTAACGATGAAATCAGTTACAGATGAAATCAGTTACATGAAGATTAAATCAGTTAAAGATTAAATCAGTTAAATGAAGATGAAATCAGTTAAAAATGAAATCAGTTAAATGAAGAATGAAAATGAAATCAGTTAAATGAAGATGAAATCAGTTAACGATGAAATCAGTTAAAGATGAAATCAGTTAAATGAAGATGAAATCAGTTAACGATGAAATCAGTTAAAGATGAAATCAGTTAAAGATGAAATCAGTTAAATGAAGATGAAATCAGTTAACGATGAAATCAGTTAAAGATGAAATCAGTTAAATGAAGATGAAATCAGTTAACGATGAAATCAGTTAAAGATGAAATCAGTTAAATTAGGATGAAATCAGTTAACGATGAAATCAGTTAAAGATGAAATCAGTTAAATGAAGATGAAATCAGTTAACGATGAAATCAGTTAAAGATGAAATCAGTTAAATGAAGATGAAATCAGTTAACGATGAAATCAGTTAAATGAAGATGAAATCAGTTAAATGAAGATGAAATCAGTTAACGATGAAATCAGTTAACGATGAAATCAGTTAAATGAAGATGAAATCAGTTAACGATGAAATCAGTTAAAGATGAAATCAGTTAAATGAAGATGAAATCAGTTAACGATGAAATCAGTTAAATGAAGATGAAATCAGTTAACGATGAAATCAGTTAACGATGAAATCAGTTAAATGAAGATGAAATCAGTTACAGATGAAATCAGTTACATGAAGATGAAATCAGTTAAAGATGAAATCAGTTAAATGAAGAATGAAATCAGTTAACGATGAAATCAGTTAAAGATGAAATCAGTTAAATGAAGATGAAATCAGTTAACGATGAAATCAGTTAAAGATGAAATCAGTTACAGATGAAATCAGTTAAATGAAGATGAAATCAGTTAACGATGAAATCAGTTAAATGAAGATGAAATCAGTTAACGATGAAATCAGTTAAAGATGAAATCAGTTAAATGAAGATGAAATCAGTTAAATGAAGATGAAATCAGTTAACGATGAAATCAGTTACAGATGAAATCAGTTACATGAAGATTAAATCAGTTAAAGATGAAATCAGTTAAATGAAGATGAAATCAGTTAAAGATGAAATCAGTTAAATGAAGAATGAAAATGAAATCAGTTAAATGAAGATGAAATCAGTTAACGATGAAATCAGTTAAAGATGAAATCAGTTAAATGAAGATGAAATCAGTTAACGATTAAATCAGTTAAAGATGAAATCAGTTAAATGAAGATGAAATCAGTTAACGATGAAATCAGTTAAAGATGAAATCAGTTAAATGAAGATGAAATCAGTTAACGATGAAATCAGTTAAAGATGAAATCAATTAAATTAGGATGAAATCAGTTAACGATGAAATCAGTTAAAGATGAAATCAGTTAAATGAAGATGAAATCAGTTAACGATGAAATCAGTTAAATGAAGATGAAATCAGTTAACGATGAAATCAGTTAACGATGAAATCAGTTAAATGAAGATGAAATCAGTTAACGATGAAATCAGTTACAGATGAAATCAGTTACATGAAGATGAAATCAGTTAAAGATGAAATCAGTTAAATGAAGAATGAAATCAGTTAACGATGAAATCAGTTAAAGATGAAATCAGTTAAATGAAGATGAAATCAGTTAACGATGAAATCAGTTAAAGATGAAATCAGTTAAATGAAGATGAAATCAGTTAAAGATGAAATCAGTTAAATGAAGATGAAATCAGTAAACGATGAAATCAGTTAAAGATGAAATCAGTTAAATGAAGATGAAATCAGTTAACGATGAAATCAGTTAAATGAAGATGATATCAGTTAACGATGAAATCAGTTAACGATGAAATCAGTTACAGATGAAATCAGTTACATGAAGATGAAATCAGTTAAAGATGAAATCAGTTAAATGAAGATGAAATCAGTTAACGATGAAATCAGTTAAATGAAGATGAAATCAGTTAACGATGAAATCAGTTAAATGAAGATGAAATCAGTTAACGATGAAATCAGTTAAAGATGAAATCAGTTAAATGAAGATGAAATCAGTTAACGATGAAATCAGTTAAAGATGAAATCAGTTAAATGAAGAATGAAATCAGTTAACGATGAAATCAGTTAAAGATGAAATCAGTTAAATGAAGATGAAATCAGTTAAATGAAGATGAAATCAGTTAACGATGAAATCAGTTACAGATGAAATCAGTTAAAGATGAAATCAGTTAAATGAAGATGAAATCAGTTAAATGAAGATGAAATCAGTTAACGATGAAATCAGTTACAGATGAAATCAGTTAAAGATGAAATCAGTTAAATGAAGAATGAAATCAGTTAACGATGAAATCAGTTAAAGATGAAATCAGTTAAATGAAGATGAAATCAGTTAAATGAAGATGAAATCAGTTAACGATGAAATCAGTTACAGATGAAATCAGTTACATGAAGATGAAATCAGTTAAAGATGAAATCAGTTAAATGAAGAATGAAATCAGTTAACGATGAAATCAGTTAAAGATGAAATCAGTTAAATGAAGATGAAATCAGTTAACGATGAAATCAGTTAAATGAAGATGAAATCAGTTAACGATGAAATCAGTTAAAGATGAAATCAGTTAAATGAAGATGAAATCAGTTATCGATGAAATCAGTTAAAGATGAAATCAGTTAAATGAAGATGAAATCAGTTAAATGAAGATGAAATCAGTTAACGATGAAATCAGTTAAAGATGAAATCAGTTAAATGAATATGAAATCAGTTAACGATGAAATCAGTTACAGATGAAATCAGTTACATGAAGATTAAATCAGTTAAAGATTAAATCAGTTAAATGAAGATGAAATCAGTTAAAGATGAAATCAGTTAAATGAAGAATGAAAATGAAATCAGTTAAATGAAGATGAAATCAGTTAACGATGAAATCAGTTAAAGATGAAATCAGTTAAATGAAGATGAAATCAGTTAACGATGAAATCAGTTAAAGATGAAATCAGTTAAATGAAGATGAAATCAGTTATCGATGAAATCAGTTAAAGATGAAATCAGTTAAATGAAGATGAAATCAGTTAAATGAAGATGAAATCAGTTAACGATGAAATCAGTTAAAGATGAAATCAGTTAAATGAAGATGAAATCAGTTAACGATGAAATCAGTTAAATGAAGATGAAATCAGTTAACGATGAAATCAGTTAAAGATGAAATCAGTTAAATGAAGATGAAATCAGTTAAATGAAGATGAAATCAGTTAACGATGAAATCAGTTACAGATGAAATCAGTTACATGAAGATTAAATCAGTTAACGATGAAATCAGTTAAATGAAGATGAAATCAGTTAACGATGAAATCAGTTAAAGATGAAATCAGTTAAATGAAGATGAAATCAGTTAACGATGAAATCAGTTAAAGATGAAATCAGTTACAGATGAAATCAGTTACATGATGATTAAATTAGTTAACGATGAAATCAGTTAAACATGAAATCAGTTAAATGAAGAATGAAAATGAAATCAGTTAAATGAAGATGAAATCAGTTAACGATGAAATCAGTTAAAGATGAAATCAGTTAAATGAAGATGAAATCAGTTAACGATGAAATCAGTTAACGATGAAATCAGTTAAATGAAGATGAAATCAGTTAAATGAAGATGAAATCAGTTAACGATGAAATCAGTTAAATGAAGATGAAATCAGTAAACGATGAAATCAGTTAACGATGAAATCAGTTAAATGAAGATGAAATCAGTTAACGATGAAATCAGTTAAAGATGAAATCAGTTAAATGAAGATGAAATCAGTTAACGATGAAATCAGTTAAATGAAGATGAAATCAGTTAACGATGAAATCAGTTAAAGATTAAATCAGTTAAATGAAGATGAAATCAGTTAACGATGAAATCAGTTAAAGATGAAATCAGTTACAGATGAAATCAGTTACATGATGATTAAATTAGTTAACGATGAAATCAGTTAAACATGAAATCAGTTAAAGATGAAATCAGTTAAATGAAGAATGAAAATGAAATCAGTTAAATGAAGATGAAATCAGTTAACGATGAAATCAGTTACATGAAGATTAAATCAGTTAAAGATTAAATCAGTTAAATGAAGATGAAATCAGTTAAATGAAGATGAAATCAGTTAACGATGAAATCAGTTAAATGAAGATGAAATCAGTTAACGATGAAATCAGTTAAAGATGAAATCAGTTAACGATGAAATCAGTTAAATGAAGATGAAATCAGTTAAATGAAGATGAAATCAGATACAGATGAATTCAGTTACATGAAGATTAAATCAGTTAAAGATGAAATCAGTTAAATGAAGATGAAATCAGTTAAAGATGAAATCAGTTAAATGAAGAATGAAAATGAAATCAGTTAAATGAAGATGAAATCAGTTAACGATGAAGTCAGTTAAAGATGAAATCAGTTAAATGAAGATGAAATCAGTTAACGATGAAATCAGTTAAATGAAGATGAAATCAGTTAAATGAAGATGAAATCAGTTAACGATGAAATCAGTTAAATGAAGATGAAATCAGTTAACGATGAAATCAGTTAAAGATGAAATCAGTTAAATGAAGATGAAATCAGTTAACGATGAAATCAGTTAAATGAAGATGAAATCAGTTAACGATGAAATCAGTTAACGATGAAATCAGTTAAATGAAGATGAAATCAGTTAACGATGAAATCAGATAAATGAAGATGAAATCAGTTAACGATGAAATCAGTTAAAGATGAAATCAGTTACAGATGAAATCAGTTACAGATGAAATCAGTTACATGAAGATGAAATCAGTTACAGATGAAATCAGTTACATGAAGATGAAATCAGTTACAGATGAAATCAGTTAAAGATGAAATCAGTTAAATGAAGATGAAATCAGTTAACGATGAAATCAGTTAAATGAAGAATGAAAATGAAATCAGTTAAATGAAGATGAAATCAGTTAACGATGAAATCAGTTAAATGAAGATGAAATCAGTTAAATGAAGATGAAATCAGTTAACGATGAAATCAGTTAACGATGAAATCAGTTAAATGAAGATGAAATCAGTTAACGATGAAATCAGTTAAAGATGAAATCAGTTAAATGAAGATGAAATCAGTTAAAGATGAAATCAGTTAAATGAAGAATGAAATCAGTTAACGATGAAATCAGTTAAAGATGAAATCAGTTAAATGAAGATGAAATCAGTTAAAGATGAAATCAGTTAAATGAAGAATGAAATCAGTTAACGATGAAATCAGTTAAAGATGAAATCAGTTAAATGAAGATGAAATCAGTTAACGATGAAATCAGTTACAGATGAAATCAGTTACATGAAGATGAAATCAGTTACAGATGAAATCAGTTAAATGAAGATGAAATCAGTTACAGATGAAATCAGTTAAATGAAGATGAAATCAGTTAACGATGAAATCAGTTAATTGAAGATGAAATCAGTTAACGATGAAATCAGTTAAAGATGAAATCAGTTAAATGAAGATGAAATCAGTTAACGATGAAATCAGTTAAAGATGAAATCAGTTAACGATGAAATCAGTTAAAGATGAAATCAGTTACAGATGAAATCAGTTACATGAAGATTAAATCAGTTAACGATGTAATCAGTTAAAGATGAAATCAGTTAACGATGAAATCAGTTAAATGAAGATGAAATCAGTTAACGATGAAATCAGTTAAAGATGAAATCAGTTACATGAAGATGAAATCAGTTAACGATGAAATCAGTTAAATGAAGAATGAAAATGAAATCAGTTAAATGAAGATGAAATCAGTTAACGATGAAATCAGTTAAAGATGAAATCAGTTAAATGAAGATGAAATCAGTTAACGATGAAATCAGTTAACGATGAAATCAGTTAACGATGAAATCAGTTAAATGAAGATGAAATCAGTTAACGATGAAATCAGTTAACGATGAAATCAGTTAAATGAAGATGAAATCAGTTAACGATGAAATCAGTTAAAGATGAAATCAGTTAAATGAAGATGAAATCAGTTAACGATGAAATCAGTTAAAGATGAAATCAGTTAAATGAAGATGAAATCAGTTAACGATGAAATCAGTTAAAGATGAAATCAGTTAAATGAAGATGAAATCAGTTAACGATGAAATCAGTTACAGATGAAATCAGTTACATGAAGATGAAATCAGTTACAGATGAAATCAGTTAAAGATGAAATCAGTTAAATGAAGATGAAATCAGTTAACGATGAAATCAGTTAAAGATGAAATCAGTTAAATGAAGATGAAATCAGTTACAGATGAAATCAGTTAAATGAAGATGAAATCAGTTAACGATGAAATCAGTTAAAGATGAAATCAGTTAAATGAAGATGAAATCAGTTAACAATGAAATCAGTTACAGATGAAATCAGTTACATGAAGATGAAATCAGTTACAGATGAAATCAGTTAAAGATGAAATCAGTTAAATGAAGATGAAATCAGTTAACGATGAAATCAGTTAAAGATGAAATCAGTTAAATGAAGATGAAATCAGTTATAGATGAAATCAGTTAAATGAAGATGAAATCAGTTAACGATGAAATCAGTTAACGATGAAATCAGTTAAATGAAGATGAAATCAGTTAACGATGAAATCAGTTAAAGATGAAATCAGTTAAATGAAGATGAAATCAGTTAACGATGAAATCAGTTAAAGATGAAATCAGTTAAAGATGAAATCAGTTACAGATGAAATCAGTTACATGAAGATTAAATCAGTTAACGATGAAATCAGTTAAAGATGAAATCAGTTAACGATGAAATCAGTTAAATGAAGATGAAATCAGTTAACGATGAAATCAGTTAAAGATGAAATCAGTTAAATGAAGATGAAATCAGTTAACGATGAAATCAGTTAAATGAAGATGAAATCAGTTAACGATGAAATCAGTTACAGATGAAATCAGTTACATGAAGATGACATCAGTTAAAGATGAAATCAGTTACAGATGAAATCAGTTAAAGATGAAATCAGTTAAATGAAGAATGAAATCAGTTAACGATGAAATCAGTTAAAGATGAAATCAGTTAAATGAAGATGAAATCAGTTAAATGAAGATGAAATCAGTTAAATGAAGATGAAATCAGTTAACGATGAAATCAGTTACAGATGAAATCAGTTAAAGATGAAATCAGTTAAATGAAGATGAAATCAGTTAACGATGAAATCAGTTACAGATGAAATCAGTTAAAGATGAAATCAGTTAAATGAAGAATGAAATCAGTTAACGATGAAATCAGTTAAAGATGAAATCAGTTAAATGAAGATGAAATCAGTTAAATGAAGATGAAATCAGTTAACGATGAAATCAGTTACAGATGAAATCAGTTACATGAAGATGAAATCAGTTAAAGATGAAATCAGTTAAATGAAGAATGAAATCAGTTAACGATGAAATCAGTTAAAGATGAAATCAGTTAAATGAAGATGAAATCAGTTAACGATGAAATCAGTTAAATGAAGATGAAATCAGTTAACGATGAAATCAGTTAAAGATGAAATCAGTTAAATGAAGATGAAATCAGTTATCGATGAAATCAGTTAAAGATGAAATCAGTTAAATGAAGATGAAATCAGTTAAATGAAGATGAAATCAGTTAACGATGAAATCAGTTAAAGATGAAATCAGTTAAATGAAGATGAAATCAGTTAACGATGAAATCAGTTAAATGAAGATGAAATCAGTTAACGATGAAATCAGTTAAAGATGAAATCAGTTAAATGAAGATGAAATCAGTTAAATGAATATGAAATCAGTTAACGATGAAATCAGTTACAGATGAAATCAGTTACAGATGAAATCAGTTACATGAAGATTAAATCAGTTAAAGATTAAATCAGTTAAATGAAGATGAAATCAGTTAAAGATGAAATCAGTTAAATGAAGAATGAAAATGAAATCAGTTAAATGAAGATGAAATCAGTTAACGATGAAATCAGTTAAAGATGAAATCAGTTAAATGAAGATGAAATCAGTTAACGATGAAATCAGTTAAAGATGAAATCAGTTAAATGAAGATGAAATCAGTTATCGATGAAATCAGTTAAAGATGAAATCAGTTAAATGAAGATGAAATCAGTTAAATGAAGATGAAATCATTTATCGATGAAATCAGTTAAAGATGAAATCAGTTAAATGAAGATGAAATCAGTTAACGATGAAATCAGTTAAATGAAGATGAAATCAGTTAACGATGAAATCAGTTAAATGAAGATGAAATCAGTTAAATGAAGATGAAATCAGTTAAATGAAGATGAAATCAGTTAACGATGAAATCAGTTACAGATGAAATCAGTTAAAGATGAAATCAGTTAAATGAAGATGAAATCAGTTAACGATGAAATCAGTTACAGATGAAATCAGTTAAAGATGAAATCAGTTAAATGAAGAATGAAATCAGTTAACGATGAAATCAGTTAAAGATGAAATCAGTTAAATGAAGATGAAATCAGTTAAATGAAGATGAAATCAGTTAACGATGAAATCAGTTACAGATGAAATCAGTTACATGAAGATGAAATCAGTTAAAGATGAAATCAGTTAAATGAAGAATGAAATCAGTTAACGATGAAATCAGTTAAAGATGAAATCAGTTAAATGAAGATGAAATCAGTTAACGATGAAATCAGTTAAATGAAGATGAAATCAGTTAACGATGAAATCAGTTAAAGATGAAATCAGTTAAATGAAGATGAAATCAGTTATCGATGAAATCAGTTAAAGATGAAATCAGTTAAATGAAGATGAAATCAGTTAAATGAAGATGAAATCAGTTAACGATGAAATCAGTTAAATGAAGATGAAATCAGTTAACGATGAAATCAGTTAAATGAAGATGAAATCAGTTAACGATGAAATCAGTTAAAGATGAAATCAGTTAAATGAAGATGAAATCAGTTAAATGAATATGAAATCAGTTAACGATGAAATCAGTTACAGATGAAGTCAGTTAAAGATGAAATCAGTTAAATGAAGATGAAATCAGTTAACGATGAAATCAGTTAAATGAAGATGAAATCAGTTAAATGAAGATGAAATCAGTTAACGATGAAATCAGTTAAATGAAGATGAAATCAGTTAACGATGAAATCAGTTAAAGATGAAATCAGTTAAATGAAGATGAAATCAGTTAACGATGAAATCAGTTAAATGAAGATGAAATCAGTTAACGATGAAATCAGTTAACGATGAAATCAGTTAAATGAAGATGAAATCAGTTAACGATGAAATCAGATAAATGAAGATGAAATCAGTTAACGATGAAATCAGTTAAAGATGAAATCAGTTACAGATGAAATCAGTTACAGATGAAATCAGTTACATGAAGATGAAATCAGTTACAGATGAAATCAGTTACATGAAGATGAAATCAGTTACAGATGAAATCAGTTAAAGATGAAATCAGTTAAATGAAGATGAAATCAGTTAACGATGAAATCAGTTAAATGAAGAATGAAAATGAAATCAGTTAAATGAAGATGAAATCAGTTAACGATGAAATCAGTTAAATGAAGATGAAATCAGTTAAATGAAGATGAAATCAGTTAACGATGAAATCAGTTAACGATGAAATCAGTTAAATGAAGATGAAATCAGTTAACGATGAAATCAGTTAAAGATGAAATCAGTTAAATGAAGATGAAATCAGTTAAAGATGAAATCAGTTAAATGAAGAATGAAATCAGTTAACGATGAAATCAGTTAAAGATGAAATCAGTTAAATGAAGATGAAATCAGTTAAAGATGAAATCAGTTAAATGAAGAATGAAATCAGTTAACGATGAAATCAGTTAAAGATGAAATCAGTTAAATGAAGATGAAATCAGTTAACGATGAAATCAGTTACAGATGAAATCAGTTACATGAAGATGAAATCAGTTACAGATGAAATCAGTTAAATGAAGATGAAATCAGTTACAGATGAAATCAGTTAAATGAAGATGAAATCAGTTAACGATGAAATCAGTTAATTGAAGATGAAATCAGTTAACGATGAAATCAGTTAAAGATGAAATCAGTTAAATGAAGATGAAATCAATTAACGATGAAATCAGTTAAAGATGAAATCAGTTAACGATGAAATCAGTTAAAGATGAAATCAGTTACAGATGAAATCAGTTACATGAAGATTAAATCAGTTAACGATGTAATCAGTTAAAGATGAAATCAGTTAACGATGAAATCAGTTAAATGAAGATGAAATCAGTTAACGATGAAATCAGTTAAAGATGAAATCAGTTACATGAAGATGAAATCAGTTAACGATGAAATCAGTTAAATGAAGAATGAAAATGAAATCAGTTAAATGAAGATGAAATCAGTTAACGATGAAATCAGTTAAAGATGAAATCAGTTAAATGAAGATGAAATCAGTTAACGATGAAATCAGTTAACGATGAAATCAGTTAACGATGAAATCAGTTAAATGAAGATGAAATCAGTTAACGATGAAATCAGTTAACGATGAAATCAGTTAAATGAAGATGAAATCAGTTAACGATGAAATCAGTTAAAGATGAAATCAGTTAAATGAAGATGAAATCAGTTAACGATGAAATCAGTTAAAGATGAAATCAGTTAAATGAAGATGAAATCAGTTAACGATGAAATCAGTTAAAGATGAAATCAGTTAAATGAAGATGAAATCAGTTAACGATGAAATCAGTTACAGATGAAATCAGTTACATGAAGATGAAATCAGTTACAGATGAAATCAGTTAAAGATGAAATCAGTTAAATGAAGATGAAATCAGTTAACGATGAAATCAGTTAAAGATGAAATCAGTTAAATGAAGATGAAATCAGTTACAGATGAAATCAGTTAAATGAAGATGAAATCAGTTAACGATGAAATCAGTTAAAGATGAAATCAGTTAAATGAAGATGAAATCAGTTAACAATGAAATCAGTTACAGATGAAATCAGTTACATGAAGATGAAATCAGTTACAGATGAAATCAGTTAAAGATGAAATCAGTTAAATGAAGATGAAATCAGTTAACGATGAAATCAGTTAAAGATGAAATCAGTTAAATGAAGATGAAATCAGTTATAGATGAAATCAGTTAAATGAAGATGAAATCAGTTAACGATGAAATCAGTTAACGATGAAATCAGTTAAATGAAGATGAAATCAGTTAACGATGAAATCAGTTAAAGATGAAATCAGTTAAATGAAGATGAAATCAGTTAACGATGAAATCAGTTAAAGATGAAATCAGTTAAAGATGAAATCAGTTACAGATGAAATCAGTTACATGAAGATTAAATCAGTTAACGATGAAATCAGTTAAAGATGAAATCAGTTAACGATGAAATCAGTTAAATGAAGATGAAATCAGTTAACGATGAAATCAGTTAAAGATGAAATCAGTTAAATGAAGATGAAATCAGTTAACGATGAAATCAGTTAAATGAAGATGAAATCAGTTAACGATGAAATCAGTTACAGATGAAATCAGTTACATGAAGATGACATCAGTTAAAGATGAAATCAGTTACAGATGAAATCAGTTAAAGATGAAATCAGTTAAATGAAGAATGAAATCAGTTAACGATGAAATCAGTTAAAGATGAAATCAGTTAAATGAAGATGAAATCAGTTAAATGAAGATGAAATCAGTTAAATGAAGATGAAATCAGTTAACGATGAAATCAGTTACAGATGAAATCAGTTAAAGATGAAATCAGTTAAATGAAGATGAAATCAGTTAACGATGAAATCAGTTACAGATGAAATCAGTTAAAGATGAAATCAGTTAAATGAAGAATGAAATCAGTTAACGATGAAATCAGTTAAAGATGAAATCAGTTAAATGAAGATGAAATCAGTTAAATGAAGATGAAATCAGTTAACGATGAAATCAGTTACAGATGAAATCAGTTACATGAAGATGAAATCAGTTAAAGATGAAATCAGTTAAATGAAGAATGAAATCAGTTAACGATGAAATCAGTTAAAGATGAAATCAGTTAAATGAAGATGAAATCAGTTAACGATGAAATCAGTTAAATGAAGATGAAATCAGTTAACGATGAAATCAGTTAAAGATGAAATCAGTTAAATGAAGATGAAATCAGTTATCGATGAAATCAGTTAAAGATGAAATCAGTTAAATGAAGATGAAATCAGTTAAATGAAGATGAAATCAGTTAACGATGAAATCAGTTAAAGATGAAATCAGTTAAATGAAGATGAAATCAGTTAACGATGAAATCAGTTAAATGAAGATGAAATCAGTTAACGATGAAATCAGTTAAAGATGAAATCAGTTAAATGAAGATGAAATCAGTTAAATGAATATGAAATCAGTTAACGATGAAATCAGTTACAGATGAAATCAGTTACAGATGAAATCAGTTACATGAAGATTAAATCAGTTAAAGATTAAATCAGTTAAATGAAGATGAAATCAGTTAAAGATGAAATCAGTTAAATGAAGAATGAAAATGAAATCAGTTAAATGAAGATGAAATCAGTTAACGATGAAATCAGTTAAAGATGAAATCAGTTAAATGAAGATGAAATCAGTTAACGATGAAATCAGTTAAAGATGAAATCAGTTAAATGAAGATGAAATCAGTTATCGATGAAATCAGTTAAAGATGAAATCAGTTAAATGAAGATGAAATCAGTTAAATGAAGATGAAATCATTTATCGATGAAATCAGTTAAAGATGAAATCAGTTAAATGAAGATGAAATCAGTTAACGATGAAATCAGTTAAATGAAGATGAAATCAGTTAACGATGAAATCAGTTAAATGAAGATGAAATCAGTTAAATGAAGATGAAATCAGTTAAATGAAGATGAAATCAGTTAACGATGAAATCAGTTACAGATGAAATCAGTTAAAGATGAAATCAGTTAAATGAAGATGAAATCAGTTAACGATGAAATCAGTTACAGATGAAATCAGTTAAAGATGAAATCAGTTAAATGAAGAATGAAATCAGTTAACGATGAAATCAGTTAAAGATGAAATCAGTTAAATGAAGATGAAATCAGTTAAATGAAGATGAAATCAGTTAACGATGAAATCAGTTACAGATGAAATCAGTTACATGAAGATGAAATCAGTTAAAGATGAAATCAGTTAAATGAAGAATGAAATCAGTTAACGATGAAATCAGTTAAAGATGAAATCAGTTAAATGAAGATGAAATCAGTTAACGATGAAATCAGTTAAATGAAGATGAAATCAGTTAACGATGAAATCAGTTAAAGATGAAATCAGTTAAATGAAGATGAAATCAGTTATCGATGAAATCAGTTAAAGATGAAATCAGTTAAATGAAGATGAAATCAGTTAAATGAAGATGAAATCAGTTAACGATGAAATCAGTTAAAGATGAAATCAGTTAAATGAAGATGAAATCAGTTAACGATGAAATCAGTTAAATGAAGATGAAATCAGTTAACGATGAAATCAGTTAAAGATGAAATCAGTTAAATGAAGATGAAATCAGTTAAATGAATATGAAATCAGTTAACGATGAAATCAGTTACAGATGAAATCAGTTACAGATGAAATCAGTTACATGAAGATTAAATCAGTTAAAGATTAAATCAGTTAAATGAAGATGAAATCAGTTAAAGATGAAATCAGTTAAATGAAGAATGAAAATGAAATCAGTTAAATGAAGATGAAATCAGTTAACGATGAAATCAGTTAAAGATGAAATCAGTTAAATGAAGATGAAATCAGTTAACGATGAAATCAGTTAAAGATGAAATCAGTTAAATGAAGATGAAATCAGTTATCGATGAAATCAGTTAAAGATGAAATCAGTTAAATGAAGATGAAATCAGTTAAATGAAGATGAAATCATTTATCGATGAAATCAGTTAAAGATGAAATCAGTTAAATGAAGATGAAATCAGTTAACGATGAAATCAGTTAAATGAAGATGAAATCAGTTAACGATGAAATCAGTTAAAGATGAAATCAGTTAAATGAAGATGAAATCAGTTAAATGAAGATGAAATCAGTTAACGATGAAATCAGTTACAGATGAAATCAGTTACATGAAGATTAAATCAGTTAACGATGAAATCAGTTAAATGAAGATGAAATCAGTTAACGATGAAATCAGTTACAGATGAAATCAGTTACATGAAGATGAAATCAGTTAAAGATGAAATCAGTTAAATGAAGAATGAAATCAGTTAACGATGAAATCAGTTAAAGATGAAATCAGTTAAATGAAGATGAAATCAGTTAACGATGAAATCAGTTAAAGATGAAATCAGTTAAATGAAGATGAAATCAGTTAAAGATGAAATCAGTTAAATGAAGATGAAATCAGTAAACGATGAAATCAGTTAAAGATGAAATCAGTTAAATGAAGATGAAATCAGTTAACGATGAAATCAGTTAAATGAAGATGATATCAGTTAACGATGAAATCAGTTAACGATGAAATCAGTTACAGATGAAATCAGTTACATGAAGATGAAATCAGTTAAAGATGAAATCAGTTAAATGAAGATGAAATCAGTTAACGATGAAATCAGTTAAATGAAGATGAAATCAGTTAACGATGAAATCAGTTAAATGAAGATGAAATCAGTTAACGATGAAATCAGTTAAAGATGAAATCAGTTAAATGAAGATGAAATCAGTTAACGATGAAATCAGTTAAAGATGAAATCAGTTAAATGAAGAATGAAATCAGTTAACGATGAAATCAGTTAAAGATGAAATCAGTTAAATGAAGATGAAATCAGTTAAATGAAGATGAAATCAGTTAAATGAAGATGAAATCAGTTAACGATGAAATCAGTTACAGATGAAATCAGTTAAAGATGAAATCAGTTAAATGAAGATGAAATCAGTTAAATGAAGATGAAATCAGTTAACGATGAAATCAGTTACAGATGAAATCAGTTAAAGATGAAATCAGTTAAATGAAGAATGAAATCAGTTAACGATGAAATCAGTTAAAGATGAAATCAGTTAAATGAAGATGAAATCAGTTAAATGAAGATGAAATCAGTTAACGATGAAATCAGTTACAGATGAAATCAGTTACATGAAGATGAAATCAGTTAAAGATGAAATCAGTTAAATGAAGAATGAAATCAGTTAACGATGAAATCAGTTAAAGATGAAATCAGTTAAATGAAGATGAAATCAGTTAACGATGAAATCAGTTAAATGAAGATGAAATCAGTTAACGATGAAATCAGTTAAAGATGAAATCAGTTAAATGAAGATGAAATCAGTTATCGATGAAATCAGTTAAAGATGAAATCAGTTAAATGAAGATGAAATCAGTTAAATGAAGATGAAATCAGTTAACGATGAAATCAGTTAAAGATGAAATCAGTTAAATGAAGATGAAATCAGTTAACGATGAAATCAGTTAAATGAAGATGAAATCAGTTAACGATGAAATCAGTTAAAGATGAAATCAGTTAAATGAAGATGAAATCAGTTAAATGAATATGAAATCAGTTAACGATGAAATCAGTTACAGATGAAATCAGTTACATGAAGATTAAATCAGTTAAAGATTAAATCAGTTAAATGAAGATGAAATCAGTTAAAGATGAAATCAGTTAAATGAAGAATGAAAATGAAATCAGTTAAATGAAGATGAAATCAGTTAACGATGAAATCAGTTAAAGATGAAATCAGTTAAATGAAGATGAAATCAGTTAACGATGAAATCAGTTAAAGATGAAATCAGTTAAATGAAGATGAAATCAGTTATCGATGAAATCAGTTAAAGATGAAATCAGTTAAATGAAGATGAAATCAGTTAAATGAAGATGAAATCAGTTAACGATGAAATCAGTTAAAGATGAAATCAGTTAAATGAAGATGAAATCAGTTAACGATGAAATCAGTTAAATGAAGATGAAATCAGTTAACGATGAAATCAGTTAAAGATGAAATCAGTTAAATGAAGATGAAATCAGTTAAATGAAGATGAAATCAGTTAACGATGAAATCAGTTACAGATGAAATCAGTTACATGAAGATTAAATCAGTTAACGATGAAATCAGTTAAATGAAGATGAAATCAGTTAACGATGAAATCAGTTAAAGATGAAATCAGTTAAATGAAGATGAAATCAGTTAACGATGAAATCAGTTAAAGATGAAATCAGTTACAGATGAAATCAGTTACATGATGATTAAATTAGTTAACGATGAAATCAGTTAAACATGAAATCAGTTAAATGAAGAATGAAAATGAAATCAGTTAAATGAAGATGAAATCAGTTAACGATGAAATCAGTTAAAGATGAAATCAGTTAAATGAAGATGAAATCAGTTAACGATGAAATCAGTTAACGATGAAATCAGTTAAATGAAGATGAAATCAGTTAAATGAAGATGAAATCAGTTAACGATGAAATCAGTTAAATGAAGATGAAATCAGTAAACGATGAAATCAGTTAACGATGAAATCAGTTAAATGAAGATGAAATCAGTTAACGATGAAATCAGTTAAAGATGAAATCAGTTAAATGAAGATGAAATCAGTTAACGATGAAATCAGTTAAATGAAGATGAAATCAGTTAACGATGAAATCAGTTAAAGATTAAATCAGTTAAATGAAGATGAAATCAGTTAACGATGAAATCAGTTAAAGATGAAATCAGTTACAGATGAAATCAGTTACATGATGATTAAATTAGTTAACGATGAAATCAGTTAAACATGAAATCAGTTAAAGATGAAATCAGTTAAATGAAGAATGAAAATGAAATCAGTTAAATGAAGATGAAATCAGTTAACGATGAAATCAGTTACATGAAGATTAAATCAGTTAAAGATTAAATCAGTTAAATGAAGATGAAATCAGTTAAATGAAGATGAAATCAGTTAACGATGAAATCAGTTAAATGAAGATGAAATCAGTTAACGATGAAATCAGTTAAAGATGAAATCAGTTAACGATGAAATCAGTTAAATGAAGATGAAATCAGTTAAATGAAGATGAAATCAGATACAGATGAATTCAGTTACATGAAGATTAAATCAGTTAAAGATGAAATCAGTTAAATGAAGATGAAATCAGTTAAAGATGAAATCAGTTAAATGAAGAATGAAAATGAAATCAGTTAAATGAAGATGAAATCAGTTAACGATGAAGTCAGTTAAAGATGAAATCAGTTAAATGAAGATGAAATCAGTTAACGATGAAATCAGTTAAATGAAGATGAAATCAGTTAAATGAAGATGAAATCAGTTAACGATGAAATCAGTTAAATGAAGATGAAATCAGTTAACGATGAAATCAGTTAAAGATGAAATCAGTTAAATGAAGATGAAATCAGTTAACGATGAAATCAGTTAAATGAAGATGAAATCAGTTAACGATGAAATCAGTTAACGATGAAATCAGTTAAATGAAGATGAAATCAGTTAACGATGAAATCAGATAAATGAAGATGAAATCAGTTAACGATGAAATCAGTTAAAGATGAAATCAGTTACAGATGAAATCAGTTACAGATGAAATCAGTTACATGAAGATGAAATCAGTTACAGATGAAATCAGTTACATGAAGATGAAATCAGTTACAGATGAAATCAGTTAAAGATGAAATCAGTTAAATGAAGATGAAATCAGTTAACGATGAAATCAGTTAAATGAAGAATGAAAATGAAATCAGTTAAATGAAGATGAAATCAGTTAACGATGAAATCAGTTAAATGAAGATGAAATCAGTTAAATGAAGATGAAATCAGTTAACGATGAAATCAGTTAACGATGAAATCAGTTAAATGAAGATGAAATCAGTTAACGATGAAATCAGTTAAAGATGAAATCAGTTAAATGAAGATGAAATCAGTTAAAGATGAAATCAGTTAAATGAAGAATGAAATCAGTTAACGATGAAATCAGTTAAAGATGAAATCAGTTAAATGAAGATGAAATCAGTTAAAGATGAAATCAGTTAAATGAAGAATGAAATCAGTTAACGATGAAATCAGTTAAAGATGAAATCAGTTAAATGAAGATGAAATCAGTTAACGATGAAATCAGTTACAGATGAAATCAGTTACATGAAGATGAAATCAGTTACAGATGAAATCAGTTAAAGATGAAATCAGTTAAATGAAGATGAAATCAGTTACAGATGAAATCAGTTAAATGAAGATGAAATCAGTTAACGATGAAATCAGTTAATTGAAGATGAAATCAGTTAACGATGAAATCAGTTAAAGATGAAATCAGTTAAATGAAGATGAAATCAGTTAACGATGAAATCAGTTAAAGATGAAATCAGTTAACGATGAAATCAGTTAAAGATGAAATCAGTTACAGATGAAATCAGTTACATGAAGATTAAATCAGTTAACGATGTAATCAGTTAAAGATGAAATCAGTTAACGATGAAATCAGTTAAATGAAGATGAAATCAGTTAACGATGAAATCAGTTAAAGATGAAATCAGTTACATGAAGATGAAATCAGTTAACGATGAAATCAGTTAAATGAAGAATGAAAATGAAATCAGTTAAATGAAGATGAAATCAGTTAACGATGAAATCAGTTAAAGATGAAATCAGTTAAATGAAGATGAAATCAGTTAACGATGAAATCAGTTAACGATGAAATCAGTTAACGATGAAATCAGTTAAATGAAGATGAAATCAGTTAACGATGAAATCAGTTAACGATGAAATCAGTTAAATGAAGATGAAATCAGTTAACGATGAAATCAGTTAAAGATGAAATCAGTTAAATGAAGATGAAATCAGTTAACGATGAAATCAGTTAAAGATGAAATCAGTTAAATGAAGATGAAATCAGTTAACGATGAAATCAGTTACAGATGAAATCAGTTACATGAAGATGAAATCAGTTACAGATGAAATCAGTTAAAGATGAAATCAGTTAAATGAAGATGAAATCAGTTAACGATGAAATCAGTTAAAGATGAAATCAGTTAAATGAAGATGAAATCAGTTACAGATGAAATCAGTTAAATGAAGATGAAATCAGTTAACGATGAAATCAGTTAAAGATGAAATCAGTTAAATGAAGATGAAATCAGTTAACAATGAAATCAGTTACAGATGAAATCAGTTACATGAAGATGAAATCAGTTACAGATGAAATCAGTTAAAGATGAAATCAGTTAAATGAAGATGAAATCAGTTAACGATGAAATCAGTTAAAGATGAAATCAGTTAAATGAAGATGAAATCAGTTATAGATGAAATCAGTTAAATGAAGATGAAATCAGTTAACGATGAAATCAGTTAACGATGAAATCAGTTAAATGAAGATGAAATCAGTTAACGATGAAATCAGTTAAAGATGAAATCAGTTAAATGAAGATGAAATCAGTTAACGATGAAATCAGTTAAAGATGAAATCAGTTAAAGATGAAATCAGTTACAGATGAAATCAGTTACATGAAGATTAAATCAGTTAACGATGAAATCAGTTAAAGATGAAATCAGTTAACGATGAAATCAGTTAAATGAAGATGAAATCAGTGAACGATGAAATCAGTTAAAGATGAAATCAGTTAAATGAAGATGAAATCAGTTAACGATGAAATCAGTTAAATGAAGATGAAATCAGTTAACGATGAAATCAGTTACAGATGAAATCAGTTACATGAAGATGACATCAGTTAAAGATGAAATCAGTTACAGATGAAATCAGTTAAAGATGAAATCAGTTAAATGAAGAATGAAATCAGTTAACGATGAAATCAGTTAAAGATGAAATCAGTTAAATGAAGATGAAATCAGTTAAATGAAGATGAAATCAGTTAACGATGAAATCAGTTACAGATGAAATCAGTTAAAGATGAAATCAGTTAAATGAAGATGAAATCAGTTAACGATGAAATCAGTTACAGATGAAATCAGTTAAAGATGAAATCAGTTAAATGAAGAATGAAATCAGTTAACGATGAAATCAGTTAAAGATGAAATCAGTTAAATGAAGATGAAATCAGTTAAATGAAGATGAAATCAGTTAACGATGAAATCAGTTACAGATGAAATCAGTTACATGAAGATGAAATCAGTTAAAGATGAAATCAGTTAAATGAAGAATGAAATCAGTTAACGATGAAATCAGTTAAAGATGAAATCAGTTAAATGAAGATGAAATCAGTTAACGATGAAATCAGTTAAATGAAGATGAAATCAGTTAACGATGAAATCAGTTAAAGATGAAATCAGTTAAATGAAGATGAAATCAGTTAACGATGAAATCAGTTAAATGAAGATGAAATCAGTTAACGATGAAATCAGTTAAAGATGAAATCAGTTAAATGAAGATGAAATCAGTTATCGATGAAATCAGTTAAAGATGAAATCAGTTAAATGAAGATGAAATCAGTTAAATGAAGATGAAATCAGTTAACGATGAAATCAGTTAAAGATGAAATCAGTTAAATGAAGATGAAATCAGTTAACGATGAAATCAGTTAAATGAAGATGAAATCAGTTATCGATGAAATCAGTTAAAGATGAAATCAGTTAAATGAAGATGAAATCAGTTAAATGAATATGAAATCAGTTAACGATGAAATCAGTTACAGATGAAATCAGTTACATGAAGATTAAATCAGTTAAAGATTAAATCAGTTAAATGAAGATGAAATCAGTTAAAGATGAAATCAGTTAAATGAAGAATGAAAATGAAATCAGTTAAATGAAGATGAAATCAGTTAACGATGAAATCAGTTAAAGATTAAATCAGTTAAATGAAGATGAAATCAGTTAACGATGAAATCAGTTAAAGATGAAATCAGTTAAATGAAGATGAAATCAGTTAACGATGAAATCAGTTAAAGATGAAATCAGTTAAATGAAGATGAAATCAGTTAACGATGAAATCAGTTAAATGAAGATGAAATCAGTTAACGATGAAATCAGTTAAAGATGAAATCAGTTAAATGAAGATGAAATCAGTTAAATGAAGATGAAATCAGTTAACGATGAAATCAGTTACAGATGAAATCAGTTACATGAAGATTAAATCAGTTAACGATGAAATCAGTTAAATGAAGATGAAATCAGTTAACGATGAAATCAGTTAAAGATGAAATCAGTTAAATGAAGATGAAATCAGTTAACGATGAAATCAGTTAAAGATGAAATCAGTTACAGATGAAATCAGTTACATGATGATTAAATTAGTTAACGATGAAATCAGTTAAACATGAAATCAGTTAAATGAAGAATGAAAATGAAATCAGTTAAATGAAGATGAAATCAGTTAACGATGAAATCAGTTAAAGATGAAATCAGTTAAATGAAGATGAAATCAGTTAACGATGAAATCAGTTAAATGAAGATGAAATCAGTTAAATGAAGATGAAATCAGTTAACGATGAAATCAGTTAAATGAAGATGAAATCAGTAAACGATGAAATCAGTTAACGATGAAATCAGTTAAATGAAGATGAAATCAGTTAACGATGAAATCAGTTAAAGATGAAATCAGTTAAATGAAGATGAAATCAGTTAACGATGAAATCAGTTAAATGAAGATGAAATCAGTTAACGATGAAATCAGTTAAAGATTAAATCAGTTAAATGAAGATGAAATCAGTTAACGATGAAATCAGTTAAAGATGAAATCAGTTACAGATGAAATCAGTTACATGATGATTAAATTAGTTAACGATGAAATCAGTTAAACATGAAATCAGTTAAAGATGAAATCAGTTAAATGAAGAATGAAAATGAAATCAGTTAAATGAAGATGAAATCAGTTAACGATGAAATCAGTTACATGAAGATTAAATCAGTTAAAGATTAAATCAGTTAAATGAAGATGAAATCAGTTAAATGAAGATGAAATCAGTTAACGATGAAATCAGTTAAATGAAGATGAAATCAGTTAACGATGAAATCAGTTAAAGATGAAATCAGTTAACGATGAAATCAGTTAAATGAAGATGAAATCAGTTAAATGAAGATGAAATCAGATACAGATGAATTCAGTTACATGAAGATTAAATCAGTTAAAGATGAAATCAGTTAAATGAAGATGAAATCAGTTAAAGATGAAATCAGTTAAATGAAGAATGAAAATGAAATCAGTTAAATGAAGATGAAATCAGTTAACGATGAAGTCAGTTAAAGATGAAATCAGTTAAATGAAGATGAAATCAGTTAACGATGAAATCAGTTAAATGAAGATGAAATCAGTTAAATGAAGATGAAATCAGTTAACGATGAAATCAGTTAAATGAAGATGAAATCAGTTAACGATGAAATCAGTTAAAGATGAAATCAGTTAAATGAAGATGAAATCAGTTAACGATGAAATCAGTTAAATGAAGATGAAATCAGTTAACGATGAAATCAGTTAACGATGAAATCAGTTAAATGAAGATGAAATCAGTTAACGATGAAATCAGATAAATGAAGATGAAATCAGTTAACGATGAAATCAGTTAAAGATGAAATCAGTTACAGATGAAATCAGTTACAGATGAAATCAGTTACATGAAGATGAAATCAGTTACAGATGAAATCAGTTACATGAAGATGAAATCAGTTACAGATGAAACCAGTTAAAGATGAAATCAGTTAAATGAAGATGAAATCAGTTAACGATGAAATCAGTTAAATGAAGAATGAAAATGAAATCAGTTAAATGAAGATGAAATCAGTTAACGATGAAATCAGTTAAATGAAGATGAAATCAGTTAAATGAAGATGAAATCAGTTAACGATGAAATCAGTTAACGATGAAATCAGTTAAATGAAGATGAAATCAGTTAACGATGAAATCAGTTAAAGATGAAATCAGTTAAATGAAGATGAAATCAGTTAAAGATGAAATCAGTTAAATGAAGAATGAAATCAGTTAACGATGAAATCAGTTAAAGATGAAATCAGTTAAATGAAGATGAAATCAGTTAAAGATGAAATCAGTTAAATGAAGAATGAAATCAGTTAACGATGAAATCAGTTAAAGATGAAATCAGTTAAATGAAGATGAAATCAGTTAACGATGAAATCAGTTACAGATGAAATCAGTTACATGAAGATGAAATCAGTTACAGATGAAATCAGTTAAAGATGAAATCAGTTAAATGAAGATGAAATCAGTTACAGATGAAATCAGTTAAATGAAGATGAAATCAGTTAACGATGAAATCAGTTAATTGAAGATGAAATCAGTTAACGATGAAATCAGTTAAAGATGAAATCAGTTAAATGAAGATGAAATCAGTTAACGATGAAATCAGTTAAAGATGAAATCAGTTAACGATGAAATCAGTTAAAGATGAAATCAGTTACAGATGAAATCAGTTACATGAAGATTAAATCAGTTAACGATGTAATCAGTTAAAGATGAAATCAGTTAACGATGAAATCAGTTAAATGAAGATGAAATCAGTTAACGATGAAATCAGTTAAAGATGAAATCAGTTACATGAAGATGAAATCAGTTAACGATGAAATCAGTTAAATGAAGAATGAAAATGAAATCAGTTAAATGAAGATGAAATCAGTTAACGATGAAATCAGTTAAAGATGAAATCAGTTAAATGAAGATGAAATCAGTTAACGATGAAATCAGTTAACGATGAAATCAGTTAACGATGAAATCAGTTAAATGAAGATGAAATCAGTTAACGATGAAATCAGTTAACGATGAAATCAGTTAAATGAAGATGAAATCAGTTAACGATGAAATCAGTTAAAGATGAAATCAGTTAAATGAAGATGAAATCAGTTAACGATGAAATCAGTTAAAGATGAAATCAGTTAAATGAAGATGAAATCAGTTAACGATGAAATCAGTTAAAGATGAAATCAGTTAAATGAAGATGAAATCAGTTAACGATGAAATCAGTTACAGATGAAATCAGTTACATGAAGATGAAATCAGTTACAGATGAAATCAGTTAAAGATGAAATCAGTTAAATGAAGATGAAATCAGTTAACGATGAAATCAGTTAAAGATGAAATCAGTTAAATGAAGATGAAATCAGTTACAGATGAAATCAGTTAAATGAAGATGAAATCAGTTAACGATGAAATCAGTTAAAGATGAAATCAGTTAAATGAAGATGAAATCAGTTAACAATGAAATCAGTTACAGATGAAATCAGTTACATGAAGATGAAATCAGTTACAGATGAAATCAGTTAAAGATGAAATCAGTTAAATGAAGATGAAATCAGTTAACGATGAAATCAGTTAAAGATGAAATCAGTTAAATGAAGATGAAATCAGTTATAGATGAAATCAGTTAAATGAAGATGAAATCAGTTAACGATGAAATCAGTTAACGATGAAATCAGTTAAATGAAGATGAAATCAGTTAACGATGAAATCAGTTAAAGATGAAATCAGTTAAATGAAGATGAAATCAGTTAACGATGAAATCAGTTAAAGATGAAATCAGTTAAAGATGAAATCAGTTACAGATGAAATCAGTTACATGAAGATTAAATCAGTTAACGATGAAATCAGTTAAAGATGAAATCAGTTAACGATGAAATCAGTTAAATGAAGATGAAATCAGTTAACGATGAAATCAGTTAAAGATGAAATCAGTTAAATGAAGATGAAATCAGTTAACGATGAAATCAGTTAAATGAAGATGAAATCAGTTAACGATGAAATCAGTTACAGATGAAATCAGTTACATGAAGATGACATCAGTTAAAGATGAAATCAGTTACAGATGAAATCAGTTAAAGATGAAATCAGTTAAATGAAGAATGAAATCAGTTAACGATGAAATCAGTTAAAGATGAAATCAGTTAAATGAAGATGAAATCAGTTAAATGAAGATGAAATCAGTTAAATGAAGATGAAATCAGTTAACGATGAAATCAGTTACAGATGAAATCAGTTAAAGATGAAATCAGTTAAATGAAGATGAAATCAGTTAACGATGAAATCAGTTACAGATGAAATCAGTTAAAGATGAAATCAGTTAAATGAAGAATGAAATCAGTTAACGATGAAATCAGTTAAAGATGAAATCAGTTAAATGAAGATGAAATCAGTTAAATGAAGATGAAATCAGTTAACGATGAAATCAGTTACAGATGAAATCAGTTACATGAAGATGAAATCAGTTAAAGATGAAATCAGTTAAATGAAGAATGAAATCAGTTAACGATGAAATCAGTTAAAGATGAAATCAGTTAAATGAAGATGAAATCAGTTAACGATGAAATCAGTTAAATGAAGATGAAATCAGTTAACGATGAAATCAGTTAAAGATGAAATCAGTTAAATGAAGATGAAATCAGTTATCGATGAAATCAGTTAAAGATGAAATCAGTTAAATGAAGATGAAATCAGTTAAATGAAGATGAAATCAGTTAACGATGAAATCAGTTAAAGATGAAATCAGTTAAATGAAGATGAAATCAGTTAACGATGAAATCAGTTAAATGAAGATGAAATCAGTTAACGATGAAATCAGTTAAAGATGAAATCAGTTAAATGAAGATGAAATCAGTTAAATGAATATGAAATCAGTTAACGATGAAATCAGTTACAGATGAAATCAGTTACATGAAGATTAAATCAGTTAAAGATTAAATCAGTTAAATGAAGATGAAATCAGTTAAAGATGAAATCAGTTAAATGAAGAATGAAAATGAAATCAGTTAAATGAAGATGAAATCAGTTAACGATGAAATCAGTTAAAGATGAAATCAGTTAAATGAAGATGAAATCAGTTAACGATGAAATCAGTTAAAGATGAAATCAGTTAAATGAAGATGAAATCAGTTATCGATGAAATCAGTTAAAGATGAAATCAGTTAAATGAAGATGAAATCAGTTAAATGAAGATGAAATCAGTTAACGATGAAATCAGTTAAAGATGAAATCAGTTAAATGAAGATGAAATCAGTTAACGATGAAATCAGTTAAATGAAGATGAAATCAGTTAACGATGAAATCAGTTAAAGATGAAATCAGTTAAATGAAGATGAAATCAGTTAAATGAAGATGAAATCAGTTAACGATGAAATCAGTTACAGATGAAATCAGTTACATGAAGATTAAATCAGTTAACGATGAAATCAGTTAAATGAAGATGAAATCAGTTAACGATGAAATCAGTTAAAGATGAAATCAGTTAAATGAAGATGAAATCAGTTAACGATGAAATCAGTTAAAGATGAAATCAGTTACAGATGAAATCAGTTACATGATGATTAAATTAGTTAACGATGAAATCAGTTAAACATGAAATCAGTTAAATGAAGAATGAAAATGAAATCAGTTAAATGAAGATGAAATCAGTTAACGATGAAATCAGTTAAAGATGAAATCAGTTAAATGAAGATGAAATCAGTTAAATGAAGATGAAATCAGTTAACGATGAAATCAGTTAAATGAAGATGAAATCAGTAAACGATGAAATCAGTTAACGATGAAATCAGTTAAATGAAGATGAAATCAGTTAACGATGAAATCAGTTAAAGATGAAATCAGTTAAATGAAGATGAAATCAGTTAACGATGAAATCAGTTAAATGAAGATGAAATCAGTTAACGATGAAATCAGTTAAAGATTAAATCAGTTAAATGAAGATGAAATCAGTTAACGATGAAATCAGTTAAAGATGAAATCAGTTACAGATGAAATCAGTTACATGATGATTAAATTAGTTAACGATGAAATCAGTTAAACATGAAATCAGTTAAAGATGAAATCAGTTAAATGAAGAATGAAAATGAAATCAGTTAAATGAAGATGAAATCAGTTAACGATGAAATCAGTTACATGAAGATTAAATCAGTTAAAGATTAAATCAGTTAAATGAAGATGAAATCAGTTAAATGAAGATGAAATCAGTTAACGATGAAATCAGTTAAATGAAGATGAAATCAGTTAACGATGAAATCAGTTAAAGATGAAATCAGTTAAATGAAGATGAAATCAGTTAAATGAAGATGAAATCAGATACAGATGAATTCAGTTACATGAAGATTAAATCAGTTAAAGATGAAATCAGTTAAATGAAGATGAAATCAGTTAAAGATGAAATCAGTTAAATGAAGAATGAAAATGAAATCAGTTAAATGAAGATGAAATCAGTTAACGATGAAGTCAGTTAAAGATGAAATCAGTTAAATGAAGATGAAATCAGTTAACGATGAAATCAGTTAAATGAAGATGAAATCAGTTAAATGAAGATGAAATCAGTTAACGATGAAATCAGTTAAATTTAGATGAAATCAGTTAACGATGAAATCAGTTAAAGATGAAATCAGTTAAATGAAGATGAAATCAGTTAACGATGAAATCAGTTAAATGAAGATGAAATCAGTTAACGATGAAATCAGTTAACGATGAAATCAGTTAAATGAAGATGAAATCAGTTAACGATGAAATCAGATAAATGAAGATGAAATCAGTTAACGATGAAATCAGTTAAAGATGAAATCAGTTACAGATGAAATCAGTTACAGATGAAATCAGTTACATGAAGATGAAATCAGTTACAGATGAAATCAGTTACATGAAGATGAAATCAGTTACAGATGAAATCAGTTAAAGATGAAATCAGTTAAATGAAGATGAAATCAGTTAACGGTGAAATCAGTTAAATGAAGAATGAAAATGAAATCAGTTAAATGAAGATGAAATCAGTTAACGATGAAATCAGTTAAATGAAGATGAAATCAGTTAAATGAAGATGAAATCAGTTAACGATGAAATCAGTTAACGATGAAATCAGTTAAATGAAGATGAAATCAGTTAACGATGAAATCAGTTAAAGATGAAATCAGTTAAATGAAGATGAAATCAGTTAAAGATGAAATCAGTTAAATGAAGAATGAAATCAGTTAACGATGAAATCAGTTAAAGATGAAATCAGTTAAATGAAGATGAAATCAGTTAACGATGAAATCAGTTACAGATGAAATCAGTTACATGAAGATGAAATCAGTTACAGATGAAATCAGTTAAAGATGAAATCAGTTAAATGAAGATGAAATCAGTTACAGATGAAATCAGTTAAATGAAGATGAAATCAGTTAACGATGAAATCAGTTAATTGAAGATGAAATCAGTTAACGATGAAATCAGTTAAAGATGAAATCAGTTAAATGAAGATGAAATCAGTTAACGATGAAATCAGTTAAAGATGAAATCAGTTAACGATGAAATCAGTTAAAGATGAAATCAGTTACAGATGAAATCAGTTACATGAAGATTAAATCAGTTAACGATGTAATCAGTTAAAGATGAAATCAGTTAACGATGAAATCAGTTAAATGAAGATGAAATCAGTTAACGATGAAATCAGTTAAAGATGAAATCAGTTACATGAAGATGAAATCAGTTAACGATGAAATCAGTTAAATGAAGAATGAAAATGAAATCAGTTAAATGAAGATGAAATCAGTTAACGATGAAATCAGTTAAAGATGAAATCAGTTAAATGAAGATGAAATCAGTTAACGATGAAATCAGTTAACGATGAAATCAGTTAACGATGAAATCAGTTAAATGAAGATGAAATCAGTTAACGATGAAATCAGTTAACGATGAAATCACTTAAATGAAGATGAAATCAGTTAACGATGAAATCAGTTAAAGATGAAATCAGTTAAATGAAGATGAAATCAGTTAACGATGAAATCAGTTAAAGATGAAATCAGTTAAATGAAGATGAAATCAGTTAACGATGAAATCAGTTACAGATGAAATCAGTTACATGAAGATGAAATCAGTTAAATGAAGATGAAATCAGTTAACGATGAAATCAGTTAAAGATGAAATCAGTTAAATGAAGATGAAATCAGTTAACAATGAAATCAGTTACAGATGAAATCAGTTACATGAAGATGAAATCAGTTACAGATGAAATCAGTTAAAGATGAAATCAGTTAAATGAAGATGAAATCAGTTAACGATGAAATCAGTTAAAGATGAAATCAATTACAGATGAAATCAGTTACATGAAGATTAAATCAGTTAACGATGAAATCAGTTAAAGATGAAATCAGTTAACAATGAAATCAGTTAAATGAAGAATGAAAATGAAATCAGTTAAATGAAGATGAAATCAGTTAACGATGAAATCAGTTAAAGATGAAATCAGTTAAATGAAGATGAAATCAGTTAACGATGAAATCAGTTAAATGAAGATGAAATCAGTTAAATGAAGATGAAATCAGTTAAAGATGAAATCAGTTAAATGAAGATGAAATCAGTTAAATGAAGATGAAATCAGTTAACGATGAAATCAGTTAACGATGAAATCAGTTACAGATGAAATCAGTTACATGAAGATGAAATCAGTTACAGATGAAATCAGTTAACGATGAAATCAGTTAAATGAAGATGAAATCAGTTAACGATGAAATCAGTTAAAGATGAAATCAGTTAAATGAAGATGAAATCAGTTAACGATGAAATCAGTTAAATGAAGATGAAATCAGTTAACGATGAAATCAGTTAAAGATGAAATCAGTTAAATGAAGATGAAATCAGTTAACGATGAAATCAGTTAAATGAAGATGAAATCAGTTACAGATGAAATCAGTTAACGATGAAATCAGTTAAAGATGAAATCAGTTAAATGAAGATGAAATCAGTTACAGATGAAATCAGTTACATGAAGATGAAATCAGTTACAGATGAAATCAGTTAAAGATGAAATCAGTTAAATGAAGATGAAATCAGTTAACGATGAAATCAGTTAACGATGAAATCAGTTACAGATGAAATCAGTTACATGAAGATTAAATCAGTTAAAGATTAAATCAGTTAAATGAAGATGAAATAAGTTAAAGATGAAATCAGTTAACAATGAAATCAGTTAACGATGAAATCAGTTAAATGAAGATGAAATCAGTTAACGATGAAATCAGTTAACGATGAAATCAGTTAACGATGGAATCAGTTAAATGAAGATGAAATCAGTTAACGATGAAATCAGTTAACGATGAAATCAGTTAAATGAAGATGAAATCAGTTAACGATGAAATCAGTTAAAGATGAAATCAGTTAACGATGGAATCAGTTAAATGAAGATGAAATCAGTTAACGATGAAATCAGTTAAATGAAGATGAAATCAGTTAACGTTGAAATCAGTTAAATGAAGATGAAATCAGTTAAATGAAGATGAAATGAGTTAACGATGAAATCAGTTAAAGATGAAATCACTTAACGATGAAATCAGTTAAATGAAGATGAAATCAGGTAACGATGAAATCAGTTAAAGATGAAATCAGTTAACGATGGAATCAGTTAAATGAAGATGAAATCAGTTAACGATGAAATCAGTTAAAGATGAAATCAGTTAACGATGAAATCAGTTAAATGAAGATGAAATCAGTTACAGTGAAATCAGTTAAAGATGAAATCAGTTAACGATGGAATCAGTTAAATGAAGATGAAATCAGTTAACGATGAAATCAGTTAAAGATGAAATCAGTTAACGATGAAATCAGTTAACGATGAAATCAGTTAAATGAAGATGAAATCAGTTAACGTTGAAATCAGTTAAATGAAGATGAAATCAGTTAAATGAAGATGAAATCAGTTAACGATGAAATCAGTTAAAGATGAAATCAGTTAACGATGAAATCAGTTAACGATGAAATCAGTTAAATGAAGATGAAATCAGTTAACGATGAAATCAGTTAACGATGGAATCAGTTAAATGAAGATGAAATCAGTTAACGATGAAATCAGTTAACGATGAAATCAGTTAAATGAAGATGAAATCAGTTAACGATGAAATCAGTTAAATGAAGATGAAATCAGTTAACGATGAAATCAGTTAACGATGAAATCAGTTAAATGAAGATGAAATCAGTTAACGATGGAATCAGTTAACGATGAAATCAGTTAACGATGAAATCAGTTAAAGATGAAATCAGTTAACGATGAAATCAGTTAAATGAAGATGAAATCAGTTAACGATGAAATCAGTTAAAGATGAAATCAGTTAAATGAAGATGAAATCAGTTAACGATGAAATCAGTGAAGTGAAGATGAAATCAGTTAACGATGAAATCAGTTAACGATGAAATCAGTTAACGATGAAATCAGTTAACGATGGAATCAGTTAAATGAAGATGAAATCAGTTAACGATGAAATCAGTTAAAGATGAAATCAGTTAACGATGAAATCAGTTAACGATGAAATCAGTTAAAGATGAAATCAGTTAACGATGGAATCAGTTAAATGAAGATGAAATCAGTTAACGATGAAATCAGTTAAAGATGAAATCAGTTAACGATGAAATCAGTTAACGATGAAATCAGTTAAATGAAGATGAAATCAGTTAACGTTGAAATCAGTTAAATGAAGATGAAATCAGTTAAATGAAGATGAAATCAGTTAACGATGAAATCAGTTAACGATGAAATCAGTTAACGATGAAATCAGGTAAATGAAGATGAAATCAGTTAACGACGAAATCAGTTAACGATGAAATCAGTTAACGATGGAATCAGTTAAATGAAGATGAAATCAGTTAACGATGAAATCAGTTAAAGATGAAATCAGTTAACGATGGAATCAGTTAAATGAAGATGAAATCAGTTAACGATGAAATCAGTTAAAGATGAAATCAGTTAACGATGAAATCAGTTAAATGAAGATGAAATCAGTTAACGATGAAATCAGTTAAAGATGAAATCAGTTAACGATGGAATCAGTTAAATGAAGATGAAATCAGTTAACGATGAAATCAGTTAAAGATGAAATCAGTTAACGATGAAATCAGTTAACGATGAAATCAGTTAAATGAAGATGAAATCAGTTAACGTTGAAATCAGTTAAATGAAGATGAAATCAGTTAAATGAAGATGAAATCAGTTAACGATGAAATCAGTTAAAGATGAAATCAGTTAACGATGAAATCAGTTAACGATGAAATCAGTTAAATGAAGATGAAACCAGTTAACGATGAAATCAGTTAAAGATGAAATCAGTTAACGATGGAATCAGTTAAATGAAGATGAAATCAGTTAACGATGAAATCAGTTAAAGATGAAATCAGTTAACGATGGAATCAGTTAAATGAAGATGAAATCAGTTAACGATGAAATCAGTTAACGATGAAATCAGTTAACGATGATATCAGTTAACGATGAAATCAGTTAAATGAAGATGAAATCAGTTAACGATGAAATCAGTTAACGATGAAATCAGTTAAATGAAGATGAAATCAGTTAACGATGGAATCAGTTAAAGATGAAATCAGTTAAAGATGAAATCAGTTAAAGATGAAATCAGTTAACGATGAAATCAGTTAAATGAAGATGAAATCAGTTAACGATGAAATCAGTTAAAGATGAAATCAGTTAAATGAAGATGAAATCAGTTAAATGAAGATGAAATCAGTTAAATGAAGATGAAATCAGTTAACGATGAAATCAGTTAAAGATGAAATCAGTTACATGAAGATTAAATCAGTTAACGATGAAATCAGTTAAAGATGAAATCAGTTAACGATGAAATCAGTTAAAGATGAAATCAGTTAAATGAAGATGAAATCAGTTAAAGATGAAATCAGATAAATGAAGATGAAATCAGTTAACGATGAAATCAGTTAACGATGAAATCAGTTAAATGAAGATGAAATCAGTTAACGATGAAATCAGTTAAAGATGAAATCAGTTAACGATGGAATCAGTTAAATGAAGATGAAATCAGTTAACGATGAAATCAGTTAAAGATGAAATCAGTTAAATGAAGATGAAATCAGTTAACGATGAAATCAGTTAAATGAAGATGAAATCAGTTAACGATGAAATCAGTTAAAGATGAAATCAGTTACAGATGAAATCAGTTACATGAAGATGAAATCAGTTAACGATGAAATCAGTTAAATGAAGATGAAATCAGTTAACGATGAAATCAGTTAAATGAAGATGAAATCAGTCAAAGATGAAATCAGTTAAATGAAGATGAAATCAGTTAAAGATGAAATCAGTTAACGATGAAATCAGTTAAATGAAGATGAAATCAGTTAACGATGAAATCAGTTAAATGAAGATGAAATCAGTTAAATGAAGATGAAATCAGTTACAGATGAAATCAGTTACATGAAGATTAAATCAGTTAAATATGAAATCAGTTAAATGAAGATGAAATCAGTTAAAGATGAAATCAGTTAAATGAAGAATGAAAATGAAATCAGTTAAATGAAGATGAAATCAGTTAACGATGAAATCAGTTAAAGATGAAATCAGTTAAATGAAGATGAAATCAGTTAACGATGAAATCAGTTAAATGAAGATGAAATCAGTTAAATGAAGATGAAATCAGTTACAGATGAAATCAGTTACATGAAGATTAAATCAGTTAACGATGAAATCAGTTAAAGATGAAATCAGTTAACGATGAAATCAGTTAAATGAAGAATGAAAATGAAATCAGTTAAAGATGAAATCAGTTAACGATGGAATCAGTTAAATGAAGATGAAATCAGTTAACGATGAAATCAGTTAACGATGAAATCAGTTAACGATGAAATCAGTTAAATGAAGATGAAATCAGTTAACGATGAAATCAGTTAAATGAAGATGAAATCAGTTAACGATGAAATCAGTTAACGATGAAATCAGTTAAATGAAGATGAAATCAGTTAACGATGGAATCAGTTAAAGATGAAATCAGTTAAAGATGAAATCAGTTAAAGATGAAATCAGTTAACGATGAAATCAGTTAAATGAAGATGAAATCAATTAACGATGAAATCAGTTAAAGATGAAATCAGTTAAATGAAGATGAAATCAGTTAAATGAAGATGAAATCAGTTAAATGAAGATGAAATCAGTTAACGATGAAATCAGTTAAAGATGAAATCAGTTACATGAAGATTAAATCAGTTAACGATGAAATCAGTTAAAGATGAAATCAGTTAACGATGAAATCAGTTAAAGATGAAATCAGTTAAATGAAGATGAAATCAGTTAAAGATGAAATCAGATAAATGAAGATGAAATCAGTTAACGATGAAATCAGTTAACGATGAAATCAGTTAAATGAAGATGAAATCAGTTAACGATGAAATCAGTTAAAGATGAAATCAGTTAACGATGGAATCAGTTAAATGAAGATGAAATCAGTTAACGATGAAATCAGTTAAAGATGAAATCAGTTAAATGAAGATGAAATCAGTTAACGATGAAATCAGTTAAATGAAGATGAAATCAGTTAAAGATGAAATCAGTTACAGATGAAATCAGTTAAAGATGAAATCAGTTAAATGAAGATGAAATCAGTTAACGATGAAATCAGTTAAATGAAGATGGAATCAGTTAACGATGAAATCTGTTAAAGATGAAATCAGTTAAATGAAGATGAAATCAGTTAACGATGAAATCAGTTAAATGAAGATGAAATCAGTTAACGATGAAATCAGTTAACGATGAAATCAGATAAATGAAGATGAAATCAGTTAACGATGAAATCAGTTAACGATGAAATCAGTTAAATGAAGATGAAATCAGTTAACGATGAAATCAGTTAACGATGGAATCAGTTAAATGAAGATTAAATCAGTTAACGATGAAATCAGTTAAAGATGAAATCAGTTAACGATGAAATCAGTTAAATGAAGAATGAAAATGAAATCAGTTAAATGAAGATGAAATCAGTTAACGATGAAATCAGTTAACGATGAAATCAGTTAAATGAAGATGAAATCAGTTAACGATGAAATCAGTTAAAGATGAAATCAGTTAAATGAAGATGAAATCAGTTAACGATGAAATCAGTTAAAGATGAAATCAGTTAACGATGAAATCAGTTAACGATGAAATCAGTTAAATGAAGATGAAATCAGTTAACGATGAAATCAGTAAAATGAAGATGAAATCAGTTAAATGAAGATGAAATCAGTTAACGATGAAATCAGTTAAATGAAGATGAAATCAGTTAACGATGAAATCAGTTAAAGATGAAATCAGTTAAATGAAGATGAAATCAGTTAAATGAAGATGAAATCAGTTAACGATGAAATCAGTTAAAGATGAAATCAGTTAAATGAAGATGAAATCAGTTAACGATGAAATCAGTTAAAGATGAAATCAATTACAGATGAAATCAGTTACATGAAGATTAAATCAGTTAACGATGAAATCAGTTAAAGATGAAATCAGTTAACAATGAAATCAGTTAAATGAAGAATGAAAATGAAATCAGTTAAATGAAGATGAAATCAGTTAACGATGAAATCAGTTAAAGATGAAATCAGTTAAATGAAGATGAAATCAGTTAACGATGAAATCAGTTAAATGAAGATGAAATCAGTTAAATGAAGATGAAATCAGTTAAAGATGAAATCAGTTAAATGAAGATGAAATCAGTTAAATGAAGATGAAATCAGTTAACGATGAAATCAGTTAACGATGAAATCAGTTACAGATGAAATCAGTTACATGAAGATGAAATCAGTTACAGATGAAATCAGTTAACGATGAAATCAGTTAAATGAAGATGAAATCAGTTAACGATGAAATCAGTTAAAGATGAAATCAGTTAAATGAAGATGAAATCAGTTAACGATGAAATCAGTTAAATGAAGATGAAATCAGTTAACGATGAAATCAGTTAAAGATGAAATCAGTTAAATGAAGATGAAATCAGTTAACGATGAAATCAGTTAAATGAAGATGAAATCAGTTACAGATGAAATCAGTTAACGATGAAATCAGTTAAAGATGAAATCAGTTAAATGAAGATGAAATCAGTTACAGATGAAATCAGTTACATGAAGATGAAATCAGTTACAGATGAAATCAGTTAAAGATGAAATCAGTTTAATGAAGATGAAATCAGTTAACGATGAAATCAGTTAACGATGAAATCAGTTACAGATGAAATCAGTTACATGAAGATTAAATCAGTTAAAGATTAAATCAGTTAAATGAAGATGAAATAAGTTAAAGATGAAATCAGTTAACAATGAAATCAGTTAACGATGAAATCAGTTAAATGAAGATGAAATCAGTTAACGATGAAATCAGTTAACGATGAAATCAGTTAACGATGGAATCAGTTAAATGAAGATGAAATCAGTTAACGATGAAATCAGTTAAATGAAGATGAAATCAGTTAACGATGAAATCAGTTAAAGATGAAATCAGTTAACGATGGAATCAGTTAAATGAAGATGAAATCAGTTAACGATGAAATCAGTTAAATGAAGATGAAATCAGTTAACGTTGAAATCAGTTAAATGAAGATGAAATCAGTTAAATGAAGATGAAATGAGTTAACGATGAAATCAGTTAAAGATGAAATCACTTAACGATGAAATCAGTTAAATGAAGATGAAATCAGGTAACGATGAAATCAGTTAAAGATGAAATCAGTTAACGATGGAATCAGTTAAATGAAGATGAAATCAGTTAACGATGAAATCAGTTAAAGATGAAATCAGTTAACGATGAAATCAGTTAAATGAAGATGAAATCAGTTACAGTGAAATCAGTTAAAGATGAAATCAGTTAACGATGGAATCAGTTAAATGAAGATGAAATCAGTTAACGATGAAATCAGTTAAAGATGAAATCAGTTAACGATGAAATCAGTTAACGATGAAATCAGTTAAATGAAGATGAAATCAGTTAACGTTGAAATCAGTTAAATGAAGATGAAATCAGTTAAATGAAGATGAAATCAGTTAACGATGAAATCAGTTAAAGATGAAATCAGTTAACGATGAAATCAGTTAACGATGAAATCAGTTAAATGAAGATGAAATCAGTTAACGATGAAATCAGTTAACGATGGAATCAGTTAAATGAAGATGAAATCAGTTAACGATGAAATCAGTTAACGATGAAATCAGTTAAATGAAGATGAAATCAGTTAACGATGAAATCAGTTAAATGAAGATGAAATCAGTTAACGATGAAATCAGTTAACGATGAAATCAGTTAAATGAAGATGAAATCAGTTAACGATGGAATCAGTTAACGATGAAATCAGTTAACGATGAAATCAGTTAAAGATGAAATCAGTTAACGATGAAATCAGTTAAATGAAGATGAAATCAGTTAACGATGAAATCAGTGAAGTGAAGATGAAATCAGTTAACGATGAAATCAGTTAACGATGAAATCAGTTAACGATGAAATCAGTTAACGATGGAATCAGTTAAATGAAGATGAAATCAGTTAACGATGAAATCAGTTAAAGATGAAATCAGTTAACGATGAAATCAGTTAAATGAAGATGAAATCAGTTAACGATGAAATCAGTTAAAGATGAAATCAGTTAACGATGGAATCAGTTAAATGAAGATGAAATCAGTTAACGATGAAATCAGTTAAAGATGAAATCAGTTAACGATGAAATCAGTTAACGATGAAATCAGTTAAATGAAGATGAAATCAGTTAACGTTGAAATCAGTTAAATGAAGATGAAATCAGTTAAATGAAGATGAAATCAGTTAACGATGAAATCAGTTAACGATGAAATCAGTTAACGATGAAATCAGGTAAATGAAGATGAAATCAGTTAACGACGAAATCAGTTAACGATGAAATCAGTTAACGATGGAATCAGTTAAATGAAGATGAAATCAGTTAACGATGAAATCAGTTAAAGATGAAATCAGTTAACGATGGAATCAGTTAAATGAAGATGAAATCAGTTAACGATGAAATCAGTTAAAGATGAAATCAGTTAACGATGAAATCAGTTAAATGAAGATGAAATCAGTTAACGATGAAATCAGTTAAAGATGAAATCAGTTAACGATGGAATCAGTTAAATGAAGATGAAATCAGTTAACGATGAAATCAGTTAAAGATGAAATCAGTTAACGATGAAATCAGTTAACGATGAAATCAGTTAAATGAAGATGAAATCAGTTAACGTTGAAATCAGTTAAATGAAGATGAAATCAGTTAAATGAAGATGAAATCAGTTAACGATGAAATCAGTTAAAGATGAAATCAGTTAACGATGAAATCAGTTAACGATGAAATCAGTTAAATGAAGATGAAACCAGTTAACGATGAAATCAGTTAAAGATGAAATCAGTTAACGATGGAATCAGTTAAATGAAGATGAAATCAGTTAACGATGAAATCAGTTAAAGATGAAATCAGTTAACGATGGAATCAGTTAAATGAAGATGAAATCAGTTAACGATGAAATCAGTTAACGATGAAATCAGTTAACGATGATATCAGTTAACGATGAAATCAGTTAAATGAAGATGAAATCAGTTAACGATGAAATCAGTTAACGATGAAATCAGTTAAATGAAGATGAAATCAGTTAACGATGGAATCAGTTAAAGATGAAATCAGTTAAAGATGAAATCAGTTAACGATGAAATCAGTTAAATGAAGATGAAATCAGTTAACGATGAAATCAGTTAAAGATGAAATCAGTTAAATGAAGATGAAATCAGTTAAATGAAGATGAAATCAGTTAAATGAAGATGAAATCAGTTAACGATGAAATCAGTTAAAGATGAAATCAGTTACATGAAGATTAAATCAGTTAACGATGAAATCAGTTAAAGATGAAATCAGTTAACGATGAAATCAGTTAAAGATGAAATCAGTTAAATGAAGATGAAATCAGTTAAAGATGAAATCAGATAAATGAAGATGAAATCAGTTAACGATGAAATCAGTTAACGATGAAATCAGTTAAATGAAAATGAAATCAGTTAACGATGAAATCAGTTAAAGATGAAATCAGTTAACGATGGAATCAGTTAAATGAAGATGAAATCAGTTAACGATGAAATCAGTTAAAGATGAAATCAGTTAAATGAAGATGAAATCAGTTAACGATGAAATCAGTTAAATGAAGATGAAATCAGTTAACGATGAAATCAGTTAAAGATGAAATCAGTTACAGATGAAATCATTTAAATATGAAATCAGTTAAATGAAGATGAAATCAGTTAACGATGAAATCAGTTAAATGAAGATGGAATCAGTTAACGATGAAATCTGTTAAAGATGAAATCAGTTAAATGAAGATGAAATCAGTTAACGATGAAATCAGTTAAATGAAGATGAAATCAGTTAACGATGAAATCAGTTAACGATGAAATCAGATAAATGAAGATGAAATCAGTTAACGATGAAATCAGTTAAATGAAGATGAAATCAGTTAACGATGAAATCAGTTAACGATGGAATCAGTTAAATGAAGATTAAATCAGTTAACGATGAAATCAGTTAAAGATGAAATCAGTTAAATGAAGATGAAATCAGTTCACGATGAAATCAGTTAAATGAAGATGAAATCAGTTAACGATGAAATCAGTTAACGATGAAATCAGATAAATGAAGATGAAATCAGTTAACGATGAAATCAGTTAACGATGAAATCAGTTAACGATGAAATCAGTTAAATGAAGATGAAATCAGTTAACGATGAAATCAGTTAACGATGGAATCAGTTAAATGAAGATTAAATCAGTTAACGATGAAATCAGTTAAAGATGAAATCAGTTAACGATGAAATCAGTTAAATGAAGAATGAAAATGAAATCAGTTAAATGAAGATGAAATCAGTTAACGATGAAATCAGTTAACGATGAAATCAGTTAAATGAAGATGAAATCAGTTAACGATGAAATCAGTTAAAGATGAAATCAGTTAAATGAAGATGAAATCAGTTAACGATGAAATCAGTTAAAGATGAAATCAGTTAACGATGAAATCAGTTAACGATGAAATCAGTTAAATGAAGATGAAATCAGTTAACGATGAAATCAGTTAAATGAAGATGAAATCAGTTAAATGAAGATGAAATCAGTTAACGATGAAATCAGTTAAAGATGAAATCAGTTACAGATGAAATCAGTTACATGAAGATTAAATCAGTTAACGATGAAATCACTTAAAGATGAAATCAGTTAATGATGAAATCAGTTAAATGAAGAATGAAAATGAAATCAGTTAAATGAAGAATGAAAATGAAATCAGTTACATGAAGATTAAATCAGTTAAAGATGAAATCAGTTAACGATGAAATCAGTTAAAGATGAAATCAGTTAAATGAAGATGAAATCAGTTAACGATGAAATCAGTTAAATGAAGATGAAATCAGTTAACGATGAAATCAGTTAAAGATGAAATCAGTTAAATGAAGATGAAATCAGTTAACGATGAAATCAGTTAAATGAAGATGAAATCAGTTAACGATGAAATCAGTTAACGATGAAATCAGTTAAATGAAGATGAAATCAGTTAACGATGAAATCAGTTAAAGATGAAATCAGTTACAGATGAAATCAGTTACATGAAGATTAAATCAGTTAACGATGAAATCAGTTAAAGATGAAATCAGTTAACGATGAAATCAGTTAAATGAAGATTAAATCAGTTAACGATGAAATCAGTTAAAGATGAAATCAGTTAACGATGAAATCAGTTAAATGAAGATGAAATCAGTTAACGATGAAATCAGTTAAATGAAGATGAAATCAGTTAACGATGAAATCAGTTAAAGATGAAATCAGTTAAATGAAGATGAAATCAGTTAACGATGAAATCAGTTAAATGAAGATGAAATCAGTTAAAGATGAAATCAGTTAAATGAAGATGAAATTAGTTAACGATGAAATCAGTTAAATGAAGATGAAATCAGTTAACGATGAAATCAGTTAAAGATGAAATCAGTTACAGATGAAATCAGTTACATGAAGATTAAATCAGTTAACGATGAAATTAGTTAAAGATTAAATCAGTTAACGATGAAATCAGTTAAAGATGAAATCAGTTAACGATGAAATCAGTTAACGATGAAATCAGTTAACGATGAAATCAGTTAAAGATGAAATCAGTTAAATGAAGATGAAATCAGTTAACGATGAAATCAGTTAAATGAAGATGAAATCAGTTAAAGATGAAATCAGTTAACGATGAAATCAGTTAACGATGAAATCAGTTACAGATGAAATCAGTTACAGATGAAATCAGTTACATGAAGATGAAATCAGTTACAGATGAAATCAGTTACATGAAGATTAAATCAGTTAAAGATTAAATCAGTTAAATGAAGATGAAATCAGTTAAAGATGAAATCAGTTAAATGAAGATGAAATCAGTTAACAATGAAATCAGTTAAAGATGAAATCAGTTAAATGAAGATGAAATCAGTTAACGATGAAATCAGTTAAAGATGAAATCAGTTAAATGAAGATGAAATCAGTTAACGATGAAATCAGTTAAATGAAGATGAAATCAGTTAAAGATGAAATCAGTTAAATGAAGAATGAAATCAGTTAACGATGAAATCAGTTAAAGATGAAATCAGTTAAATGAAGATGAAATCAGTTAAAGATGAAATCAGTTAAATGAAGAATGAAATCAGTTAACGATGAAATCAGTTAAAGATGAAATCAGTTAAATGAAGATGAAATCAGTCAACGATGAAATCAGTTAAAGATGAAATCAGTTAAATGAAGATGAAATCAGTTAAATGAAGATGAAATCAGTTAACGATGAAATCAGTTAAATGAAGATGAAATCAGTTAAATGAAGATGAAATCAGTTACAGATGAAATCAGTTACATGAAGATTAAATCAGTTAAATATGAAATCAGTTAAATGAAGATGAAATCAGTTAAAGATGAAATCAGTTAAATGAAGAATGAAAATGAAATCAGTTAAATGAAGATGAAATCAGTTAACGATGAAATCAGTTAAAGATGAAATCAGTTAAATGAAGATGAAATCAGTTAACGATGAAATCAGTTAAATGAAGATGAAATCAGTTAAATGAAGATGAAATCAGTTACAGATGAAATCAGTTACATGAAGATTAAATCAGTTAACGATGAAATCAGTTAAAGATGAAATCAGTTAACGATGAAATCAGTTAAATGAAGAATGAAAATGAAATCAGTTAAATGAAGATGAAATCAGTTAACGATGAAATCAGTTAAAGATGAAATCAGTTAAATGAAGATGAAATCAGTTAACGATGAAATCAGTTAAATGAAGATGAAATCAGTTAACGATGAAATCAGTTAAAGATGAAATCAGTTAAATGAAGATGAAATCAGTTAACGATGAAATCAGTTAAATGAAGATGAAATCAGTTAACGATGAAATCAGTTAAAGATGAAATCAGTTAAAGATGAAATCAGTTAAATGAAGATGAAATCAGTTAAAGATGAAATCAGTTAACGATGAAATCAGTTAAATGAAGATGAAATCAGTTAACGATGAAATCAGTTAAATGAAGATGAAATCAGTTAACGATGAAATCAGTTAAAGATGAAATCAGTTAAATGAAGATGAAATCAGTTAACGATGAAATCAGTTAAATGAAGATGAAATCAGTTAAAGATGAAATCAGTTAAATTAAGATGAAATTAGTTAACGATGAAATCAGTTAAATGAAGATGAAATCAGTTAACGATGAAATCAGTTAAAGATGAAATCAGTTACAGATGAAATCAGTTACATGAAGATTAAATCAGTTAACGATGAAATCAGTTAAAGATTAAATCAGTTAACGATGAAATCAGTTAAAGATGAAATCAGTTAAGGATGAAATCAGTTAAATGAAGATGAAATCAGTTAACGATGAAATCAGTTAAAGATGAAATCAGTTAAATGAAGATGAAATCAGTTAACGATGAAACCAGTTAACGATGAAATCAGTTAACGATGAAATCAGTTAAATGAAGATGAAATCAGTTAACGATGAAATCAGTTAACGATGAAATCAGTTAAATGAAGATGAAATCAGTTAACGATGAAATCAGTTAAATGAAGATGAAATCAGTTAAAGATGAAATCAGTTAACGATGAAATCAGTTAAATGAAGATGAAATCAGTTAAATGAAGATGAAATTAGTTAAAGATGAAATCAGTTAACGATGAAATCAGTTAACGATGAAATCAGTTACAGATGAAATCAGTTACAGATGAAATCAGTTACATGAAGATGAAATCAGTTACAGATGAAATCAGTTACATGAAGATTAAATCAGTTAAAGATTAAATCAGTTAAATGAAGATGAAATCAGTTAAAGATGAAATCAGTTAAATGAAGAATGAAAATGAAATCAGTTAAATGAAGATGAAATCAGTTAAAGATGAAATCAGTTAAATGAAGATGAAATCAGTTAACAATGAAATCAGTTAAAGATGAAATCAGTTAAATGAAGATGAAATCAGTTAACGATGAAATCAGTTAACGATGAAATCAGTTAACGATGAAATTACTTAAATGAAGATGAAATCAGTTAACGATGAAATCAGTTAACGATGAAATCAGTTAAATGAAGATGAAATCAGTTAAAGATGAAATCAGTTACAGATGAAATCAGTTACAGATGAAATCAGTTACATGAAGATGAAATCAGTTACAGATGAAATCAGTTACATGAAGATTAAATCAGTTGAAGATTAAATCAGTTAAATGAAGATGAAATCAGTTAAAGATGAAATCAGTTAAATGAAGAATGAAAATGAAATCAGTTAAATGAAGATGAAATCAGTTAAAGATGAAATCAGTTAAATGAAGATGAAATCAGTTAACGATGAAATCAGTTAAAGATGAAATCAGTTAAATGAAGATGAAATCAGTTAACGATGAAATCAGTTAACGATGAAATCAGTTAAATGAAGATGAAATCAGTTAACGATGAAATCAGTTAAAGATGAAATCAGTTACATGAAGATGAAATCAGTTAACGATGAAATCAGTTAAATGAAGAATGAAATCAGTTAACGATGAAATCAGTTAAAGATGAAATCAGTTACATGAAGATGAAATCAGTTAAAGATGAAATCAGTTAAATGAAGAATGAAATCAGTTAACGATGAAATCAGTTAAAGATGAAATCAGTTAAATGAAGATGAAATCAGTTAACGATGAAATCAGTTAAAGATGAAATCAGTTACATGAAGATGAAATCAGTTAAAGATGAAATCAGTTAAATGAAGAATGAAATCAGTTAACGATGAAATCAGTTAAAGATGAAATCAGTTAAATGAAGATGAAATCAGTTAATTGAAGAATGATAATGAAATCAGTTAAATGAAGATGAAATCAGTTAACGATGAAATCAGTTAAAGATGAAATCAGTTAAATGAAGATGAAATCAGTTAACGATGAAATCAGTTAAATGAAGATGAAATCAGTTAATGATGAAATCAGTTAAATGACGATGAAATCAGTTAACGATGAAATCAGTTAAAGATGAAATCAGTTAACGATGAAATCAGTTAAATGAAGATGAAATCAGTTAACGATGAAATCAGTTAAATGAAGATGAAATCAGTTAACGATGAAATCAGTTAAAGATGAAATCAGTTAACGATGAAATCAGTTAAATGAAGATGAAATCAGTTAACGATGAAATCAGTTAAATGAAGATGAAATCAGTTAACGATGAAATCAGTTAAAGATGAAATCAGTTAAATGAAGATGAAATCAGTTAACAATGAAATCAGTTAACGATGAAATCAGTTAAATGAAGATGAAATCAGTTAACGATGAAATCAGTTAAATGAAGATGAAATCAGTTAAATGAAGATGAAATCAGTTAACGATGAAATCAGTTAAATGAAGATGAAATCAGTTAAATGAAGATGAAATCAGTTAAAGATGAAATCAGTTACAGATGAAATCAGTTACATGAAGATTAAATCAGTTAACGATGAAATCAGTTAAAGATGAAATCAGTTAACGATGAAATCAGTTAAATGAAGAATGAAAATGAAATCAGTTAAATGAAGATGAAATCAGTTAAAGATGAAATCAGTTAAAGATGAAATCAGTTAACGATGAAATCAGTTAACGATGAAATCAGTTAAATGAAGATGAAATCAGTTAACGATGAAATCAGTTAAAGATGAAATCAGTTAAATGAAGATGAAATCAGTTAACAATGAAATCAGTTAAAGATGAAATCAGTTAACGATGAAATCAGTTAACGATGAAATCAGTTAAATGAAGATGAAATCAGTTAACGATGAAATCAGTTAAAGATGAAATCAGTTAAATGAAGATGAAATCAGTTAACGATGAAATCAGTTAAATGAAGATGAAATCAGTTAACGATGAAATCAGTTAAAGATGAAATCAGTTAAATGAAGATGAAATCAGTTAACGATGAAATCAGTTAAATGAAGATGAAATCAGTTAACGATGAAATCAGTTAAAGATGAAATCAGTTAAATGAAGATGAAATCAGTTAACGATGAAATCAGTTAACGATGAAATCAGTTAACGATGAAATCAGTTAAATGAAGATTAAATCAGTTAACGATGAAATCAGTTAACGATGAAATCAGTTAACGATGAAATCAGTTAAATGAAGATGAAATCAGTTAACGATGAAATCAGTTAACGATGAAATCAGTTAACGATGAAATCAGTTACATGAAGATGAAATCAGTTAAAGATGAAATCAGTTAAATGAAGATGAAATCAGTTAACGATGAAATCAGTTAACGATGAAATCAGTTAAATGAAGATGAAATCAGTTAAATGAAGATGAAATCAGTTACAGATTAAATCAGTTACATGAAGATTAAATCAGTTAAAGATGAAATCAGTTAAATGAAGATGAAATCAGTTAAAGATGAAATCAGTTAAATGAAGATTGAAAATGAAATCAGTTAAATGAAGATGAAATCAGTTAAATGAAGATGAAATCAGTTAACGATGAAATCAGTTAAAGATGAAATCAGTTAAATGAAGATGAAATCAGTTAACGATGAAATCAGTTAACGATGAAATCAGTTAAATGAAGATGAAATCAGTTAAAGATGAAATCAGTTACAGATGAAATCAGTTACAGATGAAATCAGTTACATGAAGATGAAATCAGTTACAGATGAAATCAGTTACATGAAGATTAAATCAGTTAAAGATTAAATCAGTTAAATGAAGATGAAATCAGTTAAAGATGAAATCAGTTAAATGAAGAATGAAAATGAAATCAGTTAAATGAAGATGAAATCAGTTAAAGATGAAATCAGTTAAATGAAGATGAAATCAGTTAACGATGAAATCAGTTAAAGATGAAATCAGTTAAATGAAGATGAAATCAGTTAACGATGAAATCAGTTAAAGATGAAATCAGTTAAATGAAGATGAAATCAGTTAACGATGAAATCAGTTAAATGAAGATGAAATCAGTTAACGATGAAATCAGTTAAATGAAGATGAAATCAGTTAACGATGAAATCAGTTAAAGATGAAATCAGTTAAATGAAGATGAAATCAGTTAACGATGAAATCAGTTAAATGAAGATGAAATCAGTTAACGATGAAATCAGTTAACGATGAAATCAGTTAAATGAAGATGAAATCAGTTAACGATGAAATCAGTTAAAGATGAAATCAGTTACAGATGAAATCAGTTACATGAAGATTAAATCAGTTAACGATGAAATCAGTTAAAGATGAAATCAGTTAACGATGAAATCAGTTAAATGAAGATTAAATCAGTTAACGATGAAATCAGTTAAAGATGAAATCAGTTAACGATGAAATCAGTTAAATGAAGATGAAATCAGTTAACGATGAAATCAGTTAAATGAAGATGAAATCAGTTAACGATGAAATCAGTTAAAGATGAAATCAGTTAAATGAAGATGAAATCAGTTAACGATGAAATCAGTTAAATGAAGATGAAATCAGTTAAAGATGAAATCAGTTAAATGAAGATGAAATTAGTTAACGATGAAATCAGTTAAATGAAGATGAAATCAGTTAACGATGAAATCAGTTAAAGATGAAATCAGTTACAGATGAAATCAGTTACATGAAGATTAAATCAGTTAACGATGAAATTAGTTAAAGATTAAATCAGTTAACGATGAAATCAGTTAAAGATGAAATCAGTTAACGATGAAATCAGTTAACGATGAAATCAGTTAACGATGAAATCAGTTAAAGATGAAATCAGTTAAATGAAGATGAAATCAGTTAACGATGAAATCAGTTAAATGAAGATGAAATCAGTTAAAGATGAAATCAGTTAACGATGAAATCAGTTAACGATGAAATCAGTTACAGATGAAATCAGTTACAGATGAAATCAGTTACATGAAGATGAAATCAGTTACAGATGAAATCAGTTACATGAAGATTAAATCAGTTAAAGATTAAATCAGTTAAATGAAGATGAAATCAGTTAAAGATGAAATCAGTTAAATGAAGAATGAAAATGAAATCAGTTAAATGAAGATGAAATCAGTTAAAGATGAAATCAGTTAAATGAAGATGAAATCAGTTAACAATGAAATCAGTTAAAGATGAAATCAGTTAAATGAAGATGAAATCAGTTAACGATGAAATCAGTTAAAGATGAAATCAGTTAAATGAAGATGAAATCAGTTAACGATGAAATCAGTTAAATGAAGATGAAATCAGTTAAAGATGAAATCAGTTAAATGAAGAATGAAATCAGTTAACGATGAAATCAGTTAAAGATGAAATCAGTTAAATGAAGATGAAATCAGTTAAAGATGAAATCAGTTAAATGAAGAATGAAATCAGTTAACGATGAAATCAGTTAAAGATGAAATCAGTTAAATGAAGATGAAATCAGTCAACGATGAAATCAGTTAAAGATGAAATCAGTTAAATGAAGATGAAATCAGTTAAATGAAGATGAAATCAGTTAACGATGAAATCAGTTAAATGAAGATGAAATCAGTTAAATGAAGATGAAATCAGTTACAGATGAAATCAGTTACATGAAGATTAAATCAGTTAAATATGAAATCAGTTAAATGAAGATGAAATCAGTTAAAGATGAAATCAGTTAAATGAAGAATGAAAATGAAATCAGTTAAATGAAGATGAAATCAGTTAACGATGAAATCAGTTAAAGATGAAATCAGTTAAATGAAGATGAAATCAGTTAACGATGAAATCAGTTAAATGAAGATGAAATCAGTTAAATGAAGATGAAATCAGTTACAGATGAAATCAGTTACATGAAGATTAAATCAGTTAACGATGAAATCAGTTAAAGATGAAATCAGTTAACGATGAAATCAGTTAAATGAAGAATGAAAATGAAATCAGTTAAATGAAGATGAAATCAGTTAACGATGAAATCAGTTAAAGATGAAATCAGTTAAATGAAGATGAAATCAGTTAACGATGAAATCAGTTAAATGAAGATGAAATCAGTTAACGATGAAATCAGTTAAAGATGAAATCAGTTAAATGAAGATGAAATCAGTTAACGATGAAATCAGTTAAATGAAGATGAAATCAGTTAACGATGAAATCAGTTAAAGATGAAATCAGTTAAAGATGAAATCAGTTAAATGAAGATGAAATCAGTTAAAGATGAAATCAGTTAACGATGAAATCAGTTAAATGAAGATGAAATCAGTTAACGATGAAATCAGTTAAATGAAGATGAAATCAGTTAACGATGAAATCAGTTAAAGATGAAATCAGTTAAATGAAGATGAAATCAGTTAACGATGAAATCAGTTAAAGATGAAATCAGTTAAATGAAGATGAAATCAGTTAACAATGAAATCAGTTAAAGATGAAATCAGTTAAATGAAGATGAAATCAGTTAACGATGAAATCAGTTAACGATGAAATCAGTTAACGATGAAATTACTTAAATGAAGATGAAATCAGTTAACGATGAAATCAGTTAACGATGAAATCAGTTAAATGAAGATGAAATCAGTTAAAGATGAAATCAGTTACAGATGAAATCAGTTACAGATGAAATCAGTTACATGAAGATGAAATCAGTTACAGATGAAATCAGTTACATGAAGATTAAATCAGTTAAAGATTAAATCAGTTAAATGAAGATGAAATCAGTTAAAGATGAAATCAGTTAAATGAAGAATGAAAATGAAATCAGTTAAATGAAGATGAAATCAGTTAAAGATGAAATCAGTTAAATGAAGATGAAATCAGTTAACGATGAAATCAGTTAAAGATGAAATCAGTTAAATGAAGATGAAATCAGTTAACGATGAAATCAGTTAACGATGAAATCAGTTAAATGAAGATGAAATCAGTTAACGATGAAATCAGTTAAAGATGAAATCAGTTACATGAAGATGAAATCAGTTAACGATGAAATCAGTTAAATGAAGAATGAAATCAGTTAACGATGAAATCAGTTAAAGATGAAATCAGTTACATGAAGATGAAATCAGTTAAAGATGAAATCAGTTAAATGAAGAATGAAATCAGTTAACGATGAAATCAGTTAAAGATGAAATCAGTTAAATGAAGATGAAATCAGTTAACGATGAAATCAGTTAAAGATGAAATCAGTTACATGAAGATGAAATCAGTTAAAGATGAAATCAGTTAAATGAAGAATGAAATCAGTTAACGATGAAATCAGTTAAAGATGAAATCAGTTAAATGAAGATGAAATCAGTTAATTGAAGAATGATAATGAAATCAGTTAAATGAAGATGAAATCAGTTAACGATGAAATCAGTTAAAGATGAAATCAGTTAAATGAAGATGAAATCAGTTAACGATGAAATCAGTTAAATGAAGATGAAATCAGTTAATGATGAAATCAGTTAAATGACGATGAAATCAGTTAACGATGAAATCAGTTAAAGATGAAATCAGTTAACGATGAAATCAGTTAAATGAAGATGAAATCAGTTAACGATGAAATCAGTTAAATGAAGATGAAATCAGTTAACGATGAAATCAGTTAAAGATGAAATCAGTTAACGATGAAATCAGTTAAATGAAGATGAAATCAGTTAACGATGAAATCAGTTAAATGAAGATGAAATCAGTTAACGATGAAATCAGTTAAAGATGAAATCAGTTAAATGAAGATGAAATCAGTTAACGATGAAATCAGTTAACGATGAAATCAGTTAACGATGAAATCAGTTAAATGAAGATGAAATCAGTTAAATGAAGATGAAATCAGTTAACGATGAAATCAGTTAAATGAAGATGAAATCAGTTAAATGAAGATGAAATCAGTTAAAGATGAAATCAGTTACAGATGAAATCAGTTACATGAAGATTAAATCAGTTAACGATGAAATCAGTTAAAGATGAAATCAGTTAACGATGAAATCAGTTAAATGAAGAATGAAAATGAAATCAGTTAAATGAAGATGAAATCAGTTAAAGATGAAATCAGTTAAAGATGAAATCAGTTAACGATGAAATCAGTTAACGATGAAATCAGTTAAATGAAGATGAAATCAGTTAACGATGAAATCAGTTAAAGATGAAATCAGTTAAATGAAGATGAAATCAGTTAACAATGAAATCAGTTAAAGATGAAATCAGTTAACGATGAAATCAGTTAACGATGAAATCAGTTAAATGAAGATGAAATCAGTTAACGATGAAATCAGTTAAAGATGAAATCAGTTAAATGAAGATGAAATCAGTTAACGATGAAATCAGTTAAATGAAGATGAAATCAGTTAACGATGAAATCAGTTAAAGATGAAATCAGTTAAATGAAGATGAAATCAGTTAACGATGAAATCAGTTAAATGAAGATGAAATCAGTTAACGATGAAATCAGTTAAAGATGAAATCAGTTAAATGAAGATGAAATCAGTTAACGATGAAATCAGTTAACGATGAAATCAGTTAAATGAAGATTAAATCAGTTAACGATGAAATCAGTTAACGATGAAATCAGTTAACGATGAAATCAGTTAAATGAAGATGAAATCAGTTAACGATGAAATCAGTTAACGATGAAATCAGTTAACGATGAAATCAGTTACATGAAGATGAAATCAGTTAAAGATGAAATCAGTTAAATGAAGATGAAATCAGTTAACGATGAAATCAGTTAACGATGAAATCAGTTAAATGAAGATGAAATCAGTTAACGATGAAATCAGTTACAGATGAAATCAGTTACATGAAGATTAAATCAGTTAAAGATGAAATCAGTTAACGATGAAATCAGTTAAATGAAGAATGAAAATGAAATCAGTTAAATGAAGATGAAATCAGTTAACGATGAAATCAGTTAAATGAAGAATGAAAATGAAATCAGTTAAATGAAGATGAAATCAGTTAACGATGAAATCAGTTAAATGAAGATGAAATCAGTTAACGATGAAATCAATTAACGATGAAATCAGTTAAATGAAGATGAAAATGAAATCAGTTAAATGATGATGAAATCAGTTAAATGAAGATGAAATCAGTTAACGATGAAATCAGTTAAAGATGAAATCAGTTAAATGAAGATGAAATCAGTTAAATGAAGATGAAATCAGTTACAGATTAAATCAGTTACATGAAGATTAAATCAGTTAAAGATGAAATCAGTTAAATGAAGATGAAATCAGTTAAAGATGAAATCAGTTAAATGAAGATTGAAAATGAAATCAGTTAAATGAAGATGAAATCAGTTAAATGAAGATGAAATCAGTTAACGATGAAATCAGTTAAAGATGAAATCAGTTAAATGAAGATGAAATCAGTTAACGATGAAATCAGTTAACGATGAAATCAGTTAAATGAAGATGAAATCAGTTAAAGATGAAATCAGTTACAGATGAAATCAGTTACAGATGAAATCAGTTACATGAAGATGAAATCAGTTACAGATGAAATCAGTTACATGAAGATTAAATCAGTTAAAGATTAAATCAGTTAAATGAAGATGAAATCAGTTAAAGATGAAATCAGTTAAATGAAGAATGAAAATGAAATCAGTTAAATGAAGATGAAATCAGTTAAAGATGAAATCAGTTAAATGAAGATGAAATCAGTTAACGATGAAATCATTTAAAGATGAAATCAGTTAAATGAAGATGAAATCAGTTAACGATGAAATCAGTTAAAGATGAAATCAGTTAACGATGAAATCAGTTAAATGAAAAATGAAAATGAAATCAGTTAAATGAAGATGAAATCAGTTAACGATGAAATCAGTTAAAGATGAAATCAGTTAAATGAAGATGAAATCAGTTAACGATGAAATCAGTTAACGATGAAATCAGTTAAATGAAGATGAAATCAGTTAATGATGAAATCAGTTAAATGAAGATGAAATCAGTTAACGATGAAATCAGTTAAAGATGAAATCAGTTAAATGAAGATGAAATCAGTTAACGATGAAATCAGTTAAATGAAGATGAAATCAGTTAACGATGAAATCAGTTAACGATGAAATCAGTTAAATGAAGATGAAATCAGTTAACGATGAAATCAGTTAACGATGAAATCAGTTAAATGAAGAGGAAATCAGTTAAATGAAGAGGAAATCAGTTAACGATGAAATCAGTTAAAGATGAAATCAGTTACAGATGAAATCAGTTACATGAAGATTAAATCAGTTAACGATGAAATCAGTTAAATGAAGAATGAAAATGAAATCAGTTAAATGAAGATGAAATCAGTTAACGATGAAATCAGTTAAAGATGAAATCAGTTAAATGAAGATGAAATCAGTTAACGATGAAATCAGTTAAATGAAGATGAAATCAGTTAACGATGAAATCAGTTAACGATGAAATCAGTTAAATGAAGATGAAATCAGTTAACGATGAAATCAGTTAAAGATGAAATCAGTTAAATGAAAATGAAATCAGTTAACGATGAAATCAGTTAAATGAAGATGAAATCAGTTAACGATGAAATCAGTTAAAGATGAAATCAGTTAACGATGAAATCAGTTAAATGAAGATGAAATCAGTTAAATGAAGATGAAATCAGTTAACGATGAAATCAGTAAACGATGAAATCAGTTAAATGAAGAATGAAAATGAAATCAGTTAAATGAAGATGAAATCAGTTAACGATGAAATCAGTTAAAGATGAAATCAGTTAAATGAAGATGAAATCAGTTACAGATGAAATCAGTTAAATGAAGATGAAATCAGTTAACGATGAAATCAGTTAAAGATGAAATCAGTTACAGATGAAATCAGTTACATGAAGATTAAATCAGTTAACGATGAAATCAGTTAAAGATGAAATCAGTTAACGATGAAATCAGTTAAATGAAAAATGAAAATGAAATCAGTTAAATGAAGATGAAATCAGTTAACGATGAAATCAGTTAAAGATGAAATCAGTTAAATGAAGATGAAATCAGTTAACGATGAAATCAGTTAACGATGAAATCAGTTAAATGAAGATGAAATCAGTTAACGATGAAATCAGTTAAATGAAGATGAAATCAGTTAACGATGAAATCAGTTAAAGATGAAATCAGTTAAATGAAGATGAAATCAGTTAACGATGAAATCAGTTAAAGATGAAATCAGTTACAGATGAAATCAGTTACATGAAGATGAAATCAGTTACAGATGAAATCAGTTAAAGATGAAATCAGTTAACGATGAAATCAGTTAAATGAAGAATGAAAATGAAATCAGTTAAATGAAGATGAAATCAGTTAACGATGAAATCAGTTAACGATGAAATCAGTTAAATGAAGATGAAATCAGTTAACGATGAAATCAGTTAACGATGAAATCAGTTAAATGAAGATGAAATCAGTAAACGATGAAATCAGTTACAGATGAAATCAGTTAAATGAAGATGAAATCAGTTAAATGGAGATGAAATCTGTTAAATGAAGATGAAATCAGTTAACGATGAAATCAGTCAAAGATGAAATCAGTTAAATGAAGATGAAATCAGTTAACGATGAAATCAGTTAAATGAAGATGAAATCAGTTAAAGATGAAATCAGTTACAGATGAAATCAGTTAACGATGAAATCAGTTAAATGAAGATGAAATCAGTTAACGATGAAATCAGTTAAAGATGAAATCAGTTAAATGAAGATGAAATCAGTTAACGATGAAATCAGTTAAATGAAGATGAAATCAGTTAAAGATGAAATCAGTTAAAGATGAAATCAGTTAAATGAAGATGAAATCAGTTAACGATGAAATCATTTAAAGATGAAATCAGTTAACGATGAAATCAGTTAACGATGAAATCAGTTAAATGAAGATGAAATCAGTTAACGATGAAATCAGTTAAATGAAGATGAAATCAGTTAACGATGAAATCAGTTAAAGATGAAATCAGTTAACGATGAAATCAGTTAAATGAAGATGAAATCAGTTAACGATTAAATCAGTTAAAGATGAAATCAGTTAAATGAAGATGAAATCAGTTAACGATGAAATCAGTTAAAGATGAAATCAGTTAACGATGAAATCAGTTAAAGATGAAATCAGTTAACGATGAAATCAGTGAAAGATGAAATCAGTTAAATGAAGATGAAATCAGTTAACGATGAAATCAGTTAAATGAAGATGAAATCAGTTAACGATGAAATCAGTTAAAGATGAAATCAGTTAAATGAAGATGAAATCAGTTAACGATGAAATCAGTTAAAGATGAAATCAGTTAACGATGAAATCAGTTAACGATGAAATCAGTTAAATGAAGATGAAATCAGTTAACGATGAAATCAGTGAAAGATGAAATCAGTTAAATGAAGATAATCAGTTAACGATGAAATCAGTTAAATGAAGATGAAATCAGTTAACGATGAAATCAGTTAAAGATGAAATCAGTTAAATGAAGATGAAATCAGTTAACGATGAAATCAGTTAAAGATGAAATCAGTTAACGATGAAATCAGTTAACGATGAAATCAGTTAAATGAAGATGAAATCAGTTAACGATGAAATCAGTTAAATGAAGATGAAATCAGTTAACGATGAAATCAGTTAAATGAAGATGAAATCAGTTAAAGATGAAATCAGTTAAATGAAGATGAAATCAGTTAACGATGAAATCAGTTAAATGAAGATGAAATCAGTTAACGATGAAATCAGTTAAAGATGAAATCAGTTAAAGATTAAATCAGTTACATGAAGATTAAATCAGTTAACGATGAAATCAGTTAAAGATGAAATCAGTTAACGATGAAATCAGTTAAAGATGAAATCAGTTAATGATGAAATCAGTTAAATGAAGATGAAATCAGTTAACGATGAAATCAGTTAAATGAAGATGAAATCAGTTAAAGATGAAATCAGTTAAATGAAGATGAAATCAGTTAACGATGAAATCAGTTAAATGAAGATGAAATCAGTTAACGATGAAATCAGTTAAAGATGAAATCAGTTAAAGATTAAATCAGTTACATGAAGATTAAATCAGTTAACGATGAAATCAGTTAACGATGAAATCAGTTAACGATGAAATCAGTTAAATGAAGATGAAATCAGTTAACGATGAAATCAGTTAAATGAAGATGAAATCAGTTAAAGATGAAATCAGTTAACGATGAAATCAGTTAAAGATGAAATCAGTTAAATGAAGATGAAATCAGTTAACGATGAAATCAGTTAAATGAAGATGAAATCAGTTAACGATGAAATCAGTTAAATGAAGATGAAATCAGTTAACGATGAAATCAGTTAAATGAAGATGAAATCAGTTAAATGAAGATGAAATCAGTTAACGATGAAATCAGTTAACGATGAAATCAGTTAAATGAAGATGAAATCAGTTAACGATGAAATCAGTTAAATGAAGATGAAATCAGTTAACGATGAAATCAGTTAAAGATGAAATCAGTTACAGATGAAATCAGTTACATGAAGATTAAATCAGTTAACGATGAAATCAGTTAAAGATGAAATCAGTTAACGATGAAATCAGTTAAATGAAGATGAAATCAGTTAACGATGAAATCAGTTAACGATGAAATCAGTTAAATGAAGATGAAATCAGTTAACGATGAAATCAGTTAAAGATGAAATCAGTTAAATGAAGATGAAATCAGTTAACGATGAAATCAGTTAAAGATGAAATCAGTTAAAGATGACATCAGTTAAATGAAGATGAAATCAGTTAACGATGAAATCAGTTAAATGAAGATGAAATCAGTTAAAGATGAAATCAGTTAAATGAAGAATGAAAATGAAATCAGTTAAATGAAGATGAAATCAGTTAACGATGAAATCAGTTAAAGATGAAATCAGTTAAATGAAGATGAAATCAGTTAACGATGAAATCAGTTAAATGAAGATGAAATCAGTTAACGATGAAATCAGTTAAATGAAGATGAAATCAGTTAACGATGAAATCAGTTAAAGATGAAATCAGTTACAGATGAAATCAGTTACATGAAGATTAAATCAGTTAACGATGAAATCAGTTAACGATAAAATCAGTTAAATGAAGAATGAAAATGAAATCAGTTAAATGAAGATGAAATCAGTTAACGATGAAATCAGTTAAAGATGAAATCAGTTAAATGAAGATGAAATCAGTTAACGATGAAATCAGTTAAATGAAGATGAAATCAGTTAACGATGAAATCAGTTAAATGAAGATGAAATCAGTTACAGATGAAATCAGTTACATGAAGATGAAATCAGTTAAATGAAGATGAAATCAGTTAATGATGAAATCAGTTACAGATGAAATCAGTTAACGATGAAATCAGTTAACGATGAAATCAGTTAAATGAAGATGAAATCAGTTAACGATGAAATCAGTTAAAGATGAAATCAGTTAACGATGAAATCAGTTAAATGTAGATGAAATCAGTTAACGATGAAATCAGTTAAAGATGAAATCAGTTAAAGATGAAATCAGTTAAATGAAGATGAAATCAGTTAACGATGAAATCAGTTACAGATGAAATCAGTTAACGATGAAATCAGTTAAATGAAGATGAAATCAGTTAACGATGAAATCAGTTAAATGAAGATGAAATCAGTTAACGATGAAATCAGTTAACGATGAAATCAGTTAAATGAAGAGGAAATCAGTTAACGATGAAATCAGTTAAAGATGAAATCAGTTACAGATGAAATCAGTTACATGAAGATTAAATCAGTTAACGATGAAATCAGTTAAATGAAGAATGAAAATGAAATCAGTTAAATGAAGATGAAATCAGTTAACGATGAAATCAGTTAAAGATGAAATCAGTTAAATGAAGATGAAATCAGTTAACGATGAAATCAGTTAAATGAAGATGAAATCAGTTAACGATGAAATCAGTTAACGATGAAATCAGTTAAATGAAGATGAAATCAGTTAACGATGAAATCAGTTAAAGATGAAATCAGTTAAATGAAGATGAAATCAGTTAACGATGAAATCAGTTAAATGAAGATGAAATCAGTTAACGATGAAATCAGTTAAATATGAAATCAGTTAACGATGAAATCAGTTAAATGAAGATGAAATCAGTTAACGATGAAATCAGTTAACGATGAAATCAGTTAAATGAAGATGAAATCAGTTAAATGAAGATGAAATCAGTTAACGATGAAATCAGTTAACGATGAAATCAGTTACAGATGAAATCAGTTACATGAAGATTAAAACAGTTAACGATGAAATCAGTTAAAGATGAAATCAGTTAACGATGAAATCAGTTAAATGAAGAATGAAAATGAAATCAATTAAATGAAGATGAAATCAGTTAACGATGAAATCAGTTAAAGATGAAATCAGTTACAGATGAAATCAGTTACATGAAGATTAAATCAGTTAACGATGAAATCAGTTAAAGATGAAATCAGTTAAATGAAAAATGAAAATGAAATCAGTTAAATGAAGATGAAATCAGTTAACGATGAAATCAGTTAAAGATGAAATCAGTTAAATGAAGATGAAATCAGTTAACGATGAAATCAGTTAACGATGAAATCAGTTAAATGGAGATGAAATCAGTTAATGATGAAATCAGTTAAATGAAGATGAAATCAGTTAACGATGAAATCAGTTAAAGATGAAATCAGTTAAATGAAGATGAAATCAGTTAACGATGAAATCAGTTAAATGAAGATGAAATCAGTTAACGATGAAATCAGTTAACGATGAAATCAGTTAAATGAAGATGAAATCAGTTAACGATGAAATCAGTTAACGATGAAATCAGTTAAATGAAGAGGAAATCAGTTAAATGAAGAGGAAATCAGTTAACGATGAAATCAGTTAAAGATGAAATCAGTTACAGATGAAATCAGTTACATGAAGATTAAATCAGTTAACGATGAAATCAGTTAAATGAAGAATGAAAATGAAATCAGTTAAATGAAGATGAAATCAGTTAACGATGAAATCAGTTAAAGATGAAATCAGTTAAATGAAGATGAAATCAGTTAACGATGAAATCAGTTAAATGAAGATGAAATCAGTTAACGATGAAATCAGTTAAAGATGAAATCAGTTACAGATGAATTCAGTTACATGAAGATTAAATCAGTTAACGATGAAATCAGTTAAAGATGAAATCAGTAAACGATGAAATCAGTTAAATGAAAAATGAAAATGAAATCAGTTAAATGAAGATGAAATCATTTAACGATGAAATCAGTTAAAGATGAAATCAGTTAAATGAAGATGAAATCAGTTAACGATGAAATCAGTTAACGATGAAATCAGTTAAATGTAGATGAAATCAGTTAATGATGAAATCAGTTAAATGAAGATGAAATCAGTTAATGATGAAATCATTTAAATGAAGATGAAATCAGTTAACGATGAAATCAGTTAAAGATGAAATCAGTTACAGATGAAATCAGTTACATGAAGATTAAATCAGTTAACGATGAAATCAGTTAAAGATGAAATCAGTTAACGATGAAATCAGTTAAATGAAGAATGAAAATGAAATCAGTTAAATGAAGATGAAATCAGTTAACGATGAAATCAGTTAAAGATGAAATCAGTTAAATGAAGATGAAATCAGTTAACGATGAAATCAGTTAACGATGAAATCAGTTAAAGATGAAATCAGTTACAGATGAAATCATTTACATGAAGATTAAAACAGTTAACGATGAAATCAGTTAAAGATGAAATCAGTTAACGATGAAATCAGTTAAATGAAGAATGAAAATGAAATCAGTTAAATGAAGATGAAATCAGTTAACGATGAAATCAGTTAAATGAAGATGAAATCAGTTAACGATGAAATCAGTTAACGATGAAATCAGTTAAATGAAGATGAAATCAGTTAATGATGAAATCAGTTAAATGAAGATGAAATCAGTTAATGATGAAATCAGTTAAATGAAGATGAAATCAGTTAACGATGAAATCAGTTAAACATGAAATCAGTTACAGATGAAATCAGTTACATGAAGATTAAATCAGTTAACGATGAAATCAGTTAAAGATGAAATCAGTTAACGATGAAATCAGTTAAATGAAGAATGAAAATGAAATCAGTTAAATGAAGATGAAATCAGTTAACGATGAAATCAGTTAAAGATGAAATCAGTTAAATGAAGATGAAATCAGTTAACGATGAAATCAGTTAACGATGAAATCAGTTTAAGATGAAATCAGTTACAGATGAAATCAGTTACATGAAGATTAAAACAGTTAACGATGAAATCAGTTAAAGATGAAATCAGTTAACGATGAAATCAGTTAAATGAAGAATGAAAATGTAATCAGTTAAATGAAGATGAAATCAGTTAACGATGAAATCAGTTAAATGAAGATGAAATCAGTTAACGATGAAATCAGTTACAAATGAAATCAGTTACATGAAGATTAAATCAGTTAACGATGAAATCAGTTAAAGATGAAATCAGTTAACGATGAAATCAGTTACATGAAGATGAAATCAGTTAACGATGAAATCAGTTAAAGATGAAATCAGTTAACGATGAAATCAGTTACATGAAGATTAAATCAGTTAACGATGAAATCAGTTAACGATGAAATCAGTTAAATGAAGATGAAATCAGTTAACGATGAAATCAGTTACAGATGAAATCAGTTACATGAAGATTAAATCAGTTAACGATGAAATCAGTTAAATGAAGATGAAATCAGTTAACGATGAAATCAGTTAAATGAAGATGAAATCAGTTACATGAAGATGAAATCAGTTACAGATGAAATCAGTTACATGAAGATTAAATCAGTTAACGATGAAATCAGTTAAAGATGAAATCAGTAAACGATGAAATCAGTTAAATGAAAAATGAAAATGAAATCAGTTAAATGAAGATGAAATCATTTAACGATGAAATCAGTTAAAGATGAAATCAGTTAAATGAAGATGAAATCAGTTAACGATGAAATCAGTTAACGATGAAATCAGTTAAATGTAGATGAAATCAGTTAATGATGAAATCAGTTAAATGAAGATGAAATCAGTTAATGATGAAATCATTTAAATGAAGATGAAATCAGTTAACGATGAAATCAGTTAAAGATGAAATCAGTTACAGATGAAATCAGTTACATGAAGATTAAATCAGTTAACGATGAAATCAGTTAAAGATGAAATCAGTTAACGATGAAATCAGTTAAATGAAGAATGAAAATGAAATCAGTTAAATGAAGATGAAATCAGTTAACGATGAAATCAGTTAAAGATGAAATCAGTTAAATGAAGATGAAATCAGTTAACGATGAAATCAGTTAAAGATGAAATCAGTTACAGATGAAATCATTTACATGAAGATTAAAACAGTTAACGATGAAATCAGTTAAAGATGAAATCAGTTAACGATGAAATCAGTTAAATGAAGAATGAAGATGAAATCAGTTAACGATGAAATCAGTTAACGATGAAATCAGTTAAATGAAGATGAAATCAGTTAATGATGAAATCAGTTAAATGAAGATGAAATCAGTTAATGATGAAATCAGTTAAATGAAGATGAAATCAGTTAACGATGAAATCAGTTAACGATGAAATCAGTTAAATGAAGATGAAATCAGTTAACGATGAAATCAGTTAACGATGAAATCAGTTAAATGAAGAATGAAAATGAAATCAGTTAAATGAAGATGAAATCAGTTAACGATGAAATCAGTTAAAGATGAAATCAGTTAACGATGAAATCAGTTAAATGAAGATTAAAATCAGTTAACGATGAAATCAGTTAACGATGAAATCAGTTAAATGAAGAATGAAAATGAAATCAGTTAAATGAAGATGAAATCAGTTAACGATGAAATCAGTTAAAGATGAAATCAGTTAAATGAAGATGAAATCAGTTAACGATGAAATCAGTTAAATGAAGATGAAATCAGTTAACGATGAAATCAGTTAAAGATGAAATCAGTTACAGATGAAATCAGTTACATGAAGATTAAATCAGTTAACGATGAAATCAGTTAAAGATGAAATCAGTTAACGATGAAATCAGTTAAATGAAAAATGAAAATGAAATCAGTTAAATGAAGATGAAATCAGTTAACGATGAAATCAGTTAAAGATGAAATCAGTTAACGATGAAATCAGTTAAATGAAGATGAAATCAGTTAACGATGAAATCAGTTATCGATGAAATCAGTTAAATGAAGATGAAATCAGTTAACGATGAAATCAGTTAAATGAAGATGAAATCAGTTAACGATGAAATCAGTTAAAGATGAAATCAGTTAAATGAAGATGAAATCAGTTAACGATGAAATCAGTTAAATGAAGATGAAATCAGTTAACGATGAAATCAGTTAAAGATGAAATCAGTTACAGATGAAATCAGTTACATGAAGATTAAATCAGTTAACGATGAAATCAGTAAAAGATGAAATCAGTTAACGATGAAATCAGTTAAATGAAAAATGAAAATGAAATCAGTTAAATGAAGATGAAATCAGTTAACGATGAAATCAGTTAAAGATGAAATCAGTTAAATGAAGATGAAATCAGTTAACGATGAAATCAGTTAACGATGAAATCAGTTAAATGAAGATGAAATCAGTTAATGATGAAATCAGTTAAATGAAGATGAAATCAGTTAACGATGAAATCAGTTAAAGATGAAATCAGTTAAATGAAGATGAAATCAGTTAACGATGAAATCAGTTAAATGAAGATGAAATCAGTTAACGATGAAATCAGTTAAAGATGAAATCAGTTACAGATGAAATCAGTTACATGAAGATTAAATCAGTTAACGATGAAATCAGTTAAAGATGAAATCAGTTAACGATGAAATCAGTTAAATGAAGAATGAAAATGAAATCAGTTAAATGAAGATGAAATCAGTTAACGATGAAATCAGTTAAAGATGAAATCAGTTAAATGAAGATGAAATCAGTTAACGATGAAATCAGTTAACGATGAAATCAGTTAAAGATGAAATCAGTTACAGATGAAATCAGTTACATGAAGATTAAAACAGTTAACGATGAAATCAGTTAAAGATGAAATCAGTTAACGATGAAATCAGTTAAATGAAGAATGAAAATGAAATCAGTTAAATGAAGATGAAATCAGTTAACGATGAAATCAGTTAAATGAAAATGAAATCAGTTAACGATGAAATCAGTTACAGATGAAATCAGTTACATGAAGATTAAATCAGTTAACGATGAAATCAGTTAAAGATGAAATCAGTTAACGATGAAATCAGTTACATGAAGATTAAATCAGTTAACGATGAAATCAGTTAACGATGAAATCAGTTAAATGAAGATGAAATCAGTTAACGATGAAATCAGTTAACGATGAAATCAGTTACAGATGAAATCAGTTTCACGAAGATTAAATCAGTTAACGATGAAATCAGTTAAATGAAGATGAAATCAGTTAACGATGAAATCAGTTAAATGAAGATGAAATCAGTTACAGATGAAATCAGTTACATGAAGATGAAATCAGTTACAGATGAAATCAGTTACATGAAGATGAAATCAGTTAACGATGAAATCAGTTAAAGATGAAATCAGTTAACGATGAAATCAGTTAACGATGAAATCAGTTAAATGAAGATGAAATCAGTTAACGATGAAATCAGTTAACGATGAAATCAGTTAAATGAAGATGAAATCAGTTAACGATGAAATCAGTTAACGATGAAATCAGTTAACGATGAAATCAGTTAAATGAAGAGGAAATCAGTTAAATGAAGATGAAATCAGTTAACGATGAAATCAGTTAAAGATGAAATCAGTTAAATGAAGATGAAATCAGTTAACGATGAAATCAGTTAAATGAAGATGAAATCAGTTAAAGATGAAATCAGTTAAATGAAGATGAAATCAGTTAACGATGAAATCAGTTAAATGAAGATGAAATCAGTTAACGATGAAATCAGTTAACGATGAAATCAGTTAAATGAAGATGAAATCAGTTAAAGATGAAATCAGTTAACGATGAAATCAGTTAAATGATGATGAAATCAGTTAAATTAAGATGAAATCAGTTAACGATGAAATCAGTTAACGATGAAATCAGTTAAATGAAGATGAAATCAGTTAACGATGAAATCAGTTAAAGATGAAATCAGTTAACGATGAAATCAGTTAAAGATGAAATCAGTTAAATGAAGATGAAATCAGTTAACGATGAAATCAGTTAACGATGAAATCAGTTAAATGAAGATGAAATCAGTTAACGATGAAATCAGTTAAAGATGAAATCAGTTAAAGATGAAATCAGTTACATGAAGATTAAATCAGTTAAAGATGAAATCAGTGAACGATGAAATCAGTTAAAGATGAAATCAGTGAACGATGAAATCAGTTAAATGAAGATGAAATCAGTTAACGATGAAATCAGTTAAAGATGAAATCAGTTAAATGAAGATGAAATCAGTTAACGATGAAATCAGTTAAATGAAGATGAAATCAGTTAACGATGAAATCAGTTAACGATGAAATCAGTTAAATGAAGATGAAATCAGTTAACGATGAAATCAGTTAACGATGAAATCAGTTAAATGAAGATGAAATCAGTTAAATGAAGATGAAATCAGTTAACGATGAAATCAGTTACAGATGAAATCAGTTACATGAAGATTAAATCAGTTAACGATGAAATCAGTTAAAGATGAAATCAGTTAACGATGAAATCAGTTACATGAAGATTAAATCAGTTCACGATGAAATCAGTTAACGATGAAATCAGTTAAATGAAGATGAAATCAGTTAACGATGAAATCAGTTAAATGAAGATGAAATCAGTTAAATGAAGATGAAATCAGTTAACGATGAAATCAGTTACAGATGAAATCAGTTACATGAAGAATGAAAATGAAATCAGTTAAATGAAGATGAAATCAGTTAACGATGAAATGAGTTAAATGAAGATGAAATCAGTTAACGATGAAATCAGTTAAATGAAGATGAAATCAGTTAACGATGAAATCAGTTAAATGAAGATGAAATCAGTTAAAGATGAAATCAGTTAACGATGAAATCAGTTAACTGAAGATGAAATCAGTTAAATGAAGAGGAAATCAGTTAACGATGAAATCAGTTAACGATGAAATCAGTTAAATGAAGAATGAAAATGAAATCAGTTAAATGAAGATGAAATCAGTTAACGATGAAATCAGTTAACGATGAAATCAGTTAAATGAAGATGAAATCAGTTAAAGATGAAATCAGTTAACGATGAAATCAGTTAAAGATGAAATCAGTTAAATGAAGATGAAATCAGTTAACGATGAAATCAGTTAACGATGAAATGAGTTACAGATGAAATCAGTTACATGAAGATAAAATCAGTTAACGATGAAATCAGTTAAAGATGAAATCAGTTAAATGAAGATGAAATCAGTTAAATGAAGATGAAATCAGTTAAATGAAGATGAAATCAGTTAACGATGAAATCAGTTAAAGATGAAATCAGTTACATGAAGATTAAATCAGTTAACGATGAAATCAGTTAAAGATGAAATCAGTTAACGATGAAATCAGTTAAAGATGAAATCAGTTAAATGAAGATGAAATCAGTTAACGATGAAATCAGTTAAAGATGAAATCAGTTACAGATGAAATCAGTTACATGAAGATGAAATCAGTTAACGATGAAATCAGTTAAATGAAGATGAAATCAGTTAACGATGAAATCAGTTAAAGATGAAATTAGTTAAATGAAGATGAAATCAGTTAAAGATGAAATCAGTTAAATGAAGATGAAATCAGTTAAAGATGAAATCAGTTAAATGAAGATGAAATCAGTTAACGATGAAATCAGTTAAATGAAGATGAAATCAGTTAACGATGAAATCAGTTAAAGATGAAATCAGTTACAGATGAAATCAGTTACATGAAGATTAAATCAGTTAACGATGAAATCAGTTAAAGATGAAATCAGTTTACGATGAAATCAGTTAAAGATGAAATCAGTTAACGATGAAATCAGTTAAATGAAGATGAAATCAGTTAACGATGAAATCAGTTAACGATGAAATCAGTTAACGATGAAATCAGTTAAATGAAGATGAAATCAGTTAACAATGAAATCAGTTAACGATGAAATCAGTTAAAGATGAAATCAGTTAAATGAAGATGAAATCAGTTAACGATGAAATCAGTTAAAGATGAAATCAGTTAACGATGAAATCAGTTAACGATGAAATCAGTTAAATGAAGATGAAATCAGTTAACGATGAAATCAGTTAAAGATGAAATCAGTTACAGATGAAATCAGTTACATGAAGATTAAATCAGTTAACGATGAAATCAGTTAAAGATGAAATCAGTTAAATGAAGATGAAATCAGTTAACGATGAAATCAGTTAAAGATGAAATCAGTTAACGATGAAATCAGTTAACGATGAAATCAGTTAAATGAAGATGAAATCAGTTAACGATGAAATCAGTTAAAGATGAAATCAGTTGACGATGAAATCAGTTACATGAAGATTAAATCAGTTAACGATGAAATCAGTTAAATGAAGATGAAATCAGTTAACGATGAAATCAGTTAAATGAAGATGAAATCAGTTAAAGATGAAATCAGTTAACGATGAAATCAGTTAAATGAAGAATGAAAATGAAATCAGTTAAATGAAGATGAAATCAGTTAACGATGAAATCAGTTAAAGATGAAATCAGTTAAATGAAGATGAAATCAGTTAACGATGAAATCAGTTAAATGAAGATGAAATCAGTTAACGATGAAATCAGTTAAAGATGAAATCAGTTACAGATGAAATCAGTTACATGAAGATTAAATCAGTTAACGATGAAATCAGTTAAAGATGAAATCAGTTAACGATGAAATCAGATAAATGAAGAATGAAATTGAAATCAGTTAAATGAAGATGAAATCAGTTAACGATGAAATCAGTTAAAGATGAAATCAGTTACAGATGAAATCAGTTACATGAAGATGAAATCAGTTAACGATGAAATCAGTTAAATGAAGATGAAATCAGTTAACGATGAAATCAGTTAAAGATGAAATCAGTTAAATGAAGATGAAATCAGTTAAAGATGAAATCAGTTAAATGAAGATGAAATCAGTTAAAGATGAAATCAGTTAAATGAAGATGAAATCAGTTAACGATGAAATCAGTTAAATGAAGATGAAATCAGTTAACGATGAAATCAGTTACAGATGAAATCAGTTACATGAAGATTAAATCAGTTAACGATGAAATCAGTTAAAGATGAAATCAGTTTACGATGAAATCAGTTAAAGATGAAATCAGTTAACGATGAAATCAGTTAAATGAAGATGAAATCAGTTAACGATGAAATCAGTTAACGATGAAATCAGTTAACGATGAAATCAGTTAAATGAAGATGAAATAAGTTAACAATGAAATCAGTTAACGATGAAATCAGTTAAAGATGAAATCAGTTAAATGAAGATGAAATCAGTTAACGATGAAATCAGTTAAAGATGAAATCAGTTAACGATGAAATCAGTTAACGATGAAATCAGTTAAATGAAGATGAAATCAGTTAACGATGAAATCAGTTAACGATGAAATCAGTTACAGATGAAATCAGTTACATGAAGATTAAATCAGTTAACGATGAAATCAGTTAAAGATGAAATCAGTTAAATGAAGATGAAATCAGTTAACGATGAAATCAGTTAACGATGAAATCAGTTAACGATGAAATCAGTTAAATGAAGATGAAATCAGTTAACGATGAAATCAGTTAAAGATGAAATCAGTTAACGATGAAATCAGTTAAAGATGAAATCAGTTAAATGAAGATGAAATCAGTTAACGATGAAATCAGTTAACGATGAAATCAGTTAAATGAAGATGAAATCAGTTAACGATGAAATCAGTTAAAGATGAAATCAGTTACAGATGAAATCAGTTACATGAAGATTAAATCAGTTAACGATGAAATCAGTTAAAGATGAAATCAGTTAAATGAAGATGAAATCAGTTAACGATGAAATCAGTTAAAGATGAAATCAGTTAACGATGAAATCAGTTAACGATGAAATCAGTTAAATGAAGATGAAATCAGTTAACGATGAAATCAGTTAAAGATGAAATCAGTTGACGATGAAATCAGTTACATGAAGATTAAATCAGTTAACGATGAAATCAGTTAAATGAAGATGAAATCAGTTAACGATGAAATCAGTTAAATGAAGATGAAATCAGTTAAAGATGAAATCAGTTAACGATGAAATCAGTTAAATGAAGAATGAAAATGAAATCAGTTAAATGAAGATGAAATCAGTTAACGATGAAATCAGTTAAAGATGAAATCAGTTAAATGAAGATGAAATCAGTTAACGATGAAATCAGTTAAATGAAGATGAAATCAGTTAACGATGAAATCAGTTAAAGATGAAATCAGTTACAGATGAAATCAGTTACATGAAGATTAAATCAGTTAACGATGAAATCAGTTAAAGATGAAATCAGTTAACGATGAAATCAGATAAATGAAGAATGAAATTGAAATCAGTTAAATGAAGATGAAATCAGTTAACGATGAAATCAGTTAAAGATGAAATCAGTTACAGATGAAATCAGTTAAATGAAGATGAAATCAGTTAACGATGAAATCAGTTAACGATGAAATCAGTTAAATGAAGATGAAATCAGTTAACGATGAAATCAGTTAAAGATGAAATCAGTTAACGATGAAATCAGTTAAAGATGAAATCAGTTAAATGAAGATGAAATCAGTTAACGATGAAATCAGTTAAAGATGAAATCAGTTACAGATGAAATCAGTTACATGAAGATGAAATCAGTTAACGATGAAATCAGTTAAATGAAGATGAAATCAGTTAACGATGAAATCAGTTAAAGATGAAATTAGTTAAATGAAGATGAAATCAGTTAAAGATGAAATCAGTTAAATGAAGATGAAATCAGTTAAAGATGAAATCAGTTAAATGAAGATGAAATCAGTTAACGATGAAATCAGTTAAATGAAGATGAAATCAGTTAACGATGAAATCAGTTAAAGATGAAATCAGTTACAGATGAAATCAGTTACATGAAGATTAAATCAGTTAACGATGAAATCAGTTAAAGATGAAATCAGTTTACGATGAAATCAGTTAAAGATGAAATCAGTTAACGATGAAATCAGTTAAATGAAGATGAAATCAGTTAACGATGAAATCAGTTAACGATGAAATCAGTTAACGATGAAATCAGTTAAATGAAGATGAAATCAGTTAACAATGAAATCAGTTAACGATGAAATCAGTTAAAGATGAAATCAGTTAAATGAAGATGAAATCAGTTAACGATGAAATCAGTTAAAGATGAAATCAGTTAACGATGAAATCAGTTAACGATGAAATCAGTTAAATGAAGATGAAATCAGTTAACGATGAAATCAGTTACAGATGAAATCAGTTACATGAAGATTAAATCAGTTAACGATGAAATCAGTTAAAGATGAAATCAGTTAAATGAAGATGAAATCAGTTAACGATGAAATCAGTTAAAGATGAAATCAGTTAACGATGAAATCAGTTAACGATGAAATCAGTTAAATGAAGATGAAATCAGTTAACGATGAAATCAGTTAAAGATGAAATCAGTTGACGATGAAATCAGTTACATGAAGATTAAATCAGTTAACGATGAAATCAGTTACATGAAGATGAAATCAGTTAACGATGAAATCAGTTAAATGAAGATGAAATCAGTTAAAGATGAAATCAGTTAACGATGAAATCAGTTAAATGAAGAATGAAAATGAAATCAGTTAAATGAAGATGAAATCAGTTAACGATGAAATCAGTTAAAGATGAAATCAGTTAAATGAAGATGAAATCAGTTAACGATGAAATCAGTTAAATGAAGATGAAATCAGTTAACGATGAAATCAGTTAAAGATGAAATCAGTTACAGATGAAATCAGTTACATGAAGATTAAATCAGTTAACGATGAAATCAGTTAAAGATGAAATCAGTTAACGATGAAATCAGATAAATGAAGAATGAAATTGAAATCAGTTAAATGAAGATGAAATCAGTTAACGATGAAATCAGTTAAAGATGAAATCAGTTACAGATGAAATCAGTTACATGAAGATGAAATCAGTTAACGATGAAATCAGTTAAATGAAGATGAAATCAGTTAACGATGAAATCAGTTAAAGATGAAATCAGTTAAATGAAGATGAAATCAGTTAAAGATGAAATCAGTTAAATGAAGATGAAATCAGTTAAAGATGAAATCAGTTACAGATGAAATCAGTTACATGAAGATTAAATCAGTTAACGATGAAATCAGTTAAAGATGAAATCAGTTACAGATGAAATCAGTTAACGATGAAATCAGTTAAATGAAGATGAAATCAGTTAACGATGAAATCAGTTAACGATGAAATCAGTTAAATGAAGATGAAATCAGTTAACAATGAAATCAGTTAACGATGAAATCAGTTAAAGATGAAATCAGTTAAATGAAGATGAAATCAGTTAACGATGAAATCAGTTAAAGATGAAATCAGTTAACGATGAAATCAGTTAAATGAAGATGAAATCAGTTAACGATGAAATCAGTTAAAGATGAAATCAGTTACAGATGAAATCAGTTACATGAAGATTAAATCAGTTAACGATGAAATCAGTTAAAGATGAAATCAGTTACAGATGAAATCAGTTACATGAAGATTAAATCAGTTAACGATGAAATCAGTTAACGATGAAATCAGTTAAATGAAGATGAAATCAGTTAACGATGAAATCAGTTAAATTGAGATGAAATCAGGTAAAGATGAAATCAGTTAAATGAAGATGAAATCAGTTAACGATGAAATCAGTTAAATGAAGATGAAATCAGTTAACGATGAAATCAGTTAAATGAAGATGAAATCAGTTAACGATGAAATCAGTTAAAGATGAAATCAGTTACAGATGAAATCAGTTACAGATGAAATCAGTTACATGAAGATTAAATCAGTTAACGATGAAATCAGTTAAAGATGAAATCAGTGAACGATGAAATCAGTTAAAGATGAAATCAGTGAACGATGAAATCAGTTAAAGATGAAATCAGTTAAATGAAGATGAAATCAGTTAACGATGAAATCAGTTAAAGATGAAATCAGTTAAATGAAGATGAAATCAGTTAACGATGAAATCAGTTAACGATGAAATCAGTTAAATGAAGATCAAATCAGTTAACGATGAAATCAGTTAAATGAAGATGAAATCAGTTAACGATGAAATCAGTTAACGATGAAATCAGTTAACGATGAAATCAGTTACAGATGAAATCAGTTACATGAAGATTAAATCAGTTAACGATGAAATCAGTTAAATGAAGATGAAATCAGTTAACGATGAAATCAGTTAAATGAAGATGAAAGCAGTTACAGATGAAATCAGTTACATGAAGATGAAATCAGTTACAGATGAAATCAGTTACATGAAGATGAAATCAGTTAACGATGAAATCAGTTAAAGATGAAATCAGTTAACGATGAAATCAGTTAACGATGAAATCAGTTAAATGAAGATGAAATCAGTTAACGATGAAATCAGTTAACGATGAAATCAGTTAAATGAAGATGAAATCAGTTAAAGATGAAATCAGTTAACGATGAAATCAGTTACAGATGAAATCAGTTACATGAAGATTAAAACAGTTAACGATGAAATCAGTTAAAGATGAAATCAGTTCACGATGAAATCAGTTAAATGAAGAATGAAAATGAAATCAGTTAAATGAAGATGAAATCAGTTAACGATGAAATCAGTTAAAGATGAAATCAGTTAAATGAAGATGAAATCAGTTAACGATGAAATCAGTTAAATGAAGATGAAATCAGTTAACGATGAAATCAGTTAAATGAAGATGAAATCAGTTAACGATGAAATCAGTTACAGATGAAATCAGTTACATGAAGATTAAATCAGTTAAAGATGAAATCAGTTAACGATGAAATCAGTTAAATGAAAAATGAAAATGAAATCAGTTAAATGAAGATGAAATCAGTTAACGATGAAATCAGTTAAAGATGAAATCAGTTAAATGAAGATGAAATCAGTTAACGATGAAATCAGTTAAATGAAGATGAAATCAGTTAACGATGAAATCAGTTAAATGAAGATGAAATCAGTTAACGATGAAATCAGTTAAAGATGAAATCAGTTAAATGAAGATGAAATCAGTTAACGATGAAATCAGTTAAATGAAGATGAAATCAGTTGACGATGAAATCAGTTAAAGATGAAATCAGTTACAGATGAAATCAGTTACATGAAGATTAAATCAGTTAACGATGAAATCAGTTAAAGATGAAATCAGTTAAATGAAGATGAAATCAGTTAACGATGAAATCAGTTAAAGATGAAATCAGTTAACGATGAAATCAGTTAACGATGAAATCAGTTAAATGAAGATGAAATCAGTTAACGTTGAAATCAGTTAAAGATGAAATCAGTTGACGATGAAATCAGTTACATGAAGATTAAATCAGTTAACGATGAAATCAGTTAAATGAAGATGAAATCAGTTAACGATGAAATCAGTTAAATGAAGATGAAATCAGTTAAAGATGAAATCAGTTAACGATGAAATCAGTTAAATGAAGAATGAAAATGAAATCAGTTAAATGAAGATGAAATCAGTTAACGATGAAATCAGTTAAAGATGAAATCAGTTACAGATGAAATCAGTTACATGAAGATTAAATCAGTTAACGATGAAATCAGTTAAAGATGAAATCAGTTAACGATGAAATCAGATAAATGAAGAATGAAAATGAAATCAGTTAAATGAAGATGAAATCAGTTAACGATGAAATCAGTTAAAGATGAAATCAGTTACAGATGAAATCAGTTACATGAAGATGAAATCAGTTAACGATGAAATCAGTTAAATGAAGATGAAATCAGTTAACGATGAAATCAGTTAAATGAAGATGAAATCAGTTACAGATGAAATCAGTTACATGAAGATGAAATCAGTTACAGATGAAATCAGTTACATGAAGATGAAATCAGTTAACGATGAAATCAGTTAAAGATGAAATCAGTTAACGATGAAATCAGTTAACGATGAAATCAGTTAAATGAAGATGAAATCAGTTAACGATGAAATCAGTTAACGATGAAATCAGTTAACGATGAAATCAGTTAACGATGAAATCAGTTAAATGAAGATGAAATCAGTTAACGATGAAATCAGTTAAATGAAGAGGAAATCAGTTAAATGAAGAGGAAATCAGTTAACGATGAAATCAATTAAAGATGAAATCAGTTAAAGATGAAATCAGTTACAGATTAAATCAGTTAAATGAAGAATGAAAATGAAATCAGTTAAATGAAGATGAAATCAGTTAACGATGAAATCAGTTAAAGATGAAATCAGTTAAATGAAGATGAAATCAGTTAACGATGAAATCAGTTAAATGAAGAATGAAAATGAAATCAGTTAAATAAAGATGAAATCAGTTAACGATGAAATCAGTTAACGATGAAATCAGTTAAATGAAGATGAAATCAGTTAACGATGAAATCAGTTAAAGATGAAATCAGTTAAATGAAGATGAAATCAGTTAACGATGAAATCAGTTAAAGATGAAATCAGTTAAATGAAGATGAAATCAGTTAAAGATGAAATCAGTTAAATGAAGATGAAATCAGTTAACGATGAAATCAGTTAAATGAAGATGAAATCAGTTAACGATGAAATCAGTTAACGATGAAATCAGTTAAATGAAGATGAAATCAGTTAAAGATGAAATCAGTTAACGATGAAATCAGTTACAGATGAAATCAGTTACATGAAGATTAAAACAGTTAACGATGAAATCAGTCAAAGATGAAATCAGTTAACGATGAAATCAGTTAAATGAAGAATGAAAATGAAATCAGTTAAATGAAGATGAAATCAGTTAACGATGAAATCAGTTAAAGATGAAATCAGTTAAATGAAGATGAAATCAGTTAAAGATGAAATCAGTTAAATGAAGATGAAATCAGTTAACGATGAAATCAGTTAAAGATGAAATCAGTTAACGATGAAATCAGTTAAAGATGAAATCAGTTAACGATGAAATCAGTTAAATGAAGATGAAATCAGTTAACGATGAAATCAGTTAAAGATGAAATCAGTTACAGATTAAATCAGTTACATGAAGATTAAATCAGTTAACGATGAAATCAGTTAAAGATGAAATCAGTTAACGATGAAATCAGTTAAATGAAGAATGAAAATGAAATCAGTTAAATGAAGATGAAATCAGTTAACGATGAAATCAGTTAAAGATGAAATCAGTTAGAGATGAAATCAGTTACATGAAGATTAAATCAGTTAACGATGAAATCAGTTAAAGATGAAATCAGTTAACGATGAAATCAGTTAAATGAAGAATGAAAATGAAATCAGTTAAATGAAGATGAAATCAGTTAAAGATGAAATCAGTTAAATGAAGATAAAATCAGTTACAGATGAAATCAGTTACATGAAGATGAAATCAGTTAAAGATGAAATCAGTTAAATGAAGAATGAAATCAGTTAACGATGAAATCAGTTAAAGATGAAATCAGTTAAATGAAGATGAAATCAGTTAACGATGAAATCAGTTAAATGAAGATGAAATCAGTTAAAGATGAAATCAGTTACAGATGAAACCAGTTACATGAAGATTAAATCAGTTAAAGATTAAATCAGTTAAATGAAGATGAAATCAGTTAAAGATGAAATCAGTTAAATGAAGAATGAAAATGAAATCAGTTAAATGAAGATGAAATCAGTTAACGATGAATTCAGTTAAAGATGAAATCAGTTAAATGAAGATGAAATCAGTTAACGATGAAATCAGTTAAAGATGAAATCAGTTAAATGAAGATGAAATCAGTTAACGATGAAATCAGTTAAATGAAGATGAAATCAGTTAACGATGAAATCAGTTAAATGAAGATGAAATCAGTTAACGATGAAATCAGTTAAAGATGAAATCAGTTAAATGAAGATGAAATCAGTTAACGATGAAATCAGTTACAGATAAATCAGTTACATGAAGATGAAATCAGTTAAAGATGAAATCAGTTAAATGAAGATGAAATCAGTTAACGATGAAATCAGTTAAAGATGAAATCAGTTACAGATGAAATCAGTTACATGAAGATGAAATCAGTTAACGATGAAATCAGTTAAAGATGAAATCAGTTAAATGAAGATGAAATCAGTTAACGATGAAATCAGTTAAATGAAGATGAAATCAGTTAACGATGAAATCAGTTAAAGATGAAATCAGTTAACGATGAAATCAGTTAAAGATGAAATCAGTTAACGATGAAATCAGTTAAATGAAGATGAAATCAGGTAACGATGAAATCAGTTAAAGATGAAATCAGTTACAGATTAAATCAGTTACATGAAGATTAAATCAGTTAACGATGAAATCAGTTAAAGATGAAATCAGTTAACGATGAAATCAGTTAAAGATGAAATCAGTTAACGATGAAATCAGTTAAATGAAGATGAAATCAGTTAACGATGAAATCAGTTAAAGATGAAATCAGTTAAATGAAGATGAAATCAGTTAACGATGAAATCAGTTAACGATGAAATCAGTTAAATGAAGATGAAATCAGTTAAAGATGAAATCAGTTAACGATGAAATCAGTTACAGATGAAATCAGTTACATGAAGATTAAATCAGTTAACGATGAAATCAGTTAAAGATGAAATCAGTTAACGATGAAATCAGTTAAATGAAGAATGAAAATGAAATCAGTTAAATGAAGATGAAATCAGTTAACGATGAAATCAGTTAAAGATGAAATCAGTTAAATGAAGATGAAATCAGTTAACGATGAAATCAGTTAACGATGAAATCAGTTAAATGAAGATGAAATCAGTTAACGATGAAATCAGTTAAATGAAGATGAAATCAGTTAACGATGAAATCAGTTAAATGAAGATGAAATCAGTTAATGATGAAATCAGTTAAAGATGAAATCAGTTACAGATGAAATCAGTTACATGAAGATTAAATCAGTTAACGATGAAATCAGTTAACGATGAAATCAGTTAAATGAATATGAAATCAGTTAACGATGAAATCAGTTAAAGATGAAATCAGTTAAATGAAGATGAAATCAGTTAACGATGAAATCAGTTAAATGAAGATGAAATCAGTTAACGATGAAATCAGTTAAAGATGAAATCAGTTAAATGAAGATGAAATCAGTTAACGATGAAATCAGTTAAATGAAGATGAAATCAGTTAACGATGAAATCAGTTAAAGATGAAATCAGTTAACGATGAAATCAGTTAACGATGAAATCAGTTAAATGAAGATGAAATCAGTTAACGATGAAATCAGTTAAAGATGAAATCAGTTAAATGAAGATGAAATCAGTTAACGATGAAATCAGTTAAATGAAGATGAAATCAGTTAACGATGAAATCAGTTAAAGATGAAATCAGTTAACGATGAAATCAGTTAAAGATGAAATCAGTTAACGATGAAATCAGTTAAATGAAGATGAAATCAGTTAACGATGAAATCAGTTAAAGATGAAATCAGTTACAGATTAAATCAGTTACATGAAGATTAAATCAGTTAACGATGAAATCAGTTAAAGATGAAATCAGTTAACGATGAAATCAGTTAAATGAAGATGAAATCAGTTAACGATGAAATCAGTTAAAGATGAAATCAGTTAAATGAAGATGAAATCAGTTAACGATGAAATCAGTTAACGATGAAATCAGTTAAATGAAGATGAAATCAGTTAAAGATGAAATCAGTTAACGATGAAATCAGTTACAGATGAAATCAGTTACATGAAGATTAAATCAGTTAACGATGAAATCAGTTCAAGATGAAATCAGTTAACGATGAAATCAGTTAAATGAAGAATGAAAATGAAATCAGTTAAATGAAGATGAAATCAGTTAACGATGAAATCAGTTAAAGATGAAATCAGTTAAATGAAGATGAAATCAGTTAACGATGAAATCAGTTAAATGAAGATGAAATCAGTTAACGATGAAATCAGTTAAAGATGAAATCAGTTACAGATGAAATCAGTTACATGAAGATTAAATCAGTTAACGATGAAATCAGTTAAAGATGAAATCAGTTAAATGAAGATGAAATCAGTTAACGATGAAATCAGTTACAGATGAAATCAGTTACATGAAGATTAAATCAGTTAACGATGAAATCAGTTAAATGAAGAATGAAAATGAAATCAGTTAAATGAAGATGAAATCAGTTAACGATGAAATCAGTTAAAGATGAAATCAGTTAACGATGAAATCAGTTAAATGAAGATGAAATCAGTTAACGATGAAATCAGTTAAAGATGAAATCAGTTAAATGAAGATGAAATCAGTTAACGATGAAATCAGTTAAAGATGAAATCAGTTAAATGAAGATGAAATCAGTTAAAGATGAAATCAGTTAAATGAAGATGAAATCAGTTAAATGAAGATGAAATCAGTTAACGATGAAATCAGTTAAAGATGAAATCAGTTAGAGATGAAATCAGTTACATGAAGATTAAATCAGTTAACGATGAAATCAGTTAAAGATGAAATCAGTTAACGATGAAATCAGTTAAATGAAGAATGAAAATGAAATCAGTTAAATGAAGATGAAATCAGTTAACGATGAAATCAGTTAAAGATGAAATCAGTTACAGATGAAATCAGTTACATGAAGATGAAATCAGTTAACGATGAAATCAGTTAAAGATGAAATCAGTTAAATGAAGATGAAATCAGTTAACGATGAAATCAGTTAAATGAAGATGAAATCAGTTAACGATGAAATAAGTTAAAGATGAAATCAGTTAATTGAAGATGAAATCAGTTAACGATGAAATCAGTTAAATGAAGATGAAATCAGTTAACGATGAAATCAGTTAAAGATGAAATCAGTTAAATGAAGATGAAATCAGTTAAATGAAGATGAAATCAGTTAACGATGAAATCAGTTAAAGATGAAATCAGTTAAATGAAGATGAAATCAGTTAACGATGAAATCAGTTAAATGAAGATGAAATCAGTTAAAGATGAAATCAGTTACAGATGAAACCAGTTACATGAAGATTAAATCAGTTAAAGATTAAATCAGTTAAATGAAGATGAAATCAGTTAAAGATGAAATCAGTTAAATGAAGAATGAAAATGAAATCAGTTAAATGAAGATGAAATCAGTTAACGATGAATTCAGTTAAAGATGAAATCAGTTAAATGAAGATGAAATCAGTTAACGATGAAATCAGTTAAAGATGAAATCAGTTAAATGAAGATGAAATCAGTTAACGATGAAATCAGTTAAATGAAGATGAAATCAGTTAACGATGAAATCAGTTAAAGATGAAATCAGTTAAATGAAGATGAAATCAGTTAACGATGAAATCAGTTACAGATAAATCAGTTACATGAAGATGAAATCAGTTAAAGATGAAATCAGTTAAATGAAGATGAAATCAGTTAAATGAAGATGAAATCAGTTAACGATGAAATCAGTTAAAGATGAAATCAGTTACAGATGAAATCAGTTACATGAAGATGAAACCAGTTAACAATGAAATCAGTTAAAGATGAAATCAGTTAAATGAAGATGAAATCAGTTAACGATGAAATCAGTTAAATGAAGATGAAATCAGTTAACGATGAAATAAGTTAAAGATGAAATCAGTTAAATGAAGATGAAATCAGTTAACGATGAAATCAGTTAAATGAAGATGAAATCAGTTAACGATGAAATCAGTTAAAGATGAAATCAGTTAAATGAAGATGAAATCAGTTAACGATGAAATCAGTTAAATGAAGATGAAATCAGTTACATGAAGATGAAATCAGTTAACGATGAAATCAGTTAAATGAAGATGAAATCAGTTAAATGAAGATGAAATCAGTTAACGATGAAATCAGTTAAAGATGAAATCAGTTACAGATGAAATCAGTTAAAGATGAAGTCAGATAAAGATGAAATCAGTTAAATGAAGATGAAATCAGTTAAATGAAGATGAAATCAGTTAACGATGAAATCAGTTAAAGATGAAATCAGTTACAGATGAAATCAGTTACATTAAGATTAAATCAGTTAACGATGAAATCAGTTAAAGATGAAATCAGTTAACGATGAAATCAGTTAAATGAAGATGAAATCAGTTAACGATGAAATCAGTTAAAGATGAAATCAGTTAAATGAAGATGAAATCAGTTAACGATGAAATCAGTTAAAGATGAAATCAGTTAACGATGAAATCAGTTAACGATGAAATCAGTTAAATGAAGATGAAATCAGTTAACGATGAAATCAGTTAAAGATGAAATCAGTTAAATGAAGATGAAATCAGTTAACGATGAAATCAGTTAAATGAAGATGAAATCAGTTAACGATGAAATCAGTTAAAGATGAAATCAGTTACAGATTAAATCAGTTACATGAAGATTAAATCAGTTAACGATGAAATCAGTTAACGATGAAATCAGTTAACGATGAAATCAGTTAAATGAAGATGAAATCAGTTAACGATGAAATCAATTACAGATGAAATCAATTACATGAAGATTAAATCAGTTAACGATGAAATCAGTTAAAGATGAAATCAGTTAACGATGAAATCAGTTAAATGAAGAATGACAATGAAATCAGTTAAATGAAGATGAAATCAGTTAACGATGAAATCAGTTAAAGATGAAATCAGTTAAATGAAGATGAAATCAGTTAACGATGAAATCAGTTAAATGAAGATGAAATCAGTTAACGATGAAATCAGTTAAAGATGAAATCAGTTACAGATGAAATCAGTTACATGAAGATTAAATCAGTCAACGATGAAATCAGTTAAAGATGAAATCAGTTAACGATGAAATCAGTTAAATGAAGAATGAAAATGAAATCAGTTAAATGAAGATGAAATCAGTTAACGATGAAATCAGTTAACGATGAAATCAGTTAACGATGAAATCAGTTAAATGAAGATGAAATCAGTTAACAATGAAATCAGTTAAAGATGAAATCAGTTAAATGAAGATGAAATCAGTTAACGATGAAATCAGTTAAAGATGAAATCAGTTAAATGAAGATGAAATCAGTTAAAGATGAAATCAGTTAAATGAAGATGAAATCAGTTAAATGAAGATGAAATCAGTTAACGATGAAATCAGTTAAAGATGAAATCAGTTAGAGATGAAATCAGTTACATGAAGATTAAATCAGTTAACGATGAAATCAGTTAAAGATGAAATCAGTTAACGATGAAATCAGTTAAATGAAGAATGAAAATGAAATCAGTTAAATGAAGATGAAATCAGTTAACGATGAAATCAGTTAAAGATGAAATCAGTTAAATGAAGATGAAATCAGTTAACGATGAAATCAGTTAACGATGAAATCAGTGAAATGAAGATGAAATCAGTTAAAGATGAAATCAGTTAACGATGAAATCAGTTACAGATGAAATCAGTTACATGAAGATTAAATCAGTTAACGATGAAATCAGTTAACGATGAAATCAGTTAAATGAAGAATGAAAATGAAATCAGTTAAATGAAGATGAAATCAGTTAACGATGAAATCAGTTAAAGATGAAATCAGTTAAATGAAGATGAAATCAGTTAACGATGAAATCAGTTAAATGAAGATGAAATCAGTTAACGATTAAATCAGTTAAAGATGAAATCAGTTACAGATGAAATCAGTTACATGAAGATGAAATCAGTTAACGATGAAATCAGTTAAAGATGAAATCAGTTAACGATGAAATCAGTTAAATGAAGAATGAAAATGAAATCAGTTAAATGAAGATGAAATCAGTTAACGATGAAATCAGTTAAAGATGAAATCAGTTAACGATGAAATCAGTTAACGATGAAATCAGTTAAATGAAGATGAAATCAGTTAAGGATGAAATCAGTTAACGATGAAATCAGTTAAATGAAGATGAAATCAGTTAACGATGAAATCAGTTAAAGATGAAATCAGTTAAATGAAGATGAAATCAGTTAAAGATGAAATCAGTTAAATGAAGATGAAATCAGTTAAATGAAGATGAAATCAGTTAACGATGAAATCAGTTAAAGATGAAATCAGTTAGAGATGAAATCAGTTAAATGAAGATGAAATCAGTTAACGATGAAATCAGTTAACGATGAAATCAGTTAAATGAAGATGAAATCAGTTAACGATGAAATCAGTTAAAGATGAAATCAGTTAAATGAAGATGAAATCAGTTAACGATGAAATCAGTTAAATGAAGATGAAATCAGTTAACGATTAAATCAGTTAAAGATGAAATCAGTTACAGATGAAATCAGTTACATGAAGATGAAATCAGTTAACGATGAAATCAGTTAAAGATGAAATCAGTTAACGATGAAATCAGTTAAATGAAGAATGAAAATGAAATCAGTTAAATGAAGATGAAATCAGTTAACGATGAAATCAGTTAAAGATGAAATCAGTTAACGATGAAATCAGTTAACGATGAAATCAGTTAAATGAAGATGAAATCAGTTAACGATGAAATCAGTTAACGATGAAATCAGTTAAATGAAGATGAAATCAGTTAACGATGAAATCAGTTAAAGATGAAATCAGTTAAATGAAGATGAAATCAGTTAAAGATGAAATCAGTTAAATGAAGATGAAATCAGTTAAATGAAGATGAAATCAGTTAACGATGAAATCAGTTAAAGATGAAATCAGTTAGAGATGAAATCAGTTACATGAAGATGAAATCAGTTAACGATGAAATCAGTTAAAGATGAAATCAGTTAAATGAAGATGAAATCAGTTAACGATGAAATCAGTTAAATGAAGATGAAATCAGTTAACGATGAAATCAGTTAAAGATGAAATCAGTTAAATGAAGATGAAATCAGTTAACGATGAAATCAGTTAAATGAAGATGAAATCAGTTAACGATGAAATCAGTTAAAGATGAAATCAGTTAAATGAAGATGAAATCAGTTAACGATGAAATCAGTTACAGATGAAATCAGTTACAGATGAAATCAGTTACATGAAGATGAAATCAGTTAAAGATGAAATCAGTTAAATGAAGATGAAATCAGTTAACGATGAAATCAGTTAAAGATGAAATCAGTTAAATGAAGATGAAATCAGTTAACGATGAAATCAGTTAAATGAAGATGAAATCAGTTAACGATGAAATCAGTTAAAGATGAAATCAGTTAAATGAAGATGAAATCAGTTCAAGATGAAATCAGTTAAATGAAGATGAAATCAGTTACAGATGAAATCAGTTAAATGAAGATGAAATCAGTTAACGATGAAATCAGTGAAAGATGAAATCAGTTAAATGAAGATGAAATCAGTTAACGATGAAATCAGTTAAATGAAGATGAAATCAGTAAACAATGAAATCAGTTAACGATGAAATCAGTTAACGATGAAATCAGTTAAATGAAGATGAAATCAGTTAACGATGAAATCAGTTAACGATGAAATCAGTTAAATGAAGATGAAATCAGTTAACGATGAAATCAGTTAAAGATGAAATCAGTTAACGATGGAATCAGTTAACGATGAAATCAGTTAACGATGAATTCAGTTAAAGATGAAATCAGTTAAATGAAGATGAAATCAGTTAACGATGAAATCAGTTAAAGATGAAATCAGTTAAATGAAGATGAAATCAGTTAACGATGAAATCAGTTAAATGAAGATGAAATCAGTTAACGATGAAATCAGTTAAAGATGAAATCAGTTAAATGAAGATGAAATCAGTTAACGATGAAATCAGTTATAGATAAATCAGTTACATGAAGATGAAATCAGTTAAAGATGAAATCAGTTAAATGAAGATGAAATCAGTTAAATGAAGATGAAATCAGTTAACGATGAAATCAGTTAAGTATGAAATCAGTTACAGATGAAATCAGTTACATGAAGATGAAATCAGTTAACAATGAAATCAGTTAAAGATGAAATCAGTTAAATGAAGATGAAATCAGTTAACGATGAAATCAGTTAACGATGAAATCAGTTAAATGAAGATGAAATCAGTTAACGATGAAATAAGTTAAAGATGAAATCAGTTAAATGAAGATGAAATCAGTTAACGATGAAATCAGTTAAATGAAGATGAAATCAGTTAACGATGAAATCAGTTAAAGATGAAATCAGTTAAATGAAGATGAAATCAGTTAACGATGAAATCAGTTAAATGAAGATGAAATCAGTTACATGAAGATGAAATCAGTTAACGATGAAATCAGTTAAATGAAGATGAAATCAGTTAAATGAAGATGAAATCAGTTAACGATGAAATCAGTTAAAGATGAAATCAGTTACAGATTGAATCAGTTAAAGATGAAATCAGATAAAGATGAAATCAGTTAAATGAAGATGAAATCAGTTAAATGAAGATGAAATCAGTTAACGATGAAATCAGTTAAAGATGAAATCAGTTACAGATGAAATCAGTTACATTAAGATTAAATCAGTTAACGATGAAATCAGTTAAAGATGAAATCAGTTAACGATGAAATCAGTTAAATGAAGATGAAATCAGTTAACGATGAAATCAGTTAAAGATGAAATCAGTTAATTGAAGATGAAATCAGTTAACGATGAAATCAGTTAAATGAAGATGAAATCAGTTAACGATGAAATCAGTTAAAGATGAAATCAGTTAAATGAAGATGAAATCAGTTAACGATGAAATCAGTTAAAGATGAAATCAGTTAACGATGAAATCAGTTAACGATGAAATCAGTTAAATGAAGATGAAATCAGTTAACGATGAAATCAGTTAAATGAAGATGAAATCAGTTAACGATGAAATCAGTTAAAGATGAAATCAGTTACAGATTAAATCAGTTACATGAAGATTAAATCAGTTAACGATGAAATCAGTTAAAGATGAAATCAGTTAACGATGAAATCAGTTAAAGATGAAATCAGTTAACGATGAAATCAGTTAAATGAAGATGAAATCAGTTAACGATGAAATCAGTTAAAGATGAAATCAGTTAAATGAAGATGAAATCAGTTAACGATGAAATCAGTTAACGATGAAATCAGTTAAATGAAGATGAAATCAGTTAACGATGAAATCAGTTACAGATGAAATCAGTTACATGAAGATTAAATCAGTTAACGATGAAATCAGTTAAAGATGAAATCAGTTAACGATGAAATCAGTTAAATGAAGAATGAAACTGAAATCAATTAAATGAAGATGAAATCAGTTAACGATGAAATCAGTTAAAGATGAAATCAGTTAAATGAAGATGAAATCAGTTAACGATGAAATCAGTTAAATGAAGATGAAATCAGTTAACGATGAAATCAGTTAAAGATGAAATCAGTTACAGATGAAATCAGTTACATGAAGATTAAATCAGTTAACGATGAAATCAGTTAAAGATGAAATCAGTTAACGATGAAATCAGTTAAATGAAGAATGAAAATGAAATCAGTTAAATGAAGATGAAATCAGTTAACGATGAAATCAGTTAACGATGAAATCAGTTAAATGAAGATGAAATCAGTTAACGATGAAATCAGTTAACGATGAAATCAGTTAAATGAAGATGAAATCAGTTAACGATGAAATCAGTTAAAGATGAAATCAGTTAAATGAAGATGAAATCAGTTAAATGAAGATGAAATCAGTTAAATGAAGATGAAATCAGTTAACGATGAAATCAGTTAAAGATGAAATCAGTTAGAGATGAAATCAGTTACATGAAGATTAAATCAGTTAACGATGAAATCAGTTAAAGATGAAATCAGTTAACGATGAAATCAGTTAAATGAAGAATGAAAATGAAATCAGTTAAATGAAGATGAAATCAGTTAACGATGAAATCAGTTAAAGATGAAATCAGTTACAGATGAAATCAGTTACATGAATATTAAATCAGTTAACGATGAAATCAGTTAAATGAAGATGAAATCAGTTAAAGATGAAATCAGTTAAATGAAGATGAAATCAGTTAAAGATGAAATCAGTTAAATGAAGATGAAATCAGTTAACGATGAAATCAGTTAAATGAAGATGAAATCAGTTAAAGATGAAATCAGTTAACGATGAAATCAGTTAAATGAAGAATGAAAATGAAATCAGTTAAATGAAGATGAAATCAGTTAACGATGAAATCAGTTAAAGATGAAATCAGTTAAATGAAGATGAAATCAGTTAACGATGAAATCAGTTAAATGAAGATGAAATCAGTTAACGATGAAATCAGTTAAAGATGAGATCAGTTACAGATGAAATCAGTTACATGAAGATTAAATCAGTTAACGATGAAATCAGTTAAAGATGAAATCAGTTAACGATGAAATCAGATAAATGAAGAATGAAAATGAAATCAGTTAAATGAAGATGAAATCAGTTAACGATGAAATCAGTTAAAGATGAAATCAGTTACAGATGAAATCAGTTACATGAAGATGAAATCAGTTAACGATGAAATCAGTTAAATGAAGATGAAATCAGTTAACGATGAAATCAGTTAAAGATGAAATCAGTTAAAGATGAAATCAGTTAAATGAAGATGAAATCAGTTAAAGATGAAATCAGTTAAATGAAGATGAAATCAGTTAACGATGAAATCAGTTAAATGAAGATGAAATCAGTTAACGATGAAATCAGTTAAATGAAGATGAAATCAGTTAAAGATGAAATCAGTTAACGATGAAATCAGTTAAATGAAGAATGAAAATGAAATCAGTTAAATGAAGATGAAATCAGTTAACGATGAAATCAGTTAAAGATGAAATCAGTTAAATGAAGATGAAATCAGTTAACGATGAAATCAGTTAAATGAAGATGAAATCAGTTAACGATGAAATCAGTTAAAGATGAGATCAGTTACAGATGAAATCAGTTACATGAAGATTAAATCAGTTAACGATGAAATCAGTTAAAGATGAAATCAGTTAACGATGAAATCAGATAAATGAAGAATGAAAATGAAATCAGTTAAATGAAGATGAAATCAGTTAACGATGAAATCAGTTAAAGATGAAATCAGTTACAGATGAAATCAGTTACATGAAGATGAAATCAGTTAACGATGAAATCAGTTAAATGAAGATGAAATCAGTTAACGATGAAATCAGTTAAAGATGAAATCAGTTAAATGAAGATGAAATCAGTTAAAGATGAAATCAGTTAAAGATGAAATCAGTTAAATGAAGATGAAATCAGTTAAAGATGAAATCAGTTAAATGAAGATGAAATCAGTTAACGATGAAATCAGTTAAATGAAGATGAAATCAGTTAACGATGAAATCAGTTAAAGATGAAATCAGTTACAGATGAAATCAGTTACATGAAGATTAAATCAGTTAACGATGAAATCAGTTAAAGATGAAATCAGTTTACGATGAAATCAGTTAAAGATGAAATCAGTTAACGATGAAATCAGTTAAATGAAGATGAAATCAGTTAACGATGAAATCAGTTAACGATAAAATCAGTTAAATGAAGATGAAATCAGTTAACAATGAAATCAGTTAACGATGAAATCAGTTAAAGATGAAATCAGTTAAATGAAGATGAAATCAGTTAAAGATGAAATCAGTTAACGATGAAATCAGTTAACGATGAAATCAGTTAAATGAAGATGAAATCAGTTAACGATGAAATCAGTTAAAGATGAAATCAGTTACAGATGAAATCAGTTACATGAAGATTAAATCAGTTAACGATGAAATCAGTTAAAGATGAAATCAGTTACAGATGAAATCAGTTACATGAAGATTAAATCAGTTAACGATGAAATCAGTTAACGATGAAATCAGTTAAATGAAGAATGAAAATGAAATCAGTTAAATGAAGATGAAATCAGTTAACGATGAAATCAGTTAAATTGAGATGAAATCAGGTAAAGATGAAATCAGTTAAATGAAGATGAAATCAGTTAACGATGAAATCAGTTAAATGAAGATGAAATCAGTTAACGATGAAATCAGTTAAATGAAGATGAAATCAGTTAACGATGAAATCAGTTAAAGATGAAATCAGTTACAGATGAAATCAGTTACAGATGAAATCAGTTACATGAAGATTAAATCAGTTAACGATGAAATCAGTTAAAGATGAAATCAGTGAACGATGAAATCAGTTAAAGATGAAATCAGTGAACGATGAAATCAGTTAAAGATGAAATCAGTTAAATGAAGATGAAATCAGTTAACGATGAAATCAGTTAACGATGAAATCAGTTAAATGAAGATGAAATCAGTTAACGATGAAATCAGTTAACGATGAAATCAGTTAAATGAAGATGAAATCAGTTAACGATGAAATCAGTTAAATGAAGATGAAATCAGTTAACGATGAAATCAGTTAACGATGAAATCAGTTACAGATGAAATCAGTTACATGAAGATTAAATCAGTTAACGATGAAATCAGTTAAATGAAGATGAAATCAGTTAACGATGAAATCAGTTAAATGAAGATGAAAGCAGTTACAGATGAAATCAGTTACATGAAGATGAAATCAGTTACAGATGAAATCAGTTACATGAAGATGAAATCAGTTAACGATGAAATCAGTTAAAGATGAAATCAGTTAACGATGAAATCAGTTAAATGAAGATGAAATCAGTTAACGATGAAATCAGTTAACGATGAAATCAGTTAAATGAAGATGAAATCAGTTAAAGATGAAATCAGTTAACGATGAAATCAGTTACAGATGAAATCAGTTACATGAAGATTAAAACAGTTAACGATGAAATCAGTTAAAGATGAAATCAGTTCACGATGAAATCAGTTAAATGAAGAATGAAAATGAAATCATTTAAATGAAGATGAAATCAGTTAACGATGAAATCAGTTAAAGATGAAATCAGTTAAATGAAGATGAAATCAGTTAACGATGAAATCAGTTAAATGAAGATGAAATCAGTTAACGATGAAATCAGTTAAATGAAGATGAAATCAGTTAACGATGAAATCAGTTAAAGATGAAATCAGTTACAGATGAAATCAGTTACATGAAGATTAAATCAGTTAAAGATGAAATCAGTTAACGATGAAATCAGTTAAATGAAAAATGAAAATGAAATCAGTTAAATGTAGATGAAATCAGTTAACGATGAAATCAGTTAAAGATGAAATCAGTTAAATGAAGATGAAATCAGTTAACGATGAAATCAGTTAAATGAAGATGAAATCAGTTAACGATGAAATCAGTTAAATGAAAAATGAAAATGAAATCAGTTAAATGTAGATGAAATCAGTTAACGATGAAATCAGTTAAAGATGAAATCAGTTAAATGAAGATGAAATCAGTTAACGATGAAATCAGTTAAATGAAGATGAAATCAGTTAACGATGAAATCAGTTAAAGATGAAATCAGTTAAATGAAGATGAAATCAGTTAACGATGAAATCAGTTAAATGAAGATGAAATCAGTTAACGATGAAATCAGTTAAAGATGAAATCAGTTAAATGAAGATGAAATCAGTTAACGATGAAATCAGTTAAATGAAGATGAAATCAGTTGACGATGAAATCAGTTAAAGATGAAATCAGTTACAGATGAAATCAGTTACATGAAGATTAAATCAGTTAACGATGAAATCAGTTAAAGATGAAATCAGTTAACGATGAAATCAGTTAAATGAAAAATGAAAATGAAATCAGTTAAATGAAGATGAAATCAGTTAACGATGAAATCAGTTAAAGATGAAATCAGTTAAATGAAGATGAAATCAGTTAACGATGAAATCAGTTAACGATGAAATCAGTTAAATGAAGATGAAATCAGTTAATGATGAAATCAGTTAAATGAAGATGAAATCAGTTAACGATGAAATCAGTTAAAGATGAAATCAGTTAAATGAAGATGAAATCAGTTAACGATGAAATCAGTTAAATGAAGATGAAATCAGTTAACGATGAAATCAGTTAAAGATGAAATCAGTTACAGATGAAATCAGTTAAATGAAGAATGAAAATGAAATCAGTTAAATGAAGATGAAATCAGTTAACGATGAAATCAGTTAAAGATGAAATCAGTTAAATGAAGATGAAATCAGTTAACGATGAAATCAGTTAACGATGAAATCAGTTATAGATGAAATCAGTTACAGATGAAATCAGTTACATGAAGATTAAAACAGTTAACGATGAAATCAGTTAAAGATGAAATCAGTTAACGATGAAATCAGTTAAATGAAGAATGAAAATGAAATCAGTTAAATGAAGATGAAATCAGTTAACGATGAAATCAGTTAAATGAAGATGAAATCAGTTAACGATGAAATCAGTTACAGATGAAATCAGTTACATGAAGATTAAATCAGTTAACGATGAAATCAGTTAAAGATGAAATCAGTTAACGATGAAATCAGTTACATGAAGATTAAATCAGTTAACGATGAAATCAGTTAACGATGAAATCAGTTAAATGAAGATGAAATCAGTTAACGATGAAATCAGTTACAGATGAAATCAGTTACATGAAGATTAAATCAGTTAACGATGAAATCAGTTAAATGAAGATGAAATCAGTTAACGATGAAATCAGTTAAATGAAGATGAAATCAGTTACAGATGAAATCAGTTACATGAAGATGAAATCAGTTACAGATGAAATCAGTTACATGAAGATGAAATCAGTTAACGATGAAATCAGTTAAAGATGAAATCAGTTAACGATGAAATCAGTTAACGATGAAATCAGTTAAATGAAGATGAAATCAGTTAACGATGAAATCAGTTAACGATGAAATCAGTTAACGATGAAATCAGTTAAATGAAGATGAAATCAGTTAACGATGAAATCAGTTAAATGAAGAGGAAATCAGTTAACGATGAAATCAGTTAAAGATGAAATCAGTTAACGATGAAATCAGTTAAAGATGAAATCAGTTAACGATGAAATCAGTTAAATGAAGATGAAATCAGTTAACGATGAAATCAGTTAAAGATGAAATCAGTTACAGATTAAATCAGTTACATGAAGATTAAATCAGTTAACGATGAAATCAGTTAAAGATGAAATCAGTTAACGATGAAATCAGTTAAAGATGAAATCAGTTAACGATGAAATCAGTTAAATGAAGATGAAATCAGTTAACGATGAAATCAGTTAAAGATGAAATCAGTTAAATGAAGATGAAATCAGTTAACGATGAAATCAGTTAACGATGAAATCAGTTAAATGAAGATGAAATCAGTTAAAGATGAAATCAGTTAACGATGAAATCAGTTACAGATGAAATCAGTTACATGAAGATTAAATCAGTTAACGATGAAATCAGTTAAAGATGAAATCAGTTAACGATGAAATCAGTTAAATGAAGAATGAAAATGAAATCAGTTAAATGAAGATGAAATCAGTTAACGATGAAATCAGTTAAAGATGAAATCAGTTAAATGAAGATGAAATCAGTTAACGATGAAATCAGTTAACGATGAAATCAGTTAACGATGAAATCAGTTAAATGAAGATGAAATCAGTTAACGATGAAATCAGTTAAATGAAGATGAAATCAGTTAACGATGAAATCAGTTAAAGATGAAATCAGTTACAGATGAAATCAGTTACATGAAGATTAAATCAGTTAACGATGAAATCAGTTAACGATGAAATCAGTTAAATGAATATGAAATCAGTTAACGATGAAATCAGTTAAAGATGAAATCAGTTAAATGAAGATGAAATCAGTTAACGATGAAATCAGTTAAATGAAGATGAAATCAGTTAACGATGAAATCAGTTAAAGATGAAATCAGTTAAATGAAGATGAAATCAGTTAACGATGAAATCAGTTAAAGATGAAATCAGTTAACGATGAAATCAGTTAACGATGAAATCAGTTAAATGAAGATGAAATCAGTTAACGATGAAATCAGTTAAAGATGAAATCAGTTAAATGAAGATGAAATCAGTTAACGATGAAATCAGTTAAATGAAGATGAAATCAGTTAACGATGAAATCAGTTAAAGATGAAATCAGTTAACGATGAAATCAGTTAAAGATGAAATCAGTTAACGATGAAATCAGTTAAATGAAGATGAAATCAGTTAACGATGAAATCAGTTAAAGATGAAATCAGTTACAGATTAAATCAGTTACATGAAGATTAAATCAGTTAACGATGAAATCAGTTAAAGATGAAATCAGTTAACGATGAAATCAGTTAAAGATGAAATCAGTTAACGATGAAATCAGTTAAATGAAGATGAAATCAGTTAACGATGAAATCAGTTAAAGATGAAATCAGTTAAATGAAGATGAAATCAGTTAACGATGAAATCAGTTAACGATGAAATCAGTTAAATGAAGATGAAATCAGTTAAAGATGAAATCAGTTAACGATGAAATCAGTTACAGATGAAATCAGTTACATGAAGATTAAATCAGTTAACGATGAAATCAGTTAAAGATGAAATCAGTTAACGATGAAATCAGTTAAATGAAGAATGAAAATGAAATCAGTTAAATGAAGATGAAATCAGTTAACGATGAAATCAGTTAAAGATGAAATCAGTTAAATGAAGATGAAATCAGTTAACGATGAAATCAGTTAAATGAAGATGAAATCAGTTAACGATGAAATCAGTTAAATGAAGATGAAATCAGTTACAGATGAAATCAGTTACATGAAGATTAAATCAGTTAACGATGAAATCAGTTAAAGATGAAATCAGTTAACGATGAAATCAGTTAAATGAAGAATGAAAATGAAATCAGTTAAATGAAGATGAAATCAGTTAACGATGAAATCAGTTAAAGATGAAATCAGTTAACGATGAAATCAGTTAAATGAAGATGAAATCAGTTAACGATGAAATCAGTTAAAGATGAAATCAGTTAAATGAAGATGAAATCAGTTAACGATGAAATCAGTTAAAGATGAAATCAGTTAAATGAAGATGAAATCAGTTAAAGATGAAATCAGTTAAATGAAGATGAAATCAGTTAAATGAAGATGAAATCAGTTAACGATGAAATCAGTTAAAGATGAAATCAGTTAGAGATGAAATCAGTTACATGAAGATTAAATCAGTTAACGATGAAATCAGTTAAAGATGAAATCAGTTAACGATGAAATCAGTTAAATGAAGAATGAAAATGAAATTAGTTAAATGAAGATGAAATCAGTTAAAGATGAAATCAGTTAAATGAAGATAAAATCAGTTACAGATGAAATCAGTTACATGAAGATGAAATCAGTTAAAGATGAAATCAGTTAAATGAAGAATGAAATCAGTTAACGATGAAATCAGTTAAAGATGAAATCAGTTAAATGAAGATGAAATCAGTTAACGATGAAATCAGTTAAAGATGAAATCAGTTAAATGAAGATGAAATCAGTTAACGATGAAATCAGTTAAAGATGAAATCAGTTACAGATGAAATCAGTTACATGAAGATGAAATCAGTTAACGATGAAATCAGTTAAAGATGAAATCAGTTAAATGAAGATGAAATCAGTTAACGATGAAATCAGTTAAATGAAGATGAAATCAGTTAACGATGAAATAAGTTAAAGATGAAATCAGTTAATTGAAGATGAAATCAGTTAACGATGAAATCAGTTAAATGAAGATGAAATCAGTTAACGATGAAATCAGTTAAAGATGAAATCAGTTAAATGAAGATGAAATCAGTTAAATGAAGATGAAATCAGTTAACGATGAAATCAGTTAAAGATGAAATCAGTTAAATGAAGATGAAATCAGTTAACGATGAAATCAGTTAAATGAAGATGAAATCAGTTAAAGATGAAATCAGTTACAGATGAAACCAGTTACATGAAGATTAAATCAGTTAAAGATTAAATCAGTTAAATGAAGATGAAATCAGTTAAAGATGAAATCAGTTAAATGAAGAATGAAAATGAAATCAGTTAAATGAAGATGAAATCAGTTAACGATGAATTCAGTTAAAGATGAAATCAGTTAAATGAAGATGAAATCAGTTAACGATGAAATCAGTTAAAGATGAAATCAGTTAAATGAAGATGAAATCAGTTAACGATGAAATCAGTTAAATGAAGATGAAATCAGTTAACGATGAAATCAGTTAAAGATGAAATCAGTTAAATGAAGATGAAATCAGTTAACGATGAAATCAGTTACAGATAAATCAGTTACATGAAGATGAAATCAGTTAAAGATGAAATCAGTTAAATGAAGATGAAATCAGTTAAATGAAGATGAAATCAGTTAACGATGAAATCAGTTAAAGATGAAATCAGTTACAGATGAAATCAGTTACATGAAGATGAAACCAGTTAACAATGAAATCAGTTAAAGATGAAATCAGTTAAATGAAGATGAAATCAGTTAACGATGAAATCAGTTAAATGAAGATGAAATCATTTAACGATGAAATAAGTTAAAGATGAAATCAGTTAAATGAAGATGAAATCAGTTAACGATGAAATCAGTTAAATGAAGATGAAATCAGTTAACGATGAAATCAGTTAAAGATGAAATCAGTTAAATGAAGATGAAATCAGTTAACGATGAAATCAGTTAAATGAAGATGAAATCAGTTACATGAAGATGAAATCAGTTAACGATGAAATCAGTTAAATGAAGATGAAATCAGTTAAATGAAGATGAAATCAGTTAACGATGAAATCAGTTAAAGATGAAATCAGTTACAGATGAAATCAGTTAAAGATGAAGTCAGATAAAGATGAAATCAGTTAAATGAAGATGAAATCAGTTAAATGAAGATGAAATCAGTTAACGATGAAATCAGTTAAAGATGAAATCAGTTACAGATGAAAACAGTTACATTAAGATTAAATCAGTTAACGATGAAATCAGTTAAAGATGAAATCAGTTAACGATGAAATCAGTTAAATGAAGATGAAATCAGTTAACGATGAAATCAGTTAAAGATGAAATCAGTTAAATGAAGATGAAATCAGTTAACGATGAAATCAGTTAAAGATGAAATCAGTTAACGATGAAATCAGTTAACGATGAAATCAGTTAAATGAAGATGAAATCAGTTAACGATGAAATCAGTTAAAGATGAAATCAGTTAAATGAAGATGAAATCAGTTAACGATGAAATCAGTTAAATGAAGATGAAATCAGTTAACGATGAAATCAGTTAAAGATGAAATCAGTTACAGATTAAATCAGTTACATGAAGATTAAATCAGTTAACGATGAAATCAGTTAAAGATGAAATCAGTTAACGATGAAATCAGTTAAAGATGAAATCAGTTAACGATGAAATCAGTTAAATGAAGATGAAATCAGTTAACGATGAAATCAGTTAAAGATGAAATCAGTTAAATGAAGATGAAATCAGTTAACGATGAAATCAGTTAACGATGAAATCAGTTAAATGAAGATGAAATCAGTTAACGATGAAATCAGTTACAGATGAAATCAGTTACATGAAGATTAAATCAGTTAACGATGAAATCAGTTAAAGATGAAATCAGTTAACGATGAAATCAGTTAAATGAAGAATGACAATGAAATCAGTTAAATGAAGATGAAATCAGTTAACGATGAAATCAGTTAAAGATGAAATCAGTTAAATGAAGATGAAATCAGTTAACGATGAAATCAGTTAAATGAAGATGAAATCAGTTAACGATGAAATCAGTTAAAGATGAAATCAGTTACAGATGAAATCAGTTACATGAAGATTAAATCAGTTAACGATGAAATCAGTTAAAGATGAAATCAGTTAACGATGAAATCAGTTAAATGAAGAATGAAAATGAAATCAGTTAAATGAAGATGAAATCAGTTAACGATGAAATCAGTTAACGATGAAATCAGTTAACGATGAAATCAGTTAAATGAAGATGAAATCAGTTAACAATGAAATCAGTTAAAGATGAAATCAGTTAAATGAAGATGAAATCAGTTAACGATGAAATCAGTTAAAGATGAAATCAGTTAAATGAAGATGAAATCAGTTAAAGATGAAATCAGTTAAATGAAGATGAAATCAGTTAAATGAAGATGAAATCAGTTAACGATGAAATCAGTTAAAGATGAAATCAGTTAGAGATGAAATCAGTTACATGAAGATTAAATCAGTTAACGATGAAATCAGTTAAAGATGAAATCAGTTAACGATGAAATCAGTTAAATGAAGAATGAAAATGAAATCAGTTAAATGAAGATGAAATCAGTTAACGATGAAATCAGTTAAAGATGAAATCAGTTAAATGAAGATGAAATCAGTTAACGATGAAATCAGTTAACGATGAAATCAGTGAAATGAAGATGAAATCAGTTAAAGATGAAATCAGTTAACGATGAAATCAGTTACAGATGAAATCAGTTACATGAAGATTAAATCAGTTAACGATGAAATCAGTTAAAGATGAAATCAGTTAACGATGAAATCAGTTAAATGAAGAATGAAAATGAAATCAGTTAAATGAAGATGAAATCAGTTAACGATGAAATCAGTTAAAGATGAAATCAGTTAAATGAAGATGAAATCAGTTAACGATGAAATCAGTTAAATGAAGATGAAATCAGTTAACGATTAAATCAGTTAAAGATGAAATCAGTTACAGATGAAATCAGTTACATGAAGATTAAATCAGTTAACGATGAAATCAGTTAAAGATGAAATCAGTTAACGATGAAATCAGTTAAATGAAGATGAAATCAGTTAAAGATGAAATCAGTTAAAGATGAAATCAGTTACAGATGAAATCAGTTACATGAAGATGAAATCAGTTAAAGATGAAATCAGTTAAATGAAGATGAAATCAGTTAACGATGAAATCAGTTAAAGATGAAATCAGTTAAATGAAGATGAAATCAGTTAACGATGAAATCAGTTAAATGAAGATGAAATCAGTTAACGATGAAATCAGTTAAAGATGAAATCAGTTAAATGAAGATGAAATCAGTTAACGATGAAATCAGTTAAAGATGAAATCAGTTAAATGAAGATGAAATCAGTTCAAGATGAAATCAGTTAAATGAAGATGAAATCAGTTAACGATGAAATCAGTTAAATGAAGATGAAATCAGTTAACGATGAAATCAGTGAAAGATGAAATCAGTTAAATGAAGATGAAATCAGTTAACGATGAAATCAGTTAAATGAAGATGAAATCAGTAAACAATGAAATCAGTTAACGATGAAATCAGTTAACGATGAAATCAGTTAAATGAAGATGAAATCAGTTAACAATGAAATCAGTTAACGATGAAATCAGTTAAATGAAGATGAAATCAGTTAACGATGAAATCAGTTAAAGATGAAATCAGTTAACGATGGAATCAGTTAACGATGAAATCAGTTAAAGATGAAATAAGTTAAATGAAGATGAAATCAGTTAACGATGAAATCAGTTAAAGATGAAATCAGTTACAGATGAAATCAGTTAAATGAAGATGAAATCAGTTAAAGATGAAATCAGTTAAATGAAGAATGAAAATGAAATCAGTTAAATGAAGATGAAATCAGTTAACGATGAAATCAGTTAAAGATGAAATCAGTTAAATGAAGATGAAATCAGTTAACGATGAAATCAGTTAAATGAAGATGAAATCAGTTAAAGATGAAATCAGTTACAGATGAAACCAGTTACATGAAGATTAAATCAGTTAAAGATTAAATCAGTTAAATGAAGATGAAATCAGTTAAAGATGAAATCAGTTAAATGAAGAATGAAAATGAAATCAGTTAAATGAAGATGAAATCAGTTAACGATGAATTCAGTTAAAGATGAAATCAGTTAAATGAAGATGAAATCAGTTAACGATGAAATCAGTTAAAGATGAAATCAGTTAAATGAAGATGAAATCAGTTAACGATGAAATCAGTTAAATGAAGATGAAATCAGTTAACGATGAAATCAGTTTAAGATGAAATCAGTTAAATGAAGATGAAATCAGTTAACGATGAAATCAGTTATAGATAAATCAGTTACATGAAGATGAAATCAGTTAAAGATGAAATCAGTTAAATGAAGATGAAATCAGTTAAATGAAGATGAAATCAGTTAACGATGAAATCAGTTAAAGATGAAATCAGTTACAGATGAAATCAGTTACATGAAGATGAAATCAGTTAACAATGAAATCAGTTAAAGATGAAATCAGTTAAATGAAGATGAAATCAGTTAACGATGAAATCAGTTAACGATGAAATCAGTTAAATGAAGATGAAATCAGTTAACGATGAAATAAGTTAAAGATGAAATCAGTTAAATGAAGATGAAATCAGTTAACGATGAAATCAGTTAAATGAAGATGAAATCAGTTAACGATGAAATCAGTTAAAGATGAAATCAGTTAAATGAAGATGAAATCAGTTAACGATGAAATCAGTTAAATGAAGATGAAATCAGTTACATGAAGATGAAATCAGTTAACGATGAAATCAGTTAAATGAAGATGAAATCAGTTAAATGAAGATGAAATCAGTTAACGATGAAATCAGTTAAAGATGAAATCAGTTACAGATGAAATCAGTTAAAGATGAAATCAGATAAAGATGAAATCAGTTAAATGAAGATGAAATCAGTTAAATGAAGATGAAATCAGTTAACGATGAAATCAGTTAAAGATGAAATCAGTTACAGATGAAATCAGTTACATTAAGATGAAATCAGTTAACGATGAAATCAGTTAAAGATGAAATCAGTTAACGATGAAATCAGTTAAATGAAGATGAAATCAGTTAACGATGAAATCAGTTAAAGATGAAATCAGTTAACGATGAAATCAGTTAAATGAAGATGAAATCAGTTAACGATGAAATCAGTTAAAGATGAAATCAGTTAAATGAAGATGAAATCAGTTAACGATGAAATCAGTTAACGATGAAATCAGTTAACGATGAAATCAGTTAAATGAAGATGAAATCAGTTAACGATGAAATCAGTTAAAGATGAAATCAGTTAAATGAAGATGAAATCAGTTAACGATGAAATCAGTTAAATGAAGATGAAATCAGTTAACGATGAAATCAGTTAAAGATGAAATCAGTTACAGATTAAATCAGTTACATGAAGATTAAATCAGTTAACGATGAAATCAGTTAAAGATGAAATCAGTTAACGATGAAATCAGTTAAAGATGAAATCAGTTAACGATGAAATCAGTTAAATGAAGATGAAATCAGTTAACGATGAAATCAGTTAAAGATGAAATCAGTTAAATGAAGATGAAATCAGTTAACGATGAAATCAGTTAACGATGAAATCAGTTAAATGAAGATGAAATCAGTTAACGATGAAATCAGTTACAGATGAAATCAGTTACATGAAGATTAAATCAGTTAACGATGAAATCAGTTAAAGATGAAATCAGTTAACGATGAAATCAGTTAAATGAAGAATGAAAATGAAATCAGTTAAATGAAGATGAAATCAGTTAACGATGAAATCAGTTAAAGATGAAATCAGTTAAATGAAGATGAAATCAGTTAACGATGAAATCAGTTAAAGATGAAATCAGTTACAGATGAAATCAGTTACATGAAGATTAAATCAGTTAACGATGAAATCAGTTAAAGATGAAATCAGTTAACGATGAAATCAGTTAAATGAAGAATGAAAATGAAATCAGTTAAATGAAGATGAAATCAGTTAACGATGAAATCAGTTAACGATGAAATCAGTTAACGATGAAATCAGTTAAATGAAGATGAAATCAGTTAACGATGAAATCAGTTAACGATGAAATCAGTTAAATGAAGATGAAATCAGTTAACGATGAAATCAGTTAAAGATGAAATCAGTTAAATGAAGATGAAATCAGTTAAAGATGAAATCAGTTAAATGAAGATGAAATCAGTTAAATGAAGATTAAATCAGTTAACGATGAAATCAGTTAAAGATGAAATCAGTTAGAGATGAAATCAGTTACATGAAGATTAAATCAGTTAACGATGAAATCAGTTAAAGATGAAATCAGTTAACGATGAAATCAGTTAAATGAAGAATGAAAATGAAATCAGTTAAATGAAGATGAAATCAGTTAACGATGAAATCAGTTAAAGATGAAATCAGTTAAATGAAGATGAAATCAGTTAACAATGAAATCAGTTAACGATGAAATCAGTGAAATGAAGATGAAATCAGTTAAAGATGAAATCAGTTAACGATGAAATCAGTTACAGATGAAATCAGTTACATGAAGATTAAATCAGTTAACGATGAAATCAGTTAAAGATGAAATCAGTTAACGATGAAATCAGTTAAATGAAGAATGAAAATGAAATCAGTTAAATGAAGATGAAATCAGTTAACGATGAAATCAGTTAAAGATGAAATCAGTTAACGATGAAATCAGTTAACGATGAAATCAGTTAAATGAAGATGAAATCAGTTAACGATGAAATCAGTTAACGATGAAATCAGTTAAATGAAGATGAAATCAGTTAACGATGAAATCAGTTAAAGATGAAATCAGTTAAATGAAGATGAAATCAGTTAAAGATGAAATCAGTTAAATGAAGATGAAATCAGTTAACGATGAAATCAGTTATAGATGAAATCAGTTAGAGATGAAATCAGTTACATGAAGATGAAATCAGTTAACGATGAAATCAGTTAAAGATGAAATCAGTTAAATGAAGATGAAATCAGTTAACGATGAAATCAGTTAAATGAAGATGAAATCAGTTAACGATGAAATCAGTTAAAGATGAAATCAGTTAAATGAAGATGAAATCAGTTAACGATGAAATCAGTTAAATGAAGATGAAATCAGTTAACGATGAAATCAGTTAAAGATGAAATCAGTTAAATGAAGATGAAATCAGTTAACGATGAAATCAGTTACAGATGAAATCAGTTACAGATGAAATCAGTTACATGAAGATGAAATCAGTTAAAGATGAAATCAGTTAAATGAAGATGAAATCAGTTAACGATGAAATCAGTTAAAGATGAAATCAGTTAAATGAAGATGAAATCAGTTAACGATGAAATCAGTTAAATGAAGATGAAATCAGTTAACGATGAAATCAGTTAAAGATGAAATCAGTTAAATGAAGATGAAATGAGTTAACGATGAAATCAGTTAAAGATGAAATCAGTTAAATGAAGATGAAATCAGTTCAAGATGAAATCAGTTAAATGAAGATGAAATCAGTTAACGATGAAATCAGTTAAATGAAGATGAAATCAGTTAAATGAAGATGAAATCAGTGAACGATGAAATCAGTGAAAGATGAAATCAGTTAAATGAAGATGAAATCAGTTAACGATGAAATCAGTTAACGATGAAATCAGTTAAATGAAGATGAAATCAGTTAACGATTAAATCAGTTAAAGATGAAATCAGTTACAGATGAAATCAGTTACATGAAGATGAAATCAGTTAACGATGAAATCAGTTAAAGATGAAATCAGTTAACGATGGAATCAGTTAACGATGAAATCAGTTAAAGATGAAATCAGTTAAATGAAGATGAAATCAGTTAACGATGAAATCAGTTAAAGATGAAATCAGTTACAGATGAAATCAGTTAAATGAAGATGAAATCAGTTAAAGATGAAATCAGTTAAATGAAGAATGAAAATGAAATCAGTTAAATGAAGATGAAATCAGTTAACGATGAAATCAGTTAAAGATGAAATCAGTTAAATGAAGATGAAATCAGTTAACGATGAAATCAGTTAAATGAAGATGAAATCAGTTAAAGATGAAATCAGTTACAGATGAAACCAGTTACATGAAGATTAAATCAGTTAAAGATTAAATCAGTTAAATGAAGATGAAATCAGTTAAAGATGAAATCAGTTAAATGAAGAATGAAAATGAAATCAGTTAAATGAAGATGAAATCAGTTAACGATGAATTCAGTTAAAGATGAAATCAGTTAAATGAAGATGAAATCAGTTAACGATGAAATCAGTTAAAGATGAAATCAGTTAAATGAAGATGAAATCAGTTAACGATGAAATCAGTTAACGATGAAATCAGTTAAATGAAGATGAAATCAGTTAACGATGAAATCAGTTAAAGATGAAATCAGTTAAATGAAGATGAAATCAGTTAACGATGAAATCAGTTATAGATAAATCAGTTACATGAAGATGAAATCACTTAAAGATGAAATCAGTTAAATGAAGATGAAATCAGTTAACGATGAAATCAGTTAAGTATGAAATCAGTTACAGATGAAATCAGTTACATGAAGATGAAATCAGTTAACAATGAAATCAGTTAAAGATGAAATCAGTTAAATGAAGATGAAATCAGTTAACGATGAAATCAGTTAACGATGAAATCAGTTAAATGAAGATGAAATCAGTTAACGATGAAATAAGTTAAAGATGAAATCAGTTAAATGAAGATGAAATCAGTTAACGATGAAATCAGTTAAATGAAGATGAAATCAGTTAACGATGAAATCAGTTAAAGATGAAATCAGTTAAATGAAGATGAAATCAGTTAACGATGAAATCAGTTAAATGAAGATGAAATCAGTTACATGAAGATGAAATCAGTTAACGATGAAATCAGTTAAATGAAGATGAAATCAGTTAAATGAAGATTAAATCAGTTAACGATGAAATCAGTTAAAGATGAAATCAGTTACAGATTAAATCAGTTAAAGATGAAATCAGATAAAGATGAAATCAGTTAAATGAAGATGAAATCAGTTAAATGAAGATGAAATCAGTTAACGATGAAATCAGTTAAAGATGAAATCAGTTACAGATGAAATCAGTTACATTAAGATTAAATCAGTTAACGATGAAATCAGTTAAAGATGAAATCAGTTAACGATGAAATCAGTTAAATGAAGATGAAATCAGTTAACGATGAAATCAGTTAAAGATGAAATCAGTTAAATGAAGATGAAATCAGTTAACGATGAAATCAGTTAAATGAAGATGAAATCAGTTAACGATGAAATCAGTTAAAGATGAAATCAGTTAAATGAAGATGAAATCAGTTAACGATGAAATCAGTTAAAGATGAAATCAGTTTACGATGAAATCAGTTAACGATGAAATCAGTTACATGAAGATGAAATCAGTTAACGATGAAATCAGTTAAATGAAGATGAAATCAGTTAACGATGAAATCAGTTAAAGATGAAATCAGTTACAGATTAAATCAGTTACATGAAGATTAAATCAGTTAACGATGAAATCAGTTAAAGATGAAATCAGTTAACGATGAAATCAGTTAAAGATGAAATCAGTTAACGATGAAATCAGTTAAATGAAGATGAAATCAGTTAACGATGAAATCAGTTAAAGATGAAATCAGTTAAAGATGAAATCAGTTAAATGAAGATGAAATCAGTTAACGATGAAATCAGTTAACGATGAAATCAGTTAAATGAAGATGAAATCAGTTAACGATGAAATCAGTTACAGATGAAATCAGTTACATGAAGATTAAATCAGTTAACGATGAAATCAGTTAAAGATGAAATCAGTTAACGATGAAATCAGTTAAATGAAGAATGAAAATGAAATCAGTTAAATGAAGATGAAATCAGTTAACGATGAAATCAGTTAAAGATGAAATCAGTTAAATGAAGATGAAATCAGTTAACGATGAAATCAGTTAAATGAAGATGAAATCAGTTAACGATGAAATCAGTTAAAGATGAAATCAGTTAACGATGAAATCAGTTAAATGAAGAATGAAAATGAAATCAGTTAAATGAAGATGAAATCAGTTAACGATGAAATCAGTTAAAGATGAAATCAGTTAAATGAAGATGAAATCAGTTAACGATGAAATCAGTTAAAGATGAAATCAGTTACAGATGAAATCAGTTACATGAAGATTAAATCAGTTAACGATGAAATCAGTTAAAGATGAAATCAGTTAACGATGAAATCAGTTAAATGAAGAATGAAAATGAAATCAGTTAAATGAAGATGAAATCAGTTAACGATGAAATCAGTTAACGATGAAATCAGTTAAATGAAGATGAAATCAGTTAACGATGAAATCAGTTAACGATAAAATCAGTTAAATGAAGATGAAATCAGTTAACGATGAAATCAGTTAAAGATGAAATCAGTTAAATGAAGATGAAATCAGTTAAAGATGAAATCAGTTAAATGAAGATGAAATCAGTTAAATGAAGATTAAATCAGTTAACGATGAAATCAGTTAAAGATGAAATCAGTTAGAGATGAAATCAGTTACATGAAGATTAAATCAGTTAACGATGAAATCGGTTAAAGATGAAATCAGTTAACGATGAAATCAGTTAAATGAAGAATGAAAATGAAATCAGTTAAATGAAGATGAAATCAGTTAACGATGAAATCAGTTAAAGATGAAATCAGTTAAATGAAGATGAAATCAGTTAACAATGAAATCAGTTAACGATGAAATCAGTGAAATGAAGATGAAATCAGTTAAAGATGAAATCAGTTAACGATGAAATCAGTTACAGATGAAATCAGTTACATGAAGATTAAATCAGTTAACGATGAAATCAGTTAAAGATGAAATCAGTTAACGATGAAATCAGTTAAATGAAGAATGAAAATGAAATCAGTTAAATGAAGATGAAATCAGTTAACGATGAAATCAGTTAAAGATGAAATCAGTTAACGATGAAATCAGTTAACGATGAAATCAGTTAAATGAAGATGAAATCAGTTAACGATGAAATCAGTTAACGATGAAATCAGTTAAATGAAGATGAAATCAGTTAACGATGAAATCAGTTAAAGATGAAATCAGTTAAATGAAGATGAAATCAGTTAAAGATGAAATCAGTTAAATGAAGATGAAATCAGTTAACGATGAAATCAGTTAAAGATGAAATCAGTTAGAGATGAAATCAGTTACATGAAGATGAAATCAGTTAACGATGAAATCAGTTAAAGATGAAATCAGTTAAATGAAGATGAAATCAGTTAACGATGAAATCAGTTAAATGAAGATGAAATCAGTTAACGATGAAATCAGTTAAAGATGAAATCAGTTAAATGAAGATGAAATCAGTTAACGATGAAATCAGTTAAATGAAGATGAAATCAGTTAACGATGAAATCAGTTAAAGATGAAATCAGTTAAATGAAGATGAAATCAGTTAACGATGAAATCAGTTACAGATGAAATCAGTTACAGATGAAATCAGTTACATGAAGATGAAATCAGTTAAAGATGAAATCAGTTAAATGAAGATGAAATCAGTTAACGATGAAATCAGTTAAAGATGAAATCAGTTAAATGAAGATGAAATCAGTTAACGATGAAATCAGTTAAATGAAGATGAAATCAGTTAACGATGAAATCAGTTAAAGATGAAATCAGTTAAATGAAGATGAAATCAGTTCAAGATGAAATCAGTTAAATGAAGATGAAATCAGTTAACGATGAAATCAGTTAAATGAAGATGAAATCAGTTAAATGAAGATGAAATCAGTGAACGATGAAATCAGTGAAAGATGAAATCAGTTAAATGAAGATGAAATCAGTTAACGATGAAATCAGTTAAATGAAGATGAAATCAGTTAACGATGAAATCAGTTAAATGAAGATGAAATCAGTTAACGATTAAATCAGTTAAAGATGAAATCAGTTACAGATGAAATCAGTTACATGAAGATGAAATCAGTTAACGATGAAATCAGTTAAAGATGAAATCAGTTAACGATGAAATCAGTTAAATGAAGAATGAAAATGAAATCAGTTAAATGAAGATGAAATCAGTTAACGATGAAATCAGTTAAAGATGAAATCAGTTAACGATGAAATCAGTTAACGATGAAATCAGTTAAATGAAGATGAAATCAGTTAACGATGAAATCAGTTAACGATGAAATCAGTTAAATGAAGATGAAATCAGTTAACGATGAAATCAGTTAAAGATGAAATCAGTTAAATGAAGATGAAATCAGTTAAAGATGAAATCAGTTAAATGAAGATGAAATCAGTTAAATGAAGATGAAATCAGTTAACGATGAAATCAGTTAAAGATGAAATCAGTTAGAGATGAAATCAGTTACATGAAGATGAAATCAGTTAACGATGAAATCAGTTAAAGATGAAATCAGTTAAATGAAGATGAAATCAGTTAACGATGAAATCAGTTAAATGAAGATGAAATCAGTTAACGATGAAATCAGTTAAAGATGAAATCAGTTAAATGAAGATGAAATCAGTTAACGATGAAATCAGTTAAATGAAGATGAAATAAGTTAACGATGAAATCAGTTAAAGATGAAATCAGTTAAATGAAGATGAAATCAGTTAACGATGAAATCAGTTACAGATGAAATCAGTTACAGATGAAATCAGTTACATGAAGATGAAATCAGTTAAAGATGAAATCAGTTAAATGAAGATGAAATCAGTTAACGATGAAATCAGTTAAAGATGAAATCAGTTAAATGAAGATGAAATCAGTTAACGATGAAATCAGTTAAATGAAGATGAAATCAGTTAACGATGAAATCAGTTAAAGATGAAATCAGTTAAATGAAGATGAAATCAGTTAACGATGAAATCAGTTAAAGATGAAATCAGTTAAATGAAGATGAAATCAGTTCAAGATGAAATCAGTTAAATGAAGATGAAATCAGTTAACGATGAAATCAGTTAAATGAAGATGAAATCAGTTAACGATGAAATCAGTTAAATGAAGATGAAATCAGTAAACAATGAAATCAGTTAACGATGAAATCAGTTAACGATGAAATCAGTTAAATGAAGATGAAATCAGTTAACGATGAAATCAGTTAAAGATGAAATCAGTTACAGATGAAATCAGTTAAATGAAGATGAAATCAGTTAAAGATGAAATCAGTTAAATGAAGAATGAAAATGAAATCAGTTAAATGAAGATGAAATCAGTTAACGATGAAATCAGTTAAAGATGAAATCAGTTAAATGAAGATGAAATCAGTTAACGATGAAATCAGTTAAATGAAGATGAAATCAGTTAAAGATGAAATCAGTTACAGATGAAACCAGTTACATGAAGATTAAATCAGTTAAAGATTAAATCAGTTAAATGAAGATGAAATCAGTTAAAGATGAAATCAGTTAAATGAAGAATGAAAATGAAATCAGTTAAATGAAGATGAAATCAGTTAACGATGAATTCAGTTAAAGATGAAATCAGTTAAATGAAGATGAAATCAGTTAACGATGAAATCAGTTAAAGATGAAATCAGTTAAATGAAGATGAAATCAGTTAACGATGAAATCAGTTAAATGAAGATGAAATCAGTTAACGATGAAATCAGTTAAAGATGAAATCAGTTAAATGAAGATGAAATCAGTTAACGATGAAATCAGTTATAGATAAATCAGTTACATGAAGATGAAATCAGTTAAAGATGAAATCAGTTAAATGAAGATGAAATCAGTTAAATGAAGATGAAATCAGTTAACGATGAAATCAGTTAAGTATGAAATCAGTTACAGATGAAATCAGTTACATGAAGATGAAATCAGTTAACAATGAAATCAGTTAAAGATGAAATCAGTTAAATGAAGATGAAATCAGTTAACGATGAAATCAGTTAACGATGAAATCAGTTAAATGAAGATGAAATCAGTTAACGATGAAATAAGTTAAAGATGAAATCAGTTAAATGAAGATGAAATCAGTTAACGATGAAATCAGTTAAATGAAGATGAAATCAGTTAACGATGAAATCAGTTAAAGATGAAATCAGTTAAATGAAGATGAAATCAGTTAACGATGAAATCAGTTAAATGAAGATGAAATCAGTTACATGAAGATGAAATCAGTTAACGATGAAATCAGTTAAATGAAGATGAAATCAGTTAAATGAAGATTAAATCAGTTAACGATGAAATCAGTTAAAGATGAAATCAGTTACAGATTAAATCAGTTAAAGATGAAATCAGATAAAGATGAAATCAGTTAAATGAAGATGAAATCAGTTAAATGAAGATGAAATCAGTTAACGATGAAATCAGTTAAAGATGAAATCAGTTACAGATGAAATCAGTTACATTAAGATTAAATCAGTTAACGATGAAATCAGTTAAAGATGAAATCAGTTAACGATGAAATCAGTTAAATGAAGATGAAATCAGTTAACGATGAAATCAGTTAAAGATGAAATCAGTTAAATGAAGATGAAATCAGTTAACGATGAAATCAGTTAAATGAAGATGAAATCAGTTAACGATGAAATCAGTTAAAGATGAAATCAGTTAAATGAAGATGAAATCAGTTAACGATGAAATCAGTTAAAGATGAAATCAGTTAACGATGAAATCAGTTAACGATGAAATCAGTTAAATGAAGATGAAATCAGTTAACGATGAAATCAGTTAAATGAAGATGAAATCAGTTAACGATGAAATCAGTTAAAGATGAAATCAGTTACAGATTAAATCAGTTACATGAAGATTAAATCAGTTAACGATGAAATCAGTTAAAGATGAAATCAGTTAACGATGAAATCAGTTAAAGATGAAATCAGTTAACGATGAAATCAGTTAAATGAAGATGAAATCAGTTAACGATGAAATCAGTTAAAGATGAAATCAGTTAAATGAAGATGAAATCAGTTAACGATGAAATCAGTTAACGATGAAATCAGTTAAATGAAGATGAAATCAGTTAACGATGAAATCAGTTACAGATGAAATCAGTTACATGAAGATTAAATCAGTTAACGATGAAATCAGTTAAAGATGAAATCAGTTAACGATGAAATCAGTTAAATGAAGAATGAAAATGAAATCAGTTAAATGAAGATGAAATCAGTTAACGATGAAATCAGTTAAAGATGAAATCAGTTAAATGAAGATGAAATCAGTTAACGATGAAATCAGTTAAATGAAGATGAAATCAGTTAACGATGAAATCAGTTAAAGATGAAATCAGTTACAGATGAAATCAGTTACATGAAGATTAAATCAGTTAACGATGAAATCAGTTAAAGATGAAATCAGTTAACGATGAAATCAGTTAAATGAAGAATGAAAATGAAATCAGTTAAATGAAGATGAAATCAGTTAACGATGAAATCAGTTAACGATGAAATCAGTTAAATGAAGATGAAATCAGTTAACGATGAAATCAGTTAAAGATGAAATCAGTTAAATGAAGATGAAATCAGTTAACGATGAAATCAGTTAAAGATGAAATCAGTTAAATGAAGATGAAATCAGTTAAATGAAGATGAAATCAGTTAACGATGAAATCAGTTAAAGATGAAATCAGTTAGAGATGAAATCAGTTACATGAAGATTAAATCAGTTAACGATGAAATCAGTTAAAGATGAAATCAGTTAACGATGAAATCAGTTAAATGAAGAATGAAAATGAAATCAGTTAAATGAAGATGAAATCAGTTAACGATGAAATCAGTTAAAGATGAAATCAGTTAAATGAAGATGAAATCAGTTAACAATGAAATCAGTTAACGATGAAATCAGTGAAATGAAGATGAAATCAGATAAAGATGAAATCAGTTAACGATGAAATCAGTTACAGATGAAATCAGTTACATGAAGATTAAATCAGTTAACGATGAAATCAGTTAAAGATGAAATCAGTTAACGATGAAATCAGTTAAATGAAGAATGAAAATGAAATCAGTTAAATGAAGATGAAATCAGTTAACGATGAAATCAGTTAAAGATGAAATCAGTTAACGATGAAATCAGTTAACGATGAAATCAGTTAACGATGAAATCAGTTAAATGAAGATGAAATCAGTTAACGATGAAATCAGTTAAAGATGAAATCAGTTAAATGAAGTTGAAATCAGTTAAAGATGAAATCAGTTAAATGAAGATGAAATCAGTTAACGATGAAATCAGTTAAAGATGAAATCAGTTAGAGATGAAATCAGTTACATGAAGATGAAATCAGTTAACGATGAAATCAGTTAAAGATGAAATCAGTTAAATGAAGATGAAATCAGTTAACGATGAAATCAGTTAAATGAAGATGAAATCAGTTAACGATGAAATCAGTTAAAGATGAAATCAGTTAAATGAAGATGAAATCAGTTAACGATGAAATCAGTTAAATGAAGATGAAATCAGTTAACGATGAAATCAGTTAAAGATGAAATCAGTTAAATGAAGATGAAATCAGTTAACGATGAAATCAGTTACAGATGAAATCAGTTACAGATGAAATCAGTTACAGATGAAATCAGTTACATGAAGATGAAATCAGTTAAAGATGAAATCAGTTAAATGAAGATGAAATCAGTTAACGATGAAATCAGTTAAAGATGAAATCAGTTAAATGAAGATGAAATCAGTTAACGATGAAATCAGTTAAATGAAGATGAAATCAGTTAACGATGAAATCAGTTAAAGATGAAATCAGTTAAATGAAGATGAAATGAGTTAACGATGAAATCAGTTAAAGATGAAATCAGTTAAATGAAGATGAAATCAGTTCAAGATGAAATCAGTTAAATGAAGATGAAATCAGTTAACGATGAAATCAGTTAAATGAAGATGAAATCAGTTAAATGAAGATGAAATCAGTTAACGATGAAATCAGTGAAAGATGAAATCAGTTAAATGAAGATGAAATCAGTTAACGATGAAATCAGTTAAATGAAGATGAAATCAGTTAACGATGAAATCAGTTAACGATGAAATCAGTTAAATGAAGATGAAATCATTTAACGATGAAATCAGTTAAAGATGAAATCAGTTAACGATGGAATCAGTTAACGATGAAATCAGTTAAAGATGAAATCAGTTAAATGAAGATGAAATCAGTTAACGATGAAATCAGTTAAAGATGAAATCAGTTACAGATGAAATCAGTTAAATGAAGATGAAATCAGTTAAAGATGAAATCAGTTAAATGAAGAATGAAAATGAAATCAGTTAAATGAAGATGAAATCAGTTAACGATGAAATCAGTTAAAGATGAAATCAGTTAAATGAAGATGAAATCAGTTAACGATGAAATCAGTTAAAGATGAAATCAGTTAAAGATGAAATCAGTTAAATGAAGATGAAATCAGTTAACGATGAAATCAGTTAAAGATGAAATCAGTTAAATGAAGATAAAATCAGTTAACGATGAAATCAGTTAAATGAAGATGAAATCAGTTAACGATGAAATCAGTTAAAGATGAAATCAGTTAAAGATGAAATCAGTTAAATGAAGATGAAATCAGTTAAATGAAGATGAAATCAGTTAACGATGAAATCAGTTAAAGATGAAATCAGTTACATGAAGATGAAATCAGTTACATGAAGATTAAATCAGTTAACGATGAAATCAGTTACAGATGAAATCAGTTACATGAAGATGAAATCAGTTAACGATGAAATCAGTTAAATGAAGATGAAATCAGTTAACGATGAAATCAGTTAAAGATGAAATCAGTTAAATGAAGATGAAATCAGTTAACGATGAAATCAGTTAAATGAAGATGAAATCAGTTAACGATGAAATCAGTTAAAGATGAAATCAGTTAAATGAAGATGAAATCAGTTAACGATGAAATCAGTTAAATGAAGATGAAATCAGTTAACGATGAAATCAGTTAAAGATGAAATCAGTTAAATGAAGATGAAATCAGTTAACGATGAAATCAGTTACAGATGAAATCAGTTACATGAAGATGAAATCAGTTAAAGATGAAATCAGTTAAATGAAGAATGAAATCAGTTAACGATGAAATCAGTTAAAGATGAAATCAGTTAAATGAAGATGAAATCAGTTAACGATGAAATCAGTTAAAGATGAAATCAGTTAAATGAAGATGAAATCAGTTAACGATGAAATCAGTTAAAGATGAAATCAGTTAAATGAAGATGAAATCAGTTAACGATGAAATCAGTTAAATGAAGATGAAATCAGTTAACGATGAAATCAGTTAAAGATGAAATCAGTTAAATGAAGATGAAATCAGTTAACGATGAAATCAGTTAAATGAAGATGAAATCAGTTAAAGATGAAATCAGTTAAATGAAGATGAAATCAGTTAACGATGAAATCAGTTAAAGATGAAATCAGTTAACGATGAAATCAGTTAACGATGAAATCAGTTAAAGATGAAATCAGTTAAATGAAGATGAAATCAGTTAAATGAAGATGAAATCAGTTAAATGAAGATGAAATCAGTTAACGATGAAATCAGTTAAAGATGAAATCAGTTACAGATGAAATCAGTTACATGAAGATTAAATCAGTTAACGATGAAATCAGTTAAAGATGAAATCAGTTAACGATGAAATCAGTTAAATGAAGAATGAAAATGAAATCAGTTAAATGAAGATGAAATCAGTTAACGATGAAATCAGTTAAAGATGAAATCAGTTAAATGAAGATGAAATCACTTAACGATGAAATCAGTTACAGATGAAATCAGTTACATGAAGATGAAATCAGTTAAAGATGAAATCAGTTAAATGAAGATGAAATCAGTTAACGATGAAATCAGTTAAAGATGAAATCAGTTAAATGAAGATGAAATCAGTTAACGATGAAATCAGTTAAAGATGAAATCAGTTAAATGAAGATGAAATCAGTTAAAGATGAAATCAGTTAAATGAAGATGAAATCAGTTAACGATGAAATCAGTTAAATGAAGATGAAATCAGTTAACGATGAAATCAGTTAAAGATGAAATCAGTTAAATGAAGATGAAATCAGTTAACGATGAAATCAGTGAAAGATGAAATCAGTTAAATGAAGATGAAATCAGTAAACGATGAAATCAGTTAAATGAAGATGAAATCAGTTAACAATGAAATCAGTTAACGATGAAATCAGTTAACGATGAAATCAGTTAAATGAAGATGAAATCAGTTAACTATGAAATCAGTTAAATGAAGATGAAATCAGTTAACGATGAAATCAGTTAAAGATGAAATCAGTTAACGATGAAATCAGTTAACGATGAAATCAGTTAAATGAAGATGAAATCAGTTAACGATGAAATCAGTTAAAGATGAATACAGTTACAGATGAAATCAGTTAAATGAAGATGAAATCAGTTAACGATGAAATCAGTTAAATGAAGAATGAAAATGAAATCAGTTAAATGAAGATGAAATCAGTTAACGATGAAATCAGTTAAAGATGAAATCAGTTAAATGAAGATGAAATCAGTTAACGATGAAATCAGTGAAAGATGAAATCAGTTAAATGAAGATGAAATCAGTAAACGATGAAATCAGTTAAATGAAGATGAAATCAGTTAACAATGAAATCAGTTAACGATGAAATCAGTTAACGATGAAATCAGTTAAATGAAGATGAAATCAGTTAACGATGAAATCAGTTAACGATGAAATCAGTTAAATGAAGATGAAATCAGTTAACGATGAAATCAGTTAAAGATGAAATCAGTTAACGATGAAATCAGTTAACGATGAAATCAGTTAAATGAAGATGAAATCAGTTAACGATGAAATCAGTTAAAGATGAATACAGTTACAGATGAAATCAGTTAAATGAAGATGAAATCAGTTAACGATGAAATCAGTTAAATGAAGAATGAAAATGAAATCAGTTAAATGAAGATGAAATCAGTTAACGATGAAATCAGTTAAAGATGAAATCAGTTAAATGAAGATGAAATCAGTTAACGATGAAATCAGTTAAAGATGAAATCAGTTACAGATGAAATCAGTTACATTAAGATTAAATCAGTTAACGATGAAATCAGTTAAAGATGAAATCAGTTAACGATGAAATCAGTTAAATGAAGATGAAATCAGTTAACGATGAAATCAGTTAAAGATGAAATCAGTTAAATGAAGATGAAATCAGTTAACGATGAAATCAGTTAAATGAAGATGAAATCAGTTAACGATGAAATCAGTTAAAGATGAAATCAGTTAAATGAAGATGAAATCAGTTAACGATGAAATCAGTTAAAGATGAAATCAGTTAACGATGAAATCAGTTAACGATGAAATCAGTTAAATGAAGATGAAATCAGTTAAATGAAGATGAAATCAGTTAAATGAAGATGAAATCAGTTAACGATGAAATCAGTTAAAGATGAAATCAGTTACAGATGAAATCAGTTACATGAAGATTAAATCAGTTAACGATGAAATCAGTTAAAGATGAAATCAGTTAACGATGAAATCAGTTAAATGAAGAATGAAAATGAAATCAGTTAAATGAAGATGAAATCAGTTAACGATGAAATCAGTTAAAGATGAAATCAGTTAAATGAAGATGAAATCACTTAACGATGAAATCAGTTACAGATGAAATCAGTTACATGAAGATGAAATCAGTTAAAGATGAAATCAGTTAAATGAAGATGAAATCAGTTAACGATGAAATCAGTTAAAGATGAAATCAGTTAAATGAAGATGAAATCAGTTAACGATGAAATCAGTTAAAGATGAAATCAGTTAAATGAAGATGAAATCAGTTAAAGATGAAATCAGTTAAATGAAGATGAAATCAGTTAACGATGAAATCAGTTAAATGAAGATGAAATCAGTTAACGATGAAATCAGTTAAAGATGAAATCAGTTAAATGAAGATGAAATCAGTTAACGATGAAATCAGTGAAAGATGAAATCAGTTAAATGAAGATGAAATCAGTAAACGATGAAATCAGTTAAATGAAGATGAAATCAGTTAACAATGAAATCAGTTAACGATGAAATCAGTTAACGATGAAATCAGTTAAATGAAGATGAAATCAGTTAACTATGAAATCAGTTAAATGAAGATGAAATCAGTTAACGATGAAATCAGTTAAAGATGAAATCAGTTAACGATGAAATCAGTTAACGATGAAATCAGTTAAATGAAGATGAAATCAGTTAACGATGAAATCAGTTAAAGATGAATACAGTTACAGATGAAATCAGTTAAATGAAGATGAAATCAGTTAACGATGAAATCAGTTAAATGAAGAATGAAAATGAAATCAGTTAAATGAAGATGAAATCAGTTAACGATGAAATCAGTTAAAGATGAAATCAGTTAAATGAAGATGAAATCAGTTAACGATGAAATCAGTGAAAGATGAAATCAGTTAAATGAAGATGAAATCAGTAAACGATGAAATCAGTTAAATGAAGATGAAATCAGTTAACAATGAAATCAGTTAACGATGAAATCAGTTAACGATGAAATCAGTTAAATGAAGATGAAATCAGTTAACGATGAAATCAGTTAACGATGAAATCAGTTAAATGAAGATGAAATCAGTTAACGATGAAATCAGTTAACGATGAAATCAGTTAACGATGAAATCAGTTAACGATGAAATCAGTTAAATGAAGATGAAATCAGTTAACGATGAAATCAGTTAAAGATGAATACAGTTACAGATGAAATCAGTTAAATGAAGATGAAATCAGTTAACGATGAAATCAGTTAAATGAAGAATGAAAATGAAATCAGTTAAATGAAGATGAAATCAGTTAACGATGAAATCAGTTAAAGATGAAATCAGTTAAATGAAGATGAAATCAGTTAACGATGAAATCAGTTAAAGATGAAATCAGTTACAGATGAAATCAGTTACATTAAGATTAAATCAGTTAACGATGAAATCAGTTAAAGATGAAATCAGTTAACGATGAAATCAGTTAAATGAAGATGAAATCAGTTAACGATGAAATCAGTTAAAGATGAAATCAGTTAAATGAAGATGAAATCAGTTAACGATGAAATCAGTTAAATGAAGATGAAATCAGTTAACGATGAAATCAGTTAAAGATGAAATCAGTTAAATGAAGATGAAATCAGTTAACGATGAAATCAGTTAAAGATGAAATCAGTTAACGATGAAATCAGTTAACGATGAAATCAGTTAAATGAAGATGAAATCAGTTAACGATGAAATCAGTTAAAGATGAAATCAGTTAAATGAAGATGAAATCAGTTAACGATGAAATCAGTTAAATGAAGATGAAATCAGTTAACGATGAAATCAGTTAAAGATGAAATCAGTTACAGATTAAATCAGTTACATGAAGATTAAATCAGTTAACGATGAAATCAGTTAAAGATGAAATCAGTTAACGATGAAATCAGTTAAAGATGAAATCAGTTAACGATGAAATCAGTTAAATGAAGATGAAATCAGTTAACGATGAAATCAGTTAAAGATGAAATCAGTTAAATGAAGATGAAATCAGTTAACGATGAAATCAGTTAAATGAAGATGAAATCAGTTAACGATGAAATCAGTTAAAGATGAAATCAGTTAAATGAAGATGAAATCAGTTCAAGATGAAATCAGTTAAATGAAGATGAAATCAGTTAACGATGAAATCAGTTAAATGAAGATGAAATCAGTTAAATGAAGATGAAATCAGTGAACGATGAAATCAGTGAAAGATGAAATCAGTTAAATGAAGATGAAATCAGTTAACGATGAAATCAGTTAAATGAAGATGAAATCAGTTAACGATGAAATCAGTTAAATGAAGATGAAATCAGTTAACGATTAAATCAGTTAAAGATGAAATCAGTTACAGATGAAATCAGTTACATGAAGATGAAATCAGTTAACGATGAAATCAGTTAAAGATGAAATCAGTTAACGATGAAATCAGTTAAATGAAGAATGAAAATGAAATCAGTTAAATGAAGATGAAATCAGTTAACGATGAAATCAGTTAAAGATGAAATCAGTTAACGATGAAATCAGTTAACGATGAAATCAGTTAAATGAAGATGAAATCAGTTAACGATGAAATCAGTTAACGATGAAATCAGTTAAATGAAGATGAAATCAGTTAACGATGAAATCAGTTAAAGATGAAATCAGTTAAATGAAGATGAAATCAGTTAAAGATGAAATCAGTTAAATGAAGATGAAATCAGTTAAATGAAGATGAAATCAGTTAACGATGAAATCAGTTAAAGATGAAATCAGTTAGAGATGAAATCAGTTACATGAAGATGAAATCAGTTAACGATGAAATCAGTTAAAGATGAAATCAGTTAAATGAAGATGAAATCAGTTAACGATGAAATCAGTTAAATGAAGATGAAATCAGTTAACGATGAAATCAGTTAAAGATGAAATCAGTTAAATGAAGATGAAATCAGTTAACGATGAAATCAGTTAAATGAAGATGAAATAAGTTAACGATGAAATCAGTTAAAGATGAAATCAGTTAAATGAAGATGAAATCAGTTAACGATGAAATCAGTTACAGATGAAATCAGTTACAGATGAAATCAGTTACATGAAGATGAAATCAGTTAAAGATGAAATCAGTTAAATGAAGATGAAATCAGTTAACGATGAAATCAGTTAAAGATGAAATCAGTTAAATGAAGATGAAATCAGTTAACGATGAAATCAGTTAAATGAAGATGAAATCAGTTAACGATGAAATCAGTTAAAGATGAAATCAGTTAAATGAAGATGAAATCAGTTAACGATGAAATCAGTTAAAGATGAAATCAGTTAAATGAAGATGAAATCAGTTCAAGATGAAATCAGTTAAATGAAGATGAAATCAGTTAACGATGAAATCAGTTAAATGAAGATGAAATCAGTTAACGATGAAATCAGTTAAATGAAGATGAAATCAGTAAACAATGAAATCAGTTAACGATGAAATCAGTTAACGATGAAATCAGTTAAATGAAGATGAAATCAGTTAACGATGAAATCAGTTAAAGATGAAATCAGTTACAGATGAAATCAGTTAAATGAAGATGAAATCAGTTAAAGATGAAATCAGTTAAATGAAGAATGAAAATGAAATCAGTTAAATGAAGATGAAATCAGTTAACGATGAATTCAGTTAAAGATGAAATCAGTTAAATGAAGATGAAATCAGTTAACGATGAAATCAGTTAAAGATGAAATCAGTTAAATGAAGATGAAATCAGTTAACGATGAAATCAGTTAAATGAAGATGAAATCAGTTAACGATGAAATCAGTTAAAGATGAAATCAGTTAAATGAAGATGAAATCAGTTAACGATGAAATCAGTTATAGATAAATCAGTTACATGAAGATGAAATCAGTTAAAGATGAAATCAGTTAAATGAAGATGAAATCAGTTAAATGAAGATGAAATCAGTTAACGATGAAATCAGTTAAGTATGAAATCAGTTACAGATGAAATCAGTTACATGAAGATGAAATCAGTTAACAATGAAATCAGTTAAAGATGAAATCAGTTAAATGAAGATGAAATCAGTTAACGATGAAATCAGTTAACGATGAAATCAGTTAAATGAAGATGAAATCAGTTAACGATGAAATAAGTTAAAGATGAAATCAGTTAAATGAAGATGAAATCAGTTAACGATGAAATCAGTTAAATGAAGATGAAATCAGTTAACGATGAAATCAGTTAAAGATGAAATCAGTTAAATGAAGATGAAATCAGTTAACGATGAAATCAGTTAAATGAAGATGAAATCAGTTACATGAAGATGAAATCAGTTAACGATGAAATCAGTTAAATGAAGATGAAATCAGTTAAATGAAGATTAAATCAGTTAACGATGAAATCAGTTAAAGATGAAATCAGTTACAGATTAAATCAGTTAAAGATGAAATCAGATAAAGATGAAATCAGTTAAATGAAGATGAAATCAGTTAAATGAAGATGAAATCAGTTAACGATGAAATCAGTTAAAGATGAAATCAGTTACAGATGAAATCAGTTACATTAAGATTAAATCAGTTAACGATGAAATCAGTTAAAGATGAAATCAGTTAACGATGAAATCAGTTAAATGAAGATGAAATCAGTTAACGATGAAATCAGTTAAAGATGAAATCAGTTAAATGAAGATGAAATCAGTTAACGATGAAATCAGTTAAATGAAGATGAAATCAGTTAACGATGAAATCAGTTAAAGATGAAATCAGTTAAATGAAGATGAAATCAGTTAACGATGAAATCAGTTAAAGATGAAATCAGTTAACGATGAAATCAGTTAACGATGAAATCAGTTAAATGAAGATGAAATCAGTTAACGATGAAATCAGTTAAATGAAGATGAAATCAGTTAACGATGAAATCAGTTAAAGATGAAATCAGTTACAGATTAAATCAGTTACATGAAGATTAAATCAGTTAACGATGAAATCAGTTAAAGATGAAATCAGTTAACGATGAAATCAGTTAAAGATGAAATCAGTTAACGATGAAATCAGTTAAATGAAGATGAAATCAGTTAACGATGAAATCAGTTAAAGATGAAATCAGTTAAATGAAGATGAAATCAGTTAACGATGAAATCAGTTAACGATGAAATCAGTTAAATGAAGATGAAATCAGTTAACGATGAAATCAGTTACAGATGAAATCAGTTACATGAAGATTAAATCAGTTAACGATGAAATCAGTTAAAGATGAAATCAGTTAACGATGAAATCAGTTAAATGAAGAATGAAAATGAAATCAGTTAAATGAAGAATGAAAATGAAATCAGTTAAATGAAGATGAAATCAGTTAACGATGAAATCAGTTAAAGATGAAATCAGTTAAATGAAGATGAAATCAGTTAACGATGAAATCAGTTAAATGAAGATGAAATCAGTTAACGATGAAATCAGTTAAAGATGAAATCAGTTACAGATGAAATCAGTTACATGAAGATTAAATCAGTTAACGATGAAATCAGTTAAAGATGAAATCAGTTAACGATGAAATCAGTTAAATGAAGAATGAAAATGAAATCAGTTAAATGAAGATGAAATCAGTTAACGATGAAATCAGTTAACGATGAAATCAGTTAAATGAAGATGAAATCAGTTAACGATGAAATCAGTTAAAGATGAAATCAGTTAAATGAAGATGAAATCAGTTAACGATGAAATCAGTTAAAGATGAAATCAGTTAAATGAAGATGAAATCAGTTAAATGAAGATGAAATCAGTTAACGATGAAATCAGTTAAAGATGAAATCAGTTAGAGATGAAATCAGTTACATGAAGATTAAATCAGTTAACGATGAAATCAGTTAAAGATGAAATCAGTTAACGATGAAATCAGTTAAATGAAGAATGAAAATGAAATCAGTTAAATGAAGATGAAATCAGTTAACGATGAAATCAGTTAAAGATGAAATCAGTTAAATGAAGATGAAATCAGTTAACAATGAAATCAGTTAACGATGAAATCAGTGAAATGAAGATGAAATCAGATAAAGATGAAATCAGTTAACGATGAAATCAGTTACAGATGAAATCAGTTACATGAAGATTAAATCAGTTAACGATGAAATCAGTTAAAGATGAAATCAGTTAACGATGAAATAAGTTAAATGAAGAATGAAAATGAAATCAGTTAAATGAAGATGAAATCAGTTAACGATGAAATCAGTTAAAGATGAAATCAGTTAACGATGAAATCAGTTAACGATGAAATCAGTTAACGATGAAATCAGTTAAATGAAGATGAAATCAGTTAACGATGAAATCAGTTAAAGATGAAATCAGTTAAATGAAGTTGAAATCAGTTAAAGATGAAATCAGTTAAATGAAGATGAAATCAGTTAACGATGAAATCAGTTAAAGATGAAATCAGTTAGAGATGAAATCAGTTACATGAAGATGAAATCAGTTAACGATGAAATCAGTTAAAGATGAAATCAGTTAAATGAAGATGAAATCAGTTAACGATGAAATCAGTTAAATGAAGATGAAATCAGTTAACGATGAAATCAGTTAAAGATGAAATCAGTTAAATGAAGATGAAATCAGTTAACGATGAAATCAGTTAAATGAAGATGAAATCAGTTAACGATGAAATCAGTTAAAGATGAAATCAGTTAAATGAAGATGAAATCAGTTAACGATGAAATCAGTTACAGATGAAATCAGTTACAGATGAAATCAGTTACAGATGAAATCAGTTACATGAAGATGAAATCAGTTAAAGATGAAATCAGTTAAATGAAGATGAAATCAGTTAACGATGAAATCAGTTAAAGATGAAATCAGTTAAATGAAGATGAAATCAGTTAACGATGAAATCAGTTAAATGAAGATGAAATCAGTTAACGATGAAATCAGTTAAAGATGAAATCAGTTAAATGAAGATGAAATGAGTTAACGATGAAATCAGTTAAAGATGAAATCAGTTAAATGAAGATGAAATCAGTTCAAGATGAAATCAGTTAAATGAAGATGAAATCAGTTAACGATGAAATCAGTTAAATGAAGATGAAATCAGTTAAATGAAGATGAAATCAGTTAACGATGAAATCAGTGAAAGATGAAATCAGTTAAATGAAGATGAAATCAGTTAACGATGAAATCAGTTAAATGAAGATGAAATCAGTTAACGATGAAATCAGTTAACGATGAAATCAGTTAAATGAAGATGAAATCATTTAACGATGAAATCAGTTAAAGATGAAATCAGTTAACGATGGAATCAGTTAACGATGAAATCAGTTAAAGATGAAATCAGTTAAATGAAGATGAAATCAGTTAACGATGAAATCAGTTAAAGATGAAATCAGTTACAGATGAAATCAGTTAAATGAAGATGAAATCAGTTAAAGATGAAATCAGTTAAATGAAGAATGAAAATGAAATCAGTTAAATGAAGATGAAATCAGTTAACGATGAAATCAGTTAAAGATGAAATCAGTTAAATGAAGATGAAATCAGTTAACGATGAAATCAGTTAAAGATGAAATCAGTTAAAGATGAAATCAGTTAAATGAAGATGAAATCAGTTAACGATGAAATCAGTTAAAGATGAAATCAGTTAAATGAAGATAAAATCAGTTAACGATGAAATCAGTTAAATGAAGATGAAATCAGTTAACGATGAAATCAGTTAAAGATGAAATCAGTTAAAGATGAAATCAGTTAAATGAAGATGAAATCAGTTAAATGAAGATGAAATCAGTTAACGATGAAATCAGTTAAAGATGAAATCAGTTACATGAAGATGAAATCAGTTACATGAAGATTAAATCAGTTAACGATGAAATCAGTTACAGATGAAATCAGTTACATGAAGATGAAATCAGTTAACGATGAAATCAGTTAAATGAAGATGAAATCAGTTAACGATGAAATCAGTTAAAGATGAAATCAGTTAAATGAAGATGAAATCAGTTAACGATGAAATCAGTTAAATGAAGATGAAATCAGTTAACGATGAAATCAGTTAAAGATGAAATCAGTTAAATGAAGATGAAATCAGTTAACGATGAAATCAGTTAAATGAAGATGAAATCAGTTAACGATGAAATCAGTTAAAGATGAAATCAGTTAAATGAAGATGAAATCAGTTAACGATGAAATCAGTTACAGATGAAATCAGTTACATGAAGATGAAATCAGTTAAAGATGAAATCAGTTAAATGAAGAATGAAATCAGTTAACGATGAAATCAGTTAAAGATGAAATCAGTTAAATGAAGATGAAATCAGTTAACGATGAAATCAGTTAAAGATGAAATCAGTTAAATGAAGATGAAATCAGTTAACGATGAAATCAGTTAAAGATGAAATCAGTTAAATGAAGATGAAATCAGTTAACGATGAAATCAGTTAAATGAAGATGAAATCAGTTAACGATGAAATCAGTTAAAGATGAAATCAGTTAAATGAAGATGAAATCAGTTAACGATGAAATCAGTTAAATGAAGATGAAATCAGTTAAAGATGAAATCAGTTAAATGAAGATGAAATCAGTTAACGATGAAATCAGTTAAAGATGAAATCAGTTAACGATGAAATCAGTTAACGATGAAATCAGTTAAAGATGAAATCAGTTAAATGAAGATGAAATCAGTTAAATGAAGATGAAATCAGTTAAATGAAGATGAAATCAGTTAACGATGAAATCAGTTAAAGATGAAATCAGTTACAGATGAAATCAGTTACATGAAGATTAAATCAGTTAACGATGAAATCAGTTAAAGATGAAATCAGTTAACGATGAAATCAGTTAAATGAAGAATGAAAATGAAATCAGTTAAATGAAGATGAAATCAGTTAACGATGAAATCAGTTAAAGATGAAATCAGTTAAATGAAGATGAAATCACTTAACGATGAAATCAGTTACAGATGAAATCAGTTACATGAAGATGAAATCAGTTAAAGATGAAATCAGTTAAATGAAGATGAAATCAGTTAACGATGAAATCAGTTAAAGATGAAATCAGTTAAATGAAGATGAAATCAGTTAACGATGAAATCAGTTAAAGATGAAATCAGTTAAATGAAGATGAAATCAGTTAAAGATGAAATCAGTTAAATGAAGATGAAATCAGTTAACGATGAAATCAGTTAAATGAAGATGAAATCAGTTAACGATGAAATCAGTTAAAGATGAAATCAGTTAAATGAAGATGAAATCAGTTAACGATGAAATCAGTGAAAGATGAAATCAGTTAAATGAAGATGAAATCAGTAAACGATGAAATCAGTTAAATGAAGATGAAATCAGTTAACAATGAAATCAGTTAACGATGAAATCAGTTAACGATGAAATCAGTTAAATGAAGATGAAATCAGTTAACTATGAAATCAGTTAAATGAAGATGAAATCAGTTAACGATGAAATCAGTTAAAGATGAAATCAGTTAACGATGAAATCAGTTAACGATGAAATCAGTTAAATGAAGATGAAATCAGTTAACGATGAAATCAGTTAAAGATGAATACAGTTACAGATGAAATCAGTTAAATGAAGATGAAATCAGTTAACGATGAAATCAGTTAAATGAAGAATGAAAATGAAATCAGTTAAATGAAGATGAAATCAGTTAACGATGAAATCAGTTAAAGATGAAATCAGTTAAATGAAGATGAAATCAGTTAACGATGAAATCAGTGAAAGATGAAATCAGTTAAATGAAGATGAAATCAGTAAACGATGAAATCAGTTAAATGAAGATGAAATCAGTTAACAATGAAATCAGTTAACGATGAAATCAGTTAACGATGAAATCAGTTAAATGAAGATGAAATCAGTTAACGATGAAATCAGTTAACGATGAAATCAGTTAAATGAAGATGAAATCAGTTAACGATGAAATCAGTTAAAGATGAAATCAGTTAACGATGAAATCAGTTAACGATGAAATCAGTTAAATGAAGATGAAATCAGTTAACGATGAAATCAGTTAAAGATGAATACAGTTACAGATGAAATCAGTTAAATGAAGATGAAATCAGTTAACGATGAAATCAGTTAAATGAAGAATGAAAATGAAATCAGTTAAATGAAGATGAAATCAGTTAACGATGAAATCAGTTAAAGATGAAATCAGTTAAATGAAGATGAAATCAGTTAACGATGAAATCAGTTAAAGATGAAATCAGTTACAGATGAAATCAGTTACATTAAGATTAAATCAGTTAACGATGAAATCAGTTAAAGATGAAATCAGTTAACGATGAAATCAGTTAAATGAAGATGAAATCAGTTAACGATGAAATCAGTTAAAGATGAAATCAGTTAAATGAAGATGAAATCAGTTAACGATGAAATCAGTTAAATGAAGATGAAATCAGTTAACGATGAAATCAGTTAAAGATGAAATCAGTTAAATGAAGATGAAATCAGTTAACGATGAAATCAGTTAAAGATGAAATCAGTTAACGATGAAATCAGTTAACGATGAAATCAGTTAAATGAAGATGAAATCAGTTAACGATGAAATCAGTTAAAGATGAAATCAGTTAAATGAAGATGAAATCAGTTAACGATGAAATCAGTTAAATGAAGATGAAATCAGTTAACGATGAAATCAGTTAAAGATGAAATCAGTTACAGATTAAATCAGTTACATGAAGATTAAATCAGTTAACGATGAAATCAGTTAAAGATGAAATCAGTTAACGATGAAATCAGTTAAAGATGAAATCAGTTAACGATGAAATCAGTTAAATGAAGATGAAATCAGTTAACGATGAAATCAGTTAAAGATGAAATCAGTTAAATGAAGATGAAATCAGTTAACGATGAAATCAGTTAACGATGAATTCAGTTAAATGAAGATGAAATCAGTTAACGATGAAATCAGTTACAGATGAAATCAGTTACATGAAGATTAAATCAGTTAACGATGAAATCAGTTAAAGATGAAATCAGTTAACGATGAAATCAGTTAAATGAAGAATGAAAATGAAATCAGTTAAATGAAGATGAAATCAGTTAACGATGAAATCAGTTAAAGATGAAATCAGTTAAATGAAGATGAAATCAGTTAACGATGAAATCAGTTAAATGAAGATGAAATCAGTTAACGATGAAATCAGTTAAAGATGAAATCAGTTACAGATGAAATCAGTTACATGAAGATTAAATCAGTTAACGATGAAATCAGTTAAAGATGAAATCAGTTAACGATGAAATCAGTTAAATGAAGAATGAAAATGAAATCAGTTAAATGAAGATGAAATCAGTTAACGATGAAATCAGTTAACGATGAAATCAGTTAACGATGAAATCAGTTAAATGAAGATGAAATCAGTTAACAATGAAATCTGTTAAAAATGAAATCAGTTAAATGAAGATGAAATCAGTTAACGATGAAATCAGTTAAAGATGAAATCAGTTAAATGAAGATGAAATCAGTTAAAGATGAAATCAGTTAAATGAAGATGAAATCAGTTAAATGAAGATGAAATCAGTTAACGATGAAATCAGTTAAAGATGAAATCAGTTAGAGATGAAATCAGTTACATGAAGATTAAATCAGTTAACGATGAAATCAGTTAAAGATGAAATCAGTTAACGATGAAATCAGTTAAATGAAGAATGAAAATGAAATCAGTTAAATGAAGATGAAATCAGTTAACGATGAAATCAGTTAAAGATGAAATCAGTTAAATGAAGATGAAATCAGTTAACGATGAAATCAGTTAACGATGAAATCAGTGAAATGAAGATGAAATCAGTTAAAGATGAAATCAGTTGACGATGAAATCAGTTACAGATGAAATCAGTTACATGAAGATTAAATCAGTTAACGATGAAATCAGTTAAAGATGAAATCAGTTAACGATGAAATCAGTTAAATGAAGAATGAAAATGAAATCAGTTAAATGAAGATGAAATCAGTTAACGATGAAATCAGTTAACGATGAAATCAGTTAAATGAAGATGAAATCAGTTAACGATGAAATCAGTTAAATGAAGATGAAATCAGTTAACGATGAAATCAGTTAAAGATGAAATCAGTTACAGATGAAATCAGTTACATGAAGATGAAATCATTTAACGATGAAATCAGTTAAAGATGAAATCAGTTAAATGAAGATGAAATCAGTTAAATGAAGATGAAATCAGTTAACGATGAAATCAGTTAAAGATGAAATCAGTTAGAGATGAAATCAGTTACATGAAGATTAAATCAGTTAACGATGAAATCAGTTAAAGATGAAATCAGTTAACGATGAAATCAGTTAAATGAAGAATGAAAATGAAATCAGTTAAATGAAGATGAAATCAGTTAACGATGAAATCAGTTAAAGATGAAATCAGTTAAATGAAGATGAAATCAGTTAACGATGAAATCAGTTAACGATGAAATCAGTGAAATGAAGATGAAATCAGTTAAAGATGAAATCAGTTGACGATGAAATCAGTTACAGATGAAATCAGTTACATGAAGATTAAATCAGTTAACGATGAAATCAGTTAAAGATGAAATCAGTTAACGATGAAATCAGTTAAATGAAGAATGAAAATGAAATCAGTTAAATGAAGATGAAATCAGTTAACGATGAAATCAGTTAACGATGAAATCAGTTAAATGAAGATGAAATCAGTTAACGATGAAATCAGTTAAATGAAGATGAAATCAGTTAACGATGAAATCAGTTAAAGATGAAATCAGTTACAGATGAAATCAGTTACATGAAGATGAAATCATTTAACGATGAAATCAGTTAAAGATGAAATCAGTTAACGATGAAATCAGTTAAATGAAGAATGAAAATGAAATCAGTTAAATGAAGATGAAATCAGTTAACGATGAAATCAGTTAAAGATGAAATCAGTTAACGATGAAATCAGTTAACGATGAAATCAGTTAAATGAAGATGAAATCAGTTAACGATGAAATCAGTTAACGATGAAATCAGTTAAATGAAGATGAAATCAGTTAACGATGAAATCAGTTAAAGATGAAATCAGTTAAATGAAGATGAAATCAGTTAAAGATGAAATCAGTTAAATGAAGATGAAATCAGTTAAATGAAGATGAAATCAGTTCACGATGAAATCAGTTAAAGATGAAATCAGTTAGAGATGAAATCAGTTACATGAAGATGAAATCAGTTAACGATGAAATAAGTTAAAGATGAAATCAGTTAAATGAAGATGAAATCAGTTAACGATGAAATCAGTTAAATGAAGATGAAATCAGTTAACGATGAAATCAGTTAAAGATGAAATCAGTTAAATGAAGATGAAATCAGTTAACGATGAAATCAGTTAAATGAAGATGAAATCAGTTACATGAAGATGAAATCAGTTAAATGAAGATGAAATCAGTTAAAGATGAAATCAGTTACATGAAGATGAAATCAGTTAAATGAAGATGAAATCAGTTAACGATGAAATCAGTTAAAGATGAAATCAGTTAACGATGAAATCAGTTAAATGAAGATGAAATCAGTTAACGATGAAATCAGTTAAAGATGAAATCAGTTAAATGAAGATGAAATCAGTTAACGATGAAATCAGTTAAATGAAGATGAAATCAGTTAACGATGAAATCAGTTAAAGATGAAATCAGTTAAATGAAGATGAAATCAGTTAACGATGAAATCAGTTAAAGATGAAATCAGTTAACGATGAAATCAGTTAACGATGAAATCAGTTAAATGAAGATGAAATCAGTTAACGATGAAATCAGTTAAAGATGAAATCAGTTAAATGAAGATGAAATCAGTTAACGATGAAATCAGTTAAATGAAGATGAAATCAGTTAACGATGAAATCAGTTAAAGATGAAATCAGTTACAGATTAAATCAGTTACATGAAGATTAAATCAGTTAACGATGAAATCAGTTAAAGATGAAATCAGTTAACGATGAAATCAGTTAAAGATGAAATCAGTTAACGATGAAATCAGTTAAATGAAGATGAAATCAGTTAACGATGAAATCAGTTAAAGATGAAATCAGTTAAATGAAGATGAAATCAGTTAACGATGAAATCAGTTAAAGATGAAATCAGTTAGAGATGAAATCAGTTACATGAAGATGAAATCAGTTAACGATGAAATCAGTTAAAGATGAAATCAGTTAAATGAAGATGAAATCAGTTAACGATGAAATCAGTTAAATGAAGATGAAATCAGTTAACGATGAAATCAGTTAAAGATGAAATCAGTTAAATGAAGATGAAATCAGTTAACGATGAAATCGGTTAAATGAAGATGAAATCAGTTAACGATGAAATCAGTTAAAGATGAAATCAGTTAAATGAAGATGAAATCAGTTAACGATGAAATCAGTTACAGATGAAATCAGTTACAGATGAAATCAGTTACATGAAGATGAAATCAGTTAAAGATGAAATCAGTTAAATGAAGATGAAATCAGTTAACGATGAAATCAGTTAAAGATGAAATCAGTTAAATGAAGATGAAATCAGTTAACGATGAAATCAGTTAAATGAAGATGAAATCAGTTAACGATGAAATCAGTTAAAGATGAAATCAGTTAAATGAAGATGAAATGAGTTAACGATGAAATCAGTTAAAGATGAAATCAGTTAAATGAAGATGAAATCAGTTCAAGATGAAATCAGTTAAATGAAGATGAAATCAGTTAACGATGAAATCAGTTAAATGAAGATGAAATCAGTTAAATGAAGATGAAATCAGTTAACGATGAAATCAGTGAAAGATGAAATCAGTTAAATGAAGATGAAATCAGTTAACGATGAAATCAGTTAAATGAAGATGAAATCAGTAAACAATGAAATCAGTTAACGATGAAATCAGTTAACGATGAAATCAGTTAAATGAAGATGAAATCAGTTAACGATGAAATCAGTTAAAGATGAAATCAGTTAACGATGGAATCAGTTAACGATGAAATCAGTTAAAGATGAAATCAGTTAAATGAAGATGAAATCAGTTAACGATGAAATCAGTTAAAGATGAAATCAGTTACAGATGAAATCAGTTAAATGAAGATGAAATCAGTTAAAGATGAAATCAGTTAAATGAAGAATGAAAATGAAATCAGTTAAATGAAGATGAAATCAGTTAACGATGAAATCAGTTAAAGATGAAATCAGTTAAATGAAGATGAAATCAGTTAACGATGAAATCAGTTAAAGATGAAATCAGTTAAAGATGAAATCAGTTAAATGAAGATGAAATCAGTTAACGATGAAATCAGTTAAAGATGAAATCAGTTAAATGAAGATAAAATCAGTTAACGATGAAATCAGTTAAATGAAGATGAAATCAGTTAACGATGAAATCAGTTAAAGATGAAATCAGTTAAATGCAGATGAAATCAGTTAACGATGGAATCAGTTAAATGAAGATGAAATCAGTTAACGATGAAATCAGTTAAAGATGAAATCAGTTACATGAAGATGAAATCAGTTACATGAAGATTAAATCAGTTAACGATGAAATCAGTTACAGATGAAATCAGTTACATGAAGATGAAATCAGTTAACGATGAAATCAGTTAAATGAAGATGAAATCAGTTAACGATGAAATCAGTTAAAGATGAAATCAGTTAAATGAAGATGAAATCAGTTAACGATGAAATCAGTTAACGATGAAATCAGTTAAATGAAGATGAAATCAGTTAACGATGAAATCAGTTAAATGAAGATGAAATCAGTTAAAGATGAAATCAGTTAAATGAAGATGAAATCAGTTAACGATGAAATCAGTTAAAGATGAAATCAATTAACGATGAAATCAGTTAAATGAAGAATGAAAATGAAATCAGTTAAATGAAGATGAAATCAGTTAACGATGAAATCAGTTAAATGAAGATGAAATCAGTTAACGATGAAATCAGTTAAAGATGAAATCAGTTACAGATGAAATCAGTTAAATGAAGATGAAATCAGTTAACGATGAAATCAGTTAAAGATGAAATCAGTTAAATGAAGATAAAATCAGTTAACGATGAAATCAGTTAAATGAAGATGAAATCAGTTAACGATGAAATCAGTTAAATGAAGATGAAATAAGTTAACGATGAAATCAGTTAAAGATGAAATCAGTTAAATGAAGATGAAATCAGTTAACGATGAAATCAGTTAAATGAAGATGAAATCAGTTAACGATGAAATCAGTTAAAGATGAAATCAGTTACAGATGAAATCAGTTACATGAAGATTAAATCAGTTAACGATGAAATCAGTTAAAGATGAAATCAGTTAACGATGAAATCAGTTAACGATGAAATCAGTTACATGAAGATGAAATCAGTTAACGATGAAATCAGTTAAATGAAGATGAAATCAGTTAACGATGAAATCAGTTAAAGATGAAATCAGTTAAATGAAGATGAAATCAGTTAACGATGAAATCAGTTAAATGAAGATGAAATCAGTTAACGATGAAATCAGTTAAAGATGAAATCAGTTAAATGAAGATGAAATCAGTTAACGATGAAATCAGTTAAATGAAGATGAAATCAGTTAACGATGAAATCAGTTAAAGATGAAATCAGTTAAATGAAGATGAAATCAGTTAACGATGAAATCAGTTACAGATGAAATCAGTTACATGAAGATGAAATCAGTTAAAGATGAAATCAGTTAAATGAAGAATGAAATCAGTTAACGATGAAATCAGTTAAAGATGAAATCAGTTAAATGAAGATGAAATCAGTTAAATGAAGATGAAATCAGTTAACGATGAAATCAGTTAAAGATGAAATCAGTTAAATGAAGATGAAATCAATTAACGATGAAATCAGTTAAATGAAGATGAAATCAGTTAAAGATGAAATCAGTTAACGATGAAATCAGTTAAATGAAGATGAAATCAGTTAACGATGAAATCAGTTAACGATGAAATCAGTTAAATGAAGATGAAATCAGTTAACGATGAAATCAGTTAAAGATGAAATCAGTTAACGATGAAATCAGTTAACGATGAAATCAGTTAAATGAAGAATGAAAATGAAATCAGTTAAATGAAGATGAAATCAGTTAAATGAAGATGAAATCAGTTAACGATGAAATCAGTTAAAGATGAAATCAGTTACAGATGAAATCAGTTACATGAAGATTAAATCAGTTAACGATGAAATCAGTTAAAGATGAAATCAGTTAACGATGAAATCAGTTAAATGAAGAATGAAAATGAAATCAGTTAAATGAAGATGAAATCAGTTAACGATGAAATCAGTTAAAGATGAAATCAGTTAAATGAAGATGAAATCAGTTAACGATGAAATCAGTTAAATGAAGATGAAATCAGTTAACGATGAAATCAGTTAAAGATGAAATCAGTTAAATGAAGATGAAATCAGTTAACGATGAAATCAGTTAAATGAAGATGAAATCAGTTAACGATGAAATCAGTTAAAGATGAAATCAGTTAAATGAAGATGAAATCACTTAACGATGAAATCAGTTACAGATGAAATCAGTTACATGAAGATGAAATCAGTTAAAGATGAAATCAGTTAAATGAAGATGAAATCAGTTAACGATGAAATCAGTTACAGATGAAATCAGTTAAATGAAGATGAAATCAGTTAACGATGAAATCAGTTAAATGAAGATGAAATCAGTTAACGATGAAATCAGTTAAAGATGAAATCAGTTAAATGAAGATGAAATCAGTTAACGATGAAATCAGTTAAATGAAGATGAAATCAGTTAACGATGAAATCAGTTAAAGATGAAATCAGTTAAATGAAGATGAAATCAGTTAACGATGAAATCAGTTAAATGAAGATGAAATCAGTTAACGATGAAATCAGTTAAAGATGAAATCAGTTAAATGAAGATGAAATCAGTTAACGATGAAATCAGTTAAATGAAGATGAAATCAGTTAACGATGAAATCAGTTAAATGAAGATGAAATCAGTTAACGATGAAATCAGTTAAAGATGAAATCAGTTAAATGAAGATGAAATCAGTTAACGATGAAATCAGTTACAGATGAAATCAGTTAAATGAAGATGAAATCAGTTAACGATGAAATCAGTTAAATGAAGATGAAATCAGTTAACGATGAAATCAGTTAAAGATGAAATCAGTTAAATGAAGATGAAATCACTTAACGATGAAATCAGTTACAGATGAAATCAGTTACATGAAGATGAAATCAGTTAAAGATGAAATCAGTTAAATGAAGATGAAATCAGTTAACGATGAAATCAGTTAAAGATGAAATCAGTTAAATGAAGATGAAATCAGTTAACGATGAAATCAGTTAAATGAAGATGAAATCAGTTAACGATGAAATCAGTTAAAGATGAAATCAGTTAAATGAAGATGAAATCAGTTAACGATGAAATCAGTTCAAGATGAAATCAGTTAAATGAAGATGAAATCAGTTCAAGATGAAATCAGTTAAATGAAGATGAAATCAGTTAACGATGAAATCAGTTAAATGAAGATGAAATCAGTTAACGATGAAATCAGTTAAAGATGAAATCAGTTAAATGAAGATGAAATCAGTTAACGATGAAATCAGTTAAATGAAGATGAAATCAGTTAACGATGAAATCAGTTAAAGATGAAATCAGTTACAGATTAAATCAGTTACATGAAGATTAAATCAGTTAACGATGAAATCAGTTAAAGATGAAATCAGTTAACGATGAAATCAGTTAAAGATGAAATCAGTTAACGATGAAATCAGTTAAATGAAGATGAAATCAGTTAACGATGAAATCAGTTAAAGATGAAATCAGTTAAATGAAGATGAAATCAGTTAACGATGAAATCAGTTAACGATGAATTCAGTTAAATGAAGATGAAATCAGTTAACGATGAAATCAGTTACAGATGAAATCAGTTACATGAAGATTAAATCAGTTAACGATGAAATCAGTTAAAGATGAAATCAGTTAACGATGAAATCAGTTAAATGAAGAATGAAAATGAAATCAGTTAAATGAAGATGAAATCAGTTAACGATGAAATCAGTTAAAGATGAAATCAGTTAAATGAAGATGAAATCAGTTAACGATGAAATCAGTTAAATGAAGATGAAATCAGTTAACGATGAAATCAGTTAAAGATGAAATCAGTTACAGATGAAATCAGTTACATGAAGATTAAATCAGTTAACGATGAAATCAGTTAAAGATGAAATCAGTTAACGATGAAATCAGTTAAATGAAGAATGAAAATGAAATCAGTTAAATGAAGATGAAATCAGTTAACGATGAAATCAGTTAACGATGAAATCAGTTAACGATGAAATCAGTTAAATGAAGATGAAATCAGTTAACAATGAAATCTGTTAAAAATGAAATCAGTTAAATGAAGATGAAATCAGTTAACGATGAAATCAGTTAAAGATGAAATCAGTTAAATGAAGATGAAATCAGTTAAAGATGAAATCAGTTAAATGAAGATGAAATCAGTTAAATGAAGATGAAATCAGTTAACGATGAAATCAGTTAAAGATGAAATCAGTTAGAGATGAAATCAGTTACATGAAGATTAAATCAGTTAACGATGAAATCAGTTAAAGATGAAATCAGTTAACGATGAAATCAGTTAAATGAAGAATGAAAATGAAATCAGTTAAATGAAGATGAAATCAGTTAACGATGAAATCAGTTAAAGATGAAATCAGTTAAATGAAGATGAAATCAGTTAACGATGAAATCAGTTAACGATGAAATCAGTGAAATGAAGATGAAATCAGTTAAAGATGAAATCAGTTGACGATGAAATCAGTTACAGATGAAATCAGTTACATGAAGATTAAATCAGTTAACGATGAAATCAGTTAAAGATGAAATCAGTTAACGATGAAATCAGTTAAATGAAGAATGAAAATGAAATCAGTTAAATGAAGATGAAATCAGTTAACGATGAAATCAGTTAACGATGAAATCAGTTAAATGAAGATGAAATCAGTTAACGATGAAATCAGTTAAATGAAGATGAAATCAGTTAACGATGAAATCAGTTAAAGATGAAATCAGTTACAGATGAAATCAGTTACATGAAGATGAAATCATTTAACGATGAAATCAGTTAAAGATGAAATCAGTTAACGATGAAATCAGTTAAATGAAGAATGAAAATGAAATCAGTTAAATGAAGATGAAATCAGTTAACGATGAAATCAGTTAAAGATGAAATCAGTTAACGATGAAATCAGTTAACGATGAAATCAGTTAAATGAAGATGAAATCAGTTAACGATGAAATCAGTTAACGATGAAATCAGTTAAATGAAGATGAAATCAGTTAACGATGAAATCAGTTAAAGATGAAATCAGTTAAATGAAGATGAAATCAGTTAAAGATGAAATCAGTTAAATGAAGATGAAATCAGTTAAATGAAGATGAAATCAGTTCACGATGAAATCAGTTAAAGATGAAATCAGTTAGAGATGAAATCAGTTACATGAAGATGAAATCAGTTAACGATGAAATAAGTTAAAGATGAAATCAGTTAAATGAAGATGAAATCAGTTAACGATGAAATCAGTTAAATGAAGATGAAATCAGTTAACGATGAAATCAGTTAAAGATGAAATCAGTTAAATGAAGATGAAATCAGTTAACGATGAAATCAGTTAAATGAAGATGAAATCAGTTACATGAAGATGAAATCAGTTAAATGAAGATGAAATCAGTTAAAGATGAAATCAGTTACATGAAGATGAAATCAGTTAAATGAAGATGAAATCAGTTAACGATGAAATCAGTTAAAGATGAAATCAGTTAACGATGAAATCAGTTAAATGAAGATGAAATCAGTTAACGATGAAATCAGTTAAAGATGAAATCAGTTAAATGAAGATGAAATCAGTTAACGATGAAATCAGTTAAATGAAGATGAAATCAGTTAACGATGAAATCAGTTAAAGATGAAATCAGTTAAATGAAGATGAAATCAGTTAACGATGAAATCAGTTAAAGATGAAATCAGTTAACGATGAAATCAGTTAACGATGAAATCAGTTAAATGAAGATGAAATCAGTTAACGATGAAATCAGTTAAAGATGAAATCAGTTAAATGAAGATGAAATCAGTTAACGATGAAATCAGTTAAATGAAGATGAAATCAGTTAACGATGAAATCAGTTAAAGATGAAATCAGTTACAGATTAAATCAGTTACATGAAGATTAAATCAGTTAACGATGAAATCAGTTAAAGATGAAATCAGTTAACGATGAAATCAGTTAAAGATGAAATCAGTTAACGATGAAATCAGTTAAATGAAGATGAAATCAGTTAACGATGAAATCAGTTAAAGATGAAATCAGTTAAATGAAGATGAAATCAGTTAACGATGAAATCAGTTAAAGATGAAATCAGTTAGAGATGAAATCAGTTACATGAAGATGAAATCAGTTAACGATGAAATCAGTTAAAGATGAAATCAGTTAAATGAAGATGAAATCAGTTAACGATGAAATCAGTTAAATGAAGATGAAATCAGTTAACGATGAAATCAGTTAAAGATGAAATCAGTTAAATGAAGATGAAATCAGTTAACGATGAAATCGGTTAAATGAAGATGAAATCAGTTAACGATGAAATCAGTTAAAGATGAAATCAGTTAAATGAAGATGAAATCAGTTAACGATGAAATCAGTTACAGATGAAATCAGTTACAGATGAAATCAGTTACATGAAGATGAAATCAGTTAACGATGAAATCAGTTACAGATGAAATCAGTTACAGATGAAATCAGTTACATGAAGATGAAATCAGTTAAAGATGAAATCAGTTAAATGAAGATGAAATCAGTTAACGATGAAATCAGTTAAAGATGAAATCAGTTAAATGAAGATGAAATCAGTTAACGATGAAATCAGTTAAATGAAGATGAAATCAGTTAACGATGAAATCAGTTAAAGATGAAATCAGTTAAATGAAGATGAAATGAGTTAACGATGAAATCAGTTAAAGATGAAATCAGTTAAATGAAGATGAAATCAGTTCAAGATGAAATCAGTTAAATGAAGATGAAATCAGTTAACGATGAAATCAGTTAAATGAAGATGAAATCAGTTAAATGAAGATGAAATCAGTTAACGATGAAATCAGTGAAAGATGAAATCAGTTAAATGAAGATGAAATCAGTTAACGATGAAATCAGTTAAATGAAGATGAAATCAGTAAACAATGAAATCAGTTAACGATGAAATCAGTTAACGATGAAATCAGTTAAATGAAGATGAAATCAGTTAACGATGAAATCAGTTAAAGATGAAATCAGTTAACGATGGAATCAGTTAACGATGAAATCAGTTAAAGATGAAATCAGTTAAATGAAGATGAAATCAGTTAACGATGAAATCAGTTAAAGATGAAATCAGTTACAGATGAAATCAGTTAAATGAAGATGAAATCAGTTAAAGATGAAATCAGTTAAATGAAGAATGAAAATGAAATCAGTTAAATGAAGATGAAATCAGTTAACGATGAAATCAGTTAAAGATGAAATCAGTTAAATGAAGATGAAATCAGTTAACGATGAAATCAGTTAAAGATGAAATCAGTTAAAGATGAAATCAGTTAAATGAAGATGAAATCAGTTAACGATGAAATCAGTTAAAGATGAAATCAGTTAAATGAAGATAAAATCAGTTAACGATGAAATCAGTTAAATGAAGATGAAATCAGTTAACGATGAAATCAGTTAAAGATGAAATCAGTTAAATGCAGATGAAATCAGTTAACGATGGAATCAGTTAAATGAAGATGAAATCAGTTAACGATGAAATCAGTTAAAGATGAAATCAGTTACATGAAGATGAAATCAGTTACATGAAGATTAAATCAGTTAACGATGAAATCAGTTACAGATGAAATCAGTTACATGAAGATGAAATCAGTTAACGATGAAATCAGTTAAATGAAGATGAAATCAGTTAACGATGAAATCAGTTAAAGATGAAATCAGTTAAATGAAGATGAAATCAGTTAACGATGAAATCAGTTAACGATGAAATCAGTTAAATGAAGATGAAATCAGTTAACGATGAAATCAGTTAAATGAAGATGAAATCAGTTAAAGATGAAATCAGTTAAATGAAGATGAAATCAGTTAACGATGAAATCAGTTAAAGATGAAATCAATTAACGATGAAATCAGTTAAATGAAGAATGAAAATGAAATCAGTTAAATGAAGATGAAATCAGTTAACGATGAAATCAGTTAAATGAAGATGAAATCAGTTAACGATGAAATCAGTTAAAGATGAAATCAGTTACAGATGAAATCAGTTAAATGAAGATGAAATCAGTTAACGATGAAATCAGTTAAAGATGAAATCAGTTAAATGAAGATAAAATCAGTTAACGATGAAATCAGTTAAATGAAGATGAAATCAGTTAACGATGAAATCAGTTAAATGAAGATGAAATAAGTTAACGATGAAATCAGTTAAAGATGAAATCAGTTAAATGAAGATGAAATCAGTTAACGATGAAATCAGTTAAATGAAGATGAAATCAGTTAACGATGAAATCAGTTAAAGATGAAATCAGTTACAGATGAAATCAGTTACATGAAGATTAAATCAGTTAACGATGAAATCAGTTAAAGATGAAATCAGTTAACGATGAAATCAGTTAACGATGAAATCAGTTACATGAAGATGAAATCAGTTAACGATGAAATCAGTTAAATGAAGATGAAATCAGTTAACGATGAAATCAGTTAAAGATGAAATCAGTTAAATGAAGATGAAATCAGTTAACGATGAAATCAGTTAAATGAAGATGAAATCAGTTAACGATGAAATCAGTTAAAGATGAAATCAGTTAAATGAAGATGAAATCAGTTAACGATGAAATCAGTTAAATGAAGATGAAATCAGTTAACGATGAAATCAGTTAAAGATGAAATCAGTTAAATGAAGATGAAATCAGTTAACGATGAAATCAGTTACAGATGAAATCAGTTACATGAAGATGAAATCAGTTAAAGATGAAATCAGTTAAATGAAGAATGAAATCAGTTAACGATGAAATCAGTTAAAGATGAAATCAGTTAAATGAAGATGAAATCAGTTAAATGAAGATGAAATCAGTTAACGATGAAATCAGTTAAAGATGAAATCAGTTAAATGAAGATGAAATCAATTAACGATGAAATCAGTTAAATGAAGATGAAATCAGTTAAAGATGAAATCAGTTAACGATGAAATCAGTTAAATGAAGATGAAATCAGTTAACGATGAAATCAGTTAACGATGAAATCAGTTAAATGAAGATGAAATCAGTTAACGATGAAATCAGTTAAAGATGAAATCAGTTAACGATGAAATCAGTTAACGATGAAATCAGTTAAATGAAGAATGAAAATGAAATCAGTTAAATGAAGATGAAATCAGTTAAATGAAGATGAAATCAGTTAACGATGAAATCAGTTAAAGATGAAATCAGTTACAGATGAAATCAGTTACATGAAGATTAAATCAGTTAACGATGAAATCAGTTAAAGATGAAATCAGTTAACGATGAAATCAGTTAAATGAAGAATGAAAATGAAATCAGTTAAATGAAGATGAAATCAGTTAACGATGAAATCAGTTAAAGATGAAATCAGTTAAATGAAGATGAAATCAGTTAACGATGAAATCAGTTAAATGAAGATGAAATCAGTTAACGATGAAATCAGTTAAAGATGAAATCAGTTAAATGAAGATGAAATCAGTTAACGATGAAATCAGTTAAATGAAGATGAAATCAGTTAACGATGAAATCAGTTAAAGATGAAATCAGTTAAATGAAGATGAAATCACTTAACGATGAAATCAGTTACAGATGAAATCAGTTACATGAAGATGAAATCAGTTAAAGATGAAATCAGTTAAATGAAGATGAAATCAGTTAACGATGAAATCAGTTACAGATGAAATCAGTTAAATGAAGATGAAATCAGTTAACGATGAAATCAGTTAAATGAAGATGAAATCAGTTAACGATGAAATCAGTTAAAGATGAAATCAGTTAAATGAAGATGAAATCAGTTAACGATGAAATCAGTTAAATGAAGATGAAATCAGTTAACGATGAAATCAGTTAAAGATGAAATCAGTTAAATGAAGATGAAATCAGTTAACGATGAAATCAGTTAAATGAAGATGAAATCAGTTAACGATGAAATCAGTTAAAGATGAAATCAGTTAAATGAAGATGAAATCAGTTAACGATGAAATCAGTTAAATGAAGATGAAATCAGTTAACGATGAAATCAGTTAAATGAAGATGAAATCAGTTAACGATGAAATCAGTTAAAGATGAAATCAGTTAAATGAAGATGAAATCAGTTAACGATGAAATCAGTTACAGATGAAATCAGTTAAATGAAGATGAAATCAGTTAACGATGAAATCAGTTAAATGAAGATGAAATCAGTTAACGATGAAATCAGTTAAAGATGAAATCAGTTAAATGAAGATGAAATCACTTAACGATGAAATCAGTTACAGATGAAATCAGTTACATGAAGATGAAATCAGTTAAAGATGAAATCAGTTAAATGAAGATGAAATCAGTTAACGATGAAATCAGTTAAAGATGAAATCAGTTAAATGAAGATGAAATCAGTTAACGATGAAATCAGTTAAATGAAGATGAAATCAGTTAACGATGAAATCAGTTAAAGATGAAATCAGTTAAATGAAGATGAAATCAGTTAACGATGAAATCAGTTCAAGATGAAATCAGTTAAATGAAGATGAAATCAGTTCAAGATGAAATCAGTTAAATGAAGATGAAATCAGTTAACGATGAAATCAGTTAAATGAAGATGAAATCAGTTAACGATGAAATCAGTTAAAGATGAAATTAGTTAAATGAAGATGAAATCAGTTAACGATGAAATCAGTTAAAGATTAAATCAGTTAAAGATGAAATCAGTTAAATGAAGATGAAATCAGTTAACGATGAAATCAGTTAACGATGAAATCAGTTAAATGAAGATGAAATCAGTTAACGATGAAATCAGTTAAAGATGAAATCAGTTAAATGAAGATGAAATCAGTTAACGATGAAATCAGTTAAATGAAGATGATATCAGTTAACGATGAAATCAGTTAAAGATGAAATCAGTTAAATGAAGATGAAATCAGTTAAATGAAGATGAAATCAGTTAACGATGAAATCAGTTACAGATGAAATCAGTTACATGAAGATTAAATCAGTTAAAGATGAAATCAGTTAAAGATGAAATCAGTTAAAGATGAAATCAGTTAAAGATGAAATCAGTTAAATGAAGATGAAATCAGTTAACGATGAAATCAGTTAAAGATGAAATCAGTTAACGATGAAATCAGTTAAAGATGAAATCAGTTAAATGAAGATGAAATCAGTTAAATGAAGATGAAATCAGTTAACGATGAAATCAGTTAAATGAAGATGAAATCAGTTACATGAAGATGACATCAGTTAAAGATGAAATCAGTTAAATGAAGAATGAAATCAGTTAAAGATGAAATCAGTTAAATGAAGATGAAATCAGTTAACGATGGAATCAGTTAAATGAAGATGAAATCAGTTAAATGAAGATGAAATCAGTTAACGATGAAATCAGTTAAAGATGAAATCAGTTAAATGAAGATGAAATCAGTTAACGATGAAATCAGTTAACGATGAAATCAGTTAAATGAAGATGAAATCAGTTAAAGATGAAATCAGTTAAATGAAGATGAAATCAGTTAACGATGAAATCAGTTAAAGATGAAATCAGTTAACGATGAAATCAGTTAAATGAAGATGAAATCAGTTAACGATGAAATCAGTTAAAGATGAAATCAGTTAAATGAAGATGAAATCAGTTAACGATGAAATCAGTTAAATGAAGATGAAATCAGTTAACGATGAAATCAGTTAAAGATGAAATCAGTTAAATGAAGATGAAATCAGTTAACGATGAAATCAGTTAAAGATGAAATCAGTTAAATGAAGATGAAATCAGTTAACGATGAAATCAGTTAAATGAAGATGAAATCAGTTAACGATGAAATCAGTTAAAGATGAAATCAGTTAAATGAAGATGAAATTAGTTAACGATGAAATCAGTTACAGATGAAATCAGTTACATGAAGATGAAATCAGTTAAAGATGAAATCAGTTAAATGAAGAATGAAATCAGTTACAGATGAAATCAGTTAAATGAAGATGAAATCAGTTAAAGATGAAATCAGTTAACGATGAAATCAGTTACAGATGAAATCAGTTACATGAAGAATGAAATCAGTTACAGATGAAATCAGTTAAATGAAGATGAAATCAGTTAAAGATGAAATCAGTTAAATGAAGAATGAAATCAGTTACAGATGAAATCAGTTAAATGAAGATGAAATCAGTTAAAGATGAAATCCGTTACAGATGAAATCAGTTAAATGAAGATGAAATCAGTTAACGATGAAATCAGTTAAAGATGAAATCAGTTAAATGAAGATGAAATCAGTTAAAGATTAAATCAGTTAAATGAAGATGAAAAAAGTTAACAATGAAATCAGTTAAAGATGAAATCAGTTAAATGAAGATGAAATCAGTTAACGATGAAATCAGTTAAATGAAGATGAAATCAGTTAACGATGAAATCAGTTAAAGATGAAATCAGTTAAATGAAGATGAAATCAGTTAAATGAAGATGAAATCAGTTAACGATGAAATTAGTTAAATGAAGATGAAATCAGTTAACGATGAAATCAGTTAAAGATGAAATCAGTTAAATGAAGATGAAATCAGTTAACGATGAAATCAGTTACAGATGAAATCAGTTACATGAAGATGAAATCAGTTAAAGATGAAATCAGTTAAATGAAGAATGAAATCAGTTACAGATGAAATCAGTTAAATGAAGATGAAATCAGTTAAAGATGAAATCAGTTACAGATGAAATCAGTTAAATGAAGATGAAATCAGTTAACGATGAAATCAGTTAAAGATGAAATCAGTTAAATGAAGATGAAATCAGTTAACGATGAAATCAGTTAAATGAAGATGAAATCAGTTAACGATGAAATCAGTTACATGAAGATGAAATCAGTTAAAGATGAAATCAGTTAAAGATGAAATCAGTTAAATGAAGATGAAATCAGTTAAATGAAGATGAAATCAGTTAACGATGAAATCAGTTAAATGAAGATGAAATCAGTTGAATGAAGATGAAATCAGTTAAAGATGAAATCAGTTAAATGAAGATGAAATCAGTTAACGATGAAATCAGTTAAAGACAAAATCAGTTAAATGAAGATGAAATCAGTTAACGATGAAATCAGTTAAATGAAGATGAAATCAGTTAAATGAAGATGAAATCAGTTAACGATGAAATTAGTTACAGATGAAATCAGTTACATGAAGATGAAATCAGTTAAAGATGAAATCAGTTAAATGAAGAATGAAATCAGTTAACGATGAAATCAGTTAAAGATGAAATCAGTTAAATGAAGATGAAATCAGTTAACGATGAAATCAGTTAAAGATGAAATCAGTTAAATGAAGATGAAATCAGTTAACGATGAAATCAGTGAAAGATGAAATCAGTTAAATGAAGATGAAATCAGTTAACGATGAAATCAGTTAAATGTAGATGAAATCAGTTAACGATGAAATCAGTTAAAGATGAAATCAGTTAAATGAAGATGAAATCAGTTAACGATGAAATCAGTTAAAGATGAAATCAGTTAAATGAAGATGAAATCAGTTAAAGATGAAATCAGTTAAATGAAGATGAAATCAGTTAACGATGAAATCAGTTAATTGAAGATGAAATCAGTTAACGATGAAATCAGTTAAAGATGAAATCAGTTAAATGAGGATGAAATCAGTTAACGATGAAATCAGTGAAAGATGAAATCAGTTAAATGAAGATGAAATCAGTTAACGATGAAATCAGTTAACGATGAAATCAGTTAAATGAAGATGAAATCAGTTAACGATGAAATCAGTTAACTATGAAATCAGTTAACGATGAAATCAGTTAAATGAAGATGAAATCAGTTAACGATGAAATCAGTTAAAGATGAAATCAGTTAAATGAAGATGAAATCAGTTAACGATGAAATCAGTTAAAGATGAAATCTGTTAACGATGAAATCAGTTAACGATGAAATCAGTTAAAGATGAAATCAGTTAAATGAAGATGAAATCAGTTAAATGAAGATGAAATCAGTGAAAGATGAAATCAGTGAAAGATGAAATCAGTTAAATGAAGATGAAATCAGTTAACGATGAAATCAGTTAAATGAAGATGAAATCAGTTAACAATGAAATCAGTTAACGATGAAATCAGTTAACGATGAAATCAGTTAAATGAAGATGAAATCAGTTAACGATGAAATCAGTTAACGATGAAATCAGTTAAATGAAGATGAAATCAGTTAACGATGAAATCAGTTAACGATGAAATCAGTTAACGATGAAATCAGTTAAATGAAGATGAAATCAGTTAACGATGAAATCAGTTAAAGATGAAATCAGTTACAGATGAAATCAGTTAAATGAAGATGAAATCAGTTAACGATGAAATCAGTTAAATGAAGAATGAAAATGAAATCAGTTAAATGAAGATGAAATCAGTTAACGATGAAATCAGTTAAAGATGAAATCAGTTAAATGAAGATGAAATCAGTTAACGATGAAATCAGTTAAAGATGAAATCAGTTACAGATGAAATCAGTTAACGATGAAATCAGTTAAAGATGAAATCAGTTACAGATGAAATCAGTTAAATGAAGATGAAATCAGTTAACGATGAAATCAGTTAAATGAAGAATGAAAATGAAATCAGTTAAATGAAGATGAAATCAGTTAACGATGAAATCAGTTAAAGATGAAATCAGTTAAATGAAGATGAAATCAGTTAACGATGAAATCAGTTAAAGATGAAATCAGTTACAGATTAAATCAGTTACATGAAGATTAAATCAGTTAACGATGAAATCAGTTAAAGATGAAATCAGTTAAATGAAGATGAAATCAGTTAAAGATTAAATCAGTTAAATGAAGATGAAATCAGTTAACAATGAAATCAGTTAAAGATGAAATCAGTTAAATGAAGATGAAATCAGTTAACGATGAAATCAGTTAAATGAAGATGAAATCAGTTAACGATGAAATCAGTTAAAGATGAAATCAGTTAAATGAAGATGAAATCAGTTAAATGAAGATGAAATCAGTTAACGATGAAATTAGTTAAATGAAGATGAAATCAGTTAACGATGAAATCAGTTAAAGATGAAATCAGTTAAATGAAGATGAAATCAGTTAACGATGAAATCAGTTGCAGATGAAATCAGTTACATGAAGATGAAATCAGTTAAAGATGAAATCAGTTAAATGAAGAATGAAATCAGTTACAGATGAAATCATTTAAATGAAGATGAAATCAGTTAAAGATGAAATCAGTTACAGATGAAATCAGTTAAATGAAGATGAAATCAGTTAACGATGAAATCAGTTAAAGATGAAATCAGTTAAATGAAGATGAAATCAGTTAACGATGAAATCAGTTAAATGAAGATGAAATCAGTTAACGATGAAATCAGTTACAGATGAAATCAGTTACATGAAGATGAAATCAGTTAAAGATGAAATCAGTTAAAGATGAAATCAGTTAAATGAAGATGAAATCAGTTAAATGAAGATGAAATCAGTTAACGATGAAATCAGTTAAATGAAGATGAAATCAGTTGAATGAAGATGAAATCAGTTAAAGATGAAATCAGTTAAATGAAGATGAAATCAGTTAACGATGAAATCAGTTAAAGACAAAATCAGTTAAATGAAGATGAAATCAGTTAAAGATGAAATCAGTTAAATGAAGATGAAATCAGTTAACGATGAAATCAGTTAAATGAAGATGAAATCAGTAAACGATGAAATCAGTTAAAGATGAAATCAGTTAAATGAAGATGAAATCAGTTAACGATGAAATCAGTTAAATGAAGATGAAATCAGTTAACGATGAAATCAGTTAAAGATGAAATCAGTTAAATGAAGATGAAATCAGTTAACGATGAAATCAGTTAAATGAAGATGAAATCAGTTAACGATGAAATCAGTTAAAGATGAAATCAGTTAAATGAAAATGAAATCAGTTAACGATGAAATCAGTTAAAGATGAAATCAGTTAAAGATGAAATCAGTTAACGATGAAATCAGTTAAATGAAGATGAAATCAGTTAACGATGAAATCAGTTAAATGAAGATGAAATCAGTTAACGATGAAATCAGTTAAAGATGAAATCAGTTAAATGAAGATGAAATCAGTTAACGATGAAATCAGTTAACGATGAAATCAGTTAAAGATGAAATCAGTTAAATGAAGATGAAATCAGTTAACGATGAAATCAGTTAAATGAAGATGAAATCAGTTAACGATGAAATCAGTTAAAGATGAAATCAGTTAAATGAAGATGAAATCAGTTAACGATGAAATTAGTTACAGATGAAATCAGTTACATGAAGATGAAATCAGTTAAAGATGAAATCAGTTAAATGAAGAATGAAATCAGTTAACGATGAAATCAGTTAAAGATGAAATAAGTTAAATGAAGATGAAATCAGTTAACGATGAAATCAGTTAAAGATGAAATCAGTTAAATGAAGATGAAATCAGTTAACGATGAAATCAGTGAAAGATGAAATCAGTTAAATGAAGATGAAATCAGTTAACGATGAAATCAGTTAAATGTAGATGAAATCAGTTAACGATGAAATCAGTTAAAGATGAAATCAGTTAAATGAAGATGAAATCAGTTAACGATGAAATCAGTTAAAGATGAAATCAGTTAAATGAAGATGAAATCAGTTAAAGATGAAATCAGTTAAATGAAGATGAAATCAGTTAACGATGAAATCAGTTAATTGAAGATGAAATCAGTTAACGATGAAATCAGTTAAAGATGAAATCAGTTAAATGAGGATGAAATCAGTTAACGATGAAATCAGTGAAAGATGAAATCAGTTAAATGAAGATGAAATCAGTTAACGATGAAATCAGTTAACGATGAAATCAGTTAAATGAAGATGAAATCAGTTAACGATGAAATCAGTTAACTATGAAATCAGTTAACGATGAAATCAGTTAAATGAAGATGAAATCAGTTAACGATGAAATCAGTTAAAGATGAAATCAGTTAAATGAAGATGAAATCAGTTAACGATGAAATCAGTTAAAGATGAAATCTGTTAACGATGAAATCAGTTAACGATGAAATCAGTTAAAGATGAAATCAGTTAAATGAAGATGAAATCAGTTAAATGAAGATGAAATCAGTGAAAGATGAAATCAGTGAAAGATGAAATCAGTTAAATGAAGATGAAATCAGTTAACGATGAAATCAGTTAAATGAAGATGAAATCAGTTAACAATGAAATCAGTTAACGATGAAATCAGTTAAATGAAGATGAAATCAGTTAACGATGAAATCAGTTAACGATGAAATCAGTTAAATGAAGATGAAATCAGTTAACGATGAAATCAGTTAAAGATGAAATCAGTTAACGATGAAATCAGTTAACGATGAAATCAGTTAAATGAAGAATGAAAATGAAATCAGTTAAATGAAGATGAAATCAGTTAAATGAAGATGAAATCAGTTAACGATGAAATCAGTTAAAGATGAAATCAGTTACAGATGAAATCAGTTACATGAAGATTAAATCAGTTAACGATGAAATCAGTTAAAGATGAAATCAGTTAACGATGAAATCAGTTAAATGAAGAATGAAAATGAAATCAGTTAAATGAAGATGAAATCAGTTAACGATGAAATCAGTTAAAGATGAAATCAGTTAAATGAAGATGAAATCAGTTAACGATGAAATCAGTTAAATGAAGATGAAATCAGTTAACGATGAAATCAGTTAAAGATGAAATCAGTTAAATGAAGATGAAATCAGTTAACGATGAAATCAGTTAAATGAAGATGAAATCAGTTAACGATGAAATCAGTTAAAGATGAAATCAGTTAAATGAAGATGAAATCACTTAACGATGAAATCAGTTACAGATGAAATCAGTTACATGAAGATGAAATCAGTTAAAGATGAAATCAGTTAAATGAAGATGAAATCAGTTAACGATGAAATCAGTTACAGATGAAATCAGTTAAATGAAGATGAAATCAGTTAACGATGAAATCAGTTAAATGAAGATGAAATCAGTTAACGATGAAATCAGTTAAAGATGAAATCAGTTAAATGAAGATGAAATCAGTTAACGATGAAATCAGTTAAATGAAGATGAAATCAGTTAACGATGAAATCAGTTAAAGATGAAATCAGTTAAATGAAGATGAAATCAGTTAACGATGAAATCAGTTAAATGAAGATGAAATCAGTTAACGATGAAATCAGTTAAAGATGAAATCAGTTAAATGAAGATGAAATCAGTTAACGATGAAATCAGTTAAATGAAGATGAAATCAGTTAACGATGAAATCAGTTAAATGAAGATGAAATCAGTTAACGATGAAATCAGTTAAAGATGAAATCAGTTAAATGAAGATGAAATCAGTTAACGATGAAATCAGTTACAGATGAAATCAGTTAAATGAAGATGAAATCAGTTAACGATGAAATCAGTTAAATGAAGATGAAATCAGTTAACGATGAAATCAGTTAAAGATGAAATCAGTTAAATGAAGATGAAATCACTTAACGATGAAATCAGTTACAGATGAAATCAGTTACATGAAGATGAAATCAGTTAAAGATGAAATTAGTTAAATGAAGATGAAATCAGTTAACGATGAAATCAGTTAAAGATGAAATCAGTTAAATGAAGATGAAATCAGTTAACGATGAAATCAGTTAAATGAAGATGAAATCAGTTAACGATGAAATCAGTTAAAGATGAAATCAGTTAAATGAAGATGAAATCAGTTAACGATGAAATCAGTTCAAGATGAAATCAGTTAAATGAAGATGAAATCAGTTCAAGATGAAATCAGTTAAATGAAGATGAAATCAGTTAACGATGAAATCAGTTAAATGAAGATGAAATCAGTTAACGATGAAATCAGTTAAAGATGAAATTAGTTAAATGAAGATGAAATCAGTTAACGATGAAATCAGTTAAAGATTAAATCAGTTAAAGATGAAATCAGTTAAATGAAGATGAAATCAGTTAACGATGAAATCAGTTAACGATGAAATCAGTTAAATGAAGATGAAATCAGTTAACGATGAAATCAGTTAAAGATGAAATCAGTTAAATGAAGATGAAATCAGTTAACGATGAAATCAGTTAAATGAAGATGATATCAGTTAACGATGAAATCAGTTAAAGATGAAATCAGTTAAATGAAGATGAAATCAGTTAAATGAAGATGAAATCAGTTAACGATGAAATCAGTTACAGATGAAATCAGTTACATGAAGATTAAATCAGTTAAAGATTAAATCAGTTAAAGATGAAATCAGTTAAAGATGAAATCAGTTAAAGATGAAATCAGTTAAATGAAGATGAAATCAGTTAACGATGAAATCAGTTAAAGATGAAATCAGTTAACGATGAAATCAGTTAAAGATGAAATCAGTTAAATGAAGATGAAATCAGTTAAATGAAGATGAAATCAGTTAACGATGAAATCAGTTAAATGAAGATGAAATCAGTTACATGAAGATGACATCAGTTAAAGATGAAATCAGTTAAATGAAGAATGAAATCAGTTAAAGATGAAATCAGTTAAATGAAGATGAAATCAGTTAACGATGAAATCAGTTAAATGAAGATGAAATCAGTTAAATGAAGATGAAATCAGTTAACGATGAAATCAGTTAAAGATGAAATCAGTTAAATGAAGATGAAATCAGTTAACGATGAAATCAGTTAACGATGAAATCAGTTAAATGAAGATGAAATCAGTTAAAGATGAAATCAGTTAAATGAAGATGAAATCAGTTAACGATGAAATCAGTTAAAGATGAAATCAGTTAACGATGAAATCAGTTAAATGAAGATGAAATCAGTTAACGATGAAATCAGTTAAAGATGAAATCAGTTAAATGAAGATGAAATCAGTTAACGATGAAATCAGTTAAATGAAGATGAAATCAGTTAACGATGAAATCAGTTAAAGATGAAATCAGTTAAATGAAGATGAAATCAGTTAACGATGAAATCAGTTAAAGATGAAATCAGTTAAATGAAGATGAAATCAGTTAACGATGAAATCAGTTAAATGAAGATGAAATCAGTTAACGATGAAATCAGTTAAAGATGAAATCAGTTAAATGAAGATGAAATTAGTTAACGATGAAATCAGTTACAGATGAAATCAGTTACATGAAGATGAAATCAGTTAAAGATGAAATCAGTTAAATGAAGAATGAAATCAGTTACAGATGAAATCAGTTAAATGAAGATGAAATCAGTTAAAGATGAAATCAGTTAACGATGAAATCAGTTACAGATGAAATCAGTTACATGAAGAATGAAATCAGTTACAGATGAAATCAGTTAAATGAAGATGAAATCAGTTAAAGATGAAATCAGTTAAATGAAGAATGAAATCAGTTACAGATGAAATCAGTTAAATGAAGATGAAATCAGTTAAAGATGAAATCCGTTACAGATGAAATCAGTTAAATGAAGATGAAATCAGTTAACGATGAAATCAGTTAAAGATGAAATCAGTTAAATGAAGATGAAATCAGTTAAAGATTAAATCAGTTAAATGAAGATGAAAAAAGTTAACAATGAAATCAGTTAAAGATGAAATCAGTTAAATGAAGATGAAATCAGTTAACGATGAAATCAGTTAAATGAAGATGAAATCAGTTAACGATGAAATCAGTTAAAGATGAAATCAGTTAAATGAAGATGAAATCAGTTAAATGAAGATGAAATCAGTTAACGATGAAATTAGTTAAATGAAGATGAAATCAGTTAACGATGAAATCAGTTAAAGATGAAATCAGTTAAATGAAGATGAAATCAGTTAACGATGAAATCAGTTACAGATGAAATCAGTTACATGAAGATGAAATCAGTTAAAGATGAAATCAGTTAAATGAAGAATGAAATCAGTTACAGATGAAATCAGTTAAATGAAGATGAAATCAGTTAAAGATGAAATCAGTTACAGATGAAATCAGTTAAATGAAGATGAAATCAGTTAACGATGAAATCAGTTAAAGATGAAATCAGTTAAATGAAGATGAAATCAGTTAACGATGAAATCAGTTAAATGAAGATGAAATCAGTTAACGATGAAATCAGTTACATGAAGATGAAATCAGTTAAAGATGAAATCAGTTAAAGATGAAATCAGTTAAATGAAGATGAAATCAGTTAAATGAAGATGAAATCAGTTAACGATGAAATCAGTTAAATGAAGATGAAATCAGTTGAATGAAGATGAAATCAGTTAAAGATGAAATCAGTTAAATGAAGATGAAATCAGTTAACGATGAAATCAGTTAAAGACAAAATCAGTTAAATGAAGATGAAATCAGTTAACGATGAAATCAGTTAAATGAAGATGAAATCAGTTAAATGAAGATGAAATCAGTTAACGATGAAATTAGTTACAGATGAAATCAGTTACATGAAGATGAAATCAGTTAAAGATGAAATCAGTTAAATGAAGAATGAAATCAGTTAACGATGAAATCAGTTAAAGATGAAATAAGTTAAATGAAGATGAAATCAGTTAACGATGAAATCAGTTAAAGATGAAATCAGTTAAATGAAGATGAAATCAGTTAACGATGAAATCAGTGAAAGATGAAATCAGTTAAATGAAGATGAAATCAGTTAACGATGAAATCAGTTAAATGTAGATGAAATCAGTTCACGATGAAATCAGTTAAAGATGAAATCAGTTAAATGAAGATGAAATCAGTTAACGATGAAATCAGTTAAAGATGAAATCAGTTAAATGAAGATGAAATCAGTTAAAGATGAAATCAGTTAAATGAAGATGAAATCAGTTAACGATGAAATCAGTTAATTGAAGATGAAATCAGTTAACGATGAAATCAGTTAAAGATGAAATCAGTTAAATGAGGATGAAATCAGTTAACGATGAAATCAGTGAAAGATGAAATCAGTTAAATGAAGATGAAATCAGTTAACGATGAAATCAGTTAACGATGAAATCAGTTAAATGAAGATGAAATCAGTTAACGATGAAATCAGTTAACTATGAAATCAGTTAACGATGAAATCAGTTAAATGAAGATGAAATCAGTTAACGATGAAATCAGTTAAAGATGAAATCAGTTAAATGAAGATGAAATCAGTTAACGATGAAATCAGTTAAAGATGAAATCTGTTAACGATGAAATCAGTTAACGATGAAATCAGTTAAAGATGAAATCAGTTAAATGAAGATGAAATCAGTTAAATGAAGATGAAATCAGTGAAAGATGAAATCAGTTAACGATGAAATCAGTTAAATGAAGAATGAAAATGAAATCAGTTAAATGAAGATGAAATCAGTTAACGATGAAATCAGTTAAAGATTAAATCAGTTAAATGAAGATGAAATCAGTTAACGATGAAATCAGTTAAATGAAGATGAAATCAGTTAACGATGAAATCAGTTAAAGATGAAATCAGTTAAATGAAGATGAAATCAGTTAAAGATGAAATCAGTTAAATGAAGATGAAATCAGTTAACGATGAAATCAGTTAATTGAAGATGAAATCAGTTAACGATGAAATCAGTTAAAGATGAAATCAGTTAAATGAGGATGAAATCAGTTAACGATGAAATCAGTTAAAGATGAAATCAGTTAAATGAAGATGAAATCAGTTAACGATGAAATCAGTTAAAGATGAAATCAGTTAAATGAAGATGAAATCAGTTAACGATGAAATCAGTTAAAGATGAAATCAGTTAAATGAAGATGAAATCAGTTAAAGATGAAATCAGTTAAATGAAGATGAAATCAGTTAACGATGAAATCAGTTAAAGATGAAATCAGTTAAATGAAGATGAAATCAGTTAACGATGAAATCAGTTAAATGAAGATGAAATCAGTTAACGATGAAATCAGTTAAAGATGAAATCAGTTAAATGAAGATGAAATCACTTAACGATGAAATCAGTTACAGATGAAATCAGTTACATGAAGATGAAATCAGTTAAAGATGAAATCAGTTAAATGAAGATGAAATCAGTTAACGATGAAATCAGTTAAAGATGAAATCAGTTAAATGAAGATGAAATCAGTTAACGATGAAATCAGTTAAATGAAGATGAAATCAGTTAACGATGAAATCAGTTAAAGATGAAATCAGTTAAATGAAGATGAAATCAGTTAACGATGAAATCAGTTCAAGATGAAATCAGTTAAATGAAGATGAAATCAGTTCAAGATGAAATCAGTTAAATGAAGATGAAATCAGTTAACGATGAAATCAGTTAAATGAAGATGAAATCAGTTAACGATGAAATCAGTTAAAGATGAAATCAGTTAAATGAAGATGAAATCAGTTAACGATGAAATCAGTGAAAGATGAAATCAGTTAAATGAAGATGAAATCAGTAAACGATGAAATCAGTTAAATGAAGATGAAATCAGTTAACAATGAAATCAGTTAACGATGAAATCAGTTAAATGAAGATGAAATCAGTTAACGATGAAATCAGTTAAAGATGAAATCAGTTAAATGAAGATGAAGTCAGTTAACGATGAAATCAGTTAAATGAAGATGAAATCAGTTAACGATGAAATCAGTTAAAGATGAAATCAGTTAAATGAAGATGAAATCACTTAACGATGAAATCAGTTACAGATGAAATCAGTTACATGAAGATGAAATCAGTTAAAGATGAAATCAGTTAAATGAAGATGAAATCAGTTAACGATGAAATCAGTTAAAGATGAAATCAGTTAAATGAAGATGAAATCAGTTAACGATGAAATCAGTTAAATGAAGATGAAATCAGTTAACGATGAAATCAGTTAAAGATGAAATCAGTTAAATGAAGATGAAATCAGTTAACGATGAAATCAGTTCAAGATGAAATCAGTTAAATGAAGATGAAATCAGTTCAAGATGAAATCAGTTAAATGAAGATGAAATCAGTTAACGATGAAATCAGTTAAATGAAGATGAAATCAGTTAACGATGAAATCAGTTAAAGATGAAATCAGTTAAATGAAGATGAAATCAGTTAACGATGAAATCAGTGAAAGATGAAATCAGTTAAATGAAGATGAAATCAGTAAACGATGAAATCAGTTAAATGAAGATGAAATCAGTTAACAATGAAATCAGTTAACGATGAAATCAGTTAACGATGAAATCAGTTAAATGAAGATGAAATCAGTTAACGATGAAATCAGTTAAATGAAGATGAAATCAGTTAACGATGAAATCAGTTAAAGATGAAATCAGTTAAATGAAGAATGAAAATGAAATCAGTTAAATGAAGATGAAATCAGTTAACGATGAAATCAGTTAAAGATGAAATCAGTTAAATGAAGATGAAATCAGTTAACGATGAAATCAGTTAAAGATGAAATCAGTTAACGATGAAATCAGTTAAAGATGAAATCAGTTAAATGAAGATGAAATCAGTTAAATGAAGATGAAATCAGTTAACGATGAAATCAGTTAAATGAAGATGAAATCAGTTACATGAAGATGACATCAGTTAAAGATGAAATCAGTTAAATGAAGAATGAAATCAGTTAAAGATGAAATCAGTTAAATGAAGATGAAATCAGTTAACGATGAAATCAGTTAAATGAAGATGAAATCAGTTAAATGAAGATGAAATCAGTTAACGATGAAATCAGTTAAAGATGAAATCAGTTAAATGAAGATGAAATCAGTTAACGATGAAATCAGTTAACGATGAAATCAGTTAAATGAAGATGAAATCAGTTAAAGATGAAATCAGTTAAATGAAGATGAAATCAGTTAACGATGAAATCAGTTAAAGATGAAATCAGTTAACGATGAAATCAGTTAAATGAAGATGAAAACAGTTAACGATGAAATCAGTTAAAGATGAAATCAGTTAAATGAAGATGAAATCAGTTAACGATGAAATCAGTTAAATGAAGATGAAATCAGTTAACGATGAAATCAGTTAAAGATGAAATCAGTTAAATGAAGATGAAATCAGTTAACGATGAAATCAGTTAAAGATGAAATCAGTTACATGAAGATGAAATCAGTTAACGATGAAATCAGTTAAATGAAGATGAAATCAGTTAACGATGAAATCAGTTAAAGATGAAATCAGTTAAATGAAGATGAAATCAGTTAACGATGAAATCAGTTACAGATGAAATCAGTTACATGAAGATGAAATCAGTTAAAGATGAAATCAGTTAAATGAAGAATGAAATCAGTTACAGATGAAATCAGTTAAATGAAGATGAAATCAGTTAAAGATGAAATCAGTTAACGATGAAATCAGTTACAGATGAAATCAGTTACATGAAGATGAAATCAGTTAAAGATGAAATCAGTTAAATGAAGAATGAAATCAGTTACAGATGAAATCAGTTAAATGAAGATGAAATCAGTTAAAGATGAAATCAGTTACAGATGAAATCAGTTAAATGAAGATGAAATCAGTTAACGATGAAATCAGTTAAAGATGAAATCAGTTAAATGAAGATGAAATCAGTTAAAGATTAAATCAGTTAAATGAAGATGAAATCAGTTAACGATGAAATCAGTTAAAGATGAAATCAGTTAAAGATGAAATCAGTTAAATGAAGATGAAATCAGTTAACGATGAAATTAGTTAAATGAAGATGAAATCAGTTAACGATGAAATCAGTTAAAGATGAAATCAGTTAAATGAAGATGAAATCAGTTAACGATGAAATCAGTTACAGATGAAATCAGTTACATGAAGATGAAATCAGTTAAAGATGAAATCAGTTAAATGAAGAATGAAATCAGTTACAGATGAAATCAGTTAAATGAAGATGAAATCAGTTAAAGATGAAATCAGTTACAGATGAAATCAGTTAAATGAAGATGAAATCAGTTAACGATGAAATCAGTTAAAGATGAAATCAGTTAAATGAAGATGAAATCAGTTAACGATGAAATCAGTTAAATGAAGATGAAATCAGTTAACGATGAAATCAGTTACAGATGAAATCAGTTACATGAAGATGAAATCAGTTAAAGATGAAATCAGTTAAATGAAGAATGAAATCAGTTACAGATGAAATCAGTTAAATGAAGATGAAATCAGTTAAAGATGAAATCAGTTACAGATGAAATCAGTTAAATGAAGATGAAATCAGTTAACGATGAAATCAGTTAAAGATGAAATCAGTAAAATGAAGATGAAATCAGTTATATGAAGATGAAATCAGTTAACGATGAAATCAGTTACAGATGAAATCAGTTACATGAAGATTAAATCAGTTAAAGATTAAATCAGTTAAATGAAGATGAAATCAGTTAAAAATGAAATCAGGTAAATGAAGAATGAAAATGAAATCAGTTAAATGAAGATGAAATCAGTTAATGATGAAATCAGTTAAAGATGAAATCAGTTAAATGAAGATGAAATCAGTTAACGATGAAATCAGTTAAAGATGAAATCAGTTAAAGATGAAATCAGTTAAATGAAGATGAAATCAGTTAACGATGAAATCAGTTAAAGATGAAATCAGTTAAATGAAGATGAAATCAGTTAACGATGAAATCAGTTAAAGATGAAATCAGTTAAATTAGGATGAAATCAGTTAACGATGAAATCAGTTAAAGATGAAATCAGTTAAATGAAGATGAAATCAGTTAACGATGAAATCAGTTAAAGATGAAATCAGTTAAATGAAGATGAAATCAGTTAACGATGAAATCAGTTAAATGAAGATGAAATCAGTTAACGATGAAATCAGTTAAAGATGAAATCAGTTAAATGAAGATGAAATCAGTTAACGATGAAATCAATTAAATGAAGATGAAATCAGTTAACGATGAAATCAGTTAACGATGAAATCAGTTAAATGAAGATGAAATCAGTTAACGATGAAATCAGTTACAGATGAAATCAGTTACATGAAGATGAAATCAGTTAAAGATGAAATCAGTTAAATGAAGAATGAAATCAGTTAACGATGAAATCAGTTAAAGATGAAATCAGTTAAATGAAGATGAAATCAGTTAACGATGAAATCAGTTAAAGATGAAATCAGTTACAGATGAAATCATTTAAATGAAGATGAAATCAGTTAACGATGAAATCAGTTAAATGAAGATGAAATCAGTTAAATGAAGATGAAATCAGTTAACGATGAAATCAGTTAAAGATGAAATCAGTTAAATGAAGATGAAATCAGTTAAATGAAGATGAAATCAGTTAACGATGAAATCAGTTACAGATGAAATCAGTTACATGAAGATTAAATCAGTTAAAGATTAAATCAGTTAAATGAAGATGAAATCAGTTAAAGATGAAATCAGTTAAATGAAGAATGAAAATGAAATCAGTTAAATGAAGATGAAATCAGTTAACGATGAAATCAGTTAAAGATGAAATCAGTTAAATGAAGATGAAATCAGTTAACGATGAAATCAGTTAAAGATGAAATCAGTTAAATGAAGATGAAATCAGTTAACGATGAAATCAGTTAAAGATGAAATCAGTTAAATGAAGATGAAATCAGTTAACGATGAAATCAGTTAAACATGAAATCAATTAAATTAGGATGAAATCAGTTAACGATGAAATCAGTTAAAGATGAAATCAGTTAAATGAAGATGAAATCAGTTAACGATGAAATCAGTTAAATGAAGATGAAATCAGTTAACGATGAAATCAGTTAACGATGAAATCAGTTAAATGAAGATGAAATCAGTTAACGATGAAATCAGTTACAGATGAAATCAGTTACATGAAGATGAAATCAGTTAAAGATGAAATCAGTTAAATGAAGAATGAAATCAGTTAACGATGAAATCAGTTAAAGATGAAATCAGTTAAATGAAGATGAAATCAGTTAACGATGAAATCAGTTAAAGATGAAATCAGTTAAATGAAGATGAAATCAGTTAAAGATGAAATCAGTTAAATGAAGATGAAATCAGTAAACGATGAAATCAGTTAAAGATGAAATCAGTTAAATGAAGATGAAATCAGTTAACGATGAAATCAGTTACAGATGAAATCAGTTACATGAAGATGAAATCAGTTAAAGATGAAATCAGTTAAATGAAGAATGAAATCAGTTAACGATGAAATCAATTAAAGATGAAATCAGTTAAATGAAGATGAAATCAGTTAACGATGAAATCAGTTAAATGAAGATGAAATCAGTTAACGATGAAATCAGTTAAAGATGAAATCAGTTAAATGAAGATGAAATCAGTTACAGATGAAATCAGTTACATGAAGATTAAATCAGTTAAAGATGAAATCAGTTAAATGAAGATGAAATCAGTTAAAGATGAAATCAGTTAAATGAAGATGAAATCAGTTAACGATGAAATCAGTTAAAGATGAAATTAGTTAAATGAAGATGAAATCAGTTAACGATGAAATCAGTTAAAGATTAAATCAGTTAAAGATGAAATCAGTTAAATGAAGATGAAATCAGTTAACGATGAAATCAGTTAAAGATGAAATCAGTTAAATGAAGATGAAATCAGTTAACGATGAAATCAGTTAACGATGAAATCAGTTAAAGATGAAATCAGTTAAATGAAGATGAAATCAGTTAACGATGAAATCATTTAAATGAAGATGAAATCAGTTAACGATGAAATCAGTTAAATGAAGATGAAATCAGTTAACGATGAAATCAGTTAACGATGAAATCAGTTAAATGAAGAATGAAAATGAAATCAGTTAAATGAAGATGAAATCAGTTAACGATGAAATCAGTTAACGATGAAATCAGTTAACGATGAAATCAGTTAAATGAAGATGAAATCAGTTAACGATGAAATCAGTTAAATGAAGATGAAATCAGTTAACGATGAAATCAGTTAAAGATGAAATTAGTTAAATGAAGATGAAATCAGTTAACGATGAAATCAGTTAAAGATTAAATCAGATAAAGATGAAATCAGTTAAATGAAGATGAAATCAGTTAACGATGAAATCAGTTAACGATGAAATCAGTTAAATGTAGATGAAATCAGTTAACGATGAAATCAGTTAAAGATGAAATCAGTTAAATGAAGATGAAATCAGTTAACGATGAAATCAGTTAAATGAAGATGATATCAGTTAACGATGAAATCAGTTAAAGATGAAATCAGTTAAATGAAGATGAAATCAGTTAACGATGAAATCAGTTAAATGAAGATGATATCAGTTAACGATGAAATCAGTTAACGATGAAATCAGTTACAGATGAAATCAGTTACATGAAGATGAAATCAGTTAAAGATGAAATCAGTTAAAGATGAAATCAGTTAAATGAAGATGAAATCAGTTAACGATGAAATCAGTTAAATGAAGATGAAATCAGTTAACGATGAAATCAGTTAAATGAAGATGAAATCAGTTAACGATGAAATCAGTTAAAGATGAAATCAGTTAAATGAAGATGAAATCAGTTAACGATGAAATCAGTTAAAGATGAAATCAGTTAAATGAAGATGAAATCAGTTAACGATGAAATCAGTTAAAGATGAAATCAGTTAAATGAAGATGAAATCAGTTAACGATGAAATCAGTTAAATGAAGATGAAATCAGTTAACGATGAAATCAGTTAAAGATGAAATCAGTTAAATGAAGATGAAATCAGTTAACGATGAAATCAGTTAAATGAAGATGAAATCAGTTAACGATGAAATCAGTTACAGATGAAATCAGTTACATGAAGATGACATCAGTTAAAGATGAAATCAGTTACAGATGAAATCAGTTAAAGATGAAATCAGTTAAATGAAGAATGAAATCAGTTAACGATGAAATCAGTTAAAGATGAAATCAGTTAAATGAAGATGAAATCAGTTAACGATGAAATCAGTTACAGATGAAATCAGTTAAAGATGAAATCAGTTAAATGAAGATGAAATCAGTTAAATGAAGATGAAATCAGTTAACGATGAAATCAGTTACAGATGAAATCAGTTAAAGATGAAATCAGTTAAATGAAGAATGAAATCAGTTAACGATGAAATCAGTTAAAGATGAAATCAGTTAAATGAAGATGAAATCAGTTAAATGAAGATGAAATCAGTTAACGATGAAATCAGTTACAGATGAAATCAGTTACATGAAGATGAAATCAGTTAAAGATGAAATCAGTTAAATGAAGAATGAAATCAGTTAACGATGAAATCAGTTAAAGATGAAATCAGTTAAATGAAGATGAAATCAGTTAACGATGAAATCAGTTAAATGAAGATGAAATCAGTTAACGATGAAATCAGTTAAAGATGAAATCAGTTAAATGAAGATGAAATCAGTTATCGATGAAATCAGTTAAAGATGAAATCAGTTTAATGAAGATGAAATCAGTTAAATGAAGATGAAATCAGTTAACGATGAAATCAGTTAAAGATGAAATCAGTTAAATGAAGATGAAATCAGTTAACGATGAAATCAGTTAAATGAAGATGAAATCAGTTAACGATGAAATCAGTTAAAGATGAAATCAGTTAAAGATGAAATCAGTTAAATGAAGATGAAATCAGTTAACGATGAAATCAGTTACAGATGAAATCAGTTACATGAAGATTAAATCAGTTAAAGATTAAATCAGTTAAATGAAGATGAAATCAGTTAAAGATGAAATCAGTTAAATGAAGAATGAAAATGAAATCAGTTAAATGAAGATGAAATCAGTTAACGATGAAATCAGTTAAAGATGAAATCAGTTAAATGAAGATGAAATCAGTTAACGATGAAATCAGTTAAATGAAGATGAAATCAGTTAACGATGAAATCAGTTAAAGATGAAATCAGTTAAATGAAGATGAAATCAGTTAAATGAAGATGAAATCAGTTAACGATGAAATCAGTTACAGATGAAATCAGTTACATGAAGATTAAATCAGTTAACGATGAAATCAGTTAAATGAAGATGAAATCAGTTAACGATGAAATCAGTTAAAGATGAAATCAGTTAAATGAAGATGAAATCAGTTAACGATGAAATCAGTTAAAGATGAAATCAGTTACAGATGAAATCAGTTACATGATGATTAAATTAGTTAACGATGAAATCAGTTAAACATGAAATCAGTTAAATGAAGAATGAAAATGAAATCAGTTAAATGAAGATGAAATCAGTTAACGATGAAATCAGTTAAAGATGAAATCAGTTAAATGAAGATGAAATCAGTTAACGATGAAATCAGTTAACGATGAAATCAGTTAAATGAAGATGAAATCAGTTAAATGAAGATGAAATCAGTTAACGATGAAATCAGTTAAATGAAGATGAAATCAGTAAACGATGAAATCAGTTAACGATGAAATCAGTTAAATGAAGATGAAATCAGTTAACGATGAAATCAGTTAAAGATGAAATCAGTTAAATGAAGATGAAATCAGTTAACGATGAAATCAGTTAAATGAAGATGAAATCAGTTAACGATGAAATCAGTTAAAGATGAAATCAGTTAAATGAAGATGAAATCAGTTAACGATGAAATCAGTTAAAGATGAAATCAGTTACAGATGAAATCAGTTACATGATGATTAAATTAGTTAACGATGAAATCAGTTAAACATGAAATCAGTTAAAGATGAAATCAGTTAAATGAAGAATGAAAATGAAATCAGTTAAATGAAGATGAAATCAGTTAACGATGAAATCAGTTACATGAAGATTAAATCAGTTAAAGATTAAATCAGTTAAATGAAGATGAAATCAGTTAAATGAAGATGAAATCAGTTAACGATGAAATCAGTTAAATGAAGATGAAATCAGTTAACGATGAAATCAGTTAAAGATGAAATCAGTTAACGATGAAATCAGTTAAATGAAGATGAAATCAGTTAAATGAAGATGAAATCAGATACAGATGAATTCAGTTACATGAAGATTAAATCAGTTAAAGATGAAATCAGTTAAATGAAGATGAAATCAGTTAAAGATGAAATCAGTTAAATGAAGAATGAAAATGAAATCAGTTAAATGAAGATGAAATCAGTTAACGATGAAGTCAGTTAAAGATGAAATCAGTTAAATGAAGATGAAATCAGTTAACGATGAAATCAGTTAAATGAAGATGAAATCAGTTAAATGAAGATGAAATCAGTTAACGATGAAATCAGTTAAATGAAGATGAAATCAGTTAACGATGAAATCAGTTAAAGATGAAATCAGTTAAATGAAGATGAAATCAGTTAACGATTAAATCAGTTAAATGAAGATGAAATCAGTTAACGATGAAATCAGTTAAAGATGAAATCAGTTAAATGAAGATGAAATCAGTTAACGATGAAATCAGTTAAAGATGAAATCAGTTACAGATGAAATCAGTTCCATGAAGATGAAATCAGTTAACGATGAAATCAGTTAAAGATGAAATCAGTTAACGATGAAATCAGTTAAATGAAGAATGAAAATGAAATCAGTTAAATGAAGATGAAATCAGTTAACGATGAAATCAGTTAAAGATGAAATCAGTTAAATGAAGATGAAATCAGTTAACGATGAAATCAGTTAAATGAAGATGAAATCAGTTAACGATGAAATCAGTTAAAGATGAAATCAGTTAAATGAAGATTAAATCAGTTAAAGATGAAATCAGTTAAATGAAGATGAAATCAGTTAAATGAAGATGAAATCAGTTAACGATGAAATCAGTTACAGATGAAATCAGTTACATGAAGATTAAATCAGTTAAAGATTAAATCAGTTAAATGAAGATGAAATCAGTTAAAGATGAAATCAGTTAAATGAAGATGAAATCAGTTAACGATGAAATCAGTTAAAGACGAAATCAGTTAACGATGAAATCAGTTAAATGAAGATGAAATCAGTTAACGATGAAATCAGTTAACGATGAAATCACTTAAATGAAGATGAAATCAGTTAACGATGAAATCAGTTAACGATGAAATCAGTTAAATGAAGATGAAATCAGTTAACGATGAAATCAGATAAATGAAGATGAAATCAGTTAACGATGAAATCAGTTAAAGATGAAATCAGTTAAATTAAGATAAAATCAGTTAACGATGAAATCAGTTAAATGAAGATGAAATCAGTTAACGATGAAATCAGTTAAAGATGAAATCAGTTAAATGAAGATGAAATCAGTTAAATGAAGATGAAATCAGTTAACGATGAAATCAGTTAAAAATGAAATCAGTTAAATGAAGATTAAATCAGTTAAAGATGAAATCAGTTAAATGAAGATGAAATCAGTTAACGATGAAATCAGTTACAGATGAAATCAGTTACATGAAGATTAAATCAGTTAAAGATTAAATCAGTTAAATGAAGATGAAATCAGTTAACGATGAAATCAGTTAAATGAAGATGAAATCAGTTAACGATGAAATCACTTAAATGAAGATGAAATCAGTTAACGATGAAATCAGTTAACGATGAAATCAGTTAAATGAAGATGAAATCAGTTAACGATGAAATCAGATAAATGAAGATGAAATCAGTTAACGATGAAATCAGTTAAAGATGAAATCAGTTAAATTAAGATAAAATCAGTTAACGATGAAATCAGTTAAATGAAGATGAAATCAGTTAACGATGAAATCAGTTAACGATGAAATCAGTTAAATGAAGATGAAATCAGTTAACGATGAAATCAGATAAATGAAGATGAAATCAGTTAACGATGAAATCAGTTAAAGATGAAATCAGTTACAGATGAAATCAGTTACAGATGAAATCAGTTACATGAAGATGAAATCAGTTACAGATGAAATCAGTTACATGAAGATGAAATCAGTTACAGATGAAATCAGTTAAAGATGAAATCAGTTAAATGAAGATGAAATCAGTTAACGATGAAATCAGTTAAATGAAGAATGAAAATGAAATCAGTTAAATGAAGATGAAATCAGTTAACGATGAAATCAGTTAAATGAAGATGAAATCAGTTAAATGAAGATGAAATCAGTTAACGATGAAATCAGTTAACGATGAAATCAGTTAAATGAAGATGAAATCAGTTAACGATGAAATCAGTTAAAGATGAAATCAGTTAAATGAAGATGAAATCAGTTAAAGATGAAATCAGTTAAATGAAGAATGAAATCAGTTAACGATGAAATCAGTTAAAGATGAAATCAGTTGAATGAAGATGAAATCAGTTAACGATGAAATCAGTTACAGATGAAATCAGTTACATGAAGATGAAATCAGTTACAGATGAAATCAGTTAAAGATGAAATCAGTTAAATGAAGATGAAATCAGTTACAGATGAAATCAGTTAAATGAAGATGAAATCAGTTAACGATGAAATCAGTTAATTGAAGATGAAATCAGTTAACGATGAAATCAGTTAAAGATGAAATCAGTTAAATGAAGATGAAATCAGTTAACGATGAAATCAGTTAAAGATGAAATCAGTTAACGATGAAATCAGTTAAAGATGAAATCAGTTACAGATGAAATCAGTTACATGAAGATTAAATCAGTTAACGATGTAATCAGTTAAAGATGAAATCAGTTAACGATGAAATCAGTTAAATGAAGATGAAATCAGTCAACGATGAAATCAGTTAAAGATGAAATCAGTTACATGAAGATGAAATCAGTTAACGATGAAATCAGTTAAATGAAGAATGAAAATGAAATCAGTTAAATGAAGATGAAATCAGTTAACGATGAAATCAGTTAAAGATGAAATCAGTTAAATGAAGATGAAATCAGTTAACGATGAAATCAGTTAACGATGAAATCAGTTAACGATGAAATCAGTTAAATGAAGATGAAATCAGTTAACGATGAAATCAGTTAACGATGAAATCAGTTAAATGAAGATGAAATCAGTTAAATGAAGATGAAATCAGTTAACGATGAAATCAGTTAAATGAAGATGAAATCAGTTAAATGAAGATGAAATCAGTTAACGATGAAATCAGTTAAAGATGAAATCAGTTAAATGAAGATGAAATCAGTTAACGATGAAATCAGTTAAAGATGAAATCAGTTAAATGAAGATGAAATCAGTTAACGATGAAATCAGTTACAGATGAAATCAGTTACATGAAGATGAAATCAGTTACAGATGAAATCAGTTACAGATGAAATCAGTTACATGAAGATGAAATCAGTTACAGATGAAATCAGTTAAAGATGAAATCAGTTAAATGAAGATGAAATCAGTTAACGATGAAATCAGTTAAAGATGAAATCAGTTAAATGAAGATGAAATCAGTTACAGATGAAATCAGTTAAATGAAGATGAAATCAGTTAACGATGAAATCAGTTAAAGATGAAATCAGTTAAATGAAGATGAAATCAGTTAACAATGAAATCAGTTACAGATGAAATCAGTTACATGAAGATGAAATCAGTTACAGATGAAATCAGTTAAAGATGAAATCAGTTAAATGAAGATGAAATCAGTTAACGATGAAATCAGTTAAAGATGAAATCAGTTAAAGATGAAATCAGTTAAAGATGAAATCAGTTAAATGAAGATGAAATCAGTTAACGATGAAATCAGTTAAAGATGAAATCAGTTAAATGAAGATGAAATCAGTTAACGATGAAATCAGTTAAAGATGAAATCAGTTAAATTAGGATGAAATCAGTTAACGATGAAATCAGTTAAAGATGAAATCAGTTAAATGAAGATGAAATCAGTTAACGATGAAATCAGTTAAAGATGAAATCAGTTAAATGAAGATGAAATCAGTTAACGATGAAATCAGTTAAATGAAGATGAAATCAGTTAACGATGAAATCAGTTAAAGATGAAATCAGTTAAATGAAGATGAAATCAGTTAACGATGAAATCAATTAAATGAAGATGAAATCAGTTAACGATGAAATCAGTTAACGATGAAATCAGTTAAATGAAGATGAAATCAGTTAACGATGAAATCAGTTACAGATGAAATCAGTTACATGAAGATGAAATCAGTTAAAGATGAAATCAGTTAAATGAAGAATGAAATCAGTTAACGATGAAATCAGTTAAAGATGAAATCAGTTAAATGAAGATGAAATCAGTTAACGATGAAATCAGTTAAAGATGAAATCAGTTACAGATGAAATCATTTAAATGAAGATGAAATCAGTTAACGATGAAATCAGTTAAATGAAGATGAAATCAGTTAAATGAAGATGAAATCAGTTAACGATGAAATCAGTTAAAGATGAAATCAGTTAAATGAAGATGAAATCAGTTAAATGAAGATGAAATCAGTTAACGATGAAATCAGTTACAGATGAAATCAGTTACATGAAGATTAAATCAGTTAAAGATTAAATCAGTTAAATGAAGATGAAATCAGTTAAAGATGAAATCAGTTAAATGAAGAATGAAAATGAAATCAGTTAAATGAAGATGAAATCAGTTAACGATGAAATCAGTTAAAGATGAAATCAGTTAAATGAAGATGAAATCAGTTAACGATGAAATCAGTTAAAGATGAAATCAGTTAAATGAAGATGAAATCAGTTAACGATGAAATCAGTTAAAGATGAAATCAGTTAAATGAAGATGAAATCAGTTAACGATGAAATCAGTTAAACATGAAATCAATTAAATTAGGATGAAATCAGTTAACGATGAAATCAGTTAAAGATGAAATCAGTTAAATGAAGATGAAATCAGTTAACGATGAAATCAGTTAAATGAAGATGAAATCAGTTAACGATGAAATCAGTTAACGATGAAATCAGTTAAATGAAGATGAAATCAGTTAACGATGAAATCAGTTACAGATGAAATCAGTTACATGAAGATGAAATCAGTTAAAGATGAAATCAGTTAAATGAAGAATGAAATCAGTTAACGATGAAATCAGTTAAAGATGAAATCAGTTAAATGAAGATGAAATCAGTTAACGATGAAATCAGTTAAAGATGAAATCAGTTAAATGAAGATGAAATCAGTTAAAGATGAAATCAGTTAAATGAAGATGAAATCAGTAAACGATGAAATCAGTTAAAGATGAAATCAGTTAAATGAAGATGAAATCAGTTAACGATGAAATCAGTTACAGATGAAATCAGTTACATGAAGATGAAATCAGTTAAAGATGAAATCAGTTAAATGAAGAATGAAATCAGTTAACGATGAAATCAATTAAAGATGAAATCAGTTAAATGAAGATGAAATCAGTTAACGATGAAATCAGTTAAATGAAGATGAAATCAGTTAACGATGAAATCAGTTAAAGATGAAATCAGTTAAATGAAGATGAAATCAGTTACAGATGAAATCAGTTACATGAAGATTAAATCAGTTAAAGATGAAATCAGTTAAATGAAGATGAAATCAGTTAAAGATGAAATCAGTTAAATGAAGATGAAATCAGTTAACGATGAAATCAGTTAAAGATGAAATTAGTTAAATGAAGATGAAATCAGTTAACGATGAAATCAGTTAAAGATTAAATCAGTTAAAGATGAAATCAGTTAAATGAAGATGAAATCAGTTAACGATGAAATCAGTTAAAGATGAAATCAGTTAAATGAAGATGAAATCAGTTAACGATGAAATCAGTTAACGATGAAATCAGTTAAAGATGAAATCAGTTAAATGAAGATGAAATCAGTTAACGATGAAATCATTTAAATGAAGATGAAATCAGTTAACGATGAAATCAGTTAAATGAAGATGAAATCAGTTAACGATGAAATCAGTTAACGATGAAATCAGTTAAATGAAGAATGAAAATGAAATCAGTTAAATGAAGATGAAATCAGTTAACGATGAAATCAGTTAACGATGAAATCAGTTAACGATGAAATCAGTTAAATGAAGATGAAATCAGTTAACGATGAAATCAGTTAAATGAAGATGAAATCAGTTAACGATGAAATCAGTTAAAGATGAAATTAGTTAAATGAAGATGAAATCAGTTAACGATGAAATCAGTTAAAGATTAAATCAGATAAAGATGAAATCAGTTAAATGAAGATGAAATCAGTTAACGATGAAATCAGTTAACGATGAAATCAGTTAAATGTAGATGAAATCAGTTAACGATGAAATCAGTTAAAGATGAAATCAGTTAAATGAAGATGAAATCAGTTAACGATGAAATCAGTTAAATGAAGATGATATCAGTTAACGATGAAATCAGTTAAAGATGAAATCAGTTAAATGAAGATGAAATCAGTTAACGATGAAATCAGTTAAATGAAGATGATATCAGTTAACGATGAAATCAGTTAACGATGAAATCAGTTACAGATGAAATCAGTTACATGAAGATGAAATCAGTTAAAGATGAAATCAGTTAAAGATGAAATCAGTTAAATGAAGATGAAATCAGTTAACGATGAAATCAGTTAAATGAAGATGAAATCAGTTAACGATGAAATCAGTTAAATGAAGATGAAATCAGTTAACGATGAAATCAGTTAAAGATGAAATCAGTTAAATGAAGATGAAATCAGTTAACGATGAAATCAGTTAAAGATGAAATCAGTTAAATGAAGATGAAATCAGTTAACGATGAAATCAGTTAAAGATGAAATCAGTTAAATGAAGATGAAATCAGTTAACGATGAAATCAGTTAAATGAAGATGAAATCAGTTAACGATGAAATCAGTTAAAGATGAAATCAGTTAAATGAAGATGAAATCAGTTAACGATGAAATCAGTTAAATGAAGATGAAATCAGTTAACGATGAAATCAGTTACAGATGAAATCAGTTACATGAAGATGACATCAGTTAAAGATGAAATCAGTTACAGATGAAATCAGTTAAAGATGAAATCAGTTAAATGAAGAATGAAATCAGTTAACGATGAAATCAGTTAAAGATGAAATCAGTTAAATGAAGATGAAATCAGTTAACGATGAAATCAGTTACAGATGAAATCAGTTAAAGATGAAATCAGTTAAATGAAGATGAAATCAGTTAAATGAAGATGAAATCAGTTAACGATGAAATCAGTTACAGATGAAATCAGTTAAAGATGAAATCAGTTAAATGAAGAATGAAATCAGTTAACGATGAAATCAGTTAAAGATGAAATCAGTTAAATGAAGATGAAATCAGTTAAATGAAGATGAAATCAGTTAACGATGAAATCAGTTACAGATGAAATCAGTTACATGAAGATGAAATCAGTTAAAGATGAAATCAGTTAAATGAAGAATGAAATCAGTTAACGATGAAATCAGTTAAAGATGAAATCAGTTAAATGAAGATGAAATCAGTTAACGATGAAATCAGTTAAATGAAGATGAAATCAGTTAACGATGAAATCAGTCAAAGATGAAATCAGTTAAATGAAGATGAAATCAGTTATCGATGAAATCAGTTAAAGATGAAATCAGTTTAATGAAGATGAAATCAGTTAAATGAAGATGAAATCAGTTAACGATGAAATCAGTTAAAGATGAAATCAGTTAAATGAAGATGAAATCAGTTAACGATGAAATCAGTTAAATGAAGATGAAATCAGTTAACGATGAAATCAGTTAAAGATGAAATCAGTTAAAGATGAAATCAGTTAAATGAAGATGAAATCAGTTAACGATGAAATCAGTTACAGATGAAATCAGTTACATGAAGATTAAATCAGTTAAAGATTAAATCAGTTAAATGAAGATGAAATCAGTTAAAGATGAAATCAGTTAAATGAAGAATGAAAATGAAATCAGTTAAATGAAGATGAAATCAGTTAACGATGAAATCAGTTAAAGATGAAATCAGTTAAATGAAGATGAAATCAGTTAACGATGAAATCAGTTAAATGAAGATGAAATCAGTTAACGATGAAATCAGTTAAAGATGAAATCAGTTAAATGAAGATGAAATCAGTTAAATGAAGATGAAATCAGTTAACGATGAAATCAGTTACAGATGAAATCAGTTACATGAAGATTAAATCAGTTAACGATGAAATCAGTTAAATGAAGATGAAATCAGTTAACGATGAAATCAGTTAAAGATGAAATCAGTTAAATGAAGATGAAATCAGTTAACGATGAAATCAGTTAAAGATGAAATCAGTTACAGATGAAATCAGTTACATGATGATTAAATTAGTTAACGATGAAATCAGTTAAACATGAAATCAGTTAAATGAAGAATGAAAATGAAATCAGTTAAATGAAGATGAAATCAGTTAACGATGAAATCAGTTAAAGATGAAATCAGTTAACGATGAAATCAGTTAAATGAAGATGAAATCAGTTAACGATGAAATCAGTTAACGATGAAATCAGTTAAATGAAGATGAAATCAGTTAAATGAAGATGAAATCAGTTAACGATGAAATCAGTTAAATGAAGATGAAATCAGTAAACGATGAAATCAGTTAACGATGAAATCAGTTAAATGAAGATGAAATCAGTTAACGATGAAATCAGTTAAAGATGAAATCAGTTAAATGAAGATGAAATCAGTTAACGATGAAATCAGTTAAATGAAGATGAAATCAGTTAACGATGAAATCAGTTAAAGATGAAATCAGTTAAATGAAGATGAAATCAGTTAACGATGAAATCAGTTAAAGATGAAATCAGTTACAGATGAAATCAGTTACATGATGATTAAATTAGTTAACGATGAAATCAGTTAAACATGAAATCAGTTAAAGATGAAATCAGTTAAATGAAGAATGAAAATGAAATCAGTTAAATGAAGATGAAATCAGTTAACGATGAAATCAGTTACATGAAGATTAAATCAGTTAAAGATTAAATCAGTTAAATGAAGATGAAATCAGTTAAATGAAGATGAAATCAGTTAACGATGAAATCAGTTAAATGAAGATGAAATCAGTTAACGATGAAATCAGTTAAAGATGAAATCAGTTAACGATGAAATCAGTTAAATGAAGATGAAATCAGTTAAATGAAGATGAAATCAGATACAGATGAATTCAGTTACATGAAGATTAAATCAGTTAAAGATGAAATCAGTTAAATGAAGATGAAATCAGTTAAAGATGAAATCAGTTAAATGAAGAATGAAAATGAAATCAGTTAAATGAAGATGAAATCAGTTAACGATGAAGTCAGTTAAAGATGAAATCAGTTAAATGAAGATGAAATCAGTTAACGATGAAATCAGTTAAATGAAGATGAAATCAGTTAAATGAAGATGAAATCAGTTAACGATGAAATCAGTTAAATGAAGATGAAATCAGTTAACGATGAAATCAGTTAAAGATGAAATCAGTTAAATGAAGATGAAATCAGTTAACGATTAAATCAGTTAAATGAAGATGAAATCAGTTAACGATGAAATCAGTTAAAGATGAAATCAGTTAAATGAAGATGAAATCAGTTAACGATGAAATCAGTTAAAGATGAAATCAGTTACAGATGAAATCAGTTCCATGAAGATGAAATCAGTTAACGATGAAATCAGTTAAAGATGAAATCAGTTAACGATGAAATCAGTTAAATGAAGAATGAAAATGAAATCAGTTAAATGAAGATGAAATCAGTTAACGATGAAATCAGTTAAAGATGAAATCAGTTAAATGAAGATGAAATCAGTTAACGATGAAATCAGTTAAATGAAGATGAAATCAGTTAACGATGAAATCAGTTAAAGATGAAATCAGTTAAATGAAGATTAAATCAGTTAAAGATGAAATCAGTTAAATGAAGATGAAATCAGTTAAATGAAGATGAAATCAGTTAACGATGAAATCAGTTACAGATGAAATCAGTTACATGAAGATTAAATCAGTTAAAGATTAAATCAGTTAAATGAAGATGAAATCAGTTAAAGATGAAATCAGTTAAATGAAGATGAAATCAGTTAACGATGAAATCAGTTAAAGACGAAATCAGTTAACGATGAAATCAGTTAAATGAAGATGAAATCAGTTAACGATGAAATCAGTTAACGATGAAATCACTTAAATGAAGATGAAATCAGTTAACGATGAAATCAGTTAACGATGAAATCAGTTAAATGAAGATGAAATCAGTTAACGATGAAATCAGATAAATGAAGATGAAATCAGTTAACGATGAAATCAGTTAAAGATGAAATCAGTTAAATTAAGATAAAATCAGTTAACGATGAAATCAGTTAAATGAAGATGAAATCAGTTAACGATGAAATCAGTTAAAGATGAAATCAGTTAAATGAAGATGAAATCAGTTAAATGAAGATGAAATCAGTTAACGATGAAATCAGTTAAAAATGAAATCAGTTAAATGAAGATTAAATCAGTTAAAGATGAAATCAGTTAAATGAAGATGAAATCAGTTAACGATGAAATCAGTTACAGATGAAATCAGTTACATGAAGATTAAATCAGTTAAAGATTAAATCAGTTAAATGAAGATGAAATCAGTTAACGATGAAATCAGTTAAATGAAGATGAAATCAGTTAACGATGAAATCACTTAAATGAAGATGAAATCAGTTAACGATGAAATCAGTTAACGATGAAATCAGTTAAATGAAGATGAAATCAGTTAACGATGAAATCAGATAAATGAAGATGAAATCAGTTAACGATGAAATCAGTTAAAGATGAAATCAGTTAAATTAAGATAAAATCAGTTAACGATGAAATCAGTTAAATGAAGATGAAATCAGTTAACGATGAAATCAGTTAACGATGAAATCAGTTAAATGAAGATGAAATCAGTTAACGATGAAATCAGATAAATGAAGATGAAATCAGTTAACGATGAAATCAGTTAAAGATGAAATCAGTTACAGATGAAATCAGTTACAGATGAAATCAGTTACATGAAGATGAAATCAGTTACAGATGAAATCAGTTACATGAAGATGAAATCAGTTACAGATGAAATCAGTTAAAGATGAAATCAGTTAAATGAAGATGAAATCAGTTAACGATGAAATCAGTTAAATGAAGAATGAAAATGAAATCAGTTAAATGAAGATGAAATCAGTTAACGATGAAATCAGTTAAATGAAGATGAAATCAGTTAAATGAAGATGAAATCAGTTAACGATGAAATCAGTTAACGATGAAATCAGTTAAATGAAGATGAAATCAGTTAACGATGAAATCAGTTAAAGATGAAATCAGTTAAATGAAGATGAAATCAGTTAAAGATGAAATCAGTTAAATGAAGAATGAAATCAGTTAACGATGAAATCAGTTAAAGATGAAATCAGTTGAATGAAGATGAAATCAGTTAACGATGAAATCAGTTACAGATGAAATCAGTTACATGAAGATGAAATCAGTTACAGATGAAATCAGTTAAAGATGAAATCAGTTAAATGAAGATGAAATCAGTTACAGATGAAATCAGTTAAATGAAGATGAAATCAGTTAACGATGAAATCAGTTAATTGAAGATGAAATCAGTTAACGATGAAATCAGTTAAAGATGAAATCAGTTAAATGAAGATGAAATCAGTTAACGATGAAATCAGTTAAAGATGAAATCAGTTAACGATGAAATCAGTTAAAGATGAAATCAGTTACAGATGAAATCAGTTACATGAAGATTAAATCAGTTAACGATGTAATCAGTTAACGATGAAATCAGTTAAATGAAGATGAAATCAGTCAACGATGAAATCAGTTAAAGATGAAATCAGTTACATGAAGATGAAATCAGTTAACGATGAAATCAGTTAAATGAAGAATGAAAATGAAATCAGTTAAATGAAGATGAAATCAGTTAACGATGAAATCAGTTAAAGATGAAATCAGTTAAATGAAGATGAAATCAGTTAACGATGAAATCAGTTAACGATGAAATCAGTTAACGATGAAATCAGTTAAATGAAGATGAAATCAGTTAACGATGAAATCAGTTAACGATGAAATCAGTTAAATGAAGATGAAATCAGTTAAATGAAGATGAAATCAGTTAACGATGAAATCAGTTAAATGAAGATGAAATCAGTTAAATGAAGATGAAATCAGTTAACGATGAAATCAGTTAAAGATGAAATCAGTTAAATGAAGATGAAATCAGTTAACGATGAAATCAGTTAAAGATGAAATCAGTTAAATGAAGATGAAATCAGTTAACGATGAAATCAGTTACAGATGAAATCAGTTACATGAAGATGAAATCAGTTACAGATGAAATCAGTTACAGATGAAATCAGTTACATGAAGATGAAATCAGTTACAGATGAAATCAGTTAAAGATGAAATCAGTTAAATGAAGATGAAATCAGTTAACGATGAAATCAGTTAAAGATGAAATCAGTTAAATGAAGATGAAATCAGTTACAGATGAAATCAGTTAAATGAAGATGAAATCAGTTAACGATGAAATCAGTTAAAGATGAAATCAGTTAAATGAAGATGAAATCAGTTAACAATGAAATCAGTTACAGATGAAATCAGTTACATGAAGATGAAATCAGTTACAGATGAAATCAGTTAAAGATGAAATCAGTTAAATGAAGATGAAATCAGTTAACGATGAAATCAGTTAAAGATGAAATCAGTTAAATGAAGATGAAATCAGTTACAGATGAAATCAGTTAAATGAAGATGAAATCAGTTAACGATGAAATCAGTTAACGATGAAATCAGTTAAATGAAGATGAAATCAGTTAACGATGAAATCAGTTAAAGATGAAATCAGTTAAATGAAGATGAAATCAGTTAACGATGAAATCAGTTAAAGATGAAATCAGTTAAAGATGAAATCAGTTACAGATGAAATCAGTTACATGAAGATGAAATCAGTTAACGATGAAATCAGTTAAAGATGAAATCAGTTAACGATGAAATCAGTTAAATGAAGATGAAATCAGTTAACGATGAAATCAGTTAAAGATGAAATCAGTTACATGAAGATGAAATCAGTCAACGATGAAATCAGTTAAATGAAGAATGAAAATGAAATCAGTTAAATGAAGATGAAATCAGTTAACGATGAAATCAGTTAAAGATGAAATCAGTTAAATGAAGATGAAATCAGTTAACGATGAAATCAGTTAAATGAAGATGAAATCAGTTAACGATGAAATCAGTTAAAGATGAAATCAGTTAAATGAAGATGAAATCAGTTAAATGAAGATGAAATCAGTTAACGATGAAATCAGTTAAAGATGAAATCAGTTAAATGAAGATGAAATCAGTTAACGATGAAATCAGTTAAATGAAGATGAAATCAGTTAAAGATGAAATCAGTTACAGATGAAATCAGTTACAGATGAAATCAGTTAAATGAAGATGAAATCAGTTAAAGATGAAATCAGTTAAATGAAGAATGAAAATGAAATCAGTTAAAGATGAAATCAGTTAAATGAAGAATGAAAATGAAATCAGTTAACGATGAAATCAGTTAAATGAAGATGAAATCAGTTAACGATGAAATCAGTTAAAGACGAAATCAGTTAAATGAAGATGAAATCAGTTAAATGAAGATGAAATCAGTTAACGATGAAATCAGTTAAAGATGAAATCAATTACAGATGAAATCAGTTACATGAAGATTAAATCAGTTAACGATGAAATCAGTTAAAGATGAAATCAGTTAACAATGAAATCAGTTAAATGAAGAATGAAAATGAAATCAGTTAAATGAAGATGAAATCAGTTAACGATGAAATCAGTTAACGATGAAATCAGTTAACGATGAAATCAGTTAAATGAAGATGAAATCAGTTAACGATGAAATCAGTTAAATGAAGATGAAATCAGTTAACGATGAAATCAGTTAAAGATGAAATCAGTTAAATGAAGATGAAATCAGTTAAATGAAGATGAAATCAGTTAACGATGAAATCAGTTAACGATGAAATCAGTTACAGATGAAATCAGTTACATGAAGATGAAATCAGTTACAGATGAAATCAGTTAACGATGAAATCAGTTAAATGAAGATGAAATCAGTTAAAGATTAAATCAGTTAAATGAAGATGAAATAAGTTAAAGATGAAATCAGTTAACAATGAAATCAGTTAACGATGAAATCAGTTAAATGAAGATGAAATCAGTTAACGATGAAATCAGTTAACGATGAAATCAGTTAACGATGGAATCAGTTAAATGAAGATGAAATCAGTTAACGATGAAATCAGTTAAAGATGAAATCAGTTAAAGATGAAATCAGTTAAATGAAGATGAAATCAGTTAACGATGAAATCAGTTAAAGATGAAATCAGTTAACGATGGAATCAGTTAAATGAAGATGAAATCAGTTAACGATGAAATCAGTTAACGATGAAATCAGTTAACGATGAAATCAGTTAAATGAAGATGAAATCAGTTAACGTTGAAATCAGTTAAATGAAGATGAAATCAGTTAAATGAAGATGAAATGAGTTAACGATGAAATCAGTTAAAGATGAAATCACTTAACGATGAAATCAGTTAAATGAAGATGAAATCAGGTAACGATGAAATCAGTTAAAGATGAAATCAGTTAACGATGGAATCAGTTAAATGAAGATGAAATCAGTTAACGATGAAATCAGTTAAAGATGAAATCAGTTAACGATGAAATCAGTTAACGATGAAATCAGTTAAATGAAGATGAAATCAGTTAACGTTGAAATCAGTTAAATGAAGATGAAATCAGTTAAATGAAGATGAAATCAGTTAACGATGAAATCAGTTAAAGATGAAATCAGTTAACGATGAAATCAGTTAACGATGAAATCAGTTAACGATGAAATCAGTTAAATGAAGATGAAATCAGTTAACGATGAAATCAGTTAACGATGGAATCAGTTAAATGAAGATGAAATCAGTTAACGATGAAATCAGTTAACGATGAAATCAGTTAAATGAAGATGAAATCAGTTAACGATGAAATCAGTTAAATGAAGATGAAATCAGTTAACGATGAAATCAGTTAACGATGAAATCAGTTAAATGAAGATGAAATCAGTTAACGATGGAATCAGTTAACGATGAAATCAGTTAACGATGAAATCAGTTAACGATGAAATCAGTTAAATGAAGATGAAATCAGTTAACGATGAAATCAGTTAAAGATGAAATCAGTTAAATGAAGATGAAATCAGTTAACGATGAAATCAGTGAAGTGAAGATGAAATCAGTTAACGATGAAATCAGTTAAAGATGAAATCAGTTAACGATGAAATCAGTTAAAGATGAAATCAGTTAACGATGGAATCAGTTAAATGAAGATGAAATCAGTTAACGATGAAATCAGTTAAAGATGAAATCAGTTAACGATGAAATCAGTTAAATGAAGATGAAATCAGTTAACGATGAAATCAGTTAAAGATGAAATCAGTTAACGATGGAATCAGTTAAATGAAGATGAAATCAGTTAACGATGAAATCAGTTAAAGATGAAATCAGTTAACGATGAAATCAGTTAACGATGAAATCAGTTAAATGAAGATGAAATCAGTTAACGTTGAAATCAGTTAAATGAAGATGAAATCAGTTAAATGAAGATGAAATCAGTTAACGATGAAATCAGTTAACGATGAAATCAGTTAAATGAAGATGAAATCAGTTAACGACGAAATCAGTTAACGATGAAATCAGTTAACGATGGAATCAGTTAAATGAAGATGAAATCAGTTAACGATGAAATCAGTTAAAGATGAAATCAGTTAACGATGGAATCAGTTAAATGAAGATGAAATCAGTTAACGATGAAATCAGTTAAAGATGAAATCAGTTAACGATGAAATCAGTTAAATGAAGATGAAATCAGTTAACGATGAAATCAGTTAAAGATGAAATCAGTTAACGATGGAATCAGTTAAATGAAGATGAAATCAGTTAACGATGAAATCAGTTAAAGATGAAATCTGTTAACGATGAAATCAGTTAAATGAAGATGAAATCAGTTAAATGAAGATGAAATCAGTTAACGATGAAATCAGTTAAAGATGAAATCAGTTAACGATGAAATCAGTTAACGATGAAATCAGTTAAATGAAGATGAAATCAGTTAACGATGAAATCAGTTAAAGATGAAATCAGTTAACGATGGAATCAGTTAAATGAAGATGAAATCAGTTAACGATGAAATCAGTTAACGATGAAATCAGTTAAATGAAGATGAAATCAGTTAACGATGAAATCAGTTAAATGAAGATGAAATCAGTTAACGATGAAATCAGTTAACGATGAAATCAGTTAAATGAAGATGAAATCAGTTAACGATGGAATCAGTTAAAGATGAAATCAGTTAAAGATGAAATCAGTTAAAGATGAAATCAGTTAAATGAAGATGAAATCAGTTAAATGAAGATGAAATCAGTTAACGATAAAATCAGTTAAAGATGAAATCAGTTACATGAAGATTAAATCAGTTAACGATGAAATCAGTTAAAGATGAAATCAGTTAACGATGAAATCAGTTAAAGATGAAATCAGTTAAATGAAGATGAAATCAGTTAAAGATGAAATCAGATAAATGAAGATTAAATCAGTTAACGATGAAATCAGTTAACGATGAAATCAGTTAAATGAAGATGAAATCAGTTAACGATGAAATCAGTTAAAGATGAAATCAGTTAACGATGGAATCAGTTAAATGAAGATGAAATCAGTTAACGATGAAATCAGTTAAAGATGAAATCAGTTAAATGAAGATGAAATCAGTTAACGATGAAATCAGTTAAATGAAGATGAAATCAGTTAACGATGAAATCAGTTAAAGATGAAATCAGTTACAGATGAAATCAGTTAAAGATGAAATCAGTTAAATGAAGATGAAATCAGTTAACGATGAAATCAGTTAAATGAAGATGGAATCAGTTAACGATGAAATCTGTTAAAGATGAAATCAGTTAAATGAAGATGAAATCAGTTAACGATGAAATCAGTTAAATGAAGATGAAATCAGTTAACGATGAAATCAGTTAACGATGAAATCAGTTAACGATGAAATCAGATAAATGAAGATGAAATCAGTTAACGATGAAATCAGTTAACGATGAAATCAGTTAAATGAAGATGAAATCAGTTAACGATGAAATCAGTTAACGATGGAATCAGTTAAATGAAGATGAAATCAGTTAACGATGAAATCAGTTAACGATGAAATCAGTTAACGATGAAATCAGTTAAATGAAGATGAAATCAGTTAACGATGAAATCAGTTAAATGAAGATGAAATCAGTTAAATGAAGATGAAATCAGTTAACGATGAAATCAGTTAAAGATGAAATCAGTTACAGATGAAATCAGTTACATGAAGATTAAATCAGTTAACGATGAAATCACTTAAAGATGAAATCAGTTAATGATGAAATCAGTTAAATGAAGAATGAAAATGAAATCAGTTAAATGAAGAATGAAAATGAAATCAGTTACATGAAGATTAAATCAGTTAAAGATGAAATCAGTTAACGATGAAATCAGTTAAAGATGAAATCAGTTAAATGAAGATGAAATCAGTTAACGATGAAATCAGTTAAATGAAGATGAAATCAGTTAACGATGAAATCAGTTAAAGATGAAATCAGTTAAATGAAGATGAAATCAGTTAACGATGAAATCAGTTAAATGAAGATGAAATCAGTTAACGATGAAATCAGTTAACGATGAAATCAGTTAAATGAAGATGAAATCAGTTAAATGAAGATGAAATCAGTTAACGATGAAATCAGTTAAAGATGAAATCAGTTACAGATGAAATCAGTTACATGAAGATTAAATCAGTTAACGATGAAATCAGTTAAAGATGAAATCAGTTAACGATGAAATCAGTTAACGATGAAATCAGTTAAAGATGAAATCAGTTAACGATGAAATCAGTTAAATGAAGATGAAATCAGTTAACGATGAAATCAGTTAAATGAAGATGAAATCAGTTAACGATGAAATCAGTTAAAGATGAAATCAGTTAAATGAAGATGAAATCAGTTAACGATGAAATCAGTTAAATGAAGATGAAATCAGTTAAAGATGAAATCAGATAAATGAAGATGAAATTAGTTAACGATGAAATCAGTTAAATGAAGATGAAATCAGTTAACGATGAAATCAGTTAAAGATGAAATCAGTTACAGATGAAATCAGTTACATGAAGATGAAGAAATGAAGATGAAGAAATGAAGATGAAATCAGTTAAAGATGAAATCAGTTAAATGAAGAATGAAATCAGTTAACGATGAAATCAGTTAAAGATGAAATCAGTTAAATGAAGATGAAATCAGTCAACGATGAAATCAGTTAAAGATGAAATCAGTTAAATGAAGATGAAATCAGTTAACGATGAAATCAGTTAAAGATGAAATCAGTTAAATGAAGATGAAATCAGTTAACGATGAAATCAGTTAAATGAAGATGAAATCAGTTAACGATGAAATCAGTTAAAGATGAAATCAGTTAAATGAAGATGAAATCAGTTAAAGATGAAATCAGTTACAGATGAAATCAGTTACAGATGAAATCAGTTACATGAAGATGAAATCAGTTACAGATGAAATCAGTTACATGAAGATGAAATCAGTTACAGATGAAATCAGTTAAAGATGAAATCAGTTAAATGAAGATGAAATCAGTTAACGATGAAATCAGTTAAATGAAGAATGAAAATGAAATCAGTTAAATGAAGATGAAATCAGTTAAATGAAGATGAAATCAGTTAACGATGAAATCAGTTAAATGAAGATGAAATCAGTTAAATGAAGATGAAATCAGTTAACGATGAAATCAGTTAACGATGAAATCAGTTAAATGAAGATGAAATCAGTTAACGATGAAATCAGTTAAAGATGAAATCAGTTAAATGAAGATGAAATCAGTTAAAGATGAAATCAGTTAAATGAAGAATGAAATCAGTTAACGATGAAATCAGTCAAAGATGAAATCAGTTGAATGAAGATGAAATCAGTTAACGATGAAATCAGTTACAGATGAAATCAGTTACATGAAGATGAAATCAGTTACAGATGAAATCAGTTAAAGATGAAATCAGTTAAATGAAGATGAAATCAGTTACAGATGAAATCAGTTAAATGAAGATGAAATCAGTTAACGATGAAATCAGTTAATTGAAGATGAAATCAGTTAACGATGAAATCAGTTAAAGATGAAATCAGTTAAATGAAGATGAAATCAGTTAACGATGAAATCAGTTAAAGATGAAATCAGTTAACGATGAAATCAGTTAAAGATGAAATCAGTTAAAGATGAAATCAGTTAAATGAAGATGAAATCAGTTAACGATGAAATCAGTTAAATGAAGATGAAATTAGTTAACGATGAAATCAGTTAAATGAAGATGAAATCAGTTAACGATGAAATCAGTTAAAGATGAAATCAGTTACAGATGAAATCAGTTACATGAAGATGAAGAAATGAAGATGAAGAAATGAAGATGAAATCAGTTAAAGATGAAATCAGTTAAATGAAGAATGAAATCAGTTAACGATGAAATCAGTTAAAGATGAAATCAGTTAAATGAAGATGAAATCAGTCAACGATGAAATCAGTTAAAGATGAAATCAGTTAAATGAAGATGAAATCAGTTAACGATGAAATCAGTTAAAGATGAAATCAGTTAAATGAAGATGAAATCAGTTAACGATGAAATCAGTTAAATGAAGATGAAATCAGTTAACGATGAAATCAGTTAAAGATGAAATCAGTTAAATGAAGATGAAATCAGTTAAAGATGAAATCAGTTACAGATGAAATCAGTTACAGATGAAATCAGTTACATGAAGATGAAATCAGTTACAGATGAAATCAGTTACATGAAGATGAAATCAGTTACAGATGAAATCAGTTAAAGATGAAATCAGTTAAATGAAGATGAAATCAGTTAACGATGAAATCAGTTAAATGAAGAATGAAAATGAAATCAGTTAAATGAAGATGAAATCAGTTAACGATGAAATCAGTTAAATGAAGATGAAATCAGTTAAATGAAGATGAAATCAGTTAACGATGAAATCAGTTAACGATGAAATCAGTTAAATGAAGATGAAATCAGTTAACGATGAAATCAGTTAAAGATGAAATCAGTTAAATGAAGATGAAATCAGTTACAGATGAAATCAGTTACATGAAGAATGAAATCAGTTAACGATGAAATCAGTTAAAGATGAAATCAGTTGAATGAAGATGAAATCAGTTAACGATGAAATCAGTTACAGATGAAATCAGTTACATGAAGATGAAATCAGTTACAGATGAAATCAGTTAAAGATGAAATCAGTTAAATGAAGATGAAATCAGTTACAGATGAAATCAGTTAAATGAAGATGAAATCAGTTAACGATGAAATCAGTTAATTGAAGATGAAATCAGTTAACGATGAAATCAGTTAAAGATGAAATCAGTTAAATGAAGATGAAATCAGTTAACGATGAAATCAGTTAAAGATGAAATCAGTTAACGATGAAATCAGTTAAAGATGAAATCAGTTACAGATGAAATCAGTTACATGAAGATTAAATCAGTTAACGATGTAATCAGTTAAAGATGAAATCAGTTAACGATGAAATCAGTTAAATGAAGATGAAATCAGTCAACGATGAAATCAGTTAAAGATGAAATCAGTTACATGAAGATGAAATCAGTTAACGATGAAATCAGTTAAATGAGGAATGAAAATGAAATCAGTTAAATGAAGATGAAATCAGTTAACGATGAAATCAGTTAAAGATGAAATCAGTTAAATGAAGATGAAATCAGTTAACGATGAAATCAGTTAACGATGAAATCAGTTAACGATGAAATCAGTTAAATGAAGATGAAATCAGTTAACGATGAAATCAGTTAACGATGAAATCAGTTAAATGAAGATGAAATCAGTTAACGATGAAATCAGTTAAAGATGAAATCAGTTAAATGAAGATGAAATCAGTTAACGATGAAATCAGTTAAAGATGAAATCAGTTAAATGAAGATGAAATCAGTTAACGATGAAATCAGTTAAAGATGAAATCAGTTAAATGAAGATGAAATCAGTTAACGATGAAATCAGTTACAGATGAAATCAGTTACATGAAGATGAAATCAGTTACAGATGAAATCAGTTAAAGATGAAATCAGTTAAATGAAGATGAAATCAGTTAACGATGAAATCAGTTAAAGATGAAATCAGTTAAATGAAGATGAAATCAGTTACAGATGAAATCAGTTAAATGAAGATGAAATCAGTTAACGATGAAATCAGTTAAAGATGAAATCAGTTAAATGAAGATGAAATCAGTTAACAATGAAATCAGTTACAGATGAAATCAGTTACATGAAGATGAAATCAGTTACAGATGAAATCAGTTAAAGATGAAATCAGTTAAATGAAGATGAAATCAGTTAACGATGAAATCAGTTAAAGATGAAATCAGTTAAATGAAGATGAAATCAGTTACAGATGAAATCAGTTAAATGAAGATGAAATCAGTTAACGATGAAATCAGTTAACGATGAAATCAGTTAAATGAAGATGAAATCAGTTAACGATGAAATCAGTTAAAGATGAAATCAGTTAAATGAAGATGAAATCAGTTAACGATGAAATCAGTTAAATGAAGATGAAATCAGTTACAGATGAAATCAGTTAACGATGAAATCAGTTAAAGATGAAATCAGTTAAATGAAGATGAAATCAGTTACAGATGAAATCAGTTACATGAAGATGAAATCAGTTACAGATGAAATCAGTTAAAGATGAAATCAGTTAAATGAAGATGAAATCAGTTAACGATGAAATCAGTTAACGATGAAATCAGTTACAGATGAAATCAGTTACATGAAGATTAAATCAGTTAAAGATTAAATCAGTTAAATGAAGATGAAATAAGTTAAAGATGAAATCAGTTAACAATGAAATCAGTTAACGATGAAATCAGTTAAATGAAGATGAAATCAGTTAACGATGAAATCAGTTAACGATGAAATCAGTTAACGATGGAATCAGTTAAATGAAGATGAAATCAGTTAACGATGAAATCAGTTAAAGATGAAATCAGTTAACGATGAAATCAGTTAAATGAAGATGAAATCAGTTAACGATGAAATCAGTTAAAGATGAAATCAGTTAACGATGGAATCAGTTAAATGAAGATGAAATCAGTTAACGATGAAATCAGTTAACGATGAAATCAGTTAACGATGAAATCAGTTAAATGAAGATGAAATCAGTTAACGTTGAAATCAGTTAAATGAAGATGAAATCAGTTAAATGAAGATGAAATGAGTTAACGATGAAATCAGTTAAAGATGAAATCACTTAACGATGAAATCAGTTAAATGAAGATGAAATCAGGTAACGATGAAATCAGTTAAAGATGAAATCAGTTAACGATGGAATCAGTTAAATGAAGATGAAATCAGTTAACGATGAAATCAGTTAAAGATGAAATCAGTTAACGATGAAATCAGTTAAATGAAGATGAAATCAGTTACAGTGAAATCAGTTAAAGATGAAATCAGTTAACGATGGAATCAGTTAAATGAAGATGAAATCAGTTAAATGAAGATGAAATCAGTTAACGATGAAATCAGTTAAAGATGAAATCAGTTAACGATGAAATCAGTTAACGATGAAATCAGTTAACGATGAAATCAGTTAAATGAAGATGAAATCAGTTAACGATGAAATCAGTTAACGATGGAATCAGTTAAATGAAGATGAAATCAGTTAACGATGAAATCAGTTAACGATGAAATCAGTTAACGATGAAATCAGTTAAATGAAGATGAAATCAGTTAACGATGAAATCAGTTAAATGAAGATGAAATCAGTTAACGATGAAATCAGTTAAATGAAGATGAAATCAGTTAACGATGAAATCAGTTAACGATGAAATCAGTTAAATGAAGATGAAATCAGTTAACGATGGAATCAGTTAACGATGAAATCAGTTAACGATGAAATCAGTTAACGATGAAATCAGTTAAATGAAGATGAAATCAGTTAACGATGAAATCAGTTAAAGATGAAATCAGTTAAATGAAGATGAAATCAGTTAACGATGAAATCAGTGAAGTGAAGATGAAATCAGTTAACGATGAAATCAGTTAACGATGAAATCAGTTAAAGATGAAATCAGTTAACGATGGAATCAGTTAAATGAAGATGAAATCAGTTAACGATGAAATCAGTTAAAGATGAAATCAGTTAACGATGAAATCAGTTAAATGAAGATGAAATCAGTTAACGATGAAATCAGTTAAAGATGAAATCAGTTAACGATGGAATCAGTTAAATGAAGATGAAATCAGTTAACGATGAAATCAGTTAAAGATGAAATCAGTTAACGATGAAATCAGTTAACGATGAAATCAGTTAAATGAAGATGAAATCAGTTAACGTTGAAATCAGTTAAATGAAGATGAAATCAGTTAAATGAAGATGAAATCAGTTAACGATGAAATCAGTTAACGATGAAATCAGTTAAATGAAGATGAAATCAGTTAACGACGAAATCAGTTAACGATGAAATCAGTTAACGATGGAATCAGTTAATTGAAGATGAAATCAGTTAACGATGAAATCAGTTAAATGAAGATGAAATCAGTTAAATGAAGATGAAATCAGTTAACGATGAAATCAGTTAAAGATGAAATCAGTTAACGATGAAATCAGTTAACGATGAAATCAGTTAAATGAAGATGAAATCAGTTAACGATGAAATCAGTTAAAGATGAAATCAGTTAACGATGGAATCAGTTAAATGAAGATGAAATCAGTTAACGATGAAATCAGTTAACGATGAAATCAGTTAAATGAAGATGAAATCAGTTAACGATGAAATCAGTTAAATGAAGATGAAATCAGTTAACGATGAAATCAGTTAACGATGAAATCAGTTAAATGAAGATGAAATCAGTTAACGATGGAATCAGTTAAAGATGAAATCAGTTAAAGATGAAATCAGTTAACGATGAAATCAGTTAAATGAAGATGAAATCAGTTAACGATGAAATCAGTTAAAGATGAAATCAGTTAAATGAAGATGAAATCAGTTAAATGAAGATGAAATCAGTTAACGATGAAATCAGTTAAAGATGAAATCAGTTACATGAAGATTAAATCAGTTAACGATGAAATCAGTTAAAGATGAAATCAGTTAACGATGAAATCAGTTAAAGATGAAATCAGTTAAATGAAGATGAAATCAGTTAAAGATGAAATCAGATAAATGAAGATTAAATCAGTTAACGATGAAATCAGTTAACGATGAAATCAGTTAAATGAAGATGAAATCAGTTAACGATGAAATCAGTTAAAGATGAAATCAGTTAACGATGGAATCAGTTAAATGAAGATGAAATCAGTTAACGATGAAATCAGTTAAAGATGAAATCAGTTAAATGAAGATGAAATCAGTTAACGATGAAATCAGTTAAATGAAGACGAAATCAGTTAACGATGAAATCAGTTAAAGATGAAATCAGTTACAGATGAAATCAGTTAAAGATGAAATCAGTTAAATGAAGATGAAATCAGTTAACGATGAAATCAGTTAAATGAAGATGGAATCAGTTAACGATGAAATCTGTTAAAGATGAAATCAGTTAAATGAAGATGAAATCAGTTAACGATGAAATCAGTTAAATGAAGATGAAATCAGTTAACGATGAAATCAGTTAACGATGAAATCAGTTAACGATGAAATCAGATAAATGAAGATGAAATCAGTTAACGATGAAATCAGTTAACGATGAAATCAGTTAAATGAAGATGAAATCAGTTAACGATGAAATCAGTTAACGATGGAATCAGTTAAATGAAGATTAAATCAGTTAACGATGAAATCAGTTAAAGATGAAATCAGTTAACGATGAAATCAGTTAAATGAAGAATGAAAATGAAATCAGTTAAATGAAGATGAAATCAGTTAACGATGAAATCAGTTAACGATGAAATCAGTTAAATGAAGATGAAATCAGTTAACGATGAAATCAGTTAAAGATGAAATCAGTTAAATGAAGATGAAATCAGTTAACGATGAAATCAGTTAAAGATGAAATCAGTTAACGATGAAATCAGTTAACGATGAAATCAGTTAAATGAAGATGAAATCAGTTAACGATGAAATCAGTTAAATGAAGATGAAATCAGTTAAATGAAGATGAAATCAGTTAACGATGAAATCAGTTAAAGATGAAATCAGTTACAGATGAAATCAGTTACATGAAGATTAAATCAGTTAACGATGAAATCACTTAAAGATGAAATCAGTTAATGATGAAATCAGTTAAATGAAGAATGAAAATGAAATCAGTTAAATGAAGAATGAAAATGAAATCAGTTACATGAAGATTAAATCAGTTAAAGATGAAATCAGTTAACGATGAAATCAGTTAAAGATGAAATCAGTTAAATGAAGATGAAATCAGTTAACGATGAAATCAGTTAAATGAAGATGAAATCAGTTAACGATGAAATCAGTTAAAGATGAAATCAGTTAAATGAAGATGAAATCAGTTAACGATGAAATCAGTTAACGATGAAATCAGTTAAATGAAGATGAAATCAGTTAAATGAAGATGAAATCAGTTAACGATGAAATCAGTTAAAGATGAAATCAGTTACAGATGAAATCAGTTACATGAAGATTAAATCAGTTAACGATGAAATCAGTTAAAGATGAAATCAGTTAACGATGAAATCAGTTAACGATGAAATCAGTTACAGATGAAATCAGTTACATGAAGATTAAATCAGTTAACGATGAAATCAGTTAAAGATGAAATCAGTTAACGATGAAATCAGTTAAATGAAGATGAAATCAGTTAACGATGAAATCAGTTAAATGAAGATGAAATCAGTTAACGATGAAATCAGTTAAAGATGAAATCAGTTAAATGAAGATGAAATCAGTTAACGATGAAATCAGTTAAATGAAGATGAAATCAGTTAAATGAAGATGAAATCAGTTACAGATGAAATCAGTTACATGAAGATTAAATCAGTTAACGATGAAATCAGTTAAAGATGAAATCAGTTAACGATGAAATCAGTTAAATGAAGAATGAAAATGAAATCAGTTAAATGAAGATGAAATCAGTTAACGATGAAATCAGTTAAAGATGAAATCAGTTAAATGAAGATGAAATCAGTTAACGATGAAATCAGTTAAATGAAGATGAAATCAGTTAACGATGAAATCAGTTAAAGATGAAATCAGTTAAATGAAGATGAAATCAGTTAACGATGAAATCAGTTAAATGAAGATGAAATCAGTTAACGATGAAATCAGTTAAAGATGAAATCAGTTAAAGATGAAATCAGTTAAATGAAGATGAAATCAGTTAAAGATGAAAGCAGTTAACGATGAAATCAGTTAAATGAAGATGAAATCAGTTAACGATGAAATCAGTTAAATGAAGATGAAATCAGTTAACGATGAAATCAGTTAAAGATGAAATCAGTTAAATGAAGATGAAATCAGTTAACGATGAAATCAGTTAAATGAAGATGAAATCAGTTAAAGATGAAATCAGTTAAATGAAGATGAAATTAGTTAACGATGAAATCAGTTAAATGAAGATGAAATCAGTTAACGATGAAATCAGTTAAAGATGAAATCAGTTACAGATGAAATCAGTTACATGAAGATTAAATCAGTTAACGATGAAATCAGTTAAAGATTAAATCAGTTAACGATGAAATCAGTTAAAGATGAAATCAGTTAACGATGAAATCAGTTAAATGAAGATGAAATCAGTTAACGATGAAATCAGTTAAAGATGAAATCAGTTAAATGAAGATGAAATCAGTTAACGATGAAACCAGTTAACGATGAAATCAGTTAACGATGAAATCAGTTAAATGAAGATGAAATCAGTTAACGATGAAATCAGTTAACGATGAAATCAGTTAAATGAAGATGAAATCAGTTAACGATGAAATCAGTTAACGATGAAATCAGTTAAATGAAGATGAAATCAGTTAAAGATGAAATCAGTTAACGATGAAATCAGTTAAATGAAGATGAAATCAGTTAAAGATGAAATCAGTTAAAGATGAAATCAGTTAAATGAAGATGAAATCAGTTAACGATGAAATCAGTTAAATGAAGATGAAATTAGTTAAAGATGAAATCAGTTAACGATGAAATCAGTTAACGATGAAATCAGTTACAGATGAAATCAGTTACAGATGAAATCAGTTACATGAAGATGAAATCAGTTACAGATGAAATCAGTTACATGAAGAATGAAAATGAAATCAGTTAAATGAAGATGAAATCAGTTAAAGATGAAATCAGTTAAATGAAGAATGAAATCAGTTAACGATGAAATCAGTTAAAGATGAAATCAGTTACATGAATATGAAATCAGTTAAAGATGAAATCAGTTAAATGAAGAATGAAATCAGTTAACGATGAAATCAGTTAAAGATGAAATCAGTTAAATGAAGATGAAATCAGTCAACGATGAAATCAGTTAATGATGAAATCAGTTAAATGAAGATGAAATCAGTTAAAGATGAAATCAGTTAAAGATGAAATCAGTTAAATGAAGAATGAAATCAGTCAACGATGAAATCAGTTAAAGATGAAATCAGTTAAATGAAGATGAAATCAGTTAACGATGAAATCAGTTAAAGATGAAATCAGTTAAATGAAGATGAAATCAGTTAACGATGAAATCAGTTAAATGAAGATGAAATCAGTTAAATGAAGATGAAATCAGTTAACGATGAAATCAGTTAAATGAAGATGAAATCAGTTAAATGAAGATGAAATCAGTTAACGATGAAATCAGTTAAATGAAGATGAAATCAGTTAACGATGAAACCAGTTAACGATGAAATCAGTTAAATGAAGATGAAATCAGTTAACGATGAAATCAGTTAACGATGAAATCAGTTAAATGAAGATGAAATCAGTTAACGATGAAATCAGTTAAATGAAGATGAAATCAGTTAAAGATGAAATCAGTTAACGATGAAATCAGTTAACGATGAAATCAGTTACAGATGAAATCAGTTACATGAAGATGAAATCAGTTACAGATGAAATCAGTTACATGAAGATTAAATCAGTTAAAGATTAAATCAGTTAAATGAAGATGAAATCAGTTAAAGATGAAATCAGTTAAATGAAGAATGAAAATGAAATCAGTTAAATGAAGATGAAATCAGTTAAAGATGAAATCAGTTAAATGAAGATGAAATCAGTTAACAATGAAGATTAAATCAGTTAAAGATTAAATCAGTTAAATGAAGATGAAATCAGTTAAAGATGAAATCAGTTAAATGAAGAATGAAAATGAAATCAGTTAAATGAAGATGAAATCAGTTAAAGATGAAATCAGTTAAATGAAGATGAAATCAGTTAACAATGAAATCAGTTAAAGATGAAATCAGTTAAATGAAGATGAAATCAGTTAACGATGAAATCAGTTAAAGATGAAATCAGTTAAATGAAGATGAAATCAGTTAACGATGAAATCAGTTAAATGAAGATGAAATCAGTTAAAGATGAAATCAGTTAAATGAAGAATGAAATCAGTTAACGATGAAATCAGTTAAAGATGAAATCAGTTACATGAAGATGAAATCAGTTAAAGATGAAATCAGTTAAATGAAGAATGAAATCAGTAAACGATGAAATCAGTTAAAAATGAAATCAGTTAAATGAAGATGAAATCAGTCAACGATGAAATCAGTTAAAGATGAAATCAGTTAAATGAAGATGAAATCAGTTAACGATGAAATCAGTTAAAGATGAAATCAGTTAAATGAAGATGAAATCAGTTAACGATGAAATCAGTTAAATGAAGATGAAATCTGTTAACGATGAAATCAGTTAAAGATGAAATCAGTTACAGATGAAATCAGTTACATGAAGATGAAATCAGTTAACGATGAAATCAGTTAAATGAAGATGAAATCAGTTAACGATGAAATCAGTTAAATGAAGATGAAATCAGTTAAAGATGAAATCAGTTAAATGAAGATGAAATCAGTTAAAGATGAAATCAGTTAACGATGAAATCAGTTAAATGAAGATGAAATCAGTTAACGATGAAATCAGTTAAATGAAGATGAAATCAGTTAACGATGAAATCAGTTAAATGAAGATGAAATCAGTTAACGATGAAATCAGTTAAATGAAGATGAAATCAGTTAAAGATGAAATCAATTAAATGAAGATGAAATTAGTTAACGATGAAATCAGTTACATGAAGATGAAATCAGTTACAGATGAAATCAGTTACATGAAGATTAAATCAGTTAAAGATTAAATCAGTTAAATGAAGATGAAATCAGTTAAAGATGAAATCAGTTAAATGAAGAATGAAAATGAAATCAGTTAAATGAAGATGAAATCAGTTAAAGATGAAATCAGTTAAATGAAGATGAAATCAGTTAAAGATGAAATCAGTTAAATGAAGATGAAATCAGTTAACGATGAAATCAGTTAACGATGAAATCAGTTAACGATGAAATTACTTAAATGAAGATGAAATCAGTTAACGATGAAATCAGTTAAATGAAGATGAAATCAGTTAAATGAAGATGAAATCAGTTAACGATGAAATCAGTTAACGATGAAATCAGTTAAATGAAGATGAAATCAGTTAACGATGAAATCAGTTACAGATGAAATCAGTTACATGAAGATTAAATCAGTTAAAGATGAAATCAGTTAACGATGAAATCAGTTAAATGAAGAATGAAAATGAAATCAGTTAAATGAAGATGAAATCAGTTAACGATGAAATCAGTTAAATGAAGAATGAAAATGAAATCAGTTAAATGAAGATGAAATCAGTTAACGATGAAATCAGTTAAATGAAGATGAAATCAGTTAACGATGAAATCAGTTAACGATGAAATCAGTTAAATGAAGAATGAAAATGAAATCAGTTAAATGAAGATGAAATCAGTTAAAGATGAAATCAGTTAAATGAAGATGAAATCAGTTAACAATGAAGATTAAATCAGTTAAAGATTAAATCAGTTAAATGAAGATGAAATCAGTTAAATGAAGATGAAATCAGTTACAGATGAAATCAGTTACATGAAGATTAAATCAGTTAAAGATGAAATCAGTTAAATGAAGATGAAATCAGTTAAAGAAGAAATCAGTTAAATGAAGATTGAAAATGAAATCAGTTAAATGAAGATGAAATCAGTTAAATGAAGATGAAATCAGTTAACGATGAAATCAGTTAAAGATGAAATCAGTTAAATGAAGATGAAATCAGTTAACGATGAAATCAGTTAACGATGAAATCAGTTAAATGAAGATGAAATCAGTTAAAGATGAAATCAGTTACAGATGAAATCAGTTACAGATGAAATCAGTTACAGATGAAATCAGTTACATGAAGATGAAATCAGTTACAGATGAAATCAGTTACATGAAGATTAAATCAGTTAAAGATTAAATCAGTTAAATGAAGATGAAATCAGTTAAAGATGAAATCAGTTAAATGAAGAATGAAAATGAAATCAGTTAAATGAAGATGAAATCAGTTAAAGATGAAATCAGTTAAATGAAGATGAAATCAGTTAACGATGAAATCAGTTAACGATGAAATCAGTTAAAGATGAAATCAGTTAAATGAAGATGAAATCAGTTAACGATGAAATCAGTTAAAGATGAAATCAGTTAAATGAAGATGAAATCAGTTAACGATGAAATCAGTTAAAGATGAAATCAGTTACATGAAGATGAAATCAGTTAAAGATGAAATCAGTTAAATGAAGAATGAAATCAGTTAACGATGAAATCAGTTAAAGATGAAATCAGTTAAATGAAGATGAAATCAGTTAACGATGAAATCAGTTAAATGAAGAATGAAATCAGTTAACGATGAAATCAGTTAAAGATGAAATCAGTTACATGAAGATGAAATCAGTTAAAGATGAAATCAGTTAAATGAAGAATGAAATCAGTTAACGATGAAATCAGTTAAAGATGAAATCAGTTAAATGAAGATGAAATCAGTTAACGATGAAATCAGTTAAAGATGAAATCAGTTACATGAAGATGAAATCAGTTAAAGATGAAATCAGTTAAATGAAGAATGAAATCAGTTAACGATGAAATCAGTTAAAGATGAAATCAGTTAAATGAAGATGAAATCAGTTAATTGAAGAATGATAATGAAATCAGTTAAATGAAGATGAAATCAGTTAACGATGAAATCAGTTAAAGATGAAATCAGTTAAATGAAGATGAAATCAGTTAACGATGAAATCAGTTAAATGAAGATGAAATCAGTTAACGATGAAATCAGTTAAATGACGAAGAAATCAGTTAACGATGAAATCAGTTAAATGAAGATGAAATCAGTTAACGATGAAATCAGTTAAATGAAGATGAAATCAGTTAACGATGAAATCAGTTAAATGAAGATGAAATCAGTTAACGATGAAATCAGTTAAATGACGATGAAATCAGTTAACGATGAAATCAGTTAAAGATGAAATCAGTTAACGATGAAATCAGTTAACGATGAAATCAGTTAAATGAAGATGAAATCAGTTAACGATGAAATCAGTTAACGATGAAATCAGTTAAATGAAGATGAAATCAGTTAACGATGAAATCAGTTACAGATGAAATCAGTTATATGAAGATTAAATCAGTTAAAGATGAAATCAGTTAACGATGAAATCAGTTAAATGAAGAATGAAAATGAAATCAGTTACATGAAGATGAAATCAGTTAACGATGAAATCAGTTAAATGAAGATGAAATCAGTTAACGATGAAATCAGTTAAAGATGAAATCAGTTACAGATGAAATCAGTTAAAGATGAAATCAGTTAACGATGAAATCAGTTAAATGAAGATGAAATCAGTTAACGATGAAATCAGTTAAAGATGAAATCAGTTAAATGAAGATGAAATCAGTTAACGATGAAATCAGTTAAATGAAGATGAAATCAGTTAACGATGAAATCAGTTAAAGATGAAATCAGTTAACGATGAAATCAGTTAAATGAAGATGAAATCAGTTAACGATGAAATCAGTTAAAGATGAAATCAGTTAAATGAAGATGAAATCAGTTAACGATGAAATCAGTTAAATGAAGATGAAATCAGTTAACGATGAAATCAGTTAACGATGAAGTCAGTTAAAGATGAAATCAGTTAACGATGAAATCAGTTAAATGAAGATGAAATCAGTTAACGATGAAATCAGTTAAATGAAGATGAAATCAGTTAACGATGAAATCAGTTAAATTAAGATGAAATCAGTTAACGATGAAATCAGTTAAATGAAGATGAAATCAGTTAACGATGAAATCAGTTAACGATGAAATCAGTTAAATGAAGATGAAATCTGTTAACGATGAAATCAGTTAAATGAAGATGAAATCAGTTAACGATGAAATCAGTTAACGATGAAATCAGTTAAATGAAGATGAAATCAGTTAACGATGAAATCAGTTAAAGATGAAATCAGTTACAGATGAAATCAGTTACATGAAGATTAAATCAGTTAACGATGAAATCAGTTAAAGATGAAATCAGTTAACGATGAAATCAGTTAAATGAAGAATGAAAATGAAATCAGTTAAATGAAGATGAAATCAGTTAACGATGAAATCACTTAAATGAAGATGAAATCAGTTAACGATGAAATCAGTTACAGATGAAATCAGTTACAGATGAAATCAGTTAAATGAAGATGAAATCAGTTAACGATGAAATCAGTTAAAGATGAAATCAGTTAAATGAAGATGAAATCAGTTAACGATGAAATCAGTTAACGATGAAATCAGTTAAATGAAGATGAAATCAGTTAACGATGAAATCAGTTACAGATGAAATCAGTTAAATGAAGATGAAATCAGTTAACGATGAAATCAGTTAAATGAAGATGAAATCAGTTAACGATGAAATCAGTTAACGATGAAATCAGTTACAGATGAAATCAGTTAAATGAAGATGAAATCAGTTAACGATGAAATCAGTTAAATGAAGATGAAATCAGTTAACGATGAAATCAGTTAACGATGAAATCAGTTAAATGAAGATGAAATCAGTTAACGATGAAATCAGTTAACGATGAAATCAGTTAACGATGAAATCAGTTAAATGAAGATGAAATCAGTTAACGATGAAATCAGTTAAAGATGAAATCAGTTAACGATGAAATCAGTTAAATGAAAATGAAATCAGTTAACGATGAAATCAGTTAAATGAAGATGAAATCAGTTAACGATGAAATCAGTTAACGATGAAATCAGTTAAATGAAGATGAAATCAGTTAACGATGAAATCAGTTAACGATGAAATCAGTTAAATGAAGATGAAATCAGTTAACGATGAAATCAGTTAAATGAAGATGAAATCAGTTAACGATGAAATCAGTTAAAGATGAAATCAGTTAACGATGAAATCAGTTAAATGAAGATGAAATCAGTTAACGATGAAATCAGTTACAGATGAAATCAGTTACATGAAGATTAAATCAGTTAACGATGAAATCAGTTCACGATGAAATCAGTTAAATGAAGAATGAAAATGAAATCAGTTAAATGAAGATGAAATCAGTTCACGATGAAATCAGTTAAATGAAGATGAAATCAGTTAAAGATGAAATCAGTTAACGATGAAATCAGTTAAAGATGAAATCAGTTAACGATGAAATCAGTTAACGATGAAATCAGTTAAATGAAGATGAAATCAGTTAACGATGAAATCAGTTAACGATGAAATCAGTTAAATGAAGATGAAATCAGTAAACGATGAAATCAGTTAAAGATGAAATCAGTTAAATGAAGATGAAATCAGTTAACGATGAAATCAGTTAACGATGAAATCAGTTAAATGAAGATGAAATCAGTTAACGATGAAATCAGTTAAATGAAGATGAAATCAGTTAACGATGAAATCAGTTAAATGAAGATGAAATCAGTTAACGATGAAATCAGTTACAGATGAAATCAGTTAAATGAAGATGAAATCAGTTAACGATGAAATCAGTTAAAGATGAAATCAGTTAAATGAAGATGAAATCAGTTAACGATGAAATCAGTTAAATGAAGATGAAATCAGTTAACGATGAAATCAGTTAACGATGAAATCAGTTAAATGAAGATGAAATCAGTTAACGATGAAATCAGTTAACGATGAAATCAGTTAAATGAAGATGAAATCAGTTAACGATGAAATCAGTTAACGGAAGATGAAATCAGTTAAATGAAGATGAAATCAGTTAACGATGAAATCAGTTAACGATGAAATCAGTTACAGATGAAATCAGTTACATGAAGATTAAATCAGTTAACGATGAAATCAGTTAAAGATGAAATCAGTTAACGATGAAATCAGTTAAATGAAGAATGAAAATGAAATCAGTTAAATGAAGATGAAATCAGTTAACGATGAAATCAGTTAAAGATGAAATCAGTTACATATGAAATCAGTTACATGAAGATTAAATCAGTTAACGATGAAATCAGTTAAAGATGAAATCAGTTACATATGAAATCAGTTACATGAAGATTAAATCAGTTAACGATGAAATCAGTTAAAGATGAAATCAGTTAACGATGAAATCAGTTAACGATGAAATCAGTTAAATGAAGATGAAATCAGTTAACGATGAAATCAGTTAACGATGAAATCAGTTAAATGAAGATGAAATCAGTTAACGATGAAATCAGTTAAAGATGAAATCAGTTAAATGAAGATGAAATCAGTTAACGATGAAATCAGTTAACGATGAAATCAGTTAAATGAAGATGAAATCAGTTAACGATGAAATCAGTTAACGATGAAATCAGTTAAATGAAGATGAAATCAGTTAACGATGAAATCAGTTAAAGATGAAATCAGTTAAATGAAGATGAAATCAGTTAACGATGAAATCAGTTAACGATGAAATCAGTTAAATGAAGATGAAATCAGTTAACGATGAAATCAGTTAAAGATGAAATCAGTTACAGATGAAATCAGTTAAATGAAGATGAAATCAGTTAACGATGAAATCAGTTAAATGAAGATGAAATCAGTTAACGATGAAATCAGTTAAATGAAGATGAAATCAGTTAACGATGAAATCAGTTACAGATGAAATCAGTTAAATGAAGATGAAATCAGTTAACGATGAAATCAGTTAAAGATGAAATCAGTTAAATGAAGATGAAATCAGTTAACGATGAAATCAGTTAAATGAAGATGAAATCAGTTAACGATGAAATCAGTTAACGATGAAATCAGTTAAATGAAGATGAAATCAGTTAACGATGAAATCAGTTAAAGATGAAATCAGTTAAATGAAGATGAAATCAGTTAAAGATGAAATCAGTTAAATGAAGATGAAATCAGTTACAGATGAAATCAGTTACATGAAGATGAAATCAGTTAACGATGAAATCAGTTAAAGATGAAATCAGTTAACGATGAAATCAGTTAAATGAAGAATGAAAATGAAATCAGTTAAATGAAGATGAAATCAGTTAACGATGAAATCAGTTAACGATGAAATCAGTTAACGATGAAATCAGTTAAATGAAGATGAAATCAGTTAAAGATGAAATCAGTTAAAGATGAAATCAGTTAAATGAAGATGAAATCAGTTAAAGATGAAATCAGTTAAACGAAGATGAAATCAGTTAACGATGAAATCAGTTAAATGAAGATGAAATCAGTTAACGATGAAATCAGTTAACGATGAAATCAGTTACAGATGAAATCAGTTAACGATGAAATCAGTTAAAGATGAAATCAGTTAAATGAAGATGAAATCAGTTAACGATGAAATCAGTTAAATGAAGAATGAAAATGAAATCAGTTAAATGAAGATGAAATCAGTTAACGATGAAATCAGTTAAAGATGAAATCAGTTAAATGAAGATGAAATCAGTTAAATGAAGATGAAATCAGTTAACGATGAAATCAGTTAAAGATGAAATCAGTTAACGATGAAATCAGTTAAAGATGAAATCAGTTAAAGATGAAATCAGTTAAATGAAGATGAAATCAGTTAACGATGAAATCAGTTAAAGATGAAATCAGTTAAAAGAAGATGAAATCAGTTAAAGATGAAATCAGTTAAATGAAGATGAAATCAGTTAACGATGAAATCAGTTAAATGAAGATGAAATCAGTTAACGATGAAATCAGTTAAAGATGAAATCAGTTACAGATGAAATCAGTTACATGAAGATTAAATCAGTTAACGATGAAATCAGTTAATGATGGAATCAGTTAACGATGAAATCAGTTAAATGAAGATGAAATCAGTTAACGATGAAATCAGTTAAAGATGAAATCAGTTAAATGAAGATGAAATCAGTTAACGATGAAATCAGTTAAATGAAGATGAAATCAATTAACGATGAAATCAGTTAAAGATGAAATCAGTTAAATGAAGATGAAATCAGTTAACGATGAAATCAGTTAAATGAAGATGAAATCAGTTAACGATGAAATCAGTTAAAGATGAAATCAGTTAACGATGAAATCAGTTAAAGATGAAATCAGTTAACGATGAAATCAGTTAACGATGAAATCAGTTAAATGAAGATGAAATCAGTTAACGATGAAATCAGTTAACGATGAAATCAGTTAAATGAAGATGAAATCAGTTAACGATGAAATCAGTTACAGATGAAATCAGTTACATGAAGATTAAATCAGTTAAAGATGAAATCAGTTAACGATGAAATCAGTTAAATGAAGAATGAAAATGAAATCAGTTAAATGAAGATGAAATCAGTTAACGATGAAATAAGTTAAATGAAGATGAAATCAGTTAACGATGAAATCAGTTAAAGATGAAATCAGTTACAGATGAAATCAGTTACAGATGAAATCAGTTACATGAAGATTAAATCAGTTAACGATGAAATCAGTTAAAGATGAAATCAGTTACAGATGAAATCAGTTAACGATGAAATCAGTTAAATGAAGATGAAATCAGTTAACGATGAAATCAGTTAAAGATGAAATCAGTTAAATGAAGATGAAATCAGTTAACGATGAAATCAGTTAAATGAAGATGAAATCAGTTAACGATGAAATCAGTTAACGATGAAATCAGTTAAATGAAGATGAAATCAGTTAACGATGAAATCAGTGAACGATGAAATCAGTGAACGATGAAATCAGTGAACGATGAAATCAGTTAAAGATGAAATCAGTGAACGATGAAATCAGTTAAATGAAGATGAAATCAGTTAACGATGAAATCAGTTAAAGATGAAATCAGTTAACGATGAAATCAGTTAAATGAAGATGAAATCAGTTAACGATGAAATCAGTTAACGATGAAATCAGTTAACGATGAAATCAGTTAAATGAAGATTAAATCAGTTAACGATGAAATCAGTTAACGATGAAATCAGTTAAATGAAGATGAAATCAGTGAACGATGAAATCAGTGAACGATGAAATCAGTGAACGATGAAATCAGTGAACGATGAAATCAGTGAACGATGAAATCAGTTAAATGAAGATGAAATCAGTTAAAGATGAAATCAGTTAAATGAAGATGAAATCAGTTAAAGATGAAATCAGTTAAATGAAGATGAAATCAGTTAACGATGAAATCAGTTAACGATGAAATCAGTTAACGATGAAATTACTTAAATGAAGATGAAATCAGTTAACGATGAAATCAGTTAAATGAAGATGAAATCAGTTAAATGAAGATGAAATCAGTTAACGATGAAATCAGTTAACGATGAAATCAGTTAAATGAAGATGAAATCAGTTAACGATGAAATCAGTTACAGATGAAATCAGTTACATGAAGATTAAATCAGTTAAAGATGAAATCAGTTAACGATGAAATCAGTTAAATGAAGAATGAAAATGAAATCAGTTAAATGAAGATGAAATCAGTTAACGATGAAATCAGTTAAATGAAGAATGAAAATGAAATCAGTTAAATGAAGATGAAATCAGTTAACGATGAAATCAGTTAAATGAAGATGAAATCAGTTAACGATGAAATCAGTTAACGATGAAATCAGTTAAATGAAGAATGAAAATGAAATCAGTTAAATGATGATGAAATCAGTTAAATGAAGATGAAATCAGTTAACGATGAAATCAGTTAAAGATGAAATCAGTTAAAGATGAAATCAGTTAAATGAAGATGAAATCAGTTAAATGAAGATGAAATCAGTTACAGATGAAATCAGTTACATGAAGATTAAATCAGTTAAAGATGAAATCAGTTAAATGAAGATGAAATCAGTTAAAGAAGAAATCAGTTAAATGAAGATTGAAAATGAAATCAGTTAAATGAAGATGAAATCAGTTAAATGAAGATGAAATCAGTTAACGATGAAATCAGTTAAAGATGAAATCAGTTAAATGAAGATGAAATCAGTTAACGATGAAATCAGTTAACGATGAAATCAGTTAAATGAAGATGAAATCAGTTAAAGATGAAATCAGTTACAGATGAAATCAGTTACAGATGAAATCAGTTACATGAAGATGAAATCAGTTACAGATGAAATCAGTTACATGAAGATTAAATCAGTTAAAGATTAAATCAGTTAAATGAAGATGAAATCAGTTAAAGATGAAATCAGTTAAATGAAGAATGAAAATGAAATCAGTTAAATGAAGATGAAATCAGTTAAAGATGAAATCAGTTAAATGAAGATGAAATCAGTTAACGATGAAATCAGTTAAAGATGAAATCAGTTAAATGAAGATGAAATCAGTTAACGATGAAATCAGTTAAAGATGAAATCAGTTACATGAAGATGAAATCAGTTAAAGATGAAATCAGTTAAATGAAGAATGAAATCAGTTAACGATGAAATCAGTTAAAGATGAAATCAGTTAAATGAAGATGAAATCAGTTAACGATGAAATCAGTTAAATGAAGAATGAAATCAGTTAACGATGAAATCAGTTAAAGATGAAATCAGTTACATGAAGATGAAATCAGTTAAAGATGAAATCAGTTAAATGAAGAATGAAATCAGTTAACGATGAAATCAGTTAAATGAAGATGAAATCAGTTAACGATGAAATCAGTTAAAGATGAAATCAGTTACATGAAGATGAAATCAGTTAAAGATGAAATCAGTTAAATGAAGAATGAAATCAGTTAACGATGAAATCAGTTAAAGATGAAATCAGTTAAATGAAGATGAAATCAGTTAATTGAAGAATGATAATGAAATCAGTTAAATGAAGATGAAATCAGTTAACGATGAAATCAGTTAAAGATGAAATCAGTTAAATGAAGATGAAATCAGTTAACGATGAAATCAGTTAAATGAAGATGAAATCAGTTAACGATGAAATCAGTTAAATGACGATGAAATCAGTTAACGATGAAATCAGTTAAATGAAGATGAAATCAGTTAACGATGAAATCAGTTAAATGAAGATGAAATCAGTTAACGATGAAATCAGTTAAATGAAGATGAAATCAGTTAACGATGAAATCAGTTAAATGACGATGAAATCAGTTAACGATGAAATCAGTTAAAGATGAAATCAGTTAACGATGAAATCAGTTAACGATGAAATCAGTTAACGATGAAATCAGTTAAATGAAGATGAAATCAGTTAACGATGAAATCAGTTAACGATGAAATCAGTTAAATGAAGATGAAATCAGTTAACGATGAAATCAGTTACAGATGAAATCAGTTATATGAAGATTAAATCAGTTAAAGATGAAATCAGTTAACGATGAAATCAGTTAAATGAAGAATGAAAATGAAATCAGTTACATGAAGATGAAATCAGTTAACGATGAAATCAGTTAAATGAAGATGAAATCAGTTAACGATGAAATCAGTTAAAGATGAAATCAGTTACAGATGAAATCAGTTAAAGATGAAATCAGTTAACGATGAAATCAGTTAAATGAAGATGAAATCAGTTAACGATGAAATCAGTTAAAGATGAAATCAGTTAAATGAAGATGAAATCAGTTAACGATGAAATCAGTTAAATGAAGATGAAATCAGTTAACGATGAAATCAGTTAAAGATGAAATCAGTTAACGATGAAATCAGTTAAATGAAGATGAAATCAGTTAAATGAAGAATGAAAATGAAATCAGTTAAATGAAGATGAAATCAGTTAACGATGAAATCAGTTAAAGATGAAATCAGTTAAATGAAGATGAAATCAGTTAACGATGAAATCAGTTAAATGAAGATGAAATCAGTTAACGATGAAATCAGTTAACGATGAAGTCAGTTAAAGATGAAATCAGTTAACGATGAAATCAGTTAAATGAAGATGAAATCAGTTAACGATGAAATCAGTTAAATGAAGATGAAATCAGTTAACGATGAAATCAGTTAAATTAAGATGAAATCAGTTAACGATGAAATCAGTTAAATGAAGATGAAATCAGTTAACGATGAAATCAGTTAACGATGAAATCAGTTAACGATGAAATCAGTTAAATGAAGATGAAATCTGTTAACGATGAAATCAGTTAAATGAAGATGAAATCAGTTAACGATGAAATCAGTTAACGATGAAATCAGTTAAATGAAGATGAAATCAGTTAACGATGAAATCAGTTAAAGATGAAATCAGTTACAGATGAAATCAGTTACATGAAGATTAAATCAGTTAACGATGAAATCAGTTAAAGATGAAATCAGTTAACGATGAAATCAGTTAAATGAAGAATGAAAATGAAATCAGTTAAATGAAGATGAAATCAGTTAACGATGAAATCACTTAAATGAAGATGAAATAAGTTAACGATGAAATCAGTTACAGATGAAATCAGTTACATGAAGATGAAATCAGTTAAATGAAGATGAAATCAGTTAACGATGAAATCAGTTAAATGAAGATGAAATCAGTTTACGATGAAATCAGTTAACGATGAAATCAGTTACAGATGAAATCAGTTACATGAAGATTAAATCAGTTAACGATGAAATCAGTTAACGATGAAATCAGTTAACGATGAAATCAGTTAAATGAAGATGAAATCAGTCAACGATGAAATCAGTTAAAGATGAAATCAGTTAAATGAAGATGAAATCAGTTAACGATGAAATCAGTTAAATGAAGATGAAATCAGTTAACGATGAAATCAGTTAAATGAAGATGAAATCAGTTAAATGAAGATGAAATCAGTTAACGATGAAATCAGTTAACGATGAAATCAGTTACAGATGAAATCAGTTACATGAAGATTAAATCAGTTAACGATGAAATCAGTTAAAGATGAAATCAGTTAACGATGAAATCAGTTAAATGAAGAATGAAAATGAAATCAGTTAAATGAAGATGAAATCAGTTAACGATGAAATCAGTTAAATGAAGATGAAATCAGTTAACGATGAAATCAGTTAAATGAAGATGAAATCAGTTAAAGATGAAATCAGTTAAAGATGAAATCAGTTACAGATGAAATCAGTTAAATGAAGACGAAATCAGTTAACGATGAAATCAGTTAAAGATGAAATCAGTTAAATGAAGATGAAATCAGTTAACGATGAAATCAGTTAAATGAAGATGAAATCAGTTAACGATGAAATCAGTTAACGATGAAATCAGTTAACGATGAAATCAGTTAAATGAAGATGAAATCAGTTAACGATGAAATCAGTTAAAGATGAAATCAGTTAAATGAAGATGAAATCAGTTAACGATGAAATCAGTTAAAGATGAAATCAGTTACAGATGAAATCAGTTAAATGAAGATGAAATCAGTTAACGATGAAATCAGTTAAATGAAGATGAAATCAGTTAACGATGAAATCAGTTAAATGAAGATGAAATCAGTTAACGATGAAATCAGTTAAATGAAGATGAAATCAGTTAACGATGAAATCAGTTAACGATGAAATCAGTTAAATGAAGATGAAATCAGTTAACGATGAAATCAGTTACAGATGAAATCAGTTACATGAAGATTAAATCAGTTAACGATGAAATCAGTTAACGATGAAATCAGTTAAATGAAGAATGAAAATGAAATCAGTTAAATGAAGATGAAATCAGTTAACGATGAAATCAGTTAAATGAAGATGAAATCAGTTAACGATGAAATCAGTTAACGATGAAATCAGTTAAATGAAGATGAAATCAGTTAACGATGAAATCAGTTACAGATGAAATCAGTTACATGAAGATTAAATCAGTTAACGATGAAATCAGTTAACGATGAAATCAGTTAAATGAAGAATGAAAATGAAATCAGTTAAATGAAGATGAAATCAGTTAACGATGAAATCAGTTAACGATGAAATCAGTTACAGATGAAATCAGTTACATGAAGATTAAATCAGTTAACGATGAAATCAGTTAAAGATGAAATCAGTTAACGATGAAATCAGTTAAATGAAGAATGAAAATGAAATCAGTTAAATGAAGATGAAATCAGTTAACGATGAAATCAGTTAAATGAAGATGAAATCAGTTAACGATGAAATCAGTTAAATGAAGATGAAATCAGTTAACGATGAAATCAGTTAAAGATGAAATCAGTTACATATGAAATCAGTTACATGAAGATTAAATCAGTTAACGATGAAATCAGTTAAAGATGAAATCAGTTAACGATGAAATCAGTTAAAGATGAAATCAGTTAACGATGAAATCAGTTAACGATGAAATCAGTTAAATGAAGATGAAATCAGTTAACGATGAAATCAGTTAACGATGAAATCAGTTAAATGAAGATGAAATCAGTTAACGATGAAATCAGTTAAAGATGAAATCAGTTAAATGAAGATGAAATCAGTTAACGATGAAATCAGTTAACGATGAAATCAGTTAAATGAAGATGAAATCAGTTAACGATGAAATCAGTTAAAGATGAAATCAGTTACAGATGAAATCAGTTAAATGAAGATGAAATCAGTTAACGATGAAATCAGTTAAATGAAGATGAAATCAGTTAACGATGAAATCAGTTAAATGAAGATGAAATCAGTTAACGATGAAATCAGTTACAGATGAAATCAGTTAAATGAAGATGAAATCAGTTAACGATGAAATCAGTTAAAGATGAAATCAGTTAAATGAAGATGAAATCAGTTAACGATGAAATCAGTTAAATGAAGATGAAATCAGTTAACGATGAAATCAGTTAACGATGAAATCAGTTAACGATGAAATCAGTTAAATGAAGATGAAATCAGTTAACGATGAAATCAGTTAAAGATGAAATCAGTTAAATGAAGATGAAATCAGTTAAAGATGAAATCAGTTAAATGAAGATGAAATCAGTTACAGATGAAATCAGTTACATGAAGATGAAATCAGTTAACGATGAAATCAGTTAAAGATGAAATCAGTTAACGATGAAATCAGTTAAATGAAGAATGAAAATGAAATCAGTTAAATGAAGATGAAATCAGTTAACGATGAAATCAGTTAACGATGAAATCAGTTAACGATGAAATCAGTTAAATGAAGATGAAATCAGTTAAAGATGAAATCAGTTAAAGATGAAATCAGTTAAATGAAGATGAAATCAGTTAAAGATGAAATCAGTTAAACGAAGATGAAATCAGTTAACGATGAAATCAGTTAAATGAAGATGAAATCAGTTAACGATGAAATCAGTTAACGATGAAATCAGTTACAGATGAAATCAGTTAACGATGAAATCAGTTAAAGATGAAATCAGTTAAATGAAGAATGAAAATGAAATCAGTTAAATGAAGATGAAATCAGTTAACGATGAAATCAGTTAAAGATGAAATCAGTTAAATGATGATGAAATCAGTTAAATGAAGATGAAATCATTTAACGATGAAATCAGTTAAAGATGAAATCAGTTAACGATGAAATCAGTTAAAGATGAAATCAGTTAAAGATGAAATCAGTTAAATGAAGATGAAATCAGTTAACGATGAAATCAGTTAAAGATGAAATCAGTTAAAAGAAGATGAAATCAGTTAAAGATGAAATCAGTTAAATGAAGATGAAATCAGTTAACGATGAAATCAGTTAAATGAAGATGAAATCAGTTAACGATGAAATCAGTTAAAGATGAAATCAGTTACAGATGAAATCAGTTACATGAAGATTAAATCAGTTAACGATGAAATCAGTTAATGATGGAATCAGTTAACGATGAAATCAGTTAAATGAAGATGAAATCAGTTAACGATGAAATCAGTTAAAGATGAAATCAGTTAAATGAAGATGAAATCAGTTAACGATGAAATCAGTTAAATGAAGATGAAATCAATTAACGATGAAATCAGTTACAGATGAAATCACTTAAATGAAGATGAAATCAGTTAACGATGAAATCAGTTAAAGATGAAATCAGTTAAATGAAGATGAAATCAGTTAAAGATGAAATCAGTTAAATGAAGATGAAATCAGTTAACGATGAAATCAGTTAAAGATGAAATCAGTTAAATGAAGATGAAATCAGTTAACGATGAAATCAGTTAACGATGAAATCAGTTAAATGAAGATGAAATCAGTTAACGATGAAATCAGTTAAAGATGAAATCAGTTACAGATGAAATCAGTTAAATGAAGATGAAATCAGTTAACGATGAAATCAGTTAAATGAAGATGAAATCAGTTAACGATGAAATCAGTTAAATGAAGATGAAATCAGTTAACGATGAAATCAGTTACAGATGAAATCAGTTAAATGAAGATGAAATCAGTTAACGATGAAATCAGTTAAAGATGAAATCAGTTAAATGAAGATGAAATCAGTTAACGATGAAATCAGTTAAATGAAGATGAAATCAGTTAACGATGAAATCAGTTAAATGAAGATGAAATCAGTTAACGATGAAATCAGTTACAGATGAAATCAGTTAAATGAAGATGAAATCAGTTAACGATGAAATCAGTTAAAGATGAAATCAGTTAAATGAAGATGAAATCAGTTAACGATGAAATCAGTTAAATGAAGATGAAATCAGTTAACGATGAAATCAGTTAACGATGAAATCAGTTAACGATGAAATCAGTTAAATGAAGATGAAATCAGTTAACGATGAAATCAGTTAACGATGAAATCAGTTAAATGAAGATGAAATCAGTTAACGATGAAATCAGTTAAAGATGAAATCAGTTAAATGAAGATGAAATCAGTTAAAGATGAAATCAGTTAAATGAAGATGAAATCAGTTACAGATGAAATCAGTTACATGAAGATGAAATCAGTTAACGATGAAATCAGTTAAAGATGAAATCAGTTTACGATGAAATCAGTTAAATGAAGAATGAAAATGAAATCAGTTAAATGAAGATGAAATCAGTTAACGATGAAATCAGTTAACGATGAAATCAGTTAACGATGAAATCAGTTAAATGAAGATGAAATCAGTTAAAGATGAAATCAGTTAAAGATGAAATCAGTTAAATGAAGATGAAATCAGTTAACGATGAAATCAGTTAACGATGAAATCAGTTACAGATGAAATCAGTTACATGAAGATTAAATCAGTTAACGATGAAATCAGTTAACGATGAAATCAGTTAAATGAAGAATGAAAATGAAATCAGTTAAATGAAGATGAAATCAGTTAACGATGAAATCAGTTAAAGATGAAATCAGTTAAATGAAGATGAAATCAGTTAACGATGAAATCAGTTAAATGAAGATGAAATCAGTTAACGATGAAATCAGTTAAAGATGAAATCAGTTAAATGAAGATGAAATCAGTTAACGATGAAATCAGTTAAATGAAGATGAAATCAGTTAACGATGAAATCAGTTAACGATGAAATCAGTTAAATGAAGATGAAATCAGTTAACGATGAAATCAGTTAACGATGAAATCAGTTACAGATGAAATCAGTTACATGAAGATTAAATCAGTTAACGATGAAATCAGTTAAAGATGAAATCAGTTAACGATGAAATCAGTTAAATGAAGAATGAAAATGAAATCAGTTAAATGAAGATGAAATCAGTTAACGATGAAATCAGTTAAATGAAGATGAAATCAGTTAACGATGAAATCAGTTAAATGAAGATGAAATCAGTTAACGATGAAATCAGTTAAAGATGAAATCAGTTACATATGAAATCAGTTACATGAAGATTAAATCAGTTAACGATGAAATCAGTTAAAGATGAAATCAGTTAACGATGAAATCAGTTAAAGATGAAATCAGTTAACGATGAAATCAGTTAAAGATGAAATCAGTTAAATGAAGATGAAATCAGTTAACGATGAAATCAGTTAACGATGAAATCAGTTAAATGAAGATGAAATCAGTTAACGATGAAATCAGTTAAAGATGAAATCAGTTACAGATGAAATCAGTTAAATGAAGATGAAATCAGTTAACGATGAAATCAGTTAAATGAAGATGAAATCAGTTAACGATGAAATCAGTTAAATGAAGATGAAATCAGTTAACGATGAAATCAGTTACAGATGAAATCAGTTAAATGAAGATGAAATCAGTTAACGATGAAATCAGTTAAAGATGAAATCAGTTAAATGAAGATGAAATCAGTTAACGATGAAATCAGTTAAATGAAGATGAAATCAGTTAACGATGAAATCAGTTAACGATGAAATCAGTTAACGATGAAATCAGTTAAATGAAGATGAAATCAGTTAACGATGAAATCAGTTAAATATGAAATCAGTTAAATGAAGATGAAATCAGTTAAAGATGAAATCAGTTAAATGAAGATGAAATCAGTTACAGATGAAATCAGTTACATGAAGATGAAATCAGTTAACGATGAAATCAGTTAAAGATGAAATCAGTTAACGATGAAATCAGTTAAATGAAGAATGAAAATGAAATCAGTTAAATGAAGATGAAATCAGTTAACGATGAAATCAGTTAACGATGAAATCAGTTAACGATGAAATCAGTTAAAGATGAAATCAGTTAAATGAAGATGAAATCAGTTAAAGATGAAATCAGTTAAACGAAGATGAAATCAGTTAACGATGAAATCAGTTAAATGAAGATGAAATCAGTTAACGATGAAATCAGTTAACGATGAAATCAGTTACAGATGAAATCAGTTAACGATGAAATCAGTTAAAGATGAAATCAGTTAAATGAAGATGAAATCAGTTAACGATGAAATCAGTTAAATGAAGAATGAAAATGAAATCAGTTAAATGAAGATGAAATCAGTTAACGATGAAATCAGTTAAAGATGAAATCAGTTAAATGAAGATGAAATCAGTTAAATGAAGATGAAATCAGTTAACGATGAAATCAGTTAAAGATGAAATCAGTTAACGATGAAATCAGTTAAAGATGAAATCAGTTAAAGATGAAATCAGTTAAATGAAGATGAAATCAGTTAACGATGAAATCAGTTAAAGATGAAATCAGTTAAAAGAAGATGAAATCAGTTAAAGATGAAATCAGTTAAATGAAGATGAAATCAGTTAACGATGAAATCAGTTAAATGAAGATGAAATCAGTTAACGATGAAATCAGTTAAAGATGAAATCAGTTACAGATGAAATCAGTTACATGAAGATTAAATCAGTTAACGATGAAATCAGTTAATGATGGAATCAGTTAACGATGAAATCAGTTAAATGAAGATGAAATCAGTTAACGATGAAATCAGTTAAAGATGAAATCAGTTAAATGAAGATGAAATCAGTTAACGATGAAATCAGTTAAATGAAGATGAAATCAATTAACGATGAAATCAGTTAAAGATGAAATCAGTTAAATGAAGATGAAATCAGTTAAAGATGAAATCAGTTAAACGAAGATGAAATCAGTTAACGATGAAATCAGTTAAATGAAGATGAAATCAGTTAACGATGAAATCAGTTAAATGAAGATGAAATCAGTTAACGATGAAATCAGTTAAAGATTAATTCAGTTAACGATGAAATCAGTTAACGATGAAATCAGTTAACGATGAAACCAGTTAAAGATGAAATCAGTTAAATGAAGATGAAATCAGTTAACGATGAAATCAGTTAAAGATGAAATCAGTTAAATGAAGATGAAATCAGTTAACGATGAAATCAGTTAACGATGAAATCAGTTAAATGAAGATGAAATCAGTTAACGATGAAATCAGTTAAAGATGAAATCAGTTACAGATGAAATCAGTTAAATGAAGATGAAATCAGTTAACGATGAAATCAGTTAAAGATGAAATCAGTTAAATGAAGAGGAAATCAGTTAACGATGAAATCAGTTAAATAAAGATGAAATCAGTTAACGATGAAATCAGTTAAAGATGAAATCAGTTAAATGAAGATGAAATCAGTTAACGATGAAATCAGTTACAGATGAAATCAGTTAAATGAAGATGAAATCAGTTAACGATGAAATCAGTTAAAGATGAAATCAGTTAAATGAAGATGAAATCAGTTAACGATGAAATCAGTTAAATGAAGATGAAATCAGTTAACGATGAAATCAGTTAAATGAAGATGAAATCAGTTAACGATGAAATCAGTTACAGATGAAATCAGTTAAATGAAGATGAAATCAGTTAACGATGAAATCAGTTAAAGATGAAATCAGTTAAATGAAGATGAAATCAGTTAACGATGAAATCAGTTAAATGAAGATGAAATCAGTTAACGATGAAATCAGTTAACGATGAAATCAGTTAACGATGAAATCAGTTAAATGAAGATGAAATCAGTTAACGATGAAATCAGTTAACGATGAAATCAGTTAAATGAAGATGAAATCAGTTAACGATGAAATCAGTTAAAGATGAAATCAGTTAAATGAAGATGAAATCAGTTAAAGATGAAATCAGTTAAATGAAGATGAAATCAGTTACAGATGAAATCAGTTACATGAAGATGAAATCAGTTAACGATGAAATCAGTTAAAGATGAAATCAGTTAACGATGAAATCAGTTAAATGAAGAATGAAAATGAAATCAGTTAAATGAAGATGAAATCAGTTAACGATGAAATCAGTTAAAGATGAAATCAGTTAACGATGAAATCAGTTAACGATGAAATCAGTTAACGATGAAATCAGTTAAATGAAGATGAAATCAGTTAAAGATGAAATCAGTTAAAGATGAAATCAGTTAAATGAAGATGAAATCAGTTAAAGATGAAATCAGTTAAACGAAGATGAAATCAGTTAACGATGAAATCAGTTAAATGAAGATGAAATCAGTTAACGATGAAATCAGTTAAAGATGAAATCAGTTAAATGAAGATGAAATCAGTTAAATGAAGATGAAATCAGTTAACGATGAAATCAGTTAAAGATGAAATCAGTTAACGATGAAATCAGTTAAAGATGAAATCAGTTAAAGATGAAATCAGTTAAATGAAGATGAAATCAGTTAACGATGAAATCAGTTAAAGATGAAATCAGTTAAATGAAGATGAAATCAGTTAAAGATGAAATCAGTTAAATGAAGATGAAATCAGTTAACGATGAAATCAGTTAAATGAAGATGAAATCAGTTAACGATGAAATCAGTTAAAGATGAAATCAGTTACAGATGAAATCAGTTACATGAAGATTAAATCAGTTAACGATGAAATCATTTAATGATGGAATCAGTTAACGATGAAATCAGTTAAATGAAGATGAAATCAGTTAACGATGAAATCAGTTAAAGATGAAATCAGTTAAATGAAGATGAAATCAGTTAACGATGAAATCAGTTAAATGAAGATGAAATCAGTTAACGATGAAATCAGTTAAAGATGAAATCAGTTAAATGAAGATGAAATCAGTTAACGATGAAATCAGTTAAAGATGAAATCAGTTACAGATGAAATCAGTTACATGAAGATGAAATCAGTTAAAGATGAAATCAGTTAAATGAAGATGAAATCAGTTAACGATGAAATCAGTTAAAGATTAATTCAGTTAACGATGAAATCAGTTAACGATGAAATCAGTTAACGATGAAATCAGTTAAAGATGAAATCAGTTAAATGAAGATGAAATCAGTTAACGATGAAATCAGTTAAAGATGAAATCAGTTAAATGAAGATGAAATCAGTTAACGATGAAATCAGTTAACGATGAAATCAGTTAAATGAAGATGAAATCAGTTAACGATGAAATCAGTTAAAGATGAAATCAGTTAACGATGAAATCAGTTAAATGAAGATGAAATCAGTTAACGATGAAATCAGTTAAAGATGAAATCAGTTACAGATGAAATCAGTTAAATGAAGATGAAATCAGTTAACGATGAAATCAGTTAAATGAAGATGAAATCAGTTAACGATGAAATCAGTTAAATGAAGATGAAATCAGTTAATGATGAAATCAGTTACAGATGAAATCAGTTAAATGAAGATGAAATCAGTTAACGATGAAATCAGTTAAAGATGAAATCAGTTAAATGAAGATGAAATCAGTTAACGATGAAATCAGTTAAATGAAGATGAAATCAGTTAACGATGAAATCAGTTAACGATGAAATCAGTTAACGATGAAATCAGTTAAATGAAGATGAAATCAGTTAACGATGAAATCAGTTAACGATGAAATCAGTTAAATGAAGATGAAATCAGTTAATGATGAAATCAGTTACAGATGAAATCAGTTAAATGAAGATGAAATCAGTTAACGATGAAATCAGTTAAAGATGAAATCAGTTAAATGAAGATGAAATCAGTTAACGATGAAATCAGTTAAATGAAGATGAAATCAGTTAACGATGAAATCAGTTAACGATGAAATCAGTTAACGATGAAATCAGTTAAATGAAGATGAAATCAGTTAACGATGAAATCAGTTAACGATGAAATCAGTTAAATGAAGATGAAATCAGTTAAAGATGAAATCAGTTAAATGAAGATGAAATCAGTTACAGATGAAATCAGTTACATGAAGATGAAATCAGTTAACGATGAAATCAGTTAAAGATGAAATCAGTTAACGATGAAATCAGTTAAATGAAGAATGAAAATGAAATCAGTTAAATGAAGATGAAATCAGTTAACGATGAAATCAGTTAACGATGAAATCAGTTAACGATGAAATCAGTTAAATGAAGATGAAATCAGTTAAAGATGAAATCAGTTAAAGATGAAATCAGTTAAATGAAGATGAAATCAGTTAAAGATGAAATCAGTTAAACGAAGATGAAATCAGTTAACGATGAAATCAGTTAAATGAAGATGAAATCAGTTAACGATGAAATCAGTTAAATGAAGAATGAAAATGAAATCAGTTAAATGAAGATGAAATCAGTTAACGATGAAATCAGTTAAAGATGAAATCAGTTAAATGAAGATGAAATCAGTTAAATGAAGATGAAATCAGTTAACGATGAAATCAGTTAAATGAAGATGAAATCAGTTAACGATGAAATCAGTTAAAGATGAAATCAGTTAAATGAAGATGAAATCAGTTAAAGATGAAATCAGTTAAATGAAGATGAAATCAGTTACAGATGAAATCAGTTACATGAAGATGAAATCAGTTAACGATGAAATCAGTTAAAGATGAAATCAGTTAACGATGAAATCAGTTAAATGAAGAATGAAAATGAAATCAGTTAAATGAAGATGAAATCAGTTAACGATGAAATCAGTTAAAGATGAAATCAGTTAACGATGAAATCAGTTAACGATGAAATCAGTTAACGATGAAATCAGTTAAATGAAGATGAAATCAGTTAAAGATGAAATCAGTTAAAGATGAAATCAGTTAAATGAAGATGAAATCAGTTAAAGATGAAATCAGTTAAACGAAGATGAAATCAGTTAACGATGAAATCAGTTAAATGAAGATGAAATCAGTTAAATGAAGATGAAATCAGTTAAATGAAGATGAAATCAGTTAACGATGAAATCAGTTAAAGATGAAATCAGTTAAATGAAGATGAAATCAGTTAAATGAAGATGAAATCAGTTAACGATGAAATCAGTTAAAGATGAAATCAGTTAACGATGAAATCAGTTAAAGATGAAATCAGTTAAAGATGAAATCAGTCAAATGAAGATGAAATCAGTTAACGATGAAATCAGTTAAAGATGAAATCAGTTAAATGAAGATGAAATCAGTTAAAGATGAAATCAGTTAAATGAAGATGAAATCAGTTAACGATGAAATCAGTTAAATGAAGATGAAATCAGTTAACGATGAAATCAGTTAAAGATGAAATCAGTTAAAGATGAAATCAGTTACAGATGAAATCAGTTACATGAAGATTAAATCAGTTAACGATGAAATCATTTAATGATGGAATCAGTTAACGATGAAATCAGTTACAGATGAAATCAGTTACATGAAGATTAAATCAGTTAACGATGAAATCATTTAATGATGGAATCAGTTAACGATGAAATCAGTTAAATGAAGATGAAATCAGTTAACGATGAAATCAGTTAAAGATGAAATCAGTTAAATGAAGATGAAATCAGTTAACGATGAAATCAGTTAAATGAAGATGAAATCAGTTAACGATGAAATCAGTTAAAGATGAAATCAGTTAAATGAAGATGAAATCAGTTAACGATGAAATCAGTTAAAGATGAAATCAGTTACAGATGAAATCAGTTACATGAAGATGAAATCAGTTAAAGATGAAATCAGTTAAATGAAGATGAAATCAGTTAACGATGAAATCAGTTAAAGATGAAATCAGTTAAATGAAGATGAAATCAGTTAACGATGAAATCAGTTAAATGAAGATGAAATCAGTTAACGATGAAATCAGTTAAAGATGAAATCAGTTAAATGAAGATGAAATCAGTTAACGATGAAATCAGTTAAAGATGAAATCAGTTAAATGAAGATGAAATCAGTTAAAGATGAAATCAGTTAAATGAAGATGAAATCAGTTACAGATGAAATCAGTTACATGAAGATGAAATCAGTTAACGATGAAATCAGTTAAAGATGAAATCAGTTAACGATGAAATCAGTTAAATGAAGAATGAAAATGAAATCAGTTAAATGAAGATGAAATCAGTTAACGATGAAATCAGTTAACGATGAAATCAGTTAACGATGAAATCAGTTAAATGAAGATGAAATCAGTTAAAGATGAAATCAGTTAAAGATGAAATCAGTTAAATGAAGATGAAATCAGTTAAAGATGAAATCAGTTAAACGAAGATGAAATCAGTTAACGATGAAATCAGTTAAATGAAGATGAAATCAGTTAACGATGAAATCAGTTAAATGAAGAATGAAAATGAAATCAGTTAAATGAAGATGAAATCAGTTAACGATGAAATCAGTTAAAGATGAAATCAGTTAAATGAAGATGAAATCAGTTAAATGAAGATGAAATCAGTTAACGATGAAATCAGTTAAATGAAGATGAAATCAGTTAACGATGAAATCAGTTAACGATGAAATCAGTTAAATGAAGATGAAATCAGTTAACGATGAAATCAGTTAAAGATGAAATCAGTTAAATGAAGATGAAATCAGTTAAAGATGAAATCAGTTAAATGAAGATGAAATCAGTTACAGATGAAATCAGTTACATGAAGATGAAATCAGTTAACGATGAAATCAGTTAAAGATGAAATCAGTTAACGATGAAATCAGTTAAATGAAGAATGAAAATGAAATCAGTTAAATGAAGATGAAATCAGTTAACGATGAAATCAGTTAAAGATGAAATCAGTTAACGATGAAATCAGTTAACGATGAAATCAGTTAACGATGAAATCAGTTAAATGAAGATGAAATCAGTTAAAGATGAAATCAGTTAAAGATGAAATCAGTTAAATGAAGATGAAATCAGTTAAAGATGAAATCAGTTAAACGAAGATGAAATCAGTTAACGATGAAATCAGTTAAATGAAGATGAAATCAGTTAACGATGAAATCAGTTAAAGATGAAATCAGTTAAATGAAGATGAAATCAGTTAAATGAAGATGAAATCAGTTAACGATGAAATCAGTTAAAGATGAAATCAGTTAACGATGAAATCAGTTAAAGATGAAATCAGTTAAAGATGAAATCAGTTAAATGAAGATGAAATCAGTTAACGATGAAATCAGTTAAAGATGAAATCAGTTAAATGAAGATGAAATCAGTTAAAGATGAAATCAGTTAAATGAAGATGAAATCAGTTAACGATGAAATCAGTTAAATGAAGATGAAATCAGTTAACGATGAAATCAGTTAAAGATGAAATCAGTTAAAGATGAAATCAGTTACAGATGAAATCAGTTACATGAAGATTAAATCAGTTAACGATGAAATCATTTAATGATGGAATCAGTTAACGATGAAATCAGTTACAGATGAAATCAGTTACATGAAGATTAAATCAGTTAACGATGAAATCATTTAATGATGGAATCAGTTAACGATGAAATCAGTTAAATGAAGATGAAATCAGTTAACGATGAAATCAGTTAAAGATGAAATCAGTTAAATGAAGATGAAATCAGTTAACGATGAAATCAGTTAAATGAAGATGAAATCAGTTAACGATGAAATCAGTTAAAGATGAAATCAGTTAAATGAAGATGAAATCAGTTAACGATGAAATCAGTTAAAGATGAAATCAGTTACAGATGAAATCAGTTACATGAAGATGAAATCAGTTAAAGATGAAATCAGTTAAATGAAGATGAAATCAGTTAACGATGAAATCAGTTAAAGATTAATTCAGTTAACGATGAAATCAGTTAACGATGAAATCAGTTAACGATGAAATCAGTTAAAGATGAAATCAGTTAAATGAAGATGAAATCAGTTAACGATGAAATCAGTTAAAGATGAAATCAGTTAAAGATGAAATCAGTTAAATGAAGATGAAATCAGTTAACGATGAAATCAGTTAACGATGAAATCAGTTAAATGAAGATGAAATCAGTTAACGATGAAATCAGTTAAAGATGAAATCAGTTAACGATGAAATCAGTTAAATGAAGATGAAATCAGTTAACGATGAAATCAGTTAAAGATGAAATCAGTTACAGATGAAATCAGTTAAATGAAGATGAAATCAGTTAACGATGAAATCAGTTAAATGAAGATGAAATCAGTTAACGATGAAATCAGTTAAATGAAGATGAAATCAGTTAATGATGAAATCAGTTACAGATGAAATCAGTTAAATGAAGATGAAATCAGTTAACGATGAAATCAGTTAAAGATGAAATCAGTTAAATGAAGATGAAATCAGTTAACGATGAAATCAGTTAAATGAAGATGAAATCAGTTAACGATGAAATCAGTTAACGATGAAATCAGTTAAATGAAGATGAAATCAGTTAACGATGAAATCAGTTAACGATGAAATCAGTTAAATGAAGATGAAATCAGTTAATGATGAAATCAGTTACAGATGAAATCAGTTAAATGATGATGAAATCAGTTAACGATGAAATCAGTTAAAGATGAAATCAGTTAAAGATGAAATCAGTTAAATGAAGATGAAATCAGTTAACGATGAAATCAGTTAAATGAAGATGAAATCAGTTAACGATGAAATCAGTTAACGATGAAATCAGTTAACGATGAAATCAGTTAAATGAAGATGAAATCAGTTAACGATGAAATCAGTTAACGATGAAATCAGTTAAATGAAGATGAAATCAGTTAAAGATGAAATCAGTTAAATGAAGATGAAATCAGTTACAGATGAAATCAGTTACATGAAGATGAAATCAGTTAACGATGAAATCAGTTAAAGATGAAATCAGTTAACGATGAAATCAGTTAAATGAAGAATGAAAATGAAATCAGTTAAATGAAGATGAAATCAGTTAACGATGAAATCAGTTAACGATGAAATCAGTTAACGATGAAATCAGTTAAATGAAGATGAAATCAGTTAAAGATGAAATCAGTTAAAGATGAAATCAGTTAAATGAAGATGAAATCAGTTAAAGATGAAATCAGTTAAACGAAGATGAAATCAGTTAACGATGAAATCAGTTAAATGAAGATGAAATCAGTTAACGATGAAATCAGTTAAATGAAGAATGAAAATGAAATCAGTTAAATGAAGATGAAATCAGTTAACGATGAAATCAGTTAAAGATGAAATCAGTTAAATGAAGATGAAATCAGTTAAATGAAGATGAAATCAGTTAACGATGAAATCAGTTAAAGATGAAATCAGTTAACGATGAAATCAGTTAAAGATGAAATCAGTTAAATGAAGATGAAATCAGTTAACGATGAAATCAGTTAAATGAAGAATGAAAATGAAATCAGTTAAATGAAGATGAAATCAGTTAACGATGAAATCAGTTAAAGATGAAATCAGTTAACGATGAAATCAGTTAAAGATGAAATCAGTTAACGATGAAATCAGTTAAAGATGAAATCAGTTAAAGATGAAATCAGTTAAATGAAGATGAAATCAGTTAACGATGAAATCAGTTAAAGATGAAATCAGTTAAATGAAGATGAAATCAGTTAAAGATGAAATCAGTTAAATGAAGATGAAATCAGTTAAATGAAGATGAAATCAGTTAACGATGAAATCAGTTAAATGAAGATGAAATCAGTTAAATGAAGATGAAATCAGTTAAAGATGAAATCAGTTAAACGAAGATGAAATCAGTTAACGATGAAATCAGTTAAATGAAGATGAAATCAGTTAACGATGAAATCAGTTAAATGAAGATGAAATCAGTTGACGATGAAATCAGTTAACGATGAAATCAGTTAAATGAAGATGAAATCAGTTAACGATGAAATCAGTTAAATGAAGATGAAATCAGTTAACGATGAAATCAGTTAACGGAAGATGAAATCAGTTAAATGAAGATGAAATCAGTTAACGATGAAATCAGTTAACGATGAAATCAGTTACAGATGAAATCAGTTACATGAAGATTAAATCAGTTAACGATGAAATCAGTTAAAGATGAAATCAGTTAACGATGAAATCAGTTAAATGAAGAATGAAAATGAAATCAGTTAAATGAAGATGAAATCAGTTAAAGATGAAATCAGTTAAATGAAGATGAAATCAGTTAACGATGAAATCAGTTAAATGAAGATGAAATCAGTTAACGATGAAATCAGTTAAAGATGAAATCAGTTACAGATGAAATCAGTTACATGAAGATTAAATCAGTTAACGATGAAATCAGTTAATGATGGAATCAGTTAACGATGAAATCAGTTAAATGAAGATGAAATCAGTTAACGATGAAATCAGTTAAAGATGAAATCAGTTAAATGAAGATCAAATCAGTTAACGATGAAATCAGTTAAATGAAGATGAAATCAGTTAACGATGAAATCAGTTAAAGATGAAATCAGTTAAATGAAGATGAAATCAGTTAACGATGAAATCAGTTAAAGATGAAATCAGTTAAAGATGAAATCAGTTAAATGAAGATGAAATCAGTCAACGATGAAATCAGTTAAATGTAGATGAAATCAGTTAAAGATGAAATCAGTTAAATGAAGAATGAAAATGAAATCAGTTAAATGAAGATGAAATCAGTTAACGATGAAATCAGTTAAAGATGAAATCAGTTAAATGAAGAATGAAAATGAAATCAGTTAAATGAAGATGAAATCAGTTAACGATGAAATCAGTTAATGATGGAATCAGTTAACGATGAAATCAGTTAAATGAAGATGAAATCAGTTAACGATGAAATCAGTTAAAGATGAAATCAGTTAAATGAAGATGAAATCAGTTAACGATGAAATCAGTTAAATGAAGATGAAATCAGTTAACGATGAAATCAGTTAAAGATGAAATCAGTTAAATGAAGATGAAATCAGTTAACGATGAAATCAGTTAAAGATGAAATCAGTTACAGATGAAATCAGTTACATGAAGATTAAATCAGTTAACGATGAAATCAGTTAAAGATGAATTCAGTTAACGATGAAATCAGTTAAATGAAGATGAAATCAGTTAACGATGAAATCAGTTAAAGATGAAATCAGTTAAATGAAGAGGAAATCAGTTAACGATGAAATCAGTTAAATAAAGATGAAATCAGTTAACGATGAAATCAGTTAAAGATGAAATCAGTTAAATGAAGATGAAATCAGTTAACGATGAAATCAGTTAAATGTAGATGAAATCAGTTAAAGATGAAATCAGTTAAATGAAGAATGAAAACGAAATCAGTTAAATGAAGATGAAATCAGTTAACGATGAAATCAGTTAAAGATGAAATCAGTTAAATGAAGAATGAAAATGAAATCAGTTAAATGAAGATGAAATCAGTTAACGATGAAATCAGTTAACGATGAAATCAGTTAAATGAAGAATGAAAATGAAATCAGTTAAATGAAGATGAAATCAGTTAACGATGAAATCAGTTAACGATGAAATCAGTTAACGATGAAATCAGTTAAATGAAGATGAAATCAGTTAAAGATGAAATCAGTTAAATGAAGATGAAATCAGTTAACGATGAAATCAGTTAAAGATGAAATCAGTTAAATGAAGATGAAATCAGTTAAAGATGAAATCAGTTAAACGAAGATGAAATCAGTTAACGATGAAATCAGTTAACGATGAAATCAGTTACAGATGAAATCAGTTAACGATGAAATCAGTTAAAGATGAAATCAGTTAAATGAAGATGAAATCAGTTTAAGATGAAATCAGTTACAGATGAAATCAGTTACATGAAGATTAAATCAGTTAACGATGAAATCAGTTAAAGATGAAATCAGTTAACGATGAAATCAGTTAAATGAAGAATGAAAATGAAATCAGTTAAATGAAGATGAAATCAGTTAACGATAAAATCAGTTAAAGATGAAATCAGTTAAATGAAGATGAAATCAGTTAAATGAAGATGAAATCAGTTAACGATGAAATCAGTTAAAGATGAAATCAGTTAACGATGAAATCAGTTAAAGATGAAATCAGTTAAATGAAGATGAAATCAGTTAAAGATGAAATCAGTTAAATGAAGATGAAATCAGTTAACGATGAAATCAGTTAAAGATGAAATCAGTTAAATGAAGATGAAATCAGTTAAAGATGAAATCAGTTAAATGAAGATGAAATCAGTTAACGATGAAATCAGTTAAATGAAGATGAAATCAGTTCACGATGAAATCAGTTAAAGATGAAATCAGTTACAGATGAAATCAGTTACATGAAGATTAAATCAGTTAACGATGAAATCAGTTAAAGATGAAATCAGTTACAGATGAAATCAGTTACATGAAGATGAAATCAGTTAAAGATGAAATCAGTTAAATGAAGATGAAATCAGTTAACGATGAAATCAGTTAAAGATTAATTCAGTTAACGATGAAATCAGTTAACGATGAAATCAGTTAACGATGAAATCAGTTAAAGATGAAATCAGTTAAATGAAGATGAAATCAGTTAACGATGAAATCAGTTAAAGATGAAATCAGTTAAATGAAGATGAAATCAGTTAACGATGAAATCAGTTAACGATGAAATCAGTTAAATGAAGATGAAATCAGTTAACGATGAAATCAGTTAAAGATGAAATCAGTTAACGATGAAATCAGTTAAATGAAGATGAAATCAGTTAACGATGAAATCAGTTAAAGATGAAATCAGTTACAGATGAAATCAGTTAAATGAAGATGAAATCAGTTAACGATGAAATCAGTTAAATGAAGATGAAATCAGTTAACGATGAAATCAGTTAAATGAAGATGAAATCAGTTAATGATGAAATCAGTTACAGATGAAATCAGTTAAATGAAGATGAAATCAGTTAACGATGAAATCAGTTAAAGATGAAATCAGTTAAATGAAGATGAAATCAGTTAACGATGAAATCAGTTAAATGAAGATGAAATCAGTTAACGATGAAATCAGTTAACGATGAAATCAGTTAAATGAAGATGAAATCAGTTAACGATGAAATCAGTTAACGATGAAATCAGTTAAATGAAGATGAAATCAGTTAATGATGAAATCAGTTACAGATGAAATCAGTTAAATGATGATGAAATCAGTTAACGATGAAATCAGTTAAAGATGAAATCAGTTAAAGATGAAATCAGTTAAATGAAGATGAAATCAGTTAACGATGAAATCAGTTAAATGAAGATGAAATCAGTTAACGATGAAATCTGTTAACGATGAAATCAGTTAACGATGAAATCAGTTAAATGAAGATGAAATCAGTTAACGATGAAATCAGTTAACGATGAAATCAGTTAAATGAAGATGAAATCAGTTAAAGATGAAATCAGTTAAATGAAGATGAAATCAGTTACAGATGAAATCAGTTACATGAAGATGAAATCAGTTAACGATGAAATCAGTTAAAGATGAAATCAGTTAACGATGAAATCAGTTAAATGAAGAATGAAAATGAAATCAGTTAAATGAAGATGAAATCAGTTAACGATGAAATCAGTTAACGATGAAATCAGTTAACGATGAAATCAGTTAAATGAAGATGAAATCAGTTAAAGATGAAATCAGTTAAAGATGAAATCAGTTAAATGAAGATGAAATCAGTTAAAGATGAAATCAGTTAAACGAAGATGAAATCAGTTAACGATGAAATCAGTTAAATGAAGATGAAATCAGTTAACGATGAAATCAGTTAAATGAAGAATGAAAATGAAATCAGTTAAATGAAGATGAAATCAGTTAACGATGAAATCAGTTAAAGATGAAATCAGTTAAATGAAGATGAAATCAGTTAAATGAAGATGAAATCAGTTAACGATGAAATCAGTTAAAGATGAAATCAGTTAACGATGAAATCAGTTAAAGATGAAATCAGTTAAATGAAGATGAAATCAGTTAACGATGAAATCAGTTAAATGAAGAATGAAAATGAAATCAGTTAAATGAAGATGAAATCAGTTAACGATGAAATCAGTTAAAGATGAAATCAGTTAACGATGAAATCAGTTAAAGATGAAATCAGTTAACGATGAAATCAGTTAAAGATGAAATCAGTTAAAGATGAAATCAGTTAAATGAAGATGAAATCAGTTAACGATGAAATCAGTTAAAGATGAAATCAGTTAAATGAAGATGAAATCAGTTAAAGATGAAATCAGTTAAATGAAGATGAAATCAGTTAAATGAAGATGAAATCAGTTAACGATGAAATCAGTTAAATGAAGATGAAATCAGTTAAATGAAGATGAAATCAGTTAAAGATGAAATCAGTTAAACGAAGATGAAATCAGTTAACGATGAAATCAGTTAAATGAAGATGAAATCAGTTAACGATGAAATCAGTTAAATGAAGATGAAATCAGTTGACGATGAAATCAGTTAACGATGAAATCAGTTAAATGAAGATGAAATCAGTTAACGATGAAATCAGTTAAATGAAGATGAAATCAGTTAACGATGAAATCAGTTAACGGAAGATGAAATCAGTTAAATGAAGATGAAATCAGTTAACGATGAAATCAGTTAACGATGAAATCAGTTACAGATGAAATCAGTTACATGAAGATTAAATCAGTTAACGATGAAATCAGTTAAAGATGAAATCAGTTAACGATGAAATCAGTTAAATGAAGAATGAAAATGAAATCAGTTAAATGAAGATGAAATCAGTTAAAGATGAAATCAGTTAAATGAAGATGAAATCAGTTAACGATGAAATCAGTTAAATGAAAATGAAATCAGTTAACGATGAAATCAGTTAAAGATGAAATCAGTTACAGATGAAATCAGTTACATGAAGATTAAATCAGTTAACGATGAAATCAGTTAATGATGGAATCAGTTAACGATGAAATCAGTTAAATGAAGATGAAATCAGTTAACGATGAAATCAGTTAAAGATGAAATCAGTTAAATGAAGATCAAATCAGTTAACGATGAAATCAGTTAAATGAAGATGAAATCAGTTAACGATGAAATCAGTTAAAGATGAAATCAGTTAAATGAAGATGAAATCAGTTAACGATGAAATCAGTTAAAGATGAAATCAGTTAAAGATGAAATCAGTTAAATGAAGATGAAATCAGTCAACGATGAAATCAGTTAAATGTAGATGAAATCAGTTAAAGATGAAATCAGTTAAATGAAGAATGAAAATGAAATCAGTTAAATGAAGATGAAATCAGTTAACGATGAAATCAGTTAAAGATGAAATCAGTTAAATGAAGAATGAAAATGAAATCAGTTAAATGAAGATGAAATCAGTTAACGATGAAATCAGTTAATGATGGAATCAGTTAACGATGAAATCAGTTAAATGAAGATGAAATCAGTTAACGATGAAATCAGTTAAAGATGAAATCAGTTAAATGAAGATGAAATCAGTTAACGATGAAATCAGTTAAATGAAGATGAAATCAGTTAACGATGAAATCAGTTAAAGATGAAATCAGTTAAATGAAGATGAAATCAGTTAACGATGAAATCAGTTAAAGATGAAATCAGTTACAGATGAAATCAGTTACATGAAGATTAAATCAGTTAACGATGAAATCAGTTAAAGATGAATTCAGTTAACGATGAAATCAGTTAAATGAAGATGAAATCAGTTAACGATGAAATCAGTTAAAGATGAAATCAGTTAAATGAAGAGGAAATCAGTTAACGATGAAATCAGTTAAATAAAGATGAAATCAGTTAACGATGAAATCAGTTAAAGATGAAATCAGTTAAATGAAGATGAAATCAGTTAACGATGAAATCAGTTAAATGTAGATGAAATCAGTTAAAGATGAAATCAGTTAAATGAAGAATGAAAACGAAATCAGTTAAATGAAGATGAAATCAGTTAACGATGAAATCAGTTAAAGATGAAATCAGTTAAACGAAGATGAAATCAGTTAACGATGAAATCAGTTAACGATGAAATCAGTTACAGATGAAATCAGTTAACGATGAAATCAGTTAAAGATGAAATCAGTTAAATGAAGATGAAATCAGTTTAAGATGAAATCAGTTACAGATGAAATCAGTTACATGAAGATTAAATCAGTTAACGATGAAATCAGTTAAAGATGAAATCAGTTAACGATGAAATCAGTTAAATGAAGAATGAAAATGAAATCAGTTAAATGAAGATGAAATCAGTTAACGATAAAATCAGTTAAAGATGAAATCAGTTAAATGAAGATGAAATCAGTTAAATGAAGATGAAATCAGTTAACGATGAAATCAGTTAAAGATGAAATCAGTTAACGATGAAATCAGTTAAAGATGAAATCAGTTAAATGAAGATGAAATCAGTTAAAGATGAAATCAGTTAAATGAAGATGAAATCAGTTAACGATGAAATCAGTTAAAGATGAAATCAGTTAAATGAAGATGAAATCAGTTAAAGATGAAATCAGTTAAATGAAGATGAAATCAGTTAACGATGAAATCAGTTAAATGAAGATGAAATCAGTTCACGATGAAATCAGTTAAAGATGAAATCAGTTACAGATGAAATCAGTTACATGAAGATTAAATCAGTTAACGATGAAATCAGTTAAAGATGAAATCAGTTAACGATGAAATCAGTTAATGATGGAATCAGTTAACGATGAAATCAGTTAACGATGAAATCAGTTAAATGAAGATGAAATCAGTTAACGATGAAATCAGTTAAAAATGAAATCAGTTAAATGAAGATGAAATCAGTTAACGATGAAATCAGTTAAATGAAGATGAAATCAGTTAACGATGAAATCAGTTAAAGATGAAATCACTTAAATGAAGATGAAATCAGTTAACGATGAAATCAGTTAAAGATGAAATCAGTTAAATGAAGATGAAATCAGTTAAAGATGAAATCAGTTAAATGAAGATGAAATCAGTTAACGATGAAATCAGTTAAATGAAGATGAAATCAGTTAACGATGAAATCAGTTAAAGATGAAATCAGTTACAGATGAAATCAGTTACATGAAGATGAAATCAGTTAACGATGAAATCAGTTAAAGATGAAATCAGTTAACGATGAAATCAGTTAAAGATGAAATCAGTTAACGATGAAATCAGTTAAATGAAGATGAAATCAGTTACCGATGAAATCAGTTAAAGATGAAATCAGTTAAATGCAGATGAAATCAGTTAACGATGAAATCAGTTAAATGAAGATGAAATCAGTTAACGATGAAATCAGTTAAAGATGAAATCAGTTAAAGATGAAATCAGTTAAATGAAGATGAAATCAGTTAAAGATGAAATCAGTTAAATGAAGATGAAATCAGTTAACGATGAAATCAGTTAAAGATGAAATCAGTTAAATGAAGATGAAATCAGTTAACGATGAAATCAGTTAAATGTAGATGAAATCAGTTAAAGATGAAATCAGTTAAATGAAGAATGAAAACGAAATCAGTTAAATGAAGATGAAATCAGTTAACGATGAAATCAGTTAAAGATGAAATCAGTTAAATGAAGAATGAAAATGAAATCAGTTAAATGAAGATGAAATCAGTTAACGATGAAATCAGTTAACGATGAAATCAGTTAAATGAAGATGAAATCAGTTAAAGATGAAATCAGTTAAATGAAGATGAAATCAGTTAACGATGAAATCAGTTAAATGAAGATGAAATCAGTTCACGATGAAATCAGTTAAAGATGAAATCAGTTACAGATGAAATCAGTTACATGAAGATTAAATCAGTTAACGATGAAATCAGTTAAAGATGAAATCAGTTAACGATGAAATCAGTTAATGATGGAATCAGTTAACGATGAAATCAGTTAACGATGAAATCAGTTAAATGAAGATGAAATCAGTTAACGATGAAATCAGTTAAAAATGAAATCAGTTAAATGAAGATGAAATCAGTTAACGATGAAATCAGTTAAATGAAGATGAAATCAGTTAACGATGAAATCAGTTAAAGATGAAATCACTTAAATGAAGATGAAATCAGTTAACGATGAAATCAGTTAAAGATGAAATCAGTTAAATGAAGATGAAATCAGTTAAAGATGAAATCAGTTAAATGAAGATGAAATCAGTTAACGATGAAATCAGTTAAATGAAGATGAAATCAGTTAACGATGAAATCAGTTAAAGATGAAATCAGTTACAGATGAAATCAGTTACATGAAGATGAAATCAGTTAACGATGAAATCAGTTAAAGATGAAATCAGTTAACGATGAAATCAGTTAAAGATGAAATCAGTTAACGATGAAATCAGTTAAATGAAGATGAAATCAGTTACCGATGAAATCAGTTAAAGATGAAATCAGTTAAATGCAGATGAAATCAGTTAACGATGAAATCAGTTAAATGAAGATGAAATCAGTTAACGATGAAATCAGTTAAAGATGAAATCAGTTAAAGATGAAATCAGTTAAATGAAGATGAAATCAGTTAAAGATGAAATCAGTTAAATGAAGATGAAATCAGTTAACGATGAAATCAGTTAAAGATGAAATCAGTTACAGATGAAATCAGTTACATGAAGATTAAATCAGTTAACGAGGAAATCAGTTAAAGATGAATTCAGTTAACGATGAAATCAGTTAAATGAAGATGAAATCAGTTAACGATGAAATCAGTTAAAGATGAAATCAGTTAAATGAAGATGAAATCAGTTAACGATGAAATCAGTTAAATAAAGATGAAATCAGTTAACGATGAAATCAGTTAAAGATGAAATCATTTAAATGAAGATGAAATCAGTTAACGATGAAATCAGTTAAATGTAGATGAAATCAGTTAAAGATGAAATCAGTTAAATGAAGAATGAAAATGAAATCAGTTAAATGAAGATGAAATCAGTTAACGATGAAATCAGTTAAAGATGAAATCAGTTAAATGAAGAATGAAAATGAAATCAGTTAAATGAAGATGAAATCAGTTAACGATGAAATCAGTTAAAGATGAAATCAGTTACAGATGAAATCAGTTAAATGAAGATTAAATCATTTAACGATGAAATCAGTTAAAGATGAAATCAGTTAACGATGAAATCAGTTAAATGAAGAATGAAAATGAAATCAGTTAAATGAAGATGAAATCAGTTAACGATGAAATCAGTTAAAGATTAATTCAGTTAACGATGAAATCAGTTAACGATGAAATCAGTTAAATGAAGATGAAATCAGTTAAATGAAGATGAAATCAGTTAAAGATGAAATCAGTTAAATGAAGATGAAATCAGTTAAAGATGAAATCAGTTAAATGAAGATGAAATCAGTTAACGATGAAATCAGTTAAATGAAGATGAAATCAGTTACAGATGAAATCAGTTAACGATGACATCAGTTAAAGATGAAATCAGTTAAATGAACATGAAATCAGTTAACGATGAAATCAGTTAAAGATGAAATCAGTTAACGATGAAATCAGTTAACGATGAAATCAGTTAACGATGACATCAGTTAAATGAAGATGAAATCAGTTAAAGATGAAATCAGTTACAGATGAAATCAGTTACATGAAGATTAAATCAGTTAACGATGAAATCAGTTAAAGATGAAATCATTTAACGATGAAATCAGTTAAATGAAGAATGAAAATGAAATCAGTTAAATGAAGATGAAATCAGTTAACGATGAAATCAGTTAAAGATGAAATCAGTTAAATGAAGATGAAATCAGTTAACGATGAAATCAGTTAAATGAAGATGAAATCAGTTAAAGATGAAATCAGTTACAGATGAAATCAGTTACAGATGAAATCAGTTAACGATGAAATCAGTTAAATGAAGATGAAATCAGTTAACGATGAAATCAGTCAAAGATGAAATCAGTTAAATGAAGATGAAATCAGTTAAAGATGAAATCAGTTAAATGAAGATGAAATCAGTTAACGATGAAATCAGTTAAATGAAGATGAAATCAGTTAACGATGAAATCAGTTAAAGATGAAATCAGTTACAGATGAAATCAGTTACATGAAGATGAAATCAGTTAACGATGACATCAGTTAAAGATGAAATCAGTTAACGATGAAATCAGTTAAATGAAGATGAAATCAGTTAACGATGAAATCAGTTAAATGAAGATGAAATCAGTTAACGATGAAATCAGTTAAAGATGAAATCAGTTAAATGAAGATGAAATCAGTTAACGATAAAATCAGTTAAAGATGAAATCAGTTACAGATGAAATCAGTTACATGAAGATTAAATCAGTTAACGATGAAATCAGTTAAAGATGAAATCAGTTAACGATGAAATCAGTTAAATGAAGATGAAATCAGTTAACGATGAAATCAGTTAAAGATGAAATCAGTTAAATGAAGATGAAATCAGTTAACGATGAAATCAGTTAAATGAAGATGAAATCAGTAAACGATGAAATCAGTTAAAGATGAAATCAGTTAACGGAAGATGAAATCAGTTAAATGAAGATGAAATCAGTTAACGATGAAATCAGTTAACGATGAAATCAGTTAAATGAAGATGAAATCAGTTAACGATGAAATCAGTTAAATGAAGATGAAATCAGTTAACGATGAAATCAGTTAAATGAAGATGAAATCAGTTAACGATGAAATCAGTTAACGATGAAATCAGTTAACGATGAAATCAGTTAAATGAAGATGAAATCAGTTAACGATGAAATCAGTTAAATGAAGATGAAATCAGTTACATGAAGATTAAATCAGTTAACGATGAAATCAGTTAAAGATGAAATCAGTTAACGATGAAATCAGTTAAATGAAGAATGAAAATGAAATCAGTTAAATGAAGATGAAATCAGTTAACGATGAAATCAGTTAAATGAAGATGAAATCAGTTAACGATGAAATCAGTTAAAGATGAAATCAGTTTCAGATGAAATCAGTTACATGAAGATTAAATCAGTTAACGATGAAATCAGTGAACGATGAAATCAGTTAAAGATGAAATCAGTTACAGATGAAATCAGTTACATGAAGATTAAATCAGTTAACGATGAAATCACTTAAAGATGAAATCAGTTAACGATGAAATCAGTTAAATGAAGAATGAAAATGAAATCAGTTAAATGAAGATGAAATCAGTTAACGATGAAATCAGTTGAAGATGAAATCAGTTAAATGAAGATGAAATCAGTTAACGATGAAATCAGTTAAAGATGAAATCAGTTACAGATGAAATCAGTTACATGAAGATTAAATCAGTTAACGATGAAATCAGTTAACGATGAAATCAGTTAAATGAAGATGAAATCAGTTAAATGAAGATGAAATCAGTTAACGATGAAATCAGTTAACGATGAAATCAGTTAAATGAAGAAGAAATCAGTTAACGATGAAATCAGTTAACGATGAAATCAGTTAAATGAAGATGAAATCAGTTAACGATGAAATCAGTTAAATGAAGATGAAATCAGTTAACGATGAAATCACTTAAATGAAGATGAAATCAGTTAACGATGAAATCAGTTAAAGATGAAATCAGTTACAGATGAAATCAGTTACATGAAGATGAAATCAGTTAACGATGAAATCAGTTAAAGATGAAATCAGTTAAATGAAGATGAAATCAGTTAAAGATGAAATCAGTTAAATGAAGATGAAATCAGTTAACGATGAAATCAGTTAAATGAAGATGAAATCAGTTAACGATGAAATCATTTAAAGATGAAATCAGTTTCAGATGAAATCAGTTACATGAAGATTAAATCAGTTAAAGATGAAATCAGTTAAAGATGAAATCAGTTAAATGAAGATGAAATCAGTTAACGATGAGATCAGTTAACGATGAAATCAGTTAAATGAAGATGAAATCAGTTAAAGATGAAATCAGTTAAATGAAGATGAAATCAGTTAACGATGAAATCAGTTAACGATGAAATCAGTTACAGATGAAATCAGTTAAATGAAGATGAAATCAGTTAAAGATTAAATCAGTTAACGATGAAATCAGTTAAATGAAGAATGAAAATGAAATCAGTTAAATGAAAATGAAATCAGTTAACGATGAAATCAGTTAAATGAAGATGAAATCAGTTAACGATGAAATCAGTTAAATGAAGATGAAATCAGTTAACGATGAAATCAGTTAAAGATGAAATCAGTTACAGATGAAATCAGTTACATGAAGATTAAATCAGTTAACGATGAAATCAGTTAAAGATGAAATCAGTTAACGATGAAATCAGTTAAATGAAGATGAAATCAGTTAACGATGAAATCAGTTAACGATGAAATCAGTTAAATGAAGATGAAATCAGTTAACGATGGAATCATTTAAAGATGAAATCAGTTACATGAAGATGAAATCAGTTACATGAAGATGAAATCAGTTACAGATGAAATCAGTTACATGAAGATTAAATCAGTTTACGATGAAATCAGTTAAATGAAGAATGAAAATGAAATCAGTTAAATGAAGATGAAATCAGTTAACGATGAAATCAGTTACAGATGAAATCAGTTACATGAAGATTAAATCAGTTAAAGATTAAATCAGTTAAATGAAGATGAAATCAGTTAAAGATGAAGTCAGTTAAATGAAGAATGAAAATGAAATCAGTTAAATGAAGATGAAATCAGTTAACGATGAAATCAGTTAACGATGAAATCAGTTAACGATGAAATCAGTTAAATGAAGATGAAATCAGTTAACGATGAAATCAGTTAAATGAAGATGAAATCAGTTACATGAAGATTAAATCAGTTAACGATGAAATCAGTTAAAGATGAAATCAGTTAACGATGAAATCAGTTAAATGAAGAATGAAAATGAAATCAGTTAAATGAAGATGAAATCAGTTAACGATGAAATCAGTTAAATGAAGATGAAATCAGTTAACGATGAAATCAGTTAAAGATGAAATCAGTTTCAGATGAAATCAGTTACATGAAGATTAAATCAGTTAACGATGAAATCAGTGAACGATGAAATCAGTTAAAGATGAAATCAGTTACAGATGAAATCAGTTACATGAAGATTAAATCAGTTAACGATGAAATCACTTAAAGATGAAATCAGTTAACGATGAAATCAGTTAAATGAAGAATGAAAATGAAATCAGTTAAATGAAGATGAAATCAGTTAACGATGAAATCAGTTGAAGATGAAATCAGTTAAATGAAGATGAAATCAGTTAACGATGAAATCAGTTAAAGATGAAATCAGTTACAGATGAAATCAGTTACATGAAGATTAAATCAGTTAACGATGAAATCAGTTAACGATGAAATCAGTTAAATGAAGATGAAATCAGTTAACGATGAAATCAGTTAACGATGAAATCAGTTAAATGAAGAAGAAATCAGTTAACGATGAAATCAGTTAACGATGAAATCAGTTAAATGAAGATGAAATCAGTTAACGATGAAATCAGTTAAATGAAGATGAAATCAGTTAACGATGAAATCACTTAAATGAAGATGAAATCAGTTAACGATGAAATCAGTTAAAGATGAAATCAGTTACAGATGAAATCAGTTACATGAAGATGAAATCAGTTAACGATGAAATCAGTTAAAGATGAAATCAGTTAAATGAAGATGAAATCAGTTAAAGATGAAATCAGTTAAATGAAGATGAAATCAGTTAACGATGAAATCAGTTAAATGAAGATGAAATCAGTTAACGATGAAATCATTTAAAGATGAAATCAGTTTCAGATGAAATCAGTTACATGAAGATTAAATCAGTTAAAGATGAAATCAGTTAAAGATGAAATCAGTTAAATGAAGATGAAATCAGTTAACGATGAGATCAGTTAACGATGAAATCAGTTAAATGAAGATGAAATCAGTTAAAGATGAAATCAGTTAAATGAAGATGAAATCAGTTAACGATGAAATCAGTTAACGATGAAATCAGTTACAGATGAAATCAGTTAAATGAAGATGAAATCAGTTAAAGATTAAATCAGTTAACGATGAAATCAGTTAAATGAAGAATGAAAATGAAATCAGTTAAATGAAAATGAAATCAGTTAACGATGAAATCAGTTAAATGAAGATGAAATCAGTTAACGATGAAATCAGTTAAATGAAGATGAAATCAGTTAACGATGAAATCAGTTAAAGATGAAATCAGTTACAGATGAAATCAGTTACATGAAGATTAAATCAGTTAACGATGAAATCAGTTAAAGATGAAATCAGTTAACGATGAAATCAGTTAAATGAAGATGAAATCAGTTAACGATGAAATCAGTTAACGATGAAATCAGTTAAATGAAGATGAAATCAGTTAACGATGGAATCATTTAAAGATGAAATCAGTTACATGAAGATGAAATCAGTTACATGAAGATGAAATCAGTTACAGATGAAATCAGTTACATGAAGATTAAATCAGTTTACGATGAAATCAGTTAAATGAAGAATGAAAATGAAATCAGTTAAATGAAGATGAAATCAGTTAACGATGAAATCAGTTACAGATGAAATCAGTTACATGAAGATTAAATCAGTTAAAGATTAAATCAGTTAAATGAAGATGAAATCAGTTAAAGATGAAGTCAGTTAAATGAAGAATGAAAATGAAATCAGTTAAATGAAGATGAAATCAGTTAACGATGAAATCAGTTAAAGATGAAATCAGTTAAATGAAGATGAAATCAGTTAACGATGAAATCAGTTAAAGATGAAATCAGTTAAATGAAGATGAAATCAGTTAACGATGAAATCAGTTAAATGAAGATGAAATCAGTTAAAGATGAAATCAGTTAAAGATGAAATCAGTTAACGATGAAATCAGTTAACGATGAAATCAGTTAAATGAAGATGAAATCAGTTAAAGATGAAATCAGTTAAATGAAGATGAAATCAGTTAACGATGAAATCAGTTAACGATGAAATCAGTTAAATGAAGATGAAATCAGTTAACGATAAAATCAGTTAACGATGAAATCAGTTAAATGAAGATGAAATCAGTTAACGATGAAATCAGTTAAAGATGAAATCAGTTACAGATTAAATCAGTTACATGAAGATTAAATCAGTTAAAGATTAAATCAGTTAAATGTAGATGAAATCAGTTAAATGAAGATGAAATCAGTTAAAGATGAAATCAGTTAAATGAAGAATGAAAATGAAATAAGTTAAATGACGATGAAATCAGTTAACGATGAAATCAGTTAAAGATGAAATCAGTTAAATGAAGATGAAATCAGTTAACGATGAAATCAGTTAAAGATGAAATCAGTTAAATGAAGATGAAATTAGTTAACGATGAAATCAGTTAAATGAAGATGAAATCAGTTAACGATGAAATCAGTTAAAGATTAAATCAGTTAAAGATGAAATCAGTTAACGATGAAATCAGTTAAAGATGAAATCAGTTAAAGATGAAATCAGTTAACGATGAAATCAGTTAAAGATGAAATCAGTTAAAGATGAAATCAGTTAACGATGAAATCAGTTAAAGATGAAATCAGTTAAATGAAGATGAAATCAGTTAACGATGAAATCAGTTAAATGAAGATGAAATCAGTTACAGATGAAATCAGTTACAGATGAAATCAGTTAAATGAAGATGAAATCAGTTAACAATGAAATCAGTTAAATGAAGATGAAATCAGTTAACAATGAAATCAGTTAAATTAAGAATGAAAATGAAATCAGTTAAATGAAGATGAAATCAGTTAACGATGAAATCAGTTAAAGATGAAATCAGTTACAGATTAAATCAGTTACATGAAGATTAAATCAGTTAAAGATTAAATCAGTTAAATGTAGATGAAATCAGATAAATGAAGATGAAATCAGTTAAAGATGAAATCAGTTAAATAAAGAATGAAAATGAAATGAGTTAAATGACGATGAAATCAGTTAACGATGAAATCAGTTAAAGATGAAATCAGTTAAAGATGAAATCAGTTAAATGAAGATGAAATCAGTTAACGATGAAATCAGTTAAAGATGAAATCAGTTAAATGAAGATGAAATCAGTTAAAGATGAAATCAGTTAAAGATGAAATCAGTTACATGAAGATGAAATCAGTTACAGATGAAATCAGTTACATGAAGATGAAATCAGTTAAAGATGAAATCAGTTAAATGAAGAATGAAAATGAAATCAGTTACATGAAGATGATATCAGTTACAGATGAAATCAGTTACATGAAGATTAAATCAGTTAACGATGAAATCAGTTAAATGAAGATGAAATCAGTTAACGATGAAATCAGTTAAAGATGAAATCAGTTACATGAAGATGAAATCAGTTAAGGATGAAATCAGTTAAAGATGAAATCAGTTAACGATGAAATCAGTTAACGATGAAATCACTTAAATGAAGATGAAATCAGTTAAAGATGAAATCAGTTAAATGAAGATGAAATCAGTTAAAGATGAAATCAGTTAAATGAAGAATGAAAATGAAATCAGTTAAATGAAGATGAAATCAGTTAACGATGAAATCAGTTAAAGATGAAATCAGTTAAATGAAGATGAAATCAGTTAACGATGAAATCAGTTAAATGAAGATGAAATCAGTTAAAGATGAAATCAGTTAAATGAAGATGAAATCAGTTAAAGATGAAATCAGTTAAAGATGAAATCAGTTAAATGAAGATGAAATCAGTTAAAGATGAAATCAGTTAAATGAAGATGAAATCAGTTAAAGATGAAATCAGTTAAAGATGAAATCAGTTACATGAAGATGAAATCAGTTACAGATGAAATCAGTTACATGAAGATGAAATCAGTTAAAGATGAAATCAGTTAAATGAAGAATGAAAATGAAATCAGTTAAATGAAGATGAAATCAGTTAACGATGAAATCAGTTAAATGAAGATGAAATCAGTTAACGATGAAATCAGTTAAAGATGAAGTCAGTTAAATGAAGATGAAATCAGTTAACGATGAAATCAGTTAAAGATGAAATCAGTTAAATGAAGATGAAATCAGTTAACGATGAAATCAGTTAAATGAAGAATGAAAATGAAATCAGTTAAATGAAGATGAAATCAGTTAACGATGAAATCAGTTAAAGATGAAATCAGTTAAATGAAGATGAAATCAGTTAACGATGAAATCAGTTAAATGAAGATGAAATCAGTTAAATGAAGATGAAATCAGTTAAAGATGAAATCAGTTAAAGATGAAATCAGTTAAATGAAGATGAAATCAGTTAACAATGAAATCAGTTAAATGAAGATGAAATCAGTTAACGATGAAATCAGTTAAAGATGAAATCAGTTACAGATTAAATCAGTTAAATGAAGATGAAATCAGTTAAAGATGAAATCAGTTAAATGAAGAATGAAAATGAAATCAGTTAAATGACGATGAAATCAGTTAACGATGAAATCAGTTACAGATGAAATCAGTTAAATGAAGATGAAATCAGTTACAGATGAACTCAGTTACATGAAGATTAAATCAGTTAAAGATTTAATCAGTTAAATGAAGATGAAATCAGTTAAAGATGAAATCAGTTAAATGAAGAATGAAAATGAAATCAGTTAAATGAAGATGAAATCAGTTAACGATGAAATCAGTTAACGATGAAATCAGTTAAATGAAGATGAAATCAGTTAACGATGAAATCAGTTAACGATGAAATCAGTTAAATGAAGATGAAATCAGTTAACGATGAAATCAGTTAAAGATGAAATCAGTTAAATGAAGATGAAATCAGTTAACGATGAAATCAGTTAAAGATGAAATCAGTTAAATGAAGATGAAATCAGTTAACGATGAAATCAGTTAAAGATTAAATCAGTTAAATGAAGATGAAATCAGTTAACGATGAAATCAGTTAAAGATGAAATCAGTTACAGATTAAATCAGTTAAATGAAGATGAAATCAGTTAAAGATGAAATCAGTTAAATGAAGAATGAAAATGAAATCAGTTAAATGACGATGAAATCAGTTAACGATGAAATCAGTTACAGATGAAATCAGTTAAATGAAGATGAAATCAGTTACAGATGAACTCAGTTACATGAAGATTAAATCAGTTAAAGATTTAATCAGTTAAATGAAGATGAAATCAGTTAAAGATGAAATCAGTTAAATGAAGAATGAAAATGAAATCAGTTAAATGAAGATGAAATCAGTTAACGATGAAATCAGTTAACGATGAAATCAGTTAAATGAAGATGAAATCAGTTAACGATGAAATCAGTTAACGATGAAATCAGTTAAATGAAGATGAAATCAGTTAACGATGAAATCAGTTAAAGATGAAATCAGTTAAATGAAGATGAAATCAGTTAACGATGAAATCAGTTAAAGATGAAATCAGTTAAATGAAGATGAAATCAGTTAACGATGAAATCAGTTAAATGAAGATGAAATCAGTTAACGATGAAATCAGTTAAAGATGAAATCAGTTAAATGAAGATGAAATCAGTTAACGATGATATCAGTTAAATGAAGATGAAATCAGTTAACGATGAAATCAGTTAAAGATGAAATCAGTTAAATGAAGATGAAATCAGTTAACGATGAAATCAGTTAAATGAAGATGAAATCAGTTAAAGATGAAATCAGTTAAAGATGAAGTCAGTTAAATGAAGATGAAATCAGTTAACGATGAAATCAGTTAAATTAAGATGAAATCAGTTAAAGATGAAATTAGTTACAGATGAAATCAGTTACAGATTAAATCAGTTACATGAAGATGAAATCAGTTACAGATGAAATCAGTTACATGAAGATTAAATCAGTTAAAGATGAAATCAGTTAAATGTAGATGAAATCAGTTTAATGAAGATGAAATCAGTTAACGATGAAATCAGTTAAATGAAGATGAAATCAGTTAAAGATGAAAACAGTTAAAGATGAAGTCAGTTAAATGAAGATGAAATCAGTTAACGATGAAATCAGTTAAATGAAGATGAAATCAGTTACAGATGAAATCAGTTACAGATTAAATCAGTTACATGAAGATGAAATCAGTTACAGATGAAATCAGTTACATGAAGATTAAATCAGTTAAAGATGAAATCAGTTAAATGTAGATGAAATCAGTTAAATGAAGATGAAATCAGTTAACGATGAAATCAGTTAAATGAAGATGAAATCAGTTAAAGATGAAATCAGTTAAAGATGAAGTCAGTTAAATGAAGATGAAATCAGTTAACGATGAAATCAGTTAAAGATGAAATCAGTTAAATGAAGATGAAATCAGTTAACGATGAAATCAGTTAAATGAAGATGAAATTAGTTAACGATGAAATCAGTTAAAGATGAAATCAGTTAAATGAAGATGAAATCAGTTAACGATGAAATCAGTTAAAGATGAAGTCAGTTAAATGAAGATGAAATCAGTTAACGATGAAATCAGTTAAATGAAGATGAAATCAGTTAAAGATGAAATCAGTTACAGATGAAATCAGTTACAGATTAAATCAGTTACATGAAGATGAAATCAGTTAACGATGAAATCAGTTAAATGAAGATGAAATCAGTTAAAGATGAAATCAGTTACAGATGAAATCAGTTACAGATTAAATCAGTTACATGAAGATGAAATCAGTGACAGATGAAATCAGTTACCTGAAGATTAAATCAGTTAAAGATGAAATCAGTTAAATGTAGATGAAATCAGTTAAATGAAGATGAAATCAGTTAACGATGAAATCAGTTAAATGAAGATGAAATCAGTTAAAGATGAAATCAGTTAAAGATGAAGTCAGTTAAATGAAGATGAAATCAGTTAACGATGAAATCAGTTAAATGAAGATGAAATCAGTTAAAGATGAAATCAGTTACAGATGAAATCAGTTACAGATTAAATCAGTTACATGAAGATGAAATCAGTTACAGATGAAATCAGTTACATGAAGATTAAATCAGTTAAAGATGAAATCAGTTACAGATGAAATCAGTTACAGATTAAATCAGTTACATGAAGATGAAATCAGTTACAGATGAAATCAGTTACATGAAGATTAAATCAGTTAAAGATGAAATCAGTTACATGAAGATGAAATCAGTTAAGGATGAAATCAGATAAAGATGAAATCAGTTAACGATGAAATCAGTTAACGATGAAATCACTTAAATGAAGATGAAATCAGTTAAAGATGAAATCAGTTAAATGAAGATGAAATCAGTTAACGATGAAATCAGTTAAATGAAGATGAAATCAGTTAACGATGAAATCAGTTAAAGATGAACTCAGTTACATGAAGATGAAATCAGTTAACGATGAAATCAGTTAAAGATGAAATCAGTTAAAGATGAAATCAGTTAAATGAAGATGAAATCAGTTAACGATGAAATCAGTTAAATGAAGAATGAAAATGAAATCAGTTAAATGAAGATGAAATCAGTTAACGATGAAATCAGTTAAAGATGAAATCAGTTAAATGAAGATGAAATCATGTAATGATGAAATCAGTTAAATGAAGATGAAATCAGTTAACGATGAAATCAGTTAAAGATGAAATCAGTTAAATGAAGATGAAATCAGTTAACAATGAAATCAGTTAAATGAAGATGAAATCAGTAAACGATGAAATCAGTTAAAGATGAAATCAGTTAAATGAAGATGAAATCAGTTAACGATGAAATCAGTTAAAGATGAAATCAGTTAACGATGAAATCAGTTAACGATGAAATCAGTTAAAGATGAAATCAGTTAAATGAAGATGAAATCAGTTAACGATGAAATCAGTTAACGATGAAATCAGTTAAATGAAGATGAAATCAGTTAACGATGAAATCAGTTAAATGAAGATGAAATCAGTTAACGATGAAATCAGTTAAATGAAGATGAAATCAGTTACAGATGAAATCAGTTACAGATGAAATCAGTTAAATGAAGATGAAATCAGTTAACAATGAAATCAGTTAAATGAAGATGAAATCAGTTAACAATGAAATCAGTTAAATGAAGAATGAAAATGAAATCAGTTAAATGAAGATGAAATCAGTTAACGATGAAATCAGTTAAAGATGAAATCAGTTACAGATTAAATCAGTTAAATGAAGATGAAATCAGTTAAAGATGAAATCAGTTAAATGAAGATGAAATCAGTTAAAGATGAAATCAGTTAAATGAAGAATGAAAATGAAATCAGTTAAATGAAGATGAAATCAGTTAAAGATGAAATCAGTTAAAGATGAAGTCAGTTAAATGAAGATGAAATCAGTTAACGATGAAATCAGTTAAATGAAGATGAAATCAGTTAAAGATGAAATCAGTTACAGATGAAATCAGTTACAGATTAAATCAGTTACATGAAGATGAAATCAGTTACATGAAGATTAAATCAGTTAAAGATGAAATCAGTTAAATGTAGATGAAATCAGTTAAATGAAGATGAAATCAGTTAACGATGAAATCAGTTAAATGAAGATGAAATCAGTTAACGATGAAATCAGTTAAAGATGAAATCAGTTAAATGAAGATGAAATCAGTTAACGATGAAATCAGTTAAAGATGAAATCAGTTAAATGAAGATGAAATCAGTTAACGATGAAATCAGTTAAATGAAGATGAAATCAGTTAACGATGAAATCAGTTAACGATGAAATCAGTTAAATGAAGATGAAATCAGTTAACGATGAAATCAGTTAAATGAAGATGAAATCAGTTAACGATGAAATCAGTTAAAGATGAAATCAGTTAAATGAAGATGAAATCAGTTACTTGAAGATGATATCAGTTACAGATGAAATCAGTTACATGAAGATTAAATCAGTTAACGATGAAATCAGTTAAATGAAGATGAAATCAGTTAACGATGAAATCAGTTAAAGATGAAATCAGTTAAATGAAGATGAAATCAGTTAACGATGAAATCAGTTAAATGAAGATGAAATCAGTTAAAGATGAAATCAGTTAACGATGAAATCAGTTAACGATGAAATCAGTTAAATGAAGATGAAATCAGTTAACGATGAAATCAGTTAAATGAAGATGAAATCAGTTAACGATGAAATCAGTTAAATGAAGAATGAAAATGAAATCAGTTAACGATGAAATCAGTTAAAGATGAAATCAGTTAAATGAAGATGAAATCAGTTAACGATGAAATCAGTTAAAGATGAAATCAGTTACAGATGAAATCAGTTAAATGAAGATGAAATCAGTTAACGATGAAATCAGTTAAAGATGAAATCAGTTAAATGAAGATAAAATCAGTTAACGATGAAATCAGTTAAATGAAGATGAAATCAGTTAACGATGAAATCAGTTAAAGATGAAATCAGTTAAATGAAGATGAAATCAGTTAACGATGGAATCAGTTAAATGAAGATGAAATCAGTTAACGATGAAATCAGTTAAAGATGAAATCAGTTAAATGAAGATGAAATCAGTTAAATGAAGATGAAATCAGTTAACGATGAAATCAGTTAAAGATGAAATCAGTTACATGAAGATGAAATCAGTTACATGAAGATGAAATCAGTTAACGATGAAATCAGTTAAATGAAGATGAAATCAGTTAACGATGAAATCAGTTAAATGAAGATGAAATCAGTTAACGATGAAATCAGTTAAAGATGAAATCAGTTAAAGATGAAATCAGTTAAATGAAGATGAAATCAGTTAACGATGAAATCAGTTAAATGAAGATGAAATCAGTTACATGAAGATGATATCAGTTACAGATGAAATCAGTTACATGAAGATTAAATCAGTTAACGATGAAATCAGTTAAATGAAGATGAAATCAGTTAACGATGAAATCAGTTAAAGATGAAATCAGTTACATGAAGATGAAATCAGTTAAGGATGAAATCAGTTAAAGATGAAATCAGTTAACGATGAAATCAGTTAACGATGAAATCACTTAAATGAAGATGAAATCAGTTAAAGATGAAATCAGTTAAATGAAGATGAAATCAGTTAAAGATGAAATCAGTTAAATGAAGAATGAAAATGAAATCAGTTAAATGAAGATGAAATCAGTTAACGATGAAATCAGTTAAAGATGAAATCAGTTAAATGAAGATGAAATCAGTTAACGATGAAATCAGTTAAAGATGAAATCAGTTAAATGAAGATGAAATCAGTTAAAGATGAAATCAGTTAAAGATGAAATCAGTTACATGAAGATGAAATCAGTTACAGATGAAATCAGTTACATGAAGATGAAATCAGTTAAAGATGAAATCAGTTAAATGAAGAATGAAAATGAAATCAGTTACATGAAGATGATATCAGTTACAGATGAAATCAGTTACATGAAGATTAAATCAGTTAACGATGAAATCAGTTAAATGAAGATGAAATCAGTTAACGATGAAATCAGTTAAAGATGAAATCAGTTACATGAAGATGAAATCAGTTAAGGATGAAATCAGTTAAAGATGAAATCAGTTAACGATGAAATCAGTTAACGATGAAATCACTTAAATGAAGATGAAATCAGTTAAAGATGAAATCAGTTAAATGAAGATGAAATCAGTTAAAGATGAAATCAGTTAAATGAAGAATGAAAATGAAATCAGTTAAATGACGATGAAATCAGTTAAAGATGAAATCAGTTACATGAAGATGAAATCAGTTAAGGATGAAATCAGTTAAAGATGAAATCAGTTAACGATGAAATCAGTTAACGATGAAATCACTTAAATGAAGATGAAATCAGTTAAAGATGAAATCAGTTAAATGAAGATGAAATCAGTTAACGATGAAATCAGTTAAAGATGAAATCAGTTAAATGAAGATGAAATCAGTTAAAGATGAAATCAGTTAAAGATGAAATCAGTTACATGAAGATGAAATCAGTTACAGATGAAATCAGTTACATGAAGATGAAATCAGTTAAAGATGAAATCAGTTAAATGAAGAATGAAAATGAAATCAGTTAAATGAAGATGAAATCAGTTAACGATGAAATCAGTTAAATGAAGATGAAATCAGTTAACGATGAAATCAGTTAAAGATGAAGTCAGTTAAATGAAGATGAAATCAGTTAACGATGAAATCAGTTAAAGATGAAATCAGTTAAATGAAGATGAAATCAGTTAACGATGAAATCAGTTAAATGAAGAATGAAAATGAAATCAGTTAAATGAAGATGAAATCAGTTAACGATGAAATCAGTTAAAGATGAAATCAGTTAAATGAAGATGAAATCAGTTAACGATGAAATCAGTTAAATGAAGATGAAATCAGTTAAATGAAGATGAAATCAGTTAAAGATGAAATCAGTTAAAGATGAAATCAGTTAAATGAAGATGAAATCAGTTAACAATGAAATCAGTTAAATGAAGATGAAATCAGTTAACGATGAAATCAGTTAAAGATGAAATCAGTTACAGATTAAATCAGTTAAATGAAGATGAAATCAGTTAAAGATGAAATCAGTTAAATGAAGAATGAAAATGAAATCAGTTAAATGACGATGAAATCAGTTAACGATGAAATCAGTTACAGATGAAATCAGTTAAATGAAGATGAAATCAGTTACAGATGAACTCAGTTACATGAAGATTAAATCAGTTAAAGATTTAATCAGTTAAATGAAGATGAAATCAGTTAAAGATGAAATCAGTTAAATGAAGAATGAAAATGAAATCAGTTAAATGAAGATGAAATCAGTTAACGATGAAATCAGTTAACGATGAAATCAGTTAAATGAAGATGAAATCAGTTAACGATGAAATCAGTTAAATGAAGATGAAATCAGTTAACGATGAAATCAGTTAAAGATGAAATCAGTTAAATGAAGATGAAATCAGTTAACGATGAAATCAGTTAAAGATGAAATCAGTTAAATGAAGATGAAATCAGTTAACGATGAAATCAGTTAAAGATGAAATCAGTTAAATGAAGATGAAATCAGTTAACGATGAAATCAGTTAAAGATGAAATCAGTTACAGATTAAATCAGTTAAATGAAGATGAAATCAGTTAAAGATGAAATCAGTTAAATGAAGAATGAAAATGAAATCAGTTAAATGACGATGAAATCAGTTAACGATGAAATCAGTTACAGATGAAATCAGTTAAATGAAGATGAAATCAGTTACAGATGAACTCAGTTACATGAAGATTAAATCAGTTAAAGATTTAATCAGTTAAATGAAGATGAAATCAGTTAAAGATGAAATCAGTTAAATGAAGAATGAAAATGAAATCAGTTAAATGAAGATGAAATCAGTTAACGATGAAATCAGTTAACGATGAAATCAGTTAAATGAAGATGAAATCAGTTAACGATGAAATCAGTTAACGATGAAATCAGTTAAATGAAGATGAAATCAGTTAACGATGAAATCAGTTAAAGATGAAATCAGTTAAATGAAGATGAAATCAGTTAACGATGAAATCAGTTAAAGATGAAATCAGTTAAATGAAGATGAAATCAGTTAACGATGAAATCAGTTAAAGATGAAATCAGTTAAATGAAGATGAAATCAGTTAACGATGAAATCAGTTAAATGAAGATGAAATCAGTTAACGATGAAATCAGTTAAAGATGAAATCAGTTAAATGAAGATGAAATCAGTTAACGATGATATCAGTTAAATGAAGATGAAATCAGTTAACGATGAAATCAGTTAAAGATGAAATCAGTTAAATGAAGATGAAATCAGTTAACGATGAAATCAGTTAAATGAAGATGAAATCAGTTAAAGATGAAATCAGTTAAAGATGAAGTCAGTTAAATGAAGATGAAATCAGTTAACGATGAAATCAGTTAAATTAAGATGAAATCAGTTAAAGATGAAATTAGTTACAGATGAAATCAGTTACAGATTAAATCAGTTACATGAAGATGAAATCAGTTACAGATGAAATCAGTTACATGAAGATTAAATCAGTTAAAGATGAAATCAGTTAAATGTAGATGAAATCAGTTTAATGAAGATGAAATCAGTTAACGATGAAATCAGTTAAATGAAGATGAAATCAGTTAAAGATGAAAACAGTTAAAGATGAAGTCAGTTAAATGAAGATGAAATCAGTTAACGATGAAATCAGTTAAATGAAGATGAAATCAGTTACAGATGAAATCAGTTACAGATTAAATCAGTTACATGAAGATGAAATCAGTTACAGATGAAATCAGTTACATGAAGATTAAATCAGTTAAAGATGAAATCAGTTAAATGTAGATGAAATCAGTTAAATGAAGATGAAATCAGTTAACGATGAAATCAGTTAAATGAAGATGAAATCAGTTAAAGATGAAATCAGTTAAAGATGAAGTCAGTTAAATGAAGATGAAATCAGTTAACGATGAAATCAGTTAAAGATGAAATCAGTTAAATGAAGATGAAATCAGTTAACGATGAAATCAGTTAAATGAAGATGAAATTAGTTAACGATGAAATCAGTTAAAGATGAAATCAGTTAAATGAAGATGAAATCAGTTAACGATGAAATCAGTTAAAGATGAAGTCAGTTAAATGAAGATGAAATCAGTTAACGATGAAATCAGTTAAATGAAGATGAAATCAGTTAAAGATGAAATCAGTTACAGATGAAATCAGTTACAGATTAAATCAGTTACATGAAGATGAAATCAGTTAACGATGAAATCAGTTAAATGAAGATGAAATCAGTTAAAGATGAAATCAGTTACAGATGAAATCAGTTACAGATTAAATCAGTTACATGAAGATGAAATCAGTGACAGATGAAATCAGTTACCTGAAGATTAAATCAGTTAAAGATGAAATCAGTTAAATGTAGATGAAATCAGTTAAATGAAGATGAAATCAGTTAACGATGAAATCAGTTAAATGAAGATGAAATCAGTTAAAGATGAAATCAGTTAAAGATGAAGTCAGTTAAATGAAGATGAAATCAGTTAACGATGAAATCAGTTAAATGAAGATGAAATCAGTTAAAGATGAAATCAGTTACAGATGAAATCAGTTACAGATTAAATCAGTTACATGAAGATGAAATCAGTTACAGATGAAATCAGTTACATGAAGATTAAATCAGTTAAAGATGAAATCAGTTACAGATGAAATCAGTTACAGATTAAATCAGTTACATGAAGATGAAATCAGTTACAGATGAAATCAGTTACATGAAGATTAAATCAGTTAAAGATGAAATCAGTTACATGTAGATGAAATCAGTTAAGGATGAAATCAGATAAAGATGAAATCAGTTAACGATGAAATCAGTTAACGATGAAATCACTTAAATGAAGATGAAATCAGTTAAAGATGAAATCAGTTAAATGAAGATGAAATCAGTTAACGATGAAATCAGTTAAATGAAGATGAAATCAGTTAACGATGAAATCAGTTAAAGATGAACTCAGTTACATGAAGATGAAATCAGTTAACGATGAAATCAGTTAAAGATGAAATCAGTTAAAGATGAAATCAGTTAAATGAAGATGAAATCAGTTAACGATGAAATCAGTTAAATGAAGAATGAAAATGAAATCAGTTAAATGAAGATGAAATCAGTTAACGATGAAATCAGTTAAAGATGAAATCAGTTAAATGAAGATGAAATCATGTAATGATGAAATCAGTTAAATGAAGATGAAATCAGTTAACGATGAAATCAGTTAAAGATGAAGTCAGTTAAATGAAGATGAAATCAGTTAACGATGAAATCAGTTAAATGAAGATGAAATCAGTTAACGATGAAATCAGTTAAATGAAGATGAAATCAGTTAAATGAAGATGAAATCAGTTAACGATGAAATCAGTTAAAGATGAAATCAGTTAAATGAAGATGAAATCAGTTAACGATTAAATCAGTTAAAGATGAAATCAGTTAACGATGAAATCAGTTAAAGATGAAATCAGTTAAATGAAGATGAAATCAGTTAACGATGAAATCAGTTAAATGAAGATGAAATCAGTTACAGATGAAATCAGTTAAATGAAGATGAAATCAGTTAACAATGAAATCAGTTAAATGAAGATGAAATCAGTTAACAATGAAATCAGTTAAATGAAGAATGAAAATGAAATCAGTTAAATGAAGATGAAATCAGTTAATGATGAAATCAGTTAAAGATGAAATCAGTTAAAGATGAAATCAGTTAAATGAAGATGAAATCAGTTAACGATGAAATCAGTTAAATGAAGATGAAATCAGTTAAATGAAGATGAAATCAGTTAACGATGAAATCAGTTAAATGAAGATGAAATCAGTTAACGATGAAATCAGTTAAAGATGAAGTCAGTTAAATGAAGATGAAATCAGTTAAAGATGAAGTCAGTTAAATGAAGATGAAATCAGTTAACGATGAAATCAGTTAAAGATGAAATCAGTTAAATGAAGATGAAATCAGTTACAGATGAAATCAGTTACATGAAGATTAAATCAGTTAACGATGAAATCAGTTAAAGATGAAATCAGTTAAATGAAGATGAAATCAGTTAACGATGAAATCAGTTAAAGATGAAATCAGTTAACGATGAAATCAGTTAACGATGAAATCAGTTAAAGATGAAATCAGTTAAATGAAGATGAAATCAGTTACATGAAGATGAAATCAGTTAACGATGAAATCAGTTAAAGATGAAATCAGTTAAATGAAGATGAAATCAGTTAACGATGAAATCAGTTAAAGATGAAATCAGTTAACGATGAAATCAGTTAACGATGAAATCAGTTAAATGAAGATGAAATCAGTTAACGATGAAATCAGTTAAAGATGAAATCAGTTAAATGAAGATGAAATCAGTTACATGAAGATGAAATCAGTTACAGATGAAATCAGTTACATGACGATGAAATCAGTTACAGATGAAATCAGTTACATGAAGATTAAATCAGTTACAGATGAAATCAGTTACATGAAGATTAAATCAGTTACAGATGAAATCAGTTACATGACGATGAAATCAGTTACAGATGAAATCAGTTACATGACGATGAAATCAGTTACAGATGAAATCAGTTACATGAAGATTAAATCAGTTAAAGATTAAATCAGTTAAGTTAACGATGAAATCAGTTAAATGAAGATGAAATCAGTTAACGATGAAATCAGTTAAAGATGAAGTCAGTTAAATGAAGATGAAATCAGTTAACGATGAAATCAGTTAAAGATGAAATCAGTTAAATGAAGATGAAATCAGTTAACGATGAAATCAGTTAAATGAAGTTGAAATCAGTTAACGATGAAATCAGTTACAGATGAAATCAGTGACATGAAGATGAAATCAGTTACAGATGAAATCAGTTAAATGAAGATGAAATCAGTTAACGATGAAATCAGTTAAAGATGAAATCAGTTAAATGAAGATGAAATCAGTTAAAGATGAAATCAGTTAAAGATGAAATCAGTTACATGAAGATGAAATCAGTTACAGATGAAATCAGTTACATGAAGATGAAATCAGTTAAAGATGAAATCAGTTAAAGATGAAGTCAGTTAAATGAAGATGAAATCAGTTAAATGAAGATGAAATCAGTTAAAGATGAAATCAGTTAAATGAAGATGAAATCAGTTACATGAAGATGAAATCAGTTACAGATGAAATCAGTTACATGAAGATTAAATCAGTTAAAGATTAAATCAGTTAAATGAAGATGAAATCAGTTAACGATGAAATCAATTAAAGATGAAGTCAGTTAAATGAAGATGAAATCAGTTAATGATGAAATCAGTTAAAGATGAAATCAGTTAAAGATGAAATCAGTTAAATGAAGATGAAATCAGTTAACGATGAAATCAGTTAAATGAAGATGAAATCAGTTAAATGAAGATGAAATCAGTTAACGATGAAATCAGTTAAATGAAGATGAAATCAGTTAACGATGAAATCAGTTAAAGATGAAGTCAGTTAAATGAAGATGAAATCAGTTAAAGATGAAGTCAGTTAAATGAAGATGAAATCAGTTAACGATGAAATCAGTTAAAGATGAAATCAGTTAAATGAAGATGAAATCAGTTACAGATGAAATCAGTTACATGAAGATTAAATCAGTTAACGATGAAATCAGTTAAAGATGAAATCAGTTAAATGAAGATGAAATCAGTTAACGATGAAATCAGTTAAAGATGAAATCAGTTAACGATGAAATCAGTTAACGATGAAATCAGTTAAAGATGAAATCAGTTAAATGAAGATGAAATCAGTTACATGAAGATGAAATCAGTTAACGATGAAATCAGTTAAAGATGAAATCAGTTAAATGAAGATGAAATCAGTTAAAGATGAAATCAGTTAACGATGAAATCAGTTAACGATGAAATCAGTTAAATGAAGATGAAATCAGTTAACGATGAAATCAGTTAAAGATGAAATCAGTTAAATGAAGATGAAATCAGTTACATGAAGATGAAATCAGTTACAGATGAAATCAGTTACATGACGATGAAATCAGTTACAGATGAAATCAGTTACATGAAGATTAAATCAGTTACAGATGAAATCAGTTACATGAAGATTAAATCAGTTACAGATGAAATCAGTTACATGACGATGAAATCAGTTACAGATGAAATCAGTTACATGACGATGAAATCAGTTACAGATGAAATCAGTTACATGAAGATTAAATCAGTTAAAGATTAAATCAGTTAAGTTAACGATGAAATCAGTTAAATGAAGATGAAATCAGTTAACGATGAAATCAGTTAAAGATGAAGTCAGTTAAATGAAGATGAAATCAGTTAACGATGAAATCAGTTAAAGATGAAATCAGTTAAATGAAGATGAAATCAGTTAACGATGAAATCAGTTAAATGAAGTTGAAATCAGTTAACGATGAAATCAGTTACAGATGAAATCAGTGACATGAAGATGAAATCAGTTACAGATGAAATCAGTTAAATGAAGATGAAATCAGTTAACGATGAAATCAGTTAAAGATGAAATCAGTTAAATGAAGATGAAATCAGTTAAAGATGAAATCAGTTAAAGATGAAATCAGTTACATGAAGATGAAATCAGTTACAGATGAAATCAGTTACATGAAGATGAAATCAGTTAAAGATGAAATCAGTTAAAGATGAAGTCAGTTAAATGAAGATGAAATCAGTTAAATGAAGATGAAATCAGTTAAAGATGAAATCAGTTAAATGAAGATGAAATCAGTTACATGAAGATGAAATCAGTTACAGATGAAATCAGTTACATGAAGATTAAATCAGTTAAAGATTAAATCAGTTAAATGAAGATGAAATCAGTTAACGATGAAATCAATTAAAGATGAAGTCAGTTAAATGAAGATGAAATCAGTTAACGATGAAATCAGTTAAAGATGAAATCAGTTAAATGAAGATGAAATCAGTTAACGATGAAATCAGTTAAATGAAGATGAAATCAGTTAACGATGAAATCAGTTAAAGATGAAATCAGTTAAATGAAGATGAAATCAGTTACAGATGAAGTCAGTTAAATGAAGATGAAATCAGTTAACGATGAAATCAGTTAAAGATGAAATCAGTTAAAGATGAAATCAGTTAAAAGAAGATGAAATCAGTTAACGATGAAATCAGTTAAAGATGAAATAAGTTAAAGATGAAATCAGTTAACGATGAAATCAGTTAACGATGAAATCAGTTAAATGAAGATGAAATCAGTTACATGAAGATGAAATCAGTTACATGAAGATGAAATCAGTTACATGAAGATGAAATCAGTTAACGATGAAATCAGTTAAAGATGAAATCAGTTACAGATTAAATCAGTTAAATGAAGATGAAATCAGTTAAAGATGAAATCAGTTAAATGAAGAATGAAAATGAAATCAGTTAAATGACGATGAAATCAGTTAACGATGAAATCAGTTACAGATGAAATCAGTTAAATGAAGATGAAATCAGTTACAGATGAAATCAGTTACATGAAGATTAAATCAGTTAAAGATTAAATCAGTTAAATGAAGATGAAATCAGTTAAAGATGAAATCAGTTAACGATGAAATCAGTTAACGATGAAATCAGTTAAATGAAGATGTAATCAGTTAACGATGAAATCAGTTAACGATGAAATCAGTTAAAGATGAAATCAGTTAAATGAAGATGAAATCAGTTAACGATGAAATCAGTTAAATGAAGATGAAATCAGTTAACGATGAAATCAGTTAAAGATGAAATCAGTTAAAGATGAAATCAGTTAAATGAAGATGAAATCAGTTAACGATGAAATCAGTTAAATGAAGATGAAATCAGTTACATGAAGATGATATCAGTTACAGATGAAATCAGTTACATGAAGATTAAATCAGTTAACGATGAAATCAGTTAAATGAAGATGAAATCAGTTAACGATGAAATCAGTTAAAGATGAAATCAGTTACATGAAGATGAAATCAGTTAAGGATGAAATCAGTTAAAGATGAAATCAGTTAAGGATGAAATCAGTTAACGATGAAATCACTTAAATGAAGATGAAATCAGTTAAAGATGAAATCAGTTAAATGAAGATGAAATCAGTTAACGATGAAATCAGTTAAATGAAGATGAAATCAGTTAAAGATGAAATCAGTTACAGATGAACTCAGTTACATGAAGATGAAATCAGTTACATATGAAATCAGTTACATGAAGATTAAATCAGTTAAAGATGAAATCAGTTAAAGATGAAATCAGTTAAATGAAGATGAAATCAGTTAAAGATGAAATCAGTTAAATGAAGATGAAATCAGTTAACGATGAAATCAGTTAAAGATGAAATCAGTTAAATGAAGATGAAATCAGTTACATGAAGATGAAATCAGTTACAGATGAAATCAGTTACATGAAGATGAAATCAGTTACAGATGAAATCAGTTACATGAAGATTAAATCAGTTAACGATGAAATCAGTTAAAGATGAAATCAGTTAAATGAAGATGAAATCAGTTAACGATGAAATCAGTTAACGATGAAATCAGTTAAAGATGAAATCAGTTAACGATGAAATCAGTTAACGATGAAATCAGTTAAATGAAGATGAAATCAGTTAACGATGAAATCAGTTAAATGAAGATGAAATCAGTTAACGATGAAATCAGTTAAAGATGAAGTCAGTTAAATGAAGATGAAATCAGTTAACGATGAAATCAGTTAAAGATGAAATCAGTTAAATGAAGATGAAATCAGTTAACGATGAAATCAGTTAAATGAAGATGAAATCACTTAACGATGAAATCAGTTAAAGATGAAATCAGTTAAAGATGAAATCAGTTAAATGAAGATGAAATCAGTTAAAGATGAAGTCAGTTAAATGAAGATGAAATCAGTTAACGATGAAATCAGTTAAAGATGAAATCAGTTAAATGAAGATGAAATCAGTTACAGATGAAATCAGTTACATGAAGATTAAATCAGTTAACGATGAAATCAGTTAAAGATGAAATCAGTTAAATGAAGATGAAATCAGTTAACGATGAAATCAGTTAAAGATGAAATCAGTTAACGATGAAATCAGTTAACGATGAAATCAGTTAAAGATGAAATCAGTTAAATGAAGATGAAATCAGTTACATGAAGATGAAATCAGTTAACGATGAAATCAGTTAAAGATGAAATCAGTTAAATGAAGATGAAATCAGTTAACGATGAAATCAGTTAAAGATGAAATCAGTTAACGATGAAATCAGTTAACGATGAAATCAGTTAAATGAAGATGAAATCAGTTAACGATGAAATCAGTTAAAGATGAAATCAATTAAATGAAGATGAAATCAGTTACATGAAGATGAAATCAGTTACAGATGAAATCAGTTACATGACGATGAAATCAGTTACAGATGAAATCAGTTACATGAAGATTAAATCAGTTACAGATGAAATCAGTTACATGAAGATTAAATCAGTTACAGATGAAATCAGTTACATGACGATGAAATCAGTTACAGATGAAATCAGTTACATGACGATGAAATCAGTTACAGATGAAATCAGTTACATGAAGATTAAATCAGTTAAAGATTAAATCAGTTAAGTTAACGATGAAATCAGTTAAATGAAGATGAAATCAGTTAACGATGAAATCAGTTAAAGATGAAGTCAGTTAAATGAAGATGAAATCAGTTAACGATGAAATCAGTTAAAGATGAAATCAGTTAAATGAAGATGAAATCAGTTAACGATGAAATCAGTTAAATGAAGTTGAAATCAGTTAACGATGAAATCAGTTACAGATGAAATCAGTGACATGAAGATGAAATCAGTTACAGATGAAATCAGTTAAATGAAGATGAAATCAGTTAACGATGAAATCAGTTAAAGATGAAATCAGTTAAATGAAGATGAAATCAGTTAAAGATGAAATCAGTTAAAGATGAAATCAGTTACATGAAGATGAAATCAGTTACAGATGAAATCAGTTACATGAAGATGAAATCAGTTAAAGATGAAATCAGTTAAAGATGAAGTCAGTTAAATGAAGATGAAATCAGTTAAATGAAGATGAAATCAGTTAAAGATGAAATCAGTTAAATGAAGATGAAATCAGTTACATGAAGATGAAATCAGTTACAGATGAAATCAGTTACATGAAGATTAAATCAGTTAAAGATTAAATCAGTTAAATGAAGATGAAATCAGTTAACGATGAAATCAATTAAAGATGAAGTCAGTTAAATGAAGATGAAATCAGTTAACGATGAAATCAGTTAAAGATGAAATCAGTTAAATGAAGATGAAATCAGTTAACGATGAAATCAGTTAAATGAAGATGAAATCAGTTAACGATGAAATCAGTTAAAGATGAAATCAGTTAAATGAAGATGAAATCAGTTACAGATGAAGTCAGTTAAATGAAGATGAAATCAGTTAACGATGAAATCAGTTAAAGATGAAATCAGTTAAAGATGAAATCAGTTAAAAGAAGATGAAATCAGTTAACGATGAAATCAGTTAAAGATGAAATAAGTTAAAGATGAAATCAGTTAACGATGAAATCAGTTAAATGAAGATGAAATCAGTTACATGAAGATGAAATCAGTTAAATGAAGATGAAATCAGTTACATGAAGATGAAATCAGTTAACGATGAAATCAGTTAAAGATGAAATCAGTTACAGATTAAATCAGTTAAATGAAGATGAAATCAGTTAAAGTTGAAATCAGTTAAATGAAGAATGAAAATGAAATCAGTTAAATGACGATGAAATCAGTTAACGATGAAATCAGTTACAGATGAAATCAGTTAAATGAAGATGAAATCAGTTACAGATGAAATCAGTTACATGAAGATTAAATCAGTTAAAGATTAAATCAGTTAAATGAAGATGAAATCAGTTAAAGATGAAATCAGTTAACGATGAAATCAGTTAACGATGAAATCAGTTAAATGAAGATGAAATCAGTTAACGATGAAATCAGTTAACGATGAAATCAGTTAAAGATGAAATCAGTTAAATGAAGATGAAATCAGTTAACGATGAAATCAGTTAAATGAAGATGAAATCAGTTAACGATGAAATCAGTTAAAGATGAAATCAGTTAAAGATGAAATCAGTTAAATGAAGATGAAATCAGTTAACGATGAAATCAGTTAAATGAAGATGAAATCAGTTACATGAAGATGATATCAGTTACAGATGAAATCAGTTACATGAAGATTAAATCAGTTAACGATGAAATCAGTTAAATGAAGATGAAATCAGTTAACGATGAAATCAGTTAAAGATGAAATCAGTTACATGAAGATGAAATCAGTTAAGGATGAAATCAGTTAAAGATGAAATCAGTTAAGGATGAAATCAGTTAACGATGAAATCACTTAAATGAAGATGAAATCAGTTAAAGATGAAATCAGTTAAATGAAGATGAAATCAGTTAACGATGAAATCAGTTAAATGAAGATGAAATCAGTTAAAGATGAAATCAGTTACAGATGAACTCAGTTACATGAAGATGAAATCAGTTACAGATGAAATCAGTTACATGAAGATTAAATCAGTTAAAGATGAAATCAGTTAAAGATGAAATCAGTTAAATGAAGATGAAATCAGTTAAAGATGAAATCAGTTAAATGAAGATGAAATCAGTTAACGATGAAATCAGTTAAAGATGAAATCAGTTAAATGAAGATGAAATCAGTTACATGAAGATGAAATCAGTTACAGATGAAATCAGTTACATGAAGATGAAATCAGTTACAGATGAAATCAGTTACATGAAGATTAAATCAGTTAACGATGAAATCAGTTAAAGATGAAATCAGTTAAATGAAGATGAAATCAGTTAACGATGAAATCAGTTAACGATGAAATCAGTTAAAGATGAAATCAGTTAACGATGAAATCAGTTAACGATGAAATCAGTTAAATGAAGATGAAATCAGTTAACGATGAAATCAGTTAAAGATGAAATCAGTTAAATGAAGATGAAATCAGTTACATGAAGATGAAATTAGTTACAGATGAAATCAGTTACATGAAGATGAAATCAGTTACAGATGAAATCAGTTACATGAAGATTAAATCAGTTAAAGATTAAATCAGTTAAGTTAACGATGAAATCAGTTAAATGAAGATGAAATCAGTTAACGATGAAATCAGTTAAAGATGAAGTCAGTTAAATGAAGATGAAATCAGTTAACGATGAAATCAGTTAAAGATGAAATCAGTTAAATGAAGATGAAATCAGTTAACGATGAAATCAGTTAAATGAAGATGAAATCAGTTAACGATGAAATCAGTTACAGATGAAATCAGTGACATGAAGATGAAATCAGTTACAGATGAAATCAGTTAAATGAAGATGAAATCAGTTAACGATGAAATCAGTTAAAGATGAAATCAGTTAAATGAAGATGAAATCAGTTAAAGATGAAATCAGTTAAAGATGAAATCAGTTACATGAAGATGAAATCAGTTACAGATGAAATCAGTTACATGAAGATGAAATCAGTTACAGATGAAATCAGTTACATGAAGATTAAATCAGTTAAAGATTAAATCAGTTAAATGAAGATGAAATCAGTTAAAGATGAAATCAGTTACAGATGAAATCAGTTAAATGAAGATGAAATCAGTTAACGATGAAATCAGTTAAATGAAGATGAAATCAGTTAACGATGAAATCAGTTAAAGATGAAGTCAGTTAAATGAAGATGAAATCAGTTAACGATGAAATCAGTTAAAGATGAAATCAGTTTAATGAAGATGAAATCAGTTAACGATGAAATCAGTTAAATGAAGATGAAATCAGTTAACGATGAAATCAGTTAAAGATGAAGTCAGTTAAATGAAGATGAAATCAGTTAAAGATGAAATCAGTTAAATGAAGAATGAAAATGAAATCAGTTAAATGAAGATGAAATCAGTTAAAGATGAAATCAGTTAAATGAAGATGAAATCAGTTAACGATGAAATCAGTTAAATGAAGATGAAATCAGTTAAATGAAGATGAAATCAGTTAACGATGAAATCAGTTAAATGAAGATGAAATCAGTTAACGATGAAATCAGTTAAAGATGAAGTCAGTTAAATGAAGATGAAATCAGTTAACGATGAAATCAGTTAAAGATGAAATCAGTTAAATGAAGATGAAATCAGTTAACGATGAAATCAGTTAAATGAAGATGAAATCACTTAACGATGAAATCAGTTAAAGATGAAATCAGTTAAAGATGAAATCAGTTAAATGAAGATGAAATCAGTTAACGATGAAATCAGTTAAATGAAGATGAAATCAGTTACATGAAGATGATATCAGTTACAGATTAAATCAGTTACATGAAGATTAAATCAGTTAACGATGAAATCAGTTAAATGAAGATGAAATCAGTTAACGATGAAATCAGTTAAAGATGAAATCAGTTACATGAAGATGAAATCAGTTAAGGATGAAATCAGTTAAAGATGAAATCAGTTAACGATGAAATCAGTTAACGATGAAATCAGTTAAATGAAGATGAAATCAGTTAAAGATGAAATCAGTTAAATGAAGATGAAATCAGTTAAAGATGAAATCAGTTAAATGAAGAATGAAAATGAAATCAGTTAAATGACGATGAAATCAGTTAACGATGAAATCAGTTACAGATGAAATCAGTTAAATGAAGATGAAATCAGTTACAGATGAACTCAGTTACATGAAGATTAAATCAGTTAAAGATTTAATCAGTTAAATGAAGATGAAATCAGTTAAAGATGAAATCAGTTAAATGAAGAATGAAAATGAAATCAGTTAAATGAAGATGAAATCAGTTAACGATGAAATCAGTTAAAGATGAAGTCAGTTAAATGAAGATGAAATCAGTTAACGATGAAATCAGTTAAAGATGAAATCAGTTAAATGAAGATGAAATCAGTTAACGATGAAATCAGTTAAATGAAGAATGAAAATGAAATCAGTTAAATGAAGATGAAATCAGTTAACGATGAAATCAGTTACAGATGAACTCAGTTACATGAAGATTAAATCAGTTAAAGATTTAATCAGTTAAATGAAGATGAAATCAGTTAAAGATGAAATCAGTTAAATGAAGAATGAAAATGAAATCAGTTAAATGAAGATGAAATCAGTTAACGATGAAATCAGTTAAAGATGAAATCAGTTAAAGATGAAATCAGTTAAATGAAGATGAAATCAGTTAACGATGAAATCAGTTACATGAAGATTAAATCAGTTAAAGATGAAATCAGTTAAATGTAGATGAAATCAGTTAAATGAAGATGAAATCAGTTAACGATGAAATCAGTTAAATGAAGATGAAATCAGTTAACGATGAAATCAGTTAACGATGAAATCAGTTAAATGAAGATGAAATCAGTTAACGATGAAATCAGTTAACGATGAAATCAGTTAAATGAAGATGAAATCAGTTAACGATGAAATCAGTTAAAGATGAAATCAGTTAAATGAAGATGAAATCAGTTAACGATGAAATCAGTTAAAGATGAAATCAGTTAAATGAAGATGAAATCAGTTAACGATGAAATCAGTTAAAGATGAAATCAGTTAAATGAAGATGAAATCAGTTAACGATGAAATCAGTTAACGATGAAATCAGTTAAAGATGAAATCAGTTAAAGATGAAATCAGTTAAATGAAGATGAAATCAGTTAACGATGATATCAGTTAAATGAAGATGAAATCAGTTAACGATGAAATCAGTTAAAGATGAAATCAGTTAAATGAAGATGAAATCAGTTAACGATGAAATCAGTTAAATTAAGATGAAATCAGTTAAAGATGAAATTAGTTAAAGATGAAGTCAGTTAAATGAAGATGAAATCAGTTAACGATGAAATCAGTTAAATTAAGATGAAATCAGTTAAAGATGAAATTAGTTACAGATGAAATCAGTTACAGATTAAATCAGTTACATGAAGATGAAATCAGTTACAGATGAAATCAGTTACATGAAGATTAAATCAGTTAAAGATGAAATCAGTTAAATGTAGATGAAATCAGTTTAATGAAGATGAAATCAGTTAACGATGAAATCAGTTAAATGAAGATGAAATCAGTTAAAGATGAAAACAGTTAAAGATGAAGTCAGTTAAATGAAGATGAAATCAGTTAACGATGAAATCAGTTAAATGAAGATGAAATCAGTTACAGATGAAATCAGTTACAGATTAAATCAGTTACATGAAGATGAAATCAGTTACAGATGAAATCAGTTACATGAAGATGAAATCAGTTAACGATGAAATCAGTTAAAGATGAAATCAGTTAAATGAAGATGAAATCAGTTAACGATGAAATCAGTTAAAGATGAAGTCAGTTAAATGAAGATGAAATCAGTTAACGATGAAATCAGTTAAAGATGAAATCAGTTAAATGAAGATCAAATCAGTTAACGATGAAATCAGTTAAATGAAGATGAAATTAGTTAACGATGAAATCAGTTAAAGATGAAATCAGTTAAATGAAGATGAAATCAGTTAACGATGAAATCAGTTAAAGATGAAGTCAGTTAAATGAAGATGAAATCAGTTAACGATGAAATCAGTTAAATGAAGATGAAATCAGTTAAAGATGAAATCAGTTACAGATGAAATCAGTTACAGATTAAATCAGTTACATGAAGATGAAATCAGTTAACGATGAAATCAGTTAAATGAAGATGAAATCAGTTAAAGATGAAATCAGTTACAGATGAAATCAGTTACAGATTAAATCAGTTACATGAAGATGAAATCAGTGACAGATGAAATCAGTTACCTGAAGATTAAATCAGTTAAAGATGAAATCAGTTAAATGTAGATGAAATCAGTTAAATGAAGATGAAATCAGTTAACGATGAAATCAGTTAAATGAAGATGAAATCAGTTAAAGATGAAATCAGTTAAAGATGAAGTCAGTTAAATGAAGATGAAATCAGTTAACGATGAAATCAGTTAAATGAAGATGAAATCAGTTAACGATGAAATCAGTTAAATGAAGAATGAAAATGAAATCAGTTAAATGAAGATGAAATCAGTTAACGATGAAATCAGTTAAAGATGAAATCAGTTAAATGAAGATGAAATCATGTAATGATGAAATCAGTTAAATGAAGATGAAATCAGTTAACGATGAAATCAGTTAAAGATGAAGTCAGTTAAATGAAGATGAAATCAGTTAACGATGAAATCAGTTAAATGAAGATGAAATCAGTTAACGATGAAATCAGTTAAATGAAGATGAAATCAGTTAAATGAAGATGAAATCAGTTAACGATGAAATCAGTTAAAGATGAAATCAGTTAAATGAAGATGAAATCAGTTAACGATGAAATCAGTTAAATGAAGATGAAATCAGTTACAGATGAAATCAGTTAAATGAAGATGAAATCAGTTAACAATGAAATCAGTTAAATGAAGATGAAATCAGTTAACAATGAAATCAGTTAAATGAAGAATGAAAATGAAATCAGTTAAATGAAGATGAAATCAGTTAATGATGAAATCAGTTAAAGATGAAATCAGTTAAATGAAGATGAAATCAGTTAACGATGAAATCAGTTAAATGAAGATGAAATCAGTTAAATGAAGATGAAATCAGTTAACGATGAAATCAGTTAAATGAAGATGAAATCAGTTAACGATGAAATCAGTTAAAGATGAAGTCAGTTAAATGAAGATGAAATCAGTTAAAGATGAAGTCAGTTAAATGAAGATGAAATCAGTTAACGATGAAATCAGTTAAAGATGAAATCAGTTAAATGAAGATGAAATCAGTTACAGATGAAATCAGTTACATGAAGATTAAATCAGTTAACGATGAAATCAGTTAAAGATGAAATCAGTTAAATGAAGATGAAATCAGTTAACGATGAAATCAGTTAAAGATGAAATCAGTTAACGATGAAATCAGTTAACGATGAAATCAGTTAAAGATGAAATCAGTTAAATGAAGATGAAATCAGTTACATGAAGATGAAATCAGTTAACGATGAAATCAGTTAAAGATGAAATCAGTTAAATGAAGATGAAATCAGTTAACGATGAAATCAGTTAAAGATGAAATCAGTTAACGATGAAATCAGTTAACGATGAAATCAGTTAAATGAAGATGAAATCAGTTAACGATGAAATCAGTTAAAGATGAAATCAGTTAAATGAAGATGAAATCAGTTACATGAAGATGAAATCAGTTACAGATGAAATCACTTACAGGACGATGAAATCAGTTACAGATGAAATCAGTTACATGAAGATTAAATCAGTTAAAGATTAAATCAGTTAAGTTAACGATGAAATCAGTTAAATGAAGATGAAATCAGTTAACGATGAAATCAGTTAAAGATGAAGTCAGTTAAATGAAGATGAAATCAGTTAACGATGAAATCAGTTAAAGATGAAATCAGTTAAATGAAGATGAAATCAGTTAACGATGAAATCAGTTAAATGAAGTTGAAATCAGTTAACGATGAAATCAGTTACAGATGAAATCAGTGACATGAAGATGAAATCAGTTACAGATGAAATCAGTTAAATGAAATTGAAATCAGTTAACGATGAAATCAGTTAAAGATGAAATCAGTTAAATGAAGATGAAATCAGTTAAAGATGAAATCAGTTAAAGATGAAATCAGTTACATGAAGATGAAATCAGTTACAGATGAAATCAGTTACATGAAGATGAAATCAGTTAAAGATGAAATCAGTTAAAGATGAAGTCAGTTAAATGAAGATGAAATCAGTTAAATGAAGATGAAATCAGTTAAAAATGAAATCAGTTAAATGAAGATGAAATCAGTTACATGAAGATGAAATCAGTTACAGATGAAATCAGTTACATGAAGATTAAATCAGTTAAAGATTAAATCAGTTAAATGAAGATGAAATCAGTTAAAGATGAAATCAGTTACAGATGAAATCAGTTAAATGAAGATGAAATCAGTTAACGATGAAATCAGTTAAATGAAGATGAAATCAGTTAACGATGAAATCAGTTAAAAATGAAGTCAGTTAAATGAAGATGAAATCAGTTAACGATGAAATCAGTTAAAGATGAAATCAGTTTAATGAAGATGAAATCAGTTAACGATGAAATCAGTTAAATGAAGATGAAATCAGTTAACGATGAAATCAGTTAAAGATGAAGTCAGTTAAATGAAGATGAAATCAGTTAAAGATGAAATCAGTTAAATGAAGATGAAATCAGTTAACGATGAAATCAATTAAAGATGAAGTCAGTTAAATGAAGATGAAATCAGTTAACGATGAAATCAGTTAAAGATGAAATCAGTTAAATGAAGATGAAATCAGTTAACGATGAAATCAGTTAAATGAAGATGAAATCAGTTAACGATGAAATCAGTTAAAGATGAAATCAGTTAAATGAAGATGAAATCAGTTACAGATGAAGTCAGTTAAATGAAGATGAAATCAGTTAACGATGAAATCAGTTAAAGATGAAATCAGTTAAAGATGAAATCAGTTAAAAGAAGATGAAATCAGTTAACGATGAAATCAGTTAAAGATGAAATAAGTTAAAGATGAAATCAGTTAACGATGAAATCAGTTAAATGAAGATGAAATCAGTTACATGAAGATGAAATCAGTTAAATGAAGATGAAATCAGTTACATGAAGATGAAATCAGTTAACGATGAAATCAGTTAAAGATGAAATCAGTTACAGATTAAATCAGTTAAATGAAGATGAAATCAGTTAAAGATGAAATCAGTTAAATGAAGAATGAAAATGAAATCAGTTAAATGACGATGAAATCAGTTAACGATGAAATCAGTTACAGATGAAATCAGTTAAATGAAGATGAAATCAGTTACAGATGAAATCAGTTACATGAAGATTAAATCAGTTAAAGATTAAATCAGTTAAAGATGAAATCAGTTAACGATGAAATCAGTTAAATGAAGATGAAATCAGTTAACGATGAAATCAGTTAACGATGAAATCAGTTAAATGAAGATGAAATCAGTTAACGATGAAATCAGTTAAATGAAGATGAAATCAGTTAACGATGAAATCAGTTAAAGATGAAATCAGTTAAAGATGAAATCAGTTAAATGAAGATGAAATCAGTTAACGATGAAATCAGTTAAATGAAGATGAAATCAGTTACATGAAGATGATATCAGTTACAGATGAAATCAGTTACAGATGAAATCAGTTACATGAAGATTAAATCAGTTAACGATGAAATCAGTTAAATGAAGATGAAATCAGTTAACGATGAAATCAGTTAAAGATGAAATCAGTTACATGAAGATGAAATCAGTTAAGGATGAAATCAGTTAAAGATGAAATCAGTTAACGATGAAATCAGTTAACGATGAAATCACTTAAATGAAGATGAAATCAGTTAAAGATGAAATCAGTTAAATGAAGATGAAATCAGTTAACGATGAAATCAGTTAAATGAAGATGAAATCAGTTAAATGAAGATGAAATCAGTTACAGATGAACTCAGTTACATGAAGATGAAATCAGTTACAGATGAAATCAGTTACATGAAGATTAAATCAGTTAAAGATGAAATCAGTTAAAGATGAAATCAGTTAAATGAAGATGAAATCAGTTAAAGATGAAATCAGTTAAATGAAGATGAAATCAGTTAACGATGAAATCAGTTAAAGATGAAATCAGTTAAATGAAGATGAAATCAGTTACATGAAGATGAAATCAGTTACAGATGAAATCAGTTACATGAAGATGAAATCAGTTACAGATGAAATCAGTTACATGAAGATTAAATCAGTTAACGATGAAATCAGTTAAAGATGAAATCAGTTAAATGAAGATGAAATCAGTTAACGATGAAATCAGTTAACGATGAAATCAGTTAACGATGAAATCAGTTAACGATGAAATCAGTTAACGATGAAATCAGTTAAATGAAGATGAAATCAGTTAACGATGAAATCAGTTAAAGATGAAATCAGTTAAATGAAGATGAAATCAGTTACATGAAGATAAATCAGTTACAGATGAAATCAGTTACATGAAGATGAAATCAGTTACAGATGAAATCAGTTACATGAAGATTAAATCAGTTAAAGATTAAATCAGTTAAGTTAACGATGAAATCAGTTAAATGAAGATGAAATCAGTTAACGATGAAATCAGTTAAAGATGAAGTCAGTTAAATGAAGATGAAATCAGTTAACGATGAAATCAGTTAAAGATGAAATCAGTTAAATGAAGATGAAATCAGTTAACGATGAAATCAGTTAAATGAAGATGAAATCAGTTAACGATGAAATCAGTTACAGATGAAATCAGTGACATGAAGATGAAATCAGTTACAGATGAAATCAGTTAAATGAAGATGAAATCAGTTAACGATGAAATCAGTTAAAGATGAAATCAGTTACATGAAGATGAAATCAGTTACAGATGAAATCAGTTACATGAAGATGAAATCAGTTACAGATGAAATCAGTTACATGAAGATTAAATCAGTTAAAGATTAAATCAGTTAAATGAAGATGAAATCAGTTAAAGATGAAATCAGTTACAGATGAAATCAGTTAAATGAAGATGAAATCAGTTAACGATGAAATCAGTTAAATGAAGATGAAATCAGTTAACGATGAAATCAGTTAAAGATGAAGTCAGTTAAATGAAGATGAAATCAGTTAACGATGAAATCAGTTAAAGATGAAATCAGTTTAATGAAGATGAAATCAGTTAACGATGAAATCAGTTAAATGAAGATGAAATCAGTTAACGATGAAATCAGTTAAAGATGAAGTCAGTTAAATGAAGATGAAATCAGTTAAAGATGAAATCAGTTAAATGAAGAATGAAAATGAAATCAGTTAAATGAAGATGAAATCAGTTAAAGATGAAATCAGTTAAATGAAGATGAAATCAGTTAACGATGAAATCAGTTAAATGAAGATGAAATCAGTTAAATGAAGATGAAATCAGTTAACGATGAAATCAGTTAAATGAAGATGAAATCAGTTAACGATGAAATCAGTTAAAGATGAAGTCAGTTAAATGAAGATGAAATCAGTTAACGATGAAATCAGTTAAAGATGAAATCAGTTAAATGAAGATGAAATCAGTTAACGATGAAATCAGTTAAATGAAGATGAAATCAGTTAACGATGAAATCAGTTAAAGATGAAATCAGTTAAATGAAGATGAAATCAGTTACAGATGAAGTCAGTTAAATGAAGATGAAATCAGTTAACGATGAAATCAGTTAAAGATGAAATCAGTTAAAGATGAAATCAGTTAAAAGAAGATGAAATCAGTTAACGATGAAATCAGTTAACGATGAAATCAGTTAAAGATGAAATAAGTTAAAGATGAAATCAGTTAACGATGAAATCAGTTAACGATGAAATCAGTTAAATGAAGATGAAATCAGTTACATGAAGATGAAATCAGTTAAATGAAGATGAAATCAGTTACATGAAGATGAAATCAGTTAACGATGAAATCAGTTAAAGATGAAATCAGTTACAGATTAAATCAGTTAAATGAAGATGAAATCAGTTAAAGATGAAATCAGTTAAATGAAGAATGAAAATGAAATCAGTTAACGATGAAATCAGTTAACGATGAAATCAGTTAACGATGAAATCAGTTACAGATGAAATCAGTTAAATGAAGATGAAATCAGTTACAGATGAAATCAGTTACATGAAGATTAAATCAGTTAAAGATGAAATCAGTTAACGATGAAATCAGTTAAAGATGAAATCAGTTAACGATGAAATCAGTTAACGATGAAATCAGTTAAATGAAGATGAAATCAGTTAACGATGAAATCAGTTAATGATGAAATCAGTTAAAGATGAAATCAGTTAAATGAAGATGAAATCAGTTAACGATGAAATCAGTTAAAGATGAAATCAGTTAAAGATGAAATCAGTTAAATGAAGAATGAAAATGAAATCAGTTAACGATGAAATCAGTTAACGATGAAATCAGTTAACGATGAAATCAGTTACAGATGAAATCAGTTAAATGAAGATGAAATCAGTTAACGATGAAATCAGTTAAATGAAGATGAAATCAGTTAACGATGAAATCAGTTAACGATGAAATCAGTTAAAGATGAAATCAGTTAAATGAAGATGAAATCAGTTACATGAAGATGAAATCAGTTACAGATGAAATCAGTTACATGAAGATGAAATCAGTTACAGATGAAATCAGTTACATGAAGATTAAATCAGTTAAAGATTAAATCAGTTAAGTTAACGATGAAATCAGTTAAATGAAGATGAAATCAGTTAACGATGAAATCAGTTAAAGATGAAGTCAGTTAAATGAAGATGAAATCAGTTAACGATGAAATCAGTTAAAGATGAAATCAGTTAAATGAAGATGAAATCAGTTAACGATGAAATCAGTTAAATGAAGATGAAATCAGTTAACGATGAAATCAGTTACAGATGAAATCAGTGACATGAAGATGAAATCAGTTACAGATGAAATCAGTTAAATGAAGATGAAATCAGTTAACGATGAAATCAGTTAAAGATGAAATCAGTTAAATGAAGATGAAATCAGTTAAAGATGAAATCAGTTAAAGATGAAATCAGTTACATGAAGATGAAATCAGTTACAGATGAAATCAGTTACATGAAGATGAAATCAGTTACAGATGAAATCAGTTACATGAAGATTAAATCAGTTAAAGATTAAATCAGTTAAATGAAGATGAAATCAGTTAAAGATGAAATCAGTTACAGATGAAATCAGTTAAATGAAGATGAAATCAGTTAACGATGAAATCAGTTAAATGAAGATGAAATCAGTTAACGATGAAATCAGTTAAAGATGAAGTCAGTTAAATGAAGATGAAATCAGTTAACGATGAAATCAGTTAAAGATGAAATCAGTTTAATGAAGATGAAATCAGTTAACGATGAAATCAGTTAAATGAAGATGAAATCAGTTAACGATGAAATCAGTTAAAGATGAAGTCAGTTAAATGAAGATGAAATCAGTTAAAGATGAAATCAGTTAAATGAAGAATGAAAATGAAATCAGTTAAATGAAGATGAAATCAGTTAAAGATGAAATCAGTTAAATGAAGATGAAATCAGTTAACGATTAAATCAGTTAAATGAAGATGAAATCAGTTAAATGAAGATGAAATCAGTTAACGATGAAATCAGTTAAATGAAGATGAAATCAGTTAACGATGAAATCAGTTAAAGATGAAGTCAGTTAAATGAAGATGAAATCAGTTAACGATGAAATCAGTTAAAGATGAAATCAGTTAAATGAAGATGAAATCAGTTAACGATGAAATCAGTTAAATGAAGATGAAATCAGTTAACGATGAAATCAGTTAAAGATGAAATCAGTTAAATGAAGATGAAATCAGTTACAGATGAAGTCAGTTAAATGAAGATGAAATCAGTTAACGATGAAATCAGTTAAAGATGAAATCAGTTAAAGATGAAATCAGTTAAAAGAAGATGAAATCAGTTAACGATGAAATCAGTTAAAGATGAAATAAGTTAAAGATGAAATCAGTTAACGATGAAATCAGTTAACGATGAAATCAGTTAAATGAAGATGAAATCAGTTACATGAAGATGAAATCAGTTAAATGAAGATGAAATCAGTTACATGAAGATGAAATCAGTTAACGATGAAATCAGTTAAAGATGAAATCAGTTACAGATTAAATCAGTTAAATGAAGATGAAATCAGTTAAAGATGAAATCAGTTAAATGAAGAATGAAAATGAAATCAGTTAAATGACGATGAAATCAGTTAACGATGAAATCAGTTACAGATGAAATCAGTTAAATGAAGATGAAATCAGTTACAGATGAAATCAGTTACATGAAGATTAAATCAGTTAAAGATTAAATCAGTTAAATGAAGATGAAATCAGTTAAAGATGAAATCAGTTAACGATGAAATCAGTTAACGATTAAATCAGTTAAATGAAGATGAAATCAGTTAACGATGAAATCAGTTAACGATGAAATCAGTTAACGATGAAATAAGTTACATGAAGATGAAATCAGTTACAGATGAAATCAGTTACATGAAGATTAAATCAGTTAAAGATGAAATCAGTTAAATGAAGAATGAAAATGAAATCAGTTAAATGAAGATGAAATCATTTAAAGGTGAAATCAGTTAAAGATGAAATCAGTTAAATGAAGATGAAATCAGTTAACGATGAAATCAGTTAAATGAAGATGAAATCAGTTAACGATGAAATCAGTTACAGATGAAATCAGTTACAGATGAAATCAGTTACATGAAGATGAAATCAGTTACAGATGAAATCAGTTACATGAAGATTAAATCAGTTAAAGATGAAATCAGTTAAATGAAGATGAAATCAGTTAACGATGAATTCAGTTAAATGAAGATGAAATCAGTTAACGATGAAATCAGTTACAAATGAAGATGAAATCAGTTAACGATGAAATCAGTTAAAGATGAAATCAGTTAAATGAAGATGAAATCAGTTAAATGAAGATGAAATCAGTTAACGATGAAATCAGTTAAATGAAGATGAAATCAGTTAACGATGAAATCAGTTAAAGATGAAGTCATTTAAAGGAAGATGAAATCAGTTAACGATGAAATCAGTTAAATGAAGATGAAATCAGTTAACGATGAAATCAGTTAAAGATGAAGTCAGTTAAATGAAGATGAAATCAGTTAACGATGAAATCAGTTAAAGATGAAATCAGTTAAATGAAGATGAAATCAGTTAACGATGAAATCAGTTAAATGAAGATGAAATCAGTTAAAGATGAAATCAGTTAAATGAAGAATGAAAATGAAATCAGTTAAATGAAGATGAAATCAGTTTACGATGAAATCAGTTAAATGAAGATGAAATCAGTTAAAGATGAAATCAGTTAAATGAAGAATGAAAATGAAATCAGTTAAATGAAGATGAAATCAGTTAACGATGAAATCAGTTAACGATGAAATCAGTTAAATGAAGATGAAATCAGTTAACGATGAAATCAGTTAACGATGAAATCAGTTAAATGAAGATGAAATCAGTTAAAGATGAAATCAGTTAAATGAAGAATGAAAATGAAATCAGTTAAATGAAGATGAAATCAGTTAACGATGAAATCAGTTAAAGATGAAATCAGTTAAATGAAGATGAAATCAGTTAACGATGAAATCAGTTAAATGAAGATGAAATCAGTTAAATGAAGATGAAATCAGATAACGATAAAATCAGTTAAATGAAGATGAAATCAGTTAACGATGAAATCAGTTAAATGAAGATGAAATCAGTTAAAGATGAAATCAGTTAAATGAAGAATGAAAATGAAATCAGTTAAATGAAGATGAAATCAGTTAACGATGAAATCAGTTAAAGATGAAATCAGTTAAATGAAGATGAAATCAGTTAACGATGAAATCAGTTAAATGAAGAATGAAATCAGTTAAATGAAGATGAAATCAGTTAACGATGAAATCAGTTAAAGATGAAATCAGTTAAATGAAGATGAAATCAATAAAATGAAGATGAAATCAGTTAACGATGAAATCAGTTAAAGATGAAATCAGTTAAATGAAGATGAAATCAGTTAACGATGAAATCAGTTACAGATGAAATCAGTTAAATGAAGATGAAATCAGTTAACAATGAAATCAGTTAAATGAAGATGAAATCAGTTAACAATGAAATCAGTTAAATGAAGAATGAAAATGAAATCAGTTAAATGAAGATGAAATCAGTTAACGATGAAATCAGTTAAATATGAAATCAGTTAAATGAAGATGAAATCAGTTAAATGAAGATGAAATCAGTTAAAGATGAAATCAGTTAAATGAAGAATGAAAATGAAATCAGTTAAATGAAGAATGAAAATGAAATCAGTTAAATGAAGATGAAATCAGTTAACGATGAAATCAGTTAAATATGAAATCAGTTAAATGTAGATGAAATCAGTTAAATGAAGATGAAATCAGTTAAAGATGAAATCAGTTAAATATGAAATCAGTTAAATGAAGATGAAATCAGTTAAATGAAGATGAAATCAGTTAACGATGAAATCAGTTAATGATGAAATCACTTAACGATGAAATCAGTTAAATGAAGATGAAATCAGTTAACGATGAAATCAGTTACAGATGAAATCAGTTAAATGAAGATGAAATCAGTTAACAATGAAATCAGTTAAATGAAGATGAAATCAGTTAACAATGAAATCAGTTAAATGAAGAATGAAAATGAAATCAGTTAAATGAAGGTGAAATCAGTTAACGATGAAATCAGTTAAAGATGAAATCAGTTAAATGAAGATGAAATCAGTTAAATGAAGATGAAATCAGTTAAATGAAGATGAAATCAGTTACAGATGAAATCAGTTATATGAAGATTAAATCAGTTAAAGATTAAATCAGTTAAATGAAGATGAAATCAGTTAAAGATGAAATCAGTTAAATGAAGAATGAAAATGAAATCAGTTAAATGAAGATGAAATCAGTTAACGATGAAATCAGTTAAATGAAGATGAAATCAGTTAAAGATGAAATCAGTTACAGATGAAATCAGTTACAGATGAAATCAGTTACATGAAGATGAAATCAGTAACAGATGAAATCAGTTATATGAAGATTAAATCAGTTAAAGATGAAATCAGTTAAATGAAGATGAAATCAGTTAAATGAAGATGAAATCAGTTAAAGATGAAATCAGTTAAATGAAGAATGAAAATGAAATCAGTTAAATGACGATGAAATCAGTTAACGATGAAATCAGTTACAGATGAAATCAGTTAAATGAAGATGAAATCAGTTACAGATGAAATCAGTTACATGAAGATTAAATCAGTTAAAGATTAAATCAGTTCAATGAAGATGAAATCAGTTAAAGATGAAATCAGTAAAATGAAGAATGAAAATTAAATCAGATAAATGAAGATGAAATCAGTTAAAGATGAAATCAGTTAAATGAAGATGAAATCAGTTAACGATGAAATCAGTTAAATGAAGATGAAATCAGTTAAATGAAGATGAAATCAGTTAAATGAAGATGAAATCAGTTACAGATGAAATCAGTTAAATGAAGATGAAATCAGTTAAAGATGAAATCAGTTAAATGAAGAATGAAAATGAAATCAGTTAAATGAAGATGAAATCAGTTAAAGATGAAATCAGTTAAATGAAGATGAAATCAGTTAACGATGAAATCAGTTACATGAAGATGAAATCAGTTACAGATGAAATCAGTTACATGAAGATTAAATCAGTTAAAGATGAAATCAGTTAAATGTAGATGAAATCAGTTAAATGAAGATGAAATCAGTTAACGATGAAATCAGTTAAAGATGAAATCAGTTAAATGAAGATGAAATCAGTTAACGATGAAATCAGTTAAAGATGAAATCAGTTAAATGAAGATGAAATCAGTTAACGATGAAATCAGTTAAAGATGAAATCAGTTAAATGAAGATGAAATCAGTTACATGAAGATGAAATCAGTTACAGATGAAATCAGTTACATGAAGATGAAATCAGTTACAGATGAAATCAGTTACATGAAGATTAAATCAGTTAAAGATTAAATCAGTTTAATGTAGATGAAATCAGTTAAATGAAGATGAAATCAGTTAAACATGAAATCAGTTAAATGAAGATGAAATCAGTTAAAGATGAAATCAGTTAAAGATGAAATCAGTTACAGATGAAATCAGTTACATGAAGATGAAATCAGTTACAGATGAAATCAGTTAAATGAAGATGAAATCAGTTACAGATGAAATCAGTTACTGATGAAATCAGTTAAAGATGAAATCAGTTAAATGAAGATGAAATCAGTTAACGATGAAATCAGTTAAATGAAGATGAAATCAGTTAACGATGAAATCAGTTAAAGATGAAGTCAGTTAAATGAAGATGAAATCAGTTAACGATGAAATCAGTTAAATGAAGATGAAATCAGTTAACGATGAAATCAGTTAAAGATGAAATCAGTTAAATGAAGATTATATCAGTTACATGAAGATGAAATCAGTTACAGATGAAATCAGTTTCATGAAGATGAAATCAGTTACAGATGAAATCAGTTAAATGAAGATGAAATCAGTTACAGATGAAATCAGTTACAGATGAAATCAGTTAAATGAAGATGAAATCAGTTAAAGATGAAATCAGTTAAATGAAGATGAAATCAGTTAACGATGAAATCAGTTAACGATGAAATCAGTTAAAGATGAAATCAGTTAAATGAAGATGAAATCAGTTACATGAAGATGAAATCAGTTACAGATGAAATCAGTTACATGAAGATTAAATCAGTTAAAGATGAAATCAGTTAAATGAAGAATGAAAATGAAATCAGTTAAATGAAGATGAAATCAGTTAACGATGAAATCAGTTAAAGATGAAATCAGTTAAATGAAGATGAAATCAGTTAACGATGAAATCAGTTAAATGAAGATGAAATCAGTTAAAGATGAAATCAGTTACAGATGAAATCAGTTACAGATGAAATCAGTTACATGAAGATGAAATCAGTTAACGATGAAATCAGTTAAATGAAGATGAAATCAGTTAACGATGAAATCAGTTAAAGATGAAATCAGTTAAATGAAGATGAAATCAGTTAAAGATGAAATCAGTTACATGAAGATTAAATCAGTTAAAGATTAAATCAGTTAAATGAAGATGAAATCAGTTACAGATGAAATCAGTTACAGATGAAATCAGTTAAATGATGACGAAATCAGTTACAGATGAAATCAGTTACATGAAGATTATATCAGTTAAAGATTAAATCAGTTACATGAAGATGAAATCATTTACTCATGAAATCAGTTACATGAAGATTAAATCAGTTAAAGATTAAATCAGTTAAATGTAGATGAAATCAGTTAAATGAAGATGAAATCAGTTAAAGATGAAATCAGTTAAATGAAGAATGAAAATGAAATCAGTTAAATGAAGATGAAATCAGTTAAAGATGAAATCAGTTAAAGATGAAATCAGTTAAATGAAGATGAAATCAGTTAAAGATGAAATCAGTTCCAGATGAAATCAGTTACAGATGAAATCAGTTACATGAAGATGAAATCAGTTAAATGTAGATGAAATCAGTTAAATGAAGATGAAATCAGTTAAATGAAGATGAAATCAGTTAACGATGAAATCAGTTAAAGATGAAATCAGTTAAATGAAGATGAAATCAGTTAACGATGAAATCAGTTAAAGATGAAATCAGTTAAATGAAGATGAAATCAGTTAACGATGAAATCAGTTAAAGATGAAATCAGTTAAATGAAGATGAAATCAGTTACATGAAGATGAAATCAGTTACAGATGAAATCAGTTACATGAAGATGAAATCAGTTACAGATGAAATCAGTTACATGAAGATTAAATCAGTTAAAGATTAAATCAGTTTAATGTAGATGAAATCAGTTAAATGAAGATGAAATCAGTTACAGATGAAATCAGTTACATGAAGATGAAATCAGTTACAGATGAAATCAGTTAAATGAAGATGAAATCAGTTAAAGATGAAATCAGTTACAGATGAAATCAGTTAAATGAAGATGAAATCAGTTACAGATGAAATCAGTTACATGAAGATTAAATCAGTTAAAGATTAAATCAGTTAAATGAAGATGAAATCAGTTAAAGATGAAATCAGTCAAATGAAGAATGAAAATGAAATCAGTTAAATGAAGATGAAATCAGTTAACGATGAAATCAGTTAAAGATGAAATCAGTTAAATGAAGATGAAATCAGTTAACGATGAAATCAGTTACATGAAGATTAAATCAGTTAAAGATGAAATCAGTTAAATGAAGAATGAAAATGAAATCAGTTAAATGAAGATGAAATCAGTTAACGATGAAATCAGTTAAAGATGAAATCAGTTAAATGAAGATGAAATCAGTTAACGATGAAATCAGTTAAATGAAGAATGAAAATGAAATCAGTTAAATGAAGATGAAATCAGTTAACGATGAAATCAGTTAAATGAAGATGAAATCAGTTAACGATGAAATCAGTTAAAGATGAAATCAGTTAAATGAAGATGAAATCAGTTAACGATGAAATCAGTTAAATGAAGAATAAAAATGAAATCAGTTAAATGAAGATGAAATCAGTTAACGATGAAATCAGTTAAAGATGAAATCAGTTAAATGAAGATGAAATCAGTTAACGATGAAATCAGTTAAATGAAGATGAAATCAGTTAACGATGAAATCAGTTAACGATGAAGTCAGTTAAATGAAGATGAAATCAGTTAACGATGAAATCAGTTAAAGATGAAATCAGTTAAATGAAGATGAAATCAGTTACATGAAGATGAAATCAGTTACAGATGAAATCAGTTTCATGAAGATGAAATCAGTTACAGATGAAATCAGTTAAATGAAGATGAAATCAGTTACAGATGAAATCAGTTACAGATGAAATCAGTTAAATGAAGATGAAATCAGTTAAAGATGAAATCAGTTAAATGAAGATGAAATCAGTTAACGATGAAATCAGTTAACGATGAAATCAGTTAACGATGAAATCAGTTAAAGATGAAATCAGTTAAATGAAGATGAAATCAGTTACATGAAGATGAAATCAGTTACAGATGAAATCAGTTACATGAAGATTAAATCAGTTAAAGATGAAATCAGTTAAATGAAGAATGAAAATGAAATCAGTTAAATGAAGATGAAATCAGTTAACTATGAAATCAGTTAAAGATGAAATCAGTTAAATGAAGATGAAATCAGTTAAAGATGAAATCAGTTACATCCTGCATTGTCCCGGTTCCTAAAAAGAACCGTCCCAGTGAGCTGAATGATTTCCGGCCGGTGGCACTCACTTCACACCTGATGAAGACGTTGGAGCGGCTCTTCCTCAGCCTCCTCAGACCCCAGGTGCAGCACGCCCAGGACAGCCTGCAGTTCGCCTACCAGCCAGGTGTTGGTGTGGAGGATGCCATCCTCTACCTACTACACCGAGTCCACTCCCATCTGGATAAGGGGAGAGGCACAGCGAGGATTCTCTTCTTGGACTTCTCCAGCGCCTTCAATACCATTCACCCCCCTATGCTTCGGGATAAATTGAACCGGATGGGAGTGGACCCCCACCTGGTGGCTTGGATATCCAACTACCTCACCGACAGGCCACAGTACGTCAGGCTGAAGGACACCACGTCTGACACTGTGGTCAGCAGCACTGGAGCCCCCCAGGGCACAGTGCTGGCCCCTCTTCTCTTCACCCTGTACACCTCGGACTTCTGTCACAACTCAGAGCTGTGTCACATACAGAAGTACGCCGATGACACAGCCATCGTTGGATGCATCAGGGACGACAGAGAGGAGGAGTATCGGAGTCTGGTGGGGGACTTTGCTGCTTGGTGCCGCACAAACCACCTAGAGCTCAACACCTCTAAGACAAAGGAGCTGGTCATAGACTTTGGGAGGTCCAGACCGAAGCCGAGACCAGTCCTACTAGAGGGAGCTGAGGTGGAGAGTGTGGACTCCTACAAATACCTCGGGCTGTGTCTGGACAACAAACTGGACTGGTCAACACACACCAGCCACCTGTACGGGAAGACACAAGGCAGGATGTACTTCCTAAGGAGACTGCGGTCTTTTAACATCTGCAGCAAACTGCTGCGGATGTTTTACCAGTCTGTGGTTGCCAGTGTCCTCTTTTACACTGTAGTGTGCTGGTGTGCAGCACATCCAAGAAGGACACATCCAGACTGGATAAACTGATCAGGCGAGCCGGCTCTGTGATCGGCATGAAGCTGGACCCTCTGGTGACGGTGGCAGAGACAAGGACACTAAACAAACTGTTGGACATTATGGACAATGCCAGCCACCCTCTGCACACCGTCATCAGCAACCAGAGGAGCCTGTTCAGTGAGAGACTGCTCCTTCCAAAGTGCAGGACTAACCGACTGAAGAACTCCTTTGTCCCTCATGCCATCAGGCTGTACAACTCCTCACTTAGGGGGAGGAGGTAACAGGGACAGACTCTCTCACAAGCGGTAGCCACTAATTCAGCTCACAAAGTTAATAGTAGTTAACTTCTTTTATTCAATAGTAATATTTATTTATTTCTCAAAGGGTCATATGTGCAATAAAAATCTGTCAATGTGCAATAATCTCTCACCACAGTGCAATAACCTAATACCACAGTGCAATAACCTAATTTAGTTTAATTGAACTATTACCCACTGTTTACTTGTACATTTTCTAAGAGTGTATATTTTATATATTTTGTTATCTAATTTTGTACTTTTTTATATATATATATATATATCGATAGATATATATATTTTGACCTTTATTTTTTACCCTCTGTGTGCTGATTCTTTCCTATTGTATTGTACTGTATAAGCTGCTGGAGACTGAATTTCCCAGAGGGAGTCATCCCAAAGGGATCAATAAAGTTGAGTCTAAGTCTAAGTCTAAGTTACAGATGAAATCAGTTACAGATGAAATCAGTTACATGAAGATGAAATCAGTTAACGATGAAATCAGTTAAATGAAGATGAAATCAGTTAACGATGAAATCAGTTAAAGATGAAATCAGTTGAATGAAAATGAAATCAGTTAAAGATGAAATCAGTTACATGAAGATTAAATCAGTTAAAGATTAAATCAGTTAAATGAAGATGAAATCAGTTACAGATGAAATCAGTTACAGATGAAATCAGTTAAATGATGATGAAATCAGTTACAGATGAAATCAGTTACATGAAGATTAAATCAGTTAAAGATGAAATCAGTTAAAGATGAAATCAGTTAAATGAAGATGAAATCAGTTAAATGAAGATGAAATCAGTTAACGATGAAATCAGTTAACGATGAAATCAGTTAAATGAAGATGAAATCAGTTAACGATGAAATCAGTTAAATGAAGATGAAATCAGTTAACGATGAAATCAGTTAAATGAATATGAAATCAGTTAACGATGAAATCAGTTAACGATGAAATCAGTTAAATGAAGATGAAATCAGTTACATGAAGATGAAATCAGTTACAGATGAAATCAGTAACATGAAGATTAAATCAGTTAAAGATGAAATCAGTTACATGAAGATGAAATCAGTTACAGATGAAATCAGTTACATGAAGATTAAATCAGTTAAAGATGAAATCAGTTAAATGAAGAATGAAAATGAAATCAGTAAAATGAAGATGAAATCAGTTAACGATGAAATCAGTTAAAGATGAAATCAGTTAAATGAAGATGAAATCAGTTAACGATGAAATCGGTTAAATGAAGATGAAATCAGTTAAAGATGAAATCAGTTAAAGATGAAATCAGTTACAGATGAAATCAGATACATGAAGATGAAATCAGTTAACGATGAAATCAGTTAAATGAAGATGAAATCAGTTAACGATGAAATCAGTTAAAGATGAAATCAGTTAAATGAAGATGAAATCAGTTAACGATGAAATCAGTTAAAGATGAAATCAGTTAAATGAAGATGAAATCAGTTACATGAAGATGAAATCAGTTACAGATGAAATCAGTTACATGAAGATGAAATCAGTTACAGATGAAATCAGTTAAATGAAGATGAAATCAGTTACAGATGAAATCAGTTAACGATGAAATCAGTTAAAGATGAAGTCAGTTAAATGAAGATGAAATCAGTTAACGATGAAATCAGTTAAAGATGAAATCAGTTAAATGAAGATGAAATCAGTTAACGATGAAATCAGTTAAATGAAGATGAAATCAGTTAACGATGAAATCAGTTAAATGAAGATGAAATCAGTTAACGATGAAATCAGTTAAATGAAGATGAAATCAGTTAAGGATTAAATCAGTTAAGGATGAAATCAGTTAACGATGAAATCAGTTAAATGAAGAATGAAAATGAAATCAGTTAAATGAAGATGAAATCAGTTAACGATGAAATCAGTTAAAGATGAAATCAGTTAAATGAAGATGAAATCAGTTAACGATGAAATCAGTTAAATGAAGATGAAATCAGTTAACGATGAAATCAGTTAAAGATGAAATCAGTTAAAGATGAAATCAGTTAAATGAAGATGAAATCAGTTAAAGATGAAATCAGTTAAATGAAGATGAAATCAGTTAAAGATGAAATCAGTTAAATGAAGATGAAATCAGTTAAAGATGAAATCAGTAACATGAAGATTAAATCAGTTAAAGATGAAATCAGTTAAATGAAGAATGAAAATGAAATCAGTTAAATGAAGATGAAATCAGTTAACGATGAAATCAGTTAAATGAAGAATGAAAATGAAATCAGTTAAATGAAGATGAAATCAGTTAACGATGAAATCAGTTAAATGAAGAATGAAAATGAAATCAGTTAAATGAAGATGAAATCAGTTAACGATGAAATCATTTAAAGATGAAGTCAGTTACATGAAGATGAAATCAGTTACAGATGAAATCAGTTACATGAAGATGAAATCAGTTACAGATGAAATCAGTTAAATGAAGATGAAATCAGTTACAGATGAAATCAGTTAAATGAAGATGAAATCAGTTAAAGATGAAATCAGTTACAGATGAAATCAGTTACATGAAGATGAAATCAGTTACAGATGAAATCAGTTACATGAAGATTAAATCAGTTAAAGATTAAATCAGTTAAATGTAGATGAAATCAGTTAAATGAAGAATGAAAATGAAATCAGTTAAATGAAGATGAAATCAGTTAAAGATGAAATCAGTTAAATGAAGATGAAATCAGTTAACGATGAAATCAGTTAAAGATGAAATCAGTTAAATGAAGATGAAATCAGTTACATGAAGATGAAATCAGTTACAGATGAAATCAGTTACATGAAGATGAAATCAGTTACAGATGAAATCAGTTAAATGAAGATGAAATCAGTTACAGATGAAATCAGTTACAGATGAAATCAGTTAAATGAAGATGAAATCAGTTAAAGATGAAATCAGTTACAGATTAAATCAGTTACAGATGAAATCAGTTACATGAAGATGAAATCAGTTACAGATTAAATCAGTTAAATGAAGATGAAATCAGTTACAGATGAAATCAGTTAAAGATGAAATCAGTTAAATGAAGATGAAATCAGTTAAATGAAGATGAAATCAGTTAACGATGAAATCAGTTAACGATGAAATCAGTTAAATGAAGATGAAATCAGTTAACGATGAAATCAGTTAAAGATGAAATCAGTTAAATGAAGATGAAATCAGTTACATGAAGATGAAATCAGTTACAGATGAAATCAGTTACATGAAGATTAAATCAGTTAAAGATGAAATCAATTAAATGAAGAATGAAAATGAAATCAGTTAAATGAAGATGAAATCAGTTAACGATGAAATCAGTTAAAGATGAAATCAGTTAAATGAAGATGAAATCAGTTAAATGAAGATGAAATCAGTTAACGATGAAATCAGTTACAGATGAATTCAGTTACATGAAGATTAAATCAGTTAAATATGAAATCAGTTAAATGAAGATGAAATCAGTTAAAGATGAAATCAGTTAAATGAAGAATGAAATCAGTTAACGATGAAATCAGTTAAAGATGAAATCAGTTAAATGAAGATGAAATCAGTTAACGATGAAATCAGTTAAATGAAGATGAAATCAGTTAACGATGAAATCAGTTAAATGAAGATGAAATCAGTTAACGATGAAATCAGTTAAATATGAAATCAGTTAAATGAAGATGAAATCAGTTAACGATGAAATCAGTTAAATGAAGATGAAATCAGTTAACGATGAAATCAGTTAAAGATGAAATCAGTTAAATGAAAATGAAATCAGTTTAATGAAGATGAAATCAGTTAACGATGAAATCAGTTAAAGATGAAATCAGTTACAGATGAAATCAGTTACATGAAGATTAAATCAGTTCACGATGAAATCAGTTAAAGATGAAATCAGTTAACGATGAAATCAGTTAAATGAAGAATGAAAATGAAATCAGTTAAATGAAGATGATATCAGTTAACGATGAAAACAGTTAAAGATGAAATCAGTTAAATGAAGATGAAATCAGTTAACGATGAAATCAGTTAAATGAAGATGAAATCAGTTAACGATGAAATCAGTTAAAGATGAAATCAGTTAAATGAAGATGAAATCAGTTAAATGAAGATGAAATCAGTTAACGATGAAATCAGTTAAAGATGAAATCAGTTAAATGAAGATGAAATCAGTTAAAGATGAAATCAGTTACAGATGAAATCATTTACAGATGAAATCAGTTACATGAAGATGAAATCAGTTACAGATGAAATCAGTTATATGAAGATTAAATCAGTTAAAGATTAAATCAGTTAAATGAAGATGAAATCAGTTAAAGATGAAATCAGTTAAATGAAGAATGAAAATGAAATCAGTTAAATGAAGATGAAATCAGTTAACGATGAAATCAGTTAAAGATGAAATCAGTTAAATGAAGATGAAATCAGTTAACGATGAAATCAGTTAAAGATGAAATCAGTTAACGATGAAATCAGTTAAAGATGAAATCAGTTAAATGAAGATGAAATCAGTTAAATGAAGATGAAATCAGTTAACGATGAAATCAGTTAAAGATGAAATCAGTTAAAGATGAAATCAGTTAAATGAAGATGAAATCAGTTAACGATGAAATCAGTTAAAGATGAAATCAGTTAAATGAAGATGAAATCAGTTAACGATGAAATCAGTTAAATGAAGATGAAATCAGTTAAAGATGAAATCAGTTAACGATGAAATCAGTTAAAGATGAAATCAGTTAAATGAAGATGAAATCAGTTAACGATGAAATCAGTTAAATGAAGATGAAATCAGTTAACGATGAAATCAGTTAAAGATGAAATCAGTTAAATGAAGATGAAATCAGTTAAATGAAGATGAAATCAGTTAACGATGAAATCAGTTAAAGATGAAATCAGTTAAAGATGAAATCAGTTAAATGAAGATGAAATCAGTTAACGATGAAATCAGTTAAAGATGAAATCAGTTAAATGAAGATGTAATCAGTTAACGATGAAATCAGTTAAATGAAGATGTAATCAGTTAACGATGAAATCAGTTAAATGAAGATGAAATCAGTGAACGATGAAATCAGTTAACGATGAAATCAGTTAAAGATGAAATCAGTTACAGATGAAATCAGTTACATGAAGATTAAATCAGTTAACGATGAAATCAGTTAAAGATGAAATCACTTAACGATGAAATCAGTTAAATGAAGAATGAAAATGAAATCAGTTAAATGAAGATGAAATCAGTTAACGATGAAATCAGTTAAATGAAGATGAAATCAGTTAATGATGAAATCAGTTAAATGTAGATGAAATCAGTTAAAGATGAAATCAGTTAAATGAAGAATGAAAATGAAATCAGTTAAATGAAGATGAAATCAGTTAAAGATGAAGTCAGTTAAATGAAGATGGAATCAGTTAACGATGAAATCAGTTAAATGAAGATGAAATCAGTTAAAGATGAAATCAGTTACAGATGAAATCAGTTACAGATGAAATCAGTTAACGATGAAGTCAGTTAAATGAAGATGAAATCAGTTAACGATGAAATCAGTTAAATGAAGATGAAATCAGTTAAAGATGAAATCAGTTACAGATGAAATCAGTTACAGATGAAATCAGTTAACGATGAAATCAGTTAAATGAAGATGAAATCAGTTAACGATGAAATCAGTTAAAGATGAAATCAGTTAAATGAAGATGAAATCAGTTAAAGATGAAATCAGTTACAGATGAAATCAGTTACAGATGAAATCAGTTACAGATGAAATCAGTTACATGAAGATGAAATCAGTTACAGATGAAATCAGTTACATGAAGATTAAATCAGTTAAAGATTAAATCAGTTAAATGAAGATGAAATCAGTTAAAGATGAAATCAGTTAAATGAAGATGAAATCAGTTAAAGATGAAATCAGTTAAATGAAGAATGAAAATGAAATCAGTTAAATGAAGATGAAATCAGTTAACGATGAAATCAGTTAAAGATGAAATCAGTTAAATGAAGATGAAATCAGTTAACGATGAAATCAGTTAAATGAAGATGAAATCAGTTAACGATGAAATCAGTTAAAGATGAAATCAGTTAAATGAAGATGAAATCAGTTAAATGAAGATGAAATCAGTTAACGATGAAATCAGTTAAAGATGAAATCAGTTAAATGAAGATGAAATCAGTTAAATGAAGATGAAATCAGTTAACGATGAAATCAGTTAAAGATGAAATCAGTTAAATGAAGATGAAATCAGTTAAAGATGAAATCAGTTACAGATGAAATCATTTACAGATGAAATCAGTTACATGAAGATGAAATCAGTTACAGATGAAATCAGTTATATGAAGATTAAATCAGTTAAAGATTAAATCAGTTAAATGAAGATGAAATCAGTTAAAGATGAAATCAGTTAAATGAAGAATGAAAATGAAATCAGTTAAATGAAGATGAAATCAGTTAACGATGAAATCAGTTAAAGATGAAATCAGTTAAATGAAGATGAAATCAGTTAACGATGAAATCAGTTAAAGATGAAATCAGTTAACGATGAAATCAGTTAAAGATGAAATCAGTTAAATGAAGATGAAATCAGTTAAATGAAGATGAAATCAGTTAACGATGAAATCAGTTAAAGATGAAATCAGTTAAAGATGAAATCAGTTAAATGAAGATGAAATCAGTTAACGATGAAATCAGTTAAAGATGAAATCAGTTAAATGAAGATGAAATCAGTTAACGATGAAATCAGTTAAATGAAGATGAAATCAGTTAAAGATGAAATCAGTTAACGATGAAATCAGTTAAAGATGAAATCAGTTAAATGAAGATGAAATCAGTTAACGATGAAATCAGTTAAATGAAGATGAAATCAGTTAACGATGAAATCAGTTAAAGATGAAATCAGTTAAATGAAGATGAAATCAGTTAAATGAAGATGAAATCAGTTAACGATGAAATCAGTTAAAGATGAAATCAGTTAAAGATGAAATCAGTTAAATGAAGATGAAATCAGTTAACGATGAAATCAGTTAAAGATGAAATCAGTTAAATGAAGATGTAATCAGTTAACGATGAAATCAGTTAAATGAAGATGAAATCAGTGAACGATGAAATCAGTTAACGATGAAATCAGTTAAAGATGAAATCAGTTACAGATGAAATCAGTTACATGAAGATTAAATCAGTTAACGATGAAATCAGTTAAAGATGAAATCACTTAACGATGAAATCAGTTAAATGAAGAATGAAAATGAAATCAGTTAAATGAAGATGAAATCAGTTAACGATGAAATCAGTTAAATGAAGATGAAATCAGTTAATGATGAAATCAGTTAAATGTAGATGAAATCAGTTAAAGATGAAATCAGTTAAATGAAGAATGAAAATGAAATCAGTTAAATGAAGATGAAATCAGTTAAAGATGAAGTCAGTTAAATGAAGATGGAATCAGTTAACGATGAAATCAGTTAAATGAAGATGAAATCAGTTAAAGATGAAATCAGTTACAGATGAAATCAGTTACAGATGAAATCAGTTAACGATGAAGTCAGTTAAATGAAGATGAAATCAGTTAACGATGAAATCAGTTAAATGAAGATGAAATCAGTTAAAGATGAAATCAGTTACAGATGAAATCAGTTACAGATGAAATCAGTTAACGATGAAATCAGTTAAATGAAGATGAAATCAGTTAACGATGAAATCAGTTAAAGATGAAATCAGTTAAAGATGAAATCAGTTAAATGAAGAATGAAAATGAAATCAGTTAATGATGAAATCAGTTAAATGTAGATGAAATCAGTTAAAGATGAAATCAGTTAAATGAAGAATGAAAATGAAATCAGTTAAATGAAGATGAAATCAGTTAACGATGAAATCAGTTAAAGATGAAATCAGTTAAATGAAGATGAAGTCAGTTAAATGAAGATGAAATCAGTTAACGATGAAATCAGTTAAAGATGAAATCAGTTAAATGAAGATGAAATCAGTTAACGATGAAATCAGTTAAATGAAGATGAAATCAGTTAAAGATGAAATCAGTTACAGATGAAATCAGTTACAGATGAAATCAATTACATGAAGATTAAATCAGTTAAAGATTAAATCAGTTAAATGAAGATGAAATCAGTTAAAGATGAAATCAGTTAAATGAAGAATGAAAATGAAATCAGTTACATGAAGATTAAATCAGTTAACGATGAAATCAGTTAAAGATGAAATCAGTAAACGATGAAATCAGTTAAATGAAGATGAAATCAGTTAACGATGAAATCATTTAAAGATGAAATCAGTTAAATGAAGATGAAATCAGTTTACGATGAAATCAGTTAAATGAAGATGAAATCAGTTAAATGAAGATGAAATCAGTTAACGATGAAATCAGTTAAAGATGAAATCAGTTAAATGAAGATGAAATCAGTTAAATGAAGATGAAATCAGTTAACGATGAAATCAGTTAAAAATGAAATCCGTTACAGATGAAATCAGTTACATGAAGATGAAATCAGTTAACGATGAAATCAGTTAAAGATGAAATCAGTTAAATGAAGATGAAATCAGTTAAATGAAGATGAAATCAGTTAACGATGAAATCAGTTAAAGATGAAATCAGTTAAATGAAGATGAAATCAGTTAACGATGAAATCAGTTAAAGATGAAATCAGTTAAATGAAGATGAAATCAGTTAACGATGAAATCAGTTAAATGAAGATGAAATCAGTTACAGATGAAATCAGTTACATGAAGATGAAATCAGTTACAGATGAAATCAATTACATGAAGATTAAATCAGTTAAAGATTAAATCAGTTAAATGAAGATGAAATCAGTTAAAGATGAAATCAGTTAAATGAAGAATGAAAATGAAATCAGTTACATGAAGATTAAATCAGTTAACGATGAAATCAGTTAAAGATGAAATCAGTAAACGATGAAATCAGTTAAATGAAGATGAAATCAGTTAACGATGAAATCATTTAAAGATGAAATCAGTTAAATGAAGATGAAATCAGTTTACGATGAAATCAGTTAAATGAAGATGAAATCAGTTAACGATGAAATCAGTTAAAGATGAAATCAGTTAAATGAAGATGAAATCAGTTAAATGAAGATGAAATCAGTTAACGATGAAATCAGTTAAAAATGAAATCCGTTACAGATGAAATCAGTTACATGAAGATTAAATCAGTTAACGATGAAATCAGTTAACGATGAAATCAGTTAACGATGAAATCAGTTAAATGAAGATGAAATCAGTTAACGATGAAATCAGTTAAAGATGAAATCAGTTAAATGAAGATGAAATCAGTTAACGATTAAATCAGTTAAAGATGAAATCAGTTAAATGAAGATGAAATCACTTAAATGAAGATGAAATCAGTTAACGATGAAATCAGTTAAAGATGAAATCAGTTAAATGAAGATGAAATCAGTTAACGATGAAATCAGTTACAGATGAAATCAGTTACATGAAGATGAAATCAGTTAACGATGAAATCAGTTAAATGAAGAATGAAATCAGTTAACGATGAAATCAGTTAAAGATGAAATCAGTTAAATGAAGATGAAATCAGTTAACGATGAAATCAGTTAAAGATGAAATCAGTTAAATGAAGATGAAATCAGTTAACGATGAAATCAGTTAAATGAAGATGAAATCAGTTAACGATGAAATCAGTTAACGATGAAATCAGTTAAAGATGAAATCAGTTAAATGAAGATGAAATCAGTTAACGATGAAATCAGTTAAAGATGAAATCAGTTAAATGAAGATGAAATCAGTTAACGATGAAATCAGTTAAAGATGAAATCAGTTACAGATTAAATCAGTTACATGAAGATTAAATCAGTTAACGATGAAATCAGTTAAAGATGAAATCAGTTAACGATGAAATCAGTTAAATGAAGAATGAAAATGAAATCAGTTAAAGATGAAATCAGTTAACGATGAAATCAGTTAAAGATGAAATCAGTTACATGAAGATTTAATCAGTTAAAGATTAAATCAGTTACATGAAGATGAAATCAGTTACAGATGAAATCAGTTACATGAAGATTAAATCAGTTAAAGATGAAATCAGTTAAATGAAGAATGAAAATGAAATCAGTTAAATGAAGATGAAATCAGTTAACGATGAAATCAGATAAAGATGAAATCAGTTAAATGAAAATGAAATCAGTTAAATGAAGATGAAATCAGTTAACGATGAAATCAGTTAAAGATGAAATCAGTTACAGATGAAATCAGTTACATGAAGATTAAATCAGTTCACGATGAAATCAGTTAAAGATGAAATCAGTTAACGATGAAATCAGTTAAATGAAGAATGAAAATGAAATCAGTTAAATGAAGATGATATCAGTTAACGATGAAATCAGTTAAAGATGAAATCAGTTAAATGAAGATGAAATCAGTTAACGATGAAATCAGTTAAATGAAGATGAAATCAGTTAACGATGAAATCACTTAAAGATGAAATCAGTTAAATGAAGATGAAATCAGTTAAATGAAGATGAAATCAGTTAACGATGAAATCAGTTAAAGATGAAATCAGTTAAATGAAGATGAAATCAGTTAAAGATGAAATCAGTTACAGATGAAATCATTTACAGATGAAATCAGTTACATGAAGATGAAATCAGTTACAGATGGAATCAGTTACATGAAGATTAAATCAGTTAAAGATTAAATCAGTTAAATGAAGATGAAATCAGTTACAGATGAAATCAGTTACAGATGAAATCAGTTACATGAAGATGAAATCAGTTACAGATGAAATCAGTTACATGAAGATTAAATCAGTTAAAGATTAAATCAGTTAAATGAAGATGAAATCAGTTAACGATGAAATCAGTTAAAGATGAAATCAGTTAAATGAAGATGAAATCAGTTAACGATGAAATCAGTTAAAGATGAAATCAGTTAAATGAAGATGAAATCAGTTAAATGAAGATGAAATCAGTTAACGATGAAATCAGTTAAATGAAGATGAAATCAGTTAACGATGAAATCAGTTAAAGATGAAATCAGTTAAATGAAGATGAAATCAGTTAAAGATGAAATCAGTTAAATGAAGAATGAAAATGAAATCAGTTAAATGAAGATGAAATCAGTTAACGATGAAATCAGTTAAATGAAGAATGAAAATGAAATCAGTTAAATGAAGATGAAATCAGTTAACGATGAAATCAGTTAACGATGAAATCAGTTAACGATGAAATCAGTTAAATGAAGATGAAATCAGTTAACGATGAAATCAGTTAAATGAAGATGAAATCAGTTAAATGAAGATGAAATCAGTTAACGATGAAATCAGTTAAATGAAGATGAAATCAGTTAACGATGAAATCAGTTAAAGATGAAATCAGTTAAATGAAGATGAAATCAGTTAACGATGAAATCAGTTAAAGATGAAATCAGTTAAATGAAGATGAAATCAGTTTAATGAAGATGAAATCAGTTAACGATGAAATCAGTTAAAGATGAAATCAGTTACAGATGAAATCAGTTACATGAAGATTAAATCAGTTAACGATGAAATCAGTTAAAGATGAAATCAGTTAAAGATGAAATCAGTTAAATGAAGAATGAAAATGAAATCAGTTAAATGAAGATGAAATCAGTTAACGATGAAATCAGTTAAAGATGAAATCAGTTAAATGAAGATGAAATCAGTTAACGATGAAATCAGTTAAATGTAGATGAAATCAGTTAAAGATGAAATCAGTTAAATGAAGAATGAAAATGAAATCAGTTAAATGAAGATGAAATCAGTTAAAGATGAAGTCAGTTAAATGAAGATGAAATCAGTTAACGATGAAATCAGTTAAATGAAGGTGAAATCAGTTAAAGATGAAATCAGTTACAGATGAAATAAGTTACAGATGAAATCAGTTAACGATGAAATCAGTTAAATGAAGATGAAATCAGTTAACGATGAAATCAGTTAAAGATGAAATCAGTTAAATGAAGATGAAATCAGTTAACGATGAAATCAGTTAAATGAAGATGAAATCAGTTAAAGATGAAATCAGTTACAGATGAAATCAGTTACAGATGAAATCAGTTACATGAAGATGAAATCAGTTAACGATGAAATCAGTTAAATGAAGATGAAATCAGTTAAATGAAGATGAAATCAGTTAACGATGAAATCAGTTAAAGATGAAATCAGTTAAATGAAGATGAAATCAGTTAACGATGAAATCAGTTAAAGATGAAATCAGTTAAATGAAGATGAAATCAGTTAAATGAAGATGAAATCAGTTAACGATGAAATCAGTTAACGATGAAATCAGTTAAAGATGAAATCAGTTACAGATGAAATCAGTTACATGAAGATTAAATCAGTTAACGATGAAATCAGTTAAAGATGAAATCAGTTAAAGATGAAATCAGTTAAATGAAGAATGAAAATGAAATCAGTTAAATGAAGATGAAATCAGTTAACGATGAAATCAGTTAAAGATGAAATCAGTTAAATGAAGATGAAATCAGTTAACGATGAAATCAGTTAAATGTAGATGAAATCAGTTAAAGATGAAATCAGTTAAATGAAGAATGAAAATGAAATCAGTTAAATGAAGATGAAATCAGTTAAAGATGAAGTCAGTTAAATGAAGATGAAATCAGTTAACGATGAAATCAGTTAAATGAAGATGAAATCAGTTAAAGATGAAATCAGTTACAGATGAAATAAGTTACAGATGAAATCAGTTAACGATGAAATCAGTTAAATGAAGATGAAATCAGTTAACGATGAAATCAGTTAAAGATGAAATCAGTTAAATGAAGATGAAATCAGTTAACGATGAAATCAGTTAAATGAAGATGAAATCAGTTAAAGATGAAATCAGTTACAGATGAAATCAGTTACAGATGAAATCAGTTACATGAAGATGAAATCAGTTACAGATGAAATCAGTTACATGAAGATGAAATCAGTTAAAGATTAAATCAATTAAATGAAGATGAAATCAGTTAAAGATGAAATCAGTTAAATGAAGATGAAATCAGTTAAAGATGAAATCAGTTAAATGAAGAATGAAAATGAAATCAGTTAAATGAAGATGAAATCAGTTAACGATGAAATCAGTTAAAGATGAAATCAGTTAAATGAAGATGAAATCAGTAAACGATGAAATCAGTTAAAGATGAAATCAGTTACAGATGAAATCAGTTACATGAAGATTAAATCAGTTAACGATGAAATCAGTTAACGATGAAATCAGTTACAGATGAAATCAGTTACATGAAGATTAAATCAGTTAACGATGAAATCAGTTAAAGATGAAATCAGTTAACGATGAAATCAGTTAAATGAAGAATGAAAATGAAATCAGTTAAATGAAGATGAAATCAGTTAACGATGAAATCAGTTAAAGATGAAATCAGTTAAATGAAGATGAAATCAGTTAACGATGAAATCAGTTAAAGATGAAATCAGTTAAATGAAGATGAAATCAGTTAACGATGAAATCAGTTAAATGAAGATGAAATCAGTTAACGATGAAATCAGTTAAAGATGAAATCAGTTAAATGAAGATGAAATCAGTTAACGATGAAATCAGTTAAATGAAGATGAAATCAGTTAACGATGAAATCAGTTAAAGTTGAAATCAGTTAAATGAAGATGAAATCAGTTAACGATGAAATCAGTTAAATGAAGATGAAATCAGTTAACGATGAAATCAGTTAAAGATGAAATCAGTTAAATGAAGATGAAATCAGTTAACGATGAAATCAGTTAAATGTAGATGAAATCAGTTAAAGATGAAATCAGTTAAATGAAGAATGAAAATGAAATCAGTTAAATGAAGATGAAATCAGTTAACGATGAAATCAGTTAAAGATGAAATCAGTTAAATGAAGATGAAATCAGTTAACGATGAAATCAGTTAAATGAAGATGAAATCAGTTAACGATGAAATCAGTTAAAGATGGAATCAGTTAAATGAAGATGAAATCAGTTAACGATGAAATCAGTTAAAGATGAAATCAGTTAAATGAAGATGAAATCAGTTAACGATGAAATCAGTTAAATGAAGATGAAATCAGTTAAAGATGAAATCAGTTACAGATGAAATCAGTTACAGATGAAATCAGTTAACGATGAAATCAGTTAAATGAAGATGAAATCAGTTAACGATGAAATCAGTTAAAGATGAAATCAGTTAAATGAAGATGAAATCAGTTAACGATGAAATCAGTTAAATGAAGATGAAATCAGTTAAAGATGAAATCAGTTACAGATGAAATCAGTTACAGATGAAATCAGTTACATGAAGATGAAATCAGTTACAGATGAAATCAATTACATGAAGATTAAATCAGTTAAAGATTAAATCAGTTAAATGAAGATGAAATCAGTTAAAGATGAAATCAGTTAAATGAAGAATGAAAATTAAATCAGTTAAATGAAGATGAAATCAGTTAACGATGAAATCAGTTAAAGATGAAATCAGTTAAATGAAGATGAAATCAGTTAACGATGAAATCAGTTAAATGAAGATGAAATCAGTTAACGATGAAATCAGTTAAAGATGAAATCAGTTAAATGAAGATGAAATCAGTTAACGATGAAATCAGTTAAATGAAGATGAAATCAGTTAACGATGAAATCAGTTAAAGTTGAAATCAGTTAAATGAAGATGAAATCAGTTAACGATGAAATCAGTTAAATGAAGATGAAATCAGTTAACGATGAAATCAGTTAAAGATGAAATCAGTTAAATGAAGATGAAATCAGTTAACGATGAAATCAGTTAAATGTAGATGAAATCAGTTAAAGATGAAATCAGTTAAATGAAGAATGAAAATGAAATCAGTTAAATGAAGATGAAATCAGTTAACGATGAAATCAGTTAAAGATGAAATCAGTTAAATGAAGATGAAATCAGTTAACGATGAAATCAGTTAAATGAAGATGAAATCAGTTAACGATGAAATCAGTTAAAGATGGAATCAGTTAAATGAAGATGAAATCAGTTAACGATGAAATCAGTTAAAGATGAAATCAGTTAAATGAAGATGAAATCAGTTAACGATGAAATCAGTTAAATGAAGATGAAATCAGTTAAAGATGAAATCAGTTACAGATGAAATCAGTTACAGATGAAATCAGTTAACGATGAAATCAGTTAAATGAAGATGAAATCAGTTAACGATGAAATCAGTTAAAGATGAAATCAGTTAAATGAAGATGAAATCAGTTAACGATGAAATCAGTTAAATGAAGATGAAATCAGTTAAAGATGAAATCAGTTACAGATGAAATCAGTTACAGATGAAATCAGTTACATGAAGATGAAATCAGTTACAGATGAAATCAATTACATGAAGATTAAATCAGTTAAAGATTAAATCAGTTAAATGAAGATGAAATCAGTTAAAGATGAAATCAGTTAAATGAAGAATGAAAATTAAATCAGTTAAATGAAGATGAAATCAGTTAACGATGAAATCAGTTAAAGATGAAATCAGTTAAATGAAGATGAAATCAGTTAACGATGAAATCAGTTAAATGAAGATGAAATCAGTTAACGATGAAATCAGTTAACGATGAAATCAGTTAAAGATGAAATCAGTTAAATGAAGATGAAATCAGTTAACGATGAAATCAGTTAAATGAAGATGAAATCAGTTAACGATGAAATCAGTTAAATGAAGATGAAATCAGTTAACAATGAAATCAGTTAAAGATGAAATCAGTTAAATGAAGATGAAATCAGTTAACGATGAAATCAGTTAAATGAAGATGAAATCAGTTAACGATGAAATCAGTTAAAGATGGAATCAGTTAAAGATGAAATCAGTTAAATGAAGATGAAATCAGTTAACGATGAAATCAGTTAAATGAAGATGAAATCAGTTAACGATGAAATCAGTTAAATGAAGATGAAATCAGTTAACAATGAAATCAGTTAAAGATGAAATCAGTTAAATGAAGATGAAATCAGTTAACGATGAAATCAGTTAAATGAAGATGAAATCAGTTAACGATGAAATCAGTTAAAGATGGAATCAGTTAAATGAAGATGAAATCAGTTAAATGAAGATGAAATCAGTTAACGATGAAATCAGTTACAGATTAAATCAGTTACATGAAGATTAAATCAGTTAAAGATGAAATCAGTTAAATGAAGATGAAATCAGTTAAAGATGAAATCAGTTAAATGAAGAATGAAAATGAAATCAGTTAAATGAAGATGAAATCAGTTAACGATGAAATCAGTTAAAGATGAAATCAGTTAAATGAAGATGAAATCAGTTAAATGAAGATGAAATCAGTTAACGATGAAATCAGTTAACGATGAAATCAGTTACAGATGAAATCAGTTACAGATGAAATAAGTTACAGATGAAATCAGTTAACGATGAAATCAGTTAAATGAAGAGGAAATCAGTTAACGATGAAATCAGTTAAAGATGAAATCAGTTAAATGAAGATGAAATCAGTTAACGATGAAATCAGTTACAGATGAAATCAGTTACAGATGAAATCAGTTACATGAAGATGAAATCAGTTAACGATGAAATCAGTTAAATGAAGATGAAATCAGTTAAATGAAGATGAAATCAGTTAAAGATGAAATCAGTTAAATGAAGATGAAATCAGTTAACGATGAAATCAGTTAAAGATGAAATCAGTTAAATGAAGATGAAATCAGTTAACGATGAAATCAGTTAAATGAAGATGAAATCAGTTAACGATGAAATCAGTTAAAGATGAAATCAGTTAAATGAAGATGAAATCAGTTAACGATGAAATCAGTTAAATGAAGATGAAATCAGTTAACGATGAAATCAGTTAAAGATGAAATCAGTTAAATGAAGATGAAATCAGTTAACGATGAAATCAGTTAAATGAAGATGAAATCAGTTAACGATGAAATCAGTTAAAGATGAAATCAGTTAAATGAAGATGAAATCAGTTAACGATGAAATCAGTTAAATGTAGATGAAATCAGTTAAAGATGAAATCAGTTAAATGAAGAATGAAAATGAAATCAGTTAAATGAAGATGAAATCAGTTAACGATGAAATCAGTTAAAGATGAAATCAGTTAAATGAAGATGAAATCAGTTAACGATGAAATCAGTTAAATGAAGATGAAATCAGTTAACGATGAAATCAGTTAAAGATGGAATCAGTTAAATGAAGATGAAATCAGTTAACGATGAAATCAGTTAAAGATGAAATCAGTTAAATGAAGATGAAATCAGTTAACGATGAAATCAGTTAAATGAAGATGAAATCAGTTAAAGATGAAATCAGTTACAGATGAAATCAGTTACAGATGAAATCAGTTAACGATGAAATCAGTTAAATGAAGATGAAATCAGTTAACGATGAAATCAGTTAAAGATGAAATCAGTTAAATGAAGATGAAATCAGTTAACGATGAAATCAGTTAAATGAAGATGAAATCAGTTAAAGATGAAATCAGTTACAGATGAAATCAGTTACAGATGAAATCAGTTACATGAAGATGAAATCAGTTACAGATGAAATCAATTACATGAAGATTAAATCAGTTAAAGATTAAATCAGTTAAATGAAGATGAAATCAGTTAAAGATGAAATCAGTTAAATGAAGAATGAAAATTAAATCAGTTAAATGAAGATGAAATCAGTTAACGATGAAATCAGTTAAAGATGAAATCAGTTAAATGAAGATGAAATCAGTTAACGATGAAATCAGTTAAATGAAGATGAAATCAGTTAACGATGAAATCAGTTAAAGATGAAATCAGTTAAATGAAGATGAAATCAGTTAACGATGAAATCAGTTAAATGAAGATGAAATCAGTTAACGATGAAATCAGTTAAATGAAGATGAAATCAGTTAACAATGAAATCAGTTAAAGATGAAATCAGTTAAATGAAGATGAAATCAGTTAACGATGAAATCAGTTAAATGAAGATGAAATCAGTTAACGATGAAATCAGTTAAAGATGGAATCAGTTAAAGATGAAATCAGTTAAATGAAGATGAAATCAGTTAACGATGAAATCAGTTAAATGAAGATGAAATCAGTATACGATGAAATCAGTTAAATGAAGATGAAATCAGTTAACAATGAAATCAGTTAAAGATGAAATCAGTTAAATGAAGATGAAATCAGTTAACGATGAAATCAGTTAAATGAAGATGAAATCAGTTAACGATGAAATCAGTTAAAGATGGAATCAGTTAAATGAAGATGAAATCAGTTAAATGAAGATGAAATCAGTTAACGATGAAATCAGTTACAGATTAAATCAGTTACATGAAGATTAAATCAGTTAAAGATGAAATCAGTTAAATGAAGATGAAATCAGTTAAAGATGAAATCAGTTAAATGAAGAATGAAAATGAAATCAGTTAAATGAAGATGAAATCAGTTAACGATGAAATCAGTTAAAGATGAAATCAGTTAAATGAAGATGAAATCAGTTAAATGAAGATGAAATCAGTTAACGATGAAATCAGTTAACGATGAAATCAGTTACAGATGAAATCAGTTACAGATGAAATAAGTTACAGATGAAATCAGTTAACGATGAAATCAGTTAAATGAAGATGAAATCAGTTAACGATGAAATCAGTTAAAGATGAAATCAGTTAAATGAAGATGAAATCAGTTAACGATGAAATCAGTTAAATGAAGATGAAATCAGTTAAAGATGAAATCAGTTACAGATGAAATCAGTTACAGATGAAATCAGTTACATGAAGATGAAATCAGTTAACGATGAAATCAGTTAAATGAAGATGAAATCAGTTAAATGAAGATGAAATCAGTTAACGATGAAATCAGTTAAATGAAGATGAAATCAGTTAACGATGAAATCAGTTAAAGTTGAAATCAGTTAAATGAAGATGAAATCAGTTAACGATGAAATCAGTTAAATGAAGATGAAATCAGTTAACGATGAAATCAGTTAAAGATGAAATCAGTTAAATGAAGATGAAATCAGTTAACGATGAAATCAGTTAAATGTAGATGAAATCAGTTAAAGATGAAATCAGTTAAATGAAGAATGAAAATGAAATCAGTTAAATGAAGATGAAATCAGTTAACGATGAAATCAGTTAAATGTAGATGAAATCAGTTAAATGAAGATGAAATCAGTTAACGATGAAATCAGTTAAATGAAGATGAAATCAGTTCACGATGAAATCAGTTAAAGATGAAATCAGTTAAATGAAGATGAAATCAGTTAACGATGAAATCAGTTAAATGAAGATGAAATCAGTTAACGATGAAATCAGTTAAAGATGGAATCAGTTAAATGAAGATGAAATCAGTTAACGATGAAATCAGTTAAAGATGAAATCAGTTAAATGAAGATGAAATCAGTTAACGATGAAATCAGTTAAATGAAGATGAAATCAGTTAAAGATGAAATCAGTTACAGATGAAATCAGTTACAGATGAAATCAGTTAACGATGAAATCAGTTAAATGAAGATGAAATCAGTTAACGATGAAATCAGTTAAAGATGAAATCAGTTAAATGAAGATGAAATCAGTTAACGATGAAATCAGTTAAATGAAGATGAAATCAGTTAAAGATGAAATCAGTTACAGATGAAATCAGTTACAGATGAAATCAGTTACATGAAGATGAAATCAGTTACAGATGAAATCAATTACATGAAGATTAAATCAGTTAAAGATTAAATCAGTTAAATGAAGATGAAATCAGTTAAAGATGAAATCAGTTAAATGAAGAATGAAAATTAAATCAGTTAAATGAAGATGAAATCAGTTAACGATGAAATCAGTTAAAGATGAAATCAGTTAAATGAAGATGAAATCAGTTAACGATGAAATCAGTTAAATGAAGATGAAATCAGTTAACGATGAAATCAGTTAACGATGAAATCAGTTAAAGATGAAATCAGTTAAATGAAGATGAAATCAGTTAACGATGAAATCAGTTAAATGAAGATGAAATCAGTTAACGATGAAATCAGTTAAATGAAGATGAAATCAGTTAACAATGAAATCAGTTAAAGATGAAATCAGTTAAATGAAGATGAAATCAGTTAACGATGAAATCAGTTAAATGAAGATGAAATCAGTTAACGATGAAATCAGTTAAAGATGGAATCAGTTAAAGATGAAATCAGTTAAATGAAGATGAAATCAGTTAACGATGAAATCAGTTAAATGAAGATGAAATCAGTTAACGATGAAATCAGTTAAATGAAGATGAAATCAGTTAACAATGAAATCAGTTAAAGATGAAATCAGTTAAATGAAGATGAAATCAGTTAACGATGAAATCAGTTAAATGAAGATGAAATCAGTTAACGATGAAATCAGTTAAAGATGGAATCAGTTAAATGAAGATGAAATCAGTTAAATGAAGATGAAATCAGTTAACGATGAAATCAGTTACAGATTAAATCAGTTACATGAAGATTAAATCAGTTAAAGATGAAATCAGTTAAATGAAGATGAAATCAGTTAAAGATGAAATCAGTTAAATGAAGAATGAAAATGAAATCAGTTAAATGAAGATGAAATCAGTTAACGATGAAATCAGTTAAAGATGAAATCAGTTAAATGAAGATGAAATCAGTTAAATGAAGATGAAATCAGTTAACGATGAAATCAGTTAACGATGAAATCAGTTACAGATGAAATCAGTTACAGATGAAATAAGTTACAGATGAAATCAGTTAACGATGAAATCAGTTAAATGAAGAGGAAATCAGTTAACGATGAAATCAGTTAAAGATGAAATCAGTTAAATGAAGATGAAATCAGTTAACGATGAAATCAGTTACAGATGAAATCAGTTACAGATGAAATCAGTTACATGAAGATGAAATCAGTTAACGATGAAATCAGTTAAATGAAGATGAAATCAGTTAAATGAAGATGAAATCAGTTAAAGATGAAATCAGTTAAATGAAGATGAAATCAGTTAACGATGAAATCAGTTAAAGATGAAATCAGTTAAATGAAGATGAAATCAGTTAACGATGAAATCAGTTAAATGAAGATGAAATCAGTTAACGATGAAATCAGTTAAAGATGAAATCAGTTAAATGAAGATGAAATCAGTTAACGATGAAATCAGTTAAATGAAGATGAAATCAGTTAACGATGAAATCAGTTAAAGATGAAATCAGTTAAATGAAGATGAAATCAGTTAACGATGAAATCAGTTAAATGAAGATGAAATCAGTTAACGATGAAAGCAGTTAAAGATGAAATCAGTTAAATGAAGATGAAATCAGTTAACGATGAAATCAGTTAAATGTAGATGAAATCAGTTAAAGATGAAATCAGTTAAATGAAGAATGAAAATGAAATCAGTTAAATGAAGATGAAATCAGTTAACGATGAAATCAGTTAAAGATGAAATCAGTTAAATGAAGATGAAATCAGTTAACGATGAAATCAGTTAAATGAAGATGAAATCAGTTAACGATGAAATCAGTTAAAGATGGAATCAGTTAAATGAAGATGAAATCAGTTAACGATGAAATCAGTTAAAGATGAAATCAGTTAAATGAAGATGAAATCAGTTAACGATGAAATCAGTTAAATGAAGATGAAATCAGTTAAAGATGAAATCAGTTACAGATGAAATCAGTTACAGATGAAATCAGTTAACGATGAAATCAGTTAAATGAAGATGAAATCAGTTAACGATGAAATCAGTTAAAGATGAAATCAGTTAAATGAAGATGAAATCAGTTAACGATGAAATCAGTTAAATGAAGATGAAATCAGTTAAAGATGAAATCAGTTACAGATGAAATCAGTTACAGATGAAATCAGTTACATGAAGATGAAATCAGTTACAGATGAAATCAATTACATGAAGATTAAATCAGTTAAAGATTAAATCAGTTAAATGAAGATGAAATCAGTTAAAGATGAAATCAGTTAAATGAAGAATGAAAATTAAATCAGTTAAATGAAGATGAAATCAGTTAAAGATGAAATCAGTTACAGATGAAATCAGTTACAGATGAAATCAGTTACATGAAGATGAAATCAGTTAACGATGAAATCAGTTAAATGAAGATGAAATCAGTTAAATGAAGATGAAATCAGTTAACGATGAAATCAGTTAAATGAAGATGAAATCAGTTAACGATGAAATCAGTTAAATGAAGATGAAATCAGTTAACGATGAAATCAGTTAAATGAAGATGAAATCAGTTAACAATGAAATCAGTTAAAGATGAAATCAGTTAAATGAAGATGAAATCAGTTAAAGATGAAATCAGTTAAATGAAGAATGAAAATGAAATCAGTTAAATGAAGATGAAATCAGTTAACGATGAAATCAGTTAAAGATGAAATCAGTTAAATGAAGATGAAATCAGTTAACGATGAAATCAGTTAAATGTAGATGAAATCAGTTAAAGATGAAATCAGTTGAATGAAGAATGAAAATGAAATCAGTTAAATGAAGATGAAATCAGTTAAAGATGAAGTCAGTTAAATGAAGATGAAATCAGTTAACGATGAAATCAGTTAAATGAAGATGAAATCAGTTAAAGATGAAATCAGTTACAGATGAAATAAGTTACAGATGAAATCAGTTAACGATGAAATCAGTTAAATGAAGATGAAATCAGTTAACGATGAAATCAGTTAAAGATGAAATCAGTTAAATGAAGATGAAATCAGTTAACGATGAAATCAGTTAAATGAAGATGAAATCAGTTAAAGATGAAATCAGTTACAGATGAAATCAGTTACATGAAGATGAAATCAGTTACAGATGAAATCAGTTACATGAAGATTAAATCACTTAAAGATTAAATCAATTAAATGAAGATGAAATCAGTTAAAGATGAAATCAGTTAAATGAAGATGAAATCAGTTAAAGATGAAATCAGTTAAATGAAGAATGAAAATGAAATCAGTTAAATGAAGATGAAATCAGTTAACGATGAAATCAGTTAAAGATGAAATCAGTTAAATGAAGATGAAATCAGTAAACGATGAAATCAGTTAAAGATGAAATCAGTTACAGATGAAATCAGTTACATGAAGATTAAATCAGTTAACGATGAAATCAGTTAAAGATGAAATCAGTTAAATGAAGATGAAATCAGTTAACGATGAAATCAGTTAAATGAAGATGAAATCAGTTAAAGATGAAATCAGTTACAGATGAAATCAGTTACAGATGAAATCAGTTACATGAAGATGAAATCAGTTACAGATGAAATCAATTACATGAAGATTAAATCAGTTAAAGATTAAATCAGTTAAATGAAGATGAAATCAGTTAAAGATGAAATCAGTTAAATGAAGAATGAAAATTAAATCAGTTAAATGAAGATGAAATCAGTTAACGATGAAATCAGTTAAAGATGAAATCAGTTAAATGAAGATGAAATCAGTTAACGATGAAATCAGTTAAAGATGAAATCAGTTAAATGAAGATGAAATCAGTTAACGATGAAATCAGTTAAATGAAGATGAAATCAGTTAACGATGAAATCAGTTAAATGAAGATGAAATCAGTTAACGATGAAATCAGTTAAAGATGAAATCAGTTAAATGAATATGAAATCAGTTAACGATGAAATCAGTTAAATGAAGATGAAATCAGTTAAAGATGAAATCAGTTACAGATGAAATCAGTTAACGATGAAATCAGTTAAATGAAGATGAAATCAGTTAACGATGAAATCAGTTAACGATGAAATCAGTTAACGATGAAATCAGTTACAGATGAAATCAGTTACATGAAGATCAAATCAGTTAACGATGAAATCAGTTAAAGATGAAATCAGTTAACGATGAAATCAGTTAAATGAAGAATGAAAATGAAATCAGTTAAATGAAGATGAAATCAGTTAACGATGAAATCAGTTAAAGATGAAATCAGTTAAATGAAGATGAAATCAGTTAACGATGAAATCAGTTAAAGATGAAATCAGTTAAATGAAGATGAAATCAGTTAACGATGAAATCAGTTAAATGAAGATGAAATCAGTTAACGATGAAATCAGTTAAAGATGAAATCAGTTAAATGAAGATGAAATCAGTTAACGATGAAATCAGTTAAATGAAGATGAAATCAGTTAACGATGAAATCAGTTAAAGATGAAATCAGTTAAATGAAGATGAAATCAGTTAACGATGAAATCAGTTAAATGAAGATGAAATCAGTTAACGATGAAATCAGTTAAAGATGAAATCAGTTAAATGAAGATGAAATCAGTTAACGATGAAATCAGTTAAATGTAGATGAAATCAGTTAAAGATGAAATCAGTTAAATGAAGAATGAAAATGAAATCAGTTAAATGAAGATGAAATCAGTTAACGATGAAATCAGTTAAAGATGAAATCAGTTAAATGAAGATGAAATCAGTTAACGATGAAATCAGTTAAATGAAGATGAAATCAGTTAAAGATGAAATCAGTTACAGATGAAATCAGTTAACGATGAAATCAGTTAAATGAAGATGAAATCAGTTAACGATGAAATCAGTTAAAGATGAAATCAGTTAAATGAAGATGAAATCAGTTAACGATGAAATCAGTTAAATGAAGATGAAATCAGTCAAAGATTAAATCAGTTACAGATTAAATCAGTTACAGATGAAATCAGTTACATGAAGATGAAATCAGTTACAGATGAAATCAGTTACATGAAGATTAAATCAGTTAAAGATTAAATCAGTTAAATGAAGATGAAATCAGTTAAATGAAGATGAAATCAGTTAACGATGAAATAAGTTAAATGAAGATGAAATCAGTTAAATGAAGATGAAATCAGTTAACGATGAAATCAGTTAAATGAAAATGAAATCAGTTAAATGAAGATGAAATCAGTTAAAGATGAAATCAGTTAACGATGAAATCAGTTAAATGAAGAATGAAAATGAAAAGAGTTAAATGAAGATGAAATCATTTAACGATGAAATCAGTTAAAGATGAAATCAGTTACATTAAGATGAAATCAGTTAACGATGAAATCAGTTAAAGATGAAATCAGTTAAAGATGAAATCAGTTAAATGAAGATGAAATCAGTTAACGATGAAATCAGTTAAAGATGAAATCAGTTAAATGAAGATGAAATCAGTTAACGATGAAATCAGTTAAATGAAGATGAAATCAGTTAACGATGAAATCAGTTAAAGATGAAATCAGTTAAATGAAGATGAAATCAGTTAACGATGAAATCAGTTACAGATGAAATCAGTTACATGAAGATGAAATCAGTTAACGATGAAATCAGTTAAATGAAGAATGAAATCAGTTAACGATGAAATCAGTAAAAGATGAAATCAGTTAAATGAAGATGAAATCAGTTAACGATGAAATCAGTTACAGATGAAATCAGTTACAGATGAAATCAGTTAACGATGAAATCAGTTAAATGAAGATGAAATCAGTTAACAATGAAATCAGTTAACGATGAAATCAGTTAAATGAAGATGAAATCAGTTAAATGAAGATGAAATCAGTTAACGATGAAATCAGTTAAAGATGGAATCAGTTAAATGAAGATGAAATCAGTTAAATGAAGATGAAATCAGTTAAGGATGATATCAGTTACAGATGAAATCAGTTACATAAAGATTAAATCAGTTAAAGATGAAATCAGTTAAATGAAGATGAAATCAGTTAACGATGAAATCAGTTAAAGATGAAATCAGTTAAATGAAGATGAAATCAGTTAACGATGAAATCAGTTAAAGATGAAATCAGTTAACGATGAAATCAGTTAAATGAAGATGAAATCAGTTAAAGATGAAATCAGTTACAGATGAAATCAGTTAACGATGAAATCAGTTGAAGATGAAATCAGTTAAATGAAGATGAAATCAGTTAAATGAAGATGAAATCAGTTAAAGATGAAATCAGTTACAGATGAAATCAGTTACAGATGAAATCAGTTACATGAAGATGAAATCAGTTACAGATGAAATCAGTTACATGAAGATTAAATCAGTTAAAAATTAAATCAGTTAAATGAAGATGAAATCAGTTAAAGATGAAATCAGGTACAGATGAAATCAATTACATGAAGATTAAATCAGTTAAAGATGAAATCAGTTAAATGAAGATGAAATCAGTTAAAGATGAAATCAGTTAAATGAAGATGAAATCAGTTAACGATGAAATCAGTTAAAGATGAAATCAGTTAAATGAAGATGAAATCAGTTAAAGATGAAATCAGTTAAATGAAGATGAAATCAGTTAACGATGAAATCAGTTAACGATGAAATCAGTTAAATGAAGATGAAATCAGTTAACGATGAAATCAGTTAAAGATGAAATCAGTTAAAGATGAAATCAGTTAAAGATGAAATCAGTTAAATGAAGAATGAAAATGAAATCAGTTAACGATGAAATCAGTTAAAGATGAAATCAGTTAAATGAAGATGAAATCAGTTAACTATGAAATCAGTTTAATGAAGATGAAATCAGTTAAAGATGAAATCAGTTAAAGATGAAATCAGTTAACGATGAAATCAGTTAAAGATGAAATCAGTTAAATGAAGATGAAATCAGTTAACGATGAAATCAGTTACATGAAGATTAAATCAGTTAAAGATGAAATCAGTTAAATGAAGAATGAAAATGAAAAGAGTTAAATGAAGATGAAATCAGTTAACGATGAAATCAGTTAAAGATGAAATCAGTTAAATGAAGATGAAATCAGTTAACGATGAAATCAGTTAAATGAAGATGAAATCAGTTAACGATGAAATCAGTTAAATGAAGATGAAATCAGTTAACGATGAAATCAGTTAACGATGAAATCAGTTAAATGAAGATGAAATCAGTTAAAGATGAAATCAGTTAACGATGAAATCAGTTACAGATGAAATCAGTTAAATGAAGATGAAATCAGTTAACGATGAAATCAGTTAACGATGAAATCAGTTAAATGAAGATGAAATCAGTTAACGATAAAATCAATTAAAGATGAAATCAGTTACATGAAGATGAAATCAGTTACAGATGAAATCAGTTACATGAAGATTAAATCAGTTAACGATGAAATCAGTTAAAGATGAAATCAGTTAAATGAAGATGAAATCAATTAACGATGAAATCAGTTAAATGAAGATGAAATCAGTTAACAATGAAATCAGTTAAAGATGAAATCAGTTAAATGAAGATGAAATCAGTTAACGATGAAATCAGTTAAATGAAGATGAAATCAGTTAACGATGAAATCAGTTACAGATGAAATCAGTTACAGATGAAATCAGTTAACGATGAAATCAGTTAAATGAAGATGAAATCAGTTAACGATGAAATCAGTTAACGATGAAATCAGTTAAATGAAGATGAAATCAGTTAACGATGAAATCAGTTAAAGATGGAATCAGTTAAATGAAGATGAAATCAGTTAAATGAAGATGAAATCAGTTAAGGATGATATCAGTTACAGATGAAATCAGTTACATGAAGATGAAATCAGTTACATGAAGATGAAATCAGTTAACGATGAAATCAGTTAAATGAAGATGAAATCAGTTAAAGATGAAATCAGTTAAATGAAGATGAAATCAGTTAAAGATGAAATCAGTTAAATGAAGAATGAAAATGAAATTAGTTAAATGAAGATGAAATCAGTTAAAGATGAAATCAGTTAAATGAAGAATGAAAATGAAATCACTTAAATGAAGATGAAATCAGTTAACGATGAAATCAGTTAAAGATGAAATCAGTTAAATGAAGATGAAATCAGTTAACGATGAAATCAGTTTAATGAAGATGAAATCAGTTAAAGATGAAATCAGTTAAATGAAGATGAAATCAGTTAACGATGAAATCAGTTAAAGATGAAATCAGTTAAAGATGAAATCAGTTAAATGAAGATGAAATCAGTTAATGAAATCAGTTAAATGAAGATGAAATCAGTTAAAGATGAAATCAGTTAAATGAAGATGAAATCAGTTAAATGAAGATGAAATCAGTTAACGATGAAATCAGTTACATGAAGAATAAATCAGTTAAAGATGAAATCAGTTAAATGAAGAATGAAAATGAAAAGAGTTAAATGAAGATGAAATCAGTTAACGATGAAATCAGTTAAAGATGAAATCAGTTAAATGAAGATGAAATCAGTTAACGATGAAATCAGTTAAATGAAGATGAAATCAGTTAACGATGAAATCAGTTAAATGAAGATGAAATCAGTTAACGATGAAATCAGTTAAAGATGAAATCAGTTAAATGAAGATGAAATCAGTTAACGATGAAATCAGTTAAATGAAGATGAAATCAGTTAACGATGAAATCAGTTAAAGATGAAATCAGTTAAATGAAGATGAAATCAGTTAACGATGAAATCAGTTAAATGAAGATGAAATCAGTTAACAATGAAATCAGTTAAAGATGAAATCAGTTAAATGAAGATGAAATCAGTTAACGATGAAATCAGTTAAATGAAGATGAAATCAGTTAACGATGAAATCAGTTAAAGATGGAATCAGTTAAATGAAGATGAAATCAGTTAACGATGAAATCAGTTAAATGAAGATGAAATCAGTTAACGATGAAATCAGTTAAAGATGAAATCAGTTAAATGAAGATGAAATCAGTTAACGATGAAATCAGTTAAATGAAGATGAAATCAGTTAACAATGAAATCAGTTAAAGATGAAATCAGTTAAATGAAGATGAAATCAGTTAACGATGAAATCAGTTAAATGAAGATGAAATCAGTTAACGATGAAATCAGTTAAAGATGGAATCAGTTAAATGAAGATGAAATCAGTTAAATGAAGATGAAATCAGTTAACGATGAAATCAGTTACAGATGAAATCAGTTACATGAAGATTAAATCAGTTAAAGATGAAATCAGTTAAATGAAGATGAAATCAGTTAAATGAAGAATGAAAATGAAATCAGTTAAATGAAGATGAAATCAGTTAACGATGAAATCAGTTAAAGATGAAATCAGTTAAATGAAGATGAAATCAGTTAACGATGAAATCAGTTAAAGATGAAATCAGTTAAATGAAGATGAAATCAGTTAACGATGAAATCAGTTAAAGATGAAATCAGTTAAATGAAGATGAAATCAGTTAACGATGAAATCAGTTAAATGAAGATGAAATCAGTTCACGATGAAATCAGTTAAAGATGAAATCAGTTAAATGAAGATTAAATCAGTTAACGATGAAATCAGTTACAGATGAAATCAGTTACATGAAGATGAAATCAGTTAAAGATGAAATCAGTTAAATGAAGAATGAAAATGAAATCAGTTAAATGAAGATGAAATCAGTTAACGATGAAATCAGTTAAATGAAGATGAAATCAGTTAACGATGAAATCAGTTAAAGATGAAATCAGTTAAATGAAGATGAAATCAGTTAACGATGAAATCAGTTAAATGAAGATGAAATCAGTTAACGATGAAATCAGTTAAATGAAGATGAAATCAGTTAAATGAAGATGAAATCAGTTAACGATGAAATCAGTTAAATGAAGATGAAATCAGTTAACAATGAAATCAGTTAAAGATGAAATCAGTTAAATGAAGATGAAATCAGTTAACGATGAAATCAGTTAAATGAAGATGAAATCAGTTAACGATGAAATCAGTTAAAGATGGAATCAGTTAAATGAAGATGAAATCAGTTAAATGAAGATGAAATCAGTTAACGATGAAATCAGTTACAGATGAAATCAGTTACATGAAGATTAAATCAGTTAAAGATGAAATCAGTTAAATGAAGATGAAATCAGTTAAATGAAGAATGAAAATGAAATCAGTTAAATGAAGATGAAATCAGTTAACGATGAAATCAGTTAAAGATGAAATCAGTTAAATGAAAATGAAATCAGTTAACGATGAAATCAGTTAAAGATGAAATCAGTTAAATGAAGATGAAATCAGTTAACGATGAAATCAGTTAAAGATGAAATCAGTTAAATGAAGATGAAATCAGTTAACGATGAAATCAGTTAAATGAAGATGAAATCAGTTCACGATGAAATCAGTTAAAGATGAAATCAGTTAAATGAAGATGAAATCAGTTAACGATGAAATCAGTTACAGATGAAATCAGTTACATGAAGATGAAATCAGTTAAAGATGAAATCAGTTAAATGAAGAATGAAAATGAAATCAGTTAAATGAAGATGAAATCAGTTAACGATGAAATCAGTTAAATGAAGAATGAAAATGAAATCAGTTAAATGAAGATGAAATCAGTTAACGATGAAATCAGTTAACGATGAAATCAGTTAAAGATGAAATCAGTTAAATGAAGATGAAATCAGTTAACGATGAAATCAGTTAAATGAAGATGAAATCAGTTAAATGAAGATGAAATCAGTTAAAGATGAAATCAGTTAAATGAAGATGAAATCAGTTAACGATGAAATCAGTTAAATGAAGATGAAATCAGTTAACGATGAAATCAGTTACAGATTAAATCAGTTACAGATGAAATCAGTTACATGAAGATGAAATCAGTTACAGATGAAATCAGTTACATGAAGATTAAATCAGTTAAAGATTAAATCAGTTAAATGAAGATGAAATCAGTTAAATGAAGATGAAATCAGTTAACGATGAAATCAGTTAAAGATGAAATCAGTTAAATGAAGATGAAATCAGTTAACGATGAAATCAGTTAAATGAAAATGAAATCAGTTAAATGAAGATGAAATCAGTAAACGATGAAATCAGTTAAAGATGAAATCAGTTAACGATGAAATCAGTTAAATGAAGAATGAAAATGAAAAGAGTTAAATGAAGATGAAATCATTTAACGATGAAATCAGTTAAAGATGAAATCAGTTAAATGAAGATGAAATCAGTTAACGATGAAATCAGTTAAATGAAGATGAAATCAGTTAACGATGAAATCAGTTAAAGATGAAATCAGTTAAATGAAGATGAAATCAGTTAACGATGAAATCAGTTAAATGAAGATGAAATCAGTTAACGATGAAATCAGTTAAAGATGAAATCAGTTAAATGAAGATGAAATCAGTTAACGATGAAATCAGTTAAATGAAGATGAAATCAGTTAACGATGAAATCAGTTAAAGATGAAATCAGTTACATGAAGATTAAATCAGTTAAAGATTAAATCAGTTAAATGAAGATGAAATCAGTTAAATGAAGATGAAATCAGTTAAATGAAGATGAAATCAGTTAACGATGAAATCAGTTAAAGATGAAATCAGTTAAATAAAGATGAAATCAGTTAACGATGAAATCAGTTAAATGAAAATGAAATCAGTTAAATGAAGATGAAATCAGTAAACGATGAAATCAGTTAAAGATGAAATCAGTTAACGATGAAATCAGTTAAATGAAGAATGAAAATGAAAAGAGTTAAATGAAGATGAAATCATTTAACGATGAAATCAGTTAAAGATGAAATCAGTTAAATGAAGATGAAATCAGTTAACGATGAAATCAGTTAAATGAAGATGAAATCAGTTAACGATGAAATCAGTTAAATGAAGATGAAATCAGTTAACGATGAAATCAGTTAAAAATGAAATCAGTTACAGATGAAATCAGTTACATGAAGATGAAATCAGTTAACGATGAAATCAGTTAAAGATGAAATCAGTTAACGATGAAATCAGTTAAATGAAGATGAAATCAGTTAACGATGAAATCAGTTAAAGATGAAATCAGTTACATGAAGATGAAATCAGTTAAAGATGAAATCAGTTAAATGAAGAATGAAAATGAAATCAGTTAAATGAAGATGAAATCAGTTAACGATGAAATCAGTTAACGATGAAATCAGTTAAAGATGAAATCAGTTAAATGAAGATGAAATCAGTAAACGATGAAATCAGTTAACGATGAAATCAGTTAAATGAAGATGAAATCAGTTAACGATGAAATCAGTTAAAGATGAAATCAGTTACATGAAGATGAAATCAGTTACAGATGAAATCAGTTACATGAAGATTAAATCAGTTAACGATGAAATCAGTTAAAGATGAAATCAGTTAAAGATGAAATCAGTTAACGATGAAATCAGTTAAAGATGAAATCAGTTAAATGAAGATGAAATCAGTTAACGATGAAATCAGTTAAATGAAGATGAAATCAGTTAACAATGAAATCAGTTAAAGATGAAATCAGTTAAATGAAGATGAAATCAGTTAACGATGAAATCAGTTAAATGAAGATGAAATCAGTTAACGATGAAATAAGTTAAAGATGGAATCAGTTAAATGAAGATGAAATCAGTTAAATGAAGATGAAATCAGTTAACGATGAAATCAGTTACAGATGAAATCAGTTACATGAAGATTAAATCAGTTAAAGATGAAATCAGTTAAATGAAGATGAAATCAGTTAAATGAAGAATGAAAATGAAATCAGTTAAATGAAGATGAAATCAGTTAACGATGAAATCAGTTAAAGATGAAATCAGTTAAATGAAGATGAAATCAGTTAACGATGAAATCAGTTAAAGATGAAATCAGTTAAATGAAGATGAAATCAGTTAACGATGAAATCAGTTAAAGATGAAATCAGTTAAATGAAGATGAAATCAGTTAACGATGAAATCAGTTAAATGAAGATGAAATCAGTTCACGATGAAATCAGTTAAAGATGAAATCAGTTAAATGAAGATGAAATCAGTTAACGATGAAATCAGTTAACGATGAAATCAGTTACAGATGAAATCAGTTACATGAAGATGAAATCAGTTAAAGATGAAATCAGTTAAATGAAGAATGAAATCAGTTAACGATGAAATCAGTTAAAGATGAAATCAGTTAAATGAAGATGAAATCAGTTAAAGATGAAATCAGTTAAATGAAGAATGAAAATGAAATCAGTTAAATGAAGATGAAATCAGTTAACGATGAAATCAGTTAAATGAAGAATGAAAATGAAATCAGTTAAATGAAGATGAAATCAGTTAACGATGAAATCAGTTAAATGAAGATGAAATCAGTTAAATGAAGATGAAATCAGTTAACGATGAAATCAGTTAAATGAAGATGAAATCAGTTAACGATGAAATCAGTTAAAGATGAAATCAGTTAACGATGAAATCAGTTAAATGAAGAATGAAAATGAAATCAGTTAAATGAAGATGAAATCAGTTAACGATGAAATCAGTTAAATGAAGATGAAATCAGTTAACGATGAAATCAGTTAAAGATGAAATCAGTTAAATGAAGATGAAATCAGTTAACGATGAAATCAGTTAAATGAAGATGAAATCAGTTAACGATGAAATCAGTTAAAGATGAAATCAGTTAAATGAAGATGAAATCAGTTAACGATGAAATCAGTTAAATGAAGATGAAATCAGTTAACGATGAAATCAGTTAAAGATGAAATCAGTTAAATGAAGATGAAATCAGTTAACGATGAAATCAGTTAAATGTAGATGAAATCAGTTAAAGATGAAATCAGTTAAATGAAGAATGAAAATGAAATAAGTTAAATGAAGATGAAATCAGTTAACGATGAAATCAGTTAAAGATGAAATCAGTTAAATGAAGATGAAATCAGTTAACGATGAAATCAGTTAAATGAAGAATGAAAATGAAATCAGTTAAATGAAGATGAAATCAGTTAAAGATGATATCAGTTAAATGAAGAATGAAAATGAAATAAGTTAAATGAAGATGAAATCAGTTAACGATGAAATCAGTTAAAGATGAAATCAGTTAAATGAAGATGAAATCAGTTAAAGATGAAATCAGTTAAATGAAGATGAAATCAGTTAAATGAAGAATGAAAATGAAATCAGTTAAATGAAGATGAAATCAGTTAACGATGAAATCAGTTAAAGATGAAATCAGTTAAATGAAGATGAAATCAGTTAACGATGAAATCAGTTAAAGATGAAATCAGTTAAATGAAGATGAAATCAGTTAACGATGAAATCAGTTAAAGATGAAATCAGTTAAATGAAGATGAAATCAGTTAACGATGAAATCAGTTAAATGAAGATGAAATCAGTTCACGATGAAATCAGTTAAAGATGAAATCAGTTAAATGAAGATGAAATCAGTTAACGATGAAATCAGTTACAGATGAAATCAGTTACATGAAGATGAAATCAGTTAAAGATGAAATCAGTTAAATGAAGAATGAAATCAGTTAACGATGAAATCAGTTAAAGATGAAATCAGTTAAATGAAGATGAAATCAGTTAAAGATGAAATCAGTTAAATGAAGAATGAAAATGAAATCAGTTAAATGAAGATGAAATCAGTTAACGATGAAATCAGTTAAATGAAGAATGAAAATGAAATCAGTTAAATGAAGATGAAATCAGTTAACGATGAAATCAGTTAAATGAAGATGAAATCAGTTAAATGAAGATGAAATCAGTTAACGATGAAATCAGTTAAATGAAGATGAAATCAGTTAACGATGAAATCAGTTAAAGATGAAATCAGTTAACGATGAAATCAGTTAAATGAAGAATGAAAATGAAATCAGTTAAATGAAGATGAAATCAGTTAACGATGAAATCAGTTAAATGAAGATGAAATCAGTTAACGATGAAATCAGTTAAAGATGAAATCAGTTAAATGAAGATGAAATCAGTTAACGATGAAATCAGTTAAATGAAGATGAAATCAGTTAACGATGAAATCAGTTAAAGATGAAATCAGTTAAATGAAGATGAAATCAGTTAACGATGAAATCAGTTAAATGAAGATGAAATCAGTTAACGATGAAATCAGTTAAAGATGAAATCAGTTAAATGAAGATGAAATCAGTTAACGATGAAATCAGTTAAATGTAGATGAAATCAGTTAAAGATGAAATCAGTTAAATGAAGAATGAAAATGAAATAAGTTAAATGAAGATGAAATCAGTTAACGATGAAATCAGTTAAAGATGAAATCAGTTAAATGAAGATGAAATCAGTTAACGATGAAATCAGTTAAATGAAGATGAAATCAGTTAACGATGAAATCAGTTAAAGATGGAATCAGTTAAAGGAAGATGAAATCAGTTAACGATGAAATCAGTTAAAGATGAAATCAGTTAAATGAAGATGAAATCAGTTAACGATGAAATCAGTTAAATGAAGATGAAATCAGTTAAAGATGAAATCAGTTACAGATGAAATCAGTTACAGATGAAATCAGTTAACGATGAAATCAGTTAAATGAAGATGAAATCAGTTAACGATGAAATCAGTTAAAGATGAAATCAGTTAAATGAAGATGAAATCAGTTAACGATGAAATCAGTTAAATGAAGATGAAATCAGTTAAAGATGAAATCAGTTACAGATGAAATCAGTTACATGAAGATGAAATCAGTTACAGATGAAATCAATTACATGAAGATTAAATCAGTTAAAGATTAAATCAGTTAAATGAAGATGAAATCAGTTAACGATGAAATCAGTTAAATGAAGAATGAAAATTAAATCAGTTAAATGAAGATGAAATCAGTTAACGATGAAATCAGTTAAAGATGAAATCAGTTAAATGAAGATGAAATCAGTTAACGATGAAATCAGTTAAATGAAGATGAAATCAGTTAACGATGAAATCAGTTAAAGATGAAATCAGTTAAATGAAGATGAAATCAGTTAACGATGAAATCAGTTAAATGAAGATGAAATCAGTTAACGATGAAATCAGTTAACGATGAAATCAGTTAACGATGAAATCAGTTACAGATGAAATCAGTTACATGAAGATTAAATCAGTTAAAGATTAAATCAGTTAAATGAAGATGAAATCAGTTAAATGAAGATGAAATCAGTTAACGATGAAATCAGTTAAAGATGAAATCAGTTAAATGAAGATGAAATCAGTTAACGATGAAATCAGTTAAATGAAAATGAAATCAGTTAAATGAAGATGAAATCAGTAAACGATGAAATCAGTTAAATGAAGAATGAAAATGAAAAGAGTTAAATGAAGATGAAATCATTTAACGATGAAATCAGTTAAAGATGAAATCAGTTAAATGAAGATGAAATCAGTTAACGATGAAATCAGTTAAATGAAGATGAAATCAGTTAACGATGAAATCAGTTAAAGATGAAATCAGTTAAATGAAGATGAAATCAGTTAACGATGAAATCAGTTAAATGAAGATGAAATCAGTTAACGATGAAATCAGTTAAAGATGAAATCAGTTACATGAAGATTAAATCAGTTAAAGATTAAATCAGTTAAATGAAGATGAAATCAGTTAAATGAAGATGAAATCAGTTAAATGAAGATGAAATCAGTTAACGATGAAATCAGTTAAAGATGAAATCAGTTAAATGAAGATGAAATCAGTTAACGATGAAATCAGTTAAATGAAAATGAAATCAGTTAAATGAAGATGAAATCAGTAAACGATGAAATCAGTTAAAGATGAAATCAGTTAACGATGAAATCAGTTAAATGAAGAATGAAAATGAAAAGAGTTAAATGAAGATGAAATCAGTTAACGATGAAATCAGTTAAAGATGAAATTAGTTAAATGAAGATGAAATCAGTTAACGATGAAATCAGTTAAATGAAGATGAAATCAGTTAACGATGAAATCAGTTAAAGATGAAATCAGTTACAGATGAAATCAGTTACATGAAGATTAAATCAGTTAACGATGAAATCAGTTAAAGATGAAATCAGTTAACGATGAAATCAGTTAAATGAAGATGAAATCAGTTAACGATGAAATCAGTTAAAGATGAAATCAGTTACATGAAGATGAAATCAGTTAAAGATGAAATCAGTTAAATGAAGAATGAAAATGAAATCAGTTAAATGAAGATGAAATCAGTTAACGATGAAATCAGTTAAAGATGAAATTAGTTAAATGAAGATGAAATCAGTTAACGATGAAATCAGTTAAATGAAGATGAAATCAGTTAAATGAAGATGAAATCAGTTAACGATGAAATCAGTTAAAGATGAAATCAGTTAAATGAAGATGAAATCAGTTAAAGATGAAATCAGTTACAGATGAAATCAGTTACATGAAGATTAAATCAGTTAAATGAAGATGAAATCAGTTAACGATGAAATCAGTTAAATGAAGATGAAATCAGTTAACGATGAAATCAGTTAAAGATGAAATCAGTTAAATGAAGATGAAATCAGTTAAAGATGAAATCAATTAAATGAAGAATGAAATCAGTTAACGATGAAATCAGTTAAAGATGAAATCAGTTAAATGAAGATGAAATCAGTTAATGATGAAATCAGTTAACGATGAAATCAGTTAAAGATGAAATCAGTTAAATGAAGATGAAATCAGTTAACGATGAAATCAGTTACAGATGAAATCAGTTACATGAAGATGAAATCAGTTAACGATGAAATCAGTTAAATGAAGAATGAAATCAGTTAACGATGAAATCAGTTAAAAATGAAATCAGTTAAATGAAGATGAAATCAGTTAACGATGAAATCAGTTAAAGATGAAATCAGTTAAATGAAGATGAAATCAGTTAACGATGAAATCAGTTAAATGAAGATGAAATCAGTTAACGATGAAATCAGTTAAAGATGGAATCAGTTAAATGAAGATGAAATCAGTTAAATGAAGATGAAATCAGTTAAGGATGATATCAGTTACAGATGAAATCAGTTACATGAAGATGAAATCAGTTAAATGAAGATGAAATCAGTTAACGATGAAATCAGTTAAATGAAGATGAAATCAGTTAACGATGAAATCAGTTAAAGATGAAATCAGTTAAATGAAGATGAAATCAGTTAACGATGAAATCAGTTAAAGATGAAATCAGTTACAGATGAAATCAGTTAACGATGAAATCAGTTAAAGATGAAATCAGTTAAATGAAGATGAAATCAGTTAACGATGAAATCAGTTAAATGAAGATGAAATCAGTTAAAGATGAAATCAGTTACAGATGAAATCAGTTACAGATGAAATCAGTTACATGAAGATGAAATCAGTTACAGATGAAATCAGTTACATGAAGATTAAATCAGTTAAAGATTAAATCAGTTAAATGAAGATGAAATCAGTTAAAGATGAAATCAGTTAAATGAAGAATGAAAATGAAATCAGTTAAATGAAGATGAAATCAGTTAACGATGAAATCACTTAAAGATGAAATCAGTTAAATGAAGATGAAATCAGTTAACGATGAAATCAGTTTAATGAAGATGAAATCAGTTAAAGATGAAATCAGTTAAATGAAGATGAAATCAGTTAAAGATGAAATCAGTTAACGATGAAATCAGTTAAAGATGAAATCAGTTAAATGAAGATGAAATCAGTTAAATGAAGATGAAATCAGTTAACGATGAAATCAGTTACATGAAGATTAAATCAGTTAAAGATGAAATCAGTTAAATGAAGAATGAAAATGAAAAGAGTTAAATGAAGATGAAATCAGTTAACGATGAAATCAGTTAAAGATGAAATCAGTTAAATGAAGATGAAATCAGTTAACGATGAAATCAGTTAAATGAAGATGAAATCAGTTAACGATGAAATCAGTTAAATGAAGATGAAATCAGTTAACGATGAAATCAGTTAAAGATGAAATCAGTTAAATGAAGATGAAATCAGTTAACGATGAAATCAGTTACAGATGAAATCAGTTACATGAAGATGAAATCAGTTAAAGATGAAATCAGTTAAATGAAGAATGAAATCAGTTAACGATGAAATCAGTTAAAGATGAAATCAGTTAAATGAAGATGAAATCAGTTAAATGAAGATGAAATCAGTTAACGATGAAATCAGTTACAGATGAAATCAGTTACATGAAGATTAAATCAGTTAAAGATGAAATCAGTTACAGATGAAATCAGTTACAGATGAAATCAGTTAACGATGAAATCAGTTAAATGAAGATGAAATCAGTTAACGATGAAATCAGTTAAATGAAGATGAAATCAGTTAACGATGAAATCATTTAAAGATGAAATCAGTTAAATGAAGATGAAATCAGTTAACGATGAAATCAGTTACATGAAGATTAAATCAGTTAACGATGAAATCAGTTAAAGATGAAATCAGTTAACGATGAAATCAGTTAAAGATGAAATCAGTTAAATGAAGATGAAATCAGTTAACGATGAAATCAGTTAAATGAAGATGAAATCAGTTAACAAAGAAATCAGTTAAAGATGAAATCAGTTAAATGAAGATGAAATCAGTTAACGATGAAATCAGTTAAATGAAGATGAAATCAGTTAACGATGGAATCAGTTAAAGATGGAATCAGTTAAATGAAGATGAAATCAGTTAAATGAAGATGAAATCAGTTAACGATGAAATCAGTTACAGATGAAATCAGTTACATGAAGATTAAATCAGTTAAAGATGAAATCAGTTAAATGAAGATGAAATCAGTTAAAGATGAAATCAGTTAAATGAAGAATGAAAATGAAATCAGTTAAAGATGAAATCAGTTAAAGATGAAATCATTTAATTGAAGATGAAATCAGTTAACGATGAAATCAGTTAAATGAAGATGAAATCAGTTAACGATGAAATCAGTTAAAGATGAAATCAGTTAAATGAAGATGAAATCAGTTAACGATGAAATCAGTTAAATGAAGATGAAATCAGTTCACGATGAAATCAGTTAAAGATGAAATCAGTTAAATGAAGATGAAATCAGTTAACGATGAAATCAGTTACAGATGAAATCAGTTACATGAAGATGAAATCAGTTAAAGATGAAATCAGTTAAATGAAGAATGAAATCAGTTAACGATGAAATCAGTTAAAGATGAAATCAGTTAAATGAAGATGAAATCAGTTAACGATGAAATCAGTTAAAGATGAAATCAGTTAAATGAAGATGAAATCAGTTAACGATGAAATCAGTTAAATGAAGATGAAATCAGTTAACGATGAAATCAGTTAAAGATGAAATCAGTTAAATGAAGATGAAATCCGTTAACGATGAAATCAGTTACAGATGAAATCAGTTACATGAAGATGAAATCAGTTAAAGATGAAATCAGTTAAATGAAGAATGAAATCAGTTAACGATGAAATCAGTTAAAGATGAAATCAGTTAAATGAAGATGAAATCAGTTAACGATGAAATCAGTTAAATGAAGATGAAATCAGTTAACGATGAAATCAGTTAAAGATGAAATCAGTTAAATGAAGATGAAATCAGTTAACGATGAAATCAGTTACAGATGAAATCAGTTACATGAAGATTAAATCAGTTAAAGATTAAATCAGTTAAATGAAGATGAAATCAGTTAAAGATGAAATCAGTTAAATGAAGAATGAAAATGAAATCAGTTAAATGAAGATGAAATCAGTTAACGATGAAATCAGTTAAAGATGAAATCAGTTAAATGAAGATGAAATCAGTAAACGATGAAATCAGTTAAATGAAGATGAAATCAGTTAACGATGAAATCAGTTAAATGAAGATGAAATCAGTTAAATGAAGATGAAATCAGTTAACGATGAAATCCGTTAACGATGAAATCAGTTACAGATGAAATCAGTTACATGAAGATTAAATCAGTTAACGATGAAATCAGTTAAAGATGAAATCAGTTAACGATGAAATCAGTTAAATGAAGAATGAAAATGAAATCAGTTAAATGAAGATGAAATCAGTTAACGATGAAATCAGTTAAATGAAGATGAAATCAGTTAACGATGAAATCAGTTAAATGAAGATGAAATCAGTTAAAGATGAAGTCAGTTAAATGAAGATGAAATCAGTTAACGTTGAAATCAGTTAAAGATGAAATCAGTTGAATGAAGATGAAATCAGTTAACGATGAAATCAGTTAAATGAAGATGAAATCAGTTAAAGATTAAATCAGTTACAGATGAAATCAGTTACAGATGAAATCAGTTACATGAAGATGAAATCAGTTACAGATGAAATCAGTTACATGAAGATTAAATCAGTTAAAGATTAAATCAGTTAAATGAAGATGAAATCAGTTAAATGAAGATGAAATCAGTTAACGATGAAATCAGTTAAAGATGAAATCAGTTAAATGAAGATGAAATCAGTTAAATGAAGATGAAATCAGTTAATGATGAAATCAGTTAAATGAAGATGAAATCAGTTAAATGAAGATGAAATCAGTAAACGATGAAATCAGTTAAAGATGAAATCAGTTAACGATGAAATCAGTTAAATGAAGAATGAAAATGAAAAGAGTTAAATGAAGATGAAATCAGTTAACGATGAAATCAGTTAAAGATGAAATCAATTAAATGAAGATGAAATCAGTTAACGATGAAATCAGTTAAATGAAGATGAAATCAGTTAACGATGAAATCAGTTAAAGATGAAATCAGTTAAATGAAGATGAAATCAGTTAACGATGAAATCAGTTAAATGAAGATGAAATCAGTTAACGATGAAATCAGTTAAAGATGAAATCAGTTAAATGAAGATGAAATCAGTTAACGATGAAATCAGTTAAATGAAGATGAAATCAGTTAAATGAAGATGAAATCAGTTAACGATGAAATCAGTTAAAGATGAAATCAGTTACAGATGAAATCAGTTACATGAAGATTAAATCAGTTAACGATGAAATCAGTTAAAGATGAAATCAGTTAAAGATGAAATCAGTTACAGATGAAATCAGTTACATGAAGATTAAATCAGTTAACGATGAAATCAGTTAAAGATGAAATCAGTTAACGATGAAATCAGTTAAATGAAGATGAAATCAGTTAACGATGAAATCAGTTAACGATGAAATCAGTTAAATGAAGATGAAATCAGTTAAATGAAGATGAAATCAGTTACAGATGAAATCAGTTACATGAAGATTAAATCAGTTAACGATGAAATCAGTTAAAGATGAAATCAGTTAACGATGAAATCAGTTAAATGAATAATGAAAATGAAATCAGTTAAATGAAGATGAAATCAGTTAACGATGAAATCAGTTAAAGATGAAATCAGTTAAATGAAGATGAAATCAGTTAACGATGAAATCAGTTAAATGAAGATGAAATCAGTTAACGATGAAATCAGTTAAAGATGAAATCAGTTAAATGAAGATGAAATCCGTTAACGATGAAATCAGTTACAGATGAAATCAGTTACATGAAGATGAAATCAGTTAAAGATGAAATCAGTTAACGATGAAATCAGTTAAATGAAGATGAAATCAGTTAACGATGAAATCAGTTAAAGATGAAATCAGTTAAATGAAGATGAAATCAGTTAATGATGAAATCAGTTAAATGAAGATGAAATCAGTTAAATGAAGATGAAATCAGTAAACGATGAAATCAGTTAAAGATGAAATCAGTTAACGATGAAATCAGTTAAATGAAGAATGAAAATGAAAAGAGTTAAATGAAGATGAAATCAGTTAACGATGAAATCAGTTAAAGATGAAATCAATTAAATGAAGATGAAATCAGTTAACGATGAAATCAGTTAAATGAAGATGAAATCAGTTAACGATGAAATCAGTTAACGATGAAATCAGTTAAATGAAGATGAAATCAGTTAACGATGAAATCAGTTAAAGATGAAATCAGTTAAATGAAGATGAAATCAGTTAACGATGAAATCAGTTAAATGTAGATGAAATCAGTTAAAGATGAAATCAGTTAAATGAAGAATGAAAATGAAATCAGTTAAATGAAGATGAAATCAGTTAACGATGAAATCAGTTAAAGATGAAATCAGTTAAATGAAGATGAAATCAGTTAACGATTAAATCAGTTAAAGATGAAATCAGTTACAGATGAAATCAGTTAACGATGAAATCAGTTAAATGAAGATGAAATCAGTTAACGATGAAATCAGTTAAAGATGAAATCAGTTACAGATGAAATCAGTTACAGATGAAATCAGTTACATGAAGATGAAATCAGTTACAGATGAAATCAGTTACATGAAGATTAAATCAGTTAAAGATTAACTCAGTTAAATGAAGATGAAATCAGTTAAAGATGAAATCAGTTAAAGATGAAATCAGTTAAATGAAGAATGAAATCAGTTAACGATGAAATCAGTTAAAGATGAAATCAGTTAAATGAAGATGAAATCAGTTAACGATGAAATCAGTTAAAGATGAAATCAGTTAAATGAAGATGAAATCAGTTAACGATGAAATCAGTTAAAGATGAAATCAGTTAAATGAAGATGAAATCAGTTAACGATGAAATCAGTTAAATGAAGATGAAATCAGTTAACGATGAAATCAGTTAAAGATGAAATCAGTTAAATGAAGATGAAATCCGTTAACGATGAAATCAGTTACAGATGAAATCAGTTACATGAAGATGAAATCAGTTAAAGATGAAATCAGTTAAATGAAGAATGAAATCAGTTAACGATGAAATCAGTTAAAGATGAAATCAGTTAAATGAAGATGAAATCAGTTAAGGATGAAATCAGTTAAATGAAGATGAAATCAGTTAACGATGAAATCAGTTAAAGATGAAATCAGTTAAATGAAGATGAAATCAGTTAACAATGAAATCAGTTACAGATGAAATCAGTTACATGAAGATTAAATCAGTTAAAGATTAAATCAGTTAAATGAAGATGAAATCAGTTAAAGATGAAATCAGTTAAATGAAGAATGAAAATGAAATCAGTTAAATGAAGATGAAATCAGTTAACGATGAAATCAGTTAAAGATGAAATCAGTTAAATGAAGATGAAATCAGTAAACGATGAAATCAGTTAAATGAAGATGAAATCAGTTAACGATGAAATCAGTTAAATGAAGATGAAATCAGTTAAATGAAGATGAAATCAGTTAACGATGAAATCCGTTAAGGATGAAATCAGTTACAGATGAAATCAGTTACATGAAGATGAAATCAGTTAACGATGAAATCAGTTAAATGAAGAATGAAAATGAAATCAGTTAAATGAAGATGAAATCAGTTAACGATGAAATCAGTTAAATGAAGATGAAATCAGTTAACGATGAAATCAGTTAAATGAAGATGAAATCAGTTAACGATGAAATCAGTTAAAGATGAAATCAATTAAATGAAGATGAAATCAGTTAACGATGAAATCAGTTAAAGATGAAATCAGTTAAATGAAGATGAAATCAGTTAACGATGAAATCAGTTAAATGTAGATGAAATCAGTTAAAGATGAAATCAGTTAAATGAAGAATGAAAATGAAATCAGTTAAATGAAGATGAAATCAGTTAACGTTGAAATCAGTTAAAGATGAAATCAGTTAAATGAAGATGAAATCAGTTAACGATGAAATCAGTTAAATGAAGATGAAATCAGTTAAAGATTAAATCAGTTACAGATGAAATCAGTTACAGATGAAATCAGTTACATGAAGATTAAATCAGTTAAAGATTAAATCAGTTAAATGAAGATGAAATCAGTTAAATGAAGATGAAATCAGTTAACGATGAAATCAGTTAAAGATGAAATCAGTTAAATGAAGATGAAAGCAGTTAATGATGAAATCAGTTAAATGAAGATGAAATCAGTTAAATGAAGATGAAATCAGTAAACGATGAAATCAGTAAACGATGAAATCAGTTAAAGATGAAATCAGTTACAGATGAAATCAGTTACATGAAGATTAAATCAGTTAACGATGAAATCAGTTAAAGATGAAATCAGTTAAAGATGAAATCAGTTACAGATGAAATCAGTTACATGAAGATTAAATCAGTTAACGATGTAATCAGTTAAAGATGAAATCAGTTAACGATGAAATCAGTTAAATGAAGATGAAATCAGTTAACGATGAAATCAGTTAACGATGAAGTCAGTTAAATGAAGATGAAATCAGTTAAATGAAGATGAAATCAGTTACAGATGAAATCAGTTACATGAAGATTAAATCAGTTAACGATGAAATCAGTTAAAGATGAAATCAGTTAACGATGAAATCAGTTAAATGAATAATGAAAATGAAATCAGTTAAATGAAGATGAAATCAGTTAACGATGAAATCAGTTAAAGATGAAATCAGTTAAACGAAGATGAAATCAGTTAACGATGAAATCAGTTAAATGAAGATGAAATCAGTTAACGATGAAATCAGTTAAAGATGAAATCAGTTAAATGAAGATGAAATCAGTTAACGATGAAATCAGTTAAATGTAGATGAAATCAGTTAAAGATGAAATCAGTTAAATGAAGAATGAAAATGAAATCAGTTAAATGAAGATGAAATCAGTTAACGATGAAATCAGTTAAAGATGAAATCAGTTAAATGAAGATGAAATCAGTTAACGATGAAATCAGTTAACGATGAAATCAGTTAAATGAAGATGAAATCAGTTAAAGATGAAATCAGTTACAGATGAAATCAGTTACAGATGAAATCAGTTAACGATGAAATCAGTTAAATGAAGATGAAATCAGTTAACGATGAAATCAGTTAAAGATGAAATCAGTTACAGATGAAATCAGTTACAGATGAAATCAGTTACAGATGAAATCAGTTACATGAAGATTAAATCAGTTAAAGATTAACTCAGTTAAATGAAGATGAAATCAGTTAAAGATGAAATCAGTTAAATGAAGAATGAAAATGAAATCAGTTAAATGAAGATGAAATCAGTTAACGATGAAATCAGTTAAAGATGAAATCAGTTAAATGAAGAAGAAATCAGTTAAATGAAGATGAAATCAGTTAACGATGAAATCAGTTAAATGAAGATGAAATCAGTTAAATGAAGATGAAATCAGTAAACGATGAAATCAGTTAAAGATGAAATCAGTTACAGATGAAATCAGTTACATGAAGATTAAATCAGTTAACGATGAAATCAGTTAAAGATGAAATCAGTTAAATGAAGAATGAAAAGGAAAAGAGTTAAATGAAGATGAAATCAGTTAACGATGAAATCAGTTAAAGATGAAATCAGTTAAATGAAGATGAAATCAGTTAACGATGAAATCAGTTAAATGAAGATGAAATCAGTTAACGATGAAATCAGTTAAAGATGAAATCAATTAAATGAAGATGAAATCAGTTAACGATGAAATCAGTTAAAGATGAAATCAGTTAAATGAAGATGAAATCAGTTAACGATGAAATCAGTTAAAGATGAAATCAGTTAAATGAAGAATGAAAATGAAATCAGTTAAATGAAGATGAAATCAGTTAACGATGAAATCAGTTAAAGATGAAATCAGTTAAATGAAGATGAAATCAGTTAACGATGAAATCAGTTAACGATGAAATCAGTTAAATGAAGATGAAATCAGTTAAAGATGAAATCAGTTACAGATGAAATCAGTTAACGATGAAATCAGTTAAATGAAGATGAAATCAGTTAACGATGAAATCAGTTAAAGATGAAATCAGTTACAGATGAAATCAGTTACAGATGAAATCAGTTACATGAAGATGAAATCAGTTACAGATGAAATCAGTTACATGAAGATTAAATCAGTTAAAGATTAACTCAGTTAAATGAAGATGAAATCAGTTAAAGATGAAATCAGTTAAATGAAGAATGAAAATGAAATCAGTTAAATGAAGATGAAATCAGTTAACGATGAAATCAGTTAAAGATGAAATCAGTTAAATGAAGAAGAAATCAGTTAAATGAAGATGAAATCAGTTAACGATGAAATCAGTTAAATGAAGATGAAATCAGTTAAATGAAGATGAAATCAGTAAACGATGAAATCAGTTAAAGATGAAATCAGTTACAGATGAATTCAGTTACATGAAGATTAAATCAGTTAACGATGAAATCAGTTAAAGATGAAATCAGTTAACGATGAAATCAGTTAAATGAAGAATGAAAATGAAAAGAGTTAAATGTAGATGAAATCAGTTAACGATGAAATCAGTTAAAGATGAAATCAGTTAAATGAAGATGAAATCAGTTAACGATGAAATCAGTTAAAGATGAAATCAGTTAAATGAAGATGAAATCAGTTAACGATGAAATCAGTTAAATGAAGATGAAATCAGTTAACGATGAAATCAGTTAAAGATGAAATCAGTTAAATGAAGATGAAATCAGTTAACGATGAAATCAGTTAAATGAAGATGAAATCAGTTAACGATGAAATCAGTTAAAGATGAAATCAGTTACAGATGAAATCAGTTACATGAAGATTAAATAAGTTAACGATGAAATCAGTTAAAGATGAAATCAGTTAACGATGAAATCAGTTAAATGAAGATGAAATCAGTTAACGATGAAATCAGTTAAAGATGAAATCAGTTAAATGAAGATGAAATCAGTTAAATGAAGATGAAATCAGTTAACGATGAAATCAGTTAAAGATGAAATCAGTTAACGATGAAATCAGTTAAAGATGAAATCAGTTACAGATGAAATCAGTTACATGAAGATTAAATCAGTTAACGATGAAATCAGTTAAAGATGAAATCAGTTAAATGAAGATGAAATCAGTTAAAGATGAAATCAGTTACAGATGAAATCAGTTACATGAAGATTAAATCAGTTAACGATGAAATCAGTTAAAGATGAAATCAGTTAACGATGAAATCAGTTAAATGAAGAATGAAAATGAAATCAGTTAAATGAAGATGAAATCAGTTAACGATGAAATCAGTTAAATGAAGATGAAATCAGTTAACGATGAAATCAGTTAAATGAAGATGAAATCAGTTAACGATGAAATCAGTTAAAGATGAAATCAGTTAAATGAAGATGAAATCAGTTAACGATGAAATCAGTTAAATGAAGATGAAATCAGTTAAAGATGAAATCAGTTACAGATGAAATCAGTTACAGATGAAATCAGTTACATGAAGATGAAATCAGTTACAGATGAAATCAGTTACATGAAGATTAAATCAGTTAAAGATGAAATCAGTTACAGATGAAATCAGTTACAGATGAAATCAGTTACATGAAGATGAAATCAGTTACAGATGAAATCAGTTACATGAAGATTAAAGAAGATTAAATCAGTTAAAGATTAAATCAGTTAAATGAAGATGAAATCAGTTAAAGATGAAATCAGTTAAATGAAGAATGAAAATGAAATCAGTTAAATGAAGATGAAATCAGTTAACGATGAAATCAGTTAAAGATGAAATCAGTTAAATGAAGATGAAATCAGATAACGATGAAATCAGTTTAATGAAGATGAAATCAGTTAAATGAAGATGAAATCAGTTAACGATGAAATCAGTTAAAGATGAATTCAGTTAAAGATGAAATCAGTTAAATGAAGATGAAATCAGTTAAAGATGAAATCAGTTAACAATGAAATCAGTTAAAGATGAAATCAGTTAAATGAAGATGAAATCAGTTAAATGAAGATGAAATCAGTTAACGATGAAATCAGTTACATGAAGATTAAATCAGTTAAAGATGAAATCAGTTACATGAAGATTAAATCAGTTAACGATGAAATCAGTTACATGAAGATTAAATCAGTTAAAGATGAAATCAGTTACATGAAGATTAAATCAGTTAACGATGAAATCAGTTAAAGATGAAATCAGTTAAATGAAGATGAAATCAGTTAACGATGAAATCAGTTAAATGAAGAATGAAAATGAAATCAGTTAAATGAAGATGAAATCAGTTAACGATGAAATTAGTTAAAGATGAAATCAGTTAAATGAAGATGAAATCAGTTAACGATGAAATCAGTTAAATGAAGATGAAATCAGTTAACGATGAAATCAGTTAAATGAAGAATGAAAATGAAATCAGTTAAATGAAGATGAAATCAGTTAACGATGAAATTAGTTAAAGATGAAATCAGTTAAATGAAGATGAAATCAGTTAACGATGAAATCAGTTAAATGAAGATGAAATCAGTTAACGATGAAATCAGTTAAAGATGAAATCAGTTAAATGAAGATGAAATCAGTTAACGATGAAATCAGTTAAAGATGAAATCAGTTAAATGAAGATGAAATCAGTTAAATGAAGATGAAATCAGTTAACGATGAAATCAGTTAAAGATGAAATCAGTTAAAGATGAAATCAGTTAAATGAAGAATGAAAATGAAATCAGTTAAATGAAGATGAAATCAGTTAAAGATGAAATCAGTTAAAGATGAAATCAGTTAAAGATGAAATCAGTTAAATGAAGATGAAATCAGTTAAAGATGAAATCAGTTAAATGAAGATGAAATCAGTTAACGATGAAATCAGTTACAGATGAAATCAGTTACATGAAGATGAAATCAGTTAACGATGAAATCAGTTAAAGATGAAATCAGTTAAAGATGAAATCAGTTAAATGAAGAATGAAATCAGTTAACGATGAAATCAGTTAAAGATGAAATCAGTTAAATGAAGATGAAATCAGTTAACGATGAAATCAGTTAAATGAAGATGAAATCAGTTAAATGAAGATGAAATCAGTTAACGATGAAATCCGTTAAGGATGAAATCAGTTACAGATGAAATCAGTTACATGAAGATGAAATCAGTTAACGATGAAATCAGTTAAATGAAGAATGAAAATGAAATCAGTTAAATGAAGATGAAATCAGTTAACGATGAAATCAGTTAAATGAAGATGAAATCAGTTAACGATGAAATCAGTTAAATGAAGATGAAATCAGTTAAAGATGAAGTCAGTTAAATGAAGATGAAATCAGTTAACGTTGAAATCAGTTAAAGATGAAATCAGTTAAATGAAGATGAAATCAGTTAACGATGAAATCAGTTAAATGAAGATGAAATCAGTTAAAGATTAAATCAGTTACAGATGAAATCAGTTACAGATGAAATCAGTTACATGAAGATTAAATCAGTTAAAGATTAAATCAGTTAAATGAAGATGAAATCAGTTAAATGAAGATGAAATCAGTTAACGATGAAATCAGTTAAAGATGAAATCAGTTAAATGAAGATGAAATCAGTTAATGATGAAATCAGTTAAATGAAGATGAAATCAGTTAAATGAAGATGAAATCAGTAAACGATGAAATCAGTTAAAGATGAAATCAGTTAAAGATGAAATCAGTTACAGATGAAATCAGTTACATGAAGATTAAATCAGTTAACGATGAAATCAGTTAAAGATGAAATCAGTTACAGATGAAATCAGTTACATGAAGATTAAATCAGTTAACGATGAAATCAGTTAAAGATGAAATCAGTTAACGATGAAATCAGTTAAATGAAGATGAAATCAGTTAACGATGAAATCAGTTAACGATGAAGTCAGTTAAATGAAGATGAAATCAGTTAAATGAAGATGAAATCAGTTACAGATGAAATCAGTTACATGAAGATTAAATCAGTTAACGATGAAATCAGTTAAAGATGAAATCAGTTAACGATGAAATCAGTTAAATGAATAATGAAAATGAAATCAGTTAAATGAAGATGAAATCAGTTAACGATGAAATCAGTTAAAGATGAAATCAGTTAAATGAAGATGAAATCAGTTAACGATGAAATCAGTTAAATGAAGATGAAATCAGTTAACGATGAAATCAGTTAAAGATGAAATCAGTTAAATGAAGATGAAATCAGTTAACGATGAAATCAGTTAAATGTAGATGAAATCAGTTAAAGATGAAATCAGTTAAATGAAGAATGAAAATGAAATCAGTTAAATGAAGATGAAATCAGTTAACGATGAAATCAGTTAAAGATGAAATCAGTTAAATGAAGATGAAATCAGTTAACGATGAAATCAGTTAACGATGAAATCAGTTAAATGAAGATGAAATCAGTTAAAGATGAAATCAGTTACAGATGAAATCAGTTACAGATGAAATCAGTTAACGATGAAATCAGTTAAATGAAGATGAAATCAGTTAACGATGAAATCAGTTAAAGATGAAATCAGTTACAGATGAAATCAGTTACAGATGAAATCAGTTACATGAAGATGAAATCAGTTACAGATGAAATCAGTTACATGAAGATTAAATCAGTTAAAGATTAACTCAGTTAAATGAAGATGAAATCAGTTAAAGATGAAATCAGTTAAATGAAGAATGAAAATGAAATCAGTTAAATGAAGATGAAATCAGTTAACGATGAAATCAGTTAAAGATGAAATCAGTTAAATGAAGAAGAAATCAGTTAAATGAAGATGAAATCAGTTAACGATGAAATCAGTTAAATGAAGATGAAATCAGTTAAATGAAGATGAAATCAGTAAACGATGAAATCAGTTAAAGATGAAATCAGTTACAGATGAAATCAGTTACATGAAGATTAAATCAGTTAACGATGAAATCAGTTAAAGATGAAATCAGTTAACGATGAAATCAGTTAAATGAAGAATGAAAAGGAAAAGAGTTAAATGAAGATGAAATCAGTTAACGATGAAATCAGTTAAAGATGAAATCAGTTAAATGAAGATGAAATCAGTTAACGATGAAATCAGTTAAATGAAGATGAAATCAGTTAACGATGAAATCAGTTAAAGATGAAATCAATTAAATGAAGATGAAATCAGTTAACGATGAAATCAGTTAAAGATGAAATCAGTTAAATGAAGATGAAATCAGTTAACGATGAAATCAGTTAAATGTAGATGAAATCAGTTAAAGATGAAATCAGTTAAATGAAGAATGAAAATGAAATCAGTTAAATGAAGATGAAATCAGTTAACGATGAAATCAGTTAAAGATGAAATCAGTTAAAGATGAAATCAGTTAAATGAAGATGAAATCAGTTAACGATGAAATCAGTTAACGATGAAATCAGTTAAATGAAGATGAAATCAGTTAAAGATGAAATCAGTTACAGATGAAATCAGTTAACGATGAAATCAGTTAAATGAAGATGAAATCAGTTAACGATGAAATCAGTTAAAGATGAAATCAGTTACAGATGAAATCAGTTACAGATGAAATCATTTACATGAAGATGAAATCAGTTACAGATGAAATCAGTTACATGAAGATTAAATCAGTTAAAGATTAACTCAGTTAAATGAAGATGAAATCAGTTAAAGATGAAATCAGTTAAATGAAGAATGAAAATGAAATCAGTTAAATGAAGATGAAGTCAGTTAACGATGAAATCAGTTAAAGATGAAATCAGTTAAATGAAGAAGAAATCAGTTAAATGAAGATGAAATCAGTTAACGATGAAATCAGTTAAATGAAGATGAAATCAGTTAAATGAAGATGAAATCAGTAAACGATGAAATCAGTTAAAGATGAAATCAGTTACAGATGAATTCAGTTACATGAAGATTAAATCAGTTAACGATGAAATCAGTTAAAGATGAAATCAGTTAACGATGAAATCAGTTAAATGAAGAATGAAAATGAAAAGAGTTAAATGAAGATGAAATCAGTTAACGATGAAATCAGTTAAAGATGAAATCAGTTAAATGAAGATGAAATCAGTTAACGATGAAATCAGTTAAATGAAGATGAAATCAGTTAACGATGAAATCAGTTAAAGATGAAATCAGTTAAATGAAGATGAAATCAGTTAACGATGAAATCAGTTAAATGAAGATGAAATCAGTTAACGATGAAATCAGTTAAAGATGAAATCAGTTAAATGAAGATGAAATCAGTTAACGATGAAATCAGTTAAATGAAGATGAAATCAGTTAACGATGAAATCAGTTAAAGATGAAATCAGTTACAGATGAAATCAGTTACATGAAGATTAAATAAGTTAACGATGAAATCAGTTAAAGATGAAATCAGTTAACGATGAAATCAGTTAAATGAAGATGAAATCAGTTAACGATGAAATCAGTTAAAGATGAAATCAGTTAAATGAAGATGAAATCAGTTAAATGAAGATGAAATCAGTTAACGATGAAATCAGTTAAAGATGAAATCAGTTACAGATGAAATCAGTTACATGAAGATTAAATCAGTTAACGATGAAATCAGTTAAAGATGAAATCAGTTAACGATGAAATCAGTTAAATGAAGAATGAAAATGAAATCAGTTAAATGAAGATGAAATCAGTTAACGATGAAATCAGTTAAAGATGAAATCAGTTAAATGAAGATGAAATCAGTTAACGATGAAATCAGTTAAATGAAGATGAAATCAGTTAACGATGAAATCAGTTAAAGATGAAATCAGTTAAATGAAGATGAAATCAGTTAACGATGAAATCAGTTAAATGAAGATGAAATCAGTTAACGATGAAATCAATTACAGATGAAATCAGTTAACGATGAAATCAGTTAAAGATGAAATCAGTTAAATGAAGATGAAATCAGTTAAATGAAGATGAAATCAGTTAACGATGAAATCAGTTAAATGAAGATGAAATCAGTTAAAGATGAAATCAGTTACAGATGAAATCAGTTACAGATGAAATCAGTTACATGAAGATGAAATCAGTTACAGATGAAATCAGTTACATGAAGATTAAATCAGTTAAAGATGAAATCAGTTACAGATGAAATCAGTTACAGATGAAATCAGTTACATGAAGATGAAATCAGTTACAGATGAAATCAGTTACATGAAGATTAAAGAAGATTAAATCAGTTAAAGATTAAATCAGTTAAATGAAGATGAAATCAGTTAAAGATGAAATCAGTTAAATGAAGAATGAAAATGAAATCAGTTAAATGAAGATGAAATCAGTTAACGATGAAATCAGTTAAAGATGAAATCAGTTAAATGAAGATGAAATCAGATAACGATGAAATCAGTTTAATGAAGATGAAATCAGTTAAATGAAGATGAAATCAGTTAACGATGAAATCAGTTAAAGATGAATTCAGTTAAAGATGAAATCAGTTAAATGAAGATGAAATCAGTTAAAGATGAAATCAGTTAACGATGAAATCAGTTAAAGATGAAATCAGTTAAATGAAGATGAAATCAGTTAAATGAAGATGAAATCAGTTAACGATGAAATCAGTTACATGAAGATTAAATCAGTTAAAGATGAAATCAGTTACATGAAGATTAAATCAGTTAACGATGAAATCAGTTAATGATGAAATCAGTTAAATGAAGATGAAATCAGTTAACGATGAAATCAGTTAAATGAAGAATGAAAATGAAATCAGTTAAATGAAGATGAAATCAGTTAACGATGAAATCAGTTAAAGATGAAATCAGTTAAATGAAGATGAAATCAGTTAACGATGAAATCAGTTAAATGAAGATGAAATCAGTTAACGATGAAATCAGTTAAAGATGAAATCAGTTAAATGAAGATGAAATCAGTTAACGATGAAATCAGTTAAAGATGAAATCAGTTAAATGAAGATGAAATCAGTTAAATGAAGATGAAATCAGTTAACGATGAAATCAGTTAAAGATGAAATCAGTTAAAGATGAAATCAGTTAAATGAAGAATGAAAATGAAATCAGTTAAATGAAGATGAAATCAGTTAAAGATGAAATCAGTTAAAGATGAAATCAGTTAAATGAAGATGAAATCAGTTAACGATGAAATCAGTTAAAGATGAAATCAGTTACATGAAGATGAAATCAGTTAACGATGAAATCAGTTAAAGATGAAATCAGTTAAATGAAGATGAAATCAGTTAACGATGAAATCAGTTAAAGATGAAATCAGTTAAATGAAGATGAAATCAGTTACAGATGAAATCAGTTAAAGATGAAATCAGTTAAATGAAGATGAAATCAGTTAACGATGAAATCAGTTAAATGAAGATGAAATCAGTTAACGATGAAATCAGTTAAAGATAAAATCAGTTAAATGAAGATGAAATCAGTTAAATGAAGATGAAATCAGTTAACGATGAAATCAGTTAAATGAAGAATGAAAACGAAATCAGTTAAATGAAGATGATATCAGTTAACGATGAAATCAGTTAAATGAAGAATGAAAATGAAATCAGTTAAATGAAGATGAAATCAGTTAACGATGAAATCAGTTAAAGATGAAATCAGTTAAATGAAGATGAAATCAGTTAACGATGAAATCAGTTAAATGAAGAATGAAAATGAAATCAGTTAAATGAAGATGAAATCAGTTAACGATGAAATCAGTTAAAGATGAAATCAGTTAAATGAAGATGAAATCAGTTAACGATGAAATCAGTTAAATGAAGATGAAATCAGTTAACGATGAAATCAGTTAAAGATGAAATCAGTTAAATGAAGATGAAATCAGTTAACGATGAAATCAGTTAAAGATGAAATCAGTTAAATGAAGATGAAATCAGTTAAATGAAGATGAAATCAGTTAACGATGAAATCAGTTAAAGATGAAATCAGTTAAATGAAGATGAAATAAGTTAAAGATGAAATCAGTTAAATGAAGAATGAAAATGAAATCAGTTAAATGAAGATGAAATTAGTTAACGATGAAATCAGTTAACGATGAAATCAGTTAAAGATGAAATCAGTTAAATGAAGATGAAATCAGTTAACGATGAAATCAGTTAAATGAAGATGAAATCAGTTAAATAAAGATGAAATCAGTTACATGAAGATGAAATCAGTTAACGATGAAATCAGTTACAGATGAAATCAGTTACATGAAGATTAAATCAGTTAACGATGAAATCAGTTAAAGATGAAATCAGTAAACGATGAAATCAGTTAAATGAAGATGAAATCAGTTAACGATGAAATCAGTTAACGATGAAATCAGTTAAATGAAGATGAAATCAGTTAACGATGAAATCAGTTAAATGAAGATGAAATCAGTTAAAGATGAAATCAGTTACAGATGAAATCAGTTACAGATGAAATCAGTTACATGAAGATGAAATCAGTTACAGATGAAATCAGTTACATGAAGATTAAATCAGTTAAAGATGAAATCAGTTACAGATGAAATCAGTTACAGATGAAATCAGTTACATGAAGATGAAATCAGTTACAGATGAAATCAGTTACATGAAGATTAAAGAAGATTAAATCAGTTAAAGATTAAATCAGTTAAATGAAGATGAAATCAGTTAAAGATGAAATCAGTTAAATGAAGAATGAAAATGAAATCAGTTAAATGAAGATGAAATCAGTTAACGATGAAATCAGTTAAAGATGAAATCAGTTAAATGAAGATGAAATCAGATAACGATGAAATCAGTTTAATGAAGATGAAATCAGATAAATGAAGATGAAATCAGTTAACGATGAAATCAGTTAAAGATGAATTCAGTTAAAGATGAAATCAGTTAAATGAAGATGAAATCAGTTAAAGATGAAATCAGTTAACGATGAAATCAGTTAAAGATGAAATCAGTTACAGATGAAATCAGTTACAGATGAAATCAGTTACATGAAGATTAAATCAGTTAAAGATGAAATCAGTTACATGAAGATTAAATCAGTTAACGATGAAATCAGTTAAAGATGAAATCAGTTAAATGAAGATGAAATCAGTTAACGATGAAATCAGTTAAATGAAGAATGAAAATGAAATCAGTTAAATGAAGATGAAATCAGTTAACGATGAAATCAGTTAAAGATGAAATCAGTTAAATGAAGATGAAATCAGTTAACGATGAAATCAGTTAAATGAAGATGAAATCAGTTAACGATGAAATCAGTTAAAGATGAAATCAGTTAACGATGAAATCAGTTAAAGATGAAATCAGTTAAATGAAGATGAAATCAGTTAAATGAAGATGAAATCAGTTAACGATGAAATCAGTTAAAGATGAAATCAGTTAAAGATGAAATCAGTTAAATGAAGAATGAAAATGAAATCAGTTAAATGAAGATGAAATCAGTTAAAGATGAAATCAGTTAAAGATGAAATCAGTTAAATGAAGATGAAATCAGTTAAATGAAGATGAAATCAGTTAAAGATGAAATCAGTTAAATGAAGATGAAATCAGTTAACGATGAAATCAGTTACAGATGAAATCAGTTACATGAAGATGAAATCAGTTAACGATGAAATCAGTTAAAGATGAAATCAGTTAAAGATGAAATCAGTTAAATGAAGATGAAATCAGTTAAAGATGAAATCAGTTAAATGAAGATGAAATCAGTTAACGATGAAATCAGTTAAAGATGAAATCAGTTAAATGAAGATGAAATCAGTTAACGATGAAATCAGTTAAAGATGAAATCAGTTAAATGAAGATGAAATCAGTTACAGATGAAATCAGTTAAAGATGAAATCAGTTAAATGAAGATGAAATCAGTTAACGATGAAATCAGTTAAATGAAGATGAAATCAGTTAACGATGAAATCAGTTAAAGATGAAATCAGTTAAATGAAGATGAAATCAGTTAAATGAAGATGAAATCAGTTAACGATGAAATCAGTTAAATGAAGAATGAAAACGAAATCAGTTAAATGAAGATGATATCAGTTAACGATGAAATCAGTTAAATGAAGAATGAAAATGAAATCAGTTAAATGAAGATGAAATCAGTTAACGATGAAATCAGTTAAAGATGAAATCAGTTAAATGAAGATGAAATCAGTTAACGATGAAATCAGTTAAATGAAGAATGAAAATGAAATCAGTTAAATGAAGATGAAATCAGTTAACGATGAAATCAGTTAAAGATGAAATCAGTTAAATGAAGATGAAATCAGTTAACGATGAAATCAGTTAAATGAAGATGAAATCAGTTAACGATGAAATCAGTTAAAGATGAAATCAGTTAAATGAAGATGAAATCAGTTAACGATGAAATCAGTTAAAGATGAAATCAGTTAAATGAAGATGAAATCAGTTAAATGAAGATGAAATCAGTTAACGATGAAATCAGTTAAATGAAGATGAAATCAGTTAAATAAAGATGAAATCAGTTACATGAAGATGAAATCAGTTAACGATGAAATCAGTTACAGATGAAATCAGTTACATGAAGATTAAATCAGTTAACGATGAAATCAGTTAAAGATGAAATCAGTAAACGATGAAATCAGTTAAATGAAGATGAAATCAGTTAACGATGAAATCAGTTAACGATGAAATCAGTTAACGATGAAATCAGTTAAATGAAGATGAAATCAGTTAACGATGAAATCAGTTAAAGATGAAATCAGTTAAATGAAGATGAAATCAGTTAAATGAAGATGAAATCAGTTAACGATGAAATCAGTTACAGATGAAATCAGTTACATGAAGATTAAATCAGTTAACGATGAAATCAGTTAAAGATGAAATCAGTTAACGATGAAATCAGTTAAATGAAGAATGAAAATGAAATCAGTTAAATGAAGATGAAATCAGTTAACGATGAAATCAGTTAAAGATGAAATCAGTTAAGTGAAGATGAAATCAGTTAACGATGAAATCAGTTAAATGAAGATGAAATCAGTTAACGATGAAATCAGTTAAAGATGAAATCAGTTAAATGAAGATGAAATCAGTTAACGATGAAATCAGTTAAAGATGAAATCAGTTAAATGAAGATGAAATCAGTTAACGATGAAATCAGTTAAAGATGAAATCAGTTAAATGAAGATGAAATAAGTTAAAGATGAAATCAGTTAAATGAAGAATGAAAATGAAATCAGTTAAATGAAGATGAAATCAGTTAACGATGAAATCAGTTAAAGATGAAATCAGTTAAATGAAGATGAAATCAGTTAACGATGAAATCAGTTAAATGAAGATGAAATCAGTTACATGAAGATGAAATCAGTTAACGATGAAATCAGTTAAAGATGAAATCAGTTACATGAAGATTAAATCAGTTAACGATGAAATCAGTTAAAGATGAAATCAGTTAACGATGAAATCAGTTAAATGAAGATGAAATCAGTTAACGATGAAATCAGTTAAATGAAGATGAAATCAGTTAACGATGAAATCAGTTAAATGAAGATGAAATCAGTTAACGATGAAATCAGTTAAAGATGAAATCAGTTAAATGAAGATGAAATCAGTTAAATGAAGATGAAATCAGTTAACGATTAAATCAGTTAAAGATGAAATCAGTTACAGATGAAATCAGTTACATGAAGATTAAATCAGTTAACGATGAAATCAGTTAAAGATGAAATCAGTTAACGATGAAATCAGTTAAATGAAGAATGAAAATGAAATCAGTTAAATGAAGATGAAATCAGTTAACGATGAAATCAGTTAAAGATGAAATCACTTAAGTGAAGATGAAATCAGTTAACGATGAAATCAGTTAAATGAAGATGAAATCAGTTAACGATGAAATCAGTTAAAGATGAAATCAGTTAAATGAAGATGAAATCAGTTAACGATGAAATCAGTTAAATGAAGATGAAATCAGTTAACGATGAAATCAGTTAAAGATGAAATCAGTTAAATGAAGATGAAATCAGTTAACGATGAAATCAGTTAAATGAAGATGAAATCAGTTAAATGAAGATGAAATCAGTTAACGATGAAATCAGTTAAAGATGAAATCAGTTACAGATGAAATCAGATACATGAAGATTAAATCAGTTAACGATGAAATCAGTTAAAGATGAAATCAGTTAACGATGAAATCAGTTAAATGAAGATGAAATCAGTTAACGATGAAATCAGTTAAAGATGAAATCAGTTAAATGAAGATGAAGTCAGTTAACGATGAAATCAGTTAAAGATGGAATCAGTTAAATGAAGATGAAATCAGTTAAATGAAGATGAAATCAGTTAACGATGAAATCAGTTAAAGATGAAATCAGTTGAATGAAGATGAAATCAGTTAACGATGAAATCAGTTAAATGAAGATGAAATCAGTTAACGATGAAATCAGTTAAAGATGAAATCAGTTAAATGAAGATGAAGTCAGTTAACGATGAAATCAGTTACAGATGAAATCAGTTACATGAAGATGAAATCAGTTAAATGAAGATGAAATCAGTTAACGATGAAATCAGTTAAAGATGAAATCAGTTAAATGAAGATGAAATCAGTTAACGATGAAATCAATTAACGATGAAATCAGTTAACGATGAAATCAGTTAAATGAAGATGAAATCAGTTAACGATGAAATCAATTAACGATGAAATCAGTTACAGATGAAATCAGTTACATGAAGATGAAATCAGTTAAATGAAGAATGAAATCAGTTTACGATGAAATCATTTAAAGATGAAATCAGTTAAATGAAGATGAAATCAGTTAACGATGAAATCAGTTAAAGATGAAATCAGTTAAATGAAGATGAAATCAGTTAACGATGAAATCAGTTAACGATGAAATCAGTTAAATGAAGATGAAATCAGTTAACGATGAAATCAGTTAAATGTAGATGAAATCAGTTAAAGATGAAATCAGTTAAATGAAGAATGAAAATGAAATCAGTTAAATGAAGATGAAATCAGTTAAAGATGAAATCAGTTAAATGAAGATGAAATCAGTTAAATGAAGATGAAATCAGTTAACGATGAAATCAGTTAAATGAAGATGAAATCAGTTAAAGATGAAATCAGTTACAGATGAAATCAGTTACATGAAGATGAAATCAGTTACAGATGAAATCAGTTACATGCAGATTAAATCAGTTAAAGATGAAATCAGTTAAATGAAGATGAAATCAGTTAACGATGAAATCAATTAACGATGAAATCAGTTACAGATGAAATCAGTTACATGAAGATGAAATCAGTTAAATGAAGAATGAAATCAGTTTACGATGAAATCATTTAAAGATGAAATCAGTTAAATGAAGATGAAATCAGTTAACGATGAAATCAGTTAAAGATGAAATCAGTTAAATGAAGATGAAATCAGTTAACGATGAAATCAGTTAAAGATGAAATCAGTTAAATGAAGATGAAATCAGTTAACGATGAAATCAGTTAAATGTAGATGAAATCAGTTAAAGATGAAATCAGTTAAATGAAGAATGAAAATGAAATCAGTTAAATGAAGATGAAATCAGTTAAAGATGAAATCAGTTAAATGAAGATGAAATCAGTTAAATGAAGATGAAATCAGTTAACGATGAAATCAGTTAAATGAAGATGAAATCAGTTAAAGATGAAATCAGTTACAGATGAAATCAGTTACATGAAGATGAAATCAGTTACAGATGAAATCAGTTACATGCAGATTAAATCAGTTAAAGATGAAATCAGTTAAATGAAGATGAAATCAGTTAACGATGAAATCAGTTAAAGATGAAATCAGTTAAATGAAGATGAAATCAGTTAACGATGAAATCAGTTAAATGAAGATGAAATCAGTTAACGATGAAATCAGTTAAATGAAGATGAAATCAGTTAACGATGAAATCAGTTAAAGATGAAATCAGTTAAATGAAGATGAAATCAGTTAACGATGAAATCAGTTAAATGATGATGAAATCAGTTAACGATGAAATCAGTTACATGAAGATTAAATCAGTTAACGATGAAATCAGTTAAAGATGAAATCAGTTAAATGAAGAATGAAAATGAAATCAGTTAAATGAAGATGAAATCAGTTAACGATGAAATCAGTTAAAGATGAAATCAGTTAAATGAAGATGGAATCAGTTAACGATGAAATCAGTTAAAGATGAAATCAGTTAAATGAAGAATGAAAATGAAATCAGTTAAATGAAGATGAAATCAGTTAACGATGAAATCAGTTACATGAAGATTAAATCAGTTAACGATGAAATCAGTTACAGATGAAATCAGTTACATGAAGATGAAATCAGTTAAATGAAGAATGAAATCAGTTTACGATGAAATCATTTAAAGATGAAATCAGTTAAATGAAGATGAAATCAGTTAACGATGAAATCAGTTAAAGATGAAATCAGTTAAATGAAGATGAAATCAGTTAACGATGAAATCAGTTAAAGATGAAATCAGTTAAATGAAGATGAAATCAGTTAACGATGAAATCAGTTAAATGTAGATGAAATCAGTTAAAGATGAAATCAGTTAAATGAAGAATGAAAATGAAATCAGTTAAATGAAGATGAAATCAGTTAAAGATGAAATCAGTTAAATGAAGATGAAATCAGTTAAATGAAGATGAAATCAGTTAACGATGAAATCAGTTAAATGAAGATGAAATCAGTTAAAGATGAAATCAGTTACAGATGAAATCAGTTACATGAAGATGAAATCAGTTACAGATGAAATCAGTTACATGCAGATTAAATCAGTTAAAGATGAAATCAGTTAAATGAAGATGAAATCAGTTAACGATGAAATCAGTTAAAGATGAAATCAGTTAAATGAAGATGAAATCAGTTAACGATGAAATCAGTTAAATGAAGATGAAATCAGTTAAATGAAGATGAAATCAGTTAACGATGAAATCAGTTAAATGAAGATGAAATCAGTTAACGATGAAATCAGTTAAAGATGAAATCAGTTAAATGAAGATGAAATCAGTTAACGATGAAATCAGTTAAATGAAGATGAAATCAGTTAACGATGAAATCAGTTACATGAAGATTAAATCAGTTAACGATGAAATCAGTTAAAGATGAAATCAGTTAAATGAAGAATGAAAATGAAATCAGTTAAATGAAGATGAAATCAGTTAACGATGAAATCAGTTAAAGATGAAATCAGTTAAATGAAGATGAAATCAGTTTACGATGAAATCAGTTAAAGATGAAATCAGTTAAATGAAGATGAAATCAGTTAACGATGAAATCAGTTAAATGAAGATGAAATCAGTTAACGATGAAATCAGTTACATGAAGATTAAATCAGTTAACGATGAAATCAGTTAAAGATGAAATCAGTTAAATGAAGAATGAAAATGAAATCAGTTAAATGAAGATGAAATCAGTTAACGATGAAATCAGTTAAATGAAGATGAAATCAGTTAAATGAAGATGAAATCAGTTTACGATGAAATCAGTTAAAGATGAAATCAGTTAAATGAAGATGAAATCAGTTAAATGAAGATGAAATCAGTTAACGATGAAATCAGTTAACGATGAAATCAGTTAAATGAAGATGAAATCAGTTAACGATGAAATCAGTTACAGATGAAATCAGTTACATGAAGATTAAATCAGTTAAAGATGAAATCAGTTAAATGAAGATGAAATCAGTTAAAGATGAAATCAGTTAAATGAAGAATGAAAATGAAATCAGTTAAATGAAGATGAAATCAGTTAACGATGAAATCAGTTAAAGATGAAATCAGTTAAATGAAGATGAAACCAGTTAACGATGAAATCAGTTAAATGAAGATGAAATCAGTTAACGATGAAATCAGTTAAAGATGAAATCAGTTAAATGAAGATGAAATCAGTTAAATGAAGATGAAATCAGTTAACGATGAAATCAGTTAAAGATGAAATCAGTTACAGATGAAATCAGTTACATGAAGATTAAATCAGTTAACGATGAAATCAGTTAAAGATGAAATCAGTTAACGATGAAATCAGTTAAATGAAGATGAAATCAGTTAAATGAAGATGAAATCAGTTAACGATGAAATCAGTTAAATGAAGAATGAAAATGAAATCAGTTAAATGAAGATGAAATCAGTTAAAGATGAAATCAGTTAAATGAAGATGAAATCAGTTAACGATGAAATCAGTTAAATGAAGATGAAATCAGTTAACGATGAAATCAGTTAACGATGAAATCAGTTAACGATGAAATCAGTTAAATGAAGATGAAATCAGTTAACGATGAAATCAGTTAAATGAAGATGAAATCAGTTAAATGAAGATGAAATCAGTTAAAGATGAAATCAGTTAACGATGAAATCAGTTAAATGAAGATGAAATCAGTTAGCGATGAAATCAGTTAACGATGAAATCAGTTAACGATGAAATCAGTTAAATGAAGAATGAAAATGAAATCAGTTAAATGAAGATGAAATCAGTTAACGATGAAATCAGTTAAAGATGAAATCAGTTAAATGAAGATGAAATCAGTTAACGATGAAATCAGTTAAAGATGAAATCAGTTAAAGATGAAATCAGTTAAATGAAGATGAAATCAGTTAACGATGAAATCAGTTAACGATGAAATCAGTTAAAGATGAAATCAGTTAAATGAAGATGAAATCAGTTAACGATGAAATCAGTTAAATGAAGATGAAATCAGTTAAATGAAGATGAAATCAGTTAACGATGAAATCAGTTACAGATGAAATCAGTTAAATGAAGTTGAAATCAGTTAACGATGAAATCAGTTAAAGATGAAATCAGTTAACGATGAAATCAGTTAAATGAAGAATGAAAATGAAATCAGTTAAATGAAGATGAAATCAGTTAACGATGAAATCAGTTAAATGTAGATGAAATCAGTTAAAGATGAAATCAGTTAAATGAAGAATGAAAATGAAATCAGTTAAATGAAGATGAAATCAGTCAACGATGAAATCAGTTAAATGAAGATGAAATCAGTTACAGATGAAATCAGTTACAGATGAAATCAGTTAACGATGAAATCAGTTAAATGAAGATGAAATCAATTAACGATGAAATCAGTTACAGATGAAATCAGTTAAATGAAGATGAAATCAGTTGACGATGAAATCAGTTAAATGAAGATGAAATCTGTTAAAGATGAAATCAGTTACAGATGAAATCAGTTACATGAAGATGAAATCAGTTACAGATGAAATCAGTTACATGAAGATTAAATCAGTTAAAGATTAAATCTGTTAAATGAAGATGAAATCAGTTAAAGATGAAATCAGTTAAATGAAGAATGAAAATGAAATCAGTTAAATGAAGATGAAATCAGTTAACGATGAAATCAGTTAAAGATGAAATCAGTTAAATGAAGATGAAATCAGTTAAATGAAGATGAAATCAGTTAACGATGAAATCAGTTAAATGAAGATGAAATCAGTTAACGATGAAATCAGTTAAATGAAGATGAAATCAGTTAACGATGAAATCAGTTAAAGATGAAATTAGTTAAATGAAGATGAAATCAGTTAACGATGAAATCAGTTAAAGATGAAATCAGTTAACGATGAAATCAGTTAAATGAAGAATGAAAATGAAATCAGTTAAATGAAGATGAAATCAGTTAACGATGAAATCAGTTCAATGTAGATGAAATCAGTTAAAGATGAAATCAGTTAAATGAAGAATGAAAATGAAATCAGTTAAATGAAGATGAAATCAGTTAACGATGAAATCAGTTAAAGATGAAATCAGTTAAATGAAGATGAAATCAGTTAACGATGAAATCAGTTAAATGAAGATGAAATCAGTTACAGATGAAATCAGTTACAGATGAAATCAGTTAACGATGAAATCAGTTAAATGAAGATGAAATCAGTTAACGATGAAATCAGTTACAGATGAAATCAGTTAAATGAAGATGAAATCAGTTGACGATGAAATCAGTTAAATGAAGATGAAATCAGTTAAAGATGAAATCAGTTACAGATGAAATCAGTTACATGAAGATGAAATCAGTTAACGATGAAATCAGTTAAAGATGAAATCAGTTAACGATGAAATCAGTTAAATGAAGAATGAAAATGAAATCAGTTAAATGAAGATGAAATCAGTTAACGATGAAATCAGTTAAATGTAGATGAAATCAGTTAAAGATGAAATCAGTTAAATGAAGAATGAAAATGAAATCAGTTAAATGAAGATGAAATCAGTCAACGATGAAATCAGTTAAATGAAGATGAAATCAGTTACAGATGAAATCAGTTACAGATGAAATCAGTTAACGATGAAATCAGTTAAATGAAGATGAAATCAATTAACGATGAAATCAGTTACAGATGAAATCAGTTAAATGAAGATGAAATCAGTTGACGATGAAATCAGTTAAATGAAGATGAAATCTGTTAAAGATGAAATCAGTTACAGATGAAATCAGTTACATGAAGATGAAATCAGTTACAGATGAAATCAGTTACATGAAGATTAAATCAGTTAAAGATTAAATCTGTTAAATGAAGATGAAATCAGTTAAAGATGAAATCAGTTAAATGAAGAATGAAAATGAAATCAGTTAAATGAAGATGAAATCAGTTAACGATGAAATCAGTTAAAGATGAAATCAGTTAAATGAAGATGAAATCAGTTAAATGAAGATGAAATCAGTTAACGATGAAATCAGTTAAATGAAGATGAAATCAGTTAACGATGAAATCAGTTAAATGAAGATGAAATCAGTTAACGATGAAATCAGTTAAAGATGAAATTAGTTAAATGAAGATGAAATCAGTTAACGATGAAATCAGTTAACGATGAAATCAGTTAAATGAAGATGAAATCAGTTAACGATGAAATCAGTTAACGATGAAATCAGTTAAATGAAGAATGAAAATGAAATCAGTTAAATGAAGATGAAATCAGTTAACGATGAAATCAGTTCAATGTAGATGAAATCAGTTAAAGATGAAATCAGTTAAATGAAGAATGAAAATGAAATCAGTTAAATGAAGATGAAATCAGTTAACGATGAAATCAGTTAAAGATGAAATCAGTTAAATGAAGATGAAATCAGTTAACGATGAAATCAGTTAAATGAAGATGAAATCAGTTACAGATGAAATCAGTTACAGATGAAATCAGTTAACGATGAAATCAGTTAAATGAAGATGAAATCAGTTAACGATGAAATCAGTTACAGATGAAATCAGTTAAATGAAGATGAAATCAGTTGACGATGAAATCAGTTAAATGAAGATGAAATCAGTTAAAGATGAAATCAGTTACAGATGAAATCAGTTACATGAAGATGAAATCAGTTACAGATGAAATCAGTTACATGAAGATGAAATCAGTTAAAGATTAAATCAGTTAAATGAAGATGAAATCAGTTAAAGATGAAATCAGTTAAATGAAGAATGAAAATGAAATCAGTTAAATGAAGATGAAATCAGTTAACGATGAAATCAGTTAAAGATGAAATCAGTTACAGATGAAATCAGTTACAGATGAAATCAGTTAACGATGAAATCAGTTAAATGAAGATGAAATCAGTTAACGATGAAATCAGTTACAGATGAAATCAGTTAAATGAAGATGAAATCAGTTGACGATGAAATCAGTTAAATGAAGATGAAATCAGTTAAAGATGAAATCAGTTACAGATGAAATCAGTTACATGAAGATGAAATCAGTTACAGATGAAATCAGTTACATGAAGATGAAATCAGTTACAGATGAAATCAGTTACATGAAGATTAAATCAGTTAAAGATTAAATCAGTTAAATGAAGATGAAATCAGTTAAAGATGAAATCAGTTAAATGAAGAATGAAAATGAAATCAGTTAAATGAAGATGAAATCAGTTAACGATGAAATCAGTTAAAGATGAAATCAGTTAAATGAAGATGAAATCAGTTAACGATGAAATCAGTTAAATGAAGATGAAATCAGTTAACGATGAAATCAGTTAAAGATGAAATCAGTTAAATGAAGATGAAATCAGTTAACGATGAAATCAGTTAAATGAAGATGAAATCAGTTAACGATGAAATCAGTTAAAGATGAAATCAGTTAAATGAAGATGAAATCAGTTAAATGAAGATGAAATCAGTTAACGATGAAATCAGTTAACGATGAAATCAGTTAAATGAAGATGAAATCAGTTAACGATGAAATCAGTTAAATATGAAATCAGTTAAATGAAGATGAAATCAGTTAACGATGAAATCAGTTAAATGAAGATGAAATCAGTTAAAGATGAAATCAGTTACAGATGAAATCAGTTACAGATGAAATCAGTTAACGATGAAATCAGTTAAATGAAGATGAAATCAGTTAACGATGAAATCAGTTAAAGATGAAATCAGTTAAATGAAGATGAAATCAGTTAATGATGAAATCAGTTAAATGAAGATGAAATCAGTTAAATGAAGATGAAATCAGTTAAATGAAGATGAAATCAGTTAAAGATGGAATCAGTTAAATGAAGATGAAATCAGTTAAATGAAGATGAAATCAGTTAACGATAAAATCAGTTAAAGATTAAATCAGTTAAATGAAGATGAAATCAGTTAACGATGAAATCAGTTAAATGAAGATGAAATCAGTTAACGATGAAATCAGTTAAAGATGAAATCAGTTAAATGAAGATGAAGTCAGTTAACGATGAAATCAGTTACAGATGAAATCAGTTACATGAAGATGAAATCAGTTAAATGAAGATGAAATCAGTTAACGATGAAATCAATTAACGATGAAATCAGTTACAGATGAAATCAGTTACATGAAGATGAAATCAGTTAAATGAAGAATGAAATCAGTTTACGATGAAATCATTTAAAGATGAAATCAGTTAAATGAAGATGAAATCAGTTAACGATGAAATCAGTTAAAGATGAAATCAGTTAAATGAAGATGAAATCAGTTAACGATGAAATCAGTTAAAGATGAAATCAGTTAAATGAAGATGAAATCAGTTAACGATGAAATCAGTTAAATGTAGATGAAATCAGTTAAAGATGAAATCAGTTAAATGAAGAATGAAAATGAAATCAGTTAAATGAAGATGAAATCAGTTAAAGATGAAATCAGTTAAATGAAGATGAAATCAGTTAAATGAAGATGAAATCAGTTAACGATGAAATCAGTTAAATGAAGATGAAATCAGTTAAAGATGAAATCAGTTACAGATGAAATCAGTTACATGAAGATGAAATCAGTTACAGATGAAATCAGTTACATGCAGATTAAATCAGTTAAAGATGAAATCAGTTAAATGAAGATGAAATCAGTTAACGATGAAATCAGTTAAAGATGAAATCAGTTAAATGAAGATGAAATCAGTTAACGATGAAATCAGTTAAATGAAGATGAAATCAGTTAACGATGAAATCAGTTAAATGAAGATGAAATCAGTTAACGATGAAATCAGTTAAAGATGAAATCAGTTAAATGAAGATGAAATCAGTTAACGATGAAATCAGTTAAATGATGATGAAATCAGTTAACGATGAAATCAGTTACATGAAGATTAAATCAGTTAACGATGAAATCAGTTAAAGATGAAATCAGTTAAATGAAGAATGAAAATGAAATCAGTTAAATGAAGATGAAATCAGTTAACGATGAAATCAGTTAAAGATGAAATCAGTTAAATGAAGATGGAATCAGTTAACGATGAAATCAGTTAAAGATGAAATCAGTTAAATGAAGAATGAAAATGAAATCAGTTAAATGAAGATGAAATCAGTTAACGATGAAATCAGTTAAAGATGAAATCAGTTACATGAAGATTAAATCAGTTAACGATGAAATCAGTTAAAGATGAAATCAGTTAACGATGAAATCAGTTAAATGAAGATGAAATCAGTTAAATGAAGATGAAATCAGTTAACGATGAAATCAGTTAAATGAAGATGAAATCAGTTAACGATGAAATCAGTTAAAGATGAAATCAGTTAAATGAAGAATGAAAATGAAATCAGTTAAATGAAGATGAAATCAGTTAACGATGAAATCAGTTAAAGATGAAATCAGTTAAATGAAGATGAAATCAGTTAACGATGAAATCAGTTACATTAAGATTAAATCAGTTAACGATGAAATCAGTTAAAGATGAAATCAGTTAAATGAAGAATGAAAATGAAATCAGTTAAATGAAGATGAAATCAGTTAACGATGAAATCAGTTAAATGAAGATGAAATCAGTTAAATGAAGATGAAATCAGTTTACGATGAAATCAGTTAAAGATGAAATCAGTTAAATGAAGATGAAATCAGTTAAATGAAGATGAAATCAGTTAACGATGAAATCAGTTAACGATGAAATCAGTTAAATGAAGATGAAATCAGTTAACGATGAAATCAGTTACAGATGAAATCAGTTACATGAAGATTAAATCAGTTAAAGATGAAATCAGTTAAATGAAGATGAAATCAGTTAACGATGAAATCAGTTAAAGATGAAATCAGTTAAATGAAGATGAAATCAGTTAAATGAAGATGAAATCAGTTAACGATGAAATCAGTTAAAGATGAAATCAGTTACAGATGAAATCAGTTACATGAAGATTAAATCAGTTAACGATGAAATCAGTTAAAGATGAAATCAGTTAAAGATGAAATCAGTTAAATGAAGATGAAACCAGTTAACGATGAAATCAGTTAAAGATGAAATCAGTTAAATGAAGATGAAACCAGTTAACGATGAAATCAGTTAAATGAAGATGAAATCAGTTAACGATGAAATCAGTTAAAGATGAAATCAGTTAAATGAAGATGAAACCAGTTAACGATGAAATCAGTTAAATGAAGATGAAATCAGTTAACGATGAAATCAGTTAAAGATGAAATCAGTTAAATGAAGATGAAATCAGTTAAATGAAGATGAAATCAGTTAACGATGAAATCAGTTAAAGATGAAATCAGTTACAGATGAAATCAGTTACATGAAGATTAAATCAGTTAACGATGAAATCAGTTAAAGATGAAATCAGTTAACGATGAAATCAGTTAAATGAAGATGAAATCAGTTAAATGAAGATGAAATCAGTTAACGATGAAATCAGTTAAATGAAGAATGAAAATGAAATCAGTTAAATGAAGATGAAATCAGTTAAAGATGAAATCAGTTAAATGAAGATGAAATCAGTTAACGATGAAATCAGTTAAATGAAGATGAAATCAGTTAACGATGAAATCAGTTAACGATGAAATCAGTTAACGATGAAATCAGTTAAATGAAGATGAAATCAGTTAACGATGAAATCAGTTAAATGAAGATGAAATCAGTTAAATGAAGATGAAATCAGTTAAAGATGAAATCAGTTAACGATGAAATCAGTTAAATGAAGATGAAATCAGTTAGCGATGAAATCAGTTAACGATGAAATCAGTTAACGATGAAATCAGTTAAATGAAGAATGAAAATGAAATCAGTTAAATGAAGATGAAATCAGTTAACGATGAAATCAGTTAAAGATGAAATCAGTTAAATGAAGATGAAATCAGTTAACGATGAAATCAGTTAAAGATGAAATCAGTTAAAGATGAAATCAGTTAAATGAAGATGAAATCAGTTAACGATGAAATCAGTTAACGATGAAATCAGTTAAAGATGAAATCAGTTAAATGAAGATGAAATCAGTTAACGATGAAATCAGTTAAATGAAGATGAAATCAGTTAAATGAAGATGAAATCAGTTAACGATGAAATCAGTTACAGATGAAATCAGTTAAATGAAGTTGAAATCAGTTAACGATGAAATCAGTTAAAGATGAAATCAGTTAACGATGAAATCAGTTAAATGAAGAATGAAAATGAAATCAGTTAAATGAAGATGAAATCAGTTAACGATGAAATCAGTTAAATGTAGATGAAATCAGTTAAAGATGAAATCAGTTAAATGAAGAATGAAAATGAAATCAGTTAAATGAAGATGAAATCAGTCAACGATGAAATCAGTTAAATGAAGATGAAATCAGTTACAGATGAAATCAGTTACAGATGAAATCAGTTAACGATGAAATCAGTTAAATGAAGATGAAATCAATTAACGATGAAATCAGTTACAGATGAAATCAGTTAAATGAAGATGAAATCAGTTGACGATGAAATCAGTTAAATGAAGATGAAATCTGTTAAAGATGAAATCAGTTACAGATGAAATCAGTTACATGAAGATGAAATCAGTTACAGATGAAATCAGTTACATGAAGATTAAATCAGTTAAAGATTAAATCTGTTAAATGAAGATGAAATCAGTTAAAGATGAAATCAGTTAAATGAAGAATGAAAATGAAATCAGTTAAATGAAGATGAAATCAGTTAACGATGAAATCAGTTAAAGATGAAATCAGTTAAATGAAGATGAAATCAGTTAAATGAAGATGAAATCAGTTAACGATGAAATCAGTTAAATGAAGATGAAATCAGTTAACGATGAAATCAGTTAAAGATGAAATCAGTTAAATGAAGATGAAATCAGTTAACGATGAAATCAGTTAAATGTAGATGAAATCAGTTAAAGATGAAATCAGTTAAATGAAGAATGAAAATGAAATCAGTTAAATGAAGATGAAATCAGTTAAAGATGAAATCAGTTAAATGAAGATGAAATCAGTTAAATGAAGATGAAATCAGTTAACGATGAAATCAGTTAAATGAAGATGAAATCAGTTAAAGATGAAATCAGTTACAGATGAAATCAGTTACATGAAGATGAAATCAGTTACAGATGAAATCAGTTACATGCAGATTAAATCAGTTAAAGATGAAATCAGTTAAATGAAGATGAAATCAGTTAACGATGAAATCAGTTAAAGATGAAATCAGTTAAATGAAGATGAAATCAGTTAACGATGAAATCAGTTAAATGAAGATGAAATCAGTTAACGATGAAATCAGTTAAATGAAGATGAAATCAGTTAACGATGAAATCAGTTAAAGATGAAATCAGTTAAATGAAGATGAAATCAGTTAACGATGAAATCAGTTAAATGATGATGAAATCAGTTAACGATGAAATCAGTTACATGAAGATTAAATCAGTTAACGATGAAATCAGTTAAAGATGAAATCAGTTAAATGAAGAATGAAAATGAAATCAGTTAAATGAAGATGAAATCAGTTAACGATGAAATCAGTTAAAGATGAAATCAGTTAAATGAAGATGGAATCAGTTAACGATGAAATCAGTTAAAGATGAAATCAGTTAAATGAAGAATGAAAATGAAATCAGTTAAATGAAGATGAAATCAGTTAACGATGAAATCAGTTAAAGATGAAATCAGTTACATGAAGATTAAATCAGTTAACGATGAAATCAGTTAAAGATGAAATCAGTTAACGATGAAATCAGTTAAATGAAGATGAAATCAGTTAAATGAAGATGAAATCAGTTAACGATGAAATCAGTTAAATGAAGATGAAATCAGTTAACGATGAAATCAGTTAAATGAAGATGAAATCAGTTAACGATGAAATCAGTTACATGAAGATTAAATCAGTTAACGATGAAATCAGTTAAAGATGAAATCAGTTAAATGAAGAATGAAAATGAAATCAGTTAAATGAAGATGAAATCAGTTAACGATGAAATCAGTTAAAGATGAAATCAGTTAAATGAAGATGAAATCAGTTTACGATGAAATCAGTTAAAGATGAAATCAGTTAAATGAAGATGAAATCAGTTAACGATGAAATCAGTTAAATGAAGATGAAATCAGTTAACGATGAAATCAGTTACATGAAGATTAAATCAGTTAACGATGAAATCAGTTAAAGATGAAATCAGTTAAATGAAGAATGAAAATGAAATCAGTTAAATGAAGATGAAATCAGTTAACGATGAAATCAGTTAAAGATGAAATCAGTTAAATGAAGATGAAATCAGTTTACGATGAAATCAGTTAAAGATGAAATCAGTTAAATGAAGATGAAATCAGTTAAATGAAGATGAAATCAGTTAACGATGAAATCAGTTAACGATGAAATCAGTTAAATGAAGATGAAATCAGTTAACGATGAAATCAGTTACAGATGAAATCAGTTACATGAAGATTAAATCAGTTAAAGATGAAATCAGTTAAATGAAGATGAAATCAGTTAAAGATGAAATCAGTTAAATGAAGAATGAAAATGAAATCAGTTAAATGAAGATGAAATCAGTTAACGATGAAATCAGTTAAAGATGAAATCAGTTAAATGAAGATGAAACCAGTTAACGATGAAATCAGTTAAATGAAGATGAAATCAGTTAACGATGAAATCAGTTAAAGATGAAATCAGTTAAATGAAGATGAAATCAGTTAAATGAAGATGAAATCAGTTAACGATGAAATCAGTTAAAGATGAAATCAGTTACAGATGAAATCAGTTACATGAAGATTAAATCAGTTAACGATGAAATCAGTTAAAGATGAAATCAGTTAACGATGAAATCAGTTAAATGAAGAATGAAAATGAAATCAGTTAAATGAAGATGAAATCAGTTAACGATGAAATCAGTTAAATGAAGATGAAATCAGTTAACGATGAAATCAGTTAAATGAAGATGAAATCAGTTAACGATGAAATCAGTTAACGATGAAATCAGTTAAATGAAGATGAAATCAGTTAAATGAAGATGAAATCAGTTAACGATGAAATCAGTTAAATGAAGAATGAAAATGAAATCAGTTAAATGAAGATGAAATCAGTTAAAGATGAAATCAGTTAAATGAAGATGAAATCAGTTAACGATGAAATCAGTTAAATGAAGATGAAATCAGTTAACGATGAAATCAGTTAACGATGAAATCAGTTAAATGAAGAATGAAAATGAAATCAGTTAAATGAAGATGAAATCAGTTAACGATGAAATCAGTTAAAGATGAAATCAGTTAAATGAAGATGAAATCAGTTAACGATGAAATCAGTTAAAGATGAAATCAGTTAAAGATGAAATCAGTTAAATGAAGATGAAATCAGTTAACGATGAAATCAGTTAACGATGAAATCAGTTAAAGATGAAATCAGTTAAATGAAGATGAAATCAGTTAACGATGAAATCAGTTAAATGAAGATGAAATCAGTTAAATGAAGATGAAATCAGTTAACGATGAAATCAGTTACAGATGAAATCAGTTAAATGAAGTTGAAATCAGTTAACGATGAAATCAGTTAAAGATGAAATCAGTTAACGATGAAATCAGTTAAATGAAGAATGAAAATGAAATCAGTTAAATGAAGATGAAATCAGTTAACGATGAAATCAGTTAAATGTAGATGAAATCAGTTAAAGATGAAATCAGTTAAATGAAGAATGAAAATGAAATCAGTTAAATGAAGATGAAATCAGTCAACGATGAAATCAGTTAAATGAAGATGAAATCAGTTAACGATGAAATCAGTTAAATGAAGATGAAATCAGTTAACGATGAAATCAGTTACATGAAGATTAAATCAGTTAACGATGAAATCAGTTAAAGATGAAATCAGTTAAATGAAGAATGAAAATGAAATCAGTTAAATGAAGATGAAATCAGTTAACGATGAAATCAGTTAAAGATGAAATCAGTTAAATGAAGATGAAATCAGTTTACGATGAAATCAGTTAAAGATGAAATCAGTTAAATGAAGATGAAATCAGTTAAATGAAGATGAAATCAGTTAACGATGAAATCAGTTAACGATGAAATCAGTTAAATGAAGATGAAATCAGTTAACGATGAAATCAGTTACAGATGAAATCAGTTACATGAAGATTAAATCAGTTAAAGATGAAATCAGTTAAATGAAGATGAAATCAGTTAAAGATGAAATCAGTTAAATGAAGAATGAAAATGAAATCAGTTAAATGAAGATGAAATCAGTTAACGATGAAATCAGTTAAAGATGAAATCAGTTAAATGAAGATGAAACCAGTTAACGATGAAATCAGTTAAATGAAGATGAAATCAGTTAACGATGAAATCAGTTAAAGATGAAATCAGTTAAATGAAGATGAAATCAGTTAAATGAAGATGAAATCAGTTAACGATGAAATCAGTTAAAGATGAAATCAGTTACAGACGAAATCAGTTACATGAAGATTAAATCAGTTAACGATGAAATCAGTTAAAGATGAAATCAGTTAACGATGAAATCAGTTAAATGAAGAATGAAAATGAAATCAGTTAAATGAAGATGAAATCAGTTAACGATGAAATCAGTTAAATGAAGATGAAATCAGTTAACGATGAAATCAGTTAAATGAAGATGAAATCAGTTAACGATGAAATCAGTTAACGATGAAATCAGTTAAATGAAGAATGAAAATGAAATCAGTTAAATGAAGATGAAATCAGTTAACGATGAAATCAGTTAAATGAAGATGAAATCAGTTAAATGAAGATGAAATCAGTTAACGATGAAATCAGTTAAATGAAGATGAAATCAGTTAACGATGAAATCAGTTAACGATGAAATCAGTTAAATGAAGAATGAAAATGAAATCAGTTAAATGAAGATGAAATCAGTTAACGATGAAATCAGTTAAAGATGAAATCAGTTAAATGAAGATGAAATCAGTTAACGATGAAATCAGTTAAAGATGAAATCAGTTAAATGAAGATGAAATCAGTTAACGATGAAATCAGTTAACGATGAAATCAGTTAAAGATGAAATCAGTTAAATGAAGATGAAATCAGTTAACGATGAAATCAGTTAAATGAAGATGAAATCAGTTAAATGAAGATGAAATCAGTTAACGATGAAATCAGTTACAGATGAAATCAGTTAAATGAAGTTGAAATCAGTTAACGATGAAATCAGTTAAAGATGAAATCAGTTAACGATGAAATCAGTTAAATGAAGAATGAAAATGAAATCAGTTAAATGAAGATGAAATCAGTTAACGATGAAATCAGTTAAATGTAGATGAAATCAGTTAAAGATGAAATCAGTTAAATGAAGAATGAAAATGAAATCAGTTAAATGAAGATGAAATCAGTCAACGATGAAATCAGTTAAATGAAGATGAAATCAGTTACAGATGAAATCAGTTACAGATGAAATCAGTTAACGATGAAATCAGTTAAATGAAGATGAAATCAATTAACGATGAAATCAGTTACAGATGAAATCAGTTAAATGAAGATGAAATCAGTTGACGATGAAATCAGTTAAATGAAGATGAAATCTGTTAAAGATGAAATCAGTTACAGATGAAATCAGTTACATGAAGATGAAATCAGTTACAGATGAAATCAGTTACATGAAGATTAAATCAGTTAAAGATTAAATCAGTTAAATGAAGATGAAATCAGTTAAAGATGAAATCAGTTAAATGAAGAATGAAAATGAAATCAGTTAAATGAAGATGAAATCAGTTAACGATGAAATCAGTTAAAGATGAAATCAGTTAAATGAAGATGAAATCAGTTAAATGAAGATGAAATCAGTTAACGATGAAATCAGTTAAATGAAGATGAAATCAGTTAACGATGAAATCAATTAAATGAAGATGAAATCAGTTAACGATGAAATCAGTTAAAGATGAAATTAGTTAAATGAAGATGAAATCAGTTAACGATGAAATCAGTTAACGATGAAATCAGTTAAATGAAGATGAAATCAGTTAACGATGAAATCAGTTAAAGATGAAATCAGTTAACGATGAAATCAGTTAAATGAAGAATGAAAATGAAATCAGTTAAATGAAGATGAAATCAGTTAACGATGAAATCAGTTCAATGTAGATGAAATCAGTTAAAGATGAAATCAGTTACATGAAGAATGAAAATGAAATCAGTTAAATGAAGATGAAATCAGTTAACGATGAAATCAGTTAAAGATGAAATCAGTTAAATGAAGATGAAATCAGTTAACGATGAAATCAGTTAAATGAAGATGAAATCAGTTACAGATGAAATCAGTTACAGATGAAATCAGTTAACGATGAAATCAGTTAAATGAAGATGAAATCAGTTAACGATGAAATCAGTTACAGATGAAATCAGTTAAATGAAGATGAAATCAGTTGACGATGAAATCAGTTAAATGAAGATGAAATCAGTTAAAGATGAAATCAGTTACAGATGAAATCAGTTACATGAAGATGAAATCAGTTACAGATGAAATCAGTTACATGAAGATTAAATCAGTTAAAGATTAAATCAGTTAAATGAAGATGAAATCAGTTAAAGATGAAATCATTTAAATGAAGAATGAAAATGAAATCAGTTAAATGAAGATGAAATCAGTTAACGATGAAATCAGTTAAAGATGAAATCAGTTACAGATGAAATCAGTTACAGATGAAATCAGTTAACGATGAAATCAGTTAAATGAAGATGAAATCAGTTAACGATGAAATCAGTTACAGATGAAATCAGTTAAATGAAGATGAAATCAGTTGACGATGAAATCAGTTAAATGAAGATGAAATCAGTTAAAGATGAAATCAGTTACAGATGAAATCAGTTACATGAAGATGAAATCAGTTACAGATGAAATCAGTTACATGAAGATGAAATCAGTTACAGATGAAATCAGTTACATGAAGATTAAATCAGTTAAAGATTAAATCAGTTAAATGAAGATGAAATCAGTTAAAGATGAAATCAATTAAATGAAGAATGAAAATGAAATCAGTTAAATGAAGATGAAATCAGTTAAATGAAGATGAAATCAGTTAACGATGAAATCAGTTAAAGATGAAATCAGTTACAGACGAAATCAGTTACATGAAGATTAAATCAGTTAACGATGAAATCAGTTAAAGATGAAATCAGTTAACGATGAAATCAGTTAAATGAAGAATGAAAATGAAATCAGTTAAATGAAGATGAAATCAGTTAACGATGAAATCAGTTAAATGAAGATGAAATCAGTTAACGATGAAATCAGTTAAATGAAGATGAAATCAGTTAACGATGAAATCAGTTAACGATGAAATCAGTTAAATGAAGAATGAAAATGAAATCAGTTAAATGAAGATGAAATCAGTTAACGATGAAATCAGTTAAATGAAGATGAAATCAGTTAAATGAAGATGAAATCAGTTAACGATGAAATCAGTTAAATGAAGATGAAATCAGTTAACGATGAAATCAGTTAACGATGAAATCAGTTAAATGAAGAATGAAAATGAAATCAGTTAAATGAAGATGAAATCAGTTAACGATGAAATCAGTTAAAGATGAAATCAGTTAAATGAAGATGAAATCAGTTAACGATGAAATCAGTTAAAGATGAAATCAGTTAAATGAAGATGAAATCAGTTAACGATGAAATCAGTTAACGATGAAATCAGTTAAAGATGAAATCAGTTAAATGAAGATGAAATCAGTTAACGATGAAATCAGTTAAATGAAGATGAAATCAGTTAAATGAAGATGAAATCAGTTAACGATGAAATCAGTTACAGATGAAATCAGTTAAATGAAGTTGAAATCAGTTAACGATGAAATCAGTTAAAGATGAAATCAGTTAACGATGAAATCAGTTAAATGAAGAATGAAAATGAAATCAGTTAAATGAAGATGAAATCAGTTAACGATGAAATCAGTTAAATGTAGATGAAATCAGTTAAAGATGAAATCAGTTAAATGAAGAATGAAAATGAAATCAGTTAAATGAAGATGAAATCAGTCAACGATGAAATCAGTTAAATGAAGATGAAATCAGTTACAGATGAAATCAGTTACAGATGAAATCAGTTAACGATGAAATCAGTTAAATGAAGATGAAATCAATTAACGATGAAATCAGTTACAGATGAAATCAGTTAAATGAAGATGAAATCAGTTGACGATGAAATCAGTTAAATGAAGATGAAATCTGTTAAAGATGAAATCAGTTACAGATGAAATCAGTTACATGAAGATGAAATCAGTTACAGATGAAATCAGTTACATGAAGATTAAATCAGTTAAAGATTAAATCAGTTAAATGAAGATGAAATCAGTTAAAGATGAAATCAGTTAAATGAAGAATGAAAATGAAATCAGTTAAATGAAGATGAAATCAGTTAACGATGAAATCAGTTAAAGATGAAATCAGTTAAATGAAGATGAAATCAGTTAAATGAAGATGAAATCAGTTAACGATGAAATCAGTTAAATGAAGATGAAATCAGTTAACGATGAAATCAATTAAATGAAGATGAAATCAGTTAACGATGAAATCAGTTAAAGATGAAATTAGTTAAATGAAGATGAAATCAGTTAACGATGAAATCAGTTAACGATGAAATCAGTTAAATGAAGATGAAATCAGTTAACGATGAAATCAGTTAAAGATGAAATCAGTTAACGATGAAATCAGTTAAATGAAGAATGAAAATGAAATCAGTTAAATGAAGATGAAATCAGTTAACGATGAAATCAGTTCAATGTAGATGAAATCAGTTAAAGATGAAATCAGTTACATGAAGAATGAAAATGAAATCAGTTAAATGAAGATGAAATCAGTTAACGATGAAATCAGTTAAAGATGAAATCAGTTAAATGAAGATGAAATCAGTTAACGATGAAATCAGTTAAATGAAGATGAAATCAGTTACAGATGAAATCAGTTACAGATGAAATCAGTTAACGATGAAATCAGTTAAATGAAGATGAAATCAGTTAACGATGAAATCAGTTACAGATGAAATCAGTTAAATGAAGATGAAATCAGTTGACGATGAAATCAGTTAAATGAAGATGAAATCAGTTAAAGATGAAATCAGTTACAGATGAAATCAGTTACATGAAGATGAAATCAGTTACAGATGAAATCAGTTACATGAAGATTAAATCAGTTAAAGATTAAATCAGTTAAATGAAGATGAAATCAGTTAAAGATGAAATCATTTAAATGAAGAATGAAAATGAAATCAGTTAAATGAAGATGAAATCAGTTAACGATGAAATCAGTTAAAGATGAAATCAGTTACAGATGAAATCAGTTACAGATGAAATCAGTTAACGATGAAATCAGTTAAATGAAGATGAAATCAGTTAACGATGAAATCAGTTACAGATGAAATCAGTTAAATGAAGATGAAATCAGTTGACGATGAAATCAGTTAAATGAAGATGAAATCAGTTAAAGATGAAATCAGTTACAGATGAAATCAGTTACATGAAGATGAAATCAGTTACAGATGAAATCAGTTACATGAAGATGAAATCAGTTACAGATGAAATCAGTTACATGAAGATTAAATCAGTTAAAGATTAAATCAGTTAAATGAAGATGAAATCAGTTAAAGATGAAATCAATTAAATGAAGAATGAAAATGAAATCAGTTAAATGAAGATGAAATCAGTTAACGATGAAATCAGTTAAAGATGAAATCAGTTAAATGAAGATGAAATCAGTTAACGATGAAATCAGTTAAATGAAGATGAAATCAGTTAACGATGAAATCAGTTAAAGATGAAATCAGTTAAATGAAGATGAAATCAGTTAACGATGAAATCAGTTAAAGATGAAATCAGTTAACGATGAAATCAGTTAAATGAAGAATGAAAATGAAATCAGTTAAATGAAGATGAAATCAGTTAACGATGAAATCAGTTAAATGTAGATGAAATCAGTTAAAGATGAAATCAGTTAAATGAAGAATGAAAATGAAATCAGTTAAATGAAGATGAAATCAGTCAACGATGAAATCAGTTAAATGAAGATGAAATCAGTTACAGATGAAATCAGTTACAGATGAAATCAGTTAACGATGAAATCAGTTAAATGAAGATGAAATCAATTAACGATGAAATCAGTTAAATGAAGATGAAATCTGTTAAAGATGAAATCAGTTAAATGAAGATGAAATCAGTTGACGATGAAATCAGTTAAATGAAGATGAAATCTGTTAAAGATGAAATCAGTTACAGATGAAATCAGTTACATGAAGATGAAATCAGTTACAGATGAAATCAGTTACATGAAGATTAAATCAGTTAAAGATTAAATCAGTTAAATGAAGATGAAATCAGTTAAAGATGAAATCAGTTAAATGAAGAATGAAAATGAAATCAGTTAAATGAAGATGAAATCAGTTAACGATGAAATCAGTTAAAGATGAAATCAGTTAAATGAAGATGAAATCAGTTAAATGAAGATGAAATCAGTTAACGATGAAATCAGTTAAATGAAGATGAAATCAGTTAACGATGAAATCAATTAAATGAAGATGAAATCAGTTAACGATGAAATCAGTTAAAGATGAAATTAGTTAAATGAAGATGAAATCAGTTAACGATGAAATCAGTTAACGATGAAATCAGTTAAATGAAGATGAAATCAGTTAACGATGAAATCAGTTAAAGATGAAATCAGTTAACGATGAAATCAGTTAAATGAAGAATGAAAATGAAATCAGTTAAATGAAGATGAAATCAGTTAACGATGAAATCAGTTCAATGTAGATGAAATCAGTTAAAGATGAAATCAGTTAAATGAAGAATGAAAATGAAATCAGTTAAATGAAGATGAAATCAGTTAACGATGAAATCAGTTAAAGATGAAATCAGTTAAATGAAGATGAAATCAGTTAACGATGAAATCAGTTAAATGAAGATGAAATCAGTTACAGATGAAATCAGTTACAGATGAAATCAGTTAACGATGAAATCAGTTAAATGAAGATGAAATCAGTTAACGATGAAATCAGTTACAGATGAAATCAGTTAAATGAAGATGAAATCAGTTGACGATGAAATCAGTTAAATGAAGATGAATTCAGTTAAAGATGAAATCAGTTACAGATGAAATCAGTTACATGAAGATGAAATCAGTTACAGATGAAATCAGTTACATGAAGATTAAATCAGTTAAAGATTAAATCAGTTAAATGAAGATGAAATCAGTTAAAGATGAAATCAGTTAAATGAAGAATGAAAATGAAATCAGTTAAATGAAGATGAAATCAGTTAACGATGAAATCAGTTAAAGATGAAATCAGTTACAGATGAAATCAGTTACAGATGAAATCAGTTAACGATGAAATCAGTTAAATGAAGATGAAATCAGTTAACGATGAAATCAGTTACAGATGAAATCAGTTAAATGAAGATGAAATCAGTTGACGATGAAATCAGTTAAATGAAGATGAAATCAGTTAAAGATGAAATCAGTTACAGATGAAATCAGTTACATGAAGATGAAATCAGTTACAGATGAAATCAGTTACATGAAGATGAAATCAGTTACAGATGAAATCAGTTACATGAAGATTAAATCAGTTAAAGATTAAATCAGTTAAATGAAGATGAAATCAGTTAAAGATGAAATCAGTTAAATGAAGAATGAAAATGAAATCAGTTAAATGAAGATGAAATCAGTTAACGATGAAATCAGTTAAAGATGAAATCAGTTAAATGAAGATGAAATCAGTTAACGATGAAATCAGTTAAATGAAGATGAAATCAGTTAACGATGAAATCAGTTAAAGATGAAATCAGTTAAATGAAGATGAAATCAGTTAACGATGAAATCAGTTAAATGAAGATGAAATCAGTTAACGATGAAATCAGTTAAAGATGAAATCAGTTAAATGAAGATGAAATCAGTTAACGATGAAATCAGTTACAGATGAAATCAGTTAAATGAAGATGAAATCAGTTGACGATGAAATCAGTTAAATGAAGATGAAATCAGTTAAAGATGAAATCAGTTACAGATGAAATCAGTTACATGAAGATGAAATCAGTTACAGATGAAATCAGTTACATGAAGATTAAATCAGTTAAAGATTAAATCAGTTAAATGAAGATGAAATCAGTTAAAGATGAAATCAGTTAAATGAAGAATGAAAATGAAATCAGTTAAATGAAGATGAAATCAGTTAACGATGAAATCAGTTAAAGATGAAATCAGTTACAGATGAAATCAGTTACAGATGAAATCAGTTAACGATGAAATCAGTTAAATGAAGATGAAATCAGTTAACGATGAAATCAGTTACAGATGAAATCAGTTAAATGAAGATGAAATCAGTTGACGATGAAATCAGTTAAATGAAGATGAAATCAGTTAAAGATGAAATCAGTTACAGATGAAATCAGTTACATGAAGATGAAATCAGTTAGATGAAATCAGTTACATGAAGATGAAATCAGTTACAGATGAAATCAGTTACATGAAGATTAAATCAGTTAAAGATTAAATCAGTTAAATGAAGATGAAATCAGTTAAAGATGAAATCAGTTAAATGAAGAATGAAAATGAAATCAGTTAAATGAAGATGAAATCAGTTAACGATGAAATCAGTTAAAGATGAAATCAGTTAAATGAAGATGAAATCAGTTAACGATGAAATCAGTTAAATGAAGATGAAATCAGTTAACGATGAAATCAGTTAAAGATGAAATCAGTTAAATGAAGATGAAATCAGTTAACGATGAAATCAGTTAAATGAAGATGAAATCAGTTAACGATGAAATCAGTTAAAGATGAAATCAGTTAAATGAAGATGAAATCAGTTAAATGAAGATGAAATCAGTTAACGATGAAATCAGTTAACGATGAAATCAGTTAAATGAAGATGAAATCAGTTAACGATGAAATCAGTTAAATATGAAATCAGTTAAATGAAGATGAAATCAGTTAACGATGAAATCAGTTAAATGAAGATGAAATCAGTTAAAGATGAAATCAGTTACAGATGAAATCAGTTACAGATGAAATCAGTTAACGATGAAATCAGTTAAATGAAGATGAAATCAGTTAACGATGAAATCAGTTAAAGATGAAATCAGTTAAATGAAGATGAAATCAGTTAATGATGAAATCAGTTAAATGAAGATGAAATCAGTTAAATGAAGATGAAATCAGTTAACGATGAAATCAGTTAAAGATGAAATCAGTTAAATGAAGATGAAATCAGTTAACGATGAAATCAGTTAAATGAAGATGAAATCAGTTAACGATGAAATCAGTTAAAGATGAAATCAGTTAAATGAAGATGAAATCAGTTAACGATGAAATCAGTTACAGGTGAAATCAGTTACATGAAGATGAAATCAGTTAAAGATGAAATCAGTTAAATGAAGAATGAAATCAGTTAAATGAAGATGAAATCAGTTAAAGATGAAATCAGTTAACGATGAAATCAGTTAACGATGAAATCAGTTAAAGATGAAATCAGTTAAATGAAGATGAAATCAGTTAAATGAAGATGAAATCAGTTAACGATGAAATCAGTTAAAGATGAAATCAGTTACAGATGAAATCAGTTACATGAAGATTAAATCAGTTAACGATGAAATCAGTTAAAGATGAAATCAGTTAAATGAAGATGAAATCAGTTAAATGAAGATGAAATCAGTTAACAATGAAATCAGTTAAATGAAGATTAAATCAGTTAACGATGAAATCAGTTAAAGATGAAATCAGTTAAATGAAGATGAAATCAGTTACATGAAGATGAAATCAGTTACAGATGAAATCAGTTAAATGAAGATTAAATCAGTTAACGATGAAATCAGTTAAATGAAGATGAAATCAGTTAACGATGAAATCAGTTAAAGATGAAGTCAGTTAAATGAAGATGAAATCAGTTAACGATGAAATCAGTTAAAGATGAAATCAGTTAAATGAAGATGAAATCAGTTAACGATGAAATCAGTTAAAGATGAAATCAGTTAAATGAAGATGAAATCAGTTAACGATGAAATCAGTTACAGATGAAATCAGTTAAATGAAGATGAAATCAGTTAACGATTAAATCAGTTAAATGAAGATGAAATCAGTTAAAGATTAAATCAGTTAAATGAAGAATGAAAATGAAATCAGTTAAATGTAGATGAAATCAGTTAAATGAAGATGAAATCAGTTAAAGATGAAATCATTTAAATGAAGAATGAAAATGAAATCAGTTAAATGAAGATGAAATCAGTTAACGATGAAATCAGTTAAATGAAGATGAAATCAGTTAAAGATGAAATCAGTTACAGATGAAATCAGTTACAGATGAAGTCAGTTAAATGAAGATGACATTTAACTGATTTCATCTTTAACTGATTTCATCGTTAACTGATTTCATCTTCATTTAACTGATTTCATCGTTAACTGATTTCATCTTCATTTAACTGATTTCATCGTTAACTGACTTCATCGTTAACTGATTTCATCTTCATTTAACTGATTTCATTTTCATTCTTCATTTAACTGATTTCTTCTTTAACTGATTTCATCTTCATTTAACTGATTTCATCTACATTTAACTGATTTAATCTTTAACTGATTTAATCTTCATGTAACTGATTTCATCTGTAACTGATTTCATCTTCATGTAACTGATTTCATCTGTAACTGATTTCATCTGTAACTGATTTCATCTTTAACTGATTTAATCTTCATTTAACTGATTTCATCGTTAACTGATTTCATCTTCATTTAACTGATTTCATCTTTAACTGATTTAATCTTCATGTAACTGATTTCATCTTCATTTAACTGATTTCATCTTCATGTAACTGATTTCATCTTCATTTAACTGATTTCATCTTTAACTGATTTCATCGTTAACTGATTTCATCTTCATTTAACTGATTTCATCGTTAACTGATTTCATCTTCATTTAACTGATTTCATCTGTAACTGATTTCATCGTTAACTGATTTCATCTTCATTTAACTGATTTCATTTTCATTCTTCATTTAACTGATTTCATCGTTAACTGATTTCATCTTCATTTAACTGATTTCATTTTCATTCTTCATTTAACTGATTTCATCTTTAACTGATTTAATCTTCATGTAACTGATTTCATCTGTAACTGATTTCATCTTCATGTAACTGATTTCATCTTTAACTGATTTCATTGTTAACTGATTTCATCTTCATTTAACTGACTTCATCTTTAACTTATTTCATCGTTAACTGATTTCATCTTCATTTAACTGATTTCATCGTTAACTGATTTCATCTTCATTTAACTGATTTCATCTTTAACTGATTTCATCGTTAATTGATTTCATCTTCATTTAACTGATTTCATTTTCATTCTTCATTTAACTGATTTCATCTTTAACTGATTTCATCTTCATTTAACTGATTTAATCTTTAACTGATTTAATCTTCATGTAACTGATTTCATCTGTAACTGATTTCATCTTCATTTAACTGATTTCATCTGTAACTGATTTCATCTGTAACTGATTTCATCTTTAACTGATTTCATCTTCATTTAACTGATTTCATCTTTAACTGATTTCATCGTTAACTGATTTCATCTTCATGTAACTGACTTCATCTTTAACTGATTTCATCGTTAACTGATTTCATCTTCATTTAACTGATTTCATCGTTAACTGATTTCATCTTCATTTAACTGATTTCATCTTTAACTGATTTCATCTTCATTTAACTGATTTCATCTTCATTTAACTGATTTCATCTTTAACTGATTTCATCTTCATTTAACTGATTTCATCTTTAACTGATTTCATCTTCATTTAACTGATTTCATCTTCATTTAACTGATTTCATTTTCATTCTTCATTTAACTGATTTCATCTTCATTTAACTGATTTCATTTTCATTCTTCATTTAACTGATTTCATCTTTAACTGATTTCATCTTCATTTAACTGATTTAATCTTTAACTGATTTAATCTTCAGTTCTTTAAAGAGAGGCATAACATGAATCACCATGAGTAGCACTTAACAATATTCGGCACATTGGAAGAAAAACTTCCTTTAACAGGCAGAAACCTTGAGCAGAACCAGACTCATGTTGAACAGCCATCTGAAGAGACTGGATGGGCCGAACATGGGAGAGAAGGAGATGCAGGATAGAGACAGGCAAAGAGAGCAACAACAACATATGTCCTTGTTACATCAACAACAACAGGTAATACATACTTATGGTTACAATGCCAATAATAGTGGTACACTAGGGTGAAGATTAGCAAAAAAATAAATTAGCGAGAGAAGCAGAGTAATGATAAAGGCTGTAGTAATCGTTATTGTAACAGTTGAAGTCAACAGGTCTACTATTAGCATTAGCAGCAACAATAATGATACTATGGGGAAGACTGATGTTAGTAGTTGTTGCAGTCGAGCAGGTCCACAGCAGCAGGTGGTCTGCAGCAACAATCCCCAGGAGCCTACAAGACAAGGGAGCACTGATGTCTTCTGGCACTGAGGGCAAGTCCTACAAAACTGGGCAACATCTGCCTGTAACCTAAGCCAGTGAACGTGGCGTCCAATGCGGGCTAGGGTTTTGTGTTTCCCCAAGTGGCCAGCCCAGGGAACAGAGTGGCCCAAAAGAAGTACTGTGTCTCAGGCACTCTTGGGAACCACTAGCTGCTTCACTGGTCCATGCTGATGGAAGAGAATACCCTTCTGCATGAAATACTCCTCTCCTGAACTGTACTCAAGCTCGCTCTCCATCTCTCTCTCTTTAGCCGTCTGCAAAAAGGTGACTAAACTGCGGTCATCTTGTTGCATCTGATGCACGTTTGAAGGTACCTTGAAACCCAGTGGCAAATCTGGAGCCTCTTCACTTGCTGGTTTTACAACTGTGTGCTGGAATTTCTCCTGCCTCCTTTGTCTGCGTGACTTCTGAGACTTCCCTGGCTGGATGTCTCGGTCTGTGTCATTAAAAGGCAGGGCACTGAGGGTTACAGAGGGCTCATTCACTAGCTTAGCTTGGGCTCTCGTTACTGCAACATTACAGCTTTGAGGTTGGTGTAGCAAATCAAACAAAACTGGCAGATCACTACCCAACACCACTGGAAAAGGAAGATTGTCAGCAACTCCAATGTTCACAAGGTAGGGTTGCCCTTGGACTTCAATGTATATATCAGCAGTGGGGTAAGGCTTCCGATCCCCGTGCACACAGCAGATGGGAATAGTCTCTAGAGTATAGATAACATTAGCTGGTACGTACTGCCTGTGCACCAGGGTCTGATCACTACTAGTGTCAATAAGAGCCTTCAGAGCTTTACCATTAATTTTAACAGTTGTCATTTATGGATTGATTTTTAGATGTATGGTCATTCTGACGAGGCACAAAACACATTTGTGTGAGCTCAAGAGGGTTCTTTGGGCACCTTGGTTTAGTGTGACCTTCCTGTCCACACAGGTAACGAATGGAAACTTTGCTAGACTGTTTTGTTGGAGTGTATACTGGCTGGTTCTCCCTCATGGGAGCCTTACTCACACCTGGTGTTGCCCTCTGATGATGTTGAACTAATGCAAATTAAACAACTTTAAATGAATGAAAATAGCTAAATTGACCAGTTACTGAAGAGTTCTTTAAAGAAAACTAATATAGAAATGCAAATAAGTATAAGTAAAACAGAGGTCAAAAGTTTTAATCAGATGGAAAATCACACAAATATGGCAAGAAAGGTAAGGTAGGGGCACTGTGCACTAAACAAAACAATGAAAATGATAGGGAAACACCAGACAGGGCTGTGTGAGGAGTGTCAGGAATAGCAGTCAGTGGAACGTGTGTTGCTTAGCTGTAGGTGTTATAGAACAGAGAGAGAGAAGATGGGGGACAATTTGAGGGAATTAGAGATGCAGAAACTAACATTAAAGGGACTACGTACTATTAGTGAAAGGGCACAGCTCAGGGTACTGTTAGCTTTCCTAAGGGACACTGTGGTGTATTATAGCAGTGGTTCCCAATGTTTTTTCCTTGGAGTCCCCCTGCTTGTATCTAAGAAAGGCTGAGCCCCCCTAGCCTGCACATCAGTGGCGGTTCTAGACCAATTTTAATGAGGGGGCCTGGCTGGGGCCAGGGGTTTTGTCAGAGGGGCACATTCAACCCGGGGCAAAAAAGACAAAGATTCGAAATCTTATTTGATTTATTTTTATTTTCATAAAACTAGTGATAAACCATTGTAACCAAAGTGAATGGTTCAAAATATCACATTTGAGACACAAATATTTAAAAAATGATTTTACAGACTGTATTGACTGGAGAAAATAATCAGCAGATGAATTGATAATGAAAATAACTGTTAGGTGCAGCCTTGGTTCAGTTTCTCAGTCCAAAATTATATACATACATTGGCTGCCCTACTATTACAGCAACTGTATTCTGCGGTTTTGGTGATTTCTGGCGAACCGATCAACAAATGAGTTAAGACTCAATGCCTTTGCCCTCCTAGACTCGATGCTCAGTACACCCAGATTGCTTAATCTCTCGTCGTTCATGGTGGATCTGAGGTATGCTTTCACAAGCTTTAAAGTAGAAAAACTCTGTTCACAAGAAGCAGTACTCACTGGGATCGCAACTGCTATTTTACAGAGTCTGTGGGGTCAAAAAACACTTCTTTATATGGCTCAATGAACTGTACTAGCTCTACTGTACTGGAGGGTCTCTGCATCCCAGTCTGTATTTTCCTGTCTAAGATCCTTCTGAACTGATGTAGTTCATGCCCCAGGTCATCAATATTTGAATCATGCAATCGAGCAAATGAAAACAGAGCTGTCTCTTTCAGGAATGCATCTTTTTGGGGATTTAGAGCCTGGATGCGATTCATTATGTCACAGTTTCTCCTAGAAAATCGTCTTTCAAGCTCACTGAGCATTAGATCAATGACAGGGTAGAAAAAGTTTGTACGAAACCCGTCTTTATCTCGTTCTGACTCTCTCTGCCCAACAGTGGTCAGTACACAGTGCTCGCTGAGTTTAGAGCTTAGCGTTTTTTGTCGTTTTGCAGCTGGTGGTGTTGGATCACACTGCCCAAAAACATTCAACACTTCATCCCACACATCATCAAAAAACGACTCCTGCCTGAAATCGTTCAATGTCTGAACTAAAGCTTCAACTAAATCTACAGCTTTTGAAATGTCAAGTGTTGAAGACTGTAGCATATCAGAGAGAAGTTTTGTTTCTCCAAACACTTTATGGAGTGTAACAAGATACACTATGAATTCAAAATCGATCTGTGCCAGCAGACCTCAAGAGCCTCGAGCCTCAACAGATCTTTCACCTTTACATTCTTGGACTATCTCTTGCAGTAGTCGCTTAAGGGCAGGCAGTCGATCCATGATGTTACGTAGAGCTATAAATCGACATGCCCAACGAGTGTCACTTAAACGCTGGAGCTCTCTTGGTGCACCTTCGTACATCTCTCTTTGTATAGCTAGCCATTTAGGATGGACAGCTGATCCAGATGTGAACACATATAGTTTTTCTAGTAAGTAGAAGAACACCTCTACCTCCGGGACAGCTTTGACTGTATCTACTAAAACTAGATTTAGACAGTGGGCGGTGCAATGGATGTAAAAGGCATATTTTGCTTCCTCTTTGATTCTCGCCTGTACCCCGGAATGCTTACCCCTCATGACAGAAGCCCCATCATAAGCTTGGCCTACGAGGTTCTTTTTGTACTCTAGACCATGATTTTCCAGTATGTGGATTATTTTCACACTAAGCCCTGCTGCATCGAGCTTCTCTGTGGATTCAAAACGGAGAAAACTTTCCTGGATAGCTACAATGTAGTAGTACCTTAGTACGAGAGAGATCTGTTCCTTTTTCTTTACATCTTTTGTTTCGTCTGCTATGATGCTGGAGACTTCACTGTTTTTCACTTCTTCTGTAATTTCAGTTCAAACTATGTCTGCTAAACAATCCAGAACCTCATTCTGAATGATTTTGCTTGTGTACTTTGCATTATTAATGGAAGTCAACCTTTTTTTAACAGCTTCGTCGTGGTTAGCGATTGTGTCGAGAATTGCCTTGAAGTTCCCTTTATTATCTGAGTCTGCAGCCTCATCGTGACCTCTTTGAGCCATGTTTTGAGTGGCAGTAAGTAAAAGCACTTCCAATATTGTTTTTATGTATTCCCGATTTTCTTTGACCTGTCTGTTGTGCTCCTTGTTTAAGATATGGACCAGTGTTGCATTAGCTGCTGCAGCTCTCTGATAGTCCCTCCATGTAACCATGGCTTGTTTGTGCCGCTCAGACCTTGAATGCAATGCAAACTCCCCCACTTTGTAAGATGCTTTCTTCCAGTTTTTGAAACCAACTGGCGAGTCAAAGACTGTGTCTGGGCTATTGGGAGGGCTAAAATGTCTGCAAGCGTAACAATACGCAGAGTCCAACTGTTGTGAATATTCAAGGCAGGGGTGGATGTGGTTAGGGTTAGGGTTGTGGTTAGGGTTTCATCGTTAACTGATTTCATCTTCATTTAACTGACTTCATCGTTAACTGATTTCATCTTCATTTAACTGATTTCATTTTCATTCTTCATTTAACTGATTTCATCTTCATTTAACTGATTTCATTTTCATTCTTCATTTAACTGATTTCATCTTTAACTGATTTAATCTTCATGTAACTGATTTCATCTGTAACTGATTTCATCGTTAACTGATTTCATCTTCATTTAACGGATTTCATCTACATTTAACTGATTTAATCTTTAACTGATTTCATCTTCATGTAACTGATTTCATCTGTAACTGATTTCATCTTTAACTGATTTCATCGTTAACTGATTTCATCTTCATTTAACTGATTTCATTTTCATTCTTCATTTAACTGATTTCATCTTTAACTGATTTAATCTTCATGTAACTGATTTCATCTTTAACTGATTTAATCTTCATGTAACTGATTTCATCTGTAACTGATTTCATCTTCATTTAACTGATTTCATCGTTAACTGATTTCATCTTCATGTAACTGATTTCATCTTCATTTAACTGATTTCATCGTTAACTGATTTCATCTTCATTTAACTGATTTCATCTTTAACTGATTTCATCGTTAACTGATTTCATCTTCATTTAACTGACTTCATCTTTAACTGATTTCATCGTTAACTGATTTCATCTTCATTTAACTGATTTCATCTTTAACTGATTTCATCTTCATTTAACTGATTTCATTTTCATTCTTCATTTAACTGATTTCATCTTTAACTGATTTCATCTTCATTTAACTGATTTCATCTTTAACTGATTTCATCTTCATTTAACTGATTTCATTTTCATTCTTCATGTAACTGATTTCATCTGTAACTGATTTCATCTTCATTTAACTGATTTCATCTGTAACTGATTTCATCGTTAACTGATTTCATCTTCATTTAACTGATTTCATCGTTAACTGATTTCATCTTCATTTAACTGATTTCATCTTCATTTAACTGATTTCATCTGTAACTGATTTCATCTTTAACTGATTTCATCTTCATTTAACTGATTTCATCGTTAACTGATTTCATCTTTAACTGATTTCATCTTTAACTGATTTAATCTTCATGTAACTGATTTCATCTGTAACTGATTTCATCGTTAACTGATTTCATCTTCATTTAACGGATTTCATCTACATTTAACTGATTTAATCTTTAACTGATTTCATCTTCATGTAACTGATTTCATCTGTAACTGATTTCATCTTTAACTGATTTCATCGTTAACTGATTTCATCTTCATTTAACTGATTTCATTTTCATTCTTCATTTAACTGATTTCATCTTTAACTGATTTAATCTTCATGTAACTGATTTCATCTTTAACTGATTTAATCTTCATGTAACTGATTTCATCTGTAACTGATTTCATCTTCATTTAACTGATTTCATCGTTAACTGATTTCATCTTCATGTAACTGATTTCATCTTCATTTAACTGATTTCATCGTTAACTGATTTCATCTTCATTTAACTGATTTCATCGTTAACTGATTTCATCTTCATTTAACTGATTTCATCTTTAACTGATTTCATCGTTAACTGATTTCATCTTCATTTAACTGACTTCATCTTTAACTGATTTCATCGTTAACTGATTTCATCTTCATTTAACTGATTTCATCTTTAACTGATTTCATCTTCATTTAACTGATTTCATTTTCATTCTTCATTTAACTGATTTCATCTTTAACTGATTTCATCTTCATTTAACTGATTTAATCTTTAACTGATTTCATCTTCATTTAACTGATTTCATTTTCATTCTTCATGTAACTGATTTCATCTGTAACTGATTTCATCTTCATTTAACTGATTTCATCGTTAACTGATTTCATCTTCATTTAACTGATTTCATCTTCATTTAACTGATTTCATCTTTAACTGATTTCATCGTTAACTGATTTCATCTTCATTTAACTGATTTCATCGTTAACTGATTTCATCTTCATTTAACTGATTTCATCTTCATTTAACTGATTTCATCTTTAACTGATTTCATCTTCATTTAACTGATTTCATCGTTAACTGATTTCATCTTTAACTGATTTCATCTTCATTTAACTGATTTCATCTTCATTTAACTGATTTCATCTTTAACTGATTTCATCTTTAACTGATTTCATCTTCATTTAACTGATTTCATCGTTAACTGATTTCATCTTCATTTAACTGATTTCATTTTCATTCTTCATTTAACTGATTTCATCTTTAACTGATTTCATCTTCATGTAACTGATTTCATCTTTAACTGATTTCATCGTTAACTGATTTAATCTTCATTTAACTGATTTCATCTGTAACTGATTTCATCTTCATTTAACTGATTTCATCTTTAACTGATTTCATCTTCATTTAACTGATTTCATTTTCATTCTTCATTTAACTGATTTCATCTTTAACTGATTTCATCTTCATTTAACTGATTTCATCTACATTTAACTGATTTTATCTTTAACTGATTTAATCTTCATGTAACTGATTTCATTTTCATTCTTCATTTAACTGATTTCATCTTTAACTGATTTCATCTTCATGTAACTGATTTCATCTTTAACTGATTTCATCTTCATTTAACTGATTTCATCGTTAACTGATTTCATCTTCATTTAACTGATTTCATTTTCATTCTTCATTTAACTGATTTCATCTTTAACTGATTTCATCTTCATGTAACTGATTTCATCTTTAACTGATTTCATCGTTAACTGATTTAATCTTCATTTAACTGATTTCATCTGTAACTGATTTCATCTTCATTTAACTGATTTCATCGTTAACTGATTTCATCTTCATTTAACTGATTTCATTTTCATTCTTCATTTAACTGATTTCATCTTTAACTGATTTCATCTTCATGTAACTGATTTCATCTTTAACTGATTTAATCTTCATTTAACTGATTTCATCTGTAACTGATTTCATCTTCATTTAACTGATTTCATCTTTAACTGATTTCATCTTCATTTAACTGATTTCATTTTCATTCTTCATTTAACTGATTTCATCTTTAACTGATTTCATCTTCATTTAACTGATTTTATCTTTAACTGATTTAATCTTCATTTAACTGATTTCATCTGTAACTGATTTCATCTTTAACTGATTTCATCTTCATGTAACTGATTTCATCTGTAACTGATTTCATCTGTAACTGATTTCATCTTTAACTGATTTCATCTGTAACTGATTTCATCTTCATTTAACTGATTTCATCTTTAACTGATTTCATCTTCATGTAACTGATTTCATCTGTAACTGATTTCATCTTCATTTAACTGATTTCATCTTTAACTGATTTCATCGTTAACTGATTTCATCTTCATTTAACTGATTTCATCTTTAACTGATTTCATCTGTAACTGATTTCATCTTCATGTAACTGATTTCATCGTTAACTGATTTCATCTTTAACTGATTTCATCTTCATTTAACTGATTTCATCTTTAACTGATTTCATTTTCATTTAACTGATTTCATCTTTAACTGATTTCATTTTCATTTAACTGATTTCATCGTTAACTGATTTCATCTTCATTTAACTGATTTCATCTTTAACTGATTTCATCTGTAACTGATTTCATCTTCATGTAACTGATTTCATCGTTAACTGATTTCATCTTTAACTGATTTCATCTTCATTTAACTGATTTCATCTTTAACTGATTTCATCGTTAACTGATTTCATCTTCATTTAACTGATTTCATCTTTAACTGATTTCATCGTTAACTGATTTCATCTTCATTTAACTGATTTCATCTTTAACTGATTTCATCGTTAACTGATTTCATCTTCATTTAACTGATTTCATTTTCATTCTTCATTTAACTGATTTCATCTGTAACTGATTTCATCTTCATTTAACTGATTTCATCTTTAACTGATTTCATCGTTAACTGATTTCATCTTCATTTAACTGATTTCATTTTCATTCTTCATTTAACTGATTTCATCTTTAACTGATTTCATTTTCATTTAACTGATTTCATCGTTAACTGATTTCATCTTCATTTAACTGATTTCATCTTTAACTGATTTCATCTGTAACTGATTTCATCTTCATGTAACTGATTTCATCGTTAACTGATTTCATCTTTAACTGATTTCATCTTCATTTAACTGATTTCATCTTTAACTGATTTCATCGTTAACTGATTTCATCTTCATTTAACTGATTTCATCTTTAACTGATTTCATCGTTAACTGATTTCATCTTCATTTAACTGATTTCATCTTTAACTGATTTCATCGTTAACTGATTTCATCTTCATTTAACTGATTTCATTTTCATTCTTCATTTAACTGATTTCATCGTTAACTGATTTCATCTTCATTTAACTGATTTCATCGTTAACTGATTTCATCTTCATTTAACTGATTTCATCTGTAACTGATTTCATCTGTAACTGATTTCATCTTTAACTGATTTCATCTTCATTTAACTGATTTCATCTACATTTAACTGATTTCATCTGTAACTGATTTCATCTGTAACTGATTTCATCTTTAACTGATTTCATCTTCATTTAACGTGTGTGTGTGCTGATCTCGCCCCCCCCCACCTGCAACACAACAGGAAAGATTAATTATCACGCCAAGGTCATCGCATACTGTCAGGATTATTATTATCAGTCTTTATTATTGTTTCATCCCCATTATCATTATTATTATTATCATTATTATTATTATTATCTTTAGGATTATTATTATCACTTTTTAGGTTAACATTACTCTCATTGCCATTTATTTAACTTGATTTATTGTTTCCTAACCTTAACCTTTCCCAATATGATCCCTAACCTTAACCTGTCCCCCTCCTGGTCTCTAACCTTAACCTTTCCCCTCCCCTGGACCCTAACCTTAACCTCTCCCCTCTCTGGGCCCCAATCTGGATGGAAAATATCCCCCCTGGGCCCTCATCTGAACCTCAGTCATGCCACAGTTTGGCTCCTCTCTGCTCTCCTCAGATCACACACAATAAACCCTATGGTCATCAACTTTGCCACCATCTGCTGGACAAAACAGCATCCTGCAACCTGGACAATCTCCCAGCCCCTCAACCACAGCTCTACCAATGAGCCACCAGAAGAACACTATTCCCCTCCCCCACCTGCCCCCACCTGTTACCCCTCACTTAGGATAGGCACATTTCTTTTACAGGACCACACCCACTCTTCTGGACCAATCTGGAGGGGGGAGGCCTGAACTGGAGGGAAAATCTACCATTTTAAGTGAGCCTCTCTCCTCCAGACTTCATCTCTCCTCGACTCCCCTCTGAGGAAGCAGCACCTGCTGCGAAACGTCAGGGACTCCTGTCTGCGCTGGAGCGAGACACCCTGTCTTTTCTTTTGAAATTTTATGGTTAAATATTGAAAAAATACGGGCACTGTTTTTATCCCACACCATTGTTTTAATCTAAGACTATTAAAAGTTAAGTTTTAGCATAACCAGAGCGGCACCCCCTGAGGACTCCTAACCTTCCCCCCAGCCGGGGGCAACCTAACCATCCTGAACCGTCCACAAAAAAGTGAACTTTATTCACCTGCCTGGAATCTCTAAGTCTCCTCAACAGAACCAAAATGGCCGCCATACAACATGGGAAGAGGACAGCCAGAGATTACAGGCCTCAACATCGGCTCTACATCCAAGACCAGTCGACGCAGGACACTCAGGTGGGTGCACAAAATGGTTTTATGGTGTCAGGGACAGGGCACCAGCGCAGCCAGGGGCAGAGGAGGGATGAAGGGTCCAGAATACACCACACAACAGACATTAGCACCCAACACCACACTACAAGGCATATACATGCACCCACCAGACAGAAACACAGAGACAGGCACTTTTACAGTCACTCACTTTCACCACCTAGACAGCCACTGGACGAATATACACGGACAACAGCTAAGCAGTACTTCAAGGTCATTCAGGCAGTTCACCATTCCCACATCATGAAAGATGCAATAGCTACAGGTCATTTTCCCACAGGCATGATGAGACAGGTCACTAAAGTCAGTCAGCTCATAAAACCGTCATCACCAAATTCAACAATCAGCGCTTTTATTCAAGAAAACACACGTGAATGGATGGACTCTAACATACACTTACTACTGGACCACTATCAAAACAACATTCCCACCCTCACAGAGGTCTGGGGGGAAAGCCTAGCCCTGGAGGTAGCAAAAGGTTGGGCTAACCGACGCTACGGGGCTAGGCTACACCCTCAGGCCTTCATCACTGCACATTCACATATATTTTATCCCACAGAGCAGGATTCACTTTCACCCCCTCCTTCACCCCCTCCCACTCCCTCCCCTCCCCCCTCCCCCCCTCTCCATGTCTCTCCCCAGCACTTTTCTCTCCCCCCTGGTCCCCATCTCCCCCAACCCACAGAACATGGAGAATTGGACAATCCCCCAGAGGAGCAGTATTGGGAGGAGTCGGACTCGAGCGAGGGGGGACAACCGCCCGCCCTGCCCGAAGCAGGGGGTGATGCAGGTAACCCCCAGTATCCGGGACCAACAATATCATTACAAACACCAATAACCTCTAACATTACTCCTAGCCCGGAGTCCTCAGTGAAGCCTAAACGGGCCCACAGAGCCACTCAAGCATCAAACCCACCCATGCAAAGAAGCATCTCACCCCCCCAGACAGCTCGGGCAGAGGCGGAGAAACGACACCCTCGACCAACATCGTCTCCCCCCAGCTCGTTTTCTGGCTCCTCCCCACAGAAAGGTGCATTTATCCAACCCTTCCATTCCATCTCTCACGTCCCCTGTGTCTGCAGGTCCCCCCCACAGAACATAACAACATCCACCGGGAGCTGTCGGCCTACAGGAAACGAGAAAACACCGAAAGAGGCCCAGTTTTACCACCGACAACCACGAACATCAGTATTTGATACCCCGGTCTCCCCGATTCAGTCCCTAGGGGGTCCTTATTTTTTGAGCCCACCTCACCTGCAAACCTTCACAAACAGAAGATCAACCAATCACACACTGTGAGTAAGGTAATGATGAGTGGGCTCTCACAGAAAGTCAAAGTGACGTACTCTGGAACCTCCACTGAACCCCTCACTAACAAATATCAGAAATACAGTTAGTAGGACGGAGGCCGGCAGCTCCCCCTGGAGACCACAAGGAGGAGAGCAGAGAGGTACTGGTTACAGATTCGACATTTAAATTTCACTTGAAAAAAACAATAACTTGATTTCTCCCTCCTTCTCTCCCCTCGCCCAGGGGGGTCTACGAAAACAAAACTGTTAAACATCTGCAATAAAATTTAAACCACAACACTGGACTCTGGTTTCATGTACATCTTTTACAGCCATTAATGTATAATTATTCACTTACCTGCCATAACCTACCTGTAAAGTCTAACATCAGATCTCACCTACCTGCATTTCAGTTTCCAGGTGGGGGGGCTCGACCTTCGGCACACCCCCAGGCCCGCGCACCTAAGACCGAAAGGGTAAAACAAGAATAAGTCCAACACCGAACCTAACAACTTACTCGAGCCTAAGTATCCACATTAACAACAGAATCAAAAGGAACTTTGAAGACACTCAAAGGAACAATTCTGTGATGCAGGAATTTAGGATCATATCAGCATATAGGAAAAACAAAAACTTACAGGACATCTTAGTCAAAAGTAAACTAAAACCAAAACCGGGACAACCACACAAAAACAAACCGCAGTTCTTTAAAGAGAAAAAATCTGTAAAGAACAGTGGAACCAAACAGGTATTTCCCATCCTCCAGAAAATCAATCTGGACACAAGAAACTGCGTGTACATCATCACATGCAACAAATGCGGGAGCCAGTACATAGGAGAAACAGGGAATTCCATCCGAATCCGACTGGCACAACACAGATATAACATTAAGAACCAGAAAGAAATGCACACTAAATTAGTCCCACATTTTCTGGAACACGGCCTTCAATCACTAGAAGTGAGCGGACTCGAACACAACATTAATTGGACAGCTGCACAACGGCAGCAGACAGAGAGATACTGGATTCGTCAACTCGACACCAGATATCCCACTGGACTGAACATTAAATAAATTTGACATGCTTTCTCAGCCCGACCTGCCGAGTATCAGAGTGAGGTTTGAATCAGGGAATCCACAGATGGCCTATGCATTCCCTGTCTTTTTTAGAAGCACAAGTCAGTTAAAACTGACAGCTCTAGAAAGCAGGATCCGTTGTCCCGAACCTAACCCTAACCCTAACCCTGTCCCCATATAAGTCAATGGGACAGTGTGTAACACCCAAAAAGTGTCCCCAAGAAAGTTGCTAGGAGCACGTTTCAGGCCATTTGGAGTCGATTGGATATGGTAATGTGTAATACCAGGGTTAGGGGTAGGGTTATTTTTAGTTGGCCATAACTCGAGAACCATAAGTCGTAGACACTCAGAGGACTCGCAGGTGCCACAAATGGGGGGGTAGGTCAAGGTCCCATCTCGCTATCTCACTTCCCTGAGGATCCCCCATTTTGCCATTTTGTTTTGGCCATAACTTTTCAACCGTACGTCGTAGAGACTCAAGAGTGCGACCGTTGGACTCGGGGTACACACAAATGGGAGGGTAGGTCAAGGTCCCATCGCTCTATCTCACTTCCCTGAGGATCGCACATTTTGCGATTTTGCATTTATCCCCTTAGTCTAAACACCTACACTATCTGTAAACATAAAAACAATTCATTACATTTATCCAAAATTTATAGACTCTATAGATTGTGAATTCATATTCACAATTCAAAAAGCCAACAATAATTTTAAAATATATAAAACTAAAATGATAAACCCATATTATAAAAAGAATTCATTAAAATCAATTATATATATTCATATTCATACTAATTATAGAGTTAAATTCATGGCGGGATTAAAAACAGGTTGGCATAAAAGGGGTTAAAAACAAGATAGCTAAAACACCAAGTAAAAAAGTGAATTCATTTTGCACACTGCATTATTTTTTCAGGGGTTATAAATACAGGGGAAAGGGAAGCTTGCCTTTATTCTTGCTCTGGCTTTGGAAGAGACAACAGTGCCTGCAGCCTCTCTAATCATTTGTGCCCGAGCCTGAAGAAGACCTTCACAGGTCGAAACGTTGCGAGGGCACTTTTGATTTTATTTCATTTAATTCACTTAGGGAGTTTTTTTATTTATAGATTTTATTTAAAAATAATTTGATTTGACATATTTAAAAAAAAAAAAAGAGAAATTAAAATTGCCAGTCACCATGAGCTGGGCTCATGATGACGGCTGGACCACAGTGCGGTACAGGAGGAGGGATGGTCGCCCCCGCTACCGCACCAACGACCCACGACCACCAAACCCTGCAGGGTCATCCTGGGGGCGAGAGAGAGGGGATGATAGAGGGATGGCCCGAGCCTTTCCTGTCTTCCCAGCTGGGAGACAGGTTCCCTTCCCCTATCCTAACCCTAACCCTTCTAACCCAGTCAGAAAGTATCAGGAGAGAGCAACTGTCTGTGGCCACCACATGCAAAACCATTCCCTTTTTGGGGGTTTTGCCTCTCCATTATAACAACAATAAATGTATATCAATCCATCTGCCTGTCATATCCCACATGTAAAACCTAATCATGTATATCACTCACCTCCATCTCAGCATCCAGGTGGGGGGCTTGACTTTCGACACACCCCCAGGCCAGTGCACCCAACTCCCAGCCAATAAGTATTCACAAACTCTGATGATTTCCATCATTACAGTTTAAAAGAAATGTTGAATTATTATTTTCAATGTACCCAAGAGATTTAAATAAAGTTACATTGCTTTATTTATAAAAGGTGAATTACATATTCCCTTTAAAGCTCGATGAAAACATTTTTCCCTCAGTAAAACTTTTAAAAATAAATGTCTTCTGTCTGTAACCTGATTACTGCCACCAGTAAAACTAAAGTTCTTCTTCTTCTTCTCTGGTTACATGGATGCCAGACAGGGTCAAATATCGTCTCCTGCAAGTTCAACCTGCAGGGTCAGAGGTCAAACACAAAGAAGTGTGTGTGTGTGTGTGTGTGTCTATATTAGGAGGACGGATGAGAACCTGGTCACCAAACAGGAAACAGTTCCCAATCTTCTGCTGGTGTGAGGGCTGACATGGAGCTGCAGAGGTGAGTAGATATCACTATTGATTATAATTTAAAGCTGATTATTCAGAAATACTTTGATTCCTTTGATTGATACCTCTGTTGGGTGCTATTTTGTGTTGAAGCTTGTGGTTTTCTGTTGTCACAGTAAGAACATATGATAATATAATAATAATAATAATTCTAACACGTTTCCATTGTGTTCAGTCACTATAAAGTGATTAAAGTTCAGAGCTGTTGGTCTAACAAAGGTTAACAGTGTCTGCACTGATCTTTGATAATATGATCAATTCATAATAAATCACATTGTCTTAATAATGACTTCTATATAATATCAATGACCCTGACAAGTAAAAAAAAAAGTATAAAGTTGTTTTTTGTTGAATACGTGCAGCAGGACTAGTTTAATGTGAAAATAAAAGCATCCCAGTTTGTGTTTGATAATGTGTCGAGACATTGTGGTTCAGATGTGATGAGACATTTGTTTAGTTTTGTTTAGTTTTTTTAAAGATTTTTTTTTTGGCCTTTGGCTTTATTGATAGGACAGCTGAAGATAGACAGGAAACCTTGGGAGTAGAGAGTGGGGGGTGACATGCACCAAATGATCGGCAGACCGGGAGTCTAACCTGTGGTCAGTGCGACGAGGACTGCAGCCTCTGTACACGGGGCGCCTGCTCTACCGACTGAGCCAAACAGCACACCAGACATTTTGTTTTTAATACAAAGATTTCTATCATCGGTCCTGTTACAGTTTGCAATGATTCATGTAAACAAGTAAAGTTCTATTATTAATTACTGATAAACAGGCTCTTCTTTAATAATAACGGTTCTTTAAATGTTTAATCCGCTGCAAGGATTCACTAAAAGTATGTTAACGTGTTCCTGCCTGTAATACATAACACGTCAAGTGTTAACAAACAAGTTAAAGTGGCTATTGGATAATTATAGATTAAATAACTGCTGAAGCTCGTTTCATCGTGACAATCGGGGTCAAATCTGACCAACTCACCAAACGTGAAAATGTCTTCAATCAGATTCAAATTTTAAAGTTGTTCAGGATTTCATGAAAACATTTTTTCTTCAGATCTGATGTGATCAGCTGGGAGGAGGAAGCGGCGAAGATGAAGATGGTAAGACAAAATGTTTGTTTTCTTTCTTTGATTAATTTGTTCAGAATCAAACATTTTGTTTAATTTTTTGTTTTAAATTTTTTTTTATATTTCCAAATATGTTAAATATATTTTATAAATATTACAGATGATATATAGAAAGATTTTACAATATAAACATGAAACCACAGAATGTTTCCTGGGTTCAAAGAAAGTGTGTGTGTGTGTGAACTGCCTGACCTCCGACCTCTGACATGTGATTGGTGGATAATAAAGTAACATCAGCAGCAGTCCATCTGTCGCTATCATGGTAACTGTCAGTCTGTCGTCATGGTAACTGTCAGCTGTCATCTGTCTTCTTGTTGAATTTGTCGTATTCTTTATCAGGAATCATCTGTTTTTAATTAATCGCTGATTTAAAAGTTAATAATAAAGGTTTCATATTTCCTGAAGGTTTAGTTTGTGTGTAAAGACTTATCATACACCTTTGTTTTCTCTGCACACCTGTGGACAAACTACCTGAGAGCAGATTTACATCATGATGGTATGAGAAAACCTTTGCAGCGATCTACATGGTGTGTGAATGTTCTCATACTTAAGCATAACTGTATTTCCGGCTCGATGCCTCAGAGAAAGAAGTCATGTTTATGTTGTTCCACCTGAGATCCCAGCTCTGCAGACTCTGGTACAGCCGTCTACTTATAAGACATTTAATAGTGTATGTATATATACAGTATATATATACACTCGCTGTACACCTGTACAATGTAATGCAGTTCAAGACTCCAGCACTGCCAGGGATTCTGCTTTTCTGAAGTTTAGTGTTGGTTGACTTTTGTTTTGTTGCGAGTCTGAAGTGTGTAAATTCAATGATGTTTATTACTGAGGCCACAGTTAAAGGTGCTGTTGTGCTGAACTACATCATATTGAGGTGTGTCTCTAATTTTCATCCTCACTATTTGAATACATGAGAGGGCCAGAGTATTAGAAACACCTCCGAAGATAATGCAGCTCAGTACAGCCGCACCACCAATGATGAACTAACACCCCTACGACAGCTTAGAAAAGAGCCTGCACATGACAGGCAACATGAAAGCAGATCTTATGGCTGAGCTGGTGTGTTGCATTACATTAGATTTTTGAGGTGTACCTAATAAAGTGGCCAGTGAGTGTTTATATACACATAGACAGACAGACAGACATTCAATCAAAAACAATTCAATTCATCGACATTCTGTGTTGTCTGGTTTGGAGCTTGAGTCAATAATAAAGCTTTTGATTGAACTGATTATGTTCCCCTTTCATCAGTTAGGAATCACTTTTGTTTATATTGTTTGTTCTGTTTGTGTCATGTGATCTAAAAAAACATTTAAAACAAACAGTTTAATATCTGATGTGAGATATAGAATGACACTAGAGAAGGTCAAGTCTGACACACATAGACACATAAACTTAGGCGTCTGTTCCTCTTTAAGCTGCTGATAAAATTCTGTAAGAGAGAGGTCAAACGTCAGGTCCTCGTTATTGTTATTTCTGTTCTGGTTATTGGAGTCACTCAGCAGAGTGTCAGCTGGAAGACTTTAAATAAAGTTTTATGATTCAAAGTCTGTGTCACAGAACCATCAACAAGTTTAGTCAGTGATGGTGTGTAATCTCATGCTGTGCTGTAACTAACTGTCACTAGTTTGAGTGATGAATTAAGAACACATATTTATGAAAGAAAACCTGAACACGAACATCGTGTGAATCACAATTTGAAGATTTTCAGAAAACAAAGTGAGGAAGAGAAGATAATCCTTTAATATTATAATGTCATTTCTTTTTTTTCTTTTTTTTTAAGATTATTTTTTTGGCCTTTTTGGCTTTATTTTTATAGGACAGCTGAAGATAGACAGGAAGTGTTGGGAGTAGAGAGTGGGGGATGACATGCACAAATGATCGGCAGACCGGGAGTCGAGCCTGCGATCAGTGCGACGAGGGCTGTAGCCTCTGTACATGGGGCGCCTGCTCTACCGACTGAGCTAAACAGCGCCCCTATAATGTCATTTCTAAGGACAAATAAGTAACCCAATGTTTCATCTGTGTTCAGCAGATGGAGAACATCGGCTACGAGTCATCTGTCTGTCAGGAGAAAAAAGACTCAGATCGTCCAATCAGCATCAAGGTCAGAGCAAAGAAACTGTCAGTGATTAGCTGATTAAAGAACCCTGCAGGTGTTTACTAAACCACATCCTTACCTGAACCAGGTTTTCGGTTGAGCTTCTTCAACCAGCTGCTGTGAAACCGGTTTGATGTCTATCCTCTGACGATGATATATGCTCTGGGAATGTCGACCATCTTTTCTGTGCTTTCGGTGTAGCCAGCAGTTAGAGATAAAGGACTTCCAGCCAAGACTTCCTTTTGTGTGCGCTGCATGGTTTACAGTCCCACTAGAAACTTTAGAAGTGAGAATGGAGATAAAGTTAAGACACAACGTCTAAGAGTAATCTTAACAACATCAACATCGACATGTTGGTATATAAAAATGTAAACACAAAGCAGAACCTGGAACCAAACAAAGTTACGAAGAATCCTTTGATCCTGTCTGCCTGTCTGTCCTCTTCCTGTCTTGCTTCCTTTCTTCAGACGGATAAATCTGGCCGTCTCCTCGTTGAGACTCCTGCAGACCTTCAGAATCTTCTTCTGTTGAGGAAGACGAAGAAAGAGCAGAAAGCTGCTGTGAGGAAACCGGCTGCCTCCCCTACAGTTCAGATGGTGGTAAGATAACACAAAGTCTTTAACTTCACCTGCAACAAGAAAATAAACTGAATTTAATTAGCAGATACATTAAATAGAACAGAGATTAATTAAACTTGAATTCATAAAAGCTAATAATAAAAACAAACATTCATCAATTATCATTTTCTTCACAAAAGGAAAAAATGTGAGAAAAGATAATTTCATTGCTGAGATATTAAAGTGTGTTACAGTAGAAGTTTAACTTGATCTGTTATTGTTCAAATATTCTTGAAATAAAATGTTTAAATTCTAATTAAAATCTTAATAATAAAGAGCAGTAGCTTGTGTTAATGAGTCACGTGACCCGTGTTGTTGTTTTTCAGCCGTATTATGTGGACGAGGAGGACTTCTTCAAAGCCTGTGATCAGAATCAGCTGCTGCTGATTGACAGGTACCTGTCGACAGGTGGAGACGTCAACGCCTGTGACACGGTAAGTCAGCAACACTCAATGATTCTATAGGATCAGAGATTTTTTAATTCACTGAACAAATCGAGAAGACACCAAGAACAGTCCACCAGTTAACTAGTTTTCAATGAATTAAGTGTGTGTGTGTGTGTGTGTGTGTGTGTGTGTGTGTGTGTGTGTGTGTGTGTGTGTGTGTGTGTGAGTTCAGTTTGAGCGTACAGGTCTGCACAGAGCCGCTTCCAAAGGATACACAGAGGTCGTCACTAAACTGATTGAAGCCGGAGTGAACGTCCACCACAGAGATAAGGTGGATATATGTATATATAGCTGTTAGCTGTAAATCTGTTTCCCTGGTATCTGATGGTCTGACGGACACCTGAAACAATCATTTCCATCCCATAGTATTCTACATACGACTTGGAAACGAGAGATATTTGTACTCTGCTCAGCTTAGCCAGAAAGCTAACACTATGCTAGCAGGATTCAGTCAAAAACATTTTTGTTTTTAGATTCAGAACCAGTTTGATCCAGTTAAAGAAACAGTTCTGCTTCTGTCCAGCTTTGGTCCACCTGTCTTCACTCTGCGTGTCGACATGGAAATGTGAGTGTCCTGAAACTGCTGCTGAACCACGGAGCCGACATCACTGCGACAGACAAGGTACTACTGCTGCTACTAATGCTACTAATGCTACTGCTGCTACTAATGCTACTGCTGCTACTACTGCAACAGACATTACTGCGACAGACAAGGTACTACTACTACTGCTACTGCTGCTACTACTGCTACTGCTGCTACTAATGCTACTGACTGAATTTCCCAGAGGGAGTCATCCCAAAGGGATCAATAAAGTTGAGTCTAAGTCTAAGTCTAAGTCTACTGCTACTGCTACTGCTACTACTGCAACAGACAACAGACATAACAGCAACAGACAAGGTACTACTGCTGCTACTACTGCTATTACTGCAACAGACATTACTGCAACAGACAAGAAGGTACTACTACACACAAAAGTACTAATATTACTACTACTACAAATTCATGTACTACTACTACCAGACATTACATCACAGACTACTATGGTTAATACTCGAAGTTCATCTGCTACCTTTAATAGTTGTAGTGCTACGACTAAAAATTTAAACTAACGATTCGAGTCACAAAGACATTTTGTTAAACTCAAAAATATATGTGTGTGTGTGTGTGTGTGTGTGTAGCTGGACAGCACTCCTCTTCATGTCTCTGTGAGGACTGGACATCAGGACTGTGTTGAATATCTGATTCACTGTGGAGCTGAAGTGAACACACAGGACAGAGTTTGTACACACACACACACACACACACACACACACACACACACACAGTAACTACAGTTCTCTGATTTCCAAAGAAAAATATAAATGCTGAATATATTTGACTTCATATGGTTATTGCTGTTATGACCATTTTAATTATTTTGTCAAATTTATTCTTCTAAAAAGTATTTTCTCTTTCTGTAACTGTAGACGTGAACCGTGTGTGTGTGTGTGTGTGTGTGTGTGTTTCAGGAGGGAGACTCTCCTCTCCATGACGCTGTTCGTCTAAACAGATGTAAAATCATTCAGCTGTTGTTGATGCACGGTGCCGACACACACATCACCAACCAGGTAACAGCTGACTTAGGAGCCTCCATGAGTCTCTGGGGGCCTCCAGGAGCGTCCGGGGGCCTGTAGCAGTCTCTGGGGGCCTCCAGGAGCGTCCGGGGGCCTGTAGCAGTCTCTGGGGGCCTCCAGGAGCGTCCGGGGGCCTGTAGCAGTCTCTGGGGGCCTCCAGGAGCGTCCGGGGGCCTGTAGCAGTCTCTGGGGGCCTCCAGGAGCCTCCGGGGGCCTGTAGCATTCTCTATGTTAATTCATGTTAATGTGTTTTTAATGTGGTCCACTTTGTGACATCGATAAGTGTTCGGTCGTTCCTGCAGAATCCTCAGCTTCGAAAGAAACTGTCTTCGAGTTTCCTTGTTCAGAACATTTTAAATCCTCCACAACATTAAAGTGTGATTGAAATGTTTGATGAAAACGTTACTCTTCTTTCTGCGCTACTCTCTGGTAGATTTACATGTTTATCTTTAGGCTGGAGAAAGATCCAACACTGAGACAGATGGAGTCCTGTTGTCTGCTTCGATAGATTTCACTTATAGCTCTAACATTTCATGGAGTCAATATTTCCAGCTAAGTTTTAGCAGCTGATTTGAACTTTTCTTCTGAGATTCTGCTTTTAGTTTGAACCCACCATGATTACTTGAACTCTGACTAAATAAATCTTTGATCAGAGCAAGTCAGAAGTCTCAATCCTTGTCGAGTCATTTATTGATTCAGACACTGTTGGTCCTTCTTATACTGAATTTGTCTCGACGACGTGCACTTTGAAATCAGCAGTTGCAGAGTTATCGAGATGAATTTTTGGGGTTCTGAGACTTCTTTTACCATCATGCTGCCTCTTTACTCTTTGCCCCTTTCCAGACTTATCAGCATTTCAAGTTCTCTTTTCTGTTCTACTTTTCCATGTAAGAAACCTGGACTTTAATTTCATGGTATCAAACATGATTACCTCATGTCAGATGTAAAATATATATTCAATTCTATTACCTGTATCTACAGACACACAATAAATAGTACAAATGTCGACATGTCTGAATATTCACATGAATATTAATGAACATTTTTCATTTCTGTCTGTCAGGAGGGACGTCGTCCTCTGGATGGGGTGTTGGATTGGCAGAATGAAACAAAGACTCTCCTCGTCGAACAGAACAGGAAGTGAAGCCTCTCTTGCTGTCTCATATATCCCTTAATATCAATAAATATATAGGGAAATATTGATGACGTTATTGATATGTGTATCTAAGTATATACACACTTGGAGACCTGCTCTTTGTGTAAAGGTCATTAAATCAGGAATACAGAAATGAAAAAAGTGTCCCGTTGATCATTTTTAGATTAATGCTAAGTTAAGTGTTCATATAGATGTTACATGTTTCGATTACTGTTTCACTTTCACAGAAACTATTACGCCGGGGACACACCGGACAAGGAAGTACCGCGAAAAGCCGCGAAGCGGAGCCCGTTTCCTTTCGGCGTCCATGTTAACCAATTGTGTCGTTCAGACCAGACGCGCCGCGGCGCGCACCTCCACGGCCGGCTCGCGCGTCTCTGCGGCCGGCTCGCGCCCTGCAGCGATCGTTTCGGCATCTGGTCTATTTTTTGCGCGAGCCACGAGCGATCGCGTCAATCCTGGCAGGAAGTCACACATGAAACAACGAGAGAATACGGTCAATTTTCAAAATTAAAACAATTTTCAAAATAAAACACCGCGATTGATAATTGGGATGTTATATTTGTGTGCTTTTATACATTTGTCAGTATCTAAACAGAGCGCGAGAGAGATGAAGAATTAATAAAAATTAAGACTAGATAAACAAACGTGTTACGGCCACAACAAAGGAAATGTTTTGCTCACCATGTGACCAGTAAAATACGAAGGACACCATAACCGAGTACAAGTTTCAAAAAGATCAGGAGTTTTTATTTACGAAGAAACAATGCTGTGATAATTACCAAAACTATGGGAGTCTGGAGGTCCGGCCAAAAAGAACAAAGGGAGTGAGGAAGTCTGGGCCAACCACACAATGGGCCGTAGGACCCAGCTCTTCCCCCCCTAACCTAGTAAAAGTTCCAAGTAAACTAAACTGGAAAGGAAGCCGCGAAAACTAGACTACCAGACCTCCAGCATCAAAAGGAAAAGAAAAACCCAAAGTAACTTAGGTTCTAAACTAACATGGTGTGCAGGCTTGCAGGATCAGGGAGAGAGCCTGAGCTCCTGCTCCCGCCTCCCTTATATAGGAGGGGCAGAGCCAACAGCAAGGGGCAGAGCCAATCGCAATCAAGCCACCTGAGGGAAAAGAAAGCAGAAGGGGGAGCGCGTAGCACATATATTTAAGATTTCAGTATTTCAACTGTATATCTACAGACCACAACTACAACTACACAACGTAGTAACACACACTCCTTGTGTCTGTTTGTCTGTGTGTACTATAGCCTATTCATTCACGAATAAATACTCATTACTAAGTGGACAAACATGCACAGTTGTCAGGACAACAAGGCGTTATAATTCTATGAGGTTATTTTCTTACCCATGATTAAAAAACAGCTCCAAATGTGAGTAAACGACAGCTGAGGAGCAGAGGCGCTTGTCGACCGGCGCGGAGAAATGCGCGTCCGGTGTGAACGGAAGTGCTCCGGCTCGCGCACGATTTTCGTTGCACGGCGCTTCGCAGCGTTTCCTCTTCCGGTGTGTCCCCGGCGTTAAACAGAAAACAGAGAACATGACACTGAGCCCATATTATTTTCAGTGTTTGTCCACTGTGTAAAAAATATTTCATAATATATATCCTAAGTGCTACAGACAGGAAATAAACAATCAGCATCATACAAATATTTTATTTTATTTTCCTTATACTGTTGATTTTAACCCTGAAACACCAAGTGAGTCCAACCCCGAAGTGCCCGAGCGAGTCTGGTTTAAACCCTAAAATGTTCACAATCATTATTAGTGACATTTATATCATTGTGTTACGGAATTTGTTTGGGGGTTTAAAGTTGTATTTACAGATTAAGTAACTCTTTCAAGAAACAGTTTATAACAAAAATCACAGTTACAGATAACTAACAGTTGGGTTTAGTTTCCTTAAAGAACCACAGCTTGATGTATCTCATCTGTTGGTATAAAGTCTGTTTTTGTATATCATCTGTACTGTGTAGTACAGAGTGTGCAGTTGGTAGTGTACGTGCGTATCAGGATCAGCTCGGTGACGTGAAGAACCGGCTCCCTCGAACTGCTTGACTGAGGAGAAAAAAAAAAAATCACCACCCAGAGCTGCATTCATCAGGACTCAATTATCCATCATGCACAGGGGCTGAATCATGTCTCCAACAGGAAACGCAAACATTTAACAGATTTGTACATTTAAAGTAAAGTCACCTGAAGCCTCTCAGCCCAACAGCTCGCTGTGTTACCATGGTAACCAAAGACTACAAATGAAGTGATTCACTGATCTGAGTTCAGGTAATACAAAAAGATCAATGAAGAAAAACATGGGCAGTCTCAGTGGTATTGATGAATCAATAAATACACCAATAATCGATGATCAAACTGGTGTCTGTCATTTTTTTCTTCTTTGTGTGTTTCTATTTGTGAATGTGCAAAATCTACCAGTGACTGTATGTTTCTGCCTCTGCCTTCAATGTGTACATCTTTCTAAATATATACAACGTAGGCAAAATATACACATTCAGAAAAATGTACATATTTCTTAAATATCCTTATTTTATGTTTTGTTTTATTACTGCATACTTTTATGTTAATGTGTTTCAGTTTATATCTAATATTAACCTTTGTAATTGGAGCCGCCCAGCATAAGAATTTCATACAGTTGTACTTGTTTAACCGGAGTGACAATAAACATCTTGAATCTATGTTTCATTAAAGCAGCTGTGAGGACGTCTCCTGTTGTGTCACTTCTCGCGCCCCCTGTGGACAGAAGCGGTACGCCTGCTGTTGATCTGTAAGTGTTTGCACTAATACTAATCAACAGCTGTTTGATAGGGATCTGGTCATGTATCTAAACGTATTTATGTAAGCTTAACGACTAATGACAACTGAGAGTAAGGGTTATTTAAACACCTTGTTTAGCAAACAGAGTCAGCAGCTCTGTAACAGTCACTTAAAGTTATAAACATTAAACCCTGCAGCTTGTCTTCACAATAATGTGATAACAGCAGATAAAGCTCTCCAACATCATGAATGTTACAATCCTGCTGTTTTACAATTACAGACAGAATAATTGGGATCAATTCAGGATGCGTTTCAGTCTTTCAGTCTGCTTACACGTCTGTGAAGGGTCACAGTCATCTAAGTGTTGGTAATTTTAAGCATAATCCAAAGGTCAACTGGACTCGGATGAAGTTCTTAAAGACATTTCACCTCTCATCTGAAAGGCTTCGTCAGTTCTAAACTGACAGGTGGACCGAACTAGAACGTTAAGAACTCCCAGGATTTTACAAACAAGGACAGGGACTAAAAAGTAGATTCCGACAAACCTTAGTCTCTTATCCTATAACCTCCCTTTTTACTTCCCACCACGAAGGCAGTCGAGACTCAACTCTCACTTATCACATTCATGCTAAGTCTTTAATTCACATTTATGTGCTACATAAACACACACTGGACTACATACTGTACGTTTCCGTTGCACTGTTTTTATTTAATTTTATACTGTTAAACATCTGCACTACCATCATCTTGCACGTCTGTACAGCTCTTTAATTACACCTGGTGGTCATATTTTGTATTATATTGCTTTTTTATATCTTATTCTTATGGTCTATATTTATCTTATTCTACTTGACAGTAGGAGTACTACTGTTACTTATTTTTATTCTAATTCTGTGTTTATTGTTCTGCACCTAAAGAACAAGTCAAATTCCTTGTATGTGTAAACATACAGTATTTGGCAATAAACTTGATTCTGACATCAAGAAACGTCTGCTACAGGAAACAACCCTACCTAACGGAACCACTCTCACACTGGACCACATCTGCGCCATGCTGGACTTCTGTTTGAACACCACATATTTTCAGTACAATCAAGGCTTCTACAGACAGAAGCATGGCTGTGCCATGGGCTCACCCATGTCTCCTATAGTGGCTAATCTCTACATGGAGGACGTAGAGAGGAAAGCTCCAACTTCCTTCACAGGAGCTACCCAAAGCCATTGGTTTAGATATGTGGATGACACCTGGGATGGATGGATGGATAAGTTTGTGCACATGCACGTTCTAAGCAGCAATACCGTACATAAACTGTCAGCAAAGGAAAGAGGAAACACTTTCTTTGTTGGGAACAAATGGACAAATTAAAAAATTCTAGATAAATCCTACATGTGTCCAGTTGGTGGCGGTAACGTGGCGCATTGGGCTCCAAGAACCCCATCTGCAGCAGTATATAGCCTAGCTTCTGTGCCAGCACTCCGGACGATTTCTCAATCCATGGGCTGTGCTGACCGGCATCCACTGTATGTAGTACACTTAATATTGAAAAGTATCTCATACAACCCCACTTCAAACAAACCGAACCATCCCTTTAACAGAGGTGGTGGCCTAAGACACCACCTATCACCCACTGACAATGCAGTGTTGAACTCTGTGCCCAAACAGCTGAGCTCACACTCACACTCAGGACCATGTGAGCCTAACGACCCATCAACACCAGAGGGTACTAACGTCTCTCAGGGATACTGGCTTCACAGCTCAGGCTAACAACTCACCCTTGATTACACATCTATTAGCATGCTAATGACCTACAGAGGCTTGTACTGTATATCTAGCTCCATCCACCTGTCAGTTTAGAACTGAAGAGGCCTTTCAGATGAGAGGTGAAATGTCTTCAAGAACTTCAACCAAGTCCAGTTGACCTTTGGATTAATCTTTGAGTGTCCTCTTACCTCCCTTTACCTGTCAAACGCATCCCTCACTGTAAAACTTTGAGTGGAAATGTTAAAAATAACTATATTGAAATTCTATCTTCATCCTGATGGCCCAGATTTATGTGCTATACATAGAGACATTAGTATTAAACTGAGACCTTCATAGTTAAAGATTCTCAGTATGTTTAGTTGTTGAATATTTCAGCTCTGCTCATAGCAGGTCTCAGATCAGTAGAAACTGTTTTAACTGATGACCCTTCTCTTAAACGGTTTTTGACTGACTGACCATCCGTGGCTCACGGCATTGCTGGTATTCAATAAATGTTGGACATGTATTGGAAGGTGGACCCGTTCTGTGGGGGTCTTACGTGCTACTGGGAGCGTTGCCCAGATTCCTGGTCCGGCCTCTCAGCGATTCATAAGTGGGAGTTTTATAGTAGCTGTTCAACTCCGGAGACGTTAACGGTTTAAACAACCGACCTGTCAACAAAAAAAACAGGAAAGAAACAGAGTGAATTAACCCTTTAATGGTCAACAGATTTTTTAAAATAAATATGTAAAAATTAGGGCCGTCAATCAATTAAAATGTTTAATCGAGATTAATCGCAAATTAACGGCACATTTTTTAACTGTTGTAAATGTACCTTAAAGAGATATTTTTTAAGTGTTTAATCCTCTTATCAACATGAGAATGGGTTCTGCACGCTCAAAACATCTGCTGAAAGCAGAACATGGCGATCATCGCACATATCAGTGATTCCTGTGAGACGCACGTCACATGCAGACTGACTCAGTCTGGATTAAACTCTTTCTAGATGCTGATTTCTTCCTTCCACAGTTTCATTGTTCTCTCTGTTTCACCTTAACTCACGTTTTAATTCACAAACTACTTTAATCTGATCACTTTGCTTTGCTTCAGTCCCCCAACACACCTGCACCTCTGCTCTCTGCACAGCTGCTGGCCCCGCCCCCTCTCTCTGTCTGTCTGTCTGTCTGTCTGCTGTGTTGACTGTCTTCATCAGCAGTCTGTTTCATTAAGTCACAAAAGTTCAATATATTTGTGTTAATCGCGCATTAAAATAATTAGTGTCGTTAAAGGGAATGTGCGTTAACACGTTACTAACTTTGACAGCCCTAGTAAAAACAAATTTTCATGCTTTGGACCGAAGACTTTCTACTCCCATCAAAGAGAAAAAAGAATTAAAGTCAAACTAAAGAAACAAGTTCAATCTCCTGTTCATGTTGCAAAAACACTAAATATTATAATTATAAAATATGAGAACAATTATCTATACAGATATTTTTTAGAGACGCTGAGGATTCTGGAAAAACCTTTAAAACAGGTCGTGAGGTTGAACCACCTGCAGGTTTTGTTTCAGACAAACTGATGCTGGGGCCTGAAAGTGAAGTCTTATGTGAGGAACAAATGAGCTGAAAAATACAACACACCGCAGTCACAATTCTTTCAATATTTACAGTTACAGAACTTTGTTAGGCAGAATAATCAATCATATCCCAATTGGAACACCTGAAATCTGCTTGGCAGGATGACCTGAGCGAGGAGATGACGGGGGAGCAGTGGCAGACAGCCCTGTCACAGATTCACTTCAGTAAGTGCAAGGCATGGCCTCCTACAGTTTAAAGTAATCCATGGTTTGCATTGGTCGAAACAAAAACTTCATCAGGTCATATGGAGCTGTCCCTCTGGATAGTAAATTACTGCAACAATATTTTCCAGACCTTGTCAAATAATTTGCATAAATCTATTAATTTAGACCCTTTCATGGCAATTCTAGAATAAAAAATGATAGACTCAGATATAATAAAAAACTGCCTGGAACGTCACATGATATCATTTATCTGCCTACTGGCTCGTAGATTGATTTTACTCAATTGGAAACATAAAATTGCCCCAACTCATTCAAACCTTATGACAGATGTAATGAAACACCTGGTGCTCAAAAAACCAGACATGTAGGTGTGTGTACGTGTATTGTTGTTTGAACTGTACTACATCTCTGGATATACTAAAAAGGCAGCACACAGTAAAAGGCAAAAACTCAGTAGTGAAATCAAGCTTTTTCCAACCGCAGCTTTTATCCAAGGTCAAGTCCGTTTTTCTCTTTTCATGATTTGGAAAAAGTTATGCATGATTTCATCACCTCTCATCTTGACTACTGTAATGTACGTTGGTGTTAGCCGAGCCTCTCTGTCTTGCCTGCAGCGGATTCAGAACGCTGCAGCTCATCTTTAACTGGTATTCAGAAACAGGAGCACACCTCCTCTTTTCTGGCTTCCCTTCATTGGCTCGCTGCGCGTTTTAGGATTTTATTATCAATTTATAAATCGTTAAATGGGCTTACTCCAACCTACCTCTCAGACCTCTTAATACCACAAATTATATCAAGGACACTCAGTCCTTGGGACAACCAGAAGCAACTGGTCTGTAGATCTAAGTTGAAGCACAGGGGTGACCGAGGCTTTTCAGTCACAGCTCCAAAGCTCTGGAACGATCTGCCTCCACATGTCTGGCTGTCCCCCACGCTGCCTGTTTTTGAATCAAACCTCAAAATGCAGTTTTATTCCTGCTTTTGGCTCTGCATGAGAGTTGCCTTTTTATTTCTTTTCCTTTACCATCGGTCTTAACGCTTTTTACTGTTTAATTGTCCTATTGTCTAAATTAGTCTTTGTGTTGTTGATTTAATGGTTTTTATAAATAAATTTGGATTAGATTTGGAGGAAGAAACGAACTGAAAGTGACGTGAGAAACAAACGAGGTGAAAGTGACGTTCAATGAAACATCCTCTAGATAGAGAAGTCTCAAAGTCAATCAGAGAGGGAACCAAAATTCAAACTGGTCTAAGATGAGGGCCAAACGGGGTCAACATGTTTCGAACAGACTTAAATAAATCACATTTTGTATTGTGACAAATGAGTCATACAGAAATGAACTTAACTGCTCCCAAGACATCTTATAGAATTCAGAGCAAACCAAGGGTATGGAAAAGAAGAAATGAGCTCTAATTCAAATTAAAGACACATTATTATTAATCTAACAGCATTATTAATCTGTTTATGTCTCCTTCTCTATCAGAGTAATTCCCCAAAAAGTTTAACTCAGGCATCTAAAAATAAAACCAGAAAAAAAAAATTGTCAAGAAAAATCTAATTTTTTTTTTTAATCACAAAAAATGTGATCAATCTGGTGAAAATGTGCAAATATTTCATCCATTAACAGTCTACCTGTGACTACAGGAAAAGGTGCACTCTGCTCTCATGCCAGAGCCAGGTGCTTGGCATCTTTTCTTGGCTGCAGATTCATTCATATTCGGGGTCTGGTTCTGAGCTGTGGACGCTCTCAGGATGGAGTAAAGGTGTCAATCAGTTGCTCACACAGGTATGTGCTTCCAAACATACATCGGAGCATTCAAGCAGCTTGTAGGCGGAGCTTGGGGCATCGTTTCAGAGTTCTATCAGCTCCATTTGGATGTTTACAGGTGCTCTTTCCACGTCAACTCCAAACGGATTACTGAGCAGTTCAAATTTAAGGGGCCCGTGGGCCATGAGTTTGAGACCCCTGCTCCAGAGTCTGTAAACTCACCGTGTCCACCATCTTGGTTGTAGGTTGCAGTGGACGAGATCTGATCCGAGTGGATTGAAAGGACACGTCTCCAGTAGGCTTCAGGGAGGGACAACATTCGACAAATCACCTGAGAAGAGAATAACAAACTAAATTAACCAATGAGGATAAGGATTGACAAGTCCACATTACAAAGAACCATCAGGATTTAAATTATTTCAACATTGACGCTGACATAGAAAATGTTTTCCGTAAGAACAAAATCCAGTTTTTTAGTCTCATACTGATAAATAACACGAGGGAACCTTCGGCTGCGTGTTAGTGTCTCTCATGATGGTTGTTGGAGACGGCTCAGACATCCCGTGTCCCACAATTGTTGGTCCAAAAACCCGGGCCAAATTATTCTGATCCATCTGACAATGAGGACTCCTCATCACCCTGAAACACAAAAACATGAAACACCTGATTGTCAACAAGCATCAAATACTAAAAACACTGTTTTCCTCTCATCATTATGACCATAGAGGACAAAAGTAAGAACAGAAAGAGACACGGTTCACACAAACAGACGCAGATGGCTTTGGGGAAGAAACTGTTCTCAAGTCTGTTTTTGTTTTGATGCACCTGTAGCGCCTGCCAGAGGGCAACAGGTCAAACATCTGGAGGCCAGCATGAGAGCTGTCCTTGATGATGTTTTGTGCCTTATTCAGGCAGCGGGAGGTGTAAACGTCCACCAGGGAGGGGAGAGGGCAGCCCACTAACCCTAACCCTCTGAAGCCTCTTCCTGTCTGCCTCAGTGCAGCTGCCGTACCACACTGTACGTCATCAGGCTCTCAATGGACGAGCGGTAGGCGCTGAGGTTGTTCCTCCTGAGGACCCTCAGGACTGCTGTGATGTTCTCCATCCAGGATAGGTTGGCGGATATGAGAACACCAAGGAACCTGAAGGTGTGAACCTGCTCGACACACTCGCCGGTGATGCAGTGCTCAACTAACAGGATGGCTAACTGGTCGTATCCTCCTTGTTTTAGGAGGTTAGGGTTAGGGTTATTTTTAACCTCCTTTTAATTGACTCTTGGCTCTCCTCGCGTTTTTTTAATTGGACTTTTACCCCTTTTGACCCACTAAGACTTTTTAACCTTTTACTTTAATGGGTTTAACCGGTGCTGTGTAAACCATTCAGCCTTCCCTGTGGTTACTCCAGCACATAGCGTCTCCTTGATCTCTGTCAGTGCTGCTCTCCCACCCGATTATTCCAATGAACCTAAATCAATTTCTTCATATCCATGACTCCACCCCCGTTCAAACCTCCTCACAGTCTGCTTTGGCTTCTTTAATTCCTCTCTTCAGGTCAGCTCTAACAGATGCTCATGATGAAGAGTGTTTCCTCCTCTAGCTGGACACTTTACGTGTTGATGGAAGTTCAGGAGTACAGTCTTCAAGTTTGCCTTCTTAAAATCTCGCTGGGCCCGCTGTTGTTCATTTATGGTGCTCAAAAGGAGAGAGAGTGCTGTGCTAACGTTAGCATCGGGTGGAACGTAAACAGCCATGACAATCGTTACCGTTAGCTCTCTTGGTAGAAAGAAAGGCCGGTTTTTGACAGACACATACTCCAGGTCAGGGAACAAGGCTCGTCTATGATCATGCTGTTGTTGCACTTCTCTGCGCTTACCGGAGTCCTCAGTTCTATCCCAGCGAAGCAGAGTGCGGCCTGCTAGCTGCACACTAGCATGGGGGATCCTCGGTTGAAGCCATGTCTCCGTAATCATCAGGACACAACAGTCGTGAACGTAACGATTTCCAGGAAGTTGTAACTCTAGGTCGTCCATTTTGTGTACCACGGATCTGGCGTTGTAGAGATACAGGCTCGGTAGAGGTGGCTTGTGTGTCTGCTTCTTTAGCCTCAGCAGAAGACCAGATCTGCAGCCCCGCTTCTGCTTCCTTTCTCTCCGCCGTCTCCGTCGCTTTCAGATCCGACAACAATCCACGGAGAGCCCAGCGGTCTCGCTACTTCGACTGGTATATTGTAAGTACGATAAAAGTCGCTTGAGACAGGTACCTTGTGCTGGTAACCAATGTCCAGAAGATCCTGGTGAGTGTAACATATGTTCGCCGAAGCCAACATACTCAAACCAACATAAAAGAAACACAGAAGAGAGCACTGAAAAGGAGAGCCGTGAGCGGCTGCAACCATGCGCGTCGCCATCTTGCCCCAAACAGACCAATCAGACGAGGACGTAGAACAAACAGACATAGAACCACCTGGCTGCGATAAAAAGGAGCTGCTAAAACTGCTAACTTTTTTGTCAGAAGAACAAGGAGGTTGAAAGCTCTTACTTGTGTAAGTGAAGCATGAGGAAGGCCAGGGTGTCTCTGTTGGCCTTCGGCAGCTCTGCTATGGCCTGATACATGATGGCAGTGCTGTTGTCTTCATCATTCAGTTCTAAAACACACAATAATCACAGAACGACTCAGAAAGTAAAGAGATAAGTATATTTGAAAAGAAGAGATAAATAATTCCAGGGCCGTGGTGACTCATTGACGTAATCTACATAATCAATTACAGAAACACGTCCATTTTTATAACGTGTGTCGATACATCGCTAAGACAAGATGGCTGCACCCGGTCGAAGCATGGCTTTCCCCAGGAAAGATACTTCAGCTAAAAAACCTCACCCATGATCATCTAAAGTGAGGGAGCGGCGGCGTGTTACGACATCCACACTTTCACTGAACCATAATCCCTCTGCGCCCACTTCTTCCTGACGGAGTCGTCAATGAAAAACTTTTGGTCAAGTCAGACAGACTGAAAGGCCATCAAGCCGATTCCCATCATTTTGACCATCCGACTGGAGCACAGTAAAGTTACATGCATGCATTAACAGATCTTGTCGCTCATTGCTGGCTGTTAATATAGGGGTAGGAACCAGGTCCAGCATAGGCATAGGTGAGACAGGTAGTCTCCTCGGGCACCACGTTCTGGGGAGCGCTGGCTTGAGCCACAAACATTTTGAATGAAGCTCCGGTACGATGTTAAATATAAGCCTCACTTCTTCTCTGCGCCGCTCGTATTTAGTTTTATACTGCTGCGCTCTCTCTCTCTCACTTGCTCAACCACTCACTCACAGCGCACTTCAAGACACAAGTGACAACGAGACGAGAGGAGAGATGTGAGCGCGTGCAGGTCCAGTTAGTAACTGGGTAAGAAGTAGGTACAGCCCGAAAAGATTCTTTTAGTAATCTCAAAGTGGGAATAAATGTGATCAAGTTATTTTAAAATTATAGTGAGTTTGACTCATGTCACTCAGCAGCTTCACCCTTCATACCTGAAGCCTCCATGAAGGTTCTGTGCAGTCTGAAGGTGATCAGAGGTTCCTTTAGTTTCCTCAGAAAGTCCTTCAGAAGTCCACAAACCACATGAATGTCATTGACTTTACTGAGCATGAGCGGAATTTTCCCCTGAATGAATCGATCTCTCAGCTCCTTCACAAGACGTTCCCCTCCAGGAACCCGGTAGAGTCCTCTCTGCAGACGGCAGAACACCAGCAGAACATAAACAGAACATAAACAGAACACCAGCAGAACATAAATAGAAACCAGTCGATTATCTTCAGAACAACATCCCCAGAACATCAGCAGGAGAAACAGCTGTGTGACATGGACGAACGCAAAGTTATTTCAGACCCACCAACTCTCTCTGAGGATGCACAAGAGCAGCCTTCACAGAAGCTTTTACAGGCTATCAATTATTGATTGGATGCTGCAGCTGATCAGACTGATGGGAAACTTCACAGCATCATCAGTCTGGAAACAAGACACTAAAGGGTGCCTTGAAGCAGACTATAAACAAACGTCTGCATAAGAAGTGTGTTTCAGACGACCTGTTTATTTAACAAACACAACAGAGTCTACAAGTGTTCATTTAATGAACCTCATGATTATTTTACCTGTTAACTTTTTGAATGAATGAAATTAAATCCAAAGAGGATCTCTCTCAGCAGGTAACTCTTTTACATTGATTATTTCATTCCTTCACACGAGAGGCTGATCATCATTACATTAACGAGCGTCGGGTTCGATCAGTGATTTCGATTTTCCCTGAAACTTTGAGCCTAAAAAATAACTTCTAGTGTTCGTGAAAAAAAAACTGTGTGTGAGTGTTTGAGTTTATAAAATTCTGAATTCACAATCATATATGACAATAATATATACGATTATAAATGCAAATAATGAATAAATAATATGAAAGTATAACTCTGTCAGTCAAGCTGACAAAGCTCAAATATGTGGGTTACAGGAGGTCACTTCCTCTCACTCCAGCAGCACGGACGGACGTGAACGCTCAGCATTTTCTGAACAATGTGTGTTTTAAAATCTGCAGTCAGCGGTGAGTTGTACCCGTTACGTATCCTCTCCTGAACAGCTCCCACTAGCATACAGTTAGCATATTACTGCCTATGAATGCAGATGTACGTCTGAAGCCAGAGGCGACTTTAATAACTCCTCCAACTCTGCTGCTACAAATACTAACAAACCCCAGACGTCATGTGGCTGATCCCAACCAGTCTCAGTGGGGAGTTTTTTCACAAATGTGGTGTTCAGATCAATCAAATTGTCCAGAGAGGAAAAAACCGTCAGGAGTCTGATTCAAAGAGTTTAAACCACACAGGTGTTAAACTCACCTCCTCCAGCCCCCTCCTCTCAATCTCAGCCACGCACTCCACCACCAGCTGAGGAACTCTGGGATGGTTCACCGGAGCAAAACCCTCCAACGAGTTCTGCAGAGGAAAAGATTGATTTAAATTAAAGGCTGATTTTAACATGACCTGCTCAGTGACATTAATCCCGAGTGTTAACCCTCAGTGAGAACTACAGCCACAGCGAGCTGCTCTTTTTACAGATGACGTGTTGTAAAGTCTGACACAGGTCAGTGCGTCTTCCTTTCATTCAGACTGTCTCTATGAACAGTGTGCTCATGACCTGTTGGCCGCTCCTGTGAGCAGCTCTTTTTAGCCATGTGACATTGACGTACATACAAGTATTGGTGGATTTCTTTGATTATGGATAAAACTACAAACATGATGATTTTCGGAGAGCATTTCTCCATGTTTATTTTAATTTAAGGTTCCAACCCCTACACCTGTATCTCTGTTGTGAAGGGACAATTCCCAGTCCAGGTCCCTCCACACGAGGGACAACCATGGTGGGATTTGGCATAATTCACCTCCTTCAGTATCTTTGCCACAAGTGTCCACAGGGGGGCAGCACATAGCCGAATGTGAGGCGCTGTCTTTCTCCAGCTGGGTGTTCATGATTTGCGGAGCGCACGTTGTAGTTAAAATATTGTTCAGAACTTGGAGTTTTTTTACTTATTGTTTGCACAGTGAAGATGTAACTCTTAATATTCTGACTATTTCTGGAACATCTCGTCTGAAAGCGTTCAGTCACTCAGGTACCTGTTGAGCTGAACTTCCTGTCGTAGTGGAGACCAAACACCCATGGATGAATTTCTGTTTGCACTCTGGATGAGCAACTGCGCGGCAGTTTCTGCACTTAACTGCCATCTTCCCGAAGCGGATCCTCTTACCACACGGAGAGCAGGTCTCAGGCCGGATCACCTGCCGGGAGGAAGTGAAAAACACAGAGACGGTCTTTAAAAGCATTCAAATATCATTTTTTATTGCCAATGTGTGAAGGGACAGTAGAGGAACTGATAAATTGAGACCTTCCCCAACTTCCTCCATCGGCCCGAACAAACTGTGAGGATGTGACGTATCTGCACGTTCGCGAGAACCTCTGCCGAGAGCTCATTCTACACCACTACAGTCGACAGTGAGCAACACGAGACAACGCAGGCTGTGAAATGGAGACGGATAATGCTAACAAACAACAACACCAACACAAACTACACACAAGAATAAACAACAAAAATAAGTTTTATCTAGTGAAGCCTGTCTGACAAACAGGAAGTGACCGACGTCAGGGGGAAACTGGAGTCAACATCGGCAGGGCATGTGAATCATGGAGACCTTCGACTGCTTTGGGGATCAAAACAGACCCACGACTGGCTTTCTTGCTACGTGTTGTAAGCTTGTTGTCACCTCTGTAGGAAGTAAAACCTATTGTTGTCATAGAAACAAAACCCGCGTGCAGCGTTCTCTCACCGCGTGCAGCATTTTTTCTCTCACAGCACAAGAGCTTCATCCCAGCTCTCTGCAGCCGCCCCACCTGGCTGATGTTCGCCAACGCTCGTGATTATTTGCTGGTTCGCCGGCGTAATTTGGCGTTTGGTTACGAAGCTCAATGCCGGAGTCGCTAACATTATGACTACAAATAAACTATCCGAGTGTGTGTCAGTTATCTAGCTTGACAAATAACTTTACCCAACATGATGCTAACTGAGGTATGATGACAAACAGTGTAGATTTTGGACAACATGATGCCGCTCAATGAACTCGACTTGGTGAGTTCCCAGACTGAGCATGCTCAGTTTCGAATGCTTCGGATGCTCGTTCATGTGTGCGAGTGTCCGTGCGAGCCAAACAAGGAGGTTGACTGCAGTTCCTTCAACGGCTGACCGTGTCGCGAGGGATCAGGATTTTCTGAAAGTTACAGATAGCACCTTTAATGTTCTGAATGCTCTGTTTTTAAACATGTAAAGAACAGCTTTATAAATAAACTTGTCTTGCCTAATGTGAGTCAGCTCAGCTAAACCTCAGTGATGGGGTTCCACAGGGTTCTATTCTCGGTCCATTCCTATCTTAATTATACATGAATAACTTTCTTATCACAACCTCAGTGTTTGCTTTTATGGTTTATATAATCTTCTTCCCTGACTGCGCTCGTCTCTGATGTTGATCTAGGTCATTCATACAACCCCACTTGAAATTAATCCCAAACTATCCCTTTAAAATCAAACTAAACTCTTTGTAGAATAAAACGTCGTCTCTACAGTCAAACTGGTTGCGATATATGTTCATCACTGCAGCAGCTCTTTTTATCACAGTGATTACTCTTCATCAATACCACTATTATTGGCATTGTAACCATAAGTATGTATTACCTGTTGTTGTTGTAACCAGAATATATGTTGTTGTTGCTCTCTTTGCCTGTCTCTATCCTGCATCTCCTTCTATCCCACTTTTCGACCCGTCCAGTCTCTTCAGATGTTCAGCATGAGTCTGGTTCTGCTCGAGGTTTCTGCCTGTTAAAGGAAGTTTTTCTGCCAATGTGCCGAATGTTGCTAAGTGCTGCTCATGGTGATTCATGTTGAGCCTCTCTTTAAATAAAGAGTCGGTCGAGACCTGCTCTGTCTGTGAAGTGTCTGAGATAACTTTGGTTATGATTTGGCGCTATACAAATACAATTTGATTGATTGATTGAATAACTTCTGTTTAAAAGACTTTACCTTTTTACTGACAGTAATCATCTTTTATTTGATCGTTTTATTGATTCCTTTCCGTCTTTGTGTGGTTTCATCTCTATTGTCTGATACTGAATGTTCCTCGCTCAGTGTTTTTACCGTTTTAGACAGAAACACGTGTTTGGGGGTTTTCTCAGCTCTGTAGATGTACGACGATCCAGCTGATCTGTCCTCTGGCCGGGCTTCGGTTTCAGGCTCAGCCGTCTCATCAGCAGGAAACCACACGGACGTTTGGTCTGAGGAACAAAACGGGGCTTTGAGCTGCATGTTCTGTTTCAGTGTTTATCACTTGGAGAACTTTCATTGGCTCTTGTATGTCAACAAATAATTATTTGATAATGCAGCCAACACATTACTCCTTAAATACCACCAGGAGACCTGAGTCACAGTGTGATGTGAAAACGCAGCCCTATCAGCTTTAACATGTTCATGTTTAACTCACACAGACTGTTCCTGAATGAAAGGAAACGTTCAAAAAAATGATTTCTCTCAGAGTCACAGAGGGAGAGGAACAAGTGGGTGAGACAGACGAGGAAGCTAAAGAGTCAAACGTAGAAGTGAACAATTAGGGAGATGAGCAGACAGCAGGGGGCGGAGCCTAAACTCAAGAAAAGAGCAGCAAATGATCAAAACAAGATTTTTAAACAGTTTCTCGTGTTCGAAGAGTGTCTGCTGTTGATGATGAAACAAACATCCAGGATTGTTCAAAGAGCAGGATAAGTAGATTTCATCTCACCTGCTCCTCCGAGTGAAACGGCACACTCCTGGGTGACGGTCCGGCTCGGCTTCTCAGGGGTCTCCTGCGTGATTCCCAACACCATGTGGATCTGACCTCCAGTCTCAGGTGTTGTCACGGACGCTTTCACTATCGTCTCCACCTCCTTCTGAATCAGATCCCCGACATGACTCAAAGGTTACAATGTTACGATTTCATGTAGGAGGGGGCGGAGTCAGGAAGAGCCAACACACAGCTTCAGGTGTGATCGGACACAGGTGCTGACAGGCAGTGTGTAGGGTGTTTTTTATTTATTTATGTTTGATAATAATCATCATCAGCTACATCAAGATCAGTGTATTCATCATCATCATCATCAAGATCCTAGTCAGCATAAACCATATCCTCGATGTCATCATCATCAACATCATTAAGGTCAAAGGTCATAAAGAGCTGGGTCTTTAGCTTATTCTTAAAAGGTGAAAGGGACTCTGCGGACCGAATGGAGTTTGGTAGCTCGTTCCACCACCGGGGGGCGACAGAGGAGAAGGGTCTAGTTAAAGACTTAGGGCCCTGTTGCGATGGGAGCACCAGGCGCCTTTCATTGGCAGAGCGTAGTGGGCGGGACGGAGTGTACACCTGGACGAGGGCATTCAGGTAGGCAGGAGACGTTTCTGTTGCCGTTTGTAAGCGAGCGACAGGGTTTGAATTTGATGTGAGCGGCGACTGGGAGCCAGCGGAGGGATACGAGCAGCGGGGGGATACGAGCAGCGGAGGGATACGATACGAGCAGCGGAGGGATACGAGCAGCGGGGGGATACGAGCAGCGGAGGGATACGAGCAGCGGAGGGATACGATACGAGCAGCGGGGGGATACGAGCAGCGGAGGGATACGATACGAGCAGCGGAGGGATACGATACAAGCAGCGGGGGGATACGATACGAGCAGCGGGGGGATACGAGCAGCGGAGGGATACGAGCAGCATTTTTCTCTCCACGTGTCCAATCAGTGGGAGTTTGATGTTTTATAAACATTCTCAGCCCTTGATAAAGTTCTTTTTATGTTTGATGCTAGAATCTTATATAAATAAATATAAATAGGGGCGCTGGTTTAGCTCAGTGGGTAGAGCGGGCGCCCCGTGTATAGAGCCCACAGTCCTCGACGCACTGATCGCAGGCTCGACTCCCGGTCTGCCGATCATTTGGTGCTCGTCTTCCCCCGCTCTCTACTGCCCACATTTCCCGTCTCTCTTCAGCTGTTTTGTATAATAAGGGCAAAATGCCCCAAAAAATATCTTTACAAAATTAATAAATAAACACATTTATAAACAAATAAAATCAGATTTTTCAGTTTTTTTAGCCCTGAGCAGTGTCTGCAGGTTTCATTTGCTGCAGCACAAACAACCTCCACCAATGAGCGATGATCCAAATATAACAAAGAGGCAAAAATCTAATCGTAAAGTGTGCCAATAAAAAAAAGGTAACAAGTATCTATCAATCACCTGAACACATATTACCGTACATCATTAACGTGTTCTCTGTGCGGCTGCTACACACACACAGGTTGAAATGATGAAGACGATCTGTTCACCTTCTCCACAGTTTTTCTCTCCAGCAGCTCTGCAGAAACGTTCCCACTTCTCCCTCGCTTCCCAACCGGAACACTGAGAGCCGGCCCCATCGACGAGCGCTGCAGAGAACCAGAACATCAATCATAAAGTCACACCATCAAAACATCTGTACGTCACAGCATCACAGAGTGACAGTCAAACAAACAAACAGGTAAAGGTGGAGGCGTGACTCACTCTTTTCTCTCTGGCTCGAGATCTCAGAGGTTTGATCACCGTCGTGTCCAGATCCTGACAAAAGGGAACCCGGACACATCAGACTGCTTTTTTTATGTAACATAGAACAAAGAACATAACACACAGGTGTCCACACGGAATGCGAGGAACACGCGCGTGTCCACACGGAACGCGAGGAACACGCGCATGTTCACACGGAACACGAGGAACAAACAGGTGTTCACACTAGAGGTCCTCATGGGTCCACCGGAACTGTTTATGTGGGCAAACGGGTCCGGGTCGGGACTTGTTCTATAACCCCGGGTTTCGGGTCTGTTCAACATTATGTGTAATACACAAGTGGATCTGGGGAGACCCGGCCGTGATTAGAAAGCGCTCGTCATGATGAAAGTGCTGTGTGTGTGTGTGTGTGTGCATGCGTGCGTGCGCGTGCGTGTGTGTGTGCGTGCGTGCGTGTTTAAACTTGTGCAACAATGTGTCATTCGGATGAGAACGTGCGGGAAATAAAGTGGGAAAAAAAAGAGCAACAACGAGTTGAGTGACGTGTAATGTGACGGCAGGCGTAAAGCCCGAGCCGGTAAACGTGGATACCTTCATCACTGTGAAATAAGCTCAAAGAAAATCAATAAAAAGAGGTCAAACCAGCAGCTTCTGAACAAGCCACGCATTTGTCATCCGTCCGCGTGACAGCAAATGGACTGTTAATGTGAAGGAACTCGTGGATTAGCTGTTTTTATCAACACGACGTGGATAGCAGAAAACCTGGATGTGTTTCATGAGCTTTGCTGGTGGAGGACGGATGATGTGCACGGACAGGCTCAGGGGAGAAGGCTGCGTCACGTTAGGAAGGACAAAAACTTCTGTTTTGACAACTGACGAACGGTAACTGCAGTCGGTGCTGATCTGGTCTGTTTCGCCCGGCCGGGGTCGGGTCCAACATTTCTCGGTTTTGCACGGGTCTGGGTCCCAGCTTTCAAATAATAGATGGATCCCGTTCGGTTCCGGGTCGCACATTTCCGGGTCTCTTTGGGTTTGGGCGCAAAACTTTGGACCCGTGAAGACCTCTGGTTCACAAACAACATGATCATGTGAACGCACCACGTCGTCGTCTGTGCGGTCGTAGCTGATGTCAGAGTGAGACAAGAAGGACGACTCATCGATCACAGACAACCTGAGTGAGCAGAGAGAGGGTTTAATTCATCCAAAGTGTTTTAATTCTATTTATTAAATAAGAACAATAATTATAATCAAATTAACAATATATGAGATGTGGCTGCTGCTGATCTCTTTCGGTCATCGCTCAGAGGACGTCTGAACTCTGGGCCCGGTTGTTCAAAGGTAATCTTACCGGATTAAAGCTAGCAGAAAAAAAAAAGGATTACGCAATCAGGTAAGATCAGGTAATCGTCAGCACGTAGCTCGGTTGGTAGAACAGGCACCCATATACAGAGGCCACAGCGCTCGATGCACCAGTCGCAGGTTGGACATTTGGTGCATGTTATCCCCAACTCTCTACTCCCCACATTTCCTGTCTCTCTTCAGCTGTCCTACACAACAAAGACAACATCACGGCTTATATTCAAATAGAAGCTCCACTACTTTAACTTTAACTACATGTGATAAAACTTTGTTTGTCTCATTCTTTGACCGACATCAATGGTGTCGAATGCTGGCGACTTTATACACGTTTCTGATATTTTGCTCTTTAATTGCTTGATCGCTTCAGTGACAGTTGTTGAGGTAGACTTTAGGGTTGTGGATTAATAAAGAATTCCATCCCCTTAAAATATTTCACCAAATAGCTTTTAATATTAAACAAAATATTCATATAAAAGCATCGGTCAGGATCTTTTATATTGTGTGGATTCTGGCACCCCCTGTGGTCAAAGTATGTAGTGACGAGTCCAATTTAGAGCACTGGTCGATCTGGATTTGGTAATCCCTAAAAGGCCATACGTGGATCAGGTAAATGTTTCACAGACGAGGCTTGGACCGAGCCAGGAGTGAGTCTGACCAAACTAAAACACAACTGTGTGAAACCATCCAGTGAGTGAAAGCCAGACAGCGTTCACTGAGCGAGGGGAGGAGAGTGGTGGGCCTGCAGTTTGCAGTAAATTCAACACAAATGAAAATATGACAAGAAAAGTTCAACTTATGAGTTTTCAGTATTTGACTTTGATTTCTATTTGTGTGACGTACATCTTAAATGATATCTCTCTTCATAGACTCTGAAGAACCTTAAACTTAAACAAACAGAGAATGCAGCGATCAGAAGAGAGCGAGACACCACGCAATGACACGTTCGGACAGCTCAGCTCAGACCTGAGCACACATGATAAATACTCCACAGAAAGTGAACTGTTTTTGTTAAATATATTTCGCTGTCTGTGTCGGTCGTTATTCTTCTTTCATCCTGAGGACCAAATGAGTTTATTGCTTCTGATGGAGGATTTTAATCAACACAAACTACATCTTCAGACGGCCTTCATTTCCTCACTCGTTTCATATTGCTGCACACTATCACAACTTTAAAAAGTAAACTAATCCAGAATGAAGACGCTCCATATTTAAATCTCTTCTGGTTGTGCTTCAGTGTAAAAGCATCTCTGTACGGAAGTCCTTGTTGGTCATCGCTGGCCTCAGCCATGGGCACACCTGCTTGATCCTGATGCATGTCCGGTGCATGTCTGTCTTCCTTCAGATATTCAGAAGAGTCCATGCTTCTTCACAAACTGTTCGAAGCAGAAGTTAAAGCTGCCTCTTTGAAGGATTCATTTAAGCTTCAGTTTAGAGAGTAGCTCTAAGCTTTCCTCTTGCCATCAGCTTAGTTTAATCCAGAACAGGCTGAGTCTATGACTACTCTAAGAGAAGCCTGTGCAAGTCGCGTCAAGTTAAGACAGCTCAAACAGGCATTTTAGTCTGGGACTAGGCTTAAGCCTCGTCTGTGAAACCGGCCATAAATCTGTAACATTTAATCCGTAACATTTACCTCCAGGACCCTGAGGCGTGCAGGTAAGATTGTGGCCGACCTCTCTCACCTCAGACAGAGACTCTTTGAGACCTTCCCCTCCAGCAGGAGGCTGCGCTCCATCAGGACCAGAACCTCCCGACACAGGAACAGGTTCTTCCCCTCTGCTGCCAGCCTCATCCTCATCCTCAGCCTCAGCCTCAGCCTCATCCTCATCCTCACCCTCATCCTCAGCCGACACAGACTCTCTAACGTCACATAAATGTTAAGTCTCTAATTCAGATTTATGCGCTACATTAACGCACAATGGACTACATAATGTAGGTTTACATTGCACCTTTAATTTTATACTGTTAAACATTTACATGGCCATCATCCTGCACAAACCTGCAAGTCTGTACAGCTGTTTAGTGACACCTGCTTTAGAGACAACATAAACACCATTGTATTGTTTTTGTTTATTTGTATCCAAGTCTACGGAAGGTCCCTGTCAGTGGGAGTACTGCTGTTAAACAGCTTTTTACTCATTGTTATTCTACTTGTTCTGCACCATCCAGTCAAAGTCCTTGTATGTGTGAACCAAAACAAACTTGATTCTGATTCATGTGTAACTTTAATCATTTTTAACCCTTCAGTGCCTGTTTGCTGAATGTTTTCTTACCGTTTGCTGCTGCGGTGTAGCGTCATGCTTCCTCCTTTGTGCTCAAACGTGGCAAGCAGAGATTTCTGCTCGTCGTTCAGCGCGGCGCTCGATTTACTGTCATGGACGAGGATGTCGCACATGAGCTGCATCTGCCTCTGCTGTCAGAACAGAGAAGAGCTGATGAAGAAGGAGCTGTCAGCACCCCCTGCAGGCTGCACTGTGTGTACAGTATTACATGTACTAACCAGGTGCTGGTTGTGTACTGTTGGCAGTAGGGCAGTGACCCTCTGTAGCGGGAAAGCTTCATTCAGTTTCATTGTGCTCTCCTGTCAGGCTCAGCTCAGCTAACCACAACCAAACATGTTTTCTTAAACCGTTTAACTGGTTAAAGTTTTCTCACATTCACACACTGATGGCAGAGGCTGCTACATAAAGTGCCCAACAGTCAATCAGTTATCACATTCATACCCGTTGGCTATGCCACCGGGGGCAATTTGGGGTTCAGTGTCTTGCCCAAGGACACTTCATCTTGTAGCCTGAGGGAGCTGGGGATCGAACCTCCGACCTTCCGAAAGACGACCAACTCTACCACTGAGCCACAGCCTCCCCGGTTAACCGGTTAAAGCGCACATCCCTAGTTTGTATTACATGTACTAACCAGGTACTGGTAGTCTCCTTCGATCTTGTAACGCTTCTTCATCTCGACATCAAGCTGGTTTCGGGCGTGTTTCAGTTTCACTTCCAGAGCAGCTTTGGCCACGTCTGACTTCACCAGCAGCTCTTTGTACTTCTTTAGCTCGAGCTCAGCGTGCAGCCAGCGCTTCCTCACTGCCTCTAAGTTCTTCACCACCTTCACCACCTCTATGGGAGGACAACAGGGAGAAGAACATACATCAGATACATCTTCAGACCACCTCCACCACCTCTGAGGGAGATAGGAAGGTTACCGTCAGCTTTGGTAAGTCAAACCTGCTTTAAGTAGAGACTGGTTTGGGGCCTTGTCAGGCTTTGTTAGGGCTGAGCACATGAGTTCCACTCTCTGAGCGTCAGTGGGTTCAGCTGTGGCTCTTCCTGGTATCTAAACACACAAGCTAAGCTGTAGCATCAGCGCCAGCCCTTGAGCGTCAGTCCTCATTTTGTTAATTCCAAATTGGGTAAAGATCAGCTAGGGCTGCGCGGTATATGCGGTAGACAGTAGATATGATATAAATTTGGCCTACGGTAGAGATTTGCGCTCTACCGTCCTATCGTCGATGACGTCATCGCACCTGCCTCAACATGGCTGCAAGCACAGAGACAGCTGAGCAGGAGGAGTTGGTCAAAAAAAATCGGTGCTACGTCCGTGATTTGGACTTGGTTCGGATTTAAAAGATCGGATGTTGAACAGAAAACAATACTTTGCAAGATGTGCCGAGTGACTGTGACGGCAAACAAAGGTAATACGAGCAATTTATTTTACCATCTGAAGACGAAGCATGTGCTCGAGTATGCAGAGAGCCAGAGGCTGCGCTCGGCTCAAACACCTGCTCCGTCAACCAACACGGGAGGAAGCAAAAGTTTCCCCCGCTACCCAACAGCAGACCTCCACTGCTCAAGCTTTTTCAAAGAGTTCGGCTTATGAGAGAAAGAGCAAGTGCAAAGACATGGTCCCTTTCTACACAGTGGAGCGCAGCGGGTTTAAAGAGATGATTAAAACCCTTCATCCACGTTACGAACCTCCGAGCCGCAGGTATTTTAACGACACAGAAATGCCCAAACTGTATGGCCAGCTCCGAGAGAAAGTTGAGAAAGACCTCCGTGAATTAAAATACTACGCAACTACTACGGACTTGTGGTCAAGTCGCACCATGGAGCCTTATATCAACCTTCATTACATTACTGATGAGTGGAAACTGGCCAGCAGGTGCTTGCAGACTTCGTACCCTGATGGCCATACGGGTGAGGCAATAGCAGAAGGATTAAAGGATGCGCTGGAGTCATGAGGCCTCAGGGAAGAATCCCAAGTGTGTATTACCACCGACAACGGCGCAAATGTGGTGAAGGCAGTGACGCTGAACGACTGGAGAAGACTGCAGTGCTTGCATTGGTAGGTTAAAGGTGTAACATTATAAACTATAATTTGCATTTCCAAAACGTGTGTGTGCGCCTCCTAGGGTGATTCACATTACTTTATTACAGGACTATTTTTTGTACCTGCTTTTAGTGATGTTTAAAGAAATGGAATTACATATAGCCTGATAATAAACACTGATAAAGATCATTTTAAGTTTCACACCTCCATGGTGTAAAATTATTCTGATTCATTTATTTAATCTGTTATCAGATAACCGTATGTTTTGTTGGAAGAGATGTCTGATGCTCTGTGGTAATTTTGAGTTCTGCTTTCTGCACAATAAATGCTCTAAAAATTACATTATATCTTTGCTTTTTATTATAATTTTCAACCTTAAATTTATACCGCGATATATACCGTTACCGTGATGAATTTTAGGTCATACCGCCCAGCCCTAAGATCAGCGAGTCTACCTGCATGAGTCCACCGAGCAAAGACAGCAGCCTGATGCAACATGTGCTACAAACAAATTCCTGTCATTCAGTGGTATAGAAACAAACGCATGTGTCACAGACAATGCAAACCCAACAACCTCTTCTCACTCAGAAAAGCCTCTCCTGTCGCCTCCCTACATCTGTCAGATCACTTCTTCACTCCATTCACCGTCTCTCCCCCGTAACTCCTCCGAACTCCTCCACAAATGGTCTCACACTGACGAAATATCCGATCCTTTACACCAACCCAGTTTTCTAATGTGGTCTTGGCTACCATGCCTCCTCATCAGGCTACAGACACACTCGGCTCCTCACTAGCCTCCTCTCCAAGCAAACTCTGCCCTCTAGTGTCCAAACCAGCTCGTTACATCCTCCCAGTCCATGGCTCACTGAGGTCATGTCATCAGAGAGCAAAGGGCAGGGCTCAGGGCAGCAGAGAGAAAGTGGCGTAAATCCAGAGAGCCCACTGACCTCAGTGACTACCATCATCGACAGCATCATTTTCCCAAGACTACTTCTTATCGAAACGAGATAATGATGCACAGAAAATGTTTTATGCTTTTAACTCGCTCCTCTATCCTCTGTCCTCCTCCCCAGCCTCCACGCTGCTCACTCCAGACACGCTCGCCACATTCTTTACCAAGAAGGTTTCCATCAGAAATCAGTTCTCTGAGCCCGACCAACTCAGCCTGCAGCCACCAGCCAATAGCGCCTCACTCACCTCATTCTCCCCCCTGAGCGAGGACGCCAGGCTGGGTTAGGGTTAGCTGATTTAACGTTGATTTAAATATGATTAAAAGAAGTATCTGTTCACTCTGCGTTGTTAGAAATGAGCATGAGCAGAACAATTGCAGAAAATAAACATGTGAAACTGACAAGTGACCTGTGTCGGGGTCAGTGTTATGATGCGTGTTGTGTTCACGGGTGGACAGTAACAAAGTAAATTTACTTGAGTACTGTACTGTAGTACATTTTACTTGTACTCCACTACGTGTCTATGAATGTTCTCGTTACTCGCTCCTTCTGCTCTGAAGTCAGCTGATGAAGTTTCTTTTCTTCAATCCAAAGACAATAAACTGTGTTCGTGTAGTTCTGCGTTCGTGCGTGTGGCCGTACCTGTACCTCGCGCGTCTCCATGTTTCAACGCAGCGCAAACGTCACTCAGATCAGGCGGTTCATGTAGTGGTGCTAATGATGGCTACGACAGAGAGGGATGACGGTTCTCCACCTGAGCACCCATGGCCATAACTCCATAACTTAAACCGTGTTTGAGGTTTGACATGAAGAATGATTTATATCGTTTTAAATGTTCGCTCTGTTTACCGCGCACAAACTTCATCACGGCCTACAACAATTTGCCGTCCTATTAATGTTGTTCCTTTTATTTTGGAGCTGCAGATCTGGAAATCTGGAAATTATGTTTTCTACGTAAATATAAGGAAGCAGAATGTACACCCATGTATTCGTGACTGCACACATGTATTGTGAAACGCTTTAAGCTTTTTAAAAAGTGCTTTAAATACTGAAGTATTTTTAAAAGTACTTCAGTGCTTTAACTCAAGTAATGACTTGACTGAGTAACTTGTAATGGAGTAAAATTTGAACAGGAGGATCTGTACTTTGACTCAAGTCATTGAGTTTGTCCACCAATGGTTGTGTGTGACTGTAGAGTTCAGACGCTCTGATAACTGATCCTGGGTCAGTGTTTGGTCTTACCCTGCTCAGTGTTGATGGTGTTCTCCTCCATGTTGATCCTCTGGAGACAAAGAGCGAGCAGTTCCTCCACGATGAGCCGAGACTCCCCCATCGATCTCTGCTCCGACTCCCACCTCACACTGGAATGTTCAGAGTTTAATAAAAAGACTTTTTAAAAACCAAATAGAATATAAAATTATTTATTTGGTCCCAATAATTAGAGAAATTAGCAAACATTTTGTTTTAAAATTAAATCAAAAAGATCAAGAAGATCTATTCTAAAGAAAAGTGAAAATATCAGATTGTTTTTGTCTTCATTTTATTTAAAATGTTTTATCATTAAGATCACAGCAGCCCGAGGAGATCATTTACGCTTTCAGTAGATACAATTACACTAACTAAATGAGGTCACATGATGTGTCCCTGCAGAGTGACACATGTTGAGTCTATAAATCTGTCAGTCAGTTCGTTATTTGATGGCTCAGCTGATTTAGGAGCACGTGCGAGTGAACAGCTGCGGGTTTAAATCTGCGAGTCTCTGGCAAAACGTCCAGAAAGTTTTTTCGACTTAAAAGCGTATTCATGCAAGGCTCCCATGCGGGTTGATCTGAACCACGCACGGTACCTGTTCCCACGGAGATGCACGTGCTCGAGTCTGTACTCATCAATACATTGTTCGGTACCAGAAGGAAGCTGCAGCTCCGCGTGAGCAGCCACAGACACACACTGAATGAATGCATGGTTCAATTAATATAAGTGAGTGAATGAACGGATGAACCGTCGCTCTGTTTGAACTCACGGCTAATTATAGTGACGCTGCAGCTCTTCCGCAGCTTCTGTGAGGAGTTCTGTCAGTCTGCCTGTAACCACGTGACCTCATCTGCTATTTCTGGTGATGTCATTAGTGCAGCCAGTCCGTCACGTGGTTTTTAAATAGAGTGATTTCTGGTTCAGGATTAATGAAGTCTATATTTTGGGGAAAAGTTTAACACTCATTTAATTCATTCATTCATTCAAAACTTATTTAAATGTTTTCTGATAAAACTGAAAAACGTTTTTTTAAATTGAACAAAAAGTTTCACAACATGAAACTTTTCTGTTTGACTTTTATCATCAAATAAATGTGAAATCATTTATTCTATATTTACACTTTTTTTTATTTACTGTTTAATCTGTTTTATTTCTCTTTTTAAGATAAGATGGAACTTTATTATTTCTGAAGGAAATTATCGTGTCTTCAAAAATACAGTCCAAAATAGAGAAATACAAAAACAACTCAAATTTAAGTGAAAATACGTAATATTTAAAGTGTGTGGATTAATGCAAAAGAGACAATGCCAAATCCTGTTTTTTATCACAGATGATAAATCTCTGAACAGACACTGAAATCATTCAGACGTTTAATCTTAAAGTTAACATGAAGATGTTTGACTTCGTCAGTTCTAAACTGATTGGTAGGCAAAGCTAGAAATACAAGTGTCTGTAGGTCATTAGTATGCTAACAATGTTAGCATTATTAGCATTATTAGATAAATATAAGCAGAAACATAAGCCTCTGTGGGTTATCTTAATGTGCACTCAGTGCTGGAGTTTCTTTTGGATTAAACTCCTGAATGACAGACAATCTTCACAGTCACAGACATTTTCTTCAGTATAACAGTAATTCATTTGATTGTTGTCTGTTTCCATGGTAACAGTGTGAACAGGAAGTCTAACTTCTCATGATACTCAAAAACACAGGGGTTCACATTGAGACTCCTTCAGTTTACATCAGATTTCAGAGTGAGGTCTACAGGTGTTCACGGGTGATGTTACATGATGATCACATGAAGTCTGGGGAGGTAAACTTAGGGAGTGTCTGTAAACGTGCTGCTGAAGAAACAAACAACTTTATACATGTTTGTCTTTCTGTTTCTGATTTTTTTTAACTACAAACTCAGTTTTTTATTCTCACTCAGAGCTGAATTAACTTTTTTTACTTTTTGCTTTTGTTTTATAGGACAGCTGAAGAGAGACAGGAAATGTGGGGGGTAGAGAGAAAGGGATGACATGCACCAAATGATCTGCAGACCGCGAGTCAAACCTGCGATCAGTGTGTCGAGGACTGCAGCCTCTGTACATGGGGGGCCCGCTCCACCCACCGAGCCAAACCAGCGCCCCTTCAGACTCCGTGTAAACTTTACAGCTTTTATTGACACTCATTATAAACTTTACAGCTATAATTCAGACTCATTATAAACATTACAGCTTTTATTCAGACTCATTATAAACTTTACAGCTTTTATTGACACTCATTATAAACTTTACAGCTTTTATTGAGACTCATTATAAACATTAGAGCTTTTATTGAGACTCATTATAAACATTACAGCTTTTATTGACACTCATTATAAACTTTACAGCTATAATTCAGACTCATTATAAACATTAGAGCTTTTATTGACACTCATTATAAACTTTACAGCTTTTATTGAGACTCATTATAAACTTTACAGCTATAATTCAGACTCATTATAAACATTACAGCTTTTATTGACACTCATTATAAACTTTACAGCTTTTATTCAGACTCATTATAAACATTAGAGCTTTTATTGAGACTCATTATAAACATTAGAGCTTTTATTGACACTCATTATAAACATTAGAGCTTTTATTGAGCCTCATTATAAACTTTACAGCTTTTATTCAGACTCATTATAAACATTACAGCTTTTATTGAGCCTCATTATAAACTTTACAGCTTTTAGTCAGACTCATTATAAACATTAGAGCTTTTATTGAGACTCATTATAAACTTTACAGCTTTTAGTCAGACTCATTATAAACATTAGAGCTTTTATTGAGACTCATTATAAACTTTACAGCTTTTATTCAGACTCATTATAAACATTACAGCTTTAATTGACACTCATTATAAACATTACAGCTTTTATTCAGACTCATTATAAACTTGACAGCTTTTATAAACATTACAGCTTTTATTCAGCACTGTAAACCCAAACGTTCAAATTAATTAAATACATTAAGTAGTGTAAACTTAATTATTGGAAAAAGTTCTACTAACTTAAATATGTTCAGTTCCTGTGACTTTTTCTTCCTTTTTGAGTTAGCTAAACTCATCATTTTTGATTTACTTTAATTATCTTGCGGATCAATGAAGCACCACTCTAAAAGTATAATTTCACTGTACTTATTTCTATTGTTTCAATTTAAATGCGTGCCTCTGACGTCATCAACGTCAGTAACGGTAGGCTGTGCGAACGCGGGGCTCGGAAGTCAAGAAAGCTCCACAAATGCCTGAGGTAAGGTGGAACTACGCTCTTATCTTCGGCAGTAATCAGCATTTGTCTCACCGTAAGTGTTAAATATCTGTCTAATAATAGTGTCTTTATATTTTAAAGCATTTGTTGATATTTTGGGATCGATAATGTTGAGCTAGTGTTGATAATTGCTAGCTAACATTAGCCAGCAGTTGAGTCAGGAGATTCACATTAATGCTTGAATTATTTGCACAAAGGTACTGTATAATGTAAACTTGTAATATACGTTCAAATGTTCGTTTGAGAGTAATGAAACATTAGAGGAAGGAATTATGACTGCTTGCAGAAGATCGTATAAAGTAGCATTGTATTCCTAACTTCAGGGAAACCGGGGCCACAGTTGGTGATGCTTTGAAACCAGACAGTAATGAACCTGTCCAGTGCGCATTTTTCCGTTCAAGACTTTCAAAACTGGTTGAAAAGCGTACGTTTTTCATCGACTATTTGAAGATAATTAAACGTCTATTTTTAGACATATTTTCAACGGAAAAATGCGCACTGGGTAACGTCAGCGAGAGAGAGACAGCGCGGGTGACGTTAAGTATAAAGTTAGCAGTAACGTTAGCTGTAAACAGCGGTGCAGTGTCAGTGTGTGTACAGTCTAGGCTATTTGTCGGTGAGTAAATGCTATAACTCCGTTTAAAGTGAAGGGGGTTAGCTCCGAAGATAGCGACAACTTCAGGCCAGTCTCACTTAAGGTGGACTGACCTTTAAGGTGGAACAGCTATTCTCATTTTAATGACAGCAGCAGCTCAGCCTTTTGTTGTTGTGGTTGTTGTTGTTGTTTTTACACAAATCCCGTCATGTACCATATACTACGGTGACATGCAAAAAAAAGAGAAGATACTACCCAGGCAGAGTTGTAAGTATCATTTGTTCTTATCAGTGATGCAGAGCATGGTCAGCCCTGTCATTTATATGCCCTTTAAATGCACATTTCAGCAACATTTTTCTGAATCTGTTCTCTTCTGTCATTTCAGAAAGCATTTTAAAAAATCATCGCAGAGCTCATGGACCTCTTGGCTGCTCTCAAAATGGAGTCTGAGGTAATACGGATTAGCTCTTTTACCTGTTTTTCTTTGTTGATAACATATGTCACATTCTGTGGAGGATAAAGTGATAGTTGTGGTTCTTACTCACTTAGTGGCTAGTTACTACTTTATAGGAGTGTGATAGATCCTCCATGTTTGACTCCACCACAAGTTTGAGCTGAAAAATGTTTTTGAGGATACACAATAATACACATTTGTCTGGGATTCATTATCAATGCTCTTTTCCAGCCCTCTTGCTTTCAAAGTGGTGGAACCGCTTTGTCTCTGAATCACTAAGAAGCGCTGCATGTTAGTTTGACAGTACAGGTGATGCTCTCGTTCTCGCCACAGGGAAAGAGTTGACAGGTCAAACTTGGAGTATTTATTACACTTGTATGGAGGAACAAGTACCACTGTTTGGGGAAGAACCACAACTATCACATTAACCTAGTTATATTACTCTTGAACTGACTTATTGATATTGCTGTATTGTCCTTCCGCTCTGTTTTTAAATTTAGGTGAATGCAGAATTTAAACATCACAAGCCAGAGCCTGCCCAGCACATTCTACGCTGAGCTTGACCCCCATCTTCCCCGACTGATAAATATGTGAGTAGGTTTTTAGTGTATGTATATTCTGATTGGACTGTTTAAAATGAGGTTTATTCAGTAAACTTCACTTCTATTCTATTCTCCCTATTGTTTTAGGGACTTCATGACATCCACACAAGGTGTACCACCCTTCTCCATGCCCTGCCTCTGTATCTGTGTGAGAAAGTCTTTCAGAACCTGCACAGTGAGTCTCCTTGAATGATTACCAATACCACTCTATATTAAGTGAACAGTTCATCAAAATGCACATTTTCTCACTTACCCTTGTTCAGTCTGTCTGTCCATATATTTGGTCTTCCCATTACTAATGAATGAGATAAGTGTTGTTTTGTTCACAGCAATACGGAGGTCTGGTAAAACATTTCCAAATATATGCTGAGCTTAGCATCGGTCCATCTCACAACACAACTCTCAAAAACATTTTTAACTAAAATATAACTTACAAACATAACTCCAAAAGTTGGAGTCAAAAAATAAAGCAACATAGGAAGATGTTGTTGGGTAGAGCTTTGTTTTTGCTTAGCAAACATTTTTGAATGAACATTTTTGATTTTTTTTTTCTACACTACGACCCACCTTAAGGAATCAAGTGGCTTCAATGGACACCTCCTTTTTAACAACTTAATGAGTCTCAAATAAGGAAACTGTGGTCTACTTTTTTTGGGACACTGACTGATGAATTTTTAGAATCTAACTGTCTGAATGTGAAAGTAAATCTGTTGATGTGAAACACCCCAAAAGTACTGCGTCGTAAAGTGTGCATATTTTGTTTTTTTCTTTTTAAACTACCTTCATACTCGCTGGACTAGTTTGTAATTAGAATCTCTCTTTCCTTCATTCAGGACGAGTCTGATGAGCCAGAGCTTGGAGATGTTTCTGTGGCCATCCATACCGTCATCAGTGATAATGAAACAAGTCCAGTTCACTGCTAAGTGGTGAAAATCTCTGTCGTCATCTGTGTCGTCACAAAGAGACATTGTGGTCAGCCTCACCAGACTTGCTCCTGGTAATGTTTGGACTCATTTGTGCACTATACCGCACCTATCCAAGATCAAGGACTAGATCTACTCTAAAATGTACTCACATTTTCTACTAAAATGTCTTTCTGTGTCTTATCCCTATTAACTGTGGCGTAACAGTGTGTAAAAAGGGAGTGGGCAAGAAAATACTGTTCAATAGAAGACATTTACTCAAACTGTTAAAGTTGGTTTTACTCGATGTAATTGAGGCAATCACTTGCCACAAAGTTTTTAAGTTTTGAGTCACATGGTTTTAAGTTTCACAACCAATGTGTTTGTGTTGAGATTAATTAAGAATAATGACAAAAGAGACTAATAAATATTGAGTTTTGTTAACAAAAAAGAGTTTGTTTGTGTACTCATTTTGTTTAAGTTCTGTTAACTTAATCCCTTGGGATAGGTGAATAAAAACTTTAAGTCACATGAACTAAAAATATTTGAGTTGGCTTAATAAGCACTTTAATTTAACTGTAATCAAAAGGTATGTGTAGCATGTAATCCAAATATTTAAGCTCTGAAAACACATGACTTTTAAGTTGATAAACTTAAAAAAATTAAGGCAATTGATTGCCTTAAATTTTTTGAGTTCTGCTAACTTATTCGGGTTTACAGTGAGACTTGTGATTTGAGATCTGATTTGAATAGGATTTGATTAATCACTTTAGTGATCATCTGACTTTCATCTACACAATCATCATCATGTTGTACTGTGGAGTAACTTCGTAAGTCTTATAAATGTAAATAATCTGACAAATCTTTATTTTTCACTTCCTCCTTAAGGATCAGCAATCGAAAAGACAACAGTGAAAATCTGCAAATCTGCAAATTTTAAAATTAAACAATTTATTCCATAACACATTAGCTATTTTCAGACAGTACCTTACATTAGCTTTCAGCACCTCCCTAGATCTGGAAAGTGGCTAAATGCTAACATTGCACTTTGATAGTGTTATATGATACAATAAATTCCTAGCTAAAGGTTATGTTAGCCAGGAAGTGTCATGCCTGCCCGTTAGGTTAAGTTTTCTTCTATTTTTTCCTGATGTGTCTTATCTAGTACTTCCTGTTTTATTTTGAAATCACTCACCCCTGTCTCTGTTTCAGGTCTGTGTCCTGCCCCTCCCCCGTCGTGTGCTCACCTGCTCCTGATTGTGCTCTCCCCAGCTGTGTCTCATCACCCTCATTACCTCAGGTATTTTACCCCGTCTTCCCCTGTCTTGTTGCCAGTTCGTTTGTACCCTAGTGCAGGGGTTCCCAACCCCCATGCGGGCCGTAGGTTGTTCAGCACCGGGCCGCGAAACCCAATAGGTGTCTGTGACATTCCAAACATTCGCGGAGACTGAACCGTCGAATGGGCTGTGTGAAGTGTGCAACCACACAGGGCCTCGAACCTCTAAAGACATTTCAAAAGTTGCGCAATTCAGCTGGAAAAAACGCGGACCTGGCAACCCCGGCTTCCCATCCCATGAAACTTTGACCAAGAAGCCTGATGCCCCTCTGAAGCTCTGTGTTTATCAGTGAAATATATGAACTACACAGCATATGGGCATGTGACAGCCTGTGGAGACGGAGTTTATACTTCTACTTCTACTATATAACTGTGCGCAGAAATACGGACGTAACGCAACGTTATTGATTCAGGTATGAGCATCAAACACACACAGGTCTGCGTCATATCTGCTCCTCTCCTAACGTCTGTCTCCTCCCCGCGCGGCGTGATAACTCTGATAAACTCCGCCTCATCTCAGTCACAGCGTGTAAAGACGTATTTTATGCTTTATAAAGGGTTTCACGGAAATACGGGACCAATCACAACACTATGAGGTCAGGGGCAGAGCCGGAGAAACACACAGATCAGTCACTGCGCTGCATGATTAGAAACTGCTCACTGCTGGATCGCATTATAAACTCAGATAAACTGCTAGGATCACACTATGGATCATGTGGTTCGCGCCGTCCCTCTCCTTGACTCGTCCCATATTAAAGAAAAACTTAGATGCAGTCTCCTCACTGAATAAATACAGATACGATCAGCCTGTATTTCCGTGCGTGGGACCGAGATTTATGCACATGCGCTGTGAACCCCCCCCCCCCCCCCCCGTCTGTCAAAAATATCATTGCTACTGTCTGGTCCGTGTAGTCAGAAAGGTTGGGAACCCCTGCCCTAGTGTCGCGTTCCAGCATTTTCTTTCCTAGCTCTCGTGTATGACCTCTGATTCTGACCCTGTTTTGCCTTTTTACCTTGCCTTTTGCCTCACGTCTTTTGGATTCCTTAGCTTGATTTTGACTGCCTATTTTGTGTACCGAACCTTGCCCAGCATTAAAACTCTGAAATCTGTCCACTGGTCTGAGTTTGCGATTGACTCTTTCCGGTTCATGACAGGAAGTGATTGAATGCTAAAAGCAGCTGTTGTGTGACATCAACTAATCCGATACATTGTTTAACCCGTCACTTCAGATTTTCACTGTTGTCTTTTTAGTCCGTGATCAATCGAGATGCTTTAAAATTCAAAAGATTTGCCAGATTCCTTTATTTCTATCAGTTATCAGTCAGTTTCTCTGATTGGAGGACAGAGGGAGTCACACAGTCCAGAAATATTAAATAAATAGACACCTTGCTCTATGTTTCTCTTCACAGTTTATTCATGCAGCTTTCATCACAAGTTTTACATTCACTACAGGGACAACGACAACAGATGCACTGTCGCAACAGTAACCCCTCTTCCTACACACACTGACATGTCAGCAAGCATTACTGGGTATATAAAGAGTTAATGTCCTCCATGTTGGCTCCAGTGCATCTGTGAGAACAGAAACACAACTACTGCTAGAGAAACAGTTCAGCCGACAGGAACTCAGCCGCCATGTTGGATTCTAATCTGTGCTACAGTGTTCAATAAGGACGCCATGTTGGATTCTAATCTGTTAATAAGGACGCCATGTTGGATTCTAATCTGTTAATAAGGACGCCATGTTGGATTCTAATCTGTGCTACAGTGTTCAATAAGGACGCCATGTTGGATTCTAATCTGTTAATAAGGACGCCATGTTGGATTCTAATCTGTGCTACAGTGTTCAATAAGGACGCCATGTTGGATTCTAATCTGTTAATAAGGACGCCATGTTGGATTCTAATCTGTGCTACAGTGTTTAATAAGGACGCCATGTTGGATTCTAATCTGTACTACAGTGTTCAATAAGGACGCCATGTTGGATTCTAATCTGTTAATAAGGACGCCATGTTGGATTCTAATCTGTGCTACAGTGTTCAATAAGGACGCCATGTTGGATTCTAATCTGTTAATAAGGACGCCATGTTGGATTCTAATCTGTGCTACAGTGTTTAATAAGGACGCCATGTTGGATTCTAATCTGTGCTACAGTGTTTAATAAGGACGCCATGTTGGATTCTAATCTGTACTACAGTGTTTAATAAGGACGCCATGTTGGATTCTAATCTGTGCTACAGTGTTTAATAAGGACGCCATGTTGGATTCTAATCTGTACTACAGTGTTTAATAAGGACGCCATGTTGGATTCTAATCTGTACTACAGTGTTTAATAAGGACGCCATGTTGGATTCTAATCTGTGCTACAGTGTTTAATAAGGACGCCATGTTGGATTCTAATCTGTTAATAAGGACGCCATGTTGGATTCTAATCTGTTAATAAGGACGCCATGTTGGATTCTAATCTGTACTACAGTGTTTAATAAGGACGCCATGTTGGATTCTAATCTGTACTACAGTGTTTAATAAGGACGCCATGTTGGATTCTAATCTGTACTACAGTGTTTAATAAGGACGCCATGTTGGATTCTAATCTGTACTACAGTGTTTAATAAGGACGCCATGTTGGATTCTAATCTGTGCTACAGTGTTTAATAAGGACGCCATGTTGGATTCTAATCTGTGCTACAGTGTTTAATAAGGACGCCATGTTGGATTCTAATCTGTACTACAGTGTTTAATAAGGACGCCATGTTGGATTCTAATCTGTTAATAAGGACGCCATGTTGGATTCTAATCTGTTAATAAGGACGCCATGTTGGATTCTAATCTGTACTACAGTGTTTAATAAGGACGCCATGTTGGATTCTAATCTGTACTACAGTGTTTAATAAGGACGCCATGTTGGATTCTAATCTGTTAATAAGGACGCCATGTTGGATTCTAATCTGTTAATAAGGACGCCATGTTGGATTCTAATCTGTACTACAGTGTTTAATAAGGACGCCATGTTGGATTCTAATCTGTTAATAAGGACGCCATGTTGGATTCTAATCTGTTAATAAGGACGCCATGTTGGATTCTAATCTGTACTACAGTGTTTAATAAGGACGCCATGTTGGATTCTAATCTGTACTACAGTGTTTAATAAGGACGCCATGTTGGATTCTAATCTGTTAATAAGGACGCCATGTTGGATTCTAATCTGTTAATAAGGACGCCATGTTGGATTCTAATCTGTACTACAGTGTTTAATAAGGACGCCATGTTGGATTCTAATCTGTACTACAGTGTTTAATAAGGACGCCATGTTGGATTCTAATCTGTACTACAGTGTTTAATAAGGACGCCATGTTGGATTCTAATCTGTTAATAAGGACACCATGATGGATGCTAATCTGTACTACACAAATATAGTATTAATATAAACATCTATCTCTCAAAGTATTGAACTAATTCTTTAAGGGCATTAAAACTTCTGAACTTTGTCACATCTTTGTGTAATTACTTTAACATGGTAACAGCAATAGGTTGTTATCATAGCAACAGCTTGGCACCAACATGGTTGACCTGTTGTTCCTGGAGGCTGAACTGTGTGTTAGCACTATGCTCACTGATGCTAACACTGCCAAGATACAAAAACTTGAAAAAATACAAAATGATCATGGTATCAAATGAACCTTTAACAATCAAATACACGGTTAAAAATTCCTTTAAAAGGTCATCAGAGGTCACAGAGCAGGAAGGGGAGGGGCCAGCTCTTACACCGCAGGCTAAAAAAAGGATGTTTTAGTGCCTTTAGAGTCAGGATCAGAGGTCATCGTGGACCTCTAACAGCAAAGTCAGATGTTGGATGTATTAAAAGATGTGATACTGAACTTACCTGAGACCTGTTTGTCCTAGTGGTCACTCAGAGTACTGCAACTAAATAAAACCCCTCAGATGGACCCCAGACCTCCATCATATAGACCCCCCCAGGGTTAGTCTGGTAGAAAAAATCTTCCTGTGGAAAACAGACTAACAAACCATTGAAATTATTTTCGTGTTGTTTTGGAGTCCAGTATCTCGTTCTCATAATACATCCATGGTCAGAGCAGGGTTGTTTATTTATATTTATTTTTATGTCAGATAGTTTTACAATTTGGTGGGGCAGAGTTAACCTGTTGACTTCCTGTAGGGGGCGTGCTATTGAAGGGATTGCTACTTGTAGGCTTCCACTGGATTTATAAGCACCATTTATATTGCGTTAATGGTTTGAAGTCCACAAAATGGCTGATGGTGATCTTCTGTTTAATTCTGTTGACTGTATCTATTACGATTTCAATTCAAGTAAATCTCACATTATCAATAAATCAGAAACTAAAAGATACTGAGTTGGTCCTTATTGGACTAACCCTGCAGTCCAGCTCAGTCCTCCAGACTAAACCAGATCAATACACACTAATTGGGAATGAACACGTTACTCTACCACAGACTGATGATCCAGAACAATTTGATATATATTATTATAATGCTCCATCTGACACAGACTTAATGTGGTTCAGACTGAGACTCACAGACAAAAGAGTGATACTAACTTAGAATAATGATGATTAAAGACCTTAAATGAGATGGAGCCCTTGTGTTAGTATTAGAGAAACGACTATCGTGACTTTAGGAGAGAATGAATTTAATTTACAACGAGCAAAATGAGTTTTTTAGACAAAATAAAAACATCTGGATCAGATGTTAACTGTTGAAGAACTGATGTGAACACGACTACTGTTAATGAAATAGCTCAGAAGTCCACAATAAGTATTTCTGGGGTTACACAACAACTAAATTACAACTACTATTTCTGTTGTAGTAGTAGATAGTATACTGCTACTACTACTACTGCATTCATCAGAGGGCACTGAGAGACAACAGAGAAGTGAACATGAGGAAGTCGAGTTTTAGGACACGAGATGAAATGCTGTAGAGTTCCATAAATTGGCTGATTCCAAGAATCAAACCAATAACAGGTTGTACTGATGTAGGATTTAGCACTAGCTGATGGGTTGTGGTCTTACCATTGTTGTAACATTCAGTACTATTTCAGTTAAAGTACAGTAGTTGTAGTGTTTAGTACTACCACTTTAAAACTATCAGTTATTGAGTTGTTGTAGTAGTACCACCTTCAATACTTTTAACCACTAGTTGTACAGTAGTTGTAGAATTGGTTTGGTTCTTGTTGGGTTTAGTAGTATTTGCAGAGTTTTACTACCTTGATTGGGGGGGTTAGGGTTGAGGTTAAGGTTTAGTGCTCACCGCAGAGTACTAGTTGAAGAGCTACTGTAATAGTACCAAAGGTTGGTGATTCCAGCCAATCAAAAATCTTGGAATGTTTATGTGCTCAAACCCTTTTGTTTTGGTGATCTGCTTTCCAACATTTTATTGACAGTGGTTAGTTGTAAGATTTGTTCCATGGAAATGCATGTTGAAGATCTTGGGGGGCGAAGCTTCTGAAGCAGCACTGAAGGGAGGGCGGTATTTGTTTGTTGAGTTGCAATATTAACAAACTTTCTCCATAATCAATAACCTAGCTTTCAGTAGTACTTGTAGGACAAAGTTCTAGTTCTAGGGTTTGTAGTAACGCTGCTGGAACATTCAGTACTACTTCACTAGATGTAGGTTTCATGGTTTAGGATGTAGTAATGTGAGACGGTTTAGTTTTGGATGTACAGTACAGGATTTGTAAGGTCAGGTAGTTGTACAAGTGGTAATACCATTATTCTAGGAATTAGTAGTTCTGGGGTCAATATTTAGTTATTGTATGGATTATAACTATTTGTTAAGTTGTAGGGTTCAGTACTTATTTAAATACCCTTATTGAAAAATGTAGTACAGTGAGTTACTCTTTCGTACCATTGACAAACTATTTAATACCATGTGTAGGGTTCAGTACTCATTGTACACTTTAGATTTGTGTTGTAAATACCAGCGCCCGGATTTTTGTAGGGTTCAGACATAATTGAACTGGTACGATTTTTGAGGAATTAAAACTTGATAAGTTGTAACACTAGTGGTACAGTTACCGGGTTTGTAATGGTTTTAGTTAAGCTAAGTACCACTGTAGAATAATTATAGAATGATTTAATATTAGCTCTGGGGTTTAGTACCAGTTTAATTACTCAAGTTTGAACGCTAAGTACGAGTTAGAAACTTCCATTTTAAGACTTCTGTTGTATTTGTCAAACTGAAAGTTACAGTTTGATTCTTCTTCTAAGATAAAGTTGTAATATTGGATCTTCCACCAGGCGGTGCCACAATCCTCTGAGTGGAGCGACGAGGTATGTGGTCATCAATCTGAGCTCCTGGGAGCCAAAAGAAGAAGAAGAAGGAGGAAAAGAAGAAGATGATGAAGAAGGAGGTTTTTACCCAGAATGCATCTCAGACTCAATCAGCTGTGCATGTGTGAACTCTACCTGCCAGGGTGAATCCTGACTGGTGGAGGTTTCGGGGACCAGTCAGGGTTTTGGGACAGGGGGGTCCCCGGGTGGTCGGAGTGGGTGGGACAGATTTAGTCATACTGATGACATCATGGACCGGACCATCATAGTTTCCTCTGGGAACGCCGCGAGCTTCAGCCATCTGAGACAAGAAAGGAAAAGAGAAACTGATAAACCTGATGGACGCTCAACCAGGTTACTGATCAATCAAATGTATTTGTATAGCACCAAAAAGTTATCTCAAGACACTTTACAAAAAGAGCAGGTCTAGACTGTACTCTTTGTTATCTAGAGAGAGGCCCTAACCCGAATCACCATGAGCAGCATTTAGCAACGTTTGGCGCAGTGGCAAAAAAACCTCCTTTTGATCAACTGATCAACTGGTTTATCAACCAGGCGAATGCTAAACCAGTGAACCGTTACCTGTCTAACTTTTCAGTTGCATTTGTCTTCACTAGACAAATATCTGTGCCGTGAAATGCTTTAATACAACAAGTTAATCTGTCAGTTAACCTTCTACTTACCTTCTGGTATACACACAATAAACTGGCTGGACCATTAACTTACTGCAAACACTCATTGTCAGTTAAAGTTTAAGAAGGTTGTTAGTTTGTTAGGTAGTGAACCAGTAGATTAGGAGGTTAACCAGTAGTGTAAGGTTAAATGTGTGGTTAGTTACCTTGCTGCGGGCTCGGATCCTCTTGTACACGGCGTCGGGGAAAGCCTTCCTGGGGACAAAGCGTCCTGAACCTTCAATTACGTTGAGGTTTCCGTCTTCCAGAACGACTCGTCCTCCGCTAATCACCACCGATGCGATGCCTCGAAACTCCAAACCCTCCAGGATGTTCACCTCCACAGTCTGCACACAGACAGGTGTGTGGTGGTGAAGAAGAGGAGGATCAGTTTACGATAAAGGATGATGATTTACTGATGATGAAGATCGATGACTTGTTACCAGTTTGTGAGTCTTTGCAGAAACAGTTCGTGTCTCCTTGGGGTTCCAGACGACGATGTCAGCGTCAGATCCTACAGCGATCCGTCCTGAACACCAGGAGATGAAACATCAGGGAACTGAAATATCACCACTGCTGGAGACGACAGTTTTTTAAAAATACTTTCACATCACAGTTAAGTTACCCTCTAAAATGGAGTAAAAAGAGATAAAGCTCAGTGGCATGCAATCTGTTATGTTTCACACTTTAACTTCTATCTCCACAGAGTAACTGTGCCGCCTGATGTGATACCTTTACGAGGGTAAATGTTGAAGAGTTTAGCAGCGTTGGTACTCGTTACTGCGACAAACTCATTCTCATCCATCTTTCCAGTAGACTGCAGAGACAGAAAAACAAAAATCAACATGTAGAAAAATGTGAGATGACATTAATAATAATAACTTGCTCCATGTCACCAAGTCTCCACCTGAGAGTTAACATACATTTAAAGAACCTAATAAGACATCACCTATGCTCAGGCAAAACTCCTCAAAAACCATATGACAAGGGAAAAGGACATTAATTAAGTATATCTTTATTTTTAGCTTATCTCCGTTTTGAAAACCGCCGATTTAAAAACTGTCAACTCATTGCAATATTTTTTGTAAAGTAATGTAAAGTAACATGAAGTCAGTAAGAGTTACCCCTGAGTGTCTACCATAACTGAATGAAAGTCAGTGACCAATCTCCAAGAGGCCAAGAAGCAATCTCATTCATTGAGTCCAAACTGAAAGTGATTATTGTAAAACAAAAGTGTTATTTGGGTCAGTTTGCATCAGCTTCAGGTCTGCAAACTTCCTCCTCCGGCACTGGAATTAAACTCACAACCTACATTTTATTGAATGAGTGTGATACACAGTACTGTGCAAAAGAATGCTTTCAGAAATTGGAGTGTTCATAGTTTCTTTCCATCAATGAACAAAATGCAGTGAATGAACAGAAGAGAAATCTAAATCAGATCAATATTTGGTGTGACCACCCTTTGCCTTCTAAACAGCATCACTTCTTGTCGGTACACTTGAAGGAACTCGGCTGGTAGGTTGTTCCAAACATGTTGGAGAACTAACCACAGATCTTCTGTGGATGTAGGCTTCCTCAGATCCTTCTGTCTCTTCATGTCATCCCAGACAGACTCCATGATGTTGAGATCAGGGCTCTGTGGGGGCCATACCATCACTTCCAGGACTTCTTGTTCTTCTTCACGCTGAAGATGGTTCTTAATGACATTGACTGTATGTTTGGGGTCGTTCTGCTGCAGAATACATGTGGGGCCAATCATACGCCTCCCTGATGGTATTGCATGATGGATAAGTATCTGCCTGTATTTCTCAGCATTGAGGACACCATTAATCCTGACCAAATCTCTGCCATTTCTCTGCAGCCCAGTTCCTATGTTTCCGTGCATCGTTGAGTGGCTTGGCCTTGTTTCCATGTCGGAGGCTTTTTGGCTGCAGCTCTTCCATGAAGACCACTTGTGGCCAGTCTTCTCCAGACAGTAGATGGGTGTACCTGGGTCCCACTGGTTTCTGCCAGTTCTGAGCTGATGGCTCTGCTGGACATCTTCCCATTTGGAAGGGAATAAGCTCGATGTGTTTTTCACCTGCTGCACTAAGTTTCCTCGGCCGACCACTGCGTCTACGATCCTCAACGTCGCCCGTTTCTTTGTGCTTCTTCCAAAGAGCTTGAACAGCACATCTTGAAACCCCAGTGTGCTTTGACATCTTTGTCTAGCAGAGACCTTGCTGATGCAGTATAACTACCTTGTGTCTTGTTGCTGTGCTCAGTCTTGCCATGGTGTCTGACCTGTGACATGAAACTGTCTTCCACAGCCTCACCTTGGTAGCAGAGTTTGGCTGTTCCTCAGCCAGTTTTAAGCCTCCTACACAGCTGTTTCTGTTTCACTTAATGACTGTGTTTCAACCTACATGTGACACTGATGATCATTAGCACCTGTCAGGTGAGGTCAGGTGTACCTGTAAGAACTGATGCTGGTTTGAAAGCAAAGCGTAGTAACACCAGATATTGATTTGATTTAGATTTTTCTTTTGTTCGCTCACTGATCAGTTTGTAAATTGATCAAAATAAACAATTATTATTTATATTTTTGAAAGCATTCTTAGTTTACAGCATTTTTCACACCTGCCTAAAACGTTTGCACAGTACCGTGTATTTATATATAAGTTGTGTAACTTCCTTAAGCAGACATCCCACCCACTTCTCTCAGTGATTGATCCTCTGTTTGGAAGTAGTTTGATCTCGTCTCTCTGCTTTCCTTCTCCACACAGTTTGCAACACTTTCTGACACTTTTCATGTAAATGACCAAATTCAACGAAGTGAATTTCTTTCTGTTTTTCAGAATGTCAAAAAATGCTTTGTTCTTTTATCATCATTTGTACAACAAACAGTTGGGTTCTTACCACGGCTCTGTCCCAGACCACAGACATCCTCTCTTCGATGCCATTGGTTCCCTCTGGGATCAGAGTGAAATCATCTTTACCGACAGCTTTCTGAGCAGTGGAGAAGCTGGCCTGAGCACTTGACGTCACCTGAAGGTCTCCACTGGACAAACACACAGCTGTCAGGTTCCACCAATACACCTGGACTAATTCTACTTATGCTAACAAGTAAGTAGAGCCATAGAGTCATACTAACTAGGCTAACAGTAAGGTGGAGTCATACTACCTATGCTAACAGAAAGGTGGAGGCATACTAACCATGCTAATAGAGAGGTCAGGTACTGTGGAGTTGCAGGATCAGGGTTGAGAGGCGGGCTCATGACGAAAGCTGCCGCTGTTGCCCAGTCTTTGGACCAATAATGAGAGCCATCAGTGGCAAGGCTGGCTGTGATTGGCTCCCCATACACCACCATGCCTGAGGTCAAAAACAGGAGGATGTTTTTTGGGTCCCTGTGACTCAAGGAGCCCCTGTGGATTCAAAACTCAATTTGGGCAACCATAGAGAACCACCTCCCTGGTCTGAACCTTACCTGTGCTTTGTTATTGGATTCCTTTGCTAGTCATAGACTTGTGGGTGTATCATAATTGTTCCTGGTACAAGAATAACTAAGGTCCAAGGTTGATGATCAACTTTGTGTTCAACAGATAATTTTTTGTATGATACTCATGTGAAAAGACAAGCAGAGCTGTTCAAACTGAGCCATATTCAGAACCATGCTCAGAGCCATATTATAATGATCTTCATCTTCATCATTGATGGCTGTCACGCTGCAGAAGGAAGTCTCTCAGACCTGCTTGGTCCAGAAGGCCAGAGGGACTGCAGCTTCGGTGGTCCTAAAGCTACGGCCTGCCCGAAAAGGAAAATGCTGCCTGTTGGCCAGGCCCAATGGTCATCCCAAAGCAAGCTTCCTCCAAGGGTCTGGTGCACTGCCAGTCGTTGACAGACATAAACTGGTTCTACGTATTGTCACCTCTCAAGTGGGGAAGGAAAAAAGGTGGAACAGTACCAACTGCACACAGTTGAACTCACCTTCTGTTTTAAAAACAGCTTTTGTGGTTCTGTGGGTGGGATTTTGGAGAGAGTGCCCCCTGGACACTCCATAGTTCTGCAAGACGATGTGGGTATTGTATGGAAGCCCTGGTGGAGGCTTGGGTCGGCCATAATTTAAACAGTTGAGTACTGAAGGTCCAGAACCAGCTGAGGCCCATGACAGTAAAGGAGGCCCCCAAGCTATATCAGGAGGTCAGAAGGTCTGCAGAATCAGTGGTCACTGAAGCAGAAGCTCAGCTGTCCGAGGAGTTCATGGCAGCAATGATGAAGGACTTTAATCTGACTTGAAGTGGTTCTGGTAAACCATCAGATGACTCAGGATCAGAAGGAAGGACTGACAATTGGCAGAGATCTGATGACCAGGCTGGAGGATGTTTTCAGACGGTGAAAGGAAACCTTTAAGAAACTTGTGGGGCACTGGATTATCTCAGTCGTTAAATCAGGAGCCCTGTATAAATAAAAAGGAACTCGTGAACCCGACTGTGTCCTCCATTAAATAGTCGTAGCTGGGGGAAGTCCATTTATCTGACAGAAGACACAAAGTGGATCTAAACATTTCTGACAGCAAAAATAAAACAGAAATCAAGTTTAGTCTGAAATTGGGTAATAATCTGGATTAAAGGGCAAGATGAAAAACAGATGAGGATAATGATGTCACCTTTCTTCCTGGCTTTGGCGATGACATCAGCAGCAGATTTGCTCATCACCTTGGTAACGTAGAGTGGACAGTTTGCCTGTTTGGCAATTGTGATGGCCCGATACACCGCCTCCGTCTCCACCTGAAACACATTACAACACAGCTGTGTTACAGGTGTGTTATGGGTGTAATAACGTGTCTTATAGGTGTGTTATTGGTGTAATTGCAAGTGTAATTTTAGATGTGTTATATGTGTACTTGGTTTAGTTTAGTTCATTATTTTATCTGACAGGGGCTGTGCACAACACAACTGTTGGGCCAGAGTTAGCTATATAGCTAATAAAGATAATGCTAGATAAAGATATTTTATGGGCAAAATTACAGGTGTGTTACAGGTATTTTACAGGTGTGTGTACCTCCTCAGGGTGAGATAAAACGTGTCCTTCAGGTCCAGAGATGCCGAGACAAAGAAGCTTCTTCTGTTCCTGTTCAAACAGTTCAAAACAGTTTGAATATAAAAATATGAAGAAAGAATCAACCCTCACTTGATGTTTGTTTGGTTTTAATGGCTCTATGACCTAATGTAAAAAGTGGAGATGTTGTTGGTCAGGATATATTACCTCATCAATAATGTCACCATTCTCAGCATGGACCTGTGCGATGGCTCCAAGATCCCGGAGGACCCCGAACGCCTCGTAGAGCTGATATCATGAAAACAGGAAGCAGATGAAAACTTTGACGTAAACTCCCTAACCTCAACAACAACAAATAAACAACAACAACCAACAACAAAATGACAACAATCTACACATAATTTCAAGTCAAGTCAGTTTTATTTAGAAAACCACGAATCCCTCTCCTCCCCCTTCTTTTGAGTATCATACCATCCTCCATTTTTAGATACTTTATTGTAGTTCTGTAGTTTACCTGAGAGTCGGAGCTCTGGTATCTGTCTTTGTAGGCCATAAAGAACAGGAATGAGTTCACACCTGAAAAATAAAAATTACAGTTAATACAGAGCACAGCATCTGAAGAGAAACTCAAGTTATAATCTGGAAGATTTCAGCTAAATAAAAGTCCCTTTTTCCTTTTCTCAAAGACATTTTGACTAGCTATCTTGGTGTTCTGGAGCCAGAAGTGACCATATGCAGACAGTCTGCTCTGTTCTGTCTCATTCTGTTCCAGTCTGCCTCTGTCTGTTCCAATCTGTTCTGGTCTGTTCCAGTCTACTTCAGTTTGTTCCAGTTTGTTCCAATCTGTTCTGGTCTGTTCCAGTCTACTTCGATTTGTTCCAATCTGTTCCGGTCTGTTTCAGTTTGTTCCAATCTGTTCTGGTCTGTTCCAGTCTACTTCAGTTTGTTTCGGTTTGTTCCAATCTGTTCTGGTCTGTTCCAGTCTACTTCGATTTGTTCCAATCTGTTCCGGTCTGTTTCAGTTTGTTCCAATCTGTTCTGGTCTGTTCCAGTCTACTTCAGTTTGTTTCGGTTTGTTCCAATCTGTTCCGGTCTGTTTCAGTCTACTTCGGTTTGTTCCAATCTGTTCCGGTCTGTTTCAGTCTACTTCGATTTGTTCCAATCTGTTCCGGTCTGTTTCAGTTTGTTCCAATCTGTTCTGGTCTGTTCCAGTCTACTTCAGTTTGTTTCGGTTTGTTCCAATCTGTTCTGGTCTGTTCCAGTCTACTTCAGTTTGTTTCGGTTTGTTCCAATCTGTTCCGGTCTGTTTCAGTCTACTTCGGTTTGTTCCAATCTGTTCCGGTCTGTTTCAGTCTACTTCGATTTGTTCCAATCTGTTCCGGTCTGTTTCAGTTTGTTCCAATCTGTTCTGGTCTGTTCCAGTCTACTTCAGTTTGTTTCGGTTTGTTCCAATCTGTTCCGGTCTGTTTCAGTCTACTTCGATTTGTTCCAATCTGTTCTGGTCTGTTTCAGTCTACTTTGGTTTGTTCCAATCTGTTCTGGTCTGTTCCAGTCTACTTTGGTTTGTTCCAATCTGTTCTGGTCTGTTCCAGTCTACTTCAGTTTGTTCCGGTCTGTTTCAGTCTACTTTGGTTTGTTCTAATCTGTTCTGGTCTGTTCCAGTCTACTTCAGTTTGTTCCGGTCTGTTTCAGTCTACTTTGGTTTGTTCTAATCTGTTCTGGTCTGTTCCAGTCTACTTCAGTTTGTTCCAATCTGTTCCGGTCTGTTCCAGTCTGCTTCGGATTGTTCCACTCTGCGTTTTTGTTTTGTTTCCTGTTTTTTTGTCTTTATTCACAATCAGTAATGGAAGCTCTGACCTTTATCTTTGATGAGCGTCTCCAGCTCCTCATACAGTCCGTCGTGCCACCGTGTGATGTCCAGGTGTGGAGAGAAGTCGCAGCATGCCCTCTGCTCTGCCGTCTCTTTCCACTGATCGAATGCTGACAGTAAACTAGTCCCCGGCTCCACCAGCACATGGTCCACTGAAACACAAGGACACCGTTTATAATCTGAATGATGGTGGTTATTGATTATAATCTGAGTAATCCGACAGATGGTGGTTATGGGTAATAATCGGTGTAATCTGACAGATGGTGGTGGTTCCTCCGGACACAGCGGCACGGGTTCCATGGTACAGGTCGTCAGCGGGGTTTATGCCTTTCTGCGGAGCGAGGAGGTTGGTGTTGGCATCAATTCCTCCGGGGATGACCAACTGACCATACGCGTCCACCGCCTTCACACCGGACGGGACAATCAGGTTTTCACCGATCTGTCTGATCAGGACACATGACAGGAAGTCTGATGATGAACAGGTGGACGCTGTGGAACACCTGGAGTTCAGGTGTTCAGTATGAAAAGTCAAACAGGTTGAGTGCTAGGGTAAAAAGTAAAACAGTAATTAATGAAATTAATATTTATATATTTACTTGATGGTCCCATCCTCAACGTAGACATCAGCGTAGAAGGACTGGTCGTCATTGACAACCTTCCCTCCTTTAATCAGCAGACGGTCGCCCTGGAAACAGACAGAGAGGATGCTGGGTAAAATATATAACCGCTAACATACACAAAATAATAAGAAAACATTCAGGTGATTCAGGATTCAGTTATGAACCAGCTGTTCCATCATTCAAGTCTTTCATTTTTGTATTATATTATAATCTCTATAATTATAAGATGTAGTATTAGAATAGTTATCATTATCATCATAATTATTATTATTATTATCATTATAATTATAATAATATCATTATCAGTGTTATTGTAATAATTATCATTATCATCGTTAGTATATCATCATCAAGAGAAGATAAGATGGGGGGGATTTGGGTGTTGCAGCAGTACCAAGATAAAACAGCAGTCAGTAAATACAGTGTAAATATCATCATCACCTTTATTGTCATCATTTAGTTTTTAGTGAAATATTTTTAATCACGAATATGTTTACTTGTATATTTTTTATTATATTGTTTTAATTATTGTATTAATCCTCTAACTTCACGGCCTCTTTAAAACCAAACCGAGCCGGGCCGGACCGGACCGGACCAGTCAATCTGCAGCGGAGTCTGTAACTGAATAACAGGTTTTGTCCCGGTTTAGCACGGCTCGGCCCAGTTAAGCAAGGCTCTGCCTCGGTCTGGTTCTGGTTTTCGGTGATTGACAGGCGGAGCTGCAGCATCCCGCCTCACCGGCCAGACATCATCCCTCTGATCCCCGTTAACCATGCCCGGCTCCGCCTGGAACGGCACCGCTCGGGTTGGACCTACCGCGGGTCTCGCGATGGTCTTCTTGTTCTGGAACGACATCCTGATCGATCTGTGATCGGTTGATTGATCCGCTCACACACACGTTCACACACACTCTCCTATTGTTGTTCCCGTCAATTCTGACGTCACGTTGCCGACTATACACACACACGAGACTTCCGGTGTGGAGTTCCAGAATAAAAGCCCCTGTACGAACACTAATTTGTTTCTCGTTTTGTTCGATATTGTTTGAAAAGTATGAAGTGATGTTTTTTCGATCAGAGAGGGAGGTAGTATCCACACAGATAGTACGACACAGTACAAAAATACAATGAAAAACAGTCTGACAAGAAAATGTTGTTCTGGTAAAAATATAAAAGTATGATTATTAAAATGTGGTTAGTATGTTATTCTATAATTCAATTATTATGATTCATGCATTAAGATTAAAGCAGGACTTTACTGTTTGCTGATTGTTTTCTTCTTTAATCGATTGATTGAACACTGAAAGCATTTAAATATTACAAACACATTTAATAATTTAAAAATAAAAACATCAGAGCATCTGGAACCGGGACATTTTAAGTAAAATAACTGAAAACTGATTTTCTATTTCTAAGAAAATCTATGACAAAAACATAATTTGTGTGATTGTGTAAATCACCTGTAGGCTCTAACCATGTTTTGATCACTCCACTCAGGTGTATGAGATGGACAGGTGATCATGTGTTCAATAAAAGAAGTCTCCATAAATATTTTAATTATTAGTAAATATTTACAGATATCTTTTTCTTTTTTATCAGTAAATAACATTATTTTCTAACTCAAACAAAATCCTCTTTTTCATTCTCTGAAATTGGATATAAAAAAAACTTCTAATAAACAATTATGAAATAAACACAAATAAAACTGATAATTCAAACACATCAAGAGTAACATTAATCATGCTTTTAATTTGGAAGGACATTCCCGGAAGTTTTTTATGTGCTAGATGCTGATTGGCTCTCACTGCTGAGGAGGAAACAGACCCTGCCCCAGAGGAGGTGGGGTACTGTTTCCTCCTGATGTTTATTTACTGATGTTTTCAATTTGAATATATTTTTACTGATGTTATGAATTATCTGGTTTATATTAAATTATAATACATAATGTAAATGGTATATATATTATAATTTAATATAAATAGTTTTATTAATACATTATTTTACTCTAAAACATCGATTGATCACAAACTGATTTTCAGGAAACACAAAGTTTGAATATAACAGATAAATAGTATAAATCACTTTTCACCTCTCTCTTGCCGTAGTTTTCCCGGGCGTGTCCAGAGGGAAACACCACCGTCTGTCCTCCTCCTCCTGCTGCTCCTCCATCATGGCCGTCGCTCCGGGTTCGAGCGTCTCGGCGTCTCTGTGTCTGCGGACTAAACGACTCGAAGTTCAAAGTTTTGTTCTCAAATGCTCCTTCGACGCTGCAGAACATCCCGCCATACTTCATCCGAGGACGAGGGGAGTCCGAGCCGAGCCGAGAGAGGAGCGAGGAGCAGTCATCGTCCTGAGAACACCTCCTCTCAGACATCATGGACACTGTGATCTGAGAGCAGGCAGGATGAGGAGAAAGAGGAGGAGGAGGAGAAGGAGAAGGAGCGAGGGGGGAGGAAGAGGGATGGTTGAAGACCTCAGACCATTAAAAACTGACTCTAAGGAGGAGGAGGAGGAGGAAAAAAGAGGCCATGGAGGAGGGAGTAACTGTGACCTCAAACTGAGACTGAGAGGAGCTGATCAGTGGGGGAGGAGAGTATAAGTAGTCCTGATGGCAGGAGGAGGAGGAGGTTTAAAAAACACTAAACAGGAATGATCAGAATTATTATTGTTATTTTTAATTTAAATAAAAATCAACCTTGAACAGACTCAGCCCTGATGAAGTTGAAATGTGGTTGGTGTGTGTGGAGCGTCCAGGTGTTTCCAGGTGTCTCCAGCTTTTTCCAGGTGTCTTGGGGGTTCTGCTGCATGTTTAAAAGGGCCTTCAGTCTTCAGAGTTGTGTGATGTCTGATAAATGTCCTCGAGTGATGTCACTTGAGTCAGTATCAGTTAGGGCTGAAGACTACTGCTCTCTGCTCATCTTTGCAGCAGTCTACAAGCTAGCCCATTAACTGCTGCTAGCTAACACACACCAGTTTCACACAGTCAACAATTTGAATTTGAGACAGGGAGAGACAGGGGTCCAACAAAACAAGTAACAAATAATCCAAATGAAAACACTTCAGTAGGTGAAACACTCGGGGAGCCACAAGAAAAAAACAAAAGAATCCAGGAAACAGGTTATAAATAGGATTCACTGGAAATCGATGAGATAGACGTAGGACAAATGTCAACAATGAACTGACACTGAGATAAGGGAGCACAACAGGGGCTAGTGTACTGGGTGCAAAGTTTGGGCAGCTTGGAGGCTGCTGAGGAGGAGAGTCAGAGCCTTCAGGCCTGGAGGCCGCCAGATGGCCAGAGAAGGTCATGAGAGCAGCATGGAGGGCGAAGCCTCTCAGGAGGGCAGCTAGGGGGCCATCCAGAGGGGCGAAGCCTCTCCGGAGTACAGACAGGGGGCCGGGAACCAGGACCAGGTGCAGGTGTTGGCCGGGCCGCCAATGGAGGATGACCAGGATCAGAACCAGGGGCTGGTGGCGGCCGGGCTGCTGAAGGACAACAACCAGGATCAGAACCAGGGGCTGATGTCAGCTGGGACACCAACGGAGAACCAGGAGGGGAATCCTCCTGATGGCTTGGCCAGAGGAGGTGTCGGCCCAGGATGCCAATGGAGAACCAGGAAGGGAATCCTCCAGAGGAGGTGTCAGCCCGGGATGCCAATGGAGAACCAGGAGGGGAATCCTTCAGGGGAGGTGTCAGTCCGGGATGCCGACGGAGAGCCAGGAGGGGAATCCTCCTGCTGGCAGGGATAAGGATCTGGACCAGATGGAACCTCTGGCTAGGCTGGAACAGGATCAGGGCCCGATGAGACCTCTGGCTGGGCCAGAACAGGATCAGGAGACCTCAGCTTGGACCCCAACCCTGGACCTGACGAGATCTACAGAGCAGGAACTCGGGGCTGGCACTGCTAGGCTGGAACTGGGGCATTGAGGTCAGGGGATTCAGGCTGAGAGCTGGCTCCCGGACCCTGACTGGTAGATTATTCCAAAGGAGGGGGGCCTGATAATTGAGGGCTCTACTTTCCATACTACTAGAGATATGATGGTGCCTGATTGCATTAACAGTAGTGCTGGATGCCAGGCTGATGCCATCTAGGGCAGTTATATCATTAGAGAAAGAACCTCTAAGGTGTTTTGGGCTGTGTGTTTCCTCATGATATTACCAAGAGGAAGCATATACTGTATAAAGTGAAAAGAATCGGGCTGAGCACAGAACCCTGTACAGTTGCATTGTGGGTAAGAATGCAGGAATAGGAATGTAAGCAAAAAAAAACGATAAGGACTGAAGTTCTGTGGTTCTGACATCATCATGTGACATCACAGCGAAGAATGTTTCAGGTCAAATAAACACAGAGAAATCCACAGCATGAGTGTCACACACACACACATACACGCACGCACACACACACACACACACACACACACACACACACACAGGTCAGTGCTCATTACTGCTGATGCAGCTGTGAAGACGGTGAAGTCTGAACTGGATTTCTTGGCCTGTCACATCTACTTTATGTAATCAAGCACACACACACACACACACACACACACACACAAAATGGACTGCAACAGACTCTGTATCTTGCTAAAATGAAACTATTTTAGAGACAGTCTAAGGCTGAAAACGAGCTTTCAGGATTCATCTTCATCAACATCAGCCTCCTGTCACCATGACAACATACAAAACATGTCACGTGATCAGCAGATACTTCTTTAAAACAAACTGAGGCTGCAGATCTGGACTCTGATGGATGTGGGTTAGTGGTGCCCCCTGTAGGTAACAGATAACTGACCCACATTTGATCTTGATCAACAATAAAAGTCAAACACAGTTTTGTCTTCAGACTTGTTTCCACCATTTTTAATCTGTAACCACTTCCAAGTGTCAACTCTGCAGATGTTCACGGATTCCCAGCAGATAGAAAAATATCATCTGAATAATAAAAGTAGAACAGATCCAGGTTTTAAAACATCCACAGATTCATCATGTTTCTATTTTCTGAACCTGCTTCAGTTTAACTCCAACAGAAGATAATTCACACAGAAAATAAATTATTTTTACTCTTATTAACTCCAATGAGTAAAATAAAGAGGGCTTCAATTCATATAATAACTATAATGTATGATATAATATATGTATAGTTTTTGTTTTGTTCTGTGTTTATCCTTTTGTGTGTTCTATGAAAAACTGAAATACAGATTATAATCCGGACTAGATAACCTGTTTAGAATCTGATTTTAATTACAATCTGGTCCGGATTAGGATCAGGTCTAAACTGCAGCAGGATTATAACTGAAGCAGGTTTTAAACCAGTTTCAGACTTCTTTCAAACTTCATGCTTTGTTTCTTCTGTTGTTGTCTTCGGTTTTCGTGTTCTGTTGTTTTCTTCGGTTTTCTTCTTCTGTTGTCTTCTTCAGTTTTCTTCTTCTGTTGTCTTCTTCAGTTTTCTTCTTCTGTTGTCTTCTTGTTGCAGCTCTCATGTCCATCAGACCTTCTTCGTGATGACGATGTCTGTCCTTCATCACTTTTTGGTCCCGGGATGATTCAGACTACTTGAAGGTTATGTAATGTAACCTTAGATCCATGAGTGCAGCTGAAAGGCTCTCTTCAGTCAGCGGGTGCAACAGCCAATCAGATCAAAGTTAAATTAATCTGAACAAGCAGAATGATTCACTTCACCAGCCCCTGTTTTTTTCTGTTGTGTTATCAACATAACTTAGCAACACATTTACCCCCCAACTGATCCAATAGACCAAGTCAACACTGAAGTCAACTAGCTGAGTCAACTGTGTGAATGCAGCTAACCCAGCTAGCCATGATTAGCATCAGCAAGCTGAGCTAATACTGTTTGAAGTCAGCACCACTTTGGTCCAGAGGCCCACAATGTGTTGGTCAGCTACATCTCAGGAGCAGCTAAAAGAAGCTAACAGGAAGCTAGTTAGTTAGCTTGGTGCCAGTTGTGTTCGTCTACTTGTCTGAAACACAACATGATCATCTGTTGTTAAGGAAACCACCCTTGTCTTCACCTTACTTCTGTGAAGGTGCGGTTCCAGAGTCAGCTGACAGCCTGGCTCCGCTCTGATTGGCCGACAGCAGCCAGAGGCGGGTCAGTGGAGCAGTGAAGCCAAGGAGCCTCCGTCAGTCCGCTGCTGGTTCTAAACCCTGAAAGCTTCGGTGTCCTCCTGGTGGTCTGATCCGGACTGAGCCGGCCCCGCTGAGTATTCAGCTGCCTGCAGACACTAAAACACACAACTGGACTGTGAGGGGATATTAACAATTCAATTAACAAGTCATTAATAATAAAGTTATTTATATTGACTCTTAAGAAAAACTATGACACTCAAACACTCAAATACAGTGATGAAACTTCTGTACCAAAGGTGTACTTTGGATAAACACTGTTTACCTGGGATAGACAACCCTTTGTTCCCGGGGTTAACGCTGTGTACCTGGGATATACCATGTGTACCTGTAGTAAACCCTGTGTACCTGGGATAGACAAAGTGTACCCGGGTAAACACTGTTTACCTGGGATAGACTATGTGTACCTGGGATAGACAAAGTGTACCTGTAGTAAACCCTGTGTACCTGGGATAGACAAAGTGTACCTGGGATAGACAAAGTGTACCTGGGTAAACCCTTTGTACCTGGAATAGACAAATACCCCTTTTCCACCAAGGCAGTTTCAGGGCTGGTTCGGAGCCGGTGCTCAATTGTGAACCAGTTTTTTGTGTTTCGACGGAAAATGAACCGGCTCCCAGCCGGGAAAACAGGTTCCAGAGCGGCCCCAACTCTTTGCTGGTCTAGAACCGCGAACCGCTTACCTCAGGGGCGGGGTTGCCGTGACCAAAGAGAGAAACCAAACGATAGTGTCCGTTTTTCTACATTCGCCACATATGTAGAAGTACACAGCAGGTTTCAGTCTGCCAGTATCTAGAGAAGGTTTCATGAGCCGATATTGCATTGGGTATGCCGGCGGGCCACCGATCAGGTAATGTCCAACATCACAGCCAGAGATGGTCACTTTGTTTTGCCCAAGCAACTCCCCGTCACTGAGGGCATCCAGATGAGAGTGTTTCAGAACTCTGGCGTCGTGTACACTCCCTGGAAAACGTAGTAAAAAGATTACTGATTTGTTTAATAGACACCAGTTTAATCGATGCTAAATAACAAGCTAAATCGAGCTAGCGGGCTAGCAGAGAGGCTAACAACATCTAACGTTGTCTTAAGAATAAAAATGGGTGGATCATTACCTTTCTTCTCATAAGAAGTCACCGTCCATGGAAAGCATGACGAGTAGCACAAATGTGTTGGACAGGTTGTCTTTGGGATCTAATGTGATTTCGGAAAGAGGAGCAACAACGGCAAACATAGCATGTAGTCCGTCATTGTTACTGCTGGGAAAAGCGGACACGTATATAGTGACGTCATGACGTGGCTTTTCCACAGGCTCCAGCAGGTGGAAAAACAAACTGGTTCCCAGTTGGTTCGCAAGATGAACCAGCTCCAAACCAGCACAAGCACTGGCCCTGAATTAGAACCAGGTTCGCGTTGGTGGAAAAGGGGTAAAAGTGTACCTAGGTAAACCCTGTGTACCTGGGATAGACCATGTGTACCTGGGATAGACAAAGTGTACCTAGGTAAACCCTGTGTACCTGGGATAGACCATGTGTACCTGGGATAGACAAAGTGTACCTGGGTAAACACTGTGCACCTGGGATAGACTATGTGTACCTGGGATAGACAAAGTGTACCTGGGTAAATGCTGTGTACCTGGGATAGACCATGTGTACCTGGGATAGACAAAGTGTACCTGGGTAAATGCTGTGTACCTGGGATAGACAAGGTGTACCTGGGATAGACAAAGTGTACTTAGGTGAATGCTGTGTACCTGGGATAGACCATGTGTACCTGGGATAGACAAGGTGTCCCTGTTGTAGGCCCTGTGTACCTGGGATAGACTCTGTGTCCCTGTGGTAAACCCTGTGTACCTGGGATAGACAAAGTGTACCTGGGTAAATGCTGTATATCTGGGATAGACAAAGTGTACCTGGGTAAATGCTGTATATCTGGGATAGACAAAGTGTACCTGGGTAAACACTGTGTACCTGGGATAGACAAAGTGTACCTAGGTAAACCCTGTGTACCTGGGTAAACACTGTGTACCTGGGATGGACTATGTGTACCTGGGATAGACAAAGTGTACCTGGGTAAACACTGTGTACCTGGGATAGACTATGTGTACCTGGGATAGACAAAGTGTACCTGGGTAAACACTGTGTACCTGGGATAGACCATGTGTACCTGGGATAGACAAAGTGTACCTGGGTAAACACTGTGTACCTGGGATAGACTATGTGTACCTGGGATAGACAAAGTGTACTTAGGTGAATGCTGTGTACCTGGGATAGACCATGTGTACCTGGGATAGATAAAGTGTACCTGGGTAAATGCTGTGTACCTGGGATAGACTATGTGTACCTGGGATAGACAAAGTGTACTTAGGTGAATGCTGTGTACCTGGGATAGACCATGTGTACCTGGGATAGATAAAGTGTACCTGGGTAAATGCTGTGTACCTGGGATAGACCATGTGTACCTGGGTAAATGCTGTGTACCTGGGTAAATGCTGTGTACCTGGGATAGACAAAGTGTACTTGGGTGAATGCTGTGTACCTGGGATAGACCAAGTGTACCTGGGATAGACAAGGTGTATCTAGGTAAACCCTGTGTACCTGGGATAGACAAAGTGTACCTGGGTAAACCCTGTTTACCTGTGATAGACAAATTTTAACAGGGTAGATGCTGTGTACCAAGGGGTAAATGCTGATTATGTGGGGTAACTGCTGTGTACCTGAGATAGACCCTGTGTCCCTGTTGTAGGCCCTGTGTACCTGGGATAGACCCTGGGTCCCTGTTGTAGGCCCTGTGTCCCTGTGGTAAACCCTGTGTACCTGGGATAGACCCTGTGTCCCTGTTGTTGGCCCTGTGTACCTGGGATAGACCCTGTGTCCCTGTTGTAGGCCCTGTGTACCTGGGATAGACCCTGGGTCCCTGTTGTAGGCCCTGTGTACCTGGGATAGACCCTGTGTCCCTGTGGTAAACCCTGTGTACCTGGGATAGACTCTGTGTCCCTGTTGTTGGCCCTGTGTACCTGGGATAGACCCTGTGTCCCTGTTGTAGGCCCTGTGTACCTGGGATAGACCCTGGGTCCCTGTTGTAGGCCCTGTGTACCTGGGATAGACCCTGTGTCCCTGTGGTAAACCCTGTGTACCTGGGATAGACTCTGTGTCCCTGTGGTAAACCCTGTGTACCTGTGATAGGGATGTCAATGTGTTTTGTCTGACAGAATCAAACTTTAGGGCCAAACAGTGAACAAATTAAACTGTGACTCACCTGCTGCTGTTAAGACCAGAGGATGAACGCCAAAGAGAAGAACAAAAACAGGAACAGAAACTGAAAGAAAATCAAGGAAACAGGCAGGTGAAAATCTTATATAACAGATTATTGTTGACGGCTAGTACTTACAGTGTAGATGTTTTGCCATGGTGATGGAACAAGGTGGTGAAAGCTGTACTTACTGTACATTAATGTCCTAGTAATAAACCTCTATTGTGTCTCTATTAGTAGTTACCTTCTCCTCCAGCTCTTTAATCTGTCGCTTCTGTGCTTCAATGAACTCCTCCAGCTCCTTGTTCCTCTGTCCCACACAAACATCAAAACATTACACAACAAACTGTCAGATACAAGTTTACCTGTCTGATAGACATGACCTGTTTCTCTAATGTTAGTTGTTATTTATGTTTAGTTGTTGTTTACATACTTAAGGGCTGTTTACATGTTTACCTGTTGTGTGAGTTGCAGTAGTTCCATCCTCTCTCGGAGGATCTGGGCATCTCTCTCTCTCAGCTCAAACATCACAGTTCGTTTCCACTGGTCCATTGCTCTCTTAAGCCCCTCCCTTTGATCCTCCGTCAGTGTTTCAGACAGACGACCCTCCTCTATCTTTAATCCTTCCTCCTGCTGCAGAGCTTCAAACAACATGGCCTCCAGCTCCAGGATCCTCTGCAAGTGTTGTCAAGCTAAATATAAGTTCTGTGCTGCAAGAAAACCTTTTTTAAAAACCCTCCAAATACCCATTTGCCTCATTATCAATTATGGCCTGATGATACCCGATTGGTCAGTACTTCTCATACTACAAACACAGACACAGAGACTGCAGACATTCTACATTCTACACATTAGCAGTAAGTTCACATGTTTTTGTTGTTTCAGCTGCTCGCTCTGACCTTATGGGCCTGATCCATCGACTGCTTCCTGTAGTCCAGCTCTTCATCCAGGTAACCCTTCTGTTTACAGAACAGATCCTAGAAACCAAAACAGGATGGAGTTCAGAGGTCACAGTCAGAGGTGAGAAGTCTCACAGGAATCACACCAGGAACCTTCTTTTCCCATGAACTGATCTGAACCCAGATAATTGAGGTCTGATGGATGTTTTTAACCACATGTGAGTTGGAACTCATATCTATGAACACCTTAATCACTGACTGTTCTAATGTTACTATCTAAACAAAAAGGCAAAGGTGGGTGTTTCTTTGAGCTTATTTATAAAATGATTACTTATTTTTGTCTTTGTCGAACAAGACAGACTCCTGATGAGCCTCATTGATATTCTATCAAAAAAAATATTTATTTACATTTAAATCAAGCTGAACACATTTAAATGTAAAAGAATATTGATTAGATCTTTTAATCCAGACACATCAGAGATTCTAACAGGAAACATTTTACACTCTGTTTACCTTCTCACTCTCTATGTCCAACATCTTCTGCTGCAGAGCCGACTTCGTCACCTCGATGGACTCCAACCACTGACCAGACAGACAGGTAGACAGATGGGTAGAGATAGACATGTGACATGTGGGAGGGAGAGACTGTTAGTGAAGATGGTAAGTAGTGGCATTACTCATGTAGAGTCCACCCCCATTATTCAAACAGTAGAGATTTTTCCAGCTGTGGGGCCAGACCCAGGAGTATAGTGAAGGGCTGTGGAAGAGAGAAGGTGGCAGGGGAGCAGAATATAACAGAAGCCTGCCTTGTAGAGACAGATTACAGACGTCCCAACAGACTGGTCAGGATGGCCAAGCAGGGTGGGCTGAAGGGGTCTGGAGGAGGGTCTCAGTAGAAAGTAGAAAGTCAACGCAGGATGAACGGACCACAGGATGACTTAGCAAGAGGTCAGAGGCTGAGATGCAGGACAGGAGGGCAGAAAGTGGTCTACTTGCAGGTGAGCTTGTGAAGCAACGGAAACAGGAAGCTGCTGAAGCACTGCCACAGGAGATTGCTGCAGCTCAGCGGGAGCAGGAAAACATTTGATACAGCGCAGCAAGAACAGAGGCGTCATGAAGCGCAGCAGGAGAGGGAGGTGGCTGCGGGTCAAGAACAGAGGTTGGTCGGACCATTGACTGGGCGCCTGGCTGCGTGTTGACATAGACAGCCGCTGGGGTTTCTGGCAGGGCTTCAGCTGGGATGGCCCAAGCTGGGTCAGTGAGTTCAGGCGGCAAGTCATCAGAGACAGGTGCCTGTGGTTAAGATGAAGCCTCAGCAGTGAGGGATTGGGACAGAGTTACGATGTCAGCAGGACGGCCGACTTTGAAAAAGGTCTAGCAGCAACAGTAGCACCAGGTAGGAAAGATTACTGATTAATTTGGGAGCCATCCTAACCAAAGGCCTCAATGGACCCAGTGAAAATGGCCAGGTTACTACCCCCCAAGGTGATGGCTGGATGTAATGGGGGAGTTGTAAATAGTTTAAGGAATTCTGCTTCAGAACAGGCAGGTTTTTAGTTGAGAAAAAGGCTGAAGGCCAGCAGGCTGGAAATCCTGACAGTTCATAATGTTTTCTACACACTCAGGTAACACTGGGTCTCATTCATAAAACGTGAACAGAACGAATTTGTGTGTAAACTGTTCGCAGACGGAAATTTACGTGCATCTCCGCTTTCATCAATATTTTAGTAGCTCCGGTTTTTTCGTAGCTACTAACAAAATCTACACATGCTGCTGACCACGCGTGGTGCTTGTGTAAATTTAAGAATGCACATAAATAATGCTGGTCACTATTGGAAATTACAATTTTAATTCGTATTGCGCTCTGTTATGTACACAATACGCAGATGCCTTTGAAACACGTGATATAGCCTAAACATGACAAACGATTAAAATATAACACATTTAGAAAATTATTTGAGACAACACGTTTTTTTTTTTTTTTTGTGTGGCTCTTTGATCATTTGAAAGAAACCTTTAATAAATCTGATGTGAAAAATGTTTATTTTACGTTGGCTGCAGACGGACTTATTTGGAGCTGTATGAAACAGAGCTTTAGGCGATGCATACAAAACTGCTGTGGGCTATTTGTTATCCGTATCCTTTGTTAAAATAGATGTTAAATAGCTCTACACTCGACAGCCATCACTGATTCAGATTTGATCCATTACGCACAATATAACATTTCTGGTTTCCTGTTTCCACTTCATTCAATCCGGAGAGAAAACCCCACAAATGAATCTTCTGTTTGTTTGGTGAGACTGTACGACCTAGGTTAAACTACACTGACCACGAAGCTATCAGTGATGGTTTAATGTATTATGATACAACACTTATCACCTTACCATCTGGGTTTGATGTTGACTCCAGTGGAGGCATGTCGCTGTCTCCGTCAGGTGTAATTCCTGACAGAGAGGTCTCCCCAATTATGCCAGCGATGTGACTGTGAGCCTCCTCCTCCTGTGGCTGATGGTTTTTTTTGTGCTTATGTGTTTCTTTGCCTCCAGTTTCATGTGAAACCATTTCCGCTTCACCTCGGACACGGTTCTTTGGACTACAGAGACAACATTAACGGCATCTGTCACTCCCTCCAGGCCTTCGCTCTGCCTGTCCCTGTCACACCACTGCTAACAGATAAAAATAAAATGTGTTTTCTTAACTCCACTTCACCCAAAATTATTTCTATCTCCGCTTCGGAAAACGTATTTTTTCTTTCTCTCTCTTTCTTTGTTTGCGCCATGACTGACAGGTCGACTGTATGCATCTACACCTCCTTATATGGTGGTCATTGGCAATTCATGGGCGGGGATTTATGCTAATAGCTGATTAGCGGGAGCGCGATGTGACTTTACGATGGATTGGCATTCATGATCATACACGTGTGTTTACGATCAGATCTGAGTTTCCCGCGGTGTTCATGAATCCGGAGTAGGTTTTTAGTAGCGTAGGCTTTTATGTGCAAATCTACGCACACATCTACTAAAGTTTCATGAATGAGACCCATTGTCTTTAACCAGGGATGACACTTCCTGAGATTATAAACAATCCCTCTGCTTGGGCCATGGATGGCCAGTTCATTCTGTCAAGTTTGGGAATGCAGGAAGGAGGGAAGGACCCAAGGGCAGACCATTATTAATTGTGCATTAGAAAATTAGATGAAAAATACAGCAGGAAAGCATAAAAACGAGGATGAAATTTCAACTTAACTAAGGAAATTAGTGACGTGGATACAGGTAAACAGGTGGGCAGGGAGGTCAGGAAACTACAGGACTGATAGAACAAGGAACATGTGTGTAGACTGAGAAAGTTCGGAGAGTCTGAGGCCATCTAGAGGCACAGCAGCTACAGAGAGGAAGTGATGTCCTACTGGAGGGCTGGGGACCAGATTGTAACAGAAACCACACACACAAGACAAGAGCAGGTGTGTATCACATCAGCTGTAAATGGACTGTACTTATATACCGCTGAGTGGTCGTCTTTTGGCGTCTTTAGGGTGTGTCCGACAGTTACACGGCGCACAATCTGGGCACAAAGTGAGGCACGAGGCGTTAAGAGGTTGACTGAAGTCCCTGGATTATTCATAGGTGTTTTTTGGGCATAACACGAATCAAACCAATCAGAGAGCCTCTCTCAAACCTCTCTTTCCCTTTAAGAGCCAGATGCACCTGCAGGCTGGCGTGTTGCCATTTACACAGCGGATTTTCAGTCATTCCTCTTATATAAACTGGGCTTGGACCGGCATATTTAACTTCTTTCTTTCCTCTGTGCCCCTGTACACGCAGACCACACAGGTCACTGTACGATACATGTTTAAGCACGGATTGATGTTAAAGCCACTGAAGCGATCCCACTGCCAAACAGAAAGGAACATGAGGAGAGATGCTGGTAATGTTTATGCACAAGGCACAACAGTGTAACTTCATTAATGATTTTAATCTTCACGCCGTCAGGACGGGACAGGATCTTATGTTTCTTAAAGTTCTGACAATCAAAGAAAGTTCGGCTGTAAGTGTTCTTTACTTATTGTTGCTGCTGGATCACATGGCTGTAGTCTTCAGTGCATGTGTAATGGACACTGGGCAGTGTATTAATATATGTGGACACGATTGTCGGTGCCACAGGTAGTTATGTTTGAGGATTATAATAAATTAACCTCTTAGTTGTGTGTGAGTGACTGTGTGTGTGCTTCTGCGTGTATTACAGAGCCTACATCAGAATGAGCGCGCGAGAAGGAGAGATTTGTGTCGATCTCGGTAGTTTTTGGCCCTTGTGCGGCTCAAGCAGGAATCTCACTGAGGTGAAGCAGGTGTGCGTGAAGGTAAAGCAGGTGTGTGTGGAGGTTACTCCCTTTAACTGCAAACAGACTGCTTTTTCCTTATGAGTAGAAGCGCTGCTGTGCGTTCATGTGTGAGTGACAGAGACTCGTGTTGTGAACTCTCCGACGTATGTTTATAATGCACCCTTTAAATAGCAGAGACAGACTGCGCCACAGACTTTAGACCAGGTTTTTGTTGGTCTATGACGCAACCGCTTTCTGTGTCCTCAAGATAGCAACGCGCCACCTGTTTACCTGACCACACCTCATTTTAAGACCAACATGGCCATGGATGCTAACGTGGGTGCATCATCACTTGCTATTTACATAACATGGGTGCTGGGCGTGAAAATGACGACTGCATTGCGTGGAAAATGGTAATGGGACTGCACGCTGCAGCACTTTGCGCTGGGTGTACGATAGGGCCCACAGTGTTCTGGTGTTTTCAGGTGTGTTCAGGTGTATTCAGGTGTGTGTAGGTGCATTTGTTACCTTTTCTGCCAGAGTTAGCACCGTCCTGGCATGGATCACCACCACCTGCTCTTCATTTGACAGATTCTGCACAAAAACATGACAACGTCACAACAACAACATGTCCACAACACGCAAATTTAGTCAAAATAATCCATTTTTATTATTGATTTGTTTGTAAATAATGAGACAGTGAACATGTCTCAAACATATGTAAACATGCTAATATCACGTGCTTTATCAGCTGAGAAAAACATAAGCAACATGTAAACAAACAGCAGGACATGGAAGAAGTTTTTATCTAACTGATATATTTCACAGCAGCAGACTGAACGTGACTCTGACTCAGTCATCAGAAACTGATGATATGGGACAAGACAAGCTGCTGTGAAGCAACAGAACCAACAGAGATTGTGGTTCTGATGTCGGATGCTCAGTTTCAATCTTAAACTTTATTGTAAACACAAACATGTACAAAATAAATTCAACATACACTTACGGCGTTATCTCCCAGAATGTCGAGCTTCTTCATCAACTCACTGATCACAATCTCCTGAGGAACAAACGCCATTATGACATCATCCAGGGGGTCATGTGATCAATCAAACAGGTATGTGTACAGGTGTTTCACAGGTATGTGTACAGGTTTTTGACTCAGGTGTTAGACAGGTATGTGTACAGGTGTTTCAGTTAGGTTTTAGACAGGTACGTGTACAGGTGTTTCAGTCAGGTATTAGACAGGTATGTGTACAGGTGCTTCAGTCAGGTATTAGACAGGTACGTGTACTGGTGTTTCACAGGTACGTGTACAGGTGTTTCAGTCAGGTTTTAGACAGGTATGTGTACAGGTGTTTCACAGGTACGTGTACAGGTTTTTGACTCAGGTGTTAGACAGGTATGTGTACAGGTTTTCAGTCAGGTATTAGACAGGTATGTGTACGGGTGCTTCAGTCAGGTATTAGACAGGTACGTGTACTGGTATTAGACAGGTATGTGTACAGGTGTTTCAGTCAGGTATTAGACAGGTATGTGTACAGGTGCTTCAGTCAGGTATTAGACAGGTACGTGTACTGGTGTTTCACAGGTACGTGTACAGGTGTTTCAGTCAGGTTTTAGACAGGTATGTGTACAGGTGTTTCACAGGTACGTGTACAGGTTTTTGACTCAGGTGTTAGACAGGTATGTGTACAGGTGTTTCAGTCAGGTATTAGACAGGTATGTGTACTGGTGCTTCAGTCAGGTATTAGACAGGTATGTGTACTGGTGTTTCACAGTTACGTGTACAGGTGTTTCAGTCAGGTTTTAGACAGGTATGTGTACAGGTGTTTCAGTTAGGTTTTAGACAGGTATGTGTACAGGTGTTTCACAGATATGTGTACAGGTGTTTCAGTCAGGTATTAGACAGGTATGTGTACAGGTGTTTCACAGGTATGTGTACAGGTGTTTCAGTCAGGTATTAGACAGGTATGTGCACAGGTGTTTCAGTCAGGTATTTGACAGGTATGTGTACAGGTGTTTCAGTCAGGTATTAGACAGGTATGTGTACAGGTGTTTCACAGGTATGTGTACAGGTGTTTCAGTCAGGTATTAGACAGGTATGTGCACAGGTGTTTCAGTCAGGTATAAGACAGGTATGTGTACAGGTGTTTCAGTCAGGTATTAGACAGGTACGTGTACAGGTGTTTCAGTCAGGTATTAGACAGATATGTGTACAGGTGTTTCAGTCAGGTATTAGACAGGTATGTGTACAGGTGTTTCAGTCAGGTATTAGACAGGTATGTGTACAGGTGTTTCACAGGTATGTGTACAGGTGTCTCAGTCAGGTATTAGACAGGTATGTGTACAGGTGTTTCACAGGTATGTGTACAGGTGTTTCAGTCAGGTATGTGTACAGGTGTTTCACAGGTACGTGTACAGGTGTTTCAGTCAGGTATTAGACAGGTATGTGTACAGGTGTTTCACAGGTACGTGTACAGGTGTTTCAGTCAGGTATTAGATAGGTATGTGTACAGGTGTTTCAGTCAGGTATTAGACAGGTATGTGTACAGGTGTTTCAGTCAGGTATTAGACAGGTATGTGTACAGGTGTTTCACAGGTATGTGTACAGGTGTTTCAGTCAGGTATGAGACAAGTATGTGTACAGGTGTTTCACAGGTATGTGTACAGGTTTTTGACTCAGGTGTTAGACAGGTACGTGTACAGGTGTTTCACTCAGGTATTAGACAGGTATGTGTACAGGTGTTTCAGTCAGGTATTAGATAGGTACGTGTACAGGTGTTTCAGCCAGGTATTAGACAGGTATGTGTACAGGTGTTTCACAGGTATGTGTACAGGTGTTTCAGTCAGGTATTAGACAGGTATGTGTACAGGTGTTTCATTCAGGTGTTTCACAGGTATGTGTACAGGTGTTTCATTCAGGTGTTTCACAGGTATGTGTACAGGTGTTTCATTCAGGTCTTTCACAGGTATGTGTACAGGTGTTTCATTCAGGTGTTTCACAGGTATGTGTACAGGTGTTTCATTCAGGTGAGTGTGACTCACAGTGACTCCCTCTGCCTCGCAGTAGATTTGCAGAGGACTGAGGCCTTCTGGAAAATAGTATTGATTGAAGTTGATGGCAGGTGAGCGTCTCTCCCTCTCCTGAACAGTAAACATGGTTTCCATGGAAACAGAGGTACAGTCAGTGAGTTCTGAGTGTTTGTCTTGTTTTTGTTTGTTTGTTTGTTTGTTTGTTTTTACCTCGAGCTCTAAAATCCGAAATTCCAGCAGCTCATTCTGATCTCTGATGTCCTGAATGTCGTTTTTCAGCCGCAGGTCGTCACCTTCCATCTGACGCACCTGAACCATGACACACATACACAGTCAGGTAAGATGGTAATGTTACAGAATGATGTTTGACGGTCCTTATTTGGACACTTTATTTACTGACACTAGAACACTTGATTAATGCTACTTTACTTTGAAACTAACACAGAGTCAGAGTCAGTAACATGAATATGTTCTTTATTTCACCTTCTCAACCAGCTCCTGATTCCTCTGATACAATGCCTGCTTCTCCTCCACCCACTTCACATCCTGAGAGACAGACAGGTGGAGACACAGACAGAATTGTCTAAAAAGGCAAAAAAACAAAAACATTTTTTACCTGTTAACTTTTGTTATAAATTAAATTAAATTCAGAGAGAGCAGGAGAGTCTCTCTGTCAGCAGGTAACACTTTTTATCCTTTCAGTCGCATGTGAGGTTGATGATAAACGAGTGTCAGGTGTGATCAGCTGATTTTACCTGAAAGTTTTAGACTAATAAATAACTCCCATAGTTTATAAGACTCCAGAAAAGTATTAGGGTTTCCAAAATAATGATGACAATGATAATTCGCACTCGATCATCAGTAATTACAAATACAAAAAATGAATAGCCGAAATAAAATCATCACATGTGCAAAAAAAAAAGGTGTGTATGGTTCTAAGCAGCGCAGGTGTTTGTCAAACACGTAATAGGACACAGAAAGAAAACACTGTTACTGAGACTTGAGAAGCAGCCCATGTCTTTCGCTGCTCACGTCACGTGCCTGCTGCTGTGTTCCAGTCTTACTTCTTCTTCGTGGATATTTACTTGGCGAGTAAGAACCAAACTTTGCCCTCTGTCAGCTCGCCTGCCAGTGTGCAACTATCTTAAATGATGGTGTTAAATCAAAGAGAAAAAATAAATAAATCATCATAATCATCACTACCGGCCAATCTGTGATTCTCCAGAACATACATATCTATGACTGTTATCTCTGTTATCTCTGGCTGTTATCTCTGACTGTTCTCTCTGACTGTTCTCTCTGTTATCTCTGACTGTTATCTCTGTTATCTCTGGCTGTTATCTCTGACTGTTCTCTCTGTTATCTCTGGCTGTTATCTATGACTGTTATCTCTGACTGTTATCTCTGACTGTTATCTCCAACTGTTATCTCTGACTGTTCTTTTTGACTGTTATCTCTGGCTGTTATCTCTGACTGTTATCTCTGACTGTTCTCTCTGTTATCTCTGACTGTTATCTCTGACTGTTATCTCTGTTCTCTCTGGCCGTTATGTCTGACTGTTATCTCTGACTGTTATCTCTGTTATCTCTGGCTGTTCTCTCTGACTGTTATCTCTGGCTGTTATCTCTGACTGTTCTCTCTGACTGTTATCTCTGGCTGTTATCTCTGACTGTTCTCTCTGTTATCTCTGGCTGTTCTCTCTGACTGTTCTCTCTGACTGTTCTCTCTGACTGTTATCTCTGACTGTTCTCTCTGTTATCTCTGGCTGTTATCTATGACTGTTATCTCTGACTGTTATCTCCGACTGTTCTTTTTGACTGTTCTCTCTGGCTGTTATCTCTGACTGTTCTCTCTGACTGTTATCTCTGACTGCTCTCTCTGACTGTTATCTCTGACTGTTCTCTCTGACTATTCTCTCTGTTATCTCTGGCTGTTATCTCTGACTGTTCTCTCTGACTGTTATCTCTGTTCTCTCTGACTGTTCTCTCTGACTGTTCTCTCTGTTATCTCTGACTGTTCTCTCTGACTGTCCTCTGTTATCTCTGGCCGTTATCTCTGACTGTTCTCTCTGTTATCTCTGACTGTTATCTCTGACTGTTCTTTCTGACTGTTCTCTCTGACTGTTATCTCTGACTGTTCTCTCTGACTGTTCTCTCTGTTATCTCTGGCTGTTATCTCTGACTGTTATCTCTGTTATCTCTGACTGTTATCTCTGACTGTTCTCTCTGTTATCTCTGGCTGTTCTCTCTGACTGTTCTCTCTGACTGTTCTCTCTGTTATCTCTGACTGTTCTTTTTGACTGTTATCTCTGGCTGTTATCTCTGACTGTTCTCTCTGACTGTTATCTCTGACTGTTCTCTCTGTAATCTCTGGCTGTTCTCTCTGACTGTTCTCTCTGACTGTTATCTCTGACTGTTCTCTCTGTTATCTCTGGCTGTTCTCTCTGACTGTTCTCTCTGACTGTTCTCTCTGACTGTTATCTCTGACTGTTATCTCTGACTGTTCTCTCTGTTATCTCTGACTGTTATCTCTGACTGTTCTCTCTGTTATCTCTGACTGTTCTGTCTGACTGTTCTCTCTGTTATCTCTGGCTGTTATCTATGACTGTTCTCTCTGTTATCTCCGACTGTTATCTCTGACTGTTCTTTTTGACTGTTATCTCTGGCTGTTATCTCTGACTGTTCTCTCTGTTATCTCCGACTGTTATCTCTGACTGTTCTCTCTGTTCTCTCTGACTGTTCTTTTTGACTGTTATCTCTGGCTGTTATCTCTGACTGTTCTCTCTGTTATCTCTGGCTGTTATCTCTGGCTGTTATCTCTGACTGTTATCTCTGACTGTTATCTATGACTGTTATCTATGACTGTTATCTCTGGCTGTTATCTCTGACTGTTCTTTTTGACTGTTCTCTCTGACTGTTATCTCTGACTGTTCTCTCTGACTGTTCTCTCTGTTATCTCTGGCTGTTATCTCTGACTGTTCTCTCTGTTATCTCTGGCTGTTATCTCTGACTGTTCTCTCTGTTATCTCTGGCTGTTATCTCTGACTGTTCTCTCTGTTATCTCTGGCTGTTATCTCTGACTGTTCTCTCTGTTATCTATGACTGTTATCTCTGGCTGTTATCTCTGACTGTTCTTTCTGACTGTTCTCTCTGACTGTTATCTCTGGCTGTTCTCTCTGGCTGTTCTCTCTGACTGTTCTCTCTGACTGTTCTCTCTGACTGTTATCTCTGTTATCTCTGGCTGTTATCTATGACTGTTCTCTCTGACTGTTATCTCTGTTGTCTATGACTGTTATCTATGACTGTTATCTCTGACTGTTATCTCTGACTGTTATCTCTGTCATCTCTGACTGTTATCTCTGTTATCTCTGGTTGTTATCTATGACTGTTATCTCTGACTGTTATCTCTGTTATCTCTGACTGTTATCTCTGGCTGTTATCTCTGACTGTTATCTCTGACTGTTATCTCTGTTATCTCTGACTGTTATCTCTGACTGTTATCTCTGGCTGTTATCTCTGACTGTTATCTCTGGCTGTTATCTCTGACTGTTCTCTCTGACTGTTATCTCTGGCTGTTATCTCTGACTGTTCTCTCTGACTGTTATCTCTGTTATCTCTGACTGTTATCTATGACTGGGGCTTCATGCTTTGTAGAGCCAGCTTACCAAAAGAATATCTGGGTATGTTGAACTTGCTTCATAGTATACCTTCCTCTTTATTATTTAGACATGTTTATTACTGTGACATCATCATTCAGTGTGTGTGTGTGTGTGTGTGTGTGTGTGTGTGTGTGTGTGTGTTACCAGTCCTTGTTGATTCAGAGCTGACTCTAGATCTGCAACTCTGCACTCGTATCGACTGAGTTCACTCAGCAGCTGCTCTCTGGTCTGAAACACAGAACAGAACCCTCAACCTGCTGCTGCCTTGCTCCTTTACAGGGAACAGAACCCTCAACCTGCCTTGCTTGGAGGCTCACCTTGATCTCTTTCTCTGCGTCGTAGTTTCCTCCGCTCGTCTCTGTCAGCAGAGCATACGCTCGCTGCAGCGCCTGATACTCCTGAGTCAGCTGGCGGTAACGAAGCTCCGCCTCCTCACGCACACACACCTGTACACACCATACATAAACTAGTCAGACAGTAACACAACAGTGAGACCAGTCAGGGTTTGTGTAATAATGTTTTAGTCACTGAATGTATTTATTGTAAAAGTGATGAACAGTTCATCAAAGTTCTGTTGTTCTGATAGCATACTGCTAGCATACGGTTCGTTTATTACAAGTCAACTGTAAGATATTCACTCTGACTCTTGTCAGCATACTATTAGCTTTGTGGCTAATAGCTGAAGTGTTCTATTATCTGAATGGAATAGAAATATCTAACCCTGACCCCCCAAACAAGACACGTTCTATTTACTGGAGGAGTGAACCCTTCCATTGCCTTACCTGAATGTGTGTGTGTGTGTGTGTGTGTGTGTGTGTGTGTGTGTGTGTGTACCTCCTCTGGTTCAGTATCTGGAGTTCTGTCGGTGTGAAAGGACAAAGATGATCCATCAGAGTCCACTGAGGCTTCTTCATCATAACCATAAAACGTCTCAATGACCTGCACACACATGTACACACACACACACACACACACACACACACAGTAACATCTGTTACATCTGTTAACAATGTTACAAAAACAAGTACTGGTGGTAGTACTGGTGGTAGTATTTGTGGTAGACATAGTAGTATAACTAGCACTAGTATCAGAAGACAAGATAGTTTAACAATCAGCAGGTTGTTCTCACCCTGCAGGCTCTGAAGGTTCGCTTCCTCCTCACCGAGTCCTGATGTCTGTACCTCAGCAACATGTCTCTCTCCTGAGGCAACACAGCAACACCAGCAACTTCGTCCTCATCATGTATATCATAATATCAGTGATATTTTGTCCAATATTCTCACTCCGTATTTGGTCTCCACCATAAAGATTTCTGTGTGTTTATCTGAACGCTTAAGCACGTTCACCTGCTCATCTGTAATAAGCCACTCTTTGATTATATGGCTGCTCATCACTGACATCACACAGTAACAGTACTGACAGTAGAAGTAGAGCTGAGGAATACTTACTATAACATTCTTTACATAACCAGCCGTTTCCAGAGCCTGAAAACACAAACATAGTTTTACTTTAGATTAAGTTTTGTACTCTGATAAAGACGTGTTATTTCACAGTAGTATTTGTAACTTTGAAAAGTCGTCAGTGAGTGTTGTTGCATTAACAGTTTTCACAGGAGTAGTAGTACCAGCAGTATTAGTACCTTGGACAGGTCTTCAATGATGTGTTGCTGCTCCAGAACTTGTAACCGTAGGAACTCCATCTCTCTGTCATCCTGGCTGTAGCCATGGTAACTGGAGGAGTGGCTGCGGTCCAGGTCGTTCAGAGAACTCGGCCTCCTCTGAGGAACAACCAACACAGCTGTTAGTGTCTGATAGTGAGGTCACTTCCTGCCCACAGAACTCTTGAGTTTTCCAGATGTACAGCGGGTAAAATAAGTATTGAACACGTCACCATTTTCTCAGTAAATATATTTCTAAAGGTGCTATTGATATGAAATTTTAACCAGATGTTGGTAACAACTCAAGTAATCATACATACAAATAAACAAAAACAAGTAAGTTCAGAAATTAAGTTATGTGAAATAAAATGGAATGACAGAGGGAAAAAGTATTGAACACGCTTACTGAAATGTATTTAATACTCTGTACAAAAGCCTTTGTTGGTGATGACAGCTTCAAGACGCCTCCTGTATGGAGAAACTAGTCGCATGCATTGCTCAGGTGTGATTCTGGCCCATTCTTCCACACAAACAGTCTTCAGATCTTGAAGGTTCTGTGGGCCTCTTCTGTGAACTCTGATCTTTAGTTCTTTCCATAGATTTTCAATTGGATTCAAGTCAGGTGATTGGCTGGGCCATTCTAGCAGCTTTATTTTCTTTCTCTGAAACCAACTGAGAGTTTGCTTGGCTGTGTGTTTGGGATCATTGTCTTGCTGAAATGTCCACCCTCGTTTCATCTTCAGCATCCTGGTAGATGGCAGCAGAGTTTTATCAAGAATGTCTCTGTACATTTTTCCATTCATCCGGCAATCAATTATATGAAGTATGCCGGTACCGTATGCTGAAAAACAGCCCTGCGCCATGATGTTCCCACCTGCAAACTGTTGGTATGGTCCTTTTGGAGTGATGTGCAGTGCCATTTGTCCTCCAAACATGGTGTGTATCATGGCATCCAAAGAGTTCAATTTTGGTCTCATCTGACCAGACTATATTCTCCCAGTATTTCACAGGCTTGTCCAAATGTTGTGCAGCAAACTTTAAACGAGCTTCAACATGCTTTTTCTTCAGCAATGGAGTCTTGCGTGGTGAGCGTGCATACAGGCCATGGCGGTTGAGTGCATTACTTATTGTTTTCTTTGAAACAATTGAACCTGCTAATTCCAGGTCTTTCTGAAGCACTCCACAAGTGGTCCTTGGCTCTTGGATAACTCTTCTGATAATTCTTTTCACTCCTCTGTCAGACATCTTGCGAGGAGCACCTGGTCGTGGCCGGTTTATGTTGAAATGAAGTTCTTTCCACTTCCGGGTTATAACTCCAACAGTGCTCAGTGGAACATTCAGGAGTTTAGAAATCCTTCTGTAACCAATGCCATCAGTATGTTTTGCAACAATAAGGTTGCGAAGGTCTTGAGAGAGCTCTTTGCTTTTACCCATCATGAGATGTTTCTTGTGTGACACCTTGGTAATGAGACACCTTTTTATAGGCCATCAGTTGGGACTGAACCAGCTGATATTAATTTGCACTGACAAGGGGCAGGATTGCTGTCTAACTACTAATAGATTTAAGCTGGTGTCTTGGCTTTCCATGCCTTTTTGCACCTCCCTTTCTTCATGTGTTTAATACTTTTTCCCTGTGTCATTTCAAATTATTACACACAACTTAATTTATGGACATCTATGGTTTGATTTCTTTGCATGTGTGGATTGTATGGGTTGTTTCTGACATTTGGTGAACATTTCATTACAATAGCCCCATTAGAAATACATTTACTGAGAAAAATGTTGATGTGTTCAATACTTATTTTACCCACTGTACTTCTGAATAGTTCATCTGTATGCATCTGTAACAGCTTAATGATAAAGAGAGAGCAGCTGCAGGGCCTGTGTCCACTACCTGTGTTTTTTGTGCTGGCAGCGCCTATTTTCTTTACAAAACCAAGCAGTTCAGCGCTTTCAGCCTCAGCATCCTCATCGCAAAAATGCCCTCGGAGGCAGCTATTTTGCCGCTGCACTCACAGTGCACTCAACTGAAAATAGTTTAACTTTCGGAACACCGCTACGCTCATCAATGTAAGGTTTCCCTCATCAACTACTAAAATCAAGAAGGGGGGCCACTTCAGATATCAACCTTGTCAACAACAATGGCGGAGGAGAAGCGTATCGTTTCTTTTTTTCAAGGGTACAATTTCCAGGTGTAGAGCTGCTGCTAATGCCAGGACACAATTCCTTTCCATCGTTTTTTTGTTATTTAAAAAATGTCATTGAATTAAAGCAAAACTAAGCACACAGAACAATTTAAAACAGACTTAACCATCACTATTTAGTGAAGCGGAAGTGCAACCAGACAACTTTCACAAGTGCTGGTGAGAAGCGCTCTGAAATTGAAGTCGTGGACTTCCAGGTGGAACATTGTCAAGATTGTAGCATAGTGAAAGATCTCCCTCTTAAAAGACATTAGACTCCCCCAAAAGTGTGAATTTTTCTTATTTGTTTAACTTGATAAGAACAGGAATACGAAATCTCCAGAAATAAATGACTATGAAACTAAACAACCTCAAGGCCACCCACCAGCTACTGCTAGCAAACATGCTAACATCATGCCTAGGGAAGAGACCGCAGATCTGGACCTGATCCTGCAGGAGCTGAGGGATTTTCGCCAGGATAATAAGAAGCAGTTTGAGGACATTAAGGAAGAATCTGTGAAAACGAACACCTGACTGGACGAAACGGAAGAGCGCATAATGAACGCTGAGAATCCAAAACACAGATGACATCCTAACAGAAATGCTGAAGTTGCAAATCAAACTAAACACCAAAATAACTGACCGGGGGAGGAGGAAGTGAGAACATAAGGATATACAGAGTTCCCGAGGGTGCAGAAAAAGAATCTCCATCTATGATCTCCTTTGTGGAAAAGTTACTCCGGGGAAATCTTGATATACCCGACAAAATAACCCCTCAAATCAAAAGAGCGCACCGCAGAATACGCAGAGGCACGCAGAGTTTTGAAAGACCAACAGATTCAGTTTCAAAACTTGTACCCGGCACTACTAAAAGTCAAATATGATGATGAAACCTGAATTTATGAGACTGTGAAGGAGGCAACCCAGGATCTATTGAGGAAAGGATTCCCTGTGGAAATCATCAAACCCCCAGAGACTCTGATGGACAAACTGTGGCAGCAGCCAGCAGGGAGGAGACGCACGTCACGCTCTAAACACGAGGCAAACTGGAGGCCTTCAGAAGGACCTCAACACCAACAACTTCAGACTGGACATATTTCTCTGCTTGCCTTGCTCCTTTTAAGGTTAAATAAACTCCAAAAATCCAAAGGGTAAGGTGGGTGAGTCCGTCGATGTAATTCTGCACTATAATAAAAATGTTATTAACCTTGTAAATACACTTAATATAATAATCTTAGGAACATGGTGGGACTTTCTGGTGCAGCCATCTTCAGCTAGGGCTCCCTCCTCCGGTCCTGGGAGAGGGGTTTTCCCTTGGAGGCTCATGTAGGGTCACAGAGGAGAGCTCTAAAGTGGAAGTCACAGTAATGTTATACTGTTAAATCATATTCTGTTCTGCTCCTGTTGTTTAATGTTCTTTTTTTGTTCACTCCCTGTCAGGTCCTTTGGGGGGCGTTCCATGTATATGTGTGGGTAATGATGCTAAATTGCTTGAATGCAAAATAGTAGCTTTTTTAACATTAACAGGTGACTCAGTCCAATTGAGAGGGAAGATTCTGTTGAAATTAAAGGATAATATTCAAATAGCCTTTCTGCAAGAAACTCACCCGAGTGACACTAACACACCAAATTAAGTGGCCATGCTGTTATCAAGTGCTGTAAAATATGAACACAGATCAGAACTTACAGACAAAGAAGGCGGATTTGTTTTGATAAATGGGAGCGTGGAAGGAACCTTAGTGAGTCTCTTTAAAGTGTATGTCCCCCCAGGGAGTGACTGGTCTTTGGAATAATGGCAACAAAAAGTCAGGGTACTTTAATTTAATGTACGTCTCAATCCAAGACTCCTGGAGTGGAAACTCAGATTCCAAAGGTATCAGTAAGAAAACAAACGGCCTAATGACAGAAGTCGGTGTTATTAAGGTTTGGAGAGAAATGCATCCATCCAGTCGTGACTACACTCACAACTCCTCACCGCATGCAATCTACTCTACAATAGATTTGATCATCTTCAGTAGAGATGTTCATAGAATAGAACAATGTGATATTGGTCCGATCACTCCCTCAGACCATAGCCCTATACGCAGTAGGCGATTTGTAGGGGGATGAGGGGGGATGCATCCCCCTTTGTAAACCTGCCATCCGGAGCCATCCCCCCTGAGGTCACTAACGGGCGGAGCACGTACACACAGGCCAATGCATGCGATGCAAATCAGTCTCACGTGATGCCCATCAAATCTGCAGCACTTCGACGCACGTTACCCGGTAGCTTCTCGAATCTACTCACAGCCGGAGAAAAAACACCAGGTGAGTAAAAAAAAAGTAATTTCACTTCCACTTCCATTTGCCCAAAGTTCAACGTCACAATGCAGATTTGTCAAAAGTAAAAATGAAGCTTTGTCAGGTCCGTCCTCAAGAGGAGAAGAAAACAACTTATAATGCTCGTTTGTTGAACGGAGGTCGGATCGATCATTCCTGATGCATTCGAGGAAGTTGGGAGATGCGAGTACTGAACGTGCTGTTGCAAACTGATGTTGTTTCTGTCCGTTTTGGCTCTTGTTTGTGGCGTTCTCATTACGTGTTTGTGGCGTTCTCATTACGTGTTTGCCCTACAATCTGGCACAGGACCACCGCTCTTTGGGCGATGCCCATAGTCTTCATGTAATGATAATCACCTGCTATTTGATTTCTGTCACCCGGTGTTCGCCACCTAGATGTCTGCAATCGAATACTATGAATAGCCTACAGCATAGACGGATTACCGCATGGGCAAAGTGGGCGTGTGCCCAGGGCCCCAGAGCCAATAGGGGCCCTTGGCTTCAGAGTTGTTGTTGTCTACATTGTTGTTGAAAATGTAGTATGATAATAAAATCATTTGAATGTTTGAGAAATTATAAGATTAAATCAGTAATGTGTGATGACACAATGACGTAAGTACCTACGCTGGGGGTCAAACATAAAGAGAGAAGCGGGCGCTCAGCGGATCAGCTAAACGAAAACAAAGGAAAGAAAAAGAAGCCAAAGATGTCGCCTTGCTGCAGCAAATTTCATCCATCTCAACATCTTTCACCGGAAAAGTGAGCCAAGACGATGGTACTCATGCCGGTGGTTTAGGTGAATAGTTCCACTGTGGTTTTGTGTGGTCGTAGCTGTGGCTCTTTACTGATGTTCATTCATGTTGCCTTTATTACTTTCACTATTTGTATTAGGTGGTTATATTTTAATTAAGGAGTGTTTTACTCTATAATACTGCAAGGGCTGGCTATTTGAGCTTGCTGTCCCTCCCATAGTATATATATTGTCCTGTACATGGCAGGTGCCAAACAAAACAAACCTAAAAGGACAGTAATTTTGTGTGGTTGTGTGTTGCCCGGTGTTGTTATGTGTGTGCTGTTTGTGTGTGTAGGCAGGGGCCCGTGGCGAGTTTGTGTCCAGGGCCCGTGGTCATGATAATCCGTCTGTGGCCTACAGTAGTTATACAGCCTTGAGATCATGTCATGAGGGGCTTGTTGCATCTGAATAGATCTCATCAAGCTTTAACAGTTAATAAGTGTCAGTTTAATCAAATGAAGAACATATTGATTTAAAGGAAAGCAAAGTCCCAGATCTACATTTGTTTAGCAGAGTAACAAAGCAGAGTTGGCTAAGCTGTCGTGATGTTTTAGTTAATTTAATGGTTTCAGCAGCACAGACGGCACAGCCAGTGGTGCCAGCAGAGCCAGGACTAGTGATGGAAACAGGTAGTGTGAGTGTGTGAGAGAGAGACAGTTTGGTAACTGAGAGAGAGCTGTATTGTGTATGTATGAGTTTGAGATTGAGCGAGAGAGTTTTGTTAATTCTGATGAGATCAACAATTTAATTATGGCCATAAAATCAACAACCCCCCGCTGCCCCCGGAGCCCCCTACAAGGTGTGAGGTTAGCCCCAGGTGTATCTGGCTCTGGTTTGTTCTGGTTTTTTTGACTTTACCTAACTTTGACTGGCCGTATTCGCCTGGACAAACTCAGTCCACACTGCATTAACTTAAAAGGTGTATTCAGTCATTACTGTAATACACAGTTAAAAGAGAAAGGAGAATTATAATCGTCACAGTTCTGGGCGGCCTGCAACAACGAAAGCTCGTCAGAGACGGATTTTTAGATTTATTCAAATGAGACACAGACGCTGTGGATTGGGCGCATATACGTAAACCACCATCTAAGTTAGATAAGATCTTCATGTTGACGATGGAAGAAGTTATTAAAAAGAACCTGATAGCGCACGACAGATGGCTTCAAGACAATGTACCATAATGAATATCAACATCACTGATGATATGTGGGAAAAGACTTGAGGGTCACAAATCAACAAGCAGTCCCACGTGGAGAGAGTGTGAATGGAAAAGTAGAAGGAGAGTATTTCGTGTTGGCGAGATACGGCAACACCTCACAATGATGCTGGAGACAGTGTGGGAAGGCTGGCGATCACACACATTTTTGGGACTGCCCTCAATTGTATCAATACTGGAGTGACATTCAAACAGAGATCAGACACATGCTGGGATTAGACCTACCTTATGTGAGGAGAAACTCCAGAGGCCATGAGAACAAAAACCAGAGGCACGTGGGGTGTTGCTGCTGATTGCAAAGAACATGATTACAGTGTTATGGAGAAATGCAAAGCCAACAACTGTCCAACTATGGAGGGAAAGACGAAGAAGTGTATATCTGATGGAAAGCATGACAGCTGATCTCCAACTAAGGACTGATGTTTTCAATATCAGGTGGACACCGATAAAACTGCAATTACCGAGACTGATTAAGGAATCAACTCCTCCGTAATCTCAGGGGGAAGGAGTTGGATGGATAGATGGATGGATAGATGGATGGATAGATGGATGGATACTTTATTGATCCTGAGGGAAGTTCAGATATGACTGTGTAGAAGTGCATCGTTACAAAACAATTGTCTTTTCTTTCTTTACCTCAGCATACATAAGAGGTAAATATGGGTGATGTGCACTGGTTGGAATGAGGCCTGTGTCTGTGATGCCTCGATGAAACTATCCTGAATAAGATATGTGATGCTTACATTTATAATGAGATCTTTGTATCATGTTCTTTTGTATGAGAGTGCAGACGGAAAGAAAAGGTCAGCTGAAAAAAGGCCTTACTATTTATTATATATGAATGAATGAACATGAATCCTTATGTAGTAAGATCATTTCCACGGCGTGTAATACTCCAGCCCAAGCCTGAAAATACATGGTGTCTGAAAGAGAGTTGGGAAAGGAAGGACATTTTTATATTTCAAGGGAGGGCTGGAGAAGAATATGTCAAGCACCATGGAGCTCAACCTGTTCAACTACATTTTACATTTTATTACACGGCCATAAAAACAGTCATAAATACTTCTGACAGCAAGCAAAGAAGCAGTGACAAGGAAATGGCTCAAATCTGACCCACCAACCATCGACGAAGGATAGAAATATATGTCATGGAAAGGCTGTCATCTTCCCTCGAAGTCGAAAACGTTTGGACCAAGTGGACCGAGTATGTGATCAGATAAACTGCGATTCTTCTTTCTGATTTAAACGGCTCAATGTTATGAGCAGGGAGTCGCAGCAACACTGATGCAGTGTGAAAACTCGTCGTGGGCGCTGTCAGCGAAAAAACGCTGTTTGTGGACACAGGCACCAATAAAGAGAGAGCTGATCTTACAGCTGATTAATAAACCGCTGCTCCAACTGTGTATTCAGCTTTCAAGGTTACCATAGTTACCATCTCCATGTTCTCTTGGGTGACAAAGCGGAGCTTGTTATCGAGGCGACGCAGAGCGAGAGCAAGCTCCTCGTTCTTCCTGCTCAGACGTTTGTTTTTGTCCAGAAGAGGAAGAAACTGACTCTCCGCCTCCCGCAGACGCTTCAACTGCACAAAGACAAGGAAATACAGGAAATACTCCCAATACCACCACATGTGTGTGTGTGTGTGTGTGTGTGTGTGTGTGTGTGTGTGTGTGTTACCAGCTCATTGCGTTCCTCTGACAGCAGAGCGTTTCGATCCTCCAGCTTCCTGACGACTGAACTGAGCTCAGCAATCTTCAACTGAAACCTGCGAGTGTCCCGGTCCTCCTGAGACTGTGAGACACACACACACACACACACGCACACACACACACACACACACACACACACACACACACACACACACACACACACAGGTTTTTATAAGTATTTGAGGTTCTGCTTTGTGTTCAGAGTTTCTGAAGCTAGGGACGGGAGGAGTCAACTCCAACTCCCAGAGTATGACGATTATTAGTGGTCGAATTATCCTCTCAGTGAGTTGGCCCGCAGCTGGCAGACGTTCAGTGAGGGTTTAGAGGCGGAGCTTCAACATAACCCTAACATCAGAGACTCTAAACTGTTAAAGACATGTCTGCACCAACACAACACACAGAGGAGTCTGTAGAGAGTTCAAAGGTCATAACCACTACACTACTCACTGCTGCTCACAGAGGAGACAAAGCAGAGCTCATTGTGTTCTGTGATTCATTTTGTGGTTCTCGTGGAGCAGGAAGATTCACACCTGGAGAGACTGACCTGTGTGAACAGACAGGTGATCGATTACACACAAACAGAGAGACTCAGCAGAAACACATGTGGTGAAAGAGCTCGACATCAGAGCCGAACAACATCGGGAACAACACATTCATCCAAATACTACAAAGCTTCACACCTGCAGACTCCAGGTGAGAGTTAAAGACAGAAAACTCTACCTGTGTTTGTAAAAGTTTCAGGTGGACGTGACTCGCTGCTGAGTGACAAAACATGTGAGGGGTCAGATTAAAGAGAGAGAACCTCATGAAGCTGATGACCAGAACAAAAAGGAGTCAATAGTGGATCAATATTCCAATAATAATACAGGCGTTTGGTTTCGTCACTGGCAGTATTAATCTCAAAGATGACGCTCAGCAAGTCGTGACTGTCTCAGGTGGGTTCCAGGTGTGAGGAGTCAGAGGGAGGAGGAGCCACAGGGCAGGCGAATACAAAGACGAGTGACTTCAACCAGAGATGAAACAGCACATGAGAGAGTTGCTGGAAGGTTCATCGGAACAGTTTAGTGTGAATGAATCACCTTTCTGGGGGACAAGATGGTGCAGGTGTGGAGCCAGACAAGAGTAGGCTCAAAGAAAAACTGGAGATTGTCAGGCCTGGAGATAAAACAACGCTGAGAGTGCTGGGAAACCAAACCTGCTTTCAAACACAGTTTACCTGAGACAGCTGCTGTGCCACGGGAGTGAGTTTAAGTGGACTGACGATCCTGAAGAAGAAAGAAAATGATGCCAAAGAGACAAAGACCCACTAACTTAACTAAAGCCGCTTTCCCACGACACCCGCTAACACCTGCTAACACCTGCTAACACCCGCTAACACCCGCTAACACCTGCTAACACCCGCTAACACCCGCTAACACCTTCTAACACCCTAAGACCCAGGTCACATGACTCTGCAGTACACCCGGGTAACTATCACCTTGGCTCCGATCGGCATTGATGGGAACACTTACACCGTGTCGACACACTAATCTCCGCCCCCTTTCCGCGATGCTATGCTCCGTCGGTAACTTATGCGACTCCTCATCATCTCAGCTACAAACTCCGCCCTTCTCCGTCTGAGCAGCGCTCGAACATCGTTCCACATTTGTCGGCGCCGAGTTTGTTAAACAGACTGAATGAGTAACAGAGACAATAAAGACCTAACCACCGTAAATCTTCACTGGTTACTAACTCTGTCTCCGGTACGTTAGTGACGTCAGATGGTGACAGAGCAGGAAAGAGACCAACAGGAGGATACTTCACTGACAATGGGAAAAGAGACACTCAGCATCTATAAGCGGGTCTTCCCGGGTCTGAAAAACCTGCGTCAACACGCTAATTTTAGGTGGGAAAGATGTATAAGACAGTATTGAAGCTCTGTTCCTTCAGGCTGATGGAGGCTACTAAAGGCCAGTCGCCTGTGCAGAAAAATCTGTGACCAAAGCATGTGGAGGACAGATTTGTCTTTGGTCTCTCGAGGCTCTTGCAGAGACAGACCACAGCCATTTGAAGACATTTAAAAACATAAAGAAAAACGTCAGCCAGATGTCACAGCGTGTTCACAGACTGATGATGACTGACTGATAGCACGATGTTACCTGACGAACACACAGGATAAGGAACGTGTGCTTGCTCATGCTCTGAATGTGAGCTGATAGCGAGAGACTGATATGAACCTGATCACTGAATTTTAAAGTAAAATCACAGCAGCTGAAACAGACAGAGTCCCTGAATGACTGTTGGCTTCGACCTGAATGTAAAGAGAATAACTGCATCAGAGCAGAGCTGAGAGAGACATCAACAGGTTGGTATCAAGCGTAAACCCCTCTGAAGCATCAAACAAGACCACCGAAAGAGCCTGAGATGATCACAGACAAACCAGAGAGGTCATGTTTCACCTGGATGATCAACTATTGTTCTAACTATTCAGAGGTGGCACTGCTGCCCAGCATGTCAGCTACCTGTGTAATCAGACACATGAAATCAGTCGGAGCAACACATGGAATCAGCAGTGACAATGGACCACGCTACAGCTGCAAAGAGTTCCAGTCCAGAGACTTAAACACGTGACTTCTCTTTGGTAAAGCATAGAAAGGAGGTTACATAGTCAAACATCTGCTCAGGAAAGAACAGGACAGTAGCTCAGATCCACAGATGTCTGTTTACTGACAGTGTTTCATCACTTAAGCATGGAGTATCTCCTGCTGAGATTTGGATGGGATGAAGCACCACGGTTCCCAACACTGCAGAACAACTGAAGCACGAAGAGGTGAAAAAGAAACAAGAGACAGAAACAACTATGACAAGTCATCCAGAAGCTTTGGAGACACAGTGAGACGCAAAGATTTAAACAACCAGAGCAGGTTCTGAAGAAGTCTGAGAGTCAGAACAGAGGAGGGTCTAATCCTGAGGATGAATCTACACTGTTGAAAAGACCCATGAAGGACATCCAACCTGCACAGCATCAGCTGAACCACCACAGGTGTCAGAAAGCAGGTGAGCAGAAGCACTCATCACAACTTCTGAGATCCACCTGTGACGTCAAAGCACCTGACGGTCCGACTTTAACAACTGAAAAAGAAGTGAAAACAAACACGGACACAAAAACCTGAATTTTTTTTTAAATATTGGAATTGTAAAATACAGAATGAAAATGTTCATCTGGTACAAATCAAACGAACAAACAAACAAAGATGATGTTTGAGGTCATAGAGAGACGGTTTCCAGGTAAATGAGTAGTGTACAGCCTACATGTAAAGAAGGAGGCCGTGTGTGATTCATACTGCCCACCACCAGAGGGCAGGAATGTTCCCACCTGTGAGCCACATGTGGATTACTCTGCTCAGACAGAAGGTCTGATCTACATGTTGGTAAATAATGAGATGACTAATTATTCATCAGAAACATAACAGAGCCTGGTCACATGACCTTTGACCTTACAGGTGGTGAGGACCAGTTAACAGAGAGCAGAGGATTGTGGGATACTGAGGAGCAGAGCATCCACCTGTGTGATGCTCTGCTGTTTGAATGGTTCAGTGTTTGTCAAGCAGTGATCATTGATGATGTCATGATGACTCTACAGGAGGTGGAGCCTGAGATGGGATGTCATGGTAAACTTAGAGGTCATAGTTCAACAATAAATTGTGACATGGATTTATATCATGCAGAATGAGCAGGAGGAGGCGGGGCTTACAATGAGAGCAGGAGTGTTAGGGGCGGGGTTAGAACCTTGGCCAGGGAGGGTTAGCCCCGCCCTCTGCGCGTCTCTCAGGGCTGCGATTTGCTGCTCGGCAGCCTGAGTCTGCAGCTGGAGGCGGTGGGCGTGGCCAGCCTGAAGGCCGAGGGCTTTATCCAAAACACTGACCGCTCTGTCCTTCAGCTTTATCTCATCCATCTGCACACAGACAGACAGGTACACAGAGAGACAGACAGGTGGAGAGACCGAAAGACAGACAGTCAGACAGACAGGTACACAAAGTGACAGGCAGACCGAGAGAAAGGTTAGAGAGGGGACAGAGGTGGAGTTAGACAGACAGGTAAGGGGCAGTGTTAGACAGACAGGTAAGGGGCGGGGTCAAAAGGGTCAGTTTTAGTTTTTGAGATGGAGAACGTCCTAAATGTTTAACAGGGGAAGATGAACCTGCAGTTTAGGTGAGTCAGTCTTTCGACTTCCTGTCTTTAACGCATTTCTTTGTTTACAAAAAGGATCATTTGTCCTGCAGGTCGGTAGCATCTACCAGAGTGAGATCACCATCAGATGACCTGTACATACCTGCAAGACCTGGAATCATGAGAACAACTCTGAGGTCTTTACCTGTGAGAGCAGCTCTGTGTCTGAATGTTAGTGCAGAAGTTTCTCTAACTCAGGATGAATGACAAAATGTAAGTAACACCACAGGTGAGTTCAGGTGTATGTTGTTCCTCATTAACAGATCACAGGGTCAGATCACAAGGATCAGAGGAGGAACACCTGGATCAGGTACCAGAGCAAGAACTTCACAGATCAGAATCAGACCTGACCTGAACCGATGCACAAATAAATATGAAATAAGCTAAAAAGACCCAATCTGAGAACCCGACCAGAACCAGACAGACCACTGAGATAGAACACCGAGCCCAGCTGCAACATCATCTCTCATCCTATTGACATTTCAACTCTCTGCTTCAGGCTGTGGCCGACAGACAACATGGCCGACTGACAGGAAACATGGCTGACAGGAAACACAGCTGACAGGAAACACGGCTGACAGGAAACACGGCCAACTGACAGGAAACACAGCTGACAGGAAACACGGCTGACAGGAAACACTTCCAACTAACACGAAACACGGCTGACAGGAAACATGGCTGACAGGAAACACGGCCAACTGACAGGAAACACAGCTGACAGGAAACACAGCTGACAGGAAACATGGCTGACAGGAAACACGGCCAACTGACAGGAAACACAGATGACAGGAAACATGGCTGACAGAAAACATGGCTGACAGGAAACACGGCCAACTGACAGGAAACACAGCTGACAGGAAACACAGCTGACAGGAAACACGGCCAACTGACAGGAAACACAGCTGACAGGAAACACAGCTGACAGGAAACACGGCTGACAGGAAACATGGCTGACAGGAAACACGGCCAACTGACAGGAAACACAGCTGACAGGAAACACAGCTGACAGGAAACACAGCTGACAGGAAACATGGATGACAGAAAACGCGGCTGACAGGAAACACGGCTGACAGGAAATGTGGCCAACTGACAGGAAACATGGCTGACAGGAAACACGGCTGACAGGAAACACGGCTGACAGGAAACATGACTGACAGGAAACACTTCCAACTAACACGAAACACGGCTGACAGGAAACATGGATGACAGGAAACACAGATGACAGGAAACATGGCTGACAGGAAACGCAGCCAACTGACAGGAAACATGGCTGACAGGAAATGTGGCCAACTGACAGCAAACACGGCCAACTGACAGGAAACATGGCTGACAGGAAACACGGCCAACTGACAGGAAACATGGCTGACAGGAAACACGGCCAACTGACAGGAAACATGGCTGACAGGAAACACGGCCAACTGACAGGAAACATGGCTGACAGGAAACACGGCCAACTGACAGGAAACATGGCTGACAGGAAACACGGCCAACTGACAGGAAATGTGGCCAACTGACAGCAAACACGGCCAACTGGCAGGAAATGTGGCCAACTGACAGGAAATGTGGCCAACTGACAGCAAACACAGCCAACTGACAGGAAACATGGCTGACAGGAAACACGGCCAACTGACAGGAAATGTGGCCAACTGACAGGAAATGTGGCCAACTGACAGGAAACATGGCTGACAGGAAACATGGCTGACAGGAAACACGGCCAACTGACAGGAAACATGGATGACAGGAAACATGGCTGACAGGAAACATGGATGACAGGAAACACAGATGACAGGAAACATGGATGACAGGAAACACAGATGACAGAAAACGCGGCTGACAGGAAATGTGGCCAACTGACAGGAAACATGGCTGACAGGAAATGTGGCTGACAGGAAACACAGCTGACAGGAAACACGGCTGACAGGAAACACGGCCAACTGACAGGAAATGTGGCCAACTGACAGGAAATGTGGCCAACTGACAGGAAACATGGCTGACAGGAAATGTGGCTGACAGGAAACACAGCTGACAGGAAACACGGCTGACAGGAAACACGGCCAACTGACAGGAAATGTGGCCAACTGACAGGAAACATGGCTGACAGGAAACACGGCCAACTGACAGGAAACATGGATGACAGGAAATGTGGCTGACAGGAAACACAGCTGACAGGAAACACGGCTTACAGGAAACACAGATGACAGGAAACATGGATGACAGGAAACACAGATGACAGGAAACATGGCTGACAGGAAACACAGATGACAGGAAACATGGCTGACAGGAAACATAACTGACAGGAAACACGGCTGACAGGAAATGTGGCCAACTGACAGGAAACACGACTGACAGGAAACACGGCTGACAGGAAACATGGATGACAGGAAACACAGATGACAGGAAACGCGGCTGACAGGAAACACGGCTGACAGGAAATGTGGCCAACTGACAGGAAACATGACTGACAGGAAACATGGCTGCCAGGAAACATGGCTGCCAGGAAACATGGCTGACAGGAAACATGGATGACAGGAAACACAGATGACAGGAAACATGGATGCCTGCCAATATGGATAGTGAAAGGAGAACTGCACTTGGTGTATCCCTTGTTTATTTGTGTCTGAAAAAGACACAACAAAAACAAACAACAAACAAAAACAACAAAAACAAGAACGCTACTTGCTGCATCTGATAGCTCCCCATCCCCATAAGATGGAGACAAATGATACGAAAACATGATACGATTCAGATCGCCCATGTTTTCTTGTTGATCCTGTTGTAAATTCTGTTGTGGAGGACGTCAAAACGTTTTTTTACTATGGACAGGAATCTCTCTCACCACATTTTACCGTCCTGTTCTCGTCCACTAAAAAGATATCTGGTTTGATACCGACTTCCTGAATCCATGTGAACGCAGCATGAGTCCGGCCTCAGGTGTTACCGGGGAAAAGGTTTTACAGCTCGATAAAAACTTTCGATTATGATTTAAAACAAATATTAATGGTCTGATTTTTGTCTTCAGCATGTATAGTAGTAGAAGTTGGTATTTATAAACTCAAAGATGAGGAGTACATAAAAACAAGGTAACGGAGACATTGAAACATTACCCCTTTCTTAATGAAACCATTTTTCAGTTGTGTCTCTTCCTGGTTTCACAGTCGACTCAACTAATCATAGTTCAGTTTCAGACTAACTAGTTAAGTTGTTGAAAACTGTAAACTGTTCGACTGCAGGTTATCTGGACATTTTAAACAAACTCATGTTTGTCAGTCTAAATGAAAACCATCTTTAAAATCGTGTGTAACTGAAACAAACACTTAATTTAATGCAACAACATTTATTTACTACTTGAAGCAGCAGGCTGTGGCAGTGTTCAGTGTGTGTTCATACAGAGAGAGTTCAGTCTGTGTCTGTACCACTCTGAGTCTGACTCTGTCTTTCTTTCTGTGTAGATCCGTCTTTGTTTACTCATGTGTTCATATGAATGCATCCATTCATCCATTCATCAGTAGAACAGGAGCTGCTAACAGGAGCTGCAACCAGGAGCAACTAACTGTAGCCGCTAACTGTAGCCGCTATCAGGAGCGGCTAACTGTAGCCGCTAACAGGAGCCGCTAACAGGAGCTGCAACCAGGAGCCGCTAACAGGAGCGGCTAACTGTAGCCGCTAACAGGAGGGGCTAACTGTAGCCGCTAACAGGAGCCGCTATCAGGAGCGGCTAACTGTAGCCGCTAACAGGAGCCGCTAACAGGAGCTGCTATCAGGAGCCGCTAACAGGAGCCGCTATCAGGAGCCGCTACCAGGAGCCGCTAACAGGAGATGCTAAAAGGAGCTGCTAACAGGTGCAGACATTGTAACATAAAAAATGACGAAAAAAATGTTCCCTAACTACGTCGGCCACTAAACATCTAACTGAGCCCGATGTTCAGGTGAGGAAACCTGCAGTCTCCACAACCTCAGACAGGATGTACATGTGGTTGTTTGTGTGTGTGTGTGTGTGTGTGTGTGTGTGTGTGTGTGTGGTATATACCAAGCGGCGGATCTCCCTCTCACAGTCTCTCTTGGTTCTGTTCAGCTCCTCCTGGTGTTGGTGATGAGCTGATCGTAGCTCGGCTGCTCTGGCCTGGCAGGCCTGTTGAGCAGAAGTCAGAGCCTCCTCTGCACTCCTCTTTGCTCCTCTTTGCTCCTGAACCTCCTGCTGGAGGCGACATCGCTCTGCTTCCCAGCTCCTCCTTGCCTCCTCCACCTCCACGAGCAGAGCGCTCCTCACCTGAATACAAGAGGACAGGGTTTAACTTGACAAGAGGAGTGAAACTACCCCTCACACCTGAGGACAAGAGGAGTGAAACTACCCCTCACACCTGAGGACAGACAGGTTTGTCTTACCTTGTCGGTGGACCCGTCTCTCAGTGTCAGCACGAGTCCGTTCAGTCGTTGGATCTCGCCATCTTTGATCTTGATGACTCTCATCAGCTCCATCTCGTGTTGCCGTAGTAATGTCTCCCTGGTAACGGCAAGCTCCTTCTGCTTCTCCTCATGGAGTTTGGTCCTCAGCTCTGTCACGGCGACAGTTGCCCGATGATGTTCGGCCTTCAGCTCCTGACTCTTCTCTCTCTCCAGACGGCTCACCTGAGACATGCAGTATTCTGAGTAGTACAGGTACTTCTATAAAGTACCACCAGTACTCTGAGTACTACCAGTACTGCTATAAAGTACCACCAGTACTCTGAGTACTACCAGTACTGCTATAAAGTACCACCAGTACTCCAGTAATTTCCTGTGGTATTCTGGGGTTTGTAGTCCTCACCTTGTTCTTCTCCTGTTGTAGTTCTATCTGGATGTCCGTCAGTTTGGCTCTCAGCTCCTCATTGGCTGCCTGAAGGGTTGCCATGGCATCAGGTCGCTCCCCCTTTCCCCGTCCCCCTGTTCCTCGCTTTGACATCACCTACACCTGCAGGCTCTGCCCCCCAATCAGCGGCCTGTCAATTAGAGGGTTGGCTACATCTGGACCTGCTGACACACACACACACACACACAGAGTCAGTCACATCTCCTGCCAAAGCAGCCAATCACAGCAGTTTGTGACCAGGAAGTGAGTGCACCAGCTGGGCGTAACCAAATAGTGCTTTTCTCTTACGCCTGACTGAGCTACGACCAGCTTCTTGGTTTGAATTTGCATCAAGCCTGACTGACACCAGCTGTAAAGCCATCACATCCTTTACAGAAGATATGGATACCACAAACCAAAAGAGCAAGAGTGCTGTGTCCCACCTACAGCACATTTATCAGCACCTGCAGGGCGGGGACAGCATGCGGTTTTGTCCGACACATGCCGTAACTGAGGGGAGAGCCGAGTCACCAAACCTCAAGATCGAGTCGAGTCTCGAGTCCCTATATTCAAGTCTGAGTCGAGTCCGAGTCACCAAGGAAGAATCCGAGTCGAGTCCGAGTTAAGTCCCCATTATCCGAGTCCAAGTCCTCAAAATTTAATTATGATCAAACTAAGCTGAGCTTTAACTCTCCATCGTCTGGGAGTCCATCTCTAATCTCTAATAAATGATTATAAATGATGTTGATCAGCTTTCAGGTGATTTCTTTATTGTGTTGTATTGATGTATGAATGTCTTCTTAAACTATTAACTTTAAAAGAGAAGTTATAATTGTTTCCATGGTTACAGTGATGTCACTGCAGCAAATATCTGAGACATTTAAGCAGCGAAACTACAAACTGATTTAAAATGTTCTAAACTGACGGGACAGAGGAAACTCCAGAGAGATCTTAAATAACATAACTGTTCCACTCCAAACAATTTCACTGTGACCTCGACTGACTGTGGGACCTTGTGGATGTGTAGAAAACACATTCATTTAATAATAATTAGATACAGACTGATCCTGTCTGCGTGTCTACACATTTCAATAATCAATTAAGTAACAGCGCTGTGTGTCGTGTGTAAATGGACACTGCGCCGGGGAGACGCCCTCCTCGCTTCTGCTGCGGTGGGATCACTGCTGGTGTCTAATGAACATAGAAATTCCTGCAACCCGTGATTGACAAAAGCTAGAATTTTTAAGACCCTGTTAGCCCAATCCACAGTGACATGACTGCAATCTGCACATCGCTACGACACACCGAATGCTGCATACGCAGATCTACATTTTTACAGTGACAGTAACGTAGCAGTACGTTAAACTTTTATTAACATCACACACCATCCAAGTATGCAGAGATTCTTTTTGTGAACTCGCACTCACAAACTATCCAGGTAGCTTCTAACATTTGGGTTAAATCTCTGAAAGCAAAACGCACGATCTGTGACGGCGAGTGAACGCGTATGCAGACAAATGCACGTGACAGTCCTCTCTCCAAACTCAATTATTCAAAAGTTATCAATAAATAAGTCAGAGTCCTCCTCTCCGTCTTTTGAGTCCGAATGCTGTCAATACGGGAGTCAGAGTCCAAGTCAAGTCACGAGTCCTGAAAATCATGTCCTGGACTTGAGTACTACAACACTGGGGAGAGCTAAATTAATTCAAGCAGGGCTTACCTACCAAACGAAACCTACGGATCAGCGCACTGTCCGAGTAGATCTCCAGCGGGTTGCTGAATCAAGGATGACTCTCTTTCATCTTGATGCCCTAAATCATTAATTACGGTAAGTTTTAAGTTCTTTTACTGATTGTTTTACCTTCTTACCTAAACTTACACATGCTCCATCCTACGTGTGAAAGATACACCTGAGTGCAGCACAAACATGGCTTCAGTCTTACACAGGGCGTAACTTAAAGTCTGTCCCAACTCTCAGCTCTCGGTCGGATGTAATGTAACACCCAGGCGTACGGCCAGCTGGTGCACTTGGCTCCAGGTGTGTTTGAGTCAAAGATCAGGAGGTTAGAGGTCACACAGAAAACGGCTGCTGTGATGTTCTACTGTCAACTGATGCTGCTGTTCAGGTAAATGTTCACCTGCAAACATTTACACAGTAATATTATCAGTAGTCGTAGTATCAGTAGTAGTACCTGTATGTGTTTCTAAGATTCTCCTGAAACTGATCACATGATGCTGACATGTGAACCGACAACAATCAACACACAGCTGCCGTACATGACTGTTTCCATGGCAACATCATCCAACATGCACCACACACACACACACACACACACACACACACACACACACAGACACACACACACACACACACACACACGCAGGCCCAACTGAACACACACATACAAAGATGTAGATCACTCACCGTCCAATAGGAAGCCTTGGACACTGCATCGCTCTCTCTCTCTGTGTGTGTGTGTGTGTGTGTGTGTGTGTGCTTGAGCGCGTGTTTGTGTGTGTCAGCAGGTTAGCTTCCTATACTGAGCATGCTAACCAGTTAGCTTCTCTGCAGCTCACTGTGTGTGTGTGTGTGTGTGTGTGTTCTGCCAGCATCAGCCTCCCTACACCTGTCTCACTCTCTCTCTCTATCTCTCTGTCTGTATCTGTCTGTCTCTCTGTGTGTCTGTCTTTGTGTGTGTGTTAGCAGTTAGCTGCTGTCAGTGTGTTTGTGTGTCGGTGCTGTTAGCATCTCTGCAGCCTCTGCTGGCGTCATCCTCCTCCTCCTCTTCCTCCTCCCAGCATCCTTCAGTGTGAAAGAGCTGCAGCACAGAGCTCCGCCTCCCCCTGCTGGACTCTCAGAGTCATTACATCATCATCATTATCACCATCATCACCAGGTTATGAAAGACAGGTAAAAAAAAGACAATACTGATAATAAACACATGTAGTTTTAGTCTAAATACAATAAAACTAAAATAAATAATGTTTATAAACGTTTTGAATCTACAGGTTTAAGTTGTACAGCTGATCTCAGATCACATCATCACTAGGTATCAACACCTGTATGAAAGTACATTTTAAGTACACAGCGGGGAGTCCATCTTCAGACCTTTGTAGTTTCCTGATTCTCTCTGTCGTCTTCTCCGAGCTCCCTCCTTCCTTCCTTGTTTCCAAGTGTCCAAGTTTTCACGTGTCAAAGTGTTCAAGGCGGCCTGGAGGTGGGGCAGAGGCTGACCAAAAGCCGTCAGAGGAGGTGTCGGCTGGAACGCCAAAGGAGAACCAGGAGGGGAATCCTCCTGTTGGCCTGGAACAGAATCTGGGCTAGAGGTCTTCACGGGTCCAAAATTTTGTACGCGAATCCTAAAAGACCCGTTATTGTGCGATCCGGAACCGAACCAGACCCGTCTATTATTTGAAAGCTGGGGCCCGAACGGAGTTATGTCGGACCCGACCCCGGCCGGACTAAACAGACCCGATCAGTACAGACTTCACAGCTGATTAATATCAACAAGTTGCCGTTAGTCAGCTGTCAAAACAAACCTTTTTGTCCTACCTGTGTGACGCAGCCTTCTCACCTGAGCCTGCTGAGCACCTCATCCTTCCTCCGCCAAGAAAGTTCATAAAACACATCCAGGTTTCCTGGTATCATGTCGTGTTGAACAGAGATGCTAACCCACTAGTTATCTCAGATTAAAAGTCAACTACTTGTCATTCAGACGGATGACAAACGCGAGGCTCGTTTAGAAGACACACACACACACACACACACACACACACACACACACACACACACACACACACACACACACACACACACACACACACACACGTGTTACACGTAACTGCGCTTACTTTCTTCTCGTCTTTGTCCACAATTTACATAAACAAGGTTTTAACTCTTTATATTCATTTTCTTTTAGCTTTTTTGTTCACATCAGCGAGGAAGGTTTCCATCATTACCGGCTTTGGCTTCAACTTTTCTCTGAACCTGCAGTCACGTGACACGTCACTCAACTCATTGCTGCGCTTTCTTATGTTTTTTTCCACTTTAATTCCCGCACGTTCTCATGAGAATGTCCGGTGGTCAGCGAGGGCAAACGTGCTGCAAATGAACAGGGGCAACAGGCTGCACGTGCGGTTGGCACATGCACACTTTGAAGACAGCAAGGTTCACATCCTGGCCAGAGATGACTGTTAGTTCGAAACAGGTGTCAAGGAAGCCGTCTGTTAAGCTGGAAAAACCCTCCCTTACCAGAGGAGGTGGTAGACACCACCTATCACCCACTGACAATGCAGTGTTGAACTCTGTGCCCAAACAGCTGAGATCACGCTCACACTCAGGATCATGTGAGCCTAACAACCCCTCAACACCAGAGGGTACTAACGACTCTCAGTGATACTGGGCTTACAGCTCAGGCTAACGACTCACCCTGATTACACAGCTATTAGCATACAAATGACCTACAGAGGCTCCGTCCACCACTGAAGAAGCCTTTCCGATGAGAGGTGAAACACTTAAGCGATTAAGCTTAAAACTTTACTCAAACAGTTTAAAGGAGTGTGTGTGTGTGTGTTTGTGCGTGTGTGTGTGTGTGTGTGTGTGTGTGTGTGTGTGTTTGCTGTTCAATTTGCAGTGATTGTTTTCTTCTGTCTTGATCTCGCTCAGACAAAGTACAACTAGTGGCTGAATTACAGAAAGAGAGTCTGTCTGTCTGTCTGTCTGTCTGCATCTTATTTATGACTTTCCTCTATTTTCTGTCGGTGTGTCTGAAGATTGAAATAATCAATGAAGTAAGAGCGCTGTGTGTCGTGTATAAATGCACACCGCGCCGGGTAAACACCCTCATTGATTCTGATGGTGTGGGATCACTGCAGGTGTCTAATAAACCTAAAAATACACTCAACCCACCCGTTAGCCCAAACCACAGTGACATGACTGTAATCCGCGTATCACGACGACACCCAATGCTGCATACACATATCTACAGATATACAGTGTTACAGTAATGTAGTGATACATTAAACTTTGGTTACATTAACATCACACATCATCCAAGTATGCAGAGATTCTTTTTATGCAGTTGCACTCCAATAATATCCCGGAAGCTTTCTAACTGTACAAAACGCACGATACGTGGCCTCTTTAGGCATCCTGGCAGGAACAAGCCTCCGAATGAACGAGCATGCAGGTGAACACACGTGCCAGCCCTCACTCCAAATTGAGTTAATTATTATTAAAAACAACAAATCATATCTTAACTTCTTCTAGGTCCGAGTCCTCCTCTCCATCTTCTGAGTCCGAATGTTGTCAGAGCGCGAGTCCGAGTCATCAGTACTGTTGGACTCGAGTCCTGTTGGACTAGGGTTAGGGTTAGTTGGACTCCAGTACTACACCACTGTCTCCTACACAGTCTCATCATCTTTCGAGGTTGGAGGGGTAGGAGGGAGAGCAGTCATGTGTGAAAAGGGTGTAAAGAAGTGGACTTGGCACACATCAGCCAAGTCTGACAGACTGTGTGCGGTTTGTTAAAAAATCCAGTTGCGTAGTGGGACGAGTCCCAGGTCCTGTAGTTTAGTAACGAGATTGTTGGGCAGGATTGTGTTGAAGGCAGAACTAGAATCGATGAAGAGCGTTCCTACATGTGTTCCTCTGCTCCAGATGTTCTAATGCAGTACAAAGCACAATAGCTATTGTAACCTCCAGCTGATCTGTTCTTCCTGTAGGCAACCGAACTCATGCCCACAAAGTCTGCCCGAAACCTGGGTGTCATGATTGACGACTAGCTAACCTTTAAGGTTCACATGGCCTTGATTGCTCGGAAACAAAAATGGCTCCTGCCTACCTGAACGGCCTCATCCAGGTCTACACTCCCTCCCGCCGCTCTGCCAATGAAAGGCGCCTGGTACTCCAACATCGCAACCATCACAACAGGGCCCTAAGTCTCTAACTAGACTCTTCTTCTCTGTCGCCCCCCGGTGGTGGAACGAGCTACCAAACTCCATTCAGTCCGCAGGGTCCCTTTCACCTTTCAGAAGAAGCTTCTTTACACTCTGTACATTGCCTCTGCCTGCCAGCACCTCTGTCTGATCCCACTGTGGCTCTTACTGACTTTGTTCCCTCTTGTCTCGATCGTTGCTTGTGTGTCAGATGTACGTCGCTTCGGACAAAAGTCTGCTAAATTAAATTGTAACACTGTAACATTAGCTCACTAGCTTGTTCTTCACCTGTCTGTTATGTGGCCCTCAGGAAGGGCTCCTGTGACCTGTAAACAACAACGACAGCACGGCCATGTTTGAAGACATTTTAATTTAAAACACATTAACAACAGCCAATGAAAAGTCAGAACACAAACATTAACACACAGACATCATCCAGTGAGAAGTCAGGACACTGTAAAACATCCAATCAAAACAGGACCCTACATTGGTCCAATCACAGCTCACCATGGTGCTGACAGGTGAGGGGGTGGGGCTTACAGCACAACATGTTTGTTTACAGCAGCATCATGAAAACACATAAAACACATAAAAACACCTCAGACGTAAGGGGGGGTTGCCTGGCTGGGCCAATCACATCATCAGGTAAGCATGAACAGGTAAATGAGGTTCTACTTCCTGTTCCACATGTGCTCTGTAGGTTAAAAACAAACAAACTCAAGTACAACTCCCAGAGAGTTTTTCACGCACACCCTGCTTCAGAGTCCGTCATGATGTTGTTGTTTTAGTATTAACAGTAGTAGTACAAGTTTTCACAGGAGTCGCCAGGGGCTCAGCCCAGACAGTGCGAGTTTTCTCGATGTGCCCTTCTGATAGTCATTTCACATTTCACAACTGTAAAGACATCCTGTAGATTTGTGACAATAATGTAGAACACGTTCCGGAGAGTGTGGGAGCGCGCACTAGGAACTTGAAGCAGGCACATGCAGTGACCCGGAGAGTGCAGAGAGAAAAAAGACCAGGGTGGTGCCAGAGACTAATTGGCTAATTGTTATTTTCGTGTGAGAGCATCCTTCAGACATATTTCTATTTGTAAAACCACATACACATGAAATAAGCCAGCCATGTTTGTACTGTTGCTCAAATGCACTCGCTTATATTTTATTTCCATTTTGCAGTTTAGCTGACCAGTGGTGTATGAGATTCGGACCCTCAGCAACCTGGATTCTTTGTCACTATCAAAATGTGTATCTGTATCAAAATCTGTTATCTGTTCTGTTATTCTTTATTTCCCATTGGAGTAACCCTCATTTGTTCTTATTTTAGATGCATTTTAAATCTGTTTAGTTTAGTTTTTTAAAGAGACAGAGAGCATCAGGTCATGCAGTGATGCCATAGATGCAGCACTAAGGGGCCCCCACTGAGCGTTGGGCCTGGGGCAGCTTTACCCTCTGCCCCCACGGTTGGTCTGCTACAGGTAGTAGTAGAAGTATGTACACCAGTAGAAGTATTAACAGTAGTAGAAGTATGTATAGCAGTAGGAGTATGTACAGCAGTAGAAGTATTAACAGCAGTAGAAGTATGTACAGCAGTAGAAGTATTAACAGTAGTAGAAGTATGTATAGCAGTAGAAGTATGTACAGCAGTAGAAGTATTAACAGCAGTAGAAGTATTAACAGTAGAAGTATGTACAGCAGTAGAAGTATTAACAGTAGAAGTATGTACAGCAGTAGAAGTATTAACAGCAGTAGAAGTATTAACAGTAGAAGTATGTACAGCAGTAGAAGTATTAACAGTAGAAGTATGTACAGCAGTAGAAGTATTAACAGTAGTAGAAGTATGTACAGCAGTAGAAGTATTAACAGTAGAAGTATGTACAGCAGTAGAAGTATTAACAGTAGAAGTATGTACAGCAGTAGAAATATTAACAGTAGTAGAAGTATTAACAGTAGAAGTATGTACAGCAGTAGAAGTATTAACAGTAGAAGTATGTACAGCAGTAGAAGTATTAACAGCAGTAGAAGTATTAACAGCAGAAGTATTAACAGTAGAAGTATTAACAGTAGTAGAAGTATGTACAGCAGTAGAAGTATTAACAGTAGTAGAAGTATGTACAGCAGTAGAAGTATTAACAGTAGTAGAAGTATGTACAGCAGTAGAAGTATTAACAGTAGTAGAAGTATGTACAGCAGTAGAAGTATTAACAGCAGAAGTATTAACAGTAAAAGTATGTACAGCAGTAGAAGTATGTACAACAGTAAAAGTATTAACAGCAGTAAAAGTATTATTTTTCTGGAAACAAAAGTAGATATTAATTTTTTTACTGTAAAATTACATCTGACTGAGCGCTGCCTACCAAATGTACACAAACAGGCGGTCGCCATTGAGCCAATGAGCATGTGCAAACTGAGGTGATGATGTCATCATATCCCTGTCAACAGGTCAACACTGTAAAAAGTTTTCTACCTTGAAGACTTTTTTTTAGCTCAGATTCTAAAAGAGACCGAAAATACATGTTTCAATAAAAACACACCTGTGAAGGCTCCAGTCAATCATTGTCCAGCCAGGACAGACAGACAGTCAGACACAGACTGTCAGACAGACAGACAGACAGACAGACAGACGGACAGACAGACACAGTCAGGCAGACAGACAGACTGTCAGACAGGCAGTCAGACAGACTGGCAAACAAACAAACAGACAGACTGACAGACAAACAGACAGGCAGACAGGCAGGCAGACTATCAGAAAGACAGACAGACAGACTGTCAGATAGACAGACCGACATCTGTTATGTGCTCTGGTTCTTTTTAGTCCAGTCCAGTTTAACTTGGCTTTGTTCTTTTAACATCTGCATCAGATTAAGAGTCTTGGACTGGTTCAGGTTCAGATGGAGTTGGTCCAATTCAGTCCAGGAACCAGAAACCAGACTGATGGTCCTTCAATTATACAAAACCACAAACCACCACATCCCGTGGTACCAGTTTAATGTCTGGTCCCAGCCTGATGTCTGGTCCCAGGGTAATGTCTGGTCCCAGGGTAATGTCTGGTCCCAGTGTAATGTCTGGTCCCAGTCTGATGTCTGGTCCCAGTCTGATGTCTGGTCCCAGGGTAATGTCTGGTCCCAGTGTAATGTCTGGTCCCAGTGTAATGTCTGGTCCCAGTCTGATGTCTGGTCCCAGGGTAATGTCTGGTCCCAGTGTAATGTCTGGTCCCAGTGTAATGTCTGGTCCCAGTCTGATGTCTGGTCCCAGGGTAATGTCTGGTCCCAGTCTGATGTCTGGTCCCAGGGTAATGTCTGGTCCCAGTGTAATGTCTGGTCCCAGTCTGATGTCTGGTCCCAGTCTGATGTCTGGTCCCAGTCTGATGTCTGGTCCCAGGGTAATGTCTGGTCCCAGTCTGATGTCTGGTCCCAGTGTAATGTCTGGTCCCAGTCTGATGTCTGGTCCCAGGGTAATGTCTGGTCCCAGTCTGATGTCTGGTCCCAGTGTAATGTCTGGTCCCAGTCTGATGTCTGGTCCCAGGGTAATGTCTGGTCCCAGTCTGATGTCTGATCCCAGA